>NC_088776.1:26996507-31996507 GCF_954871325.1 Gordionus sp. m RMFG-2023
ACAAGAGTATATAATCAAGCTCAAACTATAACACCGATAGATTTAACATCTAATAAAGAAAATGATGATTATTTTTCTTTTGGTGAAACAAATGTTGCTGAGATCAATAATACAAATAACATTTAACTGGAGATTTTAAATTATATTAAAGAAAGTCGAAATACATTTTAAATGCTTAATTACCTTTCATTAAGGAAATTTTTATAAATATAATACTGCAATACCTCCATCAGCTACAATTGAAAGGTTATTTAGTTTTGGCACAATGTTAAGTACGGCAAAGGTCTAAATAAATTATTTGAAAAATTTGATTATCTTATAAAATAATGAATCTACTAAATACTTTTTTAAATTAACAACCCCATTAAAAATACTAGTCTCTCCCCTATCTATGTTAAGAATGGGCTATTATTAATATTAAAACCTGATTATTATAATTATAAATATTTTATTAATTATTGTAAATATTCATTCTTATTATATGCGTATGTAATGTTCTTCACAAATAAATAATAAAAACTGTATTTTATAAACTATTCTAATTTATGATAATTTAAATGTATCTTGTATTTAAGATACTCTAATTAGGTAAAAGATACAAGTATCTTTTATCTTGTATCTTTTTGATACTTTGAAAAAGATACTAGTATCTGTATCTAAGATTCATTTTTTCACAAAAAATCTGTATCTAGATTCTTTTTTCGGAGGACCTACCCAACTCTGGATACATGTTATATACTATACCTAAAACGAATTATTTGTTATTCGATACTCAACTCGATTCGATTCGTATTTTACGAATACGAATAACACAATTATTCGAATCGAATTCGAATAAGGAAAATATATTATTTGTCGAATAATTTTTTATCTATTATTCGATTGAATTATTCGAGATTACTCGATTAAAATAATAATATTGAAAAATAATCATATATTATTAGTAGGAATTATTTGCAATTATTTCTAAAATTTCCTAGTGGAATAATGAAAAAACATTTTATATTTCTAAAATTGTTGTTAACGGCTGTTTTTATTCGAATAACTTCATAATATAAAATTAACTTCCGAAAATTGTTTTATGATGGACGAAGAAAGTATTTATTTTTATATGCAATTTATAACACATATACAATAATAATAAACTAGTAGCCATCCCGTCAAGAATGACGGGCGAATCAGATATTTCTCCGTCGTTTGATGATGGAGAAATCATAAATTTTACTTTTTGCAAAAACTTTTTGTTTAAAAAATTTGTTGTTGTTGGTATATTTGTCTTCTACATGATATGAATATTATATTGATTTTACTACATTATATATAAAAATACTATATATATATATATATGCTTCTATATTATCTTACTAATAAAATTTGTTTGTCTTTTATCCATAGTTAAATTTTACAAAATAAATTTAATATTCTATCTTTTTTAATTTATGGTTTAATAAAATTTTCGAATTGAATCGAATATTCGATTCATTTCGTATTTTTGTAGGTATATACCATTTATTTTTTCATATATTAGATTATCATTAATATTCGAGAGAAATGTTATGTTTAATATTTGCGATTCTGTTGAACTTGAATAAAATTTAGCTTAAATGTTACCTTGAGAAATTGGATAAGTTAAGTAGCTGACTTTATATTTTTGGAATAAATGAATGGCAATTGTATTATGAGAGATTCCATTATTATTACGCAACTTAAATGATTTAAATTATTAAGTATTTTGAAATAAATCACAAAAGAATGATTGGTAACTTGTGTTTTATTCCATTGAAATCCTATTTTACCTAAACCACAAAGGCATGAACGATATATCATCCTTCATTTAAATTCATTTTAATAGAATTTATGCCTTTGAGATATAATTTAAAAAATTTTCATGTGCGAATATATTCATTTTCACTCTTGAGGCTCTGTATCTCGGTGACCAAGTGTATAGCGGGCTAAAATTCAAAGCTTTATTTTTTCAACGATCTATAAAATTCCAGTAATTTTTAAATTTTATAGGGATCTGCCGAATATAGATTTGACATAAAATGTCCCATAATAATTTTATTTACTAAATTTTAATATCATAGTGTAATATGACTAATTTGAAAATTTTACCACTAGATATGAAATTAATTGCTACATTTCAGTACTGCGAACATTGCGTAACCCTGCATCACAATTCCTCAAATTCGCGCCTTTTTTATAAATTTTGCCGCGGATTTGTGCTAACTGTAAAGCAGGGTAAAGCATTTATGCGAATGTATTTCCAAAAAATTATTGCGCGATTACCGCGAATGCATTGCACCAAAAACACTCTCTAATGCATTTCTGGGAATGAATTTTTGCGAATATTACCGCTGGGCCAGTATATCGATAACTTGATAATATAATTTTTTAGTCAATTTAATATTGTTAATTTATTGTTTTTTCCGTGAATTATTTTTCTCTAGGGAATATTTTTTTAAAATTATTTGTTATCAAATTTTGATTTTATAATCATGATCTAGCGATAATGCATTTACGGTAGTTTTTTATTAGTAATGCATTCGCCATTATACATTCGCAAAAATGCATTCCCGGAAATATCCTTTGCTGTAAATGGTTTCTCCATATTGACGCAATACGAAAATTTATAACCTATATTAAAAAATATCTTTCATTTTTGTCAACAAGGCACCGAGTCTTTTGAATTGGGTCACTGAGATAGTTCGTAGCATTAAACACGTATTTTCAGATGAATCTATAGATGCGCATTTATATGAACATATATTCTTTTCAAGTTCTATCCCATATGTAGAAAAAAATTACTCTCAAATTAAAGATTCGAATGCGCCAGATGATCATCAAACTATGAAAGGAAACTCTAAATCTTTCAAGAAATATCACGAGGATAACAAATTCGATCAAGTTTTTTAAAACTTTTTTTAAAAAATGATGTAACGTAACATTTACTATATAAATTAGAGAACTGGCTATCTCAATCTCTTTGCGAATTTCATAGACAATTTTACTCATGGTTTAGCTATAGCTGCTAGCTATTCCTCTAAAATAAAGGTAATAATATTTTATTTTAGGATTATTTCCCTAATCAGTCTAAATTAAAAAACTGTCCATCAGGACGCCCTTCTAATCTTGCTTAGTTGTAACTCACAGAAACGATGAAAGTTTATAAATAAATAAAATAACTTGAGAAAACTCTTATTGACAATTTCCGGGTATGACTAAATACTGCATTACTAAAAATCAATTATCATAATCATTCAAAATTTTATTATTTTAAAAAATTTTCAAATACATTATCATTAAATAAAAAATTGAGATTAAATATCAAATAATATATAATTCTATTTTTATTTAATATTAATTGAAAAAAAGGATATACTAGCTTATTACTACTAAAAGTTTATTTTTCAATTTTAAAATTTAACAAATTAAATACATATATATGAAATTATCATTTTATGAAATCAGAATGATTATTGGTTAGCGCTTTTCTTATATTTGGGTGTAAATACATGTGGAAAACCTAAAAATTAAAAAAATATTCGTTTCTTTGACCTTTAATTTATGAGTAGGTTTAGAATCGCAAAATACAAGGAAATTTATAAGGCACATATTGCTGGCGTTATTGATCAAAATCTCTTCATTTTTGTTACGCGTATATAACATTATCCTAAAAAATTTTAAAAATATTTTGATTTGACCGATTGCCGAGCTCAAAACCGACCACTTACTAAATATTTGATTGACAAAATTTGTTATTAATATCATTTGAAAATGTTCATTTTTATTTTATATATCCATAAATAAAACATCCTAAATATTTTAAAAATATCGTGATTTGACTGATAACCGACTCGTAACCGACCCAATGACTAACTACTGCATTGCTGGCGTTATCCATGGAAAAATCTTTTTTTGTTTTATACGAGTATATTTAAGTGTTAAGCATTATCATATAAATATTTTGATTTGGCTGATTCCTGACACATAACCAACCGGTTAACAGCAAACAATAATTTTTTAAAATTTATTTTGTAATAATGTATTACACGTAATTATAAAGATATAAAACAGAAATAAACATTTTTAAATTCATACTACTAGCAAATTTTATTGATCGAATATTTAGTAAGTGGTCGGTTTTGAGCTCGGCAATCGGTCAAATCAAAATATTTTTTAGGATAATGCTTAATACGTAAAGATATGCTTATTAAAAAAAATGAAGATTTTTGAATTCATACTACCACCAAATTTGGTCAATCGAATATTTAGCAAGTTGTTGGTTTTCAGCTCGACAATCGGGCAGATCAAAATATTTTTTAGGATAATACTAAACACCTACATATACTCACATTAAAGAAAAATAAAGATTTTTCCATGGATAACGTCAGCAATGGAGTATTTAGTATTTGGGTCGGTTACGATTCGGTTATCGGTCAAATCACCATGTTATAAAAATATTTTTTGGGAGAATGTTTTACACGTATTTATAATATAAAGTAAAAATAAACATTTTTAATTTATACTATTAGCAAATTTGGTCAGAATATTTAGTAAGTGGTCGAGTTTTAGCTTGACAATCGGTCAAATTAAAATATTTTCAAAATATTTTTCAGGATAATGCTTAACACGTAAATATACGCGTATAAAACCAAAAAGATTTTTCCATGGATAACGCCAACAATGCAATATTTAGTCATTGGGTCGGTTATGATTCGGTTATCAGTCAAATCACGAAATTTTATAATATTTTTTGGGATAATGTATTATACATATTTACAGAGATACAAAACAAAAATGAACATTTATCAATTGATATTACTAACAAATTTGGTCAATCGGATATTTAGTAAGTGGTCAGTTTTGAGTTCAGCAATCGGTTAAATCAAAATATTTTTAATTTTTTTTTTAGGATGTTATACACATAAATATACTCTTATAAAACAAAGATAAGGAGATTTTAATCAATAACGGCAACAATATGTGCCTTACAAGTTTTCTATTATTTTTCTATTTTAAAAACCTACTCATAAATTAAATGCCAAAAGAAACTATCATTTTTTTTTACTTTTTAGGTTTTCCACATGTATTTTACACCCAAATATTTATAAAGCGCTAATTCTGATTTCCTAAAATGATATTTTCAAATTTATGCATTTAACGGCTTCTCATGGATATTGTTAAATTTTAAAATTGAAAAATAAAATTTGAGTTGTAATAAGCTAGTAAATATATTTTTCCCATAATCTCAATTTTTCATTTAATAAAATATTGATTTAAGTATATTTAAAAATGTTTCTGAAAATTATTTAAAAAAAAAGATTATATAATAAAATTTTGATTGATTATGATTAATTGCTTTTTAGCAATGCAGTTTAGCCATGTAGTATTTAGTAATACCGATTATATCCTATTAAAGAGAATGTAATTTTATTTTAAAGATAATTTTGAGAGTGTAATTTTATTTTTAAAATAATTCTTTTAGTTAATCACAGCATTTTATCCAGAAATATATTACCCAAGGCTTAAGAATTTGCTCATAGATGGCCATGGCACAAAGGTTTGGACATCTATTAGCGATATCTCGGGACTTAAGGCAATATTTTTCTGGCTAAAATATTGAGTTGGCTACTTTTAAAAATCGGCTCAAATGGAGCGATTTTGCATCCCTGCCTATTATTATTAACCATGTATTTTTTTTTACCTTGCTTGGTCGGTTAGATAAAGGTCCATAGGAGTTTTTTATCAACGGGATCCTAAAAGTAAAATTTTAAATTAAGATTCTACTTGCTTATGTCGGACAATTATTTTTTACAATTCTATAAAATGTTTTATTTTTATTTTATTCAATCATTTTGTTAATAATTTTATACTAGATAATAGTTTATTTTACAATTCAGCCAATAATAATTACATATGCGTATATTTACAATTTCAAGGTAAAATTATGTTGATTATTCAAATAACATTTTGTAAAATTAATATGAATTTTGTCACGAAATATTCTGATTCTCTAACGAGGAGGGGTATGGGGCATCATGGGTTTTCCAGGAGGAGCAAATAAAGCCTAGAATGATGAGATAATGGCTCTTGTTGGATATTAGGCGATTTGACCTTAAATTGGTTATCGATATTAATGAACGTTTTATCCAGCAAGTGGGGATATAAAGTTGATATATCGTTAATTCTGATTATATTAATTGCGATTCTTTATCGAAAGTAAAAGCATCAGTTGGAGTTTTGGTTTTAGATGTAATGCGACGCCCTCCCGAAGAAGGCTTGGGCGTGAGTGACTGAAAAGTTAGCTTTGTAGTTTTGATTTGTTTGAATAATGGTTGGAAGGCAGCGAGAAGAATATCTAGCAGATTTTCTGCCTCTGCTATAGCATTCGGATTTAAGTTATAGGGTGTGATTATACACAAGAAAAATTCAGGCTAGGGACTCACCGCTCTTCTATCTTGGGTGGGCCATCAGGACGTTTACTATCTGTGTTACAAATTTCAGTCGGCTCGAGGGTGGAAAATATGTCAGCAGATTTTAAGATATTGTCATTGTATTTAAAAGTTTTAGAAATCTGCCTCTACATCTTTGCAATACAGGGAATGGCGACTTTTTTGACTCAACAGGAGTATGATATAGCGCACATGAATATTGTATGACTATATCGCAGTTAAGTCCGAGTCCAATGGCGTGATTAAGTTCATCGTTTGTAAGTCAAGATTTTTGACGGAATACCTTCAAGGAATTTATAACTTTTTATCAGAGGAAGTTGAAAAGGGAAGTGAATGTTTCACAGGCTGGTCTCGTTATTAGAAAGGAGTTGCCAACCAAATGTAAATCCCAGTCCCTTTGCAATGAGTTTGAAGAGGATTTTCAAAGGTCGATGGCTTGGTGGAGAAGATTATACGGGTGTTTCGGTAACTTTCAGGATTGGGTCGCATTATAAATGCGAAGATATGCTGAGGGAGAGTAGAAGAGACGTAGGGTGTACTATCCACTTGCTTTGGTTAATCATAGTATATAATATAGCAAATAATAAAGTTTATAATTTAATCATAAAAATATAATTATGTATATATATTGCTGCTTGATTATTATAGGGTTCTATGTCCACTCAGGGCAATTTTTTTAGGGGAACGATTTTAAAAAACACCATACTCTGGCAAAAACTTTTTAGCAATTTTTTTTTTAAATTTTAGATATATACTTTTAAAATATAACCGATCTATTTTTTAGAATTTTATTATATACTCAATTTTTTTAAAAACCGCGAAAAGTCATTTTTGGTGGAGATAGAACCTTGTAGTCAATTATACATTAAAAATGAGAAAAGGGCTTTTAGATATGGG
The DNA here is from genome assembly GCF_954871325.1 of Gordionus sp. m RMFG-2023. Classification (NCBI taxonomy): domain Eukaryota; kingdom Metazoa; phylum Nematomorpha; class Gordioida; order Chordodea; family Parachordodidae; genus Gordionus; species Gordionus sp. m RMFG-2023. The sequence continues at coordinate 27,003,860 of NC_088776.1, forward strand.
TAAAACTAAATATCTAAACATATTATTAAATCTTAAATTTCGAAATTTTTAAAAAAGTTGTCGATAAACGGTTCTATATTAATTCTCGAAACTTTTATCTCAAAACACTTTTTTGCGAAACTTTTATCGTGGATGTTTATTATAGTGAATGGATTTTATAACGAAACTTTTATCGCCGCGAATCCTCATAAGTGAATGCTATTCCGCGAAGACAATATTGCGAAGCAAATATCTCGAATTTTTTATCGAAACTCTTCGTCAACCCTGAGTACATTACAGCGAAATTTTTATCGCAAATCAATAATCGTGAAAATTTTATGGCGAAGTTATTATTGCGAAACCCAAATCGCAATCTCGAAGACTATTTAGCGAAAATATTTCGCCACAAATTTATTATCGCGAATATCACGATAATAGCTAATAACTATTTTATTTTCAAACAAACATTAATTTATATATTTTATAAAAATTGATTTATAATTGGTTTAGAAAATTTTTTAAGAAGAATATAATTTTTTATGCTACTCTGCCCTTTCTCGAAGTCTTATTTTAGAAGAATCGCGCATAAGGAACTCAGGCTTTAAAAATATATTAATTATCTGAGCAGCGCCAATATTTATTGTATACTACTTATCAATCAGTTTTGCCATTCAAAAACTGAGTTATAAGCTAAGGTAACTAACATTTTGCCTTAGACTGCATTTTTATCCGATTTTGAATCACGAAAATCTATTACATCTAAATGGAATAGGTTTCTCTTTATTTAGATAGAGAAGTAAAATAATAGTTATCTTTTCAAAAATTTGATATGAACATGAATCCAGTATTAGAAATTTAAACTTTTCAAGCACTTTTAAGACAATATGTAATACTTAATTACTATTAGTTTAGTGCTTCAATCCGCTTGGTAGACATAGACAGTATAAATAAAAAATTATAAATAAAATATCCATAATGGCATCAAAATTTAAGATAGAACGAAAATATAGAAGAAATATGAGTTTTTACAAAATAATGTCGGTTGTACCCCGATCTCCCTTACCTAATAAATTACACGATTAATGTTTCAAAAATTGTTTTATTTTTCGTTAAGAATTATATAATTTTATTTTAAACGTTCATATTCCTATCCTTCCTTAGCCAGTTTATTTATTATGATTACTTTTGATAAGCAATATTATTAATGAAATTTTATTGAAAATTATTCTCATAGTTTGCACTAGAGATCTGCAAAAGTAGGCTTGAACCCGACCCGGCCCAAACGGGCTTCGGGCCGGGCCTAATATTTTTTAAGAAATACCGGGTCGGGTCGGGCCTTATATTTTTTAAGAAAATTCAGGCCGGGTCGGGCCTTAGAAATTTTTTAAAATATATCTAAATTTATCAATTTTATGTTGAATTTTTTTATGTAAAATAAAAATATGTGATTTTATTTATAGAAAGTAGACGCCACATATATCGTTTATTTTAAGTAATTATAAAAATTAATTTCTATATTTAAATAAATTCGGGCCGGGCCGGGCTAAACTTTATAAAATAAATTTCGGGCCGGGCTTGAAAAATTAGGCCCAATGCAGATCACTAGTTTGCACTATTACCGACTAAGTGTAAGTAAAATTTGTAAAGAATCAGGTATTTCGCCCATCACCATATTAAAAGTGCATAACAAATAATTCTAAGATATATTATACCCGTTCCCTCTTTAAAACACTTAATCTTATACCCCTGTCTGCTATATTTAGTAAATAAACGTTATTGGTTTTTAAACTATTTGTATACATCTTTTTCGTTCACAATCAATAAAAATATCATTTTTTAAAATATTTTTTTTTATTATGAAATTTATTTTTTGTTATCAGAAAGTTATATTGATGTGCATTAAAATATGGAAGACATAAAAAAATATGATATAATCTTCATGACACTTGTTTTAAAATATATCATATTAGAGGTTATATTTAATTTACATTTTAGAATTCGAATAATTGAAATTTATTAAATATATAAAAATAATTTGCCATTATGTTACACGTTTAAGTTCCTGGGGCTGAGATAAATGAACAACGATTTTTTGAAATAAAAGATTTAAAAAAAAGAGATTCACTTCTCATTACACATTTTGAAAAATAATTTAAAAAATTTTTTTGAAAAAATTAAAATTACTTGCCAAATCATCTATGGTTTTTAAATATGATCTAAGAAAATCAGTAATAATTTTCTAACTTCAGTATATTCAATCCTGAGTAATTAAGGAAAAAATTTGAAGTATTTCAGAATATTTGTTAAAATTCTTTTAATTGCGTAAGGTATATTTCCTAAATTTATGTTGGGGGGAGGGGGTTTAAGGATAAAAAACTGAAACCAAAATGGCCCCATTGTATTTATGACTATGAATGAGAGGAACTAGGAATAAATCTACGTTATTTTTTTGATCACATCAGATAAATACTTTAACTAACTTTTGCTTACTTAATTCTAACTGAGTAACGAAATACTCTTAAAACATTTTGCGATTATGATTTAAGAACTTGTATGTGTAAATTATTACTGAATGACTTGTTTTTCTTTCAATAAATGCATTCGATATTCATTATCTCGCGGTAATGCTCTCGCAATAATGACTTCGCTCACAGATACATTCCTGATAAAAAAAAATTATTATAAAGGGTTTGTTATAAAAGTGTTTTCCTAATATTTATCCGCGCTTCAGGTTTCGAAAAAATAAATTCGCGATAATGTGATAATGTGTTCGCGATATTATCTTCGCTGAAAATGTTTCTGGTTTCGCGATATTACCTTCGCGAAGAACGCCGATCACGATAAAAGTTTCACGAAGTGTGTCACGATAACATTTTCGCTGAATTGACATGATACAAGTTAAACTTTAAAAAAACCCCTATATTTAATATTATGGTAAAATGCCTTTTTTTAGCCAAAATATATGATTTTTGCCTACTTACGTTTGACGCGTAATGGATTAAATAATCGCTTCTAACTCCTTAATAATATATAGTCATAGTAGATAAGGTATATATTTTTGACAAAATTATTGTGTTTGAGTGTAATTATAGCAGTAAAAATAGTCAACTTTTTTATATCCAAGTTGGTTGGATAAAATAAAAATGGGAGTATGGTATTCCAATCCAATGTTATATTTAGAAGATAAAGAGTGATAGGAAGAGATAAGGATAGATGAAATTGAAAGTAAAGTATGGGTATTGTACATTAATTCAGGAGGGGGCCCAGGGCATAATGGCCTAGGTAATAAGGACAAAATAAAATATCTCTAAAGAGGTAAATATACTGTAAAGAGTGGAGAGGAAGGAGTTTCAAATGAATGAAGGTGAAAGGGCTAAGAAGTATGATGGAGTTTTTTTAAAAGGGGGGATGGGAGGATAAAATAAAATTTCATAATAAGAAAATGAAGATTAGGACATTATGAGATTAGAATGGGTATAAATGAAGAAATAGGTTTAAGGCTGTAGACCAAAACAAAGTTCTAAATTTCAAAAACAAATTTTTTTTAAAAATATAAAACCAAAAACAAAATTTATATTTTTTAGCAACCCTATGTCTAAATGAGTGATCTGCATCGAGCCTAATTTTCCAAGCCCGAAATATGTTTCATATTTAACAAAGAATGAGACCGAGGGGCTAATTTTATATCTTCATAATCTCTTACCTATCATAGTAAAATCTAAGCTAAATCTGAATCTTCATTATTATTAAAATGTTTTAATAAACTAATTTTCTATTGTCAAGAAAAATAGATAGCACACATTAACAGCATAATAAAAAATGTTAGGCTTAATATTAGTTTGAGTTTTATAGAATATTGAATAATTTATCACTTATTGTGATTAGAATTATACACATTATTTTATACATTATATCAAAAATTAAATCAAAATAGATAGCACACATTAACAGCATAATAAAAAATGTTTGGCTTAATATTAGTTTGGGTTTTATAGAATATTGAATAATTTTTCACTTATTATGATTAGAATTAAACACTTATCAATTATTTTATACATTATATCAAATATTAAATCAATGAAAGTCAAAATAAATCATGTAATTTTTTTTTACCTAATAAGTATTGATTACTAGTGCAAGTTACTATTTTTCATATAAAAATTATTTAATTCTGGAATAAGTTTTTGTCTTTCATTATATTAAGTATTTTGATCAAATATAGTAATGCATCAAATTTATTTTTATTAACCAACCCTTAGAATTAGCATAGCATATAGAAGAAATAAATCATAATTAGTAGGATTCAAATTCTCATTATACAATAAAGATTTCTCTAAAAAAGGCACAATATAATACTTAATATACATTATTATTTGTGATAAGATGGGAGTCTTGACCACATGCGCCATATTTTTGCACGAAATTCCTCACGAATTCGGGGATTTCGCTATATTATTAAAATCGGGATTTAATACTTGGTCCGCCATTAAAGCTCAGGTATATATTTTTTACTCCGTAAATTTTCCATATATTATATTATCGATAATAATTTACATGTATAATATTTTATTTATAAAAATGAAAGATGATTACATCAATTGGATGCATATTAGGAGCGTTTTGTGGGATTCTTCCTTCGCTTCTTCCATCATTATTAATAAGTATTAATTAATTTCTAATCAAATGTTTATAAATCCTTTTTAAAAAAATTATAGCCTCTTCCACTTATCGCATATTGGCCTTTACTTCAGGAGGATTTATTCATATAGTCATGGTCAAAATACTTCCCGATTTATTGAAACAAAGCATAAATATTCGGTAAATAATATATATATATATATATATAATCTAAAATAACAAGCATTCATTTAACATGAATTTTCGATTTATTCTATTTATTTTTATGCGAATGATAAATTCAAAATATCTGTTTTACTAATATATTTTTTGCATGCATTTTTCCCCCGATTAAATGGGAAATTTATCCTCTAGTTTCCCCAATTATAGTGTTTTTTTTATAAAATAAAAGTTTTCTCATAGTTCAAACAAGTTTTCACTTTAGCTATGTCGTCTTTTGATAAGCCTATTCAACTATAGTCCACGCCCCGGCTGGATTACTAAAATTCTTTGTAAATAAGGTAGGTTTCTTATAGTGAAGGTCAACGGTCCTTTCCTGTAGATCTTAGACGGGGTTACAGGACCGGAAGGACCTGCCTTTATCAGAGGACCATGATCCAGATCTATCTTTAATTTTTCCCGATCCGGACCGGTATTTTATTAATTTTTAAGTTTGCCTTCATTTCTTGTTATATTTTTACCTAATTTTCATGTATATTTAATTTTATATTACCAAAAGTTTATTGTTTTTTGTTTTTCTTAGTTCATTTTTGTTTGCAATATACTATGAATGCGAAAAATTTTCAAAAAATTTTATTTTTAAAATAAATAGTTTTTTTCTTTCAATTATTTCTTTATATAAGGAAATTAAAAAGGAAAAACGTATTTTTTGAAAACAAAATTATTAGAGACGATAAATATAAAATTATTAGAGCCCGTCAAGAACTTTCTTTTTTATTCGATGATAGATGAATTAGAAATTTCCATTTTATTTGATGATGAGAATCAGAAATTTTCCTATCTTATGAAATGTAATTCAGAAATGAACCTTTATTTTGATGAGGGATTATTCTGAAATTTTTCAATATTGCTCCACAAACCCTCAAAATTTCTCCTAATCATAAATTATAACACAAAATATTTCGGTTATCAAACAATTCTGATTTTATTAACAATATAAATACTATACAATAATTTTGTAAATAAAACAAGATAAAATCTAATAAAGATAATTATGCCACGAGAAGAAATTAGAATGCCCCAGGTTTGATCCCGCCATTCCCTAGGACAATCCAAATAGTCAAGTCTAGCGACCTTTAAAGAGACCCAAAATACGGGTTTCATATACTAAAAAATACGATGAAAAAATATTGAAGAAATATGGCCTTAATTTCACAATTAAAAATAAAATTGGTATTCATTGTTAGGTGTTGTACATGAAAAAAAGGTATGATTACCATAAATTTTGAAGATTTCAAAATATGCTTTATGTTTTGATTAAAAAAAATTGAAAAAAGGCTAGCATCCGGTTATAGACCAACATAATGGAAACACTAGCCCATTTTTGAATAAATAAATATAAAAAAGGTCTAAATTAATTTTGTCAAATATTAGTATTTTTAATATTATTAAAAATGAAAAATTTGAGGATATTAAATATTATATATTCTTAATAAAATACGAAATCATAAATAGCAAGTAAGTTTTGTGTTTTATAGTTATAAAGATTTTTTAAATTCCACGTTAAATAAATATAAAAACGCTAATTAGGCTGGTTATTTTTTTGAAAAAGATTTTATCACGATAATAGTTCGAAACTTATTGACATCAATATTTTATATGATCATCTGAATCTTTATTACTGTTTAAAATACGGCTAATTACCTGATTTTAAACAAAGACAATTAATAGTAATATAATATATTCTCGAAAACTATTGGCTAAATTTGATTGACATTTTTTGAGGATTATATATTTAGGTAATATTTTTGAACTTGGGATTAATTCCAGTACAACTCGGTTTAGGAATATTTGAATCGTATATAAAAATCTTTTTTATATACTTAATCTCGTTTATGTATAAAAAATAAAATTTTTATTTTATTTATAATAATTTACTTTGGTGATTTTAAAGATTGGATAATAATAACGATTGTAAAAATTTTAAAACCATTAAAATATCGCAACCAAACGTTTCCAATCTAAACAGTTAACACTCACAGTTTTTTATGCAGAATAGTGAAGATGCCGCCCTAAACTAGAAAAAAATTTAAACCATTTTTCTCAATTACTTTATACTTGTCTTAAGGCAGAGAAGAATGGTTTATATAGAATGTCATTCTCTTAGCTGTGTGCGAAAAGGCATGTTAATTTATGGAGTCGGATTAAAACCATATCCACACCCATTTTTTCTTATAATAGTTCTGATGAAGTTATTTATTGAACAAGATGATTTCGAATAATTGATGCAACATAAAAAAAAGTCAAGAAAAAATACTTTAAAAAAGCAAACGATTGCATAGAAAAGTATTGGAACGATAATTACTATACGTAGCAGAAACAACAAATAAAATTATAGATAAAATATATCAGTCCCAAAAATGCAAAATATATTCCTTACATTTTAATTCAAAATTTCATTGAGACAATTTTTGGGATTCTAATTTTAATCATTTTTGTTTGGACCTTCTCCAGATATTAAATCTCGTTTTTTCCGCATGACTTAAATTCAAATAGGACGTCGCAACTTAAATCGATGGCGGGTCTATTCTCTATTCGATAATTAGCCAATTCTTATAGTTTCAATTTTTTTTCACCAAAACCTGATTACTTATTAGCCCTTAAGGGTTAGGACATTCATTATTTTAGCACGTTGGTTTACGACATGTTCTGATAAGAACTCACGTGGTTTCGGTTTTTTTTGCAAAGAAGGTGAAATAACTTTATTACCCAACTAAGAATTATAAGAGGGAGAACACTAAAAATCTCTTTCTAGTTGTTTAATTATATATAATGTAACAAAATATAAAAACTTAATTTTTAAGGTGGAATATTTATAAAATCTTAGAGCATTCTTTATATTAATAAATACTCCTTCTAATTTAGTTATCAATCAATGTTAATATTTTTTATTTTATAATAAATAAAGACCCGAAACTTTCCGATGCCAAAAGGCGCCACATTTATAATAACACTGAAATATAGTAAATATGATTTTAAAAAATTATCCAGAATGCATAGTGGTTTTAGAACGTTTCAGGTTCTCATAAAACTTTATAGCTTATCGAACATGATTGGAAAATATCTTTAAATTTTTTCTTAAAGGAACTAGGACCATTTTTAAATTTAAAAGAACGGAATTAAAAAATGCCAATAAAAATATAAATTTTTCTAATGTGTTAAGTTTCTATTCAGATTATTATTAACCATTTTTCATTTAGTATTATCATTGTTTTTTTTATTATATCATCTTTTAATTTATTTATTTTTAGCGAAAATTTCATACAGATAGCAGGATTCATCTCTGGACTCTTTTTAATGTATGTGGTAGCAAACATTGAGTAAAAATCTAAACAAAAGATAGTGCTCCAAAGCGGATCTTATTATTATTTTTTTTAATTTCATATTGAATTCACGGAAACTTAATATATAAAAGATAACAAATTATTTATATAACCAACCTTATTTCCAAAAATATTTATTATAACCTATTTATAAAACAAAATTTTTATTAATGCAATAAAAAAATTACACTATCCAAAATTATAAAATTACGCTATCCAAAATTATAAAATTACGCTGGCTTTTCATTTATACGCAATATATATCGCATAAAATAATTTAGGCGTTTAAAAAGTTTTCATAATTTATTAATTTTTTTTTTAAAATTCAATTTTTTTATTAAATATCGATTTTATAAATAAATATACAGTATCTTCATTGTACAAAATAATAAAAATTTATTCCATTATATTTTACAAATTTTAAATTACGATTAAGTGTAGATTTTTTTGCAAGCCACTCAAAATTTCATGACTATATCATTGTTTGGAATGGAAGTGATGAAAAAAAAAATTACAATTGCATAAGAATCAAATAAATATTTTTTTAATCAATTATTTGGGTTTAAAAATGCAATTATGTAACAAACCATTTATATAATAATTATGTTAAGCGATTCTTAATATTAAAATCTATAACTTTCTTAATTCTTATAATATGAATTGTTTTTAATTACAAATTTGATTGATTATATTTTACTAGTGATAAAAAAATTGTAAAATATTTTATATTAATAATATAAAAACGAGCATAGGATGAATAATGCGGATTATTAATTTTTGTGCATCATTGTACAACCTTTTCTTCTTTCTCTTCGCTATTTATATTTTCTTTTAGGTCTTGTTTTTCTTCATTAGTTTCGTAGTATTGATAAATAGGGGCCTCTCCATTTAATATAACTTTTTCGTGGATATTGACAAGTTTTATGCTGGAACCCGGGACTTCAAACATCGATTCTAACAGGAGATTTTCCTAATTTAAATAATCAAACATATGCTTAATCATAAACAGTCATTTGATATAGTTAAATTTAGTGCTGTAATGTTCTTTTTTTTAAGGAAAAGGACGCCATTCGTTATTTGTTTTAAAAGTTAACTAATAACAAGTTTCTTTTTTTGAGTAACGGTAAACGCAAAACGTTAATTAAAATTATTTCTTAAAAATTTATTTCATTATTTATTAGATTTTTGTTGTTGAGTCAAGATTGTTAATCTAATTAATATTGAATCAATCAAGATGTGTTAATTTATTTTATATGGAATATGTCAATAGTACTTATTTCTTCAGATGATTTAACTGCCCTGGTATTAAATATTTTTTACACACCAATAAAGGAAATTAAAGACACTAAACCTATACTTTGTAAGTGTAGATTGTGCCCTAATTCAAATGTTAAAAAAAAATATATTTAAATATTTTTAATAAATTTCCCCAATTAAAATTTTTATTTATTAAATAAAATACAACCCTACCATCCTCTGTGCCAGTTTATTTAATATTTTTTAAGTTACGCGTTCCCTTTTTCAAACGTAACGAATTTGTAATTTTGAAGTAACATTTACAATTAAATTTATTAAAATATCTACCATAATAGCACGAAGACCCCTAGCTCCTGTTTTCTTTTCCATAGCTTTTTTGGCTATTAATTTCAAAGCAATCTCGTTTATATCCAAGTCAACCTTTTTAGTATTTATATAGAATAATTTAACTTGAAAATTATTTTTGTTTAAAAAAAGAATTTTTTAAAATTATCAATTGAATTCTATATATTAGATAAAAATGGCGATATGTGGGATATAGCATACCCCCTTTTGGTTATATCTCATTCTAATTTTTATATTAAGCTTTAACATTTTAAACATATAAGTTAACCTTAAATTAATTATAATTTAAAAAAATTATAAGGATTTTTGTACAATTGAAAAAAAATTGCCATAAATATATTTCATATTTTTTGCTACAAAAATATTAAGATGAATAATTATAATTTTATTTTTCCAGGTAATATATTTATTTATTTTTAATAAGAATATATGATCATTTAATTGAGATGTTACAAAATATGATTTCAAAAATCACTTTTGTTGCAAACCCTAAAGTAGAAACGCATATTCAACTTCGCAACCAGGTCCGTTTCCAATTTTTTACTAAGGTTGCCTGGCCTGGTTTATTTAAATATAAGGTTTAACCTGAAATATATGTAGTTGAACATATTTATAATATGATTTATCACTTCTATCAAATATCAATTCCAGCCCAATAATTTTTTCCAAAAGTTACTCGCGCTGGGCATTGCAAACCTTTAATATGTACAGGCTTGTTAATCGATCCTTTTATAAGAATAAAATCACTATCTTTTCAAAAATAAGAATTATAGATATTTTTTAAAAATGATCGCGATGATCATTTTATAAACAACACAAATATTTTTTCACATTTCTAAAATCCGAAATACTTATTTTATAAAATCCTAAAGAAATATTATTCCCGATGCAAAATAAACCAATAAAAAAAATATATAGTATTAATATTTTGTAATAATATAACAAATTCATCAATCATTTTATATATGACCATAGCTGAACTTATTCAAGGGGCATGTTTCAGTACTTAATGCGTATTTATAAAGTTTTAGTGCTTTAACTCTTTTGGTAGATAATTTAAATTTTTGGCAAAATAATAAAAATCGGCATCATGCTAAAATAAAAAATTGAGTGTGCCGATATGTAATGCCTGAGCACTTACTAATTAATTAATCAGTTCCAATACCAGTTATAAAAGAAATTAAACTATAAGGGCACGCCTTAGCCCGAGTCTTAAATAAACAAAATACGTCTAAACGCATCAAGGTTTCTTTTTCGCCATTCTACGATCTTTATAAATATTATTTGTTCTTTTCAGTTTAAAAAAGTAAAATATTTGATTTTATTATATAGGGTAAATTATTAAAAAAAAACAAACAATTAAAATAAAATAACAATATGTTTTTTTATTTTTGCACAACCCTCAAAAAAATAAATGACAATCAAATATATAATATATAACAAAACAGATTTAAAAAATACATTAAAAATTGGATATTTTAATTTTCGTTTTTTCTTTATATATATATTCTCCTTTTTCTAAATTCCTTTAAAATATATTTCAATATAAATTATATTTTTATAAATTTACCTTAATTCATTGGTTGTCCTCGATAACCAATCTCCAAAAATTGATGCATTTTATTATAATAATTTGAAAAATCAAAAGGAATAGTAAATTCATTAAGAATTGATGTTACATTATTAATTATTTCGTTTCGAATATTTGGTCGGGGATTGATCGACCTATATTTGTTTTTTAACACTCCAAAAAAAAATTCTATCAGGTTTAGTTGCGGCGAATAGGGTGGCAAATATTCTATTCGCGCTCTAAAACGATGGATGCATTGTCCATAACAATAACTGCATCACTCGGTAGAATATTAATTAGTGCATTCATATAATCTCTAAATAAAAGGCTATTATAAGGTCCTTCAATGATGCGATAAAGTATCACACCATCGATTCCCATATTTAATGTAAATGAATTTGTATTACTAGATAAAATTTGTCGTATATTAAACATTTGAAAAAAATATTAAACTCTATTTTATAAAAAAAATTAAGTTATATAAAAATTGTAAATGCAAAAAAATTACCGTATGTATTTTATAAAAAAAATTAAATTATATAAAAATTGTAAATGCAAAAAAATTACCGTATGTATTTTTTAAATCTGTTTTGTTATATATTATATATTTGATTGTCATTTATTTTTTGAGGGTTGTGCAAAAATAAAAAAACACTGTTATTTTATTTTAATTGTTTGTTTTTTTTAAAATAATTTACCCTATATATTCAAAATTTGGATATAAATCTCATGAGTTTTAAGTACAATTTTGAAGGCACTAATTTTAAGGATACCCTTTAATTGCACAGTAGAATAATCGAAATTCAGTTTTATAATAATTTATTTCACAAGTTTTTAATTTATGAATTCAGTTTCAAATAAATTTTTCGGCTTTTGTTAATTATTATTTCTCCTCTACTAACCCTTATCTTAAGCTAGCCACTAGAGCAGTCCATAAGTTTGGTATGCTAATTTAAAAACTGTAAAATCACATTTAAAAAACTGCATATCGATTTATAAACTGTACATAGAATTTGCTCCCTAATATTAACGCTCAGGCCAATATGTAATGCACAAATATATATTTTAGTTTAATTCTTCAATCCATTCGGTAAATAGTATAGTAAGTGTTCGGTTTTGAGATTGGCATTCGGTCAGGCCATTTTCAATAAAAAAAATTTTTTATTTTATTTTTTTCAGGCTCAAACAATTTTTCCAGGCCAATATGTAATGCACAAATATATATTTTAGTTTAATTCTTCAATCCATTCGGTAAATAGTATAAAGAAGAAATTTTTAACAAAATAAGAAAATTTCTAAAATTGGTATCAAAATAAAGATAGAACGAATCCATTAAAATAATTATAATAAAAAAACATTAGATAAATGAAATATATCTAAAAAAATAACTATAATTATTATAAAATAAACTTTTTATTGTATTTTAAATATATGACTTTAGTCCTTAATAATAATTTTTTTTTCTAAATGAATGTTATTTAAACACCAACGTTTTTCATTAGGAACGTGTTAATACTAAACAAATGAAAGAAAGAAAGGTGTATTATATTCTATAAAGATTTGCTTAAAATTTTTAAAAATATTAATTGATTCAATAAAAAAATTATTAGCATAAAAAGTTTCAAGTTTTCCATATTATGATTATCATTGGAATCAAATCTTGATATGGTGATTAATTTAATTTTTCAAATGAGTGACAATTTGGTCTTTCAACAGCTTATTCTATGGCAGAAGGGCTTGAATCTTCAGTGGATCATTGCTATAATAATTGGTTCTTGTAAAGTGAAGGAAATCCATATTAAGAAATTTTAATTTTTCTTCACCAAGTAAAATACTTACGAAGCTGAGGAAGAGATAAAGGGTCTAATTTACATTACTATGATTTTATTCCTCTCCACTTGACCAATTGTATTTTTTTCTAGATCTGCATCTTTAACCTCAGTAATTATAGACATTGATAAACTTAAAAATTATTTATTTTATCATTCAATATTTTAAAAAAACTTGTGAACTTCTACCTAGAATAAAATACCTATTATCATATCACTTTAATCCCCATTGTTTCCGACACAATAGGTACTTTTGGATCCAGAGCCCATAATTTTTTCAAAACACTCGGCAAAAAATTGCGTTTAATTTCGGGTGATCTTTTCATCTCCCGCAAAGGATTTCAATTGAGATGCAGGTCAAATTGTATATCAATCGTGCCATTACCTAAAGGCACCTTTTCAAGTTTATTTATAAATATTTTTTTTAAATTTTCCTTTTTTAATTCTCACTTGTTTTTTTAAGTATTTTTAATTTTATCTTATCCTTATTTTATAAATTGAAATCGTTTTTAAATAAAATAATTTGACAAATAAAAAAAATTACCTTGATTAAGATTTAAATGAAAAATGAGCGACAAATTTGTTAAAATATGATGGAGATAGATTTCATTTATTTTAACTAATATTTTTTAAAATTTTTTTATTTTATTTATATATTTTATTTATATATTTTAAGATTATTTTAAATTTTTTTATTATATTTATATATTTTAAGAAAAATAAAAATTAAATTTTTAAAAGGATCGTATATTAAATTAACAAATAACGATCCACGAAAATCATCGACCGGACAATTGTCGATCTTTTGATCACGATCCTATAACAACTCTCTATGAACCATGGAAATGAAATATTAATGGGAAGAGTATTTGTTAATGTAAAATAAAGCTAATTTGCGTTTTATATATCTTTAATCTAATAAATGAAACGGATAGCGGTGAAACATGGCAAATTATTGTGTCCGAACACTAATATCTTATCATTTTTAGAAAATAATCATGCATCCATTCAAAAAATATAGTTTTTCGATTACATTATAAATAAAGTTAGCTCATTTGAATAATGGTTATATAGGTTAATTTAATTCAGGATAAATATATTGAGTACATATAAACAATTGTTAACATATTAATTTCTGCAGAAATAATATTTTCTTCATTTGGGCTGACTCATTCTAAATTTAGAAAACATTTGGGAACCAAAATAATAGGAAAATTAAAATGATAACGTATGTCAAAATTTTAAATAGAAAATAAAATCAAAGGAGAGATTATTTACTAACCTATTTAAATATAATCTAGTAAATAAGTTTAAAATACTGATTTAAATTATCAATTATTTTAGAAAAATTAGCGAATAACATTTATAAATTAAAAAACAAATGGGTGACAATTTGCCAAAATATCAAAAAATAGGGATAAACGAAGTCAAAATATTTACAGGTTTTTTGAAATCAAGATTTTAAATTTCTGAGGTACCAAACACCACCAAACCTATCGAGAAAGATAATATATAGCAATTTTGGGTAAGAAAATAGTGGACTATACAATCATGTGGGCAAGGGTAAATCTATGCAAGGCGAAGGCTAGATATATTTAAGGATGATTTTTAAACGATTACTACAATCCTTACAGAAAATATAATCCATCAACATAATTTAGCAATGTTTTTAATTTTTTATTTGCACAAACGATTTCCAATTTGCTCCTTTTTTTAAATCGTGTTATTTAAAAAAAATGTATTAAAAATTTTGTAACTAAAAGGAATCAAAACTATCCAGGATTATCCATCCCGGATTTAAAGGAATCCTTTTAAGAGTTCGAATTTTCAAAGAGTTTTAACCATGATAATAGGGAATCTAGATATGTCCAATATAATTGAATAGATAAATAATAAAATCTATCCATTTGGGTCATCCTCCCCTTCTTGTGAGGCGAACCGAAGCTATGTGAGGTCAGGAATATTTACATGAACACAAAAAAAGATATGGATATCTAATAAAAGCTAATTGGAATATCTTTTGACTGAAACTCGCCCTTGGTCTTAATGGGTTGGACTTGGTCTAGGGGGTTAAAAATAAAAATTCGATATGGATATCAAGGAAAAGGTTATTAAAATATCTTTTGATTCTAATAATATATAACACCTTAAAGGGTGTATCTAGGTTTGATTTTAGGGGGGGGGGGGTGGAGAGGAGGTCAGGAATTTCTAAAAACATAAATATTCATTATGGATATTAAATGGAAGTGAATTAAAAGATCGTTTGAGTGTAATGTAGTATTCACATTGGATCTCAATGTGTGGAACTTGATCTATGGGTGGGGGAAGTTAAAATATAAAACATCTTTTGACTATAATGTTAATTATGAGCGGGTCTGGGTCTTAGGGGGCAGGATTTTAAATGTCTTTTTTAAAATAAATATTCATTATAGGTATCAAATAAAAGAACATTAAAATATATTTTGATTCTAATGGTAGTTATAACTTTGTGTGAACGGGTCTAGATCTTGAAAGGGTGGGGTCAGAATTACTTTAAAAATTTTATGAGATAGAGATTGAATAGAGGTATCATCAAATGGAAGTTTAATGAAATATCTTTTGACTGAAATGATAATATTAATCTTGGTCCTATTAGTTAGGAATTAGTTCCGAGGGAGGGATTTAATATTATCGTCATTTTTTAAGCGCATCGTCCTTTCATGCTATTAAAAACAACAGAGCTCTTGATTCTTCTCACGCCTATTAAACTGAATAAAAAGATATATTGGTTTAATTTAAAATGACAAGAATCATCCATCAATTTTTGGGCAGGCTGCAGTTATCTGTGCTTACATAAAGGCTAGATTTATGCTTAAACGCTTATTGGTGGTAAAAGATAGTTTAAAAGAGCCCATCGCTTTAAACAAAATTTTCTTTTATTTGGTAAGGGGTTGCAACAGTTAAATTTAAATTTTACTGACTTGAAGTTTAATAGGTTTACACCTATGTTCGTGTGATAGCTTAGTTCTGAGATAATTTAGTTTTATATAGATATTCTAAAGATTTAATATAACATTATGAATTCAGATATATTCTAAATGAGTGAAATTTAATATTAAATTATATTTTCCTTCAAAATAAATATATTTCTTTTATCAATTGTTCAAATTCAGATTTAATCACCCTGGCATTAAAATGCGAAAAAGATTAAAAGTCTATGGCAGAGAGAAGATATTCTTTTCTTTTGGAAGGAAGGTTCTTTCTTCTCTTTGTCGAATGTAAATATATTAAGTATAATTCTAAGTTTATATCACATTTAAGGTTCATAATGCTTAATGCTCATCTATGATAAGTATTTTTTTATTAATTGAGTATATAATATAATAAATTAGTACGTTCCTACTGGTTAGCGTTAATTATACGTTAAAGAAAATGTTAGTTAGAATTATAGCGAATTAGGTTGAAATTTGGATACTGTTAGAGTTCCCAGTTTTTATGTAGTTATCTTTTGTTTTTAATATTTATTATTTAATTTGGTGAATTGTTTCATGTTTAATGGAGGCTGCTAACATCGCTTGAGGTTTTATATAACCAATATAATTTGTAAAATCTGTACTTCTTCCCTTTGTACGAGTTGAGCCACAGTAGAGCATCATATGTTACATTATGTTTATAATTCCTTAATATATGGCCCAGAAGTTCGATTCTCTTTTTCCGTAATGTTATGTTACAGGTATATGTGATGATTTTTCCCAAGTTTTTTTTGATATGATATTGGGATAAAAGTATCCGTTTAGTTGTCTGAGGCATTTATTTATAAAGTGGATTCTTTTTTAGTTTGTGATTTATTTATATCCATGTATCACCTCCTCCCCATTCAAACATCATTACTAAACCAAGTATCATTAATTAAGACAAAATATAAATACTATAATTGCACTCAAATTATCTTAATTAACACTCATTTAATACTCATATTTAATATTTGTTATAAAAAAATTAAATTTCACACCCTTCAAGACTTAACCCCCATTTAGAAGATCATTAATATTACAATCAAAATATAATTTAATTACCATATATTTGATACCCATATCAAATTTTTATTTTTTAACCCCTCCCACATTCTCTAATCTTCCTAGATTAAGTCCAACCCATTGAAACCAAGATTGAATACTATTATTTCAGTCAAAAGATATTTTAATTAGCTTTTATTTGATACCCATATTGATATTTTGTGTTAATAAAAATTTCATTATCACACCAAGCCTAGATTAGTCCATTAAGAAAAGAGGTTGATCTCCAATCAATTGAATAGATCTTTCGATTAGCCACATTGATACCTATATTGGATATATTTATTTTCATAAGGCTAAAAAAAATTAAATAAAACAAAACTAACTCAAAATGCTTTTTAAATAATATTTCCCATAGCATGGTTTAAAAGTGATATGCCT
Organism: Gordionus sp. m RMFG-2023; assembly: GCF_954871325.1. Classification (NCBI taxonomy): domain Eukaryota; kingdom Metazoa; phylum Nematomorpha; class Gordioida; order Chordodea; family Parachordodidae; genus Gordionus; species Gordionus sp. m RMFG-2023. The sequence continues at coordinate 27,021,456 of NC_088776.1, forward strand.
TATTATCATACCTTATATAAAAACCATACTTTTTATCAAAACTAGGCATTGGCTAATGTAAATGCTTGATGTGAAATAAACTAGAGGTTTGTAAAACCTGGCCTGCCCGTTAAGAATTTTTTAACAAGTGCCCAAATTTTTTTTACCAGGCTCGACTAATTAGTTTTTTTTAAATTTTCAAGGTCCTTAATAATTTCTTTAAAAGTTTTCTCAGCCTGGCCCATTAAAGTTTTACGAAAAGTCCTCCGTTAAATTTTGTTTGTACGAATTCCGGCCATCCCACTTAATATCTATAACCCTTTATCAATGTCAATTAAGACTATTATATCTCTCCTCTATAGCTATTTATAACAACTATTATATTATGTTTGTATCTGTATTGTGCATTTGTAATTGTAACATATCATTAAAAATTGTTTAATTTTTTGTGAATTTTTTATATTATTTATTGATTTAGTATTCTAGTTAGACCGCTCTTAAAATACAAAGAAATAATTATATTGCAATTTATATTCAATGTATAACAAAATATCAGACAGGACAGGCCAAAATTTTATTTTACCAATTTGCCCAGCCCGGACTGTTAAATATTTTGACCGCCCGTTTTAATTTTTTTTAATTAAGGGGCCGGCACGCGAGAGCTTTGCTGATCTCTAATGTGGACTCAGGTAAATATCTACTATTATTTTCTTTCAAATAATTAGTTTATTTATTAAATATACTGTTTATTGTAAAAGTATATGAAATTTTATTATCATTGCTTTTTTTAATTTAGGACTAAATAATTTTATTTGATAAAACAATATAAAAAGGGTATTTTTACTAGTATCTTTTTATCCTGGAATTTATTAGTTAATATATATTATAAATATTAAAAAGTCAAGGTACTTTTAACTCTATAAAATAAAACATTTGTCAGCCAAAATAAATATACTCGGTCCATCTTGAAGAGCGCCTTGTACTGGCTTACGAGGCAATTCTTGGGCTCGGTTAAGATTCTAACAAGTGATTCTTGATCTAATCCATGAAACGGAACGACGACTGGCATGCGCCCTACGAATTCCGGGATCATTCCAAACTCTATCAAGTCTCGACTCTCTACCAGTTTTAGCCATTGATCCCTTTCGTCAACCATGTAATCCGTATTTGCGGAGTTAGGTGTATTGCTATCTTTGATATATGCATTAGTGGCTTCTCGCCGGCTAAGACCTTCTGACGGGGTAAGGTGATCTTTCGAAACCCCGAAGCCTATGTACTTGAAGTATAAAATGGAAGGAAAGACGGAATTGTTTATAATATAAATTTGTTTTTTATTTAGAATTTGATGAAAGGTAGCGGTTGAAGGATAGATATCTAAGTTAATAAAAAGCAGCACATTGATGTAATCTTAAAAGAATTTATATATTGGTCAGAAATATATTATATATTAACAAAAAATAACTCTTTCGTTAATTCTACGACTGATGATTCTGTCTAGCCCGTTAAAAGCTCCAGAAGCTACAAATAAGATATTTGTTGTGTCGACTTGAATACTTTCTCCTCGAAGTTTTCTAGAATTTCTTTCGGGCACGTTGACCACAGTTCCTTCCAAAATTTTTAGGAGGCCCTTAATTATAATTTAAAAATATATTTTAATATTGGAATCTCCTAAAAAATTTTAATAAATTATTGTAAACTTGTTGAACTCCTTCACCACCCACATCTCTTAGTTGATGAATTCCAGGGACTGCTCCTATTTTATCAACTTCGTCCAGAAAGACTATACCTTTAAAGAAAATAATTTACTAGTTAATTCCAAAATTAAACAAAACTTTTTGTTTTCAATATCAAAAAGAAAAGATTAAATTTAAAAAATCAGCTAAATTTATTAATTAAATCAAGCTTAAATTTACATGGCTTATTTTAGAATTAAGAAATGAATATATTTACAAAAAATTAGACCTAGAAAAAAAATAACGTTAAAAAAGGAAAAAAGGAAGGAAGGTTTAATCTTTAAAGTGACTTTAATTATCTAATAAGGGAGCCTAAAGGCTGCTCATATCCCAAACATTTTTGAACCTACCAATTTATCACCAGTGGGTTTGTCTACAATCTCTTGGAAGCCAGGCAAATCTCTTATTTGGGACTTCATTTGCGTCTCCCTTTCCCCGTTAGACAAAATTTGAAACTTTACTAACAGCCAAAACAAAGAAAATATTTAGAATTATCAAACTACATGTTGACTGTTATATCAACAACAAATATTTTTCTCCCTTAACATAGAAATTTTTAAAACTTTTAAGCTCAAAATCAAGGCATTTACTAATGATTCAAGAGAATTTCTCTTTTTAAGGCAAAAAATGCAAATTGATATGTTCAAATACAAGTCTATTTGGGAACCCAACAAAATAATAGTTGGCCATGATATTTTATGCATTTATAATAAAATTCTCATTTCATTAAATTTGATTTTTATCAATTTTTATGTCTTTAAAGTATACTATTTTTTAGTGACGAAGCGTGAAGTTTACTAGCAGGGAAGTAATCAATTTTTTTACTTTCAATATCATCCAAAATTCTTTATCAGTCCAAACATATTTTTTATTGGGAATAATAGGCATGATGTACAATATAGAGAATTAGAAAATTCACATCCAGTGAGCCACTCATATTTTTCATATTTAAAGGGATATAATTACGAATGCAAGTTTTGATTTCATTTTTTAGTTTTGCAAAATTGGTTTTGGTCTTCCCTTTTCAATAATCAATTTCTTCACACCAAAATTTATTGAGCTAATTGATATTTTAAATCAATTTTCAATAATACAATTGCTTTTGAAAAAGGAAGATTAAAATAAAAAAAATTTCTTTCTCCTTTGTTTATTAAAAAATATGCACATTTTTATTTTCTTCCCCAATGCCAGTCCGAGTTTTTATTTATTCTTAAATCGGACCTTGGTTTTTCAATCATACCAATTTCCGCCTGTAGGTCTCTGAATTTTATAAGTAAGGGTTTTTCTATTTTAAAGTCTAGACACTGTGTTTTAATTAATAGTTCGCCAGCAGTCATAAGTACCAAAAATGATAAAGAAATTGTGGCAGATGTCGTTAAATATTGCATTGAAAGTTATTATTTAATGAATCACTATTTAGCAAATATACCATAACAAAGTATAAAGTTAAAGAAGTTGATTTATTGAAAATATTTGGAAAATTCCTTAGAAGAAAATTTTCCGTAATTTACATATTTCGATTATAAAAAGATTTCTAACTAAATAAAAACCATATTACTTATTCTTCGTTCGTTAGTTAATCATTTCCAAAAATTTTGTAATTAATAATAAAAAAATTTAAGTTTAAAAAAAACCCATTTGAGCCTTTTCTACATTGTTATTGGCGTCCTGAAGCAACTTGGAAATAACGCTTTCGATATCCTCCCCTACATAACCTGCTTGGGTAAGTGTAGTACAATCGCAAATAGCAAAAGGAACGTCCAGGCATTTAGCTATGGTGTGGGCTATCAGAGTTTTACCTGAATTATAAATAGAAGAGAAGTTTACATAAAATCAATCGTTTTGCGTGTTTTTTTTTAGATATATTGACTCAGGATTCACGTGTGTTCTGCCAAAATAATCATATGATACCAAGCTCATCACGTGAACTGGATTATGTAAAGATTCGTGTTCATTATAAAAAATGTTCAGTAAAAAATAATATTTCTGTTACAAGTTTGTTATAAATTAAAAGATTTTAAAATACTTGAAAATTGTAATTTTAGGCGAACGATTCAGCATAAATAACAATTTATTATTGATAATGACTTTTCATTTTTAGATTTATAGTTTAATTTGTTTATTATAATTATTAATTACAGTATTAAATTAAAAATATATAAATTTAGGAAATTATAAATGAGATGAAAATTTGGTATTTTTTAACCATCTTCTAAGTTAAAATGCTAGTTCCTTTGAAAATCACAAATGATTCTCATGACTAACTTGAAGAAACAAAGTAACACTTCCTATATATTTTAATTTTTATAGATATGCTAAATTCGATAAATATCGATGGACAAAAAGATAAAGCTAAAAATAAAGATACTCTGCAAGAGGCTGATATTAGAAAAAACTTATAAGTGTACCCCTAACTTTCAGTTATCTGTCAGGCCTAATCCATATCTATTTTCAGAGTAATAGAAAAATTATTAATTAATATTGTATCAACTTTAATCCCCGGTTGAGCAGCCAAATTTGTACCTGGCCCAGCTCTAATTTTCTACTAAGGTGCTAGGCTCGATTTTTAAAAATATAGGCCTAACCCAAAATATATGTAGTTGAACATCAAAATAAACAACTATTTATAATATTAAGGAGTGGTTAAATTAAGAACACTATACTTTATGGGATTATCACTTCTATCAAACATCAAATTCATCTATAAAGCCTAATACAGTACATAATAGGTCCTATTTCTGTCAATGATGATTTGACCATGTTTTAAGATTAAATTAAAATTCAAGATTATGAACAAAAATATGAGCAACAAACCTAATAATAATGTTAATTTTATTGTCATCTTTATTTAAATAGGGTTATATTGTTCACCATGACCGCCGTTATATTCTTTCCACGGTCTCACCCCAAATTAACATTTTCTGACTTTGACCATCCCTTCGACACTATGAAGAAGCGAATATTTTATTGGTTATATATATATATGATGATTTCATATCAAATCAACTAAGGTTTCAACTCGATCTCTTCAGAATTTTTAAAATTTTGTATATTGACATGAAATTTTACTTTGCATCACTAAGAGCAAAAAAGTGGTACATTTTTGATAAAATGCTCATCATTTAAATCAATATCTCGATAAAAAAAAATAGGTTAGATAAATAATTTAAATTTATTCGAATCTTAAATATTCTTAATATGGCATATAAAAAATGTGATCTGTTGAATAATGAATATTATTGTTAAATAATTTATTGTTATTTTCAATTGATATGTAAATCTTTATTTTTACTATCTAAGGCGTTAATTGCATATTATATTTTGACTTTACATGTCCATTTAAATGTTTTTTTATTTTGAGGCGTCAATTTAATTACAGATTAATTTATTTAACCAAGTGTATATATAACTGTATTATATATAAAAAATTGATTATTGAATTTTAAAAAAATAAAATTCGTATATATTATCAAAATATTATCGACTTAAACCCCAACGTTAGTGCATTCTCATTCTTATATATTATCAAAATATTATCGACTCAAAACTCCAACGTTAGTGCAAGTTTCCTCCCTTTCAACATGGTGGAGGATAGGGGCACCAGCTTATTGGTAGCTGGTGGGGAAGAAGCCTGAATACGACTTTCGCTCTCCTGGTATAGGATTGAACGAAGAGACGCTTGTTTAAATTGATGACAGACTCGATATAAAAAAAAATTTTTTCGTTTGTTCTTCCTCGAAATTGAATGATATTTTAGACAAGAACACTTGTATGGAAAATTTTGTAATCATATTTTTTTTAGTCAAAATGATTTTTAAAGGCTTTAAAATTTTTTTTGTGTAACATTTAAATTAAGTTTAATTTTTAATAACAATGATTAGTATTTTTAAGTAACTACGGTAGAAACAATATGTGGTGTAATAAAAACCAGAGGAAACAGATTCAATATGATGGTCAAAATCGCAACAATTACCGATCCTATAATTACAACTCATGATTACAACCAGAGAAAGTAAATACAATATAATGACCAGAATCAATATAACAATAACAATTACAACATAAATATTGAAGAAATTGTTGAAGACAAAGTCGGCACTGCCAAAGACAATAATGATAACGATCTTAACATCAAAAACTTAACCGAGAACACGCTTAATGATAATGCTTTTATGACTATCATAAAATTAAATGATGCTACAACAATGCAAGTCGACACAGGATTAAAATTCACCATCGTACCTCATAAGATGGCTAAGAAAATTGGCATAAAAGAAATTAAAAAATCCAAGATGCAACTTACAGCCTACGACGGAAACTTTATCAAAATCATAGGAACAACCCAAGTCAAAGTAAGTTATGAAGGTATCACTAAAAATTTACAAGCAGTGGTTGTTGAATCAAGAAAAAATGCATTATTAGAACGTTCACGGATTAACGCCTTCAAAAATATCTTGAACAAATTTATAGCAAATATTGACACAATTATGAAGATGAAATTAAAAAACTGATTAAAGATTATGAATCCAAAATGACCAATCAACAAAACAAATGTCAAATAAATTTAAGAAGAGATGCCCAACACCAAGACGTATACCCTATGCAAAGATTGATCTTGTGGACAAGAACTTAATAGATGGATACAAGAAAAAAACATTGAGCCGGTAAAAGATGTTCGATGGACAAATCCTATAACAGCTGTCTACAAAGATGATGGTAGCATTAGGTTTTGGGCTGATTTTAAAGACACTATAAACCTAGCTCTAGAAGATTTCAGATATCCACTTTCACGAATAAATAATCTAATAGCTAAACTTTCGGAAGGAAAGAAATTTACCAAGATCGATTTTAAAAATGCGTTTCTACAGATTCCGATTGACAAAAGTTGCAGAAATCTTTTGACAATATCCACACACAAGGATACTACCAATTTACTAGACTTCCTTTTGGGTTAAAGATCTCATCTGCAATCTTTCAACATATCATGGATCAAATATTCGGTGACATGAAAGATGTCATATTTTATATTGATGATTTACTTATAACTGGGAATAACGATGAAGCGCATTTAAACAACATCAAAAAAGTGTTTGAAAGAATATTATCATATGGATTAGTACCTAACTTCGCCAAAAGCTTATTTTTTAAAAACAAAGTGAGATTCCTGAGTCATGATATTAACGCCAAGGGGATTCATGCTAACCATGACAAAATTGAGGCAATAATAAACATGCCAGAACCAAAATCAGCTGCTGAATTATCAACATTTCTGGGAATGGCTGGTTACTATAAAAAATTTTTGACCAACTTAGCAGAAATTGCTGATCCTTAATACAAAAGTGTCATCAAAGAAAAATGGGCATTGAACTTAGAACACTCTAGAAATTTTAACGAAGTAAAGACGTTGATTAGTCTTCCTCCAGCTTTGACTTATTTTAATCCTGAATTATCTATCGGAATTGCAACTGATGCATCTAAATGTGGTTTAGGAGCTGTATTATTTCATACTGAAAAAGATGGCAAAGAAAAACCAATAGCTTTTGCGTCGAGAACCTTATTAAAATCCGAAATGAATTACACCAATATTGAGGGTGAGGCTCTCAATATTATGTTCGCTATAAAAAGATTCCAGGAATATTTAATATGGACTAAATTTACAATTATTACTGACCATAAATCTCTAGCCCATATCTTTACCAAAGGACTTAAGAACAATAGTACTATGTCCTTAAGACTTTAAAAATGGAATATAACATTTAGGAGGTTATGATTTCAACATAAAATATAAGCCGGAAGATATAACGTTGTTCCTGATTGTCTTTCAAGATTACCACAAGAAAGTAAAGATGAAGTTGTTGAAAATATCACAATTACAAATGATTTTGGGGATATATCTATAAATTTTAATAAAATATGTGATGAAATTCACAAAGATATTGAAATAACACAAGTCATCAATGATATTAAGAACAACAAGCCTATAAAAAATAAGATTTATAAAAACATTGAATTGGAATTAAGTATAATTAAAGATTGTCTATACAAAAACAACAAAATCATAATTCCATCTAGTATGAGGAAAAACGTATTGCAGGCATTACATGAAGGTCATTTGGGAGCAGGTAAAATCAAATCCTTAGCCAAAGATCATATGTGGCGGTCTGGTATGAATAATGAGATAGAGATGGAGGTAAAAAGTTGTGACGACTGTAACATATATCATGACAATCCTAAAAAGATATAAAAACCATGGGTTTCGGCAACCAAACCATTTGAAAGGATAAACATAGATTATGCGGGTTCGTTTTTCACAAAAAATTGGTTGATAATAGTCGATGCCTATCAGGGGTTCGAACCGAACCGAACCGCAAAACCGGAATGAACCGTTATGATTTTCTGAACCGTAACATTAACCGAACCGTTATGAAGAAAATATTAAAAGAGCGAACCGAACCGTTATTAAACCGGTTCAAAACGGTTTTAAAAATAATTAATTTTAAATTATTAACCTAAATTTAAAATTTTAATTTTCCTTGGGGGCATTTTTTAAATTAATGATTTCTTTTCAAATTAAATATTTCTATATTATCAACATTATATATCAAATTAAATATTTTTATATTATCAACATTATATATCAAATATACCAGGTTTGTTGTTTTTTCTTTAAATACTTAATTTATAAGAGATTAGACAATTAATCTGTTAATTAAATAAGATATCTTAAAATCATTAGTGACATATTAAAAGCTTTATATCCAGCATATGTTTTGACAAAATATTTACAAAGTGAACAATTGACAATGGGCGATTTTTATGCTGCGTGGATCAAATGTCTCATGCAAACGAGTAAAGTAGACACTCCATTTGCCAGACTTTTAGTTTCTACGATGAAAGCAAGAGAAATAAATTTCAAAAATGAAGTTTTTTGCTCTGCTATTTATCTCGACCCTAGATATAATGTATTTTTAACTTTTGAAGAAAGAGAGATCGCCAGAAAACATCTTTGTAAAACTTGGAACTTGATACAAAATCTAAATAATCAGAATATTGAAATTCTAAATACTATGCCTACGTGTTCGTATTCGAAGGATAATTTAGATGATGATTTTGAAGATTTATTAAAGTCGCATGAAAGTCTTAATAAGAATAATTCTCAGGGCATCAAAAATTATAATAAATGTATAGAAATAGAATATATAATTCGGTCATTTGATAATATAGAGAGATAAGATACTAATCTTTTGAATTATTGGGAAAATGTAAAGAATAGTATGCCAGAACTTTATAAGTTAGCTATAACTGTGCTAGCAGTTCCAGCTATGCAGGTCTCCGTAGAAAGAGCATTTTCAAGCCTTAAGTTTATACTCTCTGCGCAGAGAACTAAATTAAATCCTGAAATATTAGAAAATATTTTAGTTATCCGTTCGAATTCTCTTTTTAAACCTAAATAGTATAGTATACATATTATTTTATTCATTATTGTATTTACGCATGTTTGTTTTTATCTTATTTATTTATGAAATAAAAAAAAACTGTCTAATTTATATTTCCTAAATTTAATAAAAATATCTATTAGATTATCATGGATAAATTAAATAAGAAATTATAAACTAAAAAGATTTTTTTCTAAAATTAATATATACATGGTTAATGATTAATTTTTTTAAAAATTAAATTTATAAAAACCGGAACAAACCGAAAAGAACCGTTATAAATTATAAACCGAACCGAACCGATATGATTTTTTTTAAAAAACCGAAATCGAACAAAACTTTTATAAAATTTTAAACTAAAAACCGGAACGAACCGAACCGTTATACTAAACGGTTCGAAACCCTGATGCCTATAGTTAATTTCTAATTATTGTTCCTGTCAAAAATATTACGACAAAAATCACATTAAAAGAAATTTTTAAAGCCATTTCGCTATTCGGAATACCTGAAACTTTAGTTACTGATAATGGCAATAACTTCACAAGTAATGATTTTGAGAAAAATTGCAATGATTATGGTATTAAACATGTACTTACGTCCGCATACCACCAGCTGTCTAATGCCCGGAACGTATGGTGAGAACGTTTAAGGCACATATGAAAATAAATATAAAGATTGACTTAGATACTGCACTTGACAAAGAGGATAGAGTTAACATAACATTATCACGCAATAGAACCTTTAATGTAGGAGATTTGTTTGGTACAAAATACAAGGTGATGACAAATGGTGGAAAGGCAAGGTCATACACAAAGAAAGTGACATGATGTTCCAAGTTAAGACAGATAAAGGTATATTAAGGAGATTAGATTAATTAAGAAAAAGAGATTGTTATAACTAGTGCTGTAAACATTTCTAAAAAAATCGAACGCGTTCAACGTTCATTGATCGAATGCGTTCACTTTCAAAAAAAAGAACACGTTCACGAAGGCGTTCACATTCATGAACCGTTCAAAATTATGATAAATTTTTTTTTTAATTTCTAATATAAATGTCTTATATTTATTAACATAATATTAGCCATGTTAAAAAATATATAGTTTTATTTTGATAATATAATTATAAATTCAAAACAATATATCAAATAAAAAGATATTTTTATTTATAAAAAATTTTTCTTATTCATTTTTAATAACAATATTTTTCAAAATTTTCATCTGATAGACAAGAACGCTTGGCAGTTAATATGGCATTAGCTATACTAAAAACGCGCTCAAGGGTAGATGAGGTGATTGCGGTATTATACTTAATAAATAACTCTTTTAACGTCGGGAATTTATTAGAAACATTTATTGTTTTGTTATATGCTTCAAAAAATTGAGATAAGTATCCCTCCAATCCATTCTCTACTCCCTCGACAAAAAAAGGATATCTCAAAATTAACAGTTCTTGCATTATCATTTCTAGGGTTTTCAAAGCATTTTTTTCAATAACGCTATAAGTTTGTTTTTAATAGGTTCGTTCTGTGGAAGTTTTATCCATGGTTATTGAAGCTTGAATACTGGATGTATAATTGCAGAAAGAACATAATGATCTTCATATATATATGTTTAAATCTTTAAAAAAAATAAAATATATGTAATTAATTGAGAGTGATAGGTTTAATACCTTTTATTAATCCCATTTAATACAGCGTCTATTAATGGTTGACCATATTTGAGGCCACTAATTTTTTTAATTTTAAAATAACTATCGTTATTGTTCGGGTCAAATATCTTAAGTGCATTTCTTCAAATTTAATGATTTTAGTTAGTTATATTATATTATATAAAATAAAATAATTAATATTACAATCAAATGTCGTTTTAAATTGGAACCTAAAGATTTTGACAATATAATACTTTTTAAGCACATTTTACACTTGGTAAGCATTGAATTAGTTCCTTCAATATAGGATATTACTGTAAAACATTTATCATATTTGGCCATGGTAATGATAATTCATCTGATTTTGGATTTTCAGAATCAGATGATGAGGATTAAATATTAATACATGCTTATGCTAATCTATTAAATTAAAATATAAACAATAATATTCAAATTAATAAACTATGTGTTAAAAAAATTGAAATGTGAAAAGGAAATACGCAGCCGATTAAAAAACATAAATAATATTTTTTTAAAAAAATTCGGAAATAATAAATTTTTCAAATAAATAAAAATAAAAGTATTTTTAAAATTGAACGAACGTTAAATTCGAAAGCGTTCGTCATAAAAAGGGAACGCGTTCACGTTCAAAGTTCGTCAAATATAAAAGGAACGCCGTTCAACATTTTTTTCAAAAAGTTTGCTTACAACACTAGTTATAACACATTTTTAAATTATGATTCTAACTCTAAAAATTCTTTTAAGGAGGGAAAATGTGGACATAAATAAAAATACCATGGATAAAGATAAGATAATACCGATTTCTACACCAACATTAAACAATGCTTATTTAAAAGATTATAAAACTTAATATAAAAAAAATATATATAATAAATATTGGACACTAAAACGCGAAAAATAAATTAAACATTAAAAATATTATATAATAATTTTATTGATTTATCATTTCAATATTCGATTATTCGATTTATTCAATTTGATTCTATTCTATATATTATTCCAAATTCATATTATTCTAATATACAATCTGATCAATTATTATTCCTGATTATTCACGACTTATTGATGATAACAATTTTGAAAATTAATAATAATAACAACCGAGTACCACAAGCAGCATACACGATGATATTACGATCGATGAAGACAACTCACGATAAGGATATCAAACTAACGATTTGGACAATTTAAGGTAAAACTTTATAAAAACGATTAGGACAATCCAACGTACAAACTTTAAAAACAACGATTTGGATAAACCAACGTGTGAAGTCGAATGCGATACATACAAGCCAACGATAACAAATTTGACTTATGCAACGACGTGAACAAACGATAAACCATTTGGACAACAAGCTCTCGACGACATCTTAGGGAAAGCTTCGTCATAAAGGGAGAATGTTGAATAATGACCTTCTTATTTTTGAATTTTCTATTTTTATAAAAAAACTTATTCATATTAGCTTATTTTTACTTTTGTATAAGTTTATTTTATATTGAATAGATTATTTGATTATATTTTTCATTCAAATGATAAATGATATGTTTTGTATATATACTAGCGATATATTTTATAAAAAAGATAATACAATTTATGAAATAATAAAATGGTGTAAAAATAAAAAGCTTCTTTTTTACATGATCAAAACCCGGTTTATACTAAAAACTGGAAGTACAAAACTGAAAATGGTTATTGAAAAAAAGGGTATTTTTTTCCCCAATTTTTTTACTGAAGATGTATACCAGACTCTGCTTTATATTTGTACAATCTTAAACTTGGATGAACATGGGTCTAAGGGTTATGACCCTTCATAAGGATATAAGTGATAAATTTAACATAAATATCATCCTATTTAAATTTAATGGATACTTAGGTAATTATTTTTATTTAAAAATTATGTCTAAATGAAAGACCCTTACTATATTATTTTTAAAAAAATACATTTGAGGGGGAAGGGATGTATTTATTTAATACTTTGGTTAAATTTTCACTCGAAAATACGTGGGAAAATAATTCTAATAAAATTTATAACTTTATTTGGATAAATAATTTCTATAATTACATGTATTACAATCAAAAATTTATAATATATAAATAAAATGTACTAAATCACTTTGAATAAATTTTGACTTTCATTTTATTTTCTCCTAGGGAAATAAAAGTATAAAAATTTTGTGTTCAAGAAATTCGTTTTGCTGTGAAAAGCTGTTTTTCATACTTAATATTCATCATTGTTCGGTAATTCCATACCAAATCGATAACTATTCGGCCCGACCATTTTAATTTCGATAAAATTTTGCATACTAAGAGAATATCATAAAGCATCGAATCCAAAATTTTAGCCTCCTAGTACTCATAGTTCTTGATAGTGTTGTTAAACGGCTCGTTTTGAGCCGATTTTTAAAAACGGCTAACTCATTACTTCACTTAGAAAAATATTGCGCAAGCCTGAAGATTTTGCTCATAGAAGGAACAAAGGTCCATATATATTATCGAAATCTCAAGGCTTAGGCTATATTTTTCTGGCTAAAATATTGAGTTAGCCGTTTTTAAAAATCGGCTCAAAACGAGCCGTTTAACAACACTAGTTCCTGAGATATCAATGGTCAAAAGTGCCAAAAATGACCTTTTTCGAATACGATTTTTTAAAATAAAATAATGATTTTAAAAATATAAGTTATATGTGATTTTGTAACTCTATTAAAGGCTTTTTATTATTAAGGATTTTTTTGAAATAATATTGTTGCTATTTTTTTTACGTTATAAATTTTAAACATGAAAACTCCAGGTGTTTCTCTTTCCAAATTTTCTTAAATTTAATATTTTTTTATTCGCTAACCTTATATCTATTCATAAAAAAAATTTAAACTTGGCAGCCATGGGTTTTTTAGTTATTAAGATTTAAAAAATTAAAAAATAGATGGCGCTCCTTTATAAAAAACGTGTTTTGTTAAGATTATTATTTTTTTAAACTTTTTTATATTTTTAAACATAAATAACAAGATTTTCTATCATTAATATCATAAAATGAGATTATTTAGCTGCGGTTATAATCATATTTTTCTTATAGAAAATTTCAATTTTCGTAAAATTATTTTATAAATTTTGTAGATATACTAGATAAATTAAAATTCATGAAAGATATTACCTATTTTCGGTTTTTCATTAAATTTAGTTTTTTTGACGCCATGATAATTTCGTTTTGCGATAAATTATATGTACGCCTAGTAGCCGTTGATGGGCTAACTATTGTTAAATATTATTTTTTGGTATGAAAAGGATATTTTGTGCAGCTGGATAAATAAAAGAATTTGTTGGTCCTTTAGGGGGAAGAAAATTAATTTTTACTTCATCTCTAATTACGTTCACTTCTTGTACAAATCCTAACCACCAATTGTTTTCATATGCAAATGTTACATATCCTCTAATCTCATCGATTAATAGATCCTCAACCAAAGGATCCTCACGTGGATATACTAAATTCTCCACAATAAATGTCTGCGAATTAGAATATAGTTTAGTGTTGAGTTTAGTTAAACCAATGAAACACTGCATGAATTTTTTGTGTCCCAGGTATTGACATAAATTTACTAAATTTATACCTTTTATATGCTCTTCCGCATATTATAAAAATTGTAAAAGTGTAATTATTTGTTCAGTATAAGATCTATGTAAGCTTGCATTGGCAACTAACCTTTTTACTGTGCCGCCTATGCCGTCGCAGGCACTTTTATCATGTGCCGTAGGAAAAAAATGTCATTCTGCTTGAACACCAAAATCAATTTCATGGTAGCAAACAATAATGTTTTCCTATTTTTATATTGCGCTGCTGAACCATCAGAAAAGTAGTGAATTTTTTCTGGTGGAGTGTAGAATTTTTTTTTTTTAAATGAATCAAATGCGATAAGAATAAAAGGAATGAAACAGTATTATGAATTAAGGATTCCGATATTACCACAAAAGGTTGTTTATTTGTCATTTTATAATAAATTGAGAAAGGATGCAACGTAACTTGCGAAGTTGTCCAATGATAACCCTGAATTTCGTCTTGGACAATAAAGGAATAATTTTCTAAAAGTCACAAATAATTAGATAGTGATTATTTTCTAAACTATTTTTAATATTGTGAAATGAACTTTGTTGTTCACAAATAAATGAATGGCATATGAGAATATTCATTTTATCGAAAAAATAATGAATAAATTCGTCTGCAGATTGAGAAATAGTCTCCAGTTGTTCTATCTACCGAAACTCACTGTTTAAACGTAACAAAAGCTATATCAATTTTTATAAATAATTTTTCGATGCGTTCTTTTATAAGAGTGTCGAGCCAGGACACTTTTGCAGTCACCAAAATAACAGGTGGGTAACAGGGGATTGCAAATCATTCTGCCTATAACATCTCTATAATTGTTAATGTACCTCACCATTTTTATGTTGCTATTTCACATTCTAAGATCATAAGTTTAATATTCTGGTGTATGCCACAAACGCATACACTATGGGTTCCGCTAGCCCCTGCTAATATACAATTTTTTTGTCTTAAGCTAGCAAATTTCAAAATTCCAATTGTTATGTTTGAATTACTCGCCTTAAAATGATTATATAATTCTTTTAAATTATTAAGAACTAACCTTTTTTGAGCGCTCACTCGTTCCCCCTTTTCAATGATAGATATGCAATCCTTTTTTCCTGGTAATACCCTACTAACTTCATCACTACAAAATTTTTTTTTAACAATATTAACTGTTTTTTAATTGAGATATTTTGCAGGCTTTCGATTTGGAGTTAAAAGTATTCCCTTTTCTTCTAAAATGATTTTGGGATTATATGCCATATGATATGTAGCGTTGAATGTAGTTTTTATTTTATTTGCTCTCCAATTAGGAGGCAGAATGGTCAGCAATTAAATAAATTAAGATATTGTGATTTCATATTATTAAGTATATCAATATTGTCTTTTGCATCCGATTCTGGATTGTTAATTATTATATCTGAAACAGCTTTTGATATTTTAGCTACCTTTTTTTTAGCTAATTTTTTTCGGTTATAATAGGAGATATTACAATTTCGTTTAAAGTTATATTGTATCAATTGATGTTGATGTTGTGTTGATATTATTTACTTACATATTCGCTATAAGAATTTATATTTTCAATATTTTTTTGTGATAACCGTTTAGACATTTATCACAAATATAGTGTTCCGCCTCAATGTTTGGATATTGTGTCATCCACGTCATGACTTTACGCAGGTTCTTTTTGTAACTAAAGTGTTTAGATTCTTTAAAAGGATTTACGCATTTATATTTATACATTATAAAGAATTTTAAGAAAAAAAAAATTAATATCAAATATTTGTAAAATAAAAATTAATTAATATTAGGGCAGGCATGAAAACTTGCTTTTATCTTTCAACAATTAATTATATATTTTCTTGTTAGAGATATCGGAATCCTATCTTTTTAGGAAATTTAATCATTTATTATAAAAACACTAATTTTTACAAGTTATCAATATAGTAATATAAGTAAGCCTATCAAACGATCTATATAATATTTTTTCATAATAGTAATGCTGGAAAATCTTATTATTTATGTTTAAAAATGAAAAAAAGTTTGAAAAAATAATAATCTTAACAAAACACGTTATCTTATAAAGGAGGGCTCATCTATTTTTGAAAAAATATTTATTTTTTGATTTTTTAAATCGTAATCTAAAAACCCATGGCTGTCCCAAGTTTAAATTTTTTGAAAGTATTAAACACCTGGAGTTTTCATGTTTAAAATTTATAACGTAAATAAATATCCGCAACAATATTATTTCAAAAAAATCTTTGATATTTAATAAAAGGCCTAACTTATATTTATAAAATCTTTATTTTTTAACTTATCTCAAAAAAATCGTATTTTTCGAAAAAAGGCCATTTTTGGCAATTTTCATTGATATCTCAGGAAATATGAGTACTAGGAGGCTAAAATTTTGGATTCGATGCTTTCTAATGATATTCTCTCATGCAAAATTTTATCGAAATTAAAAAAGCCGGGCCGAAAAGTTATCGATTTGGTATCACAAATATAAATTTATCCCTCAGATATATTTCTTGCATAGTTATATAAATCAATTGTTGTCAATATATGATATGCATGTTGCAAGCTGCTAACCTTTTAGAAACGCTCCCGAAACTGTCGCAGGGACTTTTATCAGATGCGGTTGCAAAGAAATGCCACTCTGCCTAATAGTTTGGCACTCTTCCAAATCCTTTTTTTTAAAGAATAAGATAAATTTTGTTTGAAATGAATAAAATGCACATCCAATGAAATCTTTTTGTATGGTTCTGCACTACAAATGCATAATTTTTTAAAGGTCAGCAATAACCAAGAATTCGCCAACATATAATGTGGATTTTAATGTGAAATAAGGATTGTTGGGAGGTTATATGAATGAGGAATCATTATTTAATTTTTTAATGAAATCTATA
This sequence comes from Gordionus sp. m RMFG-2023, assembly GCF_954871325.1. NCBI lineage: Eukaryota > Metazoa > Nematomorpha > Gordioida > Chordodea > Parachordodidae > Gordionus > Gordionus sp. m RMFG-2023. Next base: position 27,038,753 of record NC_088776.1, read on the forward strand.
AGTTGGCGGATTTTGTCAGCGTTTCAAGAAATGTTATATAGTCTATTGAATTCACGTCAAAATTAAGCCTTTCTTTTATTTTTGTATAGGCTAAAATAAAATATTAATAATAATTTTGCCAAGTAATTCCAAGAGAAGATTTAACCAAAGTGTTAAATAAACCAAATTGCACCCACCCCTCACCTCTCAAAATTTTTTAAATAATTTGACATAATTTTTAAATAAAAAATATTACGTAAATATTCGTTAAATTTAAATATGATGATATTTATGTTAAATTTGATCAATTTTCGCCATATAAATAGACATAACTCCTAGATCCACGTTCATCTCAGTCTAGAAACTTGTACAATTATAAAGCAGTTTGGTATACATCTATAGAAAACATATCTTTTTATTCTATAGCCATTTCCGGTTTTGTACTTAAGGTTTTTGGTATTAATTGGCTTTCTATCACATTCATTTATATGTCATAAAAGATCTAATATTCAGCTATATAATGAAATTAAAATTTTTGCTTAACTTAATTTTTTCTTGAGATATTTTAAAATTAATGAAGTGCATTTTGTCAAAAATATACCTTTCCGCTCTTTAAACCCACATATCTTAGCGAGAAAGTAGTGAAAGAAAGTAAAATTTCATTTTTTCTTAGTTATAGTATATACTACCAATATAAATTTAAAAATATTATGAGTGGTTCGGGTTGACAATCGACTTATTTAAAGTTTATTTGATATGGAATTCATCATATATATAATATGTATAAAATAGTAAATATTTTAACAATTTTTTGTTCGGCTCGTCAATTTTTCTTCCCGGTCAGGTTCATATAAATTTTTCAAACGTTGCCTGCAGATAATTAATTTGGATCGAGGGGGATTAAAGAAAGGTGATTAACCTGATCCAGTGGGTCCGAGCATCAAAATATTGCTCTTTTCTATTTTTAGATCGATTTCCTCGTTATCCAATATATCACTACCGATTGCAGAATTACTGTATTTGGTGAAATTGATATTTGCATTGCCAGTACCATTATTTGTATTTTGAGTAGTGTGGTTGAATGGATGTTTGAGATTTTGAAAATCGATCGGCGTAGTTGGATCGTCGTTATTTGGATTTTGCCCTGAAGGTGGAGGAGCTGTAAACTGAGACATATTCTTGTGAGTGTCTAAGATAGAAAAGCCTGTCAAGTTTAGGATATCTAAACATGTATTTTTTTTAAAAAACGGATAACATTAATGGGCCATTTTTGTGTCAAAAATAAAATTGAGATTTTCGGCCCTTTCAATTTAAAATTTGCAGGAACGTTATATATGTTCTAGTAATATCTGAAGCAAAATTTTAGCTCATTATCAATTATATTACTTGAGGTAATGGGGATTAAAGGTATTAAAAATCGACCTTTTTTTATATACCTTTTACTGATGCTAAATAATTAGTTTTAAATTAAAGGCTAAATTACTTCGAATATTGAATCTAATATTATTAACTAAGTCAATAATTGATAATTATGGGCAAAATATGAAAAAAAATTTCTTTAAATATTGGTCATCTTATACCTATTTTGAAATTTAATCTTAATAATATTTCGTATATATTATGAGCTTCAATTTTTTATTTTCTATTATTCTTTTACTATTTTTTTATTAATTTCTTCAATAATTAACGCAGCTGGATAATTATAAAAATTAAAATAAATAATGTATAAAAAACATATAGATGGCACTATATATATGAATATTTCAAAGCAATAAAGGGATTTTCTATCTTTAAAAATCATTTTGAGGCATTATAAATGATTCATGAGTAATTTTATTTTCAATATGCATGATATTACTCGTAAATCAAATTTAAAGCCTTGAAATCATTAAAAAAAATAAGCCTTTTATTGCATTGGAATGTCCATATATAGCGTCATTTCAACTATATATTCTATGTTATTCACAATATTTTAAAATAATTGTCGTGCGAATTATTGAAAAAATTATTAGAAAAAAAAATGCAAAATTTAAGCTCATAATCATTTTGAAATATTAATTTTAAATTTTCTGCTGGACGTAAGATGATATATATTTTTAAGAAAATTGATTTTGATACTTTCCCCTTAATTATCAATTATTGACTTAGTTATTAATATTAGATTCAATATTCGAACTAATATAGTTTTTAATTTTAAACTAATTATTTAACATCAGTAAAAGGTTAAAAAAGGCAGATTTTTGTACCTTTAATTCCCATTAACTCAAATAATATAATTGCTAATGAGCTAAAATTTCGTTTCAGATATACCTAAAATATATATAACGTGCCTACAAATTATGAAAATATTTGATAATATTATTATGAATTTAAATGCATAAAAGTTTCATATCTGCCGATTTTTAAAAACGACTCGCTCAATATTTTATCCAGAAAAATATTACGCAAACCTGAGGATTTTTCTTATAGGCACAAAGGACATCTTAGCAAAATCTCGAGGATTAGGCAATATTTTTCGGGCTAAAATACTGAGTTAGCCGATTATAGAAAATCGGCGTAAACTGAGCCATTTAACAACACTAATATTATAAAGAAATCATATAGTTTTGCGAATTAAAATAAATTTAAACATGAGCGATAGTATATTTTTTTAAAATAAATTTTCAAATTATTTAAAAAAATATTCCAATAAAGTATTTATAAGGGCCAATAAATTGAAAAATAAAGTAACATAAATACCTCCTCTATGAGTTGTAACAATCTGATCGGGATGTGATGGTTTACCAAAATGAATCACAGAATTTTCATTCTCTACAAGCACTGAATTGCTATTAGAACCAAAATATGGGGAGTTAGAATGTTTTGATGTATTTTTGATAGTAGAAGTTTGACTAGATGGGAAGTTACTTTTTGGGCTGTTACCCTTGAACGCAGAAAATGGAGGATTATAGGGAGGGGAAAATTTGAATTCTTGGCTTGCCTCTCCCGGTGGCCCTTTACTGTCGGAAAATAATTTGGAAGTTGATTGTGGACAGATAATATTTGTGTAAATTCGTTTATAATGATTGTAAACTGCTACGGATAGCACTTTTTTGGCACGTTCTTGACCAATTACATACCTGTTTAGGAACTCATAAATCTGATTGGGGGTTATCGATAAATTAAAAAGAGAATTATAATTCGAAAATAATTAGTAGTTGGATACCTATTTCTAGCTTGCTAAACCTAGTACTTAGCCAAAAGCGATCATTTCTGCATCGCGGTTTTATTGATATATAGTTCAACTTTGAAGAAAGTATAAATAAATTAACTAGCAGATTTTCTTTTACTGTAATTCTAATTAATAATCAATTATATTAGATACCTGAGCATTGATCTTATACAACGACAATAATTAATAAAGGAAATTGAGTTTAAAATGTCTGACTACCGAATAGAATTTCATTAGAGGTGTACCGATACTACCTTTTGAAGGCCGATCCTATATTGCCTATATATAGTATCGGCCGATTACCGATTCCATATTAATATAATTTTCTCATTATACATATTTAATATATTTTAAATTTTAATGTACTCATCCACTTTTTTTAATAGCATACCACAACCTATGTCTATACCATAAGCATAAGAATAGTCATTCAAAAAATACTACTATCATTTTATCGGATCAAAAAATTTAATCATATCGGTCGATAACCGATATTTAAGAAAAAAGGAATGATCGGCCCAATCCTATAAAAACTATCGGTTCCCTAAATTTCATTATATTTTTGGCGATACATATACATATTGATTAAATATTATTTTCATCTTAAAATGGCACTTAGAAGCATAGTTTAGAATGGAAACCTCAAAACCGGGACCAATATATTAGCAGGAAACACACTCCTTTCTCAAAATTTACAGAAATAGGAACCCATTTTAAAATTTCAGGAACCAGATATAATAAAAAGTGCAACTAATTTATATGTATATAATTCAAAATGTTGTTATGATTTATTCTAGAAAATTTATTTAGTGTTTAAATTTTTTGAATTATTAATCTAGGTTGCAAACTCTGCCTCGATAAAACCAACACTTAAGTAACGATATCATCATGTTAGTGAAATAACCTAAAATATCGTTTTTTCCAGTAAGTAATAAATTAAAATTATTTACCTGAAAAATAATCTCAAAATAGATTTATAAAACATAAAATAATTCAAATCAAATTAATAAACCTAAAAGGTATCTTTTTTAAAATAAGAAATTTGTTTTTATTGCTCTTTAAATTTTAGTAATTTCTTAATAAACGAAATATAATTTAAACCTTAGTAAATAACGCGACACATCTTTCCAAATGCTTATTATCAATAGAAAATAAATTAAATTAAATATTTAAACCTTTTTAGGGTGCGGGGGAGGTTTGGAGAAGGGACCTTGTGCGTATGGCATCTGCTTTTCAGCAGTTTGCGTTCCCAAGAACGACGAATTATTCCTATAATACTTCTTAGTTTCGTTTTCGGTTAACACGACAAAAAAATGGTGGCATTTTTCGCATTTAACAAATCGAGTCGAAACTATTAAAAGAATTGATTTAAAAAAAATATTATTAACATATTTATTATCTACGATATATGTAAATAATAAAAAAAGGCTAGTAATTTTTAAAGATGTGTAAAATTTATCAAGATGGGAAAATTTAATTCGGGGATGTTTGATTGATTGGTCTTTTAGCACTTACGAGGAAAGGCCACTAGCTTCTCCTTGTAAAACTCTGTGCCTTGACTAGTCCTTTTCTCGGCTTGCGACATGTGGGCTAAAAAATTCCTTGCAATTTCCTTCCTCAATGCATCTTTCATGGCATTGTCTAAATGAATACCTTTGTCACTTTTGCTTCCGTCAAAGGCATCATCATCAGAGAAATGATGGGTTCGATTATTGTGTCCGGGAGCCCCGGCAGGTTTCAATGACACAATTAAACTCAAATCATTACTTTTTAGCAACTCCCAAACACGCGAATCTTTTATTCGATAAACGGATTAGCAAAAAAAAGTGTCATGTAAATTTAATTTAAAATAAATTTTTAAATAAAAACTACAAATAAAGGCAAACATTTTATTAAAAAAAATAAAAGATAGTAGTTGCCTTTTGTCGTGATTCATGCTATATTGACTGACTATAACTAGTGACGATTATCAAAATACATAATTATGGGTTAATTAAACCGGAAAAGTAATAAACAAAAGATGATTAAAATATGATTTTATTATAAGATGCTTTTTTACATGAAAAACATTCTTAAAAAAGAGAAAAATGTTTAAAAAAATTTCGATATTATCAAGCTGAACTAACATATCAAAGTATCAACATTCGAGCAATTCATCCCGCATTTGGGACAACGGATTTTGGTTGGACCGCCGGTAGTATTATTGTAAGAACTTCCACCATTTCCGGACGATAAATTTTTTATTTGAATAGTAGAATTAGTCGTAGAAAGTGGTGGTAGCAACCCCTTGCTATTCGTATTATCACCATCGTCTTTGTTTCCTATTAATAAATATATATAAGTTCAATTTTTATACAAAGCAAAATCTTTAGAGATGATTACCTTTATAATTAAATGCCCCTCGAAAATGACCAATAAAATCAGTTTCCAAACCATAGGAATAAATTACAAGATTGCTATATATATTGATAGACTTTTTTTATGCGGCCAAAAAATAATTATGCAAATTTTAACTTTATATTTTTATGCAATAATATATATTCATTTTTAATTTTTTTACCACTTCCGCCTTTAGAAGAACTTGAATTGGATGAGTTATTATTGTTGTTGCTGCTAGAACCACCTTTTCTTCTCAGCGTAAATATAATAGTGTAATGACAATTCGGTGCCAAATTAGGATAAATAGATGGAGATAAAAAGAGGCTAAAATGAAATGAATGTAACATTTATTTTTAATATAATTTTGATGAAAAAATAATATCCTTCCATTCTATATAACTTTATTAACATTTTATATATTGGAAATGAAGGACAACACATCCATTAAGGTATTTAAGTTTTTTCACCTTCAATAATAATTAGGAGTATGAAAGAGCATATCAAGTTTGTTTATTATAATTATAAGGGCATAAAGTGCAATGAATAATTTGTTACAGGATTTCTCATCCAAAAAAGAAAAGAGTCCAATCAAAAAAGAAAAAGATTCGATTCGGTAGGAACAAAAATTCAATTTATTTGTAATTTTTTAAAAAAAAATATAATTAAATGACAGGGTAAAAATTTAATATAATTTTTTGTTATATTCTCTGCGACAAGAAAAGGATTTAAAAATGCTGTGTTGTTACACGTCTTGACTTAGAAAATTTTCAAAAAGGTCTAAACTCAAGATTTTAAAGCTTTGATTTTACCCATAGATGGCAGAAAGGTTCGCATATTTATTAGCAAAATTTAGAGGTTTATATACTAATAATTTGGTCAAAATCTTGATTTAACCCTTTTCAAAATAGGCTAAATCGGGTAGTTTAACAACACTACATTGAGACATAAAATTTCCGATATATTAAATGAGATGATTAACTTTTGGAGAATAAAAAAAACAGAATAAATTTAATCATAAGTAAAAGTTGTTGGTTTTTTATTTATTTATAGATAGATAAATAAATAAAAATCAATATAAATATTGGATCGTTACATAATGTCTTAATAAAAAAATACTACCTCATTAAAAAAAAATTTCTTTCATTTATTCAGTATGAACTTCACTTATTTTAATAAAATAGAATGGAGTAAATATGATCTTGTGTTTTTTTCTTTGGAAACTAGGATCACAAAATTAATATTTAAATATATAAACTGTCAACTTTATCTGTACAATTCGATTTATAATTTTAAAAAAATAAAAAGTATATGTATTTATTTGAAATTGTAATAAACATAAACCTTTTATTTTTCAATATTTAATATATAAATATTATACATTCTCTATCAGAGAGCTGCAGAGGTACCATTTCATAGCCCGGCCCTGATTTTAAAAAAATAAAATTTCGGACTGGCCCTGGCGATTTAAAATATTTAATTTTAAAATAATCGGCCCGGCTCAGATATTAAAAAAAAAAGTTTTAAGCCCTGCACGGATATTTAAAAATAACTTTAAAAAAATTGAAGTTAAACTTAAATCGAAACATTATGAGATAGAGAGTTAATAAAATTAATTAACAATAATAAGGAGTTAACTATACCAGAGTAATTTAACAATACGTCAGATAGGCTTCTGACCGGACTTTCAAATTTAATTAACAGTAAGGAAAGTTATATCCAAGTTACCTATAGAAGTTAACTTACCTTATATATTTTTTAAAAAGGACAAAGAGCGCTTCTGAGTGAGAAAGGGACATATTAAAAATTGCTTTCGTAAAAGGAACTGTATCAGCAAAAAGGGGACAGTCGGCAAAAGTATCGTAATATAATATATGTTTATCTTAAAGATAACGCTCAACCTAGTGTTGTTAAACGGCTCGTTTTGAGCCAATTTTTAAAAAAGGCTAACTCAATACTTCATCCAGAAAAATATTACCCAAGCTGGAAGATTTTGCTAATAGAAGGAACAAGGATCTGCACATATATTATAAAAATCTTGAGGTTTAGGCAATATTTTTCTGGCTAAAATATTGAGTTAGCCGTTTTTAAAAATTAGCTCACAACGAGCCGTTTAACAACACTGGCTCAACCCAATGATAATTCTGATAAATCCGTGATTAGAAAGGCTTTGCCTAGTTTTAACTGTTATTCTCCATAAAAAGTTTATTTGAAATCCATTTATATTATTATATAATTAATATTATTTAAATATTTTATATAAATGATCAAGGTTATTTTATTATGAACCTTGAAATTGAAATATTATTATATTGTGTGCGAAAATTTGACAAATATTAAATTATTTTCGTCTAAAAAATAATAACTTATGAAAATCATTAACTTGGTTAAATTAAATGGATCCACGTGAAACGATCTGAAATTATGGGTGGTTGCTGATAAATTGAGAATCGGATACAATTGACTGGGAAGTAGGGATCTAAAATTTTCCGGGCTTTTAAAAGATAGACTCCTGATCTCTTCCCAAATTAAATTGGAGATGCTACCATTATTAAAGGACGTTTCTTTCAAATTTGCCGCTAACAAGGAGATCACGTTTTCTGAATTGTAGTTAGAGGCATCTAAACGTCCGCGAGGGAGAGTATATCGAATATTAATGTAGCGGGAATTATTTTCGTGTTCATTTACAATTTTCACCCCTAATTAAAAAAAAGTATATATTTATACTGCACACATTGACATACATAAATACTTATCATGAAGAAAAAAAATTCATAAGATTGTTTGCCCTATTGTAATAAAAAAATTCAATGGTCCTTATAACGTTTTTTTTAAAATAAAATATACCATCCCTATTTCCTATTAAAGTAAGCATAAATAAGGCAAACAATCATGGCCTCTAATTGAACAATTTTGCCAATATTGTCTTAATGCTTATTCTATGTACATTTAGGTCTATGACTGCACACGAATAATTAATAATTGTAAAAAAAATAATTTAGCCCAATCAGCAATGTAGAAATATCCGTTAATTGCATGATTATTTATAAAATACTACAATATATCGAGAACAAAATTTAAGGTTTGATAAGACTTAATTTTAACAAGATAAATTTCTTTCATTATATATTAATTAGAATACCAATTTAAATATCCATAGAAATCTAAAGCTTTCTGCCATCTATGAGCAATATTATTTTGGCCAAAATCCTATACGAGTCGTTTTTTTAAATAGACCCGGCGGGCTTTTTAGAAACTCAGTAATAACTAGTCATATATAGATACATATTAAACTTAAAAATTATTTATGATTTATTGATTTTTTATAGTTGTTATCATTATTGTATTATATTCATAAAATAACTATTTTTTGTTGTGATATTTAGAAAATAGAAAAATATTCCAAAAATATGAGAATTTGTTTATTGACCTAAATATGACATTGTCAGTATAATTTTCATAAAATATAAAATGTTTAGCCATTAGATTTATAACATAAATATTACTAAGTATTTTCGCCCTGGACTAAAGAACCGTCCGTTATTGTTTAAAAAAATTTAACCTGCTACCACTAGTTTTAAAATTATTTTAACCGACCCAGCAATGTTTAAAATTAACCAGCCAACCCACCAAAAATATATAAAAATCTGGGCAGGATTTAATATAAATACCAGGGTCAAATATAATTCAAAAAAATCTGGGATGAGCTTGAAATTTAAATCTTGCGAAGGCTTAAAATTTTCACCTTCTGATTTATCATTTACTTTGTAAAATCGATGTATAAAAAATATTTATCACCATTTACAGTTTATTAGGAAGGTGGTACTCGTAAGCACAGACAAATGACACTAATCCGATTCAAATCTCAGCTCAACATATATCTGATGAGTATTAGAACGAAACTAGTCATATGTTAGCACACCTACAATAAAAAATCCAATATAACAATAATTAAATAACAATTTGCTTACAATGTTCATTTATTTCAATGTCTTTATCTTAAGTTGTTCTTTCAAAGGAAGATAATATAAATATAGTACTTTCAATGCAAAATAATATGAATTAAATATATATCTGCATTGAAAAAAAGACAATTAATACGGTTGATAATTAAGCATTATATATATTGATTGACGAAGCCACAATTAACGGCGGCGTTTAAAAAATTTTATTGGCGTTCGGCGGCGTGACGATTTCGCTATTAATTTAAAATTTTTTTTAATGAATTTAATATAATAACAATGTATTACATTTTTTTTATAATTTATTTGGGCGCACTTAGTTCTAACATTGTTAATATAGTAAATTTTTTAGATTATTTTCTGTTTCACTCCTATTTAAATTTGTTTTTCTTATTCTCAGAAATAGACGAAGGAATTACATTTTTACTCAGATCAGTCACATAAACAACACCAAAATATAAAGTAAGAAATATATTAAATTAGAAAGATTAAATAAAATTATAATTAACATGAATAAATAGTATTATCAAGATTCGTGGGATATAAAATATCTTTTTGCATTGAGTATTAATCCAGCGATAGAAAAAATTCTTCACCTAGGTGAACTGGTTGCAGGTATATAAAGAACCTTCCTAGATAAATTAGCAAGCCTAGGAAGTTCCAGTAGCTTTTTCCCCAAATAGTCAGTGCATTCTCTTCTGGTATACTAAGTTGGCTGAGAAAAATATGGCATTCTTGCTCTATATTGCTAATGTTGTTATAATCATTGCGAATAGTTTATTTAAGAGCTATTATAGCTATATATGAACTGGATGTTTACCCAGTATCTCCAACTTGAATCTAACTCTGTGCATTTCTATCATGCTCAAAAGTTATAAATGTCTAATTAAAAATTGCAATGATGTCGTAAAGTTCAAATTAATATATTCTGAAACAATTTTAAGATTTTGAAGTAGTGTCGCTAATATCAAATTTTTATAATATAATTTTATTAATAAAAATATAAGATAAAATAAATACTTGAAGTTCGGTAATATGCAATCAGATTTATTGATTAGTATATGTGTTTATATTTCACTGCGAAATAAATCCTAAATTTATTGTTGATCCCTTTTGAGAGGGAAATTCCACCGACTCACTGAATGGATTTAATAATGTGTAAAGTCCGTTAATTATATCAAGGTATTAAAGGGTTTTAAAGATGTTTTTCTATTTTATTTAGAACATTATTTATAGAAATCTTGAACACTACGGATACTTTCTAGCATAATTAAGTGCCAGCGGGTAGGGAAATTTAATTTTTTTAATATTAATTAAATTTATTGGTGCAAAATGCAATTTATAATATCAGCCTTACCAAAGATATTAAAATGTTCATCAAGGTATGGATCAGAACTATCAATATCTAAAATATGGCCTGTCTTATAAATCGATTACAGGCATTTACAATGCTCATCCTCAATTTCACATTCTAAATCAACTACTCGATATCTGAGGGTTGAAATGATTTCTCTAATTTTTTTTTAGTCAGGCAACTTTTTTATGTCATCAACCATAACTAAATTATGATTATGCCCTAAGCATATATGAGGCTTATAATCCCACAATCTGGCGCTTATTTTGGCATTGCCTTAGCACCAGTTACCATCTACATTATTTTTTTTAAATGGATTACCTTATCGATCTCAGATAATATGGTTTCACCCGTATGCTTTTGCGTAAAGTTTCTAATTACCAGGGTAAAATATTTTAAATCAAAATTTTCATTTAAATAACGAAGACCAAATGTTTTATAATTTCGACGCTTAAAATGATCTGTCCATAGATCAAAGGTGATAGAATAGAATTTTGATCCAGAATTAATCAGATTTAAACCATGCACCTTTATAGATGAATAAACATCATCTAGTGCACCCTAACGGTTGTCCTATCAGACAAATTCTGAAGAGGAATCTGTTAAATATGTATTCCATATTTTATTTTAATCTAGTTTTTATCCCTCTTTTGTTTAGCCTTAAATACACTTCAATTAAAAATAGTTTTTTTTATCCCTTTTTTGTTTTGTCTTAAATACAAATAAAGTTTGTTTTTAGATCTCTCTTTTGTTTGATTTAATTACATTAAAAGTAAAACATATGGTTTTTGTGTTCTTTTTTAATCAGGGGTTTTTCATATTTTTGGATTCCTTAGGTGTTCAGTAAATATAAATATATAAATTAGATATTAAGGTCCAGGAGATCGCCCTGAATCCAATGGTATAATTTGGCTTCCGAAAAGTATTGGGGGGGGGGTAGGTTTTATCTCTAATTATGTAAGATAAAACCTACACAACTCCTTTTGGCAAAAACGTTCTATTTTTATCTTGGGTCAATTTTATTTTAATTTATAATTTCGCTTTTTATTTTTTTTATGTTTTATGTATATATTATATTTTTGGTTTATAAATTTTTATAATTAATTTTTTTTTGTACGTGATAAAATTTAAATAAGTTCTGTCTGTTTAATATTATTATGGTTCATACTCGATCCCATAGACTAACTGGCCAGGTATCTCCAACTATACTACCCATAACTGAAGCCCCACAACTTTAATCAAATATCATATTACTATTTTTTTAGACAATATTTTTTAATAATCATTTTATTTCAATTTCAAACCTATAGAAAATCAGTTATTCCTTTATTGTTTATAGAATAAAATGACATTAAATCTAAGCATCACATCAAAACATAATTTCGCCCTATTAGATTTTATATTTATTTTATATATTAAAAGATATTTTAAAAATATCAAAATAATTAGAGCTAATATAAAACAAATTTTTGAACTTTTAGAATATAGTTTTATATAATTAATTTGATAAACAGTTATATATTAGGTTCATACATTAAAAAGATACTCAAAAAATATTAATTATAGAGCTGGCAATAAACAAACTAGGGTGGTTTAAAACGTGTAAATCCATAAAAAAAATTGAGAAGTATTATGTTTGTGTAATTTTGAAATATAAATGAATATTATATGTCAACATCGGTTTCGATCTGACTCACTACCTGCCATCGTTTAAAAATTATCATCAAAAAGTTATATATATATATATATATTAGAATTTTATTTAAAATATTATTCAAATAAGTTCTTTCCATAGAGAGACATATACTCTATCGGTCTACAGTAATTATGCACTTGTCCTAAACTAATAAAAGAGAACAGTTCTGGAACGTTTGGAAAACTAAAAAATTATTTTATTACATAATTGCAAATATAATATTTATAATAGCTCATTCATAAATATTGGTTTGCTGCACATAATAATATCACCCATTATTTAGTGTTATATTTTATGAATTAAGGTTTCGAGGAATATGACACATATATTCCCCTCAAAAAGTCTAGTTATATATGTGCAACCCTATTTATTTTTTTCTCTTAAGTTATAAATAATGTAATGTGAGTATAGAAAATAGGAATCGGTGCTAGTGTTGTCAAACGGCTTGCTTTGAGCCATTTTTAAAAACAGCTAACTCAATATTTTAGCTAAAAAAATATTGCCTAAGCCTCGAGATTTCGCTAATATATGTCCAAACCATTATGCCATCTATGAGCAAAATTTTCAGACTTGTGTAATATTTTTATAGAATTAGCCGTTTTTAAAATTCGGCATATTAATCGACACATGATGTAAAGATAATATATAGGGTTAATTTTATTCATTTATAAAACAATGTATTAAATTACAATCATTAATCAAATATAGAGACCTAGAGGCCTGGTAGTTGCTATATATATAATAATTTTTATATATTAAGAAAATGGACTAAAATGTGTTTGAAATTATGCAAAGTATCAATAGCATTTTATGGAACATTATCAACCATCTTTACCTTTTATACTATGGTGTGTATTACACTATTAATGCATCATGGGATAATTTAATGTACTGTGATCATAATATCTACAGATTTGTAATGTCTAATTATGATTTCATTCATTTGAGTTATAAAAGTATCCAAGAGGTAGATAAAGAGATTTATTTTATAATTTCTAAACAGCTTGAATTGGAACAATGGGCATACCTTTATGCAAGACTTTTGATTCAACAATGACATATAATTTATGAAATTTGTTATCTATATTTTCTCTAATTTTTTGAGTTCCAATATAATGCTTTCAGTTATTCTAATAGTCTTCAAATTGAGATCATTTTTTTTTGAAATATTTACTTTAATTTTGCAGTTAAAAGTTTCAAGTGATATAGTGGGAAATAGATAAATACAATGGCTAGGAAATTGAAATCAATATTTTAATTGATAAATAAATTAGTATCGTATTTATTTCTGCTATGAATATAATAAATAAATGCAATTGGAATATATATGCAATAAGAGGTAGGACTGATTATTAAAAAAATCTAAATTATTAATCATAAAACATAAATATTTGTGAAAAATATTATGGCAGGAATCTAAATTTTTTGGTTTTGGGGACTTCCCCCACCTTGTATATATACCTGTACAGTACTTATAAAATTGCCTAAAATGAATTTGGGTGAGTTTGATCAGGTCAAAATTCAGAGTTATAAAAAAAATCCTGATTAGATAACTGCAAAATAAACATTTTTGGATCAAGCCTCCAAAATTTTATCATAACAGGCAAAAAATGAAGATTAGCATGAAAATATAATATTAATATTTTTGTAGCACAGGCCAGACCTATATTTTATGGATGGTGTTGCCACTGGATTGGTCCAGGAATAAGGTTGATGGACCAACCTTTAGGATTTTAATCCTAATTATATTTTAATAAAGAAAAGTAATTATTTTGGCATATATTCAACTAAGTAAAACTAATTTTATTATCTAATACAAATCATCAAACCAATAGATGACAATAGAAGGTAAACTATTAAGGGGTTTGTAAAAGTTTTGATAGTAAAAAGTTAGCTAGGAATAAATTCCAATTTGGTTATAATAGATTTCTTAAATCATCTAATATAAAAGATAAAGAAAGTAGGATTTAAATTGAACCTGATATTGTAAATAATGTTTAATCTTAAATATGATTAAAAAAAGAAGTATTTTAAAAATATGGCTAGAAGAATATTAATATATGAAATTTATGATGAATCGTTGTTGGTTAAATAATATATATTCTGATTAAATTTTAATTATTAGCTAATGAATCTTACAAAGTTAAATTGTTAATTCATTATAGATATTTTGCATATAAGAATTATTTAAATCTGAGCTAAATAAAATAACGTCCTACACCACAAATATTTTAAATATATAACATTACTCTTATGTGAAGGTTTCATATTCTTAGGATATATATTAGAGAAAGGTATTTTTCCAATAATATTCATCTTCAGCATTAAATTTAAAAATAACTATAAAATTAAAGAGCAAAAATATTATTATGACGAAATCAGATGATTTTTAAAAATTAGATATTTTTTCGTTTCGGGTGTTTTTTAAATTAAAAATAGATGTATACAGTACTAATACACTGTATAAAAACAGGATTGAAAACAATTAGCCTATAAATAATAGTACTACAATATATTTTTTATATTATTTCAGTTAAAATTTAAATTTATATTAATTAAATATTATAATTCATTTTAAATATAAATTAAATATTGTTCACTGAGGTGTATTGTGAGGAGGATAGGTTGCTAATCCTCCCGCTAACATTTTTTGATATTTAGCTTTCTTTTAAAATTTTGAGGAGCAGCTAAGTCACCCCCTTCCCCGCCAAAAAAATTTATCATTGAAAAGTGTTAAATTTGAATCCATTTTATTTATTATTGTTATGAAAATAGAAAAAATCAATTTTTATATAGACACATAGAAGATAGAGAAGAAAAAGGTTTTATTTTTTAATATTTTTGTTTTCATTATATTTGGAGCCGCCGCTTATATATTTAAAGTATAGAGTGAGGCACCACAAACAAGTGATGGCAAATTAGTTCAATTTTTAACAGTATTTGAGTCAACTCTAGAAATGCAAAACCTTGCTATCTGTTCTACTGGCGGTAGACTGTATTAAATTTAATAAATAAAAGTTTTAATCGAAGTTTATTTTAAATATTAACCCTTAATAGCACAGGTGAAAAATATGACACTAATGTCTAGAAGGTGAAATTCTCTGGCACCCCAATCTAGATATGCTATTTCTTAGAATTAAATTATTTAGCTTTCATATTTTATATCATATATTAAATAAACTCTAATTTAGTGACTCTTATTGTTATTTTCATTTTTAAAAATTTTATGACAGCTTTTGCCAAGAATCAAAAAAGTGGCAGGCTATTTAAAATGTCATAATAGTATATAAAAAAATATTAAATAACATTTATAATGCTAATGTTAATTTAAAGTTCAAATATAATATAATTTTTAATTTAAAAGCTGTATAAAAAGTGTTTATTTACGCTTAATATATTAATTTTAAAGGAAATAAAAGCTACATGGATAAAAAGGTGAGGTCTATGCAGACCCCAATCTCCAAAAACAGTGAGAACTCATGAACTACTGAACAAAATCAAAATTAATTATTAACTGCTTAAAGATCCAAACAAAAATATCAAAATAATTTTTAGCAATAATGTTTTTTTAAATGACTCAGATCTGCATTCTTCTACCTGTGCTATGATGGGTTTAGGTATAACTTTATTTCAAAAGTCATAATCATATCATCTTCACAAAAATCCTTATTCAGATCCTCATCAAATTTTTTTTTTAAATCTTTATCAGAATTTTATCAGAATAATCTGAATTCATATTTATGTTTTATATTTTTTGTTATTTTTAAAATTAAGCCTTTGGCTATTGTATCTATATTATTTATATACAAGAGAAGAGTAACTTTGTTATATAACAATTTACTTTCATATCAACAAGAAAATTTATTTACTTTTTTATATCGATAATTGACTTTTTATATCAATAATTGATTTACTTTTCATATAAAAAAGGATTTTAGTAGAATCCAAATCAGTTATTTCACTTTCAATTTATTATACTTAAATATAATCAAGACAAGACTTGTCTAATTCGGTCTTAAATCACTACAGATTTGAGCTATTGGACATCAAGGTTGAAATATTTGAATTAGGTCATAATCTAAACCTGAAATGTGTAGACCTAAGCCCTAAATTTTCTTTATATGTTCAAAATATGTTTCATACTGGGGCTAGGGGATAAATCCTCTTCATCATAGAAATAAGTACTATTGACATATATTTTTATGTTAGTGAATATAAATTAACATACCATGATTGATTCTATATTAATTAGAATGACAATCTTGACTGTATGAAATTAACAAAAAAGATGTAACAAATAAAATAAAAATGAAAAACTTAGAAGTTGACCTGAATTAAAAACTGCTTAAAATTTATGAAATTTAAAAAAAAACATTATATATAAAAATAAATCATATTTTTCGCAAATTTTTAAGAAAAAATTTAAAGTAACGTTGCGTTACTTACGGTTAATAAAAAAAATAAACGCTTTACACGTTACTCTCTGTACCAAGTAACGAATGACGTTCTTTTTCCTCAAAAAAGCAACTGCAGATGTTAGAATTAAAACAAAATAATATGAATAAAATATTATAAAAATGTCAATCATTTTTGTAGTTTTTATAAAGAAATATATTGTTTATAAAAAAAAGGCTTTTTATTATTATTTTTTTTACTTGACTTTAAAACTTTTTTAATTCTTGTATTAATTTTAAAAAAAATGTTTTGTTGTAATTTGGGTATAAATTTAAAATCAATAAAGAAATAAATATCTAATAATAAATTCTTTAATTAATTGGTGCACATGACTTAGAATTTTTCGTATTCTGAATTAAGACATTTATTATAAAAAAAATTTCTATGACACAGTTTGACACAGTTCACATCGTGGAGGATTCTATAACAGGGTTCTAATAAATTATTCTTATAAGGATTTAAAGGTAAAAAATTTTTTTTTATATATTCAACGCAGTTATTAAATTTTTGGTAATAGTGTTTTTATTATAAGTATTTTAAATGGTTTATTATTTTATTAGTTTTCATAGGAATTCTACTTTTAATAAAATGCAAATTTATAAGAATAATATTTTTAAATTTTTTTAATTCGAGTTTTGATAAATTGGATGTGACCAATTATTGTGTGGTTACAGCTTTAATATTTTTCATCTTATATATATCATTAATTTTTGTGCAGTAATTCGTGAAGATAATTAAGAAAAAATATTTTACAAATAAAGTGAGTAAGTTAGATGATTCAAATGTGTGGATGTGATTTCTATGACATCTGCTAAGTTTTTAGATTTTTCTGAAGATATAAAATAAATAGTTTGAACTTGATTTTACTTGAACTTAAAAATTCAAGTATTCGTAAAATAAATAATTCCAGTGGGAATGAGGAGTCAAACAGTAGTGAAGTACCTCCTATGAAAATATTATGATATAGAAAGATATAAATGATAGTTTAAATTCACTTGTGAATGAAATTAAAAAACATGTGGAGGTTATAAAAAGTAATAGTGTTACTCATAATGTTAAACAAAGTGGAAATGAATGTTTAATTCCACATGAGATCAAAGAAATTAGAGAAAGTTTAAAAAATCTTTCTAGAGATATAGATACACTTAGAAATAAAAAAAATAATTTTAGTGAAAATTGCAAAAATTGTTTTTCGTGTGATCGAAAAATAAATGACTCATGTCATATAAAAAGAAATTGTATGGTGAAAGAAGTAAATTTTAAAGATGGTTTTTAATGGTTTGTAATATAAAAAATCCTATTATTTCAAATCTAAGTGAAAAAGATATATATAATATGGATAATGACCGAATGTGTTTCAAGTGCGAAGAAATGAGTCATATTGCTATGAAATATGTTCAATCCATGAGTGGATTGCAGTGACTATATGATTTGAAAGAGAATCATATAAATATCGAAAAATCATATATTAATAATAAAATTTATAATATATATAGTGTTATTAAAATTTTTCGGATATATTTAATAATAAAAAAGTTATTCATATTCAGAGGCCATTAAATTCAGAGTTGAATTTAGGCATGAATATTAATTATATTAGAGATAATTTAAATATAAAAATATAATTCAGCTGATTAGAATGAATAAAATTCTAATGACTGAAAGAGAGGTTAGTAAATGTTCATATCCTCATGTTAATATAAATTTTGATGGACAAAATATTGAAAGGTTGTTTGACACTGGGGCAAGCATTTCAATAAGGTCTGCAGAAAATTTTTATAAATATTGGCCTGAGGGTACACTTGGGAAAAAATTTATGTGTGTGAGACAATTTGATGGGTCTGAAATTGTGATTTTGGGTAAAACCAAATTGGGAATAGTTCTCAATGATATAACATTTTTTCTTGATTTATGGGTGGTAGAAAAAAATGTTGAGACTATCATGGGTTGGGATTGGTTAATCAAACTTGGTCCTCCAAACAATTATTAGAATATTTTTACAATAAATAGGGATTTGATATTAAATAATGCTGAAAGAAAAATTATTGTGTATAATGTCCGAAATAAAATTCATGAAATAGAAATGACGGATTTAATAAGAGAGGAAGTGAATCCCTTATTAATTCTGATATGTGTAAAATTTCTGATGAATTAATTGTTAAATCAGATAATTTTAAAAATAATATTGAAATTAATGAAGATCAAATTGTTGATTTAGAATTTAATAAATTAAATAAAATGTGAAAAGATATATCTATTTTAATGGAGAAATATGGTATAATTTTTGATGACACTTTGGTATGTCTTAATGATTATCAAGTAGATGTGAAATTAAAAGAGGGATTTTCACCCATTTTTTTAGCATGTCGACGAGTTCCTAATGGAAAAAGGAAATTGAAGACGAATTGGACCGTTTGGTCAGAGATGGCATTATTATTCTGGTGGAATATAGTGAATGGGCTACACCATTGGTTCCAGTGAAAAAAGCTAATGAAAAGTTTAGGCTATTTGCTGATTTTTTTGTAACTTTAAACCGGTGAGTTGTTGAAGCTAGATATCCATTGTCCAAAATGGCTAATTTAAAGTGCAAAATATTTTTCCAAAGTTGATTTTTCTTCAGCCTATTTTATTATATAGATGATGTCCTTTTTTCTATATATATATATATATATATCTGATTTTATCAGCAATATTTGGGTTAATTAAGATACCCTTTTTTTGAAAAATATATATATCTAATAATAATTTCACATTCTTTATTGTTATCTTTTCTTTATATGGTCATGATGACGTACTCCTGTAGTTCCACCACAAATTTTATAAGGTTCAATTTTATACCCACATTCTCTATTATAATACCTTTTTCGCGTTTTTATTCTGTCGAATACACGAGCCCATATAGTTTGTCCCGCAGGACTTTATATTTACTTTCTCACATGGTAATATAATAGCATTGCCTTTCGGTTAAAAAAATCTAGGGGCAATCTGGTTCTTCAACCTAGGAACAATTTAACAAGAGTAAACCCCTCCTTATTTTTAGAATTATTATAATATAATAGTGTTATCCAAATCTCAGTTTTTTCTTGTTTGGCCTTTTTAATCCAACTTTTTACTATGGCTACCATTCTTTCAGCCTGGCCATTTGAGCTAGGATGATATGGCGGAGCCATCACATGTTTTATTTGTAATGATATATAAAAATGTCAAAAATTTTTACTTATAAACGCTGGACCTCCATCAGACACAATTGTTTTAGGAATCCCAAATTTAGACCACAATTTTTGTAATAATTTAATAACAACCTTGGTTGGTAACCCATGATCTTCTTCATATTCAATCCACTTAGAATATGAAACTAAAATTAAAAAATATGTTTTTTATCCAAATCAAAGAAATCTGTGGACCCTTTCCCACGGTTGACTTGACTTTGGCCACACGCCTCCCAACTCTTTACAGGATTACATGGAACACATTTATTTGTAATTTTTTTCCAAAATAATACCAGGGGCCACCAAACATATTCATGCATCCATGATTTTATCTCTATCTAGATGACCGGCATGAAATAAACATAAAATCTAAGCGCAATTTAAATGGTATTACAGCACGATTCCCACGCATTATAAAATCATCCACAATTGACAATTCATTTTGTATTTTTTTATATGAATCATGCCTGCTTTTCCAATGTTTTTCACCCGTTAAACGCAATTTTAATTAACTTAAATCCTTATATCTCAAAGTATTTGATCTAAGATCCTCCCAAGTTGTAGGACCTCCCTTTATATAATAGAGTACGCACTAATGCATTTTATCTATCTACAATTATATTGTCCATTATTTCAGGATCTGCACATTCCGATCCTAATCTACACAAAATATCTGGCAAATAATTTTCTTTCCCTCGCCGATATTTAATTTCTACGTTAAAGCTTCCCACCAGTAACAACCAACGTTGTAATCTCGTGGATATCATTAATTCATTGCTATCTTTTTTAAACAAATAAACCAATGGTTTATGATCAGTATAAATCACAAATTTTCTACCAATTAAATATTCACACTTGGTTAATCCAAAAATAACCGCTAAGGCTTCCTGTTCAATAACAGAATATCTAGTTTCAACTTCATGAAAAATTCTTGAAAAAAAAATAATTGGTCTCAACCATCAATCGCCTACTACACCTTTCTTAGAGGCATCTATGGCTCAGATTATTTCTAAATCATTTTAAGACACAGGAAAAACTTGAAAACCATAAAGTTCTTTATTCCATTTAAATCAATTTCTATACATCTGAAGTATCATAAAATATTGAAGCGCACACTAATTGTAGAAACTGGAAAAAACAGGATTAAAGTTTAGATTCAACCATTAAAAAACTTATAGATCAATTTAATCAAAAAATTATTAAGTAATTTATAATACTATAACATCCAAAAGTTCATATGAGTAATTTTGATGAAATTAAAACGCAAGTGAAGCAAATTAAAGTTAAATACATATATGAATTTTATTTCTCAAAAGTCTTCATTTCAATTTTATATTGAAATTTATTAAATAAAGGCAAAATAAATGGAGATAACTATATAAATCATCAAATTATATAATATAAACATACAATCTGAATTTATCTGAGGCTGCTTCCAAAATCATAAAAATATAAATAAATAAATACATTTTGAAGAAAAAAATAACAAGATATTTTTAATGTAAAAATAAAATGGTGTCCAATTTCATTTTTCGGTATTTATAAAAATTAATTTAAAAAAAAAAAAATTAAAATAAATAAATTCGAATAAAAATTTAATCAAAATTTATTTATTTGTGAAATTTTTATAAAAAAATTAGTAAGTACAATTTTTAATGCTGTTAATTTTTATAAATTTATCAACCCAAACGATTATAGCCTTTTATATTAATATATTTTTTAGTGTCAGAATATAATTTTATAGAAAGCATAAGAGTGCACAAGGACCTCTAGTGCAAAAATGTCTTAAAATTCAGAGATTCTGTAGAATATAGGAAAATAAATTTGTGAGGAAATAATAGGAAAAACATAATTTGAATTATGATCTAGTGAAAAAGAAATTATTAGCTGTAAGGCTAAATTTAATAAATTTTATTCTTTCACCCACAAAATCTGGTAAAAATAAAAATTATATTATAATTTAATTTAAAAGGTATATGTTGAACACTATATATGGTTAAAAGAAAATATTGATGATATTACCAAATATATTTTATTAGACTGCATCATACCTTAATAAAATTGCTAACCCACTTAATGATATAAATATTGGGCAAAATATGTCTTTTGATTCTTTTGATGATACTATAATTTCTTTACATTATATTACTATTATTTGATATTTATTATTGAATAATAGCTAGATCAAGATAATACCAACAAAGAAAATGAAAACCCTAGTTATTACAGTGAAACGAGTGTTAAAAATCAACTAACAATAAAAGGGGATAAACATAATAAAGTTTTATTTTAATTTAATACATATTGAAATTAAATATGGACAAGTAATTAATTAACAAGATTAATCGTTGTGTTGGAAATTTAATTAAAAATAAAAAAATGTGTTAGACTTTTATTAATTTTTTAAATTTTTCTTAAATAAGTAAAATAATATTTATTAATTTTTTAAATTTTTCTTAAATATTTAAAAAAAATGTTTAATATAGAATCTTTATTATCCAATAGTAATATTAATTTTTCCAATTTAAATGAAAACTCCCAATCTTCGTCGAGAATTCAAAGACCAAAAAGAATACACAAATATTGGAATAAAGAAAAAATAGATATAGTTACCAAAAAAATGTTATCAATGCCAGAAAGAGAACAGATGAAAATTAAAAACATTGCAAAATACGTAGAAATGTCTACAGTATCAGTTCATAAATTTAGACGGGACACATTCCCAGATAAAAATGGAGAACCTTTAAAAGAATATAATATTCAAAAAAGAGGAAGTAAAAAAAAGATACTTCCATAATTGAAAGACTCATCATAAATTTATTGATGGATAATAATACTCTTACTATCCAGCAGATAATAGAAAATTTACCTCCTGGTAGTCCAAGAACGAAAACAACAATTAGCAAATATATAAAAAATATAGGTTGGTCGAAAAAAAGAGCTGGCAAGGAGCCTGATAGAAGAAATACTCCTGGGGCAATCAATATTAGTCAAATCTATTGTGTAAAGATCTTAAATACCCCAAGAGAAAAATTATATTTCTTAGATGAAACTGGAATAAACTTGCACGTTGTACCAATCTACGCCTGGGCACCATATAATGTCCGTCCAGTAATAAAAATTTCACCCTCTAAGGGTAAAAATGACTTTGTACAATTGGAATTGGAGGGGTAATCCATTATAAAATAATCGAAGGAGCTTATAATGGGTTGTTATTCCGTGATTTTATGACAGAGCTTATCAGTGTCTTACCACCAGATGCAATTATTGTAATGGATAATGCATCTATCCATAGAAGCCATCTTATCGATGCATATAAAGATAGGATTGAATATCTACCACCATATTCACCTCAGCTAAATCCCATCGAAATTTTTTTTGGAGTCTTGAAAAATAAATATCGAGCAATAAACCCCGCCCTAATTCAAGAGATGAAATTATTGGGAATATTATTCAGCTCTTACACGGATTTATTCCTTATGACTTTACTAACTTTTACAATCACATGCAAAACTATTTGGAGTTGGGTTATCGCGGGCAACTGATTAATTAGGTAATCCTTTTAATTGATTTGTATAAATAATTATAATATTAACTCTTTTAATTTCTAAATAGGTACCATCATCAAATTCGTGGAACAAAAGAATATTTTGATAAATTATAATTATATTTTTTATGTATTAATTATTTTATCGAAGTTATTATAAAAATTTATAGTATATCATATTTTTATCGAAATAAATTGGTGCAAAATTTCAAAATAGATTACATTTAAGAAATTCTAAAATATTTTCAAATATCAAAAAGACTTTTTACAAAAAATGATTTAAAATTTTAGATAAAATAACAAAAATCTTACTTGTACATTTTCAAAGAAGATCAAAAAAAAATTTCCATTTTTTATTACAAATTTATATTTACAACATAATTTCTTTTTATTAATTTAAAAACGATTAATCTTGTTAATTAATTGCTTGTCCATATTTAATTTCAATTATTACTATTTCAATAAATAGAAAATGAAAAAAAATTCAAGGTTGATTTTTAGAAAAATTTATTTATAAAAATATATAAAGAGCATATCTCCTCTTCCGGTTTTTATATTTTCTGGATTTTCTTATTCCCTGAGCCTCTACTAATGCCCGATCATAGTTATCGAAATTGACTATTCTTTCCTACGATGATTTTCTCCAACAATTTCTTATATAAGGTCGTAGATAATGTTCTCTCCATTCACGGAAAATATCGTCCCTTTTCAATTCTCCTAAAAAAAAAAGAAGACATCTTGTCCAATTAAAATGTCGATTTCTAAAATATAATAATCTACACTCTTCAAAGATTATATAATATTATACCAACATATTCGAAATAATCAATTATCGCTCTTCCAACTACTTATCAACATTCGCGGAAAGCACAATTTTCGAGCAATAAAAAAAACAATAGTTTATTTATTTTTGAGCATATCTCCTCTTCCGGTTTTTATATTTTCTGGATTTTCTTATTCCCTGAGCCTCTACTAATGCCCGATCATAGTTATCAAAATTGACTATTCTTTCCTACGATGATTTTCTCCAACAATTTCTTATATAAGGTCGTAGATAATGTTCTCTCCATTCACGGAAAATATCGTCCCTTTTCAATTCTCCCAAAAAAAAAGACATCTTGTCCAATTAAAACGTCGATTTCTAAAATATAATAATCTACACTCTTCAAAGATGATAATATTATGCCAACATATTCGAAATAATCAATTATCGCTCTTCCAACTACATATCAACATTCGCTGAAAGCACTATCGAGGGGGGCTTGCCCTATCAAACCTTTCTTTTTCAAATAGTAGAAGCGCTTAACTTCTTTTGTGTAACGAATAGTTCTAAGACAACCTTAAGATTTCCCTATTTTGCGGCCGTAGAAAAATTTCCTTAAATTTGAATTCTTTTTACATCACCACACCCTAAAGATTTCCCCGACAAAGTTTAATTATTTTTTTTTGCATTCCTTGGTTTACCAGTATTTTCGATTATTTTTTTATTTGCCAATGCATCTAATTTATTATTATTTTAAATTTACCAACCCTCCTAATTTCGATTGTTCATAATCTTTCTTTTTTCTTTCAATTTTTGATTTTTTCTTTCCCCCTTTTTTCTTGTTTATACCCCCCCCCCCCTTTTTTTTTTTGTAATAATACTTTTTATACTTTATGTACCTAGTCTTATTTTATAAATATTATTGTTTATTTATTATTTTATTTTTTTCAAATTTACCAACCCCTCTAATCTCGATAATACTTCTGAAAGGATAGATCAGGTATCTTCCTCTCTTCCCAATTTTGGTTTTTTTTTCCCCATTTCCCTAATTAATATCTTCTTTTTTTTTCTTTCTTCCAATCAAAATTATATCCTTTAATATATTTTTTTTTGTGTTTTCTCCCTTTCAAAGCCATCTCATGGTTAACTCTTGTTGTCAAGTATGCTTAAAAATAGTTTCGCTTAATTTAAATGGCGTGTTTAGGAAACATGGTTCACCCGTGTGCCACAATTCTGGAAAATTTCCCCTCTCTTACGGCCCAGATCCTTTAATTAACGCTCCTCACTCGTATGACCCCAGTCCACCTTGTTCCTCAAGCTCTGTTGATTTATTCCTTAATTCGCATAAGCCCCCAGTTCTTTCTAGGATCCCTATAGCCGCCCGAGAGTCTATCTCAAGGTTCCTCACGTCACTTATAAATAATTTGAATTCGGATTTCTCCTCACTACCCTTATGGTTAGACCTGGTTAGTTTTTGTTTTCGAGTCCTAGTTAAACCCAAAAATAAAATAAATAACTTATCTGCCTTAATTAAGGAAAAAGTTTCCAATTTTGGAAATACAATTATCGATGAATTTTCTCCTTCTTACGCTTTAAACCCCAACTCCTTCCGTCACAAATTGATCTCCGAAAAACTAGATCTTGGAGATATTAGCGGTGCGGCCCGAATATTGTCTTCCGATGACTCTATTTCACCTATCAACGTTACCATATTTAAACAACTTCTTGAAAAATATCCACGAGCGTCCCCTTTTAACATCCACCCGCATGCCTCCTCCCCTATTCCCTTTACCTGTGACGAAGTACTTAAGTGCTTAAAGTCCTTTAAAAAAGGGACGACAGGTGGGTTGGACAGCTTCAGACCTGGTTTCTTTGTGGAGCTAATTCAATGCTCTGATAGTGGTTTCATCGACCCTTTGTTGAAAGCATTAACCGAACTGTGCAATAATATCCTCGTACACGAAGTTCCCCTTTGCATTCGTCCTATTATTTTTGGCGCCCGTCTTGTCTCCTTGACCAAACCGGATGGCGGCGTTAGACCCATAGCCATAGGGTCATTCTTTCGTCGTTTAGTCGCCAAGGCTATTGTAAATAGGATTCGCTAAGGCCAGTTCCTTCTTATTTCCTTCACAGTTAGGATTTGGAGTGAGAGGTGGGTGTGAAGTGGCCTCACATGTTGCGCGTATTTTTATAAATACTGAGGCCGATAAGGTTTTCTGCAAGTTAGACTTCAGAAATGCCTTCAACACCATCCATAGGAGGTCATTCTTACCATCTTTTTTACACCATTTCTCAAAGTATGGGAATTTCCTTAATTCCTGTTATGGATTCCCTTCGTTACTCAAATTCGGGGAATTTTCCATATCCTCCGAAGAGGGGATACAGCAAGGTGATCCTCTAGGCCCCCTGCTCTTTACTATGGGGATTCATGATTTGATCAAATATTTAAAGTCTAATTTCCAATTAGACCTTAATTTATGGTATCTCGACGATGGCTCTTTTGGCGGTTCTTTATCCAATGTTATGTCGGCCATAGAGTACGTTGAAATGGAAGCCTCGAAAATTGGTCTTTCCCTAAATAGGAAAAAGTGTGAAATTTCCTCCCTCAACAATAAGGATTTTATTCCTCCCTTAGATTTTACAATCATTCCGCACGAGGAACTCTGTCTTTTAGGTTCCCCTATCGGTTTTTCAACCTCCTTTTGTCAAAAAACTTTTGACGATTTGATCCAGTCCCTTTCCAATTCACTCAAGAATCTTCCTCATCTCCCCAAGCATCAGTTCTTCTTTCTCACCAAAAAATGTCTTTTTCTACCTAAATTCTTACATTTATTTAAATCTTCCACCGTTTTCCAGTACAATACTCTCCTTAAGGTCTTCGAATTAAAATTTAAACATTTTATCGAATCCCTTTTAGGCTTAAATTTTTCCGATTTCAATTGGTCCCTCGCCTCTATGCCCGCTTACCGGGGTGGACTGGGATTGTCACCCCCCTTCCTTATGGCAATTGCGTGTTTTCTTTCATCTCGAATATCCTTCGCCGATTCTATTTCCTCGCTTATCGAGTTGGACGATCCCCTTTCAGCTAAACAAGAGTGGCTTACTCTAATCACCCAAGACTCCGAGCAGCCAATTTCCTGTCATCTAAAGAGCTTCCTGGTCCCTATGCTTCAATGCTCGTTTGAAAAACTTTGTATGTATCCTGAGCTAACTAACCTTCAACTGCTCAGAAACGCAAAAAAAACTCTAACGGCCATGAATGGCTAGACGCGATTCCGAGTGGTAAAAAGGAAACGTTACTCACAGACGATGAGTTTCAAACTGCCATTGGCCATAGGCTTGGTTGCCTTATCCCTTCTGTGGACACCTGTGCTGCCTGTCACAAACAGGTTGATCCTTTCTCTAGACATTGTTTCTCGTGCCTCAAAGTCAGTGGCCGTTTCCTGAGGCACGACAACCTTAATAGGTTAATCGGCAAAGCCTTGATTTCGGCCGGTTTCCCCAATAGCTTGGAGCCATTGGGTCTCCTAAATGCTGACGGTAAGCGTACTGACGGCATGTCTTTAACGTCTTGGCACGGCGGCAAAAGACTTGTCTGGGACGTCTCTTGTGTTACCTCCTTTCCGGCTAACGGAAATACCGACCCCTTGGAACTACAAGAAACCAATAAGATTAATAAATATAGATTCCTCCCTAACTCTTTTATATTTATTCCCCTAATTTTTAGCGTCCTTGGAAACCCCGGTCCCCAATCCCTAAAGTTCTTAAATCAATTGGGTAGAAGAATTTCGTTAAGGACAGGGGTTAAAAACGAGTCCCTATCTCTTAAACAAAAAGTCCAATTTGAAATCCTAAAGGGGAACTACAAATGTTTCTTCGAAACACTCCCATTTCCCTCCTAGTTTATCAAATATAGTCATTTGTTGTATTAAATTAAAATAAAACTTTATTATATTTATTCCCTTTTATTGTTAGTTGATTTTTAACACTCGTTTCACTGTAATAAAAATATTGCTATTCCTACTTTTAAAAGATATTATATTATTTCTATTTCAATTTTATTATATAACTCAAATATAATAATTTATATATATTTTATGGAAAAATTATCTTTCAAAATAAAAGTTATTAATGGTTTTCCAACTGTTTATTAAATATTGATACAATTATTTACAACATATATGTATTTATTAAGTATATAAATAAAATTTAAATATAACCATTATCAAATAATAGGTTCATACTGTTGTGAATAATTATAATAATTTATTTTTTCAATTTCGTTTTTTTCAAAAAAATTATTTTTTTTTATAAAGAAATAATTATTATTATATATATCATTTTTTAATATATAAAAAAGATTTCGAAAATTTATTAATTTTTTCTTATATATATCATTTTTTAATATATAAAAAAGATTTCGAAAATTTATTTTTCTTTGGGTTTAAAATTATAATATATTTTGCAAATTCTATTAATAAATAAAATGTTGTATGCTAACCGTGTTATTTTATTTTAAATATATTGAAATTTACAAATCTATCTCAGTGTGTTAGTTTTTACCTCAGTATCAGTTATTGTCATCTCAGTATAGCAATCCCAACCGTTTGTTAGTTGTTACCTCAGTATCAGTTTTTTGTAATCTCAGTGTAGCAGTTGCAACACATACTAATTTTAATAACTGAAAGGTAATATAAAAAAAATTTTTTTTCTCTCTCTTTAGCTTTCACCTTTTCTGGTGATGAGTTCCTTCAATATCTCTCTCCACTTTATGTTATTCACACTATCTCGTTTATCTAATTTATACTTCTTCATATTGGCTCTAACTATATGGCCCCATTGAAGTTTTGGCCTTCCTCTTTTACGTTTACCCATCACTTCCAAACTCTCAACCTTATTTCCTATGTAGTTCATAGGCCTTCTCATTGTATGCCCATACCGCCTAAGTCTGTTTACCATTATCTTAGTCTTAATGGGCACTACCTTTAAACTTCCTAGTATTCTTGTACTTCGCACCTTATCCTTTCTTGTTACCCCAGCAATCATCCTCAGCATTCTCATCTCCATAGTTTGTAGACTTCTATCGTCTGATTCTTTGGTTGGCCATGTTTCCGAACTATATAGAATAGTTGGTTGTACTATGGAATGGAACTGTAAATTTTTCTCCACTTTAACTACCCTTGATTAATTTTACTCTTTATCTCTTTTTCTGTGGTGCCGTTTGTTTGTATCTTGGAGCCTTAATATTTGCAGCTTTCAATTGCCGATATCTGCCATTCATTTATATAAATGCTCTCTGTTTCATCTCCTCCTATCACCATATACTCCGTCTTTAATCCGTGCTTTTCTAGGATATTTATCCAACTCACTTCTTTCATTTCATCCTTGGATTAGGCAAGTATCACAATATCATCTGCAAATAATATATTCCATGGGACTGTTTGAGGTATAGACTGTGATAATACATCTATTATTGTAATGAAGAGAAGTGGGCTGAGAGCCGACCCTTGATGAACTCCCTCGGCTATTGTGAAGCCTGCTGAAGTACCTGTTGTGCTATGGACCATTGTTATATGGCCTATATACATATCCTGTATTATTCTTATATATTTTTCGGGAACCTTTTTCTGGCGTAGCGCCCACCAGATAAGTTTTCTAGGGATTCTATCGAAGGCCTTTTCTAGATCGAAGACCATGTGTAGCTTTTTGTTCTTTTCCCTATATTTTTCACTCATTTGCCTAATTGCGTGGATTGCATCAGTTGTTGATCATCCAGGTATAAAGTCAAACTGAGTTTCTCCTATTTTGATTATGTCTCTTAACCTTTTTCCATTATTTTTTCGTAGAGTTTAGTACAGTGTGACATTAGTTTAATGCCCCTGTAATTTCGACAATTGTGTGGATCTCCTTTATTTTTGAAGATAGGAACTATATAGTTCTGCCTCCATTTTTGAGGGATCTCTTCATTTCCCAGTATTTTATTTTACAGATTTGGGAGGAAATGTATTCCATCATCTCCTAGTGCTTTTAGGCTTTCTATTGGAATAACATCTGGACTACTAGCTTTGTTGTTTTTCATAGGCTTGAGGCATTTGATTATTTCTTGTTCTGTTATTGGTTGAATAAGGTTTTGTTATGGGGAGTGTTCATCTAGGTGTAGTATGTGGGGATAAAGTTTCGAAGCTCCTGAAAATATTCTTTCCATCTATTCATAATTTCAATTTCCTTTATTATCTATTTCCCATCTTTATTTTTGATTACTTTCGGAGCTCCGTTTATATCCCTAGAATTCTTTTCTCGCTGTTTGGCTAATCTGTATATTTTATTTTGCCCTAATTTGGTATGTAGTTCTTCATACATGTCATCGTATGCCGTAGCTTTAGCCCTAGCCACCGCCTTTGTAGCTATTCTCTTGGATTTTTTGTAATTTGTCTTGTCATTTGGGGTTTTGGATTTGTATCATATTTTATATAGGGCTTTTTCTCCTGTATAGTGGTTTGTACCTCTTCATTCCACCACCATAGTATTTTGTATGATTTGTTGCCTCCCCATGTCAAGCCTAGTGTAGATTTGGTAGTGTCTATTAATCTGGATGAAAGGTTTGTCCACATTTTTTCACTGAATTCTGAGGAATCTATTGTTTAAATGTTTGCATTGATTGCAAAGGCATTTGTCATTGTTTTTTATTTACCCCATTTGATGCATGGTTCATGTTTTATCTTATTTTGAGTGGATTTATTTAAGATGTGTAAATCCATGACTAGTAGCTTGTATTGAGCGGCAATATCTTCTCCTGGGATGACTTTGCAGTCTATTACATCTTTTAATGAGAGATAAGCATGTAATCTATCTGGATTTCCTTGTACCACTTTCATATGTTATTAAATGACTGTTCTTTTTCTTATAGTAGGTGTTGGTTATAGTAGGTGTTGGTTTAGGCAAGGCCGAAGGCTTGCGCAAATTTCAGTACATGCCCTCCTTCATTA
Organism: Gordionus sp. m RMFG-2023; assembly: GCF_954871325.1. Lineage (NCBI taxonomy): Eukaryota > Metazoa > Nematomorpha > Gordioida > Chordodea > Parachordodidae > Gordionus > Gordionus sp. m RMFG-2023. The sequence continues at coordinate 27,070,291 of NC_088776.1, forward strand.
TTTCTTTCTCCATATTCAAAACCATCATGATGCCTTTTGTAGCTATCTCTTGCTTTTCCCACATGCGCATTTAAGTCACCACCAATTATGACTAGGTTATCCTTAGGGATTTCCATTACAGCTTCATCAAGGATAGCTCCAAAGTCCTCTTTCTATTCTTCCTTGCAACCCGTTTGAGGAGCATATACTGAAAGGATGTGTAGTATTGATTGATAAATGTACAGTTTTATCTTCATTAGTCCATCAGAGATCCTGTTGACTTCTACTACTGAGGAGATTGGAGATGGGTATAAATTGTACTATAATGGAATTGTTAGCAATAGGAACGGTGTCAAGATCATCCTCAGTCAAGATTAAAGTCTTCTGACCTTTCTATTACGTCTCTTGTATGCACGCTATATCAACTTTTCTATTGTTCAACATTGATGCCAATTCTTTCGTCTTACCTTTAAATGTACCAATATTTAAACTTGATAACCTTGTCTTCTTTGCTTTGACCTTTATTTTACTTTCCACAGGGGATGTCTAAACCCTGCGCGTCGCTTGGAGGGAACGCCCTAGCTTTCATATTCATATTTTCATTTGTGTCTTTCATTTTTGTTTATTGGACAAGTATTCTTAGCACCCGGCTGGCCAAGACTGTCGGTGACCGGGGTGTCATCTCTGTTGTAAATTATAGATTTAATTTGCATAAAGATTTCTTTTGGATTTTGTTGTACTTTATATGTAATTTGCATAAAGAATTCTTGTGGATTTATTGTTATAACGCGTGATAAAAAGATGATATTTGAATAGTTATGATTAATTATAAGAAGATTGAAAAGAGTATAAAAAGGCAAATTTTTACGATACAAATAATCTTTGATTTTTTTAAAATTATTAATTTTTTTTAATTATATTTTATTTTATTTTATGTTCTTTTTTTATGATTTTTATTATTATAATTTTGAATAAAGACTTAAAGTTGATTTTATGATTTCGTGATTCCTAATTATTATTAATTTCCTTTTTATATATATATTGTTTTCTATTTTATATTTAGGTTTTGATGCACAATGACAAACTTGTCGTTGTGACAATGGTGTTGGAGAGCGGAGGAGACCGGCCCTTTACAACTTTTATTCTAATGCAAATCACGCATTGTGACCGGTAGGACAACAAGGAGATGTGTCAAACTGTATTCTAATACAAAAAAAAAATTCCAGAAGAACGTAAGAAAAATATGTAAATAAAGATGAAAAGGAAAAATTATGTTGTTAAGCTTATGTTTAGTAGGAATATAAAATCTAAAATTAAAGACAAAGGTAACATTCATAGTAGAAAGATATAATTGTGTTTAGTTATTTAAAGGTGATAATTAGGAATTTTATATTTAGAAGTTACTGGTAAACTAAAAACCATTGGAATTTTGAAACTAATAAAGACTATGATATTATAGATTTTAGAATTATTATCAAGTGATCACTAGAAATAACTTTGACAAAGAAATAGAAACATAAATTGCGAAAGTTAATATTTAACTAATAGGTTGCTGAGATATAATAATTAAAAAATTCGGTGAATAAGATTAGAATATAACTTTATTGTTAGGAAATAGTTGATTAAATTCTTATTGAAGATTTACGTTTAACTTTTATTTTAAGGGCTGCGAGAGATAAAACATCTCAAGGATTAATGTGAATTAGTATATTAGGTTGTAGATTAACCAAAAAATCTTCATAGAGAGAATCGGCTTTTCGTCATTAGAAAATTTATGCCGCAATCGAGCTCAATTTGAGATCGGATTTTTATTTTGAATCATGAATAAGATTTAAGAAGAATCATACAATATTATTCTAATAATACACAAGGAAAAACATGCTTTAGAAATATACATATCAGTTTTCAACAACGGTTGTGCGAAAAATTATAATGATTAGATTTCATAAGTTCTTCAAAGACGTGGGGTGAAAACCATAGTGATTAGAATTAAGAGGTTGTTCATAAACGTAAGTATGAAAACTTTTATGATTAGATGTCATTGATTTCTCAACAACGTATGTATGAAAAGAGATTTATATATTTCAGCAGTTTTTTTTAAAGACTTGAGTGTCAAAGAGTACATGAGGAAATAAATATACAATGATAATTGTTTTAGGTTTTGATATATATTTTAGAATAGGATTTTTAGATATAAATTTAGTATAGACATGGCTGAAAAGAAGATGAAGATCAATAGCTAAAGGATGAGTACAAGTAAATTTTTCAATGAAAATATGGGTCTATAGGCTTCATTAAGGGGAGCGGGGTGATAGAATTTGATATATTTATATAATTTATTATATTTTGCTACGTATTATAAATTTAAGATTTAGTATCATTTACGCCATTTATTAAAGGCAGAATTAGTTTAGAGGAGATAAATGTAGACATTAGGATAAGGTTGGTATGATTATATATTTTATTAGTATATTTGTATTAGGTAGTTTATATTTGAGAATAAATATAAGAAAGTAATAAAATATTTGAAGTTATTTAAATAGATTATTTTAGGTAGAAGTAGATTAGATGTGATTACCCGAGATCTCAGCAAGGGTAGACTGTCGTAGAAGACCCGGAAGTCTGAAAGATAGATACGATTACAAGAATTAGAGGCAACAACCAATCAATTACAAGAGAAAGGGGAAAACAATCAAATTGATAGAAAGTAGGGTCAAGACGTTATGCTGCAATCGTTAATCGCTGACCAATAATAGCCAATTATTACCGAGACTTTAGTCTTGATAGGAAACAAGCTACGATAAATTGTAAAAAAGATTAAGACAGACTAGCAAAAAAACAAGAGAGGAAAAGAAACTGGATGTCATCGATAATCGTTATCAATCGTGGATAGTGGAAAACAGGCGTGTATCAAGTTCGTCAGTGGCTTACAGCGATAAAAAGCTGATCGTTTCACAGGGTGACAAGCGACAGATAGAATCAAAAATTGCAAGCGACAAAGCCTTCGTTAGAACTTAGAAGACAGCAAAAATTAAGAAGAATAAGTCGAGATCGAAAGAAGATTGATCATTCGCAGAATGTTGGGTCTAATTTAAGTAGGGAGGTGTTGTAAATTATAGATTTAATTTGCATAAAGATTTCTTTTGGATTTTGTTGTACTTTATATGTAATTTGCATAAAGAATTCTTGTGGATTTATTGTTATAACGCGTGATAAAAAGATGATATTTGAATAGTTATGATTAATTATAAGAAGATTGAAAAGAGTATAAAAAGGCAAATTTTTACGATACAAATAATCTTTGATTTTTTTTAAATTATTAATTTTTTTAAATTATTTTATTTTATTTTATGTTCTTTTTTTATGATTTTTATTATTATAATTTTGAATAAAGACTTAAAGTTGATTTTATGATTTCGTGATTCCTAATTATTATTAATTTCCTTTATATATATATATTGTTTTCTATTTTATATTTAGGTTTTGATGCACAATGGCAAACTTGTCGTTTCTCTAAGCTCCGAAATTCATCTAAGGTATAAAATAACAAATACAATTAAATATTTACATATCTTTTAATAAATAACTAATAATTGAATCATATCAAGCATTTTGAATATTTTAATTTTTATTTTAATTTTTTTAAAACATAAATGTGTCCAAAGTGTTTTGTTATTAATTTTTGAAAATTATAAAATTTTAAGGATTTTTTTATAACATTTTGGACGCAGTCTGAAGAAAAAATCATGCTAATATTTAATTTGTTATTTTTTTTACTTATCAAAATTCTTTATATAAAATTTTGGAAAAACGCACAACACATAATAAAATATCATTATGCAAATGTTAATATGTTAGGCGGCTCATATTTATCAAAAATTATAAAAATATCACGAAATTAACATTGCTCTAGCCTCACCAAAAAATAATATTTCGAAATCTAATTTTTATTTATGTTGTATTCCATATCAAATCAACTGAAGATTCAACCCGACCCCCTACGATTTTTTTTTAAATTTGTATAATGGTAGTATATACACTAACTAGTAAAAATATAAAATTTTAATTCTCAACTCTGCTTACTTCATGAGATATGGCCATCTTTAGAAATGCAGGAATTCCAAAATACACTATATTTAATTTTAAATATCTCAAAAAGTAATTAAGCTAAAGACATGATTTTAATTTTATTAAATAGCTCTAAAATAGCTCTTTATTATGATATAAAATTTACTTTATTGAAAAAAAGTCTATTATCAAAACCATAAATAGAAAACCGGAAATGGCTATAAAATAAAAATTGCTCTTTTTTTTCTTTTAAATTTTTTTTACATATAGACATTATACTTCTTAATATTTGTACAAAATCCTAGATTGGGACAAGTACTGGGTAAATAGTTATTACACTTTAAATATAAGTAGTATGGCTTAAATCCTATATTATACCAAATATAGAGTAATTATTTTTTTAAAAAAGTTGGCAATATATTTGAATAATAGCATTAAAACTAAAATCCTAAAAAATTTTATTATTTTGCAATTTTTAAATGTTAAAAAACTCAAAACAACATTTACCAAATTGTATTGTATTATTTTAAATATAACGCAAAACGCCTTAATTTGGAGGCATTATAAGGAATAAATAATAAGATTTTGTAAAAAGTAATAAAGTAACAACTATGATAATAAAAAGTGAGCTCAATAATCTCTTCACCCCAACCTAAAGATTATATTCGTCCCAAATTTATTCTTTAATTCGAGATTTGACCTGGAAACTCTGTGAGTGAATGATGAAGTTTATTTTTCATTGCCAGGCAATTAATTATTATTGTAATCGTCAGAAATATATTTTTATTTTAAAGATTATTTTAATCTAATTATAATTAATTAAAATTAAATAATTATATTTGGCATAAAGTCAATATTCAAAATTAATTCCAACAGCAACAGTCGTCATTTTTATTGATTAATTTTACATAGCCATTTTTCTAAAAAATTAAATTTATTTATTAGTTTAAAAAAATTATATTTTAAATGTTTACAATTCCTGTAAAGTGCTGCAACCCATTTCGAATAAAATCTCATTCAGTACGTTACGATCTTAGAGGTGTTTTATAATGGATGATACAAGTGAATTCTAGCTTATCAATTAATCAAAAATTTGTAGTTCTTGCCGGAAAAAATTTAAAAAATATTCAACAAATCCCATCTTACCTTTTACTTCTACGATCCCTATCACATTACCTTCTATTAATTTTAAGTTAATTATAATTGAGGGTAAATTAGATAAGTTAACTGCAAACCAGCATAACTTTCCATTTCCTCCCTTAAAAGATTATAAACATTACATTGTGCAAAGTCTATGCAATCCACCCCAGCCTTGCTGTTACTTTAGGAAATGCCAAATGTGTCCCGGCACTTTGGACTTAAAGAAAAACTACACTTATTGTTTGATAATAATGCCATAGATTATATAAAATTTAAACAATGGTTGGCAGCTGACCGTACTACACTCAAAACTTTAACAAAGTCCGCCAACGAATTTGTGGAGCATTTGATTGAAAAATTATATATTTTAATTCCTCATGCATTTATTTCTTCGGATTAAGTCATTAAAATCGAATTTGAAGGATGGGGAATATCTAATAATATCCGATTTTGCAGAGAACTACGCTTTTTTTAGTTCAAAATCACACTCAAGGTTTCCATTGGACTAATAATCAGGTAACACTTTATCCTTTTATGATTTATTACCGCGAAGGCGATATCATCAAACATTTAAGTTACATGATTATATCAGATTGTCTCAAACACAATACTTGTTCCTTTCATTTATTTCAAATAAAATTGATTCATGGCATTTTTTTGCAACTGCACATGGCAAAACTCCTTGCGATAGTTTAGGGGGAATTACTAAGTGGTTGGCGGCTAGAGCAAGCCTGCAACGTCCTTGAAAATCATATAATTATGCGAGAACCAATATCATGGGAATTAATTATATATTTGTTAGCAACGTAGAATATTTAAGAATGGAAATCAATCTTGAAAATAGATTTTTAATGGCCAAACGTTAATATGTTTATTAGAATATTAATTTCCCATTAATTAACTAAATAAAGTTATAAATATTTTTACAATTATTTTCCTTCTAAAATAAAATAGCTAAACTTATGTGCTAAATATGACACAATGTCTACTAGTGATCTACATAGGGCCTAATTTTTCTAACACTGCCAGAAAGATTTATAAAAAAATATATCCTGCCCGATCCTAAACGAATTTTCTTCTTATTTGTTTCGTAAATTACTATACATTTAGTATAATATAGGATTTAAGCCATATTACTTATATTTAAAGTGTAATAACTTTTGGCCCAGTACTCGTCCCAATCTAGGATTTTGTACAAATATTAAGATGTATAATGTCTATCTGTTAAAAAAATTTAAAAGAAAAAAAAGAGCAATTTTTATTCTATAGCTATTTCCGGTTTTCTATTTCCAGTTTTTAGTAATAGACTTTTTTTCAATAAAGTAAATTTTATATATCATAATAAAGAGCTATTTTAGAGCTATTTAATAAAATTAAAATCATGTCTTTAGCTTAATTACTTTTTAGATATTTAAAATTAAATATAGTGTATTTTGGAATTTCCGCCTTTCTAAAGATGGCCATATCTCATGAAGTAAGCTGAATTGAGAATTAAAATTTTATATTTTTTTAGTTAGTATATATACTACCAAAATGCAAATTTTTAAAAAAATCGAATGGGGTCGGGTTGACAATCGACTATTTTTGGTTGATTTAATATACTTATATATAATTAATAGCCTAAAATCCAATACTAACTCAAAAATCTTAAAAATATCTAGTGTATCACTCCAATTCTGGTTGACGATAAAAATTCTTCTATATAAAATTAATATTGATATTTTACAAAATATATTTGAGATATTAATTATTAAAATAAAGTATTATTTTATTTCATTGTTTCGAAAATATACATCATATACTGGTAAAAAATAATCGAACAACAGTAATCAAATTAATACAGTTTTATATAAAAAAAAGTTTAGAAATAGTATTTTAGCCTTATTTTTTTATAAAACAATTACATACCTCATTCTATTCGGTTGATAGATTTAATAATTTAGTAATTTTTCTTAAATATTTAAACTTATCCGGTTCCGCAGACCTACGAATATTAATATATTTACCCTACGCCATAGTTAAACATTCTCTGGGAACTTTAAACGTGTTCTATATAATATAAAAAGATTACTTGAATAAATTTAAGTTACATAAATTTAATATTTGACTAAATTTGATATTTTTATTAATTTGTCGTATTGGAATATGGAATCATGTGGAATTCGGAATCCCAACGTCCACGTTTTATTCGGAATCTTTTTTTTAAATATTTTTTTAAAAAATATTTAAAAAATATTCCGAATTCCCATGAAAATAAAATAAAATAATATAATTACTATTTCTTCTCTTTTTTGCGGCAGGCACCATATAATTAAAAGGCCAAAATAAGGGATTTAAAAAGAGAATTTTAATAAAAGTAAATAGTATAAAATTAAGGCATATAATGAATGAAAAGGGATGAGGTTAAGACATTTTTGTTTTAAAAAATATTAAAATATATATTTATAAAAAATCCGAATTAAAAAAAAAATTATTTATTGCAAACATTATTCTATGCAATATGACATTTTCGTTGAACATTTAAGGTTGTTCTTGAATTTCGTTGAACATTTAAGGTTGTTCTTGAAACACTCGCAACTTTTATTCATGCGACCCATTTTGTATTTGCATAACGATGTTTTCCCATATTTTGTGACATTCCGGGAAGCTCCTAAATATTTTTAGCACTTTATGCACATGAATTAATTTGATGAGTATATGTGGTTATTATAATAATAAATTTATTTAAAAAAATTTTAAGGGATTCGGAATCTTTTTTTTAAAAAACAAGAAAATTTTATTTTTTAGAGATATTTAATATGTATTACTTTTATGCTTTAAATCATTAAATACTCGAAAAAATGGTTTTAATATAAATTAAATGTAAAAAAATAAATATTATTTTTAAATTAATAATTTAGACAAATTAGAGGAAGAGAAAGCGAAAAAAATTATAATATCATCATTATTTAATTGTTTAGATAAAAAAAATTTTCATTGATAAAATGGTTAAATTATTAAGAAATGGATCTTTCATGGTATTAAGAAGTCTGGTAGTAAGAATTTATCATCTCTTATATTATGCCATGTGCAATTATTAAATAAGCATTTGTATTTTTTTTGGTTAATATTTTACACATATTTTGAAATTGGAAAAATAATTTTATAACAAGAAATCAACCTAATTTGCTAAACATCGACCAAAATTTATTAAAATGTAATCAGACTCCCCATTTATTATTTAATTTAATATGTATACGGAATCACGAGGTCGAGTCCTATATTATAAACCAGAAATCACTTAGTTATGGATTGGTATATTAAAACAATAAAAGAATTAAATTTTTAAAAATAAAAATTAAAAAAAGAACCCCCACTCAAATTTTTAGAAGCAGTTGCTTCGGACTCCCCCTCTTGTTGTAGGGACCACTGTTTCATAGTATAGTGGAGTTACTTAATTTATATTATATTATAAAATAAAATAATTTGATCAAACGAGACAAATTTTTTTAAAATAATTTCATTATTTTTAAAATAATATCTTTATTTTTAAAATAATATCTTTATTTATTAAAATAATATCTTTATTTATTAAAATATATTAATTTTATAAAAAAAAACCATAGATCTTTTTCAAAAATAAAAGATTATAATAAAATTTTATAAAAAAAACAAACGATTTTATTTTTACATGTAAAAAATGATATCGCGTCATTACAGAGAAACCAATACAGAGAAAACAATTATAGAGAAACTTTTGCAGAGCAAACAATTATAGAGAATGTCCATTATAGAGAATTATTTTATAGAGAATGTATTTTACATAGAATTTTTTATAGAGAAAACAATTATAGAGAATGTCATTTATAGAGAATGTCGTATATATAGAATTATTTTACAGAGAATTATTTTATAGAGAATAATTTTATAGAGATTAATTTTCTAAAGAATGTATTTATCGAGAATTATTTTATAAAGAATTTTACTTAAAGAATATGATTATTTTATAAAAAAATGTTATATATAGTTATAGGGAAAAAAGTTAGAGTATTTTACATAATTTTAAATATTAGAATAACCTTATATAAGCGAGGTTTTTCGATTATTAGATGAATTAATGGTAGAATAAAATTTTGACATGATTTGTAAGGTAAAGATAAGTACAAAATAAAATAGATAGTGTTGTTAAAAGTTAACAATGTAATGTAACTATGTTATTCTATATAAACGACATTCTCTATCTTTGTTTTCTCTATAAATCTCTATAATTGTTTTTCAATCTCTATAATTGTTTTTCAATGTTTGTCACTAAAGACCATTTTAGAATGTTTTCTCCCTTGTAAATCCGGAGGACTAGGCCTAAGATCGGCATTAAGTATAGCCCTTGTTTCCTTCAATCTCATCAACCTTATCAGTAAATAATATTACCTCGAAAAATTATTACAATCGATAAAGATAATTTATTAGATGAAGCCTTACGTTGTTGGAATATTAATGTCTTACCAAACACAACCCCACCAGATTCAACGAAACAAAAAGATTGGGATCAAGGATTGGTATCTCGTTCCTTAGCTTACCTCAACTTGAGCGATGATCACCAATATAAATTCCTCCTAAGATCTCTTAATTTCAACAACTCTGGCCATGAATGGTTAGATTCATATCCCAGCATTTTAAATAACCAGCTAATAGATAACGACGCTTTTCGTTATGCGATCAATTTACGCTTGGGCTTACCTTTCCTAAACCATTATATTTGCATTAAATGCGATCAATCGGCAGACGCGTATGGGAGGCACGCTCTCCACTCTAAATTTATATAAAAAATCAGCCTACATGATAAAATAAATTCAATAATAGCTTCTTTTTTAAATAAAGCCAATTTTCCCTGTATTTTAGAACCTACATCCTATTTAGATAAAAAACGTCCTGACGGCAAAACCGTCGTACTTTTTTTCATGGGAAAGCCTGTAATGTGGGATTTTACCTGCATTGATCACATGGCTCCATCTAATAATTCCCATGATCCCCTTAACATAGCCGAATCTCTAAAAAATATAAAATACTCACACCTAATGTGTAATAATCTCTTTGTTCCTATCCCAGCTACATCAACCTGCTCTTTTGGACAAGCGCCTTTAGATCTACTCAAAATAATATCCAAATCTATAAAAAAATCATACCTTTCTCCATTTTACAAACTCAAGCAGAAAATCGGCGTATCTATAATTAGATCTAATTATCAAATATTTAATACATCATGGCCCGTCCTCGCCATTTGATATTTTTTTTAAAATGTTTTTTTTCTAAAAAAATATACATTTGTATCAATCTTTTTTTTTAACTTAAACTGATATATGACATATTTTATTATATTCTCTATATTATAATGTTAATTTTTAAATAATAATATTTTATCATATTTGTATATGAATTTTAATAAAAAATTGAATTTTTATTTAATAATTATTTTTTTAAATTTTCATAAATTTTTTTTTAAAATTATGGCTGAATTTATTTTAAGTAGTCGAAATAATCAGTTACTACTTCTTGATTTTTACCTATTTCAAAAAGAGAAAACATCTAACCAAACAACCTATTGGAGATATGCTCAATTCCATGTGGATGAATGCAGTGGGCGAGCCAGAACTAAGAACGGAATACCTATATTCCACAATCAAAAACATAACCGTGTACCAGACATTGCAGATATCGAATAAATAGAATTAAACAAAAGGCATCTAGTTCCTAATCTCTGCCCAATAATATATTGGCCGGTATATCTAGCAATATATCCATAGCCGCCATTGGAAGAATGCCCAGTTCCTCCTTAATTAAAAAGGGAATTCAAAGGAAAAAACGCCAAGTAGGAAAAGCACCTGCCGTTCCCATAAGTCTGTTTGACTTAATCATACCAATTGAATAACAATTATCTAATAATAATGAACAATTTTTATTATATGATAGTGGTCATAATGATCACCGCTGTATCATATTTTCAACCATCAAAAATTTACAATTTTTATCAACATACGATAAATGGTATGCAGATGGCACATTCAAGACATTTCCAGCAAATATACACCATCCATGGAATGAAACATAAAACCATTATCCCCGCTATTTATGTTCTGATGGCATCACGTCGTCAACAAGATTATGTTAATATTTTCAACCAAATAAAAAATTTCCAAATTTTTTTAAATCCTAAATTCATCATGATCGACTTTGAATTAGGAGCGTTATCTGCTTTTAAACAGTCGTTTCCACTGACTACAATGCGTGGATGCCTATTTCATATGTCTCAATGCATATGGCGCACGGTTCAAAAATATCCGCTAATTTGCAATGCAAACAAAACCGAAACAAATTTTGCTATGTACATAAAAATGTTAATGTCACTGGCATATGTACCATTTGAGGATGTAATTCAATTCATGGGTTCGAGGAATTATGTGCCTCTGAATTTTATCAAGAAAATAGGGATATTCTCGATTCGAGGAATTATGTGCCTCTGAATTTTATCAAGAAAATAGGGATATTCTCTCCCCTTTGATAGAATACTTTAAAGAGACGTGGATTGGAAAAATGATAGCGATGGAGAGGAAATCGCTAATATTTAATGGAATTGCTACTAATCGACACTATCTCGTGAACCGAATACAAATAATTCAGTAGAGGGCTGGCAACCAAGTTTTTCGTCTCGTATAAGTTCCCATCATCCAACGATCTGGAAATTTATAAAGAGTTAGTAATTATATTATATTATAAATTTTAATATTTTATTTTTTAGCTCTCAAAGACGAAGATAGCCCGAATTGTTACAAATTGGAACAATATTATTTAGGACTATTGGGTGTTGGCTCCACTGTCAAAGAAAGAATATCGCGAAAGATCCAAAAGGATTTTTCTAATTGTTGAAGATTTTCCTTCAAGAACTGGATTATTTAAGGGCTTTATCCCATAATTTAAATTTAAATGTTTAATTTAAATTTAAATGTTTAATTTAAATTTAAATGTTTAATTTAAATTTAAATGTTTAATTTAATAATATAATTGTATTTTTTATATTGGCATATTATTTATACTATGTTTATTTGGATTTTTTATGAATAAAAACTTATTTAATATTTCGAAATGAATATTGCTAAGCTCAGTATATTATCAAGGTTTATCTTATAAAAACTTCATATACAAATAGTATTAAACATATTCTTTAAGTCACATTGTCAAAGTAACTTTTAACAACACTATATATTTTATTTAGTATTCTTATCTTTAAAAGTAAATTTCGTAAAATTCCATACAAATCATGTCAAAATTTGGTTCATCTCTTAGTGACAAATAACTTTTAACTTAAGAATGGATTATCGGTGTGTCCTATCTATAATTGAAAATTTTTAGGAAGAATAATAATATAAGAAGTAAATAAATTTTGCTGAAGATAAAAAAAGCTTATAAATGAAAATCTCTACATTAATTTTGTCAAATTAAGTGGTTACCATTAACTAGCTACATTGCTAAAAAATATTTATTACTAGTAACATTTACAAAATCGTAAGGGTAGCTGGCTACATTTTTTAGAAAGTAACAGTCAAAAGTAACTAGTTACTTAATTTAAATAAATATAATTAAATAATAAATTTAAATGTAAAATTTTTTATATTCTTTTACTATATGATTTAAATCTTAGCTAATGAATTTATATAAATATATTCGATTTAAGGTAATTTAATCGATCAGGCTAACCCTGAATATACTATCCACTAAAGATAATTGTAAAAAAAGAAACCTATTAACTATAACTTGTTATATTTTCCCAAATTTAACTACTAACTTAACTAGTTGCATTACATTGCCAAAGTAACTTTTAACAACACTATCTATTTTATTTTGTGCCTATCTTTAAAAATAAATTTCGTAAAATCCCTTACAAATCATGTCAAAATTTTATTCTACCATTAATTCATCTAATAATCGAAAAACCTTGTGCAAAGATAAACAAATAATTTTCTGAACCGATTGTAATAATTCAAAAACTACCCAATTATTCGCTTATATAAGGTAATTCTAATATATAATATTATGTCAAATACTGTAATTTTTTTTTCCTATGACTATATATAACATTTTTTATAAAATTATCATATTCTTAAATAAAATTCTTTATAAAATAATTCTCTATAAAATAATATTCTTTATAAAGTAATTCTATAAAATACATTCATTATAAAATAATTCTCTATAAAATAATTCCCTATAAAATACATTATTTATAAAATAATTCTATAAAATACATTCATTATAAAATAATTCTCTATAATATGAGGAAATACTTTGAATTTTAATTTTGACAATATATTTTCAATAGATTTGTATTTAGGTGTTTTTAATATGGTTTTAACTTTTAAATAAATTATATTCTGTATCTGTTTTGGGTAAAAAAAAATTTAAGGCATTGGAAAAATTTTAAACTAAAGTTAAAATAAAATAATTGTATTAATATAAATTTACAAAAATATAAAAAAATTTTAAAATGTAATAATTTAATTTTTAAACATTCTCGTATCCTTTTTGATAATTTATATAATTTATTTATTATAACAAAATGTCTCTAAAAAAATAAAATTTTCTGGTGCCAGTAAGGCGGCAAAAAAAGGAAGGAAAAAAAAATTTGAATGTGGATTTGAATTGAATGTTCAAGAAATGTTGGCCATAAAATTATATGGAAAAATAGTTGTGCTACCAATAATATTGGGAATAGTATTTCTAATATTTTAAAAAGGGCCCCTTCTTTTATTTCCTATTTAAATGATCGTGGACGTCAAAACATAATTTATTCACAAATGATTGGACAAAATAACTTTATCATCAGGGTTGCCATGTCTCCCCCCATCAGTGGGAGTCTCCCACAATTTTTTAGTTTACCCACATACATCTCACTCCCACAAAACTCCCACAATTAGAAATCTCCCACAAAAAGCTCCCACAATTTTTTAATTTCTCCCACAATTTTTTTTTTAGCATTTTAATGTTTTTAATATATAAATAATAATTTTGAGAGACAGTATTTGATTATTTTTATATTTTTAAAATAAATTTTAAATATTTATTCGAAAAACTGTCTAGTTGTAAATTTCTTTCTATCCTGTTTTATTTTTATTCAATAATAAATCAACATCATTTCATTCATACATATAAGTCAGTACAGGGAATTATATTAACATCGATTGCAATACAAAAATATTCTCAAAAATAATAAATAATACAGATGCAACTACATTTGCGGAAATCGTATACATCTATCATGTAGTTCAACATTCACAGAGCTATTTTTTATCACAATGTGGGTCGAATCTTTTCCCCATAATATTTAACGACTCCAAAATAAGTGCTAACTTTACTTGTGGTAGGACAAAAATGAGCAAGGATATCACAAATGTGTTAGGACCTGAATCCAAGAGGTCAATTCTAGACGATTTGAAAGAAGGACATCCATATGCTGTTTTAACAGATGCATCAAATAAGGGAAACATTAAAACATTTCCCCTGATTCTTCGCTATTTTATCAAGAATAAGGGCATTTCTATATATCTGCGCTGATAATGCCTCTGTTAATTTTGGCAAAAATCAAAGTGTATTTACCGAATTGAGGCAGCACAATAATGAATTAATACCAATTGGCTGTATATGCCATATACTGCATAATTCTTGCAAGAAGGCAATGAATGTACTATCTGTAGATGTCGAAGTAATTGTGATGAAATGTTTTAACGAATTTAGTTCATCAACTAAAAGAGTCACTGAATTAAAAGAATTGGTGGAGTGGTCTGATTTGGAATGGTGTGAGTTGTTGCGATATGTACCTATCAGGTGGTTATCATTAATACCTGCCATCGAGAGAATTTTAAAATTAAACGAACCCTTAAAGAAATACTTCTTAAATAAAGATTTTAAAAGCTGTCCTAAAATTTTGAAAAATTTTTTCGAGGATGAAATGTCAGAAGCATATTTGGGATTAGTTTCACATGTAGGAAATCTACTTCATGTAGTTAATATTCAGTTGCAATCAGAAGATTCTTTATTGATAAAGATTCACAAAATCATGCTACAGATCTGTTCATCTCTACAGTTAAAAATAGATAATAAATTTTATGGCGCTATTGCTAAAAATATCATATTAAAATGTTCAAATATTACTATAATCAACGTATTTTTAAATGAAGCAAATATTTTTATTAAGACAATTTTGGAATATTTACAATCAAGATTTGATTTTAATATCTCTATTTACAAGTGTATAAATATTATGACCTTGGAACAGAAAACATCATTTGATGGTTTTTGTAATTTAATAAATATATTTAAATTACCGATAGACATTGAAGCCTTATTTGAAGAGATTGTAATTTTTTCCATTTTTTATGATTCGCCAGAATACTTAAAGTTAGATGGTCTCAGCGTCTACATGACAGGATTTTCACCCCCTTCAAAAACCTTTGCCTACCCCCTAAAAAATTTCGTCGCCTTCGGCGGCTGTGTCTGTCTATTATTATTTTCACCTTTTTAATTTATTGATACTCTTTTCAGAGAATTTATCTTGGATAACTTAAATTAATCTATCTCTACTACCAACTATCGATATTTTGTGTATATACTGAATTTATTTTTTAGATAATAAATTCAATTAAAACCTCCATTATTTACAATGAATTAATTATTATAGCATTATGAGCTTGCTGAAATATCTAAACCTTTTAAATTACATTTAAAAGGATAGCAGAAAGTTTTATTTAGAAAACAATGTGTATGATTGTTTGCAATATATAGATTTGGTCGATGAATTGTATTATAATAATTCTATAATAAAAGTATTAATTTTTACAGCAATAAATTTTGTCCTATTTCATCTCAAAATTTAATAGATAACCCCCCAAAAAATTTATCCTACCCCCATTAAAGCAGCCTATCCCCTACCCCTCTCAAAAAAATATGATGCAAACTGTTCCTACCCCTCCCGCTCATGTAGACGCTGGATGGTCTAAAAGCAGAGGAGAAATGGGTGGAATTTTTTCGTAATAACGATAAATCCCCATGCTTGGAAAAAATTTGCGTGTATGTTTTCTCCTTATCTCATTCTAATGCCTCGTCGAAGCGCATTTTTAGCCTGATGAGGACTGCCTGGAGAAAGGAAAGAAATTGAATTGCTTTAACAACATTAGAGGCCGAGTTAATGGTTAAACAAAATTATAAAATGTCATGCCAGGAATTTTATAAATATCTTAATAACGACGGTAAACGTTTAGTTCCATTATTTAAATCTCAAATAAAATATAATTAACTATAACTATTTGACTTTCTATATTTTATAAAATCTTATTTATACATTTGCATAAAATCAAATAAATTTATTTTTTACATTGTAAAATTAATATTTTGAATATTTTGGCAAATCATAAAAATAAAGAAGCATTACAATCTCCTCAAACATGACATCATATTAAATCTTATTAATAATTATCCGATAATAGTAATAATATTCTTACTTTGGCATTTCTGCAGAATAATTTAGTGAACCTTTATTAAATTATATTCTTCTGATTGCAACTGCATATTAACAGCATATAGTAGATTTCCTATATGTAAAATTCCTAAATATACTTCTGCCATTTATTTTTGAAAATTTTTTTTTAAAATATTAGGACAGCTTTTATAATCTATTTATTTTTAAAGGTTTGTAAAATTTTAAAATTCTACGATGGCGCGTATTAGGAGGAACCTGTCAACCAACATTTTGCTGACTCAATTCTGTAAATACACTCTGGTTTTTGCCAAATTCACTGAGGAATTATCAGATCAGAAAGCTGTCATGCAATTCATTGGTAATGCCAAATCTGTCATATTTACCATTATATATGGTTAGCTATGTCTTTGGATATTTCATATCTGGAGAAAAATTTTTTAATAGTTTTATTGAAATGACCTTAATTTTGTTGAAATAGGGGAGGATCAAGGGAAATGTTTTGATATCTCCTTATTAGATGCATCTGTTAGAATTGCATATGTTTGCACATCTTTCAAGTCAAGAATTGACCTTCTGGATTTATATCCTAAAACATTGATGATAGCCTTGCTCATTTATGTTCTACAAAGTATACTTTTCATTTATATTAGTCGTTAAATATTATGGGGAAAGATTCTACCAACATTGTGATGTTAAGTAGCTCTCTGAATGTTGTACTGCATGATAGGTATTTACCATTTCCGCAACTGTAGTTGCATCTGTATTATTTCTTATTTTTGAAGAATATTTTTATTTTGCAATAGATGTTGATAGACTGCCCTGTACTGATTTATGCTTTGAAGATTTTTGATGCCTCAAAATATCATATTACCTTCCCCCATTGTATTAACTAAATACTGTAGAACAACTTCCCCGCACTGATTATAATTATTTTTTACATTGTAAATTTAAAATTGTTTGTTTTTTTATAAAATCTTATTTATACAATAGCATAAAATATAGTTTTTTACATTGTAAAATTACAATTTTTTTATAAAATTTTATCTTCTTTACATTCTTTTGTATTTAAAAAAGATCGTTGGTTATTATTTTTAAACAAAATTAATATATTATAATAAATCAATATGTTATTTTAATAATAAAGATAGTATTTAAGAAATTTTGTGTCGTAAATTACCTATTTTGAAAAATAGTTGCGTATTTTATTTTGTAAAATAGTTACCTATTTTATTTTGAAAAAGAGTTGGATATTTTATTTTGAAAAATAGTTGGCTATTTTATTTTGAAAAATAGTTGGCTATTTTATTTTAAATAGTTGGCTATTTTATTTTAAATAGTTGGCTATTTTATTTTGAAAAATAGTTGGCTATTTTATTTTAAATAGTTGGCTATTTTATTTTGAAAAATAGTTAGCTATTTTATTTTGAAAAATAATTACCTATTTTATTTTGGAAAATAGATTCGATTTTATATTTATAAAAAATAATAAGCGGATAACTAAGTCAATTCTAAATCCCGGCCGCAGGCCGGGCCTTTGCGGGCAAAAATTTTTTTTTAGCAATTTACACATTTCTCTCACAATTTTTATATTACTCCCACAAAATACCGAATTTCTCCCACAATTTGAAAATTTTGACCTGGCAACCCTGTTTATCATAGGTAATCCGTATTATTACCTATCCATAGGACAGATAAAATTAATATTGTATTAAAAATTGAACAAAATAAAATATGGGTAGGAACGTGTTCTGGGAGAATTTCAATACCATTTATTGCCTCTAGTCTATATAAAACTATAAAATTAAATGATTTTGAAGTTCCCAACAAAGATATATCAATCATAGGTAATTTAAGCTATTTTTATAGTAACCACATATACTCCTAAAATTCATTAATAAAATATATTAACTTTTTATTTCAACTGCTAAAAAATTTAGGAGCCACACGATATGTCACAAACTATGGAAAAACATCGCTATGCAATTGCAAAATGGGTTGCGCGAATGTTTCAAGAACAATCTTAAATGTTCAACAAAATGCCATATTGAATTGCATAATTGTAGCAATAAATAATTTTTTTTAATTCTAATTTTTTATAAATATATATTCATGTAAAAATATATATGATTTTATATAAATTTATTAAAATAAAAGTGTCTTCTTATCCTTATCTCTTTTCATTCATTAGGGGAGACCTGGGTCTTGTCGAGCCCTAAAAAGCAAACTTATTAAAATAAAAAGTACTTAATCATTAATAAAAAATTTCTCAGTCTGTTAAGCTCTATTAGTTTTATAGTAGTTTTAAATTTCAAAAATATATATTTAATACTTTTTTCAAAATGTTATTTTTTCTGGAATTTTTTTTGGGAACGAGTGAACCCTACCCGGGGACCAAGCCCCTACAACGGTGGGGTTCCGAAGCAACTGCTTCTAAAAATTTGAATGGAGGTACTTAAAATTTTTTTTTATTTAATTCTATTATTGTTTTACTATACCCATCCATAACCAAGTGATTTCTGGTTTATGATATAGGACTCGTCCTCGTGATTCCGTATACATATTAAATTAAATAATAAATGGGGGGTCTTATTACATTTTAATAAATTTTGGTCGATGTTTAGCAAATTAGGTTGATTTCTTGTCATAAAATTATTTTTCCAATTTCAAAATATGTGTAAAATATTAATTAAAAAAAATACAAATGCTTATTTAATAATTGCACATGGCATAATATAAGAGATGATAGATTCTTACTACCAGACTTCTTAATACCATGAAAGATCCATTTCTTAATAATTTAATTATTTTATCAATGAAAAAAAATTTATTTAAACAATTAAATAATGATGATATTATAATTTTTTTCGCTTTCTCTTCCTCTAATATGTCTAAATTAAATAATATTTATTTTTTTACATTTAATTTATATTAAAACCATTTTTTCGAGCATTTAATGATTTAAAGCATAAAAGTAATACATATTAAATATCTCTAAAATTTTCTTGTGCCAGCCAGGCGGCAAAAAAATATAATTTACTTGTTTTTTTTAAAAAAAGATTCCGAATCCCCTTAAAATTTTTTTAAAAAAATTTATTATTATAATAACCACATATACTCATCAAATTAATTCATGTACATAAAATATATTAATTTTTCATTTAAAGTGCTAAAAATATTTAGGAGCTTCCCGGAATCTCACAAACTATGGGAAAATATCGTTATGCAAATACAAAATGGGTCGCATTGCGAGTGTTTCAAGAACAACCTTAAATGTTCAACGAAATTCAAGAACAACCTGTCATATTGCATAGAATAATGTTTGCAATAAATAATTTTTTTATATCGGATTTTTTATAAATATATTTTAATATTTTTTAAAACAAAAATGTCTTAACCTCATCCCTTTTCATTCATTATATGCCTTAATTTTATACTATTTACCTTTTTTTAAATTCTCTTATTAATTCCCTCATTTTGGCCTTTTAATTATATGGTGCCAGCCGCAAAAAAAGATAAGAAAAAGTAATTATATTATATTATTTTTTTTTCATGGGGATTCGGAATTTAAAATATTTTTTTATTGTAATAATAATGATCACTCATAGAGGGGTCAGGAATATTTTTTATCAACACAAAATATCGATATGGGTATCAAATAAAAGCTAATTTAAATATCTTTAGATTGAAAGTATTCATTTTTGGTAATTATGGGTGTGACTTGGTCTGGAGGGTGGATGGAAGGGGGGGAGGCAAAAAATAATTTTTTTGATATGGGTATTTAAATCTATTTTTTATTGTAATAATAATCCCTCAAACCGGGGGGATTTAGGTCTTGGGGGTCGGGAATATTTTTATCAACACAAAATATCGATATGAGTAAATATCTTTCGATTGAAAGTATTCATTTTTTTGTCTTGGGGGATACGACTTCTAGAGGGTGGATGGTGAGTGGGGCGAAAAATGATATTGTTTAATAGAGGTATTAAATAAAAGGTAATTAAAATATTTTTTTATTGTAATAATAATAATCACTCATAGAAGGCGGGTCTAGGTCTTGGGGGGTCAGAAATATTTTTATCAACACAAAATATCGATATGGGTATTAAATAAAATCTAATTTTACTTTCTCCGATAACCGATATTTTAAAATGGGTGAAATATCGGCCCGATCCGATCCGATATAAAATATAGGTAATCCCTAAAAACAGAACAAATATCTTTAATTAATAATAATAAATTTGAAATATTCGTCCCTATAGTCGACTCAAATTGACGATTGACTCAAGTTCATAAAAATATTCGTCCTCTAGTTGACTCAAATTATAGACTCATCATAGAACTATTCGTCCTCTAGTCGACTCTTCTATGGTTGGAAGTCTAAACTTAAGTAAAAAAATGTAAAAAAACATTACAAATATCTGAATTAATAATAACTAATTTGAAATATTCGTCCTCTAGTCGACTCAAATTGATGACTCAAGTTCATAGAACTATTCGTCCTTCATAGAACTTTCGTCCTCTAGTCGATTCAACTATATAATTCGTATTACGATTCAATTTGGAAATCTAAATTAAAAAAATGTAAATGACAGAACAAATATCTTAATTAATAATAACTAATTTGAAATATTCGTCCTCAAGTTGACGACTCAAGTTCATATAAATATTCGTCCTCTAGTCGACTCAAGTTGACGATTGAAGTTCATATAACTATTCGTCCTCTAGTCGACTTGAGTTCACGACTCGAGTTCACAACTTGAGTTAATCGACTAATTCGAATAATGACTCGAGACTTTGTGTCGGAGTCGGGTGAACTCGACTTTTAACAACACTATATATAATATTAAATTTCAAATTTTAATTAGGATTCTAAATATGCAAATATATATTTATTTATTAATTAAAGATGCTCAAAATTTGATGGTGATTCCGAATATATATAAATTTGTTTATATTTTTTTTTAAATTTTACAAAAATATTTTTAATTAATTTTAAAAATAATTTTTTTAAGTAAATGTTATATATCAATATATATATTATTAACACATTAATGAGGATTCTTAAAATATGTAAATGCTGAATTGGTGATATATTTGTGGTTGTCAAATATCAATGTTGGTTTAATATTAAATTTGTAGTCTATAATATTTTTCTCTATTTTTATTCATTGCGAAACATTGAACATCAATATAAATAATCACTCTAGTTTTAACAAAAAAATGTTTTTTTTATATCCATTGAAAAATAAATCATAAAAAAATAATCAATCGCGATCGCGAAACGAAAATAAAAATGTTCTTCGTTTGAATTTGAATTTTAACTTAAGTGATAAAATAATAAAAAATTGTAAATTGTAATGTAATAACGATATAAAATCTTTTTTTTTGCCGTTAGGTATAAAATAAAATAAAATTTTGAATCGATAATATATATTTATTATTAAAGATGTTCAATTATCTAAAATTTTAACTTAAGTGATAAAATAATAAAAAATTGTAAATTGTAATGTAACGATATAAAATCTGTTTTTTTGCCGTTAGGTATAAAATAAAATAAAATTTTGAATCGTAATATATATTTATTATTAAAGATGTTCAATTATCTAATTACAATCTTTGCTCAGAAACTGGAAGTTTTTAGGTTATACCCCAAAATAGAGAAATATAGGAAACGTTTTCTATCTAAAATAAAATATAGAAAATATTAGGCCAAAATCACGAAAATGAAAAAAATTTGGTTTTGATTAAACCTTCCAGTTTTAATGCAAAGGTTGTAATTAGATAGTGCATCTTTAATTAATAAATATATATGTAAATTTACATATTTAAAATCCTCATTTAATCATATATAGCGACATATAATATTAATTTAAATAATCTTTTTTTAAAACTAAATATTATATTTGAGATTTTACGGGACAGGCCGGGTCTAGTTTTTTAAAAAATAATTTCGGTTAGGGCTGGGTCGGCCTAATATTTTTTAAAAATTTCGGGCCGGGTCGGGCTTAAAATTTTAAATATGATATCATTACATTATAAAATTCTTGCAAACAATAAAAAAAATTATTTAATTTTTCTAGTGTGAACGCGTTCGTGAACGAAGTTCGTTTTTTTTGATAAAAAATGACGAATAGCGTTCCTTTTATTTTTAACGAACTTTGAACGTGAACGCGTTTATCTTTTTTAACGAACGCGTTTTAACGTTCGTTCAAAAACACTTTATTTTTATTTATTTGAAAAATTTAATATTATTCAGATTTGTTAAGAAAAAGGTTTGATAATTTTTTAATCAGCTGTTTTTCCTTTTCCATATTTCAATTTTTTTAACTGATAAGGGCTGAATCCTTTAACGCCACCTGGATTTTTATTAAATTTTCTTGGATTAAAGTTAGTATAACCAAATGGATAACAAATTCACAGGCAAGTTACAAATTGCGTTCCTTAATATAAATGGAATAAAAAACAAACTTATCTCTTAAGATTAGAAGTAGCGAAAGTAGACATTATAAGTATTCAAAAAACCCACTGTCCAAGGAATAACACTGCAAACCTTAATGTTTATAAAATATTTTGCTCGGGTACCACTTCCAAAAGCTGGTCTGGGAGAGCATTCCTAATAAATAAACGAATATATAAATTCAACATCAAATTCGTAAAAGATGTGATCTTCTCCATTTAAACACAAATTTTAGGCCCACAATAATAGCAAATATCTATGCTCCACCAAATAGAAATGAAAGATTAGGAATAATCGATATAATGATAAATACAATCCACTCCCTACCGTGCAGATAAATTGGTAAAGAAGCAGAATATGTTAGCAGTAATGTCACCGGGTATGCTACCATACAAAACCTATAGCGAGGATAGCAAGAAACTTCTTGATTTTTGCAGGAACAAGAATTATAAAATCGAAAATACCTTTTTTTGCCACGGAGAAATAAATACATAAACCTTCGTGAGGGCTCGGTAAAAATCCCAAATTGATTTCTTCATCTCTAATATTCACAGTGGTTTAGCGGCGTTAAGGCATCATTAATATAAACCTGTCGGATCATAGAAAGCTTATAGCTAATATTACCGTAAAAAAAATATGGGGCTATTATAACAGAATTAGACAAAACTCGACTGTACCTTACAAATCATTTGAAAACAAACTTTATACGTAAACTCAATAAATTACAAACGCAGGAAGATGTAATAATTTTTGATCAAGCATTAATTAGGAAAAGCGCTAACTTCTAACATAACTTTGCACGGAAACTTAGAATGCTGGAAACTATCTAAAAATGATCTTGCAGAATCATATGATGGTTTGCCAAATGTAAATCTTTTTTCAAGGAAAGAATGGGTGTCTAGTATGACATTAGAAAAAAATAAATTAAAAATGAAGAATGGCTAGAATAACGACTTATGGAAAACCATATAGAGATTACTGGTGAGTGATAGAGGAGTATACATAGTAAAAAAAGCTTTTGATGTCCATAAAGATATGAAAGAAAATTGATGATGCCTATGAAAAATTAAAATATTTCTGTAAACCTTATAGTTTTAGGAAACAGGAAAAGTGATCATTGACCAGGACGAAATAATAGCATTATGACTTGATCATTACATGATGGTCCTCGACTCAAGGAAAACAATTCTACCAACAAACATAATACAAACCTTGTCACAACCCAGTCTGGTTTCTCCATAAATAAAATATAAAATGTAGTAAAACTACGGAAAAAAAATCTCCGGGGCTGGATAATATCACAGCTGAATTCCTAAAATAACACCTATGACAATATCTTCCTACCTATTAGCCCTCTTCAATAAAATATGGGAGAACGGAAATACTCCAGTGGAATGGAACAAATCCTTCTTATGTATTCCCTAAAATCAATGACCTACAATAATTTACTTATTACCGAGCCGTAGCTCTCACATCCTGTGTCTCAAAGATTTTTATGGTCCTCTTAAAAAATAAAATCATATCATCTACACTTCATCTTTTGCCCAATACATATGTCGTACAGACCAAATAAAAACATACTAGAGCCAATATTAGCCCTGAAAATAATTATGCAAAAATGTTATAAATACAAAATACCCTCCTACTTCACATTCGTGCATTTTGGTAGAGCTATTGATAATGTTAAATCATGAAAATCTATGCAAAACGCTGTCAGAGTGTGGCCTGTAGAGCGCGTTTTTAGTACAGCTAATGCCATATTAACTGCCAAGGTTCCATCAGACGAAAATTTTGAAGAACAATTGTTATTCAGAATTAATAAGAAGAATTTTATAAATAAAATTATCTTTTTATTCACTATATTATATTGCAGTTATAATTATATTTCCAAATAAAACTATATTATTTTTTAACATGGTTAATATATTGTGTTAAAATTTATAAGACATTTATTTATATTAAATTAAATATAAAAAAAAATTTATCATAAAATTTGAACGAACGTGAATGCGTTCGATTTTTGTCAATAAACGTTGAACGCGAACAAGTAAAATGTTTACTGCACTAAATTTTTCTATATTTAAATAAATTAGGGCCAGACCGGGTGAACAATTAATTTTTATTCGATTAGGCTCTATGCAGATCACTATATTATATATCGATACTACAAATTTGATGGTGATTCCGAATATATATAAATTTTTATATTTTTAATGTATACAAAAATATTTATGTTAATTAAAAAAGTAATTTTTTTTAAAGTAAATAATATATATTGATATATATTATATCATTAAATTGCAAATTTAAAATTTAAATGAGGATTCTAAATGTGTAAGTATATATATATATTTATTAATTAAAGATGCTCAATCTAATTATATCTGCTCAGAAACTAAAAGTTATCAACAATATTTATTTTTTTTCGTGATTTTGGCCATATATTTTCTTATTTTTTTTACATTTTCGTGATTTTTTTCATTTTCGTGTTTTTGTCCAAATATTTTACATTTTCGTGATTTTGGCCAAATATTTTCTATATTTTTTTTTACATTTTCGTGATTTTGACGAAATATTTTCTATATTATATTAACATTTTAAGAATTTTGGGGCAACACGTTTTTTGTCTTAAGAAATGGAATTCTTTGGCCACCTGTGTGAATAAATATTTTATGGGCCCTTAAAAATCGAAAGTCTTAGAAGAAAAATATCTACTGGTGAAAATGGCGATTGGAGTAAAAATGAAGTTATCCAATATTTTGTATTTGTTTATTTTTTTAAATTAATATAATAATAAAAATATTTAAAGATACTATAAATTTACTTAAGTTATCAACCATATTTAATCAAATAGTTAAAAAGAATTAAAAAAAACTATAAAATTCCTTTAAAAAATTAATAATTCTAACACATTATTTTACATAATAGTCTATGAATGATAATTTTGAATAATATATTAGGTCTACATTTTATGAACTCCCTAAATATAAATTATAATAATCATAAATATAAATATTCAAATTAATCTATTATTTATCACAACACTGTGATCAACCATTTTATTATTTGTGTTCGAAATCTTTAAATATAAATTTATCGAATATTTATTACAACACTCTGAATTGGTGATCAACCACTTTATTATTTATGTTCGATCTTTAAATATAATCAATTCTAATAAATTTTGTAAGATGAAGTTCTAATAAATTATTAACGTTTAACAAAAATTGCTTCAATATTTAAAGTAAATTCTGGATACGAGCCTTATGCTTCAAATTATAATATCAGAAGAAAAAAATAATTTTATGTTTCCATACCTAAACATTTCTGATTCTTCCTAAGAGTTAAGAGAATAAATGAAGTAGTGCTGTTAAACGGCTAAGCCGCGACTCGAGTTATTAGTCGTAAAAAACGGCTGTCTCTAGCGGCTCAATGAGCCGACTTACAGATACAATTTTTTCATACTTATATATACAGAGTTCGCTGTTCTCGAATAGAAACTCTTATTTTATCGTTCTTTGAGCAAATTCTCTTTTAAAATGAATATTTATCTTAAAAAAAATTTTTAAGATTAAACTTATTTATTCATTAAAAGTTAGCGAATAAATTTATTTTCTTAAAATATTTGTGTGCTTCAATTGTATTGTTTTTAATAAATAATGGGCCTCATGGCTAAGCAAGGATTTATATATTCCTTTACATGATAAAAATATCCTTACAATTTTGAACTGATATCTAAAAAAATGTTCTTAGCAATATCCATTCTTTATGGCACATAATTGTGCTTATGGTTTCCTTAAGCTAACACTAATCATTCAAAATATTATAAAATTTCTCTTTTGAATATTTTTACATAAATGAAATGTTAAAAAAAACATGAGATATCAAACAATATGTTCAAATCAAATAACAA
Source organism: Gordionus sp. m RMFG-2023 (assembly GCF_954871325.1). Lineage (NCBI taxonomy): Eukaryota > Metazoa > Nematomorpha > Gordioida > Chordodea > Parachordodidae > Gordionus > Gordionus sp. m RMFG-2023. Next base: position 27,097,351 of record NC_088776.1, read on the forward strand.
TAGATGTTAAAATAAATCAAGTGAAAAATAATAAATAATAATATAAAATGTAATGTAATAAGATGTACAAAAACAAAAAATAATATAAAAAGTAAATAATAAGTTATCTAAAAAATATAAAAATTAATAAGTTAAGTTACTAATCAAACATGTTGAAGATTAAATTAAAAAAAACCCATCCATAATATGATTTGTTTTGTTGTAACACATTTTCGTAATGTGAAAAAAAACATTCATAATTATTGTACTTGTTGATAATTTTTTAAAAAACTTTTAAAAACTTGAAATTTACCACCTATTTGCCACAATTCAATTCGTGACTTACAAATGTGGTCGCTTTATAGAAATTATAAGAAACCTAATATGTAAATTTATAAATGTTTAAAGAAGTGTGCCAACATAGCTCGATTCTCTAAGAAATTATTCATTAATATGTATGACTTTTCCACAAATTTATGGATAACATAAAACATGAATATAAAATCGACTTTTAGCAATTCCGGTTTCTGAATATCAATGACGCTGCTAGATTTTCAAATTTATTAAAATTGGTATAGTAGCAAAAATTCATCTAAAATTAGAAGAAAAAAATTAATCCAATTAAAAGGGGGTAAAGGGGCTCCAAAACTTTTATAGGACTTGACCCCCCCCCCATTTGAGGAGTTATTTCACCAGGGATCCGAACCGTTATTTATAACGATTCAGTTTGGTTACGGTTCAGTATGTAAAAAATTATAATGGTTACGTTTTGGTTACGGTTTTTAAGAAAAAATTTGTAAAGGTTCGGTTCAGCTATTTATAAAGGTTCATAACGGTTAGAAATTTTTTTTTATTGAAGCAACAACACCATCATCTAATTTATTTATTATAAGCATCTATGAATTATATATAAAAAAAATATATATGATTCAAAATAACTCATTTTTAAATATATTATTTGAACGTATAAGTTATATATTTTCTAATATAAATGGATCTACTTTTTGTTCGTTGTGACGATAACATAAATTTTAGCCCCGAAAAGGCTCTTTCTACAGAAACTTGTGTTGCGGGAAACGCCAGTACTATAAGAGCAAGTTTATATAAATCTGGATATTCAAATAATCTCCATTTCTAAAATATAAAAACTGAACCGGTTTAACATTTTTTTATAAAGGTTCTTTTTACTCCTTCAAAAAATAATTATATCGGTTCGGTTATGGTTCAGATAATTATAACGGTTTATAATGGTTTAACGGTTCGTTACGGTTCACTCCGGGTCCCTGGATACAATTTTTCAAATTTTTATCTTACACCACAAAGTTCATTGAAGATGGAATTCGATGCATTTCTTTAAATGATTGAATTTAAATTAATTTTTATTTAAATATGGAAATTAATTTTTATAAGTACTCAAAATAAACGATATATGTTATTTAGCGTCTACTTTCTATAAATAAAATCACATGTATATGTGATCCTCCTAGGATTAAGAAAAAATATTTGCCACCGAATTTAAATGTAACCGAATATTAAAGGTCCAAAGATTAATTTTTTGAAGTATCTGTATCTAGATCCATTTAAAAGTCTCTTTTAACAACTCTGGTGATTATATATATAAAATAATAATTTGTTGATTTCTTTTTTTTATATATAATATTTTTTTAAATATAAAATCGGCTCGAGGGTCGGCTCAGATATCGGCTCGGGAGTCGGCTCAGGATTCGGCTCAAACGGTGAGCCGCTCGAGTCTAAGCCGTATTTTACGACTCCGGCTCGAGTTCAAAGTCGAAAAAACTCGACTATTTAACAACACTAAAATGAAGGATAGTAATGATTAATAAATAAATATCTCTAAATACAAAAATATTTAATGTAAATAACTCATTTGAAACAATACAAACACATGTTATTTTATTTGTTAAAATTATAATAAATTTCTCACCATCATATTTTTGAAATGAATTTAACAACAATCATGATTATTTTAACTCAAATACTATATTCCATAACCATGTCATTGTCAAGTAATCTTAATATCGAATATAAGTATTCCTAAAAATCATTCTCATCATATCCTAGAAATTCAAAAATTAGATCCAGAAGTTACAATGAATGTTGTAAGTTACATTTTATAAGGGTATAAATTTATAACTGGTAGGATTATAACGCAAAATCGTCATTAAAGTTATTGGAGGGGGTTAGGTATCTATAAAGACGTTATCGTTCATTTTTTCTTCTTCTTGCTAATTTTAATTTGGTAGGAGGAGGGAAGGTAAAATGTTAAAGGGAAGTAAATTTTAGAGTGAGAAGGCCCAGGGGGTGAAATTTCTAAGCGTTAACGTCGTTATTGACTAAGGAAGGTGTAGAAGTTCCTGGATGTAACTATTTTTTATAGAATCACTAGACTAACTTGTTTCTACAAGCTTGAATAAATCATAAAAATTTCTTCTTCCATATAAGATAGACATTTCCTACTCTATTTCCAAGTCCAGAAGCCTACTTAGTATAGTAATAAATAAATAAACCACTCTTGAGAATAAAAAATATATCTTATTATAATATTTTTTAACATTATTATATTTGCTCTTAAAAATTTTGAATTTTTCGATATTCTATTAAGTGCCATTTTTTAAAATATGATTAGTTATAATAAATGTATGATGATCAGTTCTTTTCTAATATTCCATAAATAATCATTATAATATATAAAAGTCCCTTAAAAAATTCCTGACTACGCTCCTGACTTGATGAAGGCAGGGGAAAGCTTTGAACCAAAAATTAACAAAAGCATATGGGGCAAAGTCATCATAAATCTCTCCTAGGAAACTTCTGATGAGCAACTACGCCTATGAGACAACCCGATGCCGGGTTTACTCATATCCAAATGAAGCGAAACACTTTTTATTGATAATTTGTATGTATATGTCGTATTGGGATATGGAATCCATGAGGATTCAGAAACTCGATTTTAAATCATTTACTAAGGGCGATTTTAAAATTTTAAAAATCTGATTTCACAGGAATTTTATTTCAGCATGTATAGAGTAGCCAAACTCTAAATTTCAAACAATTTTTTCATTCCTAATTTATATTAATTTTTCATATAGATTAAAAAACTAAAATGACTACTGCGGAAATTGACTGAAATTTATAGAGTAAATAATCTAGACATGCTAAAATGTCTGTTTCCAGTTAAATAGGATTTAAAAATTTTTTAAATCTCCTTCGGTAGAGGATTTAAAGTCGAGAGATTCCGAATCCCCACGGATTCCATACCCCAATACGACATAATATAAAAATCCCAAATAATCTGTTATCAAATTTTTAAAATCTATTAGATTATTTTTATTTTAACACAATTTATAACTCAATTATTTATTAAAATTATATCATATCATGTTATAGCAATTAATCTTAGTAGATGAGAAATGGATGAAAGAATGGAGTTAGAAACCCCAAGAAAGAATGTAAATCTAGAATCTATTAAGCAATAAAATTTAAGATAATTTTTTCTGATCTCTTATGCTAACTACTAAGAGTTAACGAACTATGGCCGTGAAATATTGTTAAAAAAAATCAAAATTAAGCTTAGGAAATGAGAAGTAGGCAAAAGAATAGAGTTGAAGCCATGGTGTCGAACCGAACCGCAAAGTCGAAATAAATTGTTATAATTTTTCGAACCGGAACTGAACGGTTAATATAAAATTTGGAAAGGAGAGAACCGAGACTTTTCGATTTATAACTGTTTTATAATTATATATATTTTTGTTCAAAATGTTACGATAGCTCAATATTTAGTTAAAATTGATTTCAGCAATACATATAATATAAATGTATTCATTTAACAATTGATAAAGTATTTACCAATCTTTACCAACTATATTCTTTCCTCTTATAAAAAAAAAACTATCCCATTTAATATTTGGTCGACATATATAATCCACTAGTGAAGACATTTAGCAGGGTTCCATATTTGGGTGGGAATACATGAGCTGATAAACAACATCAAAAATGTTTCTGGATTTATGGTAGGGGAGACCGGGGTAAAGCGATTGACGGGGTAACAATGTTAACGCGAATAACTTTTTAACCCTTGAGCACAAAGATTTTAAATTTGGTGTGAAGATGTATTTTTATATCTAATTTCTTACCTATTAAAAAACTTACCTGGTTTTTTATATTTTGTCAAAAAACTGTTTTTTACCCAAAAAGTATAAAAATCATTCTCTAGTATATTTTGCTTTTAAAATATACATATCCTCAGGATTTAAAATTTGGGGCACACATGTTCCTTAATGTATTAACTATAAAATAAAATTTATTTGACATTTATAGCTATATTAAAAGTCACGCAATAACGATATTTATAATATAAGTCACCTTGGGGTAAAGCTGTTATGGGTAAAACGGTTAAAATATATAATTATTCACATTAAATTTTTCATTCATTCATTTATTATAATTTTTTTTGTATCAATCAAATAATGAGAAATTATAAAAGAAAAAAAAACCATATTCAGAGATGTAAGTATAATAGATGAAGTCATAAAATATAAAATAACAGTAACACTTCATTGAATTTGTCTGCTAAAAGATATAAAATACCTTATACAACATTGAGAAGAAGATATAAAATTGGTATTAAAAGTTCAGATCATAAACAAATATTTACAAATGAAGAAAAATCTAGATTTTGTGATTACCATATTAGAAGCAAGTAGGTCATTTATGGGATTAACGCCTAAACAAGTAATTAAATTATATTGTTTTATTTGAATTGAGTATTAATTAATAAATATATTATATATTTCAATTGAGCATTACTAATAAAGTTACCAAATCAATATTGAAATTATTTCTTCAGAGAAGAAAAAAGATATGAAATTGTTTATGTGTTATTGCAATAAAAACTATAAAAATAGTGGCGAAGGCGATGATTGGTTAAAATGTACAATGTGCCTTGATATGATAATTACTTTACATGTCCTTATTGTATTGATTAGTTTGTAAATAAAAATCATAAATATATCTTAAATTTGTAATTTTTGTTAAATAAACGATAAATATATGTCAAATAATTTTAACCACTTTACCCCAGTGCTTATCCACTTTACCCTGTACCCAGGGTAAAATGGCGAAAATGAGTAGTTTGACATAACTAAGTTCAACCATACAAAGCTAAAAAATTTACCCCATTTAAATTATTCTATTGGTGAGAAGTGTATAACAAATTTCTTTGACAATATGGATAATATTTTCCAAAATTTAAACAAGCCCAATATATTTGGAGAAATCGCATCTAGTGCAAAAGCTGGAATATTCTTAGTGATTATATAAACATTTAGTTCACAGACATTGTTCGGCATCAAGCCACGCTGCCTTCCAAACATGATGGTCTCGGTTTAAGCTTTACTATCTATCTCAATCTGTGCTTTTAACACAAACCTACAAGTGCAGAATTAACCAACACCTATAGCTCGATCCTTTCTCAAGTATGGCCAGAACGGAATGGAACAAGTCTGTTGCAAATACAGCAAAATTTCAGAATCCTACAAGACATTTACTTGTGAAAAAATCCGTTGATTACCTTATTTCGAGTTTTACACCGTTGACCATAGATCCTCATTCATTGAACTTATTAAGTATCTGGTACACGAACGTTATCATATAGATTCAGAAAATTCCGAACTGGCGATGACAGTTTGGCATTGCATCCTTTACATTGTAATCGCAATCCTCGTGCAAACGAGATGTGTTAAATACGATAATTAATAGCGTTCGCATTGAGTTTGGCAGAATTTATCACTTCATTAGAAACTATTAATCTATTCCCTACACGAATTCCATAGATACAAGGAAACATAATATGGGATTTCATGCATAGACACCAATTCCTTTCCAATATCGAAAAAGATACAATAAACCCAGAATTTAAAAATTGCTGAATATTCAGCTGACTCATAATTTATATTTTCATACCAAGTAAGTTCAACCCTAAAAACATAGGGTAACTTGGCGAAGAATTTCAAAGACGGTCATCAAATTAGAAAAATTTGGTAGAGCCTCGCAAAGGTTGCTATTTAAGACAAAAGATATCAATATCTAGACAAACTTTGGGTTTATTAATTCAATTGCCCTAAATGATTAAAAATCTCCCTCCCAATTTTGTTTTTATAAAATTATTAAATTTATTAAAATATACTTAATAATCGAATTTTATTAATATTATCTGTTCTTCAGTATATATAATTGCCCATTTTGGCTGTGTTACATTTGTAATTTTAATATAATTACCTTATGTTCATTTAGAACTGTTTCTCTTGTTTAATATTTTTATAATAATGTATATTATACAATAAATACTTGAGGAATCGCCCAAAACCCCCAGGAAAACTCTCCCTAAAAAACCCTGGGAAAAATCTCCAGACCCCCCCCCCCCCTTCCCACCTGAAAATCTCCCAGAAAAAAAACATTTTATAAAATTTTTACTTAAGAATAAAGGCATATTATTTGTGCAATGATATACTAATCTTTATTGTGAGGTATATAAAAGACAAAAAAATAATATATTAGCATTTTAATTATAATATTACAATTTACAACAAATATTATATTTAAGTTAAAAAAATATCATTTGAAAATAATTCTTTTCTTCTTTTTAACCTTTTCAGGTGGCAAGCTCCTTCAATATTTCTTTCCATTTTATTTTTCATACAATCCATTTTATTCAATTTAAACTTTATGATATTGAATTTAACTTTGTGGGCCCATTGGAGTTTTAGTCTTATTCACTTTCGTTTACCCATTACTTTCAGACTCTTATTCTTGTATCCTATGTAGTTTTTAGGTCATTTCATCGTATGTCCATACTACCTAAGTCTGTTCACCATGACCTTTGTTTAATAGGTACTACCATTATATTTCATAATATATTTGTATTTCGTAATTTTCGTAGCTTATTCTTTTTTGCTATCTCTAATATTTATCAACATTCTCTTAACTTCTCTCATCTAATTCTTTACTTGGCCATGTTTCAGATGTAGGTTAGTTGTTTGTGCTATGAAGCTGTATATTTTCCCTTTTTGGGGGATTCCTTTATCAAAGAACATTCCTAATAAATTTCCTCATCTCTGCTATCCTTGGTTTACTTTATTTTTTAATTGCCGATACCTGCCGTTTATTTATGTCAATGCTGTGTGCCGGTTGACCTAGTGCGACGAGGTAGGCATATTAAACGAAAATTAGAGATTCAAATTGAAGCTGACTGTAGAATTTCCAAGGTTTTCTTTGATGATTGATGAGTACATATGTGTGATAAGATGATTTACCTAGCTTAAAATTACCAAATGACGCTTCTTAAATTATTCCTTTTTAGATATATTATCTTCAACATTCCAAAAGCAAGATCCGGTACTTGAAAAAACTCATACTCATTCATAAAATATTGATTGACAATGAACCGTTTCTAACACAAAGAAGTAATATGCAAACTCTTTAGGAAAACCTCTTCATATGCAGAGGAACTTGTAAAATTAAGGATTCAGTCATACTATTATCAGAAGAGTTAATAAAGAGAACTTTAAGAAATCATAAGACAAATCACACCCCTTCATATCGTGAGAATTTAGAAGGCCTAGTTATTGAAGATATTAGTTTGGATATTTACCTATTATAGGTGATTAGGAAAATTGTGCTCCCCACTCTAACAGATTTTAATCATTTTATAATGGCCCACATGCTGAAGAAAAGATAATAATGTTTGCAACAGATGAATCATTCAAATTATTAACCAATATGACGCCAGGGTATATGGATGGGAATTTTGCTATGCCTCCAATTATTTATTAAATTATATGTCATTTCAATAAATATTATTTTTTACCACAGTTGTTTATTGTGTATACTCCAAAAATAAACGTAAAATACGTAAGAAAAAATATTCGAAATAATTATCACTAATTGTCAGGAAAGCGAATTATTCCCAGATCCATTATATATATATAGATGGATTTCAAATAAATATAATATGAGCGCTAATTAAGTGATCATATCTTAATCAGAGGGTGCTTTTACTATTTCTGTCAAAGTACAAATAGAAAAATCTATAAGCCTGGTTTGAAAATCTAATGCAGGACCTATGACTCTAAGCTTCTTTTGTAGCATGATGGACGGCCTAGCTTTTATTTTCTAATGTGATAAAGCCGATGCAATGATATTTGAGCTGTTATTCTAACCATAGAAAGATATTCTCTATTATTTTGACAGTCGAATGAGCCTCGATTCTCCACCGGTGGAACGTGAATCAGAGTACCCTATATGACAAAAAAGCACTAACAATCATGTGAGGGATAGAACAATCGGTTTCCTAACTTAGGTAGAAATAACATCCACAATCTATTGATTGATTAAAAAGATGAAATGCGAGGGAGCGTCCGATGAGATCAAACTCGAACGATGACGCGTTGTTAGATTGACACTGATTAAAAAATTGCAAAGCTATAATACCCAATTTCGGCTAAAACGATTTTGCGAGGAATACTTTGATGGAGTGCGTGACCTGCCAGATTTTATTAGAGCGATTGCTTTTAATATTAGAGTTAACCTATATAATAATTAATATTAAAAATATTTTATACATAATTAAAGAAATTATGCCTTATCTAATAATATAAAAATATCTTATTATAAAATTTAGTCAAATTTAGTTTACTTAATAAATATATTGAAAAAAATAATCATAAGAAATAATCAGTTCGGTTCGGGTTCAGGTTCGGATAAAAAACGGTTCAAGGTTCAGGTTCAGTTCGTAAAAATTAAAATATCGGTTCTGTTTGAACCTCTAAAAACCGGTTTGAACACTTTTATATTCAAACCCCAGGGGTTTTTTCCGGGGGTAAGGTTTCCATGGGTTTTCCGAGGTTTTTTTTTGCCTCCGGGGTTTTTTTACAAGAATTTTTTATTGAGATTATTTTATAAGGATTTTGTTCTCATTATCATAATTTGCTATAATGGTTAATTAATATATAAATTAGTGATCTGCATCGGACCTAATTTTTCAAGCCCGGCCCGAACCCAAAATTTTTTAGAATTTATTTAAATATAGAAATTAATTTTTATAATTAATCAAAATAAACGATATATGTTATATGGCATCTAGTTTCTATAAATAAAATCAAATATTTTTATTTTACATAAATAATACAACATAAAATTGATGAATTTAGTTAGATATATTCTAAAAATTTCTAAGGCCCGACACGACCCGGCCTGAATTTTCTTTAAAAATATTAAGACCGGCCCAGCCCAAACCCGATTGTTTATTAAAAAATAGACCCGGCCCGGCGTGATGCCAGTTCGGGCTGTACCTACTTTTGCAGATCTCTAATATAAATTAAAATATTTAAAAAAAATGATTAGTTATTTTAAAATATTATAAAAAAATTTGACAAATTTATATGTGACTGTGTTATATTTAATTTGTTATTTCCTATGCCTGTTTTATAATAAAATAAGGAAATTCAACTTAAATTAAAAGTTTTTGAACTATTTTTTTTAGATTAATAAGGGTCAATTAAATAATATTATGAGTAATCTTAAAAATTTCAAAAATTATGTAAAACGAATCGAAAAGATTTGAGAATTTCTAAAATTAAATGAAAGGCATAAATTAGTTCAAAATAACCGAAATGGTTTAAAAATGTTGAACTAAGAATCGGAATGGAACTGAATCGTGATACACATCTGTTTGAGCAGCCTGGTTGAAACCCTAAATAAATAAAGATGGAATCAGAGCAATAAAAGATACAATTTTGACCTCTTATGGGCTGGCTATTAAGTTTTAAAGAAATTACTTCAAAAAAAGTAGAGAAAATTGTAAAGAAACATCAATCAAGATAAAGCTTAGGAGATAAAAAGTGATCGCAAGAATGTCATTAAACCCCCCCCCCCTCCCACTTTCCTCCCTATAAATAAATTAAAGAGAATACTATAAATCTTTAATTTCACGAGAGCAATAAAAATATTAAAAAAATTTTTTACCTCTCATAACGTATCTGCTTTTAAAATAATAAAAAATCGAAACCAAAATCATAAACTCGTTTAGGCATCTCTGCGTGTGCAAAAGAGTTTTCTATAATTGTTGCCAATATTTCGTGCTTTATTAATACCGATGAAGTGCCTTAACCCAATAGGGTAGACAAGGCAAAGGTAAGTGTAATCTTTTTAGCCATCATAATGCCTTATTATATTTTACTACCTCTGCTTAGTTAGATGACATAAAGGGAAGACGATGAAATTAAATAATATGTTTTAAATTTACCAATTTTTTTAGAATTTAATCGAAGGCAAATTTAATCTAGGCCCCAAGCCGCATATAGTCCATAGTTAAGGAACTATTGGTGATAAGATATGAATCGTTGCCAAACATTTTCAAAAGAAAACCTTTTTTTACAATTTTTAATTTAAATCCAAAATAAATAAATGATTTTTAGGGAACTTGTTTTTGCTTTAGTTTTTCTCATACTTTTATAAAAAAATTAAATACACAAATTTCCTATCAGATTTTTTGTCTAGCGACACTTTATCATGGCGACATTTTATCACAACGACACTTTATCATTCAGTCATTTGATAACGCCAAACTTTGTCACGCAACATTTTATCAAGCGATACTTTATCAAGCGATTTATCACGCAACATTTTCTCATCCTACACTTTAATCACGCGATTTAATTTATTTATTAAACTAAAAAAATTTATATTTTTTTTATTATTCTAAAAGATTTTTAAATTAAAAAAATATATAAAGTAAATTAATTAAAATAGCAATATATAAAGACGAAAATTGAAAAAATATTAAAATTAAAAAAAAAATGATTAAAAATCTTTAAAATGTAAATATAAAGAATTATAAAAAGTTAAAAATTTTATAGAGGCATAAATCCGTGAATCGATATGCAATTAGATCTAAAGATAAAGATATTTCCAGGGATCGCCGAAGATATACAAGAATTTTCTAAAGTTTCAGGAAAAGTGATGCTTCATTGCTAAAGTTACCTAGAATATAAGCGACAAAACGTAAAACTTGAAGTTTCGGCGGCCATGATTAATAAGATGTGTTGATTTGATTTGGCGAATGAGTATGCAAGGATAATAGACGTAAACATATTATAATATAATATAATTTAAATTTTAGGAGTTAAAACAATTATTACCTGCTGCACTTTCGGGAAAGAAATTGGTAGATTTTGAACAGGCACCGATAAATGTTATTTCCATCTATAAAGTGAATAGAAAAATAAATTTGGGACTAAAAGAAGTCTATGAGTCTAATGATGACTTTAGATTAACCCTTGTGTCTTAAAGTTGATCTTGGAAATGCACTTGAAATTTTAGCAGAAATATTGGAAGAAATTAAAGACTCAGCATATTTCCTATTGAGAAGACCCATATTCGAAGAAATCCTAGTAAAAATTTTGTTATAAATTATAGAACAACAAAATAATTTTGCAGCTCCTTCTCTCTAATGAAAAATTGTAGAACAACAAAATTAATTATACGTTAGATGGTGTCGTCTGAACAACAAATTGTGTTGAAGGCTGCATTTGGAATCCCTATGCCAATGTTTACTCAGGAAGTTTTGAAAATTTTTAAAGGGGGTCATAGATAATATGCACAAACATAAGGTCCTATATTTTCAAGGCGTAATGGGGAAACACCGTACCTCTCAAAGATAAATGAAGATATTAAAAAAACGAGTTCATTGATGTGTTTAAAATATGGAATTTCGGATTCTTTCTATTTTTAAAGCGAATGCCCATATTTCTTGCATTTATATTTTATATTTGTGATATATTGATTTGTGATTACATATTAATAAAGGGTAAAAATTAAATCATCTTATTGCTTATGTTATAAGACAAAATGACAATTAAGTAAAAATCTTGACACTTATCTATCCACAGAAGAACTACAGATCTCAATTGGCCTCCATCTCAACACAAGATCCAAGTTGATCCATTCATTATATTACAGATATTAAAAAGTCAGACATTCGTGTCATCTTTCAATAAATGTTCTCATACAAAAGATCCTATCTATTACGCTCATTCAATCAACGCTAGAACGTGTAGGACTCAATACCTTAGAAAACAAACGTTCAGATGGTATAATTTCCACTCCTTGGATTAGAGGACTATCTTTAGTTTGGGGCTATACCTGTATATACTCGCTAACTCAAATCAACACATCACTTCAATCACGGACTTCAAAATTTTGAAACGCTTCAAACATTCTTTTTTAGAAAATGTCATATTTTACTTTTGTCACTACCACCCTAGGCAACTTTGGCATTAAAGCAACACTACTCTAGGAAATAAAACTCTTATGTCTTCGCCAAGGAAAATCTTTATCTCAGGTAGAGAATATCTTTTGAAATATGTAGATCCGATTGCATATCCGTTCACACATCTATGCCTCTAGAATATTTTTAATTCTTTATATTTATATTTTATAGATTTTTATTCATATTTTTTTAAATTTTTGTCATGTAGATTTTTATATTTTACTATTTTATACTCTATAACACTTTGTGTTTCAATTGAACTAATATCCTTTTTGTTTTATCAATAAATTTATCAATTTTAATAATAATTCAATTTATTTATAGATTGAGAAGAATATTTCATCAATGTTTTCTGCAAATTCTACTAAATTCAATTAATAGGGTCCAATATTATGCACATTCTAAGTTGGATTAACAAAATTATAACTATTTTTTAAAAATCTTTAATTAAATTTTACAATAAGACAAAAACATGAAAACATGAACATTTAAAATTAATTTTAGTCAAATGTTGTACTTTAAAGGTGATGTACAAAATGCCCCTCATTAACTCGAATAAATACTCTAAAGCTATCTCGTCATTAATTGATTGCACAATCAACAGTTTCTTGGTTAAACGATTCCATTACTCTCCAAGTTGCTGTTTGATATGGTTAATATTGCGTATGCGGGTTTGATAAACACGTTCTTGAAGGACCGACCGGATTCGGATCAAGGCTATTATGGGGTCAAAGAGTGAGTGAAATAAAATCTGGAGTTTCTCTTGAAAACAGATCTACAGTTTTTTTGGCTTGGTGAGCTAGATGTCCTGCTGAAAATGAAAAACAATTGTCCGACAATTCTTAATAAAAGGCAATAAGCGCTCACAGAGAAGCGTCACGATAGTATACAATTTTGACTCCTGGATAGATTAAAAGCTCTGTGCCACCAAGACTTGATAACCCGACTGAAACCATGACGGATTTAGAATTTGAACGAGTAGCAAGCAATCGATCAGCTACAACTTGTTTTTTCTCATTGAAGTTGCAAACCATATCATTTTGCAGATATACTGGGTGGAGTTACTGTAAACAGCTTCATCCGTGAGCCATATAAAATGAACTAATCTCTGAGAGTATTTTAGAAGTTGTTTGATACGTGCCAGACGGGCAATCCTATTTGCATCGGGTTGGTCCAGGGCTTGTTTATTTTTTAAACATTTCAGCTGCAGCTTTGTGTGATAATCTGATGCTCTGAAGTTTACGAATTACCAGCTTATTGGGATACTTGACGAATCGTTCTATGGGTGTCAGGGCGGTCTTCTTGACTCAATACGAATGTTTCAAAATCAACATCCGTTTTTCTGCTGATCCGATAGCATCATTCTTTGCAATCAATCGATTTTATGCTGTGATGGACCATTACTATTAGGAAATTCCATCAAAACCTTTTGGTCCTTAATGTTTTTATTGTTTTGAAATTTAATAAAATTTAAATCAATTTTACTAAAAAAACAATTTTTTTTATTATCAACTCCTTAAGTTTAAAGTAAAAAATAAATTTTTACACCATGAAAAGTTCTGTGCCTAACTTTGAACCTTATTAATAGAATTTGATGTAATCTCAAATAAATCCTTCTCTCAATATATAAAATTTTATTAAATTATTTATAGAATTGACAGATTTATTGCTAAAAAAGCACAGTGTACAATTTTTTTAATAAATAAATACATATTTTTTAAAAATAAATTTGGCAAAAAAAATATTTTCAAACATCGAAATTAAAACGGAAAAGTAAAAATTATCACATATAAAGCTTAAATTTCAAATAAATAAAATTCAATGTTAAAATAAATCATGATATGACGTCGTTATAAAGTGTCGCTTGATGAAGTGTTGCATGATAAAGTGTCGGATGATAAAGGGTGAGTGATAAAGTGTCGCATAATAAAGTGTCACCAAATCCAAATTTAAACTTAATTAACATTATTGTAGAGTGAAATTATCAAATACTATGGTTACCCGTGTCAAGATCATACGGTAACAACGGAAGATGGTTTTATATTAAGCTTACAAAGAATTCCTGGTGGAAATATTTTTAATTCATCAAGAAAAAATCCGCTGGTGGTATTTTTACAGCATGGATTATTATGCTCCTCCACGAGTTGGGTGATGAACATGCGCAATCAAAGTCTCGGTATTATCCTTATCTATAATAAAACTGCAAAATATAACATTATAATATATTATATTTAATAGAAATTCAAACTTTATAAATTTTAAACTGATCGATTGTTTTTTGTAACTCTGTAAAATGGATGTCATAAATGAGGATTATATTAATTTATGGCAAAGAAGTCATTAATTAAATGCTCTTATTGTTTGAAAATGAGATTTGAATAGAAAATAGTCTGTCAAAGAATGACAGGTAAATCAAAAAATGGCCTTCAATTTCATAAAATAACATAGTAAATCCCCACCAAATAATAATGTGTTATTCAGAAAAAATGATAAAAATATTAATATTTTTGCTTTAAACATGTATGGTATATTTGTATTTTGTAAAAAATAAAAAATTAATATTTTGATTGATTTCGAATCATACAGATTTTTGTAACTATTAACGACTCCTGGACAAAACCCTGAACGAAAAAAAACCCTCATGGAATAAAATATCGAAAGAAACCACACTGAAAACGGAAGAAAACCTTAAAAATATACCCCCCCCCCCAGGAAATAATAGAATGTTGTGAATTGTAAAAAAATAGGGGAAGATTATTGGGTGGATTTTATCACCATAAATTTTATTGGATAGTTTTAGACCCCATTTTTGAAGGCCAGCCTGAATGCATTTTTTGCCCAAATATTTAATTTATGGTTATTGACCTGCAGGCCTTGCACCCGCCAATATATTTAAAAATTTGGATTTGTCTTAAAAATATTAAAAATTGGGCCGGATTAAAAAAATTTAAAAAATTAAAAAGATAATTTTTAATTATTTTTTAAAATAAATATATTAAATTAATCAATGGGGAAAATCTTATAATGGAGTGTTCAATATTCATCTTATTTCCTATTTTCCTATAAAACAATTTGCAAAATATGGCCAAAATTAAGAAGACAAAGTAATTTTAAAATTAATTCCGGGTCATAAAATAATCAAAAATAAAAATTCGGTCTGGTCAAAAATTTATAAAAAAAATTCCTGGCCGGGTTTAAAGATAAATTTTTTAAAAAATCCTGGCTGGTGTATGAATGAAAATAAATAAAATTTAAATCCGAATCCGGGCCGAGAATAAAATTTTAATCTTTGCAGATCTCGATTAAACTCATCATTTAAAAAATATTTATTAGGTGAGACCTGGGTTATATTATCCATAATAAATTGAGGGGCTACAAGCAGTGTTGTTAAACGCTACTTTTAAAAGTAGCGCGCTATCGCTACCGCTATTTTATAAAAAAAGTAGCGCGCTATCGCTACCGCTATCGTTTTCAAATGAGTAGCGTGCTATTAGCTACTTTTTACCCTACTTTGATTTTTTTTTAAATATTTTTTTTACGTAACTTTATTTCCACAAATAAAATATTGATATAAAAACATGACTATAATTTGTTACATATATATAATTTATTTATTATTGCACTTTAATAATAATAACATTTCGGTACTGTCATCCCCAAGTCTAGATCGACGATTAGAAAGTATAAGCTTTGCCATACTAAATAATCGTTCAGCACTAGCACTTGAGGGCAACGCAGTATTAAATTTAATAAACAAACTTTTTATATGAAAAAAATCATCAAAAATATTTAGATTAGTATTTTTAGATTTAAAAAAAGCATCTAGAGGTTAATTTTCAGTATATTCTTTAATAAAGGTATGCTACTCCACATTAAAATACTGTATTCCCATTTGATCCAATATATAATTCATTTCCATTTTTTTCTCATCTAAAAACAATGCTAAAAGTTTCATAGCATTGCATCTTGTAGTGTTTGGTGTCAATAAATAACGTCCTAATTTTTTTTTGAAAATATCAGACGTCTTTGATGACTTATTTTGTTTATTCCAAAGAGCTTGGCATTTAGAAAATGTAGATCTTGATACTCTTTTAAAATCCTCATGTAATAATGCTTCTTCAGCATCCACTGTCGCAACTAAATTTAGGTTGTGGCAGGAACAACGATGATGGCTAGGTAACATAGAAGACTTTATTGAAGATCCTAAATATTATAAATTTTGTTTTATATTGGTGAAAAATTAAATATAAAATAATTTAAAACCAAGGATGTCATGAACATCAATTATCTCAAACTCCATTTCATCATCCTCTTCTTGTTCTCCATCTTCAATATTTTTGTCAGGAATATTACTAGTATTGTTATTATTATTATCCTCTCCAAATATTCTATATTATTTATATCATATTATAAAAAAATTATAATAAATTTAAAACCTGAAGGCCTTCAGGAAATTAGACCCCTTATCCGTAATCATCTTACAAACCTTGTTTTGAATTTTGTAAGACCTATGGATTTCTGCAATAATATTGACTAGAATGTCATAAGTCTGACAGCCAATTATTCTCTTTAGAGCTTACAAATTTTCGTTTAAGATTTTTAGGATCAATTCAATGTGCAGTTACTCCTAAATAAGCTCTAAAAATATGACATATTATAAATCAGAAAATAAACATTTTTACCTTCTATTGTGAGTCCAGCAATCTGCCGTTGTACAGACGTAGGAGACATCTGATAGATTTAATATCAAAGATTCTTTCATTTCCTTAAAGCTCTCCAAAATTCTTGCCATCAATGTCTGCCGGCAAAATATCTTGGTCCGTGGAGAAAAAGTGTTTATCATCTTTATAAAAGAATCATTTTCCACCAAGGATAATGGTTGAACTGTATCTATTATAAAGTTCATTATGACTTTGTCAGTCAATTTTTGAGATACACCTGGTGTTGATGAATCCAAATCGCTTAATTTTGTTTGAATTAAATTTGATTTGGAAGTGGGTTTATCTTCTTCCATTACCCCAAAACTTTTGAGATAGTTTTCAATCTCTTTATAATTTGAAGTGTGCACAGTCTAAAATTATAAAATACTTAGAATAAAAATTATGTAGGAGATAAGTACATAAAAATGATTGAAATAACTATTTTAAAATGTTTTAAATAATTTAGATAAAATTTATGAATATATAAAAAAAATGATTGGTTTTTGATTTTAATTTATTTTAAAAATTAAAGATTAGCCTATACATTGATATTAAATTTGTTTAATATATTACCTTTAAATGTTTTTTTCAAATTAAAGCTGCTCGTATGATTTGAAGAGATAATTTTGCGGCACATCTTGCACCGAAACCGATATCCAGTATTAATTTTTTCTTCAAGGTTAAAGTATTTCTTGAATTTTGGGAAAGGATCATCTATATTTTGCTCATTTTCCAAAGAAATTTCAATATCTTCAACAATCTCACACATAACAAGATTTATAATGCTTAATATAAAATGTAATGAAATATAAAATAAGATAAAAGCAAGGACATACCAATAACGGAATTTCAAAAATATATAATTTAATGAATGCGCGAAATATAAATTAAATACAGATTGCTATTTAACAACTGTTTATATCTAATATATATAACAATAATGTATATTTTTAAATATAAATATAAATTTCAAAATTAAATTAAATAAAAGGATTATAATTTTAGATTTTATAAAATATATATTTTCATAATTTTTAGATGTATTTATTATGTAAAATTGAAAGTAGCGAGCTACCGCTATCGCTTTTTTTTAAAAGTAGCGCGCTATAGCTACCGCTACTGAAGTAGCGCGCTATTTTAACAACACTAGCTACAAGAAATGAAAGAAGTTATTAAAATAATTTAAAAGTGTTTATATATTTATTTATGAGTACTAACCTACAAATGTCAAGGTATACTGCAAATGCTTAGTTAAAAATATTTTTTATATATTCTATGAATTGATATGACATTTTCTTATGCTATAAAAAAGTTTTAAAAATTAAATTACTACATATATTTAATAATAAAGTAATAAATTAATAATTATATTTCATTTAATCTATTAATACGGTTTGGAAACACTTTATCACGCAGCACTTTATCAAGGGACACTTTATCAAGCTACACTTTATCATATGACACATTATCACGGCGCCATTTATCAAGATGACACTTTATTACAATGACACTTCACTCAGTCATTTGATATCTTTCTTATATAATAAGCCAATTTAATTTTTACTCTTTATTAGTATAAAATCATGAATCAATATATCACAATTATAAAATATAAATTAAAAATTTAATTGCAGAATATGGGCAATCGCTTTTAAATTGTAAAAAATCCGATATTCCATAATTTAAAACACATCAATGACTCGTTTTTTAATATCTTCATATTTTTCTTAGAGTTGCGTTGTTTTCCCCATTACTACTTGAAGATATAGGGCCTTATGTTTGTTCATTCATATGACCCTCTTTAAAACTTCCAAAATATTAGGTGAGAACGGGATTTAATACCATAATGCCAGCCTTTAACACATTTTGTTGTTCGAGCGACACAATTTAACGTATAATTATGTTTGTTCCACAATTTTAGATATAGAGGAGCTGCTAAATATTATTTAATTGCCCTAAAATTTATAACAAAAAATATAATATTTACTAGGATTTTTTGTTTTCGGATATAGGTCTTCTCAATAGAAACAGATAAGCCATTAATTTCTCAAGATATTTCTGCCAAGGTTTTAATTTCAGATTCTGGAACATATCCAAGGGCCGATAAATACTTGCTATAATCGTAGGTCATCATTAGACTCACAGACTTCTTTTGGTCCAAATCTTATTTTTATATTCATGCTCTATTTTAGATGCAAATAGCATTTATCGATGCCTGTTTAAAATCCATCAATATCTTCCTCAGTAGTGTGGCTGGTATAATTGTTTTAGCTCTTGTCTAATAAAATATCTAATATGTCTACATATCATCCTGGCATTTGACTCATTAGGTAGATCAAATCACACATCTTATAAAACATTACCGCTTAAACTTCGAGTTTTACATTTTGTCATTTATATTCTAAGTAACTAGCATCGAAGCATCACTTTTCCTAAAACCTTTAGGGAAAGATCAAATTGCAAATCAATCCACGATTTATGCCTCTATAATATCTTTATTTTTTTTATATTTAATAGATTTTTATTTATATTTTTCTTATTTAAATAATTATACCTTTTATTTATTTGTTTTTAATTTTAAAAAAAAATTATAGAAAAAATTAGAAAAAACTGAAAAAAAATTGAAAAAAGATAAATAAGTCAAAAAATTCGAGTGGTAATGTGTCGAGTTAATAAATGACTGAATGATAAAGTATCGTTGTGATAAAGTGTCGTTTGTGATAGTGTCTCATGAAAATGTGATAATGTGTCATGTGATAAAACGTTACTAGGCGGAAAAATATCTATGGAAAAACCTCCTGGAAAAACTCCACGTTGGAAACTGAACTCCAGGAAAAAAACCACTTGAAAAAAACACTGTATTTTTTATTTTAATACAAATGATTTCATATAATTATTTTTTTCAAAATAATATTCTATTCATCCACAATTACGCAGGGTCGTGCATTTGACTGGTCAAATACGTTTCGATCAATTGACCGATATTTGACAGGTCAAATATGGTCAAATTCAAATATATGTTTTTTTAAGTCAATATTAACTTTATTTTAAATATATTAATAAAATGAATCTATAAAATTAATTTTTTAAATTCATTGTCATTCAATTACTAACTTTTAGCTCTCTGTAGCAGAGTCTTGTTCTGACTCATATTCAATATTATCATTTTCTTTAATATTTTTTAATCAATTTTCCTGATGTCGAGATCTTTCGATTTCTATTTTCAAAAGAATTTTAATCCAAATCGATCTATTTCTTTAGAAGAACTAGGAATTGTTAGTCTCTTAATGGGCATGATGGCAAAGTTTAATCTATTAACTTGAGGTCGGAATTGATTGTTTCTTATGGAAATTACTGTTTTCCACATAATTTGCTATTAAACATGCTGATTTTGCTTCTGAAATTAATTATATCACTTAAAATATTTTGGTCATCACAACCTTGTAAAATGGCTAATTCTTGAATTATATCATATACTTCATTGAATTCACTACTAGTGAGATGCTCCTCTTCCCAGTATTTTTATTTTTTTTAGGTAAGGCGTAATTACGTATATATATATATGTCGTATTGGAATACGGAATAATGTGGGATTCGGAATCCCTAAGTGGGGATTCGAGATTTTGAATTCGCATTTTATTCGGAATCTTTTTTAAAAATATTTTTAAAAAATATTCCAAATCCCCATGTATATTTTTTTTAAACTTTTTCTTCCATTTTTTTGCCATCTGGCTGGCACCAGAAAATTACATTTTTTAGAGATATTTTATTTTCTGTTTTTGTAAATAAATATTTTCACCTGAATATATATTTTTAAAAAATCCGAATTATAAAAAATTATTTATTGCAACTCATTTTGCAATTGCACAATAATATTTTCCCATAGTTTGAAACAGGGAAGCTCCTAAATATTTTTAGCAGTTTAAATAAAAAATTAATATATTTTATGTATGTCAATTAATTTGAGGATTATATGTGGTTACTATAAAAATAAATTAAATTACCTATAATTGATATACTTTGTTGGGATTTAAAAATAATTTAATTTTAAAGTTTTATATAAACTAGAGGCAATAAATTTTGTTGAAATTCTAGCACACGTTCCTACCCATATATTATTTTGTTCACCTTCTAAATTTTTAGGACAGATATTAGTTCAATCTGTCCTGTGAATATGTAATAACATGTGATCACCTAATATAAAGTTATTTTCTCCAATTATTTGAGAATAAATTAAGTTTTGACGCCCACGATCATTAATATGAGATAAAATAATGGGTCCTTATTAAAATATTAGAAATACTATTCCCAATATTATTGGTCGCACTACTATTTTTCTATGTAATTTTATAGCCAACATTTTTTGAACAAGGACTATTAGTAAATTTGAAAGCACGAATCTTTGTTTGAAACCTTTGCTATTTTAGTAGCAATGCATATAGCGTTCACATAATTTTCCTCATTGCTAAACAATAAAAAAAGTGACGGCTTATCTGTGAATATATAAATAAATATTTTTATTTAATATCCCTCTTTCCCTAATGGTTAAAAAATATAATCTACATTTCCTTATTATCAAGGAAAATCGCTATCGATATTTATTTATATTAAAATTATTTAGCTTTACTGATTTTTTAAATAAAAAAAGATAGCCCTCGACTCAGCCTGGAAGATTTTTTTTAAATCGTGAATATTGAACATTTTTGGATATATTCTATCATGCGTATATTGTTTCAATATTTTTAATTGTTGTATTAACACTAGGATGATTATTGTAGTTATGATTAACCTTTAATATTGAATGAATATTGGATATTATAATAACTGTTTTTTTTTACAAAATAAAGATTCGTTTTCTAAATATATAAATATAAAAATACTTTAAATTTTAATTTTGACGGTATATTTTGAATAAATTTGTATTTGGGTGTTTTTAATGTGATTAATAAATTATATTCTGTATCTGTTTTGGGTAAAAAAAATTGAGGCATTAAAAAAAATTTTAAACTAAAATTAAAAATAAAATAATTGTATTAATATAAATTCACAAAGACAAAAATAAATTTTCAAAATGTAATAATTTAAAAATTTTATGAATAAAAAATCCCGCCCAATACGATTCTTAATTCATATTAAAAATAAATTTATTGATAATTAATACATGGAAAAATAGTTATGCTACCAATAATATGGGAATAGTATTTCTAATATTCATATTTAAATGATCGTGGGCGTTAAAACTTAATTTATTCACAAATAATTGGACAAAATAACTTTATTAGGTGATCACGTGTTATTATCTATCCATAGGACAGATAGAACAATATCTGTAAATTTAGAAGGGAATGTACTAAAAATTGAAAATAATAAAATATGGGTAGGAACGTGTGCTGGAAGAATTTCATCACCATTTATTGCCTCTAATTTTTTAAGTTCCCAACAAAGATGTATCAATCATAGATAATTTAAGTTATTTTTATAGTAACCACATATATTCCTCAAATTAATTGATGTACATATAATATATTAATTTTTTTATTTAAGCTGCTAAAAATATTTAGGAGCATCCCTGTCACAAACTATGGGAAAGCATCAGGGGCCCCTACAACGGGGGGGGGGGTCCGAAGCAACTGCTTCAGTAAATTTGAATGGGGAACTTTTTTTTACATCCATCATTATCATGTGATTTCTGGTTTATAAATGTAACAATAAGACCCCCCCCCCCCCACTTGATATTTAATTTAATATATTGACTGAAATTTTGGTCGATGTTTAGTAAATTTTTTATCCGAAATTTCTTGTTATAAATTATTTTTCCAATTTTAAAATATGCCTAAAAATATTAACCAATATTGACAATAGCAAAATTCCTAGAAATTGGATTACTTATAGTATTAAAATGTATAAAGTTTTTTGCTTAACATGTCTCTTATTTGGTGGTCCACACGCAAATTCAAAATGGACATGTGAAGGTCTAGATAAATGACAAAATATTAATCGTGATATTATTCTGCATGAATCTTCACAGGCACATATGATGGCCTATTATGGAAGGCTTTCTCATAATAAAAATTCGATATTAAAATTTATAACACCTCAGAATGAATGTGTAGATAATAACCGTTCTATTATAAGAATTATAATAAGATGTTTAGATTATTTAATATCTCGAAACCAAGCCCACTGGGGGAACAGGCAACAAGAAGGCAATATGATGGCCCTTATTAAGCTTATTGCGATTCTGAACCTTTACTAAAAATGTATATACAGCAAAATGAAGAAAGAAAAAGGATAAAAAAAAATAAGGGATTAAAAACGAAATTATATTCAAACCTAATATCATCTCATTGAAACCATGAAAAATATGGTTATAAAAAAATTCAAAATGAGATTACATTTAACAGGTGCTTTTCAATCATAGTTGATGGCACATACGATGTTTCGAAATCAGAAGCAATAGCTTTGATAGTAAGATATGTTGAAAATAGTGAGACGCCGAAGCCTGTTGAAAGACTGATTGACATATATTGTACGGGAAATACCACAGGTCTCGATATAAAGCATAATATAATATCCAAACTTGGCTCGATGAATTTACCCCTTGAATATCTAGTTGGGCAAAGTTATGATGGCGCCTCAAACATGAGTGGAAGAATCAATGGTGTGCAAGCCTTGTTTAGAGCAGAGGCGCCAAAAGCAGCTTTTATTTGGTGTTATTGTCATCGATTAAATTTAATCGTTGTTCAATTATGTCAATCAATTAAAGAACTTCGAAATGTTCTAGGAATACTAGATGAGATTTATGTCTATTTTAATGGTGCAAAAAGATATAAGGTACTCAAAAAATTTCAGTGTAATGATCTGAAAAAATCGCAACGATTTTTACGCGTCAAGAATACAACTCGGTAATAGTTCCTTATTTATTTAAATTTTAAATGTTTTTTTAATTAGAAGCTGGCTATCGTCATATAAAGCTATTGTAAATTTTTTTCAACTTTATGATGCCTTTAGGGCAGCTTTGACAAATTTAAAGGATTCTGAAGATCCTGCCACTTCCACTATGGCTAGTGCTATAGTCTTTAGAATATAAAAATTTGATTTTATCTTATCACTTTGTGTTTTGGATAAAATATTGTTGATAACAAGTTTGGCTTGTACAAAATTGCAAACCATTTCGAAGGATATAGGGTATGCAATAAATCAAATTCAATTGACAAAAGATTGCTTGATTAATTTGAGAAGTATAATATAAATTATTGTCTTAATTATTTTTTAATCTAATAGATAATAACACTGAATTTTTGGATGTTTTTTCAAAGGCGCAAGATTTTATGAAGGAGAGAAATCTACATTTTGATTTTGAAAGTTCTAGACTTCAAACATTACAATCCAAAAAGGAGAGGTATATATACTTTCATCATTAAATATAGGAATTTTTTTTAGCTTTAAAATAGGTGTGTTTTATGCTGCACTCGATTTAATTATTATGCAGTTTAACGAAAGATTTAATGATGATTCCATGAAATATTTACATCAAACATCATTTTTTACGCCAAAGGGAATGACAGAAAAATCAATTATTAAAGAAGATATCGAGGATATCTGTGAATTTTACAATTTAAATTCAAGTCAAATTTTCGAAGAAATGTTGAAGTTTAGAAATATTTATAAGATGGCCAAAATGGGGAATGTAAGTAATACTCATGACCTAGAGGTTCAAGAATCTAAAGATTTGTCAGATTCTGAGAATTGTAAATTTATTTAATTAAAATATTTTTACCAATACATTATTTAGCTTCTTCTGATGATGATAATTCAGGGACTTACGATTCAGATTGGAAAAACTATTCATTTATTTTACCTTATCGTTTACTTCTAAATTTTTCTGCTTTCCCTAATTTAAGAATTTTATATAAATATCTATTAACCATTCCCACAACCTCATGTACTGCTGAAAGAGTCATGAGTAAAATTAAATTAATTAAAACAAGACTGCGCAGTACCATGAAAGATTCTTTTCTCAATAATTTAACCATATTATCAATGGAAAAAATTTATTTAAACAATTAAATACTGATGAAATTATAAATTCTTTCGCTTTCTCTTCCCCTAATTTATCTAAATTATTAATTTAAAAATAATATTTATAAAGTTATATTTTTTGCATTTTATTTATATTATATATTAAAAATTGATGCAATAAAAATTATTTTTGAAATTTATGGGTGTCATAATTATCATTTTTTCGAAGGGGGGGGGATACTTTTCAAGGGGGTACTTTTCATGGGGGTACTTTTCATGGGGGTATTCTGCTTCATTCGCTCAAAAAGTGTAGGGGCCACTGGAAAGCATTATTATGCAATTTGCAAAATGAGTTGCAATAAATAATTTTTTATAATTCGGATTTTTAAAAATATATATTCAGGTGAAAATATTTATGATTTTATTTTATATAAATTTACAAAAACAGAAAATAAAATATCTCTAAAAAATAAAATTTTCTGGTGCCAGCCAGACGGCAAAAAAAGGAAGAAAAAAAATATAATTTAAAAATTTAAAAAAAATATACATGGGGATTCGGAATATTTTTTAAATATATTTTTTAAAAATATTTTTAAAAAAAAATCCGAATAAAACGTGGGGATTCAAGATCTCGAATCCCCACGTTGGGATTCTGAATCCCACATGATTCCGATCCCAATACGATATGTATAAAGATTTATTAATAATTATTATATAAGTTTACATCTAATATTAAAAGAAATCGCTCATGTAAAAATTACAGGAAACTATAATTAGGGTGGATATTTGGGGAAAATCGGGAAATTTCCATTTAAAAAATATTTTACAGGTCAATATATATTTTTTGAAATGTTTTCTTCAAAACATAACTATTAACATATTATTTAACCAAGTAAAATACAGTTCCAATTAATTTGAAAACGATTCCAGATCGGAGCTTGCACATCTTGAACCGAGCAATTTATCATTTGCAGAAGTTAATTTTCTATAAACTGGAGATTTGCTCTTATAAAACCAGTTTCTTAACCTTATCACTTTTTAAAAATCTTATTTCGAGAAGATTGACTAATATATTAAATTTTACATATTTCTAATACTTTTGGCCTCCGCTATTATTTTTTAATTGGCAATATTCAATTTGCTATATCTTTTAAAAGCAAATTAAGTCCACGAATTTCAAGCCCGATGTATTCGATATTGGTTATTAATTTTTTACAATCCATACGTTTTACATATTACTTTCATTGTCAGTTATTATGGCTGGTGTTAATTTTTGTGTCCCTATTTCTTTAATTACTTTAATAAATTTATTAGATATTATATATATATTCCCTTATGCATATTGATCTCTGTTTCAATTGATTTATAGAACATGGGGCTTGGTATTGCTATAATAAAGTTTATGAGGCATTCCCCTCTTATATTTGTCCACCCATCAGGGTCTGTTTTTATCTAATCTTTCGATTTCCTTAATTTTTTCATATTTACTGTTTAACTTTTTACTAAATATTTTGAAGGCATTTTAAATGCAAGTTATAAAGATTGAAATAATTTCTTCCAATACCCACATTATGGGAAATGGACAATTTGGCATAAGACTGGCTGCTGCGAATTCAATATCTGTAAATGGTTTTGTTTGAATTGTATTTCTTTTTAGAAATAATCAATTAGTTTAATATATCTTATACTAAAAATGATCTAAGATTTCTTATACTATATATAAATTTCATTTGTATTTTTATAAATATACTTTCTAAAAATACAATTAATTAGAAAATTTTAATATTTAAAATTGCAAATAAGATAGAGTAATAATTAATTTAGACGAGTATTGTAAAATTTTATAATAAAAATTAAAATATCTAGGTTGAGCTCAAGGAAATTACCGTCATCTCATTAGAATTTATATTAGTATATCTATAATCACATGACCTGTCAGATTTTTTATCAAAAAAAGGAATTAACTATACCTAATCCATATCTCTCAAATGTTTAATTAACTACTAACCCTATCCCATCTCTAACCTTTAATCCTAATCTTTATCATAACCTCAGTTATTAAATATTTTAACTTTAGATAGTTCTGCTAATTAAAAAATTTCCTTCGGATCAGACACATTATTTGAGTTCAGCTATTATTATATTATCGAGAATGATTGAAAATAAAGGTATGCATTAGACACAATGATTTATGAACCACGAGGGAAAATATTTTAGTAAAATATGATAAAAATTGTGATTATTTGATTTAAAAACACATTATGAAAATTGGTGAAACTATTGGAGAAATTTTCTGGAAATTTTCCTTATGTTACACCCAAGATAAATTTGTGTATATTTTACAACTTCTTTATTTTATAAGGTGCATAATTTTTGTTTTTATCATAATATACAAATAACTTTTATTATCACAAATTAATAGAAATCGTCTTCAATCACCTGATCAAATCCTGTAATTAATTCCCGAATCTTTGAATCACTTATTAAAATTGACATTATGAATCAGTTACCATTTCAACTAATTAATCTATCGAATTTTCATATTCATTAAGAAAATCATCAAGATTTAGTCATATTAGGGCAGATTTAGAAAATTTACACAATTGTAGAAAATGAAATGAATAATAAAATTACAAATTAATAAATTTATCCATATTTAAATATATAATTTTTTTATTCATAATTTTCCCCACTTTTATTGTTCAAAAAATAAATTTAAAATATATTTTTTGAATTTAAAATACAAGCGTTACTCCAAAAATTATATTTCATTAATGCCTCTGAAATATTTTTCAAATATTAGTTTAATTTAAAATATATTAGTTAAATTAATTATTCTAACTTAACGATATAATTTAACATATTTTACCACTGCCCATGTCTATAAGTATAAAATTGATATCACATTTACCGATCGCTTCATAATAATCTTTAACCCACATGAATTATGAAAAATAAAAAGGATTTATATTAGCTGATATGGGATTTGACGTATGGCTTGGAAATTCAAGAGGAAGTACATATTCAATGAAGCATGCCAAATATTTTCCAAATCAGTCTAAATTCTGGGATTGGAGGTTAAAATTCGAAATAAATTTCATTACCTTGCTAAATACCATTTCATTTAGTTATTTATTAATTAAATATGCTTTCTAAATATGAAGATAAAGATGTTATAACTTATAAGATATTCCTTTTATTATAACGGTTTACAAAAATGATAATAAAAAATCATATGTTTATAAAGAATTGAAATAATAATAATTTTTAAGACAGTTTTTTTTGAACCTATGAGTGGCCAGGCCATATACCATGTTAACTTTTATTTTTTAAAACTTAATTTAAAATATGAATATATATATCCAGAGCCGTAGCCACGGAAATTTTTTGGCCCCCAAACCTGGCCTCCATCTTTGGCCCCCATAAATTTTTTCGTTCAAAAAACATGTCTAGTTTGTAAATTTCTTTCTATCCTGTTTTATTTTTATCCAATAATAAATCATCATTCATTCATATTTTATCATTTCATTTGTGTTTAAGTATAACATTAGTATATAGGCGCTTAATCACGTTCAAATTGTACCAATGATAATTATTTTTATTTATTATGATTTAATCACAATATTATTATTATAATATAACCAGTTATTTAAAACAGCTGTGAATAATTTAGAATTATGAAGAAAATACTGAGATAACAACAATTTATGGTAAGCCAACAAATTAATCTAATAAGGTTACGTTTAATCACAGGTGATCCAAAAGTAGGCTTTTATCTTTGACAAAGAATATCAATTGAAATTTGTCGATCCAACTGCATATCCATACATGGGTCATTAAGCCCACCGAACATACCTAAATATATTATTTAAAATTATTTCTTTTAATTTCTTTTCTTTAAATTATATGTTTTTTATATAGAATATAGATATAGTATGTCAATTATATTTTTAACATATTTTAAATATTATTTTCATCAGTTTTGTTTTATTTTTATAACTGTGCATTGAAGTTTTTTAAAAATAAAAGTGATAATATAATCTTTACTATCTTAAAAACAATATTTGATTTGATGCTATTTCTTAGCATACAGGAGCTACCTTTTCGTGGGATTGGTACAACAAAAATTAGGGATGATGCAACTGATGAAAACATAATTTATTCTTCTGGACTATTTATAGCAATGCTTCCATACACTATCCAAAAAGATCCTGAATTAAATATATTATGAAATTTATACTCAAAAATCCCCAATATAACCCTAGATTCAAAACGAAGTAATATCTATTACTGGCAGATATGGTGCTTGAATATATTTCAGGTAATTATAACAAAAGTGAGATGTCTTTTACTTGTCTTAAGGCTGATGAGACAAAAGATGCATAAGGTTGTGAAAACCTGAGCATAATTTCGCTATATTATTTCTGAAGAAGTCCATGAAAATTTAATAGGAATTATTTACACTGTCTTTCTGCTGAAAGATTACTAATTGAATTTTAAAGCAACTTAATGAGTTAAATATTAATTCAGCGAATATAATAAGCCAGGCATATGATGGGGCAAACGTTAATTCTGGCCAAAATGAAGGAGTGCAAACACTTCAAAAAAATTAATGTTCCTTTTATACATTCCTACAACCATATGTTGCATCTCTGGTTCAAAATTGGTATAATAATGTTGTTATCATTTCTAAATTTTTTTAATGTAACCAATGAGTTTTATAATTTTTCAGGCATTTTAACGTGTTCTGTAAATATGCAGACCATACTCTTAAGAGAATTTAGACCATAGGTAGACTGGTCATTTAGAAACATCTCGCATCATTTATGAGAATTTTGAGGCTTTTGGTGAAGTATTATTTTACTTTTCTAATAGAACTCTTAATTCAGAGGTTTCCATTCATGATTCAGTCGAAGCCTCTGGTCTTTTATCTCAATGCGTTAATATAAATTATGTTATATTAGCCATTATAATTTATGAGATATAATAACAATAGATCCACTAAAATAAGTATCTTATCTACAGTCAGTTGGTACTAATCTATTGGATGCCAAAAATTGTATTGATTCCACTATCAATATATTAAAAAATAAAAGAAGCGATAATTCTTTTGATTTGATTAGAATTAAGGCTGAAAAACTTTTAGCAAAATTTAATCTCACTCCCCACAAATCATCAAGGGTACGTAAAACGCCTATAAATTTTCGAGATTT
Source organism: Gordionus sp. m RMFG-2023 (assembly GCF_954871325.1). Taxonomy (NCBI): domain Eukaryota; kingdom Metazoa; phylum Nematomorpha; class Gordioida; order Chordodea; family Parachordodidae; genus Gordionus; species Gordionus sp. m RMFG-2023. Next base: position 27,127,611 of record NC_088776.1, read on the forward strand.
TTTAGTCAAGACCAAATTTTGGAGTTCTTTAAAAAGGAACTATTATTAAATTAATGATTACTTTGTGTTTATCATCATTTTTTAGATAGATTTACACAAGATGACTATAATCTTCTATCATGTTTTAATATATTGTCCCCCTTTGACCCTGATTATTTTATATCGGATAAAATGTCCCGATTAGAATCATTATTAAACTTAAATATGGAAACATTACATCATGAAATGAAATTAGCTAAAGAATTATTAGCTGCAAAAGTTAAAGAAACACATAATTTTGAAAATATCCTATATATTATGTATAAAAAACTATCATCATGCATTTAAAGAATTGTATAAAACTCAGTAGCTATCATCACTAAGGTACCAACGGCTTCTTGTGTGACCTCTTTCTCTACAATAAAGAGAGTTCTATCGAGCACTAAAGTGCCGATGAAAGATCAACGTAAGCAAAATTTAGTATTGATGGCTTATGAAAAAAAATTAACATAAAATTTATCCTTTAATTCATTTATGTTAAAATTTAAAAATAAAGATCGTCGTATTATATTATAGCATTATTTTGTATATTAATATTATAGTATTATTTTGTATTCAAATTCATATTACATTAATAAATTTTTAATAAAAATAGCAAAAAATTTCATTGAATGCATAATTATTTGTTTTATTTTAAAAAAATAGTGGCACCCTCTAGTAAGCAGCTGCCCCCCTCTCTGAAAATTTCTGGCTACGGCCCTGTATAAATATATGCGTTTATATAGAATACAATATTAAATGCCTTGTATAGAGATTAGTGATATCATACAAAAATAATATTATTTGTTAGCTCTTCTCAATTCAGATTAGGCAATAGCTAAGGAGAAATGTAGCTAAGCTACAGCTTCTTCTTAGATATAGATGCAGCTTAACCACATTTTTCTAAAATTAGTTAGCTTTAGCTTAATTACTTATTTTAATAGCTTTAGCTTATACTCAGCTAAAAATTACAGGCAGCTACTTTTTATTTTTATGAAAAGTATACCATTTTTATAGACATACTTATTTAAATATATTTTTATATATTAAATATTTATCTCAATCAGGCACGTAGCCAGGAATTTTCTATAGGTGGAGATAATTTTTTTATGTTAAAATAATTTTTTTTGGAACATTAAAAACATACTAGAACTAATTCTTATTAAAAATGACAATTTCGAACAAAAATAATAGAAATATTTGAAAATACAAAACTTTAAGAGCGAATATAAATTGCTAAAAAATATTATAGTTATAACCGGTATGTAAATCACAGTAAAATATAATTAAACATTATTTGATGATTTCAAGTTAATCAAAATATCGTTCATAAATAATTTAATCATCTTTACGAATGCGTCAATTTTTGAATAATTTGTTCAGAATGCAGATTAAATCTAGAGGGATATTAAGTAAAGCTAGTCTATTCACTCGATTTTAAGATGTAGCACTTTTGAGATAAGTTCTTATTGTCCGGGTGAATTAAAGATCCCCTCATCTGTGCTTGTACTAATTGGTATTGTTGCCAAAATATTTAGCAATTTTAATATTTTTTCATAAAACTATCAATATATTTTAAAGCAAGCAATGCTTCCATTTCGTTTCATGGTGAATCTTTCATACCAAGATTTAAATTCTGAATTTAATTGGCGATCAGATACATTTATATTCTTTTTATAATATAGGTAATAGTATATTTGAAAAATATTGCATTCATCGTTGCCATCACTCATGTCCCAATAGTAAATCTTACCAAGGGGAGTGGGAGGGGTATTTTAACTGAATATTTTGATAGGGATATCAAATGAAAAAACTAACAAAGGGATCTATTTACAATGTTACTTATCTCTATGTTTTAAGGGTAGGTATGGGGAAAAGGTGAGGATAGAAATTCTAACATAATATCTCTATATGGTTCTCAAAATAAAAAGATCTTTTTACTCTTTTGTTTATCATCCGCATCGCTATAATAAATCACGAGGGATGGGAGAGGGTTAAGATTTTTAAATACATTTTAAACAAAATATCTTGGTATGCATCTTAACTTAAAATAAAAATTCTTTTTATTACTATTGTAATCGTCATTTTTAATCTTCAGATCTAAGTTATACAAGAACGGGGTGGGGTGTGAAAACCTTTTTATTTTATATATGAATTTCAAGTGAGATTTATCAAACTAATTGTTAAAAATCACTCTAGGTTTTAAAAAAAGATTTGTCTGGGGATGGGGTGAGAGACTTCTACACCCTTTAGGCCAACCCGATATTACCCCAAAATATTTTACCCTTATTCTTTCTTAATTTTTACACCCCTCTCCCCCCACTCCACTTAGTAAATAGAGGAATTTGAAGGAAAACTACTCTCCTATCCCCCGTTCCCCATTCAATTTTATTTAATAACGATAATGCTATAACTTCTACTCCCTCCAATTTCAATGACGATTTTGCGTCATACTTTCTCTGCCTGCATTTCTAACTCACAAAATTTTAAGCCCTTCTTGCTACCAACTTAGCGTCCACATGAGTGGGGGAGGGGGAGCATGAGCAGTTTGCTTCCAAATTTTTTGAAGGAGATAGTAGTATTTTCAGATGAAATAAGGCAAAATATATTGCGGTAAAAATTTATTTAATATATATTATAGTCCTATTTAATATACATACATAGATTGTTAAACATCAACCAAATCTACACTGTGAACCGATACCCTTTTTGTTTAGTAGTAAATCTTTCAATTTTAATTATAATTCAATATAAATTGTAAGATTGAGAGAGGGCTAAATTATCAATGTTTTCTGTAATTTACATCAAATTCTATCAAGAGGTTCCAAAGTTATGCACATTCAAAGTTGGACAAACAAAATTCGAACTTTCCGAATGTAAAATTTCATTTTTTTTTATTATTAAACTTTACAATTCGACAAGAACATGAAAGCATCAGCATTTAAAATTAATTTGATTTTGTTCTTCAAAGCTGATGTTCAAAATTTTCTACATTATCTCGAATAGGTTCTAAGGCGATCTCGCGATTCATTGATTACGCCCAAGATTTCCTTGATCAAAACGATTCCATTTCTCCACAAGTGAGAATGCCAATATCACGTATATGGGATTGACAAACACATTCCTGAAGGACGCTTTATATATAGTAGACGACTGGATGGAGATCATGGCTATTGGGAAGGGGTGTGAGGCAAAGAGTGGGAGATATAAAATCTTGAGTTTCTCTTAAAAATAGATCCACAGTTTCTTTGGCCAGGTGTGCTAGAGCACTGTCCTTCTTGAACATAAAAAATTCACTGCCCAACAATTCTTTGATAGCAGGAAGTGCTGCCGAGTAAAACGTCACGATAGTGTGCATCATTAATTTTGACTTATGGATAAATAAAGATTCTGTACGGCCAAGACTTGATATCCCGACTAAAACCATCCAGGGGCCCCTACAACGGGGGGGGGGGGGTCCGAAGCAACTGCTTCAGTAAATTTGAATGGGATCATGTGATTTCTGGTTTATAAATGTAACAATAAGACCCCCCCCCCACTTGATATTTAATTTAATATATTGACTGAAATTTTGGTCGATGTTTAGTAAATTTTTTATCCGAAATTTCTTGTTATAAATTATTTTTCCAATTTTAAAATATGCCTAAAAATATTAACCAATATTGACAATAGCAAAATTCCTAGAAATTGGATTACTTATAGTATTAAAATGTATAAAGTTTTTTGCTTAACATGTCTCTTATTTGGTGGTCCACACGCAAATTCAAAATGGACATGTGAAGGTCTAGATAAATGACAAAATATTAATCGTGATATTATTCTGCATGAATCTTCACAGGCACATATGATGGCCTATTATGGAAGGCTTTCTCATAATAAAAATTCGATATTAAAATTTATAACACCTCAGAATGAATGTGTAGATAATAACCGTTCTATTATAAGAATTATAATAAGATGTTTAGATTATTTAATATCTCGAAACCAAGCCCACTGGGGGAACAGGCAACAAGAAGGCAATATGATGGCCCTTATTAAGCTTATTGCGATTCTGAACCTTTACTAAAAATGTATATACAGCAAAATGAAGAAAGAAAAAAGGATAAAAAAAAATAAGGGATTAAAAACGAAATTATATTACCATGAAAAATATGGTTATAAAAAAATTCAAAATGAGATTACATTTAACAGGTGCTTTTCAATCATAGTTGATGGCACATACGATGTTTCGAAATCAGAAGCAATAGCTTTGATAGTAAGATATGTTGAAAATAGTGAGACGCCGAAGCCTGTTGAAAGACTGATTGACATATATTGTACGGGAAATACCACAGGTCTCGATATAAAGCATAATATAATATCCAAACTTGGCTCGATGAATTTACCCCTTGAATATCTAGTTGGGCAAAGTTATGATGGCGCCTCAAACATGAGTGGAAGAATCAATGGTGTGCAAGCCTTGTTTAGAGCAGAGGCGCCAAAAGCAGCTTTTATTTGGTGTTATTGTCATCGATTAAATTTAATCGTTGTTCAATTATGTCAATCAATTAAAGAACTTCGAAATGTTCTAGGAATACTAGATGAGATTTATGTCTATTTTAATGGTGCAAAAAGATATAAGGTACTCAAAAAATTTCAGTGTAATGATCTGAAAAAATCGCAACGATTTTTACGCGTCAAGAATACAACTCGGTAATAGTTCCTTATTTATTTAAATTTTAAATGTTTTTTTAATTAGAAGCTGGCTATCGTCATATAAAGCTATTGTAAATTTTTTTCAACTTTATGATGCCTTTAGGGCAGCTTTGACAAATTTAAAGGATTCTGAAGATCCTGCCACTTCCACTATGGCTAGTGCTATAGTCTTTAGAATATAAAAATTTGATTTTATCTTATCACTTTGTGTTTTGGATAAAATATTGTTGATAACAAGTTTGGCTTGTACAAAATTGCAAACCATTTCGAAGGATATAGGGTATGCAATAAATCAAATTCAATTGACAAAAGATTGCTTGATTAATTTGAGAAGTATAATATAAATTATTGTCTTAATTATTTTTTAATCTAATAGATAATAACACTGAATTTTTGGATGTTTTTTCAAAGGCGCAAGATTTTATGAAGGAGAGAAATCTACATTTTGATTTTGAAAGTTCTAGACTTCAAACATTACAATCCAAAAAGGAGAGGTATATATACTTTCATCATTAAATATAGGAATTTTTTTTAGCTTTAAAATAGGTGTGTTTTATGCTGCACTCGATTTAATTATTATGCAGTTTAACGAAAGATTTAATGATGATTCCATGAAATATTTACATCAAACATCATTTTTTACGCCAAAGGGAATGACAGAAAAATCAATTATTAAAGAAGATATCGAGGATATCTGTGAATTTTACAATTTAAATTCAAGTCAAATTTTCGAAGAAATGTTGAAGTTTAGAAATATTTATAAGATGGCCAAAATGGGGAATGTAAGTAATACTCATGACCTAGAGGTTCAAGAATCTAAAGATTTGTCAGATTCTGAGAATTGTAAATTTATTTAATTAAAATATTTTTACCAATACATTATTTAGCTTCTTCTGATGATGATAATTCAGGGACTTACGATTCAGATTGGAAAAACTATTCATTTATTTTACCTTATCGTTTACTTCTAAATTTTTCTGCTTTCCCTAATTTAAGAATTTTATATAAATATCTATTAACCATTCCCACAACCTCATGTACTGCTGAAAGAGTCATGAGTAAAATTAAATTAATTAAAACAAGACTGCGCAGTACCATGAAAGATTCTTTTCTCAATAATTTAACCATATTATCAATGGAAAAAATTTTATTTAAACAATTAAATACTGATGAAATTATAAATTCTTTCGCTTTCTCTTCCCCTAATTTATCTAAATTATTAATTTTAAAAATAATATTTATAAAGTTATATTTTTTGCATTTTATTTATATTATATATTAAAAATTGATGCAATAAAAATTATTTTTGAAATTTATGGGTGTCATAATTATCATTTTTTCGAAGGGGGGGGGATACTTTTCAAGGGGGTACTTTTCATGGGGGTATTCTGCTTCATTCGCTCAAAAGTAGGGGCCACTGAAACCATCACGAATCTAGAGAAATTTAAACGAGTGCGAAGAAATCAATTGACGGCAACCTTTTTTTCTTATTGGAATTGCAACGTACATCCTACCAATTTTTAGATTTACCGGTGGAGTTACCATAAACATCTTTTCACCATTGAGCCACATGAAATGAACTAACCTTTGAGGGTATTTTTGTAGAAGTTGTTTGATACGTACCAAACGGTAAATCCTATTCACATCGGTAGGTCCTGGACTTGTTTCTTCTTTAAACATTTCAATTGCAGCTCTTTATGGATAATACGCTTTAATGAAGTTCGCGAATTATCAGTTTCTCTGGATACTTGACAAATTGTCCTATGGTCTCCAGATCGGTCTTCTTGGCTCAATACGAGTGTTTCAACAGAATCAACATTTTCCATGGTACGAGTTGTGCGTGGTCTACCACTACTATATTGTTTTTCTGCTGATCTGGTATCAATCTTTGCAATCAATTCAAGTCAGCAATAAACCAGTTTCTGTTGGGAATTTTTTTTAAAACCTTTTGGCTCCTTTATGCTTTTCTTGTCTTAAAATTTTAAATAAACTCAAGTCTTTTTACTGAAAACTATTTTGTTCTATTACCGTTTGCTTAAATGGAAATGACATTATTATGACGTCATATTTTATAGCAAGTAAGGTATAGTTTGCAAAAAAATAATTTTTATCTTTATATGTTGGAAAGTTCGAATTTTGTTTGTCCAGCTTGTGAATAACTTTGGACCCTGTTGATAGAATTTGATAAAATTTGTAGAAAACATTTTTATTATCTCTCCCTCAATTAATAGATTTTATTGATTTGCACTTAGAATTGAAGATTTATTGCCAAACAAAAATGGTATCAATTCAATTGGGACAACAATGTATATATTGCATTAAATACAATCATATTTATCTAGTAATTTTACAAAATACTTGTTTCTGACAATTTTCTCCTATATTTTTAATGTAATTTATAAGGTGTTTATTATAAATTTAAGACAACCAATCAATAATACATTCATCGTGAATGAATAAAAGGGATTGTTTCTAGTTTAATTCATATTAAAAAATAATAATTATTTAACATTCACAATTTTTTGATAGTTTGTAGTAGAGTATTAATAAACATATTATTCCTAAAATATAAGAAATAAAGGGAGCTAAAAATGTCTATGGGATCTGAAATTTTTTAAAGATATATTTAACACTTGAAAATTTAATCAAATTTTAATTAATTGTAAAAAAAAATAGCAAAAAAAGCTAGTAATTTTATTTTGTATAGAAAATATTATGTTTATTTCTCTTAAAGTTTTTTATAATATAAATGACTAAATAATAACATTTTTTTATTTTGTGAATGATATAATATAAATGTTAATATTTCCTAAGGTAAAATGTGTTTCTTCTTAGTTCAATTTATTCTAAAAAAATATTCATTATCACATTTAAATATAATATGTTATCAAAAGTTTATAGCAAATAATAAATTTTTTTATATGGTAAAATTAATAAAGGTAAAAAAAATATAAAAATATAATTTGCGAAAGAGGGTAAGGGATAAAAGAATGGAAACTAGGAAAGAGAAGGGTGAGAGAGAGTATAGACATAGGAGATTATTCAATGGAAGAGATGAAACTTAGGTAGTTAGAGCGAATGATGGCGGTAGCAAGTCTTTGTCGTAAGAAAAGGGACTCTTTAGGCTGATCGGTTTTTTCCCGAATCCGTTTGCCTAATTCTTTAAAAAAACTTAGAACTTTGCTACCGAAGGTGGTAAGAGTAGAGCAGGCGATAGGTATGAATAAGAAAGAGAGGTCTATGGAACTATATTTGATAGTTTTACGAGTTTCTGCTAGAGCGAGGGCATCGACGTTGTGGTTGGATGGTGCATTTGGGTCAATGCAGGTGAAGTCCCAGACTAGTAGCTGGCCCCTTGACCAAGGAATCAAGGACATTCCATCAGGACGTTTTCCGTCGGATCTAAAAATGCCGGTCGGTTCAAGTCTTGATGGAATGCCTGCGGATTTGAGAGCGCGCAATATGATGTCATTGCAATTGAAGTTTTTTTTTGCTTCCTCTTTATTAACAATTAAGATTGCGGTATGATTTCATCATTTCTGTTTCATCGTAGAATGTAAATTAGATAAGGCAGGTTGGTCTGAAAACGATCGTTCTGCAGAACAAGCACTTACGGGAATCGTCAATAGTATTTTAATATTTTTCATACTCTGAAAAAATTGAAAATATTTTCTTACTTTGTTCTTTTAATATGGTTATCATTTTATGACATCTTCTAAAGAGTTTAATGCAGGCGCGTACGCAGCGGTAAGGGGGGAGAGGGGGTTGACAGGGGGACAAATCCTCCCCCAAAGCCAAAAAATGCAGGCCGGATTATATTTTACAAAAATATTATTGTTAATATTAATTTATATTTGTTAATATTTATTCCTATCTCATGTATATATTTAATTACATTTATTTATCACATTCAGCTACTAAGTTATTTTATCAATTAATTTCGATTTCAAGTTTTCCTTGGCGTAATTTACCTATTATTTTCAAATTTTAGTGGCGTAATATTTATCTATCTAGTCAAATAATAATTATCTCTGAAACTCCTTGTCCAACAGGGAGAAAGAAATTGCAAGTTTGTCCAACGATATCGAGTCTCCGCCATCAAGCAGTAACAGCTTTTATGGAGTTAGAAGAGCCGATTATTAATGATATTACTGAAATATCACAATGGCTTGAAAGAAATATTTCCTCAGAAGCAAGAAAATTATTGGATTCAATACTTATTCCAAATTTTTTTTCTCATTAGAATGTGTTATTTAATTATACAACTATTTTATGTAATACTTTTCAAAACCATGACATTGACTTGATTAAGAAGATGAGAATAGCGGAGTGCATTTTATTAGAACTCAAGGAAATTAGAGCTAATGTTGATGAAGAATTTCATATTTTATATTGTTGAGTCAAAAGCAGAGCTATACGTGTTTAATCGACTTGCAGGAAGCAAGCTCATCGTCAAAACATCAATATAGGATTAGTAGAAGAGTATTATTAAACAAATGTCCCCTCTCTTAGATACATTTATAACAATAAATGAATGGTTTTTAATTCATCATGCAGCACCTACAAATCCACAGGTATTACTTCCACAAAAGCCTTTCCAACTTTTTCAGATGGTGAGAGAAAAAAAAAATATTTGTTAGATTTTTATCATGAAGATGTTAAAATATCTTATGATGCCTTATTAGCTGAATAAATATGATTAAAAGATTAACTATGGTTAGTCCCAAAAAATGCTATGAATGCTTTGCATTATTTCAAACACATTTTAGATTATATTCCCAATGTATTAAAATGGTTATATATATAAGCAACTCTTCCCATTAGTAAACTAATGAGAGAACATTCTCTTTTTTAAGAAGAATAACAGAGCCCTGCAGAGGTACCATTTGCTAGGCATGGCCCAGATTTTTTGAAAAAAAATTTTCGGCCCGGCCCGGCTTTTTTGAAAAAAAATTATCGGCCCGGCCCGGCTTTTTTGAAAAAAAATTATCGGCCCGGCCCGGCTTTTTTGAAAAAAAATTATCGGCCCGGCCCGGCTTTTTTGAAAAAAAATTTTCGGCCCGGCCCGGCTTTTTTGAAAATAAAATTTTTAGTCCCAGCCCGCATTTTTTGAAAATAAATTATATTTATTTTTGATTTTTATAGCTAATAATGGCGATTTCAAATATTTGGTTAAATACAGCTTGGCCCGGATATTTTTTTAAAAAAATTTTCAGGCCCAGCCCGGGTATGTTAAAAAAAAAATTAAATACGGTCCGGCTCGGGGGCCGAGTCTGCAAGTCTCTGAAATATATACCTATGAAATACAACTTCTGAAAGTAGATTGAATGATTTGGATCTTTTGAATATTCATAGGCATTTAACGCCAAGCAAGGATAGATAATTGAAAAATTAGCTCAAAACATACAAAATACAATTATTCCTAAGAAACTTTTTGTGTATTAATTTATATTTCAACATTTAAATTTTTTATACTTTATATATTTTAAAGGCTCAAAAAATTTCAATTTCAATTTTGGGTCATTTAAGTGATTCATATCGTGGTTATAATTACTTTATATTTTATAATTCACATTTATTTTATAGTTTTTCAATGTCGGTTTATATATATAATCTTTTTGTAATTTACATTAGTTAAAAATTGGGTATTAGAAAAGTTATTAGTCCTAATAAATTTATGCTTAGTATTTTTAATTAATAATAATATTTCTTAAAAAATTTTATCCCCCCCCCCCTCCCAGACCAAATTCCTGCGTACACGCCTTGTTTAATGTATAGAATTAAACGATCTATTTCAAAATCATCTCCATGGAATTGAAACATGATTTTGATAAAGTTTTTGAATCGCAAATTACTCTATCTTAATTAAATAACACATTATTGGTTTGTCGAAATGATTTTTTCATAATAAATTTGTCTATATTATTTATTATTAATTAACTCACCCAAAATGATGGTATGATAAATTCGAGCCTTCTTCGAATCGAAAAGGCTTCTTTTTTTATCATGCTTTAGAAGGGTCCTATAAATTTATTTCGTTTGCCTTTAAATTAATTTCTCTCTAAACTTTTCGAAACTCTCATCTTGTCGTATCGCTAAATTTTGATCAGGATTTCTTTTATATTTAACATTTTGCAAATGTAATGAAAAACTTTGGATTTCTTCTTTAAAACTCTACTCTCTCAAATATATTATCATCATTTTAAGAAATAAAAATTTTCAAAAAGCCTTATACAAATATCTCCATTATTTGTGAGAATCTCATAATAATAAATTTTTCATAAATATATTATAAAATCGTGAATTTCGCAATAGTAAATGTATCTTGTACCACAAGATTTAATGTATGATCTGCAAAATGTACCACATTTCTAAACCAGATATCTTCTAACGGCACCATCATAAATAACATTGAACTTTACATTTTTTGCTGTTAAAAAATTTTTAAGTAATATTCTTTGATTAATTAATATTGTTTTATGAGGGCACAGTCCCCATAGAAATTTTTTGGGGGCTAAAGTTCCGCTGCTCCCACTAGGTCGGCACCAATAAGGTATGCATCTAATAAATTTTCTATCATGTAGATTCTGTACCCACTTACGTTGAATCTCTTATCAAAGTAAAAAATAATACTTTTATTCAGTGGCGTAGCTAGGAATTTTCCTTAGAGGGGGTCCATACATTAAAAGCTGGGGGGCTTCGCCCCCCCCCAGACCCTTTTTAACGGGCCTTCGGCCCTTTTGCCCGGCCTTTGGCCGGGTTTATCTTATAAATCATAACCATATCTTCGATAATATATAATAAATATATTTTTTAAATGCATCAATAATATGTTATTATAATTTAGTAGATTATTCTCAATGACTTTATAATAATACGATCCAGAATAATTTCAATAGTAATATAATATCCTTCCACAAACATCAAAACCAGAAAAATATAATTCATATAAAATCACTTTTAAGTCTTTTGAACGTATAATCTCAAAAAAAAATTTGCTCTGGGAGGGGTCCAAACCCGAAAACCACCCCCGTAGCTACGCCACTGCTTTTATTTATAAGAAAAAAGTGAACAAAATAAAATTGGTTTCGTTTAGTTTAATTCTGAAAACTAACTAAGATACAAGGTTTCCCATTTAAAAGAGGAAAAGTCTTGATCCAAATGGAAAATATTCCGATCAAATTATGAAAAGTCTGATAAAAAAAAAGGATAAGTACCAATGACTTTGGAAAAGTCCTGTTGAAATAATAAAAATCCAATGAAAACAGGGAAAGGTTTAATCAAATTTGGAAAATTCTCATTCAAAAATCGTTTTATTATATTTTCTGTCGTTTTTATCTTTCTTAGTTTTAATGACTTTTTCCGATCTATATTTAATTTGACGTCATCTTTAATCTATTTTTGTCACTTTTTCTCAATTTGCTTATTTTTTTTCATTTTTGATTTCTCTTTCTTGTCATATTTTTTTAAACAATTTTTTTATTTACACTTTCGTCATTTTTCTAGACTTAATTGCTCATGTTGTAAAAATGAGTATTTTTAAATTAAACCCGTATTTTTTAAAAATTTGGCCAGTTCTGATAATAATTCACTTATTGTTTGGTATTGCAGTTAAAACTTATTTAATTTAAAAATGGTGCAACATATTATTAAACAAATATTTTATTTCCTTTAATAGTAATAAGATAAAAGTTATTTAAATAAAAGGGAAAGATAATACAAAAAATAGATAATTTAAGAGAGATAACGGGGAAAATAAATAATTTTTAAAAAGACAAAATATAAATAATAAAAAAGTGAGAAGAAAAAAAATAAATAAAATTGAAAAAAGATGACAAAAAAAGATTGAAAATGACATAAAATAAAAGTGAGATCTTAAAAAATTAGAAAAAACTGAGAAATATAATTAAAAATAACCAAAAATTAAAAAAAAATGACATTTTAGGATTATTAAAAAGACAACAAAAATGTTTTTTTTTAAATATGCAAAAAATATAATAAATATTTTTTTTTGATCCGATTTTTTTCTTTTTTGATTAATTTGATTGACACTTTCCTTTTTTGATCTGTTCATTTTCTTTTTTGATCGGGACTTTTTCCTTTTTTGATTGACACTTTTCCTTTTTAATCGAACTCCTTTCTTTTTTGATATAAGGATATATATTTTTTATAATATTTATATTTTAAAGACTTTATCCCATTGAAATTTCTTTTTTATTAAAATTATTTACGGTTATCTTAACAATTGATTTTTCCAGGTCTGCTATGCATGGTTGGTATATTGATATGATACTCATTCTTGATAATATTTAATCTACAATATTTTTAGCAAATTTTTTATTGAGTTGTATACACAATATCTCTCTATGGGTCGTCTTGGTAAAAGATGGGAGCTTTTATTTTTAATACTGTTTCTAGTGGAGTTGCTAGATTTTTTTTAACCAGTTATTCTTTGATGTAGTTAAAATGAAAAGAAAACATAGTTTATTAAATATATAATTTATACAAAAAATAATAATAGCTGGGATCACATGGCCCAATACGACTTTCCGGCTGTTTTATCATACATATTAACCGTAACCAAACAAATTTCTCTCTATTATATCGGCCATTCTCAAGGAACTTTGATTGCTTTCTCCGCTTTAAGCTCCCGTAATTACTATAATGGTTCTAACTATACAAGGGAATTTAAAAATTTAAAAATATTCAAAAATATAAAACTCTTTATAGCGCTATCACCGGTGGCATATTTAGGACATATTCATGGCCCTTTAAAAGCTATCGCAAAGTTACCCGTATCTCAAGAAATATTAGAATTTTTTTTAGGTAAAGACAAAGATTTTCTTCCTCAAAATAATATTCTAAAGTGGTTAAACAAGATGTTCTGTGACAAAAAAAGATTCGAAGTTATGTGTTCTAATATTTTATTTCTGATATGTGGACCGGATATCACCAATCTTAACAAGGTTAATTTTAATTATGCGAAATACATCTATTCGGCTAAGTTGATTCATTTAGTCTACTAAGCCTACCCATTTAGTTGGCTAAATTGATTTTTTAAGCCCACTATATAGCTGGATGCTAGATATTATAGCTATTTTTTTTCGCTAAGTCTTAACTATTTTTGATTGGCTAGGGCTGAGCTTTACCATTTATTATTTTTTTTAGTTTTTATTTAATTAGGCTAATTCTATATGAAATTGATTCATAATTTTGTATCCCGATATCATATTTTTATCTCGAATCTCGAAAGATTGAAGAGAGGCTAAGATATTTTCAGAAATTTTCTGCCCCATATAAGGATGGAGTAGCTCTATTAAATCAAGGACGGAACTTATCATTTTCCACCCCTTATCTATGTAATTAATTGTTAACGAACAAAGGTAATGAATTGTTATAACAAAGAGACAATGAATTTATTCCTGTCCAAATGTCCGTAATTAGACATATTTTTAGGTTTACAGTACATTTGTAAGTTTTTTAAAGAGTTTATATTTAAAACTATTATATAAATTTTGGAAATACTTATCACCCGCTTCCGGCACCACAATTTTTCATTTTTGTAAAAATAAAATATATCTTCGAAATGGGGACTATTCAATTTATTAAAAGTATAATTATTTTTAATGATCTATTTTATTGTAAGTTAATTTAAAATTATATGTCTTTCTAAATTAGCTCAAATATGTATAAAAATAATTTTAAAAATATGTTATACTTATAGCTGTATGGACACACTAGTGTTTATGACAGTGCATCGCCGAAATTTTGGGGGAGACATCACAAGTATATTTTTTAGTACTGTAACCATGGTTAGCAAGCCGGGCAATTGACCGAAAGTATATTTGACCGGTCAAATATGGTCAAATATGGTCAAATATTCTAAAATGTTATTTTTAATATTTTTGATTAAATATATTATAAATTATTATATACTTTTTAAATGAACCTATCAATTTAATTGCATAATAAATATAAGTACATTCTTGTTACGGATAATGCCGCTAATATGAAAGCAGTTTCGAAAATTTTAAAATCCAAATCAACTCTTAGCCATATTCAATTTTATGGATTTGCCACACATATTGTTTTTTTTTTGGAATTTCAAACGAGTATTGTTATTTAATTCACATGTATCCATTATGACAACAATTGTTTAATTTTTTTTAAAAAATAAACACACCAAGTCCAGTATTTTCCCTCTACAGAAATCAACATTACAATTAGTTTAAACCCAAGAGATTTAAGTGATCATATATTAGAGGAACAATTTTGGATAAAAAAATTTTAAGTTTTTAAATATCTCTGCCCTATTTTAAAAATGAGATGTTATCTTTAGAATGGCATATTATTCAATCATGCCAAGACCAAGTATTTTCTCCATTAGAAGAAATATTTTTTATAGATATGTTTGAAATAATAAAAAATAATCTAAATACAACCTCAAAATGTTGCCTATTTATAGATCCCCAATATCAAGGACACCATCTCATATTGAATTCAATGAATCTTCTAATGGTAAAAAGAACTAGGAATTCTGAAAGGTGATGATAATCAAGCCATCTTAGATGATATAATAAATTTTCGCTGTAAAAGTGGTATCTTTGACAAACAAAATATCTGGAATACGGTAGTAACCATAATCAATCAAATTTTATATCAAGCTGGTGGAAGGGACTTTGTCAACCTTGCCCTTTAAGGGAAGTAGCAAATATCTTATTAGCTCTTCCAAGTTCATGTTCTTCTTTAGAAATTAGTCGTTGTGGCACCCAAAACCATAGATTGGGTATCTAATTCTGTATACATGGAAGAATTTTATTCCCAGAATTTTAAAATACTTCTCTATTTATCTGGTGGGAACTTTCAATCAAAGATGCGATATAAATTTGTTCTCCCCATTTTTATTTTCTGATAATTTTTATTTATTTTCTCTTTCTAAATGTAAATTTTCAATATCAACTGTATCTTTATCAATATTATCACAACCAGTTATCGAATAAGAAGATGCGGTAGTCTCCTATATTTTATGAAGAATTAATGTTGTTTATCTCAAAATTCTTTAAGATGGTTTTTAGCCATCTGTTTTTGCTCATTCAACATAGATAACGAGGGTCGAAATATAAAGAAAATAATAGTTTTAACGCCATTATTTTTAAGGATATCATTAATAGCTAATGGAGAGTATGGGCTTCACATCTGATGCAATATATATTGGTGAATAAATCTACTACAGTTCCCTCTAAATTAATTTTATCCTTATATATGTTATAATTTTCCTAACTGTACTTTTACTTTCTTAATATTTATTAATTATTTTAACTAATTACTAAGGTGTTTTCAATTTATCTTTATTATTCAGAAAAAATATAATCATTTAATAATACAAAAATATTTCTATCTTAATTATAATTTTTAGAATGAATCAATTATCAAAATAAAAAATGTCATAATGTAACATTAATAGTAATCAATTCACGGCAACTGAAATTATTAGGGTGATTACTCTCTACATGTTGAATACATTTTTGATAAAATCCAATCTTTTAAATTTAAATTACCCTTACAGTTGGTTTAAAAGTAGGAAATTACTAATCCTCATATGAGTTTCCGGATAAGTCTAGTAGTTATTCCAAAATATCTTACCCCTATAAATATTTATTAAATATAAAAATTATCCTCCATAATTTCTTATTATTTGTTTAAAATAATTTTTTTTTTTAATTGCAAAATTATCGAGGGATGATATTTCCAGTTTCTCTTGCCTACCTAAATATTAAGACAAGTACATTAAGACCACCCTTGATTGATAGCCGCATATAATATTTTTTAAATCAATACAGAATTTTGATCTATTGATAACATATTATTATTATAAACAATAGAGAATAAATTGAGTTTATGTAGAGACATTTATGTTAGATTAATTTTAAAATAAAATCTCTATTTTAGTCAAGAATACCTGTGTATTTTGCTCATTACCCTGCTGGGACATCAGTACAAAATATGATACATTATATTCAAGCTGTTAAAAGTAAAAAGTATCAAAAATTCGATTATGGCATATTTAAAAACAAAGAAATATATAATCAGGTTAGTAATTTATATTTTTTATTAACTAGTTGAATCAATTTTTTTTTAATTAAAACAATTTTGCTAATTGTAATATGGTAAAATAATTAGAAATTTTGATTTCAATTAATATGATATCCGAGATTTTTTAAGACACTTTTTAAATTTTAATCATACTTTTAATGTATTTACCCAAATAGTAAGAATATCTATATTTATTACTCTTTAATTAAGTATAAAGAAACAATCAACTATCTAAAAAATATTCTTGTTGTTTTTAAATAAATGTTTGTTTTTATATGTTGTTCTACAAGGCCTATTCAAAAATAAATATGCAGGTCTGTCATGAAGCTACAGCTGAGGGGTGGTGGGTGGCTAAAAGTTTATTTGAAGGTCAATATTTTGGTTTTTTTAATACACAATTACAATCCTTTTTGAAAATCAGGTTTTGAGGCGAGAAAAATTTCCCCCATGGCTACAGGGCTGCATATATGAATTGATTATTACATTGTTCGTATTCGAATAATTATATTCTTATTGATACGGGCAATAAATTTTACTATTCATATTCAATTCTAATTATTCAAATAATTCGTTTTTAAATATTATAAAATAATTCATAAATATATTGACACTTTTTTAAATATTGCATTATTAAAATTTTCATCGATTAAATGGGTGATTAGCTCCTAAATTGTGCAAATCTAAATATCAGATAAAAAATTGAACCATTATTTTCTTTACCAACTGTTATTTTTTTGCAATGTACTAGGCATATTAGATAAGTTTGGCCTGTGAAGATTTTTAGTTTTTTGGCCCAACCCGATACGCCCAAATTCTTTACTTCATCCGGTCATTGACCTTTGATAATTCTCTTTCTAAGTCGACCTTAATTCAACTTCATTGTAAAGTGATAGGGATTTGCCCTTGATTGGCAACTCCGTCGCATTTCTTAAACCGGGAAGCCAATCTGGGGAGCATTCTCTTCTCTTTTCACCTCTGAAAATATTTATGAGTTCCTAGAAGCCATTCTTTCTAGTAATCTTGACGATTATTTATTACAAATAATGAGCTACTTCAAGCCTTTAGACTCAGATTTAATTGCGATATGGTATACCATGCTCATGGGCACTATATATCAAACTCGTTGACTAGAAAGGTTGCCACTCCCTGCATTGCAAAAAATGTATAGACAGATTTCTAAGACATACCAAATTCAATGACACTATATATTGTGCCTTAAAATCAGCTAGAATTCCTTCTCGGCGATTTTACTAGCCTCCCGACGTTCAGCCGGGTCATATTTGAGCTATTCTTTTAAATTAAATAATGGTTATAACCCAATTTTTTTATTATTTTAAGGTATATTATATTAAATAAATTTTTTTTAAATATAAAATTGAAATAAAGTTTAGTATAAAATTGGCTTAAAAACTAGCCTCAGCTTAAATTCTCATACTAGAATAAAAATTTTTTATTGAAAATACTAATTTTAGTGGGTATAAAATATTGACTAAAAAAATTTTTAAAAAATAACTTCTTATCAAATATAATAAAACAGTACTTTAATTTGCGATAAAAAAAGTATTTAAGAATTGAATGAAATTGGATATTTTTATTCTTCAGTTGAGTCAACATTTATATTACATCAATTGCCTAGGTGCTAGACGAGGTTTAATTAGTGTTATATCATAAGATTTAGCTTTCGATTCAACGTCTGTATAAATATTATGAAAATATTCATCTACATTCACTCTTATTTACCTGTTCATATACATTTTCCTCCAAATCAATACCAAATCTAAATTTAGTTTTTGTAAATTTCTACAAAGTAGTGAGCTATAGGAAAATAATTTATTAATGCAACTAGCAGCAAGGATAAACTATGATTGATACTGCAAAATTTTGACGGGGTAAGGGGGGAATAAAATTTTTATTAGCTTAAAATGATATTTAAGAAACCAATCAAATTTGCGATGGTGCGTTAAACCCTCCCCCTCATTGGTTATCCGCCTGTCCCAATAAAGGGGTATACTTTTTTCAGGATGAGAGTAATTCCATCTGGTCTAGTTTGGTTAGTGGGGCTAAAGTCAGAGGATTCAAAAGTGGATAAAATATTTGGCCCTCAAGGTTCTAATATTATTGAATTAATGACAAAGTGTTTTAGAAAATCTGCTTTTACGATAATGAAGGAGATTATGCCCCGGGCTATTAATACGGCTGATGGAAGGTTTTATACGCATTCAATATATCATCCCCTTAGGACGGAACTACAAATTGATAAGATTGGCAAGCCACAGACGTTCTCCAAAAATCACGATTTTTTGAATACATAATATAATAACCAAATGTGGCAGTCTCGATCCAAATAAAAAATTAATAAAATACCGATTGGTACAAAAATGCCTTTGGTAGTAATTATCATTAACCTGAAACAAAGTGCTGACCTGAAAAAACCTTTAGATAGTTATATGGCTACAGGTACGTAACCAATGAAGGGGGGGAAATTTTACCCCCCATAGCAAATTTGACTATTTTCCTAAATATTATTTTATGCTAATAAAAATTTTACCCCCCCCCCCCTACCCCCCTCCTGCCCCGTCAAAATTCTTCAATATCAAGAGAGTTTATCCTTACTGCTAGTTGCATTAATAAATTATTTTCCTATAGCTCATTACTATGTAGAAATTTACAAAAACCAAATTTCGATTTGGTTCAAGTTATTGTAGGAAAATGTGAACAGGAAGAATGAATGTAGATGAATATTTCTAATATTTATATAGACGTTGAAGCAAAAACGAAATCTTATAGAATATTATAGAATATCCAATTTTATCCCATTCTTAGATACTTTTTATCGCAAATTAAAGTACGGTTTTTAGATGAAAAACAAGTCTTTGGTAATCTTCAAATTTTATTACCTAAAGACCCTTCTTCGTTTTCTGAAGCTATTATTGGTAAATTTAAATATCTAGCAAAATTTCATTTCTATGATATTGATACTGAAATCAATTTAATTAGTGAATTCGAATTGTGGGATAAATATTTACTACGTTTATTATTTTACCTGAGCATGCTATTGATGCGCTCAATCGGTATAAGGAAACCTTGGCTTAATTTCCAAATATTTTGAAGGTATTTAATATTCTTGCATGTTTGCCTATTACCATATACGAAGAAAGGACCTTTTTCAAATTGAGAAGGTTGAAAACTTATTTACAAAATACTACTTCCGAATCTCGGCTAAATGGGGTAGCTCTGTTAAATATCCACAGAGATTTGATTTCAACGACAAACGAAATTCTTGATGAATTGGCAAATTTCTTACGAAAGTTAAAATCGTATTATAATTCTATTAATTAATAAATTTTTTGTATAATATTGTATTTGATAATAAGTTATAAAAACTTGTTCTTTAAAAAATTTTCTAGTCAATATTTTATACACACTCAATTAGTATTTTCAATAAAAAAATTTTTATTCTATTTATATATGAGAATTTAAGTTGAAACTAGTTTTTAAGCCAATTTTATAAAAAAAATTGACACTAAACTTTATTTCAATTTTATATTTTTAAAAAAAAATTATTTATAATATACCTAACTTAAAATAAAAATTGGGTTATAACCTTTATTTCTTCTTTAAATATTCATAAGCGCGAATTAGTAAATAAAAGCTAAAAATATTAATATAATTATTATTGAATTATGAATAATTTAAAAGAATAGCTCAAAGATATGACCCGGCCGAAGGTGAAGGAAAAGCTGGCCGAAGGCCAGCCAAATGGTGTAAATTTCCCCCCTATAGGAAAATCCTGGATATACGCCAATGTATGGCTAAGAGAGCTTACTTCCGATCACTATAAGTGAGCTATAGCTAATTTTGTGATTCACCAATTTTACAAAGGATTTTAAAAAGATGCAATTAAATAAAGAAATAATTTTACTGACGATAATGTGATATTTATTTGCACAGAAAAAAAAGATATGACAATATAATGTTTATTTGCATCGAAAAATATATAAATAACACAATATAATATTTATTTCAAAAATTTAATAAATTTTTATTTGGCTTTGACAATAGACTTTTAAGATTTCCTAGAAAAACAAACGATTTACAGGAGCCATTGGTGTAAGTGAGACATTATAATCAACAGTAATTTGCGAAATCATCATATAAAAATAATGAATGAAACATATATTGAGATATTTAAGATATTTTAAAAAGTAACTAGTTAATTTGTCTTCACATTCCTCTAAAATTACCAGTTACCGTTTTTGGCAAAGAATTTTACATACCACTAGTTATTTTAATAACACTAATTATCTCTCTATACCCAACTCAAATTATAATTCTCTTCTCCCATTAATTTCAATATGAAGAAAAATGATTATGGAAAAAGTCGCCATATCAATTTTGGACTAAGAATTGGCTTTAAACAAGATATTTTTGAAAATTTTAAAGTATCCTGCATATATATAATCTTTATGCAGCTAACCTTGCCATTTACATGAAGCATCATTTATTCTCAACACCCAAAATATGTTATCTAGCACAAAAGAATTGACTATGATCGAAAACAAAGGTTATGTCAAAATTTTTATCTGTTTAATTTTCTCATACCCTTAAATCATTGAATTATATTTACAAATCTTGGACAAATACACAAGGCCTTAAATTCTATAATTTTATAACCATGTTTAAAAATAAAACATTATTGTAATAACATTCTAATCAGAGACCAACTGGGCCTTAATTTTTGACCAAGCCCGGCCCAGGCCCGCAGTAAAAAAAATTTTGGCCCAAGCCCGGCCCATATTTAATGTTAAAAAAATTCCCAAGTCCGGCCCAAGCTCATATACAAAAATTTAATTTTTTTAATTTAATGAAAATTAACAATATTTAAATATATTTAGGCAATCATTTTGTTTACAATACTGAAATTTATTATTATTAGAAGAAAAAAAGGCAATATTTCATTAAATTAGCAACTGTTTTAAATAATCTAAATTTAAATTTAATAATTTTAGACCCAAGCCCATTAACAAAAATAATATTAGGCCCATACCCGGCCCATGAAGGTCTCTGATTCTAATTGCACATTTACAGTATTATATTATTTATAAAAATTACCCTTAAATTGATATTAAATTAATGAATGTGTATATAAAATAAAATTTGGTCCAATATATATTCATAATATCTCATTTATTCAAAAATATAGTCTCTTTTTAAATCGGAAACTAGCATGGACCTCAATAACCTAACAAAAAGTTGGATATAAATTTTAACGAAAACATGCCATATTTTGCCACCTTAAACTCATCTTTTTTTATCCATACAATTTTCAATTTGTAAGCCTGACGTGCCTAAAATTAACAAAGCATCCTTATTGTTAGTGCCATAGTTGTAAACCCGAGCCTTCGATTTTATATTTGAGATATTTTTTGAAAATTTTATGTATTTTGAAAATGTTTAAACATTTAAAAAAAGATAGTGTAAATGAAACACACTTTAACAATAAGGATAATATGACTATTATGTTCACTAATCACTATAATCTATAATTCATTACATTCGATATTTATAACATTGGAAGGGGCCATTTGACCTCACATAAATTTGATTCATAATCACAATAACCAATTCACATTAAATTATCGTTTTAAAAATGATGAAAATAAATAAGCAACAATTATTATTAAAAAAACTGAGATTTTAAATAATATTAAAAAATTATGAATTAAAATTATATTGTCTTGCCATTATAGAAATTATTATAGTTCATATTTAATCGCTCAGTATTAAAACAAAAAATATTTCGCCCAGATTAATGCGTAACGCTCAGAAAAAATACCAAGTTCTTAAAATTATTTCCTAATAGGCTCAGATAAAAAAGGGAATTGCCTAGAAAAAATAATAATTGCTCCTATAGAAAACTGAAATGTTCAGATTAAAAAATGAATTGCTTAGAATTAGTCGCTTAATTGCTAAGAAATATTTTTCCTTAGTTAAACTATTGATTTTCGGAATATGTATATGTTTATAAATTTTCAAAAAATAGTGGCCCCTTCAAGTCCCCTAAGTAGTAAATACTGGCTACAAGAACCTATTTTCAAAACTGAATTATTTGTTTTATAAACATGGTAATGGATAGATGAAATTTGGAAAACAATTAAACATTTGAAAAACGTTTTGAGATATATGAATCTTATACATAATCTTCGTTTCGGTTTTATTTAATGTTATAAAAAAAAATTTTAAATCAAATAAATCCATCATTTTTTTCTCTAATTTTATTATTAATTTCTAGATATATATGCTCATTATTCATATAAAAGATAAATGAATTCAAAATCTAGATATAGAATTTATATATATTTTTTTGGGGCTATTTTTTTTATATTAGTGAAATTAAACCCATCTCAGGATATTATATTATAACACCCCCCCCCCTTCTCACACTCAGGAGCTTTATTATGGGGAGGGAGAGTATGATAAAAACGTTATTGAAATTGGAGGGGGGTAGGAAGATATGGCAGTATTGTTAATGTGAATAAAATTGAAGGGGAGAGGGGTTGGGATTTATGGCAGTATCGTTATTAAATAAAATTGAAGGAGGAGGGAGGGTAGAAGAATAGTTTTGATTTAAATTTCCGTTTTTGCTAATGGAGGGAGTGGGAAAGTAAATTTAAAGGCGGTGATTTTTAGAGGAAATAAGGGGCAAACATATAAAGGAATAGGGGTCTCGAATTTTTGTAGGGGTAATATTGGCATTGACCTAATGAGTGAAGAAGTCCCTCATCTCTCCCGCAGACTAATCTACTTCGAAGACCTAGAGTGATTTACCCATCTAAGAGAAAGTAATAAATTGATCTTTTTATTAGGTTTTACTTGTTACCCATGTTGAGATATTACACTAAAAGCTTTTTTATCCCCCACCCCTCTTTACCTACTTTGAAGACATAGAGTGATGAGAATCAATTAATTTCCTTATTAGTCATTTCATACCCATCTCGATATAGTGTTAGAAAAATAACCCCTCCCCTCAATCCACTCTGTAAGGATGAATATTATGTAATCAATTAATCTTATTAGATTTCATTTGATACCCATGTTGAGATACTTTACTATGCACCTTTTACACCCCCCCCCCTTAATGCTTATGAACACATAGATTAATTATCATCAATATAATAAATCTATTTTTGTATTAGCTTTCATTTGCTACCCATTGACATATTATGTGGACATTTTCTACCACCCCCCCCCTCAACATCTACCCTCATAGGGTTGAGCATCATGTAATCAATTTATCTTTTTATTAGCTTTCATTTGATACTCATGTTATTAAAAGAAAGTAACCCCCCACCAATGCATAGATTAATAAAACTCAATTTATTTGATTAAATTTAATTTGAAAATAAAATACTATAATAGCAAAAATTTTTGAGCGATTTAGTATTTTTTCTGAGAAATTCAATAGAGAAATTCTGAGAAAATCATAATTTTACTTTGCAAAATTGTCATAGATTTTAAATATCTGTGAAATTCACTATAAATCCTTAGCATTAATTATTTTTTATAGGGTTTCAGTTTTTATTCTGTGCTAAATAATATGTCAATAAAAAAATTTAAAATTGAAATAATTTCAGAGCGATTTAATGTATTTTCAAAGCAATTCAATAAACAAATTCTGTGAAAATCAAATTTTACTTATCCCGAATCGGCTTAAATTTTAAGATAAATAATTCAGTAAAAATTCTTAGCTTAAGTAATTTGCAATTAAGGAATAAAATTCTGATCCAGTTTTATTCTAGAGAAATAATATTAGTCAAATATTATTTATATTTTTGTAAATTAATCATAGTTCAAGCCACCTCAATATGATATATCCAAAATGAGTGAAGTACCCGTTCATCTATTTACAGGCTCGGAAGATTGGTTATCAACTATGATAGACGTCAATATTATGAAAGCAAAATTAAAAAATTTCAAACAATATAACTATCCTTCGTATAACCATTTAGACTTTATCTGGGGAGAAAACGCACCTTCACGTGTTTATAATGTGATTATAGATATTTTAAAAAAGGATATAAATAATAATAAATCTTAGCTATGGTGGATTAAATAATTGATAATCATTTGGGGTTGAGATTAAAGGTGGTGGTGGAATATCTGGTGAGATGCTAAGTGATGAAGGTTCAAGCTTGGAGGCTATAGACTTATTACTACCGGGGCATCTTGAAGTGAGTGGTCCATGGATGGTTATTAAATTTTTATTTTTTATGTTAAAAAGCAATATGATCACCTGTAATCATTAGTATCTTTTGTTCGTATTCTTTTAAAAGAATTTCAAAAGAGAAGACACCAGAAGTTTTTAAACAATACTGGATTTATGCTTGATAGATGGGTATTTTTTAAAGATTGATAGTTTGGGGTATCGTGATTGAAGGTGATTATTTAAAAAATTAAAAACTCCCTCTGCACCTCCCAATGGGGCTCCTAATATATTGAAATCTTGTAAGGGTGTCCGTCTAAAATTATCTAACATGGTGTATGTTGGAGGCGGAGAAGGGTAAATTTCACATTTATTTATATTTAAGGTAAATTAAGTTCATCAAAGTGTTTGTTGATTATATCTAGACAATTCTGGATTGAAAAAATGATCCCCGATATAGTACAATCGTCAAGGTGCCAAACGTGTAGATTAGAGGTCTGCATTGGGCGGGTTTTTGGACCAAAAGCCCACCCACCCAATGTTTAAAATAAAATAACCCGCTCGCCCAGCCCGCCCATAGTTTTAAAAAAAATATATACCCGCCCGCCCCGCCCATTTATCTAAAATTTCTTACCCGCCCATTGGTCTAAAACTTTTTACCCGCCCGCCCATTATTTATAAAAAATTTAACCCAAGCCCGATTATAAAATTTAATTATGGCCATTCTTTCAATTTTTTAAGCATTTAATAAAAATATTTCAGCATTATTTATAATTTAGAAAATAAATTTAATAAAGAAAATAATCAATTTAAATTATGGACAATTTATTTGATCAAATAGAATATTTATGAAAAAAATATAAATATAAAATTGATATTATATGTAATTATAATGCAAAAATAATAATGAATCGACATTTTCTGGATTCAAACACGTTCTTCTTTGTTTTGAAAACCTTCCAGCAATGCTAAATCCTTGTTCAGAAGAAGCACTAGTTGCAGGAATCGCCAATATTTTTCTTCCTAATCTTGATAGCTTTGGCAAATCTCATTTCGTTTCCACCAAAGTAGGATATCCGTTTAAAGTATATTTTCTTCCTCAAGTGAGATCCGGATGTCCCGTATGCAATATATGTAAAACTCTTTTTTGAAGTGAGTACGGAATGATTAATCTGCCATTCCAAAATAAAATACCATGCTATTTTTGTAATCGTTTTCATGCTATTCGGAATAGTAACAGAACAAAAACTATACAGTTTTATAAACCGGACCTCGAGTTAATATTAGAAACAGATGCATCTAACTAAGGATTTGGAGCTGTACTCATGCAAAGATATGATAATGGTAACGAATTTCCAATAGCTTACACCTCAAGAATTAACAAGCGAAAATAAAACAGTGAAATATATTAGAAATCTTATTTATGACACATTAACTCTATCAAGAAAAGAACTTAGAGAGGAAACCGCAAAAGATCCAATTTTAAGAAAGTAAAAAGATTAATAAATGTTACAAATATACAAAATCAAGCACCAGAATTACAAGCTTTTAGAACAAGAATAGATGAAATAGAAAATGATGACTGTATTTTATTTTGGAATGGCAGATTAATCATTCCGTACTCACTTCAAAAAAGAGTTTTACATATATTGCATACGGGACATCCGGGTATTACATCAATGAAATCCATTACGAGACATTATATATGGTGGGAACAATTAGATAAAGATGTAGAAAAACTAGTAAAGTGTTCGATTGGTACTATAAAAAAAGAAATATTATTATTGATCATTTAATTAATTATGATTTTTCTTTAGTTTGTTTTTGAACAAAAATTTTAAATTTCCTTAACCCTCCCGCCCATTGTTTAAATTTCTTAACCCACCCACCCGCCCGCCCATTGTTTCAAAATTTTTTAACCCGCCCGCCTGCCCATTCTCGAAACGCCCACTTAGATGGACGGCGGGCCGGCGGACGGGCCGAAACCCGCCCAATGCAGACCTCTACTGTAGATTGAGTTTGCATGAGAGAGCAATATCACTTATTAGGTGTTTTAAGGTATAGGAAAAAAGTAGTGGTCCTAATGGGTCACTCTGTTGGAGGCCTTCTGCAGAATTAATAATATAATCAGTAAATTTGAGTAAGGAAGGAATGCCATAGCTAAGATGGATGTAATTATGGTAGTCAGGGAAAGTTTCCAAAAAAGTATCGATCAATTTATTCCTATTAATTGAATTAATGGCTAGGATATGGTTCTGCTATATAATCTTCAGGTTTGAAGTTGGATAAAACTAGTTGACTGCAATAGATTGCGGCTTTACAGCCTCCTTTTCTCCAAATCCCACTTGATAAGGAGCTAAGCTTAAGGTTATTGTAGATTTGAGTCGATTACAAATAATTTTTGAAATGGTTCGTCGGTAGAAAATTCCAATAGCTATTGGGCTCACTTGATTTTCAGCTTTTTCAAGCGCAATTAGTCGAGCACCAAAGATTATTGGTGTTAGTTTATGTGGTAATTTCCCGAATTTTAGTTAAAGAATTAAGTAGAAATTCGGAATGTATAAACCCAAGAGGTCGATAATAAATGAGGGTCGAAGGTAATCCAGTCCTGGAGCAGAATCGTTTGGAAAAGATTTAATAGCGGTTAAGGCTTCTCCGGGAATGATATTTATCTTTGAATTTATTATAGGCAATATTTGAGGAATGTATTTGGGGCTCGGATGTTTTTTAAAAAGTTGATTTCTTGTGGTGATATTATCGGGTGCCAAAGTGTTTGCGTTAGAAAGAGCTCGGAGAGATTCTTTTAGATTGAAAATATTAATCTTATTATATATTAGTTTGTATGAGGTGTTACTTAAAGTCTTTTTAGCAGGATTGTTGATATTTGGTGTTAATTTTTCAAAATTAAAATAGAAATTTTCAATTCTTTCTTTGATGGTTTGGCATAGTGGGGTTAGATTATCTTTTGGTGGATTTAATATTAATGTTGGGAAATATATCAATTTTCTCCAATTTAGATCTTCTGGGTTTTGTAAAATATTATTAATGATTTTGATATAAAAAGTATAAATTAATTTAAGGGCTGCTTTTGGGGTTCGTGATATGGTAGGGCTAAAATAGCTTGTTAAAAATTTTGGGTTTCCAAATCAGGAATTGGATAATTTTTTATAAAGGTCTTTTCCTGTGTTGGATTTTCATTTGGTGGATAAAATAATTGATAGTCATTTTGGAGATTAAAGGTGGGGGTGTAATATCTAGTGAGATGCTAAGTGATGAAGGTTCAAACTGGCAGGCTGGAGGTTTATTATTACCTGGGCATCTTGAAGTGAGTGGTCCATGTATAAATAATTCTTAGTGAATAAAAAAAAATTTACATTTTTTATGCATTTTAAATATCTCATGTGATAATCAAATAAAAAGAGATAATTCTAGTAGCATGAAGAAGTCCGGGGTAATCGATGCAATTTTAAAATAACCATAGGTCCAAAAATAATTATAGTATTAGAATTTAAAAATGTCATTAGATATCACCACCAATAATTATACACTGATATGCTGGCAATTTTTCTTAAATATGCATGCTGAGTCCTGCTTATTGCTAAAGTTAAGTAATACTACTTATTTAGCCTTTTAAGTTATTTTTTGTCAGTTAAAAAGTCATCGAAAACTATCATAATATAGCAGCTCAAATTAGAAAAAAATTAATATGAATTAAAACCCCTTATTTAATTAGTAGTGCCTTTAGAATTATGGCAAACTTCATAGAACAATTAATATTTATATAGATCATAGAACATAATATATAAAAATATTTTGAAATATTAGAGAAAAATAAACCTATTTTTGAATCTTATTTCGCTTATAACACGTTTTTATTTATTGACTGAAAAAAACTGATTGAAGAATAGTAACAAACAGGCATTACATATTTTCTCACAAATATGTTCAGTCTTTCTGTAATTTTCCTTCTAGCCCGATGTCTATCTTGGCACTACTGCTGAACTGCCAGTGGCTCCTACAACGGCGGGAATACGAAGCAACGACTTCATAAAATTTAGATGGTGATCAAACCTTTAAAGTTATTTCTTTAATAGGAATTTTGTACACCATGATGGGGGTATTTTTATTTAAAAACATCTAATTTAAATTTTTTGAAAAATTTTTGCAATATTCTTTTATGAAAAATATGGTGAAAAACAAAAGCCGTTTCAAAGACTCATAGATATATATTGCATTGGTTACACAACTGTTGATATATTAAAAAAACATTTACAAAATTAATTCAATAAATTTACTACTAAAATTCTAGTTGGCCGAAGCTATGATAGTGTCTTAAATATGAGTAGAAGGATAGAAGGAGTTTAGGCTTTGATGTAAGCTGACGTCCCAAGGGTGGCTTTAATTTGGTGCTATTGTTATCGATAATTTAATAATTGTTCAATTATGTCAACCTATAAGGGCAGAAATGACTTAGGGATCTTACAGGGTTCATGTTTATTTTAATAGGGCTAAAAAAATATACAGTGTTCAAAGCAAGTCAGAACGAGGCACTGATACAATCACAACACTTTTTGATTATCGATTATCACTCGGTAATATCTTATTTGTGAAGCTGATTATTATCATATGTAGCCATTGAAATATTTTGCTAATTATCATTTGAAATTTTTTGCTATCGTTATTTTACTAGGCTTTCATTATTTTTTGCTTAACTCCTGTTTTAAAATAATTTGAACAAATTAAGATTATTTATATTTATTTAAAAAATATTAAATCTAATTAATTGACAAAATAAGTTCAAATCAATATATTTATATCAGAGACCTGCAAGCCCCGTATTTTAATTCTTTAAATATACCCGAGCCGGGCCAATTTTTTTTAAAAAATACCCGGGCCGGGCGCCGGGCCTGAAAATATTTTTAGAAAAGATATCAGGGCTGTGCCGTATATTTTAAAACCAAAATTTGAAATAGCCATTAGCCATAAAAATCAAAAATAAAGATTATATATCTTAAAAAAATCCGTGCCGGACCGTGTAAATGGTACCTCTGCAGGTCTTTGATTTATATATAACATTGCATATAATTAAACGTTTTGTCATTATATAAATTTATATTGCAATCAATCAATAGAAAAAGGTAGAATTAATAAAGTTTTAAATAAATTTTGAATATAAAAAAATAATACAGGCAAACCATTGAAATTAAGTTTGAATCTTACAATGTATTCAAATTTCTTTTGTTTTAATTTATATATTTTTTTACAATAATGTTAAATCTAACAAAAAATTTACTAATTTGATCCATATTTTCGATTGTCTCAGCTTACTAATCACCACATTAATAATGAGATTTTGCACAAATAATCAAGAATTTCACTAAATTCAATCTGCTCTACTAATTCACCTTCAAGTTCAACTGCCATCAATAAGCCACCTACCTAGATTATTTGGCTTATATTGGCTAGCTGTCTTTTAGTTTGTTTTAAAAATTTCGTTCACAACTCACTTGTGTAAAAGATAATGTAAGAAAATATTCTTATACAATATGGTTTGTGGAATGTATGTATTCTTACATTTTGTTTTTAACTAACGATACTCCACTTCAACTTTCTTTCATATATCCCATGAATTTCTATTATTTTCACTCATTTCTAATATGCACCATTACTATGAATAGCAAGTGAATTGCCATATATTCTCGAAAATAAAATTAGTTCTTTTCGTAGTTTCTAGTATTGACTTTTATTATAGAAGATATTCTAAGCCTTTTTAGTTATGCCTTCTTTGTTAATTTAACCAATCCGTCTAGTCTAGGATAGAAATATTGAGTATCCATTTTAAGATACTTATTTTTTTTAAATCTTTTGGTAAAACTGGTTTATACATCTGATCAACACTTTTCTCAGGGCCTTTTTTAATTAACTCTACTGAATGGTATTTCCGTTTACATAAAAATATTTTCGGGTATCTTCAATAATAGGTAGATTGCCCACAACCATAAGTGCTAAGTTTGAACAATTGATTAGTAATGTAATATTAATCAGGCACGATTCTAGCAGCATCCGTTTAGGGTGGGGGGGGGCAGACAAATGTTTTGGAGGAAGTTTAAAAAAAATTTCACCACCATAGAGCGAATATCTAATTTATTTGAACACAAAATTGATCATATAAAAATATCAAGAATCAAACATGTTTATAATATTAGTTGGAATTAGGGATAAGAATTGACTTATAGCTGGAAAGAAATAAGTTGATTTTATTATTTTACAAATATTATATAATAACGCTGATATAGTTTAATTGTTCTTAACAAAATCTATGCCAATATTTAGAGTCTCAATTGATCTTAATTAATCTTTAGACCAGACACCGGCGGAATCAAATCTTAATGAGTTATAAGCAAATTAAGGAAATTGTGTAATTTTGTTGACGATAATTACCAAAACTTATAACATTGTGTAGCCAGTTAATTGATCCTAATTGATCTTCAATCCTGACAACAACGGAATCAAACGTTACTGGGTTATACGCAAAATAAGAAAGTGTTGTCACTTTGCCAAAATCGAAAATAAGAAAGATCATGTCCTGAAATTTGGCAAATATTTAATTTGTGCTTTAATATTCTTTGAACCGGATATCCGTATAATTAACCATAGCCGTTATATGAATTTAAAAGAGTAAAGTTGGCCGAATTATTTACAGAAAGTGAGGATCAATTACCGAAACTTATATCAATACGTTAATTGATCCTCCAGAATTTTAAACCATATACCAGCGGAATGAATTCCTCATGAGTTATAGACAAAATAGAAAAGTTTTCGCATTTTGCCAAATTCTAAAATTATAAGATTCTTTCTTAGTTAAGGCCAATATTTGTGCTTTAATTGATCCTCCGTATTCTTCAAACGGAATGTCAAAAAATTAATGGAAGTGAGTTATCAACAATATAAATAAATCATAAATTTTTAATATAGCCGAGCGACTTGAGAATCAATTACTGAAACCCATTCCATTGTGTAGCCCTTTAATTGATCCTAATTAGTGCTGCGAAGTAACGTCAAAAAAGGAACGCCATTTGTTACCTTCATCTAAAGGTAACGAGTAACGGCAATGCGTTTCTTTTTTTGAGTAACGGTAACGCAAAACGTTACTTTACTCATTACTATATTTTTTCTTAAAAAATATCAATAAAAAGAAAAACATATTTTATTGTATTATAAAATTACTATTTATTTTTGAATTCTTAATATTTAAGCCGAGTTTTAATTCATATCAACCACTTCCAACATTTTTTTTTAAATTTTCGTTGTTAAGTTATCAGTCGAAATTAATATTCAATCAAAATTCAAAGTAAATAAAATGATATTATTAATTAATTTATAATTTATTTTAAAAGAATATTATGTCCATAGTACTTACTTCTTCAGTTGAAGAAGATTTAACCCTTCCCTGGCCACAATTTGAATTATATTTTAAACCAATTGTACCAAGTCTACACTTTGAAAATGTAAATTACGTCCCAACGCAAATATTTCAACGTCAGTGTCAAGTAGCTCAAACTTAAAAAAACATTTGAAGGTAAAGAATGAATTAATATATAATTATTTTAAACATATAAAAATGTAATCATGAAATGATTTTAAAAAAATTTATTAAAATTTCATTATAGATTTTATTATTAAATACTATATATATAGCATCTTATTATTTAACCATGTATTCAATAGCTACGGCTCTTTCAATTTTAGAGAGCGAAGAAAATATGCATTTGGGATATCTCACTCCCACTATAATCATTATAATATCAAAACTTATAAAATTGGCTTTAAATAATTTTAAGTTTTGTAAGCTGTTTATTGATTCAATCCTGGAAGCCATAGATAAAAGGTATACAGTTCAAATATTGCTTATAATTTATTTTTTGACTATCATTTTTCAATAGATTCAAACACATCTATGATGATGAATATATACTATCGGCAATAATTCACCCACTATTTAAATCGGATTGGCCCTGGATAAAATTAGAGGTCAATAAAGGAAGAATGCTGGAACTTATTTCCAGTTTGAGAAAAGATATTGATAAAGAAAGAACAAGCTTGATTCCTTTATCCAACACACACACTAGAATATTTTCAAAGATAAAATTTTTTTTGATAAGGAAATGAATGAAGATCTCTGTAAAGATGATCTTTCAAGTTTTTTTCAAAATAAAGATATTTCCTTAAATATTTTTAATAAATTCCCCTAATTGAAATTTTTGTTTATTAAATATAACACCACTCTCCCATCCTCTGCGCCAATTAAACGTGTGTTTAGCACGGCGAAAGCTGTGTTGAGTACTAAGCGCTCATGTTTATCTGATCCAAATTTTGAAAATCAATTGTTGTTAAAAATAAATAAAAAATTGTTACATAAAGATGTTATCTTATGATATATTATTTTTGTATAATTTTATTTATATTATAATTATATATGAAAATTTTATTATAAAAAGATTATCTTATATGTTCTTTTTGTATAGTTTTATTTTATTATATATTGTCGGAAAAAAATAAATATTTTTTTGCATTATATATAACACTTAATTTTTTTTTTAAGTAACGAATAGCCCGTTACTTTTTTGAAAAGTCTGTAACGCGCGTTCCTTTTGTAAAATGGTAACGAGTAACGGTAACGCGTTCCATTTTTCAGATGTAACGAGTAACGGTAACGCGTTTCTTTTTTGTAGTAATATTTACAGCACTAATTCTAATTGATTTTCATACAAATCACCGGCAGAATTTACCATTAATAAGTTATAAATAAAATAAAATAGTTTTGGCTCTTGCCAAAATCAAAAATAAAAAGATCATATCAAAAGCTCCTTAAAATTGGTCGAACTATTGAAAGCACTGACAATGAATGATATGCCATTTTTTTAATGCTTCGTTAGTGCTTCAATCCGTGTAGTAGTCGAAATTAGAGAAAATATTATAAGCAAAAATATAAACTTTGTTCAACTTCACGCTTAGAAGTAGCACTAATGATGAAACTTATATAATTCTTTGGTGGTTTGTGTCAGTAAAAGTTAGTGCTTCAATCACTTTTGTATCCGAAATTAAGAATAGAAAGTTATTTACAAATAAAATAAACATAATGGCGGCCAACCAAAACTATAGTAGTACTATACTAAACCAATGACATATAATAATACCTGAACTGACGATTCATTCATTAAAAGTGTACGTCAATACAAATCAGCTGGGGACGCCATTTTGGTAACCTTTAAAGTAATTATTCTCATGTAAAAAGCTGCTATATATTTTCTAATGGAATTAAAAAAACAAATATATATTATCCTAATTTTATGATTAAGATTGATGTTATTTGTAAATATGTTATTTTAAAAAGATGTTTCAAAAACAATTGACACTTTAAATATTCTTGAAGATATAGATTTGGAGAAACCTGCTAGTCATGTAAGCCCTATTTATTAAAATTCTTGTGAGATTTATTATTTGTCTATATTTTAATATTTATTACAATATTTATATTATAAAACATATTTTTATAAGAATGTTTCAAAAACAATTGACACTATTAATATTCTTGAAGATGTAGATTTGGAGAAACCTGCTAGTCATGTAAGCCCTATTTATTAAAATTCTTGTGAGATTTATTATTTGTCTATATTTTAATATTTATTACAATATTTATATTATAAAACATATTTTTATAAGAATGTTTCAAAAACAATTGACACTATTAATATTCTTGAAGATGTAGATTTGGAGAAACCTGCTAGTCATGTAAGCCCTATTCATTAAAATTCTTGTGAGATTTATTATTTGTCTATATTTTAATATTTATTACAATATTAATATTATAAAACATATTTTTATAAGAATGTTTGACTTTTTAAATACACGGAACATAGTTGCTAAAGGGTTTAAAAAACCACTAACTACAAATTCACTTTCTTATTATGAAATTTTTTTTGAGATGTGCATTACAACTTTAAAATCCTTAAAGTTTGAAAGTGGAAAATACGTTTATAGATCAAAAAAAAAGTCTGCATTATAGGCTTAATCTTGTCAATGAAAAGCATTTTGGGAATTGGGAGGGAATTATTATTAGGACCTAACCCCAAACTCAAGTATTTTATTTAGCATTATATATATTTTGTATATTTATTGCTTTTCATATTTTAGATATCTTTTAACCTACAAAACATCTCAAGATCATCTAGAGCTCTTCTTTAGCTGTTTACGAAGCAGAGGAGGTTTTAATAATAACCCTTCTGCCTATCAATTACGATCAGCTATAAGAGGCATTATGATAGCAAAGATGGGAGCCTTATGCACAGGTAATTGTATTCCACTCGATAATACAAATCTTTTTTGTGGAGATTATCAAGATAATGATGATGACAATATACAAGCTATAGATTTTTCTTTTATAGATGTTCCAGATATCCAAAAATTATCACCATTCGTTGATAACATCGCAATTTATATATCAGGATATATAACACGTAAACTTATATCTGAAAATAAGGTAAAGTGTTATATATGTATTTCTGCAATGATTGTTAAAAATTGTAAAGATCAAGAGAGCTATAATTTAATTAAAATTAAAAACAATCAGGGATTAATAATTCCTTCCAGAGATGTATCTAGATTATGCCAATATGCTGAAAGTGGTTTCCGTACATTTGAACATAATAATCAAATTAAAAGGCCTTGTATATTTAAACGAATAGTATCTTTTGTGATTTCAAAAGTAGAAACAAATATTTTTGATAATCTGGTTGATCACATGCTAGATCAAGAAGAAACATCAGCCATTATCAAAAATTAATTAGATTAATAGTTGAACGTTACATAAACATAAGATTTTATCATTTTGCAGATAAATTTAAAGGACAATAAATATATCTATATAATCTTTAAATGATATTAGATATATATTGTAACTATATATTTTTAATTATAAATAATATCTATAAATCCTTTTTGTAATTCATGAATATTATTTCTATTATAATAAACAATTATTGATTTTCATCATAAGATTAATAATCTCATAATATTAAGTTATGAACTTCAAAAAATAAAAAGGTAAGAGTAAGCTAAATTTATCTGAAGTCTTAGAAATGTTTTAATTTATATAATCTATATTTTTTTTATTGATAAAATAAACTGGATAATATAATATAAGGAAAAATAATTTTTTATTTGCAATACATAATTTATCCTAAGATATATCTATTAAATCAATATGATCCAATTAGCACAACTGATTAAATATTAAATTCATATTATATTTATTTAATAATATAACATATTTTTTATAATATATATATTATTGAGAATCTGAAGATTAAACATTTACTTTATATTTAAAAAAAAGAAATACCTCTATTTTTAAGATTCAGGATCACAACTTTAAAATTGAGAGAACTTTACATTTATTATTTAAGAAAAATATTGAAGAGGATGCCTAATATTCTGGATTTCTAAGTTATATTTTACTTTTTTATTAATATTATAATGTAAATTTTTAGCTAGAATTCTTTAAAAATTAACTTATGTTTAGATGTTTAAGCCAAACAATATGAATATTTATAATAAAAATCCTGATGATTCAGTTTATCACCTTGTATGATTCGAAATATTAAAAGGGCAAGTAAAGTCTCATATTAAGATAAACATAAATTTAAGCAATGATTTAAATATATCTACCTTATTAGATATTTTAAGAATAGAATAGAAACTAAAAACAATTATATTGTGTCTTAAGAAAAACAAATGATAAGTAAGGGAACTTTATTAGATACTTTATATTCTATGTATAAAAAAATGTTTAAAATATAAATTTTAATAATTTAGTCATATAATTTTAAATTATTTGAATTTGGTCTGCTAAATATATATCTTCTTGGAAGAATAGCCTTGGAATATTGTGGAATAGGATCCTTGATGGTACCATTAATGCAGATGGATGTGGATTTAAATTCTTTGTTAAGTATCATAGGAAAAATTTCAGATATAGTAATAAATTAGGCTCTCGTTTAAAATTTTAATAATAATTTCTTTTACCAAAATGGCGGGTCCAGCTGATTTGCTTTTAACGACGCTTAAAAATGCATTTTAATGAATGAATCGTCAGTCTAGGTATTATTATATGTCATTGTACTAAACACGTAGACGTAGCCAGAAGGGGGGACAAGGGAAAATTCCCTCCCCTCTCAGAAATTTATCACTTTTTGTAAATATCATTTTTGGCTAATAAAAAATATCCCCCTTAATCCTCCCCCCACTCCCTGACCCTCAAATATGTATGCATATATCTTAAATAATAATTTTTTAAAAGAAAGAATGTAAAAGTTGATATTTTTTTATAAAACTATTCATCATAATTTATAGATTTTTGGGAAAATAAATTTATAAATATATAAAATGAATCAAAAATGCTTTTTAATAAATGGAATATAAGCCTAAGATAAGTCTTAAGACAGAAGTGAAATGTATTATAATTATTAATAATAGATCCATAAAATTACTAAATAATATAATATATCAAATATAATTTTTTATAAAGTGAGTAATTTTAATTTATTTATCTTAATAAAAGTAAAATATAATTATAAAACTATTGATAAAATCAAATCATAAATTAAAAAAATATTAAAGCACGATACAAACAGTGGAATATTATATGTCGTAATTTACAGTATATCTAAATATCAAATAACAATCAAAGCGAATTATATATTTTACAGAAAATTATAAAATATTGATAAGGACATCAGAAA
Source organism: Gordionus sp. m RMFG-2023 (assembly GCF_954871325.1). Lineage (NCBI taxonomy): Eukaryota > Metazoa > Nematomorpha > Gordioida > Chordodea > Parachordodidae > Gordionus > Gordionus sp. m RMFG-2023. The sequence continues at coordinate 27,165,420 of NC_088776.1, forward strand.
ATATCTTTTAAAGACATTGTGGGATGAATAATATGAAGATTAAATTTAAATATCATTTTTACTTAAAATAAATAGATGGCATTAAATAATTGAATGCAAATTATTGCTATATTTAATATCAAGAGCATTGATTAATAAAATTTGTTAAATTTTTAACTGTAATATATTCTCTAACTGTCAAATATGTCTGTAAAAGTGGAATTTTACCTAGTATTTTATAACTAATTCTATAAAATAGAGTAAAATCAACTATATGTCTACTTACTTTTTATAAATAAATTTCTTATAATTGTTTGGAATAAATTATTACCATACTTTTATATTAAGGTATATACAATACAAGTAATTTATTATATTTTTATTTTATATAAACTAATAAAAATATATTTCATATTTGTTTTAGGCTTATTTTTTTTATTAAAATTTGTAAAAATATTTTATGACTATATATAGACAAAAGTAACCCGGCCGAAGGCCGGGGAAAAGCGCCGAAGACCTCCCAAAAGGGGTTCTGGGGGCGAAGAACCCAGTAATTTTTTAATTCCCCCCCCCTTATGAAAATACTGGCTACGTCTATGACTTAACATCTGGTTTGTAAATTCAAATTCCATAATTACTTTGGTTAATAACCGCTATATGAAAAAATAATTATACTCTAAGGAAATGTTGTGAGGTCAATTTTGACTAGAGAAATGATTCACTAACGATGAAATGAAACTTATATCATTCTTTAGTGCTCCGTTAGTAGAGGTTTGTCCTTAATCAGTTTAATAGACGAAATTAAAAAAGTATTAACGAAATGAACAAAAAAATGGCCGCACACAAAAAACAAAACTAGAGCAGCGACAAACATCCTATTTTTACCATGATTTAGTAATTAAATAGTTAATTTAAATTCCGATGTTGACTTGGTTAACCGATTTATAAATATTTTTATAAGCTATGCAAACGAAATCAAACGTTACTGAGTTACAAACAAATTAAAAATGATGGTGTATAGCAAATGTGGCAGAAATAATATTCTATAACATACAAAAAAAGAAATGCCTACTACATCCCCCCCCCCAAAAAAAATCAATATCTATCTCAATATATGTTGAAGGTATTTGCCCCCCCCCCTCTCTCTTTCGGTATTGAAGGCACTAGCTTATCCCAAAAGAATTAGCGTCTTTGAAAATCATCCCTGATTTTGATTTTTTTTATACTTTACATGAAAGGAATATATTGATCATTCAATAAGTAATAAATGCCCATGTCAGCACGTGAATAATTATAGTTGTCAATCTTTTGATTAAAAAGCAAATTTTCAGTATATTTTATTATCAAAGTAGAATGAATTCACGGCTGGAGATCAAAATAAATCATGTAAATCCCAGCACCGGGCTTATAATAGCCTTGCACCCGTTAGTAATAATGAACATATCAGAACATTGGACACGAATTAAAGCGCAAGAAAATAATCCTTTACAAGGTAATATTATTTTTACCTTACAATATAATTTAAAATAGTCATTGGTGCAATAATTGGCAAACAAATCGAAAGAAATATTTGCATACTTAATTCCTTCGAAATTAGATATGATTTGATTAATGGTATTGTGGTTGATAAAGATTATCTAAAATTTAAAGAATCTCATTGTATTTTCTTTTGCTTATTATTATTATATGATTTAATAGTTAAAGAAGTTTTTTCTGAATTAGAATTTTTAGGATGGTATACTGTGGGAAATGAGACATTAATAACTGATATTTCAATTCATAGACAAGTAGGATTAAGATGTAATAATATTGTTATTAAATATTTTAGATATGTGATTTATATGAAAACCCTATAATGATGAAAATGATTATTGATACAAAAATTAATGATGTATATATGTATAATTTTATTCAAAAATATTACATAATTTATAGCTACCAATAACTATGTATGAATCAATAATTGATTTTGAAAATGGCAAGGTAATTTTTTTTACAATAATTTTAACATGTGAAATAGGCACAAATGATTTTTAGAGAGTTATCATATTCATTAGCCACTGAAGAAGCTGAAAGAGTTGGTCTTGAACATATTGCAAATACAAATTTATGTTTTGGAGAAATTTCACAAGATTCACTAGGTATTATATATATATATATGGTTAATTATAAAATGTAATGTAAACAATATTAAAAATCTATAACCTATCATGGGCCTTTACTGATCACTAAATCATTATATGTAAATTGTGTAATATTTCATTATAATTTAATTTAAAATATGCTTTGGCCTCCTTCCTATAAATATTTTACATTTTATTTTAATATCCTTGAGAGTTAAACCTTATCCTTAGTTCAGAACGCTATTACCATTTTTTTTGCCAATAGTGATACCAATATGGTATCAGTTAAGGATATGCAAATCCTAGCCTATAAATAATATTGGTCTAGACTGTGTAGGGCATAATCTTAATATATGATATTCAATTTTTTAAATAAATTGATATATTTAAAATTCTTGCAAGTAACAAGGCACCAATATTTTTAATTTGTTGGAATATTTTTTTACAATTAAAAAATATTAAATTCTATATTTAAATAAATTTCGGCCAGGCAGACAAATAATATTTATTTTGCATTTAGCTAAGACCAGGTTTAGGGTTACCAGACACCCTATTTATTTTAAGAGGATATTTTGGTATCTATTTTTATTTTCTATTAATTTGTCCTTTTCAAAAATATATAAGATTTTTTACATATGGGGAAAATATTTTTATAATTACATCATAATAAGTCTTTTTGTTTATATTTTTTTTCACATTTTTAATTGTTTGAAATGTTAATTTAGAAAATACGAATAAAATAGAATAAATGAAATTAAATACTAATATTACTTTATTAAATAATATTAATTGTAATTAAATAAATTATAAATTAACATAACATAAATTAAAGTCTACAAAAATTTATAAAAATTTCTTCTTAATATTACATTTTTTTATCGCTATATTTATACTACTAAAATTTACATCATATAATTTCGTCATATTCAAATTTTAATATTTAACTTTATATATAAAAAAAAACTATTTTCCTTAACTATTCAAATTTATATAAACCACTATTTAATTAAATTAAAATACAAATAATAACATTCTAATTATTACAACACCTTTCCACTTACGTTGGATCCACCATTCTGTCAATGAACAACTTTCTTTCGATTTCGACTTAGCCTTGTATCTCCACCAAATCTATTCTTCTTAATCTTTAATGTATTCTAATTTATAACTACAGCTGTCCTTTGCCTAGTATTCTTAGTTTCTAACAACCGTTCGTGTCCGATTACAGCTTGAACATTGAGTTATTCCCATCTTTCGTGGGCATCTCTTTTGTCTCATAATGTCTATGATAAAGATTGCTTATAACGATCTTTTGTAACGATAGTGCCTCTTGTCATGATCCTACCGATACCAATCTCTTATAACAATAACCATTTCTTGTAATAAATATATCTTATACAATAACGATTTCTTGTATCTTAAATGATCCCAAATAAAAATCCGATCTCTAAATGAGCTCGATTGCAGCATGAATTTTCTAATGATGAAAGCCGTTTCTCTTTATGAAGATTTTGGTTAATCAACTAATATTTTGCTGAATATTATCAACTTAATTCACCGTTAAACGTATATCTTTAATAAAAATAACGAATTTTTTTTAGCTAAAACGATCACTTGTACATATAACGATCTCCTGTGACGAATTCCTTTTAATTATCACGATCTCTTGAGACTAAAACCATTACTTCTATACTTTTTCGAACTACGACCATTTGCCTGGTTATTGATACCATTGTTTCTTTGCTCTCATTCTTTCGTGTAGATGGTCATTTCATACATCCCCTTCCCCCTTTATTTAGAATTTCTTTTCAGAGTTCATTAGACTGAAGGTTTAGGCGCATCATAGTACATATGGGTTTCGGCACCAATGTTTGAAATGTTAATTTAGAGGATACAAATAAAATAGAATAAATAAAATTAAATACTAATTACTTTATTAAATAATATTAATTGTAAATAAATAAATTATAAATTAAAAAGCAAAATAAAAATTAAAGTCTACTAAAATTTATAAAAAAAATTTCTCAATATTACATTTTTTTATCGCTATATTTATACTACTAAAATTTACATCATATAACTCGTCATATTCATATTCAAATTTTAATATTTAACTATATATAAAAAAAACTATTTTCCATAACGATTCAAATTTATATAAACCACTATTTAATTAATTGCAAATACAAATAACATTCTAATTATTACAACCACCATTTCAATTTTAAATCAACAGATTATAGCTGCAAACATTTTAAATATATATTTCCTGATTTGAAAATAGCTAAATATATTTCCTGCACTAGAACTAAAACCGGTATAATAGTGCGCACAAATTGAGCATTTGCGTTTGCAGTATTTTTTTTAATGCAACGCATCTTTGTTTAAATTGAAAGCAGTACGATTTTTCCTTTATTTAAAATTGAACGTGATTTAATTTTTATTAAACAATATGGATTTCCTTAGTTTACAAGATAAACAACTATTTAAGATAAACAACCAATTGCTTATTTTAATTATACAAGTATGAGGTGAACATTATAATTTACAAATAATGCAAATAATAATTTAATTACATTTTCAATTCTTTAATAATAAAAATGTACACTAGAACATGTAAGGAATATTAAATATCTTATTAAAATAATATAATCATACCATCTTACCCAATTTTATTTAATTGGTCTTTGAATTTTTTTTCACATAAGGTGATGTCAAAATAAAATATTGTTAGCTCAATAAAACATAGTAAGTTTTCTATATAAATAGTCAATATCTTAAAAAATCAAACACTATTATTCTTTTTATATACATAATACTTTATTTTATTTCTTATGATAATATTGACTAAATTATATGTCAATGAATTAAAATCCTAGAAAGGCTTCAAATTTTGATCTCAATAATTAATTATTGTGTCAAAATTTATAATATATATACACTATTAGATCTTAATTGTAACTTCTTCCAATCATGTTACTCCTGATATTTTTATTTATTGGATTTTCATAACTGTTTACTCAATCTTATTCTTTCATAATTTGATTATTATAATATTGATTTGTTTATCCTACCTTAATATATTTATAATAATCTATATATTTTAATAAAGATGCTAAATAAATTTTGAATAGTTTGCTTATTTATATATATTTTTTAAAAATGGACACTATAATATGGAATATTACTTTATTATATATATAAATAAACATATTTACAAAATAAACACACTAAGATAAAATTTATTTAATGTTTGATTTAAAGTTGTTTCTGTTGAACTTGTTAGTGATAATTCAATAGTATTTTGATCCTTTGATTGCTCCATCAAAGTATGATACAATCTTGATACTTCACATTTAAAAAGTATTTATTTGAATGGCTCATACTTTCCAAGCCTTCTGCCATTGATTGTAGATACAATCTAAAATAATATTAAATTTATAGATAAAAATATATATTTTACCGGCTTTCAGGTGGCACCCTTTCCAAAAGAGCCAAAAGTCTTTCACCCATGAGTGCATTTATTTTTGAATCAGTAGCCTTTGGTGTAGTTTCTTTAGGACTAAAATTATCAGTAGTTTTTCTGTCCTTTATCATTGGCTTCATGAATTTTATATATTCATATTCAACTTCTTCTTTAAGCATGATACAGTTGTATCATGCTGTGGAAACTCCATCTCCATGCTAATAAAAATATAATTTATCACTGTTTATATATATTTACCTTAAACTAATGGTTGATAAACCATCTAAAACTTATTCTAATAATAATATCAATTAATATATTCTAAAATTATATAAATATCAATTAATATATGAGATAAATTATACTTACAATTTTGTATCCATTTTCAAATTTTAGCTCAAAATTAAAAAAGCTTAAAAAAATTAAACCAGTTTGCTTTTTTTAACGCTTGCCGTAAAAAAATCCAATTTGCACAATGCCATTTAAAATGCATTCTTTTAAAACGGAGCGTTGCAACGCTCAATTTGTGCGTACTATAATATTTTTTTCAACTGTTTAATATACGACAAATTTTACCTAGTAACACAATTAATACATATTATATATTATATTTTTGATCGTCATTTATTTTTTGAGTATTATGCAAAAATAAAAAAACATATGGTTAAATGTTTTGCTTTTACTATATCAACTTTAACATTTTATAATTTTTTCTTTTATTACCTCTCTCCATGCCCCCATGTTAAATTTAAAAAAAATGGGGAGAAAAGCTCGTTCTAACCTCATAAAAATAGCCTCAATGCCACTATTTTGATTAGATCATATTTTGAAGTATTTCTAATATCAATTTTGTTCGGGTAAATTGATATTCTATAAAATTGTTTTTTCTTTTATAAAATATGATTTTTGGGTGGTAAAAATGTATATTAACCCTTTACTACAGAGGTGGAAAAAACTCCCTTAACTACAAAGGTGGGGTCTATTTTACCCTAGATTTTGAGCTATATCTCAGAACATATTAAAGTTTGAGATCTAAAATTTTGAATATATATTAAGAAATTATTGGAGATAATAAATAAAAAATCTTAGATTAATAGTTACTTCTAAAAAAAAGTTTTGCAAATTTTCCTAAAGTTGCTGTTTTTTTTTGAGACTTTCCTTTATTCATAGTATTATCACCAAAAAAAATTCAAAAAATGCAAATTTTATTATATATTTTATTTATTCAATGTTGAATAATGATAATTTCATAAATTTTATAAAAAAATATCAAATATAAAAAAAAATATTAATCATCAAACATCATGTAAATTTTTATAAAAACATTCACCACAAAAAGTATTCATATGATCTTTACATATAAATTTAGAACAATTTAAACAAATAATGGTTGTTTTTTTGTCTGGGCAATCATAGCATCTTCCTTTTTTTTGAAGAAGTAGGTTTTTCATCAATAATATTGAGAACATCCCCAATGTTATTATGTAATAATCTACATGTTCTCATATCTTTTGATCATATATAGAGTAATGAGCTCCATTGCTAATAATTTTATAAATTTAGATCTTTTTATGTTCAATTTATTATTAGCTTTATAAACGATGAGTATAAATTATGTATATATTTACCATTGTATAAAAAATGCTCAAGGGCCATCTATTCGATTTTCTTGATATAGAATATATGGAGTATAGTTGATCAACTACATCAACTCCAGTTTTTGTTAAATTATAAAATGTTATAATTTCTTTTTTTCATATCACCAGTTGATGAATCAATTTTTTTATCATAATGTAGTGTAGAAAGCAGCACTACATTTTTATACCTTTTAGTTATATATGAAATTAGAGTTGTATTTTCTCTAAATACAAATAAACTTGAGTTTATATTTCTTTTTTTATCAAAAAATAAAGCAGGTATCTGTTTAATTTTTTTTTATAGTTCCAACTAAGGTTAAAGAATGAGAATTTAACAAATGATTAGCTAATTCATAGCTTGTAAACCAATTGTCAGTTGTAATATTTCTATTAGTCCTTGAAATTGGTTGAATAAGTCTTTCAACTACATCAAATGGTTTATTTGAAAATTTGTAAGGTCCTTCTGGCTGATTACCAGTATATAATTCTGTTTTTAATGTATAAAAAGTCCTGGAACCCACTAGAGCATAGATTTTAAGACCATATTTTGATAGTTTATTTGGCATATATTGCCTGAATGGACACTTGCCTTTAAATGCAGGAATTTATCAATAGTAACATATTGTCCAAAAGAATAAGAATTATTGCAATTATCATTAAAAATATTAAAAATTTCTCTAATATGTGTTGCTTTATCATATCCCTTGTATTCATATCATCAAATCTTAGAACTTTCAATAGAAATTGGAATCTATTTATATTCATTGTATATCTAAATATATTTACACCAAATCCATCCTTATTCCATAAAGATGGTTTGATTATTAGTAAACCAACCAGAGCATTAAATTCATTTTCATTCATTTTAGTTTGATAAATAGAGTCATTTTTTTGAAGAGACTCAACTTTTGATTTGTGTATTTTAAAATTAAATCTGTAATAATTGTTGAAATGAATAGTTTAAAGCTTTCTAGGGGGGATTTTGCATTTATTGCATGTGATTTAACCCATGGCAAACAAGAAATTATATTATGGGATCTAGTTCTTTTTTGAGGCAGGCATTCTTTATTCCACTTGATTTTGCCATCTTTACCTTAATTTTTTTATATAACATATTAAAAGATAGCATATTTTACTGTAACAATGTTTATAATTATCTTCACACTCATCACTATCTATATCATCTTCCTCTGTGTCTGAGTTGTGATTGCTGTTATATAAATAATCATCACTTGACTCAGAATCTACTTCACCTATATAAAATGATATAAATATTAAATAGAAAATACTTCCAGAACTTGATGATATTAAATTATCCATATGCTCGTTTTATAGTATTTAGCTCCACAAGAAAAAAAAATAGTATAAAATTTAAAATTTTGGGTCACAATATAACAATGAAAAATTTTAAAAAAAATTCGTAAGTACAAAGGTGGGACCTATACTACCCCAAGCTCAACAAATTGCAAATATTTTAAAAAATATCATATCAATTATCTTGAAATTTGGTAGATATGTTCCTTATAACAAAATATTAAACTACTATAAAAACCAGGTCATATTATCTTCAGGATTTTTAATTACCATGATTATAAAACCGTGGGGTATTATTTCCCCACCTTTGTAGTGAAGGGTTAATCTTTATTTTTGAAAAATAGTAAAGGTTTAAAAAATTACTTTTACAGGTACTAATCATATAATGCATTATAAAAATTCATCAAGCTCTCTGATAGAATTAAAAATTATAGCCGCATATGTATATAATTATATAGTTTTAATTAAAAAATTATCCCTTAGAGGTTAATACTCTAGAAAATAAAGTCACGTCTCGCTAAACCCCGGGTTCATTATATCCCCGGTCTCCCCTACTTTATTATAATTTTTTTTATTTTTGAAAAATAAAAAAGTTTTACTCTTTTGATGTAAATTATATAATATCATAAGACATTTTTATATAAAATTATTATAAACTTTATATTATGTTAAGAAATGCAATCAAGTTCTGTCTGTGTTACTATAACGTTTTAATTTTCTTTAGCAGTGATTTTACATCATTATTTTTTTTTCTCTTTTATATTCATTGAATCTGACTATTTTCCTAATTCCGATTGTTTTAATTTAATTAATTAACACTTATCTTCTATATATAGTAAACAATCAGTTGATTGCGCAGCAAAACGCGATTAAAATGCTTAATTCCAGATTACTTGTGGTCATCAATTATTTGAAAGATGTGCAAAATGGTTTGAATGCTATAGTTTAAATTATATATTTTGCTCTAGACAAGTTTCCAAAAAAATATGAATTACTACGGGAAGCTAGCAGCTTATTGAATCGGTTACCTATATATAAAGATCCAAATTATGATAAGGAATACCTTAATGTAATATTTCATTTTTTAAGGTATATTTGATATGAGAATTGAATAATTTAATGATCGATAGAATTATTTGATCTGTGAGTAAGCAAAAAGTTTCATAAAATAAGAAAAAGATTCCTAATCAAAAAGAGAAAGAGAGAGAGTTGAATTTTTTGGTTATATCTTCTCGTTTAAATTATAACTAATTTTATTTATTTAAAACTTTATAATATATATATAGTTAAATATTATTTTAAGGAAAATAACGATGTGGCCTTGTTAACTTATCTTGGAGAAATGACTAAAACATGTGATACTATAAATCAGGTAGCATATTTTTTTAAATAATTATTTCAAAAATTTTGGTTATAGTTCGTTAACAAATTCAACTGCCTTCAAGACAAACAAGCTGCATCCAGAAGAATAAGAGGAGGATTGATATGCTAGCATTAGCATATGATGTTAATTATTTCCAATATTCACATATTTGTTTATGTGTGTTTTACCTTATTTTTGTATTATAGTTTTATCATGATAGAATAAATTCAAAATATATTTTTAGAGGATATATATTCATATATATCGATAACTTATCAAGATAAGATTATTATTTTATTTAATTATATAAAGAAGACCTGGGATCCGCTCAATGGAAACAACATTAAATCATAAACTACTCGATAAATCTAAATAAATAATATCTCATTTTATTTCACATACTTTTTGCATAAAAAAATTATTTTAAAAAAGCTATTATATTTTGGTTCATATTTATTTCTCTATAATAGCAAAATTGTCATTATTTAATTTACCAGTATAAATAATGTTAGTTTTTAATTATCGAAAACCTCGATTTATTCACTAGCGTTCAGGGTAAGATCTCGCAAAGGAAATAATACAATCTTTTAAAAAATTATTATATTCGTTTACAAATTTTCTGGTGACCTAAAGGAATATTTATATTTGAAACTAAGCATAAGGATAGAAATATGTGGATCCAATCGACTTTATAGTTCTATTTAGTATTTAAAAAATTTTTAACTTAGTTATTGTCGCAGTTATACAATAAAATACTGCGAAGAATAATATTTCTTTTTTAATAAACGTCAATCAATACATTTTTTGTATTATTTTTAATCTATTTTTTTATAAAATAAATATATTATATTATTCTTGGAATTGAAAAATAAAAATATCATCTGAAGTTAGTTGTGTATTTTGGGGGTCCGTATAAGTTTTGCACAGTGGCGTATACAGGATTTTCCTATAGGGGGAAAAAAACTAATGCTGGCCTTCAGCCAGCTTTTTCCCCACCTTCAGCCTGGTCAATCTTTGAGCTATTCTTTTAAATTATTCATAATTCATTAATACTTATAATAATATTTTTAGCTTTTATTTACTAATTCGCGCTTATGAATATTTAAAGAAGAAATAAAGGTTATAACCTAATTTTTATTTTAATTTAGGTATATTATAAATAAGTTTTTTTAAAAAATATAAAATTGAAATAAAGTTTAGTGTCAATTTTTTTTTTATAAAATTGGCTTAAAAACTAGTTTCAACTTAAATTCTCATATAATATAAATAGAATAAAAAAAATTTTATTAAAAATGCTAATTGTAGTGTGTAATATTGACTAGAACATTTTTTAAAGAACAAGTTTTTATAACTTATTATCAAATACAATATTATACAAAAAATTTATTAAATACTAGAATTATAATGAGATTTTTAATTTTCATGGGAAATTTGCCAATTCATCAAGAATTTTGTTTGTCGTTGGAATCAAATCTCTGTGAATATTTAACAGAGCTAACCCAAGTCTAGATTCGGAAGTAGTATTTTGTAAATAAGTTTTCAACCTTCTCAATTTGAAAAAGGTCCTTTCATCCGTAAATGTTATAATAGGTAAACATGCAAGAATATTAAATACCTTCAAAATATTTGGAAATTAATCCAAGGTTTCCTTATACCGATTGAGCGCATAAATATCATGCTCAGGTAAAATAATACACGTAGTAAATATTTTTACCACAATTCGAATTCACTGATTAAATTGATTTCAGTATTATCATAGGAATAAAATTTTGCTAAATATTTAATTTTACCAATAATGGCATCAGAAAACGAAGGGTATTTAGGTAATAAAATTTGAAGATTACCAAAGACTTGTTTTTTATCTAAAAACCGTACTTTAATTTGCGATAAAAAGTATCTAAGAATGGGATGAAATTGGATATTATTAATATTCTATAAGATTTAGTTTTTGATTCAACGTCTATATAAATATTATGAAACATTCATCTACATTCATTCTTCCTGTTCACATTTTCCTTCAAATCGAAATTTGGTTTTTGTAAATTTCTACATAGTAGTGAGCTATAGTAAAATAATTTATTAATGCAGCTAGCAGTTAGGATAAACTGCTTGATATTGAGAAATTTTGACGGGACATGGGGAGTAAAATTTTTATTAGCTTTTATATTTAAGAAAACAGTCAAATTTGCGATGGGGGAGGGGGGGGTGAAATTTCCCCTCCAATTACACGCCTGGTTTTGCACGTGACCTGGGATGTTGAATTCTGGTAGATATTGATTTACTTAACATAAATATTTTACATACATATTAATTTAATTTTTTTGAATTAAAATTAATAGTAAATTATAACGCAATGTACTGGTTGAAGCTAGGATTTTATTTTTAAAATAAGAACTTTTGTATGATTTTATATTAATTATTACTATTTTTAAAGTAATGATAAAGTTAGTAAATAAATTTTTATACCCTATTTAAAAGGGAACATTTTTTTTATTGTTACTTTTTAACCTTAAAAGGAATAATTTGGTGGCAATTTGGAAATGATAATATTTTTTTTACCGGTTATTGAGGTAACATAAAGCAATTAAGAATGTGGGTATATATATTTATTATTAAATTAATCTAAAATACAATTATTGTAATATATGCTAATATTTTTTTTTACCGGTTATTGAGGTAATATAAAGGAATTAAGAATGTGGGTATATATATTATTAAATTAATCTAAAACACAATTATTATTGTAATATGAATTTTAAGTGAGGTTGTAGGTAAGTGAATTTTAGTATCTTACAAATGAAATAAAATAAAGAAATTTAAGCGAGTTTGATTCATGAATTTATCAATTGAATTTTAAACTTATTTTAGTGAATTTTAATATCTTACAAATGAACTAAAAATAAAGAAATTTAAATTTAAAGAGCGAGTTAGATTTATATGATATATATCAATTTGGTAACTTAGAAGGTTAAGAGAAAGGGTCTTTTATGTTAATTTGGAAATGAACATAATACTTTTGATTTATAAAGAGTTTTTGGTCATAAGTTTGGGATATAATTGATTGTGTACTTACGATATTATTTGGAGTAATATATGGGTTATTCATTATATGTAAAATTCTGATAAAGAAATGTACCGAGGTAGTGACCAAGGTATATAGTAATTGGAAAGAAGACACTGTGGTGTCGGATAATTTGTGCGATATTATGGAATGTGGGGAGGGTTTTTTTTTCTTTTACAATTCATTAAATATTTCTATCTTATTTTGGCAGGTTTTTATTGTAATATATTAAATTTTTTTACAATGCATTAAATATTTCTGTCTAATTTCGGCAGGTTTTGTGTTAACCACATATATAAATTTTATTTACAATCTGTCCAATTTCGGCAGGATTTCATTTTAAGTATCTGTTAACTACATATTTTAATTAAAGAGGTCAGGAGTAAAAGAGTTTAGTGACATGTATTTATTTATTTTTAACAAAGTATACATTGAGCTGAAAATTTATTTTTTTTCCCTCCCCTCCCCGTCTTTTTTTTTTCCTCATGTAATTTTTTTTAAAAAATTGTAAATTAAACCGCAGCAGAAGAAAAAAAGAAAAGAAAACGAAAGTATCGTTAGGTGTTTATTATTTAATTTATTCTCGGGAGGAGGAATAATTGAATAAGGGAATGCACATGTTCGGTATGGAATTGGACTATATTCTTTATATTACTTATATTTTTAAATAGATAATTGAATGAAAATATTTTTTTCTCTTACTTATATTATTTTGCTTAATATGTATATTTTTATTGTATTGACCTCTTCAATTAAAATAAAAAAAGAAACGCTTATCGGGTCATGAATATCATATTTATGAAATTCACCAAAATTAAGCAGTTTACCAGGCCTGACTGTGACTTGGTTCTTAATTGGTTAATGTAAAATTAACTTAGCCTGGTACAATTTATTTCAATTTTTTTAAAATCCAAATTCAGTTTATAGAATTTCGTTTATATATGTTTACTTTCTTTGAATGGACATTATTATTGATCATTCACCAATTTACCACAAAATCATTTTAAAAATTATATTCTAACAACAGAAAATTTAACTGTATGTTAAATAACCTGGCTTTATACGATACATATAAGATGTCTTTGCTTAAATAATATAGATATTCACTTCTACATATTAATTGCATTATTGATGAAAATATTTTTTTAAAAAGAAAAATATAAAGATGCAATAGAGTGAATCATTGTTTTTTATAAGAACAAAATTTTAATTATTTTGTCATTAATTGTTTAAATTTTAAATAGGTTTATTTAAAATGTGAAATTATGTATTTATTTTGCGTACCTATGTTCAATTCGATAGAACAATTCAAAGGTCGATACAATTCAAAGGTGCGATTCGATAAATGACCAATAATGGATGAATATGAAGATCGAACTTCATAGAGTAGATGGACACCCGGCTTATGTGTGGTGGGCGTGTCACAGTTCAATAAAATGCTGCAAAGAATAATATTTCTTTTTTAGTGTAGTCAATCAATACATTTTTTGTATTATTTTTAATTTATTTTTTTTATAAAATAATTATTAATTCTTGGATTAAATTGAAAAATATCATCTGAAGTTAGTTGTGTATTTTTGGGGTCCGTGTAAGTTATAATGGCTCATTATTTTTATTATATATCGCATTGGTATATGTAATTCATGGGGAGTTAGAATATCTCAATTTTAAATTATTTGCCGGGGTCGATTTGAAAATTTTTAATTAAATTTAACCGGAAATGTATTTCAGCTTGTGTATAGAACCATACTTGATGAATGAAAGACAAAATTAGGTATTCATTCCAGCTCAAATACATTTTCGATTAAATCAAATTTTTAAAATTATATATTTTAGTAATAATTTTCCGGCAATGTGTTATTTTTTTTAACTTTAAATCATTTTTTGAATTCGATTTTTTAAAATTTACTAATTTACCAGAAATGTATTCCAGCATGATTAGAATATCTATCTTATAAATTATAGGCAAATTTCCCGTTTAGCTTTGACTCATTTATAATTTATATAAAAAATATATGGAAAAATAATATAAATTATATTAAATTCAAAAGTTCATGGCAAAATTGTCTGAAATTCATTTGGGTAGGTATTAAGATCAGATTTTTAAATTTAAAAAAAAGGTGCTCAAAAAATGATTAGTTGGAAAAATATCACATTGTCAGAAAAAACACTTTTTTAAATATTACATGAAATTTTAATTGTGTAAAATGTAATTCATCTGAATTCACATATTAGTTATATATTGCAAAATTAATTACATTTTAAAAAATTTACGCGAAATTAATATCGTATTGATAATTTAACTTATGGAACATTTTTGTAAATTTGGTTTTTCTTACAATTTATTTCATATATAATACCATCATTTGATGATTAAATTTTATTGATATAAGCCCAATCTAAATTTATACGATAATTTACCATATCAAATCGATTCAGGGAAACTTTTATCGCGAAACACTTTTTAGCGAAACGTTTATCGCGAAAGAATTTTAAGGTGATATCGCGAAACCAATTCCGCATATTTTTTTTTCATGAAACATTTATAGCGAAGACAAAATCGTGAATTTATTTCTGCGAAATCTGAAGCGCGGAACACTTTAGCGAAACTTTAATGGCGAACCATTTGCGAGCTTTTTGTCGCGAATGTATCTGCCCGAAGTCATTATCGCGGAACATTAAATTATATATATTTTTTATAATTAACACTAACCATACAAAGTATATATGAACGACTTCTCATTATCTGAAAATCTCTGCAATTCAGATTTATCACAAGATTCATCAAATTTGTTATTCTCCTTAATAAGACTATTAATTTCACTGAGTTATAAAAAGAGTTCTATCCTGTTATAACCGGCTTATCTTCGCATTTTTTCTTAAAGATGGCTGCAAGTCACGGAGTTATAAAAGGAGTTTACATCTTGTTATAACCGGTAATCAGATTTAGTATCTTCCCACTTTTTCCTTAAAAATGGCTGCACAGTTTCGAGACTGCCCATGTCACTAATAAATATTGTTAAATTGCAATCGTATCTATTTTTTTATAGACTGCAATTCTATAGATATAAGTTTTTATGTTATCCTCAATGATGATATGGCCCAGAGGAGTGGATCCAACATCCAAAATAACTGATGACGCATCTAATTTAGCTTATGTCGATAATCTATTACTATTCAACCATGATAACAATATAAAGAACCACTCAAATTATAACACATCCAGATCATATAGATTTAATCCAAATTCTGTTATTCCTCTTCCTATACTTCATAACCTTTCCGTAATAGGCAAAATAAAATTTTCCGAAAGTAACCGTATCGTCCTATAAAAAATAAGTTATTAAAATTTATAAAATAAAATAAATGTATTTGTGCAGCCTAATGAATAATAGTAGAAAAGTGGCTAAAAACGGATACAGAGTATAATTTGTTCTAAATGGGCAAATTTAATTGTTCCAGGAATGATCTATTTACGTATATATTCTTATTTATGGCTATAATGTTTTTTTATTCATATTTATAATTTGCCATAAGGTTATTTATAATTTTTTTCTTATATAATGTGATAAATTGATTAGCCAAAAATAATTCAGATAATTATGCAGATTCAATTGAACAAAAATAATTGTAAAATATAATTTCCACTATTTATATAAAAAATAATAAAATTCAAGTAAAACTACCACGCTCTTAGTTCATATTTACACAAAATAATGCTATGTAAAATATAGTATTCCACTAGGAATAGCGATTTATAATTTTGATTTTTCTATAAAAAAAATCCCTAATCGCCATTATCTTGGTGGATTGTGGATTCATGAGTAAAGTTTAGTATGATAATTATCCTTAAATGATTTTTTCATCTTCTGTTATTTGAGGACGATGATATTCTCAATTAATTTAAATTCTTGGGGGAAATTCAAAATTATTAAAAAATTTATTTGATTAGTAAAACTAGGAATTGTTTGATTAAATGACGGAGTTATTTGTAATAATTTTTTTTATTATTTTAATCGATTTGACAGAATAGATGGCTTTTCGTACGAATCAAATCATAAATGCTGATTTTTTATATAAAATTTAAAATTTTTTCTTGAAATATATAATGTAATTATTTCAATATAAAATATAGTATAGATAGTTTAAATTTATTAAATTTTTTAATATAGATTGGGTTAAACATTTTTATGAAAAATGTTAATCGTTATAAATTCTTGTTAGAAACGAAATTATCATAATAGGCTACATTTATTAATAAAAGTTAAAATAGTATACATAAAGTTTATGGGAGAATAACTAATTTACTTTAATAAAGATTTTATATTATTGTGGAAACATTCTTTATTATCTATTAATTGATCATTTTAAACTATACTACAATATACAATTTTTATTTCGTTATTATATCGTTTGGAGTGATGAATCATTGTTATTAGAAGATAAATCAACTTTAACAATATTCGGTGATTCAACATATTTAGGATAGTGAGCATTGGCAAAATGGGAAGGATGCTTTAAAATTATATTCCACAAAGCCAATATATTAGGTTTTAAATATTGGTATTGATCTAATTTTTCAGATGCTGATTGATTGCTATTGAATGACTTTATTAAATTATTTGGAAATACATGATTTGCTTCATGCTGATGATAAAGTGCGATATTTCTTGCACGTTCATTAGAACAAGTAAGTTCGACATATTTGCTATAAAGTTCCCAAGAAAATCCGAAATTCAAATTGGCAGAAGATTCAGGATTTGAATCTATGAAATCTTTTGATACCATGTCCGATTTACAAAATGCGCATTCACATAATTTACTAATAACTTCTTTCGATTGATATAACTGTTCAGAAGTTTGGACACCTATTTGCAAAGAAACACCAGGGTAGCATTGACTCCTTATCACGTCATTACATTCAAAATATTCATTTTTACATGTCGAACACATAGGTTTGCCGTTATTTGTGCAAACGCATCTTTTGCATAAATTATTTGAGAAATTTTGGTTGTTTTGTTCTTGTGGATCATATATCTCTTCTTTCATTTTCATTAACATAACCTTATCACTCATTGAAATCGAGTACCCGGAATTATCTGCTAATGCATACCACATTGTGCCAACAGTGCATGGCGTTATTGTATTACGAATTTTGTTAAATTCATTACTGCTTTCATTAAACGCGGTATCATCATTAGAATAACAAATTATTGACACATTTTTAGGAGTACATCTTTCAGGAGTATGTGGATTGCAACCTATGTATCTACCTAAAGCCGCTGTTTGAAATTGTTCCAGAAAGTTAGAATGCATTTCACTTCTAACACGGGCTTTTAAGCATTCTCCCTCAAAATATTGAAATACCGTTCCTTTGCGTGTCTCTGCGGTGACTTGTATAAAAAATTTATTTTTAGTTAACAAAAATAAGAGTATTACTTTTTTCCGAACAGTCAGGCCATATTACAGATTTGTTTAAATTTTGCAATTCCTCGTCTCTAGGATCAGTCACCCATTTACCAGTATCGAATATGCATATGTACAATGAAACTTTTGGAGCCCATTCAAAATCATAGTTGGAATTACACATTGCCATGCAAAATTGACCTTTAAAATAATATATAATTTAAATTTTAAATTTTTAAACCATGATATTGGAAATCGCATATAAGTGCACCGTTTCTTGGAGGTGTTTTATCACAATGCTTGTGTAACATATTTACATAGTAAATATCATATATTAATAAAAGAAACTTAAAAAAAATTCCCATAAATCTTTATAAGTTTCAATGTTTGGTAAAAATTAAAACAAATATAATGATCTTTAACATTTGATTGTTTAGATTAATCGTTTAATTTAAATAAAAATTATATGACAGAAGTTAAGATATTATTTTTTAAATTAAAGTTAAATTATGTTTTTAATTCTAAGGACAACTAAGTTTTACATAAATAATCGAAATATATATTATAATATTTTACATTGAGCCAGATAGTGCCGGTCTAGCTTTAAAAAAAGAATGTATTCGTATATTGCGTTTTTTTATATAATGTAAGTCATTTTCTAACTCTTTTGGCGTTAGGAAACGAATGTATTAGGATCTTAGGTTATGACTGATATTAACAGGAGCCTTATGAGCCAGAAATACTTGTGAGTTTGCATGATACTTTCACATATGAAAATAATGATATTTTTAATTCATTGTTTTAAAATTTCTTTTGAACGCCATAGCAGTTACATCGATAGAAAAACTACTAAGTATAGAGAATTTAAAAAAACCATTTTTAATTTTTTGTTGATGGACTCCGTTCTATTGTTGATTGAAACAAAAAAATGAGGCACGCAGATTTAAATCCCAGTACGTTATATATGTTCTAGTAATAGCTGAAAAGAAATTATAGCTTATTAGCAATTATATTATCTGAGATAATGAGAATTATAGGTACGAAGCTTATTTTAAACTTTTACTGATGTTAAATAGTTATATATTAAAAACTATATTATTTTGAATATGAATCTAATATTAATAACTAAATTAATTAATGATATTTAGTGGGAAATCATCAATATTAAATTTTTTTTTAAATATTAAAAAATTTAAAATTAAATTTCGAAGTATTCATAAACTTTATTTTTTTTTCAAATTTTTTTTTGTTTTATTCATTTACTATTTTTTTAAATAATTTATTGGGTAATTATTTTATAAATTATTGCTAATAATATATAAAAAGTGTGACACTCTATATAAACATTTCAATGCAATAAAAGGCTATCGGTTAAAATCATTTCAAAGCCTAAATTGATTTACGAGTAATATCATGCATATTGAAATTTTTTTTAAAGTCTTTTAGATTGTCAAATATAGTAGGTTTGGTTTCTAATAAAATGCAGTATTTCTCATAACCTAATATAAACTCTAACCCTTATCCTTGTAGCATGACTATAAGCTAACACGATTCACAAGCTTGGTTTTACAGCGTAACTCACAGCGTAGTTCGGTAAAAACGAAAAGATTCATATTGGCTACCTCGATGCTCAGTAGCTCTAAGTGTCTTTTAAATTTTACCGAATATAATGGGTTTGGTATCCAATATATTTCTCATAATCTAATATAAACCCTAGCCATTATCTTTGCAGCATATTTATAAGCTAACAAATATAAGTTCACGAGCTTGGTATATTAGGACTTAAACTGAAACGCGTAGTTCGATAAAAACTAAAAGATACTTAATGGCTACTACATGCTACTCAGTAATAAATTCCTTTTAGGTTTTACCGAATATATTGGGTTTAGTATCTAATAAATTATTAAATTTCTTATAATATTATATAAACCTTAACTCTTATCTTTATAGCATGGACCTAAACTAACCGCTAACTATGTTACCAAATGTAATAGGTTTAGTGACTATTAAAATATTGTAATCTAATATTAATCACAACTGCTATTACAATCCACATACTTCTCAGGTTAAATTTGCTAGCTTGCTGCAATAATTACTAAAAAAAATTCATGCAATTAGAATTAAACTGAGCCCACATCAGTTCTTAACTAAAAAACTTTGTAATAAACCAGGATTGAACTCGGATCAAAATGTTAAGCTTGTACAATAATTACTAAAATAATTCTCAGCACCACAAAGCAACCCGTGGTTTTTCCAGAATTAAACATTATATGAAAATTAAAAGGGGATTAATCAAAGGGGAATTCAAAGGTTAGTTGCAAAGAGTGGCCTGAGCTGCACCACGGAGGAACTGGTGGTTTTTCGTTATTTTAGCAAAGGATATATAGATTATTTTTTAATTATCAAAATAAATTTCTTTCTATTAATCAAATTCGTATTTATTAAATTTTCAGCATGAAAAAAATCGCAATCACAAAAAAGATATCAGAATTAAGTAAAATTAAAAACATCTTCCGTAAAATCCAAAAAAAGAAAT
This sequence comes from Gordionus sp. m RMFG-2023, assembly GCF_954871325.1. Classification (NCBI taxonomy): domain Eukaryota; kingdom Metazoa; phylum Nematomorpha; class Gordioida; order Chordodea; family Parachordodidae; genus Gordionus; species Gordionus sp. m RMFG-2023. The sequence continues at coordinate 27,186,305 of NC_088776.1, forward strand.
ATACAATATTTTATCCTTGTATTTATACATATTTTGGTCGAAAACAACTTTTACACAATTTCTAATCTGGTTAGGACCAGTTTATAAAGGCTATTTTCTTGAGAAAAATAATATAAAATGCATTATAAACCATTTACAGTGTTGGGATGATTTAATGAAACATATTGACGATTAAATTCAAACCAGTGTTGTTAAACGCTACTTTTAAAAGTAGCGCGCTATCGCTACCGCTATTTTATAAAAAAAGTAGCGCGCTATCGCTACCGCTATCGTTTTCAAATGAGTAGCGCGCTATTAGCTAATTTATTTATTATTGCACTTTAATAATAATAACATTTCGGTACTGTCATCCCCAAGTCTAGAGCGACGATCAGAAAGTATAAGCTTTGCCATACTAAATAATCGTTCAGCACTAGCACTTGAGGCAGTATTAAATTTAATAAACAAACTTTTTATATGAAAAAAATCATCAAAAATATTTAAATTAGTATTTTTAGATTTAAAAAAAACATCTAGAGGTTCAATAATATTATTATTATTTATTTCAAAAAAATCGCCTATGGAAGGCTGCGGTTTCGATCTTGCTATAGTATCGTGGTTAGGCATGCCATTTTTTAACGTTACCATCAGCCTATCAAGTTGCCCTTTAGATTCAGTCAAATTAATGTATGGCCAATTTAACTTGAAACTAGGATGAACGATAGCAGCTATTACATTATCATCATCATACAGATCTGGAAATCTAATTTATATCATCCTCTTCCTGTTCTCCATCTTCAATATTTTTGTCAGGAATATTACTAGTATTGTTATTATTATTATCTTCCCCAAATATTCTATATTATTTATATCATATTATAAAAAAATTATATTAAATTTAAAACCTGAAGGCCTTCAGGAAATTAGACCCATTATCCGTAATCATCTTACAAACCTTGTTTTGAATTTTGTAAGACCTATGGATTTCTGCAATAATATTGGCTAGAATGTCATAAGTCTGACAGCCAATTATTCTCTTTAGAGATATACAGATTTTCGTTTAAGATTTTTAGGATCAATCCAATGTGCAGTTACTCCTAAATAAGCTCTAAAAATATGACATATTATAAATCAGAAAATAAACATTTTTACCTTCTATTGTGAGTCCAGCAATCTGCCGTTGTACAGACGTAGGAGACATCTGATAGATTTAATATCAAAGATTCTTTAATTTCCTTAAAGCTCTCCAAAATTCTTGCCATCAATGTCTGCCGGCAAAATATCTTGGTCCGTGGATAAAAAGTGTTTATCATCTTTATAAAAGAATCATTATCCACCAAGGATAATGGTTGAACTCTATCTATTATAAAGTTCATAATGACGTTGTCAGCCAATTTTTGGGATACACCAGGTGTTGATGAATCCAAATTGGTTAATTTTGTTTGTATTAAATTTGATTTGGAAGTGGGTTTATCTTCTTCCATTACCCCAAAACTTTTGAGATAGTTTTCAATCTCTTTATAATTTGAAGTGTGCACAGTCTAAAATTATAAAATACTTAGAATAAAAATTATGTAGGAGATAAGTACATAAAAATGATTGAAATAACTATTTTAAAATGTTTTAAATAATTTAGATAAAATTTATGAATATATAAAAAAAATGATTGGTTTTTGATTTTAATTTATTTTAAAAATTAAAGATTAGCCTATACATTGATATTAAATTTGTTTAATATATTACCTTTAAATGTTTTTTCAAATTAAAGCTGCTCGTATGATTTGAAGAGATAATTTTGCGGCACATCTTGCACCGAAACCGATATCCAGTATTAATTTTTCTTCAAGGTTAAAGTATTTCTTGAATTTTGGGAAAGGATCATCTATATTTTGCTCATTTTCCAAAGAAATTTCAATATCTTCAACAATCTCACACATAACAAGATTTATCAGGCTTAATATAAAATGTAATGAAATATAAAATAAGATAAAAGCAAGGACATACCAATAACGAAATTTCAAAAATATATAATTTAATGAATGCGCGAAATATAAATTAAATACAGATTGCTATTTAACAACTGTTTATATCTAATATATAACAATAATGTATATTTTTAAATATAAATATAAATTTAAATTTCAAAATTAAATTAAATAAAAGGATTATAATTTTAGATTTTATAAAAAATATATTTTAATAATTTTTAGATGTATTTATTATGTAAAATTGAAAGCTACTTCGCTACTTTCTAAATTAGTAGCGAGCTACCGCTATCGCTATTTTTTAAAAAAAGTAGCGCGCTATTTTAACAACACTGGTTCAAACCCATTCATATAAAATTATAATATTTGCAAAAATAATTAAAATAACTAAAGGAATAATAAAAGAAATTTCTAATTATTTTTGCAAATATTATAATTTTATATGAATGGGTTTGAATTTAATCGTCAATGTGTTTCAAATCATCACAACACTGTAAATGATAAATGTCGTGAGAAAAATAAAATGATGTAATAAACAATACATCTTTCACAAGATAAAAAAAAACATGTAAACAATTCGTTTTATAAAAAAGGCGATATATAAAAACAAGATCTCGAAAACAACATTGAAAAAAAAGTGATAAAAAAAAATACCTTGAAACAACTTATAGGAACGAAAAAATATTTTAAGGAAATTATTAGTTGGATAAATATTTATGCAAAATCATTAAGAGGGGGTGAAGACATGGCGCCTAAAATAAAATAATAATGCACTGAATCTGCCAAGGAGTTAATATCTAATAGGGCTATCATCAAATATTGGCAATCTATAAAAATGTCATCTAAAATGTAAAAAAATATAATAAAGAAAAAATAAATCCCGGAAAAAAACCCCCAGGAAAAAAAACCCCCAGGAAAAAAACCCCGAATTTTTTTTTTCGAATACACTTAAGATCTAATAATATCGGTATATTTTTATTTGGATTTAATAAGGTGTAGACAAATTAGTGTTTTAGAAAAAAATATTATAGAAATATAATTTAATAATAAATTTTTTTAGGCCCCAATTCATTACTTAAAGATTACTCATATACCCTCCATAAAAAATGCCGATGTTCAAATTGGTACTGGGACAAAAAAATACGAAAATAACCCATGAATTACTTATTTTCGTAAAAATTATTTGCTATAGTAATAAATACAATATCCATCCTTAATTACTATATTGAGTAGACTGAATTTGACAAAATTTGCAATACGATCTGTTTATTTTATTAAAATATCATTATTATGTATATACAAATTTAATAATTTAAAATAATAATTATATCAGTTGACATCGAATATTGAAGGAAATCGCCATCATAAAATCTGGAAGACTAAGCACCCCATCACGGTATTCCTAGCAAATTTTCTTTAACCGAATCTGTGTATTGTAACTCTGCGATTTTGTTTTCGGTGTACAACTACCTACACGCCATCGTTCAAGTTTGGTTTAATCGGCAGCCACCTAGCCTTTCATTTTTTTAATCAATACCAGATTGATTGGTGTTTGTTCCCAACCAGATTAGAAAATCGATGATTCCAACCTTCGCATTGATTATTTGTGCGTTCTTCGTCGGATAGAGTGCTCTCATTCACATTCCAAGTTTCTGAAGTAAATCGAGGCCCAGTTCGACGTGTCTGGTATTGAGAATTTCTTGATACTCTATTGATGTAATTTTTATCGAAATATTCAAGAATATCTTTACCATTGGTCGGAGTAACTGATCTCAGGAATGCCATTGCATTGCCCATACCACATAAAGGAACAAAAGCTAAGCCGTCCATCATGTCACAAAAGAAGCTTAGGGCTTCATCGGTTCTGTATTAACTTTCCAGACCTAGCTTTTGTATTTTCCTATGTAATTGAAAAAATAGATATAAATAATTTAACATATAATCATACCAATTGTAATGTATTTTTCTTATTCTTTTATTTTCGAATTCATCTTTTATTATTCAAATTAATCTCTAAATATATAATAATAATAAAATAACATTTTACAAAAAATAACAAAAAACAACAATTTAATACACATCATTTATCCCCAGTCGATCTGGTTTCGATCGTATCCTTTTGGGATATCGATCTTGACTTGTTTCTTCCTCCCTCTCCTTTTAATTCATTTCATCGTTATTTTTTATTACATCCTCTTTGTTTACTATCTCTTTGTTTGCTATCTCTTCGGTTTTCTCTTCTACTTCAGTACTCTCTTCTAATTCGTATTCTTCAATTAATACATTTTCAATTCTTTTCCTTAAATGGTCCGTATGACGTATAATCGTATTACCGGCTATACTTACTTCATAACGTTGTGATCCGAGTATGCCTTTAATAATAGCTTCTTCCCATTTTTTTTCTTTATTATTGTAAAGGCGCGACCAAACTTTTTCATTTATCTGGAATTTTTGATTGTGGTATTCATACTTTTTCTTTTTGTTTCCCCGTTCAAAAATTTGATCTAGCAATCATCTAGGTTTAAATTTTAGTGGTATTTTAGCGAGACTTTGTTCAGTTTAAGTCCCTGGTGTATTTCTGTAATTGTAGAGAAAAATAGCTAGGCTGGTTTCTAAATCCATCTCGTTTCTTTTATTTTCATACTCTGTTTAAAAGTTCGAACTAAACGTTCGGTCATACCGTTTGTCTGAGGATGGTAAGGACTTCCGTGCACTAATTGAATCCTTTTTAAATCTATGCTGCTGAATTGGGATCCGTTCTGAAACGATTATTTTGGGAAATCCGAATCTTGCAAAAATATTTCTTAATATTTTTATCGTGCTGTGCTAGTCATGGGAATTATTTTTGGCCAGCGACTGCTAGCATCTATCACTACCAACTAATAATGATTTTGAAATGGTCCAGCATGATCAATATGTACTCGGTGCCATGCTTTTGGTGGTTTTGGCCAATTTTGAATTGCTGTCTTTTGAGGCATATCGTGTTGTTCCTGGCATTCTCTACATTTTCGACCTATGTTTCTATGTCTTGGTTTATATTAGGCTACCACGCGTATTGTAGTGTTCTCATCTTCATTTTTACCATTTCGATATGTCCTTGATGTATCAAGTCCAACACGTTGTTTCGGTTTTGTTGTGGTATTATCATTTTAGTTCTCCATAATAAACAACCTCTCTCTGTTGTAATTTCCTCTCTCCTTTGGCTATACTCCTTTAAACATGCATCATAGCTTATTGGCCATCCATCTATTGTATATCTGTATACTTTAGAAATTATATCATCTCGCATTGTTTTTCTTTCAATTTCGCTTGCATTTAAAGGTGTTTCTCCCACCTATATTTGATCTAGCGTATTGGGGTTCCCTTTATATGTAATCTAGATAGCATGTCAACATTTGCTAGTTGTCGACTACTTTTGAAATCTATTTCATATTGGTAACCTGCTAATAATAAAGCCCATCTTTGTATTCTGGCACTAGATGTTGTTGGTATATCTTTTCTTAGATGAAATAAACTCATTAATGGATTGTGATCTGTTTGTAATGTGAACTTTTTTCCATATATAAATTCTTTGAATTTTGTAACCCCGAATATGATGGCAAGTGCTTCTCTTTCAATTTGGCTATAATTTTTTTCAGCTGCATTTAGTGTTTTCTCCTTACCCCCTTCTATATGTGATATTACTGCCCCAATTCCTATGGGTGACGCATCTGTTGCTAATATAATGGGTAATTTTGGATCATAATGTTGTAGGGAGTACTACTTATTTCTTGCTTTATTTTTATATACGTGTCTTTGCATTCATTAGTCCATTTCCAAACAACTGCTTTTCCTAATAATTTGTATAATGGTTTGGCTTTGGCTGCAAAAAACAACTGCTTTTCCTAATAATTTGTATAATGGTTTGGCTTTGGCTGCAAAATTCGAAATAAATTTTGAATAGTATGTTCCTGACCCTAGAAATGACTGTAATTGTTTCAAATTTGTTGGTTCTGGTGCATTTTTTACTGCCTCAGTATTTTTTTCGGTAGTTGTAATTCCGTTTCTTGAAATATTGTGTCCTAAGTATTCGCCATTTTGTTTAAAAAATTTACATTTTTCTATTTTTAGCTTGATTCCATTTTCATCTAGACATTTTAGTACCTTTTTTAAATTTGTTTCGTGTTTCTCTCTATTTTTCCCGGTTAATATAATATCATCTAAATAACAAGCTACTCCTTCAAAACCTTTTAATAAATTCTCGATGGCTCTTTGAAATATTGCTGGAGAGGACGATATACCAAAAGGTAGTCTTGTATATTTAAATAATCCTCTATGCATATTGATTACAAGATATTTTTGAGACTCTTCCCCACTTTAATATGAAAATAGGCATCTGAGAGATCCAATATTGAAAATTCCTCTCCTTTTCCCAAATTGACTAATAAATCTTGGATTCTTGGTATTGGATATGAATAAATATTGATATTTTGATTTATAGTTCTTTTAAAATACCCGCAAATTCTTAATGTTTTATCTTTCTTTTGAACAATTACTATGGGTGATGCATAAAGTGAATGATTAATTTTTTCTAGTACTCCTATTTTTTGTAATCTACTAAATCTTCTTCAACTTTATCTTTTAATGCGTATGGTACGGGACGTGATTTACAGAAAATTGGTTTCTCGTTTTTCATATATATATTTGTGCCTTATAATCTTTCAAGCAGCCTAATTCTTTGGTAAATAATTGAGGAAATTCATTTTGTATATTAATATTATTTATTTGTATGGTCCTTTCAGGTAATTCAGTCATTTTTGGAAATTTAATTATCCAATTTCTTCCCATTAGATTTTTGGTATATCCTTTTGTAATTATGAGAGGTAGTTCTAATGTTCGCCCTTTATATTGTACTTTTACTACAGTCTGACCTAATAGTGGTATATTGGTTCCTGTATAACTTTTAAGTTTTAACATGCAATTTGTTAATCAGGATGATTAAGTTTATTTTTCCAATCTATTTCGTTAATTATACTGACCCCATCTCCAGTATTCAATTCCATTCTTATATCGCTGTTGTTTATTTTGACATCCACCCAAAATTCTGGATTATATTCGTTTGTTTTATTATTAATAAAATTTACTATTTCTTTTCTACAGACTCGAGCAATGTGCCCAATTTTGTTGTATTTATAACAAGTGGCATTCTTGAAAAGACAATTTTTCCTTCTGTGGTTTCCGCCGCAGGAGTGGCATGGATTTGGTTTTTTGTAGCTCGAATTATAATTATTATATGATTTTGATTGTTTATCATTATCATTATTAACTTTTTTAATTTTATTTATATTATCATTAGGTTCCTCTTCAATGATCGATTTAAGTTTCATCATTTTGTATTAATTTTGTATTTTTTATTGCTGTTTCTACTGCAGTAGCTATCTGAATAGCTTTATTTATGTCTATATCGTCTTCGGATAGTAATCTTTGCAAAATATTTGGATTTTTTATTCCGAATATAAATTTATCTCTTAATGCAGTATTTAAATATTCCCCAAAATCACAAGTCGTTGCTAGTTTTCGTAGATTTTGTATATAGTCTATTAGTTTTTCATCATTTTGTTGATTATATTGATAAAAATTATATCTCTCTACTATTATATTAGGTTTAGAATGAAAATGCTTGATTAAAATATTATGTATTTCTAATACCTCTTTGTTTCCTGGACTATCAGGTGCACATAAATTTACCAGTATTTTGTAAGTATCACACCCTATTGTTGTTAATAACAGAGATTTTTCTTGTGATGATGTTAAACTAGGTTGTGTGTTTTTAAATTCTTGAAATAAGTTGCAACAATCTTTGTAACACAGATTTGAATCCGTTCGACTTTTTATAGACTGCGCCATTTGTAATGTATTTTTCTTATTCTTTTATTTTCGAATTCATCTTTTATTATTCAAATTAATCTCCAAATATATAATAATAATAAAATAAACATTTTACAAAAAATTACAAAAAACAACAATTTAATACACATCACCAATGACGGTTTTAACCGCGCTCATAGCAGACTATTCGAAATCCATGTATATATATATAATGGATCAGGAAATAAATCCCTTTCTTGACATTTAGACAGTAATATTTCGAATATTTTTTCATAAGTATATTGTTTTTTTTTGAGTACACAATAAACAGCGGTGATAAAAATATTGTTTATTGATACTATGATATATAATTGTAGAAAATATTTGGGGGACATGGCAAAATTTCCATCCATATACCATGCTGTTGTATTTGATATTAAATAAAAATAAAGATTTAAAATGACTTAAAGCAAAAATAGGAAGAACAATATAAATTGAGAAAAAAATTAAGAAAAATTGACAAGAAAATTTTTTTTAAAAATAACGATTTCCCTTTTTTGAATGGGAATTTTCCAGGGGGTTTTTTCCGGGGGTTTATTTTCCGGGGTTTTTTTCCCTATTACCTAAATAAATATGTACCGATGACACCACATAGGGAATATATGGCATAGCAATGACATGATATATGCAAAAAATTTTAATATAGATATAGATATTGAAATTTAAAATTTATTTTTTAAATTACCATATTGATATTTCAATTTTATTTATGTTAATTTTTTTATAAAAAAATATCTTCGTTGTTAAAAGTTATAAAAATACATTTTTATTTTTGTGTGCAAAATTAATTTTAGTCTTACTAGTAGTTTTATTTTAAGTAATTATTGACTTATTTTTTTAACGAAATGGGCAAAACGTAAATTGGTTTTATCTATAATCATTTCGTATTACTTGAAAATTCGCAAATAAAACTGAAATTCCTGAATCCCCGCTCCTTTCTTCCCAAAAATGAATGCACGTAATATAATAATTTTTTCAAATATAACCTGGTCAAAGGTTTATAAAAAGTGAAAAAGTCCTGTAATCAATTTTGCTTATAAAACACTTCGCCACTTAAGAAAAATTTGGATACAATTATATTATGTCATAAACCTATATAATAAGAAATATCTTTTATAATTTTTGTATGAGATTTAGAAATTCTATATTTTTTAAAAAAAAGTTGAATACAAAACTAGTAAAAAATTTGTTTAATAATTTTAAATAATATATAAATGAGTGAGCCATAAAAAACAATAATAAAACGTGAGTCCAAGACTCAAGTTCAGAAGTCGTGTCACGACTTGAGTATTAAAATTGAGTCGACTAGTCCCAAAACTTGACTTGAGTTCCGACTAAGCCGACTCGCCTGAGCTATTTAACAATATAACTTATACTTATTAGAAGTCGCCACAGGTTAATCCAAACCGACGGAAATTTTTTATAGAAAACATACTGATTTTAACAAATTTCCCGGCTTGTAATATTTTAATTTTGAAAACAACATAAATTTATTCTTGAACCGATGGAATTTTTTTATAGAATGAACATAGTTGAGCAAATTTCCCGGCTCATGATAATTTATTTTGAAAACGACATTATTTGAAAATATAGCTTGTTTGTTACTCTCAGACAATAGCGTCACTAGGGGGGAAGCGCAGGGACTCGAGCCCCCTGAAAAATTTGAAGAACCCCCTCAAAATTAAATTTATACCACTAAAAAATTAAGTAATTTTGGATAATTTAGCATTAGGGGGGGGGGGGGAGATTTTAAAAATAATTTAAAATTTTTTGAGCCCCCTGAGATTGTAAAGGCTACTCATTGGTTATCATCATCATTGTTTAGAGTTATCATTATCATTTATATAATTGAAATAAAATAAATCGAATATTGGAATATAGAATATTGAATTGAATTGTTCATAATAATATAAGATTAACTACAATAAAATAGAATTAATCCTCTTTTTTGCGTTTTATATTTTAGGTTTTTATTTTATTTAATATTTATTAAAAATTGTTTCATGTTTCATAAAATACTTTGTTTATTTATTTATCTATATAATTTTTATATTCATTTATGTTTATTAAGTAATCTTTATCCCTGGGGTGGCCTAATGGGTTATGATGTATGCTTAGAAACTGGAGGACGCAGGTTCAATCATGGTAAGGAGCATAAAAAATTCAGGTTTTTCTTCGATGACTGATGTGTAAAGACATCTGGTAAGATGAATCTCGGAGCTTAGAGATGACACCCCGGTCACCGACAGGCCTGGACAGCCGGGTGCTAAGGATACTTGTCCAATAAACAAAGTGAAGGAAACAAATGAAAATATGAATATGAAAGCTAGGGCGATCCCTCCAAGCGACGTGCAGGGTGTAGACCTCCATCCTGCGAAAAGTAAAATAAAGGTCAAAGCAAAAAAGACAAGGTTAGCAAGTTTGAATATTGGGATCTTAAAGGTAAAACGAGAGAATTGGCATCAATGTTGAACAAGAGAAAAGTTGATATAGCGTGCATACAAGAGACGTAATGGAAAGGTCAGAAGACTTTAATGATTGGAGATGGGTATAAATTGTACTATAATGGAATTGTTAGCAATAGGAACGGTGTCGAGATCATCCTCAGTCAAGATCTAATCTCCTCAGTAGTAGAAGTCAACAAGATCTCTGATAGACTAATGAAGATAAAACTCTGCATTAGTCAATCAATACTACACATCCTTTCAGTATATGCTCCTCAAACGGGTTGCAAGGAAGAAGAGAAAGATGACTTTAGAGCTACCCTTGATGAAGCTGTAATGGAAATCCCTAAGGATGACCTAGTCATAATAGGTGGTGACTTAAATGCGCATATGGGAAAAGTAAGAGATAGCTACAAAAGGCATCATGGTGGTTTTTGATACGGAGAAAGGAATGATGAAGGAGAGCATGTACTGAAATTTGTGCAAGCCTTCGACCTTGCCTTAACCAACACCTACTATAGGAAAAAAGACAGTCATTTAATAACATATGAAAGTGGTACAAGGAAAACACAGATAGATTACATGCTAATCTCTCGTAGAAGATTAAAAGATGTAATAGACTGCAAAGTCATCACAGGAGAAGATATAGCCGCGCAACACAAGCTACTAGTCATGGATTTAAACATCTCAAATAAATCCACTCATAATAAGATAAAACTTGAACCACATCAAATGGGGTAAATTAGAAACAATGACAGATGCTTTGCAATTAATTCAAACATTGTAACATTAGATTCCTCACAAGTCAGTGAAAAAATGTGGACAGACCTTTCATCAAATCGACACTAGGCTTGACAAGGGGAGGTAACAAATCATACAGTGGTGGAATGAAGAGGTACAAATCACTATACAGGAGAAAAAAGCTCTTTATAAAATATGGTTCAAATCCAAAAACCCAGATGACAAGACAAGATACAAAAAATCCAAAAGAATAGCTACAAAGGCGGTGGTTAGGGCCAAATCTATGATATACGATGACATGTATGAAGAACTACATACCAAAGAAGGGCAAAATAAAATAAACAGATTAGCTAAACAGCGAGAAAAGAATTCTAGGGATATAAACGGAGCTCCGAAAGTAATCAAAAATAAAGATGGGAAATTGATAATAAAAAAAAATGAAATAATGAATAGATGGAAAGAATATTTTCAGAAGCTTCTCAACTTTAATCCCCACATACTACATCTAGACGAACACTCCCCATGTCAAAACCTTATACCACCAATAACAGAACAATAGATAATCATATGCCTCAAGCATATGAAAAACTATAAAGCTAGGGGTCCAGATGATATTCCAATAGAAAGCCTTAAAGCACTAGGAGATGATGGAATATATTTCCTCACAAATCTATACAATAAAATACTGGGAAATCAAGAGATCCCTCAAAAATGGAGGCAGAGCTATCTAGTTCCTATCTTCAAAAATAAAGGGGATCCACACAATTGTCAAAATTACAGGGGCATAAAACTAATGTCACACTGTCTAAAACTATAAGAAAAAATAATAGAAAAAAAGATTAAGAGACATAATCGAAATAAGAGAGACTCAGTTTGGCTTTATGCCTGGAAGATCAACAACTGATGCTATCCACGCAATTAAGTGAAAAATACAGGGAAAAGAAAGCTCTTTCTCGATCTAGAAAAGACCTTCGATAGAATCCCATGAAAACTTATGTGGTGGGCGCTACGCCACAAAAAGTTTCCCGAAAAATATATAAAAGTAATACAGGATATAAATATGGGCCATACAACAATGATCCGTAGCACAACCTTCAACAGGCTTCACAATAGCCAAGGGAGTTCACCAAGGGTCGGCTCTCAGCTCACTTCTCTTCATACCAGTAATAGATGTATTAGCACAGTCTATACCTCAAACACTCCCGTGGAATATGATATTTGCAGAATATATTGTGATTAATGAAAGAAAGATTAGTGAGCTGGATAAATATCCTAGAAAAGCACGGACTAAAAGTAAATAGAGAAAAGACGGAGTACATGATGATAGGAGGAGATGAAACAGAGAGCATTGATATAAATGAATGGCAGATATCGGCAATGGAAAGTTGCAAATATTTGGGCTCCACTAAACAAACAAACGGTACAATAGAAAAAGAGGTAAAGAGTAAAATTAATCAAGGGTGGTTAAAGTGGAGACCTTTATCTGGAGTGCTATTTGACAAAAGAATCCCACACAAATTAAAGGTAAAAATTTACAGTTCCATAGTACAACCAACTATTCTATATAGTTCGGAAACATGCAAGGAATCAGACGAGAGAAGTCTACAAACTATGGAGATGAGAATGCTGAGGATAATTGCTGGGGTAACAAGAAAGGATAAGGTGCGCAGTACAAGAATACTAAGTAGTTTAAAGATAGTGCTCATTAAGACTAAGTTAATGGTGAACAAACTTAGGTGGTATGGGCACACAATGAGAAGGCCTATGAACTACATAGAAAATAAGGTTGAGAATTTGGAAGTGATGGGCAAACGTAAAAGAGGAGGGCCAAAACTTCAATGAGACCATAAAGTTAGAGCCAATATAAAGAAGTATAAATTAGATAAAAGAGATTGTATGAATAACATAAAGTGGAGAGAGATGTCGAAGGAGCTTACCACCAGAAAAAATGAAAGCTAAAAAGAAAAAAAAATGTTCATTAAATAATCTTTAAAATGAATAGGTAAACGTCTTTCTTTTGTTGGTCGTGATATGCTTTTATTTTCATTCACCTCTACATCTCTTCCCTCTTTAAAAAAAAATCCTTATTGGTTCGTTGTTTGTAGCACAATCTTCTATCTCGCATGTTTTTTTCCTTATTTAATAAGTCTTCTTGTTTTATATCCTGTGATGATTCAATCACTTTCTTTTTCTATAACAATCCCTTTATACGTTTTCAAAAAATTGTTTATACCATTCTTTATCTCCTCCTTTGTTTATTATTCTACTATGTGTTTCTATTATTGTCGTTATCTTATCTTTATCTATGACTGGTTTCAGTAAATCCCATTTTATTCCTGTGTTATATGAGAATGAACATTCACTTGGTATTATATGAAATTTTCTAATGCAGAATTGACTCTGTCTTTAAAGTCGGCATATAGCATGAGACTCCCATCTTCTTTAACCACTGAAATTAAAGAATCGCCCAACGTACATCTTCACGAGCACATTTATGTTGTCTGGAATCCATCTGTTGAGTTCTTTATCAACTATATTTATTTGTTCAACATTTAATATTGATAAAAGATTATATTTTCTTCATTTGTGTGATTATTTGATGAGATTATATGTGTATGCTGAGCTTCAATGTTTGATATTTATATATATTATTTTACTATGAAAATGCAATTCTTCACATTAATTCATTATTTGATATATAATTACAATATATTATAAGATTTAATGTTATGTAAATGGAAAGTGGAATAGAATTTTTTAATATTAATATATAAGTATATTATTATCAATGTAAAGCTAAAAAAAATGAGATTATTAGATACCTATTTATCAAATATCATGTTTAACATACTTTTCAATAAAACTAATCATATCTTTTAAATAAAATTTGCCCATCTTACTGACACAAGATTTTTTATAATCAATTAAATTAATAGAGGCTCAAAGATCAAAAAAAAAGTCAGCTATTTATGAAACTTATATATATCGAGAATGATTAAATTGCAATATTTTGGTTACCGTATATTCAATTATAAATTCTCTCGCTTAAAATTTATAGGGGCTATTTTGAGAGCTATTTTAGCTTATTTGCTTTTTAAATCTTTTTTAATAGTAGTACTAGCGTACCCAAAGCACTACTAATGCTATAAGCTCCATTTTTTTTGAATTTCTCGCCCATTTATTTTTACCGTTGTTAGATCTTCGTGTCACGAACAGGGTTGCCAGGTCAAAATTTTCAAATTACGGGAGAAATTTGGTATTATGCGGGAGAAATATGAAAATTGCGGTAGAAATATAAAAATTGCTAAAAAAAAATTTTTGCGGGCCGGGCCGGGATTTTGAATTGATCCGGTTATTATTTTTTATAATTATTTTATATAAATATATAGTCGGAACTATTTTTCAAATTAAAATAACATCTTGATTTATTAAAATATATTAATTTATAAAAAAAAACCAATGATCATTTTTAAATATAAGATAAAAAATTTTTAATTTTACAATGTAAAAAATATATTTTATGCGAATGACCCCAGCAAAACATCCGCAATTGGAAATCTACCGTGTGTGTGTATAACATTATAGGGATAGTAGGCGCTTAATTATCACGTATCACGTTTAAATATATAATAAGGTACTCCAAAAATAAGAAATAATACAGATGCAACTACAGTTGCGGCAATTGTAATCACTTATCTTGTAGTACAACATTTACAGAGATACTTATCATCACAATGTTGGTAGAATCTTTTTCCCATAATATTTAACGACTCTAATATAAATGAAAACTATACTTGTAGAACAAAAATGAGCAAGGCTATCATCAATGTTTTAGGACCTAAATCCAGGAAGTCAATTCTTGACGATTTGAAAGATGGGCATACATATACTTCTAACAGATGCATCTAATAAGGATCCTCGGCTATTTCAACAAAATTAAGGTCGTTTCAATAAAACTATTAAATTTTTTCCCCTCAAATAGTGAAAAATTCAAAGACTAACCATATAATGGTAAATATTGCAGATTCGAGATTATCAATAAATTTAATGTCAGCTTTCTGATTTGATAATGCCTCAGTGAATTTGGTAAAAACAGACTGTATTTACAGAATTGAATCAGCACAATGTTGGTTGCGATATGTTCCTAATACCCGCCTTAGATAGAATTTTAAAATTTTAAAAACCTTTGAAAAAATATTTCTTAAATAAAGATTATAAAAGCTGTCCTAACATTTTGAAAATTTTTTTAAATAATGAATGGCAGAGATATATTTAGAAATGATTTCACATGTAGGAAATCTACTACATGCTGTTAATGTGTAGTTGCAATCAGAAGAATCTTAACAAAGATTCACAAAATTATGCTGCAAATGTGTACATCTTTACAGTTAAAAATTGACAATAAATTTTATGGCGCCATTGCTAAAACTTAATTATATTTTATTTGAGATTTAAATAATAGAACTAAATGTTTACCGTCGTAATTGAGATATTTATAAAATTCCTGGCATGACATATTATATATTTGTTTAACCATTAACTCGACCTCAAATGTTTTTAAAGCAATCCGATTTCTCTCCTTTTTCCAGGCAGTCCTCATCAGGCTAAAAATGCGCTCGGATGAGGCATTAGAATGAGGTAAGGAGAAGACATACTCGCATATTTTTCCCAATCATGGGGATTTATCGTTATTACGAAAAAATTCTAAAATTCTACTCATTTATCCTCTGCTTTTAGACCATCTAACTTTAAGTATTTTGGCGAATCATAAAAAATAGAGAGAATTACTATTTCCTCAAACAAGACATCAATGTCTTTCGGTATTTTTAATATATTTATTAAATTATAAAAACCAAATGATGGTTTCTGTTCCAAGATCATAATATTTATACATTTGCAAATAGAGTTAAAATCAAATTTTGATTATAAATATTCTAAAATTGTCTTAATAAAAATATCTGCTTCATTTAAAAATGTATTAATTAGAGTATTATTTGAACATTTGAATATAATATTTTTAGCAATTGCACCATAAAATTTATTATCAATTTTTAACTGTAGAGATGAACATAGCTGTAGCATGATTTTGTAAATCTTTTTTAATAAAGAATATTCTGATTGTAACTGAATATTAACAGCAGGAAGTAGATTTCCTACATGTGAAACTAATCCCAAATATGCTGCCATTTCATACTCGAAAAAATTTTTCAAAATTTTGGACAGCTTTTAAAATCTATTTAAGAAGTATTTTTTTAATGGTTCGTAAAATTTTAAAATTCTATCGATGGCAGGTATAAATGACAACCACCTGATAGGTATATATCGCAACAACTCACACCATTCCAAGTCAGACCACTTCACCAAATCTTTTAATTCAATAACTCTTTTAATTGATGAATTCGTTAAAACATTTCATCACAATTATTTCGACATCCATAGATACTACATTTATTGCCTTCTTGCAAGAATTATGTAGTATATGTCATATACAGCCAATTGGTATTAATTCATTAATGTGCTGCCTCAATTAGGTAACTTTGGTTTTTGCCAAAATATACAGAGGCATTATCAGCGCAGAAAGCTGACATGCAAATCATTGATAACCCTAAATCAGCTATATTTACCATTATGTGGCTATCTACATCGTTGTATTTTTCACTATCCGAGGAAAAAATTTTAACAGTTTTATTGAAATGTTCTTAATCTTGTTGAAATAGCGAAGGATCGAGGGAAATGTTTTGATATTTCCCTTATTAGGTGCATCTGTTAGAATTGCATATGGATGCCCATCTTTCAAATCGTCTAGAATTGACCTCTAGGATTCAGGTACTAAAACACTTGTGATAGCCTTGCTCATTTTTGTTCTACCACAAGTAAGGTTTGCACTTATATTGAAATCGTTAAATATCATAAGAAAAAGATTCGACCCACATTGTGATGATATAGCTCTGTGAATGTTAAACTACATGATAGATGTATACGATTTCCGCTGCAACTGTATTATTTATTATTTTTGAGAATTTGTATTGCAATCGATGTTGATATACTCCCCTGTACTGACTTATATGAATGAAATGATGTTGATTTATTATTGGATAAAAATAAAACAGGATAGAAATAAATTTACAAACTAGACATGTTTTTCAAATAAATATTTAAAATTTATTTTAAAAATATAAAAATAATCAATTAATGTCTTTCAAAATTATTATTTATATATTAAAAACGTTAAAATACTAAAAGAAAAAATTGCGGGAGAAATTAAAAAATTGCGGGAGAAATTAAAAAATTGAGGGAAGATTTCCAATTTCGGTAGTTTTGCGGGAGAGATGTCTGCGTGTAAACTAAAAAATTGGGGGAGTCTCCCGCTGATGGGGAGAGACATGGCAACCCTGGTCACGAATACCTTTTTTGAATACTCTGATGATAGAGAAATATATACATATTATAGCCAATCATACAATACATGGTGTCAAATTGTCTATTTCATTTGTTCTAGGCCGATCGGTTGGATAAAAAATATTAAAGTACTTCACCAAGTTATGTTCAATTCAGATCACAAACTCCGAATTTGTTATATGATATAGACCCTAAAATCTGGTATTAGAGAAAAAAAAGTATTGAAAGTTAAATAGAAAACGTCCCAAGTTAGATATCATGGCCTTAGAGGATCAAAATAGAAAGGAAGAATATATAGAACAAATTAGAGAAAAGTTCGTAAGTTTAAAGGACTCAGTCGACACCTTACCCTACAACACACTATAGGAAAATACTCGAGATATTTTCATTATTCCTTTCCGTTAAAGTTAGTTACCCGGATTGAATCTCAACTGAATCAAAAAAGTTGATTACAAACCTTGTGGGGACAGGACATTATAGGAAGAATAGAGCTAAGTATATTCTCGAAGATATTAGCCACAAACTTCGAAGAGATAAGAGGAAGTATCTCAAAGATCGGGCTACAGAAATAAATAATTCTTTTAATACAATTGATTTATATAAAGCTTTCAAATTATTGAAATCCTTTACGTCATTCAAGAAAGAGCATTATTTCAAACTCAGGCATGATACCAAAACAATTACAGACCCCATAGAGCAAATAGAAATTTGGATATCCCACTTTATCAAATTCTATAGTGTAAAGGAAATTTCTCATTCATCAAATAATATTTCAACTGATTTAAAAACAATGTCTCCTCCTGACTATTCTAATCCATCAACTTATCAACTCTCTCTGCAATATCAACCTCAACGACCCTCTAAATTTTGGCCTCCAAAATCAGCACTCCCATATAGTGTTGCGACCTCATACACATCATATAACCAATTCCTCTTACCAACATTCCCCTACATCCAACTTCTGGCTCCCTCAATCTTCTTCCGATCAACTACCTTCTACCTCAAACTTCTGACCTCTTAAATCAACAATTGTTTATCTAAAATATGCTCTCAGCAGCTGTAGTAATAATCTTAAATTACATAGCAACACAAATAATAGATACTGGTTAATTTGCAGTAATCGCCATGACACTCACAGTGTAAACTAACATCAGAATTTATTATGTTGAATAAATGGATAAAATAAAAACACTAAAAATCTTTGGAAGAAATAATTATGCAAATATATTGAAGCCTGGAGTTATTTATATGGCAAGGGCCATATTATAAATAAAATATTTTCTAACTATAAAATAAGGACCAGAAGGATATAATGAAACTATTAATATTTTATATATTGTCGCACCACCTCTAGTTGGTATATTATATCTTAAAATAATAGTAGTTTGTAATAATATCAAAAATATACTTGTATTAAAAATTTTACTCAAAACTGTTTTTCGGAAAAGAAAAAAATAGCTTTCCTAAGAGAAGAAAATATATTAAATTTATAACATCTAATGTAGGATGAATAATAAAATGTTTAATTTTTAAAATTATTTAAAACTAAATAGATTGCGTTAAATACTTATATGCAAATTATTACTATATTTATTATTAAAAGCATTTATTAGTATAATTTATGATAATATTAACTGAAATATATTATATAACTGTCAAATACGTCTATAAAAGTGGCATTTTATCTATTATTTTATAAACAACTGTATATAATAGAGGATTATAGACTATATGTCTAATTACTTACTATATCTCTTATACTTATTTGGACCTTGAAAATATTTTTAGGAATAGGTATTATAATAAAATTTAAAAATAAATATACAGTTGATTAATCATTTTGAACTCGGCTAATTACAATATTAATTTTTTTAGTTTTAAATTAATAAATGATTATATTTATTTAATTAGGGTAATATAATAATTTAAGTAATAATAGTCAATTAAGCTTCAACTGTTAATGTTAAATTAATATTTAGTGGGTTATATTAATATTCTATTTTTAACACAAAATTCGATTGCAAGCTGACATAGTGAAAATATAATTTATATGTATTAATCTAATCTAATATTTAAAATAGTATTCATTTAATAAATATTTAGAGAGTCTTATTAACTTTTAAATAAGGAAATTAAATCTATATATTACTTAATAATTATAAAAGAAATCGTTCAGGGGGCAATCAAAAAAATTTATTTTTAGTTCAAGGGGTTAAGATTCCATTAAAATTTTTTTTTTTGCTTCAGGGGGATATTCACATTTTTCAGGGGACTCGAGCCCCTGCGACCCTCCCATAGTGACGCCACTGCCTCAAACGCTTCCTAACCTATAAGAAATAGTTGTTTCGGCAAGATAACTCGATCATTAGCGGGGATTGGCATATCCTGGGAACTCACTAAATATTAATTTAGCATTAACAGTTGAAGCACAATTGACTTTTATTATTTAAATTATTATATAACCCTAATTAAATAAATATAATCATTTATTAATTGATTCATAATTTAATATTTTCGCCGAGTTCAAAATCACTAATCAACTATATTATTGATTTTTAAATTTAATTATCATGTCCCTTCCTAAAATTATTTTCAAGGTCCAAATCCAAATAAGTATAAGAGATTTCTTTATAAAAAGTAAGTAGACATATAGTTTATAATCCTCTATTATATATAATTTTTTATAAAATATTAGGTAAAATGCCACTTTTACAGACGTATCTGACAGTTATATAATATATTACAGTTAATATTTTAAAAATTTTACTAATAAATGCTTTTGATAATTAATATAAGTAACAATTTGCTTATAAATATTTAACGCCATCTATTTATTTACAATATAATTAAAATATAGCGTATTATTATTCATCCCACAATGGATGTAATAAATTAGATATCTTTTCTTTTCCTTTTTACGTGTTTTTAGAAAGCTATTTTCTTCTTCTTCTGAATATAGATTTGAGTTAAATTTTTAATACGAATATATTTTTAATATTATTACAAACTACTATTATTTTAAGATATAATATACCAATACCAACTAGAGATGGTGCGACAATAATATATAAAATCTTAATTGCTTTTATGATATCACTCTGGTTCTTATTTTGTAGTTACAAAATGTTTCATTTCTAATATGGCATTTTTGCCGTGTAAATAACTCGAGGCTTCAATATATTTGCATAATTTCTTCTAAAGGTTTTTAGTGTTTTTGTTTTATCAATTTATCTAACAGAATATATTCTGAATGGGTTACCATCGTGAGTTTCATGGCTAGGACTGCAAATTAACCAGCATCTATTATTTGTGTGGCTATGTAATTTAAGATTATTACTACAGCTGCTGAGAGCATATGATATGATCGCATATTTTAGATAAACAATAATGGTCAACTGTGTAGTCGTTTATATATCATTAAAAATGGAAGATAATCTTTTAGAAATTTAATATCATACAAAAATTTTCTCGATTACTAATCTAGCTCCATCATGTCATCTAAGAGGAAGCTCTAACCACCATATAGTTTTATGATTTGGATTGGTCGTTTATATTGATTTGGTAAGGTATATAAATTTTTTCTTATTAGTCCATTCTATAAACATTGTCTAAAATGGTAATAATGAGTTATATTAGTTTCATGACCTTTTGTCAATGTAAGTTGCTAATATTATATTATTATGTAGTTTTCAAAAACCATTATCAATTGAGGCATATATATATATGAATTAATTAACCTTTTTTATCATTTATAATTCTTTAGGTGCAAAATTTTTTTATATCTACAATCGAAAATATTATAATAAATGACATTCAGAATAATTATTTAGAGTTAGTAAATTTAAAAAAAATATAATATATTAATATAAACCCCGAAGGCCGGACGAAAGTATGGGGGGCCAAGGCCCCCATAAAATTTTTTAGTTGAGCTTCCTGAGATTGTAAAGGCTAGCGACGCCCCTGCTGTACATCCATCTCTCTCTTCAGAAATTTAAACTTTATGCCCTTATTTTTTAATTTAAAAAGTATTTTGAAATAATAATTATTCATAAGATTGCTTCTAGTAAAAAATAATTTTTTGAGCCTCAAATATTTAGAAAAAGATCTCTTCATCACATCCTTGAGTATTATTCTAGGATGAAGACGTTTAGTTTTTATATGACTTCTCTTAGTGATACTTTTAATTGTCTTCAAATTTATAAGTCTCAATTTTTTTATATCGCATTTGGTGTCACTTATAAGAGTTTTTTTAATTTTTTTAATTTTATTTTTTTCTTTAATCTTTGTTCCATTGTTTTCTTTAATGTTTATTTCCTTATTTTCTATAATCACGAATATTTCAAATTTAATTATATAATTTATCTCTTTTAGTTTATAAGAATCTCTTTCATTTTGAATATTTGGTTCTAATTCAATATTTTTCAATTTTTTGTTACAATGATTATTTCTTTTATTATAATGTGTTTCTTTACCATATTTATTGTCTAATTTTCTATTTTCATAATACTCCTCATTATTAGATTTATATTTTTTTTTATTATAAACATTTTTCTTATCATGGGATTCACAGTTATGACATCTAAAGTTAAAATTACTGTAGTCTCTACAATTACAATTTTCATAATATCTAAAATTATTTTTATTGCTTTTTATTATAATTAATATCATATCTTTTAACAACGTTTCGTCCAAAGTTGTTTTTAAAATGCTCATTAGGTTTATAATCATTATAATTTCTTTTGTTATAATTTTTATTTCTATTATTATTATAATAACCTATGTCCCTAGTATTATATATTTTTTTAGACTGAATTTTGTAAATATGAAATCTATAATGATCCGGGAATTTAATTAAATGTGGTTTATCTACATAATATTTTTTAATTATAGCTAAGAATTTATCTTTATGTAATTCAGTTAATTCCCACATTTGGTCATAATCCCAGAAATCAAAAATACGAAAAATATCAATGGGTAGGTCATCAAGAAATTTAACTGTTAATTCATTATTAAGTAAATATTTTCTAAGGTTATCTAAGTATTCATATATGTCCATTATGACTAATTTATATTTAAATTTTTTATTAAATTATTTTATTAAGTTATATTGGAATTTTATAATAACTTTTTTGTTTTTTAAGTGGATTTAGAATATTTTATAAATCATCATTGGTTTTACTACATAGAATTCATAACATATTGTCTAACTATCATATCGGTTCTTGTAAGTTCATATACCCAATTTTAATAATTTTTTCCATTTATAACAACTCCATCATCCATGATAGATTAGTCTAGTTTGATATTAAGTTTAGTAATTCTCCTTCCCAGTTGATCGGCATATACACAATATATATGAGATTTATTTATATATCATTGTGAGCTATCATTCCGGGGCCGGGGCACCATGTTATATAGGCGATAACAGTGGTGAATGATAATGGTGGAGATTTTAATTTATAATAATTTTATTCTAAAACTAAAATGATACTTCTAAATAAATATAAAATAAGGTATATATATATATATATATTATAAAAAAACAATTTAAACGAAATATATAGTTAAAGGCTATAAAAACAATTTAAGTTAAATAAAAAATCAATCTATCAACAGATCTATTATTATTATAATCACTTTTGTCTAAGACTTATCTTTGGCTTATATTCTATTTCTTATAAAGCATTTTTGGTTCACTTTTTTAAAAATGTATAAATTATGATGAATAGTTTTATAAAAAAATATTAACTTTTACATTCTTTCTTTCAAATTGTTGTTTAAGATATATACATACATTTTTGTGGGTCAGTGAGTGGGGGGAGGACAAAGTGGGATATTTTTTATAAGCTTAAAATGATATTCACAAAAAGTGATAAATTTCTGAGAGGTGGGAATATCTCCTTGCCCCCCCCTGGCTACGCCTATAATCGGCTAAATTATATGAAGAGTAGGCCTTCATATTATTCACGTTTGCTCATTTTGGGCAGATCTTTGACCAACGTGCTAGATAAGATAAGATAATAAAGTTATATCAGAATTCTGAATAAAATCCAAGCGAAGATTTTCCGGTTCATTTTTTGGAAGAATATGACTTAACAAATGAAATGGAATTTTGATGTCTATGGATTCAAATATTCTTAACTCACTCTTTATCATGAAAATGGTTATTCAAGAATAAAAAACAAATAAGATTTATATTCCTTTATAAAAATAACTATTAAATTACTATTACAATATCGGAAAGGGTAAGTTCCACTCATTTAGTTAAACTACAACTGGGTACAAAGTTTGTTGGTATCCTTGAGAAAAAAATCGGCATAATTTTATGAAGAGTGGGCCTTCATAAATTCACGTTCGCTCATTTTGAGCAGGTCTATGACCTACGTGCTAGATAAGATAAGATAAGATTCTGTTGAAATATATTGCACAGATTAATTGCCTTTACAAAATTGATATAATTAGATATTAACATTATTATAGCAAATATTAACCTTCTATAAATAATACGAAATATTATATAATTTCTAAGAATTATTGATTGTCATTCTGTGAATTTGTTGGCAAAGAAAAATACAAAGACTGCTTTAAAACTGGAAGGGCAGAAATACTACGGAGTTGACCATGGCACTTAAGGTCATTCTGGAAAAGGCCAGAATGCATAAATCCCCCATCTTTGCCCTGATGATTGATTTAAGTCAAGCCTTTGACTCCATAATTCAGAATAAGATATGGCCCTTGCTGGAAAACATTGGAATAGATAAACATCTGATAGCGTTAATTAAGATAATTGACGACAATCATAGCGTAGTTCCTCAGCATTTAAATATGAAGTCGCAACCTTTTAAAGCAAATAGAGGCCTCAAACAAGGATGCATCCTTTCACCGATAATTTTTAATGTAATAATGAATGATATCCTAAATAAATCCTTTAAACAGGAATATGCACTCAACACATATTACAGTGAGCAACAACACCTCAATGATATGCACAACTCTTTAAACTTTCTATGTTATGCTGACGACGTATGTATTCTAGCCAACTCAGAATACAAATTAAGAAATATTTTATCATTATTTGTCAACAACTGTGATGGATATGGTCTAAGAGTAAACTACACAAAAACCAAACTAATCACCTCAAATACTGATGCGAGTCACTTAAACCCCTTTAACTATGAGGGTAATACGATAGAATTAGTGTCAGATTTTAAATACCTAGGAACCAGGATAACGTCATTAGGCCTTACCTTTTTAGATACGAAATCGAGAACGAATAATGCTAGACTCCGCTATCATCAACTGTCGAAATTATGGTCATCCAACCAAATATCAACTAATTTAAAAATAATACTCTTCAAGCCCCTAATTGTACCCATTTTTACCTACGGCCTGGAGACTTGGCAAGACTCAAAAAGTAACATCAGCACAATTCAGACTTTTATAAACAAATGCCTTAGAAGAATCACCAAAACGTATTACCCATACAACACATCAAATACAACGCTCTGGAATAGAAGCGACATCTTATCAATCAATCGTCTCATACCCATGAGGAGACTAGAATTACTAGGCCATAGCTTAAGACACTCGCAGGAAAATATGATATTCTCGTCCTTGAAATGGTGCCTTGACGGTAGGAAGAAAACCCCTAAATACTATTGGTTGGCGAAATGTCTGAAAGATATGGACCTGATTAACCTCTCGTTTGCAGATTTCATGGCACTTAGCAAAAACAAGAAACACCTAAAGGAACATTTACAATACATGCTAAAATATGGCCTAAATTAATACCGCAATCGTTCTTCACCTTTACGTTCTTGCAATAAATGGAATAAGTGTATTTGATAATGATAATAACCTGAACAACAACAACATAACTTAACTTCCTTTAATAACCCACGACCTTCCTTTCTGGACACACGATATCGGCGGCGATAACGATAACAATTACGAAAATATTAGCTGTATAACAGGCAATGAGAAGATAAACTGGCTATAATAATAATGCAATAAATCTGACGAACCCAAATACCTTTGGCACAGAACATATAAGATCTACAGGACATACAATATTTTGGCACACCGAACAACAAACAAGGAAGAGACTCTTTCATGCAAACTTAACATAAACTCTCAATACTTAACAAGATATAAGGGTTATTTTTTTTGTTGCCTCACTAAATACCACTTAAGGACGCAGGTACATTTTTTATATGACATTATTTTTATTTTTTCCTTAACACTATTCTGCCGGAAACGGAACTAATACATCACCATTATTGTACTTCTTCCTTCTTTACTTTGATAACAGGCTACATAGTGGTACCGTCCACTATAATAAAACGGGTAGACATCATGTATGGGATCTATATACTAGTGAAAATACATGATGCACGCTTCAACTCCTGGTGGGTGATGAAATTGCACGTGAAATTGTACGGCAATTTCTGGCGTGGTAATGAATGAATGAATGATATAATTAGATGATCTGCATACAATGGATGAACATAAAAAAGATATAATTGCAATCATGAAAATGATTGCAAGATATAATAAAATGGAAGATATAAAGCTAAAAAAAATTATAACTCTTTGCAGGTATTAAAACATTTTAGTTATTTTTAAAATGTAAATTAGTAAACATGATCCTTCTCATATATTTCCTCAAATTATGGATAATCTTGCAAAAAAAACTAAAAAACATAAAATTCTCATCCATCTTACAAATGAATTGTTTATTAAACTTAAAAACTTTAGAGAAATAATAATTGAAAATTTCCAAGAATATGCTAATTATGTTATATATCCAAAATTTCCAAAAGTAAATTTTTTTTAATTTAAAATTTATAACATTTTTTAGATATCAAATCAAATCCAGCCCCAAACTCAATTTCTGGCTCTTAAATTTTTTTATCACTGGTATCAGCTCTATAAAAATGATTACTTTATATTAATATCAGCTTATAACTACTTTATAGGAATTGAATCAGTAAAGAATATAATAACTAATTTTATATATATTTATCATAGTTACCCTTAAATAAAATTATAATAGAAGAAAAAGAAGCTAATATGTTATTTGAAAATGAAAAGAGACTTTGTAAATACAGATTATTAATTAACAAAGAATTGTTTCTGAATGAAATTATAGGTATTTTAATAATTGCTTATTTTTTTATTCTATGTCTACTAAAATTAGAATGATTATTTATTTTAACATGTTATGCTACATATTTTTTTTAATGTTAACATAGGCATACCAAAGGTGTTGCTATTATATTATTTTTATAATTATTATCAGAGTTGTTAACAGAGTTGGGCAGATCCTCTTAAAAAAGAATCTAGATACAGATTCTTTGTGAAAAAATGAATCTTAGATATAGATAGTAGTATCTTTTTCAAAATATCACTTTTAAATTATCATTACCAATTAATTTAGAATAGCTTATAAAATATATTTTTTACTATTTATTTGTAAATAACATAAAATACACATATAATAAGAATGAATATTTACAATAATTTATAAAACATTTAATGATGAGTTAATTATAATAATCAGGCATTTTAATCTTAGTATTAGCCCATCCTTAGCATAGAATAAGAAGGGAGACTAGTATTTTTAATTGGAGTTGAATTATTAATTTGCAGAGTATTTAAAATACATCAAATAATTTATCATTAGACCATTGCCATTTTGGTATACTTAACATTGTACTAAAACTAAATAACCTTAATTGGAGCTGATGAAGGTATTGCAGTATTATATGTATAAAAGATTTCTTTAATGGAAGGATAATAATTATGCATTTATAATATTTAGACTTAATTTAATTTAAAACCTCCAGGTCAAAGTTATTTTTATTATTGAACTCAGCACCATTTGTTTCACCAAACAAAAAATAATCATTGTTTGAGCTTGATTATATACTCTGGTACTACATTTATGGCTTCTTTTATTAAGATATTTTTAAATAATTTTTTTTATTATCCAACTCAATCTATAAGTTCTTAAAATATGGATATGATATTGATCAAAAAAGCCACATTATATTTAAATCATAGGAAAATATTTTCTTAAAATCTTTTGCCCATACCATTTTGGGAAGCTTTTAATAAAGGTAGACAATATTGTAAACTTGAATCTTTAAGATAACTTATGCCCTTTTTAACTACACATAAATAATACACTTTATTATGTTAAAAAAATTTGTGTTTAAACCTTTATCATTTTTTTGTTTATACAGGTTTTACATCTAGCCTGTAAATTGTCTTTAACTTTTATTAAAAAAAATTTCGATATAAAATTTTAAGGGGATACGATTCAAGGGAACTTATTTCTATAAATTAAATTTCAATACAATGAGTGTTAATCAACCTGCAAATTAAAAATATTGCAGAAAATTGGTAATGATATTCTATCGAGTTACATTTATATATAAAATATAATCTATACATATTTCGTTTTGGTGTTGTTATTTTTTATCTTTTTACCTTAATATGAGTTGTTAATTTTACTGGTAAATTTTACTGTCAATATATTAAAATATGACAGAAAATAATATGGAAATAAATACAAGATTTTCGAAGAAAATAAAATATATACTGATATGTAAAATTTTAAACAAGAATATTAAAAAGAATATGTATCTGTATCTTTTGCCAAGAAAATGAAAAAGATTCTTTTTAGATAAAGGATCTTAGATACAAATACTAGTATCTTATTAGAAATGTCATAAAGATACTGAGTACAAGATACAAAAGGATCTTGTATCTTAGATACAAGTATTCTTGGTACTGCCCAAACTCTGGTTGTTTAGTTGTACTTTTTAAATGGATTAAAATACAGATACATTGTCTAAAAATGAATCTAGATACATATACAATTTATATTATACTAAATATATTATAAGAGCACAAAATTTGTAAACAACATTTATATATTTTGTTTTCATTCAATTTGAATATCATATAAAAAAATATCAATGCCCCTATTTTTATCATTCTCTTGAACAAATTCTTATTTAAAACATTCATTTATTTGAAATTTTTTTTAAAACTTATAATTTATTAAATGTCAGTGGAATATGTATAAAATTATTTTTTAAAATTCCAAATAAATTATTTGCTTAAAATAATTTTGTGCATCAATGGTATTGTTTTTAATAATTATAGTGTCATGACTTAGCAAGGATTTATTATTCCTCTACAGTAGAAAATATTCCTCATACTCTTGAACTGATAATGATATTTATAGATTTGATAGGAAAAAAATAATATTTAATTAATATTTTATAAAAGTCTTAATATTTTTTAATATATATTTATTTTAATATTAGCTGATAGCCTGCCAAGAATGATGGGGAATCAGAATTTTCTCCTTTATTTAATGATGGGTGAATTGAATGAAATTCATTTTTGGGATTTTAAAATGTCTTGTAAAAAAGAAATATATATGATTGATGGTATCTAATCTTTTCCCTTATGACAGCAATTCTTGAATCTGCCATCTGAACGTTTTTCCAAAGAAAAATTTAGAGAATCACAACATTGGCACTTAGTGTTGAGCAAGCCACAATAATGTTCTTGTACCAATGATTGTTGTGCAGGAATATCTATCTAAAATAAATAATAAAAATTGTATTTACAATTTAGTACTTTATAAATAAAATAAATTTGAGGCCTGCTAAAAATTATACATACAATTTAATATTTTTGTAATTAAAACAAATCGGAGGCCTGCAGGCCTGCTCTGTTATAAACATATGCCAGGCTTTTTTTAAATATTAGTGCTGGGCAATTCTGATTCCCAAATTTATTATTTATTCATCATTGAATAAAAAAAATATTCTGAAAGCCCGTTATTCTTGACTGGCTATCAGTTATTTAAAAATAATGTAGATTATTAGTGTCATAATATGTTGTAAAAATCAAATATCTCTCTCCTCCCTTTACCTATTAAAACTTTTTAAATATAATAAATTTTATTTTGAAATTTCCACGTTATTTGATGATATATAAATCAGAAAATAAAAGAAAATATTTGAATCACACTCTCATCAAAATGATGGGGAATTGGAATTTTATTCTATATTTGATGATGGATAAATCAGAAAAATAAAGGGGAAATTTTTAAATTATCAATCAACGAATAAGGGAGAAAGTTCTGATTTCACTATCATCTTGACAGGCAAAATGAAAGATAAAATAACTAAGTGCTACTAATCGTGAATGGCTCAAAGTTAACTGGTTTATAGAAGGATATAGATACTTAATGTTTGATGAAGGGGAATGAGGTATCTTAAATTAAAAGTTGCATGTGAGAAATATATGATATTTCAAATAGGTTTAATTTGATTTTAGTTAAATTGATTAAATTTTTTGGATTAAGTTTATTTGTCAAAAGTGGTAAAATATTTACCCATACAATTTATAGTATTTTTATTCAACCTTCGAATTTTTATATTCTGAGTCTCAGGGTTAGGCAGTATGGCGAATACTTGTATCTAAGATACAAGATCCTTTTGTATCTTCTCAGTATCTTTTTGACATTTTTAATAAGATACTAGTATCAGTATCTAAGATCCTTTATTCTAAAGAATCTTTATCATTTTCATTTTATTGACAAAAGATAGATTTTTTTTAATATTCATATTTAAAATTTTACATATCATAGTATATATCTTATTTTCTTTGAGAATCATGTATTAATTTCCTTTTTTTCCACCATATTTTAAATATAATTACAATTAAAATTAGTTGAAAATTTTACAACTCATATTAAGGTAGATAGATAAAAAATAACAATACCAAAACATAATAAGTATAGATTATATTTTATATATAAATGTAACTCGATAGAATATTACCAATTTTATGTAATATTTTTTTAATTTGTAGGAATTAACACTCATTGTAGTGAAGAAGAAGATAGTGAAATTTAAATTATGGAAATAAATTCCCATGAATCAAATCCAAATCTTAAAATTTTATATGGAAATTTTTTAAAAATAAAAGTTAAAAAAGACAATGTACAGGATAGATGTAAAACCTGTATAAACAAAAAAATGATAAATGGTTAAACACAAGTTTTGTTAAACATTAAAATATATTATTTATATGTGGTTAAAAGTGACATATGTTATCTTAAATATTGTTTACTATATTGTCTACCTTTATTAAAAGCTACCTAGGTGGTATGGGCAATAGATTTTAAGAAAATATTTTCCTATGATTTGAATATAATGAGGCTTTTTTGACATCAATATCACATCCATATTTAAGAACTTATGGATTGAGTCAGATGATAAAATTAATAAAAGAAGCTTTAAATGTAGTATCAGAGTATATAATCAAGCTCAAACTATAACACCGATAGATTTAACATCTAATCAAGAAAATCATGATTATTTTTCTTTTGGTGAAACAAATGTTGTTGAGTTCAATAATACAAATAATAATGAACTGGAAAGTAGGAAATTTTTTATAAATATAATATTGCAAAACCTTCATCAGTTCCATTGAAAGGCAATTTAGTTTTGGTACACTGTTAAGTAGGCCAAAACAGTAAAGATCTAATAATAAATTATTTGAAAAATTTGATTATCCTATAAAATAATGAATCTATTTTAAATACTCTTTTGCAAATTAATATCAACTCCCATTGAATTCTATTCTCTCTTCCCTATCTATGCTAAGAATGGACTATTACTAACATTAAAATGCCTGATTATTATACTTAACTCATCATTAAATATTTTATTAATTATTGTAAATATTCATTCTTATTATATGCGTATGTTATGTTCTTCACAAATAAATAATAAAAACTATAATATATAAACTATTCTAATTTAATTGATAATTTAAAAGTATATTGATCCTCTAATTAAGCATATATCCTAGATTCATTTTTTCACAAAGAATCTGTATCTGTATCTAGATTCTTTTTTCAGAGGACCTGCTCAACTCTGTTAAGTTTATACTCAGTCCAGACATAATGATATATTATATGAGAGATCACAATTAAAATTTTTCAAAAATTTTTATGGTAGAATATCTATATTTCATATTAAATGTTGTATATTGTTATTTAATAAATTTTCCTCTTCACCGAACAATAAAAATATCTATTCTAGTTATAAAACAAACTCTGAATTGTATGCTATAAAATTGTGATCTCTTAGATAACAATTTTATGTCTGGATTGAGTATATAGGATCATGACT
The DNA here is from genome assembly GCF_954871325.1 of Gordionus sp. m RMFG-2023. NCBI lineage: Eukaryota > Metazoa > Nematomorpha > Gordioida > Chordodea > Parachordodidae > Gordionus > Gordionus sp. m RMFG-2023. The sequence continues at coordinate 27,217,988 of NC_088776.1, forward strand.
TAAAAAATTAAAAGGCTGAATATAAATATAATTTGAAGGCATAAATATTTTATAACTTTTGATATTTTAACCAATCCCTATAAAGAGGTCAAATAATTTAGCTAAAATCAAATTAAAATTAACTTGGTACAAACAATTAGAATTGAAAAAAATAAGCTATGGTTGAGCATTCTTTTTAATTAACATTTGATAAATTCTAAATTTATTACAAACCTGCCTTTATTTTATTGACACATATAAATATATTTACAAATAATGGGTATAAATTTGTAACTATATGGGTTATCATATGAAGCTTTCTTGAGTATCATTAAAATCTTTAAAAAAAAGACATGATATAAATTAATTTGTTTTCCATATATTATAGTACATTAGTTATTTTCTTAATCCCTCTAATAAATTTCTTAAATTTATGTTATCTTAATTTTATTTCAACTATTACCATAAATAAAATTAAGGTAAATTTACACTCAAAATTACAAATTTTATCTTTCTTTTCATCATTCTATAATCTAACTTGTTTTTTATATATTATAGTACATTAGTTATTTTCTTAACCCTCTAATAAGTTTCTTAAATTTATGTTATCTTAATTTTATTTCAAATATTATCATAAATAAAATTAAGGTAAATCTTATTCATCCAATTAAGTAGTTTAAGAAAAATTATTACTTTAAAAGTATTTTATGAGATATCTACTGGGTATAACTCCTATACTTTGGCAAGTTGCTATTTTTAAAATTTAAAAATAAGGTAGGCTAAAAACAATATTACTTCGTCTAACTCCTATGGTTGTTGTCCCTATTATTCAATTTATTTCTCAAGAAATGGAAAAATTAAAACATTTTAAATATAGCGGGTTATCATGTGAAAATGAATTGTCATGTGACAAAATGGTATTAATAATCATAGGTGTTAGTTTTAGTATATTTTACTAAATATCATGGGTGTTAGTTCTAGTATATTTTACTAAATATCACGGCCTATAAAAAGATGTTTATGATATGTGAATTTAAAGTAAGAGAATGAATGTTTAAATTTTGTATGATATTATCATTGAGCCAAATAAGCTATGATGATTTTTATTGGACAAATATTTTTTAAAATAACACTATTGGCTAAATTTGATTTACGTTGTGACATGGCTTATATATATATTATTCAGGCCTATAAAAAGATGTAAGATATGTGAATTGAAAGTATGTGAATGAATGTTTGAATTTGGTATGATATCATCATTGGACCAAATAAGCTATAATGATTTTTATTGGACGAATATTTTTTAAAAGAACACTATAGGCTAAATTAGATTGACGTTTTGACACAACTTTTCTATATATTACTAGATGATAACCCGTCAAGAATAACGGGAAATCAGAATTTTCTTCTTTATTCAATGATGGACGAATAATAAATCTTTATTTGATGATGAATGAATTAAAATTTTCCTATCTTATGAGATGTGATTTATAAATTTATATTTTTTTACACAAAACTCATCTAGCAAGAATATATTTTTTATATTATAAATTACAAATACAAATGAATAGAAATTTAGTTTAAAAGATTTTTTATTGAGTACATAAATTAAAATTACTAACCATATACTTCATAAACATATTTTATAAAAAATAATGGAAAATTTTAGAATAACCCGTCATCTAAATAAATATAAATTTCTGAATCGCATCTCATAAGATAGGAAAATTTCTGATTCATTCATCATCAAATAAAGGTAAAATTTATTATTCATCCATCATTTAATAAAGAATAAAATCTGATTCCCCATCATTCTTGACGGGTTATGAGCTAGTAACTTACATTTTTGATAACGAGTTCTTAAAAAATCCCTAAAATATATATGTAAATTTAAAGCAAGATCGCAAAAGGCATTTTTTTTGTTATTTATGCTAAAAAAATGGATTAATATTTCCTCCATTATACACTTTACAATGGCTTTCTTTATTTCCCTGTGTCCAACAATTTCTTGAATCCAGCAAATCAGAATTTTTTTTGCAAATGATATAAATAAGGCATATCTATGGTTTGCCCATATTTATAAAAAATAATTCAAACCCAAGCCCATCATAAGTTTCAAGAATTTTGCCCAAGCCCATATCCAAAAATTTAATTTATTGCTTTAAATGTAAATAAACAATATTTAAGTGTATTTAGGCAATCACTTTGTTTGCAATACTGAAATTTATTATCATTATAAGAAAAAAATGCATTATATTTTTAAGTTCAGTTTAATAGGCTAAATTAAAATGAAATTTAGGCTTTTTATCAAAAACCCAGTCCTGGCAAAGGCACATTAGTAAATATATACCTGGCACCCCATGGGCCGCAAGCCTCCCCATGAAGATCTCTGATTGAAATGTTAAACCTTCAATCATTAAAATATTTTGTCATCTGAGTTGGAGGTTATTCTATCTCCATTTTTGTCACAAATAATTTTTTTGATAGATTGATTATTTAAGAATATATTAATCTTTTTATATAAAAAATCTTAGAATTTTAACTTATAAAATAAATTATAGCTAATATTAGATTATTCTATCTCCCTATTTCTTCTTATTGATAAAAATATATTATTCCATTAACAAAAAATAAACAATTCATCCAGCATGATCCTTTAAAACGTTTTCGTATTATGTAAATGGAATAAAAAGTTATTTTAACTGATTGTATGGTTTTATATATAGATCCTGATATTACTGGTTCAAAAAACAAAAAATTAAAAGAATATATTTTATTATTATTTTAAGAAAAATAATATTACCATAATTTTCCATTAAAATATATTAAAATTTTTAAAATAAAATTTTGGTCTTATTTAATAAAATTTTTGGATTTAAAAAGAAGTTGTTTGGAAAATAGAATAATATTTCTTAAAATAATAAAAATAAAATTTGATTTATTCTATTTCCAGTTTTAGAATAATAATAAAAATGATTTTTTAAGAAATATCATGGTATTTTATATAATTAAGTGATGAGGTACTATTAAATATACACATGTATTTCATATAAAACCTACACTTATCTCAAAAAATTATTTAAATGCTTTTAAAACCTTCATAAATACTCTTTTAAACAAAGACCTCTTATCATAGATTTGAATCAAATATGGGGCCAACCTGATTGTTTCACAAAAACTCTGGTGGTATCCATCCCATTGCAATTGGCTATTTAGAAGATTATTAGCAAAATAGTTCCATGGGTCAAAATCCATAATAATTAGGATTCAGTAGAGATCTGCAAAGTTAGGTCCAGCCCGAGAATTCTATTTAAAATAATCGGGTTTGGGCCGGTCCTAATATTTTTAAAAAAACGGGCCGGGTCGGGTCGGACCTTGGAAATTTTATTAAATATATCTAAATTTATCAATTTTATATTGAATTTTTTATGTAAAATAAAAATTTTTGATTTAATTTATTTAAACTAAACGCTATATAACATATGTCTTTTATTTTAAGTAAATATAAAAATTAATTTCTATATTTAAATAAATTCGGGCCTGGCCGGGCCGGTAAATTTTATAAAATAAATTTCGGGTTCGGGTCGGGCCAGCAAAACTTTTTAATTTCGGGTTCGGGCCGGGCCGGCAAAACTTTTTTTAAAAATATTTCGGGCCTGGCCGGGCTTGAAAAATTAGGTCCGATGCAGATCACTAATTCAGTGTTAAGGGATAAGTCAAAATAGCATGCCATTCATATTTAATTCAAAATCCTTTTCCTAATATGGATATTATCAAAGTATACTTTAGAAAATCTTTTAATAACAAATTTCGAGAACATTTCATTAATTACTCCTAAATTCCTAGAGACATACTGTGTAACATTAAAACTCTCCTTTTTTCAGCCCAGATCTCATAGACTCTGTTTACGCATTAAAAATAAAATAGAATTTAAACTTTCCTATTCTTTGGATATACTGAAATAAATAGGTTTACTTTGGTGTTCAGCAACAAAGCTTGATTTAAAAAAATATTATCTAAATAAAATTTGTTGAAAAAAGAATATTTTACCTGCAATGGAATTTGATATGGATATTGTGTTGAGTATATTCGCCATATTATAAATCACATGGGAATTACTATTGGCTTAAAATTGCTATGATGATTATCATTGGACGAATATTTTTTAAAAGAACACTATTGATTAAATTTATTGACGTTTTTTGAGGAATATTATAACAAATAGATATGCTAATGAAATAAAATGAATTTTGCATTCTAGATATAAATACAGATACCACCTTTCTATATACTTTAACAAATCGGATTATTATTATCTGGAAATCAAAAGCAAATAAAATTAATAGATAATTTTTTTGTAAAAAAAAAGATTAACCAATTTTTTATTCGAAAATATTAAATCAATTAGAATTAGTTACCATTTAACCCATTAATGGTCAAGATTTTTCTAGTGGATAAAAATGCTCAATTTTTTCAAATTATATTGATTAATGCTCAAATATGATATTCTAAAAAAATCAGCCAAAAAAAATAATCATAAATAGAAAATCTAGCCTGGTGCATATATGCACCGTTAACCATTAAGAGGTTAAAAAAGATAAAAATTATATAAAATACTATAAGATCAAAAAAACAACAAATATCTTTATTCTTTTTTTGTAATTTATAATAAAAACGAGAAAATGTTTATATATTATGAAAATCCTTGAAACATTTAATATGGAGTGCGATTTGACATGTTTGGCACATATATCTTGAGTGCGTATGGCAATATCTGCATCTTCGTCTTTTTCCATCTATAATTTTGGATAAATAATGTCCAGATGAATCAATAGGGTTTTCACACTGTAATGCAAACTGGCTGGCGTGACCTGTACTTGAATTTTTTTCAATTTTTACTGGCGTTCGAAGGAGGTAGTTAGTAACTTCTCGTCTAAATGCAAGCAAACTCTTCTTGTCATCTCGATTCACGAATTTCCAGATTTTCCATGAATTTACCAAAGCTACATCAATAAAATTGGTGAATATTGGCCACCACCATTTTTTTCCTCTTATTTTTATTCTATATGTAGATATTAGATTATCACATAGATCAACTCCACCCATGTGTTTGTTATAAGCAGTTACCATATTTGGCTGAGGAATTTTTATTTTAGAAGATATTTTCTTAGAATACCTTGAAACATTAGAAAGCAAAGAGATAGTGTGGCATGTCGATGCAACGGTCACCACCGAATTATCATTCCAACGAACTACAAATATTTCGTTTAATTTTTCAAACCTATAATCATAATATCCTCTTTCTTTTTTTGCTACAACCTTTATAGATTCAACTGGGCAATGCTCTATTCTATTGTCCCTCACAGTTCCAGTTGCAAAATATCCCATTTGTTTTAAGTATGACAAGAGTTTAAATGATGTAAAGAAATTATCAAAATATATTTTATGATAATTTGGTTTTTGCAATGCCTTTAATAATTTTATGATTACATTTCCACCTAATCCATATTCATATTTATTTTCGCTTTTTCCTTGATATATATCAAATGAGAATACGTAACCGTCGAGGCCAATATCCAAGACTTGTATCCGAATCTAATTGGTTTTCCTTTTATGAACATTTTGCAAGAATGTCTTCCTCGATATGGTATCATCTGTTCATCTATTGATAAATGATGTTTAAAAATTCCGAATTGCTGAAATTTATTATTCAATATATTAATGTAAGGCCTAACTTTATAAAATCTATCATGTATATCTATTTTAGTATTGTCTGCCAAATGGATATTATATTTCAAATTTCGAAATTGTAATTGGGTCATTGTATCCCGGATTATTGGAATAGAAATATCGCTGTCATTAGACCAGTACATTCTTTCTTGTGGGAGAGAATGACCAGTAAATAATAGAATTCCAATAAATCTCTGAATATCTTGGATGGTTATGCATATGTTAGGTCTATTCATTTGTTTAGCATAAATATTACTTTGTTCTACAATTAGGGAATATAAGTCTTCGTCGAAAATTAAACAAAATATATCTGATGGACTTTTACCATGTAAATCATTTTCAAGTTTTATTACATCTTCCTTTTCTCCATTGAAAGGGCTTGAAGAATATATTGCATCCGTTTTTCTCCATTTTAAATTATGAGAAATTCGAGAATAGCTTCTTGTAGAATATGGTTCTGGAAGGTCGTCATCAACTGAATTATGAATCTCCAATTCTCCAGCTGTATCTGAAGGCAAAACTCCGACATTTGTTAAGTCATTTTCATCGAAATCTTCTTCATCACTAACTGCAGAGGGGTTTGGCGGAATTATAACCATATCTCTTTCTTCAATTGGTTCCTCTTCAAAAAGTTGAGCAAGCGCTTGTTCAATTGTTAGAAAACGTTAAAAAAATTTATTAAAAATTAAATATCTAGACAAATTATTTTCGTAGAATCTTGATTTTTTTATTAGTCATCTATTATTTTGATAATTTTGATTGAATTGACAAAACAGGTGCATAATATTTTATATAAATAAAATAAAATCTTCAGAAAGGAAGAGGCTAAAAATAATTTTAAACTTTTGAATATTTATGAACCTAATAATTTCATATAATTTGATCGGGATAAAAAATTATAATAGGAACAATATATTATTCGATTTAATCTCAGGGGAAAAAAATTTTTTTAAATTATTTTCAAAAGATCTTTTTTGGGTATAAAATTTTTTTTAAAAATTCTTAAGGGGCTCGAGCCACCCACCCCTCCCCTTCCCACCCTTAGTGACGGTAGTGGTTTTAAGTATAATATAAAAAATTATAATTCATTATGTTAAATTTCATTTGTTTGAATTTTTTTAAATAATATATACTGCTAGATGGTCAACGGTGCATATATGCACCAGTCAACTTTATGTGGTTACCTACTAAAATATTAATTATTTAAAAATTCAAAAATAATTGATAAATATTGATATATCTATAAAGAATATATACACACTAGTTTTCATCGAAATAATTTTATAATATGCTCGTGAGATCACTTAGAAAATTTTGCATTTTAGACCTCATAAATTCGCAAAGTTTGAGGGTTTCTTAGGGGCATAAAAAATATTCTTTTCATATTTTTCTTTTCCAGTTTTGAATTACAATGTCTGAACTATATAAAAATCTTTTTTATTATTTTTAAAAAAAACTACTATGTTAAAATAAGGTATATAGGAGGTGGTGCATATATGCACCGTTAACCAGTAACGGGTTAACCTTGCACTCATGACAATTTTTTTCAATGAACTTTTCATCAGTAACAATAATCAATTTAAATACAACTCAATATACAATGGTATTATAGACTAATGTTGTAAACGAGTTCAACGAAGTTTGTTTTGAAAAAAATGATCGAATTTTTCTTTTATTTTTTGACGAACTTTGAACGTGAACGCGTTCTTTTTTTTTGACAAACACGTTTATTATTTATGTTCGTTAAATTTCAATCTTCTTTATTCTTAATAAATATTTGATATTAATCAATAATTGTAAATAAATCAAAGGCTATCAAATATTTTATGTTTAATATTTAAAAGAATAGTTGTATAATCTGAATTTTTTTTAAAAGGGGGGAGTTTGACTAATTTATTTTATAACTAAAAAATAAAAATCAATTTTTGATTATAATTTATTGAAGACAAAATTTAATTTTTATATATTGTAAATTCAATAATTTTGACAATATGAAAATAATTTAACTTCAATTTAATAGCATGAAACTTTTGTATTCCTGAAATTGGCCTTTTGAACAATACAATTTTTCATTCATCATCTTTTACAAATGCTTAAATAATTCTAATGATATTCACCTTTTAAATTAAATGAATCTAAGGTTATTAATATTTGATTCTCACATGGACGCTGAAGGTAGTTCTTTTTGCTAATTTTTAATTTATATTTTTAGAAAAATCTGACGTCTTATCCACTGAAACTGAAATTTGACCCAAAATAAATGTGTTATTTTTTTTTTTCCTTATTTGAAAATGAGTTATTCCTAACTTTCTTAATTGCGTAAAAACAATTAAAAATAAATATATTATGAAAAATAAAATGGCCGAAAATGCACTGTTGGTCAAATCCATTTCATTAACTATTTTATAAATATTATTACAAGGTGGTATTTTACTAAAGGTAGGCCTCATATTAAAGCTTTCAAAGGAATAAACCATCATCTATTTTTTATAGTGCTGTAAACATTTCTAAAAAAATCGAACGCGTTCACGTTCACAAACGCGTTCACGTTCATGAACCGTTCAAAATTTTTTGATAAATTTTTTTAAAAATTTAATTTAATATAAATAAACTTATATTTTTTAATACAATATTTTAGCCATGTTAAAAAATAATATAATATATAGCGAATAAAAAGATATTTTTATTTATAAAATTTTTTTCTTATTTCAAAATATTTATCTGATAGACAAAAACACTTGGCAGTTAATACGGCATTAGCTATACTAAAAACGCGCTCTACAGGGGCAGATGAGAGGATTGCGGTATTATACTTAATAAACAGCTCTTTAACGTGGAGAATTAATTAAAAACATTTATTGTTTTATTATTTGCTTCAAAAAATTGAGATAAGTTATCTTCCTCCAATCCATTCTCTACTTCCTCGACAAAAAAATGGATATCTCGAAATTAACAGTTCTCTAGAGTTTTCAAAGCATTTTTTTCAATAGCGCTATAAGTTTATTTTTAATAGGTTCGTTCTGTGAAAGTTTTATCCATGGCCATTGAGGTTTGAATGCTGGATGTATAATTGCAGAAAGAACATATTGATCTTTATATATGTGTTCAAATCCTTAAAAAAATAAAATATATGTAATTAATTGAGAGTGATAGGTTTAATACCTTTTATTAATCCCATTTAATACGGCGTCTATCAATGGTTGACCATATTTGAGGCCACTATTTTTTTTTAATATAAAAATAACTATCATTGTTGGGGTCAAATATCCCAAATGCATTATTTTTTCAAATTTAATGATTTTACTTAGTTATATTATATTATATAAAATAAAATAATTAATATTACAATCAAATTTCTTTTTAAATTGGAATCTGAACATTTTGACAATATAATACTTTTTGGCCACATTTTATACTTGGTAAGCATTGAATTAGTTCCTTCAATATAGGATGTTACTTTAAAACATTTATCATATTTGGCCATGGTAATGATAATTCATCTGATTTTGGATTTTCAGAATCAAATGATGAGGATTAAATAATAATTTCCATGCTTATCCTCTATTAAATTAAAATATAAACAATAATATTCAAATTAATAAACTGTGTTAAAAAAATTGAAATGTGAAAAGGAAATACACAGCCGATTAAAAAATATAGATATACTTTTTTTTAAAAAATTCGGAAATATTAAATTTTTCAAATAAATATAAATAAAAGTATTTTTAAAATTGAACGAACGTTTAATTCAACGCGTTCGTCATAAAAAAGGAACGCGTTCACGTTCAAAGTTCGTCAAAAATAAAAGGAACGCCGTTCATCATTTTTTTCAAAAAAACGAACTTCGTTCACGAACGCGTTCGTTTACAACACTAATTTTTTAAAATAAATTTAATTATTCTGAAATATTTTAATCATTTATTTTTAAAAAAACAACAATTCCGAAAAATTCGAATTATTTTAAAAAATTAATTGTTCACCAAATATTTTAAAATTATTTCTAAAGTCCTTAGTACCTATTGTGTTGTGTTAGTTTTAAAACAAAATATCCCAATTTATATTCAAATCTATATATTTATTATCTTTTCTATCTTAATATTCAAATTAGAATATAACTTGTCCTAAGGTTTTCCAGAATTTTATATAGCCTAAATATGTAACAACACATCACTAACTCTTCAAATCGACGATCTTATATCCGTCAGAATCTGTATTAGTCAAGGTTGTTAACCTGGTCGAATACGGTCACTAATATAAAAATCAGTTTTTCAATTCAATAAATATCTTTATTTTCTTTAAATCCAAGAATGAAAATTAGTAATGAATTGTCGTAATCAATACATATTTTTGAAACAAAATATATGATTGAGGTACATATTTTTGAAACAAAATATATGATTGAGGTATTATAAAAAAATATATAAATGCCAACTGCAACAACTTGCTTTATAAAAATTAAATAAATTGAAGGTGTTTAATATTTCATTCTCATTGACGCTGAAATTTCTGCTAACCTTATGCATGGGCTGTTACGAAAAAATGTCATTCCGCTTTGATTCCAAAATCAAGTTCATGGTTTGATTATGAAATTTATTCATATATTGAGTACTACATCATCAGAAAAAAAACATTTTTGATAAATTTTGATTTTAAGAAAATTATTCATTTTAAGGTTAAAAGAAAAATTGGTCTTAAATCTGCAAATTTATTAAAGCTCACTTTTATATCAATATGACTTGTTTTAAAATTAGAATATAATTCCTTATGATCGCATATAATATGAGTATTTTCTTCAATTCTCTCTTTAAACCTTTATTGTTATAAAACGGTTTTTACCTGGCATCATACTATTTTAATCGGAATTATGAAATTTTTCAATAATATAGGTTCGAAAAACACTTCCATTTAAAAATTTGTGGAGAACACCTTTTTCCTTTACCAATTTGTTAGCTATCTTTAATAAAACGACTAATTATTAGCTATTTAGAAAATGATCATGGATTAAAATATATCGTTTTATTATATTTAAAATTATCTCACATCATATTTATTAATTAAATTAGAATGTTCTATTCTTTTTATATATATATTTATTACATTTAAATAATAAATACAATTTATTATTCCTTCAAACATTTTTTAGTTAGATTTCCTCATAAACCTCTTTGTAGGTTTACGGTTTCTTGATCAACAACGTAATGCAGTATTTGTACCTGCTTCATTTACTGGCTCAACTATTTCTGTAACTCCCAATGAACTTTCATGAGTCGGAATAATTGAACGATTTCTTTGCTGATCTGCGTGTTCCTGCAATGTTCATTCGGGAGTTACAGCAATATAAGAATATAACCCTATCCTTTCTTTAATCACTCCCTTTCTCCAATCTTTGGTGTTCTCATTGTTTAACCACACAGGTTGTGAAATCTCGAATTCTCTCCCTTTCGATAAATCATGATTTTGACATTGTCTTTCATTTGCCTTTTCAATTTCATGTTCTACATTTAGTCTTATCCAGTCCAAACTAGTTTTCAATTGTTTTTCAAACATAATCTTGGCAGGAGATCTCCATGTAGAGCTATGCTCCCCCAATCGATAATTTGTTAAAACCTGTATCAAAGCTTCTTCTGGATTAGAAATTGACTTGTTGCGTAATATCGACCTTTCAAAGTTCGTATTGTACGCTCAGCTAATCCATTAGTTTTCTGATAATAGGGCATCAAACGTATATGATATATGTTATTTAGTTCACAGTACCGACGGAATTACCCAGATATGAATTGTGGTCCATTATCTGACACATTTTACTTGGGTATTCCTAACCTAGCAAATCATTTTTTAATCGTTTACTCATAGCTTCAGAAGACGTATTCTACATTAGATCAACTTTAATCCATTAGCAGTAGGAATCAACACCGATTAGCCAATATCGTGAATCCACTGGTCCAGCAAAATCAATATGGATTCGCTCCCAAGATTTCTTACCTACAATTCAATAATACAGAGGTACTTCTTGAAATTCAGGTCTATTTTTCTGGCATCTAGAGCATATTTTGATAAAATTTTCTATATCAATATCATATCTGGGCTACCAACAATACATTCCTAGGATGATGACCCCTGTGAATCATTCCTAACGCTACATTTATTAATTTATTAGGAATAACAAACCTCCCATTCCATTCCATAATATCACGATCGACAGAAAGCTCTTCTCTTCGATTATAGAAATTAACAATTTCTTTATCTTTATGACGATCAACGTTTCGCCTTTGCTGATTATGCATTGCTAATTTTTTTAAATATTAAATCTAACTTCTACTCTTTTCGTAGAATATTTTCTACAATTGCATGTCATCTAAATTAATACTTCGAATCTCCAAAGCATGTTTAGAATCTCGATTCTCTTCCATGTCTAATATCGCAAGCCTTGATAATGCGTCGGCGATTACATTTTTACTACTTCTATTGTAAAATCATAAGAAGCCATCTTCCAGGCCGAACGTGTCAAACGTTATTGGGAATTTTAGGTAGATCGCGTTTCTCCCCAAATAATCGCTCTAATGGTATGTGATCAGTTCGAAGTAAAAATTTTCTGCCATAAATAAATGAATAAAATTTTTCAATACCAAATAAAAGTGCTCGAGCTTCTTTATCAATCTGAAAGTAGTGTTTCTCAGATTCTAGTACGCGACGCGTAAGAAATAGGCGGTGTCCTTCCGTCTACTAATTGATGTAACACAGCCCCTAATCTTGAATCAGATGCGCATTCCAAAATTATAGGCAACTGCGCCTTATAGGAATTCACGTTTCCTCCAAAGACAATAATTTTTTAACCTCATGTACATCTTGGGTCCACGCGGTACTAAAACGTTCATGATAATTCACGAGTCCTAGGAAAGATCTAAGTTGTTGTATATTCTTAGGTTTTGGTGCATTTCGGATAGCCTCACCTTTTCAGAATTAGGATGTATACCGAATTCATCAATAATCACCCGTAAAAATGATGCTGATTTTTGTAAAAATCTGACTTTCGTCAATTTCTCCTTAAGACCAGCCGTCTGTAATCTTATTGCCAAAACATGTTAAAAATATTTTTTTATATTGACATTCAGTAGGGCTTACTTTTTTTAACCGAAAACTGGCTTCCCATTGAGAAAAATATCTATAAATCGAACATTCGCCATCGAATTTCAAATTTAATCGTAGATAAGTCCTTCATTTTCTTTTATCCACCAAATTTTCTGAATCTCCATTTAAGAATTATTTTCTACATTTAAGGAATCGCCATCTATCGCCATTTTAATAAAACGACTAATTATTACCTATTTAGAAAATTACCATGGATTAAATATCGTTTTATTATATTTAAAATAATTACATCATATTTATTAATTTAATTATAATGTTCTATTTTTTTTCTATATATATTTATTACATTTAAATAATAAATACAATTTCAGGATTTCCCATTCAAAAATAGGATAAGGTCGGATCAAAAAAGGTTAGTAACAAAAACTTAGGAATAGTTTCTATCAAAAATAGGAAAAGATAATATAAAAAAAGGAAAAGTCCCACAATAAAATAAAAAGATTCATTTAAAAAAGGAATTATTTATTACTTTACCTGCATCGATCCAAATGCACTATTCAACCACAACTTATATGCTCTCGCCCTTGCAGGCAGAAATCCGGAAAATCACCAAATACAGCTAAATCGATCTAACACATCTTTACCCATCGCCTGCTCCATTCCTACCTATTTCGGCAGAAAAGCTCAACGCTTTTTTAAAGAATTGGCGAACTATTTTCTTTTTTGTACATCTTTTAAAATTTTTTTTATCCCTTTTCCTTAATTCTTTCATATTTATCGCCTTTACTAATTTTGTTTTAGGAAAAAAATAGTTATATGCCTTTATTTTTTAAATAATATATTATATTAGCTATATTTATCCAAATAAGGAACAATTGAAAGGGAAAAAAAAAATTTTTTGTCATTTTTCTTTAATCACTTGGGCTATAGGTAAATTGATCACTCTCTACACAAACATCAATAGCAACACCCTTGTCATATCAGAAACCAAAAAAAAAATAAATATAAAAATCTGAGTAATTTTATTTTTTTTCCGATAACCATACCCATAAACAGACAATTTTCTCCCTACACCTTGATTTTTAAAAGAAACTTTGGTTCATAAAATCTGAATCCAAATATTGGAACCCAAAGAATTAGGTTATTAAATATAAAATTATTAAATGCCCTATTCACTTCAGAGATCTATTTGCACGACCTGCCCTAGCTGCTGCGAAATTTTTTGGCCCTGCGCGTAATTTTTTCAGCCTACCCCAGCCTATAAAATATTTTGCGCAGGTTGCCGCATTTTAATTTTTTTTAGCCTGGCCCATAATTATTTTATATGATAAAAGAATCATAAATTTCCATTATTCAACGTTAAAAAAATATCTTGAAAATATTTTTCACGAATTGACAACCCGGCCGGAAAAATAATTTGCACAAGTTGCCCGTCCTGGCCTGAATTTTTTACCCGGCTTTAGATTTCTAGTTCATAGCACATCAATTAATTAAAAATTAATTTTTTTTATTAATAAAAACATACAGATTATATACCCGATATCAGGAATAATATAATTGAAATCGTAAATTTATTTCAAATTATTATACCATCACCAGAAAATTTTAATGTCATTGACAGCTATCATAAAGGTGATGTCTTATTTAGTGCAGATGATATTCTCAAAAATATTTCCGTAGGTTATGATGATAAGACTTCCACAGAGGATTTTTTTAACAGTGTTTTGGTGACATCCGGGTTGAAGAAAGCTACTAGACTACATGGCTATCACATTAAATCATTTGGTAATTTTAATATACCTTTATCACAACCATCAGCTCAAATTTCCAATTCCAAAGTTTTGTGTGATAAATTTATTCGAGAGAATCTTAATGAGCGGAAACATTACATAGAAAATTTTATATTTAAAATATGGCGTTGGAAATTTACATTTGAAAACATCTTTAATACAAACGAAGAAATATCCAGCAATATAATGCAAAACATAAAAAAGTTGGGAAACACAATATCTATATCAAAAAATTTGTTTTCATTGCAAAAACCTTCTTATAAATCTAAAATAGATGGTAATTGTTATATTACTGCATCTCGGCAATGCAATACTTCTCATACCAATATAGGTTTAACGAATAACCTTAGACATAGCAATATATATCATATTATTGAGAAGATTGCTCAAGATCTTCCCAAATATTACAATTTAATAAGTGATCTGAAATATTCACAAGATTCTCAGAAAGCAAATAAAGAAATGCACCAAATTTGTACATCGTGGAATAAAAAATTGTGGAATTTTATATGTTTGTTAGAATCAGAGTTGCAAAATTACATATTTAAGATTAACCACCTGCAGGGAAGCGAAAATATAAGTAAAAGTTATGAAAATGATTCAAGTCATGAAGAGTTTGAAGATGTTTCATCCAATCACATTAATATCAACGAACATAACTGACAATTTAAAGTGCTTAAGGAGATATGCAAACTTCTCTAAATTATAATGAGTCAAAAAAATTTGAAAGTCTGATTAATATTTCTTTTATAAAGTCAAATTGGCCTATGTGATTGCGATAATAAGAATCGTTTAATAGCGCTCTAACCCTATAGCATTAAATTATGAATAAGCTTTTTATTCATAAATCTTTATAACTCAAGAATCCAGTTGCCCTAAATATTATTTTATAAGTATACTATATTTTTAATTCAATTTTAACACACATCAATAATAAATAAATAACTTCAGAAAATTAGAAGGAATTTTATGTTTTATTTTAAAATTTACAATGAGTATAATACAGGGTTTTTTCGTTGTTATCGAGTAGAAGCTCACAAAAAAATATGTAATATATTTTATTCGAGTTCCTCTTAGGCTCGGACTAAGCTTCTTAGGGGTGTATATTTTATTCCTTTTTTAAAATTTATATATAGTTTTTACTTTTATTGATAGATTTTAAATTTATTAATTCCTATGTATTTTCCTTTCACCTTTTTATTGTTTCTTTTCGACAGCAAAAAAAAACGTAAAGAAAATTAATAATTTATTTTCTTTTTTATATCTATTAAAAATAAATATAAATTGATTAATAATATAACTATTTTTATTTATTTGATTAAATAAAAAATTTTCGATTTAAAACGATTACTTACAATAAAAGATATAGGCTATATAAAAATAATATATATTTAATTTTTAAAAAGGGGTAATAAAATAATAAAATGTATTAAAAAAATGAACATGAGGGGGTGCATTTAGGTTATTTCACCGTGAATTGATATACTATGAGACCCACAAATTTCCATTGATAAGCACCGAGTGCCTTGAAAACATTTGCACTGGGTCCGAAAGCACCGATTGTGTCAGAAAAAATAGGGTTAGAGTAATATGGAATGCTTGTGTTATTAATTTTTCTAATTTCCGTTCTAACTAAGGAATTAGAGCCAAAGGATGGTGCAAACCGATCAACACATGTATAATCCCAATAAGCTGGATTTCCCTACTCCATGGAATAAGTGTCATTCCGTCTAAGACTTACAGATTCCAAAGTTGATGGAATATTAGCTGAACGGAGAGGTATAGCAACAATTAAATTTATTGCTTGGTGGCGTGGATGGCGGCCTTTAGAAAAACGGCAGTTAAGAGGGTGGTGACCTAGCGTATCGATAGGGAGCTGACATAGTTTGCACGATGAGAGTGTGACGATATCACAGTCTAAACGAAGACCTATTCTTCAATCCGAAGTTCTTCTAAGCAAACCAAGGTTAGAGCTAAGGATATCCTCAAGCCATTCATAGCCTGTGTTGAAATGATGAATTGATGATAGAGAATTACTACCTTGATTTATTGGGGGGAAGGAATCAATACTTTTATTTATTGGGGAGGGGATATCTGGGTTAAAAATCAAGGAAATGTCCTTCAATGCATCCTTCGAGTAAAGGAATTCAACGGATTGCTGGAAGGTAAATCTCAATCTTGTTGTCTGGAGGATAAAGGCAAGGAAACATTTGGGCCTTTGACTTCCATAGGTCTAGTGCCAACCCCAGATGGGGGTCTGTAGTGGTGGTAAAAATGTAAGAATTGTTTCACTTTTGGTGTATAAAGAAAAGTTGCAATACTCGATGAGGCTGGGAATCGAAAGCCTATACTCCCAAATTTGCACGGGAGAGTGGCTGGCATCCAGCAACTGGGCGATAATTTGAGGTTGAGTATTGATCCAAAGGAGATTTTAACTTTACCCTCATCGTGCAAACGTTCACTGTCGTTTTTCTAAAGGCATCCACGCCACCAAGCAATAAATTTAATTATTGCTAGAACTCTCCGTTCAGCTAATATTCCATCAACTTTGAAATCTGTAGGTCTTAATCTCTGTGACAATCCCGCTTATTGGGTTTATACATGTGTTGATCGGTTTGCACTATCATTTAGCTCTAATTCCTAAGTTAGAGCGAAAATTAGAAAAATTAATAAATACATTAGCATTCCCAATGTTACTCTAATCCTGTTTTTAATACAATCGGTTCTTTTGGACCCAGAGCAAAGGATTTTTTCAAAGCACTTGGCTAATGCGCTTAATTTCTGATGATCGTTAGGAAGGTTTTTACCTACGTCTACTAATTTTAATGGAAATTTATAGGCCTCATAATATATCAATCCACGATGCTTAACCTAAATGCATCCCATCGTGTTCATTTTTTTAAATACATTACATTTTATTAATTCGGGCCGGGTCGGGCCTTAAAGTATAATAAAAATATGTGATTTTATTTATAGAAAGTAGACGCCAAATAACATATATTGTTTATTTTGAGTAATTATAAAAATTAATTTCTATATTTAAATAAATTCGGGCCCTGCCGGCAAAATTTTTTAAAAAAAATTAGCCGGGCAAAACTTTATAAAATAAATTTCGGACCGGGCCGGGCTTGAAAAATTAGGCCCGATGCAGATCACTAGCCTATATCTTGTATTGTAAATTGTAATAGTTTAAAAAAAATTTTTATCTTATCTTTTCTTTTCTTTTCTTTTATAACTAAAAATAATAATAAATAACACATTTTTTATTAGGGAAACAAAAAAATCTATTATCACATAATCAACATTTTTTTAAAAAGAGTTTATATTAGGCTATGTCTTAAATTTAAAAAAAAATTACTCAAAAGTTTTACGAATTACACAACTTTCTTGAGTTTAGAGTGATACTAATGTTCCTAACCTTCCATTAAATTTTGAAGATGTTTGATGTGAATGATTTATTAATTCTATATTATTCGAAGAAAAAAGGCATAGATTTTTGGAAGGCCAGTATATATGGTAATATTTATTTCAGAGACCTTCAGAGGTATCATTTGACGGGCCGTCGGCCCGGGTTTAAAAATTTTAGGCCCGGTCCGGATCTTAAAAAAAAATTTTTTTAGGCCCGGCTCGGAATTTTTTAAAATTATATTCGACCTGGTATATACAAAAAATTCGTCTATTTTTATCATATTTTTTGGCGATTATTATCATTTATTAAGCAAGCATATTAGCTAATGTTAAAAATATTATGCAAGCCTGAAAATTTTGCTCATAGAAGGAGCAAAGGTCTAGACTATCGAAATTTCGAGGCTTAGTCAATATTTTTCTGGTGAAAATATTGAGTTAGCCGTTTTTAAAAATCGGCTCAAAACGAGCCGTTCAACAACACTAACATATTTTTTTTTATATTCTAAACAGATATTTAGTATATTACAAATTGATAACTATAAAAAATTTGTGTAAATAATATTTTGAGAATATACTATATTAATTGTATTTATAAAAAAAATAAAATTGATATTTTAATTAAAAAATATAACATATATTATATAATAATGTATTTACTTTGCGAATTTATTCCATGGCATGAAAACTATAATTATATTATGTAATAGATCTATGAGTGTTGGCTAGTGTTAATTTTCACAAAACATAACTATATATAATTATTATAACCATATCTAATTGACGAATATAATAATTCACGTTGTATAAATTTTATTTTAAATAGGCCCGGCCCGGGTATTTAAAATAAAATTTTCAGGCACGGCCCGCCCGGCTTGGCCCGGGGTTTTTAAAAAAAAATTTTAGACCCGGCCCGGTCCGAGTATTTTTATAAATTTAAACCTGGGCCTGGCCGGACCGGACCTGCAGGTCTCGATTTATTTTATACATATTAATTCTAGAGATCGAGGACTCTAAAATATTTGATAGTATTCCTTCTTTTCCTGACAAATTTCGTTAGACAGTATATACTATTGTGACATCAACATGTTGGTTATTATGGGTAAGCCTTCAATCCAAGCATCTTTATCTACCAACAGTTGAACAGAGCTTGAAATGTCAGCAAAGGAAATCAGGTTCTTCTCATATAATAGATATTATTGGTGTAAAGTTTGTAGAATAAAACAACCTTAAAAAGTGGATCCTCATTTTTTGATTATAAAAAATATAATTCCATTGTTATTCAAGCTGATATAGATAACAGAGCAAAGTTATATATTTCTATTTTTTAATTCTTCTCTAAATTTATGTTAATTGAGGTTAGCTTTCCTGGGTCTATCTCAAATAGAAGAATCTTTACAAAGAACCTATTTTATGAAGGAATGATCGATAAAATCAATCAAATTTACCAGCCATGGACTGAAAGCGCTAATAATATTAGATACATTTAACTTATATATAAATAGTTAATATTAATTGTATTCTATTATGGCCTAATATATAAAATTTTTATATATATCAACAAATTTTTATAATTTCCAATGCCTTATTAACTCATTCTACTCTTAATTTTATTTTACTTGTAATTTTTATCAATGTTTTATTATATATGGTAAATCTGTCAAAATTATTGCATTTTGTGGAAAAAACTTACATTTCAATAGTTTCCTAAATTTTTTATATTCATTTTCATATCATCTTTTAAATTTATTTATTTTGAAATATTCAATAAAAATTCTTCTTTTGACAATCATTTTATAAATGATTTATTTGTATTTAATTTAAGGAAAGACTGCTAAAATGATTAAATTTACACTATTATTTAAATTTTATATAAATATTAAATAAAATGACCATATGTTAACTTATATTTAGTAATGATTAATCAACTATTAATCTTCTTAATTAATTGCTTGTCCATATTTAATTTCAATCTTTATTCTATTAAAAATAAAATCTTATTTTGTTTTTACCCCCTACAGTGAAACGATACACATGTTTAAATATACTATAAAAGGGGGTAAACAAAATAAGATTTTATTTTTAATAGAATAAAGATTGAAATTAAATATGGACAAGCAATTAATTAAGAAGATTAATAGTTGATTAATCATTATAAAAAAAATGTGTTAAAATTTAATTCAAAATAAAAAATTAAAATACTTACATATTAATTATTTTTAATTTTTCTTAAATAATAAAAAAAAATGTTTAATATAAAATCTTTATTATCCAATAGTAATACTAATTTTTCCAATTTAAATGAAAACTCCCAATCTTCGTCGAGAATTCAAAGACCAAAAAGAATACACAAATATTGGAATAAAGAAAAATTAGATATAGTTACCAAAATGTTATCAATGCCGGAAAAACAACAAATGAAAATAAAAGACATCGCAAAATATGTCTAAAGGTAGGATTGAATACCTACCACCTTATTCATCTCAGTTAAATCACATTGAAAATTTTTTTGGAGTTTTGAAAAATAAATTTAGAGCAATCAATCCCCGCCCTAATTCAAGAGATTAAATTGTTAGGAATATTATTCAACTCTTACACGGATTTATTCCTTATGATTTCACTAACTTTTACAATCACATGCAAAGCTATTTGGAGTTGGGTTATCGCGGGCAACTGATTAATTAGGTAATCTTTATAATCGATTTGTATTAATAATTATAATATTAACTCTTTTAATTTCTAAAAAGGTACCAACATCAAATTCGTGGAAAGATGGAATATTTTGATAAATTATAATTATATTTTTTATGTATTAATTATTTTATCGAAATTATTATAAAAGTTTATAGTGTTATCATATTTTTATCGAAATAAATGGATATACAATATAGATTACATTTAAGAAATTCTAAAATATTTTCAAATATTAAAAAGACTTTTTACAAAAAATGATTTAGAATTTTATGAAATTTAATCAAATATCTTGAACATTCTCAAAGAAAATAAAAAAAAAAATTCATTTTTCATCACAAATTATATATATATGTAACACATTTCTTTTTATAATGATTAATCAACTATTAATCTTCTTAATTAATTGCTTGTCCATATTTAATTTCAATCTTTATTTTATTAAAAATAAAATCTTATTTTGTTTACCCCCTTTTATAGTATATTTAAACATGTGTATCGTTTCACTAAGAAAAACTTTTTTTTAAAAATTTAAAAAAGTGAAATAACTAGTTCCTTTCATTTCTCTAAATGGATGAATTTTTATTGAAATCAAAATAGATGATGAATAAAATGTTTTTAGTACTTTTTCATATTTCATAATGTTAATTTACCCTTGTATTATATTGTTAAAATATTTTGTTTTATAAGATTAAGATTCCTCTATATAATAAATGGGTATTTTATTTTCACATATCACATAGTATAATTTATACACAACTATTTATTTAAACATACATTAAATACATACTATAAAACGGATATCCCAAAATATAATTGATGATATAGGTGTTAGGTAGTTAACCCTACAAATTATTTTATTAATCATAAATATCTATGTATATAATCAACATTATATAAAACATATAACAAATTCCTAATTACTACACTCTATTCTTTGATATATTATTTATTTTAAGATAATTAACTTGGGAAATTTAATGTATTAAAAAAAACCCAAAATAGATATTTAGCTCTAGGTATCAAGATATTGAGGGCAATCAAAGTTCACGAACTCTTAGACATAATAATTTTTATTATAAAATATCATAAAAACATACAAAATATATGAAAATAAGTAAAAAATAGTAATATATATGGTGTTAAAATTTCAGCAAATTTGTTTTTGAATTCAAAGATTTATTTGTTTGTCCTCCGAAATTTTTTTTTTTAATTTTTTTTTTATTGCGAATAATTTTATTTAAAAAATGGTTTCAATTTATAAATAAAATTATATACGATATGAAAATGAAATTAATTCAAAAAAACAAATAAGAATTTTCAATTTTAAATGTTAACATGGTTTAAAAATATATATTAAAAATTAAATGTAAAATATTAAATAACAATAAAAATATATTGTAAATTTTTTCTCGCATAGTTAAATTAGATATTTATAAATTTAATAATAAATTTATATTGTTAAACTAATTAAATAGTTTAAAAATTTTAATTAATTTTTTATAATTTTTAAATAAAAGAAAATTAATTTAATTTGGTAAATATAATGAGAAAGTAAAGGTGAACGTTAATATTTGGGATTAAAAAATTTAAATCTAGAATAGTTTCTAGATAGTCCAATCGCTTAAATATTGATGCATCTACGATTGAGGATTTTTATAAAATAAATATTTTTACTTCCATTATTGATACAAAGATTTATTAGTCACAATTTTATTTTAAACAGCTTTTATTTTCTTTTGGTTGAGTCTAAATACACTTGAAACGCGAAAGGATATTAAGAAAATCTCAGAATTTTATTCTGATGAATTATCAGGATCAGATGATAAGTTACTTTGTGATGTCAAATTTTAATATAAAAATTTTAACATGAGACCAAAATATGCTTTGCAGGCCCTTTCCATGTATAATTGCACTTTAGATTCCCTGTCTAATATCAAAACATTGCTTTTTATTTTAGCTACCCTACCGATTAGCACCTTCACTAATGAAATGTCTTTTTCAACATTGAATAGGTTAAAAACCTATTTAAGAAATAGTACCGGTGAAAGCCGTTTAAATGGATTAGCAATATTAAATATTTATAAGGAGATTATTCTAGATAAAAATTTGATTTTAGATGAATTAGTCAAATCTCAGAGAAAAGTAGGCCTCTCTTTATAAATTCAAATTATAATATTGATATATTTTTATAATATGATCTTAGTCATAAAATTTTTATATTCAAAACGTAATTATAATTAATTCTTAGTCATAATATTTATATATTATACCATTTTTAATAAAAATATTGCATTTGCACTAAGAATTAGTGATCTGCATCGGGTCTAATTTTTCAAGCCCGTCCCTGCCAGAAATTATTTTAAAAAAGTTTTGCCGGCCCGAACCCGAAAATCTTTTTAAAAAGTTTTGTCGGCCTGGCCTGAATTTATTTAAATATAGAAATTCATTTTTATAATTATTCAAAATAAAAGATATATGTTATATGGCGTCTAGTTTTTATAAATAAAATCAAATATTTATATTTTACATAAAAAATTTAACATAAAATTGATATATTTAGATATATTTAAAAAAATTTCCAAGGCCCGACCCAACCCGGCTCGAACTTTTTTAAAAAAATATTAGGCTCAACCCAGCCCGATCTCGACTTTCCTACTTTTGCAGATCTCTAATAAGAATTATTTATGTTTTATTAATATACTCATTTGTATTAATTATATTATAATTGTTAAATTATAATTTTTAAAATATCCATATTTTATTGTAATTCTATTTTTTTTAAATATAGTTATTTAGAATAAATTTTTAATATAATCTATAAAATTTATACATTTTGAAATTTATTTTATTGTATAAATAATAAATAAAATCTATAATGAAATTCTCTGCAAAATTTTGTTTTGCAAAAATTTAATTAAAATAATTATTTTTATCATAGAATAAGATATATTGAATGAATGGGAGATTTGGAGGGGGGGGGGCGATTTTATTCTTCTTTCTACACCGAATGGATTGAATTTTACAATTGACTAAACATTGATAAAATTTCAAAATAATGCTTTCAGTCGCGTATTAATCATAAATTTGGCCAAAATTTTTTACTAATATTTTTTCATGTATGCTGGCTACTATAGTGGTTAGACACCAATAAAGCATAAAATTGGCAAATTTTTAAAATGCGGTTAGGGGGCGAAGCCCCCTAAAAAAATTTTTAACCCCCCCCCCCCCCCCCCCACCTCATGGATCAATCCTGGCTACGCCACTGGATGTGTACCATTATAATGAGATGCATCAGTTTTAATTTTAGCTTAAATCTATTTTAAAATAAATTATCCTCTAAATATTTCAATCTTTTCTTATAAATTTTTGATTTTAGTTCAAATGGTACTTATTACGGGTTAAATGATGATTTGATAGAAATGAGTATTTTAATATATTAGATTCTGCAGTTTCTGTAGAATGGTTGTTATTATTAGATGTTGCGACTATATCTACACATGCGTACTTCCATGCGAGAGGCCGACTAAATTTCCAGGGGATAAGGATATTTCATTATGGCTTTAATTGTCAGCTGGGTTCATCCATGTTGGTTCTAGAGTTAGGTACGCCTGCTTTTGTTAAGGTGGTGAATTATGTTATTTGTGTCTAATGGACCTTCCTTTGAAATTTTTACAATGCAAAGGACGATGTCCGTTAGATGCAACATGCATGTTACAAAGCGTTAATGAAAGGGAGTAACTATGGGGCAATTAGCTTGGATCCTATACCTATCTATAACTTTCGGTGATAAAGACAAGTCAAAGCTTTCACTTGATATGGCCTTCAGTCATTTATATCCATTTTTGTTTTTTAAGGAATGCAGGCTGTTTATTGCCAACGATTGCTCTTTTATTGCTATATGTTCAAGAACGGAATATTAATGGCCAGTTCCAATCTTTTTGCGAAGAAAATTGGAATGATTTAGGTGCCAAGCTATCAAAGCCATGTCCAATTATGAGTAATTATATTGCGTGAAAACTGGATTCGAGTTAGAACCAGAGCTCTGAACCCTAATTATGGATTAGTAATTTTAAGCTCTATTTAGTAGAAATTTTGATACAGAAACATAATTGGAACCAATATTGTGAAATTATCTGAACCTACCCTGGTCCATATTACCCCGAGTCCAACGGGCTGGTCCATGTTAGGTCTGCGGCCTCATAATCTTTAACCAAACCATTTTAGATTTCTCCCTAATTTGGTTCACAGCTCCTAGTTAGAACAAGCAAGTCTTGAATAAATAAAGCCAGAAAAAAGAGCTATAGGAGGAAATGAACATCTATACCACCAAATTTACTGGGCAAAGTGGCCTGTACCCTAGAGAGTAGAGGAATCCAAGATTACTTTTATCAAGGCCTTGAGTTACCAAGATTACTAAGAGCAAAGGTATTAGCAAACATTGGAGCCTAACGGAGAGAATATGTAATATTTGGGATGATAGGAAAATTTTGAACGAAAGCCTGGTGAGCAGGTAATCATGTTGTTTAGGTGATTCAATTTGTATCAATGTTATTTAAATGATTCTCGATGACGATGGAGCCTCCGATGATTGAGCCGAAATATGTCATAGCTGATTTGGGTAGAATGTCATGCCGATTTTTGAATCAATATCTGATGAATTAAACTCACATTTGTTCCTGTTTAATGCAAGTCCTTAAGGGGAATTAGTTCATCTATGATTATTAGGATTTGGGGAAACTCTTGCGGTCTCCTACCACAATTCCTTCGTCTATAGATATGAAATATTTAACTTTAAATTACATTGTTCTATTACATGATTGACTATTACATGAATCCCAAGGAAAAGAGCAGTTCCCAATGAGACTCCTTGTTGGGAACGGTGTCTTGGTCTTCTTTGGGAGGTGGTTGAAGAAGAGCTATCTTTTATATATTTAGAATAAAGAGCATTCAACTATAAAATCTCTCTTATCTAAACATTCTCAGGAATATATTTCTATCACAGTACACAGCACCATATCGCCTAATCCACAAGTTTAGAGATCATCAAGGCTATTAAATCATCTAAAATGAATTCGCCTGGGGATTTATATGGTTTCCGAGTAATTTACCTAGAGGATTTCACAAAGCCAGCTATTCCATGCCACCATAGCCTAATAGCCCTAACCATGCTTCTTAATAACATTTTTAATAATCTCGTTTCACCACGCATTCTACTCTTAATATTTGGTGCTCCTTTCATTGTACTATCCAAAATCTCTGAGGCCTATTACTAGTATGACTAGTACGGGATGATGAATTCTGTAAATGTTAGGAGAATAATTAATAGATTCATCTGCATTGATGTCAAAATAATTCTTCAGAACTTTTTCCATAAAATTTATAAACTGCTTATTTCGTACTTTATCTCAGCAATCATTTTTCATCAATTACAAAGTCATTGATTTCATCACTAACTGCTATTTCATTCCATGTGTGGCTCCCAAAAATTCTTCTTACAGCAAGGATCGGAGATTGTCTTTTTAAACTATCTTTTGAGAGCTTATTTAAATATAAATTGAATTTATATATAAAATGGCATATCATTTGCCCAGTGATAAGTCATTCCAGGAAAGCTTATAGTTTTTTTGAAATTTTTTATTGGTAATCATATCCTTTACATTCTAATAAATTAACAAGCGAAGATAACGATATGAGAAAACATAAAATAAAACTTACCTTCCAACATTTTTAAATTCTCTATGTTCAACTATAGATAATGTCCATTCCTAAACGAAATATAAAGATTATTAAATTTTCCTGAGGTATTGTTTTCTTTTTATTATGTTTTGTTAATATTTTAGAGTTTTCACAATTTCTTTTGTTTTTTCTGTTTGTGTAATACTTTATGATGATTCAGGTAATTTTTATATGATTCTAGATGAGGTCTAGATCGTGAAACAAAAAAATAAAATATTTAAATTATGGACTTTTTAAAATATTTTTAATATATCGTCGCCTGATAATTAGAATATTCTATCTCCACTTTTTGTAACTTTATAGGAGAGGAATTTAAAAAATTAAGCTTCTATTGCTTTCAATAGGATGGTTAACCTTGTATCGGATTTAGTTAGAGTTATTTTATAAATATTTCGGATTTTTTAATGTAAATAGAATAATATAATTATAAAAAACTGATTTATGTAAAAGTCATTTTTGATAAAAAGTGCATATTGAATAAGCTAATTCTCCGGCCACGATAAGTAACATTTTTTTTTTATTATTTTCAATTCTATATAATATTTTATAAATTATTTTCTTTTATTATCTTCATTAATTTAAAATTGATTTTAGAAAACTTCCAAATTTAGCAAATGAATTTTAAAAAATTTCCATTTATTATGCTAATTTATATTTGTAATTGTATCCTCTTTAAGCATTGTTTTCATTTTCCGATTTTAGAATTATATCTTCTATAACTTGGTTCATAATTTTGGGGGTAATGTAGCAATTTTATCAAAATGGTAGTTATTAAGCAATTTTCTATGGCTACTAACGTAATATTTTATACCCTATCTTAAAATATCTAACTCAGTTTAAATTTTTCATTTGAATTTTAAAATAAAATAATTTTAATAATATTTAAATTAACTATAATTTTTCTTAAAGTATCTGTATCTTTTTGAATGCAATGATTAAGATACAGATATTTTTAAATAATTTGTATGATCTTCGCAAATATAATATCTGTATGTCATTCATAAATGTAAATATCACTAAATTATATTTAATCTTTACTAGTGTTGTTAACGAAGTTTGAATAGGCCGTTACACCGATGTAACATTTTTGAATGAACTATTTTGGAATGAATCACAGATTTTAACACGATAATATGTTACAAAAAATTATATAAAATTAGTGACGAATATGAGTAGCATTTTAAATTCAAACATTTAATTATAATAAATTTTAATCAAAATTTTTAATTTTAATTTAAAAATAAGTATTATAATTTAATTTTATAAAAATCCTTAATAAAAAAACAATGAAATATTTTTTTAAATAAGGCTGTTATTGAATTCCGAAAGCTTAGAAGTTGCTTCGGTATACAGATATTTGGGTTGAGTTGATTTGAGAAAAAAATTAAGTCCAAAGGAAAGGAAGCATATGTAGAAATAATTAGTAGGGTAAAATGAAAATCTGAGAGGTCGTGATTCTTTCTGATTTTCAATTTTCCAGCTGTCATAATCGGATCATGATTAGAGGATAGCTGGGAGAAACCGATGAAATCCCAAACATTTCCTCTAAACCAAAGGATGCGTGTAAGGCATTGTGGCCTTTTGCCATCAGACAGGAATAAGTGAACGGGTTCAAGGAGATTTGGATCTTAACCAAACTTACTTTATTCGTGATTTTTACATTAATTTATCTGTGAGGACTAGCGTTGTTAAACGGCTAGATTTGAACCGATTTTTAAAAGCGGCTGACTCAATATTTTAACCAAAAAATTATTGTCTAAACCTCGAGATTTCGCTAACATGTCCAAACCATTGTGCCACCTACGAGCAAAATCTTTAGGCTTGCGCAATATTTTCTGGATATAATATTGAGGTGGCTATAACCGGTTCAAATAGAGCCGTTTAACAACACTAATAATGACTAACCAGCATAGAATACAAATCGGGCCATGCCTACCTTTAAGTTCGGACTCTTTAAATTTATGAGGTAGACATATGTCACAGTCTAATCTAGACTCTATAGTCATCCTCAATTCTTCATTTAATGACAATAGACAAAGATTAGCCCTTGGAACAGCATCAAGCCATTCTTGGTCCAAGTTTGTCCCAAATATTTGAAAATGAAAATTGTTGCATTTGTCAGTTACAGATGACCGATATAGATGTTAATATACAATAAAACCAGTAATATCGTATTATATTTTTATATGTATTGATTTTATTTGTTTTTTCTCTTTGTTAAAAAAATCACATGTTTAACATTATTGATTTTTTTCTGAATTTTGAAAATATTTTCGACTATTAAAGGATTCAATAAAGAAATAGATATTATTATTTGACATTGATTTAGGATCTATTATTATTGACTATTATAGATTAAAATTTTAAGAAAGTTTAGAATCCACTATTATTACTATTTTATGACAGTGGTGAACTTGATTATAGTGATAAAACACCTTAAAGGTAAATGCAAAATAATAGCAATTATTACCAATATACAATCACTCAGCCAAAATGAAAAGATAAATGTATCATATTATAATTAATGTTATAAAAGGAAAATAAAAATAAAGAAAAATTGTAATAGATGGAAGGAAAAAATCAGGGCTATGAACCCGGACCCTGAACTCTCAAGTGGAGGGGTCTAGGTGTTATAATTTTTTTTAAAATTTTTATTAACTTTTTTTCGTGGAATTATTTATTTTATCTTCGCGTTTTTCTTTCAATTTTCTTCCTGGACTTCCATTTTATTTAGAGATTGATATCATAAATTATTATGTAAATTTATTAATAGATTTCCCGACAAATATATATTGCATCAGATGTGCAGCCCATACGCTACAATTAGTTATTAATGATTGTCTAAAAAAATCACTCTAAAACTATCATTGATAAAGTAAGGGATATGTTGCAAAATATTTAAGAACTCCCACAATTGTAAGAATATTAAGTCAATGAAAAGGTCAATAGAAATATTAGATTGCACAACACGTTGGTTCTCAATTTGTATGATGTTAGAGCGATTATTAAGTTTGAAAGATTTCTGTAAGGATTTTATTATAGGAGCATGTGAAGTCATTTAGTCGGAAGATGAATGGTGCCAAATAAGACCTTACTAGTGTATTAGTTCCTTTAAAAATAACAACGTTAAGATTACAATCAGAATAATTATGTTAATCTGATTTTCATGGCATATAGATGATTTAGAAAAATTTTCTAGTCCTTTTTCATATGAAATATTAGAAACAGAAAAATTCGAGAGCAGCAATATTTGTAAAATAGTGTTGTATACGCTTCTATATTTTTTACCCTCGATATCAAGTTTTAATAAGTAATGAACAAAAACAAATGGTTAAAGTCCATATTAAGAATTTATGGCATACGCAAACTTCATTATTACAATATATTGGAGGCTATGACAATTAGCTACTGGTTTTAGGGATAATAATGATAGCAACATTGATGATCTTGAAATACTTTTGGATAGAGAAAAAAAAATCAAATTATCATCAGATTGACTTTAATGGGAAAGTTTCCAGAAGTAGGATACAAATCTATTTATTTTAGGTAAGCGTAGAAAGTGGAATTTATCT
The DNA here is from genome assembly GCF_954871325.1 of Gordionus sp. m RMFG-2023. NCBI lineage: Eukaryota > Metazoa > Nematomorpha > Gordioida > Chordodea > Parachordodidae > Gordionus > Gordionus sp. m RMFG-2023. The sequence continues at coordinate 27,247,983 of NC_088776.1, forward strand.
TTAAAATATATATTGTCTATTATACGTGGAAACCTCAAGGATGATATTTTAGAAGATATTATGATTGTGCGATTGAATAAAACATTTATTTTAAATTTTTTATTTTTAAATATATGAATGTGTATATATTGAAGTATAATAATAAATGAATGAAAAAAAGTCTTATTTTGAGTCATTTTTTTATGTTCCCTTAACTGAACCCGGACCCTTTTTAAATTTTATTACTGACCCTTATTTTTTGTCGAAGGGTTCACATCCCTGGAAAAAAGGGAGAAGAGGAAGAAAGAAAAGTTAAAATTGAATTTGTTTTAGAAAGAGAAAATTAAAAAAATGAGAAAATAAGGTTAAAAGTAATTATGTTATTAAAATATTGAATCTAAATGTGAATGTGAATGTATTATTATGAAGATAAAAGTTTATAAAAATGTGGTGTGGAATATGTAATGAATATATTTAAAGAAAAAAATTATTAATAGAATTGAATTGGTAAAAAAAAGGAAATTTGTATAAATAAAAAGGGAATATTTTTAAAGGATTAAATATGTGTGAAGAAAAATTAGTGATGTTAAATGTGTTATTTAAGAAAAAGAATATTATGATAAATGGAATATTAAAAAAGTGTTAATATTTATTAAGATGACATATTGGAATTTTTGACAACGTGGATATTTTAATGAAAAATATGTGTATTTTTTGATAATGTGGAATTTAAATAAAAAGAAGTAACAGATTAAAGTATTTAAATGTTTATAAAAATTTCGGCTGTATAAAGAAAGGTAATAAGCAAATAAAGTGTGGCGTCACTAGGCAGGGGGGAAGCGAGGCAGGGCTCGAGCCTCCAAAAAAATTTGAATAGCCTCCATAAGCAAAAAAATTTAATTTTGAACTAAAAATAAATATTTTTGATTGCCCCCTGAACTATTTCTTTGATAATTCTATTACGTAGTATATAGATTTAATTTTATTATTTAAAAATTAATAAGACTATAAATTTTTATTAAATGAATACCATTTTAATTATGAGATTAGATTAATACATACAAGTTATATTTTCACTATGTCAGCTTGCAATCAAATTCTTTGTTAAAAATAGAATTACAATATCATTCACTAAATATTAATTTAGCATTAACAGTTGAAGCTTAATTGACTTTTATTAATTAAATTATTATATAACCCTAATTGAATATATATAATCATTAATTAATTGAAATTTAACAAATTTAATATTGTAATTAGCCGAGTTCAAAATCACTAATAGACTATATTATTCATATTTAAATTTAATTAGCATGCCTATTCCTAAAAATATTTTCAAGGTCCATATAAGTATAAGAGATTTCATTATAAAAAGTAAGTAGACATATTATATATAATTGGTTATAAAATATTAGGTAAAATCAGCGTCTATATGAACGTGGGGGAGGGGGGGCAGTTTGCATACTATTTTTTTTAGGGGGGTAGGCGGCTTTAATGGGGGTAGGATAAACTTTTTTGGGGGTTATCTATTAAATTTTGAGATCGAATAGGACAAAATTTTTTGCTTTAAATTTTAATACTCTTATTATAGACCTATTATAATACAATTCATCAATCAAATCTATATATAGCAAATAATCATAGGCATTATTTTTCAAATAAAACATTCTGCTATCCTTTCAAATATAATTTAAAATGTTTAGACATTTTCAGCACACTGGGTAAAATACTACTTTTATTTGACAGTTATATAATATATTACAGTAAATATTTAAATAAATTTTATTAATAAATGCTTTTGATAATAAATATAAGAAACAATTTGCTTTCAATTCTTTAACGCCATCTATTTATTTAAAAATATTATTAAAAATTAAACATCTTATTATTCATCATCCTACAATGGATGTAATAAATTAAATATCTTTTCTTCTCTTTTTTTACGTGTTTTTAGGAAGGCTATTTTTTTCTTATTAGAAAAACAGTTTTGAGTTAAATTTTTAATACGAGTATATTTTTTCATATTATTACAAATTACTATTATTTTAAGATATAATATACCAACTAGATGTGGTGCGACAATAATATATAAATCTTAATTGCTTTCATCATACCACTCTGGTTCTTATTTTCAAGTTACAAAATTTTTCATTTCTAATATGGCATCCTTGTCGTGTAAATAACTTAAGGCTTCAATATATTTGCATAATTTCTTCAAGATTTTTAGTGTTTTTGTTTTAACAATTTATTTAACATAATAAATTCTGATATGAGTCAACATCGTGAGTGTCATGGCTATGACTGCAAATTAACCAACACCTATTATTTGTATGGATATGTAAGTTAAGATTATTACTACAGCTGTTGAGAGCATATGATTCAGTGGCGTAGCTACGGGGGTGGTTTTCGGGTTTGGACCCCTCCCAGAGCAAAAATTTTTTTTAGATTATACGTTCAAAAGACTTAAAAGTGATTTTATATCTATTATATTTTTCTGGTTTTGATGTTTGTCGAAGGATATTATATTACTATTGTAATTATTCTGGATAGTATTATTATAAAGTCATTGAGAATAATCTACTAAATTATAATAACATTGATGCATTTAAAAAAATATATTTGTTATATATTATCGAAGATATGGTTATGATTTGTAAGATAAACTCGGCCAAAGGCCGGGCAAAAGGGCCGAAGACCCGTTAAAAGGGGTCTGGTGGGCGAAGCTCCCCAGCTTTTATATGTATGGACCCCCTCTAAGGAAAATTCATAGCTACGCCACTGATATGATTGCATATTTTAGATAAGCAATAATGGTCTGTTCTGTAGTCGTTTATATATCATTAAAAATGGAAGATGATCTTTTAGAGATTTAATATCTCACAATAATTATATTGATTACTTATCTAGGTTCCATCATGTCATCTAAGAGGAAGCTCTAACCACCATATAGTTTTTTGATTTGGATTAGTCGTTTATATTCTCTTCTTAGAGAATTACTTGATTTGGTTAGGCTTATAAAATTTTCCTTATTAATCCATTCTAAAAAACATTGTGTAAAATGGTAACAGAGTTATATTAGTTTCATGACATTTTGTCAATGTAGGATGCTAAGAATTATATTGCCTTATGTGTTTTTAAAAACCATTATCAATTGAGGCATATATATTAATTAAACTTTTTTATCAATTGTAATTCTTTAAACGCAAAATTTTTTATATCAGCAATCGAATATAGTTATACTGTAATAAATAGATTTTGTATCAAAAAATATTATTTTTAGAAATGTCTTGTATTTATATGCCAGTTTATTTTGTATGCATAATATAATAAATGACAAAATATGATTATATATTGCTTAGACATTATTAATAGAAGTTATTTATTTTTACAATGGGGGTCTATAAATGGAGGAACCATTTTATACTACCAGATTGGTTTACTTTAAGAATTTGGGGGCATATAAGAGGAGGAACCATTATATATTGCTGGGATTATTAATAGTTTAAGATATATTAGAATATATGTCGTGAAAATAAATGAAATATTTGTATATGTTTTGAAAATAAGTATTATTATGTAAACCAATGGAATGGTTAACAGGCATATGTCATAGTAAAAAAAAGGCCTCATGAATAGCGGGTTTTCTATATATATTCTTAAAATAATAGCCGCAATATTTCACATTCGCCCTTAATCCCGAAACCTAGTTTTTGAATTAATTAAATATTAAAAATAAGAGGGTCTGAAACCATCAAGACCACCTACTGAGTTTTTGTTGAAAGAATTGATAGCGTTGACTATTTCTTCACTTGTAAAAATTATAATCTGGTAGATTGGGGGGAATGGGTAGATTATCTATGGAAGCCTCGGGATGCAGTTATTTTAATAGTTGTTAGTTTCTTCATTAATAGGATAAAGATGGTTATCTGAAGATCTTAGTTCAATCGCATCACCAAGTCACCTTGATCTATTTTATTTGATATTATATTACATTTGTGTGTTATATCATCTACTTGCTTTTTATTGATATGGGTGTTGTTAATCATTTGGATATTGCTAAAATTATCAATGTGTGATTTTATTTGTTCATGTAATGAGGTCTATTTGTTGATGGGACGTATAAGACATTTGTGATAGAGGTTTAGTAAGCCTTGTCATTAACTTTGTGATAAGTCTTGTAACAAAATTTGAAATTAGGTTTCTCGATTTATTGGGTAGATATATGAAGTGCCTTTTCCAGAAAAACGGAAATAAATAAGAGGATATTTTGTTTATTTAAATATTAATAACATTATTTTGTATAAAAAAAATGTAATTAAAAATTATGAAAAGTATCAATTTTGAAATATAGGAAACATTAAATACTCGCACTTGAAATAAATATAAGAATTTTTATTTAAACAGATGATTTTTATAAAATGAGAATGTTACTTTTAAGACAATTAAAATTTATACTCCAAAATAATATACACCAGTTAGGTTAAAAATACACTTAACTATTAGTAGTCATATGTAATAAAGGGTTTAAAATTTTCCTTAGTGTAATAGAATCATAACCTTGAAAATAAAGGCAATTCTTAATATGATTAATTGTATTCAAATATATTTGTTAATTGTGTATGATGATTAATTGATGTATTTAGATTGATTTGTAAAATATATATAATTGAAGAAGATAAATTACAAAAACATAATATTTGTTTCAATAGTTCACTTCGCTTGCTTGTAACTCCGTTAGCTGGTAGGTATGAATTATATACTGGAAATAGATATAACAAATTACTGATTTTTTTTAATTATATACATTTAGTCAGTTTAAAAGTTAAAACATTAAAAAAGTATGATAATTTATAAACTAAAAATAAATATAACATGCAAAAAAACAAAAAATATAATATGTAAAAAAATATATGGAAATAACATTTGACTGTCATATTTAAGCCGAGAAGCTCTCCGCAACTCTGTCAGTGTTGTGGTAAATTTTCTACCGAATATTTTTTAAAATTTCAAAAGGCGTTCTCAAAGTTACCCAGATAGTGGTGCTCGGATAAAATTTAATATGAAATAAAAGAATTTTATTAGTTTATGCAATTTCTGTAGAAAGGTTGTTATTACCCGTTGTTGCGAAAATGTTTATACATGAGTCCGCGAGAAGTCGATCCAATTTCCAATGGATGGATGGGATATTTTATCTGGACGTTTATTGTCCTCTAGTTTCACCCAAGTTGGTTCGAGAGATGATATTTTTGCTTTTGTTGGCTTTTGTTGAGGACTGGCGAATTATTATATTTATAATTTTATGTCTATTGACCGTTTTTGGTATTTACAATGAAAAGAGTACTGTCTGCTAGATGCAACATGATATTTCAAAGAATTTGAAAAGAGTTGACTATGAGACAATTTGTTTGAATCCTATAGCTATTCGTAGTTCTTTCGGTAATAAAAACTGGTCAAAGCTTTTACTTGGTATTCATTCATTTTTTGTTTTTACGAATTCCAGGCTGTTCAACCCCCTCCCCACCCATTGTATACAATGTAAAGTCAAAATTTGAAAGAAAAATAAGTAAAAATTAATGTTTTTAAATAACAACTAATTCAGAATTTTTAGAAAAAAGTGTAAAACCAAAAATTATTTTATAAAAATATAACATAGCCAAAGGTCTATAATAAATGAACTTAAAGATCTCCAATAAAATTTATGGTGGAAATATTACCTAATGTTGGTGTCTAAAACAGTAGCAATAAAAATATAAATAAACAGAAATAATTAAACTTCGGTCGGAGCGTAGTCAGATATATCCATGCAACTAATAAAAACTATCATTATCATTATGAAAAGAAAGTATGAAATAAAATTTTAAAAATATACCTAATCCAATAATATTTTATGTAACATTAATACAAAAAAGAAAATAAAATGGATTCATTTATATCAAAGAGGGACCATTTTGGAACAAAATAAATACAGAAATTTTGATTGGATTTGCACATGGAATTAGTTAACATTGACATTTATTATAGATGAGTTTCAGTCTCTTGCGCTTGTAATACCTATTTGTCAGAATAGAATTGGATAAAAAAAGATGGTGGTTGCACTCAATAAAAGATTATTGAGTATTTGGAATATGGCGATAATACTGTAAAACGGCGTATGATGTAAAAAATAACTTTTGAGTTTTTCAATAATTAATTTAAATTTGAAAAATAAATGGAAAACTAACATAATGTAAAAAATATATATATAAATTATTATTGATAAAGGAAATATTTATAAATAATAAAAAAACCTAAAAAATAAACGAATAAGGGCCAGGGTAAAGGATTGAAAAAAAATATAGGTAGAAGCCCTGAGAACAAGAATTGCTCCTTTCAGCATATGCTAACAAGTTAATAATGTTTATTTGTTATATTAATTTAATAATTACCTTTTTGTAATCCAATATTTTATTTATCAAATTGTAAGTAAACTTTGACAAGATTCTCTAATAAAATTGTTACATGTAAACCTTCAGATTGACATGTAAATGTTCCAATGTGCCTGTTATAACGTTCTTGCTCCTTGCTTTTAACAAAAGTTAATATTAAAAAAAATTCATATTCTACCATGATACATTATATACATACATATGTCACATGATAGAGAAAAGTGTAAACAACTTTCACTTGATATAAATTATAAGTATATCATTTATTTTTTAAGTTACATTATTTTTAGGGTTTGACTAAACTGCAAATTCCTAGGTAAACTACAAATGTGAAGGTATACTGCAAATGCTTAGGTAAAAATGTTTTTTATATATTCTATTAATTGATATAATTCATTTTCTTATGATATAAACAAGTTATAAAAATTAAATGATTACGTATAATATTCATTAATAAATACGTTAAAATATATAATTGATATTCAATCTGCAAGTTGGAGTTTATTGTTTTTAAATGCCTTATTCAAATATATAAATTTATTATTATCAAATTTTTTTTTGTTATCTTTAGGTTCAAATTTGAAAGTTTCAATTTCTAATGAAATTTTTTTATACATTTAATTTACAAGAATATTTTATATCTGTCATTTCAAATCTCAAATAAACATAAATAAATTTTTTTCCTATGTTATTATTACATTAAAAATATTTTTGACATATACAGTTGTGTGAATGATTTGTTATAAAACATTTCCATATATTTGTAACAACTTTCATATAAAATTGTTTGACTTGCTAAAAAAATATCATATTAATACATTTTAAAGTAATATAAATATAGCAAGTTTAACAATTTTTTAAGAAAGTTGTTACAAAATGAAAATGTTATACAACAAATCATATTTATTCCATGTCAAATCGATCAAAAAAGACACATTTTCGGCCGACCTCTTTTAAAAATGTTAAAAATTTCTGGAAATTAGTTAGATAGGTAAAAAAAATGGGAAAGTCGTTTTTGGCTCGCTATGCTCTGTATTATTTCAAAAACATTTTAGATTAAATTCCCAATGTATTAAAAGAGTTTATAAACTCTTCCCATTAGTAAACTAATGAGAGAACATTCTCTTTTTTAAGAAGAATAACAGAGGCCTGCAGAGGTACCATTTGCAGGGCACGACCCGGATTTTTTTAAAAGATTTTTTACGGCCCGGCCTAGGTTTTTAAAAAAAAATTTTCAGGCCCGGCCCGGCTTTATTTAAAAAATTTTTTAGGCCCGACTCGGCTTTTTTTAAAAAATTTTCAGGCCCGGCCCGATTTTTTTAAAATAAAATTTTCAGGCCCGGCCCAGATTTTTTAAAAATAAATTATATTTATTTTTGATTTTTATAGCTAATAATAACGATTTCAAATATTGGCTATTTTAAAAAATACAGCCCGGTTTGGGTGTTTTAAAAGGATTCAGGCCCGGCCTGGGTGTTTTTTTTAAAAAAATATCGGGCCCGGCCCTGATATATTTAAAAAAATTAAAATACTGTTCGGACCGGGGGCCAGGCCTATAGGTCTCTAAAAAACATACCAAGAAGTACAACATCTGAAAGTAGATTGAAAGGTTTGGATCTTTTGAGGCATTTGACGACAAGCAAGGATGAGATAATTGAAAAATTAGCTCAATCACAACGAAGATTGGATTTTACATTGTAAATGTATAACACACAAAATGCAATTATTCCTAAGAAACCTTTTTTGTATAGGCTTAAAAAATTCAAATTTCTATTTTGTGTCATTTAAGTGATTCTTTACAGATAATTTTTCTATAATTCACATTAATTTAAAATTGTGTATTAGAAAAATAGTTTTAGTCCTAATAAATTTATGCTTAATATTTTTAAAAAACAATAATATTTCTTAAAAAAATTTATTATCCCCCCCCCCCCCCAGACCAAATTCCTGCGTACGCGCCTGTTCCGAGTTATTAATTTTTGTCCTGGCTTGATGCCAATTTTGGCCCCTTTTTTATTTCGTTAATATTTTTCTTTATATTATCTGCTAAACAGATTGAAAAACATTAAAAATAGTTCAGAACTAGTGGTTTAATCTATTTTTATCAGGGACCCGAACCGTTATTTGTAACAGTTCAGTTTGGTTACGGTTCAGTATGTAAAATATTATAATGGTTACGTTTAGGTTACGGTTCTTAAGAAAAAATTAAAGGTTCAGTTCAGTTCAGCTAATTATAAAGGTTTATAATGGTTCATTACGGTTAGAATTTTTTTTTATTGAAGCAAGACCATCGAATTTATTTTTATTATAAGCATCTATGAATTATATATAAAAAAAATATATAAGATTCAAAATAACTCATTTTTAAATATATTATAATTAATATATTTTATAATATAAATGGATTCTTATTTGTTTGTTGTGACGATAACACAAATTTTAGCCCCGAAAAGGCCCTTTCTATAGAAACTTGTGTTGCGGGAACCGCCAGTACTATAAGAGCAAGTGTATATTATTCTGGATATTCAAATTTTTTTGATTCCTAAAATATAAAAACTTAACCGGTTTAAACCGGTTTAACCTTTTTCTATAAAGGTTATTTTTACTACTTCAAAAAATAATTATATCGGTTCGATTACGGTTACGGTTCTGATATTTATAATGGTTTAACGTTCGTTACGGTTCACTCCGGATCCCTGATTTTTATTCGCAAGGTTGACCAAAAATTTTTTTTTATTAACTAATCAACTGAATAAAGCACTCATAGATACTAATAAAGCACTAACCATATTCATTGTTTGAATCAATCCTTCTAATCGTTCGGTCAATTTCAGGAAGCTGATGAAAGATTTAAAAATAATAATGGTAATCAAAAACGTATTTTAATAAAAATTCCCAATAGTTTGGGGGCAAAATCCCTCCCTCCATCCCCCTTCAACGTAGCCCCTCTCATAAAAATATCCTGGGTACGTTGTCTGTCATATCCCATCAGAGTGTTTACATCTTTACCAACTACAGAGTTAATTTTTTTATATTTACATTTTATTAATTAAATAGAAAATTTATTATAAAAACTTCTCTTTAAATTAGTTGCGTTTGAATTGAGCTAAGCTAATAGTCAAAATTAGTTAGCTGGTTAGTCAATATGTATATCGACTTGTATTAACTAATTAAATGAATCGATATTAATGTATATAAGAAATATTCCAAATTTCTAACGATTTTTATTTAATCGATCTACACATTTATGGTTACTACTACTTACAATACCGTACTGAATTTTTTTTTTCATCTCCTTAAATCTTGAAGTATTATTGTATTTATTCTGATAATTGTTATGAGTATTCTAATATTAAAGACGATATATAACATTGGATATTTATTATTATTTTTAATTAGTTAAACAAATATTTAAATAGGAATGGTAAATTATAAAAATCTCTGAAGCCTTAATTCTTGGAAAAATATGAAAGAATTTTAATTAAATTTATTTACCATTATCAAAAAATAATAATTTATAGAATTTTTTTTAAATCAAAAAAATTAGCAATAATATATAAATAAATAAATATTTTGGTAGTAATTTTTATAAAATATTTTGATATTAATTTTTATAAAATATTTTAGTAAAAATTTTATAAAATATTTTTCACATTTTAAAACTAAAACAAAAATTGAAGTGAAATATAATATAATATATAAGACTTTTAGATATGAAATTCTTATTGTTTTTTATGTTAGTATGTTTAATTAACGTCATGTACCCATTAAACTTGAATATAAATTCTGAATCAGATCAATCAAACCATTATGTAAGTCATATAATATTGTATCATATAATTAAATCTATTTTTATATGTTTTCTTTAGGAAATTTAAAGTATAATGTAAATTAACATGTTAACCCATTTTTTCTCGACCTGTTAATTTTAGATGGGTTTGGGTTAATATTGTTGAACGGCGCAATTTGAGCTGATTTTTAAAAATGTCTAACCTACTATTTTGCCCCAGAAAAATATTATCTAAGCCTCGAGATTTCAATAGATGTTTAAACCTTTGTTCCATATATGAGAGCAAAATCTTAAAGCTTGCATAATATTTTTCTGGATAAAATATTGTGTTAGCCGTTTTTAAAAATCGGCTCAAAACGAGTCGTTTGGCAACACTAGTTTGGAAAATAATACTCATAATTTAAAAAAAAAGAAGAGAGTATAAGAAAAATTCTCAAAAAAATAGGAAGTAAAATGAAAATTTTATTATTGACAAATGTCAGAATATTGATAGAAGGGTGAAAAGGATATAAAGGGTCCTCAACACACTTCAAATATTTTTAAATCTATTACTCGCCATTTTCTATCTCTAAATTATAGGGAAGGAGGAGATTATTTTAAATTTTAAACAAATCTTTTCAGAAGCATCTATACAAGCCAAAAAGGTTCTTTCGATTACTTATAAATAATATACTCATAATTTTTTCTTAGGGGAAATTTTGCAAAAATAACAGCAATAAAAATAACACTAATATCCATTTAAATTTTGGAATTTAATTACATAAATTTTACTTAATTATCTTTTTTTCGAACTTTATTATTATATTGTAGAGGATTATAAAAATAATTATTCATTGGTATTTTCTTTTATAAAACAGACTCCAATTTTCAAGTACATGAATAATAGAAAAATTTAACTCGAATATTCCTCTGAGTGAATTTATTCATATTTATAAAACTTCATACAAATTATTTTTATCGATACTGAAAAAAAAATTAAAATATCAAGATACAGCGATTTCATTTTGAAATTATCTTAAATTAAAAAGTTTCCAAATAAATATAACCATTAATTTTACTATGAAACCCGGTTTGTTCAACCCTGAAGTTCTATACTATTAATCAATCTAAATAAATAAAACATATTTTGACAGGCGCATACGCAGGAATTTGGTCTGGGGGGGATAAAAAAAATTTTTAAGAAATATTATTGTTAATTAAAAATACTAAGCATAAATTTATTAGGACTAATAAGCTTTTCTAATACACAATTTTAAACTAATGTGAATTAAAAAAATTATATAAAACCGGCATTGAAAAACTATAAATAAATGTGAATTATAAAATATAAAGTGAATATAACCCACGATATGAATCACTTAAATGACCTAAAATTGAAATTTGAATTTTTTGAGCTTTTAAAATATATAAAGTATAAAAAATTTAAATGTTGGAAATATAAATTAGTACACAAAAAGTTTCTTAGGAATAATTGTATTTTGTATGTTTTGAGCTAATTTTTCAATTATCTATCCTTCCTTGGCGTTAAATGCCTATGAATATTCAAAAGATTCAAATCATTCAATCTACTTTCAGATTTTGTATTTCATAGGTATGTTTTTCACAGACTTGCAGGCCCAGCCCCCGAGCCGGACCGTATTTTTAATTTTTTTATAAAAAAACACCCGGGCCAGGCCTGAAATTTTTTTTAGAAAAAATATCCGGGCCAAGCTGTATATTTTAAAACCAAATATTTGAAATCGCCATTATTAGCTATAAAAATCAAAAATAAATATAATTTTTTTTAAAAAATTCGGGCCGGAAAAAATTTAAAAAAAAAATCTGGGCCATGTCCTGCAAATAGTACCTCTGCAAAGCTCTGTTATTCTTCTTAAAAAAGAGAATGTTCTCTCATTAGTTTACTAAAGAGCTGCTAATATATATAACCATTTTAATACATTGGGAGTATAATCTAAAATGTGTTTGAAATAATGCAAAGCATCCATAGCATTTTTTGGGACTGTATCAACCATAGTTAATCTTTAAATCATAGTTATTCAGCTAATAAGGCATCATAAGATATTTTAACATCTTCATGATAAAAATCTAACAAATATTTATATTTTTTTTCTATCACCATATGAAAAAGGTTGGGAGAGGGGACATTTGTTTTATAATACTCTTTTACTGATCCTATATTAATGTTTTGACGATGAGCTTGCTTGCTGCAAGTCGAGGGAACAATTAAACTCGTATACCTCTGCTTTTGACTCAACAATAACATATAAAATATGAAATTCTTCATCAAATTTCCTTGAGTTCTAATAAAATGCTCTCCGCTATTCTCATCTTCTTAATCAAGTCTGAGTTCTAATAAAATGCTCTCCGCTATTCTCATCTTCTTAATCAAGTCAATGTTATGTTTTTGAAAAGTATTACATAAAGTTGTATAATTAAATAATACATTCTAATGAGGAAAAAAATTTGGAATAAGTATTGAATCCAATAATTTTGCTTCTGAGGAAATATTTCTTTCAAGCCATTGTGATATTTCAGTAATAGCATTAATAATCGGCTCTTCTAACTCCATAAAAGCTGTTACTGCTTGATGGCGGAGACTCGATCTCGTTGGAGAAGCTTGCAATTTCTTTCTCCCTGTTGGACAAGGAGTTTCAGAGATAATTATTATTTAACTAGAAATTTAGATAAATATTACACCACTAAAATTTTTAAATAACAGGTAAATTACGCCAAGGAAAACTTGAAATCGAAATTAATTGATAAAATAACTTAGTAGATGAATGTGATAAATAAATGTATATATGAGATAGTAATAAATATTAACAAATATAAATTAATATTAATAATATTTTTGAAAAATATAATCCGGCATCTGCATTTTTTGGCTTTGGGGGGGGGGGATTTGTCCCCCTGCCCCCCCCGCTGCGTACGCCAATGTATTTTGATCCTTAATGTACATATAAACTATTTAAAAATATATAATTTTTATAACACATTATTTTAAAAAAATGATTCGAATTTTTTTTACCAACGTAGGGGAGACCGCGGCATGTTGAGTACAGAGGAACGTCAGCCCACTCCAATTATAATTTAAACTCTTATTTTATAAGACTAGAAGTTGAAGCTTAAAATAGATAATTAGATAATACATAATTGGCTATGAAAAATTTAATTTAATTGCAAAGGGATTTTTACCAAAAGTAACAAAATATAATTGAAACTTATTTGTTTAGATTTATTAAAAAGACTTTTAAAATCTAAAGAAATATTTCACTGACTGACACTTTTCAGATTAGACGGCTGAAATTGGCGGGCTTACACTGTATTGTCTAACTTTTTTAACCAGCTCACCCACCCGCCATTTTTTTAAATTCACCCGCCCATTTGCCATTTATCTAAAAATTTTGTTCACCTGCCCCCTCAATATAAAAATTGTTTTACTTATTTTATTTAAATGTATTTTTACTTACACATATAAATATGCAAAAGTGTGTATTTCGCCTGAAAAATAATTGACCCATTCATCGCCCACACATTGTTTCACAATATTTTTTAACCAGCCCGATCCTCCGCTCATTATTTAAAATCTTCTAAAAACCCACCCATTGCGGACATCCATTCCAGATATGCTGACTCTCATACATATCAAAAAAACTAAGTTGAAACTAATATAATCTTCTGGCAAGCGAGACTATTAGATAATGTATTCCCAAATTGTAATTTTTGGTTGGTATTGAGATAATTGTAAGATACACTCCCGCATTGTGGCAAAGGAAATTTGGAATAATAATAGAGGGAAACTCAAAGATTATAAAATATGATATATTCAAAAAGCTATATGTCGTGGCATAGTCAATTTTTATAATATGTTTTTCACGGGGTTGACTTTGAATAATGACTTTGAATAATCACTTTAACAGTGTATGCTGTAGCCTCACAACCACCTTTAGGCCGACGCCTAATTATTTGGGGTAGAATAAAGAAGATGTAGGCACGATAAATTTGGAAGCAATTAATTTGGATACTAGTTTTCTGAAAAATATGATGGCCTTTCTGACTACATCAAAAGTGAATTGATCAGCAATAGGGGATGTCTAGCTTGTAGTAATTTGAAAGTTTCTTAGTCAAATTAGAATAAGACATCAAAATAATATGCTAAATTTGCTTGAGATGAACATGTTTGAATAAGGATATTGCCCATACATCCCCTGTGCGAAGGAAGCAAAATACCCCCATAAAAAATACCTCCATTCAAAAAAGTTAAATTTTTTTTGACCCCACCCTTAATCATAAACTTCAAAAATTATTTGTAAAATTATTTTTATATTATCAATCTTTAATTTATAATGACTAGTGCTGTAAGGGTTACTTCAAAAAAGAAACTCGTTACGTTTGAAAAAATGAAAGTTAATCGCTATTCAAAAAAGTAACGCGTTACTTAATTTTATTTTTATTAATTTTTTTCCTATAGTGATAATAAAAATAAAATACAAAAATAATGTAATAAAAACTTCGCTGTGCTAAGCACACGCACAACTGGAAACTGGATAAGAAGATAGGTGGGTTATATTATATTTAATAAATAAAAAGTTCAATGGGGAAAATTTATTAAAAATATTTAAAGAATTTTAAAAAATCTTATTAGATCATATTCGTAAGAATCTTCATACAGATCCTCATCAATTTTTATTGACATTATCAGAACTTCATTCAGATCCTCATCAATTTTTATTGACATTATCAGAATTTAATCTGAATTCATATTTTTTAGACATCAAGGTTGAAAAATTGAATTAGGTGCAATCTACACTTACAATGTTTAACTTATTACCCTTAATTTTATTTATTTGTATAAAAAATGTTTTATACTGAGGACATGACAAGTTAATTCATCTTCACCTGAAAATAATTACTATTGACAAAATATTCTTAATAAATAAATTATAATATTAGGGAATATAAATTAACATAATTGCAATATTAAATAGATTAACAATCTTGATTGTATAAAAATTAACAACAAAAATGTAATAAATAAAATAAAAATGAAGAACCTTGGTGGTTGATCTGAATTAAAAACTCGGATATTTTATCAAATTAAAAAAATATATAATATATTTTCTATTTTAAGTAACGTTCAAAAAAGTAAACGCGTTACTCGTTACTTTTTAAACAAGTAACAAATGGCCTTATTTTCCCTCAAAATGTTAATGCGGTTAGTAAAGACGTTACTCTTATCGATGTTTTAAGCACAATAATTATAAAAATATAAACTGTAAAAAATATTTAAAATTAGAAGCAAATAAATATTAAATATTTTTTTAAATTGATAATTTAGACAAATTAGGGGAAGATAAAGCGAAATAAGTTATAATGTTGTCGATATTTAATTGTCTACATAAATTTTGCTTCATAGAAAAAATGTTTAAATTATTAAGAAATGGTTCTTAGATTGTAGGGGAGTCTAGGGTTGTATTTTCCATAAAAATCGAAATGTATAAAATAGATGAAACAAATTTTCCAAAATAAAACGTTAGTTTTATTCTTTACATATTTTTATGCCAGAAATTAATATATAAAATTTTTAAAAATGTAAATTGAAATAAAATTTAAATACACCTGCGGTACCATTTAGCTTTCGCGATGCATGTTATAGCGCTTTATTTTTAGATTTTTAAATTTTATTTATATAATAATGTTAATCCTAAGTAATAAAGGAAACACTGTCAAATATGTTAAATTTAACAGGTTCATCCATATTTCACTTGAAAAACTGTGGTCACTTAAAACATTTATATAATTTATAAAAATTAAGTCCCATTTTCATATTATCATTCATGACCCTAGACAAACTTATGGCTTCTAGTGTTTTTATAAATATAGTGAAATTAATTTTATTAAAAATAGATACCTGCTTAAAAATGGCTAATACGCACCCCGCCAAAACCTACCCCAAGTTTTCGCATTTTATTCAAGATATTATGTTGCCATAAATATTGCCAATATTTTTATCAGTGACCCAGGTCCGGCCTGGCCTTAAGCTCGTCCCAGACACATGGGTTAAAACGTAAATTTAAAAAAAAATCAAGGTCGGTACTATTTTTTTTAAAAAAATACTCGGGAATGCCAAAAATATATATTTTTTAAAAATAGACGAGCCTAATTTTTTTTAAGAAACGGACCGGACCGAATATTGTAAATCGTTATTATAATATATATATATATTAATTAGAAATAAATAAAATATATTTAAAAATTGTGTATCAGAGAACAATATATCACATTCATTCACTAATCATATTTCCTATTTCCATTCTATTATATGTGGATAGAGCCCTGCACGGGCTTAGCCAATCCCGAGCATCGGGATAAGGCGTAGGCATTGGAGACTTTTCTCAGGCTCTGGCTGGTCGGGCTGTAAGAGGCAGCTGCCCTAAAATTAAATATTAGAAATATCTTCTAAATGTAAATCAGAATCACATGTCATTTTTTACCTAACATATTTGACCATCCATAGTAGGAAAGTATCTTTTAAAGAAAAATCATTTTGTGAGGTGTGGGTGGTGATTGTGGGTTTTGAAAATATGCTCGAAATAAAGGCAGTGAATTGGTGGGAGATCCAATCCCTAAACTACCATTGGTGAATAATGAAGCTTGAGCCCATGCAGTTTCATTGAATTTTAGATTCAAAATATTTTAGATTATTCCTTCTCCATAAATACTTAGAGGGATGGGATATTTAAAAGTAGGCCTTGAGCATAGAGCAAAAAGTATGCGTGGAATGTTAAAGTAGAAGAAGAATGATTCATGCGAGTGTAGCAAGTCAAGAAGGTCACCAAGCTTAAGAAGGATATCAAGAGTAGGGTGGAGGAAGACACTGATTGACGTGAATCTGCTTACTGGGGAACCTATATGTGTTAATTCCTCCTTAAAGGTAATTTTGAAATTGTGGGGATTTTGATAGGAGTTTACTTGCACAAATTCGGAGTTTGTGGGGTTGAGAATGACAACAGCATATCGCATTTTCTTGATAGTGTGCAGCCTTATTATTGGTTTTCAATTGGGGTCCACTAACGATTCCATCGTCTATATACTAGACGTGAAGTGAAAGTGAGCATTCTGAATTAATGTTTTGAATTATGTTAATGATTGCAAGACAAAATGAAAGAGATCCTAGTGGATCACCTTATTGGATGCCCTCGGCTGAGATTTTTTTTAAGAGTTGAATTGCAAAATTGATGGAAATTGGTAACAAGAATAAGAAATTTGATGTAGCATGGGAATGACGTGCTCGCTGATTGCAAGAATGAGTTCTGTAAGAGGGTGTTGTATGCATTAGCAAAATCAATTTTGACAAGTGTTTCATTTGTGGGACTGCTTTCCAAATAAAGACGAGTAAGATGTACAACATCCGCCTATGACTCCTCTCCCTAATTCAAATGGGGCGAGAAGGTTAGAGGTCTCATATTTTAGAGACAAGGCGGCTGAAGGTTAAACCAATGGCTATTGGCGTGATATCTTTGTTAGGTTCTGTAAGGTTATAAGTCTGATTCAAAAAGAATGGGGGAAACAAAGCTGGAACATTACAATATAAGATTAGGTTGCACAAGTTTGTGATTTTAAGAAGAATGGAAGTTTGTGAGCTGATCAATAAAGAAGTTCTGCCCTCGAGGAATATGAGTCTGATTCCATCTAGGGCTTTAGCGAAGTCCCTGGAAAGATAGGATTACCTCTTACTTCGTCTGAAGTGAAATCGGAAGCCCAATGAGAATACGATTGTTAATTAGTGTTGAAGTGAAAGAAGGGTGTTTTAAAAGAGTTTTATGTATGTTTCATCTGAGTGGTCAGCTAGAGAATCATAAGAAGAGTATAATTTGAGAGTTCCATTAATATTTAAACAGTCGATTTTCTTTGAAATAAGTTTGGATTTAAGCTCAAGGAGAAGCTTTTTTTATTAAAAAATTGTGTGACCCTTAAACTCTTGGAGATGGGGAGAAACATCGCACGAGGCGTTTTTAATTTGTTGGGTTAAAGAAATTCTTGAGAATTTATCATGTAACCTAAATAAAGGTATTGTAACCAAAGAATAGGAATTAAGCCATCCGTCTCACTGTTAAAGTTTTGCAATTGCGAGGAGATACAATCAGAGAGAGACTTAGCGACTTGTAACCTAGCACCCTTGGGAATTCTTGATATGATATTAGGTTTTCTGGTATTGAGTAGGTCTGAGAAAGGTGTATTAAAAGCAGGATTTAAAGAGTTTATGAAAGGGCTGGGAAGCATGGAAACGTTCTGGGAGAGAGGTGAAAGTCTTGAATGAGGGCACTAATGATTGGTCTATGAACATAAAATACACCATCATTTGTTAAATGTAAAAGTTTCAGGCAGGAAGGGCAGTTGTAATATCATAAAGCGGTAATGAATAGAGCAAGGGCTATTGCCAAATATTAGAATGTAAAGCAAATAACCTGAGTGAATGGAACGACTACATGTGAGAAAAATAAATTAATGTGATAATTAATGAATTTAAAGCTATATCCAGATGCAATAAAACATTGATAAAAAAAGGCGCAATTATGAATGAATTTAAGGTTAAATATATCCAGACGCGAAAATAAAATATGATAAAAAGAAGCTCGAATTGATAAATTTATCCAATTCCACGTGGTTTAAATAAGAGAAATAAAGTCATGTTATGTGTCAAGGAAAATAAAGGCCTAAACTGGGAAATAGGTTTGATTATATTAAGTGAATGAATCAGGATATGTGAAGTCACGATAATGAATACCTCGAAAATGATGCTAGATTAAAAAGAAAAAGATAATCCGAAGCAAAGCGAGCGAATAAAATTGAAACAGAGAAAATTATTAATATGCGATTAATAAATTTTAATTTTTTGCCAACAAACCAATAGACGAGATGAAATATATAAGATATAATTAAATCGCGCGATAAATAATTTAGCGATAAAAAAAATTGTGTTTAATTCAACGGTTTTTATTTAAAAAAATAATGAACTCTGATACAAAAACAGAATAGCTCCAAATTTGACAAAATGTAGCGAAATATTGGTAAGTTTTAATATGTATGATAAGCCACAATTGGATAAGAAAGTGTATAATAGTGCGATAATTAAAGCTGAATGGCGAAATATAAAAGAGATAATTGGAATTTAAAGGAAAAAAGAATACTCAATACTTCCTGTAAGAAGTCTATGAATTGATGTGCGAAAAAAGCAAAGGAATAATAAATATGTAGACAAAAAATATCGAGCAAAGCTCATATTAAATACTTTATATATAAATCTATATTGAAATAGACATGAAAAATATTTAAAAAATGAATAAATATATCAAATTTAAAAAAAAATATTTAAAATAAAGAAGTAATATTTATATTAAAAACTTTTATTTAAAAGGAGAATGCTAAGTGAACAGTTCAGGCCAAGAATTAATTATATAATTGAACCAAATTATTATGATATCAATATTTTGTTTCAATTTATAAAATTGGGAGATATGTTTTTTTCTTTATAAATTGCCCAAAGGAGCAAAATGATATAGCTACGATGGGAACAAAATAGTTATCACCCATCTGGTAGAAATATTTTTGGCATTGTACTCGGTCTGAGAAGAAGATCATGCATATTATTAGAAGGAGCAAGGTGGTCTATGCAAGTAAAATTCCAGATCAAGGGCTTGCCTGATACAAAGGGAACTATAGTTTTGGCGTCAGGGCGTTTCTTATATATGCAGAATATGGGTTCAAGAATGCACGGGAGATTTGTATTGAAAAATATAGCAAGAAGGGTATTTATTTAATTGTGTTGTTTGACAATCATGGTATCCAAAGCAATCTGCGACCTGATTACATTTGTTGCAAGTGTATTGGTTTAAAAATAGTATTCTCAAGCGCAAACTGATTGCATAACAAAATGAGTCGTCATCTATTGATTATTTAAGAAACTGAGTAGAAATCGAGCCATTCATGGCCGGAGTTGTTTAAATTAAGTGTCCTAAGGAGGGATTTGTATTAGTGATGATCGCCAAAGTTGAGGTAAGCGAAGGAAAGAGATTCCCTATATCCCAGTCTCTTTATTTTAATGAACCTTCTTGTTACATGTTCCCCCAGAAGGCTTACGAGAAATCAAATAACCAAAATTTAAATAGTCTATATAGAATTTTCAAAATAAAAAGAATTTCTAAAAAGTACCACAATCATCATGGGATACAATATTTTCCTATGAATCAATTGCTTCAAAGGTCTGTACCCAAATGGAAGGTTTAGTAAGTAGTTGTTTTTTACCCTCCCTCCTCTCACGTTGGAGCCACTGAATAGAGAAGAACATGTATGAATAGTGAAGTGTGAGCAAAAAAGGAATGGGGGAGTTTTATTGGAAAATTTGCTAATGACTCTGCAAGGTTGACATGAGGATCTTTTATCTTAATCAGGCCTGTGAGACAATCTATTGAAAGGATGAGTGGATGAAGGATAATGTTACAGCATTTGTGGTCTAATATATATATATATTAAGCTGCATGTGATATGTGTGTAAATAAATAGGAAAATTTTTTTAAATAAAGCAAAATGGGTTCACATATATATTATATACCACAAATGTAAAGATAAAATAATTAAAAAATATCTTTTGAAATATATGAATATATAATATAAATGGAATATAATTTAAAATAATTATAAATTGACTAATATATTATTATAAATTGTATTAATATTTAAATTATAAATAAATAAAAAAAATTTATGGAAACATTTTATTAGTATAATCATTTTTTTTCACAATTAATAAAAGTGTGATCTAAAAATAGATTCTGGTACGAAAGATGCGATAATATTTGATATATGGACAAAGAAATGGTCAGATAAGTTATATAACCTTCACATTGGATGAGATATATAAGTTTGATATCAAATATATACGTAAGCAACAGAATATATAACACAGAAACATATTTTATAGAAATCATTCTCTTTTAATAGATAAAGTTGAAGATGTATTCAATTGTCTTCATTAAAATTAAATGTTCCTATTCATTGGCATTGAGTAGGATAATCTTGAAAGTGTGATTGTAACAAACAAATGTCTAGAGGTAAACGCAGACCTAATATCTTATTCATGGCCCGCTCGCTTACGCTGACCACTAAGATTTTATACCCATCTCCCGATGTTAATTTTTTACCCGGACCCGTCTACTCATGAATGTCAAAATTTTTATCACATCCGTCATGCTCGAAAATTTTAGGACCATTTTTAAATGACATTTTTCAAATTTTTTATTCATCAAATATTATAATTCTGTCCTTTTTTCATATTTTCGCAGTTATAACAAAAAAAATAATAATTATAAAATCGTCCTTCATATTTTTGTAGCAATTAAGAATTTACTACTAACAAATATTGTTGTTTCGATT
This sequence comes from Gordionus sp. m RMFG-2023, assembly GCF_954871325.1. Lineage (NCBI taxonomy): Eukaryota > Metazoa > Nematomorpha > Gordioida > Chordodea > Parachordodidae > Gordionus > Gordionus sp. m RMFG-2023. Next base: position 27,269,610 of record NC_088776.1, read on the forward strand.
CGAGCAGATTTTTTAAAATGACTCACTCAATATTTTAGCCAGAAAAATATTGCCTAAGCCTCAAGATTTTGTTAATAGATGTCCAAACCATTGAGCCATCTATGAGCAAAATTTACAGGCTTACGTAATATTTTTCTGGATAAAATACTGAATTAGCCATTTTTTAAAATTGACTCAAATCGAGCCGTAAACAACATTACTCACATAACATTTATAAATCAAAATTACTTTTTGTTTAAAAATGAAAATATTAGTAGCATTCGACTTTCCTCCAGAAATTTAGTAAAAGAAAAATAATCAAATTTAGGCCTACCTCGATGAGCAAAATCTCCAAGCTTGCATAATATTTTTGGCTAAAATATTGGGTTACCCTTTTTAAAAGATCGAACCGTTTAACAACACTAATGCTGAGCAAGCCTTGACATCTTCTACCCTACAGCAACGCCACTAAATAAGAGTGGTCATTATTTTTCAATGTTCTAAAATTGCAATTACTATAAATTGGCTTAAAAATAATCAATCATCTACAGTAAATGTATATATAATTCTAATTCAGATATTAGAATTTACATCTTTACCATTTTTGTTGAAATGTTACTATATCTTATAAATTATTTAAAAAATCCCGAAATCAGGATGGGACATTAAGTTGCAAAATAAATTAATCAGCCTAATGAATTTATAGTCGTCAGTATTATAATGGCTACTACAATCATGTCAACGAGGTTTTCATTATTATTATATTTCATTAAATTAATTGTTTATTTTTCAATCAGTATAATTACCGAAAATTTTTCCAATTAAAGGATTATTTTTTACATTTATTTTGTATTATATTTTTTAATTTTGTTTTTACTATATTTTGACAAATGAATACACGCTTCTTATAGTATACATGTTGTATGCTTCTGAGAGAGTAATTTATATATAATTATGATATTACAAATCTATCTTTATATAAAATTCGCCTTAGGTTGTTGTAAAATCGAAAAGTCATTCAAAATAATATAATTGGAGAAAATAATGTAGCATAGGTCACGGTATATCGGAACGGCCTTTGTAAAAATGCGGATAAAATAAAAAGAGTATGATATAACACGTAAAAAGCGCTTCCGAAATTATCAATAATACGCTAATAAAAACTAAAAATTTGGAAAAACCAAAAATAATTTTGAACCCCTTTCCATTCAATAATATAATCTACGTTAAAAATTAGTTAGGAAAGAATCAAAAGATCATTCCCGAGATTTTATATTGGCATGGTTACGTTCGATCTTTCCCCATCACCCGTTAGAGTTAGTAGAAATGGGATCAAAATTTTCACTTAAAAATAATTTACATTTCATAATTTATCCAACCCAAAATAAAATATATATTCTACATTAAAATTCAAGGATATATTTACCATTTTAAAATGTGAAAATCAATTTATATAATGAAAAAATATATTTAAAAAAAGTTATTTAATTAAAATTATAATTGTTATTAAGTCAAGTCAAAAAGAAAAAAATAAATAGGTCGGCATAATATAAGATCTTTATAAAGACCACTAGTTATATATAGATAATTTGTAAAAATACAAAATATATTAAAATATTAGAAAATATATATATATATATATATACATATTGATTTTTAATAACCATCTATGTAAAATCCTTCCTAGGCTTATAGAATATAGATATAGAGCCGACGAACAATAAGGACGATCAGGCGCGTATGCAGGAATTTGGTCTGGGGGGGGGATAATAAAATTTTTTAAGAAATATTATTGTTTTTTAAAAACATCAAGCATAAATTTATTAGGACTAATAACTATTTTTAATACACAATTTTAAATTAATGTGAATTATAAAAAAATTATATGTAAAGAATCACTTAAATGACCCAAAATAGAAATTTGAATTTTTTGAGCCTTTACACAAAAAGTTTCTTAGGAATAATTGCATTTTATATGTTATATATTTACAATGTAAAATCCAATCTTCGTTGTGATTGAGCTAATTTTTCAATTATTTCATCCATGCTTGTCGTCAAATGCCTATGAATATTCAAAAGATCTAAACCTTTCAATCTACTTTCAGATGTTGTACTTCTTGGTATGTTTTTCAGAGACCTGCAGGCCCGGCCCCCGGGCTGGCCAGTATTTTAATTTTTTTAAATATACCCGGGCCCGAAATTTTTTTAAAAAAAACCCAAGCCGGGCCTGAAAATTTTTTTAAAAAACCTGGGCCGGGCTTGAAAATTTTAAAAAAAAAACCAGGCCGGGCCGTAAAAAATTTTTAAAAAAAATCCGAGCCGTGCCCTTCAAATGGTATTTCTGCAGGCCTCTGTTATTCTTCTTGAAAAAGAGAATGTTCCCTCATTAGTTTACTAATGGGAAGAGTTTATAAACCCTTTTAATACATAGGGAATTTAATCTAAAATGTGTTTAAAATAATGCATAGCATCCATAGCATTTTTTGGGACTATATCAACCATTGTTAATCTTATAAACATAGTTATTCAGCTAGTAAGGCATCATAAGATACTTTAACATCTTCATAATAAAAATCTAACAAATATTTTTTTTTCTTTCACCATCTGAAAAAGGTTGGGAAGGCTTTTGTGGAAGTAATATTTGCAGATTAGTAAGTGCTGCATGATGAATTAAAAATTCATTTATTTGGGTTATAAATGTATCTGTATTTAAGATATACTCTTCTACTTATCCTATATTGTTTTAACGATGAGCTTGCCTTGCTACAAGTCGAGAGAGACAAATATTAAACACGTATAGCTCTGCTTTTGACTCAAAAATAAAATATGAAATTCTTCATCAACATTAGCCTTAATTTCCTTGAGTTCTGATAAAATGCTCTCCGCTATTCGCATCTTCTTAATCAAGTCAATGTCATGTTTTTGAAAAGTAATACTTAAAATAGTTGTATAATTAAATAATATATTCTAATGAGAAATAAAATTTGGAATAAGCATTGAATCCAATAATTTTCTTGCTTCTGAGGAAATATTTCTTTCAGGCCATTGTGATATTTCAGTAATAGCAAATAATTGGCTCTTTTAACTCCTTAAAAGCTGTTAATGCTTGATGGCAGAGACTCTATCTCGTTGGACAAGGTTGCAATTTTTTTTCCCTGTTGGACAAGAAGTTTCAGAAATAATAATTATTTGACTAGAAATTTGAAAATGGTAGAAAAATATTACGCCACTAAAAATTTGAAAATAATAAGTAAATATTACTCCGGAAAACTTAAAATCGAAATTAATTGATAAAATAACTTAGTTGATAAATGTGATAATAAATGTAATTAAATATATATTTAATATGAGATACGAATAAATATAAATTAATATAAACAATAATATTTTTGAAAAATACATCCGGCATCTGCATTTTTTGGCTTTGGGAGGGGGGGCATCGCACCCTATCGAGTGGCAACTATTATTCTTATGCCGCAGTTGGAGTATTCTATTCCGTAGGATCTTGTTCCACAGCCCAGTTATTCTATGCCGCTGCCGACGCCGCGAGGAATGAATTCTATCTGGAGACAGGAATATTGCCACGAGGGGGGGGGGATTTGCCCCCCCTCCGCTGTGTACGCCAATGAGGACGATTAAATTACTGTGAGAAGCAATTATATTGGCAATTTTTATTTTTATGTACCACCCACCTGGGCTATGTCAACTACGGGCCAGAATTTCCTTAGTAGGGCCTTCAAAAATTATAATGGAACGGGCCGAGCATGTTATACAAATAAAAAATTCGGGTCAAGCGGCAATAGTATAAATAAAATTGGGCCAGGCCAGGCTTTCATAACATTTACATTTTTTAATTATATAGGGTTTCTTTATAATTATAAAACTAAAATAAGAAAAATTTTACCCAAAAAGTTAATTTTTCTTTTTTTTTTCTTTTATAGTTATTTCATTTCTTCATTTTATAATTTACTTAGAATGAAATGTGGAATTTATGGTTCCACGGGCAGAATTCCAATTTGATAATTCTTCGTACAAAAATAATAATTTATTTATTCAATTTAAAATTAAATCCAAAACTTTCGTATAAAAAATATAATTTCTTGATTTAATTTACAATTAAATATAAAACTTTTGTATAAAAAATATAAATATTTTATTCAATTTACAATTTAATCCAAAAACAATTTATCAAAAAATAATAATATCTTTTTTCTCCTTTTTCCTTCAAACATAATAAACAAATAACGTTATTTTAAAAAATACACAACACTCTCCAACATCAATCACCATATATCCCTATCATATATTCATAATTACAACACTTCATAACATATTTTTTTAGAAAATTATGGCATCAGATTTATTTCCGATATTTCTTGCTTAAATAAAATATATAAAATATTTTTCTTTTCTTTTTAATAAAATAAATTAAAATGTTAAATAAAAAAAATAAAAACCATGGAGAAAATAGGCTATTATTATATGATATGATGAAATGAAATGAAGGATGGTAAGGACTAGAAAGAAAGAAATTGAACACAACTTTTGGAATAAAATAATGATAAATAGATAATATTAAAAACAAACTAATTATATTTTAAATTTTATTAAATTAAAATTTTTTCGATCTTATATATTATTTTATTTTTTTGTAAAAAAACAAATATTTTTTAAATAAATAAAAATATTAATGATAGATGGCGTTAATAAATATAAATTATATATACAATTTGGCATGGTAGTAAAATAATAATTAATATTTTACTAACATTGAAATATTAGATATAAAATGAAAAATATTAAATTATTTAATAATATATTATATGACATTTGCATAAATTTTAATATCTGTTTGGTAAATAAAAAAAATATTGATTTAAATCAAATATGAACATAGTAGTATAATAATAATAAAAAAGGAAATATATAATAAAATATTGGAGAATATGTTGTGACAGTGTTATAAAAAGTATTGAGGTTAGGAAGGATCATCTTGTGGAATGAGACTGCCTATGAAGCTAATATAATTAGCCTTGTGTATTGCGATGGCGAGCTTTGCCTTAAGAAGAAGCCCTCGCGGGGTTCACCGGTTAGTTGACGGATGTGGGAGCCGAGTTCCTTGAAAAAGGATAAGGCATATTTCCCAAAAGTAGTAAGGGTAGTGGAAATGATGGGGATGAAAATATATTCTTGAGAGATTTCAGAATATTTCGCTATTTTAAGTGACTCCTTTTTCTCAAGTATATTAACTGTTTGATTTGATGGAGCGAGTGGATCAATGCAAGAGTAGTCCCAGACCAGGAATTGACCGCGCTTCCAAGGAATTTGCGAAATTCTGTCAGGCCGTTTCCCATCAGATCTGAAAAGACCAGAAGGTTCAAGAGTGGAGGGGATTTAAGAGGATCTAAAAGCTCTAAGGATGATTGAATTGCATAGATTATGTCTTACAATTCGACTTTTACATGAGCGACAATGAAGACTATGTCTACCATTGCCCAAAACTGCAGAACCACAACCTGAACATATGTGGGGTTGGGTAATAAGACAATTTAATCGAATACCAATCGCTGTAATTGCAGATTAACAGACGGAATAGCTTCGAGAAACTCATGACCTGAACCATTAAGCAGAGAAGAGAATAAGGGACGGTCAGATAATTGCATTGGAAAGGAGTGATTCAACGCAGAGTGCAATAATAGGCCTATCCCAGTCCTTCTGCTTATTCGATTCGGGAAGAGGGTGATCCGCAGTAATTCGAGTCTTCCATTCGATGATTGCTTCATTATAAGACGAGTCGAGTTTTAAAGAATTAGGATTTACTATGTTTTTAGTTAAAAGGCAACTGGTTATGAAGGCTGTTAAGGCGAGATCGGAAGGAGATCTGAAACCTAGACCTCCCATTTTAGTGGGTAAAGAGGCTTGTGTCCATGCAATTTCATCAAATTTAAGATATTTTCGATAAGGATTTTGATTCCATTTTTATAAACTCCTAGTGGAATGGGGAATTTAAATATGGCGGTTGAACGAAGTGCGTAAAGAATACGGGGAATATTGAAAATATTTTTCACAAGGAAAAAGGCTTTATGAAAGGGAAGTAGGGAAAATAAATCTGCCAACTCAAATAAAGTATCCAAAGTGGACTGAAGAAAGGAAGAAATAACAGAGTTACCACCAACGGGGGCTCCCAGATGATAGAGACCATCAAGAGTCGTTAGTTTGAATTTGTTTGTATTAGGTTCGATTGTATTGATAGATATAAATTCTGATTTCTCTGGATTAATGGAGAGTCCAATATAAGATCCGGCCACCTTGATGATGTTCACGGCTTTATTGACCTCAACATTGGATCCTCCATGGATACCATCATCAATACCAGGAATGCAAGGATAAGCAGACAGAATTAATTGATTTAATGATGTCATTAATACCTAAACAAAAGAATAGGGAACCTAGGGGGTCTCCCTGCTGAATGCCCTCGACGGAAGGAATTTTAAAGGTATCAAACTGAAGAGTGGAGGATTCATATTCATAAAAATTAAATATTATATTTAATTTAATTTTTTTTTCTATCCAAAAAACAACTAATGCAAAAATTCGTAACTAGCCTAAGCAGGAGGATCAGGCCTTGCTGATCTCTGATACTTAGCATATATTAACTAATTACATGTAACCAAACTCACAAATTATGCATCATCAATGGCAACTTATAAATTTATAATTTCTTTTTGAAAAAAATTAGTCTAAAATTTTATAGCAAGATTTTGTATTTATAACAGTTTATAAAAGGTCAGAAGTCTAGATATACTTTTTTAAAAACAATTCAATTCCATTATCATTAATAGAAGACGCTATTCCCTTTGCATAAGCCAACAAAATTAATTTTAGTTTTAAAGATACTATTGAGACTAATAGACTCTAAAGAATAAAAATGAGGATTCGATAAGCATCAGGATCGTAGCCAGAAATATTTTCTTGTAAGTAACCGCCCAATGTTGATAATATTATCTGCATTATTTATTAGGGTCAAAGTATGGTGGTAAGCCACTCCCTCCTAACAGTAGTTACAGAATGAGCACAATATATGTAAATTTATTAATCTCACCTAAACTTATTCGTGATTTTTGTTATTTTGGAAATATTTTTTTTAATTAATGTGTTTTCAGTGAAATAGTTGTTATTATTAAATATACAACAAAAGGTGGTAAACAAACAAAGATTTAATATTAATTTATTAAAATAAAAAGGGGAAAGCAATTAAATAAGCTTAAATTTCACGTTTGAATATTACAAAAGAAATTATGTTAGAAATTAATTTATTATGAAAAATAACAAATATTGAATCTTGAAAAAATTTTAATTTTAATGTTGTAAATATTATTGAGCTCTTACATGGATTTATTCTAATTTTACTTATTTATATAATCACATGAAACCAGGCGCGTAGCCAGGAATTCTTTAAGGAGAGGGGGGGGGGTATAATTTTTATATATTGAAATAAATTTCTTTGGAGCATCAATTTTTTTAATAAAATAAATCTTCATATGAAATTTATTATATTATAACCAACCCTATTTTAAGGAATAACAACTTTGGACTAAAAAATTGTTGGAAAAAACAAAATAATGTTTAAAAAGATTTATAGCTAAATTTATATAAAGGTATGTAAACAACAATAAATATTGGAATATGAATATTTAAAATGTTAAATAAAATATGGTTCATAATTGTAAATTTAATCGTCTTTGTGATTGCGTCAAATTTTGAATAATTTGTCCATTGATTGATTTTAGAACTCGATGAATATTATAAGAAGGCTAAACCATTCAACCTACTATCTGATGTGGTACTCCTAAGATAAGTTTTTAATCTCCTTAATAACGGGTTCTTTCATTTGTGCTTGTGCTTATTGGTAATGTTGTCAAAATATATAGTAGTTTTAATATATTTTTAAAAAACTTCTAAATATATTTGAAACTATACCAATATTTGAATTCAGAAATCAATTGGCTTTCAGATTAAATATCCACTGAATAAAATTCAACCATATATTGAACAAGATTTAATATTTTCAGAAAGTATAGGCAATAAAATTTGTAAATTAGATAGCGCATTTTGGTGAACCACACATCTTTCATGAATTTGAGTCAAGAATGTGTCTAAAAGTGGAATAAAGCTGTTATTTTATAATAGCTCTCAATTGATTCCACAATTATTTTGGAACGATTTTTTTGTTAAGGTGCAAGTCGAGGCTTGCGGATCTCAAAATCATATAGTTTTGCTTTCTCCAACAATCACAAAAATTTCATGAAATTCATGATCAATATTCTTTCTTAATTTTTGAAGTTGCAATATAATTACATTGACCATTCTCATAATTTTCCACAAATCTATATTATTCTTTTGAAAAATATCACACAAAATTGTTGTGCAATTATATAACTTTTTAATACATTATAATGCAAAAAAAAATTGGTTGTCTTATTTAATCAAATTAAGTATCTGCTTTAGATAAAATATTTGGTTCAGACCATTCCGATATTTCTCCAAGAGCACTCAAAATAGGCTCTTCTAGAACCAAAATTGAGGTAATCACTTGATGTTGTACACTCCAATAGTTTCTTTCTTCTTGTGGAAGAAGAAGTCTCAAAAATAATTATATTAAACAAATTTTGTCTCATTGAATATCTGAACATTACATACATCTAGAAATTTTGCCTAATCATAGTTATTAGTAGAAATAAATTAAATAGAATTACACTTAAGCAAGAGATCAGAAATCAGATATGGCTAAGTTAAGTGAATCTGGGGGTGAGTGATTTTCCCTCCTCTCCACCCTATCTACGCGCCTTTGTTTTCAAAAAATATATATTTTGTTTCGGGGGGGGGGGGGGGGAGGGATTTTTCCCCTTCTGGCTACGCGTTTGCATGCAACAATATTTAAAGTACCAAAATATTTTATAATATTTTGCAAGTTATAAAAATAAAATTTGAATAAAGTTTTTTATAATATAAAAATGTTTCCCATTCAAAAAAAGAAAAGTCCCAATCTAAAAAGGAAAAGGTCCGATAAAACAAGGAAAAGGGTCAATCATAAAAGGAAATGGGTCAATCATAAAAGGAAAAGTGTCAATCAAAAAAGGAAAATTAAATTCTCAAAAGGAAAGGAAAAGTGTCAATCAAAAAAAGGAAATTGCCATAAAAGGAAAATCTTATTTTTTTAAAAAAATAAATTTATATTTTTCTTATTATATCTTTTCTCAATTTATTTTTTTTCTCATTTTTGATAATTCTTTTGTCTTTTTAAAAAAAATTAATAATTTTTCCCTTATTTTTCTTAACCTCTCTGCTCCATATTTTTAACAATTCTTTACTTTTATTTTTACTTTTCATGATTCCTTATATTGTATCTTTTTCATACATTTCTAACTTTTTCAATCTCTTAAAGTTATTTTTAATCCTTTTTAGGATTTACATTTAATTTTCACTAAATTTTTAGCAGACAATTTTTTATTAGAATTGTTTGCATATCAAATTATTTAATTATAATTGCTAAATTAAATTAATCGTTTGGTTATAATATACCTTTTTAAAATTAAATAAGTTTGAACTGTAACCAAACGATATGTAAATTAATAAAACATAATCATTTTTAAATTCTTATTTTTAAAATTTTTATATTTATGCAAGAAGTATTCAATATTTTTGAGCAAGTAAATAATTTTTTTTGTAATTATTTTTAAAACTATATTCTTTGATTTATGAATAATTAAACGTAAAATGAGGTAAATGATATAATCTAAAGGATTTTAATTTTTTTTTTCATCCTTCCATTTGTTGAGTATATATTTTAAAAAGAATTTTTTTTTGTTTTAAAATATAAAATTATGAAGATATGGTAAAAACAAGGGGAAAAAACATTAATAGTGAAACAAAGCTCTAATACAGGGTTTCCCATTCAAAAAGGAAAAGTCCTAATCAAAAAAGAAAAGTTTCAATCATAAAAGGAAAATGGCTAATCATAAAAGGAAAAGGTTCAATCAAAAGGGGAAAAGTGTCAATCAAATAAGGAAAAAGTTTAATCAAAAAAGTAAAAGTGTCAATCAAAAAAGGAAATGTTCCAAAGGTATAGGAAAAGTGTCAATCAAAAAAGGAAAATTGTTATTTTTTAAAATATTTTTTTGTCAATTTTTCTTAAATTTTTATTATTCCTTCTTATTTTATTTCTAACTTTTTGCGATTTCTTTTCTTTATTTTTCTTACTATCTTTTCTCAATTTATTTTTCTTCTCATTTTTGTAATTCTTGTCTTTTTAAAAATAATGTATAAATTATCCTTTATTTTTCTTCACCTCTCTGCTCCATTTTTTTAAACAATTCTTTACTTTAAGTCATTTTTAATCTTTATTTTTAATCTTTTCTCAATTTTTTTCTTCTCAATTTTGATAATTTTTTTTTATAATTATATTTAATTTTCATTATATTTTTGGCAGACAATTTTAAATTATAATTTTTTACATATCAAATTATTTAATTACAATTACTAGATTAAATTAATCGTTTGGTAATAATGTACCTTTTTAAATTAAATAAATTTGAAATGTAATATCAAACGATATGTAAATTATATAAACATTTTTAAAATTTTAATATTTATGCATATCCAATATTTTTGGGTAAAATTCCTAATAAGAATTATTAAAAATGAGAAGAAAAATAATGGAGAAAAAATCAAAAAAATAAAGATTAAAAATGACTTAAAGAGATTGAAAAGGTTAGAAATTTATGTAAAAGATTACAATATAAGGAGAAAAAAGAATATTGTTGTATGATGAAAAAAAGTAAAGAATTGTTAAAAAAATAGAGCAGAGAGGTGAAGAAAAATAACGGAAAATTTATAAATTATTTTTAAAAAGAGAATTATCAAAAATGAGAAGAAAAATAAATTGAGAAAAGATAGTAAAAAATAAAGAAAAGAAATTGCAAAAAGTTAGAAATAAAATAAGAAGGAATAATAAAAATTTAAGAAAAATTTACAAGAAAAAAAATTTTAAAATTATTTTAAAAAATAATGATTTTCTTTTTTGAATGAAAATTTTCCTCTTTTTCCTTATGGGAATTTTCCTTTTTTATTGACACTTTTCCTTTTTTGTTTGATACATTTCCTTTGTTTGACACTTTACTTTATTGAACGAACTTTCGCCTTAACCTTTTGGACTTTTCCTTTTTTGATTGACATTTTTCTTTTTTGATTGGGCTTTTTCCTTTTTTGATTGAATCTTTTCCTTTTTTGATTCGACATTTTCCTTTTATGATTGAAACTTTTCCTTTTTTAATTGGGACTTTACCTTTTTTGAATGGGAAACCATGTATAAAAAATTGTCTGCTAAAAATATGAAAATTAAATATAATTCATAAAAGGATTATCAAAAATGAGTAGAAAAAAAATAAAGAGAAGATAAAAAATTAACATTAATAATGACTTAAAGAGATTGAAAAGATTAAAAATGTATATAAAGGATTACAATATAAGGAGAAAAAATCATGAAAAGTCAAAATAAAAATAAAGAATTGTTAAAAATATGGAACAGAGAGGTGAAGAAAAATAACGGAAAATATATGAATTATGTTTAAAATGACAAAAGAATTATTAAAAATAAAAAGAAAAATTATAGAAGAAAAATAATGATTTAAAGGTGAAAAAAATAACACATAGCCAAAAATAACACATTGCGGGTAACATATACACTGTCTTATACTCGGTGCAGTATGATGTGTTGTATGTAGATTTTATAGTACAATAAGTAATAATTATATATGTGCAATTAATATTATTTTATAATTGTAATATTATTTTATTATATTCACAATTGCAATAAGTATGTTATATGTTCAATTAGTATGATTTTATATGTGCAATTCTTAAATAAAATATGGGACTCTCATTTCATATGAGTCTTTTTTAAATAAAAATGTGATATCTGTAATATTGTGTTTTTAACCCATCGTTTTAGATTTTATTCAAAAATCTAAGAAATAATAAAAACTTGTATAATATGAATAAGCTATCGTGATTCTGACACTTGTTATGATTCAGACTGGAAAAACTATTCATTCTTTTATTTTACCTTATCGTTTATTTCAAATTTTTCTTCTTTCCACAATATAAATATTTACTACCTACTACCTCATGCCTTGCCTAGGGTCATGAGCAAAATAAAACTATTAAAACAAGACTTCGATGTATTTTCTTATGAATTTAACCATTTTATCAATGGAACAAAATTATTTAGACAATTAAATATCGATGAAATTATAATTTCTTTCGCTTTATGTTCCCATAATTTGTATAAATTATTAATTTCAAATTTTTTTTGCTTCCATATTTTTTAAAGTTTATAATAATTTTCTATATTTTTATACTTATTATATATTAAAATGCATTAAAAACTATTTTGCTTATTATTTTTTAAATATATAATTGAGGGTAAGAGTCAATTTTTTTTAACTGCTTCTTTTTGTTAAGGGGATATTCTTTACAGGGAGTCTTACATTTCCTTAGTTCAGTTGGTGTAGAGGCCACTGCGTTTTATAGTTTATGATTCCTTTATAAGGTACTCTGTTCATTGATTAGAAAAACTTTATTGATTTTATATGTTTTTATTAAAATATTAAATAACGTCATAATTTAATATATATACAAGAAAAAATATCTTCGAGTACTGTCTGTGGCCTAGTCGATAAGTGTAATCACCTATCATATAGATCTTGGTTCGAATCTAGAAAAGACCAAATTTTATCCAAAAACTAACTAGGTGATTCTGTGATATGGGATATGATATATAGAATATCAGAAGCAATCGCATAATTTCATATATATATTTTAAAATAAAATTGGGTTCTACTTCATTTAAATTCGTTGTTTAGTCAATTAAATCTTTGTTTAACAAATTGTTTTATGATGAACAACGCTATATTATTACCCATTGATAAAACAGATTTAGCAAGTATATTTTTTATGCTAAAGATCTGAAAAGAGCGCCGTTCTATTTTGGCCTGTTTACAATTTTTGCGTAAGTTACACCGGCCCGTTATATTTTTTATCCAGCCTAGTCCATTATTATTTTTTTTAAAATGTATGCTCGTCCCTACCCAGCCTGGCCCTAAAACTTTACTAAAACTCCGCCACAACCTCTTTAATATGTACATTATCTAATTTTTCCCCAATGTCAATTGGTAAGCGGAAAATAATTTCCCGAAAAAAAAATCCCCAATAATAATTCTTAGAAAATAATTCACCGGAATTTATTTTCTCAAAATTTTTAATATATTATTTGAAGATTTTTATTCTATGGATATATTTATAGGGAATTTTTCTCTTATTTTATTAATTTTGTAATTTTTTTTAAGGGAATTATTTTCCTAGATTCTTTTAAGATAAGCATAAGATGGGGAAATTTCTCACCTCATTAAATTTTTACCTTATTTCGTAAATACCATTTTAATAAAATTTGTCAACCAAAAAAAAATTTATTTATTTATCTCTATTAATAACTGATAAAATTTCTTGAGTATATGAAATGTTCAGATGTCCAATAGGCAGAATTTGCTGAATATAAGTACTTCTTGTGCTACAGGAAAAAAGTAACTGCAAAAAGCCTGCATGACAAGATAGAGCCTTCGACGTGTCAAACCGTTATAGCATTTTTGGATTTAGAAGAGCTAATTTTGTATGCCCTTGAAGAAATATCAGAATCATCTGAAACAGATATTTCCTCTGAAGCGTATAAATTAATAGATTTATATGACTGACGATTTTTTTCATTGGAATATATATAAATTATGTATTACACAACAATTTATGCAATATTTTTCAAAAAAATAAATTTGGCTTTATGAAAATAGTGATTATTTTTGCGGTCTTAATTACAATTACAACGGACCTTTTTGATTTCACATAATCATTTTTTATATATTAAAAAATATACTTCCAAATTTTATAAAATATTTAATGATCACAATTAATCCCTCTTTAAAATTCATAAAAAAATAACTTTCAATCTCCTTTTACTCACACTCAATTAAAACAATAATTCTCATGAAAATATTTGTCTCTCTTTTCGTTGATATGTAAAATAAACAGAATATAAACATATGTTAAATAAAAAAAATATACATTAACATGGCAATTATATATTACAACAAAAAATAATATAAATTTCTCGAGATTTGTGTAATTGTTAAAGTGAAAGCGAAATTATAAGATTTTGAGATCCATAAGCTACCACTTTCACCGACAAACAAATTGTTTCAATATTATCATGGACTCAATTGAGGATTATAAAATAACCGTTTTTATTCCACTTTTGGATTTAATTTTTACTCAAATCAATAAATGATTTGTGATTAATCAAATGGCTATATCTAATTTACAAATTATCAAATCTTGATATTGAAAAATTAAATATTTACCTAAATTTTATTCATAGGATATAAATGTATCTGAAGGTCAATTTTGTAGATAATCCTCCAATATATAAGTAGAAGTAGCCTACTTTAAAATATATTTAATAAGTTTTCCAAACTAATACAATTATTGTATATTTTGGCAATGATACCAATTAGTACAAGCACAAATGAGAGGACCTTTTCTTCATTTCTATTAAAATTAAGATATCTTAAAATTGATTGAATAAACTAGCTTTACTCATAACACTAGTTACCGTGATATTCTATTTTAGTATGCATTAACTCCAATATAATTTATGATTTTTAATCACTATTATTTTATATTTATATATTAAATTATATTTAATTCAGAGCCTCTATTAAAGGATTAAACATATAGAATTTGGAATTAGTTCTTACAATTGTACAGCCAACTATAAACGGAGATGATATAAATATATTACATATTTCAAAATTGTTGATGTATCACATTTTCAATAAAAACAAAAATAAATGATAATATAAAAAAATCTTAATTTTACGGTGTTTCAATAAAAACAAATAATAATATTAAAAAAATCTTAATTTTACCGTAAAATAACGTATTACTTTACGGACAAATTTTATTATTGCTTCTTTCTTCTTACATTATTATAATATACATATACATTAACTTAATAGTTTTGTTTTATTAACATTAACTTAAAATGAATAACATTGTAAGTGATTGTTTTTTTTATTATAGATGATATATATATAGGACGATGAATTGGGAAAAACAGAAAGAAGTAATGTAATTCATATTTTAACTTACGCGGAATATTATAGGCTCTATATGATTATTATAATATTATAAAGAATCAAATGACAAAGCTAATAAAAGTTATCTATATACACCATACTCCTCATCAATTTATCATGGTGGCCAAGACGAGTCTCGAACTCGAGACCTTCGCTTTATCAGCACGATTTGTTCAGGTATCCTAAATAAGCTTATAGTTCTCATCAGTTCGATGACAATCTGCCCAGCGGTTATGGAGTTCATCGATTTGATGATAAGGAACTTGCTGTATGCATCCACCATTACCAACCAGTATTTTTGCAGAAACGATCCTGCGTAATCCATATATTTTAATATGTATATGAAAATCTGCGCAAGTTAAAATTTGAATTAATTATCTAAAATAAAAAAACAATCACTTTACAATGTTAATCATTTTAAGTTAGTGTTAATAAAACAAAACTATTAAGTTAATGTATCAGGCGCGTATGCTGCGGGGGGGGGGCAGGGGGACAAATCCCCCCCCCCAAGCCAAAAAATGCAGATGCCAGATATATTTTTCAAAAATGTTATTGTTTATATTCATTTATATTTGTTAATATTTATTCCTATCTCATATTAAATATATATTTAATTATTTATTATCACATTCATTACTAAGTTATTTTATCAATTAATTTCGATTTCAAGTTTTCCGGCGTAATATTTTTTATTATTTTCAAATTTTTAGTGGCGTAATATTTATCCATCATTTTCAAATTTCTAGTCAAATAATAATTATTCTGAAATTGTCCAACAGGGAGAAAGAAATTCAACCTTGTCCAACGAGATAGAGTCTCCGCCATCAAACAGTAACAGCTTTTATGGAGATAGAAGAGCCGATTATTTGCTATTATTAAAATATCACAATGGCCTGAAAGAAATATTTCCTCAGAAGCAAGAAAATTATTGGATTCAATGCTTATTCCAAATTTTTTTTCTCATTCGAATGTATTATTTAATTATACAACTATTTTATGTATTACTTTTCAAAAACATGACATTGACTTGATTAAGATAAGAATAGCGGAGAGCATTTTATTAGAATTCAAGGAAATTAGGGCTAATGTTGATGAAGAATTTCATATTTTATATGTTATTGTTAAGTCAAAAAGAGCTATACGTGTTTAATATTTGTCTCCCTCCACTTGCAGCAAGGCAAGCTCATAGTTAAAACATTAATATAGGATCAGTAAAGTATATCTTAGAAACAGATACATTTATAACCCAAATAAATGAATGGTTTTTAATTCATCATGCAGCACTTACCAATCTGCAAATATTACTTCCATAAAAGCTTTCCCAACCTTTTTCAGATGGTGATAGGAAAAAAATATTTGTTGGATTTTTATCATGAAGATACTAAAGTATCTTATGATGCCTTATTAGTTGAATAACCATGTTTATAAGATTAACTATGGTTGATATAGTCCCAAAAAATTCTATGGATGCTCTCCATTATTTCAAACACATTTTAGATTATATTCCCAATGTATTAAAAGGGTTTATATATGTGAGCAACTCTTCCCATTAATAAACTAACGAGAGAACATTCTCTTTTTTAAAAAGAATAACAGAGCCCTGCAGAGGTACCATTTGTTTTTTTTTAAATTACGACCCAGTTTTTTTTAAAAAAATTTTCAGGCCCGGCCCGACCCAGCTTTTTTTTAAATAAAATTTTTAGGCCCGCCCCGGATCTTTTTAAAATAAATTATATTTATATTTGATTTTTATAGCTAATAATAACGATTTAAAATATAGGCGTTTTAAAATATACAGACCGGCCCGGATATTTTTTTAAAAAAAATTTTCAGGCCCGGCCTGAGTGTTTTTTTAAAAAAATTCAGGCCCAGCCAGGGTGTTTTTTTTAAAAAATTTCTGGCCTGGCCCGGGTATATTTAAATAAATTAAAATACAGTCCGGCCCGGGGGCCTGGCCTGCAGGTCCGTTTGGATCTTTTGAATATTCATAGGTATTTGACGACAAGCAAGGATGAGATAATTGAAAAATTAAATCCCAACGAAGATTGGATTTTACATTGTAAATATAACTTACAAAATACAATTATTCCTAAGAAACTTTTTATGTATATTAATTTATATTTCTAACATTTAAATTTTTTATACTTAATATATAAATTTTAAAGGCTCAAAAAATTCAAATTTCTATTTTGGGTCATTAAGTGATTCTTTACATATAATTTTTTTATAATTCACATTAATTTAAAATTGTGTATTAGAAATGGTTATTAGTCCTAATAAATTTATGCTTGATATTTAAAAAAAACACTAATATTTCTTAAAAAAATTTATTATCCCCCCTTCTCCCCCTTCCCTCCAGACCAAATCCCTGCGTACGCGCCTGTAATGTATATTATAATGATGTAAGAAGAAAGGAACAATAATATAATTTGTCCGTAAAGTAATACGTTACATTACGATAAAATTAAGATTTTTTTAATATTAATATTTATTTTTGTTTTTATTGTAAACGCGGTAAAATTAAGATTTTTTATTGAAAACGTGATACATCAACAAAAAAAAATAAAAATAACAACGAGAAAATCAATAATATAAAATCAAAATTTTTCATAGAAGCGGCCCGGCCTAAAAATTTTTTATACCCCACCCCCCCCCCCCCCCCCCAACTCCCCCCCCCCCCAACTCCCCCCCCCCCTAAATTTATTCTAGCCCCATTAGTTTGAATAAAATATTAATATTATATATATTCTTAAATTATGGTTTCGTAACTGTTACAACAGCTGATTTATTAAAAACTCTATTAGTGTATTTATAATCACATGACCTCTCAAATTTGACAGGTAATTAATAAAAACGATTAAATTTCATCTTATCTTTCAAATCTTTAATAAATATACATCTATATCTTTCCCTTTAATCCTAATCTTTACTTCAGTTATCTTTATTTATTTTTTAATATATTTCATCTAATTAAGACATTTTTTTCAGATAGACATTCCTTGAAAGGAGCTATCTTAACAAATAGCAATTTTAAGGATTTTAAAAAATTAAGTGATTATTTCAAACCTTTCAATCATTTAAAATATGTTTGACATTTTAAAAATTTAATTTACAGTTCTAAAGTGAGCCAAGCATATAGCCCACATTAAACCGAAGCGAATTCACGATTTTCATCTGGTTTTGAATCTGAATCAAAAACCTAGCCAAAAAATTTGTGGTATCGATGCCTTGGTTTTTCTATTTTCTGATTCGTTTTAAAATGAGCTTCCCTGATGGCACTGCGTTTTTTACATACTTATTTCTATTTGTCAAAATCAAATATTTTAATAGAATGATAATAAGAGTTTAAATTATTATTTCATTTTTCCTATAAGGAATATAATTATTGCAATTAAATCGTTTTATGATGGTGAAAACAAGGTAAAAAAATTTTTTAAAAAGAAATCTGAGTTATCCGAGGTCTAACATTTTAAAAATAATTTATAGATCACATATGGATATTATCAAATACCTTAGTTATTATAAGACTAATTAGTTGGAGATATATCATTTTTCAAACAATTATGTAATTAACCGTATATATTTTTAATTTACGAAAATAAATTATGGTTTAGAAATTGGTAAACCAATAAATATGTTTTTATTTCAAAAAGTGTAATAGGAAGAAATGAGGGGTAACTTAATAAAATTTTAACAATGATAATATATTTTTAGAACTTTTTATTATATTTAAAAAATTATATTGTCATTCGCAAATCTTGGCAATTTGTAAAACATATATAGCATGCTTTTTTTAATTTTGAGGTTTAGAAAATCTTGTATTTTAGCAAATTTGTTAAACTTAACTCATTTGTAGGGTGCTTTTTTAAATTTTGAAGCATACCTGATTTTTCCGGAATAGTATATTCATGCATGTTTATAGCAGAGGCTTAACATGCACCCGAATTGAAGAGGGACTCTCAAAATATAAAATTTTTATAACATCAATTTATTTTATAAAATATAGATATTAGCACATCTTATTAAATTTTAAAATTATTATTTTATATGAAATTTGGACAAATCAAAGAAGGCATCTTTTGTTGCCATCAGTGGCGTAGACAAGGAAGGATAACCCCCCCCCCCCCTCCAAACCTGGATTTAATTTTTTAAAAACACTTAATTATAATCATTTGCAATTTCTTCAATATTTACGGTATTTGTTTTTTTAGAATATGGAGCTTGGCTTCTGAATCACAACTGAAGCTTCCTGGCAACGGGCCTGCATGAGGTTTTTTCTTTTTTGATGAGTGCATTTTTTTGATCGACACTCTTCTTCTTTTAAAGAACCTTTACTGGGACTTAGCCATGTACATCAATAGCGGAATTTTGAGTAGTCCCAGCTTTGAAATTAGCAAAGCAGTTAGCATACATCGAGAAAGGACACTTCCATTGAAGCTGCTTAATCCGAAAAATCTAAATTCATATAATTAAATTTAAATGCTCAATCTTGATTTCAGATTGACTCAAGATGAACCAACAAATATAGGATCCCTAGTAAGAGGATATTAGGCAAGTGCACTTTTCTTCACTCCATCCTTGACATAATTCTTAATTTGGGCATCTTTAATCTTCTTCCAACACACATCTTTTTCTTAATAAAAATTTATTCTTTATTATATGGATTCTTTACGCACTCATAAAACATCCATTTTCAAATTCCCTTTTCCACTCAAGATATACGAAAATAGAATAAAGGACTTAATTGAGAACTTGTTAATCTCCGATTTAACGAAACTACTTGAACCCAGCCTCGCATCAAATTTAACGGATTGGGCATCAGGACTCCTTCCGACCTAACTATAATATCCCTTATATCGATTAGTCTTTTATCAAAGCAAATAACCAATGCCCATACTAATTATGGAAGGTATATGCGCCTATAGTAGCTCGCAGCATTGAAACAATTTTATTAACCTTGCACCTCATTCGCTTAATCAAATCAACAAATCCTGTCACACATCCTCCGAAACTGCGAATTTTACATGTCACTTACATTCTAAATAACTTTAACAATGAAGCATCGTGTTTCCTAAA
The DNA here is from genome assembly GCF_954871325.1 of Gordionus sp. m RMFG-2023. NCBI lineage: Eukaryota > Metazoa > Nematomorpha > Gordioida > Chordodea > Parachordodidae > Gordionus > Gordionus sp. m RMFG-2023. The sequence continues at coordinate 27,289,910 of NC_088776.1, forward strand.
ATTTTAGGGAAAGATTTAATTGTATGTCCATTCACCGATTTATGCCTCTACATTATTTTTACTTTTGTACTTTTTTATAATTATATTTAATGATTTTTATTCATATTTTCTTATTTTTTTATATATTTTTTGATTTTCATCATAAAGTTTTATTTTTAAATAATTATACCTTTTATATAATTGTTCTTAATTCAAAAAAAATTTCAAATTTTTTTATAGAAAATCATATAAAAAATAAATTTGAAAAAAAGATAAATTAGTCAATAAAATTGCTTAATAAAATGTCGCATAAGTGTCACATGATAAAGTATCGAGTTCTCAAATGACTGAAAGATTAAGTGGCGTTGTGATAAAGTGTCGCATGTTGTGTCGCATGATTAAAGTGTGGCGTGATTAAAGCGTCGCATGATAAAGTGTCGCTAGCAAAATGGAATCTCAAATATTTTCCTCTTCTTGATTTATTTTGAACTTTTCTTTTTTGCTAAGCCTGAAAATTTTGGTTATAGATGATACAAAGGCTTGGACATCTATCAGTGAAATCTCGAGGCTTGGGGAATACTTTTCTAGTTAAAATATTGAGTTATTCTTTTTTAAAAATCGGCTCAAATCAAGCGGTTTAACAACACTACCTATAAGAAGCATTTCCAATAGGGGAAAAGCAAGTCCAAACTATCTATAAATAAAAATTATGTGCTACTTTATAAAGAAATCACTTTATAAAACTGATCAATATAGACAGGTAGAATAAATAATGGCATCATAATCTTACACAAAAATAGGTTAAAAAAATCTTTATTAAATAAAGCACTTAGTAAAAACTGGTCAATAATGATAGGGAGGGATCTCACAACATTATACCTTTTATTATAAAAAATATGAAAATCCTAAATGCAAAAATTAAATATCTTAAATTAAAAAAAAAAAATTTATTAGAAATACTCAAAATTTATTAAAATTTAACCATTTTGAAAAAAAATCTTAAAAAATAAAGTTAGGACACTTATGGGATTAAAAAGGAACACTTTTCCTTTCAAAATGTCCCTTTCATTTTGAAAAAAGAGACTATGTTTTTGAAAAATGACACTATGATATTGCAAAAAGCCAATGTGTTAGCAAAAGATCATAATATGTTAGGGACACTATATGACTAAAAAAGTTATATATGATGTTTAATATTATAAATAAAACTCCGTACGAAATTTACAGTAATTATTTTCTACAATTTCTACATAAAAACATATTTTTGAGCATAAAATTTTAATAAGTTCCCGTATAGCAAATTTTTAGTGTATATATTTAGTTTTTTTATGAATAGGATTGGATTCATGTGCCCCATGGTTCGCTGTACCCCATCCTCCCCTCTACAGTTGTTTGTTATATGATTACTTTAAGCAATCATTTAAAAATTAAGTAATGCAATAAATCAAATCGGGTTTATTCTATATTCCCATGAATGATTTATTATAGGTCCTATAATACAACTGGTGTAAACCCATATATATATAAATATATATTTTTTTAAATTAACTAAATATGATATTATGATTAATTTCCAAAGTTTAAGTTTATACTCCTAGTTATAAATTAACATAATTTGAATATGTATTATTAATTTATTGTATTTGAGGAGGGGGTGGGGTCATAAAACAATATTTATAACAATTTGAACCCTTTCTTTTATTACCCAGTTCACTTGCACCCAAAGCCCTTGAATTTTATAAAAATATTATATGAAGGATTAATTACCGGCGATCCTCATAAAATCTTGTTGCAAAAGCTCTCAAATAACATTTTTCCATCTAGGGGGAAAATAATCCCTGGAAAACACAGCTAATATATAGCTGTAACAAAAACTCAAGGGAAATATTTCCTATAATAAAACAAAAACACTTCGAACCTGGATAAAGAATCCTCCAAAAAAATCAATAAAAAAACTCAAAATTTAAAAAAAGAAAATTCATGGAAATCCCTTGAAAATTATAGAAATGATTAAGTCATATTGTTAAAAAAATTGAAGCCACATTTTTAATATTTATCTTTTAAAAAGCGGATTATTAAAAATTTTAAAAATAATATTAAATTATGTTCAAGGAAAATTATAAAAGGTGAAAAGTAGATTACATTTATTATAGTGAGTGAGTGAAAAAATAAAATCTAAAATGCTATTGAAAGTGCACTTTAAATCATTTGCTAAACATCGACAAAATTTATCAGATTTGCTAAACAACGATCAAATTTTGTCAAAATTAATAAGATTTACTTCATTTTTAATATATAAGTTAGTGTCAATGGGTTTTTTCCGGCAATGTGTTATAATTTCAACTTACATTTTTTAAAATTTAAAAATCGGATTTTACCAGAAATGTATTATATCATGTTTGGAATACCTACCCTATGAATTTCAGACAATTTTTTCATTAACTTTTTAACTTAATATAATTTTTATTCGATTATTCATATATTTTTTATATAAATTATAAATGACTCAAAGGTTAACACCGAAATTGTCTACAATAAGATAGATAGGGGAAATATGCCATAAATGGCCATGTTTGAAGAATGGCCACCACCCCTTAAACCTTTTATCTAAAAATGTGTATATTTATGATATGTAAACCTTACCTAAGTTCATTTTTTGAATAGAACTACTCAATAAAAAAATATTTTAAATTAACTGTTTTTAGTACCTCTTTCTGGAAAAATCACGTTACACATTTTTTTGTTTGATGAAAAAATTACTAAATTAGACTACTGATATTTTATATAAATATTATTCTTAGGCATTTAGCAATATTCATACAAAAAATTAGACTTTAAAAGTTTTATATAATAGACATATAAAGGCGTTTATAATGAATGAGAGGTGAGTATTGTCTGGCCATGTATTGATTGGCAACAATTCGCACATTCACATATTCATATTGAAATGAAAAGCTCGTGCAAAACAACATATGGTGAAATTTCAAATGATGAACAAACTTAAAAATGTTTAGCAAAAAAAAAATTATGATATTAATATATAATATTATCATTAAATTGATGTTGATAAATTGAGATATTAACACTAATGAAATTATTGTATAATTAATTTTTTATATAACTAAAAAAAATGTAGAAAATATTAACATAGGTTTTTTACAAGTATAATAAAATTCTAATATATTATGGCCAGTTGAATACATAGTATGTATTGACTGGCCAGAAAAACAACTTTCATCCTTATCTAGCTCATAATAATAGATAGAGCTTTGATGCAAATTTTATTTTAAAAATTAATAATTAGGCTACACATTGATATAAACATGTTTGGGTAAACCCAAATTTTAATACCTTTTTTTCAAAAAAGCAAAAACATGTCATTCATGGCACATTCCCCTATTCCAAACATGATAGAATATATTTCTGGTAAAACCCGATTTATTAAAACGAGCTCAAAAATTGTAAAAAAACACATTGCCGGAAGACGCTAACATATATTTGCCAGAATAAAGTGGTCGAGTCCGATTAATTATAAATCATCCTAGCGTCTACATGACAGGATTTTCACTGGATGCAAACCCCCTTAAAAACCTTTGCCTAAAAAAATTCCACCATCCCCGGCGTCAGTGTCTTTTTATTATTCTATTGATACTCTTTTCAGAGAATTTATAAGGTCAACTTAAGTTAATCAATCTCTACCACCAACTATCGATATTTTGTGAATATAAAGATTTTATTTTTTAGATAATAAATTCAATTAAAACCTCCATTATTTACAATGAATTAATTACTATGGCATTATGAGCTTGCTGATAAGAAAGTATTATTTGGAAAACAATGTGTATGATTGTTTTCAATATATAGATTTGGTCGATAATTGTATTATATTAACTCTATAATAAAAGTATTAATTTTTACAGCAATAAATTGTGTCCTATTTCATCTCAAAATTTAATAGATAACCCCCCAAAAAATTTATCCTACCCCCATTAAAGCAGTCTACCCCCTACCCACCCAAAAAAAGGATGCAAACTGTTCCTACCCCTCCCGCTTATGTAGACGCTGCATCATCCCAAGTACGAACCACTAAGTTGGCTTAAGTTAAAAACAAGCCCTTGCTGGATTCGATCCCACGTATAACGGATTCGTGTTCAACGCACTAACTAACTAGGTCACAGACTGTATACGGAAACATCAATCTTTTCATATATAATAAATATCAACCATCTAAAATGCTACCATTAAAAGAGAGAATTAATTATTTACCAATATTTTAGTTGAAATGTACAATTTTTTTTATGTTTGCACAGTTTTTTAATGAGATTGCACATATTTGATAAGCAAAATTCGATACGAGTTTTTTTGAAAGCCGCAATTTAAAACTGTTATTTATTTCTCCAATGTTTTATTCAAAATTGCTAGTATTTCCATCAATATTTTTCTAATTTGTAATATTAAAAAATCCTAGAACTTGGATGAAAACTATCTAGTTATCAAATAAAAAAAACTCTGAGTGTTCGTCTTAGAATATATATACCTCGACTATCTTTGCTCCTCAGTCTCCTCTATTCTATTAATTTTATATATTTTTCATTATAAAGATGTTTTAACTGTTTTATCAATCATCTCTAGATTTGTGGCTTAAGTCATCTGGGTGGGGAGGGACTTCCTTTTTTTTTCTTTTGTTCTTAAAATTTTACTATTTAATTTCCAGGAGGATCGCTATGATAATCAACTAAAAAGAAGTTTTTCGAATAAAAAGTTATCGGGATTTTTGTACAAACGTAAAAGTCTCATTGATTCACCGATTATTGAAAGAGAATTGGACTCTACAAGGCCATCATATGAATTCCATCTATGCTACAACTACCCCAAAATTCTTAGATATCCTTGGTCTAGAACTATTACTATGAAAGGTGATAAATGTTAAATTTTTTACTCTGGTATTATATTATTGGTATTTAAGAATATTGGGAAAAAGAGCATCGCTTCCAGATCCTTATTATACAAAAATTACCGTATTAGCCCCATAATATAATTCCCGGAAGGAAATCCCTCTCAAAATATATCATCCTGGAAAAAGCACCTACGAAATGAAAAAAAAATACAATCATGCACTCACCTCAAATTAAATATTTTTCAAAAAATTAGTGTGCGAATCTAGTCGCTAATAATATATTACCTTATTTTATATATTTTAAACAACACTTATTATCAATAATAAAATAATAATAACTAAAAATGGTTGTCGTTCTTTTGAGTGTATATTATTTTTTTTAAATATTAGTAAGGGATTGGTTGTTTTTATGATTGATTAATTTTTATTTTTACTAAATATATATTTAAAAAAGAATTTTTTTAAAGTAATTATTTTTAGAAAAGGTTGTAAAAGATATCTTTTGATTGAACCGGTATTTATTAAATAAAAATATTATCACTTCCAAGTTTTAGACATATTTTATTTATAAATATTTAATATATTTATAATTGACTAGAACGAACAAATTATTTCTACTATCGGGTCAATTACTTGACAAATTGTGTTGATCCCAGATCCACTCACACCTAAAAAGTGGAAAGACATGACGGGATCTAAAGGTAATATAAAAGACATGGGGATCATGATATTATTCATGATCATGAATATCTTCTTGAATATTATTTTCGAAACAATCGATTATTAAATTGTTAAATATATACAATATTTCATTCCTTCACATATTATTTTCTATATTTATCTAATTTTATTATTTATAAATAGAATTTAAAATAAAGGTCATATTTAGAAAAAAAATATTTTAAAAAATCCTAAATAATTTTTAAATTAAATGCTTCAAAAAAGATATATTTAAATTGAAAAAATAAACATAAAAAAATAATATACCTCCCGAAAGAAGCGACATCCCAAAAATGAATGTAAAATTATTATATTTATATCATATTTTGTATACTTCACCTCAAATTCGCGCTAACTGTGAACGCAGGGTTAAGAAGAAAAAAACTCCTAGGCAAATTATTTCTTCTGAGAAATACATTTTCGATTTTAAAAAAAAATCTGAGAAAATCAGTAACAAAAATTAAAATCTTTCGGTTCAACATCCATTTACATAAAAAGGAACGTGTTCAAATTTGTAAATGCATTCATCAGATCTGTACTATCTTACAGAGTTGTTAACACTCCTTTTTAAAAGTAGCTAGCTCCTGCTTCCGCTCCTACCTACTCAAAAGGAGCTAGCTCCCTCTACTACATTTTTAAAAGGAGCTAGCTCCCGCTCCAAGTAATGGAGCGCCACTCCAAGTAATAAAGCACCACTCCATAACCGCTCCTTTGATTTTCATTTTTTTAGAAGGTACAAGAAACAAAATCATATTTTTTATCAAAAGGTTTTATTTATATTAAATAGAATCTAACAAACATTCACGCCTCTCCCCTATGATCTGTTTTGCAATACTAAATAAGCGCTCCACAGGAGCACTAGAGGGAAGCGGGTATTGCATTTTATTAAGATATTTTTTAATTCACGTATAAAAAAGAAGGTTGAACAAGTAATGAGAATATTAAAATAAATATTAAAATATATTTAAAAAAGCATCATATCTAACAACCCAGGCTCAACTATAATGAATTGCCCAAAAATAATTATAACCATTTAAAAAAAAATTATTCCAAAATAAAAAAAATATAGTTATCATTTTGTATTTAAAAGAAATGTTATTTACTTCTAAATGCTTTTTTAGATTGAAGCTGCTCACTTTTGGAAGTGAATTACTTTTATTTAAAAGGCATTTTGTCCTTAAATTTGTTTGTTCATTTGGATCAACATCTTTTAGAAGTTTAAAATATTTTTTGTATGATGGAAATGGAAATTCGATTTCTTCTTCTATGATATCTAAATCCATAATATCTAAAACTATTTTTTATTATATATCTATAAAATGAATATTAATATGACTTACAAGATTCCAAAAAATTTTCAATATAAAAATGAAAAACTTGATATTTAATATTTAAAATGATTAGATGAAAAACCAATATGAAACTCGGCTCAACATTTATTAATGGATAAATTTAAATAAAATAAAATTTCGTTTTTATTGAATTTTAATTAAAAACATTATTAATATTTAAAAATAATTTAATTTATGCCTTAATTTAAAGGAGCGTAGCCCCAAAAGGAGCTAGCTCCCGCTCTTCATTTTTAATAAGGGCGTTCCTGTATTTCCGCTCCTTTAATGTTATTCGTTGGGCACAATATTTTTATTTTTTATATAGAAAATAGTGTATAAAATTATAAAACGATAAAATATGATTTTAAATTATCTATAAATGTTTAATAATCTTTTTACATTATTTTCGCATGATAAGGTAGAGAGCTTCCTAGTTACAACATATTTTATAACTCTAAAAACACGTTCTTTTAATGATTAAGAATTTTATTTCAGAAAATTATAAACATTTAATTTTTTCATCGTTTCTTGTCATTGAAGCTTCTTAATTCTATTTTTCTACCGATCTCTTTATATAGCTTTTTTTTTACCATTTCGTTTTGTTAAACCTTCATCCAAAGTAATTCGAGTATGATAACCTGATGCATATAATAATAAAATTAATGATAAAATAACCATTTCAAATAAGGGAAGAAGTAAACGGTAGTCAAAAATGAGCATACTGGTAAATATCTTTAGGTAATAGTTGACAAATTATAAATTTTTTAACAAATGAGCGTTATAAAATACATTCACATTCAAAATTCGTAAAATAATAAGAACACTGTTAATTTATGTTTCTTTTTAAATTATGACCTGTTCAATGTGAACATATTCGTTACAATTACAACATTATTATTTATACAGTTATAGTATATTATAGAATAATATAAATAATTTGAAATAAATGACTGAATTAAGTAATATTAAGCAATATTTGTAATTTATGACTGAATTAAGTAGTATTAAAATTTATGTAATATAATTTTTTTTAAATTACGATTTGCTTTTTACTTTTAAGAAGCAAAATTTGACAGTCCTTAAAATAGTATAATTTGCTGCCCCAGGCAACTTCCTCGCCTTATTACACGTTCGTGCGGACTTGATATTATCAATATTTATTAAATTTTGCATTTTTATTTCTATATAACTAAAAATGGTTATATAAACATAAAAAAGTAAAAAAATAATGATATTACAAACATAATTTGGTATTTCGAAAAATTAATAAATTTAAATAAAAATAGAAAATTATTGAATAAGTTAGACCAGCATCAGGTATAATTGGTATAATTCCCATAATCAGAGTATCCGTATCAGTAAAACTGGTATCGGTGCTAGAACTTACAAATCGCCCGCGGGCCTTAATTTTTCAAAATTTTTTAGCTGGAAACGGGTTATTATTTTTTAAATTAAGCCGGATTCGGTAAAAAATTCTAAAAAATAACAAAAAATAATTTTTTCTCATGTTTTATTAAATAAATTGATAATTACTATATCACATTTGACTTTATAACATTGCTTTTAATTTATTTTCGGGCCGGACTTGGACCTAAAATAAAAATGTACCATACTCGTGCTTAAAAATTGATTAAACTTTTGGCCCAGGCTCGGGTCGAAAAAAATTAAATCTGCAAGGGCTCTAATCGGTAACCATTAATTTTCTTTCACTATGTGTATTTTTTTCCTGGTTTTTAAAAAAATAAATTATATTTTTATATAAATTACATATAACATATAACATATTTATACTTTATAAACATTTTTTTATAAACGTATATAAATAATGAAGGTGTTTTGTGTAATCGCGCTAACATGCAATATGACACCAAAAAAATTATAGGTCTTCAATCTTTGAACGCAGGAAATAAATGGAAAAGCTTATTGTCGAATGATAGAGGAATAAAAAATAAAGATGAATATTCTTTAAATTATCCACTTATGGTAGAAAAGATTAAAAAACCTTTTTGTAATTCTTTTGCTGGTTGCAAAAATATATGATATTCGCTTATGATCGTCTCTGCCTTATTTAAAATTATTTTAAAAAGAATGATTGCATACTTATATCGAATTATTATATAATTAAATTTGGCAGACTGACCAATTTATCTATTTAATGCTTTATATACACCCATTTCTGTGATTAACAATATATAAATAAAAAAATGTTATAGTATGTATATTTACTATTATATCGAGGGATCTAATTACCTATAGAGTATAAATAGCTCTATAACATTTCCAAAGATTCCAGAAATTTAAAACGATAAAAGCAAGAAACAATAGAACCAAAAAAACTCAAATAGTGGGGAAACTTTATAATATGAAGGTTATAGGTGTATAAAGTTAATTTATTTCTAAATTAATTATCTTAAATAATTTGAACATTATTGAAAATAGTATATATATAATGTGTATTCAATTTAATTGTTAACAAATTCATTTAAAATTTATCAGTCTACTCATAATATAATTAGATTTTTTTTCACAGTAGAAAACCGATAAGATTAAATAAAAAATGATAAAGTATATCATGTCTTTCTTGAAATTTTTCTGCGAAATATCTTACCGAACATGTATTTTCGATGAATGTATATATAATGAATTGAACTTGAATATAATCCCATTAATGGTCTGGTAAAAGGCAGCATATTGATGAAGAGAATATTGTAATTTAGGGAGTATTTAAGTATATTATAAATGTGTGATGGCTAAGTATTTTAGTCTCAAGAATTATCTGTAAAAATATAAGATCTGATGGATCTTGTAAAATCAGGAACCCCTAAACTCCTAAACTACTAAGGCGAATTACCCCCTAAAACTAATCCCCTTCTCAATGACGTATCAAGATTTCATCTTACTTAAATCATATCTACCCCAATTTCATAAATCACAATATATGTGCTTAAATTTTTTTTACACAATAACTCAAACAAATTATTTTTAAAATTTATTCAATTATTTAATTTTATAAATATTTTAAATTAAATAGATTTTATCAGTGGCGTAGCCAAGATTGATTCATAAAGTTTTTAAAATAATTTCGAGCCGGGTCGGGCTTAAAAAATTAGGTCCTATATAGATCACTTCTTATTGCAAATGCAATATTTTTATTTAAAAAAAAATAGTATAATATATAAATATTATGACTAAGAATTCATTATAATTACGTTTTGATTATAAAAATTTTACAACTAAGAACATATTATAATCATATAACAATTTTATGATTTGAATTTATAAAGAGAGGTCTACTTTTCTCTGAGATTTGGCTAATTTATCTAAAAGCAAATTTTTATCTCCTTATAAATATTTAATATTACGAATCCATTGGTGCTATTTCTTAAATAGGCTTCACCTTTTCATATTTGAAGACCTTTCATTAGTGCAGGTGCTAATCGGTAAGGTAACTAAAATAAAAAGCAATGTTTTGATATTAGGCAGAGAATCTAAAGTGCAATTACACATGGAAAGGGCCTCCAAAGCATTTTTTGGTCTCAAAGAGTACTCTATTCTGTCAAAATTTGTATACCAAAATTTGATATCGCAAAGTAACTTATCATACGATCATGATAATTCATCAGAATAAAACTCTGAGATTTTCTCAATATCCTCTCGCGTTTCAAGTGTATTCAGACTCATCCGGCAAAATAAAAGCTGTTTAAAATAAAATTGTGACTAATATATCTTTCCTTTAATTGAAATAAAGATGTATCAATAAGGGGAATAAAAATATTTATTTTTTAAAATCCCCAATCGTAGATTCATCAATATTTAAGCGATTGAACTATCTAGAAACTACTCTAGGTTTAAAATTCAAACATACTAGCGATCACCTTTACTTTCTCCTTATATTTACCAAATTAAATGATTTTTCTTTTATTTAAAATTTATAAAAAATTAATTAAAATTTTAAAACTATCTAATTAAGTTTAACAATATATATTTTATTATTAAATTTATAAATATCTAATTTAACTATGCCAGAAAAAATTTACAATATATTTTTAATGTTATTTAATATTCTACATATAATTTTTAATATATATGTCGTAATTTTTAAAGGGATCAGAACTATCCGGGATCATCACGGGTTTTAAAGGGATTCCTTTAAGAATTCAATTTTTTAATGGATAAAGAACTATACGCTATTATCACGTTTGAACCATGATATAGAAAAATCTTAATTTAAGACGCGTTTTACGCGTGTTTGGCTGTATTTTTTAAAAATTAATTGTTAATTTTCAATGGTGTTTATTTTTGGCCTTATGAAATTAGATATGTCTAATATAGGGTATCAATCGATAGCTAATCAAAAGATCTATTCAACTGGAGGTCAATCTCTCCCCTTTAATGGGCGAGTCTAGGTCTGGGGGTCAGGAATATTTTTATCAAAATAAAATATCGATATGGGTATAAAATAAAAGCTAATTTAAATATCTTTAGATTGAAAGTATTCATTTTTTTTCTTGGTGGGTATGACTTGGTCTGGAGGGTGGATGAAAGTGGCGGGGGGGGGGCTGTAAAAAATGATTTTTTAGATATGGATATCAAATAAAAGTCATAAAATATTTTTTTATTGTAATAATAATAATCACTCAGAGAGAGCGGGTCCGAATCATATTCTTTCGGAGAGAGAAATATAAAATTGGCAACACAATATTATGGAAAGATAAATACTACAAACTCAATAGGCAATAGCATCGAAAATATTTTAGCTAACTGTCATCGTTTATTGCATATTTAATAAATAGAGATAAGCAAGATGTTTACAAAAATAAAATTAAAAAAGTAATATTTTCCATTGGGGATCACGTACTGATTCCAATAAATAAAAATGATAGATCAAATCTATGCCCCAAATATATTGAAGCCGAAATTATCTAAATGGAGGGCTAGAAATTATGGGTGGAACTAATTTGGGAAAAATCGATTCCCCATTTTTATAAACGAACGTTCATAAATCAATAAAATCTACCAATTTGACCATTCCTAATAAGACCATCTCCATAATAAAAGCATCAAGAAGTGCATCTTCTTATGGTAATTGTAAATCAATTTGCAATTGCCAAAAATGTTGCAACAATAAGAGATGCCAATGTTTTATAAATGGTATTAATTGTTCCACAAAATGTCACATAAATATTAACTGTGCAAATAATAAATAATTGTTCAAAATTATATTTTAAATTTCAATTATCAAAATCAATATGTGTTGATTATATCGCTTGAAAAAAATATAATAATATAAATAATTTGCTTATAAAGTAGTGTAATAATTTATAACTGCAATAAGAAAAATTTATAATATCATTTTAAAATTTGTGAATAGATGGTTTCAAATATAGCCGAAATTTTGAGATTAAAAATATTATAAATTAGATTAAGTTGCTAGCGAATAATTTTATCATTAGACTACAATGAGTTTTTAAAAACCTATGACTATGCTCATAATGATATTTAATATCGAAGTCTAAATATTTTGTATTTAACTTTTATTTAATACCCATGTTTATGTTTTGCCCTAGCCTGATAAAATTAATATAATCAAAAGATTTTTTAATTTTATTTGATATCCATATAAATTTTTATTTTTACCCCCCCCCCCCCCCTTTTCCAGATCAAGTCCTACCCTTTGAGTAAATACTTTCAGTCTAAAGATATTTAAAATACCTTTTATTTGATTCCTAAATTAATATTTTGTGTTTATATAAATATTCCTGACCATCTAAGATCTCCCGCCTACTTAGAGTATAATTATTACAATAAAGAGATATTAAAATTAGCTATTATTTGATACCCATATCGATATTTAATTTTGATAAAAATATTACTGACTCCCCAGACCTAGACTCGCCCATTAAGTGGGAGAGATTGATATCCAGTTGAATAGATCTTTTGATTAGCTATCGATTGATACCCTTTATTAGACTATCTAATTTCATAAGGCCAAAAAAAACAATATTGAAAATTATTAAATAACAATAAAATTAAAAAGAAATAATACGAAACTAAACGCGCGTAAAACGCTTTTTAAAATAAAATTCCTTTTTATCATGATTAAAACGTGATAATACCGTTTTATCATTCCTTAACTTAAAACCCTAATTTTCTAGTTATCCTTTTAAAACCAGTGATGATCCTGGATAGTTTCGATCCCTTTAAAAATTACGACATATATATTTAAACCATGTTATATAAAATTGAAAATTCTTATTTGTTTTTTTTAATTATATTTCATTTTGATATCGTATATATTATTTTATTTATAAATCGAAACCGATATTTAAATAAAATTATTCGCAGTTAGAATTTTTTTTTTATAAATTAAAAATTTTTTTTTTCGGAGATTATGAGGGGGGTTTCAACCCTCACCACCCTTGTCTACGCCACTGGATTTTATACTTACACACTAAAATTAGAAATAAATAATAACCAATCAGATCTGCAGACCAGGTCCAGTTCATAGGATGTGATTATAGAAATCCGGGCCAGATTGAAAAATCTAAAAATTACCAGATTATATCTATTAATCAGTTGGAAAATGATATAAAGGATAGTCTAAAATTCATTTGGTACTCATATTTTCAATTTTCCTTAATAAAAAATTGCAAAATATAGCTAAAATTATTTTCAATAATTTATTTTATTTAATTTAGAGAGGATGGTAAAATGATGAGAAATAAAAAAATCACGACCGATTTTTGCAGATATCTAATGTATAAATTTTAAACCACAGATATGTAAACGATGGGTAAAAAATTTTTAAAATCAGTGGGTAGGCGCGAGGAGGTTTAAAAAATTTTAAAATTGGCAAAAGGGCTTTTCGGTTATAACCCGATCACTGCTGACCTCCAATAGATATTGATCGTAAAAATCATTTATATTTATAAGTAATAAAGTTTTAAACACAAATTTATGTTATTCAAGTATTTAAATTCTTAAACTACAATATTTTCATAAGCCACGGTACAAAGAGACCTTCTTAAGCATATTCTAGCTAACTTCAAGAAAGTTGTGGGTAAATAATCTGAAGACCTTTTAATTCTCAAATATTTGGGCAAGACTCGGACCGAGAACGCTTCGATTGCTGTTCCAAGAAATAAAGAATTGAAGGTGACAATAGGGTCTTGAACCTAGGTGTGAGAAAGAGTCCGGCCCTAAAGGTAAACATGGCTTAGTTTGCTTGTATTTTAGGCGATTCTGTCACAGAGAAATTAGTTTAATAATCTCGATTAAATTAGGTTTGGCTAACTATCCAAATCCCGGTCACTTAAAAGACCAAATGCCCTTACAAACATCCCTTGGTTTAGGGAAAATCATTTTATGGATTTCCCTGGCGTCTCCTAGTTCTCTACTATCCCAAGAATTGAACCTATTATATTAGTTGGGAAATTGAAAATTAGAAAAAATCACTACCTTTCAGATTTTACCCCAATAATTATTTTTACAAATGGGACCTTTCCCTAGACTTCAATTTATTTCTAAATCAATGGTTATCGTGAATCCTTTTTTAAAATTTAAAAATCAGCCAATATCTGTACCGAAGCACCTTCTAAGTTACCCCGGAATCTAATAAAGGCCCTTTTTTTAAAAAAATATCTCATTGTTTATTATGGTTTTAAAATTTTATTTATGTTATTTTAGAAATAATTTATTGGTTCTTAAAAGACAATATTTAATTTTAAAATTACAATTAAAAATTTTGAGCAGAATTTATTATAATTAAATTAATGTTTACCTTAAATTTTATATAATTAAATTATCTATAGATTGATTTCTACATATTATCACCTTAAAATGACTGCGATTCATTCAATAATATTACACGGGGGTTATGTCCCTCCATTATTTAGTAATATTGACGTGATATTTATGTAATACTAACTTGTAAAGATGAAATATAATAATTTTATTAGGATTTACATTTGTGGATGAGCATAGATTATATATTTTTTTAGTGATATATTGACATTTATGATTGGCATTGACGTACATGAATTATATATTATACTCATAAATGTAGATATGGGGGGATGGGGGTAAGGGGAAATCCACCCACCTCAGAAATTTTTTATTTTTGTAAATATTATTTTAAACTGATAAAAATTTTCCACCCCCCCCCCCTCCTCCCACGCTCCCTCCTTAATTTCCTAAAATGCATACAATATACTCAGGATTGGGCATTATAGTAGCGGATATTTGTTATGTGGCTCTGCAAACTAGTCATCTAATTTTCGGCAACCATATAAAAGTATATTATTTTAATAAAAATCACATTTATACTGATATTCATTTCATTCATTTGCTAAATTTAGAATATTTTAAAATAAATTTATATATTAATGATTGGCGTATACCCTTAGAGGCCCTATTTGCATGCCAATTTTTATTTTTATTAAAACAATTTGAAGGATTTTTTTTTAAAATAAAATTTCGGCCTGGCCCGGATTTTATTGGATTTTTTCAAAATATATTTTTTTTATTTTTAGATTATAAATATTCAGTTTTAAAATATATGGCCTGGACTGGCTCGACTTTAAAATAAAACTTTAGGTCAGAATATTTTAAAAATTTTTTAGGTCCGGCCCTAATATATTTAAAAAAAATTAAAATTTGGCTCAGCTCGGGCCTGCAGGTCTCTTATGTTTGATAATGAAATAAAAATCATATAGTTGAAAATAATAAGAGAAAATAATTGGTAAAATATTTTAAAAATATTTAAAAATTCTCTAATTTAAATATTTTCTTTTTGTTTCACTGATAGAGCCATCAACTATAAACACAAAAAAATTACATGAATCCTCATAAAGTATTCAAAGAGAAATAACAAAAGGAAATTGTGAAAACTATAAAAACATACACTTAAAAAACCCTAGAGTTGCGAATAATAAAAAGAAAACAATGTTATTGGAAAAATTTAATATGCCATTAACTTCGCTTAGGAATGCACCCTATATATATAATTGAACAAAAAGATTTTTTAAAATGATGGAAAGGTAGATTTAATTTTATAGTTTTTTCTTATCCATTATAACAGTTATTTAAGAGCTCGAAATATATCTGCATTACTACAGATAGTCTACTAAGACTTGAAGCTTTCTTCGAATGACTTGTCATTGGGTAATGAAATAATATGCAATTTTATTTATAAATTCAATTAAATATATATTTATATCAAAAAGTTTAAAAAGACAATCTCTATCCTTTTGTTGTAACGACATTTTTTGAGCGCTAAACATATGACGAAATAGCAGAGTTAGTTGATGAAAACAATAGTGCCTTTGGAATTCATAAAAAAGTTAGAACAACTGTGATGGACAATGGATCAAATTTCATCAAAGCTTTATAGCAGTTTAAGGTGTAAGAATGATTTTAGTGTTGTTAAAACGCCACGTAGCAACCCTGATCCCAAATCCGGGTCGTTTTTTGACCGCGACCCAAAATATGGGTGGTTTTTTCAATTCCGCCTTTAGTCTGATCGTTTTTAACTTCGATCCAAAGTTGTAGTCGTTTTTATAAACCCGACCCAAAATATGGCTCGTTTTTAAATCCAATGCAAAAGTTAGGTTGGCTTATTTTGACCCGACTTAAAATTCGACCCAGCTCAATTATGAAGTTATATTTCGAATTAAGTATATAAATTGAATATATTTTTTTTTATTTTCAATGGGTAATTAAATTTTAGAAGATGAATCAGAAACATTGAAAAGTGGCAATTTTTATATTCGTTATTTTTAAACTTTTATTTTTTTTTAGGTAATTGGGTAACAATATAAATTGTAAAAATATTAAATTAAGATTTCAGTGAAGATGAATCATAGAAAAGTGGCAATTGTCATATTCATTTTTTAATTATTTTAAAATAAATGGGTAAAATGGACATTTAGATTTAAATTTCAGTGAAGATGTACCATAGAAAAGTGGTAATTATCATATTCTCATTATTTTTTCAACTTCTCTTTAAATTTTTTTGGAGCAAATGGGTAAAATATATATTATAAACATGTCGAATTAAAATTTCAGCGATGATGTGCACCATAGAATGACAAAACGCTTAGTTAAGAAATTTTCCACAGGGGTGGATAATTTATTTTATATTGAAATGATTTTTTGGAGCATTAAAAATTTGGTTATTTCCACTTTAGGGGGTATATTATTTTTATTTTATTTTTTTTTAAAATTAATATATTAATTTTTTATTTTAGATATTTTAAAAAAGTTTTTCCTACAAATTTTTAAAGAGCTTTTTATACAAAATTTTCTATTTTCCGCAGCGTTTATATATGGGGGAGGGAGGGGGGTAGGAGAATTTTCCCTACAAATTTAATTTTATATTTAGTGATATTAAATTAAATCTATTTATCTTAGATAATAATCGGTTAGAACAAATAAAATATTTCCACTTGTTGATCCAAATGACAGATCGATCCACACCCAAAAATAGAAAGGCTGTGGCGGAATCTAAAAGCAAACTATAAAGATCGGGATAATATTCATGAATATCTTCTTGAATATAGATATTTTCGAAAATATCGATTATTAAATCGTTTTGATATTTTTATTCATTTTATTAATGATTGTATAAATTTCAATATATTTCAATTTAATGAATAAAATTGCATCATTTAATACTATATTTCGTGTATAAATTTTAATACTATATTTAATCGCGTCATTTAATACTATATTTCGATTTAACTCTTGGTTAAAAAAACCACTTAAACTTCAAAGGTGGAATCTATTTTACCCCTCATACATTATTTTAGATTATTATTTATTTCCAGAAAAAAGTTATGCTAATTTTCCTAAAGTTGTTTAAATTTTATTTATTTATGGGATCTTTCTTATAGTATTATAACCAAAAAAAATTTTAAAATGCAAAGTTTCATCTACCAAAAATTTACCTTACTCTATCCCCTTTAAAAACTTTGTATGTATATAGTAATTTTCCTCTAAATATTTTTTTATTTCTGGGATCTTCCTCTAATTATAGTATTATCACCAAAAAAAATTTAAAATGCAAAATTTCTGCCAAAAATTTTGTAGAAAAACTATTTTAAAATATCTTAAACAAAAAATAACAAAAGAATAATATACCCCCCGAAAGTGGCAATAACTAAAAATTCATTAGAACTAATCATCATATAAAATATTAGAACTAATGATATAAAATTTATTAGAACCAATCATATTTGAGAATATAAAAATTTCTAAAACAAAAAATAAAATATTGGAAAATTCAAAATATTTAGAGAGAATTTAATAAGGTGTAAAGCATCATAAAATATATAATTAAACATTTTATAATGATTTAAAAAGCTAATCAAAATATCATTCATAAATGTTTACTTTTGCGAATGTGCCAATTTTTAAAAAATTTGTTCTGTACTGTGAATAGATATCGACGATGAAAGAGAGTCTATTCAATCAATTTTAGGATGTCTTACTTTTGATGTTGGTTTTTATTCTCTGTAATGAAGAAAAGGTCCACTCTGCTTGTATTATTGGTATCATTGTCAAAATATTTAGTAATTTTAGTATATATTGAAAACTTATTATTATATTTTAAAGTATGTAATGCTTCCACTATACTTCTTGAAGGAATCTATAAAAATGAGTCTTTCTTTCAGATACATTTATATCCAATGAATAAAATTTAGTTATAGTTAATTTTTCAACATCATTGATTCCTCAGATCAGAGGGAGTTATAAGATATAGTATTTGTAAATTGGATAGAGTCGATAAATCACAAATCGTCATTGTTTGAGTCAAAATTAAATCCAAAAGTGGAATAAAAACGGGTATTTTGTGCTAATCCTCAATTGAGTACACGTTAACATTGGAACGATTTGTTTGTCGGTGAAATCGGGCTTATAAATCTCAAGATCATATAATTTCGCTTTCCACTCAACAATCACATAAGAGAAATTCCATCGCTATGATCTCGGTTTTTTAATTTGTAATATATATTATTTACGATTCTTATAACTTTAGCCAAATCCATTTTTTAGAAAAATATTGCATAAAATTGTTGTGTAATAAATAATTTATTAATACATTTTGATAAAAAATCGGCAGTCATATTAAATCTAATCATTTATTAGCTTCAGATAAAATATCTGTTTCATGTGTTTCTGATATTTCTTCAAGGGCATACAAAGTAGACTCTTCTAGATCTAAAAAATGTGTCGAAGGCTCTATCTTGTCGTAGAGGCCATGCAGTTTCTTTTTTTTCTGTACACAAGAAGTCAGAAATCATTATATACCACAAATTGGTCGATCTGAACATTTTAAACACTCTAAAAATCTTCTAATCAATAGAGAAAAATTAAATAGAATTTTTTTTGTTTGATAAAATTTTCTTATATTAATAATCGTAATTTCAATCAATGAATATCTATATTGATATTGAGAGAAATATATATTTATTTTATATATAGACATTGCAGGGTTTAAAATATAAATTGCATATTTATATTGAGAAAATATAGATATTTACAAATTAGATATTGCAGTGTATAAATATAAATATTACAACACATCATATTGCATATAAAAACATAAATAAAATTACTAACCAAATTTAAAAGTGAAGGTAAGGGGGAATAAAATTATTATTCTCTAGCAAAATACCTTAATTTTTTTTGCATATTTATTTCTATTTTTGAACATTTTTTTCTTTGAAGGAAATTAAAATGATTTATTCTAGATAGAAAATAATATATTTATAAAATAACCATAAAATTTCAGAACCTAATTAAATAAAAAATGCATATAATTATTTAAATGAGTACTACTTTTAAAAAAGGGGATGCTTCAACACCCAGCTAGTGACGCCCCTAGCTGATATAGATACTGAATTTATCATCAGTAGAAATATCCCGACAAATTTTTGCTATTTATTTCCTAAGTGTTTTAAAATTGCGCCATTCAAGCATGTTCTTAAAATACATGCATTAATAATAAAATTTGCTATAATCCAAGTTAGAATTTCTGTAACCCTTTGCCGATTGCTATCACCTTTTGAAATGTATTAGTAAATCAATGATATACTATTAGATTGGCGATTTATTCATTAAGTGACAATACAAAGGAGTCAGCTGTAGGACTATTGTGTGGTTTGCACTTACACTAATTGTCTTTATTTTTCACAATATGAATGCAAATGAAGTCATTAAATAAACGTGGAAACCACAAAATGCGCTACAGATGGCTCATATGTGGACCCTTACAAATGCATTTAATGAATGAAGGGTCAATCTAGTAGTATATATGTTAGTGTCATTGTGTTTTTTCCGGCAATGTGTTATTTAATCAACTTTAAATCATGAGCTGGTTTTTAAAAATCTGATTTTACTGGAAATGTATTCCATCATGTTTGAAATACCTACCCTATGAATTTCAGACAATTTTTCCATGAACTTTAAATTTAATATAATTTATATTAAATTTTCCATATATTTTTTATATAAATTATAAATGACCCAAAGATTAACAGCAAAATTGTCTACAATTCATAAGATAGGTATTCAAACATGCTAGAATATATTTCCGAAAAAATCCAATTTTTAAATTAAAAAACGCGCTCAAAAAATGATTTAAATTTGTAAAAATAACACATTGACGCTAACATATATACATCATTGGTGCAAGTAAATAATGTTTAGATTTTTAAAAAAAGCTGGTAAAAATTAAAGGAAAAATGACAACACTAAATTTTAAAATAGGATAAACTAAAAGCATTGATTATGGGATAATTATGTAAGACTTATTAATTGGGGGAGATTCCACATTATTTTTACTTTTATTGTTCAAGGTATTTGTCCATGTCGTCCTATTCAATAGAAAAATTATCAAAAAAACGTAATTCTATCTAAGATTAAGAAAGAAATTTTATATCTTAAAAAATTTCAAGAGCCTGGCTCTCCAAAATTTTAAAGCCCATAACGACGCTAGTGCAAATAATTTTGAATTGTTTTGCAAAAAATCATATCGGTTATTGAAAGTTAGTCGTTTAAAATAAAAAAATTCTCGGATAGAAAGTAAAAAAATCACGAATCATGGAAGATAATTTATCCGGAAATAAATTGACAAACAAATTAAAACGTATTTATGACCGTGCATGCATTCACTTATGGATGTCATCTTAAATTTGACTATCAGGACTTTTTTTATGTGGAAAAAAGAAGAGGCTAATTGGATAATTGATTTTTTGTATTAACCTTATCTAACTACATTTATTTTAGATTTAAATATTCTTTATTGAATTGTATAATGAATTTTAAATTACACACAAAAGATAAATATATTATAATATAAATTTACTAAAGTAAAGAATACCAGTGAACATATAAGTTATAATAAACTAAAATTATTATATAATATATAAATGCAACATTTAATCTTTATTTACATTTAGATTGATAGATATAAACATAAATTAGAGGGATATGCATTTGACGGTATTAAAGACGTCATTTTATTGATGTAATTGTTATCACAAAAAATAAATATAAATCAATCACGGACTCGAATATTTTCTTATCAATTCAGCCACTTTTGCTTGAATCTTTAGTGCCGGTCCTAGTTTCATTTTGAGTGATGAAGTGAAATGCTCCTCTTTGAGAAGAAACAATGATGGGCCGTCAATTTCGTTGGTTTTGAATGTTTCGGCGTATTCTTTGCAGCCAGATAGTTGGAGTATAAATTGGAAAACGTCATTTACCTAAATATTAAATTATACAATAAAATTTTTCTGCGTTGATCGATAAATTGTAAATGCTTGGGATATATTTTTGTTAAACAATTAAAAATTTAATGGTTAATAAAACTAAATATGAAAAATTTAACGAAGAGAATTTTATATAATGCAGTTATTTGGTAATTGAAAAGTATCATTATATATTATTAACGATATTAGTAACCAAAGGGATAGTAGAACTAGGGATATTTGGATTAATTCGTTTATATTATTATATTTAGAAATTTTTAGATTTATTTTACAAAATTGAATTTGCAATCTATAACCCTCGTAAAAAAGAGTTCGAATTTAAGGTACAGAAAATTAAGGACTTATATTTAGTATAAACACTATAAAAAAATGATAATAATAAATTTTTGATATTCCAGTACCAGTCATCAGTTTATCCACCCATTCTTTAAAAGTAAGATTATATATAATAAATTGCATTGACCTGGAAAAGGCATATGAAAGTATACCCAGAAATTTGATATGATGATGGATGGGCAAAAGAGGAATCCCAGGGGTTATGTGCAACTCATTAGATGTGTGTAGAGGTCGCTTCAATGGTTAGAAGGGCGGTCGGAGACTCAAGGCTGTTTCCCATGAATCTAGGAAAATAATTCACCGGAAAAAAATCCCCGGAAAAAAAATCCCCAGGAAAATAATTCTCCGGAAAAAAATTTCCATAGAAAATAATTCCCCGGAAAAAATTTCCCATTTTATAAACCCTATAAAATATAAAATTATTTTTATAAAATTAACAATATAGGAAAAAATATTCCCGGAAAAAAAATTTGAAGGAAAGATTTAATAGAGTGGCTAAAATTTATTATTTTTCTGATGGAGCAGTAACCAATATAAAATAAAAGATTTCATTAATCATGAAAATGATTTTGGGATAAAGGCTGAGTGACATTCTTTGAAACCGCACATAAATGTCCATGCGACATTTTGGGGGCCGTTACTAAACGGTTAGCAGCTCGAGCAAGCTTGCAACGTCCATATGAACATCACATATTGACAACAATAGATTTATTTAACTATGTAAGAAATAATATCAAAGGGGTAAATTATATATTTGTGAGCAATAATGAATATATGAACATAGAAAGTCATCTTGAAAGCAGATTTTTGAGAGCAAAAAGAATTTCTTGAACACAAGTTCCAATTCCCCTAGACGAAAACAAAAGTCATAATTTATTAAAACTCCTTGGATGATTATAATATATGGTATATTTTATAAATTTTTGATTGTATTATATGTAATGCAATTTAAGGCAAATAAAGTTATAAATATGTTTAGAATTATTTTGTCAAGTAACTTCTAGATAAAATTTAACTAAAGTGTTAAACAAAGCTGATTATTCCAGCCACATCTCAAAAATTTTGATAAAGATAAAAAAAAGTCAGGGCATATCATTTAGACCTAATTTTTAAATTAACATTATTTCATAATTATTTATTATGTTAAAATATGATGATATTAATGTTAAATTTTAGCCATATAAAAAGTGATAACTCCTAAACCCATGTTCATCCCAGTCTAGGATTTTGTACAAATATAAAACAGTGTGATACCTATCTACAGAAAAAAAATTGAAAAAATACCTTTTTTTTCTATGGCCATTTTCGGTTTTACACATCCGGTTTTCGATATTAATAAAATGTCCATCATATTTATTCTTATGTCATTTTAAAGAACTTTTATTAAGCTACAAAATAAATTTAAATTATTTTTCTAACATAATTATTACTCGAGATATTTGAAAATAAACGAGGTGCATTTTGTCAAAAATGTACCATTTTTCCGCGCTTTAAACGGCCATATCTTACCGGGTAAACAGTGTTGGAAGGTAAAATTTCATTTTTTTCTTAGTTATAGTATATACTACCAGTATACAAAATTTAAGAAAAATTGAAGGGGGTTGGGTTGAAACCTTGGTTGATTTGATATGGAATTCACCATATTTTTTGGTAACGTTCAATTACTTGAGATAGTCTTTGAATTAAATAAGCTTTTGTAATCAGTGATTAGGATCAATACTTTTTTTGAAAATTTATAATCAGATACAATTTTTAAAATCAATAGTATTAAACATAAAAAATTTCCATTATGTTATTTTTGTCCGGGATTCAAACGAACGGAACAGAATAGTGTCATAATATTCATTTTAATGTTATATATATTTTAACCTTAGTGGCGTGTTAGAAATACCCCCCCCCTCTCTTCATGGTATTCAAGTCTAGATAAAAAGTGGATTATGGAAATAACCTTTCTCTTTCTAGGGAAAAATTTGCTTTCACATTTTTCTTTTCAATTTTAAATTGTAAAACCTCTTTCATAATTTTCATATATTTCTATAAAAATCTATCGTCACAAATCTATTCTTTTTATGCTATCTACTAAATTATAAAAGCTACCAACCGATTTATCAATTCTCATTTAAAGATTGCCCTTTTGGAAATACTCTCAACTCAGAAATAACTAATATAATTTTTTAGAAATATTTTCGTTATTTTAGCGGCGGGATTATTTTTTGATAATTTTAAAAAAATTATTCGGGGAATTTTTTTCTTTTTTTCCGGGGATTAATTTTCCCCAATATTTAATTTAAAATCTAAAAAATGGGGAATTTATTTCCCTGGGGAATATTTTTCCGGATAATTATTTTCCAAGGATTTTTTTCCGGGGAATTATTTTCCGCTTACCTCCCATAGATATCGGGCTACATCAAGGGCCAGCGTTAAGCCCCTTTCTCTTCGTACTCATCCCGGATACTATAACCGAGGACTTGCAGAGCTCAGCACCATGGTCAATGTTGTATCTAGATGACATAGTAATATGCAAGGAAACCGAAATAATGGCAGCTAAGCGGGCCGGTGTTTGGGCAATTAAGTTGGAGAATAGCCTCCGCGTCAGCTATTCTAAGACAGTGTAACTGGCAACAAAATTATACAACTTGCTACATACCCGAAAGTTGAAAATTTTAGCTATTATGGGAAATGCATAAAGACGGAAGCAAAAGGGTTGGATAAAATGAAAAGGCCAATCAGGAGTGCTTTGTGACAGGGAGATGCCACTGTGGCTTAAAGGTAAGGCCTATCGAACTATCGTCAGACGGTCTTGTTGTATGGGTGTGAAACTTAGGTATTGAGAGCTGCCGAGATGTTGGATGTGCGGATGATCCGAAAGAGTCTAGGTTATAAAATGATAGCCTAAGAAATAATATAGGCGTAGTTTCCTAGTCAGAAAAGGTAAAAGAGAGCAGACTGAGATGGCATGGCTAAGTGGTGGTAAGTACTGATTCAAATGGTGAATCGGAAAGTTTTCGATCTTGAAGTTACGGGCCAACGAACTAGAGGTAGGCCACGATTAAGTAAGATTTCTCAAACCCGCAAGGACATGTTGGATTAGAAAATGTCGTTGAAGGATAATTATAATATATTTTCTTTTTATTGGGCATAAAAAAATGTGTTTTTTAAAAATTTCTAGTGCATATAATAATATTATAGAAATATTAATGATTATTTATAATGTAAAATGCATTATAATTATTTTTAAAAATAGCGCTATCTATAAATGATTTATTTATTCCTAAAATTATAAAAATTAAATTTTTACTTAATTAATTAAATATATTTGTAATAAACATATGATTAGTTTCATCGTTTCAAACGCCCTTTATAATTAATTTATTTATTCCTAAAATTTAAAAAACTTAATAAAATTAAATTCTTATTTTCTCCATTAATATCTTTACTTAAATATTTAAACATATTGGTTAATATACAATTTCATGAGATTTATTCTTTTATATGTGGCATTTTTCAAAATATTTTCTTTTGTTTTAGCCGAAATACAACAACTGAATATATTTTTTAAATAAATTTTATATGGCTACAAAATAATATATAATTTGTTCTTAAAACCAAAATTTTTTTGACTAAATTAATTCGTTAAAAGTGGGAAAGGCGCTCACGAACTTTGAAGGTCCATAACTCGGGATATATTTGAGCTAGAGCATTAAAATTTTGATTTGTAAAAAATATAAATCTATTTAGCCGTCATGCCAAGTTTCATCTATTTTAAAAATGATCGTCCGAAAATCACGTTATTTCAGTAAATTTGTCATGGAATTAAAAATAGATGACATTCTAGATAGACTTCCTGATGAGTCTTATATTCGTATTATAGCTGATTGTTAGTGTGAATTTAGAAGGTTGGTGCCTCTCTATTCAAGATTCCTATAAGTGATTAATTAATTATTTTTATAAAAGTCATTCTTGGGTGCAAAATCATCAACAAAAGTTTACATCCTTAGCTTAAAAACATGCTTAAAGTGCACCATTTTGATATGTTGGCCAAGATTATAATTGATATTCATAGAAGTTTTAAAAAATAAAATACCATTAATGCTAATGGTAAAATATAAATTGTGAAGATTTAATATCAGTTTAAAATTAAATATAACTTCTTTATTTTGTAGAATGTTGGAGGATAAAATTTATGAAATGGATGAAACTTTCAACTTGTGGATATAAATGACATTCTAATTAATAGAGCCGAAAGTTATGATTTTTTACCATAACATTCCCGATGCGGCTGCCACAAATTTAATTTGTGGCCAAAGTTGAAGTGGAGAAATATTCAGAAAATAAAGGCTTTAATATTATATCCCGCTCATTTAAAAAGTGTCAATCTTTATGAAATAAACAAAATATATCCACAAATATGGCTGAAATAGAACTAAAAAATTGGGAAAATATTTGATAATTCTAAATATTATAAGATAGAAATCATATTATGAATCCAGGGCATTGTTATATAAAATATTAAGGGAAAAACTGGAAAATCTTAAACATTTATGTGATAACATAGAAATAGGGGAATATAAGCTTTAACTCTAAGAATATAGCCAAAAATAATATTACTATCGTTATTTTCTAAATGTATAAATTCCAAGTTATGGAGCCTTTGGCAAACACCTTGAAGATACTTAATCATATTGATAAATGATTTCGCAGATTCAGTTTTGCCAACTTGTTGTAGTTTCTTATATGCGGCATTGTTAAAAAGTTTATAATTTTATATAAATAAAAAATATTTTTACAACTTTGTTACAGATTTTAGCTATTTATAATCCTCATAATATAAATGCTATTATCCATCTGCATTCAAATTGAAGGATATGCAGGGAACAAAATAGAGAATTAAAAAATATATAACAATTTTCTAACATAAAGATATTTTTGGACACAATCAAATTGATTTTTTTTTCTTTTTAGCTTCACCTTTTCTTGTGGTCCTTCAATATCTCTCTTCACATTATTACTCATTAAGATATACTAGACAATTTATTTTAACAAACAATAATAATAAATATTTGTTATATTTAAGGATTTAAATTTTTTTAATTACACAGATTAAAATATAAAAAATTTGCTACCTTTAATAGACAATAGAAAATTATAAATTTTTGATGCATCATTTTCTTTGAATAAAATATATAGATAAAAAATATATTTTGTTTTGTGTACTTTATATTATATAAATTAAAATCAAAAGAGTAGATAAGAGGCGCTTCTTTATTAAATTTAGAGCGGGAGTGCACTCTTTTAAATGGAGCGTTAACAACTTTTATAAAGAGTAATCCAATAATTGCAAAATTGATTGATGTCTAAAAATAATTATATACTTTATGCTAAAACAACAACCATGAAAAAATTAGTGATTAGTAGTTGCCTATGGTTATTTTGAATAAAAATCAAGATATAAGTCTTTTTTTTGTAAATTTTAAATAATCATTAGTTTTCAAACCGAACTTGAACCGAACCGTTAAACCGCTAAAAAGCGGTATTTTTTATCGAACCTAAACCTCTAAAAAATTTCTAGCCGAACCTGAACCGAACCGTTAAAATGCCTCTGAACCGGTTCGAGTCTCATTATTTTATGCTTATAAAATAACGTGTAAGTTTTTACTAGTAGTATATTGCAAAAATATTAATTATATTCAAATTGTTTTAAAAATTATTATCAATCACATTTGATTGATAAACGTCAGTCATAATTTTTATAAACTTTAGTATATCGCCATTTTACAATATTTTTTAAATATTTTAAGCTTATAAATTATAATGCCTAGAAAAAAATTAAATCTAATATATAAATTTTTACATATAGTTTTATAAATAACACATCAAATCTGATATCATACTGGCAATGCGAGCTACCCAAGTTAGTGTGGGAGGATATTTTTCAACAAATAAATTTATATTATCTCCTTATAGATGTAATTTGAGTGAGACGAATTTTGAAAATATATAAATTTAAGTAATTGTTCATATTAAAATTATGATATATTTATTTGTTATATTTATAAATAATATTATTTTATAATGTGCAATTAATAAAAATGAAGGTTTTTATTTTAATTATGAAATTAAAAAAAAATTTTCCTTATACATAATTCTAATGTAGGTTTGAATGCAAAAATTTCAAACCGGTTTTTAGAGGTTTGAACCGAACCGATATTTATATTTTTGGTAAACCGAACCTGAACCTTGAACCGTTATTTTTATCCGAACCTGAACCGATATTAATATCGGTTTGGATCCCTGGTTTTTCAGTTTAATTAAAAACATTTTCTTATACCTCATTTTACAATATTTACATAAGTATGAATTGCTTAATTATAAAAAATGATTTAATTTAAATACTGTTAATTAAATTACTTTTTTGATAAAATATAAACCGTATTTTTATAAATATTGATATTAAAAAGTATAGTTTGCAATCGATGCCATCTCAGCTTACGGCCTAACCATAGCAATAATAACTACTACGGTTAATAAGCAACAGCCATAAAAATGGCTAAGATTAATTAGCCGTATTTTTATGAATAAGCCATTTTTGTACTTGTAAGATTTTAAAAAGGGAAGTTTTAGAATCGGTTCATAAAATAGTGCTGTAAAGTAACGTCAAAAGGTCGTACTAACTTCGTTACCTTTTTTGAAGAAAAGAAAGACCATTCGTTACTATCTCCTAGAGGTAACGGTAACTCGTTTCTTTTTTTGAGTAATGGTAACGCAAAAAAACGCTACTCGTTATGAAAAATATTAAAAAAAGAAAAACATATTTATTGTACTATAAAATAAAACTAATTAATATTCAATCAAAATTCTAAGTAAATGTGAATAATATTATTTCTATTTTATAATTTATTTTAAGAATATTATGTCCATAATACTTCTTCAGATGAAGATTGTCTGTCCCTAATTTGAAACATATTTTACACCAATAAAGAAAATTAAAGGTACAATACAAAGTCTACACTTTGTAAATGTAAATTAAGTCCCAACACAAATATTTGAACCTCAATGTCCAGTAGTTCAAACTTAAAAAAGCATATGAAGGTAGAAAGATGAATTAATATATTATTATTTTAAACATTACTTTAAAAATAGAATATTAAACATGGGTATTATAAAATAACCATTAAAAGAAGTTTTCTTTCATAATATTTTGAAAAATTTAATCATGAAATTAAAATATAAGCAATTAAATTATACTATAGTATAGTGCTGGGAATCAACATTAAAAACCCAAGATCGACAAAATATTTATATTGGTTCAAAAAATTATTTTGGATTCTTAAACAATATCTTATATTTCTCGTTTTAGTGTTGCTATTGGTTTAACTTCAAATTGTTAATAAATTTAAAGAATAAAATAGTGATTTAAAAAAAAGTTGTTTAAATAAATATATATAAATAAAGTGATGAAGCAATATTGTTTTAGAGAACTGAAACTAGATATTTTTCCTAATTCCTTTTTAAATGATAATTATTCCTCAAAAGATTAATGAACATTTAGAGAAAAAAATTTGAAGTCAATCAACTCACACTCATTGAGATGTAGAATCCATCTGGCTACACCCAGACACTCTTAAGAGGGTTTCAGCCTGCTTAGCTTGTAAAATAAACCAAAAACACACATTTGATTGTCTAACAAAATTTTTTTACCACATATAAGATACAAAATAAAGTGACCAACATTACCGACAATGTTAGAAATTATATAAAAGCTTTCAAGTAAAAAAATTATAATATATTTATTAAAATTTTTTAGTGTATGATCTAGGAGAAGAATCGGATGATGAAATATTCATCTGCCATTATTTAATCTATTTGACAATCAAAATACCACTGATAGTATTATATACTTACCTAAGCATCATTCCAGTTCAGCACACTTTGTTGTGTTGACATTCAAAGACAGGTAAGGATGTTCATTTTAAAACCATTTCAAAAATTATAAATAAACATGGGCAATCTTCAAACTGTTAAGCAAGTAAAACATAGGAAGATATCTGATTAAACCAGTTATAACAAGATAAAACTCTTTTTATAACTCCGTGAAATTAATAGATATTCATATTAAGGAGAATTGCCAAAAATGACAAATCTTGTGATAAATCTGAATAACAGAGATTTTCAGATAACGACAAGTAGTTCATGGATAAATATTGTATGGTTATTAATTAAGAAATATGATATGTTATATATGATTTTATAGGTTATGGAACCAATTGCTACGGATCTTTCAATTTTAAAAAGCGAAAAAAATGCATTTGTGATATCTTACTCTCATGATAACTATTATAATATTAAAACCTAAAAAATGGCTTTAAATAATTTTAAGTTTTGTAAGCCACTTATTAAATTCAATCCTGGAAGGCATATAAAAAAGATATAGTCTTTTCAAATATTGCTTACACTCTATATTTTGATTACCTTATATTTTCAAATTCAAACACATCTTATAAAGATGAATATACACTATCCGCAATAATTCACCCATATTTAAATTGGATCGGCCCTGGATAAAATTAGAGGTCAACAAAGGAAAAATGCTAGAACTTTCCAGTTTGAGAAAAAACTTTGATAAAGAAAGAGCTGACTTAAGTCCTTTATCCAACACATATACCAGAATATTTTCTGATAAAGATAAAAAAAAAATTTTAATGATGAAATGAATGAAGATCCTTGTGAAGATGATCTATAAGTTTTTTTCAAAATAAATATAATTCTTAATATTTTTAAAAAAATTCCCCGAATTAAAAATTTTATTTATACAACTCTCCCATCCTCTGCGCCAATTGAACTTGTGTTTAGCACTGCGAAAACTGTGTTGAGCACTAAGCACTCTTGTTTGTCTGATCAAAATTTTGAAAATCAATTGTTGCTAAAATAAATAAAAAATTGTTGCAAAAAGATGTTATCTTATATATAATACATTATTTTTGTATAATTTTATTTATATTATAATTATATATATGAAATTTAATTTTATAAAAAGATCTTATCATATTATATATTCTTTTTGAGTAGTTTTATTTATATTATATAATGTAGGAAAAAATAATTTTTTTGTATATAATATATAATTTTTTAAGTAACGAGTAACCCGTTACTTTTTTGAATAGTCAGTAACGCGCGTTCCTATTTTTTAAATTACATAACTAATAAAACAATATTTTTATCATTTAATATATAAGATCATTTTTTTGTATATGATTAATTTGATAGTCTTTTGAACTATACAATATGGAGTGAGAGATAAATATTATTAATATATTTTGATTTTATGTAATTTTATAGGTAGACTTTTGTGAGAAGTCTCAATAACGACGGCAGTTTTTTTAAAATTTTTATCGGTGTTTAACGGTGCGCCGATTTAGCAGCCATCTAATAAATTGGGTGCTGCGGCGTCGATGGCACTGCATATTTAAAAATAAATTTTCTTTATAATTCATTGTATTAAATTTTTTATAATATATTTGGGCCACTTAGTTATAAGATTGTTAGTATAGTTTAGTTCTTAAATTATTTTCTGTCCCACTCCTAAATAAACTTATGTATTTCTTATTTTCCGAAATAGACTTAGGAATTGCCTTTTTAGTCATGGTCACGCTAACATATGTAATGTTCTGTCTATTTTTATTAAAACAAATTTGGAATGAAAACAAAATATAAAGTAAGAAATAAATAAATTAGAAATCAAATTTAGTTAAATTATAATTGTCGTATAAATATTATTTTGTAGAAATTGATGGGGCATAAATAGGTTCTTTTAGCATTAAGTATTAATCCAGTGACGGAAAAGCATTTCGCTAGGTGTACTGGTTACAGATTACTTTTCCTAGCTAAATTAGCAAGTGTAGGAAGTTCGAGTCGCTTTTTCCCCAAAAGGTTAGCGCATACTGTTCTGGAATAGTATGTGGGCCTAGTAAAATGTGGCATCTTGATCTAGTTTGCTATTATTATAGTAATTGTTTGTAAATATTTGTTGGCTATTTTAGCTATATACGAATTGGATTTTTAGCCATTATCTTTAACTTGAATCTGACTCTCTGCATTTCTATGATGCTTTAGAAGTTTTAAATGTCTAATTAAAATTGCAATGATGCCGTAAAATTAGAATTTAAATATTCTGAAATAATTTATGATCTTGAAATCTTTATCAAATATTCACTCATATCTAATCTTCAAAATATTTTAAATAAATGTTTATTAAATAAAATAAATTAAGGTCGGTAATTGGAAACCTATGATCTAGTTTTTTTGCTTTTCTTTTAGATAAATGATATCTAAGCTTCAGATTTATAGATATGTATATATGTTTCTACTTCAGTAAGAAATAATAAACAAATTAATTGTTGATCCTTTTCGGGAGGAAAGAAATTCTAATTTAGTAAATGTGAATAATTCGCCGAGATCCATTTCGTTATAAAAATTTTAAAATTGTTTACCTATTTTACTTAACATATTATTTATAGGGCTTTTGTAGAAACCATGGATACTTTCTAGCTTAATATTCTGTTCCAATAGATAGGGCATTTTGATTTTAAGGTTTTCGTATTAATTCAATTTGATGAATTGCAATAGGTCTTATTATGTACTATTACACAATTCA
Source organism: Gordionus sp. m RMFG-2023 (assembly GCF_954871325.1). Taxonomy (NCBI): domain Eukaryota; kingdom Metazoa; phylum Nematomorpha; class Gordioida; order Chordodea; family Parachordodidae; genus Gordionus; species Gordionus sp. m RMFG-2023. Next base: position 27,322,598 of record NC_088776.1, read on the forward strand.
TATTTTATTAATAATATTCAGATTTAAAAAATAACAATTTAATATATAATATAAATTAATATCATTTTAAATTTCACATTCCGCACCATTGCCATAAAAAAAATCGGCAACGCTTCCGAGGAGAAAATTTTGGCGGCGCCGGCCACACACAGTCTCTAAAATTATATTTCTCTCTTTCTCTTTTAAAATATCTTTTTGGGTTATCATGAAAAGATAAGGTCAATTTTAAATGTCAAATTACGGAATATAACATTTTAAAAAGGGTGATATTAATTAAGTTTTTTTGGGCTAGCTATGCTATTTTAAATTATTAGTTTCAAAGTTTAAAAAATATTTGAATGGTAAAAATATGTAGTTTTAAAATTAAATTGTTTAGTTTTACATTAAGATTGCTCAGTTTAAAATTCAAATATATAGAATTTAAATAAAATATACACAATTGAATCATTAAAGTTTTCTACACAAAATCGATATTCCTATTCCAAACAAATCAATCAATTGTTGATGACTACAACTTGACTAAAACATATCTTCAGATACCATCCAGTCAATATTATAGGCATTTCTAATTTATTTTTAAAATCCCAAGATGACAAAATATCTTACCATTGGATAATATTATATTTCGGTCATTAAATAATTTAAAATATTTATAAAACTTAAAAATAACGAGTCTATCAAATCAATGGATGATTTTATCTAATAAATATATCTGTCATTTTGGGATATGAAATCTCTCAATTTTATATCAATTATTGAAAACTATTTTTATAATTTGAAAAATCTGATTTATAGGAAATGAATTATAGCATGTGTAGAATACCTAAAAATTCAAACAATAGCCATCAATTTTTGGGTATTTTTAATTTATATGAAAATTTTATATAAAAATGGATATAAATTAAAAGTAATTCGATAATTCTAGGCAAAATTTATGGAATTCACAGTGAATACACTTCCGATCAAATCAGATATAAAAATTACTCTCAGTAATAATTTAAAATTGAGATCTCAAATCCTAATGAATTCCATATCCCAATATACGATATATTTATTATTTATATTAATATATAATTTGAAATAAATAATATTATTACATTCCAATCACGAATATCCTCAGGTGGTATAAAGGGTGTAATATTCTCGTGTTTGGTAGGAAGAGGTAAAATAAGGTTATTGTAATTTATAGCTGATTGAATAAATTCGGTTGATTCACTTTCATTTCCTGTTGTAACATAGGAGGCGTCATGATCATTCGAAGATATCGGTATTATACATTGTTGAAACTTAGGAGTTATAGTTTTTTTTTTGTTACCATTGTCAGATAAATCGTGTAAAATATTTGAAACCTTTTATAAGTCATTTATTATAATAGTGAGGAATTATTCGAAAAAAAAATATAAATTGCTTTATATCCAATATATTATAGAAAAATTTCATTTGATTAAATAATATTATCTGCATTAAAGATCTGCAGAGCCTGGCCCGCTTGAAAGCCTGGTCCGCCAAATTCAAAAAAAAGATGATAATAGATCGGGTAAAAAAATCTAACATACCAGACAGGAAAATTTGCCCATTAAAAATAGCTTTGCAAATCTCGGATTCGTAAAATTTTATAAGTCCAGCAAGGGTATTAAAATTGAAAATGTAATATATTTTTTTGAATTTCAACTAATATTTTGATTAATACTATTAAATATAAATTACAATATGCTAATTTCTTTGTATTTTAAATTGCCTAACTAAAATACAAAATCTATTAATAAAACATATTAGATTCACAAAAAAAAATGAAATAATTTATTTATATGATACAATCACAAATGTACAATAGATACAACCATAATTGATTTACAAAATGATTGTTGTAGAAATAGCCATTTAATTGATATTGGGGAAAAATTATAATATAGATATTAAAAATATGACGGAGTTTTCGCAAAACGTTAACGGGCCGGGCTGAAAATTTAAAATAAACTATAATGAGCCAAGCTTGCAAAAAAATTTCGGTCCGAACAACTTGTGCAAAAATTCATAACGGGTGAAGCGGGTCGGGCTTTATAGATCTCGAATCTATAATATGCGCAATATAAATTTCGAAAATAAAGTTTATATTAGTGATCTGCACCGGGCCTAATTTTTCAAGCCCGGCCCAAATTTATTTAAATATAGAAATTAATTTTTATAATTACTCAAAAAAACGATATATGTTATATAGAGTCTACTTTCTATAAATAAAATCACATTATTTTATTTTACATGAAAAATTCAACATAAAATTAATAAATTTAGATATATTTAAAAAAAATTTTAAGGCCCGACCCGGCCCGAATTTTCTTAAAAATATTAGGCCCGGCCCGAAGCCCGCCCCCCCCCCGCCTTTGGCTATAACACTGGATATGTTTATAAATTTATTTTCCCTTATATGCTAAAGATCACTAAATAATAGAATGTAACGGCATAAATTATTTTTAAATAAATATATTTAAAAAAAAGACAAATTAACATGTTATTAGAAAAAAATATAATTCAGGCCAGGGATCCGAACCAAAATTAATATCTGTCGCATTAATAAAAAATAAATTTGATTTATCATAATTATTTTAAAAATATTTTTACATTTTGACTAGTAGCTTTTCCATCATTCACGATACACGTATCAATAATCGTAGATTCTTCCTCGCTTTTTTGAGCATCCATTTCCTTCCCTTTACCCCATTTTATAACTTTGTTTTCTAATATCAAATATTCATATTTATAAAATGCCATTTTCAATTTATACAAATATCCCAAAAAAATAAAAAAAATACAATTCATTAAGTGCACACTTTTCTAATACAACAAAATAAAAAATATTTATAAAAAAGTCATTTCGATTAAAAATTAATAATTTCCTCTAAAAAAACGCAAAAGCCAACAAAGCTAATTATCATCGTGATTGACGCTCGTGTCGATTCAAATAATAAAGGTACTGGATAATAAAAAAAATTACAAACTATTATTACAAGAGGGAGGAATTTTAATTTAATTTCGCACATTTAAGATATCAAATCTTATTAGGTTGTAGGGGTAGGACCGATTTTAGTTTTACAATACCAATATAAAATTTATTGTTGGTATTGGTTTTACAACCAATAACCTAAATAAATTTATTTAAATATTGTTTTAAAAGCAATATAAACCAATCCATAATGTAAAATAAATACATAAATAAATGAAATTATTAAGTTTTTTGTGGATCAATATATCACCGTTAAATTTAATTTCTTCCTTTCAATTTCCCAATTAAACTTATTACATGCAATATTTCTTTAGTGCAACTCTTACTACTAGTTCACTATTTGTGAGTGTATAATGTGTGCAAAAGTTTTGCCATATTTGGCTGTTATGGTCGCCCTAGAGGCATTAAATAAACCTGTAAAATAAAAAACAAAATTTTATAAACTGGATAAAATATATCTTGACCAAGAGTAAAATTTTCCTATTTTTGGATATTCCAATTAGTTGGAAATTCAACTTACCAAATGTTTGAAAGTGCAATACTGCTTAAAGCATATTTAACAATATATATTAACCGATTAAAAAAATGAATAAAATTATATTAGCACCTTAGCCTGGAATAATGTATAAATTTATCGAGAATTTATGAAACCATTTAAGCTACGGAGATGGCCTAATGTGCAAACACTCCATCCATTTCAAGTATTATACCTCTATATTTTAGCAATTTTAAATATATTTAGTTATAATAATAATCCTAATGCTATTTTCCAGCGGGTTTTAGCTGCTTTTGCTAAACAGGATAAATATTATCATTAATATAAACATATATATAATATCGACAATGATTGATCTAGCTATAAAGTATCAAGCCGCTTATTAAAAGATAATCCTTTAATCGCCCTCATTCTCATAAGATATCTAACGGAAGAATATGATATGTATAAAATAAATAATAATTACAATTTAGATGAACGTGGATTTTTTTTTGATAAAATATTTCAGGCTGAAGAAAGTTATAGTAGTATATTGATGAAGCCACCGTTTATAAAAATGTAAATTCACTGGACTGGTGAAAATTACATCAAAATATATACTAATATTTTAGAAAATTTCCAGTTATCTGGCAATTCCAGCTATCTCAACTAGTTCTGAAAGGGCGTTTTCAGAAGGACTTTATGTTATAATAAACCAATGTTGTTGATTATATGAACATACTATTCAAACTTGCCTATGCCTAAAGAATTTTTCCTTGTATTAAATTCCTATCAATCTTTTGCACTCTATTTAATGCAAATAGACAGTAATATATATTTTTTCAATTTGCAATATTTTTGTATTAAATATAAAGTTTCAAAAGACGTGTTTATTTTTTTGTTTGGTATCCAGAGGTGTCGCTAGCATTTTATATGTGGGTACTAAAAGGTGCTAATTTATTTTTAAAAGAGGTCTAATAAATACTCTAATATATAAATTTTTGCGGGGTTCGACTCCCCTCTTTCGTCCGGGTTATATTTATAAATTTACTATAATTAACTACAATATACATAACCAATAAAAAATCCTAAAATAACCCCAATTTATCAAAAAATCTAGAAAATATTACTGATTTTTTTCAGAATTAAAATACCCTAATTCAATGATGAACATTAAATTAATTGAAGCACAATTAGACTTTATTTCATTTTGATATGTAGGATCATTCAATAGAATAATTCTTTTTTCATATAATATCTTTTGTTGTTCATAATTTTATTTTTTTTTAAGGCGAAAGGAACAAAATTATAACAATAAAGATAAAAATTATTTTAAAATTGGGGGTCACTATTTTTTTAAAAAAAGGTGCTAATCTATTTTCAAAATTGGTGCTAATTATAAAAAGATGGATACTTTAGCACTCAAGGCACCTAGCTAGCGACGACCCTGTTGGTAACGGTTTGTTGCTATAAAAAATTTATAATTAAATTAAAAATTTTCAGCTTAATTTCATTTTTCAGGATTTTGAATCCTCATTTATAAACAGGACTCGGACCAAGGTTGGTTCTCAGCCCTGTTTTTTCCAAACAGAAATACCTCATGGTTAACTTTCCGTGACCATATTTAAATACAATTAAGGGTTTTAAAAATCACTAGTCATTCTTTCAATTTATTATTAATTTAAACCAATACGAATACAATATTTTGTTAATCTTTGGCTTTTATTATTGGTTTTGTGTCCAAAGCTTGTTTCAAAACTTTTAGGTAGACTAATCTTAAAGCTAGTGTCGTTAAACCAATTAAGATTTTAGCTAAAATAATAATATGTTAGCCTCGAGATTTTTCAAATAGATGTCCAAACCTTTCTGTCATTTATGAGCAAAATCTCCGTGTTTACATAATTTTATCTAAAATCTTAATCGGGTTGTTTAACAACACTACTTCAAGCTATGAAAATAAATGTTTTGGCCATATTTTTTATTTATAGTTAAAAAAGGCTGATCGAGTGTTCAATAATGTTTATAAAATTGTAAAAAAAGGTCAGAACGAGGAGACAGTTGTTTATTTCGTTATTGCTTCGATAGATTGAAAAATAGAGGTTATATTATTTATTTATTAAAAATAAAAAATATACATTTCCAAATAAAATAAATCTTTTTTGTTGATAAGGAAAGAGACTAGTTCTAGTAGAGGAGGGAGTTAAAGAAACAATTGATATTAAAAAGAGAAATTGTCTTACAATTATTTATAACTTTTAAGGTAGGTTCAAGGTTACCATTACTCCCCATTGATGATAGACTACTATATTAAAAAAATTAAATACAAAGGAGCGGGCTGACCATATATAATAGTAGGACAGGTCTCACGTGGAAAAGAATATTTTGGGAACATTAGGAGACCACAACAATATATCACAGGCTTCTTTGAGCCCCAAAGAAATATTAGATTAAGTTATTAAATGCCAAATCGATCACGATTAGGACGATCCCTTTCGAATTTTATAAAAAATTCGTATACAAACTATGTGGGTAAAATTTTAGCTTTTTTGATTTATATTTTTGGATATATCTAAGGTCAAATTATAAAAAATTATCTTTTTTGTGAAATTATGTAATAATTAAGTTAATGATTGATTAAAAATTACGCAATTAGATATAATAAATAGTATCACATCAATTCGGCGAGTAAAACTCGGCATGGTGACAATCTAGTGCAACAACAATTTGGCGCGCATCTAATGAGCTGCAATTCAATTAAAAGTCATTCTTCTATGAATATAAAAATAAATTAATGGCATTTATCAAATTAAAGTGGTTGTTGATGGTTGAACGCTGGCCCTAATAATTGAATACGGGATATAAATGTCCTTGACAAAAAGACATTGGACATAAATACTCCCGGATAAAATAACATCGGACAAAAATACCCCAATTTTAATAAAAAAAATTTAATGCTTAGGAAAAAGGGAAAGTTAAAAAAAATTATTAATTTTTTCCATAAATAAATTTTTTACTTAAAAAAAATAGTTAACTAATTATGCGCAGCGTGCATAAAATATAAAAACCACGCACATATGTGGAGTACTGGGGAAATATTTAGATATTGGCTACATGTATTGCTACGCGGTTCATGGCAGGGCCTCTAGGGTTAATTTGAGCATAAAAGTACATTATGAGAAATAATTAATTTTATTAGAAACCAAATCCACTACATGTGGTAAAATAGGCTAAGGACTAAACCAAGCTCATGGATCGCGTTGGCTTAGAGCTATGCAACAAAGAAAAAGGTTAGTGCTTACATTAGATGAGAAAAAATAATAATTTTAATAGACACCAAACCCACTATATCGATAAAATCTAGTACATATTTAAAACCGTGTAAAATAAATAAATATATTTTTCAAAAAACTCTTCTTTAATTAAAATGGAAAAGTTTTCATCCGGAGGTATTTATGTCCAGTGATGCCTGGAATTCAATTAGTAGAACCAGTTCAACTCAACATATTCTTTAATTTGATAAATATCATATAATAACAATTTTTTTAAATAAATCGCAGATCCGCGCCGATTTGTCGCCGCGCCAAGTTTTCCAGAATTGACGAGTAACAATAATAAATCTAGTATTAAAGCCTAATTATTTTTAAAATTTTCTATACCTCTACAGAATAAAATCTAAAATTCTCATAAGAGTGGAGTTTTTAAGACTTCATAGGCAAAATCGATAAAAACTAGTTAAAAAAATGAAAAATCTTTTTAATACTTTAGATGGCCTTTTATTTCAATTAACATATTCTTAATAATGTATCTATATGATTATTTCCATATAATAACTTAACTACTACGTTCGTGTCTTATAGAAAAACTATTATATTTTATTATGTATTTATATAAATATCAGAGACCTGCAGAGGTACCATTTACACGGCCCGGTCCGGATTAAAAAAATTTTGGCTCGGCCCGGATTTTTTTTCAAATATTTTTTACGGCCCGCCCTTTAAAAATTATAGGTCCGGCCCGACCTGGATCTTTTTAAAATTATATTTGACCTGGTATATACAAAAAATTCATTTGGTATTTTATCATATTTTTTCGGCGATTAACATTTATAAGCAAGCATATTAGCTAATGTTGTTAAGCGGCTCGTTTTGAGCCGATTTTTAAAAACGGCTAACTCAATATTTTCGCCAGAAAAATATTGACTAAGCCTCGAATTTCGATACTATATGTCTAGACCTTTGCTCCTTCTATGAGCAAAATTTTCAGACTTGCATAATATTTTTCTGGATAAAAAACTGAGTTAGCCGTTTTTACTACATATTATTATCTTTTTTATTCTAAACAGATATTTAGTGTATTACAAATTGATACTATAAAAAATTTGGGTAAATAATATTTTGAGAATATACTATATTAATTGTATTTATAAAAAAATAAAACTGATATTTTAATCAAAAAATATAACATATATTATATAATAATGTATTTAATCCTTTGAGTATTTATTCCATGGCAGGAAAACTATAATTATATTATGTAATAGATCTATGAGTGTTGGCTAGTGTTAACTTTCACCAAACATAACTATATATAATCATTATAACCATATCTAATTGACGAATATAATAATTCATGTTGTATAAATTTTTTTAAAAAATAGGCCCGGCCCGGGTATTTTAAAAAAAAATTTTCAAGCCCAACCCGACCCAGGTTTTTAAAAAAAAAAATTTCAGGCCTGGTCCTGCCATTATTTAAAAATTTAAAATACAGCCCGGCCCTGGGCCTGGGCGGGCTTAGGGCCTCTGATAAATATTTCATTTTAAAAAAAATGTATAAAAATTGAAAAAACATTTAAATATATGTCAACAGTCGAAAGATTTTGGCATTCTAGCAAAATGACATTTTACAGAAACTGCACATAAAAAACAGCATGTGACGATGTCAGAAACAGGTGAAAAGGCTAGCAGCGAGGTCCAGAGAGGCCCTATTTATTAAAGGACAGTTGGGCACTTCCTCAAAAAATGTAGATATAAATTCTTTGTACTAATGTAAAGTTCGGAAACGTTCCAGGAAATTTTTGCATATTTGTGGTCAAAATTTCTGCCAATATTTAATTAAATCCTAATATTTGAATATCATTTTAAAAAGTTTCAAAGCATCATATCACAGTATTCTGATTTTCCTCAAGGCATTTTTATATAAGATTATTTTAATTGATATACTTATAAAATAGATTAAACATAACTATCGCAAATTTTAATATATTTAGTTAGTAATTTTTTTATTTATAAGTCAAAGGTAATCTAATTTTAAGTAACAAACTTTTTATAATTATAATATATCTTAAATGGAAAATTTTAAAATAGAAAATGTGACATGGGAATTTTATTATTGCTTTTATTACAAATGAGGACTTTATCAAAAATATGACCATATTTTCTATAAACAAGAAACTGGTATTAAAAAAATTTAATATTTTTGCAAATTTTGTGATGAAAGCTACACTCATAGGAATTCCACTAAAATGATATAACATTTAAGCAAACGCATATTTGTTATTTAAAAAAAAATTGCACCTATCTAATAAAATTCAGCAGTATATATAAAGGTGGCACAAACGAAGTAATAATTATGGATGAAAGTGATAATGAAGCATCCCCATCAACTTTACAAGTATCAAGATCACAAGTAGCATTGAATCCAATAAATTCAGTTCTAACTCACTCTTATCAAAATAAAAAAATATTTAGATTTAATGTACATAACTAACTAAAAACAATGAATATTATTTTAGTACGACCTATATTTTCATCAGATTGTCCATTTGCAATTATCTTATAAAATCTCTTCAAGATACACGATTAGTGAGAATTTGTTAAATGAAGGATATGAAAAGGTAATGGAAAGCATCAAATAGCATCCAATTATTTTAATCCTCACCTGTTAATTTATGTTTGATATCAGATGGCTAAACAAACGTGAGAGGTGAAAGTATTATAAATTATATAATAACCACCATTCCCCCCTCCCTCCAAAGCACATTTTTTAGAAATCATTGAAACATGAACTAATAATCATACTTTTGACTATATTGTCACAGAAATTTTAATTTTGAAAAAGTTTCCACGTTAATTAATGATAATGCTAGTAATATGAAGACAACTTGATAGATAATTCAAGATTTACACCCAAAAATGGAATGTGCTGGATGCATTAAATTTGAGGAATTCATATCCTTAAATCAAAATCGAAGGCCAAATTCTTAATAAATTTGAAGTTGCCTAGAGATAGGAAATGGGGTAGGGCATCAATTATGATAGAGAGGTTATCAAAAATTAAGGGACCTTTCAAGAAATAATTATTAATGTTTTGAAAGAGAAAACGCGTACAAATTTTAGATGATGATCTCTGGGTAGCCATTGAATATTTGTAACATATTATTTCCGATTTATACCCAGATCTGCATATTAGAAAACGATAAATCAAGTATATCACAAGTACCGAATTCACCTTCCATTATTTTAACATCAATAAAAATAAATATGAATTTTTTTGGCTCAGAAATATATATTACAGCGGGTGAAAACGTAAATAGTTTTATTTGGAATATTCATTTTACGGCAAACACATCTGATTCTAGTTTCAATGATTATGAACTAACCAATAATGAGATATCATCTGGCATGGTTACAGTTAATTCCCTAATTGCAGAATTCTATCTTGATCAGTTGTTTTAGCCATTCTCGCAGAATTTCGATCAGAGAGTGGTTTTGGGGAAAGCGTTAAATATGGGAAAGTGCAAAGCATGTTCAACCTCTGATAGGGTGAAAAGGCCTTTATCTGCACTATGGATGTACAGATATTTTTTAATCGGCCAATATTATAAAATTAGCCGAACCGATATAAAATAGCGTCTTTAACAAAAATAAAATGTTATATCTAAAATCATTTATTTTTATTAATAAAATCCAAATCCATATTTTTTTAATAATAATAATTAATTAATAAACATTCTGCCATATTGTTATTTTTTGCGCATTGTGTTTATAAAATTGTGCGATAATCTCTTCAGAATCTGATTTTAGTAAAGCTGGTGATATAAAAAGTTACCATCGCAGCAGGCTGATTTCTGATAAATTGGAGATTTTGGTATTTCTAAAAAGAAATCTTCGATATATTAATGTTAAATATTATTTTAAATATTTATTTCAAATTTCATAATATATTTGCTTATTACTTATTATGTATATAAATTAATGTCATTATTTATTATATAAAAGTAATTTAACAATAAAAATATTTTATATACTTTTAGAATTGCAATTGAATTGAATATAAACTATAACTGATCATTATAATTTATTTAAATGATGTAAGTTATGGTATAGTTAGATTATAGATGTTATACTGATAAAAAATATATTAAAAATTAAAACCATTGGTATCTTTGCAGAATACAAAATTAGATCGAGCCGATATCAATTTAATATCGGGAATATCGGATCGGCCTCCAAAAAGTGGTATAGATACACTCCTCGTCTGCACCAACCTATAAGTCTGATAGCTATCCTCCGAAGAATGCTGCTTCGGAGAGAATTTGGTCTTGTTTTAGAAGAAACCATCCAAAAAATCGTAATAGTCAGCAATAAATGCGTGGAAAAGTTAACTAATTTATACTTACAAAGGACTTAGTACCCTTAATTCTTTGTTTAAAAAAAGTTTCATTGGAGTTAAGGCAAAGTTAAATTATATTTATCTGAAGAAATAAGTTCTATTAACATATTCATTATAAAATAGATTATAATATTAGAGAATATAAATTAATATACCTTGATCGATTGAATATTAATTATATTAACAATCTTGATTGATATTTTTAAAAAGCTGATAACAGTGTCTACTACATGACAAGTATTGACTGGAAGAAAACTCCCCTCTAAAACCTATACCTACCCCATTTAAAATGTTTCGCCACCAATTTTTAATTATAATGATCCCTTCAAAAAAATAATCTAAATTATCAATATTATCTGTATCAAAAATGGGAATGTAAGATCCAGAAATAAGTTTTATTTGATAAATATTGAGTAAAGATTGTATGCAATACATAAATTTGGTCGATGTTTAGCAATATCATTGTATTTATAATAGGTTTATATTATAAAATAATATCTTACAGCAATATATTTTGCCCTATTTCGTTAAATATTTAATAGATCACCAACAATAAATCCGATCTCTAGCCTACTAACTACCCCCCTAAAAAATTGGAAGCAAGCTGACCTACTCCACCCGCTCATATAGATTCTGTATCAATCAATTTAATAAATGTTTGGATTAAAAATAGTTTTAATAATATTTGTAATGATAAGAATAAAGATAGTTTAAAAGATAATTAATAATAACCATGTAAGATAGATTCTATTTAATATAAGAGTTATGAAAACTAGTCTCGAATAGATCGGATACACATACACTATGAAACAGTAGGTCCAAACTGTTTTTTATTTTATGAGTACAGCCGCACTCTAATCTAGTCTGAAAATTATAGTTACTTTGTTTTCAAATGCTCTTATGGCCAGGCCTTAATCCCGGCACTTTAATATACTTGGGCCAGGCCTGAAAATTTTTTAAAAAAAATACCCTAGCCTATTATTTCAAACCAAATATTTTAAATAGCCATTATTAGCTATAAAAATTAAAAATAAATATAATATAAAAAATCCAGGCCAGGCCTGGAAATATAAAACCCGGGCTGTGAAAAAAAATATAGGCAGGAAGTAAATAATATTTCTGCAAGATAAATATATACTTCTTTTTTTAAACTTTTGCAATTTTATTTGTTTATTAATAAAATTAAAATATTATATGATAAATCGTAAAATTTTTATAATCATTCAAATTTTTTCCAGATAGCCTTCGAAAATAATTTCGGATAAGTTAAAAATTATAGTATCTGCTAAAATAGGTCAGATGTAGGGTTATAGGCCAAGCCCTACCTCAAATAAATTGTCTCATTCATGATAGTAAGAGAAATCATAGCTATTTTTGAACTTATGAAAAGACTGAGATGTAAATTACAAATATTACAAAATGAACAAATTTTAATATAAATTATACAAAATCGAAAAGATAAATTTCTAAACTTTGAAATATTATAATTTCATGATAGGGTTATATTTATAAATAAAGTTAAAATAATAGTTCGAAAATTAAATATAATTTTTTAAATAAAACTAACTTGTAGAAAGTTTAGGGATTATTTTAGAATCCCTGGTATCTTTCCGATACTCGTCCAAATCAAACTCTTCTTTATAAGCGCAATTAGCCTTGAATTCCGCATTTTTGCTAAATATCTGCTGAAATGAGATGGCTAACTAGCGTTAAATGGACATAATTAATATAAGAAGCATAATAAAAATTATCTTAATTGTTAATATTTATATATAAATTGAAATACGGGTAAAGGTGAAGATGATTCCTTTATTATATTCCCTCCAATCAAGTGTATTAGGACGTCTTGATCAGTTGTAAAATCGTTTTTAGCGGGTAAATTAACGAGGTTATCATTACTGTCCGATGATATCGCTTCAGCTCCATTAATAATCTCCTTATCTGTTCTTACACTTTGGATATTTGTTATAGAACTATTATTTAAAGTTTTTTCAGGGTAAGATAATTGGAAAAGTTTAGAATTGAGTAAATTTTGGTGTTCCTTGTGAGGAAATGTTGTAATCGTTTTAACCATGGGATTAGAAGTTATTGTACCTTGACAGGCTTTAATTTCTGGTAAATAAAGTGAAGACCTAAAGTCGGTCTTTGGAATAAGCTGTTTTAATGGGGTTACATTGCAGACTCTATTGGAGTTGTAAATATATGAATCCTGATTTGAAGATATGAATGAGGATGCTACTATTGAAATTGGATTATTTACTTGATTTACATATAGTGGAACGGAGCCACCTATTTTTTGACACAAAGGTTTGGGGTCTAAAACTGTTAGTGATTGCTGATTGTTAGACAATAGATTGAGATTATTTAACAAAAGAGGTGGATTTTGCAAATTTGAATTATTGGTAAGATTAATGATATTAGCATAATTTTGTGGATTTTGAACATTAGATAAATTGGTCTGATTATGATTCATAGAATTATTAACATTGTGACTAATAATGAAAAAGCTTGGCGAGTTACCCGAAGCTAATTGACCTAAAGCTGCTAAATTGTTAGGGGCTGCATAACCAATTATATTGTTGAAATTTGTGTTTCCATTCAAAGACGGGTTATTTAAAGCTATTATATTGTTGTGGTTATTAGAAGGATAATAATTGTGAAAATTTGAGACAGCAGATGGCACCTGATTACTGCTGTAAAATTGATTTGTACCAGGCGAATAAAACAATAATTGGGGAGGTTTGTGGACATTTAAATTAGCGAGAGCAGTCAATGGCTTAATTTTGGGTGTTGAAATCATACAATTACGGTTAGATTTAACATTGATATTATTCAAGCGTGATACTGTGTGTTTATTTATATTATTCCTTTTCACAGGAAAAACTGTGGTAGTGGGTGAAGCTTTAAAAAGCGAAATAGGGACATTATTTTCAAATGATAAATCCTTTTCTGGGTTGCTATTATCGTTGAAAATTAGTTTTTCCTTTATGATAACATTATTTATACTATAATCAAACGAATTTGACAGGCTATCCAATAAACTCAATGGATTATTAAGAGTAGAAACGTTTTGATTTGTAAAATTTTTAGAATAGACCTCATCAGAGTGGCTAAAATCGCAAGTTTTATCTAAATCAATATCATCAATCTTTTCTAATTCACATGATAATTTGTCATTTATCGTGCTATAAACATTTAATTTAGTATTTGACAAATCATCAGGCTTCATATTAGCAGTACATTTATTTGGTGAAAGTATATTATTTCCTCTGCCAATCAAAATATTATTATTTATATTTTCATAATTTTTATCAATTTGGGTGTTTGTGATATAAACTAGTTGATCATTGATAGTAGAACCAGAAATGTGATTTATTATATTAGAACTAGCAATGGGATATATAACATTGGAAACAGTAACATTATTTATAACATTGGCATGAGCAATGGATATAAAATTGGAACAAGCATGGGGATTCATATAATTATTTGAAGTGGTGACTGTTGAACAATTGAGACTCATACTTTGTGATGGCAAAATTGATGATATAATACTATTAAATGTCTTGGAATCAGAAGATGCAAGCTGATTATCTATTAATACCGAATTTTGAGTAGATAAGGGTGGATAAGGAATATTTATTTCCATTGATGTCTTGTTGCACATCGTTATTGAATGATTATGATATAAATAATTATATCCTGTCATGTCTTTGTTATTTTCATTTTCTAGATGTTCATGCGGGACACCATATTTGGTTTTGGGGAGAGATAGCATGTCCACTTTTTTATCTTTGGAAACAACATGACTTCTTGATTTATTCATTTTATTTTTTTTACTCTCAATATTGTTTATCATCATAGATGAGTGTTTAGTACTAAAGTCAAGTAGTGCCTTTTTGATTGGTGAATTGGATATCACTGGGTCAGCTATATATAGATTGGAAGTAGTGGGAGATATATGCAGATTTGACATGGCAGAAGCTGATGTATATAGATGGGATATGGTTACATTATCTGAAGTGAATATTACAGCGCTAACTTGTTGGGGTAATTCTCTGGTTAAAAGTGTATTATGATGATATTCCTTTCCATTGTTGTCGTAGTCTAAAATTTTGTCAGACATAACATTGGTTTTCAATGGGTTGGGAACTATGGATGCCTCAAATGTGGGTTTATTATTGGCTGCTACTGTGTAAGATAGTTTGTTGAGAGATTTCAAATTAAGTGATGAAATGTAAGTATAAAGAGGTTTGGGGGCAATTGGAATGGGAGTTTTGAGGTTTTTGGTACTATTGTTTGGTAATATAGTAAAATCATTTATATTTGGTATAGGTATATTTTTAGAGAAATTTTCAAATTGAAATTTAGAAGATGAGGAAAGAACACGGGTAGTATGAGCTTGGGGTGCATTATATTCCCCTACCATAGTTATGTTCAACCCTTCATTTAAAATTTCACCTCCTGTTAACCCATTTTTACTGTAAATAGAATTAAATATGCCTTCCTGTGATTTATACGGATATATACAATTTCCAGGTACATTATGTTGTATTTGTAACCCCGTATTTCTTTTATTAAAGTCAATTATTGAACTAGAATGACCATTGGTATTTAAATGAGTATCTGATTTTAGGTTATTCACTTTCTTTTCTTTTAATTCTGACCTTGCACTTGATTTTTCTTTGCTTTCCTTTTTATTATTATCTATATCCAATTTTAAATGTTTTAATTTTGGTAAAAATTCATATTCATCTTTCTTACTAACTTTTTTTTTCTTGTGGGATGATGTTGTCAAGGTATTGAAAGATAAATTACTATTTTTTATCATTGGTTTTTCAGGCGAATAAATAGGAGCTTCACATATTGTGTTTTTCATATTTAATTCATTTAGAGCTCCAATATGTTTCAATAAAAATTGTTGCATTTGTTGTTGCTGATGAACAGCTGCGGCCAATGCTGCTTGTTGAATTAAAAATGAGCCTTGAGGTAAGATTATACCATAGGGTGATATATTTGAATTTTTACAATGTTGAGATTTTAATCTGGTTTCATTATTTTTAGAATCTATACCATGCAATATAGGTGCTGGTGGCTGGACAATAGGAAATTGATGTGTTTCTGTTATTGATTTTGAATTGTTTGGATTATTTGAATAATTTAGGTCTTCATATGACATGCTTGTAACACAATTATCTTATACTTAAATAAAAAATAAATAATATGTGTAAAATTATTTAGAGGAATGTGGTTAAAGTTAGCTCACAAAATTTGGTGATTATATTTTAAGCATTAATAAATTTATATAAATAAATGTCAAAAAATATTATATTCTGCAAATAAAAAAAAATGGGCATACCATTTATGTTAAAAGGAATTTTAATAAAATTATGTTTAGTTTATAATTTATATCTAAAATACCTTATAAATATTGTAAAATATAAATAATATATTCCATAAGAATTAAACTGATTGAAGTTTATTCATTAACTTACCACGCAAATTCTATAACTATCATGTATAGAATAATCTATTGTATATATTGAAAATTAATAATTCATCATTTGGAAATGGAATCAAAATACAATAAAATTAGAATTTAAAAAATAAAATGGTTTTAAGTAACAAACATTTTTCCATAAACAAAAAAATATCTCATTCCTGATTGGTTAATAAATTCCTATAAATAAAGATTGACATCAAATGCTATTAATTTTTTTTACATAATGCAAAAATAGCATACTATTTATTCTACACAATGTGGATAAATAAATAAATTTATTATTAAATTAAATTTGTTTATTTTCTCATTTAAAAATAAAATCGTATGAATTATTCAATTCAGTATCAATTAAATTTGTTATTGTTATTATTTTATATTTTATATAAGCACTTTTGTGAATATGTTTGATTTCATTATATAGTATTGATCAGGAAATATATTTTTATTTACTATGCATAATTTTTGGGGATCTTTTTTGGGTAAAAATTGTAAATTAAATATTACGGGATTTATATGCACATATTTTTTGTTTGCCTGGAGGAAGCTTGTATCAAACTATTTTAAAAAAAATTAAACTTAATAAAGTAAAAATATTGTCAAATGTGAACCTTTGAAATTTGAGCAACTGCTTAAATCGAGAAAGTTTTTGCGTATAAAATTAGCCTGGAAGTCGACCCGAAGGAGAATTCAGTTTCAGATCTAAAATTTTGAAAGAATTCGATAATTTTAAACTCATTCCAAAAAATAGAATGAAAAATAACTTCTCTAAAATACTATGCGATTAGGGCCGATGATCTCTGTAAAGACGTGACTGCGAAGCAAATGATCCTGCCAAGGAGGTATTTTTTCAAAGTATATCCTCCACAAACAAATAGTTTTAATTGTTTTGTATATTACAATTATATGATTGTTTTGTATATTACAATTATATGCAATGAATGATTTAAGTTAAAAAAAGTAATCTTTAAGAATTTTGTTAACTCGCATTTATTTTAAAATCAAATTAAAACAATGTCTAAAAATAACTGCCCAAGAAAATAGGTGTTTAATGAATTAATGTTTCATCAAGGTCAGGTTTGTCAGGTCTCCCAAGAAGACTATCACAATTTTAAAATAATGAAATGTACCACATTGATCAAATTTCCATAACGCAATTTTTATATTTCTTAAGATCTACAAATCTACCATATTAATATTCAAAAATAAATTTACTAAATATTAAACAGGACTGAGAACCCAAACACTCAAGATTTTACTGAACTCAAACACCCTTTTTTAAAATTCAGGGTTCAAGATCAAGACCTTTTTTTTAAAGTTTATTGTGAAAATCATTTTTATTATATTTTATTATACAATTTTACCACCATATTTTGCAAAAAAATTTATCAAGTAATATATAATTTAAGAAATTATATATTTTTTAATACTTTTTTTATTTTACAAAACAAATCAAATATAATTAATTTATAGATAGTTATAAAGTAAGTTAATCTAAAAAATAAGGAAGTAATATAACATAAAAAAAAATAAGGAAAAAAAAGTAAGTCTAAGTAAACTCCTTGGAAAGAAGACTACTGTTAAAGCTTACGTAATTATAGCCATGGTCAGCCTTGCAAATGTGATGTCCTAAATCTTTAAAAAGGGATAGGCAAGTTTACCGAAGGTCGTTAAGATAGTGAATATAATTGAAAGGAAAAGGACGAGAGAAAGAACGAAGTCACAAGGTAAAATAGTTTTATTAAAAACAAGTTGCAGTGCACTATCAAAGTGGGGCATAAAATAATCTGTATTTTAATTTTACCATCTAGATTTTGATGCTCTTAAATAAAATTAAAAAAAAACAAATAAAATATTATTTTTTAAATTGTAGTAAAAGTTGATAATTTTTTAAAATAATTATTATCATTTAAAATTTTTAGGAAAAAAGCATTTTAAAAAAGATGTAAAATAAAAATTATTTTTATAAAAGTCGAAACTAGCCATAGTCCTACGAAAAGTAGACCTAAAGAACTCTAGTAAAATCTATAAGGGGAAAGCCCACCTAATAATGTCCCCCTCTCCCAAGCAAAAACCTGGCTATGCCTATGAATTAAAATAAATACATGTTTTATAGTGTTAACTGTTAAGGTTTATTTATAATATGTTAAAATAAAATATATAAGGTATGAATAGAAATAAATAGTATCAATTTAAAATTAGGATCCTATTTAATTAATTTTAGAAAAATATAACTTGTTAACCAAAAATAATCGGCGTAACCAAGGGGGCCGGAATACCTTTTCTCTGACAAATTTGTAGATTTTTATAAGTAATTTGAAGTTAACTAATTTATCCGTATGCATTAGAGACCTGTAAATTGTATTTATTTCGACCCGAAGTCCGATGGCAAAAAATATTTAGGACTTTAGCCCTTTATAATAAATAGATTTTGGATATATATCTCAATATAGTTATCAGGTTTCCTATCATAATGTAAGGCTCCTGCAGTTCTGCAGTTTTTTTATAAATAATCCCCACTGCAAAATTTTCCGCATTATTCTCTTATATTTTTAAATACATTAAAAACAAAAAAGTGTCTAATTCGTATCGTTTTCATCTATCCAGTCCTCATTATGTTTTTTATAATGGCTTTTTCATATATTTTCCTTAAAAGCCAAGTCTAATAGTCATACGAATCATAGATGCCGACTTCATGAGTGCAGAGAGGGGCCTTCGCCCCCAATGACAAATTATAGGGTAAATGAATTATTATATCATTCAAAAATGAAACAGAGAAAGGAAAAAAAAATTATTATTATATTTTTTCTATATTGTTATGCTCCTTCGCAAGGAATAATGTTTACGGAAAAATTAAAAAAAAAACAAAATTGCAATCCATGAAAAAGTTAAACATCGCATTGATTAAAATAATATCCTCCATTCATTATCTTGCTTAGAGGGTTGACATTAAGATCATATAAAGTAGAAGACACAAATTCATGAAATTATTGAGGCTTATTACTGAGGATCATTTCGATTTAAAAGAATATTCTCACAAAATGTTTCATAATTTTCAAAGGAGACTTATGTAACCTATAAAATCGGCTACTACTCGATAATCGTAGATGAAACCACGGATATCAATCATAAAGCAGTTATGTTTTCGTTCAGGCGCGTACGCAGAAATTTGGTCTGGGGGGGGGGGATAATAAATTTTTTTAAGAAATATTATTGTTATTTAAAAATATCAAGCATAAATTTATTAGGACTAATAACTAGTTCTAATACACAATTTTAAATTATATGAATTATAAAAAAATTATATATATAAACCGACACATAAAAAACTATAAAATAAATGTGAATTAAAAAATATAAAGTGAATATAACCATCATATGAATCACTTATAAATGACCCAAAATAGAAATTTGAAATTTTTGAGCCTTTAAAATTTATATATAAAGTAAAAATTTAATTTTGGAAATATAAATATTAATACACAAAAAGTTTCTTAGGAATAATTGTATTTTGTATTATACTTACAATGTAAAATCCAATCTTCGTTGGGATTGAGCTAATTTTTCAATTACTCATCCTTGCTTGGCGTCAAATGCTTATAAATATTTAAAAGATCCAAACCATTCAATCCACTTTCAGAAGTTGTACTTCTTAGGTATGTTTTCAGAGAACTGCAGGCCCGGTTCCCGGGTTGGATCGTATTTTAATTTTTTAAATGCACCCAGGCAGGGCCCGAAATTTTTTTAAAAAATCCGGGCTCGGCTATATATTTTAAAACCAAATATTTGAAATTAGCTATAAAAATCAAAAATAAATATAATTTCTTTAAAAAAAACCCGGGCCGAGCCGGAAAATTTTTTTTAATAAAATCCAGGCCGTGCCCTGCAAATTGTATCTCTGCAAGGCTCTGTTACTCTTCTTAAAAAAGAGAATGTTCTCTCATTAGTTTACTAATGGGAAGAGTTGCTAATTTATATATATATATATACAATCATTTTAATTCATTGGGAATAAAATCTAAAATGTGTTTGAAATTATACAAAGCATCCATAGCATTTTTTGAGACTATATCTTAGTGAATCTTTTAAACATAGTTATTCAGCTAATAAGGCATCAAACAAATATTATTTTTTTTCTATCACCATCTGAAAAAGATTGGGAAGGCTTTTGTGGAAGTAATATCTGCAGATTGGTAAGTGCTGCATGATGAATTAAAAACCATTCATTTATTTGGATTATAGTTTTATAATACTTTTCTACTGATCTTATACTAATGTTTTGACGATGAGCTTGCCTTGCTGTAAATCGAGTGAGACAAATATTAAACACGTATAGCTCGATAACATATAAAATTGAAATTCTTCATCAACATTAGCCCTAATTTCCTTGAGTTCTAATAAAATGCTCTCCGCTATTCTCATCTTCTTAATCAAGTCAATGTCATATTTTTGAAAAGTATTACATAAAATAGTTGTATAATTAAATAATACATTCTAATGAGAAAAAAAAATTGAAATAAGTATTGAATCCAATAATTTTCTTGCTTCTGAGGAAATATTTCTTTCAGGCCATTGTGATATTTCAGTAATAGCATTAATCGGTTCTTCTAACTCCATAAAAGCTGTTACTGCTTGATGGCGGAGACTCCATCTCGTTGGACAGGCTTGCACTTTCTTTCTCCCTGTTGGACAAAGAGTTTCAGAAAAATTATTATTTGACTAGAAATATGAAAATGGTAGATAAATAATACGCCACTAGAAATTTGAAAATAATAGGTAAATATTACGCCAATGAAAACTTGAAATCGAAATTAGATGATAAATAACTTAATAGATGAATGTGATAAATAAATGTAATTAAATATATATTTAATATGAGATAGGAATAAATATTAACAAATATAAATTAATATAAACATTAATATTTTTGAAAATCCGGCATCTGCATTTTTTGGCTGGTGCGTACGCCAATGATTTCGTTATTTGGAAGAGGATTTAAATATAAATGAAATATTTTTCGAATTTTATGAAGCATCAGAAACAAATTCTGAATATTTATTTAACATAATCGATATATTACTTATATGTTCTTTTGACATCAAAAAATGCAGAGGTCAATGTTATGATGGAGCCTCTAATGTTAAAGGAAAGATACCTGGTTTACAAAGGCGTCGAATCTTTACTAATATATGTACAATGTATTAAATCTTATGGTGGAAAATTCATTTAATAAAAATTTCGATTATATAATATTAATGAAAATTTTATTATCTTTTGCTCGAGAATCTCCCATATGCATGGTATTATTTCGCTCCATCCTAGATGACAATAATAGTTCAACATCTTTAAGGCCATTCTCCCCTACACGAATAATATCGCTGAAATCAATAGACAGGAATTATAAAATCATAATAAAACTTTTATATTTCGCAGTGAGTTTGCTACAAAAGCAAAAATTTATTACACAAAATAATGCTTTTTGAAAACTTTATATATATTTTAAAATAATGGTAACAATATTTAAAAGAGTAAAAGTTTTAAATGCTGAAATAAGTTTTTCATTACATTTCCAAAATATTAAATGGAGATCCCAAAATTATAGAAACAATACGACAAGATAGTGGTTTCAATAAATTTTGGAGAGAAAAAATAGATTAAATTTAAAGGAGCCCATTTTAAGGCGACAGAAAAAAACGCCCTTAAGAAGAAGTCTAATTTATTATACCATCATTACGGGTTAGTTAATGAATATTGTAGACAAATTTATTATGAAATTTTAGATTATACAATTGCAAGTGTGACAAATCGTTTCAACAAACCAGTAATTGATTATTTAATTAATATGGAGCATTTGTGATTCAAAAACTAGGGAAATCATGTTTTATTTTATGGAGATAATTTTGAAATAAAAATCTTCTTAGAGATATGTTTTTAGAATACTCAAAGTTGCAAAAATATACATTAAAACTCTTTAGAGGACGTCATAACCATATTAATAGAACAAAGTAAGAAACAAATTTTTTAAATTTTAGGGTATATCTAAAATTTATTAAAATGCTATTAACACTCCCTGTAGGTCCTTGTTTTGCAGAACGATAATAACACATCTTAAATCTTATTTACGTTCTACAAAACAGCAACGACTAAATCATTTCGAATTTTAAATATCAATAAAGAAGAAACAAAACAACTTGACTTTTGATAATGAATATTTTTATAAATATTTTTATAAATATTTTTATAAATATAAATGAAATATAAAAAGAAACACATTTTACTTTAAAATATTAACATTTTATTATATTATATCATTCACAAAATAAAAATATATAAAAAATTATATAATAATTTATATATAATAACTTTGATAAATCATATATTATATGCCCTTTATATATAATAAAATCTGTGTCACAGAAAAATTTTGACAATTTATAAGAAAAGGCAACAAGCTAAGAGGTATAATCTGACTCAGAACTAAATAAGGCATCTAAACATGCCACATGCCTACCACTATGCACTCACGAGTTCTTATGAATTTATGTATTTTTTTTATCTATTTATTTTTCAATCTATAAATCCATAAATAATTTTAAAAGTTGAATAATAATTAATATCAGAGACCTGCAGAGGTACCATTGGCACGGCCCCGGCCCGGATTTTTATTTAAAATTTTTTCGGCCCGGCCTGGGTTTTATATTTTCTGGCCCGGCCAGGATATTTTCAAAATATATTATATTATATTTATTTTTAATTTTTGTAACTAATAATGGCGATTTAAATACTTGGTTTAAAAATATACGACCCTTCCGGGTATTTAAAAAAAAAATTTTCAGACCCTCGGCCTGAGTATTTTAAAAAAATTTCAGGCCCGGCCGGTATATTAGAAAAATTAAATAATAAGAAATTCCTATTGAGATTGAATGGTGATCTTAAATAAATATTTTATAAAGATAATATATATTTTAGTTAATTTTGATTTATGGAAGAAAAATTTAGGTCTTAGATTATTTGATTTGGGCAATAATATATTTATACTGAGATTGAATGGTGGTCTTTAATCCCAAACACTTCTCATAAAATTTATAATCCCCAAATGTAGATAATAGTTTATAAAAAATTGTATTGGGAAAAGAAAGAAGAATATAGGAAATATTATAAAAATCTCACCAAAATGATAATAATTTTAGTGAAATTTGATTCATAGTTTTTTGTTTATATATAGAAGAATATAGGTATTCATTGTTTGATGAAGAGAAAATGAAATACTTGAATTTGTGCGAAATATATGATATTTCAGTTAATTTTAATTTTATTTTAGCTAAATTATTTGGCTTCTTTATAGAGATTTGTTTATATACCAATTATAAATTATTTATGCCTTCAACTTAAAACATTTACAATTAGCCTTTGAAATTTCGTGTCTTGATTCTTTGCATCGGGCCTAATTTTTCAAGCCCGGCACGGCCCGAATATTGTTTTATAAAGTTTTGCCCGGCCCGTACACGAAATTTTTTTTAAAAAATTTTGCCGGTCCGGCACGAATTTATTTAAATATAGAAATTAATTTTCATAATTACTCAAAATAAACTATATATGTTATATGCCCACTTTCTATAAATAAAATCACATATTTTTATTTTACATAAAAAATTCAACATAAAATTGATAAATTTAGATATATTTTAAAAAATTTCTAAAGCCCGACTCGACTCGGCCCGAATTTTTATAAATCGGGCCGGGTACGGGTCGGGCACGGGCCGGGCCTACTTTTGCAGATCTCTAGCTTGATCCTTTATACTCAGTCCAGGCATAAAAGATAGATCACATATTTTTCGCGTAAAATTCAGAGGTTCTGTTTTATAACTAAAAGAATAAATATATTTATTGTTTAGTGAAGGGAAAGATACTTAAAATTTATTAAAGAACAATATAAAAATTTATATAACTCAAGAAATTTGATTATAATAATTGAAATAATTGTACTACTGTCTGAAAATTTAAATTGTAATCTCAGATAATAAATGATTGATGTCTTGACTGAGCATAAAGAGTCAAGATACCTAAATTCAAAGGTTGAATGTAAATGTTATCAGTTAAAGAGATAAATATTTTATCACTTTTGATGATTAAACTAATCTTAAAGAGGTCATATAATTCAGCTGAAATGAAATTAAGTCTATTTGAAATAGCATATATTTCTCACATGCAGCTTTCAAAATCAATTATCTCATTTCATCTTCATCACAATGAATGTCTATATTCTTCTAGATATTAACCAGATAACTTTGAACCTTTCGATTATGTAGACACTTAGTATTTTATCTTTCACTTTATTCATTTTGCCTTTCAAGAATGATGAGAAATTAGATTTTTCTTTCTCCTTTATATGATGATAGATAAATCAGGTATTTCCCATTTATTTTTCCTGATGTAGGCTAATTTATTCATCATCAAATAAAAAGGAAATTCGGATTCATCCATCATCAAATTAAGGATAAAGTCATCATTTTGACGAGAGCTATGATTCAGAAATTTACTTTCATTTTTCTGATTTATCCACCATCAAATCTAATAAAGGGGAAATTTCATCCATGATCATGTAAAGAGAAAATTTCTAATTTATCCATCATCAAATAAAAGGAAAATTCCTGATTTGTCCATCATCTTAAAGGGAATATTTTGGTCATTCTTGGCGGGCTTTCTACTAGTATTTTATAATAAGTTGAGTTGCGTCATCATGAATTAAAATTTATATATAAGAACTTCAAAGGAAATAAAAAAATTTCTATAAAAAATCAAAATTACAAGCTTTTCTCAAGTTTTGAACATGTCTTTAAATATTTTTTAGCCCCAATAGATATTTTTATAAGCTTGGAATATGCATTTTAAATGTTCAGAAATAATTCCAGAGATGTGAACTCGGATCCGGACCCTGACCCTCCTGGACCCTGGTATTTGACTGAACCCAAACCCGAACCTTTTTTGAAAGTGAAAGGTTCAAGGGTTCTAGGTGTCAGAGAAATATTTTAAAAAATTTAAATATTTTTGTAGGCTTATATTTTATTTAATTCATGAAAAATAAATTAATTTTTTTTTTCGAGGAATCATTTTTTCTCTTCCCATTTTTCAAAATATTCTGCTATTTATACTTCCATTTTATAGGTAATATTTTCTTTTAATTTATATTAATTTTAGAAAGTTAAGTATTGTAAATTTTATAGTGTAGGTAATAATATTTAATTATAAATGATAATTTATTTATGCTAAGTAATAGGAATACGTTGATTATCTTGTTTTATATCAATTTTAGAAAGTGAAATATTGGGAATTTTGTAGCAGGCGCGTAACCAAGGGGAAATCCCCCACCCCCACCTATAGCAAATTTTTCAGTTCTCGTAAATATATTTTAAGTTAATAAAAATGTCCCCCCTCCCCCCCTCCCTACAAACCTTTCATCCAAAAAATGTATTGTATAAAAAAAGTGAAAACCCAAATTATTTTTATAATAATCGAATATAGCCAAAGGAATATATTAACTGGACCTAAAGATCTTCTATAAAATTTATGAAGGAAAACCCCCTTAATAGACCCCCCCCCCTAACAAATCCCGGATACGCCTCTGCTTTGTAGTGTTGGTAATAATATTATATCAAATGATATTAAGGATATGCTATTAAATACAACATTTAAAATATAAACAAAATTTTTACTTGAAGTGATGGAGTATAAGAAATAAATGAAAAAAAATGGTATTCTTTGACTCAATATTTCTTTATGTTGTCCAAATTTGGACCCTAAATCCGGACCATAACCCCGAATCCTTTTTTAAAATTTTTTTCTTTTTCTTGAATCCAAACCCGGACTTATATTATATTTATCTATTAAATACACTATCTATTACCAAAAATGGATATGAAATTATTCACACCTCATGATTTTAAACTTTTCTTGTTTGTTTAAATTCATTCTTTTAAAAGTGATATTCATTCAGGCAAAAAAGGAAGAATAAAAGGAAATAAAAATTTATATATTTCGGGCCAAGGCCGATAATATAAACTAGCCTTACGACTTTATCCTATACTCCCCCGCCCTCTCTCCCAACAAAAAATTTACACTATACACTATATAAACATTATAAACAATATATAATAATTGGAAAAGTAATAAATTTTTTAAATAGAATATAAAAAACTTTTAAATGGTTGTTTTTAAAATTATGTATAATTAAAAAATTTATAATGGAGGCAAACCTTCATTTCCAGAAAAATCCTAATACCCCACTATATAAAACACTTCTTTAAAATTTGGCTACCGTTTGTTTAAATTTTCTATTATTTTTATTGATCATTGTCTTTTCTTTTTCTCCCAAAATCTCTCATAGAATAAATTAATAGTTATTTATTATTTTTTATTAAATATACTTTCTCGCATTAAGTGATTGGCATCATAAAAATTAAAAACTTATTTTATTTATTTTATGTATTTGGCGATAATTCAAATAATATGAATATGATATATTTGACAAGTGATTTCATAGTTAAGGGAAAAATTATTCCCAGGAAATAAATAACCCGAGATATAATCTCAAGAAAATCAAAATTCATTAGAAAATAAATTCTCTAAAAAAATTTCCTCTGAAATAATTTTTCCAGGAAAATTGTCCATAATTATTATTTGACTAGAAATTTGAAAATGATAGCTAAATATTACGACACTCGAAATTTAAAAGTAATATTCCTCGGCAAAAATTTCCATGAAAAAAGATTATAAAAATTTGTTGAAAGATAAGGAAATCGCCAAATATAATTCTAGGTAAAAGTCTTAACATAAATCGAAAATATTAAATAAGAAAAGGGGTCTAATATTTAATAAATAATTCTTACTAAAATAAAATGATAACCTAAGATTGGAGTAAGGTATATATTTTCTAGTTAGTTTATAAACATTGGCTTAATTTAAACGAAACTATATAGGATGGGATAAGATTTGACAGGAGATATGGTTTAAGTTTATAATTATAGTCTTACTTAATATGAAAATTATTCATACTTTTTCTTTATTTATAAGATATTTTGGTAATTATAATTATGTTACCTTTGAAAATCAAAAATAAAAAGAAAATATTAATTGATGAATTTCCATGTTAAACTATAGAAATTGTAATGTGTACGAACATCATCATAAGAATTTTAATACCTTTATTAGATTTGCTAAATTTCATCAACACCAAATCTAGAAACAGAATAGCTTATAATAATTTAGAGTTAGGGTTAAGCTTTGGGTTAACCATCTATGGTTTAAAAGTTAATTTGTAGTAACAGTTTTGCTTACTTCACCGAAATCAGGCACCAGATAAAGCAATGCTTGCCGGGGTTATGGAATTATAGATATAATGATACTCTTGATCAATTTCACCGAAATGATATATGGGACTAGACCTGGCAGGTAAATGAGGTTATGTGCAGTCTTATAGTTACACAATATTTTTTAGTATATAAATTTATAATATGTCCTTTAGGTGAATAAGGGTCACTGGTAGCAAAATAATGAGGGCCATACGCTTCCGCGTATTTTGATAATTGACAAAGTTGTGTTATTCATGGTCTAGTAATTTCTTTAAAAACAAATATTTTTTAGTTTTCTCAATTAGTTTTTTAATTAAAAAATTTTATAAATTTAATTTAATTTTTTTTCAAATTTTATTTACAATCAAAACATTGTTTTTTTGTGTTTCACTCCGGGAATATGCCTAAAAATATCAACAAAAAGCACTAGAACTAAAGTTGATATGATAAATAAAATAGATTAAACGACCTTTGTCAAAATTATTCAATTATATTCAATAAAAAAAATTATAAACCTATTTTTTTATAGAATTATCGTTTGGAGAACGAGGGGAGGAAGGGGGGGGGGTGTAAAGAGGAATGTTGAAATTTTAAATAAGATATTCTGGAAGGGGAATTTTTTAAATGGCCATTTAGGTCGAGGGCAACCCTTATGAACGCAATTCGTGTAATTAACTTAGTGGGGTATATGGGTCATTAGGAATATGGCTAGATTAACACGGATATATTTTGGGTCTATTATATATAAAAAATTGTTACATTAATCTGTTTTTAAATTGTTTAAAATATTTATATTTTTTAAAAGAAAATCGATAAATTTTAATAAAATTTTGGGAATTTCCATATTTTTTTTGATTCTCTAAAAAATTTTTAATATTTTTTAGGATCTAAAAAAATGGTGGTTTTATCCAAGGGAATTTTTCCTGAACAATTTTTTTCTGGGTAACTAATTTTTTTCGAGTATTTATTTTCCGGGGATTTTAATTTTCCCTTAAAATACTTTTCCGTAGTATTTTTCCTCTGAATTATATTCCTGGTGATATTTTTTCAGGGACATAATTTTCCAGGGATCCAGGGTATAATTTTTCCCGATAAATTATTTTATGGGATTTTATTTCTAAAGAAGTATTTTCTGACAATTTTATGATTGCCTGTTTTATTTTAACGAAAGCTAATTTATTATGGGATACGAATAAATTAAAAAAATTATAACCTAACATTTTAAATATTTCCTTACCCATCGATTTGATCAAATCATCTCAATCATATTACTTGTAATTTTGTGATACAAAAAAAAGGGATCACAAAACCTAGTAGAAGTGCCTAGTAAATCCTTCAAAAAATGATAATGAGCCCAAGAAATAGTTTGAGCCTGGCCATAAGGGTTAGAATATCAACTAAAGCCAAAAAATTTAAGGATATTATTTGACTGAAGCAGTGATTTATTGCAATAAATTATATATTTTACCTGAACTAGATTCAATAAAAAGTGGCATATTGGTTAAACTGGAAACCTTTCAATGACGTAATTGAATCGGGTCCTTTTCCCTAGACAACACTATAAAAACCCCAATAAACATTTTACATTTTATCCAAGCTATTAGGGGAGTTGAAGCATCTTTAAATGGGATAAATTGTAGATTTATTTAGACCCAACTAATCTAATGACCTATGTATTTTGTCTGCGAGGGTATCCCCATAAATTTTATTTATAAGTGCATCGTAAGCCCCCCCCACCCATAAAGCTCATTTGTCCACACTCCACACTCCACACACCAAAAACTCCCCTATACAAATTTTCCGTTTTCTTGAAGTTATTAGTATATTATTAAGAAAAGTTAACTAGGTAATTACATTTATAATTCCTTCTCCTATTTAATTAATTTTTTAGAAAAAACGCTTAATCATTGCAATTAAATATTTATTTTTTATATTTAAAACTATTAAGAAATATTTTTGGTGGAAATATAATGAGTGATTCTAAATATTTAACCTTTTGGACTCTGATAATAACTCCGATAATTGCTCTTCAAATACAATTTTTTCAGTAAAAGATTAATCTAAATTGCCAATATTCAATCCAAATTTTTTTAAAAAAACCTATAAAAATGATATAACTACAAGAGATGCTTATACAAATTATTGTAAAATCAAAGTATTCAAAAGCATGTCCAAGAGGAGATTTCCCCAATCGCAAATCCTTTTCTTTAAATATCATTTTAGGCTAATAAACCCCCCCCCCCCCCCATCCTTTAGAAATGTAAACAATATATCAGAGATAAATTTGAAAGAAAAATTAGTAAAAGTTAATAACCTTTTAAATTAACGTTAATTCAAAATTTTTAGAAAAGAAACATTTTTATAAAAAAATAAGTGAAAATTAAAAATTACAGTATTAATATGATTTGTTATAAAACATTTCTATATATTTGTAACAACTTTCCTAAAAAATTGTTTAACTTGCTATATTTTTTTTTTAAATTTTATCACTATGTTATTTTACAGTAGCAGATAAAACAATTTTATAAGATGTTTTACAACAAATCATACATACACTATATTTTTATAATAATATAATATAGCAGCCTACAATAAGTGGAACTAAAGTCTTCCAATAAAATTTAGACCCCCCCTTCTAGCAAAATCTTGGCTATGCTGTTAAAACCATCAGTAATTTCCTAAAACATATGAAGGTCTATTTGTAAATATTAACTATTTGATTTAATCTAGTTCTTTTAGAGAAAACATTCTTTAATGTCAACATAATTTAATCATTTAAATTATTTTTTACCGAATCATCTAAAGAAAATATTCAACTAACTTTACCAGTATGTTTTTTTTCAAAGTCATTCAAAATAAGTCAAGTGGTTAATGATTTAGTTTTAAATTTTCTTATAAAGAAAGCATTTTTGTCTTCAACAGAAGGTGTAGAAAGATTATTTAGCTTTGCAACTTAGCTAAATAAGTTTTATAAAACACGTTTAAATTACGAATTGTTTGAAAAATAGACATTTTTTAAAAAAAATAGTTTTTATCAATGTCATTTACTGATTAGGGTAGTGAAAGAACTTTGAATGTTAATGCCCATAATTTATATTTATATTCATCATCATAAATGATATTCCATTTTGTAACAAAGAATTGATTGCATTTCTTAAGATTTAAATATAATATTTTTAGTAATTTATATGCAAATGTCATGATGTACTTTATATTGTACGAGTAGTTTCCTTTATACTTTTCAAACATAAAAATATTATAAAGTTTCTAGTTAATTTTTATGATTTTTAATAAATTTATATACTTTAATTTTTAATCTTACTATAAATGAAATTGTATCTATATAATTATAATTACTCTAGAAAATCACGATGACATGTAATTAGTAGATAATTATTTTTTTTTAAAAAGGAATTAAAAATTATAATTAAATACAAAATTTTATAAGAAATTGATTAGTAATTAAATACAATTTTTGAGTATTATGCCCATCGTTGCTAATTCTAGCTGAAAACTCTTCAACTCCATCAATTGGAGTGGTAAGGCGCATACTGAGAAATTTATGTGGGGGAGGGGGGGGGAATTAAAAAAATGTTCCAGGAGTCATTCAAGAATATCTTAAGTTCCAAATTTTTTTTAGGAAGACTATAAAGTATCGATAGATTATAATGAATAAATTCAAATATAAATTAAGGTTACAAATTAGATGTATATAACCGGCCTATGAATCACTATAAAATAAATGTCCCGAAAAAGAACCTTGAAAAAAATATGAATTATTTTAATTAAATTTTGATATATGAATTAAAATTCGATATATAAATTTATAATATTAAAAAATTTAAATCTTGAAAATATAGATTATTGCACAAAAATATTCTTAAGAATTATATATATAAACTAACAAAGTATATTTATGAAAAAAATGTGGTGTGTTAAAGAATAATTTGGACGAAAAAATGCAATTAAGAAGCATATATTATAATATAATGTGAAATTAATCTTCCTTGCGATTGAGCTTATTTTTCAATAATTTCATCAGTGCCTGGTGTCAAATTCCAACATATATTAAGAAGCCTTAACCCATTTAATGTATTTTCAAATATTCTTTCATTGGTAGAAATACTAATGGGTAGAGTTGCCAAAATATATAATTTTAATATATTAAAAAGATAAAATGTGTTTGAAATTATAGCATCCTTAGCTATTTTTGGAACATTATAACCCTCCTAGTTAACCTTAACATAGTTTGTATTCATATTTCCTCGAATAAAAATTAAATATTAAATGATTTCTCTATCGATATTTGGGAAGTTTCCAAGGTAATAATATTTGCAGATTTGTAAGTGCTGCCTGATGAATCATGAACTTTCATTTATTTGAGTTATAAAAGTATCCAAGATCTAGGTAAAGAGAGATTTATTTTATAGTATTCTTTGACTGATCCGATATTAATATTAGAACGATTGGCTTTCCTTACTGTGAGTAGAGGTAAACAAATATTAATCGAGATCTTTCTTTTACCCAACAATAACATAAATTATGAAATTCGTCATCAACATTTGTCCTAATTTCCTTAAGTTCCAATATAATGCTTTCAGCTATTCTCAGAGTCTCTATCAAATAAATGTCCATGTTTCAAATATATTACATAAAATAATTGGACAATTAAATAATTTGTTAATACATTATAATGTAAAAAAAAATTGGTTATAGAATTATGTCCAATAATATGTGTGTCCCTGAAGAAATTCCTTTTTCAGGGCAATGATTTTTTAATAAAACAATTCTTCTAACTCCAAAAAGCCGCTTCTGCTTGGCAAAGGCTTCATCTTATTGGATAAACTTTTTCGTAATATTTTTCTCCGTGTAGACAAGAAGTATCAGATATAATTCTATTTATTATATTTTGTCTCTAATTTTGATTGATGTAAATGAAATATTTGTATCAAAATAAAGAAATTATACCTAAGCAATTTGATATCAATGGTTGATTCCATGAATCAAAAATTGCCAAGTTATGAGCAGCAAAGTGCACCTACATTGTTAAAGTAGCGGAAGCATTAGCGCGCTACTTTAAAAAAATGCGGTAGCTTGCTACTAAATTAGCGCTACTTCGTTACTTTCAATTTTATATAATAAATATAAATTAAAATAATTAATATATATTTTTAATTATTTCTAAAATCATAATCTTTTTATTTAATTTAATTTTGAAATTTATATTTAAAAATCTGCATGTTTTCAAAATAATTCAAAATGTCGATGATAGAGATTAATATTAAAGAAATTTTGGTACAGATCATATCGACAAAGTAATTTCCCTGGAAAATGATGATAATATGATTTCCTTTTCCTGAATTCCCAAAATATTTTGATATCGATAAAAAATTTAACACAGGGTATAAATATCATTGTAAGATGTACCGGAAGGTTAAAAAACATTATTTAAAAGTAATATATCAAACAAATTTAATATAAATGTGTAGCCCAATCCTTAATCTTAAAAATAAAATTATGAAAGCTCTTTCTATATTAGTTTTTGAGCCAGGTGAGTTTATGAGAAAGTTGATTTTCTGGCCCAGTCCAAACATGCTATGTTTTAAATGCCCATAAGATATTATTCAAGAATTATATTATAAATTAAAAATTATAATAATTAATATTAATATTTCATTTTATTATCAGATTCATCTATTTAATGATAATATTTTATAAAAACTATGGAGATGAGAATCCTGAGGATGATTGTTGGGGTAACAAGAAAGGATAAGGTGAGAAGTACAAGAATACTAGGAAGTTTAAAGGTAGTGCCCATTAAGACTAAGATAATGGTAAACAGACTTAGGTGGTATGGGCCTACAATAAGAAGGCCTATGAACTACATAGGAAATAAGGTTGAGAGTTTGGAAGTGATGGGTAAACGTAAAAGAGGAAAGCCAAATCTTCAATGGGGCCATAAAGTTAGAGCCAATATGAAGAAGTATAAATTAGATGAAAGAGATGAAAGAGATAGTATGAATAACATAAAGTGGAGAGACATATTGAAGGAGCTAACCACCAGAAAAAATTAAAGCTAAAGAGGAAAAAAAAATTTATAAATTATTATTTCGATGTTAAACATGCTTAAAACTAACCACTCATCTATTTATATATATTTATGAATTTTATGAAAACAGCTAAAAAATACTTATTATAATTCTTTCACATTTTAACCTATTTTGAGAAAAATAGATAAAAAGTTAGAGTGGTGACCTGGCTAGTTAAATGGTAATTCACTAATCACCTACATATTTTTTATTCTAGCTTTTAATTATAATTTTAGATTCACCCTAACCAGATCAAAATCTTCACCTATATAGATGATTTTTTTTAAAATAATTAATAATACTATTGAAAATCCTTTATAGGCATTTTTTTTAAATTTAAAAATGCTCAAATTAATATTTTTGATGATTTTTCTTATATAAAAAATATGTATATTAAATTTAATATTGCATTGCGTGCTAGTGTTCAACGATTATTGTCTGAGATCGTTGTTCTAGACTTGGGGATGATAGTATGTAAATGTTATTATTATTGAGATACAATAAAAAATTAATAAATTTATATATTTAAAATTTTATTTATGAAAATATAAATACCTAAAAAATATTTTTTAAATAATTCTAAAGTAGCTTAAAAAGCAGCTTAGCGTAAAAAGCAGCTTTAGCTACCTTTTTAAAATTAGTTAATAGCGAGCTACTTTTTTGAAAACGCTAGCGTTAGCGATAGCGCGCTACATTTTTTGTAAAATAGCGGTAGCTATAGTGCGCTACTTTTAAAAGTAGTTTTTAACAACACTGATAATTTTCTTTTTATAAAGGCCTGAATCCCATCGAATTGCCCACTCTTTGCATGGGCTCTATCATACCCTTGTCTAGATGACTATGATTCTGATTTTTTCCAATACTGGTAAAAAAATGGATTTATATACATTAATAAATTTTAAACCTTAACTATTAATTTTTTTAAAATATTTTACTTTAGTTTTGCAGTTAAATAAAAGGATTTGTTGAGAAATTTCAAATGGAAATGGTATATAAATATAACGCCAAGGAAAATTTGAAATCGATATTAATTCATACAGAGTTGTTAAAAGATACTTTTTAAATGGATTTAGATACAGATACATCGTCTAAAAATTTATCTAGATACAGATACAGCTTCTAAAAAGTTATCTTAATACCGATACAATTTAAAATGTATCTATGTACAGATATATTTTTTATTATACTCTTAGATAAGGTTTGAATAAACCTAAATTAGGATTCTATTGTGAAAATTTATGAAATGATCTAAAAAATTTATTGACTCGATATCACATTTATCAAAATATAACTAAAATAATGATTTTTAGATATTAATATAATATATGATTAATATAAATAATTATTATATATCATTAATAAAATAATATAATATATGATTAAATGATTATAAATAATTATTAGATTTCAGTAACAACCACTGTCTGTCGGCAAATTATTTTTTTTTGTGGAGCTAATGTTTTGATCATTTTTATAAATGAAGGATTTTCAACAATTGAAAATGGCTGAATGCTATCTATAATAAAATCAGTTATTAAATCATCTAAAGTGATTTGGGTTAAAGTCTGAGGTCCCTTGGAAAAAAATCAATGGACGATGATGAGCCTAGTCCAATATTTTCTTTAATAGATTTTTTCTCCTTCCCCTTTTTTATTTGGATTAAGAGTGTTTGATGTTTTCTCTAAAATTTAAAATTAAAATTGTAAACATTTATTTAGTATCTATACCATTAAATGTTTTACAATGTTGCAAGTTGAGGTAATACTAACTAAAATTTGCATATTTTTGGTAGACATGGCAAACATTTTACTAACAGAGATTTGTTTTCTTTATTTTGAGTTATTATTTTAAAATATGGTCTATAAATTGGCCATAAAGCAAATTCCTTGAGATGGATTGTAATATCAGAATTTGCTTGTTATTGATAACTCGGACATAATATTTAATTAATATTTATATATTCTTTTTTATATATAAGTTTTAATATTTTACATATATATATTAATATTAAATTATATGCTCATATGAAATAAAATAAATTTTACATTCAAGTATTTTTATTTATAATATAAAAAAGCGTTAAATAGAAGTATATCAAAATGTATCTTAAAAAGTATCTAAAAACAGATACAGATACCTCTAAAATAATATCTAGATACAGATACTTTAATCAAAAATCTATCTAGATACAGATACCACATTTTTATATCTAGATACTTGTATCTAGATTCTTTAACAACTCTGAATTCATATAATATATTGGTAACTTATTTATTTTGGCTGTGAATGTGATAAATAAATTGAAATATATATGCGATAAAAGGTAGGAATAATTATAAATATCAAGTGCTGCAAAGTACATTCCTTATTTGTTTCAAAGATAACTAGTAACGAACGGGCTAATATTTATATTTGTAGATATTTCTCAATTAAAAAATTAAATTTTTCTATATCTAAATAAATACAAACCGGTCCAGATCGGGGGGACATATAAATTTTATTTCGGGTTGGGCTTTTTGGGGCAAATAAAAAAATATCTATTTGCCGGGTTTATAAAATCAGGCCCGATGTGGATCAGTTTTTTTGGATAGCACATAGTCACGAGTAACTATAAAGTGTTCCTTTTTTCAACATTTCTTGATGCAACATTTATATCACTATAAATATATAATCATGTAATATATTTGAAAAATATTTTCGCCGGAATCTGAATATTTGGATTTATGCACCCCCCCCCCCCCACCCACATATAAATAAATGCATAACAAATGCGTAATCAATGGGGGGGGGGGATCCCCCCCACATTCTTCTGTTTTCATAAATATCATTATAAAATTTTATGCTAATAAAAATTTTACCGCCCCCCCCCTTTCCTGTTAAAATTGCATTAATAAATTATTTTCCTACAGCTCACTACTTGGTAGAAATTTACAAAAACCAAATTTAGATTTGTTTCAGGTTATTGTTTGGTGGAAAATGTATATGAACAGGTAAATAAGAATGAATGTAGATGAATATTTTCATAATATTTATCTAGACGTTGAATCGAAAGCTAAATCTTATGATATAAAACTAATTAAACCTCGTCTAGCACCTAGGCAATTGATGTAATATAAATGTTGACTCAACTGAAGAATATTATAAAATATCCATTTTCATCCCATTCTTAGAGACTTTTTTTGTAATTTAAAGTACGGTTTTTAGATAAAAAACAAGTATTTAGAAATCCTTCTTCTTTTTCTGATGCCATTATTGGTAAAATAAAATATTTAGCAAAATATTATTCCTATGATATTGATACTGAAATCAGTTTAATCAATGAATTCGAATTGTGGTATAAATATTTATTACGTTTAGCTCTAAGCATGCTATTGATGCGCTCAATCGGTGTAAAGAAACCTTGGCTCTATTTCCAAAATATTTTGAAGTTGTTTTATATTCTTCCATATTTGCCTACTTGATGAATTGGCAAATTTCCCACGAAAATTAAAAATCGCAATAATTATAGTATTTAATAAATTTTTTATATAATTATAAAAACTTGTTCTTTAAAATATTTTCTAGCCAATATTTTCTAGCCAAGATTTTATACACACTACAATTAGTATTTCCAATAAAAAAATTTATTCTATATTTATATTGTATGAGAATTTAAGCTGAGGCTAGATTTTAAAGCCAATTTTATTAAAAAAAAATAACCCTAAACTTTATTTCAATTTTATATTTAAAAAAAATTTATTTAATATAATATACCTAATATAAAATAATAAAAAATTGGGTTATAACCATTATTTTCTTTAAATTATCCATAAGCGCGAATTAGTAAATAAAAGCTAAAAATATTAATGTAATTATTATTGAATTATGAATAATTTAGAAGAATAGCTCAAAGATATGACCTGCTGCCCCCCCAAATACCCCTCAGCTGGCCGAAAAAATCCTTCCCCCCTTATAGGAAAATGGATACGCCACTGATGCCTAATAACATCAGTTGCATAGAATAGTGTATAATATAAAATAAAATATATTTATCCTCTTAATATTTACAAAGGTAAATGTTATTTACTACAAAAATTTACAAAAAATAAATGCAAACTTTAATGTTTAAATTAGCTTGTTTTCGTAAATATAATTTAAAGCTAATAAAAATAATTTGCCTTATAAGAATCTCATTCTCTCCAATTGTTAGTATAAACCAATTTAAAAAATAACAAGTAAAAGTTAATAAGTTTTCAAGATAATGATTATAATTCAAAATTTTTTTATAAAAAACATTTTAATAAAAAAGTTCAAACCCAAAATTATTTTTAAACAACCCCACCCAAAGCCTGAAATAATTAGGCCTATATTTCCCAATATATGTGGAAAAACTGCTTTCATTTTCTTAAGGACCAATTAACAACATAGGCTGGATCAACTTATCAGGTTATGAATAGGGGAGACCAGGTCGGCCCAAGAGACTTGTCGGCTATGCGGATTTTGTTTAAAACCTAGACAGGTACAGAAATTCAAATTTAATTATATAATAGCATTGTATAATATGTATTTGAGAAGAAAAATATTTTATACCCCTCAGCTATTTAAATAGCTTTATGATAAAATGTTTTTTAGGTAAAAATCAAAACTTTTTACATCATACTATTAGATGGCATATTAAAATATGAAGAGTTTAAAAATAATAAAATTAACATTAAAGAAAATTAAAACACTCATTTCGCAATTCAAAAAGTTTCATAATCATATATCATGTTTAAATATATTTTTAGAAGGTATTAATTATATAAGAAATTAGGAGCTTATAGAATCAGTGTTAGTCGGATCAATCAAATAATGTATATGTTAGCGGCAATGTGAAATATTTTCGGCAATGTGAGGCAGTGGTAGGCAGGGTAATTTTGTTATTTTGGCAAAGTATTCATTGCCGAAATAACCAGGCATTGTGTTATTTTTGTAATATTATATTATTAATAATTTTTTAAGATTAATATTATATTTTAATTTGTTATATTTATTTTTTACATAAATTTTTTCAATATATTGTTTTGATTGATATATTTTTTAAATATAATATTTCTTTTTAATATATATATTTTTTTAATATATATTTTTTTTTAATATATTTTTTTGATTGATATATTTTTTTAATATATATTTTGATCGCTAATTTTTTTTATTTTTTGTGTTATATGATTTTTTTAATAAATTTTTAAATATATTTTTTTGATTGATATTTTTTTTCTTGATATATCTCTTGATCGCTAATTTTTTTTATTTTTTGTGTTATATGATTTTTTAATAAATTTTTTTAAATATATTGTTTTGATTAATATTTTTTTTTCTTGATATATCTCTTAATCGCTAATTATTTTTATTTTTTGTGTTATATGATTTTTTTAATAAATTTTTTTAAATATATTTTTTTGATTGATATTTTTTTTTAATATATATTTTTAAAATGATTTTTATATATTTATATTTTATGTAATTTTATCAATCATATATCTTTTGATAGTTAATTTTTTAGGTAAAAGTGACAAATGTCATAATCGTTATTTTTAAACTTTTTTGATTTTTTTAAAGTAAATAGGTACAAATACGTTTTATAAACATATTAAACTAAAATTTCAGTTAGGATGGCACTATGGAAAAGTGACAATTGTCATAATCGTTATTTTTAAACTTTTTTGAGTATTTTTAAAGTAAATAGGTAAAAATAGGTTTTGTAAACATGTTAAATTAATATTTCAGTAAAAGTGTACTGTAGAAAAGTGACAATTGTCAAAATCGTTATTTTTAAACTTTTTGAGTTTTTTTAAAGTAAATAGGTAAAAATATGTTTTGTAAACTTAAAATTTCAGTTTAGATCTGTTTTATATTTTAAAGTCACTAACAGCAATATCAAAAATAAAACACCTAAATTCGCTTTTATTTATATATCTAAAATTAATTATGAGTTATTTTCCTGCAAATCGTCAATACCTTGATTTGATTAAACTCGAGATTTTATTATGAATAAATTAATCACTTCAAATGATAAAAAATTCCATTATTATGATTAAACTTTAATTTTCATAGCATCCGGAAATGTTTTTTTAACATAATTTATAATAGTAGGCCGATATAAGATTAAAAAAATTGTAAGATTAATTTATTTTTCTAAAATGTTAACTACAAAATATATTTAAATATAGAATCCTGCAACAGTTATTTGTATATCAACTAACTATAATATCTGACTCATTAATTCAATTCTGTGAGTAAATACATTTTAAATATTTATTCACTTTACTGAACGATCTGAAATTACAAGTTAGAGCTAATATTGAAATTTAAATCTATCAAAGTATTAAATAGCTTTTCGAAAATGAATATATTTACGAAATAAATTTTAGTATTTTCAAAGTTAGCCCTAATATTTATATTCAATTACTAAGATTATACATCAAAAGTTTATCTAAGTTTTTTTCGAGAAATGAAGGCTTTTTGATAATTTTTTTACTATATTTTATTGAATAATGCTAGGCTCTCTCTTTGAAGGCCTTTGGTCAATTTATGTTTTAAATTTTCTTCAGGTTTATAATTTTTTTTTTAATATTTCTCACAAATTTTATAAGGTCATTATTTTTATTCATTTTTTTATATTTTTATGACATCATATACGCACTTTTAGTTATTTGATAGGGGTAAATTCTTTATTATTTTAAATAAAATTTACCAAATCAGACACATTTGGTAAAATGGGTGGGAATTTCCACTATCATATTTATATGCTTCTTAATATTATTTTAAAAAAAAATTTTCGCTATATTATTAACGGAAATCTCGTAGCAAGCCTGATCTTGTAAGATTTTGTATCTTCACAATAGAAAAAGACAATTGTCACTTTTCTATAACACACTTTCACTGAAATATTAATTTAACATGCTTACTAAACATATTTTTACCTATATACTTTAAAAAAACTCAAAAAAGTTTAAAAATAACGATTATGATAATTGTCACTTTTTTACAGTACACTTTCCCTGAAATATTAATTTAACATGTTTACAAAACCTATTTATACCTATTAACTTTAAAAAAACAAAAAAAAATTCAAAAATAACGATTATGACAATTGACATTTTTCTATACTACAATTTCACTGAAATATTAATTTAACATTTACAAAACATATTTTTACCTATTTACTTTAAAAAAACTCAAAAAAGTTTAAAAATAACGATTATGACAATTGTCACTTTTCTATACTACACTTTCACTGAAATATTAATTTAACATGTTTACAAAACATATTTTTACCTATATACTTTAAAAAAACTCAAAAAAGTTCAAAAATAACGATTATGACAATTGTCACTTTTCTATACTACACTTTCACTGAAATATTAATTTAACATGTTTACAAAACATATTTTTACCTATTTACTTTAAAAATACTCAAAAAAGTTCAAAAATAACGATTATGACAATTGTCACTTCTATAGTACACTTTCACCGAAATATTAATTTAACATATTTACAAAACATATTTTTATCTATTAGCTTTAAAAAACTCAAAAAAGTTCAAAAATAACGATTATGACATTTGTCACTATTACCTTAAAAATTATCTATCAAAAGATATATAATAGATAAAATTATGTAAAATATAAATATATAAAAATCATTTTAAAAATATATATTAAAATATATCAATCAAAAAAATATATTTAAAAAAATCATATAACACAAAAAATAATAAATATAAAAAAAAAATATCAATCAAAAATATATATTAAAAAAACATATAACACAAAAAATAAAAAAATTTAGCGATCATAAGATATATCAAGATAAATATATATTTAAAAAAAAATATCAATCAAAAAAATATATTTAAAAAAATTTATTAAAGAAATCATATAACACAAAAAATAAAAAAAATTAGCGATCAAAATATATATTAAAAAAAAATATCAATCAAAAAATATATTGTAACAAATTAAAATATATTTTAAAAAAAATATAAAAAAAATATAAAATAAATTTTTAATAATAAATTAATATTAAATAATAATAAATAAATCTCAAATAAATAATAAATTTATTAATTTGTAAAATAGAATACATTGCCGGGTTATTTAGGCAATGTATACTTTGCCGAAATAACAAAATTACCCTGCCTACCACTACCTCACATTGCCGAAAATATTCCGGCAATGTATATATCGTAATTTTTAAAGGGATCATGACTATCCGGGATCTTCACGGGATTTAAAGGGATCCCTTTAAAATGGTATTATCACTGGAGCAGAGATTGACCTCCAGTTGAATAAATCTTTTGATTAGCTATCGAATGATACCCTATACTAGACATATCTTATATCATAAGGCCAAAATAAACAAAATTAAAAATTAAAAACGCAACGAAACTCGTGGAAAACGCTTTTAAAATAAGATTCCTCTTTATCACGATTAAAACGTGATAATCCCGTATTATCATTCCTTAATTATCAACCCTAATTTTTTAGTTATCCCTTTAAATCCCGTGAAGATCCCGGATAGTCATGATCCCTTTAAAAATTACGACATATACATTGCCGAATATTTCCCATTGCCGAATATTTCACATTGCCGCTAACATATATAAAGATATATTATAATATATTTATGCAACATCATAAAATCAAACATTAGATACTATTATATATTTAAATTAATTCTGTATGATAATACAATAGTATTAAAAAAAATTTACACATTTTTTATAATTCAAATAATGTCATATTATGTGATTTTTATGTGATTTTTTTTTATGTAAATAGTATATTGTTTTGACTCGTAAATTTTAAAGTATTTCATGAAATAGGAATCCCTGAAGTTTTAATATTTAGATGAGGACAGTATATTCATAACCATCAAGGAAGAGTTTCAATTTTTTTTAATTAAACGCCATTCAAATATAATAATTTTAAAATTTTTTATAATAAATATGACTTTTATAAATAAAATTTTTTGTTTTTTCTATATATATAATCACCGTAATCAAGAAATGAACGTTTTCGTATAATCTTAATATTAATTTTTCCTATCATCTTAATGTTAATTTTTATTTTTTCTTTCAACTTTCCTATACTCTTAATGTTAAATAAATCGATGAGACTATATATCTCTAATGTTAAATTTTAAGAAAATATTTTGTACATAACGGGATTCGAACCTATGACTTAACGTTTTATAAGCAAACGTTCTTCCACTCAATCACCTTCTATATTAAATTTTGTAATATAATTTTTCTTATATATGTTAATATTTTGCTATTAACATATTTTTCAATTAATTTATATAATTTAGATCTTATTGTGTTATATTAAAAAGAATACTAACCTTACCTCAAATTATGGTAAGAATGAATATATTAAATTTAAAATAGCAAATTAAATTATATCTAGCCAATTGAAAAATAAACATTTATCTCACATATTAATTTTAACGTAAGTATTTATATCCAATCAAAGTAAAATTTAATAATTTTTATAAAATTATTTTTATATTACAATTTAGATTTAACAAAAAAATTTAAATTATTTACCACCCCAAAATATGGGAGTAAAAATTTTTTTTATCACAACCACAATATGGGAGCTCTGCAAATAGTATAAAATACAATATCTTCCCATGCCAGAAAATTAACCTCCCTCACTAATCCTAAGTACTTATTATAATTTAGATTTAACAAATAAATTTAAATTATATTTAGCCAATTGAAAAATAAACATTTATCTCATATTACCACCCCAAAATATGCCAGTATAAAATTTTTATCTCAACAACAATATTTGAACTCTGGAAATGACATACAATACCAATTTATCAATCAAAATCTACCCTACATTTTTAATTACAATTTCATATATTTTACGCTAAATTTAATAAAATGAATAAATAATTATTAAAATTTGTCATTTATTTTATATAAAAAAATGTATTTAAAAAAAAATTTCATATAATAGTCCCCAACATTCTTGACGGGTTATCAACTAGTATATATATGAAAGTATTATTAAAAATAAAAAGCAATTTGTCAATAAGAAGTTTTAAAATACTTTCCTCCTTTTAGACTAAGGTAAGTTACCAAAGGCGTAGCCAAAGGGGAGGGGGGTTGAAATTTCCCCCTTCGAAAATTTGTTTTCGTAAATATCATTTTATACTAATAACAATTAACTCTCCACAAAACCCCCTCCCAACCCCCTCTACTTCAAAAATGTATAAAATATATCAATACAAACAAGAATCTGATAGAAAAATTAGTAAAAGTTAATTATTAAACTAACGACTATAATTATATTTTTTTAGAAAAAACCTTTAATATAAAAAAGAGTGAAAACCCAAAAATTATTTTTATAGAACCTCAAATAAAATTTATGGGGAAACCCTACCTAATAGTGCCCCCCCCCCCTTCCTTTAACCAAATCGTCGCCTATGTGGGTTACTATAACCATTTACTTTTAAGAACATTAATCTCATGTTAATCATATCTAATTGTCTATAGAAAGTT
This sequence comes from Gordionus sp. m RMFG-2023, assembly GCF_954871325.1. Lineage (NCBI taxonomy): Eukaryota > Metazoa > Nematomorpha > Gordioida > Chordodea > Parachordodidae > Gordionus > Gordionus sp. m RMFG-2023. The sequence continues at coordinate 27,367,219 of NC_088776.1, forward strand.
TTTCTAATGTTTTCTTAACTTTTAATTTAGGCCTTCAAGGATCTTGGGCATCGCATTTCAAACTAATTACATCAGTTTTGTATTCTCCGTTAAATGGATAAAACAGTCATTAATGATAGATTCGTATTACCAATTTTATGTCAAACTACCTCCTATATCCCACAACATCCCTTATATCATCATTCCATTGTTCTAGGCTAAAGATCCGCCCGAAAAATGGAGCTAATAAAATGATGCACCATTCTCTGCACAAATATTAACTTCATACTAAAAGATATGTATATAATTAATCTCACAGTTGATTCGTAATTGATTTTAGTTTTTAAATCAATTTGTTCAGTTATTCATATTTTCAGTTTAAAATAAAATGGTTTTTCAGTTTTTAAAATATTTGCATAATTTTTAATTGATATTTTCAGTGTTAATTAATGTTCCAGTTTTAATATCAACTCAATGTATGCATTGGCGAAGCCATAAATATTTTATGGATGGGGGGGGGGGGTAAATTTTTTTGGGTGCTTCGCTCTCAAGCCCGGAATGGCCGTACTTTAGCGAGGCCCCTCTTATAAAAAATTAATATATATTATTGATTTCTGTTCCTATCTTTATATCATCTCCGTTAAATTTCTCTGAACAATTGGAAGCATTAATTCTAAAATATTACAGTTTTTGTGGTTTCTTACTGATTTTAACTGCAACCATATTAGTAACAAAATCTTGGCCAACCTTAAGGGTATAAGCGACTGAAAACATTTATTCTGCAAATTTTATCAATGTTTAGTGCTTAATTATATATTAATCCGTTTGATAGACAATATAAAGAAAAATGAAAATTGCGAAAATGGGTAACATGCCAAAATAGAAAATGTAAAAACTATGTATCAAGTGTGCGCTAATATTTAGTGCCTGACTATTATACATTCGATTCCTCACTCAAATATGGGAATCATAATAAAACTGAGTTATTAACAAAATGAAAAAAACTAAGAGCACGCTTTAAGAGTGAAGTGAGACAACTTGAAAACCCTAATTCTGAAACTTATACCAAAACATTAAATAAGACATTATTAGTATATATTATTATATCTAATTTATAATTAATTGTTTATAAAATATAAATTACAAAATAATTAAGGTCCCCTCCCCCTCCTTGTCTACGCCTAAAAATAATTGAAGGTGGGAGATAGTTCTTTTATATATTATTTTATTCAAAATATATCAACATATTAATAATTTAAAAATACAAGATAAGAGCAATTTATATACTAAATAAATTATATTAGCCAATCAAAAAAATCAAGATTTGAAGATAATTCCGATATTTGCTAAATCTTCTCCAATTGAATTTAAAATATAAATATAAATGCAATTATATCAGGCCATAAATATAATCAATTTATATTATTTTATTGATTTATAAGAGCCATATATGGTCTTCCTTTTCTCCTATTTAGCCTATATGTATTTTTTTAGCAGCAGAAGATGGTTTTGGGCATGTTTAAAATACGCATTCCCAGAAACTATGCATCCCCTATTATAGAAATGCAATAAAATTATTATAGAATGTATTTAGCTTATCGAGCTGATTTAGAAAATGTTTTTTTAATTTAAAAAAAACTGGCAAATTAATAAAATATTTAAACAAATTTATACATGATTAAAATACACATCTCCATACGTCCTTGATAATTCTGCGTTTAAAAAAAATGAATGCATAATCATGTGCTCTTTAAAAGAATTCAGAAATTATTAACTTTTAAAAATAATTTTTAAATTAGTGGGATATAGAAAAAACATTTCTTTTTTTTTGAATAAACTTCGCATCCCCTAAAAAAGGCTCTAATTTAAAAAAAATAAATATAGAATCATGTTTAGCTCTTCGATCGGATTTAGAAAATGTCAAAATTAATTTTAAAAAAAATCCTTAAATATCGGGAAATTTTTTTTGACTAAATTACGCATCCCCTATTGTAGAAGTGTATAAAATTAATATAGAAGCGTGTTTAGCTTATTGAGAGGAAATAGAAAATGCAATTTTTAATTTTTTAAATAACTGATAAAATAGTTTAAAAAAACACTCCATCCTCAATATAAAATATCCGATAAATCAAATCAATTTATATTTTCTACCAATAAACGATTATTCATAATTTAGATTATTTTCGATTAGTGATAATTTATTTACACATTTTTTTAAACCTAACATTTTCCAAATGCCCCTAAAATGTTAGATATAATTCTTTTATTTTTTATTCGCTATTTATTATCTATAAGATTCGTTGTTTAGTCAAAAAAAAATATGTGTTTTTTGAATACTAAGTTTACAAATAAAATTATTATTAACATTTTCTGAATTCAAAAGTGCTAAACATGATTCTGCATTCATTTTTTAAAAAGAGTGCATAATTATCGAGGATGTGAAAGGTGTCGAGGATGAGTATTATCTTTCCAAAAAGTTTTTTATTTTTATATTTTACTAATTTTCCAGTTTGTTTAAAAATTAAAAATAACATTTTCTATATCCATAAGCTAAACAAAATCCTATATTAATTTTATTAAATTTGCGCTACTATAATAGGAGCTGCGTAGAGATGTGTAGTTTAATAAAAAAAAATCGATATTAAAATTTTAAAAAAAATTATATTAATATTTTCTGAATCTCCTTGAAGGGAAAACATGATTCTATATTTATATTTTAAAATTAGAGCCTTTTTAATAAGAGATGCGTAGGGATTGGTATAAAAATAATAAGTGTTTCTTCAATATCCCACTATGTTAACAAATTTTTTTAAAAAAATATTCACATTTTCGAATTCCTTTAAAAATCTAAATATGATTCTGCAATTATTTTTTTTTAAATAGTGCAAAATTATCTAGGATGCAGCATTTGTTGGGGGTGCGTATTTTGGTCATCCAAAAAGTGTTTTTTTTCATATTTTATAATACAAGTTTGTTTTAAAATTAAAAATAACATTTTCTGTATCATCTTAATTAACCCAATTCAGGCGCGTACGCAGGAATTTGGTCTGGGGGAGGGGGGTGAATAATAAAATTTTTTAAGAAATATTATTGTTATTTAAAAATATTAAGCATAGATTTATAAGGAGTAATAACTTTTCTAATACACAATTTTAAATAAAAGTGAATTACAAAAAAATTATATATATATAAACCGGCATTGAAAAACTATAAAATAAATGTGAATTATAAAATATAAAGTGAATATAACCAAAATATGAATTACTTAAATGACCCAAAATTGAAATTTGAATTTTTTGAGCCTTTAAAATTTATATATAAAGTATAAAAAATTTAAATGTTGGAAATATAAATTAATTCACAAAGTTTCTTAGGAATAATTGTATTTTGTATGTTTTGAGCTAATTTTTCAATTATCTACCCTTGCTTGACGTTAAATGCCTATGAATATTCAAAAGATCCAAATCATTCAATCTACTTTCAGAAGTTGTATTTCATAACTATGTTTTTCAGAGACTTGCTTTTTTTAAACATACCCGGGCTGGGCCCGAAACTTTTAAAAAAAAACACTCGGGCTGGGCCTAAAAATTTTTTTTAAAAAAATATCCGGGCCGAGCTGTATATTTTAAAACTAAATATTTGAAATCGCCATTATTAGCTATAAAAATCAATTATAAATATAATTTATTTTAAAAGAATTCAGGCCGGGCCTGAAAATTTTCAAAAAAACTGGGCCGGGCCTGAAAATTTTTTTAAAAAAAACCCAGGCCTAAAAAATTTTAAAAAAAAATCCGGGCCGTGCCCTGAAAATGGTACCTCTGCAGGGCTCTGTTATTCTTCTTAAAAAAGAGAATGTTTATGGGAAGAGTTGCTAATATATATAACCATTTTATTACATTGGGAATATAATCTAAAATGTGTTTGAAATAATGCAAAGCATCAATAGCATTTTTGGGATTGTATCAACCATAGTTAATCTTTTATTAGTTATTCAGCTAATAAGGCATCATTAGATACTTTAACATCTTCATGATAAAAATCTAACGAATATTTATTTTATTTTTTTCTATCACCATCTGAAAAAGGTTGGAAAGGCTTTTGCGGAAGTAATATCTGCGGATTTGTAAGTGCTGTTTGATGAATTAAAAACCATTCATTTATTTGGGTTACAAATATATCTAAGAGAGGGGACATTTGTTTTATAATACTCTTCTACATCCTATATTAATGTTTTGACAATGAGCTTGCTTGCAGCAAGTCGAGGGGGACAAATTTTAAACACGTATAACTCTGCTTTTAAATCAGTGGCGTCGCTAGGAGGGGACGCGCAGGGGCTCGAGCCCTCTGAAAAATTTGAATAGCCCCCTGAAGCAAAAATTTTTTTTTTAATTGCTCCTTAATATCTCCTTGAACTAAAAATAAAATTTTTTAATTGCCCCCTGAATGATTTCTTCTATAATTCTATTGAGTAATCACTTCCCTTTTCAACTTCCTCTGATAAAAAGTTATAAATTCCTTGAAGGTATTCCGTCAAAAATCTTGACTTACAAACGATGAACTTATTCACGCCATTGGACTCGGACTTAACTGCGATATAGTCATACAATATTCATGTGCGCTATGTCATATTCCTGTTGAGTCAAAAAAGTCGCCATTCCCTGTATTGCAAAGACGTAGAGGCAGATTTCTAAAACTTTTAAATACAATGACAATTTCTTAAAATCTGCTGACATATTTTCCACCCTCGAGCCGACTGAAATTTGTAACACAGATGGTAAACGTCCTGATGGCCCACCCAAGATAAAAGAGCGGTGAGTCCCTAACCTGAATTTTTCTTGTGTATAATCACACCCTATAACTTAAATCCGAATGCTATAGCAGAGGCAGAAAATCTGCTAGATATTCTTCTCGCTGCCTTCCAACCATTATTCAAACAAATCATAACTACAAAGCTAACTTCTCAGTCACTCACGCCCAATGACGTATTATATAGATTTAATTTTATTAAAAATTAATAAAACTATCTAAAATTTTATTAAATGAATACTATTTTAATTATTAGATTAGATTTCACATATAAATTATATGTTCACTCTGTCAACTTGCAATCAAATTCTGTGTTAAAAATATATCAATATCACTCACTAAATATTAAATTAGAATTAACAGTTGAAGCTTAATTGACTTTTATTATTTAAATTATTATATAACCTTAATTAAATAAATATAATCATTTTTTAATTGAAAATTAACGAATTTAATATTGTAATTAGCCGAGTTCAAAATCACTAATCAACTATATTTTGACTATTAATTTTAATTATCATGTCTCTTTCTAAAATTATCTTTAAGGTCCAAATCCAAATGAGTATAAGATATTTATTTATAAAAAGTAAGTAGTTAAATAGTTTATAATCCTTTATAATATATTATTATTTGTTAAATATTAGGTAAAATGCCACCTTTACAGACATATTTGACAGTTATATAATATATTACAGTTAATAATTTTAAAATCTTAATAATAATGCTTTTGATAATAAATATAAGTAACAATTTGCATTCAATTATTTAACGCCATCTATTTATTAAATATATTATTAAAATTAAACTTCTTATTATTCATCCCACAATGGATGTAATAAATTAGATATCTCTTCTTCTCTTTTTTTACGTGTTTTTAGGAAAGCTATTTTTTCTTCTTTGAAAAACAGTTTTGAGTTAAATTTTTAATACGAATATATTTTTGATATTATTACAATCTATTATTATTTTAAGATATAATAAACCAACTAGAGGTGGTGCGACAATAATATATAAAATATTAATTACTTTCATCATAACACTCTGGTTCTTATTTTATAGTTAAATAATGTTTCATTTCTAATATAGCATCCTTACCGTGTAAATAACTCAAAACTTCAATATATTTGCATAATTTCTTCTAAAGAATTTTACTGTATTTGTTTTATCAATTTATCTAACATAATAAATTCTAATATGGGTTATCATCGTGAGTGTCATGACCTTTTGTCAATGTAACTTGCTAGAATTATATTTCCTTATGTGGTTTTTAAAAACCATTATCAATTGAGGCATATGTATGAATTAATTAACCTTTTTTATAAAAATTTTTTATATCAGCAATCGAAAATATTTTATACTGTAATAAATAGATTTTTTATAAAAAATATTATTTTTAGAAATCGCCCCCCATAAATTTTTTTTTAGCTGAGCCCCCTGAGATTGTAAAGGCTAGCGACGCCCCTGTTTTAAATCAACAATAACATATAAAATATGTTCTTCATCAACATTAGCTCTAATTTTCTTGAGTTCTAATAAAATGCTTTCCGCTATTCTCATCTTCTTAATCAAGTCAATGTCATATTTTTGAAAAGTATTACATAAAATAGTTGTATAATTAAATAATACATTCTAATGAGAAAAAATATTTGAAATAAGTTATGAATTCAATAATTTTCTTGCTTCTGAGAAAATATTTCTTTCAAGCCATAGTAATAGCATTAATAATCGGTTCTTCTAACTCAATAAAAGCTGTTATGCTTGATGGCGAAGACTCGATTTCGTTGGACAAGCTTGCAATTTCTTTCTTCCTGTTGGACAAGGAGTTTCAAAGATAATTATTATTTGACTAGAAATTTAGATAAATAATACGCCACTAAAATTGAAAATAATAGGTAAATTACGCCAAGGAAAACTTGAAATCGAAATTAATTGATAAAATAACTTAGTAGATGAATATGATAAATAAATGCAATTAAATATATATATGAGATAGGAATAAATATAAACAAATATAAATTAATATTAATAATAATATTTTTGAAAAATATAATCAGGCATCTGCATTTTTTGGCTTGGGGGGGGGGGGAGATTTGCCCCCCCCCATTTCCCTCTGCGTACGCGCCTGACCCAATTCTATATTAATTTTATTAAATTTGAACTCCTATAATAGGGGACAGGGATCCAAACCGAAACGAATATCGGTTCGGTTCGGGTTCAGGTTCGGATAAAAATAACGGTTCAAGGTTCAGATTCGGTTCGTAAAAAATTAAAATATCGGTTCGGTTCGAACCTCTAAAAACCAGTTTTTGTATTCAAACCTACATTCTAATTATGTATAGGGAAAATATTTTTTATTTTATCATTAATTTAAAAAACACATGTATAAAACCTTCATTTTTATTAATTGCACATTATTATTTTATTTAATTTATAAATATAAATATAAAAATAAATATCAATGATTAATTTTAATATGATCAATATTTTCCTTTTTTTTACTTAAATTTTTTTTATTAAGCCGCACAATTAATATATTTTCGAAATTCGTCTCACTCAAATTACATCTATAAGGAGATAGTATAAATTTAATTGTTAAAAAACATCTTTCCACACTACTTGGGTAGCCGGCACTGCCAATATGACATCAGATTTGATGTCTCATTTATAATAATATTTTGGATTTAATTTTTCTCTAAGCATTATAATTTATAAGTTTAAAATATTTAAAAAATCTTGTAAATAACTTCTTTTTTTTTTTTTCTCTTTAGCTTTCACCTTTTCTGGTGGTAAGCTCCTTCAACATCTCTCTCCACTTTATGTTATTCGTACAATCTCTTTTATCTATTTTATACTTCTTTATATTGGCTCTAACTTTATGGCCCCATTGAAGTTTTGGCCTTCCTCTTTTACGTTTGCCCATCACTTCCAATCTTTCAACTTTATTTCCTATGTAGTTCATAGGCCTTCTCATTGTGTGCCCATACCACCTAAGTCTGTTTACCATTAACTTAGTCTTAATGGGCACTACCTTTAAACTATTTAGTATTCTTGTACTGCGCACCTTATCCTTTCTTGTTACCCCAGCAATCATCCTCAGCATTCTCATCTCCATAGTTTGTAGACTTCTCACGTCTGATTCTTTGGTTGGCCATGTTTTCGAACTATATAGAATAGTTGGTTGTACTATGGAACTGTAAATTTTTCCCTTTAATTTGTGTGGGACTCTTTTGTCAAATAGCACTCCAGATAAAGATCTCCACTTTAACCACCCTTGATTAATCTTATTCTTTATCTCTTTTTCTATTGTGCCGTTTGTTTGTATAGTGGAGCCCAAATATTTGCAGCTTTCAATTGCGGATATCTGCCAATCATTTATATCAATACTCTCCGTTTCATCTCCTCCTATCACCATATACTCCGTCTTTTCTCTATTTACTTTTAATCCGTGCGTTTCTAGGATATTTATCCAATTCACTAACCTTTCTTTCATTTCATCCTTGGATTCGGCAAGTATCACAATATCATCTGCAAATATCATATTCCACGGGACTGTTTGAGGTATAGACTGTGCTAATACATCTATTACTGTAATGAAGAGAAGTGGGCTGAGAGCCGACCCTTGATGAACTCCTTCGGCTATTGTGAAGCCTGCTGAAGTACCTGTTGTGCTACGGACCATTGTTGTATGTCCCATATACATATCCTCTATTATTTTTATATATTTTTCGGGAACTTTTTTGTGGCGTAGCGCCCACCAGATAAGTTTTCTTGGGATTCTATTGAAGGCCTTTTCTAGATCGAGAAAGACCATGTGTAGCTTTTTGTTCTTTTCCCTGTATTTTTCACTCATTTGCCTAATTGCATGGATAGCATCGGTTGTTGATCTTCCAGGCATAAAGCCAAACTGTGTCTCTCCTATTTCGATTATATCTCTTAATCTTTTTTCTATTATTTTTTCGTATAGTTTTAGACAGTGTGACATTAGTTTTATGCCCCTGTAATTTTGACAATTGTGTGGATCCCCTTTATTTTTGAAGATAGGAACTAGATAGCTCTGCCTCCATTTTTGGGGGACCTCTTCATTTCCAAATATTTTATTGTACAGATTTGTGAGGAGATGTATTCCATCATCTCCTAGTGCTTTAAGGCTTTCTATTGGAATATCGTCTGGACCCCTAGCTTTGTTGTTTTTCATATGCTTGAGGCATGTGATTATTACTTGTTCTGTTATAGGTTGTACAAGGTTTTGACAAGGGGAGTGTTCGTCGAGATGCAATATGTGGGAATTAAAGTTGAGAAGCTCCTGAAAATATTCTTTCCATCTATTCATTATTTCTTTTTCCTTTATTATCAATTTCCCATCTTTATTTTTGATTACTTTCGGAGCTCCGTTTATATCCCTAGAGTTCTTTTCTTGCTGTTTGGCTAATCTGTATATTTTATTTTGCCCTTCTTTGGTATGTAGATCTTCGTACATGTCATCGTATGCAATAGATTTGGCCCTAGCCACCGCCTTTGTAGCTAATCTCTTGGATTTTTTGTATCTTGACTTGTCATCTGCATTTTTGGATTTGTACCATATTTTATAAAGGGCTTTTTTCTCCTGTATAGTGGTTTGTACCTCTTGATTCCACCATCATAGTTCTTTGTGTGATTTGTTGCCTCCTCTTGTCAAGCCTAGCGTCGATTTTGCAGTGTCTATTAATCTGGATGAAAGGTCTGTCCATATTTTTTCACTGACTTGTGAGCAATTTATTGTTTCAATGTTTGCATTGATTGCAAAGGCATCTGTCATTGTTTTTAATTTGCCCCATTTGATGCATGGTTCCAGTTTTATCTTATTTTGAGTGGATTTATTTGAGATTTGTAAATCCATGATTAGTAGCTTGTGTTGCGCGGCGATATCTTCTCCTGGGATGACTTTGCAGTCTATTACATCTTTTAATCTTCTGCTAGAGATTAGCATGTAATCTATCTGTGTTTTCCTAGTACCACTTTCATATGTTATTAAATGACTGTCTTTTTTCCTATAGTAGGTGTTGGTTAAGGCAAGGTCGAAGGCTTGCGCAAATTTCAGTACGTGCTCTCCTTCATCATTTCTTTCTCCGTATCCAAAACCACCATGATGCCTTTTGTAGCTATCTCTTGCTTTCCCCACATGCGCATTTAAGTCACCACCAATTATGACTAGGTCATCCTTAGGGATTTTCATTACAGCTTCATCAAGGATAGCTCTAAAGTCATCTTTCTCTTCTTCCTTGCAACCCGTTTGAGGAGCATATACTGATAGGATGTGTATTATTGATTGACCAATGCAGAGTTTTATCTTCATTAGTCTATCAGAGATCCTGTTGACTTCTACTACTGAAGAGGTTAGGTCTTGGCTGAGGATGATGCCGACACCGTTCCTATTGCTAACAAGTCCATTATAGTACAATTTATACCCATCTCCAATCATCAAAGTTTTCTGTCCTTTCCATTTCGTCTCTTGTATGCACGCTATATCAACTTTTCTCCTGTTCAACATTGATGCCAATTCTCTCGTCTTATCTTTAGGCGTCCCAATATTCAAACTTGCCAGTCTTGTCTTCTTTGCTTTGACCTTTACTTTATTTTTCACAGGATGGAGGTCTACACCCTGCGCGTCGCATGGAGGGAACGCCCTAGCTTTCATATTCATATTTTCATTTGTGTCCTTCATTTTGTTTATTGGACAGGTATCCTTAGCACCCGGCTGTCCAGGCCTGTCGGTGACCGGGGTGTCATCTCTAAACTCCGAAATTCATCATACCATATGTCTTTACACATCAGTCATCGAAGAAAAACTTGAAAGTTTTTATGGTTCTTACCAGGATTGAACCCGCGTCCTTGTTCATGCTCGTGTTTCCAAGCCTACATCTTACCCATTAGGCCACCCCGGCGATCTTGTAAATAACTATATACTAAAATTTATAAAAATTATGACTGTCACTTATCAATCAAATTTTATTTTTAAAACAATTCGAATATAATTGGAATTTTTTAATATACTAATAATAACTTACATATTATTTTATAAGCATAAAATCATGAGGCTCGAACCGGTTCAAAGGCATTTTAGCGGTTCGTTCAGCCAGAAATTTTTTTAGCGGTTTAAATTCGGTTCAGGTTCTATAAAAAATACCGGTTTTTAGCGGTTTAACGGTTTGGTTCAGGTTCGGTTTGGATCCCTGATAGGGGATGCGTAGCCCGTACCGGGAGTATTTACAAGCTCCTTTTTAGACCAACCTATTGATATATTTACTAATGGTTGTTTTAGTTTTTGGAGTACCAGTGGGCAAATTTTTTATTATCTCCTGGATAGTAAGAATGTTATCCATTAATAAGCTGATGATGTATCTTTCAATTATGGAAGAATCTTTTTTCTTACTTTCTCTATTTTGAATATTGTAATCTTTTAGAGGATCTCCATTTATTTCTGGGAATTATTGAGTTTCTTTATTAAATATATATATGTAAATTAATCTCGTAATTATTGTATATCATATGATAATTGGTATATGTATATATGATTGATGTCCATCATCACGATGATATTTTGTATATGACATTAATAATATATATAATATATCTCATTTATAACATATCCCTACACATATGATCTTACAACTCCTCAATCAGCCGATTTGTAGGTTTCCTAGATCTTTGTGATTTCGGCGTTTCTAGTTTTCCGTTACCTTCCACATTTTCCAAAATCTCAACTATATCCGACTCTCTATTTTTTTTATTTTCTTCCTCTCTCTCTGACTCCATATTTTCCTTATTTTCTTCCACTGGCCCAGACTTTTCCATTTCTTTAGCTACCTCACTTTTTCGAAATTGATCCGCATGCTTTCGTACCATTCTATCCTTGCTTTCTACCAAATAAGAATATCTACCAGTTCTGGATTTTATAACTCCTTCTCTCCAACCTGAATTTATTTCGTTATGCACTCATACCGGTTGTGCAATCTCAAATTCCCTCATTCTGTGTTTATCATGCGCTGCTTTTGTCGTATATTAGATCGTTCCATTTCATCCCTAACATTTGGATGTAACCAATTTAATCCCGTTTTTAAATTTCGCCTTAACAATAACTTTGCCGGTGAACGTCTAGCTGATTGATGCTCGCCCATTCTATATGCTATCAAAACTTCTCCCATAGCTTCCTCCGGCTCCCTGATGTCTTTCCTAGTTGCAAAATATCGACTCTTGAAGGTTCGTATTGTTCTTTTCGCTAAACCTTTCGTTTTTGGATGGTACGGTGTTGTATGTATCAATTTAATATTTTTATCGAAACAAAATTTTCGAAATTCTCCAGAAATAAATTGAGGGCCATTATCTGATACAATTTGTCTAGGTGTTCCAAACCGTGCGAACCATCTCCTTAACTGATTATTGTCGTAGACGTGGTCTCTCTCATTAACTCAACCTCAACCCATTTAGTATGTGCATCAACTCCAACTAACCATGAATACGAATCAATAGGCCCCGCGAAATCCAAATGAATTCGTTCCCATGGCATATTAGATATGTTACACGAATATAAAGGAACCTACATAATATTCGACCGGTTACTTTGACATGGTATACATTGACGAACATATTGTTCAATGTCTTTATCGCAATTAGGCCACCGACAATACATTCTAAAAATTGATTTCATAGCATTTATTCCTGGATGCCCTCTGTGTATAATCGTTAATATTGATTTCCTCAAAACAGTTGGAATTACCAACTTCCCATTCCATTCAATAACAACATGATCTACTGACAATTCCTCTCTACGATTATTAAAACAAACTAACTCTGCATCTTTTTTCGCATCAAACCCCACCCATCCACGCTCAATGTTTTTAACTACTTTTTTAAGCAAGCTATCATTCCTTGTTTCTTTCTGGAGTTCAACTTGACTAAAATTTATATCGTGCAAATTTATAGCTCTGATTTTTAATGCATGTTTTGATCGTTATTTGACTCTATGCCTTCTACTGGCAGTCTAGATAATGTATCAGCTACTATATTTTCTTTTCCTGGACGATATTCAATATCAAAATCATATGCAGACATTTTCCAAGCCCAGCGCGTTAATCGACTATTGGATATTTTTGGTAGTTTCCGTTTATCACCAAATAATTTTTCCAAAGGTTTTTGATCTGTTCGCAATATAAATTTTCGACCAAAAATGAAAGTATGAAATTTTTCCATTCCAAACAAAAGTGCTTGTGCCTCTTTTTTATTGGCGCATAATTTTTCTCTGACTCCAATAATGTTCGCGAGGCAAATGCGATAGGTCTGCTAATACCTTTTTTTACTAAATGACACAGCACAGCTCCAAAACCAGTGTTGGAGGCGTCACATTCCAATATAATTGGCAAGTTTGGTGAATATGGAATTAGTGTTTTATTTGTTGACAAAAGCTGTTTTATTTTATCAAATACCTCTTGTTCCCTGTCCGACCAACCCCAGCAACATTTAATGCTTGTTAATTTATGCAGTGGAGCAGCAATTACATGTAGATGTGGCAAAAATCTCTCGTGATAATTCACAAGTCCTAAAAAAGATCGTAATTGGTGTATATTATTAGGAGTTGGTATCCTTCGAATAGCATCTATTTTTTCTTTCGCTGGGTGTATTCCATTTTTGTCTATTACAAAACCTAGAAAAGAAACTGATTCATTTAGAAAACGTATTTTGACCCATTTTGCCTTCATACCCACCTGTTTTACTTTCATTAATACTTTTTTTACGTTATTCAAATGTTCTACATCATTTTTCCCCGTTATGATAATATCGTCAAGATATACTCCGGTCATTTGGCAGTCCTGTAGTAAATTATCCATATACTTTGGAAAATGGTCGGCACACTAGAAAGACCGAAAGGCTTACATTGATATTGGAAATAACCAATATGGGTTGATATGGTTAAGTATTCTTTTGAACTCTCTTTTATTGGTAATTGTAGATATGCAACTTTCAAATCTATTACCGTAAATTTCAACCCATCTTTTAATTTGGTTATAGATCATCCACCGTTGGTATAATATGATAATCGTATAAAATATATGGGTTTAATGTCACCTTAAAATCAGCACAAATCCTGATTTCTTCACTTGTTTTGAGTACGTTTACTGTTGGAGTAGCCCACGTCATACCTTTTTTTGTTGGGTCAATCTCCTTCAATATTCCCGATTTAACCAATCTATCGAGTTCCTTTTCAATTGGTTTTCGTAATGGAAAAGGTACTCTACGAGCTGGCCATGATTTCGGCCTTGCTGCCTCACTCAGATGTATGCTAACTTCCATATCATTCACCCGTCCTGGCTTGTCATCAAAAACACTGAAAAATGTTGTCGTTATGCCAACAATTTGTTTATCGGTTGTCATAACCTCTTTACTTGTGATACTACGTATAGTAACTTGTCGTGGGATAAACATAGTAAATGCCTGTATCCATGGTAGTCCAAATAATGGTATGTCATTTGAACGGATCACCACAATTGGTAGTGATCTGCTTATCTTTTCAAGACGAACCCTTAACATAATCTCACCAAGTACATCCAGCGGTTGGTTACCATATACTGATGAGGGTTTAATTGGTCCAAGCTTGGGTCGGCCAATTTCATTCCAATATTGTTTCCCAATCACCGATACCTGTGCCCCCGTATCATAGTCAAATTCTATAGGTACTCCATTTATCCTAACAGATATCTTCGTACTATTTCTACCAATTTGGAAAATATTTATAATTGAATCTGATGAGTCATTATCATCTTGATGCATAGCATGTAACTTCCGTCCCTTACAATATTTAGCATAATGCCCTACCTTTTGGCAATTATAACATTTCACCCTTGATGCAAAACAAAGGGGGGTGAGTTCTTCCACATTTTGAGCATTGATTGTACTTACACATATCATTATTGTTAAATTTACTGTTATCTCTGAACTTAAAATTATTATTATTATTATTGTAATAACTAAAATTTCCTTTTTCTTTATTATTATATGGGTACTTTTGATTAGAAAAATTTCCTTGATTATTCTGTATCTGCTCATTAGATTTATTGACTATTTTTACCATCATATTAATCACTTCATCCTCAGCTCTTTCCATTGCCAAAGCCATATTTAAAACCTGTTGAAAACTCACCCTTTTTCCCATGTCATTTATTCCATCTAGAAATCTGGTGCGAATATCTTTCTCCAATGCAACCATTTTGATTCCAGCCACCATCTGATCTTTCATTCTCCCATCCAGGTCAGATTCAAATTTACACTCTTGTGCCAATTTTTTAAGTCGGTCTGCAAACTCAGCAACTGCTTCACCATCCCCTCTTTCTATCCGAATAAACTTAATTCTCGAGCTGAATAACGTTGAAATAGGCTTAAATACTTTTTTTACCCACTTCAATTATCTCCTCATAATTAAGTTCCTTCAAAATTCTTGGATATACAAAAGACCTCATCTCTGACACATTACTAATCCCCATATAAGCAAATAATAATTTTTTCTTGGTTTCATTATTTATTAATATACCTCTTACCTTCAACACATCATCTATATACTCAATATAATCTTGAAAATTGTTTTGTTTATCATAATTTTCAAATTTCATTTGTATAATATTATTTACTTGATTAATATTATTCGTTTCAATTGATTAATATTTTTCGTTTCACTTGATTAATATTATTCGTTTCACTTGATATATTCAATTCACCACTAGTAATTGGTTTTATTCTTTATTCATTATAAGAACTCGTCGCAATCGTTGCCAATATTGATTTTCTTTATTAAATATATATATGTAAACAATCTCGTAATTATTGTATATCACATGACAATTGGTATATGTATATATGATTGCTGTCCATCATCACGATGATATTTTGTATATGACATTTATAACATTAATAATATATATAATATATCTCATTTATAACAGGAATGTGTGGTGTCTAAATTTATTAACCGATATCGTAGACATTTCAACGTATTTTGCGAGATTTTTATTTGATGTTTTTCCAGGGTTGTGCATTTGATCGGTCAAATACAATTCGGTCAATTGACCGATATTTGACCGGTCAAATTCAAATAAATGTTTTTTACACCAATATTACCTTTATTTTGCATTTATATAATATTATAATAAATCTATGTATAATAATAAATATCATAATATTTTTTAATTCATTCTATAATCAATGTTTCACCCTCCGCGGCAGAGTCTTGTTCCGATTCATATTCAATATCATTATTTTCTTTAATATTTTTAATCAATCTTAAATTATGATACACTCTTACTAATTTTCCTGCTGTAGAAGCCTTTAATCTATTTCTGTTTTTCGTGTGAATATTGCCCCAAACCGACCAATTTCTTTCAGAAGAAGAAGTCGAACTAGGAAATGTTAGTAAAATATTAGCGACTTCTCTTAATGGGCAAGGTGGGCAAAATGCATTCCATCAACTTGAGGCCGAAATTTGATTGTTTCTTATGGAAGTTACAACTTTCTACATATTATGGCTATTAAATATACCGCATTTGCTTCTGAAATTTACTATATTACTCAAAATATTTTGATTATCACCACTTTGTAAAATACCCAATGCTTCATCAAATTCAGTATTAGTAAGATGCTCCCCTTGATATTGGGGGTCCAATAAATAAGCAGTAGATCAGTTTTTCTCTTTTCAAACATAACCTTATTTTTTTTTCTTGAGATGGAGAAAATATAGAATCATGGCATGATTGTATTATGTGTTTTTCCAAATTAAGCATCTCGTTTTTTACTTGGGCCAAAGTACATTTATATCCTTGCACTTTCAACAATGAGGTAGCTAAAGGTTGGAGTATAGCTAAAAATTTTAAATTTTTCGTCCAAAATTCTTCGTTTAATATATTATTGGTAATTTCTATGGGACAAATATCACAAACAGCTTCTTCAACAACTGATGCTTTTAGACCTTTCTTGCATATTTGAATTTGCTCCATATATTTTATTGACGATGCCCATCTTGTTTGGCTAATTGTACTTAATGTAGATGGTATGCCATGAAGATTCTTATTCCTGGTCAATACTGCAGCTGGTATGTGTTTATTCTTGAAAAATTTAACAATTTTTTTAATTATTGAAATATGGTCACTGAAGGCGTTCAATCGTTCAAAATCGTGAAAGAATAACTGCAAAGTATGCGCTACACAACCATAACATTGTATATGATTATAAATAGATTCAGATTTTAGAATTCTCCAGGCTGCTTTCATGTTAGCGGCATTATCAGTAACTAAAGAATATACTTTTACCGGATTCAATTCATGAATTACATTTTTAAATTCCTGGGCAATATAATCTGCCGTATGGCGATTTTCCTCAGTATTTAGAAATTTGTAGAACACTGGAACAGGCGTCATCACCATAAAATTAATAATACTCTCGTTTCTAATGTTGCTCCAGCCATCTGATACAATTGATAAGTAAGGAGCTTTATCTATTATATCTGCAACTCTCACCTCCATATCACCTGACGCTTTGTCTAGAAGATATCCAGCCAGCTGCCTTCTACTGGGTAATGTGTAAATAGGACGTATTTTTTTTAAAAATTCTTGGATGTAGGGATTTTCAGTGATGTGGAAAGGTAAATTGCTCGCATATACAGCCTTTGCAAACAATTGATCCAGCTCATTTTTTTCTTTGGGATTAATTCTATCTATGAAACCGGTTATAAAAGATTGAGATTTATATTTAATCGCCTTGCTTGTAGATTGATTAGAAATAATGGAATCAAATTCTCCTGAGTCACAAGACAAAATATTGTTCAATTGATAATCATTCTCACTAATTTCACCCAATTCTTCATTAGAGTTAGACTTAGAAGTATTACAAATTACATTTGTGATATTTTTTGTTATTTTGGAATTTGAATAAAATTTTTCCTTAATTATAACAGGGCACATAGTACAGCTGCTTAATAAATGTTTGCAACGTGGGTGATATAGGACATCTTGCAAAACTTGCACACCACTTTAACTGATTTACCAACGGGTACTTCTTGAAAATGTTTCCAAACATGATGCTTTGGTTTGACCATAATCCCTAATATATTAAAATTTAACAAAAAATGATTTTGATTATTGTAAAGTTAATCAATCTTAACTATTTTATAATTATCGACCAATTATTCCAATAATTTCTTAATATTATAAATATAATATAATATATATAACTTTTTACCAGAATTGAATAATATTCCGTAAATCTGACCAGAACAATTAAAATGAAAATTAATTTTAAAAACCAAATATAGCAAGTGTAAGTAAAACAAATGAGAATTAATATAATTTATACTCGGCTAAATATTAAATAAAATTTAAATTTATTAAAAAATTAGAATGAAAAAATTATATTATGATTATAATAAATCGGGTATTTTTATTTTTTTTAAGAAAAATGAATTGAAAAAAATAAAGAAGGCGAGAAACGGCAATGATTAGGCAAAAAAATAACTAAAAATATTACTATATAAAAAAAAATTACATATTTATATTTTAACAATAAAAAAATTCTTTTGTTTTTAACAATTCATGATACAAATAATTTTTTAAATAATTGTAACTTAATAAGATTGATAAACATGCTTTTAATGCATACTAGTTAATTATATCAAAATATTTATTCGCCATCGGTCAATTGACCGACATGCCAACCCTGTGTTTTTCACTCATTGATAACATTTTAGTAACTATATCTATTTTTTCTTTATTCCAATATTTCTGTATTCTTTTTGGTCTTTGAATTCCCGACGAAGATTGGAGTTTTTTCATTTAAATTGGAAAAATTAGTATTACTATTGGAAAATAAAGATTCTATATTAAACATTTTTTTTATATTACTTAAGAAAAATTTAAAAAAATTAATAAATATTTTAACACATTTTTTTATTTTAAATTAAATTTCTAACACATTTTTTTATTTTAAATTAAATTTCTAACACATTTTTTAAAATTTTATTCTTAATTAATTGCTAGTCTATATTAATTTAAATATGTATTAAATTAAAATATATTGTATATTTAATATTGATAATCGTTTCACCGTAATTGCCAACCACTTCAGATTAACAAATTTTTTGTTTTACTTAAAATCTTTTATGTGATACATGATTTAAGCGTGTGTTGTTTAACAATAGAGCTACCCTAGGTATTCCTCATCCATCAAACTGGATGTTAAAAGAAAAGGGGAAAATCACTTACATATAGGCTAGGCACAATAGTCCTGAAACTGTTATACTGTTTATAGACTGAGACAAAGGAGTTGGACAAAGAACAGCATATACCTCAGACAAAGTATTCATTAGAGACAGTGGCGTAGCTAGGAATTTTTCTTAGAGGGGGTCCATACATATAAAAGCCTGGGGGGCTTCGCTCCCCCAGGCCCCCTTTAACGGGCCTTCGGCCCTTTCCCCCGGCCTTCGGCCGGGTTAATCTTACAAATCATAACCATATCTTCTATAATATATATATTTTTTAAATGCATCAATAATATGTTATTATAATTTAGTAGATTATTCTCAATGACTTTATAATAGTACTATCCAGAATAATTTCAATAAATATAGTATCCTTCTACAAACATCAAAACCAGAAAAATATAAATACTAATGGCATTTATTTAATATAAAGTCACTTTTAAATCTTTGGAACGTATAATCTAGAAAAAAGATTTAGCTCTGGGAGGGGTCCAAACCCGAAAACCACCCCCGTAGCTACGCATCTGATTAGAGACAACCCCCTTCAAAAACTGTTATATAATAGGAATATTAATATATAAAAATATTGATTAATTATATATTTGGTCATTAATTATTTATTTGGTCAAATAGTAGTAAGTTGAATTCATATCATTCACTCATTAAATTATCTTTATTCAATTCATCATTAATATTATTTGTATATTCGTATTTTTTTGTTATGTTTATTTTTATAAAACTTATTTTTGTATTTTTATTTAAACAAGATATATATAGATCAAGAACAATTTTAACTTTTAGACTTATAAATTTTAGTTATTTAATAAACTCACCTCTTGTTACACACTTTACATAATATCATATGGTGCACCGGGTGAGGACCGAAAAACCATGATTGTAGAAAATTTTCTTCAGGTCTTTTTTATCTGGGAAAAATTATTAAATTAAAATTAAATATAAACTAATAAAAATATATGGACAAGTTATAGATAATGTTAACATGATCTTAAAAATAATTCTATTCAATTTAAAAAAAATTAGATATACAACTCAATTAAGAAGCAGTTATGGAAATTGAACAATAAGCTTTGAATTCTATATAGTAAAATTAATGATGATTTACAAGACAATTCCAAATGTACGTAAGAAGAAATTTATTATAAATTAAATATCATTCCAAAATATAATCATAACTTTTAGCATAAAATAAATTATAACACAAAATAACTTATAATGTAAATATTAATCAATCAAAATGGACATAGTGAATACAGAGAAAACCTTGAAAATATTTATCATTGGAGTTACAGCTAATAATCATTATAAAAAATATAATATTGACAATTATCCAGGTAATTATTTTAAGAATAATCAATATAAAAATAAAAATGAATATAATTATTACAATAATAAAAATCATAATCATAAAAATTTACATGATAAAAATAAAACTTGTAATAAAATTATGGAAATAAAATATGTAAAACCAATTGATTTAGAAAAAATACCTGATTTATTTGTCGATGATGATTCTGATCGTTATCAAAAATGGAAAAACGCTAATTGGATGAATTGGGAAATTTTTAAGGAACTTAAAATACCTGAATATAAATCGTATTAATCTAAATAAAAAAATTATAACTAAAAATTTAGTAGTAATTTCAAGACAATTTATATATCAAAATAAAATAGAATCTTATAAATTAAAACATATATAATATGATGAAATTTAAAGAAATACTTGTAATTGAAGAAATTAAGGATACAAATAATATTAAAAGTGATAAAAAAATTAGGAATAAATTTTGAAGATAGCAAAACTTAAATCGTACTTAAAGGATGATACTTTTAAGAATAAGAATATTATAAAGAGGGGCAATGTCAAACTAAACAAACATCTTAATTTCAGAAAAATTTTTAAAGGTGAGATAAGGAGATCATTTTTTAAAAATTTGAGGCTTATTTTTTTATAAAAATGAATGATGATCTGAAGAAGAATTATTACATTAAGACACTTTTTAAATAGAAGAACAAGGGTGTGAAATTCAAACTTTTTTTAAAGAGAGGGAAATGTGCTTAATAATATTTTATTTGCATATTTTAACCTCATGGATTGAAATTATTATTAATATAAACATAAACAAAAAAAAAATTTAAAAAAAAATGATTAAACGAGAAAATTAAATATTAAAAAAATATGATATAATAATCTTATTGATTTATCATTCCAATATTCAATTTGATTCTATTCCATATATTATTCCGATAATTTATTTATTCTAATATCCAATATGATCAATTATTATACCTAATTATTCATACCTAATTGATGATGATAATAATTTTGAAAATTGATGATGATAACAACGGAGTACGACAAGCAAGCTTATATGATGGAAATGCGATCGATGAAAACAACTTACGATAAGGATAACAAGCTAACGATTTGGACCAACCAACGTATAATCTTTGGACAAACCAACGTAGAAAATCAAATGCAATGTAGAACCTCTAAAACGATGCACATTTGGACAACAGGCTCTCAATGATAGCTTACATGAAACTATGGGGAAAGCTTCTTAGAAGAGGAAGAATGTTATAGAATAGGAATATTAATAAATTAAAATATTGATTAATTATATATTTGGTCATTAAATAGTAATAAGTTGAATTTCATTTATTCATTAAATTATCTTTATTCGATTTACCTCATTAATATTATTTGTATATTCTTAATGTTAAACTTATTTTTGTGTTTTATTTAACCTTAGTGTTAACTTATTCATTCAAATTAAACAAGATATATAGATCCAAAACACTTTTAACTTTTAGACTTATAATTTTTAGTTATTTAAAAATATCACCTGTAGTTTTACATCGTGTACATAGTAAGCCATTACTTATCAATATGAATTTTTAATTATAATGGTAATGTATGTATTAATAGTTCAATGAACGTAATATTTATTATTATTTTTGTTATCTGATTACACACGTAAAAATGGATAATTTTTTAGTTATATAATATGTATAGTGGAATTTAAAATAAAATAATCATATTTTTAGTTGCTTTTTAAATACGAATTAGTATTATTTCAAGATAATACTTATCTCAGGATAATACAAATATGTCGCAATCTATTAAAACCCTAAGAGATTCAAACCTGTGCTACAGTGACTGGTATGACCTATTTATAAAATTTAAAAACACAACCAATTTTAAAATCATCACAAGAAAACAATTGGATGTAATACTTACAAAATACTGGCAAATTAATGTGCACCTGATAGTCCAAGAAAATAGATTCATTATTTTAGATAATCAAATTTTTCAAATAATTTATCATTACATTGTCTTTTGGCCTACTTAACATTGTGCCAAAACTAAATTATCTTTCAATTAGAGCTGAATTATATTTATAAAAAATTTTCTTAATGAAAGGATATTTTAAGCTTTACAATGTATTTCAACTTTCTTTAATATAATTTAAAACCTCCAGTTCAATGTTATTTATATTATTAAACTCAGAAAAATTTTCTTCACTAAGAGAAAAATAATCATCATTTTCTTTATTAGATGTTAAATCTATCGGTGTTATAGTTTGAACTTGTAAATACTCTGGTTCTACATTTAGGGGTTCTTTCATTAATATATTTTGAAAGTATTTGCTTTTATCATCTGACTCAATCCATTAAAATATGGATGTGATATGATGTCAAAAAAGCCTCATTATATTCAAATCATAAGAAATTTTCTTAAAATCTATTGCCCATGCCACCTTATTAGACAGCTTTTAATAAAGGTAACAATATTGTAAACTTGAATATTTAAGATAACCTATGCCCCTTTTAACCACACATAAATAATATACTTAAATATGTTTAACAAAATTTGTGTTTAACCATTTATCATTTTTTTGTTTATACAGGTTTTACATCTAGCCTGTACGTTGTCTCTTTTAACTTTTATTTTTAAAAAATTTCCATATAAAATTTTAAGTTGGATTTGATTCGCGGGAACTTATTTCCTTAATTTAAATTTTACTACCATAAATGTTAATCATTCACAAATTAAAAAAATGTTACATAAAATTGGAATGATATTCATCGAGTTACATTTATATATCAAATATAATCTTTATTTCGTTTTGGTGTTGTTATTTTTTTTAGCTATCTTACTTGATATGAATTGTAAATTTTTCAGCTAATTTTTATTGTCATTATATTTAAAATATGGTGAAAAAAAATAAGAAAATTAATATAAAATTCTCGAAGAAAATAAGATATATACTGTGATATGTAAAATTTTAAGCATGAATATTAAAAAGAATCTGTATCTGTATCTTTTGTAAAGAAAATGAAAATAATAGATACTTTTCAGAATAAAGGATCTTAGATACAGATACTAGTATCTTTATTAAAAATGTAAAAAAGATACAGATACAAGTATTCGCGGTACTGCCCAATACTGGCTACTATAATGATTAGACACTAATAAAGCACATAATAATAGCAAAATTTAAAAATTGGGTTTGCGAGCCCCCCCCCCCCCAAAAAAAAAATTTCAACCCACCCCCCAACGCCACTAAACACATCTGAAACTGATTTACGAATTCCTTGCAATAAATTTTGAATTCCTTATGCACGAAGACTCATTGGAGTGATATTCATTGAATTAAAAACTCTAATTAATATATTATTCACACACTCATTGGAGTGATATTCATTGAATTAAAAACTCTAATTAATATATTATTCACACTCACCATAGACTTTCTAAACAAATTATAAGCGTTATCCATAGTAATAGGATACGGAGGCATTTATTTCTTAACATTTCGATTATCTAACCACTTAAATTACTAGTGTATTTGATAATTACCCATAATAAAATAATCACAATAAAGATTTTGATAAAAAATCTTGTTTTCTGTATTTTTCTAAGTTTAAATAAAAAGGAAAATATTGATATATATATACCTAGGTAATCTGAATTCCAATAGGATATTTTTTTCCCTGACGCCAAGAGTCTAAGCACGACCCTTATTCCTCTAAACAAGCTGATTCTTTCACAAATGTCATATTTATTATCCCATTATGAATATAATGATAAATTAACAGCTATATATGCTTTTCACCTAACTTCAGAATGTTTATTGGATTCTCTTATAATTGATCCTTTTATTATACTTTATAATTCATGTTATTATTTTTTTTATTAGCTCATAATGTAAGAAATATTAAAAATCCTGTATATTATCATTAAAAAATTTTATATTATTTTCGCAAAAAATGTAAAAAAAACATTTTAACTATTGGCCAGGAACGACTGAATGGTTTATCACTTATGAGCGCTAAGTTTTTTTTATTAAATAATATTTGAATGGATTCCATTAATGATAAGTATTCTAGTACTCGTATATCTTGTAAATAGAAATAAGTTGGGGTTGTAACTCAAAAATACTCATCAAAGTTTCGAAAAACAACAAATAAGCCTTTTTAGAGAAAATTAAAAACATAGTTAAAACATTATTTTAAATTTCAAAGCTTTAACATTATGTTTTTTTCTTTAAAGTTTTAAAAGTTCTGTAATAAGTTTTAGATGTTGCCTTAACAAATAATTTCTTTTAAAGATTAGAAGCAAAAAATTAAGAAAATATTGATTAATGACACCCTTGACTTACTATAAATATAAAGAGCCTATTATTTTTTAACGTAGTAAAAAAAAATAATCTTTAATGTAATATAAAAATAATTATTTAAGAATTTTTTAAGAAAAATTTAGAGGAAATCAATACTTCCCTAGCTTTTATGGATCATAATATAAGATGAGCACAAATGAACTGCCTTGGATTCATAATATTAGGGCAAAATGTTTAAAAACTTTATAAAAAATTCAGATATTTAATAATTTATTTTGTTAGACTCATATACAATATAGGTAAATTAAGACAATAAATTAAAATAATGATAAAATTTATAAACGAAGGATGAAATGTATAAAAAATAAATTGGACGGGTTGTTTATAATTATTTAACAAGAAATGTTTTTCTATATTCCATGTATTGACTAAATATATAGGAGTAAATTACATGATAGTAATGTGGACTGATATAAGTCAAGACCTAGGATAAAATACAAACATTATTTGACGTTTTACATAATGTTGATTAAGTTCTTTAAGCGCTATTTTCAATATTCATAAGTTATAATTAATATAACCGGTAAAATATAAAAAAATTTTTTTATATTAAAGTCGTATTCCTATTTGTTCTAATTAAAAGTTTAATATGTAATATTAATAGAGCATGTCATAGGCGTAGCCAAGAGTGAGGGATAAGAAGAAATCCCCCCCCCCTTCAACTTGCCTGTTCTCGTAAATATTATTTTACGCTAATAAAAATCCCCCCCCCCCACCTATTCCAAAATGTATACAATATTGAAATAAAAATCAGTAAAAGTTAATAACTTTTAAAATAACAACTATAATTCAAAATTTTTAGAAATAAAATTTTTTTTAAAAAAAAATGAAACCCTAAAATAATTTTATAAAAACCGAAAATAGCCAAACGACTATAATAAGTGAACATAAAGACCTCCAATAAAACTTAACACACCTAACCCCCCCCCCCCACCCTCGCTTTAATAAAGTCCTGGCTACGTCTATGCATGAAATAATTATTTAAATAATTTTTTAATAATTTAAGATTTTTTGTGAAACAGGAAAAAAAACTTTTTTATCAAGATTTTATAGGATTATTATCTTTAGGTGTTTTAGAAGTGGCGTAATTAAAGTAAGTAGTAGCAGCTTTTTTGTTTCCAGATTGTAACAACAAATTGACATAACTTATACATAATTCTTCGAATTGTAGGTGCTATATTTAAAACAAAAAAATATATTATGAAATATTATATTATTATTATAATGGTAAAGGAAAATCAATTTAAGTGGTTATAACTTTCAACCGTCATTAATAATAAATTCTGATGGAATCGTGCAAAATGTAGGAAATTTATTATGAAATGAAGGTGACTTGTGTTAAAATTTTAGTTTAAGTGCTCATCTTGATTAAGATTACTCTAAAACGTGGCTTTAAGAGCTAAGATAAAATAAGGTTAAAATTTTGTTTAGATTTTTGGAAGATCAACAAAAAGCATCTTGTTGGGCAATAAAAATCTGAAAAGAGGAAATTTAATTTAAACAAATGTTTGGTCAAAAGGCGACCGTGTCATAATAATTTTAAAAAATATTAGGGCAGTGAATAAGAGATAAGGTGAAGAATTCCAGTAGCTACAATCCGAATGTGTAAACATAAATATCAATTTAAGAGGGTAATATTTTATTTAAAAAAACAAATTTTCACAAATTTTTCATTTACAAATTATAATTAAAAATGTATATTAAAAAACAAATAATATATTAAAAATGAATTAAAAAATATATATGTATAAAAGAGAAATGAGATAAAAAAAATAAAATTTTTAAAAAAGGTAGAAATCACCCTAGAGAAGAGTGAATGCTTAAAAAATTGGACCGGGTAAAATCCTTCATTGGGGTCCCCTGAGATCTGCCTCATTTTATTTCCTATAGTTTTGATGAAATTGAGAGCATCACTTCCATACATGCCTAGGGTATTGGTAACGATTGGGATAAACACGGTATTGGTGAGGCAAATATATTTGTTTTTTTAGGATTTCTGTCTTTTCGATGGCAGAAAATGAGAGGTTGGACTTGGCGGCAAAATCGACACAGGTATAGCCCCAAGCTAGTGGGAGACCATTGATCCAGGGAATGAGAGATATGCCATCGGGGCGTATGGCGTTTTCGTTTGAGAGGCCCATTGGTTCGAGGGTGGATGGAATATTAACTTTTTTAAGAGCAGCTAGTAAGATGTTGTTAATAGATTTATGACGCGGTTGTCGTCCATGGGAGAACTTGCAGTGCAAGGGATTGTAAGCTTTCGATTCGATGGGATGGCCATAGTCGATGCAAATTGAGGGAACCACGGCATTACAGCCAAGGCGGAGGGCTATGGAAATGCGTAGCTGTTCACAGGTCAAGAGGAGGCCAAGATTGGAACTGGGGATGGCTTCCAGCCATTCGTAACCTGAGCTTGCATATAATAAAATTAATGAGATTGTCCTCAAAGGGACTGTTCGAAATAAGGTATTCAACGGAACGGGCGATCAGAGGAGCATCCCAGTCTTTCTGAATGCTGGAAACCGGACGACAGAGGGTGGGTGAGCAGTTGCTGTCCCAAAAGGTGAAAGCCTGCAAGAGGTCAGTATCTGATGGAGTGGATCCATTATCGATGATAGGTTGTGCAGCAAGACGAGATGAGATAAATACTAAGAGGGAAAGTTGTATCGGGGATCGGATACCAATACCACCAGACTTGTTGGGAAGGGTGGCCTGAAACCAAGATGAATTGGAAAATTTAAGGTTTGATATGTTTTCAAGAAGACCCTTAATTTGGGTTTCATAAGAAACGAGCAAGTCGCGGCATTTAAAGATCGGAGAGGATCTCAGGGCGTAAAGGATTTTAGGTATGTTGAAATAATTTTTTATTAAAAAAAAGATTGATGGGTTGGGAGGTAATTAAATAATATATTTAATTTGGATAAATTGTTAAGGGATTTGTTTAAAATTGTATCGATAGCCTTTTCACCTCCTATGGGTGATCCGAGGTGTGTCATCTCATCTCTGTGAATGACGTGATATGCCATGTCTGAAGGGATAGAAGTGGGATTTAGGAAGCAAATCTCACATTTGGGAAGGTTGAGAGATAGTCCGGTTATATGAGAGAGATTCTCAATGATGAGGGGGATGGACATAATTGAGGAGAGGTTGCCCGAAACAATGCCATCTTCAAGATACCAGGAATTTAAGGTAAGGTTAGATTTAGATTGAATTTCCTGGATTATCTTGTGGATCCCCATGCAAAAGAGGGCTGGGCCTAAGGGGTCACCTTGCTGAATTCCCTCTTGAGATACGATTATTTTTTTATTGAATTTTAAAAAAGTATGGCTCGAATAGCTGTGGAGGATGTAAGTAGAGTATTCGGGATATTGGTTGCAAAATAGAGGAACGAAATATTATTTCTTCTTTTTTACAAAAATTTATTCTGTAATTGTATTTTAAGATTTAAAAGTTTTTAAGCAATTTTTTTTCTCAACTTATAAAAATCTAATTAATTACCAATAGAAGACTCCTAAAAATATGAATTTTTAATCACATATTTACCTTAATGTTTTTCCTTAAACAAAAATAGAAGAACACAAATTTAGGTCCTCTTCAAGCAAGTTATAAAGCCAAAATGTTATCAAATACAGTGCACAATCAAATAGTTATTATTCTCTATATAAATCAGGCGATCAAATCCCAATTATACCGGATCCGCCAGTCTTTTGTGAACTTGATTTTTATACATCAATTCCTATACTCGGGAATTCCCAAAACAAAGACGTCTAGTTGTTCACTCATTAATGGCCCTCACTCAACAATAATTTCGATTTACTCACAATATAGCCCGTTCATCCTTTCGGGCGTGTAGTCAGAAATTTTTTATGGGGGTGAGGGAGGGTGTGTAATTTTTTTATATTAAATGGTTGTTCTGGAATATTAAAAATTTGTTAATCATATAAAATTTATTCGAACCGATCATATTAAAATGACAATTTCAAACACAAATAATAAATATTGGAAAAACAAAATATTTTAGAGCGATATAATTGTTAGCCATATAGCCCAGTATGTAAATCACCATAAAACATGAATTAAACATTAATATGAAGAAGTTAATCAAAATATCATTCATGAATGAAAATTTAAATTTTTTTACGATTGCGCTAATTTTTCAATAATTTGTTTTGTAATTGAGGCTTAAATCCCTATTAATATTAGGTAATGCTAGTTCATTCAATCGATTTTCCGACATAATTCTTAAATAAGTATCCCCTCATTTATACTTGTACTAATGGGTAATGTTACCAAAATATACAGTAATAGATTTGGAAAAGGTTACATATATTTTAAAGTATGCAATGCTTCCATTGCATTTCTTGGAGAATTATTCATTAAAATTAATCTTTCATACCAAGATTTAAATTCGGAAATTAATTAACCATCAGGTACATTTATAACCTATGAATAAAATTGAGCAAAATATTTAATTGCATAATCAAGATTTATTATATCCTGTCAATATTATCCTTTAATTTTTTAAGTTTAAATATAATAATATTCGTGTAACCACAGTTAAATCCATATCATTTTTTAGATAAATATTGCATAAAATTGGTCTGTAATTAAATAATTCATTAATACATACCAATGCGAAAAAAAATCGGCTGTCCTATTAAATCTAATAGTAATATCTATTTTAGACCAACAAGGGAAATTAAAATAGGCTCTTCTAGATTTAAAAAAGCTGTAACAGTTTGATGCTAAGGGTTCATCGTGTCTGGCATGCATTTTACAGTTTTTTTCTTGTAGCACAAGAAGTCTTAAAAATAATTATATTAAAATTTCTAATGATTACTAACTGTAATGTATTTAAAGAAATTGATTTTTATATTTGCTTTAAGCTACAATTTATTATAATAGATAAAAATAGAAAAACATACATTATATATATTTAATTATATGAAATAAATCACTTTATATTATTAATCTGAATACATTTCACTAACCTCCTCAAGACCTTATTTCTTCATTATCTATATTTTTAGATTGTTCATTTTGTTCAATAGTTTAAATTGCAATCAATGAGCAACAGATTGTGAAGATGAATAATCAGTTATAAAAATTTCTGATACCATTATTTGATTTTGGTTATATATATTTTATATTAAATTATATTACTTTTTGATAAAATATTCTTATATCCATCATCGTTAAGGTTTAAAAAAATGCAAAAAAACATTCGTGAAAAAAAAAATTAATACACATGAATAAAAATTAATTTGACTTTTTGCTAAAATTGAAAATAGAATATAACTTATTTGAAATAAAATACTTTGCATTTAGTAATTCATAAGGCCTTTTATATTTTAAAAAACTCTGGATAGGAGCCTGCCTCCTTCATAAATACCATTTAAACATTCCTAAGACAAATCATCAAATATTTTATCATGTGGGAGAGGGGGAGGTAAAACTGCTACACGTGATTCATATAACAGCGAAAATATGTGCATCCTTAAACTTAATTTATAGAACGAATTTCATCCATCGCAATTTGTTTATTCCGATTTTTCAAAAACTTTATTCCAAATATGCGAACTTAATTTCAAGAAAACTTTCTTCCCCGGCCATCCTAAATATAGAAATGTGACTATCTAACTCTATATTACCGCTGGCCTATCCTTCAAAGTTATCAACAACAAAAGTCTTCCTAAACACATCTCTACAATCTTTTTTTAAACTCAAACAAAAACTTTTTAATTTCTTTTTAATAAAACTTTAATTTTAAAATTATTCACGCATTCCGCTTAACTAAATGATAAAACATGAACATAAAATTAAAGATTATCTCAAAAAAATACTCAATGCTTTCTCTTCAAATAACCACAAGGATCCCCCATTAAAATCTGGAGGCCAAGGGATTCAATCCCTATTGTATACATTAATTGCCGCCTTAATTTGATCAAGACTCAACAGAGGTATTAATTTCAAATGTATGCACCCTCCCCGATCAACTATGAACTGATATTTAAATAAATGGTCAATCTCTTCTTGCCTTACTTCATGTTTACAAAAGGATTAAAATTTTCCTCTGATTAGACGTTCCGTGATCGAGACAATCCCTAATTAAAATCTCGAACCTTCATCTTTCAGAACAAATGAGGATTTCTATAGGAGTTTCATCTTTTGCCTGTTCTCTTTGTAATGCCCAGGTAGACGAATTTCCTCCATCATATTGCCAATTTTTGAAAATCACCCACCCCATGCATAGTACAATAAACTCCATGATAGCCAAGGCCATACAGTGAGCTTAAATACACCGGAGGCAAAAATAAGGATGGATTAACCTTCATCCCACAAAAGAAAGATTTTCCTCCAGCATGGGATTGTATCTGCAATTTTTTTACCATGAAAACTGTCTTTCATTGGCATAAATCTTATAACAAATTTTTGTGCCTGTGGTCACTTCTATACTTGGCAACTTCGGGCAAATGGACCTATACTTTTTAAAAAAAAATAAAGTAACAATTATAAGCGGTCTCTGGTAGGATAAATTTTCTATCTCAAACAAAAAAAATAGGTTAGAAATATGTCGACCTAACCTACTTCCAATCAGAGGCACCCGCAGGAAATTTTCTCGGGGCGGGCAAATTTTATATATAAATGAGGCAAAATTAAGAGCCATTTTTCGTTAAAAAAGATTAACAAAATTAATAAGCTTCTATTGCTTTAATTAAAAATATAACATTTAATATAATGACGTACATTATTGGTTAATCGATATAAAAATCCTATAATAATTCATAAAATGAAATAAGGATAAAACTTCCAAACTATGAATCATTGTCATCCTTAAAATAAATATAATGATTGGTTAAAAGGTAAATTTAAATTAAATCTAAATTTTAGTTGGAATTTCCTTGATTTTTGCGAAAGTATTGATTTTCTTGTGATTCGATTGCGATGAATCTTAATATGCATAATTAAGCTAACCGATCGTAACGTATTGTTGAACGAAGATAGTTTTTGGCTCTTTTGATAGTGCTAAAACTTCCTTCTACTGAATACATGTCGTATAGGTAGTGAGAAGGCAATTAATGGTGCCCATTGATTGATTTTAAATATATGTTATCTTCCAGTACCTTGGAAATATTAATTTCGTGGAAATTAAACGATTGACACGAAATTTTAAATTCCGACCCAGGAAAATTGTTTCCTTGGATGAACATTAAAGATAAATGATACTATCAGAAGTATTACGATTGTTTTTCAAAATAATTTTTAAGACATCTATATGCCTCTTATCTTCAATAAAATTGATGGCATTTTCTAGAAGTTGGAAACTTACAGTTTCAGAAGAATTTAATTTTCTAGAAGAAGACAAAACTTTCAAATAATTCTTAATAATAATTATAAAAAAAATAACGTTAAATTTTTCAGGGAAGAGCAAGTGCCCCCAATTACCCACATCCATGTAGCTTATTTATTATTTTTATTTTATTAGCCTTTTCGTTATTTTAGATTTTTTTCTTTGATATTTTATATTATTTTTTAATTACTTAAAAAAATTTCCAATCAATTTCATCGTTTATTATTTTTTTAAAAAATATTTTTTCATTAATTATTCCATAACCATATAAAGAATACAATATATAAAAAAATAAATTTAGAATATTGTTAATAAAATTTTCAGTTAATTTAATTTAAATTCGTTTATTTCAGTAAATGACTGGAAACAAAGTTAGTGCAGAGTGTTCAAATTCTAAAAAAATGCATTTTCCAAAAACCTCATCAAAATAGTATTAGAAGATAAAAAAAATTTGCTTTTGTAAAATAAAAAATCCTATCAGAATTTCATAATCTAAGGAAATATTTGAAATAGACAGTTGAATTATGCTAATTCTATCCTATTCATATAAATCTCTTGACCATATTTCCCTATTTAATAAAAAACTTATTTTACTCATTTTAAAATTTAAAACAAAAGAAAGCTTATTGTGATGGTTTATCAAATAATCATATATAACTTCATCATCTTGACTTTCGAATATGTTTATACCGAATTCTTTCAACCCTTTATACAATAGATATGCCATATCCCCTCTTTGTGCTTTAATGAGAGCCTGACATGCTTTGTAAAATGACCCAATGTGTAAATAAACCATAGAAGCCATCATCTTATATATAACAAAAAATGATTAAAAACTTTATACATATCCATTTCTAATATATATCATTAAGGGAATGAGATTTCAATTTTGCTAAACCGAAATCAGTAAAACACATATTTCACCCGAAAAAACGTTGGGTGGGTTGAATTAAAATAAATATTGGTAATATTAATTTTTTTATCATTAAATAAAGTATTCATTTGATTTTAATCTTCAAAATAGATTATGAGCAAAATAAAAATAAATTTGATCACTTTTTAAAATGTAGCTTTGTGGCAAAATAAATATTAAAAAATTTTCAAATAAATATTTAAACATATAATATTTTTAATTTTTTCAAGAGTCAAATAATTTTTAAATAAAGTTAATTGGGAATTTTAATATTAAAATGAAAAGAGCAATTAAATCAAAAACATGTGTTTGGAGAAATGTATAGGATGAAAAAGTAAATTTATTAACTATCTTTTTGTACCAGAAACAGAAACAAATGACATTTTGTAAAAAATCAAAAAAATGGGCGCCCTGGCTAAACTGGTAACCGTATATTAAGGTGACATTATTAATTATATTTATCGTAATTTTTTTTAATTAACTTTAAAACTCATTAAATATAAGAGGAGACTAAGGTAAACAAAATATTCGACTTATCTGTACTAAATGGATCGCACTAAGTTCATTCTTTTAAATTATTATCTCTTATATATATATATATTTATTACTTACTAATATTACTAATGTAAAAAATTTACCAATGAACTGTTGGAGGTACGTTCCAAATGATTGGCCCACTTATCCACGATATAAATATAATCCTTTTCTGTCAACGTAAGCTAATAAATATAAATAATTTATTTTTTAAATATTATATATCGAATAACCTTAGCCAACCAAATAGACTTTTCCCAATACCCATAGGTTTGAAGATATAAACATGCATCGATGTATTTTCCGATACACCCCAACATGGATAGGCCATCTTTTCGGGAATTAATTAATGGATAAAATAAGATTAAAGTAAAAACAAGAGTTGTTACAAAATTTTTGAATTATCATTAATGACTAGGTTTTTAAAATTTCTTTATTATATATAGACATTGACACCACATTTATATTACAATATAATATATTAATATACATTAAATATAGGAAATTAAAGGATTAAATATTAATAAATAAACCCTATGGCAACCATGACAATTAAACAGGACCCGATGAGATAACCCGAATACTCTCGAAACATTGCATAACCTCGTATGGGATTATACTTGCGTAGATTATTTTGCCAGATCATTTTAGGTCAACGTCAAGAGAGCAGAAAATATAACACTTAAATAATTGTTCGGTCTGGTAGTTTTAGACACCTATAGATCATTTGGACCTCAAGCCATAAAATTATTCAAAACAACAGGGCAAATGTTATCTTTGATCGTAGGTGACCAAAAAAGGGTTTCTATTATGACAAAGAATATTGATCGAAATTTGATACCACAATATTTTGAATCAAATATTAAAATCGTTCAAATAATTTCACAAATTACTTAATATATTCAATAAATATGAATGAATAATTTCTTGTTACATAGTCATATTATTCTATAATTAAAAATAAACATAATAATAACTTCAATGTTATTTTAGTTTTTTTCTTCTCTCTTTAGCTTTAACCTTTTCTGGTGGTAAGCTCCTTCAATATCTCTTTTCACTTTATGTTATTCATACTATCTCTTTTATCTAATTTAATATTGGCTCTAACTTTATGGCCCTATTGAAGTTTTGGCCTTCCTCTTTTACGTTTACCCATCACTTCCAAACTCTAAACCTTATTTCCTATGTAGTTCATAGGCCCTCTCATTGTATGCCCATACCATCTAAGTCTGTTTACCATTATCTTAGTCTTAATGGACACTACCTTTAAACTTCCTAGTAATCTTGTACTTCGCACTTTATCCTTTCTTGCTAACCCAGCAATCATCCTCAGCATTCTCATCTCCATAGTTTGTAGAATTCTCTCGTCTGATTCTTTGGTTGGCCATTCCGAACTATATAGAATAGTTGGTTGTACTATGGAACTGTAAATTTTTCCCTTCAATTTGTGTAAGATTTTGTCAAAGAGCACTCCAGATAAAGATCTCCATTTTAACCACCCTTGATTAATTTTACTCTTTATCTCTTTCTCTATTGTGCCGTTTGTTTGTATAGTGGAGCCCAAATATTTGCTTCTATCATCATGTACTCCGTCTTTTCTCTATTTACTTTTAGTCCGTGCTTTTCTAGGATATTTATCCAGCTCACTAATCTTTCTTTCATTAATCACAATATATTCTGCAAATATCATATTCCACGGTAGTGTTTGAGGTATAGACTGCGCTAA
The DNA here is from genome assembly GCF_954871325.1 of Gordionus sp. m RMFG-2023. Lineage (NCBI taxonomy): Eukaryota > Metazoa > Nematomorpha > Gordioida > Chordodea > Parachordodidae > Gordionus > Gordionus sp. m RMFG-2023. Next base: position 27,402,499 of record NC_088776.1, read on the forward strand.
TACATCTATTACTGGTATGAAGAGAAGTGAGCTGAGAGCCGACCCTTGATGAACTCCCTCGGCTATTGTGAAGCCTGTTGAAGGTTGTGCTACGGACCATTGTTGTATGGCTCATATATATATCCTGTATTATTCTTATATATTTTTCGGGAATATTTTTGTGGCGTAGCGCCCACCACATAAGTTTTCATGGGATTCTATCGAAGGCCTTTTCTAGATCGAGAAAGACCATGTGTAGCTTTCTTTTCCCTGTATTTTTCACTCATTTGCCTAATTGAGTGGATACCATCAGTTGTTGATCTTCCAGGCATAAAGCCAAACTGAGTCTCTCCTATTTCGATTATCTCTTAACCTTTTTTCTATTATTTTTTCGTAGAGTTTGACCCTGTGACATTAGTTTTATGCCCCTGTAATTATGACAATTGTGTGGATCCCCTTTATTTTTGAAGATAGGAACTAGATAGTTCTGCCTCCATTTTTGAAGGGTCTCTTCATTACCCAGTATTTTATTGTATAGATTTGTGAGGAGATGTATTCCATCATCTCCTAGTGCTTTAAGGCTTTCTATTGGAATATCATCTGGACCCCTAGCTTTGTTGTTTTTCATATGCTAGAGGCATGTGATTATTTCTTGTTCTGTTATGGGTTGTGTAAGGTTTTGACAAGGGGAGTGTTCGTCTAGATGTAGTAAAGTTGAGAAGCTCCTGAAAATATTCTTTCCATCTATTCATTATTTCTTTTTCCTTTAATATCAATTTCCCATCTTTATTTTTGATTACTTTCGGAGCTCCGTTTATATCCCTAGAATTCTTTTCTCGCTGTTTGGCTAATCTGTATATTTTATCTTGCCCTTCTTTGGTATGTAGTTCTTCATACATGTCATCGTATGCCATAACTTTGGCCCTAGCCACCGCCTTTGTAGCTATTCTCTTGGATTTTTTGTAATTTGTCTTGTCATCTGGGTTTTTGGATTTGTACCATATTTTATATAGGGCTTTTTCTCCTTTATAGTGGTTTGTACATCTTTATTCCACTACCATAGTTCTTTGTATGATTTGTTGCCTCCTTTTGTCGAGCCCAGTGTCGATATGGCAGTGTCTATTAATCTGAATGAAAGATCTGTCCACATTTTTTCACTGACTTGTGAGGATTCTATTGTTTCAATGTTTGCATTGATTGCTAAGGCATCTGTCATTGATTTTAATCTACCCCATTTAATGCATGGTTCAAGTTTTATCTTGTTTTGAGTGGATTTATTTCTGATGTGTAAATCCATGACTAGTAGCTTGTGTTGCGCGGCAATCTTTTGGGATGACTTTGCAGTCTACTTCAGCGAGAGATAAGCATGTAATCTATCTGGGTTTTCCTTGCACCACTTTCATATGTTATTAATGACTGTCCTGTTTCCTATAATAGGTGTTGGTTAAGACAAGGTCGAAGGCTTGAGCAAATTTCAGTATATGCTCTCCTTCATCATTTCTTTATCTATATCCAAAACCACCATGATGCCATTTGTAGCTGCCTCTTGCTTTTCCCACATGTGCATTTAAGTCACCGCCTATTATGATTAGGCCATCCTTAGGGATTTCCATTACAGTTTCATCAAGGATAGCTCTAAAGTCATCTTTCGCTTCTTCCTTGCAACCCAATTGAGGAGCATACACTGAAAGGATGTGTAGATTGATTGACCAATGCAGTTTTATCTTCATTAATCTATCAGAGATCCTGTTGATTTCTACTACTGAGGAGGTTAGACCTTGACTGAGGATGATGCCGACACCGTTTTTATTGCTAAGAATTCCATTATAGTACAATTTATACTCATCTCCAAAAGTCTTCTGACCTTTTCATTACGTCTCTTGTATGCACGCTATGACAACTTTTCTCTTGTTCAACATTGATGCCAATTTTCTCGTCTTACCTTTGAGTGTCCCAATATTCAAACTTGCTTACCTTGTCTTCTTTGCTTTGATCTTTATTTTACTTTTCGCAGGATGGAGGTCTACACCCTGCGCGTCGCTTTGAGGGAACGCCCTAGCTTTCATATTCGTATCTTCATTTGTGTCCTTCATTTTTGTTTATTGGACAAGTATCCTTAGCATCCGGCTTTCCAAGCCTGTCGGTGACCGGGGTGTCATTTCTAAGTTCCAAAATTCATCTTACCATGTGTCTTTACACATCATTCATCGAAGAAAACCCCAAAGATTTTTACATTCCTTACCAGGATTGAACCATTTTTATTTTGCAATATAAAAACCATAAGTTTTTCAAAGAAGTATTTTACTTATAGTCCCAATATTAAATTAGGTAAAAACAAAAATATTTTTAAAATAACAAAAAAAAGGGACCGGTCCTGGAGCAATCATTTAATCAGGACCACAGTATGGATCGATTTTTTTAAAGACCATGGTCCGGTCCAATTGCATCAATCCGGTTTGGACCAGAGACCAGACCATGACCTTCACTACTAGTCATCATTGTTCATGCTTCTAAAATTTTCCTTATAACATGATTTTAACCTTGACATTTTTTTTATCATTCTGGCAATATTGGGTGTCTTTGAACTATCTATCAAACGAGTTGAAGCACTAAAAAAGTATGAAATACGCACTAATTATTGACATAAATATCAGACATAATGTTTCCAGATCTTTGGCTGACTTTACGCTTAAGGTTTGGCATCAAGTTTATAATTGGTTTGTAATTCGGTTACCTTATTTCTAACTGATGAAATTGATTACAGAATTAATAAGTTAGGAACGTAAATCAGAAAGTTACAACTTCTATATTCTCCATTCTGGCATGATGCTAGTTTTGACAATTTTTTGCCAATAATTCTTTTCGCCTTTAAACCATCTACCAAACAGAATAAAATAATAAAATGTACTAATAAAGAAAGCCCTATTTAATGATTTGGTTCAGAATTACTGTTATCAAAAATTTGGCTCACTATACGATTAAAGCGAGACGCCATAGTTTCATTTTGCTTATACCTCAGTTTCTTTTTGTGGGTTTCTTAATTGACTGAGGAATTAAAAATACTAGCCAGAAATATTAGGGTATGCCAAATATATAGCTTTTTATATTTTCCATTTCAGCATGATGCCCATTTTCTTTTTTCTGTACACTGTCTACCAAACCTAATAAATTAATATGCAATTAAGCACACAGATAAAATTTACAGAATAAATGTTTTCAGTTGCTTTTTTTTAAGATTGACCAAAATCATGTGACTAATAATTTTTTCCTTTATAATGTTACTATACTTGTTAAAGTCAATAATAAAGAAAACATTGCCAAATTTTAAACTTAACGCTTACAATTGTTCAGCCAACTTTAACGGAGATGAGATAAAGATAACTATGAAAAAATCAATAATGTAAAAAAAAATTATAGAAGAAACCCAGCCGAAGTCCGGGGGAAGTATTTCAACCTCCCCTCTACCATGGATAAATTCTGGTTGGGCCACTGACTAATACTAGGTGCATTTTTACATTTAGAAATATAAAAGGCAAACGTCGATCGTATAAAAATTATTTCATAATGTCCAGGATTTTGCTAAAGGGGGGAGCACTATTAGGTGAATTTTTCTTTATAAATTTTAATGGATATCTTATTAGATTTTTATAAAAAAAATAATTTTTTGTTTTCATTTTTTTATTAAAGCTGTTTTCTTAAAAATTTTGAATTATAGTCGTTATTTTAAATAGACATTAACTTTTATTTTAAAGTGAGGGAAGTAAGGGGTGGGGCGTATGTAGGGGAAACATTTTATTAGGTTACAATGATGTTTACGAGAACAGGCAAATTTGCGATGAGGGGTAATCCTCCCCCTCCCATGGTTACGTGCCTTATAGAGAGTTTGTGTAGCGTCTCGTTTTTCAATTTTTATTATATAATTTATAAATAAATTTTTTCCATGGGAAAACTTAATTAAAAAATTTAATGTGTTAATAGTAATAATAGTATTGTTTATTCTTAGATTTTTATTATTTTTAAAATAAGAGAAAAATCAGATATTATTTTATAGAAATATTATAAAATTAAGGAATGGGTTTACAATTTGAAGGAAAATAAAAGTGAATTTTTCTAGATATCAATTAAAAATAGTATGACAATTAGAGATCTGCAAAAGGGCCCGTACCCGGCTTCGGGCCGGGCCTAATATTTTTTAAGAAAATTCGGGTCGGGCCTTAAAATTATTTTAAAATATATCAAAATTTATCAATTTTATGTTGAATTTTTTATGTAAAATAAAAATATGTGATTTTATTGAAAGACGCCATATAACAAATATCGATTATTTTGAGTAATTATAAGAATTAATTTCTATATTTAAATAAATTCGGGTTGGGCCGGCAAAAATTTTTAAAAGAATTTCGGGCTCGGGCCGGGAAGAACATTATAAAAAAATTTCGGGACAGGCTTGAAAAAATATGCCCGATGCAGATCACTAATGACAATACAAAATTAACCTAATAATATTTTTCATTTACGATATAATAAAAAGTGCTTAGATAATCAATGTAGGAGAACATAAATAAATTTATTAACTGATAAGCAGGGATGTGAACTCTTCGACAAAAAAAAGGGTCCATGTCCGGGTTCGGGTATAGGAATAAAATTTGAAAGGACCCGGGTCCAGGGTTCGGGTTCAGGAAACATAAAAATAATGACTCAAAATAAGATTTTTTTTTATTCATTTATTATTATACTTCAATATATACATATTCATAATTTACAAATGAAAAATTTAAAAATGAAATAATTAATATTTCAATGTTTTATTCTCGCACAATCATAATATCTTCTAAAATATCATCCTTGAGATTTCCACTTAAAGTAGACAATATATATTTAAAAGATGAAAATTCAAGTTCCACCCTTACCTAAAATAGATAGTTATCTTTATAAAATTATTATTCTTGTGTCGCCAGTACAGCCATAACGATTCTAAACAAGATATATAATTCTGGATATATTGAAGAATTTTCTTCCCAGAATTTAAAATATTTAAAACTTTTCTATTTATGATGCAATCGGCATTTTTTGATCCTCCCTTTTATCTGATTTCTTTTTCTCTATCTAAAAGTAAAATTTCGAGATCATCAATGTTGCTATCATTATTATTATCACTACTACCAATAGATACTGTCGTAGCCTCTAATATATTGTAAATAATGGAGTTTTGCTTGTGCCATAAATCCTTAAGATGGTCTTTAGCCATTTGTTTTTGCACAATATTCAAAAAAACTTGATATCGAGAATCTAAATATATAGATGTGTATATAACACTATTTTGCAAATATTGTTGCCGAATTTTTACATTTTCCAATATTTCGTATAAAAAGGACTGTAAATTTTTCTAAATCTAATCGGCATCTAATCCATATGCTTTAGAATCAAATAAACATAATTGTTTTGACTGTAATCTTAATATTGTTATTTTTAAAGGAACTAATACACTAGTAAGGTCCTTTATTTGGCACCAATCATCTTCCGACAATGACATTACAAGCTCCTATAATAAAATCATAACAGAAATCTTTCAAACTTAATAATCGTTCTAGCATCATATAAATTGAGGACCAACGTGTTGTGCATTATCATTTAAATTAAAATATTATTACTTGTACTACAAAATAATTCACTTTAAAAAATCAACGTATTTCTATAACATAACATATTAAAATTTACATAATAAAATATTATAACACTGGAAAATAATTTATGATATCAATCTCTAAATAAAATGGAAGTCCAGGAAGAATATTGAAAGAAAAACGCGAAGATAAAATAAATGATTCCACAAAAAAGTTAATAAAATTTTAAAAAATTTATACTTATTTTTTTTAAAAATATTTTTATTTTTAAAAATTTTAATGACACCAAGAACCCTTGGACACTCCCCTTTCAAAAAGGGTCCGGGTTCAGCCAAAATACGAGGGTTCAGGAGGATTCAGGGTCCGGGTTCACATCCCTGCTGACAAGATGTACCTGACAGATATTACAAAAATTCATTAACTGACAATTTTACCTGTTAGATATTACTTAATCTATTTTAATCATAAGTCACCTATCATCAAATAAGTTGATATGTCAGTCGTCGGACATAATATATTGATTTATTAAACAACGACCAATAATTATTAAACCATGTTTTTTATTATATATCAACCCTACCTCAAATCTGACGGCACTTTAACCAAATATCAAAACCTATGTTAGTTTGAGAAAAAAAGTTAAATATACTACAACATTAAACAGGACCGTCGGAAAACTTGTACAAATTATTTTACATGCCAGGGTAAAAAAAAATTTATGGGCCGGGTCAAAAAACCTTATCAAAAATATTGACGGGTAGTTTCTATTCATGGATTCAAGGACATAATTCCCAAGGCAAAAAAATTCCTTTAAAACGATATAAATCTTTGAGCCAGCCGATTTTTTTTACTGATTCTTAACGAACTAATTCTGATGTGTGGGCAGTTAGAATAATATACATATGAGGAGACTTTCTTAACCCTCTTCTGGCCAATTTTAAAAAATCGGTCTCATTCTCAAATATTTGGGACAAATCTCGGGCCATAAATGGTTAAAAGCTGGTCCAAATCTTGGTTTGTTGCCATCAAATGGAGTTGAGGGTGACAATAGGGTATAGAATAAGCTGCGATATATGGCTCAGCTTGCCTGTATTTTAAAGGGCGGTTTAGTCGTCAGAGAGCAATTAATTCGATAATCACAAAAAATTAGGGTTGGCTAACGATCTAAAACTCCTTGAACCCATTTACTTATGCCTGTCTAATGGGAAAAGGTAAAATGGCCTCATAAATATCGCTTGGTTTAGAGGAAAATATCTTATATGGGATTTCACCTGTCTCCCGTTCTCCTTAACCCAGGCATTGATCCGATTACAATAGCCGAAAGGTCGAATATCAGAAAGTATCATGATCTTTCAGATTTTCATATCATAACCATTGAGTCCTTAGCTCATAATTTTTTTCTGAAATCAATAAATAACATGTTTTTGTGTTTTTATGGGAATCAATGCTTAAATAAAATATAATAAATAAAAATATCTTAAAATTATTCTAAAGTAAATTTAATAATTAATTTTATTGTAATTAAAGCAAAATTAAAACGTAAATATAATAAATAGCTAACAAAAAATTAAAATAAATAAAAAATACCTTCTAAATTTCCTGAAGCAATTAAATTGGTTGCGATTAATTTTATAGAAGCATGAGAATCATTATCGGATTTGGATACAGAAGCAAAAAAAGCAGCTCTAATAAGTATGAATAATTGTATTAGAATTCTTTAGTATATTATATAGTGAAAATTTGATAAATATAGTGCAGTATAACAAAGTTCGTTTTTTTTGAAAAAAAATGAACAGAGTTCCTTTTATTTTTGATGAAATCTGAACGTGAAGGCATTGCTTTACTTTGATGAACGTATTCATTTTTAAGTTCACTCAATTTAAAAAAAATCCTTATTTTTATTCATTTGTAAATAAAAAAATATTAATCTGAATTATTTAAGAAAAATTTCCTTTATCAAATTTGATTTTTTAACCCGCCCCTGTCCTATAGCATAGTTGGTTAATTTGAATATTATTTATATTTTATAGATTAGCATAGTTTCAGAGATCTAAAACGAATATCGGTTCAGGTTCGGATAAAAATAACGGTTCAAATTCAGGTTCAATTCGTAAAAAATAAAAATATTGGTTAGGTGCAAATTTCTAAAAACCAGTGTGAACACTTTTATATTCAAACCTAAATTCGAATTATGCATTAGGAAGAATATTTTTTTATTATGATAGATGAATCAGACATTAAGAATATCTTATGAGGTGTGATTCACAAATTTACCTCTTTTCTCCTAAATTTTAATATTTTTATAAAATACATTAATAAAGTATATTTAGTACTATATAGTATATACACAAACTAACTAATAATTTTTATAAATTATTATTTAATTTAGAAATTTATATTTTCAATTTATATTGTAAACCTAAATCATCTGGTGTAAATTATTTAAAATGTCATCGCAAATGGATATCCAAATCGATGTGAGTCAGACAATGATATTAATGAAATGAAAGGCACCCTGGAAGAAAATGTTCTTGATAACAATAATACACATTTTCCATTTCCAAAATTTGAAAAATATTGTTAAATTAAGGTTGTTTAAAATGTAAAAAAAATATATCCTTAAATAAATCTGGTAGCTATAACTTTAAATAACACCTAAAGATAATTGTCATTTTTAAATTCTAATATTATTTAATTTACAAGAATGTTCATGCCAACAGTATTAAAGAGATAGAAAAACATCATAATAATTTTAGTATAAGGGAAACTACATCCAAAAAAACTATAATAATGCACAGCCAATATTTTTTAGATACTGGCTGATAAAGTCATTATCGATTTTATAATTGATACAGTTCAGCCAATGTCCTTGGTTAATCCATCATTTATCATGATGATTAAAACTCTATCCCCTGGTACAATAATTTTATGTTACCAGGCACTAATGATTAAGATAGCAGATAACTTTGAAGTGATGAAAGATGCTCTAATAGCAGAGTTATCACAGATATCCTATATATGTACCACGGCAGATTTGGACAGATAACAGAAGGTAAAAATTTATTTATTATTTATAAATTGATCTGATATTAATGTTTTTAGAGCTTATTTGGGAATCACAGGCCATTGGCTAGACCCTAAGACTTTAAAAGAAGATCTGTAGTATTAGCCTTCAAAAGGATAATAGGATGCCAGACATACGATGTACTTGCTAGTAAATTTTTATGATTCATCCAAATTTTAAACTTAACTGGCCATATATCAATTCTGATGATGCTAAAGATCAACGTGATAGGCTCATGGTAAAGCTGAATAGTCTCATATCAAACAAAGATGCCCTAGTTACAACCATAAAAACGACTCTCACTGAAAATTTTTTTGAAATAAAGGATACTAATATAATAGAAAATCCTCCAGACGCGTTTTTTAAATCAAAAAATACTCAAATTAGTATTTTTGATAATTTTTCTAGTGTTGTAAACAAACGCGTTCAAAATGAACGCGTTTGTGAACGAAGTTCGTTTTTTTGGAAAAAATGATGAACGGCGTTCCTTTAATTTTTGACGAACATTGAACGTGAACGCGTTTCTTTTTTATGATGCGCGTTCGAATTTAACGTTCGTTCAATTTTAAAATATTTTTATTTTTTTGAAATTAATATTTCCGAATTTTTAAAAAAATGTATTATTTATATGTTTTAATCGGCTGTGTATTTCCTTTTCACATTTCAATTTTTTTAACACATAGTTTTTTAATTTGAATATTATTGTTTATATTTAAATTTAATAGATTAGCATAAGCATGGATATTAATATTTAATCCTCATCATCTGATTCTGAAAATCCAAAATCAGATGAATTATCATTACTATGAATGTTCTTTCTTTCTTTCTCCTTAACATCCTATATTGAAGGAACTAATCCAATCAGTGGCGTAGCTATGAATTTTTTTAGAGGGGGTCCATACATATAAAAGCTGGGGAGCTTCGCCCACCAGACCCCCTTTAACGGGTCTTCGGCCCTTTTGACCGGCCTTCGGCCGAGTTTATCTTACAAATCATAACCATATCTTCGATAATATATAACAAATATATTTTTTTAAATGCATCAATAATGTTATTATAATTTAGTAGATTATTCTCAATGACTTTATAATAATACTATCCAGAATAATTTTAATAGTAATATAATATCCTTCGACAAACATCAAAACCAGAAAAATAAAATAGATATAAAATCACTTTTAAGTCTTTTGAACGTATAATCTAAAAATAATTTTTGCTCTGGGAGGGGTCCAAACCCGAAAACCACCCCCGTAGCTACGCCACTGAATCCAATGCTTACCAAGTGTAAAATGTGGCCAAAAAGTATTATATTGTCAAAATGTTCAGATTCCAATTTAAAAAGAAATTTGATTGTATTATTAATTATTTGATTTTATATAATATAACTAATTAAAATCATTAAATTTGAAAAAATAATGCATTTGGGATATTTGACTCCAACAATAACTATAGTTATTTTAAAATTAAAAAAAAATAGTGGCCTCAAATATGGTCAACCATTGATAGACGCCGTATTAAATAGGATTAATAAAAGGTATTAAACCTATCACTCTCAATTAATTACATATATTTTATTTTTTTAAAGATTTGAACATATATATAGGGATCAATATGTTCTTTCTGCAATTATACATCCAGCATTCAAAATTCAATGGCCATGGATTAAACTTCCACAGAACGAACCTATTAAAAATAAACTTATAGCGTTATTGAAAAAATGCTTTGAAAAACCTAGAGAACTGTTAATTTCGAGATATTCTTTTTTTTGTCGAGAGTATAGAATGGATTGGAGGAGGATAACTTATCTCAATTTTTTGCAAATAACAAAACAATATGTTTTTAATTAATTCTCCACGTTAAAAAGCTGTTTATTAAGTATAATACCGCAATCCCCTCATCTGCCCCTATAGAGCGCGATTTTAGTATAGCTAATGCCGTATTAACTGCCTAGTGTTCCTGTCTATCAAATAAATATTTTGAAAACAATTGTTATTAAAATTTAATAAGAAAATTTTTTTATAAAATATCTTTTTATTAGCTATATTATATTATATTATATTTTATTTATAATTATATTATCAAAATAAAACTATATTATATTTTAACATGGCTAAAATATAGTATTAAAAAATATAAGTTAATTATATTTAATTAAATTTAAAAAAAATTTATCATAAAATTTTGAAAGGTTTTATGAACGTGAACGAGTTCGTGAACGCGTTTCTTTTTTTTGAACATGAACTTGAACGTGTTCGATTTTTGTCAATGAACGTTGAACGCGTTCGATTTTTTTAAAAATGTTTACAGCACTAAAAATATGTATATAAAATTAAATACTGCATTGCCCTCAAGTGCTAGTGTTGAGAGATTATTTAGTTAGGCGAAACTTATACTTTCTGATCGTAACTCTAGACGGAATGATAGTATAGAAATGATTTTATTATCAAAATACAAATAAATAAAAATTGAATATTACCATAAATAGTTATTTTTATTACATAAATTATAGACTTTTTACATAAATTTTTATAATCAAAACTAACTATATTTAAATATTTATAAATGTTAATTTTTATGTATTATTATAAGCAAAAAATAAAACAAATTTATTTCTAAATTTTTTTTGCAAAAAGTAGCCAAAGCTACTTTTAAAAAATAGTAGCTAATGGCGGGCGCTAATTTTTTTGATGGGTAGTGATAGCGGTAGCGTGCTACTTTTAAAAGTAGGGTTTAACAACTCTGACATTTAGTAATATCATTTTGATGTGCCATTTATAATACTATATAAATGTGATTGATAATAATCCTAAAAACAATTCGAATATAATTAAAATTAATAAAAGTTTTATATGAGAATGTTTAAAAACACAAGCTAGCATAAATGCTTTGATTTTTATTTTTTATATGAGAATGTTTAAAAACACAAGCTAGCATAAATGCTTTGATTTTTATTTTTTATATGAGGCCGTTAAAAATTCTCTCCTCGTTTAAATAAAAATAATATTTTAAAAAAAGTTTTATATGAGATGTTGAAAAATATAAGCTCGCATAAATCCTTTGATCTTTGTTTTTATACGAGCTGGTGCACTATGGATTAGCAACCACGTGGATGTTATTTCATTTTCATCATCTGATTCTGAATTAAATGAATTAACATTACCATGACCCAAATAATTCAGAAATATACTATATTCTAGGAACGAATTCTAACCATACCAAGTAAAATATGTCCAAAAAGTTTTTAGTTTCAAAATCTTCAAATTCTAATTTAAAGAGCTACTTGATTGTAATCAGAGACCTGCAGACCAGGCTCTAAGCCGGGGCCGGGCTTGAAAATTTTTTTTTAAAAATACCCGGGCTGGGCCGTAAAATTTTTTTAAAAAATTTATACAACAAGAATTATTATATTCGTCAATTAGGTATGGTTATAATGATTAAATACAGTTATGATTAATATAATGTTGGGTGAAAGTTAACAATAGCTAGAACTCATAGTATCTATTACTTAATATAATTATAGTTTTCCTGCCATGGAATAATATGCAAAGGTTAATAGGTAATAAATACATTATTATTTAATATATGTTATATTTTTTATTAATTAAAATATCAGTTTTATTTTTTTTATAAATACAAACAAAATATTATTTTCACAAATTTTTTTATCAATTTGTAATATACTAAATATCTGTTTAGAATAAAAATAAATAAAATATGTAGTAGTGTTGTTAAACGGCTAGTTTTGAGCCGATTTTTAAAAACGGCTAACTCAGTATTTTATCCAGAAAAATATCACACAAGCCTGAAAATTTTGTTCATAGAAGAAGCAAAGGTCTAGACATATAGTATCGAAATTTCGAGGCTTAGTTAATATTTTTCTGGCGAAAATATTGAGTTGCCGTTTTTAAAAATCGGCTCAAAACGAGCCGTTTAACATTAGCTAATATGCTTGCTTATTAAATGTTAATTCTCGCCGAAAAATATGATACCAAACAGGTGAATTTTTTGTATATACCAGGTCGAATATAATTTTAAAAATTTCTAGGGCCTAAAAAATTTTTTAAAAAAATCCGGGGGGGGCCAAAAAATCTTTTTTAAAAAATATCAGGGCCGGGCCGTGAAAATGGTTCCTCTGCAGGTCTCTGATTGTAATATTTAATATTTTATATAATAAAATTATAAGTATCCTGTTCATAATTTATTTTAGATTGTTGTATTTCATAGACTTATTAAATTATCATAATAGATACATAAATTAAAAATCATTAAATATTATATATTATAAGATATAAAATATATATTTAATATCTTTCCAAATTTATTTATTTTTAGTGTAATTCTTTGAAATTATAATCTATTGCTATTATTTTTAAGTTTTTATAAAGAGTTTACATTGTTGAACACAATTTAAAGTTTTATAAACTTATATATTTCATAAATAATTAAATTTTAAATGATATATAAAAGTTTTTATATATTAAAAATTAATAAGATATTTTTTTTTATAAAATATTTTTTATTATATCATATTGTATTTATTTGTATCAAAATAAAACTATTAATTTTAAACATAGCTAATATATTTATAAGCAGGGATGTGAACCCGAACCCGGACTCTGAACCCTTGTATTTTTGCTGTACCTGAACCCGGACTCTTTTTAAAAATGGATGGTCCAAGGGTTCTAGGTGTCAGGAAAAATTTTAAAAAATGAAAATATTTTTTAAAAAAATAATATAATAATATTTTTTTAATTTTATTAACTTTTTTTCGTGGAATCATTTATTTTATTTTCGCGTTTTTCTTTCAATTTTCTTCCTGGAATTCCATTTTATTTAGAGATTGATATCATAAATAATTTTCTACTGTAGGTAATAATATTTATTTACTCTACAATTGGTTATTAATGAGCCTAAAAAATAATCACTTCTTTAAAACTATCAATGATAAAGCAAGGGATCAAAATATTTAAGAACTCCCACAATTGTAAGAATATTAAAATCAATGCAAAGGTCAATGACAATATTAGATTGTACAACACGTTGGTCCTCAATTTGTATGATGCTAGAACGATTATTAAGTATGAAAGAGTTTTGTAATGATTTTATAATAGAAGCATGTGAAGTCATTTTGTCGGAAGATGATTGGCGGCAGATAAAGGACCTTACTAGTGTATTAGTTCAAAATAACAACATTAAGATTACAATCAGAACAATTATGTTTATCTGATTATTATGGCATGTGGATTAGATGCCGATTAGATTTAAAAAAATTTACTAGTCCTTTTTCATATGAAATATTAGAAAACATGAAAATTCGAGAGCAACAATATTTGAAAAATAATGTTGTATAAGCTCCTATATACTTAGACCGATATCAAGTTTTATTGAGTATTGAGCAAAAACAAATGGTTAAAGACCATCTATTGCATACGCAAAACTTCATGATTTACAATATATTTGAGGCTACGACAATACCTAATGTTTGTAGTGATAATAATGATAATGATAGCTTGATGATTTTGAAATTTCAGTTTTAGATATAGAAAAAAAATAAAATTAATTTAATTAGAAATGTTTATAGCTCCGAAGACTCGGATCGGACTGATACATTGAAGACTTTTTCGGACTTGGGTCGGGTTGTAAGAAGTAGCCCGACCCCAAAATAAAATATTAGAAATATACTCAATAATCATTTTGTTTCAATAAATATAAATTCATTTAAGTTAGACAGATTTTTAATTTTTTTTTTAGATATTATAATATTTAAACCATAGTCTAAAATATTTTAAGTCGGGCTCGCATGGGGCTGGAATAAAATATTTGTACTCGAGCTTGGGTAGAGCTCGGACAGCAAATTTTTTTGTCTAGTCTGGTTAGGGTTGCGAAAAGATTACTTTTCAGGACTCTATTAATTAGAAAATAATACTAACTTAAAATGAAAATTTAGCATAAAAAGTGCAAACATTGAAGTCTGTCATTGGAAGGCATATAAACGAAATGTCTCTCAATAGCGTCTACTAGAGCCAAAAAATATTAGAATTCAAAACACTAGACAAAATATAACAATTTATTATGAGAGACCTTTGGGCCTTAATTTTACCATCAGGTCTGGCCTAGGTCCGTAGTAAAAAAAAAATTTAGCCTCAGGCCAGGCCCATATTTAATATTGAAAAAATCTCCAAATAATTTTCAAAAATTTTACCAAGCATCTATCCAATAAACAATATTTTAGTGTATTTAGGCAATCAATTTGTTTGTAATACTGAAATTTATTATTATTATATGGAAAAAATTGCAATATATTTAAGTTAGCAACTGTTTGAAATAAACTAATTTTAAAAGAATTATTTTTAGTCCAAGCCCATTTAATTTTTTTTTCAAAAAACCAGGCCCATTTTATAAAGAAAGCATCCATATAAATGATTTTTTGTGTTTGCAACAAATCTATTGTGGAAATCAGATTTTTCAATCTTTCAATGCATCTATTTAACAGCTTTATGTCAATTCAGCGAAACTTTTATCACGAAACACTTTTTCGCAAAACTTTTATCGCGATTAATTCTGTGAAGATTATATCGCGAATTTTGTCATAGCGAAACCCATATCGCGAACCCTTTTGAGCGAATACAAAAGATGAAACTTTTATCGCCAAGCCCAAATTGAGAAGAAAATATAGCAAAAACAATAGCGAGAAAGCAATACCGCGATAATTGCTTATGGTGTATTTTTTAAGATATTATATAAATAATATTTTTTTAAAAATAGATTGAAAAATCGATTCAATGATAATTTAATTTTTTAACCTTAACAAATTTATATAATGATTCTCGAGCTTAGAATTGGTTTATAAAATTTATTATATGAATATAACTTTTTATGCTGCCCTGTCTTATTTTTGGAGCCTATTTCATAAGAATCGTGCACTAAGAACCCAGCCTTATTATTGGGTTCATTAGCAAGGCTGTGAACCAAAACTCGAGCCCTTCGAACCCTCGGCATTTTACTGAACCCAAACTCGAATCCTATTTTAAAATTTTAGAGTTCAGGGTTCAATAACTTTTTTATACATATTAAATTTTTATATTTTAAAAAATATATTTAAAAAAAACAAAACTATATTAAAATTAAAATATAAAAAAACATGCAAGTTATTTAAAACATAAAACACAATTTTTTTTAATTTTCAATATAAAATTTTTTGATGAAAATTATTTTTGTATAATATCCTTTTTATTATATTTTATCCTAGTAAAAAATTTCTCTATATACCTAAAACTTCATGCACTCAGATTATCCGCAGTTTTTATACATCTTAATCAATTCTTCTCTCTTAAAAACACTGTTTAGAAGAAGCTTTAAACATCAAATTATCCCTCTTGTCATGGATGCAAACTTCCCTTCCTACAAAAACCGAGGGTATTGGAATCCGATCCCCATTTTTTTTATCACTAGAAGCATATTTGATCACGTCTCTTTTCTGATGAGTTAGTACACTAATTAACATTCTTAGCAGACCTTGATCTTCAGACAGCTTTAACCATTTGGGACAATAATATATTACCCAACATACTTCGCCCAAAAAGCGTCCTTCAAAAAGATTTAGACTCTCCACTAATTGCACGTTCCGCACAATGGATACGAATGGTTAGAGGCCATCCCCAATCAACTTAGTGCATACCTCTCTCTCGAAGAACTTAGGATAACAGTAGGACTCCGTCTTAATAGCAATATCGTCACACCACACACATGCACCCTCTGCAACACTCACGTTGACAGTAAATGTCATCACTCCTTACCCTACAAATTTTCTAAGGGCAGACACTTCCGCCACCAAACAATTAACATCTAAATCCACAAGCCGCTTCTATCAGCCAAAATTTCTTCCACCTTAGAACCAATCGGATTTAATACTTCTGAAAATAAAAGAACAAATGGCGTCACTTTTACGCCTTGGTTGTAAGGACAATCTTTGGTATGGGGTTAGATCTGTATAGATGAGTTTGCAAAATCCATAATACGCATCCATTGCGGCCGTCGAATCAACCACATATAACAAATATTCGCAATTAGAAAATGAAATTTGTTTACCCTTTGTTACTACCACATTAGGGAACTTCGACAGATGCAATTCTATTTTTAAAAACTTAAGGTAACAGTTAACAACAATCAATGAAGATCCTAAAGAAAATGTATATCTTGATAAAGAATATCCCATGAGATATGTAGACTAATTTTATCTCCATCCTCGGCTTTATGCCTAAAAAAAATAATTTTCTAATCCCCTCCATCGTTTTTTTAATATTTTAGTTTATATAATCTTAAATATATATTTTTTTAAACGTTTTGAATATTTGAAATTGAAAATTTAAATAAATAAAATGAAATTGAAAGAAGAAAAATAAAATAAATATAATGATATATATTTTGAGAATATTTATTTTTTGTTGGATAATTAAATGTAGGACCAAAGAAAATAACATAATCACAAGGTAAACTAGCTTTATTAAATGCAAGTTGCAGTGCACTGTCAAAGTTAGGTTTAAAAATAGATATTTTAATTTTAACATCTCGATTTTGGGGTATATCATGATAATTCGCTTATATTCTAATTATAATGACAAATTATTTTTATGGTAAGGAGTAAAAATAATAAAAAACTAATGTTTCTATTATTTTTACTAAATTTTATAAATCTTTATTATTCTGGACCACGAACCCTGAACCCATCTGAACCAGAACTCAAACCTGAACCCTATTTTTAGAAGGAGGATTCACAACCCTGTTCATTAGTTAACCTTGATGTTATTTCTTACTGGTAAAAGTGATATCTGAATTGAGCCAATATTTATTGCATGGTTAGTAATTATATATTAATTCATCAATCAGTTTTGCGTCACTAAATAAATATCGAGTTATTAGCTAAATAAAAACTATAACGTCACGCCTTAAACGGCGTGTTTATTGAATTTTTAACTGCGATTTCAAAATTATTTTCATATTCATGTGTTAAATAATTAAATCATTCAAGTTCCGATATTGCAATTCTTGCTATTTTGTCTAATTATAAAGTACAATTTGTAATTATTTTAAAAAAAGATTTTCAAACAGCATTAATTAACTTTGAGTATCTAGTGATGGAGAATCTTGGAGATTAAAATGAAGGTAGTATAATATAATTATCTTAGTGGGGAATTATAATCTCAGTCAATTACGGAACGATCCACATGGAGAAAGAGTTTATCTTGATAAAATAAATGAAATCATCAATAACAAAAAATTAAAACAATTATAACTGGAATACAAATAATTTAATATATTTTTTTTATTATAACTTTGCAGATATTCTTAATTACCCAAATACGGAAAGAAACGAGAAGAGGGTAGGGGTGGATAATGTCTTCAAATTAATTAGAGTTCTATTATATCAGCGAGTTATATCTGAGAATTATGTTAAAAAAATGATTACTTGGTTGAAAGGCATGTAAAATTTGGTATGAATCTCTAGAATCACGGAAGATGATTCACCGGGAAAAAATTCCCTCTATAATATTTTTTCAAAAAAATCAAAAATTAACAATCCCTTCTCCCCAGAAAAAAAAATTATGGGGTTTTCCAGGAAATTATCTCTTGCTTCCCGAATCTCTACGAAACCTGTTTTTAAATACCATCATATATAATTAAAATAGTAGATTTTTATATTATTTGAAAAAAATTTATAAAATGTAAAAAAAAACTTTGTAACATGTTTAAGTGTAGTTTAGTAAAGGAAAAATATTTTCTATAAAAATAAAAGATTTAAAAAACTTAAGATTCCCTTTTCTTATTAATATAGTAATTTTTTCCGTTCAATTGTTTCTGCAAATATAAATAATATAATATATTATAAAAAAAGGAAAAGCATATAATTATTTTTTTTCAGACAAAATTAATAAAGGCGATAAATATAAAATTATAATTAAGGAGAAGAAAAGGATAAAGATTTTAAAAAAGGTGTCCAAAAAAGAAAATAGTAGAGAGAAATGAGAAAGGAGGGGTAAATGGATGATTATTCGATGGAAGAAATATAACTTAAGTATTTAGAACGAATAATCAAGGTAGCAAGCCTTTGTATCAAAAAAAAATTCCTTAGCTGTTCGTCTTTTCGCTAATCCGTCTCCCTAATCTATAAAAAAGCAAGTGGAGCTTTGCTGCTGAAAGTGGTAAAAATGGATCAGGTGATGGTTATGAATGAATAAAAATGATAGATGGAGCTATATTTGGTGATTTTCTGGATTTGTGCAAGGTTGAGAGAATCGACTTTGTAGCTAGTTGGATCCATGCAAGTCCCAAACCAGAAGCTGACCCTTTGACCAAGGAATTAAGGACATTACATCCAGACACTTCACATCGATTCTAAATATGTCGGTTGATTCAAATCCAGGTGGGATTTTGTTGCACGCAAAATGATATCGTTACATTTGGTATGTAATGGGAGACGGCCTTGAAAGGGCAATGTATACTTTTGTTATATACGCTGTAAAAAGATTGCATTGTTAAAGAAGAAAAATTTTGCAAATAATAGCAAATCTTAGCTCGTCCGAGGAAAGCAGTAAATAGAGGTTGTTGGAGGATATGATTTCCAGAAACTCGCAACCAGATCATTGGTTCAAGAGTTGAAAAATTCTAAGATCGTCATCACGGAGGCTTGATTTTAGATAAGAGATGTACAATAATTAACTCGGAAATTCCATATAAAAAAATTAAAAATTTTAATTAGCAAAATAAAAAAATAGTAAGAAAATCGTAAGAAAATCAGTAAAAATTCTTAGCTTTCAGTATTTCTAGTCCTGAATAAGTAAAAACAAATTAGCGTCTCAACTTATTTGTTAAAATTTACTTTGAATTGCATTAAGAGCATTTTTTAGATTTTAAAATTTTATATGGAGAAGGGGATTAGATTTATTAGGGTAAAGCACTAAACCTAAAATGTCCCACCTCCCTGCGTACTTAAGCTAAGTGGGAGAGATCGGGGAGAAATTGCGAAGTTATTTTTTCATCAGATAGAGATCACTTTTAGGTTATGGTGTTTTACTTTTGTTAATTTTCGCGGTAATACTCTAGTTGACTTCGTGCAAATATATTCGTGGCAAATAAAATCGCATAAAGGGGCTATTTTCACTATAAGTATTCGCTCCAAAGTGTTCGGAAATAAATTTGAGATATTGTCTTCGCTGTAAATGTTTTAAAGAGAAAAAAAATTGCCGGAATTGGTTTCATTTCTTCGCGATAAGACATTGGGGATCAAGTTTCGCTAAAAAGTGTTTTGCGATAAAAGTTTTGCTGAATTGATCAGATACTCTGCTTATCTGATCTATAACCCAAGAAGATAAATGTATAACTTGATCTGCCTAAAGTTTGGAATGGCAGTAAGTATATTTTCATTATCATAATGGTTGGAGAATCTAATAAATATAAAATGTGTAAATTATAAAGGAATATTTCTAAATTTAGCAACTTAAATGTGTAATCAATTATAATTATATAATATATACTATTCTTTTTATACAATTTTAGCATTAATACCTTAATTAATAGTAAATTAAATTTCCAAATAATTTATTATTGTGTAAAATATTGAAAATATTTATTTACTTTTCTCAATAGCTATGATTTTAAAATCAACTAGAGGTTTGCAATATTTTAATTTTTTTGTTAATATGCTGAAGTTAGACCATAATACAATTTAAAATATAAATTTATATATTTCAAAATTGTAAATAAAATTTCAATATTATAATAAAAATAGCGTAAAATTACTTTTCAAAAAAGAGTAGCGCGTTAACGTAAAAGCTACTATTAAAAATAGCACTCTATCGTTAAAGCTACAAAGATATTTGCGCCGTTGTAACAAACCTGCTTATTGGCTAGGCATGGGGAGGTCCTCCATGAAAAAAATGGAAATTTTTTAATTTTACTTTAATTTACTATTAATAAAATAAATGCTTAAAATTTAAAATACAACTATTTTTATTTTAATTAATAAATAATAATTTTGATCTACAGTATTTGATTCTTTTTATATTTTTTAAATAAATTTTAAATTATCTTTTAAAAAACTTGTCTAGTTTGCCATATTTCTTTTTAAAAAAGAACTACTTTGGCAATTTCATTATGTCATTAATTTATTCTATTACAACAAATATTAAGTACAGATATGCCGCAAGTCTATTTGACTACTTTTTATGCCGCTATTAAATATAAAAGCATCAAGGCTATAACTAGACCTGTGGTATTTTTATTCACGCCGGGCGGCACGGCGTGTGCAATTTTTAGAAAGCATATTAATTATATTTTTATATTAAATTATTATTATTTTAATTTGAATACTAACATTAAATCTAATTTATAATTTGTTTCATTCCAGCCCTTATTATTTTGATGTTTTTTAAATATCTTTTTAAAGTATTATTCAATATATAATTTTTTAAAACTTTATTTTAGAAGAAAGCTTATTAAAATTTTAATTATGATTAGTCCCTATAAATATATACTTGTATATATTTATATATTTATTAGTTTCCTTTTTGAAATTTGTTTCATTCCAGCTCTAATTATTTTGTTTTTAAATATCTTTTAAAATATAAACTTAATATACAATTTATTAAATTAATTATGTAAAGCTTTATTTTGAAAGTTAAATTTTAATTTTTTTAAATATCTTTTTAATGTTTAAAATAAATATGAAATCTAATAGGCGAAATTATGTTTTGATGTCTGCTTAGATTTAATGCCATTTGATTCTATAAACAATAAAGGAAGGACAGACTTTCTAAAGGTTTAAAATTTATATAAAATGATTATTAAAAAATAAATTGTTCAAAAATTAGAAATATAAGATAATTGATTCCTCGTCAGAATTGCCAAATAGGACAACCATTAGTCGGGGTGCACTAGACGATGTTTATTTATCTATAAAGGCGCATGTTTTAAATTTGATTGACTCTGGACCAAAATTTTGTTCTATCACTTTTGATTTGTGGACCGATCATTTCAAGCGTCGAAATTATATCACATTTAGTCTTCATCATTTAGATGAAAATTTTGATTAAAAATATTTTACCCTCAACTAGAAATGTGACTGAAAAGCATACTGGGGAAACAATATTATCTGAGATTGATAGTATTGAAGAGGAGTTCCATTTAAAAGCCAAAATAATACAAATGGTAACTGATGCTGGGGCCAATGTCAAAAGAAGAGTCAGATTAGGGGATTATGAGCATCATTTATGCTTAGGGCATGGACTTCATAATTTGGTTAGAGTTGATGGCATAAAAAAAATTACCAAAATTGATATTTTCATTAAAAAAATTAGAGAAATTATTTCAGCCCTCGGATATCGAGTAGCTGATTTGGAATGTGAAATTGAGGCTGAACATGGTAAATGTCTGCAGTCAATTTATGAGACAGGTAATATCTTGGATATTGATGATTCTGATCCATACCTTGATGACCATTTTGATATGTCTGATGAATCGGATAATAGAAATGGCATTGCACCAACCAATATAATTAATGCAAAAACTTTAAAATTAAATTGCCCTACCCGCTGGCATAGCATATTAATTATGCTAGAAAGTGTTCGCAGTGTAAACAAAATTCCTATAAATAATGTTCTAAATAAAATAGGAAAACAATCTTTAAAACTCTTTAATAATGAATTGGATATGATAGATGAGCTTTAAGCAGTATTAAATCCATTCCGAGTCAGTGGAATTTCTTTCCTCCCAAAAAAAATTTACAATAAATTTAGGGTTATTATTTCGCAGTGAAATAGAAGCTCATGTACAAATCAATAAATCTGATTGCTCAGATATAATATTCTCAAAAGAAAATATGAAAAAAAAGCTTGACCATAGGTTTCCGATCACTGAACTTTAGTTATTTTATATTTTTATTAATAAAATTATATTCTAAACATTAGATATTAGCAACTCTACTTGATCTAAGATTTCAAAATCTCAATATTGTTTCACAATATTTAAATTCAAATTCCACGACATTATTGCAATTTCTAATACATTTAAAACTTTTAGAGCATGATAGAAATGCTCAGCGTGAAACAAGTCGAGGATGGTACATCATGCTCTTATATAGCGAAATTAGCTTGAAAACATTCCCCCTATTAACGATTATAACAATATTACTAATCTTCAACAAGAATGTCATATTTTGCTCAGCCAAAATATTATTCCAGAAGAGGATGCATTGCTCTTTTGGAAGAAAAGGCGACTGGAACTTCCTATGCCTGCTAATTTAGCTATAACCAGTACACCCAGCGAAAGAATTTTTTCCATTGCTGGATTAATACTCAATGCTAAAAGGAGTTCTTTATGTCCCACAAATCTAATACTGTTTATTCATGACAATTATAATTTTGCTAAATCTGAATTCTGACTTATTATATTTCATACTTCATATTTTGCCTGCATTCCAAATTTATATAATTATAATAAAAATCAATAGAATATTTCTTATATGTGTTGTTGATATGACTCTAATTGAGTAAAAATAAAAATACAATTCCTTAGTCTATTTCTGAGAAAGAGAAAATACATAAATTTAAATTGGAGTGAGACAGGAAAATTTAAGATCAATTAAACTATATTAGTAATGTGTCAGAAAAGATCGCCTACATAAATTATAAAAAATGTAATACATTAATTTATAAATTAAATTCATTAAAAAATATACTGATTTATAAATTAAATTCATTAAAAAAAATTTTAAAATAAATATTGCGCCGCCGCCGCCGAAAATTTAGTAGGCGGCGGCGAAATCGGCGTGCCACCGAACGCCGATAAAAAAAATTTAAAAAACCGCCGCCGTTGATTGAGACATCGGCGCACAGGTCTAGCTATAAACATATCAATCTCATATTTTAAAAGATGACAGGATTTTTTATAATGATAGTAAAACATATTTTTAATTTTTTAATTGCTATTGTGCTTCTAGAATCATTCTATCTTGAATCTTGGTATCTAGCCTACTTTAGAATTAGTGCTTTCAAAATCTTATTTATATCAAATTTTTGAAAATATAACTCGATATAAATTAATTCCATTTTTATCAAGCAAACTGAAAAGAAAAAATACTGTCTACGAAGATCATAGAATCATAAAATTCAAAAATATCTTGAATTGGGGAAAGTGAAACCTTAATATATTCAGTTAATTGAATTTTTGAATCGTAATTAAAAATTCGTCAGCTTAAGACGTGCCGTAATTTTTATTTCGCTTACAACTGAGTTTTATTTATTAGCTAAAAAACTGATCCATGAACAAATAATTACTAATCATGTATTACATATTGTTCAATATTTCTATAATTTTCCTTTTAGCATGATGCCAATCTTGGCGATTTATTTTATTTTGTCTAAAATGTTTTACTTTAAACTATCTACCAAACGGGTTGTTAAAGAAGTATGAAATACGTGCTAATTATTGGCATAAATTTCCGAGATAATGCTTCAAGATGTTTGACTAACTTTCGATTAAGCATGATATCATAGTTAGTTTTTGGTTCATAATTCAGTTATTTTTTAATGACTGGGAAATTGATTAAAGAATTAATGAGGCTAAATATTAACGCCAACTAGATAATTAGAATTTTTTATTCTCCGTTCAGGCATGGTGCTAACTTTGACTTTTTTTTATTTTTTACAAATAATTCTTTTCCTCCTAACCAACCCAAAAATAATAAACCATAAAATATAATAATAAAGCCCTACTTAATGGTTTAGTGTAAGTCCGAATTAGTGTTTCCAAAAGCTTGGCTCACTTCAAGCTGAAAGCGTGACATCATAGTTTTTATTTTGTTTATAACTCCGTTTCTTTCTGTGGTTCTTATATTTGAGTGAGGAATTGAAATTACTAGTAAGGCATTAAATATTAACGCACACCTAATATATAGTTTTTTATATTTCCCATTTTAGCATGATATCTATTTTGACAATTTCGTTTTTTCTTTTTACTGTCAACCAAATGAATTAAATTAATATACAATTATTAAAAATCGATAAAATTTACTGAATAAACGCTTTCAGTCACTTTTTAATCTATGTTTGGCCAAAATCTTGTTACTAATAATTTTCTTTTATACTGGATACTATACTGAGTTCAGACACTAATAAAGAATAAAACACTGCGATATTTTAGAACTAGGGCTTGTTCAGCCAACTTAACGGAGATTATATAAAAACCACCGAAAAATTAATAATATATAAGAATTTTTTATAGTAGGGAGCCAGCCGAAGGCCAGGCAAAACGGAATCCCCTCCATTAGAATCCTGGCTACGCCATTGACACTGTTAGTATTATAATTTTAAGTACGTCACTATGATAATTGAAACATTAAAACTAAAAATTCAGTTTACTCGTAACCAAGTTTATCTGATTCCAGCAGGTATTTGAGCACGATATCTTTGAGTCCAATCCATTTAATTTCATCTAATGGTGATAAATCATAATATTTATTATTATATTTCTTGTGGCTTGGTTTAGATACATCCAGAGGGGACTTCGAAAATTGAGAAGAAAAATATCTCAATAAAAGATATAATGTTTCCGATGCCTTTTAAAAAAATTAGCATATTTATATTTTAAGAACTTATGGATTGAGTCGGATGATAAAAAAAATACTTTCAAAATATATTATTAAAAGAAGCCCTAAATGTTCAGTAGTATATAATCAAGCTTAAACTATAACACCAATGGGTTTAACATCTAATTTAAAATTGAGGATTACTTTTCTTTGGTGTAACAAACGATACTGAGTTTAATAATACAAATAACGTTGAGCTAGAGGTTTTAAATAATATTAAAGACCGTTGAAATATATTAGAAATACTATTATTATCCTTCCATTAAGGAAATTTTTTAAAAATTTAATACTGTTCATCGGTAAAGGCTAAATTATTTGAAAAATTGATTATCTTAAAAAATAATGTTTTGATTTAATCATATTAAATACTCTTTTGCCAATTTATTTAAACTCCGAATAAAAGTACTAGTATCCCTTCCCTCTCTATGCTATGAATGGGCTAAAACTAATATTAAAATGCCTGTTTATTATAATTTACTCGTCATCAGTAGCGTAACTGGAGGAAGGGGGGAAACGTAGGGGCTCGAGCTCCCTGAAAAATTTGAAGATCCCCTTCAAAATATTTAATTATTTTTATACCACTAATAAATAAAGGTAAGTATAATTGGCAATGATAATTTTATAAAAATATTTTGTATTTTAGATACTCTCATTTAGTTAAAAGATATAAATATATTTAAAATTTTTGATATTATAAATAAGATACTAGTATCTGTATCTAAGATCCTTTTTTATAACGAATCTGTATCTGTATCTAGAATATTTTTTCGGAGAACCTGCCTAACTCTGGTCATAAATTATAATCCGATTGTATAATAATGATCATATGGAGGGTGTTATGATTGGGAGATAGTCCCTCTACTCTATTGCAATTCATAATATATAAGACTGTAATTCAAATGAACCAAATATAATTTACATGAATATGTAAATTAGAGGTATGCATTGGGCGGGTTTTTGGACCAAAAGCCAGCCCACCCAATGTTTTAAAAAAATATAACCTGCTCCTCAGCCCGCCCAGTTTTCAATAAAATTCCTTACCCGCCCGCCCATTATTTATAAAAAATTTAACCCAAGCCCGCTTATAAAATTTAATTATGGCCATTCTTTCAATTTTTTAAGTATTTAATAAAAATATTTCAGTATTACACTTCTACAAAATGTTTATAATTTAGGAAATAAATTTAATAAAAAAAATAATCAATTTAAATTATGGACAATTTATTTGATGAAATAGAATATTTATGAAAAAAATATAAATATAAAATTGATATTATATGTAATTATAATGCAAAAATAATAATGAATTGACATTTTCTGGATTCAAACACGTTCTTCTTTGTTCTGAAAACCTTCAAAAATGATGATAGAATAACAAGCGAAAATAAAACAGTGAAATATATAAGAATGACACATTAACTCTATCAAGAAAAGAACTTAGAGAGGAAACCGCAAAAGATCCAATTTTAGGAAAGTAAAAATATTAATAAATGGTACAAATATACAAAATCAAGCACCAGAATTACAAGCTTTTAGAACAAGAATAAATGAAATAGAAAATGATGACGGTATTTTATTTTGGAATGCCGTACTCACTTCAAAAAAGAGTTTTACATATATTGCATACGGGACATCCGGGTATTACATCAATGAAATCCATTATGAGACATTATATGTGGTGGGTCGAAAAACTCGTAAACAGCTGTAGTGGATATCAAAAACAATGCAGAGATATACCAAGTGTTGCCGCATACCAGGGGAATCCGCAATCACAACCCCGAAAAAGGGAAGAAGAAAAAGAAAAAATCGTAGGAAAACATGCCGATCAATACTAACAATGGAAGAACCAGTTGAAACCGAATCAATATAAACAATTGACAATAAAAAGCTAGGAGATGATAAAACAGTAGAAACAATGGAACCAAGTCAAGAAGGAATTCAAGATATCCAACGAGAGAACGAAAGCCAAAAAAAATTAATAAATGGTACAAATATACAAAATCAAGCACCAGAATTACAAGCTTTTAGAACAAGAATAGATGAAATAGAAAATGATGACGGTATTTTATTTTGGAATGGCAAATTAATCATTCCGTACTCACTTCAAAAAAGAGTTTTACATAAATTGCATACGGGACATCCGGGTATTACATCAATGAAATCCATTACGAGACATTATATATATTGGGAACAATTAGATAAAGATGTAGAAAAACTAGTAAAATGTTCTTCACTTAAAAAAACGATTGGTACTATAAAAAAATAAATATTATTATTGATCATTTAATTAATTATGATTTTTCTTTAGTTTGTTTTTGGACAAAAATTTTAAATTTCTTTAACCCACCGGCCCATTGTTAAATTTCTTAACCCGCCCACCCACCCGCCGGCCCATAGTTTCAAAATATTTTTTAACCTGCCAGTTCGCCTGCCCATTCTCAAAATTTTTTACCCGCCCATTTAGATGGAAGGGTGTAGGCGTGCGGACCGAAACCCCGCCCAATGCAGACCTCTAATGTAAATATCGTAAATGAGAAAAATTTCAAATAGAATAAAGGTTTAAATTGTAAACATGTTATTTTTGTCTACCTTATAAAGATGATTGTTTGATAAATGGTTTGCAGGTATTGAGCTGAAAGGAGATGGCAATATTTGTAATACATCGCTATATAAATCTTTCTATAATAGTATATTTTTGTAAATGAATTAAAAATATAAAATATTTAGATAAATATTCTCAACCTCATAGATTTTTTTAAATATTAAAATTATAATCAGCATTCATTAAATATCGGTTGATAAAATATTTTGAGAAAGATAAATATCCAATTTAGCTGGGTATGTAATTGAGCAATGCCACAAATATTCGTAACTAATGTTTTTAAATCTATTTAGATTATATTTATGGGTGCTGAAAAGATTTATTGAAGCATAATTAATTACTTATATATAATTTAAAATAAATTAATCGTTTATATTTATAATCCCTATAAATTTGATTCAATTAATATTTTAAACACAATTTTCTAAAAATATCTTATTACAAGTTAAGCTTAGTCTATTTAATATCGTAATTGTAAATGAATCAAATAATTTTTACGAAAATAAAAAATCCGTGGGGTTTTTTCCTGGAAAATAGTTTCAAAGGGGGTTTCCTTTCATTCATTTTCAAATAGATGGAAGGTCATTTTTTTTAACCAATAAAAAAATCCTACAAATTGCCTCTTACCGTTTATTTTATTTCAACATTTATAAACATTAGACATAAATGTGTAAATAATTATATAATAGCAGAGCCGTTGCCATGGGGACTGCCACTCCTCTAAAAAAAAATTCGAACCCTAAGTCTAACCTATGAACTTTTATATGGCCCAGAAATAACCTCCTCAAATTTAAAAAATATTAGTTATTAAATTTTCATTCGTCGTTAACTATTAAATATAAGTGAAAAAACAACAAAATTCTTATAAAAATATTTTATTTAACCAAATTAGATGAAAATGTGAAATAATTAATATAATTTGTTATCAAAAATTCATTAGCTCATTAACCATTAAATTAAAAAACAACATGATATCCGCATTTTTTAGTCTTCTTTAAAGGGACATTAGTATTGGCGAATTCAGTTCCCGTAATTATTTTTCTCAACCTCTTCTTGAATATGGTAATTTAATGTCAAAAAAGTCTTCAAATGATTCGAGTTCCATTCAAATTCTAGATGACCTTGGCCAGGATGCACCAAAATATATCAAAAATGTAAGGTAAATCCTTTCAAAAGACATGGTATAGAGTCGAGACTGATTGAAATAGAGTGTTGAAGCTGTTGCTGCCTTTAGAAGATTCCTGGAATCCAAGTGATGAAATCCTTAAAAAAGGATTTAGCAATTGGAAAAACGCTTTAGCTGCAAAGAAAGGGCTGTTAAAATATGAATCCTCAAAAAGTAATTTAAAATGGTAAAATAATAAGGCTTGATAGAAATTGTAATATAAAGAGGTAACGAAAATATCCCTAATTTTGGTACATCATTAAGTTGAGTGTAATCGAAATTATTTGAAATAGATATTTTTGAGACACCTTCTCAGCATACAAGAGCCCCCTTTTCGGGGGATTGGTTCCACTACAATTCTTCAAGATTTTTCATTGCAATATTTTAATACATTGGCAAAACGATAAAAAATTAACAATATAAAAAAATGTCCAATACATATCACCTAAAATTCAAAATGAAGACATATCTATTATGGCGGAACTGGTGTTTAAATCTATCTAAGCATATTATAACAAAAACCAGATGTCCTTTTTTTATCTTAAGGCTGCTGAGCAACTGTTGGGAAATTTTGAGTTTAATTATTCGGTATTTTTTTGTGGAGAAATTCAAGAGAATTTAATAGAAATAATTGATTTTAGCTTTTCTGCAGAAAACATTACAAATTATATTTTAAAACGACTAAATAATTTAAAATTTAATTCATACAATATAAGCCAGACGTATGATGGTGCAAGTGTCCTCATCAATGGAGCAGTACAGACCTAGTCCAAAAAAATTAATAAAATGGTACCCTATATATTATTGCTCCTATCTTAAGTTTTATCTTGTTAATAATCGGTATCAAAATATTACTGTAATTTTTTATTTTTAATTTAGCAAACGCATTGTACAATTTTTTAGGCGTTTTATCCATCATGTAAATATACAGGCCATACACTTAAGAGACTTTTAGACCAGAGATGGACTACTTATTAGACATTTCATATCATTTATGAAAATTTTGAGGCTATTGGTGTATACTATTTTACTTTTCCAATAGAACTCTTTTCGTAGGTTTCCACTAATGATTCAGTTGAAGCTATTGGTCTTTTATGTCAATTAAATAAGTATCATCAGTCAATAGTCAATATACTAATATAGTAGATGCTAAAAATTGTTTTGAATATACAATTTATATATTAAAGTATGCTAAAATTAATTCGACATAAAGATTAAGGCTGAAAATCCTTTATCAAAAATCTTCATGATTTTTTGGATTATATCAAAGAACTATATTTGGAGTCCTTTAAAGGGAAATTATTATGAAATAATTGATTATTTTTGGAAGGATTTATAGACGATGATTATAATTTTGTCTTTGTTTTAATTCATTGTCCCCCCTTTTCCCAAATTATTTTATTGCAAATAAGGTGGCCGCAATAGCATACTTATTAAACTTTGATATTGAATTTGAAACATTACATCTTGAAATGAAAATCGCAAAGAGATTATTAGCGGCTGAAGTAGCAGAAAGATATGATTTTAAAAATATTATTAATATTATATAAAAAGGGTATCATATTAAAATTAAAGTATATAATTCAGCAGCTACTATCATTATTAGCAGAAACCTGCAGGCCCGGCCCTAAACCCGGCCCGGCCGTATTTTAAACTTTTTAAATATACCCGGGCCGGGCCTAAAAAAATTTTTTTAAACATATCCGGGCCGGGCTGGGCCTGAAAATTTTTTTTCCTAAGATTGTTAAACCCGGGCCGGGCCTTAATATTTTTTATAAAAATTTTTACATTATGAGTTAATGGTTATAAGATTATATTATATTATAGTTATGATTAATATAATATTGAGTGATGGTTAACACTACCTAACACCCACAAATCGATCTAATTATTAATTTCCTGCAAATTTATTCAAAGTATTAATATATTTTTTTATAATTCATATCTAAATTTTTACAACATATTTTACCAAAACAATTAAATAAAGGAATATCTTAAATAAGCCCCAATATTCAAGTATTATTAATATATTTTTTTATAATTCATATCTAAATTTTTAGAATATATTTTACCAAAACAATCAAATAAAGGAATATCACTTCTTGAAGTTTGTAATACCTTTCAAAGCGAAAAAGGAGAAATAAAATTGATTTTACTTAATATAAAGCATTTTTTAATTGAAAATTTGTTTTACACAAGTATCATTTTATTTCTCTTTTTCTCTGTCCCAAATTCAAGCAATTACGAATGTTGTCAGGGACAGATCGCAAGATGACGGAAAACTATATAAAAGATTATATTAAATTACAAGAGGCTCAGGAAGTAAATGAAATACCATAGACCAGTCAAATTACGACTGTTGTTAAACAAACTGAATCGTTTTATGACAAATGGGGCGATGGTAATTCTGGTAATATGTCAATACCCGATGATGAATATTATAATTACATAAATAAAAAAATAGATGAAACATTTAAGGTGGATAATTTGTTAGAGTGGTGGGCGGCTCATCAAAGCGAATTTCCAATTTTAGCAAAATTGGCAAAACGAGTATTGGCAATTCCTGCTTCAAGTGCAAGCTGTGAGCGGAATTTTACCACTAATGGGAGAATTCTTGAAGAAAGAAGAGTAATCTTCAACCTGAAAAGGTAGGTATGCTTCTCTTTCTTCATGATAATTTGTGAATTTTTAATATCTTACTTGAGTATAGGGTTTTGTCAATCATGCTGGTTTTTTACTTTGCAAACTGTCAAATATTTATTGCATTTATTATATTTACCTTGAGTCATGAAAGTTTTTAATCCAACATTTTTCATTATTTTTTTTTACAATATTATATAATATAATTATCTTCTTTTGTTAAAAATTTATATTATAAAATAAATTATATTAATATTGTGCAATTAGATTATATTTTCAAAATACTATTTATTATACATGCATTTTTTTAAATAGCTATTTATTTTTATTTTATAAATTAAATAGTAAATTTAATACAATATATTATATTCTCAAAATATTTTCCATTTTTATAAATTAAATATTAGTTTTATTTTTTTTAAATGCAATATAAAATATAGTATATGCTCAAAATATTATTACCATTTTTATGAATATTAGTTTTATTTTTATAAATGCAATATAAAATATAGTATATGCTCAAAATATCCATTTTTATAAATAACAGTTTTAAAATTTTTATAAATTCAATATAATATTCTCAAAATATTAGCTTTTTACATGTATTTTTTAAATAATAAGCGATAATACTCGCTGAAAAATATGGTAAAATACCTCATAGGTGAATTTTTGTATATACCAGGTCGAATATAATTTTAAAAAATTCCGAGCCGGGCCTGAAATTTTTAAATCCGGGCCGGGCCGTAAAAATTTTTTTAAAAATATCCGGGCCGGGCCTTAAATTTTTAAATCCGGGTCGGGCCGGGCCTAAAAAATTTAAAACCGGGCCGGGCCGTGCAAATGGTACCTCTGCAGGTCTCTGATTATTAGGTAACAACTTCTTGTGAAGCCTCATTCTACACTCAAGAGAGTTTTATCGAGCACCAGATAATCGTTGAAAGATAAAAAATATTTAGTTTTAATGGTTTATGAAAAAAAATACCCAAAATTTGACTTTTAATTCATATGTTGATATTTAAAAATAAAAATTTGCCTTTATAAATTTTATATAAAAATAATAAAAAATTTCTACGAATATCTAATTGTTTTATTTCAAAAAAATATTGCATTCCCTCCCCACCTCCCAACTGGTAATTTCTAGCTACTGGCCTGTACAATATAGATGAAAAATATACTTGGGCGTCCTGATTGTTCCTTTTTACATGATTTATTATGCATTCTAGGGCGTATAACCAGTAATTTGTTTCGATATGATCGGTGGACAAGCTAACAATGTTTAAAAGAAATTAAGTGGCTGAGTATGAAATACAACCCGAATATATTCTCAACTTTCATTGACAATTTTAAATATTTTGGCTAGTGGTTTTTAGATAAATATAACTTTTTATTTTTAAAATATAAATAAACAAAATATTTAAAAGTAGACTAATTTTTAATTTTTTTTAAAATTATTCCAAACCGTGTAAATAAATTATAAAAAATCCTAATGTGACCAAAATAAATAACAACTTTTAAAAATGGTAAACATATGTTAAAAAATATTTACTTTAAACTGGCGACAATGCAACGCTGCATAGTTGAATTATCTAAGGTCAGATTATGTTCAGATAAAATGCGTTCCGAAAATTGCATTTTAAAAATGTAATCAATCAAAATATCTAAAATAATTATATCCTCATCATTATTATTGGAAGGTATATGGCTTTGGAGGAACGTGTACAAGCTAGATTTTGAGTCTGTCAATTGATTTAGGTCACAAAAATTGCATATGATCCATTTCAAAAATAAAGATATTCTGGGATTAAATACGCATGCATTGGGATTTGTAAGATCATCTAAATTTAAAGAAGAAATAAGAAAATGTATAAAATTCAACATCTTTATTATTAATTTTAAAATCTCCAACCTATTTTCAAACCTTGTCCATGGTTCATTACAGATATTTTTGAAGATTTGGGGATAATGGAATACATTGTACTAAATATATCTAATACTGGGTGAAACATTGTTGTTTTAATCGCTGAATGTTTTTCAATGCAATTTATTGAAAGGAAATCTTCTGATAATTTTTTAATATTACCGAAATTTTTACGAGTATAATTAGATTTAACAAATGATTTGATATTTCTCAAAGTGTAATTGGTTAATCGAAGCTCCCCGGAGTGAGTTAAATATACAATGTGATCGTAACTAACCCATTGAACATCGATAATTGTATCGAATGGTGACGTGTTTAAATGTTCGAATAATAAGACATTCTTGAAATAAAATTATAAATAATGGATTAAATTTTATCAAAATATTTAGATTTTAATAATTATCAACGTTCCAATAATTAAATGATTCAGCATATATTTTTTGATTACAAGTGCAGTGTAAGGCCTAAGAATGTGCAAAAATATTGTTTAATTTATTTTCATTTGGCCTCAATTGATTTAACAGAGATCTGCAGTCCCTGTTATACGGGACGGGCCGTAAGAATTTTTTAAATAAATCCGTACCGCCCTGGCTCTAAAAAAATTTTTAAAACTCGGGTCGGGTCTATAAAAAATATTTCCCAAAAATAACCGGTAGGGCCTAAAAATCCTTCTTTTTAAAAATAGCCAGGCTGGGCTGAATATTATAAGTCACAACTATTATATAAAATATAAAAAAGTTAAAAATGAATAAATAAAATTAATTTAAAAATTGTCATCATAGAATATTATATCACATTCATTCACTCTTGATATTTAGATTTCAAAATCATTTTACCGATCGTTAGAGAATACTTAATAGGTAAAATAAAGATAAAATATTTTACAAATTATTCAAATAATTATAATTATTTAGACGAAATTATAAATTTTATACCTACCAGTAAAAGTTATTAGATATTAAATTATATTTTCTAAAAAATGAACCGTAAAATGCCGAATAAGTATATTTTTCTAAAATCAAAACCAAATATTATTTTTATAAACTTAAAATCTTTTTTATGTAGAGGGTCGTAAAAAAATTTTACATCAAAGCTGGCAGTAAATTTTTTTGAAAAATAAATCTGGAGCGGGCTTAAAAATTTTATTGAAAAAACGGGAAAGGTTTGAAAATTTAAAACCTGGTAGGGATTAAAAAAAATTTTGAAAACCCGGGCTGGACCGAGCAATAGCTGACTCCACGTCAATTCTGCGTAGCCTCAATTTGGCGCGGCGATAAGCGATAATTTGGCACGGTGATAATTTGGAGCATACAACATCTGCAATTTATTCTAAACTTATTAGTATAAAAATAGAATGATTAAATAAAATTCATATTGAAATTTCCTATTAATTATTCTTCATAATTTTTTTACAAAAATTTATTTCTTCATATTTTTTTTACAAAAATTTATTTACTAATTCTGTAATAACAATAAAAAATTTAATAATATTAAAAAAATTAACAACCAATATATACCGATTTTTTGGTGGGCCAAATTACCACATTATAAGGTATGTTGATTAGTAGCCAATATTATGTAAGCCTTGAGATTTTGTGCATAGATGTAAGAAAGGTATGGACCTCTATCTCGAATCTTACATATAATTTTGGCTAAAATCTTATAGGCCATTTTTTTCTATTATATAATCAAAAACGAATTATCGCGCAATTTTTATATTAATATATTATAGGTATAGTGATGTACCTGTAACTATTTACATTTTGGCTAAAAAATAACTGTAACTAGTTATATTTTTAAAATTGTAACTAGTTAAAATTTTTGAAATGTAACTGCCAAAAATAACTAGTTACTTTTAAAGATATATTCAAATAATTAATTTTATTTTAAATATGTTGTGATAAATTAATTTTAAATTAAATTTATTAATTTAGAATTTTGTGAAAATGTCTGATTGTTCCCAACAATAACACAAATACTTATATGTATAGTAGATGTGCAGGGATTAAAATATTGTCAGCCTCTAAAGGATACTATATTAGCTAGTATTGAAAAAAGGTAACTAAAATCAAATAATTATTTATAAATTAATAATATCATGTTATAGGTTTAATAATCTTTATGATAATGACAACATCATTGTTGCAATTCTTCACCCTTTATTTAAAACTGACTGGCCTTGGATTAGGCAAGAAAGGAATAAAACAAAAAAGGAGGAAATTTTAAATTTAATAAATACCTTAATACCTCAAAGTTAATCCAAGACGAATGAATCATGCTCAAAACCAACATCACTTGATGTAGTTGGATTTTTTGACCTAAAGCGCCAAAATATTCTGGATAATGAACTTATAGAAAACTTTATCAAATCTAATAACAACACTTTTTCTTTATATAGCGTTTTTCCAAAGTTAAAATTACTCTTTATTAAATATAATGTTGTTCTAACATCAAGTGCTCCCGTAGAGCGCTTATTCAGTCTAGGTAAGCTCATTTTTGGAGAAAAACGAGCACGTCTCCTAGATAATAACTTTGAAATTAATTTGTTGTTAAAAGCAAATAAACATTTATTAGATTCTAATTTTTATGAAAAATAAATGTTTTTTTTTCAATGCAAATATATATTTTATTCAATTTTGCGATATTTTTTTATATAAATAAATTGTACATTATTTTAAATAACTGATTAAACTTTGTTTATCCTAATTTTTTTTATATTAAATAAATGCTTTCAATAAATAAATAATGCGAATATGAAGGATGTATAAAGTAAGTAACTAGTTACTTTTGAAAATAACTGTAACTAATAACTAGTTACTTTTGTAAAAATGTAACTAGTAACTGTAACTAGTTATGTTTCAAAAGTAACTTTTAAATTGAAATTTTAAATATGCTAATTGAAAATAAAATTATAAAAGTTTAAAAAGATAATATAAACCCCTAATAAATATGATAAGAATAACTAAAATTATGTTAAATCTTAAACCCCCCTTTTCCCTAAATAGACAACAAAAAAAATAAATAAAATACCAAAGTTTAAAAAAATAATATATCCTCTCTGATAAATATTATAAGAATAACCATATGTTAAATCATAAATCCCTTTTTTCCCACCTAATTTTAGACAACAAAAAAAATAAATAAAAGTTTAAAAAAATAATATACCCTCCCCCCTCCTGATAAATACTATAAGAATAAACAAAATTAGGTTAAATCTTAAATCCCTTTTTTCCCGCCTAATTTAAGGCGACTAAATAATAAATAAAATTTTATTTTATTTTAGGATTTTCTCTTTTTTGTTCAATAATTTTAAAGAATTCAATCATTATTATTCTCAATAAATAAAAATAAAAGGTTACGATATAAATTTTATAATATAAATTAAACATAAATCCAATAAATCTCCTTTTTCTTATTTTTTTCCCTCCTAACTTTAGACAACAAAGTAATAAATAGAATTATATTTTATATTAAAATTTTGTGCTTTTTTCATTTTAAAAAGCTTGTAAAAAAACTTTAATATTTTTCATTTCTTTTTATAATTTAATCTTTATAATTTATTTCCATAATTTAATCATTATAAATTGAGAATTCCTATTTAAAGGTAAATATTAAAAATCTTAATTCTGTATATCATTTATAATTTTTTATATTATAGTTTACTTTTATTTTCAAGAATGCCTTTAACCCTTCACTACAAAGGTGGGGTAAATAGGACCCCACAACTTTTATAATCTTTGTAATACAAAAGCTAGAAGATATTCCGACCTGATTTTTTCAGTAGTTTAATATTTTGTAACAAGGAATACAACTTCCAAATTTCATGATTATTGATTTGATAGTTTTTGAGATATATGCTATTTGTTGAGCTTGGGGTAAAATATACCCCACCTATGTAATGATGTAATTTTTTTTTAAAATCCAATTTTTTTTTGTTACTAATTATATTTATGTATGTCAGGTTAATAAATATAATTGAAAAAAATATAATTATATCTATTTTTTGATTGATATATATGACTTTAAATTTGAAAATTTTATATTATTTATTTTTTCGGTGAGTGACATTTTATACTTTGAAAATAGAATTATATGCTGGCAATCAGCCTGAAGGACCCCCTATTATTTATTTACATAAATACATTATATTACGCTAGTTATACTTCATTGTTTATTTTCTATTACTTGCTGTAAAATTTTATTTGTACTTCTAATTAATCCGAAAAATGGTTAGACCACAACGCAACGTCCAAGGAACCTTTGCTGGAAACAGGCCTCCGCTAGAAGCCGCTAACCTGCCGTTAGGACAGCCTCCAAACTTAGATGGCACTAATCTTATTCTCACGCCAGATAACTCTATGGACGCTTTTCCGGTTGATCCTAGTACTCGCGCCATCATCTTGGCGATGAACGCCATATCTGACCGCATGGCAGCGCTTTCGACTCAAGTCAACCAGGATCGACAGCGGCAACGTACCCCGTCACCGAGACACACGTCTACGCCAAGGGAGAGACTCCCAGTAGTGATTGGTACACAAACGGAAGGAGCAACCATACCTACACCGGCTCCTGTATTACCTCCGATTCCGCTCGAACCGCCCGCAACGTCGGCTGAAGCATACGACAGACTTATGAAAGTCTGGGCGGGTTTGCAACAAGATCTCCTCGAGCCCAGATGCAAAGCAAATGATAGGGACCGTCATGAGATAAAACACATGGCTGATGTACTGGAACTCCTGTCGCCGGATTCCGACATTAGAATGTTGAAAGTGCAAACCAAGAGAATCCGAGTATTAGCCTTAGCCATCCACTGGAACTGGAAAACGGCCAGGAATATTGATGCCTCCTATCAAGAAAAATTCTTATGTGGAGAAAACATTACTGTCTACCAAGATCTAGCGCCCTTTCGGGATAGGGGCCGAGGAGGCCCCTCCACAAGCTACCGTAGACGCCCCGAAAGGAAGGATGCGGCCCCCGCCAGGGGCAAGAAGAGGAAGTAACGATAAGATCGCGCTTCCGAAACCACTATCATCTCCCTCCTCTACGCTACCTCTATCTCTTCTTCCTCCTTCTTCTTCTAACCCACCGGTACATCCAGGGGTTACCGGTCCGAGCAACGGCCCACCGGCTCGAAGGGCGGGAACATCGCAACCTCCTACATGGCTGACTACCGTAAACCAATTCCTTAGGAAGTTGAGGCATCAGATGTTTTCACCAGACACTGACAGGGACAGTGATGCGACGGATTCAGTAATAGTAAACAATCCTACCCCTGCGCGCAATATCCCTGAAGTCAGCCTCGGACGTCCCCTCCTTCCTCTCTGAGGATTCCGGGATCCCCGAATGGTGGACACCCCGTCCACTATCTGACTCGCTACCATCAAGTAGCTCGGCGGACAGCGATACAGCTCAGTCAATCGTGTCGGAATTACAAGACTCGATCTATAGCTCCGACAATGATCCTGGTATGCCCCAGGGAGGTGCGTCAAGTACACCCAACGTTCCCGGTATCCTCAATGGTATCGTCGTTGGTGGCCCTCGTAGCACCTTCACCGACGAACAGCTAGCTGCCCGCCCCAGCCTCAACATCAGCGATGCAAGGCTCACCGTAGGGCCACTCATGTCCCCCTTTACGAAACGGGTAGCTGAAAGAGGTTTTCGCCCGCGCATTGACCACCTCAAAATAACCAATAATAACAACTCCTACTTTAGATTCAATAACCGCGCGGGCGTGCACAACAAATATTATGACATTGTTAGACAACTGTTAACAGCTAACGTCATCGAAATCGCCGAAGAGGACCAAATATGCTCCCCGCTATTCGTTATTCCCAAAGGCAACGGGGCACCTAGGGTCATCAGCGACTTCTCGGAAGTTTCCAAAAACTTCCTGCACTATCCATTTCGCTTGAAATCGATCCCGCTGATGTCTGCTAAGCTCGACCAGGCCTCCTTCGCCTGCAAAATCGACATCCGATCGGCCTTCTTCTCTATACCCCTGGCATCAAGCGTCAGGAAGTTTTTCGGCTTCAAATTCGGCGACAACAACTATCGTTACAAAGTCTTACCTATGGGTGCATCATTCAGCCCTTACTGCCTGCAGTCAATTATTCTTGACGCATGCGCAAAGACTGTAAGAAAGGCCAACTATAACGTATACCTTGACGATATCCTAATCTATGGATCTTGCGAAAGCGATGTCAAATGGTCAACTCGATCGCTACGATGCACCCTAGAAGGGTGGGGCCTACAAATCGCACCAGAAAAATCGGTCCTGAACCCCACGCCGCAAATCACCTACCTAGGCGTTCCTATCGATTTAGCAGCAAAGACCGTATCCGCTGACACCCCTACGAGAAGAAGACTCCTCAAATGTCTCGAAGTCTTCCGGCGACACTCGTATCAGCATCTCGACGTGGGGATAGAACTCGCCGCCAGAGTCCTAGGAATTTGCAGGGCTCCCCAGCACAAGAAGTGCTGGAGAACCCTGAGGCCATGCCAGACCATCTAACTATTTTATTAATTGATTATAAACAATATACATATATGAATAAAGGCGTTGTAATTACAATCGCGGATTGATATTATAATACAATTTATGCGTTTGTTTATTTATTTGTGTAATTATGTGATTGACGTTCGGGGGGAAAATTTTTGGGGCTCACGTGGTCAAGGGGTATAACAATTTGTTTCGTAAGTAATAATAAAAATATCGAAAAACAATTGTTTACCCTTTGACTTGCCTATTTATAGGTATAGGACTTTATTTCTCCAGTCGTTATACGAGCTGGACACTTGAGCCCAGTCCAGGAATTTTCCCCTCGTGACGCGTTGAAGCTCTCGGCTCCCAAGGAGGGTTATAGCCTGTCCTTGCTTGTTTTTGTTTTGCTTTATAGCTAATAATATTTTTAGTGGTTTTTCGATAATGATTTATAATTTATTGGTTAATAATATGTTAGTACTAATGTGAGTATAATATATTCATGGGAGTGTTTGGGCGGTTAACGTTCCTCGGGGCCGGGGATCTTTTGTTCCTCGTTGGCCAGGAGGACAGAGGAGGCTATCGTCTCATCTGTGTCAGTGAGGTTGAGGGTTTCCTCGAATAGCGCTGGATCGAATTCTTGTTCTAAGATGTCCATATTGGTTACTTCCGAGAAGGGGAAGATCCGGCTGTCGATTTCCTCATCCAATCTGATTGGCGTGGAGGCTCTCATAAACGGGAATGCTTGATCGATTGGGGGTAGGCCCTCCACATCGATATCGTGTAAGGTGTTATGTGCCTCTTCATTGCCCGTCCATTCCCTGCTTGGTTGGTCGGCGAGGTTTTCCTCGGAGGCTATCCAAGTCAAGTTTCTAGCCAGTTGGACGAAATTAAGGAATCCGATGGCTAATAGGATTTTGGTTATCAGGAATTCGCAGGCAGGCGATCTGGATCCCCCCTTCTTAACAATAGTGTAGGCTACTTGACTATCGGTTACTAGGGATGGGATTGTGCCGTATTTGTTCATTGAATATTTGCATCCCACCCAGATCGCGAGGAGCTCTTTCTGATTAATGTGGTGGGTGGCTAGGTCCGGTACCATCACTGGGATGTCAAGGCTTTTCTCACCCTACTACACCACGATGAACAACAGCCATCTCACCCCAGTGGTTGACACCTTTCTGGCCTTCACCAAAGCTAAGTTAATCATCGATGCACTGGAAAACCCCCTGCCTCTACATCATTACGCCAACTCACCAGTATACGTAGACGCTTCCAACTCGCACATAGGAATTAACTTCTGGGAGACTGACAACCTATCAGTAGCCTATAGTGAAGCATGCTTACTGTTCAACGTCCCCACGCACGCCATAAGCCATATCAATGGCAAAGAGATTCTAGCGGTTGGAATGGGAGCCATCATGGCCATACATCGGAATAATGAACACCCGATGATCTTCACCGACTCCTCTGTAGCATACTACACCTTCAGGAAAGGAGGATCAAGATCTCCTTCATTAGAGATCATCGTGACACAGATCATGGTAAAATTGGGATTACCTAACTTCACCGCGATATCCCAAAACATTCAATGGATCCCTTCGGAGGACAACCCTGCGGACCTACCCTCAAGAACCTGGATGGCACCCAGGCGACACATGGAACTCTTCGAAGGACCGATATTGGAAGGACACATCCTGCTCCATCAAGACGACGAATCCTTGTTCGGACCACAATCTGCTCAAAGCACCCCGTCACTGATATCAAACCTTTCAGTACCTGAGGATGACACAACAACAATCTCCTACGACTGGGAACAACTATCAATCAGATCCCAAGACTTGGCCTAACACGTCAATCAAAACTTAACAGACGATAAACAACACTAGCTCAGAACGAATCATCCCTATTATTTATTTACATAAATACATTATATTACGCTAGTTATACTTCATTGTTTATTTTCTATTACTTGCTGTAAAATTTTGATTGACTTATTATTATTAATACTAGTAATAAATAAAGGCCTTTGGGACATCGAAGCCATAAAGGCCAAGATGTCCGGTTATTTCCATGTTTTGCCTGAAAGGGCAAAACATAAACATAGCAAGGAAAGTGGTTGAAAGGTTAATTCAGCCCATTTCTAAGAGTAATAGGAATGTCACCAAAGATAACTGGTTTACCAGTTATGAACTTGCTGCTATACATTTTTTAATTTCCATTCATTAACAATAGTAGGAACTTTAAGAAAAAATAAATAGCAGTTTCCAACATCATTTAATTTTAAAAAGAGAGATATTTGTTCAAGTTTATTTGCCTGCTAAGATAATATGACATTAGTATCATATGTACCAAAAAAGTATAAGCATGATGCTTTCTACCCTTCACTATGATAACAATATTGATACATCAACTGGGGATTTGAAAAAACCAGAAATTATCACATTTTACAATCTTACCAAAGCTGGTGTTGATGTTGTGGATCAGCTATGTTCAAATTATTCAATATCCAGAATAACAAATAGATGGCTTATGACAATTTTTTATAATTTGTTGAATATATCTTGCATAAATTCTTTAATAATTTATAAATCCAATAATTTAAAGGAGATTAATAGATCAAAGTTTATAAAATTATTAGCAATGGAGCTAATAACTCTATTAATGAGTAATAGATATGAAAACCCACATGTTAATAAACTACTAAGGGATAATATTGGGAACATGCTAAATATAGAGGAATTAAAACCTATTTCAACCAAACAAAAAGGAAGGTGCTCCTCTTGTCCAAGGGTTAGGGACAAGAAATCCTCATTTATTTGTTCAAAATTTATATGCAAAGATCATATGTATGTAACATGTCATGAATGTTTTTTTAAAAAAAATGCATGAACTTTAATATCAAATATTTTTTTTAATATCTGATGTTTTATTATAAAATTTATTTAATTATTACTATAAAATATTGAATTAATAAAATATATAATCAAATTTGCTTCCATTCATTTATTTTTGGTCATATCATATGATTAAGGAAAGTTCCAAAAAAAAGATTTTTTTTTGAGCAGCTTTAGTAAATATATCATAACTTTATTTAGAAATAAATGTAAATCTAGAAATTTTGTATTTATTATCTCTAATATTTTTACAATAAGTATATAAAATTTTAGTTCTTAAATTTTATTATTTTCTGAGATATAGCTATTTAAAATTTGGGGTAAAATAGACCCCACCTATGTAAC
This sequence comes from Gordionus sp. m RMFG-2023, assembly GCF_954871325.1. Classification (NCBI taxonomy): domain Eukaryota; kingdom Metazoa; phylum Nematomorpha; class Gordioida; order Chordodea; family Parachordodidae; genus Gordionus; species Gordionus sp. m RMFG-2023. Next base: position 27,445,853 of record NC_088776.1, read on the forward strand.
CGCGTGAGTTTTTTTCACCTATGTAGTGAAGGGTTAAATTATGTTATTAGTGAACGTGGATCAAAATATGATCAATACATATTCAGGAAAAGAACTATAAATCAAAAAATATTAGGGAAATGTGTAAAGTCTTATAAATTATTAGCAGGTAAACCTGCCCGTTGCAAAGGGCGGTGCCACACATTAAATGAAGAAGGTAATCATAATCAGGTGCTAGATGGTATTGCCCATCATGCTGCCCTTCCACCCATAGCATCAATAAAATGGACTATTCAGCGGGCTAGATATTTTATAGGTTCTCCATTACCTAGTTCTACGAACAGTTATGATCTAGATATAGCCAATATCTATAGAATAACATGTTCGGGGTTGATATGGCAACAAGCATTTGCAACAGGAACTACCAAGAATTTTGATATTCGTCATCGCCCAAAATCCTATATTGATGGAGGAAAGCAGTCACTGGTATACAGATGGCAAGTTTAAGACATCCCCCTTATTTTTACCCTTTGGACCCTCCATGTCCTATATCATAAAACGGTTGTACCGAATAAAACCCAGATTACATATATAAGGGTCTTGGATGAGATAAAAGGATTACAAGATAATCTAAATCCTATATCGGTGAGCAGGCGGAAATAAATGCCTTTACTCATTCATTTCCATCCATAACTGTGAGTGTTTTTTTTCATATGACCCAAGCAATTTGGAAATAAGCGAGTTACTAGATACAGGTAATGAGTGGTCAAATAAAATTAAACAAATGCTCTCTTGCATTTGTTTCAGTGGATTAGTTGATGCCTTTTATGGATTTTTACAAACACTATTTTATCAAGACAGTGAAAAAGTCTTAGATAATTTTATTACATATTATGAAGCGATTTGGATTTGTAAAATTCTTCGTAATGGAGATAGACAAGCATTCCAATTCCCTTTTTAATCAATATGATGCTACATTGGAGGGAATCCAAAAAAGAAATAATGCTGAAGGTAATTGTTTTTTAAAATTTGCTATCTTTTTAATCATTATTATATAATCATTTTTTATAATTTACTTTGCATCTTTGCCATAATCACACCATCCCTCTATTTGGAAATTTTTAGATGCTCTACGTTTAGAACAATCGTTAACCGAAGCAAAAAATAAACAATATATTTCTGGTACGTAACCCCGAAATAAAGGTGTATCGGGATAGAGCTGAAAATATTGTAATAATTGTATTTGACTATGTAAATCACCCGATTAATGATTATTTAAGGGAAGCATTTGCGTTTACCTAGACATTTGCAGTTTAGTCAAACATCTTTAATAATATAATATGATTTTAAAATATATTACGGATATATTATTGAAATTTAAAATGTAATTATAGTTATTTCTAATATAATTTTATTAAAAGATTTAAACTATGAGATAATTATTATTGAATATATCTAATAATTTAATTCTTATAAGTTATTTATATCATAAAAATGAATCTCACTTCAATTAATAGAGTATATAACAAAAAATTTTACCTAAGCATTTTCAATTTAGTCAAACCCTTATATTTATATTTTCTATAGTCATTTTATAAATAAATAAAAAAATATTGTGCCTTAATTCATTTTTGATTATTTTTTTATAATAGAAAAATTAGCCTAAACATAATATATATTTTTAAGATTTTTAATAAATCTAAAAAATGAGTCAGTCATAATTTGATTTTTTTTTGATCAACATGTGTTGTTAAACGGCCGATTTGGGTCTATTTTAAAAACGGCCGATTTAGATATTAGCCAAAATAATATGTAAGATTCGAGATAGAGGTCCAAACCTTGCTTACATCTATGCACAAAATCTCTAGGCTTACATAATATTATTGGCTACTAATCAACATACCTTAAATGTGGTAAATTGATCCACCAAAGAAATCGGTATAAATATTGATTGTTAATTTTTTTTTATTATTAAATTTTTTATTGATATTACACATTTAGTAAATAAAATTGAGATTTTTGTAAAAAAAAAATATGAAAAAATAATTAATAGGACCAACATTCAAAATGACTTCTATTTAGTCATACTTTTTTTCTACTAATAAATTTATAATAAATTGCAGCTATATTAGATACGCGTCGAATATTCCGCGCCGAATTGATGTGATATCGCAATAAGTACCTTTGTAGGACACTGATTTAAACTTTTAATTTTTGAGTAGATATAAAATCAATTAAATATTTACGAAACTATTTATTTATCCGCATACCTCAAGGAGGTCCCAAACTTGCAACCCCATCATGGTACGAGCTAAGACTCTTCGAAGAGCTCCTTTATAGTCGTCGTTTAAGCCAACTTTATTATCTTTCTCCGTTTTTTTGCTTAGATTAGCTGGTGCAAAATCAACCCATATCACCCCGGTGCCGGCTTGTGCCTCGTATATTCTTACATCTTTTTTAGGTATTTTGACATTGACACCCATTATTGTTCCATCTCGAGACGCTAAAACCATACATGGAGCCGGTCCGTCTTGAAAGGCTAAGGATTGCCAAGTTGTGTGCATGCGTTTGTTTCCGCCTTTTATATAAAAATACAGATAACTAGTGCAGGTTGTTTTGAATAAATTAACTATATTAACTGAAGCTATTTTTTTGGGATGCCTTAAAATGGTCGTCACAAGAAAGAATATTTTTTGTAATTATTTTATCCATTAGAATCATTAGAGTTAAATTGTATATATTAAAAAATATATGGTGATATCGTATTTTTTAAAAACTAATTAAATATTCTACAAGAAAAAAAATATAATTCTAAATCTAGCTATGGAGAATTATATAAGATCAAATGATTACAATTGATTGAATTGGATAATGATGACATTTAACTCTTTATATATGCTATTACAAATACGATTGCAAAATTCTAAGAAATTTTGATAAAATATTGATTATTAATTTTTTTAAGTCCAGCATTTTTTTAAAAAATTAACCTACTATACATTCTTGATAGATTTTCGGTTCCAGTTGTAACATTCCTAAATTAATTAAAAATAAATCTATAAACCACTATTAGTTGAAGTGAAAGAAGAAGGATAAAGTTGAAGACCCGATCGAACTACGTTTTGGGAAAGTGAGAAACGAAAAACGCGGTTAGACCGATCAGAAAAGGCGAAAGATTCTTCCGAATCGCTTGCGGTAGTGTTAGACCATGACTATTGAAGAAAAAAAATGTTAAGTTAATTTTAAAATATATTTCGTCTATTTACAAAAGGCAACGGTAATTGGTTAGGTTATAATGTGTAGATAAATTTTATTTATTCCATAACCTTATTGGTTATCCTATAATCCTTATTTTTTATTAATAATCATAAACAAAAATAGTAAAAACTATTGGTTAATAAAAACTAAATAACAATTGAATGAATAAAATTATTTAATTATATAAACTGCCTAGCTTAGTCTTCAGCCGCTGGGAACGGGGCAGAGTTGTTTAGGGATGAAGATGTGTAAATTTAAAAAATAATACTATGCTTATTTATAGACAAGGTAGTAAAATAATGAGATAGTTTAAGATGTGAAAAATTTAAGGGTCAAAAAAATTTCTCCGATTTTGACAATGTCGTTGCTGTCAAACTTAATCGCGTTAAATAACTACACAACAAAGGACAAGGTACACCCATAACATTTCTATTAGCGATATGCGAGGCACATCTATATATATCCTCTCTCTTATCGTTTATCCACAAAGTAAGAGATGCAGCAACTGAATTAGAGGCCTTATTACTCTATTTAATTAATAAATGTATACAAAGTCAAAGATGTCCAATTTAAGCACAGTTGTTGTGAGCAAGATTTTTGTCCAACTTAGAGAGTTGCCCACTTTATTAAGACTTTTTACTATAAAAATAACCTTTTATTATCTGTTTTTAATTTAGTTAAAAAGTGAGATTAGATTCGACAATTTTCAAATAACTTTTCATTTTAATTATTTCATCAAAATAATGAGTAAAATTATGCATGTATAAATTAGCGTCGATGGGTTTTTTCCGATGTTAATTTTTTCAACTGCAAATCGTTTTTGAGCGCGTTTTTTTGAATTTAAAAATCCTATTTTATCGGAAATGTATTCCATCATGTTTGGAATACCTACCCTATGAATTTCAGATAATTATGTCATGAACATTTTAACTTAATAAATTTATATTAATATTTCCATAGATTTATTATATAAATTATAAATGACTCAAAGTAAATGGGAAAATTGTCTAAAATTTATAAGATAGTTATTCTAAACATGCGGGAATAGATTTCTGGTAGAATCATATTTTTAAATTTAAAAAGCCCTTTAAAAAATAATTTAAAAAACACATAGCCGTTAACATATACATAAAATACTTAAAATTGTATAAAATTATTATAAAATGATTGTATACGAAATAACAATTAATATATTTAAATAAAATAAGATGTTATCCAGGGGCGGACTGGCAGCCGAGTGGGAAGGGGGCTCGAGATTTAACAAATTTGGGGGCCACCTTAGTAAAGAAAAAAATTTTTTTTAAATTAAATTGGCATAAAATCTAAAAATGTTTTAATACAATTTTTTTTTAAATATTAGAAATTTATTAAATATTAATTTAATTATCTGGTGGAATTATAAGCACTATAAAAAATTTCATTCATTTTTTTTAAATACTAGAAATTTATTAAATATTGATTTAATTATCTAGTGGAATTATAAGCACTATAAAAAATTCATTTTTTTTAAAGTTAATGTTTTTATATAGAAAACACAATATTTATAAAAATAATTTATGCCATCTTTATGTTTATTACAAGTATCTTCACCCATTATAAATTTGGTTTATGTTCTAATATAAAATCTAATTTTTCTCCTGCTCAAACTACAAATTTAAAAAAAATTATAACCTCTACTACAATTACATCAACAATGCTCAGAAACTCCAGATTCTTCTTTATCTTTACATGTTAATACAATTTCACCAAATATTCCAATCATTTCCTTCAAATGATAATAGCATTCCTATTCTATCCTTAACTTTAAAGGAAACTGTATCTTCATCTACATTAAAAATACCTTCATCTTTATCTACATTACAAATACCTTCATCTATATCTACGTTATAAATACTTAAGTCTATAAATTCTAATCGAATATCTGGCTTTTCATGCACAGAAGCAGCAAATTTAAAGAAAATCTCACCTATTAAGTCAAATTTATTTCATTTAAATTCAAATGCAACAATTCCACAAAAACGCCTTTTTACAGCAACATCCAATCCAACGCGTGGACCTGAGACTACATCGCGTTTGTAATATAGAGTAGTTATGGAAGATAAAGTACCACGAAATTGGCTTTCAGTTGCTATAATTAATCATGAAATTAGCTATTTACTGCTCAATTTTATAGATTTTGCTGGTTATGAAAATTCATTTTCAAAAAGGTGCACCAGTTTTAAACATATATATTCTGTTGTTGAAATTCATAAAAATTCACCTGTTCATATCCAAGCAGTGGAATAATTTCTTTCTTAAGGCATCCAGTGACAATAGCATACAAGATTCAGCAGGCGCGTACGCAGGAATTTGGTCTGAGGGGGGGGGGGGGGATAATAAAATTTTTTAAGAAATATTATTGTTTTTTAAAAATATCAAGCATAAATTTATAAGGACTAATAACTATTTCTAATACACAATTTTAAATTTATGTGAATTATAAAAAAATTGTATATAAAGAATCACTTAAATGACCCATAATAGAAATTTTAATTTTTTGAGCCTTTACACAAAAAGTTTCTTAGGAATAATTGCATTTTATATGTTATATATTTACAATGTAAAATCCAAACTTCGTTGTGATTGAGCTAAATTTTTCAATTTTCTCATCCCTGCTTGTCGTCAAATGCCTATGAATATTCAAAAGATCCAAACCTTTAAATCTACTTTCAGATGTTGTACTTCTTGGTATGTTTTTCAGAGACCTGCAGGCCAGGCCCCCGGGCTGGACAGTATCTTAATTTTTTTAAATATACCCGGGCCGGGACCAAAATTTTTTTAAAAAAACATCCAAGCCGGGCCTGAAAATTTTATTTTAAAAAAAACCGAGTCGGGCCTAAAAAATTTTTAAAAAAAGCCGGGCCGGGCCTGAAAATTTTTCAAAAAAAACACAGGCCGGGCCGTAAAAAATCTTTAAAAAAATCCGGGCCGTGCCCTGCAAATGGTACTTCTGCAGGCCTCTGTTATTCTTCTTAAAAAAGCGAATGTTCTCTCATTAGTTTACTAATGGGAAGAGTTTATAAACCCTTTTAATACATTGGGAATTTAATCTAAAATGTGTTTAAAATAATGCAGAGCATCCATAGCATTTTGGGACCATATCAACCATAGTTAATCTTATAAACATAGTTATTCAGCTAGTAAGGCATCATAAGATACTTTAACATCTTCATAATAAAAATCTAACAAATATTTTTTTTTCTATCACTATCTGAAAAAGGTTGGGAAAACTTTTGTGGAAGTAATATTTGCAGATTAGTAAGTGCTGCATGATGAATTAAAAATACATTTATTTGGGTTATAAATGTATCAGTATTTAAGATATACTCTTCTACTTATGCTATATTAATGTTTTAACAATGAGCTTGCCTTGCTACAAGTCGAGGGAGACAAATATTAAACACGTATAGCTCTGATTTTGATTCAACAATAAAATATGAAACTCTTCAACATTAGCCCTAATTTCCTTGAGTTCTGATAAAATGCTCTCCGCTATTCGCATCTTCTTAATCAAGTCAATGTCATGTTTTTGAAAAGTAATACTTAAAATAGTTGTATAATTAAATAATATATTCTAATGAGAAATAAAATTTGGAATAAGCATTGAATCCAATAATTTTCTTGCTTCTGAGGAAATATTTCTTTCAGGCCATTGTGATATTTCAGTAATAGCAAATAATTGGCTCTTTTAACTCCTTAAAAGCTGTTAATGCTTGATGGCAGAGACTCTATATCGTTGGACAAGGTTGCAATTTTTTTTCCCTGTTGGACAAGAAGTTTCAGAAATAATAATTATTTGACTAGAAATTTGAAAATGGTAGAAAAATATTACGCCACTAAAAATTTGAAAATAATAAGTAAATATTACTCCGGAAAACTTAAAATCGAAATTAATTGATAAAATAACTTAGTTGATAAATGTGATAATAAATGTAATTAAATATATATTTAATATGTAACAAATATAAACAATATTATTTTTGAAAATATATCCGGCATCTGCATTTTTTGGGATAGCACTCAGGATAAAGCATAAAGCTACAATTTGTTTGCGGCACATTAATAATGGAGAAATTACAGTAAACCTTTTTGCAGTAGTTAAAGTGATTAATTCTTCAGGTAAAGGACTTTTTGAATTATTAAGTTTTTGTCTCTAAACAAGGGCTACAATTATGCAAATTTAAAAACCTCCTAACGGCACAAATTTTTTTGAAAATTTTTGAAATAATTGGGCTTATCAAGATATATACAAACAAAAAACTTAGACATTTTACTGCTTGGAAAATGGTTGAAGATTCTAAATTTTCTCTAAATTCTATAAATTGCTTTCAATATATATATGAAAGCTACAAATATGGCATTATCTATCAATAAAGATTTGGCCGATTTGATGATACCTGATGACATATGTATGGCTGAAACGTAGAATTGGTCATAAAAAGAAGATGTGTTTTGAGGAATGCTCAGATGAACGTCCAAATGACTCTCTTCAAATTTACAGAATTGAATGTTTCGCGATATCATTGATCAGAGAGTAATTAGTTTTACAGAAAAATTTTCGAAAAATCTCATTTAATAACTCATGATCAATATTTCCATCCTAGAAGTTTTGATGAAATTAATAGGTAAGGTGTCGTATTTGTAAATACGTGAATGTTTTATTTTTTTTGTTTAACGCGAAATGTCAATCAACCAATTAAAATAAGGTTGATTGGATAAAAAGATTAGATGTAATAGATATATGTAAAATCATTTTAAAAAATTATATTATTATTATTATTTTTATGAAATTAATTTTTTTTATATTAAAAAGGACGAATTTATTTGATTTTGATTTAATTTAATTATTAATAAAGATATCATTGGTGAGTTATATTTTTGTCTGTTTTGTGATTTTTGTAGTTTCGGGAAATTGTTTGAGTTGTTTCTGTTTTCCTCTTAGTTTGTGTTTAGGATTTTTTTTAGTGGTGTCTTGTGACGCTGATAGTTTCCTAGGAGTTATTCGGTTTAGAAGGTAAAACAAAAAATTTTTAATTATATAATTTTTTTAAGAATTTTTGACTGCGCATTTGTACTACCATTATACGATTCTAATAGAGAAGTTTTTATTTTAGGTGCTGTATTAATATTTTCTACAAATATTTAAATTTTTGTAATTGATTATTAGTATTAATTAAAAGAATTTATGAGCAAATGGTTTATTTTTTTAGGCCTAGTGGGAAGTATAGTTTTGGGGATAAGGTTCTCTTTTATCAGGATTTGGGTTATAAAGTTATGTATAAGAACTTTAATGAATTGGATTTAGGTAAACAGTTGATTACTGTGGGAATATTATTAATGATGTATTTATTGATTATTATATTGAAATTGTTAGTAAAAAGGGGTACTGCGGTACTGACAGGCATGTATTGCAATTGGAAGAAGGACACTGCGGTGTCAGATGTTTATAAAAAGAAAATGGAGGAAACGTATTTTAATTTAATATCTGATATTTATGGGAAGAAAATAGCAGACTTGGAAAGTAATCTAAAAGATGTTTTAGAGGAAATCAAGGCTGGAAATGTTGGGGAGAGGTCAGATAGGATCCTCCTGGAAATGAAAGAAATGAAAGAAGCCATCAATGCGTTGATGAAGGAGAGCAAAGGTCCGGTTAAGAGCCAGGTGAGTGATAGAAATATGAATAAGAAATTTAATGATTACGAGGAAAATAAAAGATTTGTTGAAATGATCATTTGCCATCGTTGCGGATGGCGAGGACATAAAAGGGATACCTGCGTAGTCCCAGAGCAAAGGTTTAAAGATGGATTTCCGTTAAAGAGACCTGAAATAGGAAATGCTAATGTAAAAATGGTTAGTTTAAATGGGGCCAGATTATGTTTTAAATGTAAAAGGCCGGGACATGTAGCTGTGGACTGCATGGAAGTATCACGAAATTCGTGTTGACTATATGATTGCAAGGTGAATCATATAGGAGTCGGGGCTCCGAGAGTTCGGAAAAATTTGTATAATAAAACATTTAATTTTATTAGTCGAAATGAGGGAAATGATAGAATTAAAATAAGAAATCATTCTCGTAATTTCTCTGAGAGGGAAGTTAGTCGATTTAGGTGGAAACAATATCCGAGGAATATTGTCCGTTATTCTTTTAGAAGGGATGTTTCTTTTAGAAGGGATGTTTCTTTTAGAAGGGATGTTAAGAATTTTATTTGGGAAAGATGTCCCATAAATCTTGTTAAAAGAAATGTAATTGTCAGTAATAAAAATTTAAATTCCGAGTTGAATTTAAGGGGGAATGAGAATGCCAATGAAATTATTATTTTAGATAAAATAAACGCTGATTCTCCGATTAAAACATATGATATTTTAATGACGGAAAAATTAGATGGACCATGTTTGTGTCCGAGGGTTAGTTTGAGGATTGATCATAGGAATATAAAAATGCTATTTGACACCGGGGCTAGTATTTCTCTAATGTCGCAGGAGAATTTTTATAAGTATTGGCCTGGGGGCAAACTGGAAAAAGAGGCTATGTGTGTCAGGCAGTTTGATGGATCGGAAGTTGCTGTGTTGGGAAAGGCCAAATTGGGGGTTAATCTTAATGATACTATATTTTTCCTTGATTTATGGGTAGTAAAGGAGAATGTTGAGACTGTTATGGGGTGGGATTGGATTACCAAGCTTGGTCCTCCCAATAATTATTGGAATATTTTTAATACTAGTGGTAATGTAATAATGGATGTTGGAGAGAGGGAAAATTTGGATAATACTGATAATAAAATTTGTGAAATTTCGGAGGAGATGATGGAGAAATCGAGTAAGTTGGATTATAATGATGAAGGAAATGAGAAGCAAATTGTGGCCGGGGGGAAAGAGGATTGGAATAAGGTTAATCAAGCTATTCCTATTCTAGTAAGGCAGTATGGAATTATTTTTGATGAAAAACTAGGTTGTTTAAATGATTATCAAGTTGATGTTCAACTTAGGGAGGGTTTTTCACCGATCTTTTTGGCTTGTAGGCGAGTTCCTTTCGAATGGAGGAAGGAGATCGATGAGGAATTAGATAGATGGGTGAAGGACGGCATTATTATTCCTGTGGGATATAGCGATTGGGCAACTCCGTTAGTGCCAGTTAAAAAGGCAAATGGTAAATTGAGACTTTGTGCGGATTTCAGGGTCACGGTAAATCGATGGGTGGTGGAGGTTAAATATCCATTGCCTAGGATTGAGGAGATTTTGGCTCAGTTGAAGGGTGCGAAATATTTTTCCAAGGTGGATTTTTCGTCGGCGTATTTGCAGTTACCTTTGAGAAAGGAAATCCGTAAATTATTGACGATAACGACTCCAAAGGGGTTGTTTGCGTTTTGTAGATTACCATTTGGGTTGAGTGTATCTGCTCCCATTTTTCAACGGACCATGGCGTCAGTTTTCCAAGGGTTGGAAGGAGTATTTTATTATATGGATGATGTGTTAATTACTGGAGTGACGCCGGAGCAGCATAATCAACGTTTGGAGGAAGTGTTTAGGAGAATTCGTGATAAAGGCTTGAGAGCTAGTAAGGAGAAAAGTGTTCTGGGGGTAATGGAGGTTGAATATTTGGGTCATCGGATTAATGGAATTGAAGTGAAACCTTTGGATAAAAATTTGAAGAATATATCGAACATGAAACGGCCTGACACTAAGGCTTAGTTGCAGTCTTTTTTGGGTATGGTCAATTATTACCATAGGTTTGTGGAAGATTTTGCAAAGGTGGCGGCGCCGTTATATGATTTATTGAAAAAAGGAATTCATTATGAGTGGAAGGATGTACAGCAGATTGCTTTTGAAATTTTAAAGGAAAAAATTGGAAAAGAGCCAATTTTGGTGTGTTTTGATAATGACTTGGAAATTGTTTTGGCGGTGGATGCCTCAAATAAAGGAGTTGGTGGTGCGTTATTACAGGTAATAGAGGGCTTGGAGAGACCTGTATTGTTTTTCTCGCGTGTTTTTCGTGAAGTGGAAACCAGATATTCTGTGATTGAACAAGAGGCCCTGGCTGTGATTTTCGGGTTGACAAAATGTCGTGAATATTTGATTGGTAAAAAATTTGTAATTTTTACTGATCACAAACCGTTAATTCACTTATTTCGGAAAAACAATCGGGAGTTAATGATGTCTCCCCGGTTACAACGTTGGTTGTTGTTGGTGGGCAGCTTTAATGTGGAGATCCGATATCGTTGCGGTAAAGAGAATTGTTTGCCTGATAGTTTGTCCCGATTAGGATTAAGTGAAGAAAATGATGAAGGGAACAAGGATAAGGTTCGAAACAGTGAAAAAGCCCTGGTTTGTTCGCTTTCGCATATGCTCAAAGGGGGTCCTACCAATTGGGAGGATCTTAAGTTGAGTACATTGAGAGATAGAGAAATGACTAGGATAAAGTTATGTGTAATGGGGAAAAAGACTTGGGAGGAGGATTGTAAAGTTTTTAAAAAGGTGAAGGAGGAATTGTCTGTGATAGATGATTGTTTAATGAGGGGTAATCGTGCTGTAATTCCGTTCAAATTAAGGGGTAAAATTTTAAATTTGTTACATGCTGGACATCAAGGTCAAGGGAAGATGAAATCGTGGGCCCGTGAATATGTTTGGTGGCCGGGTATGGGAAAAGATATTGAAAATATCACAAGGACATGTGAACCGTGTAATTCGTGTGCGGCGATGCCCCGAAAGGAGGTGGGTCAGATATGGCCTAGGTCAAGAAAACCGTGGGAACGCTTACATGTTGATTTTTTCGATTTAGACAAAAGGTCGTATTTTTTAGTAGTGGATTCGTATTCGAAATGGATAGAGTACGAGGAGGTACATGGATATACCACGAAAATTGTGGTAAGGAAATTGAGGGCATTAATGGCCAGGTTTGGATTGCCGGATACCATTGTATCTGATGGAGGACCTGCCTTTGTTAGTGAAAATTTCAAGCAGTTTTGTAAAGAGTCTAGGATTCGACACATTTTGACCCCGCCCTATCATCCCAGCTCAAATGGTCAAGCTGAGAGGATGGTAGCAATTGTTAAGAATTGGATAAGAAAGGCCGGCAATCAAGGGAATGGGGTGTATTTGGCCCAGTTGTATTACCTCAATTCTAGGAATAAGGAGGGAGTGACACCTGCTGAACTGTTTTTGGGTCGGAGGACTAGGGTTCCCCTAGATTTTCTAAGGGCCGAGAGTCACGAGAAGGAAGTTTTGGAGGATCGAAAGATTAGGTTTGAAGTTGGAGAAAAAGTATGGACTCGTTTGTTTGACGGGAGGGACAAGAAATGGACCAAGGGAATTGTTGGGGTAAACAGAGGTTCAAAGTTGAATTTGATTCAATTAGAAATGGGCGGCACAGTGATGCGCCACAATGATCATTTAAGACCAAGGAAGTAATCTGAGGTATCTCATATGATGATATAAATATGAAATTATATACATAAATAAAATGAAGGTGCATCCCGAAGGATTAGACTCGTTTCCGAGCAAATATATAATGTGTAAATGAAGGTTTGGGTAACATATTGTATATGGGAATGGGAAGTGAAAGGATCAAATAGGAGAGGGGCTCATCTTAAAGTGGTAAATATATATATTTATGAAGGAGTAAAATGTACGTGAACGGTCGGTAACCTTTTTGTTTAAGTTTATGTATTATTATATGATGGTATTAGAATTTATTGATATGTTATGTAAAAAAGTGAAATTGAATAAGGAGGTTATCTCGGTAATATTACGGGAAATTGAAGTATATGTATGTATATGTAATGTTAAGTTAAACTGGTTTAATGTTCCGGCTGTCGGTAATAAACAAGGAAAAAGATTGAAATTGTGGTAATATATGTATTGTAAATGAATAAAAGTGTAAAAAAATAAAAGGAATAGAAAAGTTGTAATTCATTTGGTGAATACATTTTTGTTCATAACCTTATAGGATAAATCATGGTTGTTGAACATTGGTATTGGTACTGGGAAAATATTTTTTTTAAGTTGTAATTCATTTGGTGAATACATTTTTGTTCATAACCTTATAGGATAAATCATGGTTGTTGAACATTGGTATTGGTACTGGGAAAATATTTTTTTTAAAAAAAAAAATAGAAAGAGATATAATTAATTAATTATTTTTTTTGTTGGGTTAGCACGTGCGGCATTTGTAAAAGAGGAATTAAAATTAAAAAGGAATGTAGAGGGGGTGAGGGGTGTAGATGCCTGGTTGAGGTTATAATTATAGATGTTGTAATTATAAACTTTAATTGGTACAGTTGTTTGTTTTTCCTTCGAAAATTGTTATGAATACATCTATATTATTTATGTTGAAAGGGGTAAATTAATATTTTATTTTATATTTTTTTTTTCCGTTTGGAAAGTTTAAATTAAAAAATTAATTTAAAACCTTTATTTTGTGAAATTTGAATTAAAGAAAATAATAATTTAAAAAGTGTAAATTAAAAAATTAATTTAATTTCTTTATTTTGTAAAATTTGAATTAAAGAGAATAATAATTTAAAAAAAAACTTTAATTGATAAAGTTTTCGGAAGTTGGGTATAAACACATTCTTTATATTGAAAGGGAATTTATATTAGAAAATTAGCCTTCCACATGGAAACTCTATCAAGGATAATCGATATGGGTGATTGCTACTTGCAAGTAACCCTGATAAAGAAAAACAATGGACTGACTCTAACGACGGGATCCTCTAACGAGAACCAGGCACAATTCCAGAAGTGCGACGACGAAGGTGCTTCAATTGTCAGGAGGTGGGACACTTGAGGCATCAGTGTTCCCGGCCATCTAGGGAGACTCGCGTACCTTTGCAAGCAATATCTGAGAATCGTGTGTATCCAGGACGGAAGCGGGGACATCATGTTTCAGAGGGAAGACCACCAACTGACGCAACTACCTCAGGGTTGGATAGGGAGATGGAGAGACAGGCCGTGGATATTAGTAATGTGGATGTTCGGGGTCGATTCGTGAATGGGATTCGAGGTACAAATGAAGGAGATTTTTTGCAGAGATTAGTGACTAATACAATATCAACTGATAATTCGCAACCGTCGAGAGCTGAGGATTTCTGGATGAATCCCATGTCTATTTGAGAAGAATATTCTTTAAATAATGTTGTAAGTTTTTTTTTGTAGATATTTTTTTTTTCCCGTTTTTGTTTTATTTTTAACGATAGGCCATGATCCCATAAAGGGGTGGCATGTCGTATTTGTAAATACGTGAATGTTTTATTTTTTTTGTTTAACGCGAAATGTCAATCAACCAATTAAAATAAGGTTGATTGGATAAAAAGATTAGATGTAATAGATATATGTAAAATCATTTTAAAAATTATATTATTATTATTATTTTTATAAAATTAATTTTTTTTATATTAAAAAGGACGAATTTATTTGATTTTGATTTAATTTAATTATTAATAAAGATATCATTGGTGAGTTATATTTTTGTCTGTTTTGTGATTTTTGTAGTTTCGGGAAATTGTTTGAGTTGTTTCTGTTTTCCTCTTAGTTTGTGTTTAGGATTTTTTTTTAAAAGAGGCTTTGAAAAGAATCTCTTCATTAGCAAAGGTAGATAGAGATAAAGTGCGAGAAGAACTAATTTCATTCTCTAGAATAAAGGTTCTATGAAAGAAAGTTGCAATGGAGATTTTTTAACCAAATGCAATATAAAATGCAAACAATGTTTGAAATGTGTATATGAGACGTTATGCCGATATAATATGCATACATCTGCATATACAAATTTATATATAGTATATGAATATCTACTCATTTTATCTTTTTCACAAATAGAACGAACCTTTAGCAAATTAAAAATATACTGTGAGCAAATATTGGGCAGGATTATTTAGAAGCCTTTTTAATGATGTCGGTAGAAAGGAAATTATTAGAAGAAATAAAATTAAGTAAGATTATTGAATATCTGCGCAAATGTTCACTTAATGAGAAAATTGTTAAGCAAACCTTGGTGGAAATTTAATCTTAATCAGAATTTCAGCAAATCCTTTTCTTTCCAAATGTTCAAAACCAAATAAAAGTAAACGTTAAATAATTTCTTATAATATTCATTTTATATCATTTAGCAATTTAATATAACACAATTATTCATTATATTCTGATTCTTTTTCTGTTTTGGGAATTTACGATTTTTATAAGTTGGACCAAAATGTAAGCATATTAAAAACAGAATCAGAAGTAAATTTTAATACAATTACCAATATTCATATTTTACGATATTATCGATTTTGAGCAGTGCGCAACGATATATTATTGCAGCTCACTATCAGTATCAACAGACCATTGCATAATCAACAGTTTACATATTTTATATCTTTTTTAAAAAATATATTACATTTTTATATTTCGTTTATTATAAAATATACCAGTTTTTATATAATTCTTATAAATATTTTATTTTTTTGTTAGCCTGCGTCCAAAATCATAAAAATATAAATATATAAAAAAATAAATTTTGAAGAAAAAAATAACATATAAAATGGTAACCAATTTCATTTTTCGGTATTTATTAAAATTTATTATATTTAAAAAATCTTTTTAATAAAAAATTTGATTAAAAATTTATTTATTTGTGAAATTTTTATAAAAAAATTAGCAAGTACAATTTTTAATGCTGTTAATTTTTATAAATTTGCTAACCCAAACGATTATAGGCTTTTATATTCATATATTTTTTAGTGTCAGAATATAATTTTATGGAAGACATAAGCACAGGAACCTCTGGTGCAAAAATGACTTAAAATTCAGAGATTCTGTAGAAAATAGGAAAATTTGGGAGGAAATAATAGGAAAAACTTAACTTGAATTATGATCTAGTGAAAAAGAAATTTTTAGCAGTAAAGGCTAAATTTAATAAATTATATTCTTTCACCCAACAAAATCTACCAAAAATAAAAATATTATAATTTAATTTAAAAGGTATATGTTGAACAATATATATGGTTAAAAGAAAATATTGATGATATTACCAAAAATATTTTATTAGGCTGCATCATACCTTAATGAAATTGCTAACTTACTTAATGATATAAATATTGGGCAAAATATGTCTATTGATTCTTTTGATGATACTATAATTTCTTTACATTCTATTACTATTATTTGATACTTATTATTGAATAATAGCTAGATCAAGAAAAGCCAACAAAGAAAATGAAAACCCTAGTTATTAATAAAAATATTCCTATTCCTACTTTTAAAAGATATTGTGATGAAGCCGCACGTAATTGTACGCGCAACATTCCGAAAAATGTTGCAGACGTCTATAGGCTTTGTTAAAAAAGAGAGCGGGTCAAAAATAAGAGCCTATGCCCGAGAACTGCAGTATAATTTAATTAATTTAAGGGTGGGTTTTGGATGATTTTTTTAAGGTATTATTCTTGAACATTAATTTTGACAAAAATTCAAGTATATTTGATCTACTTTATCCGTTGGAGGCGCATGCTATGGTTTATGGAATATATTTAGAAAAATTAATGATATTTTAGATTTTATCAAGCCTACAATTTTAATTTTAAATATCTTTTCTTGATCCGGAATAGTTTTTTAATGGAATTTTTGCAATTATTTAATTTAATGAATTATTTTATATTTAAATTTAGCTCAAGATCTCTTTGGTTTTCCATATCTTCATGAAGCCCCTCTCGTTTTCTGTATCCTTATTTACATCTCCTCCTTACAGCATCCTTTATTGTCTAGCATGACTCCTAAATATTTTATTTTATTTTATCCACTATCATAATCACGTTTCCTCCAATTGTAAAATTTATAATTTGAGGTGCATTAGGGGAAGGAATGATGAAGGTTTTGTTAAAGTTAATCTTAAGTCCCATTCTCAGACTTAGCATTTTCAATTGGTAAAGTAAATTTTTTGTTTCTTCAATACTTGTGGATATTACAACAATGTCATCTGCATATGAGATAATCCGATTTTCCAACCGTATCGTAACCTTAGTACCAACATCTATTAGATCGGCTGCACCAAGAGCTTCCTTTATGATTTTAAAAATTATAATGTTGTGGCGAGAGTGTACATTCTTGTTTCACGCCTTTTTTTATTCTGAACGGTTTGGATATTTTATTGTTAATTTTGAAGCAAGCAGATAGATCGAAGTAGTGGTTTTTTAGGATGTTGATAATATTTGGTTCAATGTTACATTCTGATAGTGTCCTCCATAGAGCATTGTAGTTTACGTTATCAAAGGCTTTACTAAAATCTACAAAAGTGAAATAAGAAGGTATTTTGCATTTCCAACATTTTTATATAATTATTTTTAATGTATTGGTTCCAGTATGTTCTTATTTGGCCTGTAAGCGCAAATGCATTTTGGGAACAAATAAGGATGTGAGGGCTACAGCACGATAATCTGTAAATTTCTTAAGGTCTTTGATCCTAGGAAAATTACACAGAAAGAATTTGTTCCATCCCATTGGGGTTTTGCCGCTTTCTCAGATTTTCTTGAAAAGGGATATGAGAAAGGAAGATACTATTCTGGGTGCAATCTTTAGGTATTCGGCAATAATATTGTCAAACCCAGGAGCTTTATTTTTCCGCAGTTTTTAACTTCTTTTTCGATTTCATTTATGGAGAAACCCAACGGGAGCGGGGCTGGGTTCATATTTGTGTTTGTTGGACAGAATACTTTCCTTGAATTAAAAACCATCATGTAATAATCTAGCCATAAAGCTATCTGCTTTTCTTGGTCAATGATTTCCCTACCATACGCTAAAACTAAGCAAGGGAGTTTCTTGAAACTATCGTTTACAGAAATATTTTAATTTTTGTAAGTCATAAATCCTATTTTCTTTCATGTTTTTATCAATTTCAATGGCCTTTCTTGCAACATAAATTCTTATCTATCCGCAGCAGTTTCTGTATATCTTTCCATAAGTCTCTATTTAAGACATTTCCTTCTCTAAACTGTCCTATTTTTTCTAATGTCTCATTTGACATCCATTCTTTCCTTGAGGAGATATTTACATTTGGCAGCGTGTTATAGGATTCTGCAATATCTTTTTTAAAAAGACTTCAACATTCATCCACGTTCCGTGCAAGGTTACATTTTGAAAGTTGTCTCTTCTCCTGACTAACGTTTGATCAAATAGCAATATATCTTCCTGAGTTTGTGCTTTGATATGTTTCCGTGAAAGGAATGTTTTAAACCCCCCCCCCCCGTCCAGATTGATTTTAACTAATCCTGTTGTGGTAGTCCCATATATTTTTACAGTAATTTTCGCTAATACCATTCTGCGATCTGACAATTTAATATGAGTAGAAACTTTAACGTGATCGAACCAACCAAGGATATTAGAGATGAAGAAATCTATTTGGGATATCTGATTGGCTCTTACGAAAGTGTATGTGTTTATTTCCCTAAGGCAAAAGAAGGTATTTTCGATTATGAAGTTTTATTTGTAATTGTATCTAAAAATCCCAATCTATCGTTCCTCTTTGGTGTGGCGCATAGATTTGCAATTATCGTAGGGCTAAATTTTGTGTTCAGATAGAGTAGGCCACATCTTTCAGATATGGGTACTAATTTGATGATAGATTTTTGCATCCTTTTGTTTATTAGGAATGCAATTCCAGACCAGCAATTGGAGGTGGTACCGGAGCATAGTAACTTATAATCTGTAAATCTGCGATATTGTTGGACAGTGGGTTTCCTTGATACCAACAATGTCTAATTTCTCCGTTTCAAAATTTATACTAGCACTGCTAATTTGTTTTTCATTCCATTTATATTAAGAGACGCGATTTGTAGCTTGCCATAAATTATGTTATCCATTTTTGGAATTTTGGAAAAAGTTTTGAACATTATTCCAAAAATGGATTACTTTTTACTACAAATTCCACAATAGTGTAATGAATTTTTAGTAGTAATATAATATCGAAATCTTTTGTAATGTATTTTTAGTAGTCATAGAATTCTTTCATTTTTTTATTTAGTACCCAAAATAAAAATCATAATTTATTCAAATTCATATCAAATTATATAATAATAAAAATAAACATTTTACAAAAAATAACAAAAACAACAATTTAATACATATCATTTATCCCCAATCTATCTGGTTTCGATCGTATTCTTTTGGGATATCGATCTTGACTTGTATCTTCTTCCTCCCTCTCCTTAAGAATTATTTCATCGTTATTTTTTATTACATCCTCTTTGTTTACTATCTCTTCGGGTTTCTCTTCTACTTCAGTTCTATCTTCTAATTCGTATTCTTCAATTAATATATTTCCGGTTCTTTTCCTTAATTGGTCCGTATGACGTATAATCGTTGCCCGCTCTACTTACTTCATAACGTTGTGATCCGAATATGCCTTTAATAATGGCTTCTTCCCATTTTTTTTCTTTATTATTATAAAGGCGCGACCAAACTTTTTCATTTATCTGGAATTTTTGATTGTGGTATTTTAACTTCTCCTTGTTCCCTCGTTCGAATATTTGATCTAACAATCCTCTAGGTTAAAATTTTAGTAGTATTTCAGCGGGACTTTGTTCAGTTTCTGTCGCTGGTGTATTTCTGTAATTGTAGAGAAAAATAGCTAGGCTGGTTTCTAAATCCCTCTCGTTTCTTTTATTTTCATACTCTGTTTAAAAGTTCGAACTAAACGTTCGGCTATGCCGTTTGTCTGAGGATGGTAAGGACTTCCATGCACTAATTGAATCCCGTTTTTTTCACAAAAATCTTTGAAATCTTTGATGCTGAATTTTGATCTGTTATCAGTAACGATTATCTTGGGAAATTCGAATCTTGAAAAAATATTTATTAATATTTTTATCGTGCTTTCGGTCGTAGTGCTAGTCATGGGAACTATTTCTGGCCAGCGACTGCTAGCATCTATCACTACCAACCAATAATGATTTTGAAATAGTCCAGCATAATCAATATGTACTCGGTGCCATGCTTTAAGTGGTTTTGGCCAATTTTGAATTGATGTCTTTTGAGGCATATCGTGTTGTTCCTGGCATTCTCTACATTTTTCGACCCATGTTTCTAAATCTCGGTTTATATTAGGTAACCACGCGTATTGTTTTGCTCTCATCTTCATTCTTACCATTCCAATATGTCCTTGATGTATCATGTCTAACACGTTGTTTCGGCATTATCCTTTTAGTTCTTCACAATAAACAACCTTTCTCTGTTATAATTTCCTCTCTCCTTTGGCTATACTCTTTTAAACATGCATCATAGGTTATTGGCCATCCATCTATTGTATATCTGTATACTTTAGAAAGTATATCATCTCGCGTTGTATCTCTTTCAATTTCGCTTGCATTTAAAGGTGTTTCTCCCATCTGTTGATCAAGCGCTTCTTCTTTTGATATTGGAGTTCCCTTCAGTGGTAATATAGATAGCATGTCAACATTTGCTATTTGTCTACTACTTTTGACTTCTATTTCATATTAATAACCGGCTAATAATAAAGCCCACCTTTGTATTCGGGCAGTTGATGTTATGGGTATATCTTTTCTTGAATGAAATAAAACCATTAATGGCTTGTGATCTGTTCATAATGTGAATTTTTTTACATATATAAATTCTTTGAATTTTGTAACCCCAAATATGATGGCAAGAGCTTCTCTTTCTATTTGGCTATAAATTTATTTAGCTGCATTTAGCGTTCTTGAGGCGAATGCAATTGGTCTCTCCTTACCCCCTTCTATTTACTGCCCCAATTCCTATGGCTGATGCATCTATTGCTAATATAATGGGTAATTTTGGATCATAATGTTGTAATAATGGAATACTACTTATTTCTTGCTTTATTTTTTTATACGCGTCTTTGCATTCATTAGTCCATCTCCAAACAACTGCTTTTCTAATAATTTGTATAATGGTTTGGCTTTGGCTGCAAAATTTGAAACAAATTTTGAATAGTATGTTGCTGACCCTAGAAAAGATTAATTATTTTAAATTTGTTGGTTCTGGTGCTTGCTTTTTTTACTGCCTAAGTATTTTTTTCGGTAGTTGTAATTCCGTTTTTTAAAATATTGTGTTTTAAGTATTCGACATTTTGTATTAAAAATTTACATTTTTCTATTTCTAGTTTGATTCCATTTTCATCCAGACATTTTAGTAATTTTTTTCGTGTTTTCTATTTTTCCCGGTTATTATAATATCATCTAAATAACAAGCTACTCCTTCAAAACCTTTTAATAAATTCTCGATGGCTCGTTGAAATATTGCTGGAGAAGACGATATACCTAAAGGTAGTCTTGTATATTTAAATAATTCTCTATGCATATTGATTACAAGATATTTTTGAGACTCTTACCACACTTTAATATGAAAATAGGCATCTGAGAGATCCAATATTGAAAATTCCTATCCTTTCCCCAAATTGGCTAATAAATCTTGGATTCTTGGTATTACAATATTAATATTTTGATTTAAAGTTCTTTTAAAATCCCCCCAAAATCTTAATGTTTTATCTTTCTTTTGAACAATTACTATGGGTGTTGCATAAAGTGAATGATTAATTTTCTCTTTTACTCCTATTTTTTGCAATCTATCTAAATCTTCTTCAACTTTATCTTTTAAAGCATATGGTACGGGACTGAATTACAAAAAATTAGTTTCTCGTTTTTCATATATATTTGTGCCTTAAAATCTTTCAGGCAGCCTAATTCTTTGGTAAATAATTGATGAAATTCATTTTGTATATTACTATTATTTATTTGTATGGTCCTTTCAGGTAATTCAGTCATTTTGGGAAATTTAGTTATCCAATTTCTTCCAATTTGATTTTTGGTATATCCTTTTGTAATTATGAGAGGTAGTTCTAATGTTCGCCCTTTATATTGTACTTTTACTATTGACATAATAGTGGTATATTCGTTCCTGTATAGCTTTTAAGTTTTAGCTTGTTTTTAATTTAGGACGATTAAGTTTATTTTTCCAATCTATTTCGTTAATTATGCTTACCCCAGCTCTAGTATCTAATTCCATTCTTATATCGCTGTTGTTTATTTTGACATCCACCCAAAATTCTGGATTATATTCGTTTGTTTTATTATTAATAATATTTACTATTTCTTTTCTACAGACTCGAGCAATGTGCCAAATTTTGTTGTATTTATAACAAGTGGCATTCTTAAAAAGACAATTTTCCCTTCTGTGGTTTCCGCCGCTGGAGTGGCATGGATTTGGTTTTTTGTAGCTCGCATTATAATTATTATATGATTTTGATTGTTTATCATTATTAACTTTTTTAATATTATTTATATTATCATTATGTTCCTCTTCTAAATGGATTTTAATTTCATCATTTTGTATTTTTTATTGCTGTTTCTACTGCAGTAGCTATCTGAATAGCTTTATTTATGTCTATATCGTCTTCGGATAGTAATCTTAGTAAAATTTTAGGATTCTTTATTCCGAATATAAATTTATCTCTTAATGCAGTATTTAAATATTCCCCAAAATCACAAGTCGTTACTAATTTTCGTAGATTTTATATATAGTCTATTAGTTTTTCATTATTTTGTTGATTATATTAATAAAAATCATATCTCTCTACTATTATTTAGGTTTGGGATGAAAATGTTTGATTAAAATATTATGTATTTCTAATACCTCTTTGTTTCCTGGACTATCAGGTGCACATAAATTTACCAATATTTTGTAAGTATCACACCCTATTGTTGTTAATAACAGAGATTTTTCTTGTGATGATATTAAATTTGGTTGTGTGTTTTTAAATTCTTGAAATAAGTTGTACCAATCTTTGTACAGGTTTGAATCCGTTAGACTTTTTATAGACTGCGCAATTTTTGTAATATATTTTTTGTAATAATAAAACGAAATCTTTTGTAATGTATTTTTAGTAGTGATAGAATTCTTTCATTTTTTTTATTAGTATCCAAAATAAAAATCATAATTTATTATTCAAATTCATATCAAATTATATAATAAAAATAAACATTTTACAAAAAATAACAAAAACAACAATTTAATACATATCAAATAGGTTACGTTCAAAATTAGATTTGCATTTAATAACATCGTTACCTACATTGTATGGAAATTTTATTATCAAAATATGCCCAAAAATATTAACCAAAAAAAATGCTTAATTAATAATTGATAATCATCTGAAATTCCTTGGATTATTCTAGAGCAAAAATTGAAAATTGACAAATGGAAATTTTAATCTCCTTTGAAAACTTAACAAAACAATACTACATCACCTATTATTTTATTACACAATCAGGTAAATCCTTGTTACATTAATAAAAATCGACACTCAAACAACTCCAAATTTGGAATATTACAAATCACTTTATTACCAATCTCTCTTTTCACAAATTATAATAGCTTTCCAATTATAAATCCTAACCATAATCCAATACAGTGGTAACACTTTATTGGGTGGTAGAGTGCCCATTTAAATTGAGCATCTCCCCCAAATATGACTAATCCTCAAAATCAGGTTTATTCTTTAACTATACTTTTTTATTTATAACTTCCCTATTAACCTTACAAATCCTCACATTATTACAATATAATACAACTTAAACATGAGATATAATAGTATGCTTTTTAATTTTTCTTTCCAACCATACTTCTACTTTTTAATTTTTCTTTTAAAATATCTCTTAAAGACAAATTACAAATTTATTCCCTTAACATTTAAGGGCTTTTAATTAAAATAACACCGAAATGGAGGTAATTATCTTTTTTACAGTTGTAGGCTTTAAATGTTATTTTACTTAAAATAAGTGCATTAAATTTCCTTTCGTTTCAACCGTTTTTCCTTTCACTTTTAAAATCACTCTTACTTGTATGGCTTTAAGTGTAAATAGCTCTAATTTGAAACTCACTCTTAAACATTTTCCTTGTTTATCTTTTATTTTATAAATATACTCACCCTGTTTATAAATCAGTTAGATCCGCTATCTCATCAAAACGGACAAAAAATATTGGTCATGCAATTCCTGTAAAACTCCCCTTAGGTCTGTTACAGATAAAATAGAGGTTTATATGGCGGCTATTTATGCTTAACTTAAATAACCCATAAATCACATAAAATAAATATGATGTATAAAAATCTAATTAGTACCTAACCATCTATATAAAAAGGTATTGTAATTTACACTTGTACATCGTTTTGCCCGTGTAAATTACAAAATCCCCATCACGCTGCCAATCAAGGAATGGATGTCAAATGAGACATTAGAAGACAGTTTAGAGAAGGAAATGGATTAAATAGAGAATTATGAAAGATATACAGAAACTGCTGAGGATAGATAAGAATCTATGTTGCAAGAAAGGCCAATGAAATTGATAAGAACATGAAAGAAATTAGGATTTATGACTTACAAATCCCCTCCTTAGCTTTAGCGAATGGAAGGGAAATCATTGACCAAGAAAAGCAGATAGCTTTATGGCTAGATTATTACATAATGGTTTTTTATTCAATGAAGTATTCTGTTTAACAAACACAAATATGAACCCAGCCCCGCCCCCGTCGGATTTCTATATAAATAAAATCGAAAAAATAGTTAAAAACTGTAGAAAAATAAAGCTCCTGGGCTTGATAATATTACTGCCGAATACCTAAAAATTGCACCCAGTACAGTATCTTCCTTTCTTCTATCCCTTTTCATAGAATCTGGGGAAGAAAACCTGAGCAGGAAATAGAACAAATCCTTTTGTGTAATTTCCCTAAGATCAAAGACCCTAAGAAATTTACAGATTATCGTGCTGTAGCCCTCACATCTTCTGTATCTAAAATCTTCATGGTCCTTCTAAGAACAAGATTATGACATCTACATCATATTTGTTGACATTAAAAATAATTATATAAAAATGTTGGAAATACTAAATACCTGCTTACTTCACTTTTGTGGATATTAGTAAGGCCTTTGATAACGTAAACCCGATGCTCTATGGAGGACACTATCAGAATGTAACATTGAACCAAATATTATCAACATCCTAAAAACCACTACTTCAATCTATCTTGCTTCAAAATTAACAATAAAATATCCAAACCTTTCAGAATAAAAAAAGGCGTGAAACAAGAATGTACACTCTCGCCACTCTTGTTCAACATTATAATTTCTAAAATCATAAAGGAAGCTCTTGGTGCAGGCGATGTAATAGATATCGCTTCTAAGATTACGATACGGTTGGAAAATCGGATTATCTCATATGCAGATGACATTGTTGTAATATCCACAAGTATTGAAGAAAAAAAAAATTTACTTTACCAATTGGAAATGCTAAGTCTGAGAATGGGACTTAAGATTAACTTTAACAAAACCTTCATCATTCCATCCCCTAAAGCACCTCAAATATACAATAGGAGGAAACGTGGTTAAGATAGTGGACAAAATAAAATATTTAGGAGTCATGCTAGACAATAAAGGATGCTGTAAGGAGATGAAAATAAGGATACAGAAAGCGAGAGGGGCTTTTACAAATACATGAAGATATGGAAAACCAGAGATCTCAGTGTTCACCAAACTAAGAAACTTCCACTCAACAATAATCCCAATATTGCTTTTTCGTGGAGATATATGGGAAATAAATAAGGTAGAGATCAGAAGATGCAATTATAAATAATTGCCTCCGCACTATAAATGGTATTTTTTACCTTAAAATTATATCAAACACCAATTTCTGGAGAATATCAAAACAAACCCCAATATACATTACCTTAAAGAAACGCCGAATTCAATTCTTTGCTCATATCATAAGAAACTGACAGGAATACATGAAATATAAATCATTAGGGTTATATAAGACAATAAAAGACGTGATAGAGCTAATTTTAAATATGAAACAATTCATTTAATTAAATAATTGCAAAATTTCCATTAAAAAACTATTCCGGATCAAGAAAAGATATTTAAAATGAAAAATTCTAGGCTTGATAAAATCTAAAATATCATTAATTTTTTTAAATATATTCCATAAACCATGCCTCCAACGAGTGAAGTAAATCAAATACTTGAATTTTTTTCAAAATTAATGTTAAAGGATAATACCTTTAAAAAAATCATCCAAAACCCACCCTTAAATTAATCAAATTATACTGCAGTTCTCGGGCATAGGCTCTTGATTTTGACCCACTCTCTTTTTTTACAAAGCCTATGGACGTCTGCAACATTTTTCGGAATGTTGCGTGTACAAGTACGTGCGGCTTGACACAAACGTGTAGAGGGCTCTTCATATTTTACTTTGTACCCAAATTAAATTTTGTTCCGATTAAATGGAAATGAGGGAAACCTAGCGTAATTATGTTGTATTTTCAACGCTATAGGGCATAAGCGCTATATATCACGTATCACGTAAAGTGGTACAAAAAAATTAAAATTTAAAAAAAGGAAGAACTAAGCGAAATTTAAAATGTAAAAAATAAATAAAATGGTTTTATCAAATAACAAATTAATAATTTCGATAAATTAATGAAATAAAGAAAGTGCAAACGTATTTATTAACATTATCAATATCTAATTCTGTAAACAATGTTATTCCCATTGATAAAATTGTTCGATTATTTGGAAAAAGGAAATTTATCGTGTATGGAAGTTAAGATCGAATCAGTTTGATTTTGCTCATTATTTTTCTTTATTAATATTAATGGCACGACTTTGAAAAAATTTCTTTAGAAAAAGTAATTAATTTACTTCATAAATATCATGATTATTATGAGAATATAATAGTATATTTTCTTCTAAAACAGTTTTTTTAGTACATTTTAACAAGCAAGATAAATAATTAATAATATATATTTAACCATTGAATTCCCATTTTTTTACTCTATATTCTTATTGTGCTCTATCCATCCTTAAAGATTACTAAAACATATACACACGGGTTGAGTAACAGGCTCTAAAACGAATGATCTAAGTTCAAATCCCATAAAAAAAATCCTAATTTTAAATTTGTTCAAAAAAGATAGAAAAAAAAATGAAAATAAATGTTCATCTTCGATAAATTATAATAAATATTTTAAAGAAAGCTCGGTTTCAATAAACTATTTTAACTTTTAAGAAGTTTTATTCTTAAAAGTAAACTTGGTGGAAAATAAAATATGATAGGCAATAGTTAAGAGAAGGAATTGAGCATATATTAGTACTCTCATTTATAATGGGTGAATGGAATATCATAGTTCGTATGAATAAAACATTTTTAATTATGAGGAAATACAGTTAATACAATTAAGTTTATTTAAGATGAAAGTGAGTCAAGGACGGACGAATTGGCTGTTTCTTTAACGAAAGAAATATGAATTATAGAATAAACTATTAATAAATAAAAGTATTACAAAAAAATCTATACCAAATTAATTATTTTGGGAAAGTTTTTGGGAAATCGCCTAACCAGAGTAAACGTTTTTAAATTCCATAGTTCTGGAGGCTGTGCAATATGGTCCAAGAATGTTAAGATCAAATAATCTCCGGAAGCTGAGGCCTTAATTAATTTAACGGTCGAAGTGTCTTTCTGTCCAGATCTTATGCCGTAACTATAACCTTTAATCAGTTAAGAATAATAAGTTTCTGAAAGTTATAATTATATAACAGTATTTTATTTTAAGTAGTCTAAAATATCTTTTAATGACTATTAATTTTAATTGCGATATTCTTATAATATTAATCTATATCGAAATTAGAAACGTCATTTATAAAATAAATAGACAAATCTCATAAAAAAACTAGTAAATCACATATATTGTTATTCTCTCGTATTATTATATAAATAATACTATTAATATCGTAATAATTGCTAAAATTATAATATTAGTTCTTAATTGTAATAGAAGAAAATGATCATTTAAACCTTTAGGACAAGTTATTAGGCCAAAAGACTTTATATATTATTATTATATAATACAATTAATTTTTTAAATTGACTAATACAATGCCATATAATATATTTACTTTTTATCTTATATAAAGGATTTAAAAAACGATTTTAAATACATAAAAAATTCTTGTGATATAATTATTAATTTAAGAATAAATAAGGACTTATTACAATTATCAAGATTATTTCTTATCTAAAACCTAGCATGCCAAGTGTTGATCTTTTTTAAAATCTAACAAAAGTCATTTTCAACTCGACACCTTTAAATTTTTAAAAAATTTTGTATGACAGTATAATTTTAAGAAGAAAAAAATCTTAATTCCCAATTCCGTTTACTTAAGGGTATATAGGCTCTTAAAAATATATGATTGGGAAAAACGTATTTATTTACAAATATCTTAGGAAATAATTGACCAAGATGTGTAATTATTCATAAAAACAGGAAATAGAAAACAAAAAATGGCCATAGGAAAATATCAATTTTTTACTTTTTTACAATTATGCTTTATATTTGTAAAAAATCTATATTGAGTCGAGAACTAATCTAAGAGTTATGAAGCTTTATGCATTCATTTTTTGACTAAATTTCATCAGATTTCAGACTATCCTCTGGTGTGTAAGCTGCTTTTAGGCTCCGACTTATTAGAAATATTGAGGTATAACATTGGTGTCACCCTTGATTGAATAAACAGCGAAGTCCATAACCTCCCCCTCATCCCCAATAGAGGTAATCAAAGTGTTACAATCTATGCAATTATGTGGTTAGCCTATGTATGTTACATCCTAGTCGTATATCTATGGAAACTTTCAATTGTTCGCTTGTTAAGAGATTGCCCTGGGAATGGCCTTCAACCATTCGTGACCTCCTAATTTGTTGTTGGACTGGAGTTGTATCAAATCTGAGGGGAAGGTTGGGGGAATAGAATATCAGCATTAAAGTTTTCTAATAAGGGTTGGAAAAAGTGTTTATGGTCAATAACTAATGTTTATTAGGATACTTTATTTCCATGTATTAATCTCATAACAATTTTATAAATTGTTGGTAGGTGATATGAAGCCAATATCATGAAGTTATTCACCAAAAGGCGAAAGATGATATGAATATGGGATGAAGTGGAAAAAGATCTAGCCCGCCAAATTTTCCAGCCAACTTGGAAAGAGTCCATTTAAAATATGTTATTACAATTTATTTACAATTTATAAAAATAGAAAAACATATATATGGTGAATTCCATATCAAATCAACAAAAAAAAGTCGATTTTCAACCCGACCCCCTTCAATTTTTCTTAAATTTTGTATACTGGTAGTATATACTATAACTAAGAAAAAAATAAAATTTTACCTTCCAACACTGTTTACCCGCTAAGATATGGCGGTTTAAAGCGCGGAAAAATGGTACATTTATCTCGAGTAATAATTAAGTTAGAAAAATAATATGAATTTTATTTTGTAGCTTAATAAAAGTTCTTTAAAATGACATAAAAATAAATATGATGAACATTTTGTTAATATCGAAAACCGGATGTGTAAAACCGGAAATAGCCATAGAAAAAAAAGGTTTTTTTCAAATTTTTTTTGTAGATAGATATCATACTGCTTTATATTTGTACAAAATCCTAGACTGGGATGAACATGGGTTTAGGAGTTATCACTCTTTATATGGCTAAAATTGAACAAAACATTAATATCATGATATTTTAATTTAATGAATAGTTATGAAATAATGTTAATTTAAAAATTATGTCTAAATGATAGGCCCTTACTTTTTTTATCTTTATAAAAAAAAATTGAGAGATGGCTGGGATAATGAGCTGTTTAAAACTTTAGTTAAATTTTATCTCGAAATTAAAATTACTTGACAAAATAATTTTAAATATTTTATTTAGCATAAAATAATCTACCAAAATTGAAATTCAACAATAAATTTTCCCCCATGTAAAATTAAAAGAAAGGCTTAATATATTATTTGACGAGAATTTAGAGATTATAAAACATTCAAACAATGGATAGCAAAACAACTGACAAAATCCGCTGACGAATTTGTAGATTATTTAATTGAATAATTAACAATTTAATTCCTCATTTGTTTATAGTTTCACGATAATCATTAATTCGAAACTTTTTAAAATTCAATTTAAATGTTGGCGAATTCTTAGTTATTGCAGACTTTTCAGAAAATTATGCATTTGTGGTGCAGAACCATGCACAAGTATTAAATCAGACCAATAATCAAGCCACTATCAACTCTTATAATTTAATACCGTGAGAACAACATAATAAAACATGTAAATTTAGTGGTTATATCAGATTGTTTAAAGTGTTAATTTTATTTATTTTAAAAATTGATCGTATTCTTAAGGGAAGGGTTTAATAGAGTGGCTAAAATTTATTATTTTTCTGATGGAACAGTAACCT
This sequence comes from Gordionus sp. m RMFG-2023, assembly GCF_954871325.1. Taxonomy (NCBI): domain Eukaryota; kingdom Metazoa; phylum Nematomorpha; class Gordioida; order Chordodea; family Parachordodidae; genus Gordionus; species Gordionus sp. m RMFG-2023. The sequence continues at coordinate 27,476,409 of NC_088776.1, forward strand.
ATATAAAAATATTTCATTAATCTCTACAATCATGAAAATGATTTTGGGATAAAGGCTGAGTGACATTTTTTCAAACCGCACAAGGTAAAAGTCCATGCGACATTTTGGGGGCCCTTACTAAACGGTTAGCAGCTCGAGCAAGCTTGCAACGTTTATATGAACATCACATATTGACAACAATAGATTTATTTAACTATGCAAGAAATAATATCAAAGGGGTAAATTATATATTTGTGAGCAATAATGAATATATGAACATAGAAAGTCATCTTGAAAGCAGATTTTTGAGAGCAAAGAGAATTTCTGGAACACAAAGTTCGAAGCTTTTATTCCCCTAGACGAAAACAAAAATCATAATTTATTAAAATTCCTTGGATGATTATAATATATGATATATTTTAATTATAAATTTTTGATTGTATTATATGTAATGCAATTTAAGGCAAATAAAGTTATAAATATCTTTAGAATTATTTTGTCAAGTAACTTCTAGACAAAATTTAACTAAAGTGTTAAACAAAGCTGATTATTCCAGCCACTTCTCAAAAATTTTGATAAAGATAAAAAAAAGTAAGGGATTATCATTTAGACATAATTTTTGAATTAACATTATTTCATAACTATTCGTTAAATTAAAATATGATGATATTAATGTTAAATTTGATAAATTTTAGCCATATAAAGAGTGATAACTCCTAAACCCATGTTTAACCCAGTCTAGGATTTTGTAGAAATAAAAAGCAGTGTGATATCTATCTACAGGAAAAAATTTTTTTTAAAAAATACCTTTTTTTTCTAAGGCCATTTCCGGTTTTACACATCCGGTTTTCGATATTAATAAAATGTCCATCATATTTATTTTTGTCATTTTAAAGAACTTTTATTAAGCTACAAAATAAAATTTAAATTATTTTTTACTTAATTATTACTCGAGATATTTGAAAATAAACGAGGTGCATTTTGTCAAAAATGTACCATTTTTCCGCGCTTTAAACGGCCATATCTTAGCGGGTATGTTGGAAGGTAAAATTTCATTTTTTTCTTAGTTATAGTATATACTACTAGTATACAAAATTTAAGAAAAATTGAAGGGGGTCGGGTTGAAACCTTGGTTGATTTGATATGGAATTCACCATATCTTCTTCTCCGTTTTATGGCGATTTCCAGGTTTACCTGGGTTGGCCAGTTTTCCCTCTGATTTTTCTTTTCCATTTTTGACGGTCCTGAGCATCAATACTTGTAAGATTCATGCTTCTCATATCCGCCGCTATCACATTTGTGCACGTCATCTTGGGTCTTCCTATAGGTCTTGATCCTCCTGCTTCCATCATTGTGCATCTCTTTACCCAGTCATCTCTTGTCATACGTTCCACATACCCAAACCATCTTAGTCTATTTCGTCGCAATACCATACCAATCATTTCTATACCTATCTTGCTCGCAATTCCTTGCTAGTTTTTCTCTCTCTCAGAGATACCCCACATTTCCATCTAACCATCCTCATCTCTGTTCTTTCTAATTTGGCTTCGTGAGTCGCTTTCATTGCCCATGTTTCACCACCATAAACTAAACAACTCCTCACATAGCTTACGTAAACTTAACCCTTTAACTTCAGAGAAACTTTTTGATTTGTAAGAATAGACGACATCTCTCTGAACTTCTTCCAAGCTTGTCTGATCCTTGCAACAACGGCAGAATCTACACCACCATCTGCGTTTAGCATATAACCTAAATAACAAAACTTATCCACTTTGTCTAGGGTTAACCCATTGCCAATATCTAGACCACCATTTTTTAGGTTATCATTATTATGTATCCCTTTCATGCATGTTCTACAATAAAGGTCATTCTTTCTAACATCAAACTGCCTTTCTTCCCGCTACATCTTTTATGTACCCATTTCTGGCATCTGGTGCATTGGATAGAATTTCTAGCAACTCCATACATCACAAGGCCACTTATCGGATTCCTCTATCTTTAGATTTTCCCCACCAATCATCACCTTTGTTTTAGATGCATTCATTTTCAGGCCCTTTGCTTCCATAGTCATCTTCCATTTACTAACTTTATCCCTAAATTCTCCCTCACCGTTTGCCATTAATACAAGGTAATCTGCATATAATATCTCTTAGGGAAGTCCTTCACGCATTTCTCTAGCCACCACATCCATTACTAAGATAAATAATAATGGACTCAGCAAGGATCCTTGATGAAGTCCTACCTTCACCTCAAAGCTGTCACTATCACCATAATCTGTCCGTACAGTTGTTTGTGCTCCAACATAAACCTCCACACCTGATTTTCTCAAGGCCCATCTAGTTATCTCACGCGGCACCCTATCAAATGCTTTCTCCAAATCAACAAACGCATATAGAGTTTCTTTTCCTTCGCAAGATACTTCTCCTGAATTTGTCTCACAACAAAACTTGCATCTGTCGTGCCTTTTTCCGATGTAAAACCAAACTGCATTTCATCAATTTTAATTTGTTCCCTTAACCGCTTCTCTAACATTCTCTCAAATACTTTCATTGCATGTTTCAAGAGTTTAATAGCTCTGTAAGACCCGCAATCTAAAGGATGACTTTTCCCCTTGTATACTGGGATAATTATACTTCTTCGAAGGTCCTCGGGAATAGTACCTTATGAGACAATTTGATAGGCTAAATTCATTAACCATTCAATCCCTAAATCATCAGAACCTTTAAACATCTCTGATACCACCATAGTTAAACCCGTTGCCTTCCTTTTCTTCATCTTTTTCACTGCTCTCTTTATCTCGTCCTTGCTAAATTTACACCCTGGACCTTCTATCTTTGCACAACTAATATTATTATCCCATTCATTTTCTTCATTCAAAAGTCCTTTCATGTAAATCTTCCAGGTGTTCTTAATACCACTACCATCAATCGCCATTTTTCCTTCCATATTTTTCAAACACTTTACACCTATCACATCCTGCCTCTTTTTTGACATCTGTTTTGCCATTCGAACCATATTTCCAATTTCATCAGCGCATTCCATTTCTTTAGCAAACTCGTGTCTTTTTTCTTCTTGAGCCTTCGCTATTAATTTCTTAGCATTTCTTTTAGCCATCTTGTAAATATCATTATCACTATTTTCTTTGCTATTATACCATACTTTGAAACACCTCCGTTTCTCATCCACGGCTTTCGCTACCTCCGGGTTCCATTACCAAGTCTCCCTATGTCTGGGCGGCCCTTTTTCCATCCACACACCTCCTCAGTTGTCATTACCCAGGCTTTCTTCATGGCTTCCCACTTGTCATTCACCCCAGATGCTTGTGCCACCTCCACCTCCCTAATCGCCAATGCCATATTGAATTGACGTCTAGCACTCTCCTCCTTCAATTTCCAAACCCTTAGCCTTGGGACAAACTTTCTTTTAGTGACCCTGGCACCTTTAAGAGTGAGATCTCCTACAACTAGTCGATGCTGATTTATAAATTCCTCTCCCGGTATCACTTTCACATTTTTTACTATACATCGATCACATCTCCTTAATAACAAGTAATCCACCGCACTTTTGGTACTACCCGACTTATAAGTCACCAGCTTATCTGATTCTTTCTTAAACATTGTATTATAGACAATCATATCCATAGCAACACTAAAATCTAAAATCCTCTCTCCTTCCAAATTTCTCATGCCATAACTGAACCCTCCATGTACTCCTTCATAACCCTCACTACTCGCTCCCACATGTCCATTCGGATCACCAGCCAGGATAATCCCCTCTTCATTTGCCAGTCTCGATGTCACTTCCAATAGACTGTCCCAAAATATATCTTTCTCTTCTTCACTTCTTCCAACCTGAGGAACATATGCCGAGATAATATTATATAGCTTTCTACCAAAAATCATCTTGATAACCATTATCTGGTTGTCTAGCCTTCTCACTTTGACTACTTACCAATTTCTCTGCAACTAATACCCCAACTCCAGCCTTACCATCATTACTTCCTTGCCAAAAGAATTTATACTTTTCGCTGGTCTTGCCAATCATTCTGGTCCCATTTTCTTTCCATCTAGTCTTCTGTATGCAGCACACATCTATATGCCTTCTGTGCAATACATCGACGACTTCTCCCGCTCTTCTCGTCATATTCCCAACATTCCATGTCACGACCCTAACTCGATCACCCGTAAACTGGTTTCTCCACTCACTTTTTATCAGGTCGTTTATAGCCGTCATAAGTTTCATTTTCATGAATAGTGGTTCCACCAGGTTTCCCATCCTTCTTTTTGTCGTAGGCGGATGAGGAGGCCCACGGGGTACTTTGGGTTGTACCCCGCCCATGCTTTGTTGTAACCATAGGGAAATTTTGTAGCAAGGTTTTTACAATCGGATGCCCTTCCTGACATCAACCTCTTTAAGTGGTTTTTATACCCCGTCGGGGAGACGGTGATCCTATTCTAGACCCAGATCACAGGGAACCTTTTAGACCTCCATTAGCCGCCAAAAGACGTTGCCACTCCCCCGCCACGATGAGGCTGAAGGTAGGATTTAAGGAGAGATGGAATCCACCATACATATCTGATAATATTAAATTAATATTTCACAATAAATTATTTTGATACATTTCATTTATCAATAAAAATAGTTTTTTTTTAAAAAAAAAAGGACCTAAAAATATGTAATTTTTTTTATATGTATAGACATTTACGAATTAAAAATTAACTTCGATACGCAAGTTGGTATTAAAAAATGCATGATGTATAATTGAACATTATTGATTTTTATGTGTTTTATTAAAATATTAGATAGCGTTGTAATTTTATCCTAATATAAAAAAATTTGATTCGACTAGCGTATGTGGTCTAGTCGGTTCAGTGCGTATATCACAATCCGATAGTTCTGGGTTTGAATCCAATAAGGATCATATTTTTATCTAAAGCTTAGGTGATTCCGCCGGGGGGGGGATGATGTATATTAGATCGGGCTAGACCACATTCTGTTATTGTATATTAAAAATAAATGTGTCTTGCATTTTAATAAATTTTGGTCGTTGTTTAGCAAGTAACTAATTTCATATATCATTATCCTTTAAAAATTTCACACATTTCAAAAAGTTTTTAAAATTTTTTATCAAAAGTTTCTTTCGATATAGACCAAATATGGTTAATTTATCGCGTGTCCCTATTTTGAAACCGACTAAATCAGAAGGTTTGCTATTTAAAAGCAAGTTTTGGTTTTAGTGAAGGAGATCAAGAGCGAGTCGAAGTATTTAATGACTTTATGAATATAATATAGTGGCCAGCATAAGATTTCCCTATTTAAATAACATAGATCTAGAATAAATAGTTTTACTTAGCAATTAACTTTCTTAAAAAGACCCTATAGCTATTGGAAGAATGCCACCATCCGACTTTGATACTGCTAAAAGGCGGGCACCAAAATTTATTTGATGAATTTGTATGTGAATATCTCGATTTAATATATTATTACAAAAGTTAACTAATACGTTGGTTAAAGATGTGTGGAAAGAATTATTTTTATTTGATGAAAATTGAAAATGAGAGGGTCTAACCTCGTCTAAGCCACCTACTAAATTTTATTAAAAGAATTAATTGCATTAACCAACTCGTCTGTAGAAATATAGATTGGCTGGGGTTGGGTGGGCATGGCAATATACTGGAAGAAGAAGAGGGTTAGAGTTATTGACAAAGTTCGAGGTATCATATGCCTTAGCTAAGCGTGCTTGTTTTTCTCCCAAAATAAGCTTCCCTAGACTAAACAAATATTCTATAAGAACGTTTGATGTAAGTAAAACATATTATATAATGATCAAGCATTTTAAATTTGGGAAATCATCGTAACTAAAGAAATAAAATATTTAACTTATTTTAAAAGGTAACTTCTTACTTTTGTCGTTACATTCCAAAAAATAGACCTTATTGGAGTTACTATATTATAATTAGTATTTTAAATTTAATGAATTTTAGCCGATTAAGTCATAACTGATGAGTACTTGGCCCAATCTAAAAGATTTTACAAATATAAAGCAGTCAATTTAGTAACTACTTTAAATTCCTATGATCATTCCCAGATTTTAGTAATAAACTGATTAGATTACATATTATGTCATATTAAAGAAGTATTATTAAGTTGTATAATAAAATTCGAATGACTGCTCTAACCAAAATTAATTATGAGCATTTTCACGATTTTTTATGAGGAGCTCTTATCTCCGGAAATAAGGGTTTTTTTAAAGTAATTAACACATTGTACAAAAAAAATTAAAAATTGAGCGTGGTCGTGGTTAAAACCTTCATTGATTTAATATGAAATATATATATCATTTATTCTTACCCGTTAGTACGTTTAGATATATGATATCGTTTTTAAAAAATGTAGTATTTCCATCTATTTTAAACGAATGAGGTATATCATGTGAAAATGATAACAGAGTATTATTAGATGTCCAATGAATGAATCTATTAAACATAATTTTTTTAATTTGAAATAATTATTACATTACTTAATAGGATTTTCGTGAATGTGACTAAATTCAGCTATAAGTGTGTTTTTAGATAAATTAATAATTTGTATAGTTCCGAACTCCGAACCTATATATAAATTATAGATAAAATGAATATATATCTATACTTACCAACAGCCAAAATAATATTCTTCGAGCGATTGGCAAATTGATCAAAACCAATTAGAGAGGAAAGAATACTAATAACCTTAGGCCTTGGTGATAAATGTTGATACAGACCTGTCATCAAAAACTGTAGAGTATAGGTATAATATTCAGTCTATATTTAATCTTAATATTTATGCTAACCTCAATATAATGGTCGTTTTCGCTGGGCATAAAACCATTACTTTTTGACACCAATTTATTTATGAAGTATGAAAAAGAATGTAAAGATGTTTCTTTAGTTGTGGATCTATTTGGGGTGTCGCTTGATATTTCAGAAGCGGCAGGGTAAAAAATATTAGGCTGAGGAATGAGTTTTACATTGTTCTATAGAATAAATGGAATTTGGTAAAAAAAAAATTTAACGACATTAAATATGTTTATACTAAATTTTAAAATACATTTTATAAACTAGAATGATATACCTTCCTATAGTTGGGCTTGAAAAAATCCTTGTATTTTTCTTTGATATTCATTTCCCATACTATCAAATGGGTGTTTAGCTTGCTTTTAGCCAAAAACTCAGAACTCTCATTATTGGATTTGGATTTATTTATAGTCGATATTAAGATTACAATTTTATTGCAAGAAAATGGGGATATAGCAGCCCCATGAACTTTTATATGCTTAAGTCCACTTGACAAAGTGGACTTACTTGTTAAATGAAGGTATTCAGCATTATTACAAGCATCCGTAAAAGATGACACAATTGAAATGGGATCTTTATCTTCTTTTTCAAATTTTTTGGTCATAAAATTGTAAATATCTTCCATATCAGATGTGGAACAATAGACTGTTAAATAGAATTATAATTAAAAAAAGTATTAGGCACAAAAATATTCATTATACTAAATAACTCATTTCTTTATAACATAAATTATTCCATATTTTTGACATGAGAGCTTAAAAGCTTGTACTTTCAAATATATAATATATAACTCATGTTTAAATTAAATATAAAATAAGTCTAATTCCTTTACATCAAAAAAGTCGAGTTATTAAGTATTACTTTCTATTTTACTATCATAAGATTCCCCACTTAATCCATGATGTTTTCTTCGTAAATTTTTATAGAAACTATAGTAAATAAATAGAACAAAACCGATATTATAAAAATGTGTTTTCGATTTGGGAAATAATATATTCATATAATAAACTCTGATTTGCATAGAAGAAAGAAGCGAGTTCGTGTTGATAACATACTCGAATCGATCCATCTTCGTAAATCACAAACAAAGTTTCATTGAATGAATGAGTGAAGGCCGCGGTGCCCGATATTGTTAGAACCTGGTGAAAATGCAATTAATATAAAACATTTTACATAAAATAATTTTGGTGGTAAATTCGCTCGGATTTCTAGAATGATATAAATATTTAAAACATAATTTAGAACCACAAGAACCCTGATAAATTAGGAACCAGAACATGAAACCCTGTTTTAAAATTTGTAAGAACTAAAACCTATTTTAAATTTACCAGAACCTTGAACCGTATCTAATTTAGGAACAGCAACACTTGTCAAAATTTTAGGAACAGGAACCAGAATCACTTTTTTAAAAATTCAGAACTAGAACTCTTTTTCGTCCAAGTTCCATATTCTGATTTTAACGCCACTTTACTTTGACAATGGGATTGTCTCTGGTAGCTAGAATAACGCTTTTCATATAATTTTTCTTCTTTCTGGTGGCCAGGGCACCCAAATTGACTAAATTATAGTTAGGGCATGTAGGATGAGTGGTCGTTAACATTAACATGACAATTTCTGTAGGGTAGGCTAAGTATATGATGTCCTTTAATACCTGACTCCACAATATTCCTATGCAGTCATTTTTAGGGGTATTGTACGAAGAACTTACAGGTTGATTCAGAATAAATTTTTGTTTATTGGTATTCAAAGAATCCGAACACGTAGAAGGTGCATTTGATGCCAAAAAACGGAAATTTAGATTGGTCAAATGATTAAATCTATCATTTAAATCGGTCAAAATAGAACTTCGATCTGTTCCGTGTTGCAAACTATAAATAGAATTCGGACGGGGTAAAATATAGCGATTTTTATCATCCAAAATGTTGTTTTGTTCTGGGTGATCTTCTTTCTAATTATAATTTTTTGTTAACAAAAGTTAGAACCCTGCATATTTATCATTTTCAACCCAAGCTCGGTTCAAATTTAAAATATTTATTTTAAGCCCAAGCCAGGCCCGAATTTATTCATTTATATTTAGGCGTGAGCACTGCAATTTTTATTTTTGGTCAGCACCAGGGCCTAAAATTTTTAATTGAAAAACATAAATTAAACCCATTTTTAATAACAAGTTAAATACAAATTGTCCCAATTTAAGAGATAAATTTTAATAATCATACTTAAAGAAAACATTATTTTCTATTTTATTTTTCAAAGGCCGACCACGTTTAAAAAAAGGTAAGCCTTCAGTCCATCATATTTTTACCAAAATAGTCGCAAGGCCCCTTTAACCCTTGTAGTATGCATTAGATATGTGCAAAATAAAGCCCAGTCCAATATACATGAGTTAGAAATAGGGTTGGAATGATTAAATCAAACATTTTATGTTTTGTGTAAAAATTATTTTTATTTTCAAGAAATATAACCGTATATATAAAAATATATATTTTTAAAAATAACTAAATCTATAAAAATATATATTTAAAAAAAAAATATTTAAAAAATAAATATTAAGGTTAAGTCGGTGGAGCTTAATGACCCATTTATAAGATATACAGTTGGATCAGCAAATTTCGATCGATAATTTTTGACGCAAGAGAACGCCCTCTTTTGGATCCCTTGTAATTAAAGGTAACCTTTGTTATGAATAACTTTAGGGCTTGAGACCAAAATGATCCTCAAATGTCCGAAACTACCGAAAGAACAAAAGATTATTTAACTATATTTGTCTTTGTATTTTCTGCTCTCGGGTAAAGATTGCGAAGCAAAAATAAGATATGAGCATTTTGTAATTTATTTTCAATGGATGGGTCATCCTCATTGATTTCTTTTAATATTTTATTGCAACGATGAGTTGATTGTTATCATCCTTATAATTACATCTCTTATGTATGTAATAATCAGACATGGGGAAGAAGTCAAAATTTTCCAAGTTGTGTTTAATGTAATTAAATAGAGAAATATTAGGATTTGGGAGGGGTGAGATATTTATAGGAAAATGTTAGTAGTTTGTCTCATAATTTTATATTGAAGCCATTATTTACATTAAGAATTCGATTATAAAATTTGTGGGTAAATTTCAACTATCTTTAGGAAATCTTTGATGATGAGGCACTTTTTTCAGACTAAGTGTGAGAAATTATCTGTACATTGTTATTGGTGCTATTGGATGGAATTAATATCTTATCAGGAATGTTTAAAGGATTTTGTCACATTTTTGGGGAATATGGGAACATTTATCAGGTAGTTCGTGCATAAGTGGAGAGTTTTAGTTAACTCAAAAACTTTTACAATGAGGACACACTCCTTGAAAGACCATTAAAAAAGAATGGTAATTATATATTTGATTTTTCAAATTTATCAGCTGTTGATCATAAGATTAAGGTTTATGATTTTATTAAGGTCTATTAATGTAAAATTTATTATATTAATGATATAAAAACGCTGAGAAACTGCTCTTTCGCAGAATAGAATCGATTGAGAAAAACGGTATGGTGTTGATCAAGGAATTGTGTATTGAGCAATCCCTGAATGGCAAGATTGCCTATGAGCATGTATTCGAACTAATGGTTGACATTTTGAACATCATCTTTGAACTACAATATTTGACTCAAATTATTTTAATATGTTAATGACTTCATGTTTTTGACGAATTTTCCATGTTTTCGAAATTTGTTTATCCAACTTTGAATGTACATAACTTTGGACCCTGGTGATAGAATCTGATGAAATTTGTAAAAAACATTGATAATGTATACCTCTCTCAATTATTTTTAGAATTGAAGATTTATTCTTCTTTCTTCTCCGTTTTATGGCGATTTCCAGGTTTATCCGGGTAGGCCAGTTTTCCCTCTGATTTTTCTTTTCCAATTTTGACGGTCTTGAGCATCAATATTTGCAAGATTCATGTTTCTCATACCCACCGCTATCACATTTGTCCAAGTCATCTTGGGCTTTCCTCTAGGTCTCGTGCCTCCTACTTTCATCAAGGTGCATCTCTTTACCCAGTCATCTTTTGTTATACGTTCCACATGCCCAAACCATCATTATCACTCCAATCATTTCTATACCCAATCTTGCTGGCAATTCCTTGCTAGTTTTTCTCTCTCTCAGAGATACCCCACACATTAATCTAATCATCTTCATCTCTGTTCTTTCTAATTTGGTTTCGTGAGTCGCTTTAATTGCCCATGTTTCGCCGCCATAAACTAAACAACTCCTCACACAGCTAAGGTAATCTTTCCCATTTAACTTCAGGAGACTTTTTTATTTGTAAGAATAGACGACATCATTCTAAACTTTTTCCAAGATTGTCTGACCCTTTCAACAACGACAGAATCTACACCACCATCTGTGTTTAGCATATCACCCAAATAACAAAACTTATCGACTTTTTCTAGGGTTAACCCATAGCCAATATCCAGACCACCATTTTCTACGTTATCATTATTATGTATCCCTTTCATGCATGTTCTACAAATAAAGGTCATTCTTGCTAACATCATAATTTCTTTTTCTCTGCTACATCTATTATGTACCCATTTCTGGCATCTGGTGCATTAGATTGAATTTCTAGCAACTCCTTTCCGACATATACCACAAGACCACTTACCGGATTCCTAAATCTTTAGATTTTCCCTACCAATCATCACCTTCGTCTTTGATGCATTTATTTTCAGGCCCTTTGCTTCCATAGTCATCTTCCATTTACTAATTTTATCCTTCAATTTCTCCTCACTGTTTGCCATTAATACAAGGTCATCTATAATAGCTCCTGTTGTGTTTTAACTAGTTTATAATTATTATTATGTTTTGTTCTAGTGATATGTTTTTTTTTATATTACTATTTATATTTTTGTTTTCTTTGTTCATTTAGTAGTGATGTGTTTTTCTCATATTATCATTTATATTTTTTTCTTTGTTCACGTATACCGAGCCTGTTTTGATTTCATCCTCAAAACTGGTTCTAGCCAGTTTTCGAGATGGACCAGGACATTAAATTAATATTCTTTTTTTTATTATTGTTTGATGGAAAAAGGGGTCTATATAAAGACCTCGAAAAATGAATTGTGATCAAGAAATATTTGATTTTTTTCTTTTGCTGTTTATAATATCATACTGTTTAATTACCAATTAAAATAAATACGTGTTTCATTTATTTCACGACTTACCAGTTTTTCATGACAAAAATGATGTCCAAATCCGGTCCCCATCATCGACCATCCCGGGACTCCCGATCACGGACAGTATCTACCCCTGCCCGACGGTGGGACCCGTCTGTCCAACTCCAACAGCTCCTAAGGAAGTCCTTCACACCACATCCATTACTAAGATAAATAATAATGGACTCAGCAAGGATCCTTGATGAAGTCCTACCTTCACCTCAAAGCTTTCACTATCACTATAATCTGTCCATACTGCTGTTTGTACTCCCACATACATTGCCATCTCTGCGATAACCATTCCTCCACATTTGATTTTCTCAAGGCATATCTAGTAACCTCGCGCGGCACCCTTTCAAATGCTTTTTTCAAATCAACAAATAATACAGATTCTTATCCTTCGCAAGATACTTCTGTATTTGTCTCACCACAAAAATTGCATCTGTCGTGCCTTTCTCCGATGGAATTCCAAACTGTATTTCATCAATTTTAGTTTGTTCCCTTATCCGCTTCTCTAAAACCCTCTCAAATACTTTCATTGCATGTTCTAAGAGTTTAATAGCTCTGTAAGACCCGCAATCTAAAGGGTCACATTTTCCCTTATATACTGGGATAATTATACTTCTTCGCCAATCCTCGGGAATAGTTCCTTCTGTGACAATTTGATTGGCTAAATTCATTAACCATTCAATCCCTAAATCTTCAGAACCTTTAAACATTTCTGATACCACCATCGTTAAACCCGGTGCCTTTTCATCTTTTTCACTGCTCTTTTTATATCGTCCATGCCAAATTTACACTCTGGGTCTTCTACCTTTGCACAACTAACATTATTATCTCATTCATTTTCTTCGTTCAAAAACCCTTCCATGTAGATTTTCCAGGTGTTCTTAATACCACTACTATCAATCACTATTTTTCCATATTTTTCAAACATTTAACACTTACCACATCCTGCCTCTTTTTTGCCAACTGCTTTGCTATTCGAACCATATTTCCCATTCCTAGCGCATTCCATTTCTTTAGCAAACTCCCTCTTGTCTTCTTGCGCTTTTTTAGCTATTAATTTCTTAGTATTTCTTTTCGCCATCTTTTAAATATCGTTATCACTATTTTCTTTACTATTATACCATTCGTTGAAGCACCTCCGTTTCTCATCCACAGCTTTTGCTACCTCTAGATTCCACCACCAAGTCTCCTTAGGTCTAGGTTGCCCTTTTGTCCATCCACACACCTCCTCAGTTGTCATCACCCAAGCTTTCTTCATGGTTTCCCACTTGTCATTTACCCCAGATGCTTGTGCCACCTCCGCCTCCCTTATCGCCAATGTCATATTGAATTGACGTCTGGCACTCTCCTCCTTCAATTTCCAAACCTTCAGCCTTGGCAAAAACTTTCTTTTAGTGATCCTGGCGCCTTTAAAAGTGAGATCTCCTATAACTAGTCGATGCTGATTAATACATTCCTCTCCTGGTATCACTTTCACATTTTTTATTATACATCTATCACATCTCCTTAATAACAAATATTCCCTTGCACTTTTGGTATAACCCGACTTAGAAGCCACCAGCTTCTCTGATTCTTTCTTAAACATTGTATTATAGACAATCATATCCATAGCAACACTAAAATCTAAAATCCCCTCCCCTTCCAGATTTCTCATGCCGTAACTGAATGCTCATGTACTCCTTCATAACCCTACTAATCGCTCCCAAATGTCCATTCAGATCACCAGCCAGGATAATCTCCTCTTCATTTGCCAGTCTCGATGTCACCCCCAATAGACTGTCCCAAAATATATCTTTCTCTTCTTCATTTCTTCTAACCTGAGGAACATATGTCGAGATAATATTATATAGTTTTCTACCAAAAATCATCTTGATAACCACATTATCTGGTTATCTAGCCTTCTCACTTCGACTACTTAGCAATTTCTCCGCAACTAATACCCCAACTCCAGCCTTACCATCATTACTTCCTTGCCAAAAGAATTTATACTTTTCACTAGTCTTGCCAATCATTCTTGCGCCATTTCCTTTCCATCTGGTCTCCTGTATGCAGCACACATCTACATGTCTTCTAAGCAATACATTGAACTTTTCCATAGTTTTCGGTCAACTCCCAACATTCCATGTCACGACCCTTACTCGATCCCCCGTAAACTTGTTTCTCCACTTATTATCAGGTCGTTTAGCCGTCATAAGTTTCATTTTCATGAATCGTGGTTCCACGAAGTTTCCCATCCTTCTTTTTGCCGTAGGCAAATAATGAGGCCCACAGGGTATTTTGGGCTGTACCCCGCCCATGGTTTGTTGTAACCATAGGGAAATTTTGTGGCAAGGCTTTTACAATCGGATGCCCTTCCTAACATCAACCCCTTTAAGTGGTTTTTACACCCCGTCGAGGAGACGGTTATCCTATCCTAGACCCAGATAACAGGCAACCTTTTAGACCTCCATTAGCCGCCAAAAGATGTTGGCACTCCCCCACCACGATGAGGCTGAAGATAGGATTTTGGGAGAGTCGATTTATTGCTAAAACAAAAAGGATATCAGTTTGATTGGAATACAATGTATATTATAAATCAAATAGAAGGTCCAAAATAATAAAAGCAATATAAATTGCTTTCGCAAAAAAAATTAAACTACTATTTTTTAATATAAATTTAATCATTTTTATATGCTCAAAAAATTAGTTTCCCAGAAGTAAATATAGGAAAATTTCGATTTTAAGTTTATTGTTTTGCTTCATTCCCATTATATCCCTTATATGAATGCAAAATTGAAAAATATTTGAAATACTCTTTTTAATACTTTGGTTGGCATAGCAGTTTTAGTTAAATCGTCGTCTTTAGGTTTTTGATTAAAGTCCATCTCTTTCATCGTGGCAATGTCTCTTTCGATAGGAAATGATTTACATGGAATTATATTGTTGTCATGAGAAAATGGATTTTCTAATTCCACTCCTAGAATAATAATAAATGATTATAAATGAATTCCTTTATTAATGAAAATTTTATAGTTCACTCATTTTCTCGAGAATTTGAAATATATTTTCATTTATATAATTAAAAAATTATTCTTAATGAGAAATGCTTAAAATGAAACTTTCATTAGATGATCTTTTTAATGTGTCCAAAATTTCGCTTTTGCTATTGATAATTGTTTTGTTGACTTCTGATTTATTGGTGGAATATGATGAAATTAAAAATTTTATGGGCTTTCTCCTTCTGAGTTGAGGATCCTTAGCGTTGAATAATGGGTCGTCAGAATTGATAGAAGACGAATACGAATTTTTTGGATCGAAATCTAAGTACAAAGTTATGTAGCCTTGTCCGCTAACTTTTTATCAATTAAATATTGTGAATTAGTATATTATTTGAATTGAAAAAGTTATCTATCATCATTAAAGACCACATGAAATCTACTTGTCTATGTAGATTCCTAAATTTTGGATCTCCAGTCAAAATTCATTTATTTTTATTAAAAATTATTGGTTTTCAAGCTGATTTATCAAAATTATCTATAGTATTAGTATTCATAATAGACATAAAAATCGTATAAATTAGAAAAGTGTTCGAAATTATTATATGCTAATTTTTATGAACGTTATCATATCATAGTATCAAGAAGTAACTGTAATTAGAAAAACCAAAAGAAACTTTGACCTGGTAATTGATCTAATTACATATTTATTTTTAATAAATATTTATTAGATTAAATTTATTAATTTGTGGGTAATATAATTTACAATATCCGACTAATATAGAAAAGTCTCACTTAGGTTACACATGTTTTCACGGAAGGCAATTGATATGAGAAATTGCCATTGAGAATGGCTTTTAACAATTCATATTATTTTACTAATTAGAATTATTGTATTATTATGATTAATCCTTTAGTTGTCTGTTTATAGGGATATGTAACTTGACTAAAACAAATTTTAAGATATACCTAGTCAATAATAAATTTTACTCTTTTATTTGTTTTTAAAATCTCAAAAATGAGATGACAAAATATTATTAACAAAATATAATTATATATAAAATCAACAAGTTAAATTTTTTTAAATTTCATAATTAAAATATCATTTAAAGTATTTTCAGATAATTTTCATTCTATAGAGATAATAAAATTTAAGAATCACATTTTTTAAGTTCTGTAATATTTTTTTAATGGTTTTATTCGATTTTGGAGGATAAAATAAAATAAAAATATGTGTTTCCATCCAATTTTTTAAAATTTTACATAAATATTAAATAGAAAAAATAAATTACATTTTTTTAAATTTTTGTTAACTTATTCCCCAGGAAAGCTAAAAACACAGATTTATAAAAAGTATAATAATGAGCATAAATTGAGCTTTGCAACGCTCCGTTTTAAAAGCTAATAATGCATTTTAGATGGTGGGGTGCAAATTGAATTTTTTACGGCAAGCGTAAATAAAAAAACAAACTGGTTTGATTTTTTCTATACTTATTTAAATTTGGGCTAAAATTTGAAAATGGATAAAAAATATAATTTATTTCATATATTAATTTATATTATATTATTTAAAATATATAAATTGAAATTTATATAATTTTATAATATATTAAATGATATTTTATATAATTTTAGAATATATTAATTTATATAATTTTGGGATATATTAATTGATAACATCCCACATTTTAAAATGAGGGATAATAATTTTACTATAATATTTTGTACCTTACTGGAAACTCAACAAATGGTCTGGAGCCAGTAGCATCTAGACCATAAGAATAGAAGGTTTATCAACCATTAGTTTAAGTAATATGAATAATGATTATATTTTTAATAACTTGGAGATGGAATTTCCATTGCTTGATACAACTGTATCATGCATAAAGAAGAAAAAAACTTTAAAAACCTAAATAAGATAAATTGAGTAAGGCTTTAGGAGCTTCTGGCTCTAAACTCTCATACAGATGGTATGATTACATTAATTTCATGGAACCAACCATAAAGGATAGAAAACTACTAGGGGTGTACCGATACCACTTTTTGGAGGCCGATCCGATATTCCCAATATTAAATTGATTTTGGCCGATAACCGATCCGATATCATATCTAATTTTGTATTCTATAAAGATACCAATGGTTTTAATTTTTAATAACTTTTTATTAGTATAACATCTATAATTTAACTATGCCATAACATGTCATTTAAATATATTATAATGGTCAGTTATTATAGCTTAAGCTTATATTCAATTCAATAAGTATATAAAATATTTTTATTGATAAATCACATATTTATATAAAAAGTAATAACATTAATCTATTTACAAAATAAAATAAGTAATAAACACATATATTATGATATTAATATTTAAAATTAATATATCTAAGATTTCTTTTTAGAAATACCAAAATTTCTAATTTATCTGAGGTCAGTCTGCGGCGATGGGGACTGTCAATATCACCAGCTTCACTAAAAACAGATTCAGATGAGATACTTGTGGCAGGTGTTGCTAGATATTGACGAGCAAGTTTAGATAGGGTTGGATATTTTTGGCAATTCACAGCCCAATATTTCAATGGATCCGCAGGGGTATTATCATTTAGTGCTTTGAAAACTGGTTCATTAAGATAGTTTTCAATCTCAAGGGAATAAGGACAATTTACACTGGTAATGTTATTAGATTTCTCGTTATCTTTAACCACATCAGCATAAGATCCCCACAAACTAAATATGCCAGTTGAATCCATTGCTGATGTTGATGGAATTTCTTTTATCTCCATATTTTGATTATCCTTTTCTAAATTGTTTAAATTATAAAATTTAAATGAAATATTTATTAAATTGATTTAATTCTTTACCTAGGCTGGATGAATTAATTATTTCACCAGGATTACTGTCAAAGCATACTAGAAGTAGTTTTTGTCTATAAAAGTTAGATATAGATTGAATTGAAAAAAAGATGGTTTTAAATCGTGGATCCAAAATTGTTGCTATAAAGTATATTTTAACATTATAAATAGAGGAAAAACGTTTGGTAAAATCTTTATACATAGCATCCTTCATAGTTTGGACACCTTTATAAAAAATAACAATATGGCAAAATGTTTAATTAATTATTATTAAAAAAATAAACATAAAAATGGATTTCAATTTTTTTATAAAAATAAACATAAAAATGGATTTCGATTTTTTTATAAAAATAAATGGGTTTTATAAAAAAAAGCCATTTTTTATAAAAATAAATGGGTTTTTTCAAAAACGCCATTTTTTATCGGATCGGATCGGAATTTTTTTAGTATTGGCCGATAACCGATATTCAAAATGGGCGAAATATCGGCCCGATCCGATAAAAAATATCGGTACATCCCTAAAAACTACTGATAGTTTTAGTCCCAAAGAAATTATACCAAAGGCAAGTGGGTTAAAATTAATACATTGCTGGATGAAAGAATGTTTGCTCTTTTTGAAATGGTGCTATCTGCGAGCCAGTAAAATATATATTTATATATAAATTTAACATTATGAATTCTCCCATCAATGGCAAAGGGTTTGGAAAGTATGAGCAATTCAAAGAAAAATTTTTTCATGAAGTATCTCGATTGTATCATATTTTAATGAATCAATCAGACAAACACCACAATTGAACACCTCCCAACAGATACACCTGCAAATCAAACCTCATTAGATTTATTTAATGAAATTATTTCTATGTGAAAATTGATTTGTTTTTTTGTAAATCTATTTATTTATATATAATTTTATTCTAGCATTTTTAAAAAATATAATTAAAATTATTTTATTATATAAGGCATTTAATATTCTCTTATATGTTCTAGTGAACATTTTATTATTAAAGATTAATTTATTACATTAATATTGAATGTTTTTTATATATTATAATGATTTATTAAAATGTATAAAATAATATATTTTTTTTATAATAAATGATTTGTGTTAAGACAAAATACATAAAATTAAGAAAACAAAATTAATAAAAAGTAATATAGTAGTTCAATAAGAACTAATAAAACGTGATAAGAAACAATAATGACGATAATGGTAAAATGCAATAATAACGCTAAGAATCTAGGAAAATAATTCCCCGAAAATAAAATCCCCGTTTTTTAAGATATTAAAAATTACAAAACATAGGATAAAAAATTCCCTATAAATATATCCATTGAATATATATCCTCAAATAATATATTTTAAAATTTTGAAAAAATCAATTCCGGAGAATTATTTTCTAAGAATTATTATTGAGGATTTTTTTTACGGGGATTTATTTTCCGCTTACCACAGTTCCTATCTACTACTGCTAAAACCCCTTTAAAATATTGTCTAAATATTCCTAGGCTGAAAATTAATATGAATTCAAAAAATACAATTACACCAGTATACCATACATATCCTAAAAAACCATGCTCTAACGTTATTTACCTAAAAACAAAGATTACATTAGTTACACTGCTTCATACAGCAATTGAAGATTATAATTAATCCCTCTTACTCAAGAAAGTGCTATTACTAACCAATTATATTCCAATTCAATCAATTCCCAAGATTTTAATCAGTTATCAAACCTCATTTTTCATTCCTTCTGATAAACCTATTTATAATAATCATCCAATAAGTAGCTTACCTGTGCTAGATAATGTATCTAATTTTAAAGCAATTACAAATTAATCTTTGTATTTGTCACCCAGCCTTATAAAATTGAATCCAGCAATGTAATACAAATGTTAAAAATGAAAACTTTTATTTGAACCTTAATAATAAATATATACAAAATTATAAATAAGATTCAGTTTCTTTATTAAATCAAACATGCCTAACCTTCAAGAGGTTATAATTTTAAAAAAATGGGATATGCTAGCTTCAAACATTAATATTGAAAATTTAGAGAAATTTTGGATGATTTCGGAATTAAAATTAAAACAGCTCAAAATTTATATAATATAGCTCAAGATTCTCGAAAATATACACTTTCACCCATTTGCATCTCAGCAAGATTTCCTTCAAGATACCATTTTATAACACTATCAAACCCATTTATAATTTCAATATAGCAACCAATTCAAAAAAGCCTACCACCCAGACTCTCTTTTTACATATAAAGCTGAAGTTACCTAATACACATAAATATATTATATATCTTTTTTATTTTCTTTAATACTTATTATTAAAACTTATTCAATAACACATTCATATCCAATAAATTTACATAGATTTTTTAATAACATTTAACCTTTCAACTAATATAACACTTATATTATATATTTATTAAATTCACATATAGATTTTTAATATAATTTAACCTTTCAACTAATATAACACTTATATTATATTTTTTTTTCTTTTTAATTATCACAAATTTTCTTTTTACATGCAAATATTTTTTAAACACATTTAATCCTCACAATGATTTGAAAAATAAATTAATTTTTTTTTTAAATATATTCTTCAAGACTCAAATTCTCTTACATTCCTCTAAATATCTTCATTAATAAAATAGTATTCTTTTTACTTTTAACTATATCAAAAAAAAATTTACCTTCATATAATACTACAACTTTTTTTCTTTTTTTTACCATTATATTTCATTAAAATTATAACTTAACCTTAAACACACATAGACCTATGCGCCGCAAACTCACGCCGGCAATTTTATTCACGCCGGAATCGCCGCCGATTGAGATCAGCGGCGTGAGCCGGCTAGCGGCCGATTTTTCTTATGGCGGCGGCGCGGCGTGTATAATATTTAGAATGTTGTTTAATTATATTTATATATTAAATTATTATTATTTAAATTTGAATATTAACATTAATATAATAAATCATGAATTGTATTCTATTGCTTTATATAATAGAATAGTGTATATCATTTACATTCATTCATACACCATATTCATTTCGGCTATATTAATTATTTTTATGGATTTGCGCGTTTTAAACCACCCTATATACAATTATGAAATAACAACTCTCTCTACTAATCAAAAATCAAGTTATGTGTGGAAGTACTTTAGAAATCTTATTTTGAAGAATGAGAATAAGAAAAGCATGATAATGCCTGATTATATTTATTGTGAACCTTGTTTAAAATTGGGGAAAAAAGATGAGGAAGATTCGGATAAAAATAATCCATTTTCACAGTAATTTATTTTAATTTTAGACTTATATATATATATAATTTATATTTTAGTTATGATATCAAATGTTATAGCAAAAATATAAGTACGAGTAACCTTTCTCCTCACTTACTTAATGTGCATAAAATATCAGAAAAAACTAATAATAATAAATCCATTGAAACTCTAAAAATGTTTCTAAAGCCAACGCCAACATGTAGCAAGAATATAAAAGATAAAAAATGGCTCTTAGGTTAGTATTAATGTTTATTAATATTCATTTTAAATTTTTAACTGGTTTGTTAAATTAATTTTATTAAGTATTTGTTCAAAACAACTAAATTTTTTAGTTTGTTTTGTCAGCTCTTATTTTGAGAACTTTTTAATGTACAAACTTAATATATAATTTATTAAAATAATTATGTAAAACTTTAAAACAACTAAATTTTTAGTTTGTTTATTGTCATCTCAATTTTGAGATCCAATGCATAAACTTATGTATAATTTAAATTAATAAAATAATTATGTAAAACTTTAAAACAACTAATAGTTTGTTTATTGTCAGCTCTATTTTGAGATATTTTTAATGTATAAACTTAATATATAATTTATTAAAATAATTATGTAAAACTTTAAAACAACTAAATTTTTAGTTTGTTTATTGTCAGCTCTATTTTGAGATCCTTTTAATGCATAATTTAAATTTATTAAAATAATTATGTAAAACTTTAAAACAACTAAATTTTTAGTTTGTTTATTGTCAGCTCTACTTTGAGATCCTTTTAATGTACAAACTTAATATATAATTTATTAAAATAATTATGTAAAACTTTAAAACAACTAATTTTTTAGTTTGTTAATTGTCAGCTCTATTTTGAGATCCTTTTAATGCATAAACTTAATGTATAATTTAAATTTATTAAAATAATTATGTAAAACTTTAAAACAACTAAATTTTTAGTTTGTTTATGTCAGCTCTGTTTGAGATCTTTTTAATGAATAAACCAATGATATTTGGAATAAAGTAAAAATATATTTTATTAAATTATGTAAAACTTTATTTTGAAAGTTCAAAACTAAATCAAATTTTTTATTTGTTTCTCTTTTTTAAATATCTTTTTTCTAATAGGGCGAAATTATGTTTTGATGTGCTGCTTAGATTTATTGCCATTTGATTCTATAAGCAATAATGGGATGACAGATTTTCTAAAGGTTTAAAATTTAAATAAAAGATTATTAAAAAATAAATTGCCTAAAAAAATAGAAATATAAGATAATTGATTCCTCATCCGAATTGCCTAATAGGACAACTATTAGTCGGGGAGCACTTGATGATGTTTATTGTTCTATAAAGGCACATGTTCTAAACCTGATTGATGCTGGTCCAAAATTCTGTTCCATTACTTTTGATTTATGGAACGACCATTTCAAGCGGCGAAATTATATTACATTTAGTCTTCATCATTTAGATGAAAATTTTGATTTAAAATATTTTACCCTGGCAACCCGAAATGTGACTCAAAAGCATACTGGGGAAAACATATTATCGGAGATTGATGGTATCGAAGAGGAGTTTCATTTAAAAGCCAAAATAATACAAATGGTAACTGATGCAGGGGCAAATGTCAAAAGAAGCGTCAGATTGGGGGATTATGAGCATCATTTATGCTTAGGCCATGGACTACATGATTTGGTTACAGTTGATGGCATAAAAAAAGTTGCCAGAATTGATAATCTCCTTAAAAAAATTAGAGAAATTATTTCAGTCCTCAGATATCGAGTAGCTGATTTGGAATGTGAAATTGAAGATGAGCATCGTAAATGTCTCCAGTCAATTTATGAGACAGGTCATATCTTGGATATTGATGATTCTGATCCATACCTTGATGACCATTTTGATAACGAAGCGGATAATAGAAATGTCATTACACCAAGCAATCTATATAATACAAAAACGTTAAAATTAAATTGCCCTACCCGCTGGCACAGCATATTAATTATGCTAGAAAGTGTTCGTAGCGTGAACAAAAATCCTATTAATAATGTTTTTAATAAAATAGGAAAACAATGTTTAAAACTTTTTAATAATGAATGGGATATGATTGACGAGCTTTATGCCGTATTAATTCCATTCCGAGAGTCGATGGAATTTCTTTCCTCCCAAAAGGGATCGACTATAAATCTAGGGTTATTATTTCGCAGTGAAATAGAAACCCACATACAGATCAATATATCTGATTCCTCAGATATTATTTGTTTAAAAGAAAATATGCAAAAAAAGCTTGACCATAGGTTTCCCATTACTGAACTTCAAGTTATTTTATATTTTTATTAATAAAATTATATTTTAAACATTAGATATTAGCGACTCTCCTTGATCCCATATTTCAAAATCTGAAAATTGTGTCAGAATATTTAAATTCAGATTCTACTACACCATTGCAATTTTTAACAAGATATTTAAAACTTTTAGAAAATGATAAAAATGCACAAAGTGAAATCCAAGTTGAAGATAATGGGGAGACTTCCAGTTCTTATATCGCCAAAATAGCTCGCAAACATTCCATTCCAGGCAGTGATTATAACAATATAAGTAATTTAGAACAAGAATGCCATATTTTGCTAAGCCAAAATAATTTCCCAGAAGAGGATGCATTAACCTTTTGGAAGAAAAAGCAACTGGAACTTCCTAGGCTTGCTAATTTAGCTAGGAAGGTTCTTTGTATACCTGCAACCAGTACACCCAGCAAAAGAATTTTTTCCATTGCTGGATTAAT
This sequence comes from Gordionus sp. m RMFG-2023, assembly GCF_954871325.1. Classification (NCBI taxonomy): domain Eukaryota; kingdom Metazoa; phylum Nematomorpha; class Gordioida; order Chordodea; family Parachordodidae; genus Gordionus; species Gordionus sp. m RMFG-2023. Next base: position 27,500,315 of record NC_088776.1, read on the forward strand.
ACTCAATGCAAAAAGGACTTCTTTATGTCCCACCAATCTTGATAAAATTCTATTTATTCATGATAATTATAATTTAGCTAAATCTGAATTCTGATTTATTATATTTCTTACTTAATATTTTGTTTGCATTCCAAATATATATTTGTTATAATAAAAATCAATAGAATATTACTAATATGTGTGGTTTATGTGACTCTGATCTGAGTGAAAATGCAATCCTTAGTCTATTTCTGAGAATGAGAAAATACATGAATTTAAATTGAAGTGAGACAGGAAATATAAGAAATAAACTATGTTAACAATGTGTTAGAAAAGAGCGCCAAATTATAAAAAAATGTAATACATTGATTTATAAATTAAATTTATTTAAAAAAATTTCTTTAATAAATATCGCGCCGCCGCCGACAATTTAGTAGGCGGCGGCGAAATCAAGGCGCCGCCGAACGCCGATAAAAAATTTTAAAAAAACCGCCGCCGTCAATTGAGACACCGGCGCACAGGTCCAAACACACATCAACTAACTCCAACATTCTTTAAGTCTAATCTCCATTTTTTATTTTTTTTTCTTGCTCTATCACATTTCCATTCAATCTTAAAATATAAACACAATTAAATCACTCAATGTTTCTTATACATCCTTAACATAAACAATATTTTTTTTCCCCTTTCAAATATATATATTTCTCAGTCTTTTGATTTTTTATTTTCCCTAACCATTATATTTATTAAAGCAAATAATCAATCTCTATCACACACACTAACCCCAACATATACCGATTTTCCTTTTTATATTAAAAAATCTAATCTTTACAACATCATTATTTTCTGTAGATGATTTCTCTTTACTCTCTGTCACATTCCCATCTATTATAAAGTTAATATGACATTTCTTCCCTCTTTCACGAGTCTTTTCACTCAATTCACAGCCTCACCTTATCCATATAATGGCACACTGTCCCGCATGCTATAAAAACATAAAAATCACCAAACCCGGCCTTTTCACTAAGCACAAAACCAATGGCATCGTTTGTCCTGAGTCTGGAAAGCGTCCTTCTCCTCCCTTCCTAAATCCCCTTTCCATTTTCTCCATTCACAGCCATTCTTCCACCTTATCCCATAACGCCTACATACCAACCACATTAGACACATTTATTCCCCTAACACTCATGGCGACATCATTAACTTCCTAAAATCCGACAAACCTCCCATATCTCTAGAATTCCTAAAGGTTCCAGAATACAAATAGCCAAAGCCCTCTCCACCTGTCTTCAATCATTATTAAATAACTTTTCATCTCTCGATCATTGGCTCAAACTCTTCACATTTTCCTTCACGACTCTCCAACCTCCCAATCTAGAGATTCAGAAATCTTAAATCAAAGAGGCAACTATGCATCCCCTCACCCTCACAACCACAATATCTTCTCATGAACCCAAAAAAATTTCCAGCCTCCAATTAAAGGTCAAGATAATTGTGAAAAAAATAAACAACCTATATAAAATCCGCTCTCCGCTTACTTGCATCTGACGACTAATTTGCAACTAGTAACGAAGAAAGTTTCAACAAACTCAAATTAAAGCAACCTTCCGGAGGTTATTTTATACCTCCCCCTCCACCCAATATTTTTCCTACATTTTCCTCTAGGATCTTATATCCTCCCTTCAGACAGGTCCCAATCTTACAAAATATAACACTGTAATAAAATAGCACATGGACTTGTCCCCGAATCTATCAGACCACTCTTATTTGGTGCTAAACTAATTGCACTCAAAAGCCCAATAAAGACTCCGACCAATAGCAATGGGGACCGTATTCCGCCGTTTTGTCGCTAAACTAATATCTTCCCAAATTAAGGATAACGCAGCCTTAATTTTAGCACCCCACCAACTAGGTATCGGCATCCAAGGTAGTTGCGAAATAACCACACACGCTACTAGAATCCATCTGCAAACCAACCTAAGTAACGAAATCCTCGTTAAATTTGATTTCTCTAATGCTTTCAACTCCATTCGCCGCTCTCACTTTCTCCCACAGATATACCACTCATTTCCCACCTTTTCTCAATTCTTCCACTCCTGCTATTCCATGTCATCTCATCTCCAATTCGACAACTATTTACTTTCTTCAGAAGGGATCCAACAAGGCGATCCTCTGAATTCGATACTTTTCTGCATTGGAATCAACGAAATGGTCAAAAACATTTCTGCCAACTGCAATCTTCCACTGCACACTTGGTACTTTGATGACGGAATACTCTGCGCCCCCCCTAACTAGGTTGCTAAGGCACTAGCCATCATCAAAACACAATCCCATGCTATAGGACTCTCACTCAATGAATAAAAACCCGAGATCTGTCCATTTCATTGCTCTATCCCATTTACCCACAACTTCCACACAACCGAACTCTCATTCTTCACTCATCTAGGCTCTCCAGTCGGTGGTCTGGAATCCATCAATCACTTCTTTACTAACGCATTATCCAGCTTATTTCATTTAAAAAATATCTCTAAGTTTCTCCCTCCTCATCAAGCTTTTCTCTCCTCAAAAACTTTTACTACATTCCTAAAATTCTTTATGCCCATCGAACCACCTCATTTTCAAATTCCCCAACTCATTAAAATCATTCGAAACCTCCGTCAAACTCTTTCTGAAGAGATCCTTAATCTACGTTTTAACCATAATTAATGGTTACAAGCATCACTTACATGCAAGCTCGGGGGTATCGGCTTACGCTCACCTCTAACTCTTTCCATTAGTTTTGTCATCGTCTCCCGTCTTTCATCTGACTCACGCATTAGCCATCTTTCTCACTTCCCTGACCCCTTATTAGAAGAAGCCCAGATCATTTGGGACAATTCCGTTGTCCCAAATACTCCAGGACCTTCCTCATGTTCATAGAGAGACTGGATATTCCACTCAACGAAAGCTCCGTCGCTTACCTAAAATCGAGCCTTCACGACGACGATCTCACTACGAGTTTCTGGAAACCATACCCTCTAACAACCTTGATTTGTTGCTTACCGCCAGTGTTGTTAAAATAGCGCACTACTTTTTTTAGTAGCGGTTTTTATTAGCGATCTACTTTTTTTAGAAGATAGCGGTAGCTCGCTACTAATTTAGAAAGTTTTAATTTTACATAATAAATATATTTAAAAATTATTAAAATAAATCTAAAATTATAATCCTTTTATTTTATTTAATTTTGAAATTTATATTAAATATACATTATAAATCTAGTTAGCATTATAAATCTAGTTATTAAAATGTGTGAGATTGTTGAAGATAGCGAAATTTCTTTGGAAAATGAGAAAAATATAGATTATCTTCCCAAAATTCAAAAAATACTTGAATCTAGAAGAAAAAATTACTACTGGATATCGGTTTCGATGCAAGATGTGTCGCAAAATTTTATCCTCAAATCATACAAGCAGCTTTAATTTGAAAAAACATTTAAAGGTAATATATTAAACAAAAATATCAATGTGTATGCTATAAACCTTAATTTTTAAAATAAATTTAAATCAATAACCAATCATTTTTTTTATATATTCATAAATTTTATCTAAATTATTTAAAACATTTTAAACTAGTTATTTCAATCATTTTTATGTACTTATCTACTATGTAATTTTTATTCTAAGTATTACTGTTATAATTTTAGACTATTCACACTTCAAATTATAAAGAGATCGAAAAATATCTTAAAAGTTTTGGGGTAATGGAAGAAATCCACTTCCAAATTAAATTTAATTCAAACAAAATTAAGCAATTTGGATTCATCAACACCAGGGGTATCTCAAAAATTGGCTGACAAAGTCATAATGAACTTTATAATAGATACTGTTCAACCATTATCCTTGGTGAATAATGGTTCTTTTATAAAGATGATAAACACTTTTTCTTCACGTACCAAGATATTTTGCCAGCAGACATTGATGGCAAGAATTTTGGATAGCTTTAAAGAAATGAAAGAATCTTTAATATTAAATCTATCAGATGTCTCTACAACAGCAGATTGCTGGACGCATAATAGAAGGTAAAAATGTTTCTTTTCTGATTTATAATATGATATTCATATTTTTAGAGCTTATTTAGGAGTGACCGCATATTAGATTGAACCAAAAATCTAAAACGAAAATCTAAAGCATTAGCTCTAAAAAGAATAATTGGGACTTATGACATTCTAGCAAATATTATTTCAGAAATCCATATGTCTTACAAAATTCAGAACAAGGTTTGTAAGATGATTACAGATAATGGGTCTAATTTCCTTAAGGCTTTCAGGTTTTAAATTTATTATAATTTTTTTATAAAATATAGAATATTTGGTGAAGATAATAACAATACTTGTAATATTCATAACAACGAAATGTTATTATTATTAAAGTGCAATAATAAATAAATTATATATATATGTAACAAATTATAGTCATGTTTTTATACCAATATTTTATTTGTGGAAATAAAGTTACGAAAAAATATTTTAAAAAAAAATCAAAATAGCGTAAAAAGTAGCTAATAGCGCGCTACTCATTTGAAAACGATAGCGGTAGCGATATTGCGCTATTTTTTTATAAAATAGCGGTAGCGATAGCGCGCTACTTTTAAAATTAGCGTTTAACAACACTGCTTTCCGCTGACCAGATAAGATTTGCTATTGGACTATGGCTCAATTGCAAAATTGCTCTACCGTACCAATGTAAACATTGCCAAACCAGCGTCGATAGCAAGGGTAGACATCGCCTCCATTGTTGCTTTTGTCGAGGCCGTTTTCCACGGCACACCAAATTCAACGACATATATTACATGCCCTCAAATTAGCAGGCATTCCATTTAGACTTGAACCAACCGGAATTTTTAGAAACGATGGAAAACGTACTGATGGAATGTCCTCAATTTGGTCAAGGGGTCAGCTCCTAGTTTGGGATTTCACCTGCATTGACCCAAATGCACTAACTACAATCCTGAAAAATCATCAAGTACAGTTCTTTAGACCCTTCTTTCTTATTCATACCCATTGCTCCATTTTTACCACCTTCGGTAACAAAACTTAACATTTTTTTAAAGAATTAGGCAAACGGATTATTGAAAAAACCGATCAGCCTAAGGAATCCCTCTTCTTACGACAAAGACTTGCTACCGCTATTATTCGCTCTAACTATATAGTTTTACTCTTCCATTGAATAACCTTCCATGTCTATGACTTCTCTCTTCCCTTCTCATTCCTAACTTCCTTATTTTTAATCCCGTATCCTTTCCCGTAAACTCTATTTCTATATTTTTCACCATTATTAATTTTATTTTAAAAAAAAATAAAGTCCTTTTTTTTGCTAAAAAATTTCTTTTTTATACCAAGGATTCTTTACGCACTTCGGTCAACACTAATTTTTAAATATCCTATTCCTCTCCAAACTTACGAAAAAGGAATAAAGGACTTAACCGAAAAAATAGTAAATATCAGATTCAACGAAACCGCTTGGGCCCAAAGAACTCTTCCAACCAAATTTGGTGGTCTCGGCATCAGATCCCCACATGACTTAGCAATAACTACTTTCATATCGAGTAGTCTCTTGACAAAGCCAATAACCACCGCCCATAATTCTAAAGAAGATCTTTCCTTAATCGTGGCTATGGATATTTGGAAAACAAGGATCAATGCTGATTCTCATCCCCCCACAACCCATGGACAGAAAGACTGGGATGCACCAGTGGTTGCTCGCTGCGTTGAAACTCTCTTATCTAGCATATCTACCGACCGCACCCTATTCTCTTCCCTGCTCAATGGTACGGGACATGAGTTTCTTGAGGCCATCCCATCTACCAATCTTCAGCTTCAACTATCCAACAATAAATTTACCCACGCCATCGGCATTCGTCTAAATTGTTCCATCACTCACCCTCACATCTGCTCAGGGTGCAACTCGCCAGTTGACTCGAAGGGTAGACATAGTTTACATTGTCGCTCCTGCAATGGACGATTCATCAGACACAAGCAATGTAATACAATCATCCAACATGCACTGAAATCCGCCCAAATTCCTTCCACTCTAGAACCACAGGGTCTTTTAGATCTGACGGTAAACGTCCTGACGGGATCTCTCAAATCCCATGGAGGAGAGGCCAACTTCTGGTATGGGACTATTCCTGTATTGACCCCTTGGCCCCATCCAACCACGCCATCAACATCCTTGACCAGAAGGAACAACTTAAAACTTCTAAATACACAGAAATAATGAACGATCATTGCTTCATCCCAATCATATGAACCACTCTTGGCACCTTAGGCAAACTCGCCTTAGCATTTTTCAAAAACTTAGGATCACAAATCAGCAAACTCTCAGAAGAACTCGAGAGGGTTTTTTTCTTCGTCAACGATTATCCATAGCGATTCTCAAAGCTAATTATATCAGTTTCAATGGTAGCCTTCTAGTCAAAGAGCTATCTTAGACAACACTTACGTCCCTTTTTCATTTTTGTTTCCCTGCGTCACACCATCTCCGTTCTTTTTTTATAGTATTATTATATATTTTTCAAACATTTTTAAATATATTAAAACATAAAATATTATATTTTCGTTTTTTTTAATACTTTATATTATTTATTATTTGAAAATTGAAAATAAAGGATTTTATTATATGCTATTACATTCTGATAACATATTATATTAGCTCTTATTCAAATAAAGTAACCTATCACTAGAAAAAAAATGTAATTAAAATTATTTTATTAAAAATTAGAAAATTTAAAATTATTTTATAAGATATATAAATAAGCATATATTCAAAATTTATTTTCCAATTATTAGATATATTTAATCTATATCATAAATTTGAAATTTGATTTTCATTATTTGTAAATCTATTTATTTTTATATAATAAAGATATCTTATTCTATTTCTAATGTCCTGAAAAATGTAAAATATATAAAAATAAGCAAACTAATTCAAAATTTATTTAGCATTTTTATTAAAATATATAGATTATTATAAATATTATATATTAAGATAGCATAAATAAATATAGTGCGCACTATAAGGTTAATAATTGTTTATCTTCCAAACTAAAAAACTCCATTTTGTTAAATAAAATTATAATATATTTAAATCACGTTTCAATTTTAAACAAGGAAAAAACGTACTGCTTTCAATTTAAACAAAAATACGCTACGTTAAAAAACGTATTGCAAACGCAAACGTTCAATTTGTGCGCACTATTAGAAAAGGGTGATATTTTTAACATATTATTTTCCTTATTTCACGTTTCGAAAAATTATAACGGTTCGAATTTAAGTTTCTCGGTTCGATTTGAAATCCTGATTTAAGCCTCTCAAAAAAATATTTTTTTAAATATCTATTATTTTCCAAAGAAAAAGGTATATTAAAATCGGAAATTGTCATTCAAAAAAAATGACGCGGTCGGATAGGTCTTAAAAAAATTAAATAATTTTATAAGCAGAATATAAAATAATTAAAAACTCTTAATACAGAAAATATAAGATAGGATTATTATATTATGTATGAATGTCATATTATAAATTTAATGTTAAGGATGTTTCTTCTCTTTAAAATAAACAAAAGAAATATTTTGATTAAGAAATTTACAAATGAGCTGTTTTATCGACTAATTATCAGCTAAGCAAATAAAAAAATAGGTCAAATTTAAACGATTGTTATGTATAGCTATTTGTCGTAGTTATTTATTAGCTGTGGCTAGTTAATCTATTTTTATTTGGGTAATAGTCGACTAAACTTTGGCTAAGTCATCTAGGCTTAGCCGATTCCCCATCTTTACCTTAGATGGCAAAATTTTAAGTTTGGTAATATATTTTTGGATCGACTTGCTTTTTTATAAATTTTAAACCCAACCCAGATTTTTAAATTTTAGCGTCTGGCCCCGATTTTTAAAATTTTGTTATTTCCATTTGGCTAAATTTTATATATTATTTAAAAAGGAAATTGAAAATATGAGTAGTAATGAATGTCAAACGAACAATTATATGATTTTCCATTAAACCAGGCCGGACATTTTAAAATAACAACAGGCCAGGTCTGCGGGTCACTGAATAATTCTTCTGTAGTAGTAATTTAAAAGCGAATTTTATGGGCGTTATATGTTCTCTTTTATAATATTTTCTAATAAAATATTTAGCAATCAACTGCATAAATAAAGCATGTTGTTTGAAGTTAATAAAAATTAATGAAATCTTTTTACACCACATTGAAAAAATGCAGTTAGGAAAGGATTAATTTAATGTCTATTATAGTAGATTCTGTCTGTGATAATAAAAAAAAGGATTAATTAATGAATCTTAAAACCATAAAACCTAAACTCATTAATCGTAAAATCATAAAAGCTACTCTTTATTGGCGACCAGCTAAATAACAAAAAGAAAAAAAATGAGTGATATCAGCATGAGAAATGATTTCTATTTAGACTTGAGATGGGGGGTGACGAATGTGAAGAAGCATTTAGCATTGACACAGATAAGGGTTGACGATGGAAAAGACGCATGATTAAATAAATCCAACACGGCAAGCTTTAAGGTTAGTTAGGCTAGGAGATTCTGTTGACGAAATTCCAGAAGCCAAAAGCACAAGCTAGATAAAGAGAATACAAGTGCAAGGCAAGAGACGCCAAGGAGACATTTAGCCTGATTTCAGATTGGCAATAATGATGATAAAAAAAACTTTCAGGCCCGATAAGCTAGTGTGGGCTAAAAAGGGAGAAGTACCTAAAGCAATATAAGAGCAAGTTAGAAAAAAAAACTCAATTAGTACTAGGCTTTGTGAAGGAATATATATAGAAGTACAACTTTTATGTATATTAGAGATTTGTAAAGCTCGGCCCATCCTGCCAGGCCGGGTAGCAATTTTAAAAATTAAAATGGAGAGGGCGGATTTTTAAAAAATAATAATTTCCGGGTGGGCAATTGGTGCATAAAAAATTCTTGGGCCGGGAAAGACAATTTGTATAAAATATCAGGTAGTGCCTCACAAATCTCTGCTTCCTCGTAAAATTTTAATAGGCCAGCCCGGGTATTAAAATTTTGATGTTTTTTTCGAATAAACTAATATTTTTATTAATACTATTTAAAAATTAATTAAAATATGCAAATTTCTTTATTTTTTAAGAGCTGTCTAACTAGAATACTAAATATATAAATAATATAGTACATTCTCAAAAAATTAAATAATTTATATGATACAAATTATAAATGCACAAAACTGATACAAACACAGCTGATTTATAAAACAATTGTTTAAGAAATAGATAGATATAGAGGAGATATTAGAACCTTAATTGACATTGGGAAAAAAATTAAGTATAGATAGACTTGCGTGCCGTCTATTTTTGATCACGCTGTAAAAGCCACCTCTTATGAAAATCATGCCGGCGTCACATGACCGGCGCATAAATTTTTTGAAAATAATTCATATTTTATATATTTTTATTCTAATGATTAGCCAATAATGTTTTGAAAAGAAGTTGAAAAACATTACCGCAAATCTTCAAACTATGAATCGGATCTCGTTGAGGAACTATATCAATTTAAAGAAACAATTGAATTTCTATCTTTACGAAAAAATGCCAACATTAAACTTGGCATTACAATTAGAAATGAAAAAAACATATTTAAGAGTAAATGATAATGCTATATCGGAATTTAAATCAGTGCGCCGATTTACGCTGCCTTTTTAGTAAATTTTAAGGGCTGGGCCTGGAATTTTTTAAATAAAATTAAAACGTATTGGTGAGGCTAGGAAATTTTTTTTAAAGAAATATAATGGGGCAGGCTGGGCCAAAAAAAATGCAGAAGTGCGTGAAGCTTTGCAGACCTCTAATATATATTATGTGTCATTTTTGGAAAAAAAATGGGAATTCGATTTCTCAATTTTAAAACATTTACTGCAGGCGATTTTAATTTGAAAAATCGAATGCAACCTGAAATTTATTCCAGAATGTATCGATTAGAGCCCTGCATGTATAAATAACGGGCCAGGTGAACTCTGACATGAATTTTAAAAAAATATTTTGAACCAGACCAAATAATTTTAATTCATTTTTTTAAATATTATTTTAGACGCCGTCTGGGGATTATGACAAAAGATTTTGATTTTTTGTGGGGAATTATTATGATAAAAATTTTAAAAAATTATTTCAAATGATTTTCCGATTTGATAGAATGGCGTATTAATTAAAAAATTTCATAGCATTGATATTTAATTTTTTAATATTTCAGAAAATATATTTATTCAGTTATGAACATTCTTATATAATTGAAGGATAAATAAAAACGAACTAAATGGTAAAATAATAATAAAATGCATCATTTATTTTTATAAGTATGTTTGAAAACAAAATAAATATTTATAATAACAATTTACATACGTCATAATAAGCGCAATCGCCCTTTATCGCTATATGAAACAGCAGAGCTATTCTTGGACTATCTCATCCCAACTTATTGGGTTAAGAAATTTGGGGGTAACCTATGTAATGAGTCTATCAACAAATTTTTGGGCAGGCTGCAGTTACCTGTGCGCGCAAGAGGCAAAACCACTTGCTTAAACGCCTATGGGAAACAAGAAGAGAGAGAAAAACCCAAGATTAATTCAAATGCCAGCTTATGGCGTATTTCAAAAAATTTCCTGATCGAGACTACTCTCGAAAAAAAACGCATTCAACTCTTTGGTCATACTATAAGAAATTTCAGACAAAATATAGTTCATGAGGCCATAATCTGGCTCCAGTCTTATGAAGGGAAAACCTATGGTAAATACAAGTCATATTGGCTGTACAAAACGATAAAAGAGTCATAAGTCTAAATCTGACGATGGACCAATTCATACGCCTAAACAATGAAGGTTCTATAAAAAAGCTACAAAAATCAAATCCAACTATCTAAACCCTCCAAACCTCTCCGCTTCTCCATAAGCATAAACACCACCTTCCCCCCCCCGCCATGGTAAACATACATCAAAACATACTTAACTTATGCTATCATCCCTCTAAGCTAGTATTTTTAAGTAAATAGCAGTTTTTTTTAACACAATAAATCAATATTTATAATAAATAAACAAATTCTATACAGATCATAAACCTAAAATCAACCAATACCCCTCCCTAATACATTTTACTTAATCGGGTACGGGTTTTCTCTCTCTTCTTGTTTTCCGTAAGCGTTTAGGCAAGTGGTTTTGCCTCTTGCGCGCACAGGTAACTGCAGCCCCCAAAAATTTGTGGATGGACTCATCTCATAGGCTACCCCCAAATTTCTAAACTCAATTAGATGGGATGAGATAGTCCAAGAGTAGCTCTGCTGTTTGATATAGCGATAAAAGGCGATTGCGCTTATTATGACGTATGACGTATATTACTGTTGAAAACCGATTGAAAATATGCAAAAAGTGTGACAACATAATTAGTCAGCAAGATGAATTTTATGAACTGGCCGAAGGTATGCTTAGAACGATTATCTTTCTCTATAAATTTTTTAAGGGTTTAAGGAGAATTACCTGCCAAATTCTAATCTTTTAAAATCAAATCTTATTAGCACATATGAAAAAGATTTTATTCGCAGTAAAAATGAAGATGAATTTTATAAACTTGCCAAAGGAATGCTTTGAACGATTATCTTTCTCTATAAATTTTTTAAATTGGGTTTAAGGAGAATTACCTGCCAAATTCTAATCTTTTAAAATCAAATCTTATTAACACATATGAAAAAGATTTTATTCGCATTAAAAATGAATTAAAATTAAATGAATATAGACTAGATGCAAAAAAGATTGTAATGATTTAACAAATAAATGATTTATAAATATTTTTATTTTTAAGCCCAAAATAATAGTATATTTTAAATGATTTATATATATGATCAGGGTTGCCATGTCTCCCCCGTCGGCGGGAGACTCCCGCAATTTTTTAATTTACACGCAGACATCTCACTCCCGCAAAACAATTGCAATATTCCCGCAAAATTCTACCGAAATTTTTTAATTTCTCCTGCACAATTTTTTTTAGTATTTTAACGTTTTTAATATATAAATAATAATTCTGAGAGATATAATTAATTGATTATTTTTATATTTCTAAAATAAATTTTAAATATTAAATCGAAAAACATGTTTAGTATGTAAATTTCTTTCTATCCTGTTTTATTTTTATCCAATAATAAATCAACATCATTATTCATCATCACATTATCATTTCATTCTTATTTTATCATTTTCAGTGTGTTTGTGTATAACATTATAGGGCTTGGCGCTTAATTATCACGTTCAGGTTTAATTAAATATATAAGAAAATAATATTATTCTGATAATTATTTTATTTATTATAATTCAATCACATGATTATAATATAACCAGTTATTTAAATCAGCGGTGAATATTTTAGTTATGAGGAAACAATCTCTAATTAATTCCTATTTCAAGTTCAATAGGGCATTTCAATAAAACTGTTAAAATTCTTTTCCACGAACAGTGAAAAATCCAGCGATATAGCTAACCACATAATGGTTAATATAGCTGATTAAGGGTTATCAATGAGTTGCATGTCAGCTTTCTGTGCTGATAAGGTCTCTATTAATTTTGGCAAAAGCCAAAGTGTATTTACCGAATTGATGCAGTACAATAATGATTTAAATACCAATTGGCTGTGGATGTCGAAATAATTGTGATGAAATGTTTTAACGAATTTAGTTCATCAACTAAGAGTTAATGAGTTAAAAAAGTTGGTGGAGTGGTCTAGAATGGTGTGAGTTGTTGCGCCTTATCCCTATCAGGTGGTTATCATTAATACCTGTCATAGTTAGAATTTCAAAATTTTACGATCCATTAAAAAAATACTTCTTAAATAAAGATTACAAAAGCTGTCCTAAAATATTGAAAAATTTTTTCGATGATGAAATGGCAGAAGATTTAGGAATGGTTTTACATGTAGGAAATCTACTACATGCTGTTAATATTCAGTTGCAATCAGAAGAATCTTTATTAATAAAGATTGGCAAAATTATGCTGAAGCTGTGTTAATCTTTGCAGTTAAAAATTGATAATATATTTTATGACGCTATTGCTAAATTATATTAAAATGTTCAAATAATACTCTAATTAATGTATTTTTAAATGAAACAAATATTTTTATTAAGTCAATTTTAGAATATTTTAATAACTCAATTTACAAATGTATAAATATTATGACCTTGGAACAGAAACCATCTATTGATGGTTTTTGTAATTTAATAAATATATTAAAAAAACCGATAGACATTGATGTCTTGTTTGAGGAGATTGTAATTCTCTCTATTTTTTATGATTCGTCATACTTAAAGGTAGATGGTGTAAAAGCAGAGGAGAATGGGTGGAATTTTTTCGTAATAACGATAAAACCTCTTGCTTGGAAAAAATATACGAATATGTTTTCTCCTTACCTCATTCTAATGCCTCATTGGAGAGCATTTTTAGCCTGATGGGGACTGCCTGGAGAAAGGAGCGAAATCGGATTCCTCTAACAAAATATAAGGCCGAGCTAATGGTTAAACAAAATTAAAATATGTCATGCCAGGAATTTTATAAATATCTGACGACGATAAGCGTTTAGTTTCATTATTTAAATCTCAAATAAAATATAATTAACATTATAACTATCCATATTTTTTATATTTTATAATCCCTTATTATAGTCGCATAAAATAAATATATATTTTACATTGTAAAATTAAAATCGTTTATTTTTTTTTTATAAAATTAATATATTTTAATAAATCAAGATGTTATTTTAAAAATAAAGATAGCAATTAAAAAAATTTTGTCTCGTACTATAGTTACCTATTTTATTTTTTAAAAATAGTTACCGACTTTGTATTTAATAAAGTAATTATAAAAAATAATAGGCAGATAACTAAGTCAATTTTAAATCCCGGCACTTCGGGCCTTTGGCCCGCAAGAAATTTTTTTTAGCAATTTTTATATTTCTACCGCAATTTTCATATTTCTCCCGCAAAATACCAAAGTTCTCCCGTAATTTGAAAATTTTTACCTGGCAACCCTGTATATGATATATAAAAAAAAGGTAGATTGAAAAATTATCGGAAATGTTAAGAGGAAGATAATTCACCTAAAGAAAAATAACCTCAATTTTTTTCTTAAGGAGGAAGTGGGGAAGGTTTTTTGTAAATTTTAAAAATTATTAGAAGAATCTTCTGTGTTTTGTAGGCAATATCAAATCGGCCTCCTAAACGTGGTATCAGCACCTCTAAATATAATCATTTCTTTAAAATTCACTTATCAATTTTTTTCTCTAAAATTTACTTTATTTCTATGATTAACTCAAAAAATTTCGGGTTGGATTCGGCGGACAAAAAAATAGATTTTGTCTGGGTCAGACTAGACCGCAAATCACAAGATGATACTGAGCTCTAGTTTTGAGAACCCATTTAGACAATTTTGATATCAACTTGTAAACTAATCGTAATTTATATAATTTTTTTGTATGCATTTTAAAAAATACACAAGCATATGGCGTCATTATATGAAATTCATAGAGTAGGTAATCTACGCATACTGTAATACATTTCTGGTCAAAAATTGCCTTGAGTAAATAAATTCAAATTATTATTTCCGAATCCCGACAAAACTTGGTATTTGTTATTTTAAATGAATTTTATAAATCCTTATTTTTATATATTCCAAACCCTAACCTAGTTCAGGGATTTTCACTAAACTCTAACCCCCCTCTTTCTAACAAGAGTCATATCCCTGAATATTTTTTTATATTATATAGCAATCGAATTGAAAAAAACATGAATATACTGATGAATCTTGAGTTATCAAAAGGATCAAATGCAAAATGTTGAACATTCTCAGCAAAATCGATTTTCCATAACTCGGTTCCATTAAAAGCATGATAAATTACCAAATGAGATTTTGACTTAGTATTATTTTGAGAATACAACGCCATCAAATTTTCGGAATTGACTTTGAAAGACCTTAATATCCATTGTATATCTATTGTATTGATATAATAAAGGTATTATAAATCATTTCGTTGAAAATATTTAATGTATAATATTATTATGTATATATGTCGTATAGGGATATACGGAAACTCTCATGATTATGAATCCCAATCTTTAGTAGATAGTTCATACGTTAGTCATTATAATAAACAAATTGATAAGTAATAACTTTATAGACCAAATATTTTATTTAGAAAATGGTTCATAAATTATTATTTAACGATCAGACTTTTTCCTTTTTTGGATGATAAAATTGGGTTACCCATAAAATTGAACATATTTTTAAGGTTTCATAGCATAAAGGCTGAAAAGAACATTATAATCTTATAGATGCGAAAATCTATCACTGTTAATCCAGGAGGATCCCACAATAGTACCATGCTTCATTATAGTAACCTTCATTGTCAAAGCTGCCTTTTTTCCATTGGGAAAACAACCCTATTCTTGGCACCTCGTATTTTTATGAATAATTAAATATTTTTAAAAATAAGAGCCCATTAATTTTTTTTTCAGAAAGAGGTTGGAATAAAATTTGCAAGTAAAAATAAATGATTCAATGCAGCGAAACTTTTATCAAATGTTTATTATAGCGAAACCTTTATCCCGAATACTATTCCGCTAAAACTATATAGCAAATTTTTAATAATCAAACCTATACCGTAGAATTTTTTGAGCGAATACATAAAAACGAAACTTTTATCGCAAAAAAAACAATAGTGCGAAAGCAATACTGCGATAATTTCTAATGATGCTTTTGTATTTTAAAATTTTTATTTTTAAGGCCATATAAATTAAATAATATTTTAAAAATAAGTTGAAAGATTAATTCATTGATAGAGTTTTTAATATTTTTACCTTAACAAATTTATATAGTAATTCTCGGGCTTGGAATTAACTTAGAAAATTTATTATATAAATTTTGCTATTTGTCATGTTTTCCCTCGAAGTATTATCTTATAAGTATAGTATTGCGCACTAAGAACCCAGGCTTTAAGAATATATTAATTATTTGTTTCTTAGCGATATATGAGTTGAGCCAATATTTATTGCCTGATTAGTACTTATTATTTATTCATCAATCAGTTTTGCGTTACTAAATAAATGCCTTAGTCTGCGTCTATATCGGAGTTTGAACCGCGATTTAGAAATCAATTACATCTATAGTATTTTTTGTTTTCATATTCATTTGTGTTAAGTAATTCAATCATTCATCCGATATTGGAATACTGGTGTTACATGATTGTAAATTTATATTTTAATGTTAAAGGCGTTATTTAATATTGTATTGTGACTTAATAATTGGATATTATATATATTCTATTTTTGAGTTTTAAGTTAATTGTTTAAATAGAAAATTAAATTCGATATATTATATTTTTCACACAAAAGAAGATGTACATTTTTTCTTAAATAAAATTATATACACATTTTTTCTTAAATAAAATTACATATATATTTTTCTTAAATAAAACTGGATATACAGTTTCCTTAAATAAAACGACATAAAATAATAAATAATCGTCTCACTATCAAAATCGTTCTCAGAATATTATCGACTCAAGCCCCAACGTTATTTCAAGTTTCCATTCTTGCAACAACCGGGAACTCAAACAAGTATCAAATCAATTATATTTTAAAATTTCTAACAATTTTGCCTAATTATTTATAAGTATATATATATATATATCTTATAATTATATAACATATTAGCCACTATTAAAGAATGAATTTTATCATATAACATTAATTTACTTTGAACCATCAAGTGATGAAAATCAAAGTATGGAGGATATTAAAGATGAAAATGAAGGTTGTATAATAGATAATCTGGGTAGTTATAATTAAAACTATTATAAACTGGAATACAATTATTTATTTACACAATATCCTTAATTCCCCCTTTCTTGGCGCTTATTTATAAATATCTTAAAATACAACACAAATCTTGTATAAAAATATTTATAAAATAAATATTCATTTGTTCTATTTACTTTACATCTGTTCAGACATTCGAAAATTAATGAAATGGGCTATAAATTAAGACCATACATAGTAATAAACCAAGTATGGTATGGAAGTTTTTGGCCAGCTCGCTTAAATTGATGATTCAATTCATTAACTTTGTTAAAGATATTTTATAAACATTTATAAATTTTTATGAAAATTTATATTCATAATTTGTTTCGTGTGCAAAAAGATGTTTACGCACAATACTGTTGGCAATAATATACAAACAAATTTACACTGTATACCATGTATGTTATCTAATCGGCGAGCCAGTTTTTTAAATATTCATCTGTTGCCGCCGGTATATAGATCTCGGCGTTATATATAATTTACATTTTAGTTTATGTTTTTCCAAAATAGAAATTTATTAAATATAAAAAAAACTTTATAACACGTTATGTTTACATAATTAAGAAAAATCATTTTAAAATATTTTAAATTAAAAAATACTCAAAAAATTCTGAAAAATTAAAATTTTTACTTAGCAAAATCATCTATGAATAGTTAAAAAAATCTGAGAAAATCAGTAAAAGTTCTAAGCTTTCAGTATTTTAGTCCTGAATAAGTAGGAAAAAATTCTAAACATTTCAGCTTCCTAAAATTTATTTTAATTGCATAAATCGCATTTTCTGCATTTTCAAAATTTATGTTAAAGGGGAAAGATATATTTATTGGGGTAAAAACTTAAAAAGCCCCTGCGTACTTACGACCATGAGTGGGATATATATTGGATATATGTTATTATTCTAATAAATGTATTCGCGATATATTCATTGTTTCTTAGCATTTCTCTCGCGTTGACTTCGTGCAAATACATTTTTAGTAAAAATAATCGCTAATTTTGCTACAATGTACACCAAAGTGTTCGCGGTTTCGGTTCCGTGGAACTAAATTTGGGGAATTAGTTTCATGCACCATCGCTCTAAAATTCCTTCAGGATAAACGATTCACGATCAAAGTTTATCTGTATTGATCTAATGCGAAAATAAATTAAACGACATAAATAATTAACAACTTAAAACGGAAGGCCAGTAACAAAACTTGTGAAAAATTATATAATGAAAACGATATTTCTAGAACTTTCCCGAGTTCTGGAATGCTCCGAAAATACTGATTTAGCAATTACATAATTATAAAAATATTTATAATGGTTTTAAAATACAGTTAATTATAAATTTAATCATCGTGTCCCCAAAAAGGAACAATTTGAACTTGGTTTCATTATTAAGCATTAATTTTTTTTAATTAAAATTTTAATTGAAATTGATTAATGATAATTATTTGAATAAATATCAGGTTAAAAAAATATAATGAGCTTGTTAATATTGAGGTAAATGAGAAGACATAATATTAATCAAAAATGGATGATTTTTGGGTGCCCATGAGGTTGTGCGATCAGGCTTCACACTATTTTTTGGTGATTAGTAGGCTCAAAATCAGGCTTCACACCATCCTTTGGGGATTAGTAGGCTCAAAATAATTACGTATGTAATAATCTGTTTTTCTGTTTAATTATTATCAAATACAAATTTATATTATATATTAACATCACACAGAGTTGGGCAGTACTGTGAATACTTGTATCTAATATACAAGTTCCTATTATATCTTAAACTTTGTATTTTTTTTGTCATATTTATATATCTGTATTTAGGATACTTTATTTTAAAAGAATCTTTT
This sequence comes from Gordionus sp. m RMFG-2023, assembly GCF_954871325.1. Taxonomy (NCBI): domain Eukaryota; kingdom Metazoa; phylum Nematomorpha; class Gordioida; order Chordodea; family Parachordodidae; genus Gordionus; species Gordionus sp. m RMFG-2023. The sequence goes on from NC_088776.1 coordinate 27,519,021, forward strand.
ATCTTTTTCATTTCCTTGACAAAGGACACTGATACCTTTTAAAAACTCAATAACCACTTTTAACCATATTTTTCATGGTTTTTGTCTTGATAACCTAAATTTCTTGTCTATATTACGATTCTTCGTTTTGTTCAATAGTTTTATTTGTGATCATTAATGGAAGATCAGAAAATTATGGTTATTCTGTTTATAAAATTTGTGTATGCATTTAATTTAAATATTTTTTATACTAAATTTTACTTTATGCCCATCAGGTTTTAGGTTTAAAAAGCAAGAAAATATGCTTAAATTTTTGTGAGGAAAAAAATATGCAAAGAAAATTTTTAAATTTATTATAATAAATTTAAGTTTTTGCTATAATTTAAAATGGAATATAATCTTTTTGCAAAAAGTATAATTTGCAATTCATGTAAACCTTTTATATTTTTTCAAAAATATATAAATTATCACATATTAGTTTATGGGGGGAGGTCACCTTGATTTTATCATTCCTGGCAATGTGTCTGATATTATAGCAAATGTATTGCAGGTGAATTCTATAATTTATCAGATGTCATTGATACAAATATGTCAACCAGTGAATTATTACAAGGTTTCCCATTGTTTCATGCAGAAAGTCTTATTATGATAGCACAAAATATATAAACAACATTTTTTTTTTATTTTATCATTAAATTCAAAATAATATAAAACATATTTTTACTATACTTTCGAACAAATTCTCATTCAAAACAAACACTTATAAAAGAAAATCTTACAAAAAACTAATAATTTGTTCATTAAAAAATTCAAAATTAATTAATTTGGATAAAATTTTGACAATAGTATTGCATAAAAGTATATTATAAATAATTAAGATAATCTTAAAATTTAATTTATAGCTTAACAACTAATATTTAATCATATGAAAAAAATTTATACATTGTTATTTTAATAATTAACAAGTGCCATGGCTTAACAAAGATTTATATATTCCTTTACATGAGAAAATATCCTTCATAATCTTAAAGTGATATCTATTAAATAATATTTTTTATATAAATTAATGTATTTCTTTTAGTGTTTTCATATCATATAGAAAATAAAATTAGTTAATGTCATTCTTAACCTCCTTTATTAAAAAATATGATTCTATAATACTTTCCAAATTTTATAAGAAATCACATCTTACATAAAAAATACAAATATTTGAGTCCTTTTCTATTTGATTATTCTTTTGTATAAAAAAAAATCACAACTTTTTTTAAAATAAAAATTTATAGATATTCCTTAAAAAAAAAAATTATTACAATTATTTTATGTTTTTAAATATATTCTGCTGACTTTTAATGAAAAAATTAAAAGTTTAGTGTAAAACATTATTTATTTTATAAATGTTTGTTTTGAATGAGAATTTGTTCAAAAGAATGAAAAAAATAGGGGTATTGACATTTTTTATATGATATTCAAATAGAATGATAACAAACTATAAAAAATGTTTACATATTATGTGCTCTCATAATAAGAGTTTTCATGCAAAAACAAAATCCTATATATTAAAAGATAATCTGTTCCCAAAAGTTGCAATAGGTTAAGGATAATGGCTCCTATCTGTATCCCTGTTTCAAGTCATAAATGAAAAAAAGTTTTATAAATAAAACTAATCAAGTTATTTAAGATTGTCTAAGAGCTGGCTATTTTTGTCAATAATTTCTAGTGAAGATGCAATTTAAAAAAATATAAATAAGTAATTTAATTCTCCAAAAATTTTAAAGTGAGATCAAATTTTTGAAAATTATGAGAATGTATATTATATAATTACTTAAATAAAAAAAAAATGGAAATTAACACTTGTTTTTTTCATAGGTGTAGCATTTTAGTGTTTTTTTGTGTAGGGTGTTAGATTAATCACCTGATTTGAGAATTTTTAAAAATGATTAACTCAATATTTAAGAAAAAAATAGCCTAGGCCTTGAGATTTTGCTAATAAGTGTCCCAACCTTTGCGTCATCTAAAAGCAAAATCTTCAGACTTGTGTAATATTTTTCTTGGGTAAAATATTGAATAAGCCGTTTTAAAATTAGCTCAAATTAAGCTTTTTAACAACATTAATCTCTGTCATCTAGATGACATATAACAATAATCAACTGCTAATTATAAACCTTAATTACCAGATATTACTCAGTACATATAATTAATATTATAGAATGTTTAATAATTACCCAAAATTTTATAATTTTTAATTTTTGTGAGAGTTTGATTGTTAATTTCAATTATTTTTATCCCAAATAAGGCATCCCATAATATTATATTGTTATCAATATCTACTGATAAACAAATCATTGCATTGCTTGAAATTTGTTTATGTTTTGTAGATGAATCCATATCTCTTTTTATAGGTCCCCATTTAACCTAGCAATTATATTTAATATATTTATATCATAATATTAAATTAACCATTGCAACTAATTCATTGCATTTTAACACTTGTACAACCTGTAAGTAATTTAGTTTATGTATTATTAGATAAATCAAAATTTTACATTTTGTAAGTTAACGTCAAAAATTATAATTAAATTGAGGGAAGTGTATGCCAATAAGTCATTTTGTCCCCTAAATAATATCTATATAAAACTTCATAAACCATTAAAACCAATCAAGTGTTTGATTTGAAAAATTAAAAGATCCAGGTAAGAAAACCGATTTATATTCCATTGGGTAGATCGGTGCAGCTAAACTAGGAATTGACTGGTAAACTGAGAATAGAGAGGTAAGCTGAGAATTGACAGGTAAATTTTATGTTTATTTTATAACAATCACTTTTATTTTAAAAATATAAATAAAATGTATTTATTATATAAATCTAAAAGAAAGTGTTTTAATTTAAGAAACTATTTAAATTAATTCTTTTTTAAAATCAAAATTTATTATCATTTCTTTATATCTAAAAACATAGTATATATATAAAAAAAGTTAATTTAAACATATTAAACAATCAACGTTAATATATTTTAATAATAAACAATATTCAAAGAAAACTAAAATTAACTATTCAAATTTAAATTTATTTAAATATATAATCAATCAACAAAATCAAATTTATCCAAAATTAAAATTATCTAAATAGATAAAATAGAATATATAAGAAAATGTAGTCCATAAATTTATAATATGTTAGAACAGATATATTACATAGAAAATATAACACCCATAATAAATTTTACAAACCATAAATATATTTCTGTTAGATGCGTGTCGTAATAGATCATTTACATAGTGTTTAAACAACAAACTTAAATAATCTTGAAATCATTTTAATACATTTTTCCAGGGGCGTCGCTAGCCTTCACAATCTAAGGGGGCTCAACTAAAGAAATATTTATTGGGGGGGGGGGGGGGGTATTAATTTATGGAAGGCATTGCAAACAAGGTACGAGTAAAACAAACTTTTATTGAAAAATTTATATATCTCTTTTTTACAAAAATATATTACACTTTATATACATTTTCAGTAATCAGTTTTTGTAACTATTCTCAAAATAAAATGATATAAAAATAAGGTTTTTAGTATGTTAAATAAGAAAAGACAATTTTAAAAAGGTATTTTGAATATCATATAATATAAAAACCTTCAAAAAATATAAATATAATATGACATGTAAATTAGTCATATTCAACATCTCCCCCTTTTTCTAAGTGACTCTTCCTCCATTTGTCATTTCTTCATAGCTCCATTATTCATTTGTCGATCTGGCTCGAATTAGTTTGTACCTTGTATCATCGCTCGTCCAACATCGTTTGTTGATCCGTTGTTTGCATTTGACCTTTCCATTTAGCTTTAAAAAATTTTTATACATATTTTATTAAAATCTTTCATTTATTTTTAATCATTTTTTTAGATCGTAAGTCATATTTCCTGTTTTGAACTTGAATTTTTGTTTGACTTTGACTTTCTTCACCTCTTCCCCCTCTAAAAATCCGTGTAGTATTATCGTTTGTTATTGCGTTTGTTATTCTTTTCTTTATTTGATCAAGATGTCTCCTAATAATGTTGTATCCATTATCTATTCTATATGTCAAGTTTCCTTCCTTTTGTACTACTACTCCTTTATCCCAAATATTTTCTTTAAACGTCTTGTACCAAATCTTGTCTCTTATTTCTATTTCTCTATTCTTTGATATTTTTCTTCTTAATATATTCTCGTTATCCTCCAAAAGTTTGATTAAGTCCCATTTAGTCCTGATCGTTCTTGAAAACATTACTTTACTGGGTATCATATTCGTTGTATCATTCGGCGTATTTCTATAATTAAACAAAAATTTCTCTAAAGCTACGTCCAAGTCTATGTTCGTGTTGTTTTCCATATTTCTTTTAAGACTCATTTTCATAGTTTTTATCATCCGTTCACATTGACCATTAGTATGTGTTTTATGCCATGATCTTCACAAAACTTTTTAAATAATTGACTAGTAAAATTCGTACCATTATCCGTCACGATTTTGTGTGGTATTCCAAATAAGCTTATAATTTTCATCAATTCTTTTAAAGTTGATTCCGTCGTAATGTTTTTCATTCGTTTTATGATTGGAAATTTGCAATACGCATCAACAAATACCATAAAATTGTTGTTTTCAAATTGTGCAAAATCTATATGTACACGTTCAAAAATCTTTGTTGGTTGTTCCCATGGATTTTGTATATTGTGAGGGTTATCCGAATATCTGTTACATGAGTCACAATTTTTTATCTCTAGATCTATCTCCGTGTTTATACCAGGTAACCACAAATAATCTCTCGCTAACATTTTCGTTTTACCTGCACCTAGATGTCCTTTATGTAGTTCGCGTAAAATCTCTTTTCTCATGTTCAGCGGTATTATTATTCTGTTTTCTTTAAATAGATAATGTTTTATCAAACTCAATTCCATTTCCATGTTTCTGTATGTTTTGTTTTTTATTGGTTCATTATTTCTAATATTATCAATTATTTCCATTAGTTCTTTATCATTCTTTGTTTCTTTAACTAATTGATTGAAGTTTATTGGTATGTCCCATAATTTATCATCAACTTTTTCAACTACAATATTCTTTATTTTCCTGTGGTAATCTCGACAAACAATCTGGCACTAAATTTCTTTTCCCCGGTCTATGTATTATCGTATAGTCATATGCTCCCATTGCCAAGTTCCATTTTTGTAAAGGCATCGATATTGTAGTGTTTTCTCTGAGTGTCTTTGAAATAATGTATATTAGAGGCTTGTGGTTGGTTATTATTATAAATTTGGTCCCAATTAAATATTCCTGAAATTTTTTTACCGCAAATATTATAGACAATGCTTCTCTCTCGATATTTGTATGATTTGTTTCAGCTTTTAAAAGTTCTTGATGCGAATGCAATAGGTTTTTCTTTACCATCTCCTTCGATGTGAAATAAAACTGCTCCTAGTCCTTTTTTCGACGCGTCAGTCGCAATTCCAATTGGTAGATCATGGTTGTAAAAATTTAAAGTTGGCGGACTACTAATCAACGCTTTCAAATCCTCAAAACTTTTCTGGTGCACATCTTTCCATATCCATTTTTTCTTGTTAACCATTTTATATAGAGGATCAGCTATTGCACAGAAATTTTCTGTAATAACTGGCCATGCCTAAAAATGTCGCTAGTTCTTCTTTTGTTGTCGGTTTTGGCATGTTTGTTATGGCATCTATCTTATTTTCGTTCGGGTGAATTCCGGTTTCATCTATATCGTGTCCTAAAAATCTTGTCTCTTTCTTCAAAAACACTTTTTTCGAAATTTTGTGTAAGCCCATATTTTGTTATTCTATCGAAGACTTTTTTATGTTATTAATATGTATTTCATCATTATCACCCGTTATCAGTAAGTCATCTATGTAGAATATCACGTCCTTCATATCCCCAAATATTCGATCCATGGTACTTTGAAATATAGCAGATGAAGTTTTTAAACCAAAAGGTAGTCTTGTAAATTGATAATACCCTTTTTGTGTTGAAATGGTCAAAATATTTCTGCTGCTCTTGTCGATCGGAATTTGCAAGAAGGCCTCTTTAAAATCTATCTTGGTGAATTTTTTTCCTTTTGATAATTTTTATATTAGATCCTTTATCCGTGATATCGGGTACTTGAAGTCCTCCAAAGCAGGATTTACCGTGCTTGAAATCCGCGCATAGCCTGAGTGATACATCACTTTTGTAAACAGGAGTAAGTGGACTTGCCCAGCGTACTTCCTCTATAGGTTCTATAATCTTGTCGTCAATCCATTTCTGTAACTCTTTTGTTATTAAATCAATTCTTTTGTATGGAATACGTCTTGGTGGTATAATCTTCGGTGTGGTGTTTTCTTTTAGGTATAACTAGACGTTGCTTCTACACATCGGTTTTTTGTTAATTTTTAACTTGCATTCTTTTATCAAATTTTCTATCGTGTCATTATGATTCTCTTCGACATGATTTACAAATTTATCCAGTATATTTCCAAAAACTCTTATCCATGTCCTTCCTAGAAGCGCAATCTTGTCGCTTTGGACTACAAAAGCATCTAAGTTTTGAGTTTTGTCTTCATATCTCACTTTTATTTTAACGATTCCTAGCACCTCTATTTTTCTCCCATCATAGCCAGTCAGTTTCGTATCCGATTTATTCAAGACTTTGATTCCTATCTTTCTAGCAATATTAATCGGCAATATCGAAAATCGTGACACGGTATCTATCTACATATCTACCGGTATATCGTTCAGGTATATCGTAACTTTGTAAGCATCATTTGCTTTATTGTCCTCGTCCAAGTTCTTTGCACCAAATTAAATAAATTTCTTTTTTGATTATTTTATCATCATTATCTTCTTTTATCTCCTCTATATCGACAGTGTTTACGTTGTTAGAATATCTGAATTGATTATTATTATTGTTTTGATTTCTATTATTATATGATTGGTTGTAACTTTGATTATTGTTATATCGAGGTGTGTATCGTGATTCATTTTGTTGTCTGTTAAATCTATTATTATAATCACTATAGTATCGATTACCATTATTATCATTATTATTTCTGTTATTTAATCTCGAATTAAAGTTGTTTCGATATCTATAGTTGTTTTGGTATCGCGGGTTGAAATTTTGTTGTCTTGGGTAGTAATTGTTTTGATATCTCGGGTTGTACTTGTTCCCTTGATAGTTATTCCCTTGATAAATGTTCCCTTGATAAATGTTCCCTTGATAGTTATTCCCTTGATAGTTGTTCCCTTGATAGTTGTTCCCTTGATAGTTGTTCCCTTGATAGTTGTTCCCTTGATAGTTGTTCCCTTGATAGTTGTTTCCTTGATAGTTGTTCCCTTGATAGTTGTTCCCTTGATAGTTGTTCCCTTGATAGTTGTTACATCTTGGTGTCCATTGATATCTATTTGTATAATTCATTTGTGTGATTGACCCTTTGTTATGATCGTCATACTTTACCATACGCCTATCCATTTTATCATCTCTACGTCCTTCTATTTGTTTGATAGCTACATTATCGTTTTCTATTTTTATATTTTCTACTTTATCAATTATATTTACGACAGTCTCTTGTTCCTCAAATTCCATTCCTAATTTTAATATCTCTGGTATTGTTATCCCTTCTGCCCTTGCAATTTTTTGTCGTAATTCTTTGTTAATGGACGACACTCTTATTTTTTCTATTGCCCTATCAAAATTAGCATATTTACATTTATTGTTTAATCTACATATTTTGCTTACCCATTGTCCGAACGTTTCACCTTTTACTTGTTCGGCTGCATTAAATTTTTTTATATATGAATCCACCGATTTCTATGGATGTAAAAGCTTGAACCTTTCGATTACGATTGACGGGTTAGTAAATTCTGTTAGCGTGCAAATGGCTTCTAATCTTAGATACTCTTCTTCCGGAAGTCTCTGCGTAAAAGCATACGCTTTTTCTGCATCCGTGTATTGTGGATCTTTTAAAATGGCGTCGAATTTCCTTAAAAAATAATCAATGTTATTAGAGTATATAGGGCATTCAAGTAGACAATTTTTTAACGGTTTCATTTTTTTTTATTTTTATAATATTTTAATATTTTATTATTATAATTTATAATATATATATGATACTACAACTGTTTAATATCTCTAATACATTTTCACTTTTAATATAAATCGTTTTCCGTCATCATCTACATATTCCTTGCCACTGATAGACCTATAAATGTGTAGCATGTCTTCTATATTATCATAATATACACGTGCGATCGTCCTTGATTTGTGTCGTACGTAAGTGTAATCATCGTTGGTTGCATCATAACATCGTCTAATAGTATACTTTGATATTAATTTATAACTAAAAGGTAGTTCTTTTCTGCCACCATATTAATTTATGGAAGGCATTGCAAACAAGGTACGAGTAAAACAAACTTTTATTGAAAAATATATATATCTCTTTTTTACAAAAATATATTACACTTTATATACATTTTCAGTAATCAGTTTTTGTAACTATTCACAAAATAAAATGATATAAAAATAAGATTTTTAGTATGTTAAATAAGAAAAGACAATTTTAAAAAGGTATTTTGAATATCATATAATATAAAAACCTTCAAAAAATATAAATATAATATGACATGTAAATTAGTCATATTCAACAGGGGGCTTCACCCATTATACGCCCTAATTTTCGGGTCTTCGGCCTGCTTTTGTCCAGCCTTTAGTCGGGTTTTATATTAATATATAAAACATTTTTAAGATTTGCTAACTTGGAACAGTTATTCTGAATTTCATATTTTGTCATTTATCATATTATGCATGCAAAATAAACTAGCATATAAATAATTAAAACAATAAAATTATTTCTAAATATAATCAAAATCTATTTATTACAGTATAAAATATTTTCGCCGATATAATAAAAATTTTGCGTCTAAAAAATTACAAGTGATAAAAAAGGTTAATTAATTCATACATATGCCTCAATTGATAATGGTTTTTAAAAACCACATAAGGCAATATAATTCTTAGCTACTTACATTGACAAAAGGTCATAGAACTAATATAACTCTCTGTTACAATTTTACAAAATGTGTTATAGAATAGACCTTTAAGGAAAAATTAATAGGCCTAACCAAATTAACAATTCTTAAAAAAAAGAATATAAACGACCAATCCAAATTACAAAAATATATGGTGTTTAGAGCTTCCTATTAGATGACATGTTGAAAGCTAGATAGGTAATTGAGAAAATTATTACGAAACATTATATTTCTAAAAGATTATCTACCATTTTTTATGGTATATAAACGACTACACAGTTGACCATTATTGCTTATCTAAAATATGCAATCATATGCTCTTAGCAGCTGTAATAATAATCATAAATTACATAGCCACACAAATATTAGATGCTGGTTAATTTGCAGTCATAGCCATAACACCAATGATGTTAACTCATATCTCCATTTATTATATTAGATAAATTGATAAAGCAAAAAAACACTAAAAATAATTAAAAGAAATTATGCAAATATATTGAAGCCTAGAATTATTTACATGGCAAGGATGCCATATTAGAAATGATTTTGTAACTATAAAATAAACCAGAGTGATATGATGAAGGCAATTAAGATACAATATATTATTGTCGCACCACCTCTAGTTGGCATATTATATCTTAAAATAATAGTAGTTTGTAATAATATCAAAAATATGCTCGTATTAAAAATTTAACTCAAAACTGTTTTTCAAAGAAAAAAAATTGCCTTCCTAAAAAGGCGCAAAATAAGAGAATAAAAGATATCTAATTTATTAAATCCATTGTGGGATGAATAATAAGATATATAATTTTTAATAATATTTTTAAATAAATAGATGGTGTTAAAGAATTGAATGCAAATTGTTATTTATATTTATTATCAAAGGCATTTATTAGTAAAATTTATTATAATCTTAACTGTAATATATTATATAACTGTCAAACACGTCTTAAGTGGTATTTTATCTAATATTTTAAAATCAATTCTATATAATAGAGATTTATACACTATATATCTACTTACTTTTTATAAAGAAATCTCTTATACTTATTTGGACCTTGAAAATTTTTTAAGAAGAAGCATGGTAATAAAATTTGTAAATGTATAATATAGTTGATTAGCGATTTTGAACTCGGCAAGAATGAAGACTTTCAGTCAAACGATATTAAAATTAGCTTTTATTTGATACACATATCGATATTTTGTGGATATAAATATTTCTGACCCCCCAAGACCTATACCCGCCCATTATGGGGGAGAGATTGACTTTCAATTGAATAGATCTTTTGATTAGCTATCGATTGATACCCTATATTAGACATATCTTATATCATAAAGCCAAAAAAAACAACATTGAAAATTAATGAATAACAAAATAAAATTAAAAAACGCAACGAAACGCTTGGAAAACGCTTTTAAACCTCTTTATAACGTGATAATACCGTATCATCATTCCTTAACTTAAAACCCTAATTTTTTAGTTATCCCTTTAAATCCCGTAAAGATCCCAGATAGTCATGATCCCTTTAAAAATTACGATTTGTTAAATTTTCATATTTAAAATATATTGTCGTTGTTATATTTAAATAAATTTTATATTCAAGTTTATGGTGTGCATGAGATCTATTTTTATGGGGACTAGGTTTGGAATAACTGAAGCTAATCTAATTATATAAAACCTAGATTTTTTCAATATAAAAATCTAATACGGGAGACCGGGGTTATTTTAAAAAAATAAACTAAGCAAATTTTTCAAAATATTTAAAAGTTGTTTTTTTCTTTACATATCTTTATGGTTAATATTTAAGGATAATGATGTGTGATAACACTTACCCGGTCTATTTTGAACCTGGGCATATTTTAAAATACAGAATTTTGTTAGATAAGATATCTCCATTTTATAAGACAATACTATATTTGTTATGGTGAACAATTGAATATATATAATTTATATTGCTAAATAATTATAAATTTAGAAGAATTAAATAAAATTTCAAAAAATCTATCTAGTATTTTGTACGTAGATCTGCCCAATTTTTTTAATATTTCAAATTATCCTTATAAAAACTTTTTGGAAGCCGATCCGATATCCCCGATATTAAATTGATATCGGCCGACCCCACCCGATATCATATCTAATTTTGTCTTCTGCAAAGATACTAATGGTTTAAATTTTTAATACACTTTTTATTAGCATAACATCTATAATTCAACTATACCATACATATGTCATTTAAATATATTATTGATCAATTATAGTTTATTTTCAATTCAATTGCATAAAATTATATAAAATATTTTTATTGATAAATCGCTTATTTATATAATAATTAATAACATTAATCTTAATAAACAAATATATTATGCAATTTGAAATAAATATTTATTAAATTAATAAAAGATTTCTTTTTAGAAAAATGATAAATTTTCAATTTATCAGATGTCAGCCTGCATTGATGGGGACCGCCATTTTAAAATATCGATACATCCCTAAAAAAAAGAAATAATTGTTTTGTTTAAAAAAAATGTCGTGGTTTGTCAAGTGATATGATTACCTATATTTTGTTTATTTGTAATTTAATGACCCCTATCTATAAATAAAAATGAATATCAAAACTCAACAGATATAGTTGTTTAACTGTCAGCTACTGAGCCAACTCATCTAATCGGTATAAGTCAGCCAATTTTTATAATTTTAGAGATCCCAAAAATTATTAAAAAAGATATAATACCCTCATTTTTTGATGATATATGAATTATAAATACCTAAAAATCGATAAATTCCTATAATAAATTTTTCCCGGTCTTAGAAGATAATTATTTCTAATTCGATATCAATAATTAATAAGGAATTGAATTAATCAGTCTCTAATTTTTAATTTATAGATTATAAGATGAAAGCAATTTTTTTAAAAAAGGAATATTAAATAAATATGATTATTTTTCATGTCAATATTGAATTACTCAGTCTCTATTTTTAATTTATAGATTATAAGAAGAAAGCAATTTTTTTTAAAAAAGGAATATAATATTAAATAAATATGATTATTTTTCATGTTAATATTGAAATATTCGTCCTCTATATTTAAAAAATATGATTGCCCAAAATATTCACAATAAACTAATATAATAAGTTTGTTTGGAGTAAGTGCTCCAGTCCATACTCGAGTGGATGAAAGGAACAATTTTTGAAAAAGGAATCTAATATTAAATAATAAATATGAATACTTCTATATTAATATTGAAATATTCGTCTTCTATGCAAAATATATTTGAGCAAAATATTCACATTCAGTTCACAATAAAATAATATAAGTTGGTGCTGGGGTTGATTATCTGGTCGGTACTCTCAAAAAATTTTAAAATTAAAGATTATGACACTTGTCACTTATTTAGGGTACATCTTCCCTGAAATTTTATTTAAACATGCTTGCTACATTTATTTTTGCCAATTTGCGTCAAAAAAATTCTATTAAGCTTAAAAATAATGATTATGACAATTGTCACTTATCCAGGGTAAATATTAATTGAAGTTTTATTTAAACATGTTTGCAATATTCATTTTTTTTCCATGCTACAAAAACTTTAAAAATAACGATCATGACAATTGTCAATTTTCTAAGGTACATCTTACTGATTAAACATGTTTATGTTTCATTTTTGGTCGACCAATTCAGTTGCTTTGGTTTTGGTTCATTTTTTCGACCAAATAACAGGGTAGTGGTCATGTAAAACCAACTAATTTACCCACTATACATGCCAATATTAATAATTATATAAATAAAAAATTAAACATAAAAACAAAATATTCCAAAAAGGCATAAAATAACAAATATGATTTTAAAAAAATAACTAATTTTTTAGATCATACCAGTCATTAATTATGAATGGAGGCTTAATTTGATTAACCTACCGACATTGAAATATGCTGGTTTAGCATTGAGTTTCCTTTTTTTATCTCAATTATAGTGGCTGATGCTAAAAAAATAACTTCTTTTATTAAATCTTACAACCTCCACCTATTTTTATTTTTGACGGGTTAAATGAAATTATAAAATATCAAAAATTTTGACAGGCATGAATAAGCTTTATTATTAATAGTAATTTTATAAAATTTAAACAAAATGTAAAATTTGAACAATATATAAATAATTTATGCAAATATTACAATAAACGACAATAACAAAACCATAATTTTTAATAGTAAAAAATATATAATAATAATTGATCAAATTTTAAATTGGAAACTAATTCATTGCTATGTTGTTTGTCTCTTTCCAAAATTATGTCAAGATCTAATCAGAAATTTTATATGGCCAGGATTTATCCATGATTTTTGCCAACCTTACGAATAAAAGACTGAAAGTACTATTCTGAAAATTTTATCAATGTTTAGTGCTCAATTGTAAATTAATTTAATCCGTTTGGTAGACATAAGAAACAAAAAGATATTTGTCTGGAATGCAAATTCCCCCCAAAAAAAACTACTTGGCATACTCTAATATTTAGAGTTTGATTAGTACTTTTAATTCCTCAATCAAATATAGAAACACAAAATTAATCTGAGTAATAACAAAATGAAATCTACGACCTCACGCTTTAAGCTTGAAGTTGTATAATTTTTAGAAAAATTATAATATTATATGTTACATGTTTGTAACTATATATTTTTTTTAGTAACGATATATTATATTGTAATAGTATATTATATGTTGTAAATTGGATAACGTGATTTTATATGTTATACAATTTTACATAATTGATTTACGTTGTATATAAAAAGAAATTATATATTATAAAATTTTAATCAGTTAACTTTTTTATAATAAAGAATCGTTTTAAAATCTTATATTTAGATTAAATTCTCTATATTGAGCTAAATCCCTACAAATTCCTATCTATTATGAAATACAAGACAAGCCAACATCCCCTCTTGTCAACATTATATTAAACCATTAAATCCGTAGCATCACTAGGGGGAGAGCAGGAGCTATAGCCCCCAGCCCCCTGAAGTGAAAATTTTTTTAAATTAATGGTTCCTAAATATCTTCCTGAACTTAAAATAAATTTTTTGACAGTCCCTGAACGATTCCTTTTATAATTATATTAAGTATTATATATAGATTTGATTTTATTATTTAAAAATAAATTAGATTATCCATATTTTTATCAATTAGTTCTATTTTCTATTAGATTAGATAAATACATATAAATTTTATTTTATTATTTAAATTTAATTACACTATCTGAATTTTTATTAGAGTGCAATTTTAATTATTAGATTAGATTTATACATATACAGTCAAAGCCGTTTTATTGCATATCGCTTAAGTGCAAATACTTTTAAATGCGAAAAAAATGCGCCATTTTGTTATAATCTACAATGGCATAATGTTGAAATATATTTTTAAATGCAAATCGATTAAATGAAAAAAATTTGAAGTCCCACATATATGTCAACAACGTTATTTTTATCGGATAAGTGCGAAGACACGATTTTTGTATTGGAAATTAGCTCTAAATATTTTAAATTATTCTTGAATCAATTGGAATTATGGTAATTAGTTATTGTTTTATGCTTAAATTGTTGTTTTTTAGAATAAATTTAAAAAATTGACACTTAAACAAAAGGCAGAAGTTATTGATAAATTAGATATATCTCAATGACATATTTATACGAGTATATTTTTGATATTATTACAAACTACTATTATTTTAAGATATAATATACCAACTATATGTGGTGTGACAATAATATATAAAATTTAATTGCTTTCATCATATCACTCTGGTCCTTATTTTATAGTTACAAAATGTTTCATTTCTAATATGGCATGCTTGCCCTGTAATTTATTGTAATAACTATATTTGCTTAATTATTTATTCTAAAGATTTTTAGTTTTTTTATTTTATCAATTTATATAGCATAATAAATTCTGATATGAGTTTACATCGTGAGTGTCATTGCTATGACTGCAAATTAAGCAGCATCTATTATTTGTGTGGCAATGCAGTGGCGTCGCTAGGAGAGGAGAGCAGGGGCTCGAGTCCCCTGAAAAATTAATAGCCTTCTGAAGTAAATTTTTTTTTAATGGCTCCTTAATATCCCCTTGAACTAAAAATAAATTTTTTTGATTGCCCACTGAATGATTCCTTTTATAATTCTATTGAGTAATATATAGATTTAATTTTATAATTTAAAAATTAATAAGTCTATCTAAATTATTTTTAAATGAATACTATTTTAAGTATTAGATTAGATATATACTTATAAATTATATTTTCACTATGTCAGCTTGCAATCAAATTCTGTGTTAAAAATAGAATATTAATATCACTCATTAAATATTAATTTAGCATTAACAGTTGAAGCTTTATTGACTTTTATTATTTAAATTATTATATAACCTTAATTAAAAAATATTAATTAAAAATTAACAAATTTAATATTGTAATTAGCCGAGTTCAAAATCACTAATCATCTATATTATTGATATTTAAATTTAATTACCATGCCTCTTCTTAAAATTATTTTCAAGGTCCAAATCCAAATAAGTATAAGAGATTTATTTATAAAAAGTAAGTAAACATATAATTTATAATCCTCTATTAGATATAATTGGTTATAAAATATTAGGCTATATACCACTTTTACAGACGTATTTGACAGTTGTATAATATATTACAGTTAATATTTTAATAAATTTTACTAATAAATGTTTTTGATAATAAATATAAGTAATAAATTGCTTTCAAATGTTTAACGCCATCTAATATATTTAAAAATTTAACATCTTATTATTTATCCCAGAATGGATGTAATAAATTAGATAACTTTTCTTCTCTTTTTTACGTGTTTTTAGGAAAGCTATTTTTTTCTTATTTGAAAAACAGTTTTGAGTTAAATTTTTAATACTGGTATATTTTTGATATTATTACAAACTACTACTATTTTAAGATATAATATACCAACTAGAGGTGGTGCGACAATAATATATAATCTTAATTAATTTCTTTTATCATATCATATCATATCACTCTGGTTCTTATTTTATAGTTACAAAATGTTTAATATGACATTACTGCCTTGTAAATAACATAAGGCTCAATACATTTGCATAATTACTTCTAAAGATTTTTAGTGTTTTTGCTTTATCAATTTTCTAGCATAATAAAATATGATATAAGTTAATATAGTGAGTGTCATGGCTATGACTGCAAATTAACCAGCATCTATTATTTGTGTGGCTATGTAATTTAAGATAATTATTACAGCTGCTGATAGCATATGATTGCATATTTTATAAGCAATAATGGTCAACTATGTAGTTGTTTATATGTCATTAAAAATGGAAGATAATCTTTTAGAAATTTAATATCTCACAATTTTTTCCTCAATTACTTATCTTTCATCATGTCATTTAAGAGGAAGCTTTAACCACCATATAGTTTTATGATTTGGATTGGTCGTTTATATTCTCTTCTCAAAGAATTGTTGATTTGGTTAAGCCTATAAATTTTTCCTTATTAGTCCATTCTAAAACATTGTCTAAAAATGGTAACAGAGTGTTATATTAGATTCTTGACCTTATGTCAATGTAAGTTGCTAATTTTATAATATGTAGTTTTTAAAAACCATTATCAATTGAGGCATCAGAATAATTATTCAGAGTTAGAAAATTTAAGAAAGTATAATATATTAATATAAACCCAGCTGAAGGCATGGCAAAATCGGGCCGAAGGCCCCAAATAGGGAGTATGTGGGGGCATCGCCCCCCATAAATTTTTTTAGTTGAGCCCCCTGAGATTGTAAAGGCTAGCGACGCCCCTGTGGCAATGTAATTTAAGATTACTACTCCTGCTGCTGAGAACATATGATTGCATAATATAAACGAGCAATAACTGTCTAGTCGTTTATATATCATTAAATATGAAGGATAATCTTTTAGAAATTTAATAATATATCACAATAATTTTCTCGATTACTTATCTAGCTTCATAATATTATCTAGATCCAACCACCATATAGTCGATTAATGATAGATACTGCCTCAAGGTAGTGCCTATCAAATTTGTATTTGTTTATTTTTTATTCGGATAGATACTACCAAATTTATTTATAATATATATTAAAAAAATCGTGATATTTCTAAATCGTCTATAGTCTAATCGGCTAGAGGGCCACTTTACAATCCGATTCGGGTTCGAGCCCTAACAAAGATCATGTTTTTTTTCTTATTCGTTGAGCTCCCTGAGATTGTAAAGGCTAGTGACGCCCCTGCATTGAGATGGATAAAATTTTATTCTGTTTGCTAGATGGTTTAAATGAAAAAATAATTATAACTAAAAAATAAAATATTGTCAAATAGGAGAGTATAAAAGTTATTAAGTTAATATTTATTGCCTGACTTATTAATTCTTTGAACAATTTCGCTAGCCACAAAAAAATAACCCAATTACTATCTAAATACAAACTATAATATCACGCCTTGAGCGTAAAGTCATCCAAAGAAATGGAAGCATTATCTTTGATATTTATGTCAATAATGTCGAATATGTGTATTGAATGAATTATAATTTTAATGAAACAGTTAATTTGAATATAAAATTTGTAAGGATAATGGAAAAATCGTAAAGGTAATTGTAAGGTTTAAATTGAATTAAAGGACAATTATATAAAATAATTATTGATGTATGTAAATTTTCGAAAATGTAATAAAAAAGAGAAAAAATAAAAAAGGAGTTTTTATATAATTTTTTAGTTTGATTTTATATTTTTACGTTTTAGTTTATTTATGTTATTGTAGAATGATTTGTTAACTATATATGTTAATAAATTAATTTGGCTTCTTCAATTCGTGTTCATATTAATAATTTGTATTCTAATAAATATACTTTTTAATTTAAAATAAACATTATGGGCAAAATAAAAATAAATTACCAAGATTGATACCATGTTAGAAGAAAAATTTAAAAAGCAATGAAATTTATCAATCTGTTTTTCTAATCAATAAATAAAACCCAATTATAAATAAAATAAAAACTACGGCACATTTTAGGCTGAGTCTTAAATATCTAATTTTAAATTATTCAAAAATCAATTACGTCTATCTAAATACATTAAAGGTTTTTCTAGATTAAAAATATTTTTGAATCTTATGATTATATGATCTTTATAGATGTTACTTGTTCTTTTAAGTTTATTTAATAGATATTTGATAATGTGAATTATATTATTATTTTTTTTTATCTTATTTGTTTAACGATATAAATTATATTATTAAAAAAATAAAATACGAGGGTTATTGAAGGGAAGGAGTTTTAACCCCACCTTTGTATTTACCACTGTATTTAATATTACATTGGATAACTATATATTTGTATATCACATTCTTTGGCAATGGTAGTCGGGTACGAATAAATACTGTCTTGCTAAACTGTCTTGCTAAAAAGCAATTAATCCTAATCAATCATAATTTGATGATATAATATGAATATCTTTTAAAAAACATTTTTTTTATTTTACATAAATCAATTTTTAATTATTTAAAAAATTGATATTAAATATCAAATATCTAAAATTATATTTTTACTTAATATTATTAAAAAAAAAATATATTTACTAGCTTATTACAACTTAAATTTTATTTTTCAATTACAAAATTTAACAAATTTATATCCATAAGAGGGCGTTAAATACATAAATATGAAAATATATTTTTAGGAAACCAGAATAAATATTGGATAGCGCTTTTTTTGTATTTGGGTGTAAATACATGTGAAAAACCTAAAAAAATTTTAAAAATAGAGGTTTCTTTGAGATTTAATTAATGAGTAGGTTTAGAATAGAAAAATAGTAGAGAGTTTGTAAGGAACATATTGCTGGCGTTATTGATCAAAATCTCTTCATTTTTGGTTTATACGTGTATATTTAGGTGTTAAACATTATCCTAAAATATATTTTGAAAATATTATGATTTGACCGAATGCCGAGCTTAAAACCGACCACTTACTAAATATTCGATCTACCAAATTTGGTAGTAATATTATTTGGAAAATGTTCATTTTTGGTTTAGATATCTATATATACGTGCAAATCATTAGCCCAAAAAATATTTTAAAAATATCGTGATTTGACAGAAAACCGATTTGAAACCGGCCCAATGACTAAATACTGTCTTGCTGGCGTTATACATGGAAAATTCTTTATTTTTGGTTTATACGTGAACAATAACGTGTTAAGCATTATCCTAATTAATTTTTTGAAAATATTATGATTTGACCGAATGGCGAGCTCAAAACCGACCACTTACTAAATATTCGATCTACCAAATTTGGTAGTAATATTATTTGGAAAATGTTCATTTTTGGTTAATTTATCTATAAATAGGTGCAAATTATTATCCCGAAAAATATTTTAAAAATATCGTGATTTGACCGATAACCGATTTGAAACCGAAATACTGCCTTGCTGGCGTTATACATAGAAAATCGAAGAACTACCTCCAGTTGGGATTTATTATTTATATCAATTGTTTCATCTAATATTATTGTTATAAATTCCGTTTCTTCCAATTCATCTAATAATTTTTGGTGTAAGACAAATGAAATGAAATTAATTAAATCATTTTGGATATCACTTGATAGTCCAATAAAAGTTGTACTATTTTCTAAATGATATTTTAATAGCAAATTTTCTTCCGCGAGCAAATAAATTAATTCAATATAATTTCCTCTATTTACTGGATTAGGTGATTCATCATCACCACGGAATGCGAGCTGATCAACTCCAAGAAAACATATAGAATTGATTAAAATTTTCAATATTTCTCTATATGATTTAACTTTCGAATTATGCTGTTCGATTGATATTTTGCACATCGAATCTATCATATTTTCAATACGAATTTCGCCAAATGTTTTTAATTGAATCATCGACTGCAAATGAGCTGTTGATTCTTCATGTCGTTTAACTGCCTTTGAAAAATTATTCATATCCGAAAATCCTCTATCATTCCAAACATATTTTTTCTTTGGGAATAATAAGCATGACCAACAATATAGAGAATTAGAAAATTCACATCCAGTGAGCCATTCATATTTATCATATTTATCGATAGAAAATAAAATTGGCTTTGGTCTTCCTTTTTCAATAATTAATTTTTTGGTATCAAAATTTCTTGAGCTAAATGATAATAATAATAAATTTTCAATAATACAATTACAATTATTAAACATTAATTTAAAGAAAAAAATTTTTTTAAAAAAAAAGTAAGAAAAAAAATAATATAAAAAATTTATTTTTCTTTTATAAAAGAATAAGCAATTTTTTATTTGCTTCCCCAATGCTTATTTTTTAATCGTAAAATTAAACAATATCATAATATGATTTTCTATTTATTTATTGAAAAAATAAGCAATATTAGATTTGCTTCCCTCTTGTTTATTTTTTTTAACGTAATAAAAAAATTACACCAAAAAAATATCGTATGAATCATGATTTATTAGTATATTTATTATAGGAAAATAAACAATATTAAATTTGCTTCCATCATTTTTTAACATAGTAAATATAATAGTAAATTTTTTTACGTAGTAAAAATAATAGTAAATTTTTGAACGTAGTAAAAATAATAGTATATTTTTTAACGTAAATTTTTTATCGTAGTAAAATATTATAAATCTTTTTAACGTTATAAAAAATATATTAATTATTTTAAGGAAGTAATTTTATTATTTTTTTAGCATAGTATAAAGATTATATTAAGTTTATCTAAGAATTTTGTAAAAAAAATTTAAAGGTAAGCAATGCTTCCATTGCTTCTATGGACGCTTCGTCCATGAATAAGACCCTTATTATTTAGCATATATAGTAACGGAATCACATAGTCGAGTCCGGCCTCCTATATTTGGATTAAAAAAACATGGTCTTTGCTGGCATTCGACATAAAACCATTGAATTGTTAAGTGACGTACTAGCCGATTAGGCAATAAATGCTTTTCAAAATTCACGATTTATTAAATATATATTATAAATAAATTTGGTAGTACCTCCAAATGAAAAATAAACAAAATATAAATTTGATAGGTTACACCTTAAGGCAATACCTACTATCATTAACCCTGCTTTTACTCTAAGAATACCATTATTGTTATATTATTATTTTAAATTTAATTAAAAATATATTTTATTAAATATTTTTAGACAGTTACTTAATTTTATATATCGAGTAGAACACATGATTTGTTAGTCCCAAAAAACTATAAGAGAGACGAAATTTTATAATTAGGAAAAAAAATTTTTTTTTATAAATATATATTCTATTGGCCAATATAATTAGCAGTTTATAAAATAAAATTTATTTATTTTAGTTCTAGAGTTGTAGAGTTGTAATATGTAAATCTTAAATGGTATATAAAAGATGTCATGTCTGAAGTATTAAACAAATACTAATTGATTTGTCTTGTATGAAAAATATTTTAATTGTTATAATTCTTATGAAACTTTATTTTTTTAATCTAAAATAAATATTTGCAAATATTTATATATATATATATATAATTTTATTTATTATTTATATATATATTTACTATTTAAAAAAAATATAGTATTTTTATATATTTAAAAAAATATATATTTTTTTTTTCTCTTTAGCTTTCACCTTTTCTGGTGATAAGCTCCTTCAACATCTCTCTCCACTTTATGTTATTCATACAATCTCTTTTATCTATTTTATACTTCTTTATATTGGCTCTAACTTTATGGCCCCATTGAAGTTTTGGCCTTCCTCTTTTACGTTTGCCCATCACTTCCAAACTTTCAACTTTATTTCCTATGTAGTTCATAGGCCTTCTCATTGTGTGCCCATACCACCTAAGTCTGTTTACCATTAACTTAGTCTTAATGGGCACTACCTTTAAACTATTTAGTATTCTTGTACTGCGCACCTTATCCTTTCTTGTTACCCCAGCAATTATCCTCAGCATTCTCATCTCCATAGTTTGTAGACTTCTCTCGTCTGATTCTTTGGTTGGCCATGTTTCCGAACTATATAGAATAGTTGGTTGTACTATGGAACTGTAGATTTTTCCCTTTAATTTGTGTGGGATTCTTTTGTCAAATAGCACTCCAGATAAAGATCTCCACTTTAACCACCCTTGATTAATCTTATTCTTTTTCTCTTTTTCTATTGTGCCGTTTGTTTGTATAGTGGAGCCCAAATATTTGCAGCTTTTAATTGCGGATATCTGCCAATCATTTATATCAATACTAAATATCATATTCCACGGGACTGTTTGAGGTATAGACTGTGCTCATCTATTACTGTAATGATGAGAAGTGGGCTGAGAGCCGATCCTTGATGAACTCCTTCGGCTATTGTGAAGCCTGCTGAAGTACCTGTTGTGCTACGGACCATTGTTGTATGTCCCATATACATATCCTGTATTATTCTTATATATTTTTCGGGAACTTTTTTGTGGCGTAGCGCCCACCAGATAAGTTTTCTTGGGATTCTATCGAAGGCCTTTTCTAGATCGAGAAAGACCATGTGTAGCTTTTTGTTCTTTTCTCTGTATTTTTCACTCATTTGCCTAATTGCATGGATAACATCGGTTGTTGATCTTCCAGGCATAAAGCCAAACTGTGTCTCTCCTATTTCGATTATATCTCTTAATCTTTTTCTATTATTTTTTCGTATAGTTTTAGACAGTGTGACATTAGTTTTATGCCCCTGTAATTTTGACAATTGTGTGGATCTCCTTTATTTTTGAAGATAGGAACTAGATAGCTCTTCCTCCATTTTTGGGGAACCTCTTCATTTCCAAATATTTTATTGTACAGATTTGTGAGGAGATGTATTCCATCATCTCCTAGTGCTTTAAGGCTTTCTATTCAAATATCGTCTGGACCCCTAGCTTTGTTGTTTTTCATATGCTTGAGGCATGTGATTATTTCTTGTTCC
Source organism: Gordionus sp. m RMFG-2023 (assembly GCF_954871325.1). Classification (NCBI taxonomy): domain Eukaryota; kingdom Metazoa; phylum Nematomorpha; class Gordioida; order Chordodea; family Parachordodidae; genus Gordionus; species Gordionus sp. m RMFG-2023. Next base: position 27,542,006 of record NC_088776.1, read on the forward strand.
GTTATAGGTTGTACAAGGTTTTGACAAGGGGAGTGTTCATCGAGATGCAATATGTGGGAATTAAAGTTAAGAAGCTCCTGAAAATATTCTTCCCATCTTTTCATTATTTCTTTTTCCTTTATTATCAATTTCCCATCTTTATTTTTGATTACTTATCCCTAGAGTTCTTTTCTCGCTGTTTGGCTAATCTGTATATTTTATTTTGCCCTTCTTTGGTATGTAGATCTTCGTACATGTCATCGTATGCCATAGATTTGGCCCTAGCCACCGCCTTTGTAGCTAATCTCCTGGATTTTTTGTATCTTGACTTGTCATCTGCATTTTTGAATTTGTACCATATTTTATAAAGGGCTTTTTTCTCCTGTATAGTGGTTTGTACCTCTTGATTCCACCACCATAGTTCTTTGTGTGATTTGTTGCCTCCTCTTGTCAAGCCTAGCGTCGATTTTGCAATGTCTATTAATCTGGATGAAAGGTCTGTCCAGATTTTTTCACTGACTTGTGAGCAATTTATTGTTTCAATGTTTGCATTGATTGCAAAGGCATCTGTCATTGTTTTTAATTTGCCCCATTTGATGCATGGTTCCAGTTTTATCTTATTTTGAGTGGATTTATTTGAGATTTGTAAATCCATGATTAGTAGCTTGTGTTGTGCGGCGATATCTTCTCCTGGGATGACTTTGCAGTCTATTACATCTTTTAATCTTCTGCGAGAGATTAGCATGTAATCTATCTGTGTTTTCCTAGTACCACTTTCATATGTTATTTAATGACTGTCTTTTTTCCTATAGTAGGTGTTGGTTATGGCAAGGTCGAAGCCTTGCGCAAATTTCAGTACGTGCTCTCCTTCATCATTTCTTTCTCCGTATCCAAAACCACCATGATGCCTTTTGTAGCTACATTTAAGTCACCACCAATTATGACTAGGTCATCCTTAGGGATTTCCATTATAGCTTCATCAAGGATAGCTCTAAAGTCATCTTTCTCTTCTTCCTTGCAACCCGTTTGAGGAGCATATACTGATAGGATGTGTAGTATTGATTGACCAATGCAGAGTTTTATCTTCATAGTCTATCAGAGATCCTGTTGACTTCTACTACTGAAGAGGTTAGTATTACAAGTTACCTTAAATATAATAAAAATGCCCTTTACTCTCAATTATATAACTTAACAACCCAAAATAATTCTTTCTAATAATATTAAATAAATACCATTGACCATTAACGACGATCCATATTTAACATAATTATCTTTATTTCCAATAAAACCACAACAATCTAACATAAAATATGTAGAAAAATATAACATAATATAATTATCCAATTCTTCATTTCTCAAAGGTCCACAGCTGACATCTAATCCAATATCTCTTAATCTCCAACTACGGGTTTTTCCGAACAATGAAACACACCCCGTGATCCCTATCTCCTCTTCTTCCCCCAAGGAAAACTTAATTTCCCTGTCAGAAAATAACTGACATTTGATGTATTATATTAAATTTATTTCTTCTTTTTTTCAACAGTTACAACACGCCCACCCTTCACAAGCCCAGCGTCCCTCTCTCTGTGGTGTTGTTGTATCGAATCACATCTTTGAATTGTATAGAATCACCCCTTTGAATTGTATCGAATCACCTTTTTGAATTGTATCGAGACGCCTTGAAGACGTTCAGGGAATTTGTCGAATCGTCTTCCCTTATGATGATTTATAATATAATATCGCCGATACCTTTCAATATATAATCGCGAAAACACATATTATCAATAATGACCTGTACATTGGGGTATCTGCATTTATAATCTATGCAACATTAATATGGACAATGTAATATCAGCAAAACATAATAATTCATTCATTTTAAGACATTTGGGAAATATGAGCTATAATACACATTATTTGGATATGATTCATGGTAATTAAGAAATAATGATATTACATATAATAATGTAATGTGAACATATTGTCTGTGTGTGAAATGCAATTTCAACACATGTAATTTTCCTTCTGTCATGTAAAAAAACAAAGCTACATTTATGTAAATATTTCCTAAAATGAATAGAAAAATCCATCCTTAGGTATTACAAATAATTGCGAAACTCTGCCAAACAAAAATTCTACCTAAAATTACAATATATCCATATACAAATACATTTAATATTTTATATGAAGGAACAAATATAATACGTAGAAAATACAATATTTCCCATCTAGGAATTACTCAGTATCCTTAGAAAAATATACCATTTCTACCTAACTCTGTCATCACAGTTAGCACAAATTCACAAAAATGTAGAATGCAAAATAACAACAATTGAGAATTTAATGGGCTATATGGTATATATGTAAAGAATTTTTAATATACCATCACAATATAAAATAATTTGAGTCTTTTCTTTAAAAAATATGTTCATAATTAAATAGTAAAATGTGATGTGCTAAAAAATTATTACAAAAATAAAAAAAATGTAATGCAGCATAAATTAAAAAAAATTTACACCAAAAAAAAAACTTTCTCCAGTATGCAAACTAAACAATATTCTCACTTCAAGGCATACCCATCAACACGGGCTGACCTTATCTGTAAAAATATTTTCCCTTTACATCATTGCATACCTCACAAATAATATAATAATTGCAAATAAAACTTCTTATAAAAATTTATAATTTAAAAAAAAATATATATATATTAAATATAAAGATTTCATAATTTGGAAAAAAAAATATTATACACCATCTAATGTATCATACAAATTCCTATCCAATTTATATATACACTAAATGCAGACGCTAAATCAAAATAACTATCCACAAATTCTCATTCATAATTAAATATATCATATGTTACCTATACAATATATTAACATTATAAATAATAATACATAGTTAAATATATCATATGTTACCTATGCAATATATTAACCTTAATTAATAATAAATTATCCCATACATATTCATCCCTTTACAAACCCAAAATGCATAATTAAATAATACACACTTTATTACAAAAGTCAATATCCATATATATTTTCATAAATTTCACATATTTAAATATTTAACAATCCTTTCTGTCCTGCTGTTCATGAGGTCTTTCAGCTTCCTATGACGGAATACCTATAACACCATTCAATGAGTTTTAAGGCATACCAAATAATGATCAAAATTATATGTACCTTATACATCTAGACATAAGATAATATACCAAATATTACTGTCTTAAATTCCTGATCTTATTTCCATATTTCTGCCTAATACTCATTACATACTTTCTATCTTACACCTTTTAAGTTAAATATAAAAGTATAGAAATCCTTAAACTCATGAATCTGTATAGTTTTTAGTACATTGCCTTGTCAAAACTTCTCTTATGTAATATGTATACAACAAAAATTTTGTTTTACTTTAAAACCGAATCAACCCACTCTTTCGATCTTGGTCAGCTAGCAACAATATTACAAGTTACCTTAAATATAATAAAAATGCCCTTTACTCTCAATTATATAACTTAATATATAACTTAACAACCCAAAATAATTCTTTCTAATAATATTAAATAAATACCATTGACCATTAACGACGATCCATATTTAACATAATTATCTTCATTTCCAATAAAATTACAACAATCTATCATAAAATATGTAGAAAAATATAACATAATATAATTATCCAATTCTTCATTTCTCAAAGGTCCACAGCTGACATCTAATCCAATATCTCTTAATCTCCAACTACGGGTTTTTCCGAACAATGAAACACACCCCGTGATCCCTATCTCCTCTTCTTCCCCCAAGGAAAACTTAATTTCCCTGTCAGAAAATAACTGACATTTGATGTATTATATTAAATTTATTTCTTCTTTTTTTCAACAGTTACAACAGTTAGGTCTTGGCTGAGGATGATGCCGACACCGTTCCTATTGCTAACAAGTCCATTATAGTACAATTTATATGTCTTCTTTGCTTTGACCTTTACTTTATTTTTCACAGGATGGAGCGCGTCGCATGGAGGGAACGCCCTAGCTTTCATATTCATATTTTCATTTGTGTCCTTCATTTGTTTATTGGACAGGTATCCTTAGCACTCGGCTGTCCAGGCCTGTCGGTGACCGGGGTGTCATCTCTAAGCTCCGAAATTCATCATACCATATGTCTTTACACATCAGTCATCGAAGAAAAACTTGAAAGTTTTTATGGTTCTTACCAGGATTGAACCCACGTCCTTGTTCATACTCGTGTTTCCAAGCCTACATCTTACCCATTAGGCCACCCCGGCGATATTTAAAAAAATATATATAATATTTTAATGCAAATTAATTTAGCTTGGAGCATTTTTTTTTGTTTTTACTGAAATCATTTCAGCAATTTTATCATGATACATATTTTTATGATGATGTGTTTTTTAACGCTGTTAAATGACCAGATATTAGTCGATTTTTAGAAACGCCTCGATTAAGATTTTAGAATATTATATAAGACTGCAGATTTCGCTTATAGATGGAAGAAAGGTTTAGACTTCAATTAGCTAAATCTTGAGGTACATAATCGACTAATATCTGGTCATTTAACAGCGTTAAAAAACACATCATCATAAAAATATGTATCATGATAAAATTGCTGAAATGATTTCAGTAAAAACAAAAAAAATGCTCCAAGCTAAATTAATTTGCATTAAAATATTATATAGGTACATAATATTATTCTGGTTAAAATCTTAGTATATTTTATTATCAGTAGTATTATAAAATAGATAATATTTTGATAATATATTATTTAATAAATGTGCTAAAGTATTTCTTGCCTTCATTTGAAAAAGTTAATAAAATATTGGTTTCATTTATTTTATTATCAATATATTAAAAATATTATAAAAAAAATTAATTACATTTAAATTATTTTTTGATTTATCTAAATTATTGCATATTTGAAATTTTTTTTTAACTAAGTTAATTTGATTTGGAATATCATCAAGATATTTATTTTAAGACCAAAAACTCGATTCATCTTGGAAATTTCTAAATGTAAAATTAAATTGTAATGTTTTATAATTCACAGTTTGGTTTACCACACGATCAATGAGAATAATTTGGATTTAAGATATTATATTATAAAATCTATTATCTCATCTATTACGTCAAATAATTGGTATCTGGCAATATCCTGCGACTATCAACATGTTTAACAGGTTGCATGATTTTTGACAGAATGTCAATATACCATTTTTTCCAAACTTCTATATATTCCTTAATTTTTTATTAACTCGCCATTTTCAGTTTGCACTTTTCTTATTCCTTTATTTCATATATTTTTGCTATGTTCAGCTTAAATCGATAAAATTTATGTCATTATTTGAAAAATTTTGAAGGATAATATTATGACATTAATATCTTAAATATTTATATAGTTATTCAAATTACTTACATGGGTAAAACAATATATATTTATAAACAATCTTAATAAATTTAAGACCATGTTCCGAATTATATAAATAATAAAATTTGCTTATATACATTTAAATGAAATTTTCATTTTTCTTGTATATTTAATTTTAACATTGGCTAATTTTATTTTTACATGAAATTAATGTTTTCTTACATAAGTTTATATTAAGATAATTAATAATAAATTAGTTTAAATCCTAATTTATATTGACAAGTTCTTAAAACCTTTTCTTTTAACTATCACTATCTAAGACATTAGGCAGGGGTGCATTAAATTTAAAAATGCTAATATCAATTATATATGTGATCAGCAGAAATGCTTGCTGGGCAGATGTATAGTTGTGTATGTTAAAATGACCTGATATATATCAGAATTGTCAACTAATTTTTTATCCAAAAACATGAATATTGAAAATTAAATTTATTGTTAAAAACTGATCCATAACATAGGCTCATTTCATTGCTAATGTTAAAAATATTTTGCTTGATATATGGAATATATTTTTAGATATGTATATTTTTATAAATTTATAATCAAAAATTTATCTTGTAATTTTTTTATTATTAAATTTAAAAATATATACTTTAACTAGGACTGTGCTGATATTTTTGCCAATAATGACCTGTTTATAAATGTGTATATTTTAGAATTGGCATTAGATTTCCAGCTAATTTTTTTATAAACATCTTGGAATATCGATATAACATTAAAACCTTTATTATAAGGAGTCAGAATTAGCTGATGAAGAATTTGTTCTGGATTGGATTGGCAAATATTTGTTAACAACAATTCACAACTAAGCTTAATCATTTGCTGATGGTGAATTTTCTTTAAATGATTTGTTTAATAAATTACTGTTTATCTTGTAGTTATTCTGAGATATTCACATTTATAACTAGTATTTTAATATCAGAATAAATATTGACAAAACCCTAAATTTAATTTAAATAAATTTAGTTTAATTAATATTCCAAGATAGTTATGCATTAAAAGGTTATTGCCAATCTTGTGCCAATTCCAATATATAAAAATCTCTAATTATGTTTAATACCAGCACTGCCAGGATCAGTATCTGCTAAAAATTTCTATTTTATGATATTAATTGCTAATATCCATCATAAAAGACACTGCAATGTTAAGCCCTATTTATTTTTTTATAACAAAGGGCCCCTTTAACCCATTAATGGTCAAGATTTTTCTAGTGGATAAAAATGCTCAATTTTTTCAAATTATATTGATTAATGCTCAAATATGATATTCTAAAAAAATCAGCCAAAAAAAATAATCCTAAATAGAAAATCTAGCCTGGTGCATATATGCACCGTTAACCATTAAGAGGTTAAAAAAGATAAAAATTATATAAAATACTATAAGATCAAAAAAACAACAAATATCTTTATTCTTTTTTTGTAATTTATAATAAAAACGAGAAAATGTTTATATATTATGAAAATCCTTGAAACATTTAATATGGAGTGCGATTTGACATGTTTGGCACATATATCTTGAGTGCGTATGGCAATATCTGCTTCGTCTTTTTCCATCTATAATTTTGGAAAAATAATGTCCAGATGAATCAATAGGGTTTTCACACTGTAATGCAAACTGGCTGGCGTGACCTGTACTTGAATTTTTTTCAATTTTTACTGGCGTTCGAAGGAGGTAGTTAGTAACTTCTCGTCTAAATGCAAGCAAACTCTTCTTGTCATCTCGATTCACGAATTTCCAGATTTTCCATGAATTTACCAAAGCTACATCAATAAAATTGGTGAATATTGGCCACCACCATTTTTTTCCTCTTATTTTTATTCTATATGTAGATATTAGATTATCACATAGATCAACTCCACCCATGTGTTTGTTATAAGCAGTTACCATATTTGGCTGAGGAATTTTTATTTTAGAAGATATTTTCTTAGAATACCTTGAAACATTAGAAAGCAAAGAGATAGTGTGGCATGTCGATGCAACGGTCACCACCGAATTATCATTCCAACGAACTACAAATATTTCGTTTAATTTTTCAAACCTATAATCATAATATCCTCTTTCTTTTTTTGCTACAACCTTTATAGATTCAACTGGGCAATGCTCTATTCTATTGTCCCTCACAGTTCCAGTTGCAAAATATCCCATTTGTTTTAAGTATGACAAGAGTTTAAATGATGTAAAGAAATTATCAAAATATATTTTATGATAATTTGGTTTTTGCAATGCCTTTAATAATTTTATGATTACATTTCCACCTAATCCATATTCATATTTATTTTCGCTTTTTCCTTGATATATATCAAATGAGAATACGTAACCGTCGGAAGAGGCCAATATCCAAGACTTGTATCCGAATCTAATTGGTTTTCCTTTTATGAACATTTTGCAAGAATGTCTTCCTCGATATGGTATCATCTGTTCATCTATTGATAAATGATGTTTAAAAATTCCGAATTGCTGAAATTTATTATTCAATATATTAATGTAAGGCCTAACTTTATAAAATCTATCATGTATATCTATTTTAGTATTGTCTGCCAAATGGATATTATATTTCAAATTTCGAAATTGTAATTGGGTCATTGTATCCTGGATTATTGGAATAGAAATATCGCTGTCATTAGACCAGTACATTCTTTCTTGTGGGAGAGAATGATATCCAGTAAATAATAGAATTCCAATAAATCTCTGAATATCTTGGATGGTTATGCATATGTTAGGTCTATTCATTTGTTTAGCATAAATATTACTTTGTTCTACAATTAGGGAATATAAGTCTTCGTCGAAAATTAAACAAAATATATCTGATGGACTTTTACCATGTAAATCATTTTCAAGTTTTATTACATCTTCCTTTTCTCCATTGAAAGGGCTTGAAGAATATATTGCATCCGTTTTTCTCCATTTTAAATTGTGAGAAATTCGAGAATAGCTTCTTGTAGAATATGGTTCTGGAAGGTCGTCATCAACTGAATTATGAATCTCCAATTCTCCAGCTGTATCTGAAGGCAAAACTCCGACATTTGTTAAGTCATTTTCATCGAAATCTTCTTCATCACTAACTGCAGAGGGGTTTGGCGGAATTATAACCATATCTCTTTCTTCAATTGGTTCCTCTTCAAAAAGTTGAGCAAGCGCTTGTTCAATTGTTAGAAAACGTTTCATTAAAAAAATTTATTAAAAATTAAATATCTAGACAAATTATTTTCGTAGAATCTTGATTTTTTTATTAGTCATCTATTATTTTGATAATTTTGATTGAATTGACAAAACAGGTGCATAATATTTTATATAAATAAAATAAAATCTTCAGAAAGGAAGAGGCTAAAAATAATTTTAAACTTTTGAATATTTATGAACCTAATAATTTCATATAATTTGATCGGGATAAAAAATTATAATAGGAACAATATATTATTCGATTTAATCTCAGGGGAAAAAAATTTTTTTAAATTATTTTCAAAAGGTCTTTTTTGGGTATAAAATTTTTTTTAAAAATTCTTAAGGGGCTCGAGCCACCCACCCCTCCCCTTCCCACCCTTAGTGACGGTAGTGGTTTTAAGTATAATATAAAAAATTATAATTCATTATGTTAAATTTCATTTGTTTGAATTTTTTTAAATAATATATACTGCTAGATGGTTAACGGTGCATATATGCACCAGTCAACTTTATGTGGTTACCTACTAAAATATTAATTATTTAAAAATTCAAAAATGATTGATAAATATTGATATATCTATAAAGAATATATACACACTAGTTTTCATCGAAATAATTTTATAATATGCTCGTGAGATCACTTAGAAAATTTTGCATTTTAGACCTCATAAATTCGCAAAGTTTGAGGGTTTCTTAGGGGCATAAAAAAATATTTTTTTCATATTTTTCTTTTCCAGTTTTGAAGTACAATGTCTGAACTATATAAAAATCTTTTTTATTATTTTTAAAAAAAAAACTACTATGTTAAAATAAGGTATATAGGAGGTGGTGCATATATGCACCGTTAACCAGTAACGGGTTAAATGTAATCAATTATTTTATATTAAATTGCAGTTTTTTTCCTTCATTTATTATTATGTTGAATATTTTTCTTAAATGCTTATGTTGATACTCACTTTTATAATGAATTTTTTAAAAATTTAAAATAATTTTTGTAATATGCAATATTCTATTCTTTGCAATATTACATAATTATTTTATTAATAAGATAGATGATAAAGAAAAATCAATATAAATATTGGATCAGTATTGTAATCGGATAAGTATTTTAGTAATATCCAAAGGATCGGATCGTTAAAAAATTTGTGGATTGGCACAGCCCTAGAAATTTATTTAAATGTGAAAATTTGATTAAAAAATTAGAAATGCCTAAAGTATTGTTTATTCATAAATTTTTAGTAAATCTTGTCTTGATTAAAATTAATATAAAGTATGGTGGATTCAAAAAATATGATGGAGATTTTATTATAAATAATATTTTAATTTTAGTTAAAAATTAATTTAAAAAAAAAATTTTTTATAAATTTTTAAAAGGGTCAAAGGATCGTTTATTAACAAAATGATCTCGATCACGATCCTCATTTTAAGCGAAAATTATTAATCCGATAATTTGCCAAAATACGATCGAACGACGATCTAACAATCTGGCATTGATAACATCAATAAAATTTATTTAAGCTGGGCAAAAATTAACCGACAGGGCTGGGAAAAAAATTATTAAAATATTTATTAGTGCTGTGCCGATATTAAATATCGAATTGGATCGGCATCGATATTTAGCGTTTTCTAAAAATATAGTAACCGGCCGATACCTGTAAAAATTCAATCCGATCTTTTTACTTTTTTTAAAAATTTTATGTATATTTATTTTACATTAATAATATTTTTTAAATAATTTTTTTAAACAATGCAAATGCACAACACACCTTAAATTTTATTTATTTTTTTAAATAGATTTACAGTATTTTTAAAGTTTTTATAAAAATAGAAAGTAACACCCAAAGTTTCATTTATATTAAATCTTTTTAAATAATAACGCCAATTTTGTTATATAAACTTTTAATAAAAGAATTTTTATAAATATAGTATCTGATAGACAAAGATAATTTTGCAAAATGCGTTGTCTGTGAAATCATCGGAGTCTATCTTCAGTACAGCAGGGGATATAGATAGTCCATATCATAGAAGCTTATTGCCAGAAAATCTAGAAGCTCTCATATTTATTAAAAAATTCTAATATATAATTTTATATATTAAATATTACAATTTTATAATTCATACCAACATAAAATGGATATATTATTAAATATTTTTTTTTAAATTAGTTAATTGTAGAATAAAAGATTAAATTAAATGCCTAATTCTATTTTTTGCATAAAAGATATTGATTTCTTAATTACAATTGGTTCAATGGAGGGTAGTGAAAAATCAATATAAATATCGGATCGGATTGGTGAAAAATATGTGGATTGGCACAGACTTAATATTTATATATTCTATGACAAATCAACAAAAAAAACGATTTTAAAATTTGTATAAGAGTTTGTACATATTATAACAAAGAAAAAAATTAAATTTTAGCCCTCAGCTCAAAACATCTTTTAGAATGATCCTCCAAATGACAAAAAAATTAGGCTTTGTACAAAATGCACTCCTTTTAATTATAGATATCTTTGGATATAATTGAGCTAGAAGAGTCATTAATATTTTTATATAGCATAATGATAGAACTTTAAAATTATATAATTTTAAATATTGTCAAAAAATTTTAAATAGCAAATAGAAAACCGGAGATGGTTATAAAATCAAATCGGCATTTTTTTTTCTCTTAAATCATATATAAGGTGAATTCTATATTTAATCAACCAAGGTTTCAACCCGACCCAATTTTTTGAAATATTGTATATTGGTAGTTAACTAAAATAAAAATTACTTCCTTACATCACTTGATATTGACATTCGGAGGCCAATTTGTCTAAGCGACTGTGTTTAAAATCTATAACCGTCAATTCATAAAGTATAAATATATTTTTTTAGAATTCCTCTTTCATATCTTTTTTTAAAATTATTTCTTCCTTCTGTTTCCTTCTCTTTGTCCCCCTAAAATCCATCTCCCACTTTCACGTAACGGGAGTGAATAGCAATGCCGACTAACGGGAGCTCTTATGTTCAGATAATGCGAGTAGTTAATTTGTAATGAGTCACAGATTTTCAGTGTAAATAAAACCGAAAATATTGCACGAGATTTTTTTTACCCCATATCTCGGATCAAAATTCATTTTTGTTGTCCTGTATGTACAATATAAAAACACTCAAGTCGGATATCCTGACTAAACCGAAGCATCTGGCAGCCATAATATCTATCATTTTTTCATAATGGTTTATATTATAATTTTTAGATATAGGTAATTTATATTCTACAGTGTTGTGTTGATTTAAGGAAACATATTGACGATTAAATTAAAACCCATCCCATATAAAAATATTTTGTTTGCAAAAATAATTAAAATATAGACAATGCATTATCGAAAATTCTTTTATTCTTCCTTGTGTTATTTTAATTATTTTTGCAAACAAAATATTTTTATATGGATGAGTTTTAATTTAATCGTCAACACGTTTCATTAAATCATCACAACACTGTATTATAAAAATACTAACTGATAGCCCTCAAGAATAATGGGGAATCAGAACTTTCTCCTTTATTCGATATAATGGATGTATAATAAATTTAACCTTTATTTAGATAAAGGGTTATTCTAAAATTTTCCAATATTTTTATAAAATATGTTAATGAAGCATATATTTAGTAATTTTAATTTATGTGCACAATAAAAAAAACCTTGTAAACTAAATTTTTAATCATTTGTATTTATAATTTATAATCTGAAAATTATATTCTGGTGCTTATTTTTGATTTAACATTGCCCCACAAAACTCATCTAAAATAAGTTATGCAAAACTCAAGCACATCTAAAATAAGTTATGCAAAACTCATCTAGCAAGAATATATTTTTTAGATTATAAATTACAAATACAAATGATTAAAAATTTAGTTTACAAGATTTTTTTTATTGTGCACATAAAAATTATTAAATTATGCTTCATTAACATATTTTATCAAAACAATGGAAAATTTTAGAATAATCCTTAATCTAAATAGATAAATTTCTGAATCACACCTCATAAAATATGAAATTTCTTTCATACATCTACAGAAAAAATCTGTTTTCTAAGGTACATCCGGTTTTAAATATTAATCAGATTTCTGTCATATTTATTTATATGCTATGTGAACTATGCTATTGCTCTACTTAATTATTTATCGACATTGAAAATAAATAATTACTTTTTGTCAATAATGTACCATTTTTCCTCTCTTTTAACGTCAATATCTTAGCGGATAAGCACTGTTGGGAAAATTTCATTTTTTCTTAGTTATACTATATATTACCAATATACAAAATTTAAAATTCTGAAGGGGTCTGGTTTCTTTCTTTCTGTTTATATGGGGATTAATGTTCCTCGGGGCCGCTTGCATGTTCCTTTTAAAGAAAGATAGAAGAGAATTACCTTTTTTTGTTAATATGATATGGAATTCAAATGTGCAAATATTTTAATTATTCTATGTAAATATTTGATATTAATCACTAATTTTAATATAAGTCAAAAGCTATCAAATATTTTATGTTTAATATTTAAAAGAATAGTTATTTAAGATATGTAATGTAAAAGTATTTTTTTTGGTCGAAGGGGGGTTTTGATTAATTTATTTGATGAATTGAATTTCTTTCCTCATTAAAATAACTACAAAATTCAATCAATTTTTGCGTATAGATTTATTGAAGACAGAATTTAATTTTATAAAACTTTTTTATTTTTATATACTGTAAATTTAATAATTTTCTCAATATGAATAAAATTTAACTTTAATTTAATATTGTACTAAGGCATAAAAACTAGGGCACTGCTGATCCATAAATTTTTCACCGATCCGATATTTCCCCTTATTAGAAAAAGTGATCCAATACCTATACGTTATTTATATTGATTTTTATTTACCATATCTTTGAGTAAATGTCATAAAAATTTAAATATTTTCTATAAAAAAAACCAACTAACTTTCACGAATAATTAAGTGTAATTTGTTTTTTTAATTCACCATAAGTTAATAATCTCATTTAAAATATTTGCATGTTTATGGGTAAATGTAGTGTTGCTAAAAACTCCATTTGGCCGATTTTTAAATAGGGTCAAATCAAGATTTTAGCCAAAATATTATTACCTAAGCCTCGAAATTTCGCCAATATAAGTCAAACTCTTCTTATGTAAGCAAAATAAATAAGCTTTAGCAATTGACTTTTGGCCAAAATCTTAAGTTAATCGTTTTTAAAAATTTGCTAAATCGAGCCGTTTAACAAAACGCTAAAATGTGACTGTTAGATATTTTAAAATCGTTTTCTTATTAAAATAGTAATTCTTAACTATTTTTTTAAATATTACATACAACAAATAAATTGTATTTTACTTCCTTTTATTAATTTATTATTAAAGTTATTTATATATAATAAAATATATATATATATATACATCATAAAATAACCCAAAACGATAGATATCATTGCCGATCCTTTATTTAATATGGTACAGCCATGTTGTATTTTTATATAATATATTTATCTATCATAAATGAAATATTTGTATTTTCTCTATATGGTCAAAAAGTGAGGGCAATGCAAAGTCAGAAAAAGTTGATTTTGAGTGAGACCGGGGAAAGAATATAACGGGTCCTAGCGTGATAAAAAATATAACCCTCTTTAAAAAAGCATGACGGGACCATCTTCATTATTATTAAATTTTTGATCATAATCTTGGATTTTAATTTAATCTCAGAACATGAACAAATCATCATTAACAAGAAATATATTTTTTAATGTATTCGGTTTATTGATGAATTCTGTTATTTATATAGTGTTTTTGATTCCACTCCCCAATATTATAAATAGTTGTTTATTTTGTTCAAATAAATATTTAAATAGTTGTTTATTTTGTTCAAATATATATTTAAATAGTTGTTTATTTTGTTCAAATATATATTTCGGGTTAGGCCTTGTATTTGAAAAACTGGACCGAACCGGGCCTGGATATTTAAAACCGGACCGGGCCAGACAACCTTTATAAATAAATTGGAATCGAGCCGGAAACAAATTGGGCTGGATTAGGTGAAAACTAAATTCCAACCGGACCGGGCATGAAAATTTTGCCATTTGTAGACCTCTAATTCAAATACACTTAATAATTATGTTTCCCATTGAATAGGATTTTTAACCCCATATACATGTACATATTTCAATATTATTAGCAAGAAGTTTTTTCTTCATGCAATATAAATGTTTATGCTTTTTTTTATTATACAGATTCAAAATAAAAATTAATTTGCTTTGCACCAAAAACAGTTTTACCATATTTTTTAAATGAATGAACATTTAATGTCATACAAACGTTATTTATACTATAATTATGATATTTAAAAATACCCATTTATTATAGTTTTGTTAATAATAATAAGTCATTTTTAAATGATTGCCGCCTACCACTACAGCATCATGCTTAATAACAAATATTAAATAAATAAAATTTAAACAAAATCATCTTATTTTTATTGTTAATATTTATCGATTTTTTGGTAATTCTTCAAAAAATGTAATTATAAGTCAGTCTTCGATTCTCTTCCATAACTTTCGATATTTAAATAATATATACATTCCTTTATAAATAACTTTTTCTAAAATGACCTGTCTATTTTTCAAACTTAACCCTTTGACAACTTTTTTTATTTACGATATTAATATTGGAGGATAATAAAACTAGCAGTAGAATGTTAGTTGATTTATTATAAGCTCTGCCTCATCTCTTTAAATTATGGTGATGCCATGCGATGATTAACAAAAATACATTTCATTTTTTAATCTCCTTATTAATCTTATGCGTTTAAAATAATTTTAAAATATATTGATTAGATGAATTCCGATCTTTCCAATACATTATATTTATTAAAATTAGGTTTTTTTTTATCTATAATTATTTTCTAATCAAAAAAAACTATCAAATTTTTATAATAATTTAATTTAAAAAAGGTTGTGTTATAATCCCAATAATGAGACGTTGCACTTTTATTTTATTTTTAGTTTATATTTCTATTATAAATTGTATTTAATATTTTGATTATATAATATCTGATTGAAGCGAAAAGGTTTATAAAAATTTATTAGATAATCTTCTGTATTTATTTTTATCTAAACCTGCCTACTTAGAGCACTTGAGCCACTCAAATTTTTTTAAAATCTTAGTCTAATTATATTTATAGATAGATAGATGATATGAATAAGCGGACGATTTAGATATTTGCCACAGGTCTGACATTAGGCGAGTGTACTATTAATACATGTAATGTATATTATAAATATTATATTTCTTTAAAATAAATTTTAGCAAAATTGAAATGCGCCAAATGTTCAAAGACTTGCAAGGGACACGTTCTCAAAGTCGATGATAAATATTACCATAAACTGTGCTTCGAGTGTATAGGTAGGTAATTATTATAAATGTTTTATTTCTGTTTCTTGAATTAAGAAGAGGTATCTAGACCAGCGGCTTTTACCAAGTATGAGGGGATAGACGCAGAATTCAGAAAATTTTAAGGATTAAAGTACAATATCTTGGTAAAATTTAAGTGGGTTAACTTTTTTTGAATTATTGAACACTCTTCTTCAGGGGAGTAATTTTGACATTTATAATGTTAAATATTTACTATTTATTTTTTACATTTAAATATGGAATAGAATTTATTTTATATTTATCAGAAACCTGCAGGCCCGGCCCTGAAAATTTTAAAACCAAATATTTTAAATCGCCATTATTACTATAAAAATTAAAAACAAATATAATATATTTATAAAAATTCTGGCCTGCTCGAGCCTGAAAACATAAAACCTGGAAAAATTTTTTCCAAAAAAAAATCCGGGTCGGGCCGTGCAATTGGTATTTCTATAGGTCTCTGATATTGGCAATTAATCTACTTGGTAATAAATAATATATAAATATTTTTTTGCAATACGTTTTTAAATTTTGTTATTAAGAAATAAAATTTATCATTCTATCATATTTTCTTGATGTTCTTTATTTATCAAATTTTAATCGTACAGTTATAAATAGTTTAAATTATAGTCACTATGTTTTAATGAAGTAAATATTGTACTATCTTATCTTCTTGCATAGTTATTAAGTGCTACTTTTGAAAGTAGGGCGCTAACGCTACTTGGAAAAAAGTGTGCTATTAGCTACTTTTTATGCTACCTTATAAAAAAAAATGTTTAATAAAAAATCGCCCAACAGTAGCACTTGCGGGCAATGCGATTAATTATATAAACTTTTTTACAAGAAAAATTTCAAAAATGTTAATTTGATTATTATAACCCATCAAGATTGATTTATTAGCTAATGTATCTTTAGATTAATTAACTTTATTTAGCTGCTCTTTGTATTAATTAACTTTATTTAGCTGCTCTTTGTATTAGAACAGAATATAAATACTTACTTCATCAATCCCAACAATCTGCTGTCGTGATGATATATGAGACATAAATCTAATATTAAAGATTCTTGAAAATTATCCAAAATTCTTGCCATCAGATTGCCACCAAGGAAATTGGCTGAACTGTATCAATTATAAAATTAATTATGACTATTAAATTTTTGAAAGGACTGGTTCTGATGTTATAGGATTGATTAGTTTGAATTAAATTTGATTTATTGCACATTTCCTCTTCTAATACATCAAAATTATCGAAATATTTTCTAATCTCTGAAATTTTAGGTATGGGTATTCTAAAATTAAAATAGTAGATAATCATTATATTAAAATTTGTGAATGAAAACTTTAAATGTTTTTTATACTTCTTCATTTTATACATCTTAATTTAAATCCTATATTAATTTTTATTAAGATGAAAATATTTTGCAAATTTGGGGAAGGATAAATCCAGAATATCATTTTATAGGGAAATTTCGTTATTATCATCTGTTTCAAAATTCTTTTTCACGTTTAATCTCTATTAGCGGTAAAGCAAATTTTGAATTATAATATTCAATTAAAATTAAAGGCTATAAAATTAAAATTTATAAATAAATTTATTATTTTTTTATAGAAATTTTTAAAGTAGCGACATAACATGCTCCTTATCTACTCTAAAAAGGAATGCACTACTGCTCTCGCTATTTTTTTAAAGTAGTATGCTCTTGTTGGGAGGGGGCGAAATCAGTGGCTTAGGGAAATATAGAAGATGCTAATCTGTGGTGTGAAATATTTTTAGCTTATTTCGAGAACCAATTTTACTTTGACAGATAAAATTTATATTATAATCGAAAATATAGATATTTAGAGGATCATGACCAGAAATAATGAGCTTTCTTTTTTTATTTCATAATTAGAAATGTCTTAATTTTTTATTCAAATTGTGGTCTAGTTGTCTAGATCAATAATTAGATTTTATTATTATGATAGAATAAACATGATGATATTTTGATCTATTCATTCTTTTACTTTTCATATTCAAAATACATTCATTCATTATTATATTATACTTAAAACTTTTCATATCGGGAAAATAACAATAACTCTAATTTATTTAATTATGTTTTTTAACTTACTTATCAATGTATCCAAAGAAAACCATTATGTTTTTTTAGCTTACGTATCAATGTATCCAAAGAAAACCATTAACGTGATTATATTTATCATTATAATCTTTAATTATTATTATTATAATTTTATGCAAAACGATTCTTTTTTACACTACTATAATATATTCATAAATGTTAAAAAAAAGATATACTACCTCAAATTTATCAACAATGATTTACAATTTAAGCGGAAAATATCAAATAGAGGAATTGGAATTTTTATGAAAGAAAGAAAAAAAGGGTGTCAAAAATAATAAATTTTGCATGTTTTTGAAATTCATTTTTTTTTAAATATTTCCCCTACTATTCGGTAAGGTAACAGATATGGCGATACTTAGAGAATTGTTTTTTTATTTTTTTGCCGATATAAAATTAATCATATGATTGTTAGTTGAATAACTTTTTTATGCAATTTGCACTAAATAAAAAATAATCTTATATATTTAATTTATCGTAAAATTTGTTAGTTTTTTCAACTAAATTTTTGCAAAATATAAATGCCCTCCAAACTGATCTTTATTTATTTTTATTACATATTATCATATTAGATATTCAGTCTGGAAGGTTACTTCCTAAAAAATAAACTAATCACAATACAAATCATAAGAAAAAAGATGGAAAAATATCAAATTCATAGTTTTTATTCATTTCATCTATTTATTACAGGGATGCGTATCCTTGCCCAGGTTCGGTTTAAGGTTAAAAAAAATAGGTCGGTTCGGGTTGTTCAGGGAAATATTTTTAACCCGGGTTTGGTTCCGGGTTCAGCTCTGGTTTAAGAAATTTGAAAAATAAATTTTTTATCATTTATAGGCAAAATATAGTTAAAAATACAAAGCATAGTCTTGTATAGATTTAAAAAAAATTTATTTAGACGTATTTCTTTAAATTAACAATATCCAATATAATAATTTTTACTTTGACGTTCACTTTCATTTTCCTCTAATTAATAATCTTAGAGATTAAGTTAAAAATTAAAAATAAATGGCGTAAATGAATTTAATTGTTTAAAATTTGTTAACAATCCAATAGAAATTTTTGAGAATAAATTTTAAAAGTAAATGAATTAAGTTTTTATAAATTTATTAACACTTCACTTAATTGGAAATTTGAAAATATTATAAAATGTTAAGTAAATTATTAATATTTGTATTTACAATTAAACAAATATTTTATATTAATTTAAGCAATACACTGAACCCGGTTGAACCCGGGTTCAAATAAAATTCCCGGGTTCAATTCGGGGTTTTGAAATTTTATAAACGCGGTTTAGGTCGGGTTCAAATTTTTTCCCAAAAACCCGGGTTTTCTTCTCAGGGTTCGGGGTCGGTTCGAACCCCTGATTTATTACACACTGTATTATTATAAATCTGGTAGATAGTCCTTCAAGAATGACTGAGGAATCAGAAATTTTTACCTTATTTGTTGATGGGTGTCAGAAATTGGCCTATTTTATGAGGCATGAATCAGAAATCTGCTTTTATTTTGATGAGAAGTAATTACAAAATTTTACATTGCAAATTAAAATAAAAATACAACAGGCTGGGCCTAACAAACCTATATTTTGATTTTGATTAGTACTATTTAAAAATAAATTATTTTATTATAATTTAAGAGTTGTCTAACTAAAATACTAAATCTAAAAAATATTATAATAAATTCACAAAAATTAAACAAGTTAATTATGATATGATTCAATTACAAATACATATATCTGTATACAGATATTAAATATTGATTTATAAAACGGTTGTTGTAGAAATAGATAGCAATAGAGGAGAGATATAAGAACCATTTATTGACATTGGGATAAAATAAGATATAGATATTAGGCATGAAGGATTTCATAAAATTTTAACAGGCTTGGACGGGCCTGACTTTTCGTAAAATTTTATCGGGCTGGGCAAAACGATCAATAGAAATTTTTTTACGAACCGGGCTTTGGAGTCTATTCAAAAATGTCTTTAATATGCACAATAAATATTTTTAGCTACATTTTTTTACATTAATATTTGTAATTTATGATCTAAAATTTTTAATCTAGTAGATGAGGACATTGTCTACCTTATTTTTTCTATTTATTATTGCCATACAAAACGCTAGCCTAACAATGGTGTTGTCAAAGACGATTTGAGCCGATTTTTAAAACGGCTGACTCAATATTTTATTTAAAATATTGCCTAAGCCTCGAGATTTTGCTAATAGATTTCCAAACCTTTGTCCCATCTATGGGCAAAATTCTCAGGCCTGCGTAATATTTTAGATAAAATAATTTAGTTAGTCATTTTTAAATCTGCTCAAATCGAGTCGTGTAACAATACTGCTGGGCAATATTAAATTTTTAGATATAAATACAAATAATAATGTATAAAAATGTAGTTGAAAAGATTTTTAAGACAATTTTTTGAGATATTATAATCGATATCCGATAAATAGTCGATTTACTTTCAATTATTTTCATATAAAGGCCTTATGCATTCAAAAATTTTTTTTATTGTACAAATAATGACAATTTTTTCTGATATGAAATTGATATAATAAAAAAATTATATTTCAGACATATGTCCCAATTTGTTCATATTGAAGGTACTAAATATATACACTTCATTAAATAAAAATAATGGAAATTTCGGAATCAATCCTCATCAAAATAAAGGTAAATTTCTGATTCACACCTGAGATAGGTTAATATCCATCCATCATCAGGAGTAATCTGATTCCCTCATTATCAAATAAAGAAAAAATTCTGATTCCCCGTTATTCTTGACGGGCTGCTAGTATTAATTTATCCTTGAACAATAAGTTTAATCAATTTGAACATGTAGGGGTAAGAAGAATAAAAATTGGATATTATTTTCAACAGGTAACATGCATAAAAGTAAGAGAAAATTTTCATTCCCCGTCATTTTTGACGGGCTATCTACTAGTAATGTTATAAACCAACGCGTTCATTAACGAAGTTCGTTTTTTTGAAAAAAAATGATGAATGATGTTCCGTTTATTTTTGCCGAACTTTGAACGTGAACACGTTCCCTTTATTTGACGAACGCGTTCGTTTTTTAAGTTCATTCAATTTTAGGAAATTTTCTTATTTTCATTCACTGGAAAATAAATTTAATATTAATCCAAATTTTTTAAGAAAAAAAGGTAATTTTTTAATTATCTGTTTCCTTTATCATTTAAACCAGCCACTATCTGTAGAGTGTAAGCATGGATGTTATTATTTCATCATCATCTGATTATGAATAAACATTACCATGGCCCAAATATAATAAATAATCGTAGCATCATAAATTTAGTAAACTAATTCTATTCTTACCAAATGTAAAATGTGTCCAAAAATTATAATATCAGTTTCACAATCTTCAAGTTCTAATTTAGAGAGATATTTATTTATTATTTTATATAATATAACTATAAATATCTTGTTAATAACTTATATTTTATATGTTTATTAAATTATTTTTAGATTCATAAAGCTAAATTCATTAAATAATATATATTATATACAATACATAGATGTATAATAATTTAATATCTTTTAGTATTTATTTATTTTTAGCGTGATTATTTGAAATTTGTTTTTATCAAGGGTTTTATATTTTAATAGTTGAACAAAATAAAGTATTTAAAATTTAGTAATTTTCCTATTATGAGAAATATCTAGTTAAATTTTATTTGTTATAATTATTTATAATTAAATTAATATTTAAATAACCCTAAATACCTTATTTCTTTATAACTGACTAAAATTGGAACTAATATTATCCATGAAGTATCTTAATATCTTTACTTAAAAAAAATTGCTTTCTCTTAATCAGATATCATTTAAATAAAAGTAATATCATTTCTTAAAATTCCTACAACAGACATTAATTATATAGAAGCTGAATAACATTTCATAAAATATTAGGAGTTATATTTATTTATATAAATAAATTCATGATCAAAGAATGCATAAAAATTAAATTTTTAAGATGGTCAAGAAAATTAAAGATTGTAAAAATAAAAATAAATTATCATATAAATGCAAATATTTATTTATATAAATAAATTCATGATAAAATAATCCATTTAAAGATGGTTAGGAAATTAAAAAATTGGAATAAATATTAATATATATTCAGTGTTGTTAAAAAGTCGAGTTCACCTGTCGTTAGTTGAATTAGTCGACTAGCTTAAGTGGTGAACCTCAAGTCTATATACTTGAATCGACTAGAGGACGAATCTGTCGCGTTAACTTGAGAAGACTAGAGGACGATTTCAAATTGGTTAATATTAATTAAGATATTTGTTGTTTTTTACTTTACACTTCCAACTTGAGTCGTGAATACCTTAGAGGATGAATATTTTAAATTAGTTATTATTAATTAAGATATTTGTTCTGTTTTTTACATTTTTTACTTTAGACTTCCAACTTAAGTCGTGAATACTAATTATATACTTGAGTCGACTAGAAGATGAATAGTTCTATGAATTTGAGTCTACTAGAGGACGAATAGTTCTATGAACTTGAGTCTACTAGAGGACTAATAGTTCTATGAACTGAGTCGACTAGAAGACGAATATTTCAAATTAGTTATTAGTTAAGATATTTGTTATGTTTTTTACATTTTTTTTTACTTTTGAGTCGTGAATAAGAATGGGTCATTTTATGACAAATCAACCACGATTCGGCCGACCCCCTTCGATTTTTTTAAAATTTGGTAAGCAAAGAAAGGGTAGTGTAGTTGAGAAATAGCCAAAATTTTAGCCTCGTATCATTTATATTTTTGGAGATATTAGGGTTCAAAGTGGCAAAAATGACGTATTTTTACCATTATCTGCCTTCATTCAATTAAGCATATCCTAAAAACTGCATAATTGTAAATAACAAATTTAATATCAAAATTACGTACAAAGATTCTACTTTTAGATAAAAAATATTTTAAATTTTTTTCCCAATTTCCGGTCTTATTTAATATATAAGGACAAAACAATTTTTTGGAAATAATACGACCTTCAATTTTTAAAAAAAATTTAATAGAAATTATTAAACTCTTCCTTTATATTTATAAAAAAAAATTAATCTGGGACGCGGCCATCTTCATTCTCAAAATCGATAAAAATGTTTAGAAATGTGTATAAATATTGTCCCGAAAGGGGGCGTCTTTGTATAAAATTATATATTAATCAGTTTTTAATGGTTTTTCTTGGACTATTTGATATAATTTAAAGGATTATTCATCTTGTAAGTGAAAATAACAATAAATGGGCTTTCATTCAATTATAGAAATTGTCTATCGATAAATTCAATTTATTACTTTATTTATAATTTATTATAAAATTTTTTGCGCATATAACATATTTAATGAATATTAATAAAATATGTTCAATTAAGTTTCGAGTTCTTGAATATATGAATCAGAATCTTGTGCATTTCATATATGGAGCCCTAAATATTAAAAAAATTGATATAATTTAAATTTAAAAATCTAATAAACTCACTTTTAAAAGATTCTAATTTTTTGGTAGCGCATTTACTTTCTTGTGACAACAATGTATAACTACGGCCAGTAGCATTTAACAGTGAAACTAATGTAAAATATGACATTTGGGCAAGTAAAGAGTGTGGTCTATACTTGGAAATGTAAAGGAATTAGAAGGTCCGGATGGGTTAAAAACTTTATATGCTCTTTTAATTTTTCACTAAAGCAAAGCTAACCCAATTAGAATCATAAGGATACGTTAGGTATCCTGATATTTCTTCAATAATTATACTTTCATCATTATATGATAACTATTCTATAGTACTTTCTATTGAATTGGAATACATTTTACTTTTAAATTGATGTAGATCTGTTGGAATCAAGGTGTGTATTTTGTGTGTTCCAGGTATAGATCTAGTTTTTGAAAAATCTTTCCCTAAGTAATAGATCTTCGTAATCATAATTTATTTTGGTCATATATTCAAAATAAATGACATTAATATTTCCTTTATTTAACTCGTACAATTCATATGATGTGGTTATTTACTTTGAGTAAGGCCTTGTAAACTAGCTCTAGCGGCTAATCTTTTAACTGTGCCACCAATCCCATCCCCGTGTGCTATAGCAGAAAAATGCCATTTCGCCTATACTAAATCCATCTCATGATGGCAAATATTAATAAAATTTTTACGATTTTTATCATCGGAAAAATAAAAAATTTTATTTGGCCTACAAATTTTATTAATTAAAAAATTTACCAATGTTTTTTTTGAAATTATGTACTGCTATTGTATTGTGTTGCAAAGATTCGGATATCATTACATAATTTAGGCAACAAATATTGGCAAAATTATCTTTATAATATATAACAAAAGGGTGAGCAGTGGATTGAGCCCTATTCCAATGATAATTTTGTACTTCATCCTGAAGTATAAAGCTATAGTTTTCTTAAAAATCACATAAAATTAAATATTGGTCTTCGTCTAAGTTCAATTTTAGATTGTTTTGATACAACGATTGTTGCGTTGAAATAAAAAAATAGAGTAATAAAGATTCCATTTTTTCAAAAAAGGCATTGATATATTCACCTACTGGTTTGGTTATTGTTTCAAGAGTGGTTCTATCTACGGATAGCCATTGTTTGTATGTTATAAATTCGATGTCCTTAGAACGAAACAATATTTCTATTTGATCGCGTAAATGTGTTGACCCTGGACAATTATCACATTTGCCCATATAAACTGGATGGTTGAGGCGAATTACAA
This sequence comes from Gordionus sp. m RMFG-2023, assembly GCF_954871325.1. Taxonomy (NCBI): domain Eukaryota; kingdom Metazoa; phylum Nematomorpha; class Gordioida; order Chordodea; family Parachordodidae; genus Gordionus; species Gordionus sp. m RMFG-2023. The sequence continues at coordinate 27,566,912 of NC_088776.1, forward strand.
ATTATTAAGTGTAAAATATGTTTTTATGTTTTAAAGGGCAACATATCATTAATTAAATTAGGTAAATTAGATCTAATGATCATTAATTTAAAATTTTGGTGGTAGCTGCAATCACATACATGTGTACCACTACCTCCAACGAGTATACAATCTTTGAGCGAATGCTTGCAAATTTCGAAAAACCAATTTTAACACCAGGCCTCATTTCTTTAAAAAATATATGAATTTCTTTCAAATTATCTAAAATTAATCTCTTATGTATGGTATTCTTTTTTCCGTCTTTGGTCTAAATCGAAACGCAATCTTTCTTGCCTGGCATGATTCTGTTTATTTCGTCATACAATAAAATTCTTGTACAATTTTAACTGTATATTCGTCTATAGTTTTTCCAGGCTTGAGGTTAGGTGTTGATAGAAATCAACATACCAATAAATTGATTAAAAAATGAATTAATATAGTGAGCATGTATTATTGAATGATTAATCAATTTTAAAATTTTTATTTATTTTATTGATTGAAACACTTATTTATTGTTATTCTAATTTAGTAAGGCTATGCCGATTTTAGAAAATCCGATCCAATATTTATATTGTTTTAGGTTATTTTATGATAATACTTTTATTTTGTATATAATTTCATAATAATAATAAATTAATATTTGTAATATTATAAAAGTATCAAATTATTTTAAAAATTTGAGTAGAGAAAATTTTGATATTATTTTTTGGCGTCTATGAAATGCACAAGATTCTGATTCATATATTCAAGAACTATAAACTTGGTTAAATATATTTTATTAATATTCATTAAATATATGCTATATGGGTAAAATTTTTATAATAAATTATAAATAAAGTAATACATTTAATTTCTTTTATTGATATACAATTTCTATAATTGAACGAAAGCCCCATTTATTGTTATTTTCTCTTACAAGATGAATTATCCTTTAAATTATATCAAATAGTCCAAGAAAAACCATTAAAAACTGATTAATATATAATTTTATACAAAGACGCCCCCTTTCGGGAAAATATTTATACACTTTTCTAAACATTTTTATCGATTTTGAGAATGAAGATGGCCGCGTCCCAAACCAATTTTTTTATATAAATATAAAAGAAGAGTTTTATAATTTCTATTAAATTTTTTAAAAAATTGAAGGTCGTATTATTTCCAAAAAATCGTTTTTAGTCTTTAATTATCTAAAATAGCCGGAAATTGGAAGTAGAATCTTTGTACGTAATTTTGATATTAAATTCGTTATTTACAATTATGTAGTTTTTAAGATATGCTTAATTGAATGAAGGCAGATAATGGTAAAAAACGTCATTTTTGCCACTTTGAACCCTAATATTTTCAAAAATATAAATGTTAGGAGGCTAAAATTTTGGCTATTTCTTAACTACACTAGCCTTTCTTTGCTTACCAAACTTTAAAAAAATCGAAAGGGGTCGGCCGAAAATCTCATTTTTTGCTCATTTGATGTGGAATGACCCGAATTATATACTTGTGTCGACTAGACGAATAGTTCTATGAACTTGAGTCGATTATAGGACAAATATTTCAAATTAATTATTAAGATATTTGTTTTGTGTTTTACATTTTTTACTTTAGAATTCCAACTTGAATCATGAATACGAATTATATAATTGAGTCGAATAGAAGACGAATATTTCAAATTAATTAAGATATTTGTTCTGTTTTTTACATTTTTTTACTTTAGATTTCTAATTTGAGCCTTGAATAAAAATTATATACGTGAATCGAGTAGAGGGCGAATAGTTCTTTGAACTTTAGTCGACTAGGGGACGAATATTTCAAATTAGTTCTTAATTAAAATATTTGTTCTGTTTTTTACATTTTTTTTACTTTAGACTTTTAATTTGAATCGTGAATAAGAATTATATACCTGTGTCGATTTGAGGACGAATAGTTCTATGAACTTGAATCTACTAGAGGATGAGATTTCAAATTAGTTACTAATTATGATATTTGTTTAGTTTTTTACATTTTTTTACTTTAGACTTCCAACTTTAGTCGTGGACTAGAGGAAGAATTATTATATGAACTTTAGTCGACTAGAGGACGAATATTTCAAATTAGTCCATATTTGTTTTGTTTTTTACATTTTTATACTTCAAACTTCTAACTTGAGTCATTATCTTATTCCACATATTTGATCTAATAAATTCTTATTTACATTTTTCCATTGATTTCTATATTCTCAAATAATAAAATATTTTGCAAGTATCTGAATATTTTGAAATTATAACTTAACCTTGAATTTATAAAAGAAAGGCAGACGTGTGATAATCAAAACTATTAGCCGGCTGGTGAATTTTCTTTAGCACTCCTCATCTGTATTTAATATATATTTAGTATTTTTATAGTCCCTTTTTTAGTCATTCTTTTAGATAATTATTTTATTTAGTCATTAATTAATACTATTAAAATATTTAAAAAAATACCTTCTTTAGCAAATAATTATTTTTGAGTAATTGTGATGTAATATTGGTTTAAATTTTTGGGGATTATACGACTATAATCTTATAATATTATTTAGCAATTAAGAATTAATTTCTTACAATAAATAAACAATTCCATTACTAAATTATAATTATTAATTTTTTTATAATGTTTAAATTAAAAAAAAAATTATATAATATACATATATATTAGCAATTATTATTAATATATTACATTTTTTTTAAAAAAATTTTAAATATAAAATTAAACAAAATGCATAACTTAATTGTGGATTTAATGAAACATGTTGACGATTAAATAAAAACCCATCCCATCCCAGATAAAAATATTTTGTTTGAAATTGCAATTTATAAAATATAATATTTTCTTTTTAAAATTTTTATCTATAAATTGGAAGACTTTTTGAATGAGTTAAAAAACCGTATCAGGTCAATTCAGCAAAACTTTTATCGCGAAACACATTTTCGCGAATCTTTTATCACGAATGTTATCGCGAAAAGTTTTTATAGCGAAGGTAAAATCGCTAAACCAATTCTGCGATTTATCTCCGCGAAACATTTATAGCGAAGACAATTTCGCGAAGCCATTGTCATGAATTTATTTCCGTGAAACCATAACCGCGAATTTATTAGAGCGAATACATTTTAGCGAAACATTTTTACTCGAACACTTTACAGCGAATTTTTTATCGCGAATATTTTTGCGCGAAGTCATTATCGCGAGCGCATTACCGCGAAACAATAAATATATTGCGAATGCATTTAGTTAAAGGAAAGCAACATATTATTTATTATTTGATGTTTTTTAATAGAAAATGATATGCTACTATTGTAATATTATTTTTGTTACAATTTATTAGTGATTTTCACGCCCAAGATTTTAAGTAAAAAATATTTCTTGAAGTTCAAAAAATTTTTGAACATATTTTGATAAAAATTTTAGATCTTCTTTGTAAATGTATTTTTTTTGAGGAAATCTTTTGTGAAATTTATTATAAATATACAATTTTTAAGTGAAATCTTTTATAGTTTTTTTTATCATTTTTGTATCTATTTCTTAAGTATATTAAAAGAGGTGGGTTTTCTAAATAATTTTTTTTTAAATATTTATATTCAACTTATTTATGTTATTTTATATGATCTTTTTAAGAATTTAATATGACAATTGTCATATTCGTTATTTTTAAAATTTTTTGACTCAAAAGGGTAAAAGATTTATATTGTAAAGATGTTAAATTATAAATTCAATTAAGATGTTCCTTGGAAATATGGCAATTATCATAATCGGTATTTTTAAACTTATTAATTTTTTTTAACTAAAGTATGTATTTTTAACATGTTAAATTATAATATTAATTAGGATGTACCATATAAAATCGACAATTGTCATAATCATTTATTTTAAAGTTTTTTTTACAATTTTTTGACGTAAATGGGCAAAAATATAAATTGTTACATGTTAAAATAAAATTTCAGTGAAAATGTCATAGATATAAGTTACAATTGTCATAATCGTTGTTTATAAAGTTTTTTGAATTTTTTTGTTGCAAATGGGTAAAAATATAGATTGTAAACATGCTTAATTAAAATTTCATGAAGATCTACCATTGAAAGTGACAAATGTCATAATCGTTGTTTATAAAATTTTTTGAATTTTTTTGTTGCAAATGGGTAAAAATATAGATGTTAAACATGCTAAATTAAGATTTCATGAAGATTTACCATTGAAAAGTGACAATTGTTATAATCCTTATTTTTAAAGTTTTTGAATTTTTTGACCAAAATGCGTTAAAATAAGTATTGCTAGTATGTTTAAATAAAACTTCAGTGAAGATGTACCCTAGATAAGTGACAATTATCATAATCATTATTTTTGAACTTATTTAAATTTTTTTAACGTAAATGGGTAAAAATATAGATTGTAAACATGTTAAATTAAAATTTCATGAAGATGTACCATAGAAAAGTGACAATTGTCATAATCGTTATTTTATAACTTTTTTGATTTTTTTTGACGTAAATGGGCTAAAATAAGTATTGTTAACATGTTTAAATAAACAGTGAATGTACCATAGATAAGTTACAATTGTCATAATCGTTGTTTATTTTCAATTTTTTTGTTTCAAATGGGTAAATTGTAAATGTGCTAAATTAAAATATGCAAATATTTATTAGATTGTGGGATTGGTTCGGTTTTTATTAATAAGGAAAGGTACAAAGCACTCCTTGGTAAAATGTTCTCCGCATAGTTTTGAGTAGGTTTGAAGCATCTTCTCATGGCATTGGAGCATTTTTTTTAGAAGAAAATAGTAAAACTTTTCGATTTTTTAAAAATATAAACAAACATATGATACACAATATTACGTCATACAATTTAAACATTGATACTGTTTTATTTTGATAGGAATTCACTATGGTTATGAAATATATTGTTATCTGTATTATAGTATCATTAAATATCTAAATCCCAAATTTGATGAAAAATTTAAAAAAGGACAAAGACTGTGGTTAGATTTATTAAATTATTGATAATTGTTATAAATAAAATTTGTTAAAAATTATACTTTTGAAAAATATTTATTATTTTATAAATTAACTATATCTTGTTTTCTTCTAAATCTTACTTAAAATATATGGAATTTTTCTTATGGTGAGTACTTGTTTTGATATATTTAATTTATTATCATAAAATGTAAAATAATTACTTTTTTTTAAAATCAAATTAATAATTACACTCTTATTAGGGATGCACCGATATTTTTTTATTTGATCTGATCGGGCCGATACTTTATATTCTTAAAAATATCGTCGCCAATTATGATAAAATTTTCCGATCTGATACAATGGTATTTTCATTTTTGAAATATTTATTTCGAATCTCATAATATATTAGTTTATTACTTATTACAAATAGATTTACCATATAAATAAGTGATTTATCCAGGGGCGTAGAGAAGGGCTTCCGAAAAAATTTTTTTTTTAAAATTTTTTCCTTATTGCAAATAATTTTATTTAAAAAATGGTTTCAATTTATAAATAAAATTATATACGATATGAAAATGAAATATATTTAAAAAAAAAATAAGAATTTTTAATTTTAAATTATAACAAGGTTTAAAAATATATATTAAAAATTATATGTAAAATATTAAATAACAATAAAAATATATTGTAAATTTTTTCTCGCATAGTTAAATTAGATATTTATAAATTTAATAATAAATTTATATTGTTAAACTAATTAAATAGTTTAAAAATTTTAATTAATTTTTTATAATTTTTAAATAAAAGAAAATTAATTTAATTTGGTAAATATAATGAGAAAGTAAAGGTGATCGCGAATATGTTTGGGATTAAAAATTTTAAACCTAGAGTTTCTAGATATTCCAATCGCATAAATATTGATGCATCTACGATTGAGGATTTATATAAAATAAATATTTTTACTCCCCTTATTGATACATTTTTATTTCAATTAAAGGAAAGATTTATTAGTCACAATTTTATTTTAAACAGCTTTTATTTTCTTTTGCAGGGGTAATCTAAATACACTTGAAACGCGAGAGGATATTAAGAAAATCTCAGAGTTTTATTCTGATGAATTATCAGGATCGTATGATAAATTACTTTGTGATGTCGAATTTTGGTATAAAAATTTTGACAGAATAGAGTACTATGCAGGCCCTTTCCATGTATAATTGCACTTTAGATTCCCTGCATAATATCAAAAAATTGCTTTTTATCTTAGCTACCTTACCGATTAGCACCTGCACTAATGAAAGGTCTTTTTCAACTTTGAAAAGTTTAAAAACCTATTTAAGAAATAGCACCGGTAAATGCCGTTTAAATGGATTCGCAATATTAAATATTTATAAGGAGATTATTCTAGATAAAAATTTGTTTCTAGATGAATTAGTCAAATCTCAGAGAAAAGTAGACCTCTCTTTATAAATTCAAATTTTAAAATTGCTATATTATTATAATATGATCTTAGTCATAAAATTTTTATATTCAAGACGTAATTATGATGAATTCTTAGTCATAATATTTATATATTACACTATATTTAATAAAAATATTGCATTTGCACTAAGAATTAATGATCTGCATCGGGCCTAATTTTTCAAGCCCGGACCTGCCCGAAATTATTTTAAAAAAGTTTTGCCGGCCCGAACCCGAATTTTTTTTTAAAAAGTTTTATCGGCCTGGCTCGAATTTATTTAAATATAGAAATTAATTTATATAATTACTCAAAATAAAAGATATATGTTATATGGCGTCTAGTTTTTATATATAAAATCAAATATTTTTATTTTACATAAAATTTAACAAAAAATTGATATATTAAAATATATATTAAAAAATTTCCAAAACCCGACCCAACCCGGCCCGAATTTTTTTAAAAAATATTAGGCCCCACCCAGCCCGATCCTGATTTTCCTATTTTTGCGGATCTCTAATAAGAATTTTTTTGTTTTATTAATATACTCATTTGTATTAATTATATTATAATTGTTAAATTAGATTTTTTTAAATACCGCACAAGAATTACTCATATTTTATTGTAATTCTATTTTTTTTAATATAGTTATTTAGAATAAATTTTTAATATTAATATGTATAAAATATATACATTTTGAAATTTATTTTATTGTGTAAATAATGAATAAAATCTATAATGAAATTCTCTGCAAAATTTTGTATGCAAAAATTTAATTAAAATAATTATTTTGAGTGATCATAAAAAATGGGAGGTTTGGGGAGTAGTTTTATTCTTCTTTCTACACCGAATGGATTGAATTAATTTACAATTCACTAAACATTGATAAAATTTTTAGAATAATGCTTTCAGTCGCGTATTAATCATAAATTTGGCCAAAATTTTGTTACTATTATTTTTTTCATTTATGTTGGCTACGGTTAGACACCAATAAAACACAAAATTGGCAAATTTTTAAAATGCAGTTTGAGGGCGAAGCTCCCAAAATAATTTTTAACTCCCCCCCCCCTCCCATGGATCAATCCTGCTTTTGGATTCATGAATGAATATAAAGTATTGATCATGCTTATGTTTATGGTATAAATTATAGATGTAATTAAAAATTATATGAGATGAGTAGATGTATTCACTAAGTATTAAAACGATTATTATGTTTACGAGATATGATATCGGATCGGTAATAAGCCCATATTTAATATCGGTAATATCGGATCGGCCTTCAAAAAGTGATATCGGTACACTCCTATTACAAATATAGATATTGTCTGTTTTCTTATTATTATCTGTCATAATTATGATACTATTTAAAATTAAAATACAAATATAAAGTGTAAAAATTACCTTGATGCTAGAATTGTTTTTGACAGGCTGACATTATTTTTTATTGCGATGGATATTAAATGTTATTGGATGAATATTAGTATAAAGATTACCATTGGATGAATATTCCTATAAAGAATACTAATATTAAAAGTGTAATCAATTTTTTAGAAGAATACTCAGAAAAAGCATAATAGCAAATAATCTTATAAGCGCCTTCTAAGATGATGAAAAGATACTATGTTCATGTCATATATTAAATAACATAATGCTTAATATTTTAATAATTGCTTACCCGAAATAGCTTTCAATTATAAATAATATAAAAAGATTGATATGTATCATACAATGTCAACTCATTTTTAAGTTTATTAATTCATCTTCCATCTATAAAAAAAATCACGTATTCTTAATGAAACATAGAGAATTCTTAGTTTATTCTTCTGATTCTGATGAAACGTCTACAGCTACCAATGAAAGTTAGGATGCACTAAAAAAAATTATCAGCCATAAAACAACAATCAAGATATTTTGAAGTTTTAAAAAAGCAAATTCCTTTTCTTTTTTAAAATATTAGCCAGGCCACGACAAATTCGACATCCAGCGATAGGTTATTTTCTATAGCCAAATGCTTATGGAAAGAGGAACACAATTATAATAAAAAATTATGAACATTCTTCTTTTTTTAAATAAAAATGATATGAATAATTGATAATTATTTTGTTTGTTATTTATATGAAATTATTGAAATAAAAAGCTAGAATTATAATAATTTAGAATAAGTCACTGAAAGGTTAGATAAAATAAATTTAAACATAAAAATAATAGCTATTAAAGATTCGAGAAATTCAGAAAGAAATTAAAAGCACCGTATGAGCGGGTGGGTGTTGGATGAAAAATATAATATAATTACTAATCATTAAACTAGTTATTAATATTAAACATATCCAAACAGATTTCGTTATTCATTATTAACTCATATAATAGCAGTAAAGGCTAATGTTTAATCTTATCTCAAGTAATAAGAGATTGGGGGCTAAAATTTTGTTTTCAGCTTCCCAAATTTTATCAAAATTAGAAGGGGTTGGCCAGTTGATTATTGATTTGATATGGATTGACATTTGGATACTGTTTAAGACAATTATATAAATATTAGAAACCGAAGGAATTACATTTAACTTTAGCCTAATTTTATATAGATTTAAATAATTGAATATTATCACTGATTAATGTTATAAATCTTCAAATTGGATTAATATTTTCATTACTCAGATTTTTAAATGTCAGCACTTTAAAATTTGTTGCCTATAAAAATTCTCAATTTTTAATATTATATTGCTATTTTCCTCTACATTATGATAATATATACTTTTCAAATTAACAGAATGTTCTGCGCCTTTGAAGGAAATTAATTTTTGCGTGCGAGAAGGTTTTCTATATTGTCAAAATCATTTCAACCAAAAATATGGCACCCGATGCCATAAATGCGGACAATACATGAGTGGAGAAGTTATAACGGCCGAAGGAAAATTTTATCACCCCGATTGCTTTTTGTGCTACACCTGTGGGTATGAGTTTTTATTTAGTAGTTATTCTTTAAATTTAATATTTTGACTTGCATATCATATTTACTAGCAAATATTAACACTAATCCGCATACTTTATGGAATCTAAAAATATGAAAAATTTTCAAATATTTAGTCGCTTACATAGTCTTATCTACTTTAGGTATTTGTTTTTCGCCTTTCAATTTAAAAAAATTTAAGTTGAAAAAATAAGGTACTTGACAAATCATCTTAAAAAATTTATATATCTCAGGCAAACCAAAATTTATTTATGTTTTTGCGAACTCGATTATAAGTATATAATATACAATTTACCTTTAAATAAATTAGAACACCAGGCAAAAAAAATTCCAACAAGATTTATCACATTAAAATACTTTTACTTATTTACTTTTGAGAGAACTCTTTAAAATTCTATTTAATTATATTATATGATATAAATTTAAATGTTATATATACCCTTTTTATTTCCAATTATTCATTCATACACGAATTTTTAAGGAACTCAGGCAGATTAAAACACTCAATCTATAACTTTGAACTAACAATGCTCTAATAATAATAAAACTAGTTATATGTGTGTGGAGATTCTTCGGAAAACAATTTTTAACTTAAGAAAAGCATCATAATGCGCTTTTATTGTTGCTATATCCCTCGTCATTATAGGTGTTTGCAAGGAAGGGGAGGGGACTATAGAAGCTATATTATTTTGGGCGTCGGTTGGCGATGTTAATTGAGGATGGATTATAGATGGAGAGAGATCATCGACGATAGTTTTAGGCAGTAACGCTGATACAATATTTAAAATATTAAATGCAAATACTTTCTTGTATTTCGTATTTATTTGAATATTTTAGAAAGTATCTATATTTTAAATACTAAAAAATAAAAGTATTTTATATTTATCACTATTTCACGATTTTTGAATAAATATTTATTTTTTTATTATAAATTGAATTATAAATGTAGATCAGCATACAATTATTAAAATTTGTTGCCCGAGTTATCTAAAAAATTAACATCTTCCATTTTAAATTCTTATATATTTTTAAAATGAGTATTACCGAAAACAAAAATACAAGCTTTTTTTGAAGATATGAAAGATTATAGTAATCGAAGAAAAATAGTTTCTATATTAAGCTATTAATTTATAAGATATTTTTGCAGGAATTCTGTGACAACGGCAACATCCACTATATGTAATTTGACAATTTTGAGCGGAAAAAAATGTTACCAAAATCAATTATAATGAAGACTAAATGTAATATCTGCTCAACCAAATTCATAACTAAAGCAATTTCATTCTTCTGCACATGTAAAACGGTGATATTAATTATATTAACAATTATTACATAATATGATATTCAACCACTGCAGCAATGAATATATTATATATAATGTTTACGTATTACTGCAGACATTCGATAATTTTAGAAAATGGTTATGATAAAAATCTAATAATACAAATAATGAATGTGATAGCCAGGGGTTCGAACCGAACCCGAATCTGGAGAAGAAATCCGGGTTTTTGGGAAAAAATATAAACCGAACCTGAATCCCATTTATAAAATTTAAACCCCGAACCGAATCCGGGAATTTTATTTGAACCCGGGTTCAACCAGGTTCAGTGTATTGTTTAAATTTAATATAAAATATTTGTATAATTGTAAATACAAATATTATTAATTTACTTGACATTTTATAATATTTTCAAATTTCCAGTAGTGTTAATAAGTTTTAAACAACTTAATTTATTTACTTTTTAAATTTTTTTAAATTTCTCAAAAATTCTTATTGGATTGTTATTAAATTTTAAACAATTAAATTTATTTACGCCATTTATTTTTAATTTTTAACTTATTCTCAAAGATTATTAATTAGAGGAAAATGAAAGTGAACAAGTCAAAGTAAAAATTATTATATTGGATATTGTTAATTTAAAGAAATACATCTAAATAAAATTTTTTAAATCCAGAGTTGGGCAGGTCCTCCAGGAAAAGAATCTAGATACAGATACAGATTCTTTTTAAAAAAATGAATCTTAGATACAGATACTAGTATCTTTTTCAAAATATCAAAAAGATACTAGATAAAAGATACTTGTATCTTTTACTAAATTAGAGTATCTTAAATACAAGATCCTTTTAAATTATAAATACCAATTAAATTAGATGTTTATAAAATACAGTTTTTATTATTTATTTGTGAAGAACATAGCAAACACATATAAGAATTATTTGCAATAATTAATAAAATATTTATTAATAAATTAATTATAATAACCAGGGATTTTAATATTAGTTTATACCTATTAATAGCTTAAACAGGGAAGGGAGAGTAGTATATTTAATGGGAGTTGAAAATTTGCAAATAAGAAAAAAAATAAAATCAAATGATTTATTAGAATTGCAGGTTATTTTCTGTGTTGTTTTAAATATAGCTTATATTCGGAGTATATGGCTAAATGGCATCTCTAAAAAAAATATACTTGTTTTATTTTATTCATTATCTTTAATAAGTATTTATCATTACTTATTTGTGATTTTTATGTATTATTTAAATTAGTTTATTTTCTAATATGACTTATTAATTCTTGCGTTTGTAATATCATATATATATATATATCATGTAAATATCTTTTCAAATTTTTTATATATTTCTTGCAAGATCATTAATTATATATAAAAAATATCATAATGTACAACTTTATATTATAAATATTAAATACATAATTATTATTAAAAAAAAATATACATAAAAATGGATTTCGATTTTATTTATAAAAATAAATGATTTTATATATAATTTTTTTTAAAAATTTTATAACATTTTATTTTTGTTAAAGAAGCCATTTTATATCGGATCAAATTTTATAATATTGGCGGATAACCGATATTTTAAAATGGGTGAAAGCCCGATCCGATCCGATAAAAAATCGGCGCATCCCTAATATATTTTATATATAATTATTTTAAGTTCTTATTAGAGAAAATATTTAAGCTACAATTGATATATAAAATAATTAGATAATTTTAAAAGGCTCTTAATAAAATAATTATAATAAGTAGAATTTAACTTTATTAGTTACTTTTATTTATTTATAATATAAGTAAAATTACATTACAGTATTTATTTACAAAATTTAATCAATTTAAAATGCATTAAAGAAAATTATTATGTTTAATAATTAATTAATAAATATTCTGCCATATTGTTATTTTTTTTGCGCATTCTGTTTATAAAGGTGTGCGAGATTCTCTTCAGAATCTGTTTTTAGTGAAGCTGGTGATATTGACAGTTATTATCGCCGCAAGATGACCTCTGATAAATTGGAAATATTGGTATTTTTAAAAAGAAATCTTCGTTATATTAATGTTAAATATTTATTTCAAATTTCATAATATAATTGTTTATTCATTATAATATATTTGAGTGACATAAGTTATGGTATAGTTAAATTATAGATGTTATACTAATAAAGTATATTAAAAATTAAAAGCATTGGTATCTTTAGAGAATACAAAATTAGATATGATATCGGATCGGTAATCGGCCGATATCAATTCAATATCGAGAATATCGGATCGGCCTCCAAAAAGTGGTATCGACACACCCCTAAAAAATATGTATCCAAAATGATTTTAATTTGTAATCAACCATCTTCTATAAAAATTTTTAATAACAATTATCTAAGAGGGACTTAAGTATAGGTATTATTATGTTGATAATTATAAAATAAAAATATAATATACTTTAATATGTTTAACAAAGTTTGTAAAGGAGTTTGTTGAACCTTTAATAACTTTTTTACTTGTGCAATATTGACATTCAGCTTGTACCTTGTTCTTTTTCACATGAATTACTTTATAAAATTTTCCATCTAGAATTTTAAGATTCGGATTTGATTCAGGAGAACCCATCTCCATAATTTCATCTTCACTACTATGATTGTTAAACATTTTACAAATTAAAAAATATTACATATAAAATATATCCTTCTCTTATTTAGTTTTGGTGTTGTTATTTTTAATCTATCTATCTTTATGACCTATAACATTTCCAACTAATTTTGGTTATCAATATATTTAAAATATAGCGGGAAAAAATAAAGAAAAAATAATACAAGATTTCACGAAGAAAATAAAGTTACATTGTGTGATATGTAAATGTTTTAAACAAGAATATTAAAAAGAATCTATATCTGTATCTTTTTAAAGAAAATGAAAATGAAAAAGATAAAAGATTCTTTTCAAAATAAAGGATCTTAGATACAGATATTAGTATCTTATTTAAAATGTCAATAAGATACTGAGTACAAGATAAAAGTATCTTGTATCTTAGATACAAGTATTCGCGGTACTGCCCAACTCTGTTTAAATCTATACATGACTATGCTTTGTATTACCTATATTGTATTTTTAACAATATTTTGCCTATAAATAAAATAAAAAATTTATTTTTTATACCAAATTTATATCTAGTTTTATGATTTAAATATAGAATTTTTTTTATCAATTCAAAAATCCTTAAACCCGAGCTGAACCCCACCAAACCCGGGTTCAAAAATATTACCCTGAACCTAGTTCGAACCCCACCTATTTTCTAACCTTAAACCGAACCCGGGCAAAATATTTGCCGGGTTCGCATCCCTGGTGATAGTAAAACAAAAATCGACTTGCAAAAGTATTTATTTTTGCAAAAGGTTTTCTTCAAAATTTGTATTTAAATATTTTTTTGAAAATACTCAATAAGTGTTTATATTTATACATTTTTATCGTATTTTATTTATATTCAAATGTTTTTTTTTCAAATTTTCGCAATCTTGGTTAACAGGTGAATATCGGGCATGTTGTAAAAGAATTGTGAGCCTTAGTCTTAGTGGTCACTGAATGACGAATAAATTTAGGAGTCGTGATTACGGTTAGAATAACATCAGGAAAAATGTTCAAGAGTACCTGAAGTTAGTTTAGAATGTAAGGTATAGTTTAGATCCACACTAAATAATTTTTTTTATAATTTCCAGAATTGAAATTTATTTTACTTTAATACACCATTTTATTTTATTCCAAAAATGTTTACTTTTGTAGTTATTAAGTGTACTAATGCATTTTTGTATATCCTATATATTGACACTTATGTGGAGCCTAACCCAAACCTCTCATTCTAAACTAACCTCAGGGCATTATTGGATCCTTTTTTGTTTTAAAATCTAACCATAATCTATGTCATATTGATATGTCGACGATCCCTCCCCATCACTGGTTCACCCTTACCTAAAACCTGAGCTAATTGTCGCTTAAAATGTTTAATGCCAGCATCTATAATGACGAGGGATATAACAATTTTGTACCTTGCCTTAAATTGGAGAAAAAGATAAAGTAACTGATAAACATAATCTACACAGTTTAAAATTATTATATAATAACTAAGTCTAAGATTTCAAAATCTGATGATTATTACCTCATATTTTGATAAAAATTTTACACCACTTCAATTTTTAATTAAGCTTCTAAAACTTATTGACAATTATTAAAATGCAAATGGGCCAAAATTGTAGAGAAGGCTGAAACATCAGGCTCATATATTGCATAAATAGCTCGAAAGCATTAATTTATATTATCTGTCTAGGAACCATGACCTATCAGATTTGTTATCAAAAAAATGAATTAAGCCTACTTTAATCCATATCTCCCAAGCTTTTAATTTAACCACTAGTCCCATCCCATATCTTTCTAACCTAAAATTTTACTCCTTATTCTTACCTTAGTTATTATACATGCCTTAATTTTAAATTATTACAGCTAATTAAAATAATTCCTTCAGTTGAATCTTACGTGAGTTGAGCTTATTATATTATCGAGAATGATTGAGATTTATGAAATTTTTTGTAAAAAATGTTGGGTAAACTATAAGAGAAATTTTAAATTTTCAAGGGATCCCAGGAAATTTCCCTTGTGTTACATCCCTACTTATAATGTACAAATTAAAACCATTTTTTAAATGGCTTATCTAGTCCACATCTATTGACGTCTTCCTAATGATACCAGGTATGGGGCTCAAATCTTGTTTAGCTATTACTTATTTTGTGTTATTCATTGATTTATATAATATAATAATATGAAATCATAAACTTTACCAAAAATTATTTAAATTCGTTACTATATAAAAAAAGTGTAAAGATGGCTCCCGGTAACGAGATACTCGATACCGGAAATGGTATATCTTGCGACTTATGCGCATCTCGTCTTAAACTCCCTTCTCCTATTAAATCTGTATCACGTGACGTTGAGACTCGACATATGGGAGATCATGGGCTTGATGCCCGACCAATCATTAACGGGGATTTGGGATCTAACGGTCATCCTACACCGGACCATGTGACGATTAACGGGTTTGAGTAATTGTTTAATATAAAAAGGTTGAAAAATGTTAAATTGTCAATTTATTAATTTAGATTTCTTTATGCTAATAAAAATCATTAAAATTAACAAAAGTTATTATGTATAAAAAACCTAGGATTTATATTAGATTAATGATTAATATGAATTATATAAATACTTTCATAAAGTTTAGTATTTTGGATGGAAAAATCTCTTTTAAATAAGTCTTGTTTAAATGTTTAGATTTTGAGCCTCAAACTGAGCCAATAAACCGAAATGAACCGTTATATGAACATCACAAAAGAAGAGAACCGAACCGGTAGGTATACTTAGACCTGTGCGCTGGCTAGGTGTCGGCCGGCAGTCGATATTTTTTTCTACGTCGAAAACGCCACTGTTTATTAAAATTAAGCCGGTGCGCCGCCGATTTTTTTATTGACGGCTCATGGCCGACGCTATTTTTTTAAAAATACCATATTTTATACATTTTTATTCTAATAATTGGCCAACATCATTGTTGTAAATTTTTTATGTCGATCAAGATTTTGATGAATTCTTTTATACCTATTTTAACATCATTTTTATTTTAGAATTCAATCGAAAATCTAAAATTCCAAAAGTTTTTTACATATTTTTAAAATGAGACCCAATGTTAAGGGTATTTGATTAGGTGAATATGAATACTACTTATGCTTGGGTCAAGGTTTACATAATATGGTTACAATGGATGGTATTAAAAATTTTATGTTGAATTTCTTTTCTAAAGAATAAGAAAAATTATTAGTGCTTTAAAATATAAAACTATAGAGATTGAATTTGAGTTCAAGGCAGATCAAAGAAAATGCCTAAGTACAATAGATCTAACATCGGATATGCTAGATATTAGCACTGATCTATACTTTGATACTTGGTTCTAATTGGCGATAAACACATATTAAAACGGTAAAATTGAATGTCCCAACCTAGGTGGCATAGTATATTAATTATGCTTGAAACCATAGCTGAGGCAAATAAAAATTTAATTAGTAACGTTTTGAAAAGAATTGGGAAACACTATCTCAAACTATGAATCAGATCTACTAGAAGAACTATTAGCTTTTCTTTTAAAATTTAAGGAAACTGTAAAATTTTTATCTGCACAAAAAGGCCTACCTTAAACCATCAAATTTTAGAAGCGAATCTAAAACAAATTTAATAATAATAAATGTAATGATAGCTCAGAAAGGAAAATATGCTAAAAAAAACTTCGTTACGATTTCTGGTTTATGATTTGCAAATAATAATATATAAGTATGTTCATTTATTTAATTAATTTTTTATTTCAAAAATAATTTAAGTGATGACTTCTCTTCTAGACCCTAAATTTCAAAAATTGAAAATGTGTCAATATATATAATATAACAAAATTACTCCGCGTCAGAATATTATAACATCTTAAACGTAGTGCGATGATATTCGGGTAGTAAATATAGCGGGAATTAGGAAATTAATTCAAATTATTTGACAAAATTAGCAAGCAACTAAACATTCAACAAGTACAAATTATGATTCCACTTTAAGTGACTTAGAACAAAAGTGCCATATTCTTCTCGGAAAACACCATTCACAAGAGATGTTCTAAATTTCTGGAGAGAAAAAAGGAACGAGCTTCCTAATCTTTCCACGCTAGCTAAATAAAAATTATGTCACGGCATTTAGCACACTTAGTGAAAGTTTTTTATACCCCTGCATTATGTCGTAAAATTAAATAAAATTATTTTTATACATGATAATTATAAAATTACAAAATCTATTTTTGAATTTATAATGAGTTTTCTCTTCAATAAAATTCTAAAAATGCCTAAATTTTAATTTTATTTTTCTTAAAAAGATTGATTAGTAATTAAAAAAATATATGTCATAAAAATTTTATAACGGTGCGTCTTTAGGCAACTAAAAATCGACACGTCGTTGGCCGCCTATTAGAATTTCGAAACTGACGCCGGCCGCCGATAGCTTCATCAGCGCACAGGTCTAGATATACTCAAATAATTTAAAAAATTAATAGTACAAAATTATGTGGTTATGTTACTTAATTTGTTATTTTTTATTGTTGATTATAAATAATAAAATTATGAAATTTAACATATTTTCTTTTTTTGTGCCAGGAACAACTGAAAAAAAACCCTATATAAATTTATTTAAAAATAACTGGAATTAAACCAAACCTTTCATTATATTATATATAATGGTTCGACACTCTTGGCTTGTTTGTATCCTATCCATTTGAAAGTTTTAATACATCTAAATATTATATAGGGATGTGGAACAAGATAATAATAACCTTTAAGAAATCATTAAAATTAAACCCTCGCTTAATATCTGATGTGCAATTGCTGCTAAATATAAAATTATCTGGTTTTGGTTATCCCATTTTAGCCCTTTTAGGCATGAGAATAGATCATCTTCAATAGAACAATATTAAAATTAAATATATTTTTAATCTTTCAAATTTACTACACAAGTTATATATTATCTGTAATTGAAACAGGAATTAATCCAATATGATATTTATCCAGGTTAAATAATAAAAGATAATATTTATGTTTTTAAAATTATAAAGATTAATTTATATGATTAAATAGATAAATTAAGGTGGTGGTGCAATTAATGCAACATTCCCCTTTAATTAATTTCTTCTTTTTTTTATAAAAATGCTACGCCTCCTGGTATGGCTGGGATGAAGTGGCACCATTCATACGATACCACTTTTTTAAACCATATAGATTAAAATTAACCTTTTCCTAAAACAAAAATTTATCAGCATTTTTTTTCGCACCTGAAAAAGTACTTATATCATTTTATAATTCTGCTAATTCAAATTCTTGATTTTTATTCCATATGTATAATATAATAAAAATATTAACTCATATACATAGTAATTTGGTTACTCTGATGAATGAATCACCTTACTCACAAGTTCCTTGCTCTCAGTCAAAGAAGACAAATAATTTGAGCGGCGACAGCATCAATAATAAGCTTATCAGTGCCGACGGAACTATTATCGGACCTCTAGATTCTCTGAAATGTGAATCATGTCATGAAATTATAAAGGGCCAATTGTTGCAGGTTATTAGTTTCATTTTAAGAATTTTCTATTATTAGATTAATTATAACAATAATAATTTTAATTAATGTATCCTCAAACTATTTGTAAAAATTTTTATTTTTGCTGTACACTGGTAATTTTTAAACAATTATAAAACCAAAAATATCTGGATATAATTATATTGAAATATAACTTTACATCAAGTTAATTTAATATGAGAAATAATGTTGCGAGACAACACTTATAACTTTTAAAAGACAATATTTTCAAAATACCTGACCAGGCCTCAAATTTTTTAAAAAAAATACATAAGCCAGGGTGGGGTGTATATTTTAAAACCTAATATTTTAAATCGCAATTATTAGCTATAAAATATTTTAAAAATGTAATATAATTTTTAAAAAAAGCCAGACTAGACCATGCAAATGATACCTCTGCAGGTCTCTGAAATATATAATTGAGACTAGAAAAAAAATTTGAAAATTTGAGATTCCTTTAATTGAGTGACGAGTTTCCATATCAGCTTATCAACATATATTATATTCAATAAGATATTCTCTTCATAAGAGAAAAAATCATTTGAAATTTGGGAAATAGTTAGCTTTAAGGTACGTAAATTGAAAAAGGAGCCATGGGAGGACATCATATTCAACGATAATCAAAATTTGGTATAAGATTTAGGCCTGCGAAATAGGATAAGACTCCACACATAAGTTTTCAGATAGTATAAATTATGGTACGAGTGGAATGATTGCATAAACCTTGGATGTATTTTCTTTATGAATAATAATATACTAATATCACTATCCTCAACGAAGTACTTATCCCATTACTATGAAATTATATCTTCCATGTCTTGTTATGCTGCATTTGCAAAACCTTACAAGGATCATGATATTCACCTATTACCATTCTCCAGATTTTAATCCTATTGAAAACATAAAACTTAGAAAGCAGCGATGTAGAACAAGGGATTCTCTGAACAATCGTTTATATTGAAATCGATATTCCAGAATATCTGCCAGAATCTTATTAATTCATTACATATCTGAATTTATAAAGACAAAGGTTGATATAACCCAATTTTAGTATCACTAACAAAAATGATATTTTAGCATCGTATGGTGATAATTTTCAATAGAGTTACATATTTATCATATATTTTAATGATTAATTTAATTTAATTATATCTATTTTTATTCATTATATTATTGCTATTATATAGTAATACGTTTTAAGAAAAATTGGGCCCCCCCCAAAAAAATAATTTCCCTGGCCCTCCAAATTTAAAAAAAATGGACTGCTAAAACATGAAAGCTCATTTAAATTCAATAACAATTTGGCATGATGAAAATCTTAATATAAATAAGGATACTGAGATAACAACAATTCTGATAAGCCAACGAATTAACTGTAATCCTTATCATCTTAAATCAATATTTGATTTGATGCATTTCTTAGCATATGCTACCTTTTCATGGGACTGGTTCTATATTAATTACGGATGCAGCAAAAGATGAAAACATAATTTAATATTCTGGACTATTTATAACAATGTTTTCATAAACCATCCAAAAAGATCTTGAATTAAATAAAATTATGAAATTAATATCCATAAATACCCAATATACATCACCCCAGATTCAAAACGAAGTAATATCTATATGGCAGATATGGTGCTTGAAATATCTTAGATAAATATAACAAAAGTGATACCTTTTTTGTCTTAAGACTGATGAGGCAAAAGATATAATTATTTGTTATATTTTTTATGGAGAAATCTAACAAAATTTAATAGGAATATAATTTACAATTTTTTTCTGCTGAAGTTATTACTTTGCATAAAGCAACTTAATGAGTTAAATATTAATTTAACGAATATAATATGCCAGACATATGATGGTGCAAACGTCATGTCTGGCCGAAATGGAGGAGTGCAAACCCTACTTTAAAAAAAATTAATAAAAAAATTCCCACATTGCTACAACCACAAGTTGCATCTTGTGGTTCAAAATTGGTATAATAATATTGTTATCATTTCTAATTTTTTTAAATTTATTCAATGCATTGTATTATTTTTTTTGGCGTTTTAACGTATCCTGTAAATATACAGGCCATACTCTTAAGAGACTTTTAGACCAGAGGTGGACTGGTCATTTAGAAACATCTCGCATCATTTATGAGAATTTTGAAGCTATTGGTGAAGTATTATTTTACTTTTCTAATAGAACTCTTAGCTCAGAGGTTTTCACTCATGATCCAGTCGAAGCCTCTCGTTTTTTCATCTCAATGCGTTAATATAAATTACGTTATATTATCCATTATAATTTATGAGATATTAATAATAATAAATCCACTAAATAAGTATCTACAGTCGGTATAATCTAATAAATGCTAAACTTGCATTGATTTCACGATCAATATATTAAAAAAATAAAAGAAGCGATAATTGTTTTGATTTGATTATAATTAAGGCTGAATAACATTCAAAATTTAATATTATCCCCCAAAAATCATCAAAGGTAAAGAAACGCCTACAAATTTTCAAGATTTTATAGTTGAGACCAAATTACAATTTGATTGTGAAAAATACTCTAATTGGAGTTTTTTAAAAAAGAATTATTATGAAATCATTATTACTTTGTTGATCGTTTTTTAGATAGATTTACACAAGATATTTATATCTTCTATAATGTTTTAATACTGCCCCCCCCATTGACCATGATTATTTTATATCAGATAAAATGGGCCCATTAGAATCATATTAAACTTAAATATGGAAACGCATAGTGAAATAAAAATAGCAAAAGGATATTAGCTGCAGAAGTTAAAGAAATACATAATTTTCAAAATATCCTAAATATTATGTATAAAAAATATCATCTTGCATTTAAAGAATTGTATAAATGCTACTCAGCGCCATCATCATTATCAACGGATTCTTGAAAGGCCTCATTCTCTAGACTAAAGAGTTCTATCGAGCCATAGGGAATAAATGAAAGATCAGTGTAAACAAAATTTAGTTAATGGCTTACGAAAAAAGAATAATACATAATTTATTTTTTAATTTATTTATTTTAAAATAAAAATCGAATCATTTTATAGTATTGTTTTGTATATTCATATTATAGTATTATTTTGTATCCAATTACATTTACAAATTTTTTATAAAAATAGCAAAAAATTTATATGAATGTTTAATTATTTGTTTTATTTTAAAAAAATAGTGCCCCCCCCCCCAAGTTAGCAGCTGCCTCCCAGCGGGAATGTTCTGGCTACGGCCCTGGTCGCATAGATGATGTTGAACAGAATTAAGGATTTTAATCATACATTCCATCTATAGTTTACCAAATTATAAATCTTTTAGACTAATTTAAAATATGGTTTAAACTGTAATATCAAAAAGGTCGAAAATATGCACCGTAGAAATGTCATCTTCATCTATGCACCTTATCAAAACATTAAGAAGGGTTATGGCTAGACCTGTGCGCCATCTCACTAATACGCTGTTCCTGGTATTTTTGACCACACCGATGCCGTATCCCAAAAATATCAGCTCTCAATACGCCGCCACCGATGTAAAAATTCGGCCGCGTGGCGGTGTGATATATATTTATTATTATTAAAAATAATATATATATTATCTATGAATTATAATTAGAAGAAAAATATATTTAAAATTATTAAAAAATGCGATTATAATTTTTAAAATGAATAAATATTATTCATTTTTGTTTGGAGCATAGAATGCATAATCTAGTGACATAGAATAGAAAATCTCATTAAAAAAGTGAAAGAAATTTTAGTTGCCTAAGATTAAAAACAGCGGATTTTGAAAATATAATCGATATTTTTAGATTTGGGGATCTATTTTACGAAGATCGCTTGATGATGATAGTGCAAATCAAAACTCATATGAGAATAATATAAAACCTTAGAATTCAAGGTGCCTACACGTTGGTATAGTATTTTAATAATGTTAGAAAGTGTGAGTGGCAATAACAAAAATCCTATGAATATTCTATTAGGAGAAACCGGATTTCAAATTATTTAACTCTGATTGGGACTTGGTGTATGAACTTTTAAATTTTCTTAGAACCTTCAAAATAATTTAAATTTTTATCCGCCCATAAAGGATGTACTATAAATTTATCCTTATTATTTCATAGTGAAATTAAAAATAATGTAATCGTAAAAGAATATGTCCTCCCATCGCATCCCTTAAATAAAATATGCTTAACAAATTTGACCATAGATAATAACCGGTCTTCAGGTAGTATTTTATTAGTTTTTTATTCATTGAACATACTGAATAAATATTTAACGGAAAAAATATTTATCCGGTGTAATTTTATGTACGCTACTTCTCTTTTGCCTTATATGGACTAATTAACCGAATGTGAAACCGCGAAAGTTGCTTCAGAATTCTATTTTCTTAAAGCTACCAAGAACTTATCAAAAGAATCTGGAACAACAAGACTATTTAACTAGTCTAGAAAAAGAATATTTAATTATTTTCGCCTTATAATTTAGAATAAAAGATGTCTGATTTTTGGAAGATAAGCATTGTATCTTCCTAAACTTTCTATTAACTTGAAAGCTCCTTTGTATTCCCGCTACGATTACACCCAGCGAGCGTGTATTGGCCTCATTCTGAACTCTAAAATATTATCATTATGTCCTATAAATCTAAATAAAATATTATACATGAGAAAAATATTTAGCGCCTCCGCCGATTTTCGTGTCAGCATCTAAATCGGTACGCCGCCGCCAGCCGATCGTTGGCGCACACGTCTAGTTATGGCACATGAAATCTTAATTGACTTTGAATAATAAGATTCTTTGATTTGATATGGATTCAATTTTTATTTAGTTTGCAGATTTATTTGTAATTTTTTTTAGTATTTTGATTTACAAATGATGAGATCATAGAAATAAGGGGAAAATAATATATCAGAGAAAGAATAAGGAGAATTATAATTTTAAAAAAATTCTTATACCTTTGGAAAAAGCGATGTGCTTATGAATCTGTGGTGGCTAGATCATTATATTATTAATTTACTATTTTGTGAAAATATCAATGATTTTTATATTTGATAATATATAATAAAGGCTGGTGATAAATTTTTCCACCCCGAATGCGGTCGATGTATAATTTGTGATCAACCCTTCAAAGAAGCGGAAGATGTATATTTATTAGGTAAAAAAAATTATTATTATTTCCATTGTAATATCTCTATATCATATATATTTATAAAATGAATATTTTAATTTAAAGATTTATTCATCAAATTAATTGTTAAATTTCATTTATACCATAATTTGACCTATTATGCTACCATATTTCTGTCTTTACTCTTACCACTTTCATCAATATCATTACCTCTTTTATTGTTGTGCCGCACACCCCCATGCTTGAACTAGTTGAACCTTTTAGTGCTTGATTCCCTTGTTTTTTGTCATATAGCACCATGATTTCATCTTGAAATTGGTTAGCAAAATATTTACTAAATATTTTTATTCCATATTTTTACGATAATAATTTCTAAGTAAAAAAAAGAATGCATGCAAATTACATCTAAAAATAATAATAGTGAATGAATGCGTGTTCAATTTCCTTTTCGACGGTCCTTTTTCCTCCAAACCTCACCTCATATATTTCCATCTAGGTATTTCAGATCTTTTAACCAATAACAGGTCTGAGACATAAGATCTATATTACTAAAAATGGCATAGTAATAGCCTACCATAGGATCAGTTCCTCTTTCAGAAGATAACCTTGCAGAGCCGAAAACAGTATCCATATGATGAGTCAGTGTCGACAGTATTTTTGTGTAATATCTATCTATCTTGGTAAACCTTTTCATATCACAGTGACTGGAGAAAAGATCTAAAATACCTATCTATGATAATCATTCATTTTGCCCCAAGAGGGCAAGGTGGTTACGGCTTCCCATACGCTTTTCTAACAAAGGAGAAGTTAGATCTTATAGTTATGAACATCCTCAATATTTTATTTATATTATTATTTCCTATATCCATAAAAACAATATATATTAGTGATCTGCATCGGGCCTAATTTTTCAAGCCCGGCCCGAAATTTTTATTAAAAAGTTTTGCCAGCCAGGCCCGAACCTGAATTCTTTTTAAAAAAGTTTTGCCGGCCTGAACCCGAAATATTTAAAAAAAAATTTAATATAAAAATTAATTTTTATTATTACTAAAAATAAAAGACATATGTTATATGTCGTTTGGTTTCAATAAATAAAATCAAATATTTTTATTTTACATAAAAAATTCAATATAAAATTGATAAAGATATATTTAAAAAAATTTCCAAGGTCCAACCCGACCCAATCCGAATTTTTTTAAAAAATATTAGGCCCGGCCCAAACCCGATTATTTTAAATAGAATTAGGCCCGGCCCAAAGCCCGTGTGGGCCGGGCTTAACTTTGCAGATCTCTAATATATATCAATCTATTTTATTATCTGACCCTAATGTATAATTTTCTATTCCATATTTCCAAAAACAAAATAATATATTCAAATTAAAAATCAGAAAAAAATAATCATTGAATGAATGTGTCTTTTTTTTCCTCTTTTTCTAATCGTCACCTCACATATTTCCATATTTGACATCTCCCATCTTTATCTGGATTTCCTCCTATCTTGTGCTATTTTTCCTTCTATGTTTGTTCCTCTCATTACCCCATCATCTATAGCTTGCGAAACCTTTGTGTTAATTTCATCAGCTCCTCTAATCTCTCCTTCTACTATCTCAGTATTGAATTCCCTAGTACCAAAATCCAAGTTTTTAATCACTCTTCACCATGTTAATTTTTCAATACTCTTCATATCATGTACTCGTACACCAATGCTAGGATTCCTTTTATCTTTCATACAATTTCGACTACCAAATCCATTACTCCTCCGTGGCCATCTATTCTATTCCTCTCCTCCTTTACTATCTCTAACGTTTCTTTTTCCTTTTTTGTATGTGATTAATTTTATAAACGTGTACCGTTAATTCATGTTATAATTATCTATCATGTTTATATGTTGTTGTACTATTATATATGTTTTATATGTGTGATTACTGTTACAATTATGTCTATATCCTGTTTAACTTCAATTAAAGTTACAATAATATATAAATTTTATTAATATTTTCTTATTTCTATTAATTCTTATTGTGACAATTGTAAAATTTGTTTATGTGTGCTTGTATTACAATAGTGTATATTTAATTCTTATGCCGTTTTAATTACAAAATTTTATTATTCCCAATTTAGGTGTAGATTATTAAATAGTATTACTTAAATATAATTTATAATAAAGATGAAGATGTAATTAATGATTAATAATTTTTAATTACTAAATAGTGAAAATATTACTAATGAATCATATAAAATATTATGCCAGTGAAAATATAACTTAAATTTTAAATAATTGTAACTAAATAAGAAGATTTAAAATTTATGATAGATAAAATATAATTAAAATTCGTATTTTGCTTCACGACCTCTATTTTTCTACCTTTCATGTTCTCTGTTTTCATTCCTATCTTATCAACCCTTATTTCTGCTCTACTCTTCCGTTCCCCTTTTCTCCCTTCCTATTCCATTTTCCTTTACCCTCCTCTCATCTTTTCCTTTAATTTATTTTCTCTCTTCATCTCTTACTTTCTTTCCCCTTTTTCCAATCCAAAATTTCAATATTCGAGTCGTTCTTCTATGAATACTCCTATTATAACTCTCGTCCTAGTTTTATTACTTTATTTTCTTATTTAATTTGAATACTTCATTAAATTATTCGCCGATTTATGTTATTTATCCAACGCTCAATTCTATGTCGAATTCTCCTACAAATAATTCAATTTCATATTTTGACTCTTACGATTACTTTTATTATATTCACAAATTCCGAATCGAATTTGAATATGAATTAATTTAATTTTTCATAATTCGTCATTAGTCTAACCTCTTAAGTAACTTCTTCCTTACTTATTCTCTTCTCCTATTATAAGGAATTTGTTCCCTGAATTCTCAAATTAGAAAATTTTGATTTATATAAAAATGGTTATAATTATTTTTTATAGGCACTGATATATGGCATTCTTATTGCGCCTTTCCTAAAGACAACACCGTAAAAATATTTTCATAAATTTATTATTTATTAAACACACCTAGACCTAATCAAGAGCAAATCGAATCTTCCATTCTTTTTAAATAATTTGAATAGTAATGAATATAAATAGCAGAGTTGTTACTAGATACAGATATTTTAATCACAAATCTATCTAGATACAGATACCACATTTTTATATCTAGATACAGGATCTAGATACTTGTATCTAGATCCTTTAACAACTCTGATAAATAGTAAATTATTGCTTTTGTTCGACTACAAATAAACAATTATCTGATAATTTGTTTTAATAATATAAATATTTATTTGTTTATTCTTATGGCTTCCTTACACGATTTTGAAACTTTTGATAATTATAACCCCCCCCCCCCTCTTCCCTTTTGAATTTTATTACAAATTTTATCCAAAAATCAATATTTCAAACCCTTATAAATTAATACTTTTTTTTAAAAAATTTATTTTATAATAAATTATTATATAATGCTTGTGGATAATATAGTGACTATAGGCCTACAAATGGGAAATTTGAGACCCAGCCAGGTTGGGATTTAGTTTTGCGGCTCATTCAAATTTTTCCTGGCCCGGTTTTAATCTTTTACTAAAATTGCAGGCCGGATTTTTTAAAATCCAGATAAATATCCTATGAAAAAATAACCAATAATGATGAGAATTTCGGTTTCATGATTTTCTTATTAAGCAATAAACACAATTAGGAAAAGTAAATCGTATTTATGAATGAATGATCATAGTAGCAAGTCATTTAACAATTAAAATTATAAGCAAAATAAAATATATTACTTTAACAAATTAGGTTTTAGAATTTTTTTTTATTCTCTATTAAGCGCACCATGCCTCATTGCTTTTTTGCCGGCCAGACCTATTAATTTTTTCCTCGGCCCATCCAAAATTTTTTCAGATCTTGACTGATAATTAATCTTGATGTTTATTAAGTTGACAAAAAAATTCTCACAAAAAGTGGGTCCTAAATATTTATTAAAAATGTGCTATCCCAGACAGTTTTTTTAGTGAATTAGATGTTTAATTAAATTTTAATTTGAAAAATCAAATATATCGATAAATTAATCTCCTTGATCTTTATTTAAATAAATAAAAATTATTTTTAAATGTAAATATACATTCCAAAAAATGGGTATAGTTATTTTTATCTAAATTTATCAATTTCTATAATAAATTACAGTTACTACAACATTAATTATTAATTTACATTTCTATTTAATGTATGGTTCAAAAAAGTATTCATTTGATGCCAGTCATTCAGCCAACACTAGCTTTTTCTCCCGTGGTTCAACTCCATATTCTAGTCTTGATAGAAGCAGAGTACAAAAATTTCTCGATATTATGACTGCTAACATAATTTTAAATAAAAAATATTTTTTTAATTATATTTTTTGTTATCTTTAAAGATAAAGCAATTTTGAAATTTCCAATAAACTTTAAAATAAATTGTTCGCAAAGAAAATAAAACTAGCAGATATGGTCAACATTGAAATTTTTTTAGATTTAATGTGAGTTATTTAATGAATGATATGATTTTCCATTTATAATTAGAATCCATATGGTGGTGGGCTATGTTATTACCCCCATCAAAGCAATAGCGTTTACGAATATGATACCAACAATGAATGGGGTGTAGCTCAAATCTACACTATAAGCTATTTATATCCCGGTAATGATCAAGGCTATCTTAGAACCACTCTCCCCATCAAAGTTCCCAAGTCGCCACATTTTCACAGACCTCGTGAGTCATCATACTAATATTAACATTTGCAGCCAATTACTGTAAATTTCAAAAATTTATGTTGATATACCTCTTGTTTATAATTACTAGTCACTTTATTGATTTTTATTAAAATTTCATCTCAAAAGATTATTATTTTATAACCTACAGCTAAAATTAGTGTAATTAATTTTATTAATGTAAACTCATTCAATGTTATATAAATATTAATCCGTATTAGGCTAAAAATATGCAAATCATAATTGATTGATATCCTTAATTTTAATTTAAAATAATTGTGTAGCTGGACGATTTACCTATCACAGAGATAAGGGAAGATTTATGATACCGGCTAAGAAGAAAGGGATGATTGCCATGGGTGATATTTTATATTATTTCTAAAATTTTTACTATTTATTTACTAAAATATTTATGATAACATTTAAAAATATTTATGATAACATTTAAAAATATATATCATTATAGGAATAATGAAAAGAATATACTAAAATAATATCGTCGGCCTAGAATTGGAGTGCTCCACTTGCGCAAATGTTTAAAATGAGAAAATCAACATTAAAGTTTAAAATCAAATATAAGAAAACCTTATTGATCAATTTTGATAGAGCTATAACTTTGGCAAAAATTAATATTTTTTAATCTAGTTTTTATTTATATATATATATTGGCACTAAATAAGTTATTATCCACTTCTAACTCAAAAATTTTGAAAATATCGAGTGGAGCACTCCAATTCTAGATCGACGATATGTCATTAATGCGAAATTTTTTCACGAAAGGTATTAACGCCAAAATTTTTGGAGGCCGATCCGATCCGATATTCCCGATATTAAATTAATATCGGCTGATTACCGATCCGATCCGATATCATATTTAATTTTGTATTCTGTAAAGATACTAATGGTTTAATTTTTAATATATTTTTTATTAGTATA
This sequence comes from Gordionus sp. m RMFG-2023, assembly GCF_954871325.1. NCBI lineage: Eukaryota > Metazoa > Nematomorpha > Gordioida > Chordodea > Parachordodidae > Gordionus > Gordionus sp. m RMFG-2023. Next base: position 27,596,597 of record NC_088776.1, read on the forward strand.
ACATCTATAATCTAACTATACCTTAACTAATATAATTTAAATATATTATAATGCAGTTATAGTTTATTCAATTGCAATTCGAAAAGTATATAAAATATTTTTATTGCTAAATTACTTTTATATAATAAGTAATAACATTAATCTATATACATAATAAGTAATGAACAAATATATTATGAAATTTGAAATAAATTTTTTAAATAATATTTAACATTGATATATCGAAGTTTTTAGAAATACCAAAATTTCCAATTATCAGAGGTCAGCCTGCAGCGATGGTAACTGTCATTATCACCAGTGTTGTTAAACGCTACTTTGCTATCGCTACCGCTATTTTACAAAAAAACATAGCACGCTATCGCTACCACTATCGTTTTCAAATGAGCGCGCTATTAGCTACTTTTTACGCTATTATGATTTTTTTTTAAAATATTTTTTACGTAACTTTATTTCCACAAATAAAATATTGGTATAAAAACATGACTATAATTTGTTACATATTTATATATACATAATTTATTTAATATTGCACTTTAATAATAATAACATTTCGTTGTCATGAATATTACAAGTATTGCTATTATCTTCACCAAATCTATATTTATATCATATTATAATAAATTTAAAACCTGAAATCCTTAAGGAAATCAGACCCATTATCTGTAATCATCTTACAAACCTTGTTCTTAATTGTGTAAGACATGGATTTCTGAAATAATATTTGCTAGAATGTCATAAGTCTGACAGCCAATTATTCTTTTTAGGACTAATGCTATAGATTTTCGTTTTAGATTTTTTGGATCAATCCAATGTGCGGTCACTCATAAATAAGCTCTAAAAATATGAATATATTATAAATCAGAAAATAAACATTTTTACCTTCTATTGTCGCACAGCAATCTGCTGTTGTACAGATGTAGGAGACATCTTATATTAAAGATTCCTTCATTTCTTTAAAGCTATCCAAAATTCTTGCCATCAATGTCTGCTGGCAAAATATCTTGGTACGTGGAGAAAAAGTGTTTATCATCTTTATAAAAGAACCATTATCCACCAAGGATAATGATTGAACAGTATCTATTATAAAGTTCATTATGACTTTTTTAGCCAATTTTTAAGATACACCTGGTGTTGACGAATCCAAATTGCTTAATTTTGTTTGAATTAAATTTGATTTTGAAGTGGGTGTATCTTCTCCATTACCCCAAAACTTTTGAGATATTTTTTAATCTCTTTATAATTTGAGGTGTGAACAGTCTAAAATTTTAACAGTAATACTTAGAATAAAAATTATGTAGGAGATAAGTACATAAAAATGATTGAAATAACTATTTTAAAATGTTTTAAATAATTTAGATAAAATTTATGAATATATAAAAAAAAAATGATTGGTCTTTGATTTAAATTTATTTTAAAAATTAAGGATTAGCCTACATATTGATATTAAATTTGTTTAATATATTACCTTTAAATGTTTTTCAAAAAATTAAAGCTGCTTATGATTTGAGGATAAAATTTTGCGACACATCTTGCATCGAAACCGATATTCAGTAGTAATTTTTTCTTCAAGATTCAAGTATTATTTGAATTTTAGGAAAGGATAATCTATATTTTTCTCATTTTCCAAAGAAATTTTGCTATCTTCAACAATCTCACACATTTTTAATAACGAGATTTATAACTAACTAGATTTATAATGTATATTTTTTAATATAAACTTAAATTTCAAAATTAAATTAAATAAAAGGATTATAATTTTAGATTTAATAAAAAATATATTTTAATAATTTTTAAATGTATTTATTATGTAAAATTGAAAGTAGCGAGCTACAGCTATCTCTATTTTCTAAAAAAAATTAGCCCGCTTAAGCTACCGCTACTGAAAAAAGTAGCGCGATATTTTAACAACACTGAATATTACCAGCTTCCTAAGAACAGATTCTGAAGAGATTGTCGCACACTTTTATAAACAGAATGCGCAAAATAATTAACAATATGGCAGAATGTTTATTAATTAATTATTATTAAAAAAAATAAACATAAAAATGGATTTCGGTTTTATTATAAAAATAAATGATTTTAGATACAAATATTTTTAAAAATTTGATAACATTTTATTTTTGTTAAAAACGCCATATTTTATAATATTGGCCGATAACCGATAGTTTAAAATGGGTGAAATATCGGTACATCCCTAGCCAAAAGATATTATAGCTAATGTATACCATAATAACATTTCCGCGAAAATATTACAAAGAACATTTCGCAAAATTATTTCCACGAATGTGTTACAGCAAAATCATTATTGTGTATTACCGCACAAACAACCACAAAGGCCTTAAGCTTTGCCTGCTAGGGTTAGTTTATATTCAATATTAGGTTAGGTTAATATCAATTAATAAATATTTGCTTAATTTCAGCGAAACGAGCTAGTGGCTTGGTGGATAACAGTCTGTATAATCAATGAGATACTTATGTCTGGCAACTCTAAGGTCTGTTTAATTTTACTGATTATTAAATCAAGTTAAAGCCGTATTTAAGTTAAGGTTAGAATAATTTTTAAAAATGTTTTTCTTAGTTTCATCAGATCTAGGTAAGGACTGAGGCTTAGACTGCTTACTAACATTGGTACTAAATTTGGGCAAGAATATTGATTAATAATTATGTTTTTTCTTAATTTCACTGAAACTATATAGAATTAGGCGCCTAATAATATATTTAAGGCCCATTAATGTTTTCTCTGTAAATCATTTGCGAGAATGCATGGGAAAATGCATTTGTGGAAAAATCTTTTTGCTGTAGTCGACTCATAGTATTGACACAAAATATAAATTTATATCATATTTTCTAAGGAAATTATAAAATAATATTATTTTTTTCTTCATTAATCATAAGTGGAGAATATGGAGGACACCGTATCTTTCTCACGTCGATCTTCCCCTTCTTCCTGTTCTCAACATCCCTCTTACAAGAATATCCTGCCATTAGATTCATCACATCCAGTTATTACTTCCGTCTCTGGTCAAGACCCACAAGAACCAATAGAATTAGCCCATTACCCGGCCGCTAAAAAGCCCGACCTTGAAGAAATATCACATCCCAAAATTGAGAGGGAGGATTGGCCGGGACCGCCATACGGTCCTGCTATACCCGGTTTTTATATTTATTATGCCATCATCTTTGTAAAAATTAAATTTCAATATTTAGAATTGGATTGAACTTCATAACCTTTGCAGATTTCTTTTAATTATTTCTTATTTATTTTTGAGAAATGCATGCAGGCCATCTTTGTAAGTAAGTATAAAACTGTCTTTCTTTTATACCATTATGAAACTTGATTGCTATTTTTATTCTGCTGTGTAAACTATAATGTCATGTTTATTGTACAATCTAATTTCATTATTTCGTACTGATGATGAACTTTGCAATTTAATATTTTTTCACAAAATAAGTTATAAATCCTTTCGTTAAATAAATGTAATTCAAACAAGTATGTATCTTAATTATTATCATATTCCAGAACGAAAATATTTATGGATTAGGCCCGAGGATATGTTCATAGAAGAAAAGGAAGCTATTGAAGTGGAAAAGGCTAAAATAAAAAAAGAAACTAAATATTTAGAAAAACTTGAATCTGGTCTTGGAAAGGTTAAAAATTATCTTATTTTATAATAATATTATATTATTGGAAAAATTGAATTTGGATTACATTTATTTTGGACAAACCAGGAGAAAGCTTAGACAATCAAGGAATAGAGCGCTCATCTATTCAAATTTAGATCAGTGTGGCTCATCTATAATTAAAATATAACATAAATTTCAAAGGCACTATGGCAAAATCTTGCTTTTCATGTCTGATTTGCACGTCCATTTAAATATTTGAATCACCGAATGAACAAGAGGATGGTCTGGAAATCAAAGCTGGAGCCTATCATTTAAAAAAATATTAACTTTTATCTGTTAAATTGGATGTTTTTAATCTAAAAAACATTTACAGTTATCATTTCTATATGTTTATAAAAATAAATCAATTATATTTTTATATAAATATTACTCTACCTCAATATAAATCGACCACTTTTATTTTTTCATGCAACATTATTTTTACAAGTAAAAAAATGCATGAAGAAATAAAAAAAATAAAGACGCTTCTACATTTATGTAGATTCTTTTTACGTAAAAAAATCTTGACATATTTATTTTCATCCAGCCATTTCAGAATTATGACAAAGTTGAAAACTGAGGCTTTATTAATTAAAAAAAATGGCCATATTAAATCTATTGAAATGATGGTGTTTCTGACAGATTTATCTTAATTGTTTTAAAAACACATTTCCAATTGTTTATTTAAATAATATAAAAAATTAACATTTTCCTAATCGTTCTCTATTCCCATCTCCAACGACTCGCAAAATATGTTTAAAAATGGATGCTCATTAATTAGCTATTGATGCATAAAAAGAAGGGAAATTGCAAGCATAAATCGTGCTGACCTAAAAATTTATTGATCTAGAGTTTAAGATATTATTTCAGAGATCAAATAGCATAGTTGTACGTTATCTATAAGTGTTTCAGAGAAAAACTCTTAAAAAAATTGGATTCTATTTAAAATAATAGTTTCAAAAAAGCTTCTTAAATAAGTTTGGTTCTCCAGAATGTTCTCTCAATAAATTGGATTATCCATTTTATAAGGTAAGTAAAAACTTTAATTTATTATTTTGTTAATATTCAACATTTTTATAAGGTCAATAAAATATCCTATATCATTCAAAAAAAAAGAAAAAACTTGATTGGATTAAACATTTACATTAAACATCTGAAAAATGGATTCAATGAGTAGCTAGCTATTAAATCTAATTTTAGAGATAATATACAATAATTATTAATAATCCAATGTTGAGAATGAAAAATTAAGTTTAATAAAACGGGCTGAAAAATTCTTAAAAGTGTAATTATTTGGAATTACATGTTTGAGAAAGATTTAGTTGTATCAGAGTTATGCTTTATGATGGCATTGTTAGGCGCGTAACAAATAGGTTGGAAATTTCCTATCCCATCATAAATTAATCTGTTCTCTTATGTATATATTGTGCTGATACCCCCCCCCCCCCCCCCATTTATAAAATATATCACCGTAAAAAATAACTTGGAAGAATAAGTTAAAGTTAATTTAATAGAATAACAACTATAATATTAAATAGGCTTTTATACTTTAAAATTTTTTAGGAAAAATATAAAAAACCAAAATTAATTTTATAAAAATATTACATAGCCAAAGGTCTAATTTCATAATATTATTATTTATTGTATTTTGTTTTTATTTATCGAGATAAAGGAAATTAATATAAATAAAATTTGAGCTTTAACATTTGGAAGTTAATTAAATTTTGTTTTTATTTTAAATAATTTTGGTGAGAAATGATTAAAGTCAATAATGTTGTTTGTTTTTAAATATTAATGGAAATGAAGCATTTAGATAGGGTAACATCACGATGTTAGGATAGGAAATAAGGAATAACAAGAGGAGGAGCGTTACCATTTTGGAAGAGGAGGTTAATGAATAAGAGGTTTCGAAAATGTTAAGCTAAGAAAAAAGACAAAACTGTTATTAAATGATTAAATTAAAATTTTAGCAGAATTATTGGGAAAAATTATATTTATAAAAAAAGGAAGGGGGGATGAAATTCAATATGTAATTTTTACCATGCATAATTCTTGCGACTCTTATTCCATATCGAGACTTAAATTATACGATAAATAAGAATTTGATATAGGATAATAAAACGTTGATTAACTAGGGAGCAATTGTAATTTTCTAATGGATCTTACTTTAATTCTAGGAAGGATTTTACATCTAACAGAGCATTTTAGATCTTTGTCTAAAAACGCGATCACAACTTTAAAAACCTAAATAAGTAGACCTAAAGACCTCCAATAAAATTTATGTTGGGAAAACCCGAACCCGGCCACAGTAGTTTTCCTTTCCATAAAAAAAATCCTGTAACACCTTTGGGCATTGTTATAACTAGAACTACTATCAATCAGCAAATATGCTATTTTTTGCAGAGGAATACAAGGATAGGATCCCTCTTTATGAAAATTTATTTAAAAAAATGAATCTTCATCAAGTCCGACTTTAATCAAATATGGAATATATTTGGAATTAGAGCTCTACGAAAGCATCCTTATACAAAAGCAGATTTCCACATAAATATCCAACATATGTAGTATGAAATAGCATCAGAGACTTGTAATTAACTCTTTTCCAGTTATGATAATTCGAATCATCCAAGCAAACGGTGACAACTAAATTTTAGAAATAATAAAAGTTTATAAATTAATATGATTAGGAGAGACCAGTTTTATGTTGTCCATAAAAAATTGATTCTAGAAAAAATAGATAAAGCAAATTTTCCCAAATATTTAAACTTAGTTTCATTAAAAAAAGTCTTTTAGTTTTTTTTATTAATGTAAAGAAAAATGAAAAACGTTTTGGGTACCTATTAGCTTTTCACGCTGCCTGTTATCGCTCTTGTTTATTTTTAGATTTTTTTAATTATAAAAATGTTAATCTTAATAAATGAAGATATATTCATATATATCGTCCGGAAGAACTCTCACTTAAACCTGCCATATAATTTATAAAACAAGTAAACCATCTTCATATTGTCATACGTGACCCTAGACAAACTTGTGGCTTCTGGTGTTCCTATAAAGTTGCATTTTTTTAAATTAAAAATAAAAAAATCGCTAATATACACCCCTCAAAACTGTCCCAGGTCTTCACATTTAAGTACAATTAATTTCAAGATTGTAATATTACAAAATATTGTAATCTTTTTATACATGATAAAATTAAGATTACTTTATTATTAAGATTGATATTTCATCCTGTAACTTATAAAAAAAATTATTAGTAAAAAATTAAAAAGCTACTTTTGACGTGTTAAAATTTACATTTAAAACTTTTCATAACTTATTTCTGCAAATATTTTTAGAAGCATCTTATTGAAATCCATTTATGGTTTAAATTTCAAATATTAAGTTAAAAAGTATTTGATAAGAAAATACTTTCCCGGGATAAAAGTATCTCATACTTGTTTATATTGAAACACACCCGTACCTTTTAATTTCATGATAATTCCGATATGGCTGAAGGAAAATAAATGTTTTTAATTTTTTTATATAAATAAAGGTTTGCATTATAATTTCCTGAAAGTTTATTTTTAAAAAATAAGTCAATCATGTGTTTTTTAAATATCAAAATTTATGTGTCGTGATAAATTAAAGATGGTCTTTTTTTATTGAAGTTACAATAAAATCCTTAATCAATTTTTCCAAAAATTTTAATCATTATAATTTAATAAAACAATATTAATTAAATTGAGAATAAAATTCAATATATACATTTTTTTAAAAAGGTTATATTTTTTTATAATTCAAAGGTATTTTTAAAGGATTTAGAAGAGAAAGAAAGGAGGATTCCTTCTATGTTACCTAAATTGATAGATCCAAGAAATGCATCACGTACTCCTTCGGCTAGAAAAGAGCCACGTATCCCTACTAGATACGGCTCCCCCATTTGGGCATGTAAATTCTTTAAAAACTAACTAATTAAACATTTGATGAAAACATTATATAACCATCGAAAAGTGGTCATGTTTGAACCCATTAACGACCTTTATTTTGTTATCCACATCCTAGCTTAACTAAGTTTATTACCAATTTACTCTCTAAATTTCTGAATTATAATTTGAAATAAATTTTTGTTAACTAATTTTTGGAATCATATGAGTCTAATTATATTTTTGATTCTTTAAGATAAATACATTTACATTTATTATTGATGTGAAGAGCTATTATTTGTGGTCCAAACTATAAATCATAAAATAAAGGTAACAATTCATGGAGTATAATAGGCTCTAAATATAATATTGCAGTTGTTATAAATTGTAATAATTTTTATTATTTTTGGGTGCTAAGTTAACTAAATTTTGGAATCATGTTTTTTTAAATTTAATTAAGAGCGATAAAAATGATTGAAAATAAATTGTTTTACATAAATGCCAAAATAGTTTAGCAGGCTTGAATAAACGAATTGATTTGGAAAAATTAAATAATTTGGTTGAATTAGGACGTGGTATTAATGAATGGGACAATGAAAATTGTTTTTGATATATAGTCGATAAACTTATTTGGTCATAATAACATGTTAAAATCTAGTGCTGTAAAATAACGTCAAAAAAAGTAACGTTGTTACTAACGGCTTTACCTCTTTTGGAAAAAAAAACGCCATTCGTTACCTTCTCCTGGAGGTAACAATAATTAACCTGTCGTTACGTTCTTCTACTACTCTATTAGTATGGACTAATATATTTATAAATTCCGTGAAAATATTATAGGGATATTTATTTTCGTCATATTGAGGCCAATATATTCAGGTTATCTCATTGGACTATAGCTCAAAGCCACATATATGCATCAGATTCTAGAATAAGTTAGGCTTCATTGTCTTCTAAATCTACATTAGTCTTGTTCTGTTGAACTTTTCTAAATTTAGTTCATACTCGATGGAAATTATAGACATTTTTAAATAAAATTACATATTTTATCAAAATTTTAACTCATAGTGGTACGAATAGCGTTCACACTCTGCCCTTAAAAAATAGAATAGAAAATGATGTTCACTTCTTGTATTAAATTAAATGATAATTAAAAAATTTTGGGATAAGGACAAAGCATTTGGAGATTTTTTATTTTTCAGTTAAAAATGTCGGGCCCAAGCTCGGATTTAAAATAAAAATGATAATTCGCCTTGGGCTCGGGGTCTGAAAATGAATAAAAATTTCAGGTCGAACTCGAGTTCTAAAATTGATAAATATTTTGAGCCGAAATCCTAAATCTTGGGATCAGACCAAATATAATTTATTTTGCATGGCTCTAAATAGCATACATATTTAATAACATTAGAAACAAATGTATATTTTGAAATCTTGCATTTAGTTGTTAAATGCATTTTCAAAAGTAGCAAGCTATCACTCATTTTCATAAAATAGAATATATTACTTTATTATGAGTGACTTCTATAAAATAAGAAAAAAATATAGTTTTATTTATTAATATTACAATTTAATGACAAAATCATTTCTATAGATTTAGTCTGAACCTGTTGTTTGATTTGATAAATATATTTATAAAATAAAATAGGAAAGCCATTGAATATGTTCATGGAATTATTTTTAATGCAAAAAAGCATCTAGTAGAATTTATCTTATTAAAAGTATTCTTTTTTAAGAAAGCATTTATAAAAATTTTCTTTATAGTTACAACCAATCTATTCTCGGGATTCAGATTATTTAATATTTCAATATATCTGTTTAGCTGATCTGTACTTAATTAGATTAATATTTAGCCAAAAATTTGAATGGATAATGGCAGCAAATACAATATTATCATTTGATTATAGAACCCACTAGCGGCTTTCAATATATTATTTCACCTAATCTTTATAATTTTGTTGTTAATATGCTCAAAGTAGGAAAATAATATCAATCGAAATATATATTTAAATTTAAAATTGTAAATTAAATTTCAATATTACACTTCAAATTTAATTATACAAAAATAATTATTTTATTTAAAAGCAGCGGTAGTAAGGCTACTTTTCAAAAAAAGTAACGCACTATCTATAAAGCTGCAAATAAAAGTAAGGCTTTTAACCACACTAGTTTCTAAATATTATGTGTTAAAAAAAGAAAAATAATTTGTCACTTTTAGAAAAACTTAATAATTATGGTATAAATTTAAAAAATATATGTCCAAATAAATAAAAATAAATATATTTAAAAAAATAGTACACATTATGTATAACTGTGATTATCTAATGCTTTAATTTTCATGTACAATGCTCTAACGCTGTGGGATAAAGAGTAATTAAATTGTTTTCTGATTAGGAATAGCGATATATTACGATATTAAATTTAACAGATAAAAAAATTAAAATAAGATCCAATTTTTGACTATCCAACGATAATCATAAAAAAACAAGTTATAGATTAAATTCGCTATATTTAATTCTTTTTCATTTTTAAATTATATTTATTTAATATAGCGCCATCTAGATACGTAACCTATCCATCAAAATTCAAAAGACCCGATGATACATATTTATGTAAATATCACAGTTATCGAAATTCGCCTTGTCAAATGAGTGATAAAAAATTATTAATATATTCTTTTTTGCTAAAATTTTCTTAAGAATTGTTTATGATATAAATTAATGAGCTAAATAAAATAGGTTTCACTTGTGTAATATTCGTAATAAAACTAAAGGTAATAAATTCGCGATATTTAATAATCTCGCCGTTGATGGTGGCGAGGATAAGATGTGATTGGAAGAAATTTAGAGAAATGCCTTCAATTTTAACTGAACATGTCTCTAGCTTTGAAGGGAAAAGTTTATGTAAACTGAGAAGTTATATGATGTATGGCAGCGAGACATGGGCAATTCAGGCGACTTATGAAGCCAAATTTGAAAGAACGGAGATGAGTATGATTTAGATGGATATGTCGAGTATCACTGAGATGGTTTGGGAAAAAGTTAGGCTTGAAACGGGGCGATGCCCCGAACCAGGTAAAATGGGAGGCAATAGAATGGAAATGGCCTACCCGGCTAAATTTGGAAAAGGGCCACTAAACGACGAAGATTCATGGCAGATAAGCCAATGTTTGTGTAAAAAAATCCACTCAGATAAATTGGATACACTTTAAACAAAGACATTCAAAAGCCGAAATTTTTAAGATATTAGGTACAAGTATCCTATAATTGTAAAAAAGCAAAGTAAAAGCGGGCTAAAATAGGATCTGCTATACGTCTCACTTTATATTGGGCCGTCCCGCTAAATAATTTTTGTCCCGCGAAAAAAACATGACTAATTGTCCAGTAAAATAATTAAAATCCTCTATTTTAAATTGTCAAAATTCAAATGTTTTCAAGTATATATATAAAAAATTGGCTGCAAATATTCTTATTTTATCAAATTTCTGCTATTAAGTTTTGGGCTATTTTATTTGTGAAAAGTCAATTCTGATTAATCTTTAAAACATATTGTAAAGGCTAAACTTATACTAATGAATACTGTGCAGATAATGCCTTTTTTAGTCTTAGTAACAATCAAGCGCAATTACGAAATTTTTATCAAATTAATGAATCAGTTTTGCCAGTTTTTATTTGAAAAAAATTCAAAAGATTAACAAATAAAGTAAATAAGCTTATAAATTACAGATATGTATTACATTAAATAGACAGATATGTTATAAAGAGCGTACCTACGAAATTGATCATTTTTTCTCTTAAATTTCGAGCCTTCAAAAATTAATTTTTTAAATTGTTATCATATTCATCAATCATTTTAAAAACATTTTTTGAAGATAAATTAGCAGTATCATATCTGGACATGATCATAATTCAATGTGGCTGTTTGAATCAGATTATAAAAAAGCTTGAATCTAATGAGGCAATGATAATCAACTTTCATTAGTGGAATATATGATAAGCATCATAAGGGCTCAATATGAACATTTTGGTACCAAATTAAATTTTTGTTAAGCAAATGTTAGGATCTTACATTGATAAAGTTTAAGCATATTAGAAAAAGTAACTCAATATTTTCTCCAATTTCATTACACAATATTTAAAGCAAATGCAATATGGCAATTTTTTTTATAAATTTATTTATATTTGACAAATGGTGAGTGAATATGAATATTAAGATTCCTTTAATGATATATGTAAATTTTACAATTTTTTTCGGAAAATATAATTTTATTACTTTTTGGGAGTGCCAATCCTAAATTCCACCAGTCCTGTTTTTCGTTCTGTAAAATTTAACTATGTTTTTTATAATTGAATTAATTTAAATAGCTCTAGCGATTCGTCTAGATAAGCTCTTGAACCAAGTTTATTTTGTGGGTTAGATACTGAAAAATCTCATGTAATTTTATTCTTGAAAAAATGGAAAAACCTTATTATTGTCAATATTTTTCTTCTAAATTATCAGATGGTAGAAAATATTCATAAAAATATATCTTTTGACCAAATTTGTCACATTCATTCTATTTATTATAGTTGCCATATAACTTCTGTCTCCAGAGATCTGCAAAGCTCCTCCCGTTTTACTCGTTAAGAATTTTTGCACTAGTTGCTCGGCTTAGCCAATTAAATTTTTTCCCAGCCCGTAAAAATTTTACGAAATTAGGTCTTAGCGCGTTAAATTTTTACTAAAAGTTTGCCCCGGCTGCTTAAATTTTTGTACGAAATTTTCCAGCCCACATTATTAATATTTATATCTTATTTTTTTCCCCGCTTTTATCTCTTCTCTATAGCTTTCTATTTCCTTCTACAGCAATTTTTTTATAAATCAATTGTGTTTTGATATCTGTATTGTGTATTTATTTTTTTGAATTTACTATATTATTTATAGATTTAGTATTTTAATTAGACAGCTTTTAAATTACCAAAAATAAGCATATTATAATATATTTTTAAATAGTATTGATCAAAATATTAGCTTGAAATTCCAAAAAATATGAAAATTTTAATGCCCTGGTTGGATTATAATAATTTTACTAAAAATGAGTGATTTGCAGAGCCTTGCCTTATTTTTTATGTATAAATTCCAACCCCATTTTGTGTAATGGTCGGTCCTTAATAATTTTTAAAAAAATTTTCTACTTACGGGAGCTGATTGAGCCAAGTTTTGGACCCCTAATTCCCATACGTTTAGCATAAATATCGCCTAGGAAACTTTGTGGGTTGATACTATAAAAATAAAAATTGCTTTTGAGGCCCAACAAAAGTTTTATCAATTTGGTCAGCCGGAAATTTGGAGATAACGTTGGTCAAGTAAAAATACGGACTGATCCTAAAATAGTACAAAAAGGTGGTTTATTGTTATAATAATTGAGTGTCGCTGATTTCAATATGTATTTATGATTCTATATTTAAATTAATTGTATTATATTATATTGAATGATGAATAAATAATTTTTTAATTAATAAAATGTTTTATATAAATATAAATACAATATAAAATATAATTTAATAGAAAAAATATACATCATTAAAAAGTTAAAAGGAGAAAAAAAATAAGCATGAAGAACTTAGAGAAAATAAGAAGATAATGTTATGTGAATAATTCGATGAAACAGATAAAACTAAGTTATTAAGTGAATAATTGCCTTAGCAACCCTTTATCATAAGAAAAAGAATTATCTGGGTTGATCGGTCTCTTTGAAGATGAATCTGTATCCCTAATTCTTTGTATAAGGTTTCAACTCTGCTCAGCTTTGCCCTATAAAAATAAATTATAAAAATGTAAAATGAATCAAAAGAAGAAAAAATGGACAATAAGTCATGATGCTAGCTTTATGTTTTTATAATAATAAAATAATTTTCTTGAATGGACATATTTTAGTTGTGCTAGGAATGACCCATTTTATATATGTCCTTATTATGAAGACTATATTATTTTTATTTAGATGGATCTCTATAGATTTATCCATTTAACTCCATAATCATCCATTCTTCTTTTATTCAACCAATTCTGCACTGCTTAACTTACATTTTAAGATAATATTTTAAAAAAATACTAACCCTATCTTATATTGATAGAACCCTCTACTATACTCTCAAACAACGGAAATAATCTTGAGAAATTATTTTTTCATACATAAACTAAATTGTTTATTAAAATTTTTCGATCTTTTTATATTCATATAATGAATAAAATATTATTACTTTACATAAATGTTAGATTATCCCGATAAGGATTATTGTAAGAATATCGAAGTATTATCAAAATCCTCGACGCTCCCTGGTATCAGCGCTGAAGAATTGACCGCAGAAGTATAAATCAATTTTTTTATCTGAAATTTTTAATAATTTATATGATGTCCAATTAATTAAAAACACCCAATGACCACCTTATACATTCGCGATCAATGTGCCACCTTCATGGTCACTTTATGGAAATTTCACTATATATTATTTTACTGATTTCAAAATATTAATTAAAAAATTTAAATAGGAAATTCAGTATTACATGAACGAAAATCATAGAGCTAAAAGCGCCGAATTAGCCAATATATCTCAGCAGGAATTGCAAAATGATATTGAAGGGCCTGTAAGCAATTCAAAAACATAATTTTTTTAAATGATTTTCTTTTGATAAAAAATATGTTTTCAATTTATTTTCTAAACATGATGTTTTTAAAAAGGACCAAAAATATATTTACCGTGGACCCATGATTAATGAGATGTACAGGATGTTTCCACATACGGCTCATCACAGACGTTCAATGCCGAATATGAGTGAATCTGTCAAAGTAATCATGACCTTAAAATATTTTAAACTGTCTATGTAGATACAGATTATTATCGGATATTTTATATTCTTTTAACTTTTTATCGTTGTTTATTTGTTTTATTATAAATTAAGGTGTACCCTTATCATTTGCTCAAAACTACTAATAGAAAGTTACCTAAAGATGTGGATCGCACCTTTCTTGAAGTAAAAACATCGCTTTTCTCCTCTGTTACATCTAATATTCAAACTTAGCTAGTATACAAAGCTATATGCTTCAACTTTTTATACATACTACCTATTAGTTTATGAACAACTGATATATATGTGGTGTTTATTAATATAATCTAATGTGTTTAAAAATGAGAAAATGTATCTATATAGAACTTTTACAAAATCATTTATATATTTAATCTATTACAATAAAGTGTAGCCTTAAACCGAAATAACAAAATACAATTTATTTTATATTAATACATTATAGTTCTTCCTACTACAAATTGAATTCATCATGATAACGTAATAGGGGTTTTGAAACTCATTTTTTAAGAGTTGTATTTCTATTAATTGTCCAAATTCTCAGTTATTGTTATGGGTATTTTCTTAGTTTGTACATGAGCATCCCTCAGATGGTAGGCACAACATCAAACAATATCTCACTTTTCCGTTAAATCACTGTCCTTTCATGCCATTCCGCAGTTCTTTCGTTTTCTACCCAATCTTTTGCTTCTCTTCAAATTTACGGGGCCCAACGTTCCTATCTTTATAATATTTTTGTTTCCATAATGCGTTTAGTCCTTTCCCTCGTAGATAATTTTCATTGATCTAACGGCATCCTGAGCGGCCTTCCAAACATCATTTCGACAGGAGATTTACCGGTAGTTGCATTTTGAGTATTTCAGCGAGTAATTAAAACATCGGAGTCCCACATCTCATTCCAGCATCGAAATGCGTCTTTATCGTACGTATATAACGCTCAGCCAAACCATTCGATTTAGGGCTATAAGAAGCCGATCTAAAATATTTTATGTTGTTTTTAAAAAGAAACGTTTTGAATTCAGATCCAGTAAGAGTACCGTATCTGAGACAATGTAGCGAGGTAACCCAAATCTAGCTAAATAATTATGCAGATTATTTATTACACTCGCTGAATTAATATGTGTTAAAATTGCAACTTTAACCCATTTGGTGAAAGCGTCTACGCAAATTACCCAATACTTTCCAAATACGGGGCCTGTCAAATCAATGTGTATTCGTTCCCTAGGTCGGATAGGAATGTTCAAATTGTATAACGGTACTTCTCTGGTTCCAGGTCTTCCTTCCTGACAACTCTTGTAGCTTTTATCGAACTCTTCAACATCACGATCAAGATTCGTCCAAAAAATATAGTAACTACATAATGATTTCATCCCCTTTAACCCAGGGTGGCCTAGATGAATAACATTCAAAACCTCCTTTAGATTATCGGGAATAATAATTCTATTATTGTAAAATAAAAATCCTTCTTCGAACGAAATATTATCTTTAATTAAAATAATTTTTTTTTTAAATCTCCGAATAATTATTTATATTATCAATATACCGATGATTTTTAATTAATTGAATAATCTCTTTCAGTTTCAGATTGATATCATTGCTCGTTTCACTTACGACTTTACTGCGAGTAAAAAAATATGTCTTCTATTAAATTAATTTTTAATTCTCTGATTTCCTCTGCAAATATTTTTGTAACTTCATTGGTTTTTGCTCTCTCTACCCCCAAACGGGATAGAGCGTAGGCACATTTGTTTTGATAGGTCTATGAATTATCTTATAGTCGTAATCTAATAGCTTCATCGCCTACCGTATTAAACGGTTATTTGTTATTTTATTTAGGTCTTTTTTATCACCAAAGATATATTATTAAGTTTTGTGATCCGTAACCAAAATAAAATGTCTTCCATAAATATATTGATGAAACTTCTCGATATCGAACATGATCGCCGAAGCCTCCCGATCAATGGTGGCATAATTCTTTTCAGCCGCCGAAAGTGTCTTCTATGCGTAGGCAATCGGTTGCTCCTGACCAATAAGAAATCGGTGTGCAATAACAGCTCCTAGATCATCTTCGGAAGCGTCACAAGAAATCACGACAGAAATATTGGCTGAATAAGGAATTATTGTATCTTCTTTTGATAATTTTATTTTAACTTTTAATTATTTCATTTTATTGAGGACCAAAACCAACTATTTACTCGTTAGTCGGTGTAAAGGCGCACAAATAGAATGTAAATTTTTTATAAACGACTCATGGTAATTCACCATTCCAAGAAATGAACGCAATTCTTTAACATTTGAAGGTGTTTTACAATTTTTTATGGCATTAATCTTATCTTCTGTAGAGTGAATTCCGAATTCGTCAATAACATGACGTAAATAAGTAACTGATTTTTCTTCAATTTTAATTTTATCCAGCCTTATCAAATCTTCTTAATACTTCATCTAGATTAACTATATGATCAAAATTATTCTCGCCTGCAATAATTACGTCGTCTAAAATACACTAACCATGGGATTCTTTGGTATAGGTAATAACCGACATGAATTGAAATTAAAAAGGTCCCTACATTCTGAACTAACTCCAAATTGTAAAAATGCATCTCTTAAACCTATCGTTGAAAATATTTTACCACTGCGATCCTATTTGTCAAGTCAACGAAAGTTAGTAGTAAATCATTATCTATCACTAAATATTTGTTGGTTGTTAAACGAAAATCTCCGCATATTCACACGGCACCGGATTTCTTTAAGGTATTAACCGTTGGCGTAGCCCAAGTGATTGGAGCTGTTGTTGGATCCACCTTCTCGATAACACCTTCGTCTAAACGTCTGTCCAACTAAGCTTCAACAGTTCGACGCAACGAAAATGGAACTCTTATTTTTTTTAAAACTTGCGGAAATTTCGAAGAAATACTATTTAAAGTGGAGGAATTTATATTATTAATCCGAACTTCCAGGTAACCTCATCTATCATACTACAAGCAGTACCGGCATTAAATTTCATAGTAAACTGCAACCCATTTATCTTCGCATCGATGGTAGCTTTATTAGGAAATGACTCCGTGGTAGAATCATTTATATGGAATGCGTTCTACACTCTTTCGCTATGTGGTTTGCCTTTCTGTCGAAAGCATGACTTATTTTTGTATGAAATTAGGTTTAAAACTTGATTTATAATTATTAAGAATAAAATTATTATGGTTGAATTTGTTAGCATTATTATTATTATTGAATTTATTAACGTTATTATAATTATTATTCCTAAAATAAGTATTTTTGGAACCTTGCGTCGGCTTATGTTTAATTATTTTGTTAACTTCAGCCTGGGTTTCCTTCTCCAATGAAGACAGCGCGATCGTTAAACGCGCAATATCTTCAAAAGTGATATTGCCTTCGATATGTTTTGACCAAAATTCTTTATCCAACTCAGCAGCCCTACTCCTAAGATAAAAATAGCTCTTATAAGTTAATCAACCTGCGATTTAAAATTACATAATGAGCAAATACTTTTCAATTTGATCTAAAAATCTATTATAGTTTTATCTCCTCTTTTTAAAATATAAAAATTATTTCGATATAGGAAAATACTAGAGATATCCTTAAATATTTTCTCCAAACTATCAAGTAAAGTTATATAATTAATGTTCTCTAAATTATTTGGGTAGTGGAAATTTTTTATTTTAATTAAATTATCCGTATCTATGTATGTTAATAACAAATCTTTTTTTTATATCTTGATCGATAATATTTTTTACTTTAAAGATGAGTTATAAATTATATACATAATCTTGAATAGTCACTTTTTCTTTGACGAATTCTGCAATATGGAATTGACTAGATGTTGATGCTTCTCCGTTTTTCTTCAGAAATATCTTCTTCGAGTCTGTTAGGCATAGTATAATTTTAACCTCTAAAAATGAGAAAATGTATCTATATATAACTTTTACAAAATCGTTTATATAATAAAGTATGGCCATAAACCAAAATAACAAACTGTCCAGGTTAGGTTTAGGTCATCTTTCATGTCCCCAAAATGTTATCCATAGTTTGTTGAAATATAGCTGACGAAGTTTTTAATTTGGATAAATTTGATTTAATAAAAACATTTGATTTATATTTTTAGAATAGTTATAGATACTTAACAACGGTTTTTTAAATTATATGTATTTATTTTTAATGATAAGGCATTTCATTAATTCGTTCTAACTCAATCTTTAAAATAAAATACAAATTTAAATGTTACTATGTTTAATACAATTTATTTAATATTAATACATTACAATATACTAGGTATCTAATATTTGTTTTTTGATTACTCCTTTTTTTAATATACTCTTGTTTTGTATATATTTTGCCCCTTTTAAGTATTTTATTATTTTAAAAAAAATTACTCTAATTTTTTTCCATTTTTGCTTTCTTTTTTATTTTTACCCATTTTTTTATTTATTTTTAAACTTAATTTTTCTCTTATTTGCATTACTTTTGATTTCTTCCCCAAAAATCGGCGAAAATAATCCAAAAGTAGATGGAAATGAGATATATATATTTTTTAAAAAAAAATAGATTATCGAAACAATAACCGAAAACGTAAAAAAAATTCGCTAATTTGTTAGCTAGGTTTGAATAGCCACTATAGATTAACTATACCTCTAGTTAGCTTGTATACTAGCTAATTTAGTTTGTAAAATTTTTAAGCCTATAGTCAGGTTAGTATATTAGCTGTGACATCCAATAAAAAAATGGACATTATTGTCTAATGGTATGATAAGAATTTTAATCTAGTTGTATCTTTATTTTTTGCCTATTTTTAATTGACTTTCATCTGTACCTAAGCTGGTTGTGATCTCTTAAAATTTTACCATATTAAAACATATCCACTTATATTTATTATTTATTCTATATTTGGTTTAATATCGTATCTATTAAAAGTTGTCTTACCTTCAATAATTACATTCATTTTATACCTATTGGAATCCTCTATCTTATATTATAATTCGTATTTTATCTTATATCATTAATATTTTATATTGTAATAGGATATTGATGCATAGCATTGAACGCTATGGATTTTTTTTGTTAGAAGGGAATTTATATTTCATTCAATTTATTATTTAAATATTAATTTAATAATAAAAACCAATATACCCTTTACACTAGATTCCTTATTATTCTGCATATTATTAAATAACAATTCTCATCCCATTTTCACAAACTTCAACAATACATATATAATTCTTGCCTTTTTCCGTGAGGTCAGCCATTTTTGTTTATTCACAACCAGTTTTAACGATTGGAACATTTGTTTTCTTGCCTCTATTATCTACTATTAATGCTTGGTTATTTTATTTATAGGATATAACATTTTGGGGTATATTCCTATATGATTTTAAAAAAAATGTTTTATGATTATAGAGACATTTAGCCTTAGATGAATTTAAGTATCTATTTGGATGCACTCCCATAGAATTTTACAAGTTGCCAGAATGGAGAAGGAATTTAATGAAAAAGGCCGCTAAATTATGGTGAATATATGAACGCTTCAATATCAATCTTTTTTTTTATTTCTAAATTAAATCTAGTTATATTCAACTTTGAGCAATTATTTTAATATTATTGTGTCATCAAAATTTATTTATAATTTTTATAGCCTCATAAATTTACCAAAGTTTTTTATTAAGTATTATGCTTTTTTTCTTATAATTTTTATCTTTTAAATTAAGCTAATCCTTTAAATGTTTTATCCTACCCCCATCTCATTATAGTAAATTATTAAACATTTATATATGAATATATATTTATTTTTCACACTATTAAAATTTACATGATTAATCGATGAGAATAGATAATAGCTATTTTATCATTTTTAATGTTTTTTGATAAAATTATTTTCCTTAACTGACTTGCTTTTTAAACAATTTTTACATTTATATTATTAAAAATGCTATAAATATGTATCAATAATTTACAAATGACTCAAAATATAATTTGATGTTTTATATTTGACATATTTATCATTGAATTATTTGCTATATAAGAGTCCTGCAAGGGCCGAGCAGATCACAACATAAATAAATATTAACCGGCCCTAAGCCCAAAAAATATTAATTCGATATTTCTTTATCCAAAGAATTTTTTTTAAAATAATTAAGAGGTGGATTTAGGTACTTCTATACCCCCTATGTAGTGTTATTAAAAAATCGATTTGGCTCCCCGATTAAGATTTTAGCTAAAATATTGTGTAAGCATCAAGATTTGGCAAATAAACGTCCAAGCATTTCTACCAGCTATGTGTAAAATTTTTAGGCTTATATAATGTTATTTTGGTTATAATCTTAATCGGGCCGTTTTTTAAAATCAAACCGAATTGGCTTTTTAACAACACTATTCCTAAGCTAGCGATATTAATCCCCTTAAGTAATTTATAGCACTCCAACCCCCCAAAAAAGAAGAAAAAACATCCAAATCATTATTTGCAAAACAATATCACCCCTGCTCTTACCTAATTCCTCCTACCCGTTCCATCCCTATTTTATTTCAAGACGATCTTGCGATATACTCTTTCCCTATAGTAGGTATGCCTAAGTGGAGCCTATTAAAATGGTCGATTGGCTGAGTTCAATTCTAATACATATACTAATCAAATATACTAAAATAGCTTATATTAAAAATTGGAATAAAGTTATTTCGAATTAATCACGTAAAATTAAAATAAATATTGATATTATTAGTTTTCAAATTAATATTTCAAAACAATTACTAATATTATTAAATATCGTAAAGAAAAAAAGGGAATATAAAAAAATTTAACATTCCTTTATTCTTTCTTTCCAGATAAGTTATTCTAACTTCCCATTTCCCTCTCCATTTCCCAAGATGTCTAACAATGCCAGTCACCTCAGGTATGTTTCAACTCTATCTTCTGGTACAATTACGCCATCATTATTTATATTTATTATTTTGATAATTCTATAAAATCAAATTTAAAAAAGGCGAGCATCCGGTTAAGACCTACATAATGGGAACACATCTAGCCATTTTTGAATAAATAAAAATAAATGAGGGTTTTAAGCTATTTTTTTGTTAAATATTAATTATTTTAATTTTCTTAAAAGCTACTCAATTAAGTATTAAAAAAGATTGAGGATATTATATTTAATATAATTTCATAAATAGCAAGTAAAGTATTTTAGTATAAAAATATAAGCGTCAATTAGGCAGGTTTCTAGTTTTTTGAAAGATTTTAACTTGCTAAATGAGTTAAAATATAGCAGTAGAGTTAAAAGAATTTCTTTCTAGAAAAAATTATGGGTCCGGCTTCAAAACGTAACAAAAATTTAGTTTCCTATAATTAATGACTTATAAGTAGGCAAAATACAAATAAAGTAACAAAAGAATTATAATACTTGTCAAATATAATTCCCTATTGCATTGCGGTATTAATATCATGAATGTGCGTGCAATCGTTATAATATTTTCTCTTTTGCGATATTGACCTAATGCATTTTATTATACCTTTTATCAAGACCAGAATATTGTTTTATACTTTAGCGACTTTTGAGTCGAACTTTCTCATCATTTATTTATATGTTTAATCTGATGCAAGCACAAGATTGAATAAAAATTCGAAAGAAATGTTTCTCTTCTTTATCTACACCTGGATATTGTGCCCGAAAATCTACTTCGAAATTAGATCCATTCCAGGCATAAATTGATCAACATTCTGGTAATATATAAATATTCTATATAATATTTTTTATTTGACATTATGGTTTACGTTTATTAAGTTAGTTTTTCCCAAAGATCAAAATTTTTTTAAAAAAATTTGTCATTTTTCATCACAATAAATTAAATTTTCAACATAATTTCTTTTTATATTTAAAAATGATGTTTAAGAAATAAATTCTTTCTTTACCTCCTTATGATATATATTTAATAATAATACAAATTTCACCTTCAAATGTTTAATGCTTAAGACTGCGCCTTAATATGAAGTTAGATTCGTGTCTAATTTTTTAAAATAAAACAAAATCCAAATATAATAAGAATTTAAAAATTTTATTTCTATATCTATTAAATAAATCGAAAAGAACAAATAATATCGATAAAGATCGTAAAAATATTTTGAACCGGGGAAAATAAAACCTTGATGTATCTAGAGGTATTTGATTTTTGAATCGCAATTCAAAATTAGATATTTAAGACTCAGGCTAAGATTTGCCAATATAGTTTTTATTTCGCTTATAACTGGTTTCTGTTTAATTAATGAAGCTAGATGAATTACTAAGCACTAAACAGGAGTTACATATTGTTGCGCTCATATATTCAGAGCTTCAATAATTTCCGAGCATAATGCCAATCTGCTATTTATTATTTTTCCAATAATGCATTTTAGTGCCAAACGAGTTAGTATTAATATTGAAATATGCCTCACCACCTTGGATAAATTCGGTTACGCCACAGTACAGTTGTCATATAGTTATAAAATTATAAGTATATTTGTTATATAATATTATTTACAATAAATAACACTATATATCATTTATTTTTTTATTGGTTTATCTTGCATCGGGCATAAAATTTCTTCAGGATTTTAAAAAAATAAGTAATCCAGAATATAAAAATTATGTCGTATTGAAAAAATAGTTAAATTATCCATAAAAGGATCGTGATGCAATCTTTTTTTTAAAAAAAAATCAATCCATATTTTTGAATAAAATAATCGATTAATAAGCTTGAATAAATCACTCAAAATAGTGAATAGATCACATATAAAGATATTTCAAAAATAAAAAATAATGTCAAATAACTATTCTTAAAAAATAACTAAAATTATCAGCTAAACTGTTTAACTTATATGATACTATTAATATAGCACACTAAATGTTTTATAGGATTGATAATCCAATATATATATATATATATATTGGAAAAAAAATTCAGTATTAAAGTCACCATTCATAAGATATTTAAAATATATATTATAACAAAATAATATATATTTATTGCGCTTCTATAACAAAAAATAAAAATAGTGGTATATGTGATTCAAATTCTAGAATCTTTTATGCCATAATTATAAGCTTTATATATCAGGGTTATAGATATCATGTTATTTATGTTAAATTAGTCTAAAAATTATAAAATATTATAATTAGCGGAATGTATATGTAAAATAAATTGATAATTTTCTAAAGTATTTTAAATTGACCCAATATTATCATTAAAAAATTGAAACTAACTTTTAAAATAATTATATACAAAATTTATATATATTTCTTAGATTTCATTTTCTTATTTAAGTATATAAGTTTAATCGAAGATAAAAGTTGACAAATGAACAGACTAAGAGCAAGCATCGTTTTATAGCTGAATAAATAAAAAACTAACCATCTATAAAAATAAAATGAATAGATATGCCCCTTTAAATATCTTATATTTTTTTAATTAAAGATTATTTTTATAATCTCTGCTAATCTTTATCTTGTCTTTTAGTTCCGTTTTGAGTACTGGCATTTACTTTACTTCCATTGTTATCATTGTTAGTGCCAGCCGCATTACGATCTCGAGGGTAGAATTCGTCCAGGACATTTTCGGGGATTCTCTTTAACATCTCACGAGGAAATATTCGCAAAAGTTGCCAACCAATGTCCAGTGAATCGAAAATCGTCCTGTTCTCATAACGATCTTTATAGAAAATAATATTTTTTAAATAATATTTAAAGATATGGATAGCGTCTACATGAGCGCGAGGAGGTGGGGGGGGTAGAAACAGTTTGCATTTAATTTTTCTTGAGGGGGGTAAACGCCTTTAAAGGAGGTAGGATAAATTTATTGGGGGGTTATCTATTAAATTTCTAGATGAACTAGGACAAAATATATTGCTGTAAAAATTTTACTTTTATTATAAACCTATTGTAATACAATGATATTGCTGATCATCAACCAAATCTATTTGCAAACAATTATAGACATTATTTTTGAAATAAAACTTTCTGCTACTTTTAAATTACATTTAAAAGGGTTAGACATTCTCAAACTCATATTCATGCCAAACATATGCTATAATAATACATTCATTGCAAATGAGGGGGTTTTTATTGAATTTATGATCTAAAAAATAACTCTTTTATATTCACAATATTTTGATAGTTGGTAGTTGAGCTAAAATAATTTAAGTTATTCTTTTTAAAATTTATAAAAGGAATACAATTATAATTAAAAAGGTGTAATTAATAATGTAAAAACATCGCCGCTGGAGGTGGCGAAAATTATTTAGAGGGGTAGGCATAAGTTTTGAGGGGGTTTGCATCCAGTGAAAATCCTATCATAAATTTATGACCAAAAAGTTAGATTTTGCACATGTAAAATTTTTTAATGAAAATATATAGTAAAAATCTCATATAATTTTGTTATAATTTTATTATAAAAAATAAGTTTAACAATGAGCACATTTTCTCCTTTCCTCTGATCTTATAGGTAAATGTGAAGGCACATCTCCTATCCAAGGATACTTTCTTTTAATTAGATGGTGTAGGATGGTTAGGCTCTGCTGGTAAGCTTCCATATAGACAATCTTTTCATTATTTCCCTTCTAAAGTCTTTTATATAAATAAAAGGACGGACTTAGTAAAGTTAATTGAAATCAGAAGATCTGCGTTGTAGTCAAAGTATTATCATTTATATGAATATGGGTAAGCAGCCATTCAAGTATATTTATAGACATTAGTTTGGCTATATATTGATCTTCGAAATCTGGCAGTGTGCTCCAATAATCAAGGTATGCTCGTAATTTTTCACCCCATTAGCATGTTTATTGTTAAAAAAAAAATCTAATTTCAAAAATATTCTATATAATAACTATAAGTAGTGTTGTTAAACAGCTAGATTTTTAAAAACGGCTAACCCAATATCTTGGCCAAAAAATATTAGGCAAGTCTTGAGATTTTACCAAATGGCAGAAAGGTAGGAGCGCATCTATTAACAAAATCTTGAGGCTTGTGTAATATTTTTTGGCTAAAAAAATCGAGCCGTTTAACAACACTGACTATAAGAGTAATGATATAAAATATTTATTTTACCGTTACCCACTTTGAGTTGCATATAAATTAGTTTGTCAAAAATTCTAGAAGAAAATCAGATAGAAATAATTTTTATATGAGTATCAGCATCTCCAATATTTTTCGGTCTATAAGGTTTAAGTCAATGGGTAGTGCAATCAAGGATAATTTTTCCAATATGTGAAAGTATATAATAAATTTATCTGAGTCTTTCGTCTAAGTTATAATTTGTATTTGTTGCATAAATTTTTATTGAAGATGCCCACCTAAACTAATCTTACTTAAGGTAATGATATGGCGTGCTAATCTCTCTAGTGAGAAAATAGCACTTGGTATAAGTTTATTTAATGTTTTCATTTCGGATATTGCTCAAGTCATCTCAAACAAAAGATAAATGGGAAACTTTATGAATAATATCCGCAACCTACACTTCTATATTTTCACAAGCTTTATCTAGGAGAGATCTCGTAAACTGCTTTAGACTGGGTAATTTATAAATAGGGGTGTTCTTTTAAAACACTCTTTTATAAATAGATTTTCGGTGATTAAATTGATAAACAGGTTCCTTTAGAAAAATTAATAATTATGATATATTATCAAAAATATTAAAAATAACATTTTAGAGTATTTGACCATATTTGCCCAGTCAAATATATTTTCGGCCAATTGACCTTTCCAACTCTGATTTTGAGCAATTTGATTAATTATAAGTATAGATATCTTTATGTATTTAGAATCCTCATAAAATTTGCAGATTAAAGAAAATAATTATTTGTGTGAAATTTTTGAAAAAATGTAAAAAATCTTATATAGAGAATCCGCGTAAAATTTGTAGTTTGATGATGTATAAAGATGAGCGCGGGTGGCGAAAATTCCTGTGACCCTCTGGATCACCCCCATCAAATAAGATATAATTTATTTCCTTTAATTTAATTTAAAATTATTGCAATTATATAAGAGTAATAGCACGATTAATTATAAAAAGAAGAAGTAGGTATTTAACAGGTCAAATAAAATTTGGTCAATTGACCGATATTTGAGTGGTCAAATTCATTAAATGCTTTTATTAATTACTAACTTTTTATTTGGTATAAGACAAAATACTAATCATATTGAAACTTATTTTCAAATAGTATCCAATTAAATATTTGAATGATTCAATAAACTATATAAAAATTTTAAAGCCTGGGCTGGCCTAGTAAAATGTTATGAAAAATCAAAGATTTACGAAGCCCTGCCTGTTTATTTATAAATTGCCCGGTCAACATTTCTCTTGACAAAGTAGACGGTCGTTATTTTGATTCAGTTATCAGATGCAAATTACTATAATTTTTTATTAATATCGATTTTAAGAATTAGGGAATATATTCGTTAAGGTATCTTTACCAGGGGTTCGAACCGAACCGAACCGCAAAACCGGAATGAACCGTTATGATTTTCTGAACCGTAACCTTAACCGAACCGTTATGAAGAAAATATTAAAAGAGCAAACCGAACCGTTATAAATATTTTGAACCGGCTTAAACCGGTTCAAAACGGTTTTAAAAATAATTAATTTTAAATTATTAACCTAAATTTAAAATTTTAATTTTCCTTGGGGGCATTTTTTAAATTGGTGATTTCTTTTCAAATTAAATATTTCCATATTATCAACATAAATTAAATATTTTTATATTATCAACATTATATATCAAATAATACCAGGTTTGTTGTTTTTTCTTTAAATACTTAATTTATAAGAGATTAGACAATTTATCTGTTAATTAGATAAGATATCTTAAAATCAGACATTATTATTCTTGGCTAAATTAAATTTTTTATCTCATTATAAAAACTTGGATCATAGAATTTAAATGACAATAAATAAAATAGTCATCAATATTTTAATGATATAATAATTTTTTATTTATAATCATTGTTTTTTTAAATTCAGAATTCTAATATTATAAATTATTTATTATTATAATATGTTAGTTAGCATTTACCATTATCATATATGCAAAATAAAAAAATATGATTAAAGAATGGCATTTGTAATGAATATTTTTCTAAATCTGTATTTTTAAATAATAAAAATCTTACTATAAATCGTTTAAATAAGTTAATTAACATTGCATTAAATTATTTTTATACTTTTATTTATTTATTAATGTGTTTTATATTTAAATAAACTTACAGTGAATTAAAAATAGGAATTACATTTTGATGTTAAACTAAATATAAATACTATAGTTTAACTTAAATTACCTATTCTGTCATATTATATTAACATCTAACAGAAATAAAGTACTGACCAATTTTTATATAATATTGTTTTACAATAATTTCTTATTAATTGATATATTCAAAAAAAGTTTATCTTAGTTTATATAGAATATATCAGAGTGGGTAATTTGAATTATACTATACTAGTTATATTTAGTTTAACATCAAAATGTAATTCCTATTTTTAAATGTAAGTCTATTTAATATAAAACACAAATAAATAAAAGTATAAAATAATTTAATGCAATGTTAGTTAACTTATTTAAACTGAAGATTTATAGTAAGATTTTTATTATTTAAAAATACAGATTTAGAAAAATATTTATTACAAATGCCATTCTTTAATCATATTTTTTTTATTTTGCATATATGATAATGGTAAATGCTAACTAACATATTATTTTAATAATAAATATTAGAATTCTGAATTTAAAAAAAAATATGATTTTTCTAAATAAAAAATTATTATATCATTAAAATATTTATTGCTGACCATTTTATTTATTGTCATTTAAATTCTATAATCCAAGTTATTTAAAAAAATAAAAATGATGGTAAAATTGTTTCTATTAAGCTTTTTTATTTATTCTATTTATATAATAAAAGATTTTCATCTATCATCATATAGCTTTTTAGTTATCTATTAAATGGTTCGGGAAAAGTCAAATCCTTTGCGTTCCTTTTTAAATTAGATATCATAAAAAATCAATCTATTTGTAAAATAGAAGATTGTGGTAAGATCTTAACTGGAGACCATGCTGCAAATCTTGAACGACATATAGAAAGATTCCACAATAGGGAATTCAAATTATTAAGAAAAAAGAAAGAAAATTTGACTATTAAAAAAATTCAAATAACGAAAACTGCAAACCAGTATAATACAATCCAAGATGCTTTTAAGTCCAACACTACTACAATACAAATCAATATAAATAAAGAAACTTTAATCCGCTCCTGCACCGAGCTAATAACAGTTCACGGTAGGCCAAATTGACGACAAAGCATTTCGAAATATAGACCCAATAATTATAGGATTGGGTGGAAATTTAACTATCAATTCGGAAAATATACGCAATAATATTAAAAAAATGGCGTTAGATTTTTCGGAAAATATAAAAAAGGAAGTGTATCAAAAACTTATTTCGTTAAAATTAGATATAGCAACTAGATATGATAGGTCCATATTGGGGATCAATATTTAATTTATAAATAACGGAAAAATAAAATTAAGGACTCTATGCATGAAAGTGATTAAAGAACGACACACATCAGAATATCTTAAAAAAACTATTCTAGATGTTTTAAAAGAATATGAAATAAAAATTGAGCAGATTTACACAATAACCACCGATAATGCAGCAAATATGATTAAGTTAATTAAGATATTAATACTACACGATGAAGAAGATGATGACCTTAACGATTATTTAATTAATGATGATTTAAATAATAATGATATAGATAATGATGATTTAAATAATAATGATATAATTCATGATGAAAATAAAGAACCTTTTAATATTGAAAATATTAATCTTGCATCAAATGCCAGACCCATATTAATAGGTGTTAGATGTGCTTCACATACATTTCAATTAGCAATTAATGATTGCATTAAAAATTCAAATGAAATTGTCATTATAAATAAAGCAAGAAACATCTGCAAAAAAATAAGAAATCAGACAACAATGGCTATTCTCTCAAAATTAAATTTGAAAAAACCACTGATAGATTGTTGCACAAGATGGAACTCTATCTATTTAATGTTGGAGAGATTACTAGAGTTAAAAAGCTTTTGCCAAGAAATATCGCTCCAAAGCGATCAAAAATGTTTATCAGAGAATGAATGGGAAATAATTAGTGACATATTAAAAGCTTTATATCCAGCTTATGTTTTGACAAAATATTTACAAAGTGAACGGCGATTTTTATGCTGCGTGGATCAAATGTCTCATGCAAACGAGTAAAGTAGACACTCCATTTGCCAGACTTTTAGTTTTGAAAGCATGAGAAATAAATTTTAAAAATGAAGTTTTTTGCTCTGCTATTTATCTCGACCCTAGATATAATGTATTTTTAACTTTTGAAGAAAGAGAGATCGCCAGAAAACATCTTTGTAAAAATTGGAACTTGACACAAAATCTAAATAATCAGAATATTGAAATTCTAAATACTATGCCTACGTGTTCGTATTCGAAGGATAATTTAGATGATGATTTTGAAGATTTATTAAAGTCGCATGAAAGTCTTAATAAGAATAATTCTCAGGGCATCGAAAATTATAATAAATGTATAGAAATAGAATATATAATTCGGTCATTTGATAATAAAGAGAGATTAGAAAAAGATACTAATCTTTTGAATTATTGAGAAAATGTAAAGAATAGTATGCCAGAACTTTATAAGTTAGCTATAACTGTGCTAGCAGTTCCAGCTACGCAGGTCTCCGTAGAAAGAGCATTTTCAAGCCTTATGTTTATACTCTCTGCGCAGAGAACTAAATTATATCCTGAAATATTAGAAAATATTTTAGTTATCCGTTCGAATTCTCTTTTTAAACCTAAATAGTATAGTATACATATTATTTTATTGATTATTGTATTTACGCATGTTTGTTTTTATCTTATTTATTTATGAAATAAAAAAAACTAATTTGTCTAATTTATATTTCCTAAATTTAATAAAAATATCTATTAGATTATCATGGATAAATTAAATAAGAAATTTTAAACTAAAAAGATTTTTCTCTAAAATTAATATATACATGGTTAATGATTAATTTTTTTTAAATTAAATTTATAAAAACCGGAACAAACCGAAAAGAACCGTTATAAATTATAAACCGAACCGATATGATTTTTTTTTAAAAAACCGAAATGGAACAAAACCTTTATAAAATTTTAAACTAAAAACCGGAACGAACCGAACCGTTATACTAAACGGTTCGAAACCCTGATCTTTACTAAGGCTGGGCACAATACAACTATTTACTAATGTTATTTCATTCCAACAAAGTGCGAAACAATAATTGCATGATATATTCTATTTAATCATATGAAAAACATTTTACCATATACATTCGATTATTTGATCGACTTCCAAACAGATTTAATGAATGAAAATAACAATTAAAAAACTGGAGCCCAAGTGATTACAAATAGTATAAATCAAAAAAAATATCCAAGATCAGGTTTTACTATCGTAAGACCAGGTGTAAAGGCTATTTTTACAGGATCTTTAAATTAACTTTCATTTTTTTAAATTCCTGACCTCCAAGTTAAAAAATAGTTTAATTACCTTTTATTTGATACTCATATACAATTTTTTCAAGTATCCCTTTAAACCCCGTGATAAGCATAGTTCTGATTCCTTTAAAAATCATGAAGTAGGAGGGGAGACTGAGGTCAGGTAAACCCCGGGGCTTGGCAAACAACTTAATCTTATTTTAAAATTAAATATACCAGTGGTTACGGTTCAGTATGTAAAAAATTATAATGGTAACGTTTTGGCCTTAAGAAGAAATTTGGTTCAGCTAATTATAAAGATTTATAAAGGTTCATAATGGTTAGAAATTTTTTTTTATTGAAGCAACACCATCTTCTAATTTATTTTTATCATAAGCATCTATGAATTATATAGAAAAAAATATATAAGATTCAAAATAACTCATTTTTAAATATATTATTTGAACGTATAAGTAATATATTTTCTAATATAAATGGATTCCTTTTGTTCGTTGTGACGATAACACAAATTTTAGCCCCGAAAAAGCCCTAGAAACTTGTGTTTCGGGAACCGTCAGTACTATAAGAGTAAGTTTATATAATTCTGGATATTCAAATTATTTCCATTTCTAAAATATAAAAACTGAACGGGTTTAAACCGGTTTAACCGTTTTTTATAAAGGTTCTTTTTACTCCTTCAAAAAATAATTATATCAGTTCGGTTACGGTTATGCTACAGATATTTATAAGGTTTATAATGGTTTAACGGTTCCTTACGGTTCACTCCGGGTCCCTGAAATATACCAGAAGGTTAAAATTTTATCCTAATAAGTTTTTATTAGTTTACACCTATAGACAAAAAACCTTTTGAAATAATTAATTATTAAAATTTTTCACATGACAGAATTATAATTTTTTGCGAAAATACAAATCCAACAAAATTAATAAGGGTCAGTCATTTAATATTAATAATAATTTAGAAGTATATTAAAATTTGATGAATTAATTTTTTAATGTAATTAAGTTATTGAGGTATAAGAAAATTGTAAATTAACAAGGATCACTAGCCAACTTACAGGTAAATTTATCTACATTATCTGTCTTATTTTTAAGATATAAATCACAATAATTTTATGTAATTTTTAAACAAAATAATCAATTTTTAGCAATTTAATAATAGAGATTATGTGAATATTCTTATATTTTAGATTGGTTAAAATTATGATGAAGTATTGTATTAATTTTATGTAATTTTTAAACAATAAAATCAAATTTTAGCATAAAAATATTAATCAACCACATGGCAGTAAATAGAAGATTCCTAAATCTTGGAAGGTCAATTCAATGGCTGGCCATGACTAGTACTTAGGATTTATGTTAAGGAATCCTATTCTCTCCTTAAGGTCCCCTGAGGCTACTAGTATGGATAGAGTAACTGGATTTAATGAAGAAAATGTTATACACTTTTTTAATTTATATAAAGGTTATTTAACATTTAAGAATATTAGATGAATATAAATTAGAATGTAGGCAATTTACAACATGGATGAAACTGGACTTCCCACAGTTCAAACTCCATCCAAGATAATTGCACAGGGTCAAAAACAGGTAGGATCCATACTTTAGCAGAAAGGGGTATCTAAATTGCATTAGCTCTACTGTAAATGCTATTGGCCATACAATTCCTCCAATGTTTCTATTTCCCAGAAAAAAATATTATGACAATTTTGTTAGAGATGGTCCATCTGGCTCTATAGGGGTATTAAATAGTTCTGGATGGATGCAAGAGGAGGATTCAGGCGCGTACGCAACATACGGGGCAGGGGGATAAATCCCCCACCCCCAAAAAGCCAAAAAATGCAGATGCCGGATTATATTTTTCAAAAAGTTAATATTAATTTATATATTTGTTAATATTTATTCCTATCTCATATATATATATATTTAATTACATTTATTTTTCACATTTATCTACTTTTTATCTAAATTTATAGTCAAATAATAATTATCCCTGAAACTCCTTGTCCAACAGGGAGAAAGAAATTGCAAGCTTGTCCAACGAGATCTAGTCTCCGCCGTCAAGCAGTAACAACTTTTATGGAGTTAGAAGAGCAGATTATTAATGCTATTACTGAAATATCACGGATTCAATACTTATTACAAATTTTTTTTCTCATTAGAATGTATTATTTAATTATACAACTATTTTATGTAATACTTTTCAAAAACATGACATTGACTTGATTAAGAAGATGAGAATAGCGCAGAGCATTTTATTAGAACTCAAGGAAATTAGAGCTAATGTTGATTCAGATTTTATATGTTATTGTTGAGTCAAAAGCAGAGCTATACGTGTTTAATATTTGTCCCCCTCGACTTGCAGCAAGCAAGCTCATCGTCAAAACATTAATAAAGGATCAGTAGAAGAGTATTATAAAACAAATGTCCCCTCTCTTAGATACATTTATAACCCAAATAAATGAATGGTTTTTAATTCATCATGCAGCACTTACCAATTTGCAGATATTACTTCCACAAAAATCTTCCCAACCTTTTTCAGATGGTGATAGAAAAAAAATATATTTGTTAAATTTTTATCATGAAGATGTTAAAGTATCTTATGATGCCTTATTAGCTGAATAACTATGGTTGATACAGTACCAAAAAATGCTATGGATGCTTTGCATTATTCCAAATACATTTTAGATTATATTCCCAATGAAATAAAATGGTTATATAAATATTAGCAACTCTTCCCATTAGTAAACTAATGAGAGAACATTCTCTTTTTTTAAGAAGAATAACATAGCCCTGCAGAGGTTCCATTTGCAGGGCACGGCCCAGATTTTTTTAAAAAATTTTCAGACCCGGCTCGGCTTTTTTGAAAATAAAATTTTCAGGCCCGGCCCGAATTTTTTAAAAATAAATTATATTTATTTTTGATTTTTATAGCTAATAATGGCGATTTCAAATATTTGGTTTTAAAATATACAGCCCGGCCCGGATATTTTTTTAAAAATATTTTCAGGCCCAGCCCGGGTGTTTTTTTTAGAAAAATTTCGGGCCTGGTGCGAATATATTTAAAAAAAATTAAAATACGGTCTGGCCTGAGGGCCGGGCCTGCAAGACTCTGAAAAACATAACTATGAAATGAAGTACAATTTCTGAAAGTAGATTGAATGGTTTGGATCTTTTGAATATTCATAGGCATTTAACGCCAAGCAAGGATGAGATAATTGAAAAATTAGCTCAAAATATACAAAATACAATTATTCCTAAGAAACCTTTTGTGATATTTCCAACATTTAAATTTTTTATACTTTATATATAAATTTTAAAGGCTAAAAATATTCAAATTTCAATTTTGGGTCATTTAAGTAATTCATATGGTGGTTATATTTTTATTTTATAATTCACATTTATTTTATAGTTTTTCAATGCCGGTTATATATATAATTTTTTTTATAATTCACATAATTTAAAATTGTGTATATAAATTTATGTTTAATATTTTTAAATAACTATAATGTTTCTTAAAAAAATTTATTATCCCCCCCCCAGACCAAATTCCTGCGTACGGCCTGGGAAGATTTTATTATTTTTAGAAACATTTTTCTAAACACACTCGATGTACTCCAGTATCCAAAGTTTTATTAATTCGTGACAATCATATATCACATCACTCCTATTCAGCTGTCAAATTTTGTATGGATACGGGAATAATTCTATTTGCACCCATAAATCAGCTCTTGATGGGTCTATTTATGGGCCTCTCAAAAAATATTACAATCGCATCCAGGAATTTTTTTTACAATTTAAGATATTCCTTCTGTTATTAGATATGTCTTGCCTTTAGCAGCATCATCTTGGTTTTAAGGCATGTGTAATATATCTACTGAATCCAGATATATTCAAGAAAGAAGATTATATTGCCTCATTTTATGGGGCTTATATAGGTGAACTTTCTAAAACCTAAATATTAGAATCATCTTGGTCTCTTTGGTATTAAAAAGATATTTTAAATATTTATGGAGCTTTAGATATATGTAATGATGCTCCATCATCCTCTTATGTTCATTTAGATGATATTCCTGGTCCATTCAGCAATTCATCAATATCCTCACCTCATTCCAAAAAAGAAATAGACAAGAGAGTGAAAAGAAGGGCCGAGATATTGACATCATCTCCCTATAAAAATAAATTAATCGAGAAAGAAAAGAAATTGATGGAAAAAGAAAATATTTGCAAAATAATAATAAAAAAATTAATCACAAAGATATTTGTATTTGTTGTAAGCTGGAATATATAAGACATCATAACGGCGAAGAGTGGTACCAATGTAGAATGTGCCAAGGATGGGCACATGGAACATGTTCAAACTTCGATAAATTTTTTATATGTCCAAAATTTTAATTAAATTAACCAAAGTTAAGTTTCAATTTTTATATAAAATTAGCTTCAATTTATAAGTATTATGATATTTTGAACAATAAAACAATAAAATTATTCTATATGTATCATTATTAATAAATCAAAATGCACATCAATTCATTATGGCCTAAAA
Organism: Gordionus sp. m RMFG-2023; assembly: GCF_954871325.1. Classification (NCBI taxonomy): domain Eukaryota; kingdom Metazoa; phylum Nematomorpha; class Gordioida; order Chordodea; family Parachordodidae; genus Gordionus; species Gordionus sp. m RMFG-2023. The sequence continues at coordinate 27,632,109 of NC_088776.1, forward strand.
AACAAATGGTTTAGGAAGTCCCTTGAAGTGGTTTGCCTCACCCCCTATTGGGGCTTGTTGAAGAAAATTTCCACTGTTAAAAAATATATTTTAAAAAATGATTATATTCTTAAAATTTTTTATGGCATCTTTATAGAGAATAGTTTTAGGTATCTAATCATATATTGTTTTTTATATTATTTTTAAAAAAATCAAGAGCTATAGCCAATTTTGTAAAAATCGGTTCGACTAACCCCAATCTCTCCTATATATAAATATATCAAATTCATGTTATGCTAGATCACCACATTGACTAGTAGACTACCGCAATTAAATAATTGTTGATAATTATCATCCAAAATATTTTATGATTCTTAATTTACGTCTTCTGGTCAATGAATATGATAAAATGGTCATTATTAAAAATTAACTATTATTTTTTAAATAATTTTATATTAATTATTTATTAATAGTGAGCTGGGGTCTGAATAATCAGGAAATATTAGATGGGATAAAAGCTTTTTTGAAGAATTTTATAATGAAAGTGAGAGGAGGATTTTGTATAGAAATTCATATTACATTCGGCATCCACCTTTTATTCGAGATCCTAATTGATAAATGCTTAGCATATTTGTTGATTTAATTTTAATATGAAACTTATCATTTTTGCTAAAAATTGTCTATAAATAGAACCTATGGTTATTGGGCGGATGCATTTGGTAAAGAGTTGGGATAGTACTGTATAAAATTTAATAGATCTCTATAAACATATCTGTATTTAGTTATTTATCAATCAAATATTATAAATTGCCTTTTTTTATTTCCATAATCTAATGACAAACAAAATAATTATAAATTGTCTTATAAAAACAAAACTGGCTGGGTTGACACAACTCTACTGACTAATTTTCTAAAAAAAAAATGATTTTATCGACAAACTTCGATAGTTTCAGGCTGAGGCAATTATTTTATTATTTATTGGGAAAAACTAGACTTATTTACTTTTTCATATTTTATAACATTGACGCCAATCATTTTCGAACTCATAATCTTATAACGATATTTGATGTTAATGTTAAAAGATGGAAAATTACTAAGTCCAGTTTTTACTATAAAAAAGTCAATAAGGGCCTCAGCCTTAAATGAAAATAAAGAAGTTTCAATCAAAAATAGCAAATTTTTTTTATAATTTTAAAAAATTAGAATATAATATTCAGTTTTTTAATAATTTTATAAAAATAATTGGACATAACCTCCTCAATTAATATTCTGGGAAAAAGGATGAGGTTTATGTTATATTATCATTGTAAAATATATTTATTTTTAAAAATTATTTTGTTTAATATTTATCGTATTTATAAATAGTCGCCTGATTTTATATATCACGTGTAGAACTCCTGATTTCTTTGTCCCAAAAAAATATAAAAGGAACGAGATTTTATAATTATAACAACTTTTCATAAAATGTTTTTTTGTAGATATATATTTTGTTAGCCAATAAAATTAGCAGTTGAAAAATTATTAATTTTAGTTTTAGAGTCGTGTTGATAAATTGTGTGAGTTTTAAAATAGCGTTGTAACTGGTAGAGTTTTATCATATATAATTTTCAGTTTATTATGTGTAAGGAAAGATGTTTATATCAAATATTATAAATCTAATAAAAAAAATATATTGTAATATAAAAAAGGATTATTAAATATTCCGTTATTTGCACAAAATTAATCAAGCCCAATGATTTTTATTCAATCCCGGGGATTTTTTGGAAAACGTTACGCCCAATCATGGTTTGAAATTTAAAATTCTATAATGTGGATCTTTCTGACCGGTACCCTCCTCATTTTACATAAAAGGAATTATACCTTGGGAGATAAAATTTTTTTCGAATTTCGACAAAAACTCCAAATATAATAGATCATCAGATGTCAAGGCCTCTTCTCCAATAACTGATTTCATAGCCTGAGTATCTTTACCGATGGCATAATTAGCGTACTATATATATATAATAAAATAATCAATTAGATCTAAGTTACTTGGTAAAAGTATGATTCAAAATTATTTTAAAAAATAGATGAAAAAATAAACCGTAAATTCCCTTGTAATTAAATACATATATATATAGTAGATGATGAATTCATGACAAATCAACAAAAAAACATGATTTTCAACCTGACCCCTCCAGATTTTTCTAAAATTTTTACGAGTTTTTATATATTACAACTAAGAAAAAAATAAAATTTAGCCTCCAATTCCAAACAACGGCTGAGATATGGACCTCTAAATGTTGAAAAATAGGGCATTTTGAGTAAAATGCATTCCCTTCAATTTTAGATATCTTTGGCTATCGTCATTTAAATTTACTTCTATAGTCTAATGGTAGTCCTTTAAAGTTATATAATATTAAAATTTTTAAATAAATACCGGAAATGATCATAAAATCAAATCGGCATTTTCTTCTCTCAATTTTTTTAATGCATCGATATAGGATTAATTAATAAATGTTCAAATTTTCAAGTTGGGCCGAGCTCAAGTTTAGGAAATATGACATCTTAATCATTATTCTATTGCAAATATTTTTTATAAATATTTGATATTAATCAATAATCGTAATATAAGTCAAAAGCTATCAAATATTTTACGTTTCTGTAAAAGTTTTTTTGTGGTGAGAGGGAGGGGTGCTTTGGTTAATTTATTTGATAATGAATTTCTCTCCTCATAAAAATAACTATAAAATACAAATCAATTTATGATTATAATTTTATTGGACACTGTTTAATTTTATATAAAAAAATCGCATTATTATTTGTCATAATATGAGTATAATTTAACTTTAATTTTCCCTAGGCATAAAAGCATATTTTGTTATCAGGGAATGGGTTCGGTCTAAGGAACACTAATTTTTTCCATATCCATCATCCATATGCGAAATAATTCCAGTGAAATTTGCTTTACAAAAATTAAATAAATCGGTGTTTAATATTTGATTCTCATATGGATTCTGAAGGTTAACTTTTGTTGCTAACCTTTTGATAATGTCCATGAGCCATTACGAAAAAATGTCATTTCGCTTTGATTCCAAAATCAGGTTCCTTCTTAACTGATATCTTGCCCATAATTTAAATCAATCAGATGTTCAAGAGCAGCATTGGATGTTGAAAGTATTATATCTTAAAACAGCATTGCGATATATGGTCAATGGTAATCATTATTACAAAAGTTGGTTATATATATTTTACAAACTATTATAATTGTTTAATTCAATTTATTACAAAACCTTTATGAGATATAATATATCTTCTTTTCCCCCAAGTTCAAATTCGTCTATTAATATTTTAGTTCCTTCATTGGATATCGTATTTAGGACTTAGAAACTTTATTGCTGTTGCATGTTTCTATTATTTAATCTCCTAACCTTATTTATTCATTTATTATAATGGATTCGAATCTTTCCTTTTCTTCCACGCTGTAACGTAATTTAGCTTGTAACCTTTCTTTCTCTTCCAAGTTAAGATAATTTAGTCTTTGTTTTATTACTATTCTCAATTATTCTACCATCCTTTTTCTCTATTTAATTTTTGGTGATAAAATATCTGCACTCATATTGTTAATGCCTACCTTATAATTTATATAGAAGTCATAAGCTGATATTATGTCCCTAGTATCAATCGTTGATTTGTTATTAGGCTTAAGTCCTTTTATTTTCATATATTTTTATTTGCAGTTAATTATCCGTATGTATTAGCTTTTGCTTTTTTGTCTATTGTAAAATTCTCGGCGCCTTGTAATGTTCTTCAGTTCTATGCTATTGTATATACGTTATAGGTAATTCGTCTTTGTATTATATTTTTGTTAGTTACCTGCGCTTGTTTCTAATATTAACTCTATATATGCTTGTTTTCTACTTTTAAATGCTATATATCATTTTTTATTTATTTATAACATCGTACATATAAACCTTTAATTTTCAATCAGCCAGTAAACTACCATATATACCGTTGAAATATTATTGGTGCTGTGGCTATACTAAATTATAATCATAAGTGGTAGTATCATTAGCTGTTGCTATAATCAATAATTTTTGTAATTATCAATATTCATTTATAAATATGTGTCTTTTACATCTAATGTTGTATATTTATTTCCATTTTCGATTTATTACAATTAATTCTTTGTAACCTATATTCTAAATTCTACGTTATATTAATTCCATGTGGCCTCTATTTAAATTCTAATCAATTCTAAGTGGCCTATATTCTAATATTATAAGTCATCAATTTTATGTAGTCTATATTCTAAGATTCTAAATGTTATTCTAAAATTCCAAAATAATTTATTATCTAAAAACTATATTCTAAGGATTATAAAAATTCTATTCTACGAATTTTAAAAATTGTAACTTTTATTGTTCGTTTTTCTCTATTGTAATAGAGTATTTCACCATTTTATATTTTTCATTGAATAATCATCGCCGTCGTTATTTTTATTGTGATTTGTACTATACACTTTTACTTCACTTTGAGAACAAATGGGGAAAATGTTTAGCTTTCCGTAATGATGCGTCTCGTATAAATTTTTTGAGCCGCGTCTGTTTGTGGAATATTCTTTATGTCTAACATATATCTAATATAGTCTAAGTAGTCATCTAAAAAAGTTTCTTCTTTTCCAAATTTGTCTATGGATATGCACCCATTATTTTTAAAATTTTTAAACATTTTTAAAAAGAAAAGAATTACTATAAAATTTTATCTAATATTTTATATGACCCATATATTTATCTATCGCCAATTTTTACGTTCTATATTTTAAAACGTTTATGGTCAATAATCTTCATTACAAAATGTTGATTATATATATACTTTGTAAACTATAATATAATTATTTAATTCAATTACCTTTTAAGTTAATATAATATTAAAACATATAATATTCAAATAAAATTTATTACAAATACGATATATAATATAGTGATCTGTATCGGGCCTAATTTTTCAAGCCCGGCCCGGCCCGTAATTTTTTTAAAACAATTTGCCAGCCCGGCCCGAATCCGAATTTTTTTTAAAACAATTTGCTGGCCCGGCCCGAACCCGAAATTTTTTTAAAAAAATTTACCGGCCCGGCCCGAATTTATTTAAAAAAATTTACCGGCCTGGCCCGAATTTATTTAAATTAATTTTTATAATTACTCAAAATAAAAGACATATGTTATATGGCGTTTAGTTTCAATAAATAAAATCAAAAATTTTTATTTTACATAAAAAATTCAATATAAAATTGATAAATTTAGATATATTTAAAAAATTCCCAAAATCCTACCCGACCCGGCCCGAATTTTTTTTAAAACATCGGCCCGGCCCGAACCCGATTATTTTAAATAGAATTAGGCCTGAGTCCGGCCCGAAGGGCAGGGCCTAACTTTGCAGGTCTCTATTATTTATTATAATTATGATAAATGGGATATAACAGAAGGAAAGTAGCATCGGATGTTGAAAATGTGATATAGGTTGAAGTATATAATTTTTTACGATAGATATTACAAATTTTATATTTTTAATGATTTATTCTGGTTAGCCACCGGAAGTACATTTCTTAAGCCTTCACAACGTATATGTTTATCCAAATAGAATGGATTCTAATCTACTGTCAAAAAAAAGAAACAAATGGCGAATTTTAGGAATGAAGTAAATATATTACATAAATTAACAATAACGTCCCCCTCCCTTTTTCCGATCTTTTATTTATATACGTAAAATATTTAAAAGCTTCAAATATTTATTAAGAATTTTTACAATTAACTAATGATTAAAATGCCATATCTCCTAAAACTGTGCTCGGTCCAACTTGAGATTTTGCATATTTATTAATTAATCCTATAAATAAATAAAATATTAGAATCTGCATATATTTCCTATTCTCCTCGAATCAAGTAAAAAATGAATAAAAACAAAGTTAGAAAGCTAAATCCTGATATATTAAATTCTTATTTTTACATCACAATTAGAAATCGGGTTGAATCAGTTTCATTTGGTTTCCTAAATTTTTATATTCATATAATATTTTAGAATAAATATCATAAAATTATCCAGGTGATAGCAGGCAACGGACCTAGTTCTGTTGGAAAAAATCGATTTTGCAACACTTATTTACAGGGTTTCCCATTCAAAAAAGGAAAAGTAATGGTTAGTCAAATAATGAAATAGTCTAATTGAAAAAAAGGATAAGAATGAATTTTTTTTAAACATCCTGCATTTCTTTGTCATTTTTTTTAAAATTATATTATTTTTAATCTTTTTTATTATTTATTTTCTAACTTTTTATATTTCCATCCTTTTTGTCATCTTTCCTAATTTTACTCCTTATTCAACTTCAATTTTTTATCAGCTATCCTTTTTCTTCATTTATTTATCACTTTTAATTTCTTATTTTAATTTTTTGATTTGTCTCGTATTTTCCTCAGTTCTTTATACTTTTAGATTTTCTTTTATTATTTAATTTTTAAAAGAGTATTGCTAAATGCAAAATGTTTTTATTTTTTATTAGATACAGCATACATATCCAATAGAGAGAATCAATTTTTTATTAAGGTTTGTCTAGAAAAATATTTTGAATTATGAAAGAAATAATTCATCGTTTTCTAATATACCTAATGGAAAAGTATAATTACTATAATCATTAAATAATAAAAACATTTTAAATTTCAATTTACCAATAATGTTTTAATAGTAACTTTCCATCTCCATTTATGTATTTTTATAATAAATAGACAAATGTGCGGAAAAAGGATGATAAAAATAGAGAACAAAAATGATTCTAAAAATTTAATAATTTAATATTATTAGCCTAAAAATATAAAATAAATGATCAAAAACTAAGAAAATAGAAGAAAGATGATAAAAATTAAACAGAAATATAAATAATTAAAAAATAAATAAAGAAAAAAGATTTATGATAACAAAAAAGTTATAGAATAATGGGAAAAAATTGATGTTGCAGGATGATTTGAAATAACCAAAATAAAGAAAAATTAGCAAAATATTTATTAATTTTAAAATTATATAAAAATTAGAAACAAATGATTATTATCCTTTTTTGAATGGAATGGAATTCCATTTCGATAAAAAAATTTCCACTTTTAATAAAATATTCAGTGTATGATACCAATTGATTAGAGACATCAGCATGATCTCTTCTTGTCATATTATCACCGATAGCAGATTTCATGAGACGAGACAAAGATGGAAGCACATTAACTGGAGGGTAAATCTATGGATTTAAATAAAAATTCACTTCAATATTAATTAATGCGTGAATTATAACTGTAAAATAATCCATGAAAGAACATGTGACACATTTGATTTATAATTTAAATTAATGTGAAAGTAAAGTAGACTTGTCGATTGTGCATTTGCCTATCAACGTAGATTTGACCTTCGGTAATGTAACCAGTTAAATCGGGAATGGGATGCGTAATATCTAGGGATAACCAAAAAAACATAAAAAAGAGTTTTTTTTCAAATGTAAGAATCGTAAAAAACAGAACAAAAAATATTTAACTATCATTTTCGAAATTTTTCAAAACAGAAAATTAAATTTCTTTTGACAGAAAAAAACAGAAATTTGTTCTTTTTAAAAAATTATAAATCATCCATTTTTTAAAAAAAATATATAAATTGAACTTCAGGAATAATTATCCATCTAGTAATTTTTAAAATAATAGTTCTATAAACTAATTTTAATGAAGGAATAAAAAATTAAATATTAAAGGTGGGTCAATTATCGAAAAATAGATATGAACATAATAGAGGATGAAAGTTGCTTATACAAGTATATAATGGTTGTGAGGCCGGTTTTTCTGCATGGATCATGATTATGTTTGGGCAATCAATAGAGCGACGAAAATATAAGGATTACAGAAATGAGAATAATATCAGGTAACTTTTAAGGGGGTAATATTAATAATAATAAAATCGAGAAAAAAAAATGGGTCGTAAACAAATAAGAAAAGTTGAAGGAGAGTAGTAGATTGTACCCATTTTTTAATATGGGATCGACCAGTTCATTTCGTGTTAAGATTATCGGTACGATATCGCCTTATTTTGACATTTTCCATAAATGTTATTAGTAGTATGATGCCAAATGGAAAACTAGTTACAATGCAAATTAGTGTTTAATTATTAAATACAAAAAAATAATTTATAAATGGCAGATATGGCGTAAAGGGCTAATATCTGAAATGAGGATCAGCAAGGACCTAGATATGAATTAAAGTTAATAAAATATTAAATAAGTAAATTTTTTAAAATAAAATTACCATCGTTAGGCATAGTCAATATGGGTATTTGAGTTATAGACCCGTTTCTTCCTTCAACCCGTCCTGCTCTCTCATATATTGTTGCCAAATCTGTGTACATGTATCCAGGAAAGCCTCTCCTTCCTGGTACTTCTTCTCTAGCTGCTGATACCTTTAAGTTTATAAATTATCGAATCAGCTTTAAAAGGAGAAAAGTTTAAAAAATTACAAATTAATTTTGTGGTAACATTTTTAATAGGTCCTTTATTTTTTAATTAATCTTTATAAATAACTTCACTGTATAATTTCATTTAAAGTGTGCTATAGATATAAAATTTATTATAAAATTAAAAAACACTTCTCTTAATGCTTCAGCGTACGCTGTCATGTCAGTCAATATCACCAAAACATGCTTTTCACATTGATAGGCTAAAAATTCCGCTGTTGTCAATGCTAATCGTGGCGTGATAATTCTCTCGATACTAAAAGTTATATTATTATAATGAAGTAAATGTATACTTTAAATAAATGATAATATTATCATTTACAAAAAAAAATGATGTGTAGTGTGGTAAGTCAATTCTGAATTAAAAAATAAATCAAAATTATAATTTAAATTATTAGATTAAAAAAAGGGAGAGGAGAAGTGGCATAAATAACCATTTTTGAAGAATGGCCACAACCCTTTACTTAACTTTTTATTTATTGAACCAATTTCTCGCAAAATTAGTAAAAATGTGTATATTTATGATATGTATCTTACCTCTGTTTATTTATTGAATAGAACAATCCAATAAAAAAATATTTTAAACTGTTTTTAGTACCTCTTTCTAGAAAAATCACGTTATACATTTTCTTGTTTAGTAAAAAAATTACTAATTTAAATTACTGATATTTTATATAAATATTATCCTTAGGTATTTAACATTGTTCATACAAAAGATTTAGATCTTACAATTTTTATTTAATATAAATATTAATAGACAGGTGAGTATTGCCTGGCCAATATATACATTCATAACATTTGGTTAAAGCAAATGATAAACAAGTTCAATTAGTATTTGATAAATATTAATAAAAATTCCACATCATCAATATTGATTAAATTTAATATTCCTAGAACAACTTTAAGAGCAATGCAAAAATACAACAGGCGCGTAACCAATGGGGGGGGGATCCCCCCATCGCAAATTTGACTATTTCATAATAAAAATTTTAACCCCCCCCCCTACAAATATTTGAATATCAATTTTCCAACATATTATTCAAAAATATTAATAAAATGGAAAAATATTTAATCAAAAAGATTGAAATAAAACGATAATTTATTTAATTATTATATATATTTATTTTATTAAATTCAAAATTAGTAGTCAGTTAGAATTAATAAGTATTTTTAATAATATTTTAATTATTAATATATATCTATAATTTTTTAAATATTTTTCATTTTTACTTCCATTTTGTAGAACAGAAGAAATAGAAATACAAAAGTTAAATAAGGCTAAGCATGAAAAAAAGTAATGAGTCGACAGAAGCGATATCATTATTGAATTCAATTGATCAATCAGAGTTTATCATTGCTGCTAGTTGCATCAATAAATTATTTTTAGCTCACTACTTTGTAGACATTTACAAAAACCAAATTTAGATTTGGTTCAGGTTATTGATTTGGCGGAAAATATAAATGAACAGGTAGATATAATAAGAATGAATGTAGATAAATATTTTCATAATATTTATCTAGACGTTGAATTGAAGGCTAAATTTTATGATATAACACTAATTAAACCTCGTCTAGCACCTAGGCCATTATTGAGATGAAAATAAATATCGGCTCAACTGAAGAATTCTTAGATACATTTTTATCGCAAATAAAAGTACGGTTTTTAGATAAAAAACAAGTCTTTAGCAATCTTCAAGTTTTATTACCCAAAGATCCTTCTTCGTTTTCTAATGCCACTATTGGTAAAATTAAATATTTAGCAAAATTTAATTCCTATGAGATTGATACTGAAATAAATTTAATCAGTGAATTCGAATTGTGGTATAAATATTTACTACGTTTAGCTATTTTACCTGAGCATGCTATTGATGCGCTCAATAGGTGTAAAGAAACCTTGGCTCAATTTCCTAATATTTTGAAGTTGTTTTATATTCTTGCATGTTTGCATATTACAACATGTAGGAATGAAAGGACTTTTTCCATCTTGAGAAGGTTGAAAACATATTTACGAAGTACTGAATCTCGGCTAAATGGGTTAGCTCTGTTAAATATCCACAGAGATTTGGTTCCAACTACAAACGAAATTCTTGATGAATTGGCAACATTCCCACGAAAATTAAAAATCACATTATAATTATAGAAAATATTTTGTATAATATTGTATTTGATAAGAAGTTAAAAAAACTTGTTAATTTAATTAATAATAAGAAATAGGCTTGTAATATCCATAAGCACGAATTAGTAAATAATAGCCAAAGATCAGGAGAAATGTTAAAAGATTAAATAATACAAGCTAGCAAATCATTCATAGGGTTTAGCATAAAATAGTTACAACTTATAAATGTAAAAAGCATTTTTAATGATATTAATTACAAATTATAATTATCTGTTAGATAATTAGTTATTATAGATCTATTAATTATATAAATTTAGAGCATTATTTAAATATATTAGAATTAACTAATAGATAATTATCATAGATTTAATTATATATATTTTTATATTTTATGTTAAAAATCATTTATTTTTAGATAAGAATATTTGCACATGATTAAGCGAAAAAATATGAGTTAAAATGTCTTAAATCTTAAGAATAATGATGCTTTGAATTACATGCAAGGAGAAATATTAAAAGAGCAAGAAAAAAAGGATGTATTAAATGTATGCATTGTCAAGAATGGGCTCACGCTCAATGTACCAATAATAATGATTTATGTTTATTTATGTAAATAGATACATTATAATTTCCTCACTTTATAAATTAATAAAATGACTTATTGTTGTGTACTCATAAATATAATAATTATATCTAATTAAGTTTATTAACATCATAGATTCTTAAATTGATAATGATTAAATTACTAAAATAAGCATTTTAATGTTGTAGATTTAAGATAATAATTTATAAAATCGTTAAATATATGAATGGTTAATTTTATATTGAAACAGATAATTAATAGTTTATAAAATATTATGGCTAAAATAGATGAGACTGATGATAAACTGAAATGTTAATATTAATTGAGTTAGTTAAAAATTGAAGAAATATTAACATAGGTACTTTTACAAGTATTTTATATTGTTGGCAAGAAAAACAACTTTCACATAACCTCATCTAGCTCAAAAACTATTATAGGTAGAGCTTTGAATCAAAATTTATTTTAAAAATAATTAAACTATGTATCGATATTAAATTTGTTTATTCAACCCAATTCTTAATCACTTTATTTGAAAAAACAAAATCATGGTCAGTCATATCATTTTTACTAAATATTGTAATCAACCATTTTTATCATATAATTCCCAAATAATGACGACTGAGTAACGTTGATAAATTTCTACATAGCCGAAGTTAACTTCAAAAGGATCTTAGTCTAAAACAATCGGTTCAGCCTCCAGGTTTAAGAAGAAAAATGAACACTGAAGATTATGGGCTGATTTGTTTTACCTACCCTGCTCTGACAAGGTCAAATTTGTAATTTTGCAACACTAATATATAAGTTTTACAAAAGATTTAGGCGTTTGAGGTTCAAGAAAAAATTATCATCTTACTAAGATGTTAATAATGCATATTCAATTATTCTCTATTTTCATTATATTTTTAAATAAAAGATTGACTCTTATATATAAAAAATATATATACAAACGTAGGATCATTGGCAAGATTTAAAAATAAACACACGCTTTCCATTGAACCATTTTCTTCAAAATCCGTTTTGAAAAATCTAGCTGTTTCCATATTGACCTATAATTAAAGATTAAATGAATTAATCCTGATAATAAAAAAGTTAATAAACATTTTAACATAAATTTATAATTATCATGATTTATAAGAACTTAGGTGTCAAATAAAGCCCTAATATCAAACTTAATAAGATTTTTCAAATGCATATTAGTTAAAATGCAATCCCGGGAAAAAAAATCATAGAATAAAAAACTGCAGAAAACAATCCACAGAAATAAAAGCCTTCGGAATAAATATATATATTTAAAATATAAAAAAATATTTATAAAATTAAATAGAAATATTCATACAATTTCAATCCATGGATGCATGCCCACTAAAAAAAATTTTCGTATATTATTTATTTTATAAAAAAATTTAGATTTTTTTGTGCATTCTGTGGAATTCCAACTGTCTAAAAAATATTTTAAATTCAATTCTTAATCTGCGAAATTGTTTCATCTTACCAATGTTGTGAAACCAGTGTAATCAAGGATAAGAATTGCCTCCTTTGCTGTTTTGGTCGAGGTCGTTTCCCACGGCACACCAAATGAAATGACATCATTTTGCGAGCACTTATATCCGTAGGCATTCCATCTAAACTTTAAAACCAAAGGAAAACATCCAAATGGAATGTCCCCAATTACTTAATCTAGGGGCCAGCTTCTGGTTTAAAACTTGGTAAAGTTCTTATCTACGAATTGACCTTACCAATGTCAACATTATGAAACTAGTGTAGATAGTAAGGGTAGACATTGCCTCACTTAAATGCCGAGGTCGTTTCCCGCGGCATACCAAATGCAATGATATCATTTTGTAAGCACTTAAATTCGCAGGTGTTCCTTCTAGACTTGAAGAAACCGTATTCTGATTTGGGCTTCACCTGCATCAACCAAAAAGTAGATGCTCTCGCCCAGCAGAAACCGGAAAATTATCAAATACAGCTTCATCGATTATTCTTACTCATTCATTCCAATAGCTGGCTTCATTCTTACCACTTTCGGCAGCAAAGCTTAATGCCTTTTTAAAGAATTAAGGAAACGAATGGCGAAAACTGATCAGCCCAAGGAATCTCTCTTTTTACGGCAAAGGCTTGCTACCGCGATTATTAGCTCTAACTACCTAAGTTTTATTCCTTCCATCGAATAATCTTGCCTCCTTATATTTTCTTTTCTTCTTCTTTCTAGTTTCTAGTTTCTAGTTTCTCTTTACTATTTTCTTTTTTATAGATCCTTTTTAATTTTTATCCTTATTTCTCTTTAATTATAATTTTATCGCCTTGATTAATTTTGTCTTCAAAAAAAATCGTTATATGCTTATCTTTTTGCATAATACATTGTAATTTGTAACAGATAAAACTATTTTACACATTTTCATCAATATGCCTGTTTCTGAAATAACCATTAGCTGCTTTAAATGAGATTGCAGAACAAAGTACGAATAAAGAGAATATACTTTCAACAAATTTGCAAAATTGTTTTAATTATTCAAATTAATTAAGTTTAAAATGAATATAAAAATTTTTTTAAATCTTTATTTCACAAATTAATGAGAATATTAAAAAAACGACTCTATAATATAGAAGGTCATACGTCCGTCCAGGCCGGCCTCAGCCACGTATGTAGTTACATCTAAGATTAGCGTCCATCATGCGTCTCATACAAGGTATAGACTCTTTATGATGCGCCTTTCAAAAAAAGGCTAAAAAGAAGGAATAATTTTTTTACAATTTAAAATTTATCAAGTTTAACTATATCCGAGCTTTTTCAAAAAATAAAATATATAATAAATTTAAAAAAATCGGGCCAGGCCTCGCAAATTTGATTTTTCGTAAAAATTTATGGACCAATCTGGAAATAAAAATTATGGTATTTTTTTTTTAAATTCCAAGATTTCAAGACAATATTTTGATTTATAATATTGGAAAATAAATTACAATATGCTTATTTTTTTATATTTTGTCCAAAGAAAATACTAAATCTTATAAATAAAATGTAAATTCACAAAAAATGAAACAAGTTATGTATGACATGATGCAATTAAATACATAAAAGATATCCAAACCAAATTTTTTAGTTATAAAAATTGTTATAAAAATAGATAGCCATAGAGTAAGATATAAGAGCCTTAGTTGACATTTGGTAAAATTAGATATAGACATCAAAAATGTACTAGCAGGAAAATTAGTCTAAAAAAATTAACTGGTGCCAGGTCATTTTTTTAAAGTACATTGAACCATGGACTATAAAGCTCTTTAGGCTGGAAACGGGGTGATGAGAACCTTGTAGATATATCTAAAGTGAGCTGAGATTGTTTGGCCGAATCGAGAAGTAAATCATTGAACTCGATAAGCAATGAAATGAAATCATTACAAGAAATCGAAGAAAGAAAACAAGCATTTGACATTAAGTGGGGAGGGAGTGGGTCCAAGGCTTCCTTAGGTGGACAAAGAGGTAAAGGAACAATTAAAATTCCAAGATTTTTGGATTAAAAGAGATGTGTTTAAATGTTTATATTTTAATTCGGTTCTCGAGAAGATATAAAGTTGTGCGAGAATTTTTTTTAAAAAAAGATATTTTGATGAAGAAAAAAAATTTAAGAGTGGGATGGTGAGGAAGATGGTTCAGGGAATAGGGATTGAATAAAATTGTTAAAAAAATTGATGTGAGAGGGGAGGGGGCGCCTTTCTGATTCCCTCTTCAATAAAGTAAACTTTCCAATTTAAGTAGCTAGGGAAAGCCATAGGAAAAGTTGAGAAATCTACCATATTTAGGAAAGTGTTTAAAGAAGGAAAGCAGAAACAAACTCAAGTCTAACTAGAAAACCATATCAGACTCATTATTTAACGCCATTAATGGTATATAATATTTAGTAAGAATATAGCAATTAAAAAAGAGAAACTAGTTTCGTTTATTAATTTTCCATCAGTCAACCGAACCGAAACCCGATTGCAAAAACCAAACAGCGAGTTTATTTTATAGATCAAGCCACCACAGTTCGGTCTAAACCGAATCCTGACCGTTGACCTTCACTATTTCTGTCTATTTTTTAATTTTTTTTCACATCTACTTATGTGTATTTTATTTAGAAACTCGAACCGAAACAAATATAAGTTAGGTTGAAAATAAAAATAATGGTTCAAATTTCAAGTTCTGTTTATTAAAAATATAAATACAAAAATATTACATTTTGATTTATCATTTATTAAGACAGTGACCCATATCAATCAAAATTATTTGATAATAATCTTTAAAACAATTCGGATATAAATTGAAAAAAATGAAATATACTAGAAATAACTTTCACATTATTTTATAAGCACAAAATCATCAGCTTTGAACCGGTTTACATGTATCTAAGCGGTTTGGTTCAAAAAAATCATTAAACGGTTCAGATTCGATAAAAATACCGTTTAATACAGGTTTAAAGGTTCAGCGTGGATCCCTGATATCATTTTTTTTTTAAATAACTTGATTTTTTTTACTTTCGTACTTTTTTGAGTATTTCATTGTTTAAAATTTCGTTTACTTAACTTATATTTTTTTCTTTGTTACAATGCTTAAACATATTAACACATATGTGTTACCACTTTTATGCTCAAAATCGGGAATCCATATTCTAATCTAATTTCTTACTTTCCTAGTAACATAGGTATGTAGAGTATTTTTATGGACTTTGGGGGTGTTTTTTTTATTAGGCCTTAGTTTTTCAAGCCTCTAGCCGGATAAATTATGACTACGCTTTTTCTTTTGAAAAATTTATGATAAAAATTATTTAAAAGATTCATTAACATATCAAATATTATTTAAGAATGGAGGGAGGAGCCAGTATAGGATTCAACAATATTTACAAAACTAAATTTTTCATAGAGGGTAATTTTCCTCCCTATTTAGTTACGCCAATGCCCAGGCAGGGAGAAACTCTATTAGATGGAACAAGCATTATCTAAGCTTGCTTTAACGTTTTCTTTATGCAGCATTCCTCTTGAATTTGAATAACCTATAGAAATTTGTTGCAAAACGATTTTCTATCAAAGTCTCCTATCAAAGTATCTTGTGCACCCTCCTTTTCTCTATTCTGTAATTACGTTATTCTTTAAACCTGTATGCCTTGTTTAAAAATTACTTTTTTTTCTCGTGGTAAACAATAAAAAACTAGCTATAATGCAAAATTTATGAAAAAATAAAATTAACTATTGAAGTTGCTTCAATAGGATACATGGCAAATGGTTATGTAACAAGATTCTGAATGTAGTTCAAATTAAAAAATAATTAGTAGTTAAGATTTTGAAACAAGTCAAGAAAATATTTGCAACATAAGATAACTTTAATCACCGGCGAAGCAAAAAGTATGGTTCTAATTTATGTTACAAATTTTTATCATAAAAATAAGAACAAGAAATGTGTTGGCAGTATGAGTCAAGAAGTTTTTATCTTATTGAAACGTAGATTGTCAAATGTGTTTACGAGAAACTAATCCGACTTATGTGATCTATGTTTTGATAGTGTCTGGATTTTTACCAAAATAAAAGTACAATGCCAAGAGTGGCTAGTGAATTAGTTAGTATACCTGAACATTGTAACATATAATACATATAAAAAAATCAAAATTTAAGTTAAATAAAATTATAAAATGGGGGGGGGGGGGTGTATATGTAGACGAAAAGGGAGAAAAAATAAATATAATAAAGAAAATAATAATTTTAAATAAATGATACAATAAAGATATATCATGATTAAAAAGCTCAAAAAAATATATATAAATGCAAAATTAGATGAAGATTAAGAAAAATCAATTTATAAAAAAATAATAAATAAAATACAAAAATGTCCCAAAATGGAGTTGGAATATAATATTTAAAATTGGTAAAAACAACAAAAGTAAGGGAAATAAGGAAAAAAAAACTAAGTTTAAATCAAATTGAAATATACATAAAATGGGGAAATTATACAAAACTAAAGGGAGAAAAATCAATTTAAAACTTTAAAAAAAAATTTAATTCTAAAACCTAGACAAATATCATACAACAAAAATTAACTTGCTATTTTGTATATTAACTAGCAAGTTTGTATTTTTTAACTTTCTTGTATATGAATATCTTAAAAGCTTATTTAAAAAAATAAAGTCATTCATGTATTTTTTTAATTTCAAAAAAATTTTGGTCATGAGAAATTGAAGGTAGTTTTTTATATATTTAAGCAGAGTGATAAATAAATTATATAAATACCCCCATAGCAGCGAATACTATAGCAAAGTTTTCTTTGTCATCATCGAGGACAGATTTTCCAGGCAATTTTACAAGTCCAGCTTGCCTACATATCTGGGCAGCTAACTAAAATATGTCAAGATTATTTTATTAATAATTTTGCGTATTATAATTAATTGCAAATATTAAATTATATTATCAATGTAATATATAAAAATTTGGCAAATTCATGCTTAGAACTGCGTCTTAATATCAGATTTATATTAAATTTTTGAAAATATAACTCGATTTAAAATTTAATGAGATTTAAATTACTTATATAATTATTAAACAAGCTGAGTGAAAAAATATCACATATGAAGATCATAGAATTATAAGATTCAAAAATAGAATTGGGGAAAATGAAACCTAAATGTATTCAGATATAATGAATCATAACTTAAAATTCAATTTTCAGATTCATCCGAAGACGTGCTATAATTTTTATTTCGCTTATAACTGGGTTTCATTTATTGGCTAAAAAAACTCATCGATCTATTAATAATTACTAAATCATGTATCACATATTGTTCATTACTTCTATAATTTCCCTTCTAGCATGATACCAATCGTGGCGATTTTTTTATTATTTTGTCTAAAATGTTTTACTTTAAAACTATCTACCAAACGGGTTGTTAAAGAAGTATGAAATACGTACTAATTATTGACATAAATTTCCGAGATAATGCATCCAGATGTTTGGCTAACTTTACTTAAGATGTGTGATATCATAGTTAATTTTTGGTTGATAATTCAGTTACTTTTTTAATGACTGACAAAATTGATTAAAGAATAAATGAGGCATTAAATATTAATGCAAACCAGATGGCTATTCTATATTCTCCGTTCTGGCATGATGCTAATTTTGACAATTTTTTTATTTTTTACCAATAATTCTTATCCTCCTTATACCAACTATAAAAGAGAATAAAGTCATAAAATATACTAATAAAGTCCTACTTAATGGTTTAGTATAAGTTCTTTCTTTCTTATTAGTGTTTCCATAAGCATGGCTCACTTCATACTGAAAACGTACGTCATAGTTTTTATTTTGTTAATAACTAAGTTTCTTTTTGTGGTTCTGATATTTGATTGAGGAATTGAAAGTACAAGTTTGGTATTAAACATTGATGTGCGCCAGATATATAGTTTTTTATATTTTTCATTTTTGCACGAAATCTATTTTGGCAATTTTTTCTTCTTTATACTATCTACTAAACGCGCCATATTTTAGAATTAGGGCTTGTTCAGTTAATTATGACGGAGATTATATAAAGACCACCAAAAAATCAATAATTTATAAGAATTTTTTAAAGGAGGGAACGGCCGAAGGCCTGGCAACAATTGAAACCTCCTTTCACTTTTTTGCCTTAGTACTGGTCAAATATTATATACATAAATTAACTAGCTATTCGTAATAACAAATGAAATATTGTTGGGTGTATGTATTATTTAGTAATTTCGAGAATATTAAATATTTAAAAATTAGACTAAAAAAATATTCAGAAATATGTATTTAATTGTGAAAAAAACTATGAGATAAAGATAACAATATTTTTTGTTAAAACTTTAAGAGACAACAAATTGGAAAAGCAGATAAAAATTGCCTCTGAGTCATTCCATATCATATCAAAAATATTATTTTCAATGGACTCCTTTAGTGAAATTCTGTATACAAACTAAGATATATGTAACTAAAGCTTGACTTGACAGTGGCTGGGAGGCAGAAATTAGAGATAAATTTAAGGTTTGGTGATTTTCCCATTCTTTTGTAAATTTTTATTTCGTAATTCTTTAGTCATGTGGTATTTAAAAATTGTGGTCAGCAGCGCATCTGTATATAGTATTTTCGGGATATAGTTAATTAAAAACTAAGATAAGATAACAATATTTTTCGTTAAAACTTTAAGAGACAACAAATTGGAAAAGCAGAGATAAAAATTGCCTCTGAGTCATTTCATATCATATCAAAAATATTATTTTCAATGGACTCCTTTAGTGAAATTCTGTATACAAACTAAGATATATGTAACTAAAGCTTGACTTGACAGTGGCTGGGAGGCAGAAATTAGAGATAAATTTAAGGTTTGGTGATTTTCCCATTCTTTTGTAAATTTTTATTTCTTAATTCTTTAGTCATGTGGTGTATTTAAAAATTGTGGTCAGCAGCGCATCTGTATATAGTATTTTCGGGATATAGTTAATTAAAAACTAAGAAATATGAGCTGAAAATGGGTAAAAGATATTTTCCTGTTGTCAGATTATTTGAGGCTTTTCGGAAGAAGCTTCAACTGCTTTTCCCATCAGACTGGAGAACCAAATTGGGTTAGTTATTGCGACTCATGGAAACCATAGCTATTGAGTAGTGGACAGTTGAAAAGCAAAAATTGTTTTGCATACATTAAGATGAAGGCCCAAGGCTGGCCAGTTATAGCTTTGGCTACCTCTTTAGGATTACCACTTATCATCCTATCTATCCGAAATGAAGATCTAAACAAATAACGTTTATTTGATTTACTAAACTGTCAATTCCGAGGCAAAATAAAATGGATGAAAAGATATGGCCTGGTGGATCATTTCAGACGATGATAGAGTATTCACTGTATTGCAGTATATATGGTTTGGATAGCAGTTGTGAATGTAGCGGAAAAGTAGGGGAAGCTTTGAGATGATAAAAGGGTGATCGTGTAAGAGTGGTTTAAGCGTTCGAGAAATCAACTTGAATCAAATGTTTTAGGGTTGGTTTTGAATTGAGATTAGTATGAGGTCCTGACTTGCAATCACCATTGATGCGAACCCATTGGGCGTAGCCAAAGCTCATGGAAGTTTTTTCGTGAATAGACGCTGAAAACCAATTTAGAAACCATTTCCTAAAGAAGTCCATGACAGGTGCAGATCGTCATTGGGTTTGGCGAGCAATAAGTTAGACCCCAATGTAAATAGGAAAAGCAGCTGACACTTCATTTTACTGTGTAGAATTTTATTAGAAAGATTGGTATAGGATTAATTAATAATATGCAAGTTTTCAAAGGAGCACATGTTCAGGATATAACATTTTAATCATTAGTCATATAAAATTATTAATAAATCATTAATTGTAATGTAAAACTAAAAACTTTTAAATATTATCATTTTATGCATTTAAAACAGGCGTGTACGTATCGGTTCCACGTCATTACAGAGAAACCATTACAGAGAATGTATTTTACAGAGAAACTTTTATAGAGAAAACAAAAATAGAGAATGCACTTATAGAGAAAACAATTATAGAGAATGTCGTTATTGAGAAAGTTTTATATAGAGAATGACGTTTATAGAGAATGCACTTATAGAGAAAACAATTATAGAGAATGTCGTTTATAGAGAATAATTTTACAGAGAATGATTTTACAGAGAATGATTTTATAGAGAATGATTTTACAGAGAATGATTTTATAGAGAATGATTTTACAGAGAATGATTTTATAGAGAATGATTTTACAGAGAATGATTTTATAGAGAATGATTTTACAGAGAATGATTTTATAGAGAATTATTTTATAATGAATGTATTTTATAGAATTATTTTATAATGAATGTATTTTATAGGGAATTATTTTATAGAGTATTATTTTATAATGAATGTATTTTATAGAATTATTTTATAAAGAATATTATTTTATAGAGAATTATTTTATAAAGAATTTTATTTAAGAATATGAATATTTTATAAAAAAATGTTATATATAGTCATAGGAAAAAAAATTACAGTATTTGACATAGTATTATATATTAGAATTAATTTATATAAGAGAATAATTGGGTAGTTTTTGAATTTTACAATCGGTACAGAAAATTATTTGTTTATCTTTGCACAGGTTTTTCGATTATTAGATGAATTAATGGTAGAACAAAATTTTGACATGATTAGGAAAATCATATAGTAAAAGAATATAAAAAATTTTTACAAATTTAAATTTATTATTTAATTATATTTATTTAAATTAAGTAACTAGTTACCTTTTTTGCAGTTACTTCAGCTACAGTTACGATTTTGTAAATGTAACTAGTTATAAATATTTTTTAGCAAAAGTGTAGTTAATGGTATACACTTAATTTGACAAAACTAATGTAGAGATTTTCATTTATAAGTTTTTTTTAACTTCAGCAAAACTTATTTAGTTCTTACTTATATTATTATTCTTCCTAAAAATTTTCAATTATAGATGGGACACACGGATAATCCATTCTTAAGTTAAAGGTTATTTGTCACTAAGAGATGAACCAAATTTTGACATGATTTGTAAGGAATTTTACGAAATTTATTTTTAAAGATAAGAATACAAAATAAAATATGTTGTTAAAAGTTACTTTGGCAATGTGACTTAAAGAATATGTTTAATACTATTTGTATATGAAGTTTTTATAAGATAAACCTTGAATACTGAGCTTAGCAATATTCATTTCGAAATATCAAATAAATTTTTATTCATAAAAAATCCAAATAAACATAGTATAAATAATAAACCAATATAAAAAAATACAATTATATGATTAAATTAAACATTTAAATTTAAATTATGGGATAAAGCCCGTAAATAGTCCAGCATGGTTCTTGAATAAAAATTTTCAACAATTAGAAAAATCCTTTTGGATCTTTCGCGATATTCTTTCTTTGAGAGCGTAGCCAATAGTCCTAAAGAATATTGTTCCAATTTGTAACAATTCAGGCTATCTTCGTCTTTGAGAGCTAAAACTTAAAATGCTACATTTATAATATAATATAATTACTAACTCTTTGTAAATTTCCAGATCGTTGGATGATGGGAACTTATATGAGACGAAAAACTTCGATGCCAGTCCTCTACTGAATTATTAGTATTAGGTTCACGAGATAGTGACGATTCGTAGCAATTCCATAGAGAAATGTTAAATATTGGCAACTTCTTCTCCATCACTACCATTTTTTCAATCACGCCTCTTCAAAGTATTCTATCAAGGGGGAGAGAATATCCCTATTTTCTTGATAAAATTTAGTGGCACATAATTCCTCGAATCCATGAATCATCCTCAATTGGTGTATGCCAGTGACATTAACATTCGGTTTTGTGTACATTGCAAATTAGCGGATTTTTTTGAACCGTGCGCCATATGCATTGAGACATATGAAACAGGCATTCGCGAAAAGTAACTGGTTCCTTAATTTATATATATATTTCAATAAATATAATAAATTTAAATTTGTAAATTATTTTAACATTCTTTTACTATATGATTTAAATCTTAGCCAATAAATTTATATTTATATTAATATATTCGATTTGACGTAATTTAATCGATCAGGCTAGCCCTGAATCTACTATCCACTAAAAATAATTGTAACTAGTGGCTAGTTATTTTAAAAAAAAAACTATTAACTGTAACTTGTTATATTTTCCTAAATTTAACTACTAACTTAACTAGTTGCATTACATTGCCAAAGTAACTTTTAACAACACTATCTATTTTATTTTGTACTTATCTTTAAAAATAAATTTCGTAAAATTCCTTACAAATCATGTCAAAATTTTATTCTACCATTAATTCATCTAATAATCGAAAAACCTCGCTTATATAAGGTAATTCTAATTTTTAAAAATATGTAAAATACTATAACTTTTTTTTCCTATGACTATACATAACATTTTTTTATAAAATAAACATATCTTTAAGTAAAATTATTTATAAAATAATTCTCTATAAAATACATTCTTTATAAAATAATTCTCTATAAAATACATTCTTTATAAAATAATTCTCTATAAAATACATTCTTTATAAAATAATTCTCTATAAAATACATTCTTTATAAAATAATTCTCTATAAAATCATTCTCTGTAAAATCATTCTCTATAAAATCATTCTCTATTAAATCATTCTCTATAAAATTATTCTCTATAAAATCATTCTCTGTAAAATCATTCTCTATATACGACATTCTCTATAAATGACATTCTCTATAATTGTTTTCTCTATAAAAAATTCTCTGTAAAATACATTCTCTATAATCGACATTCTCTATAATTGTTTTCTCTATAAAAAATTCTCTGTAAAATACATTCTCTATAAAATAATTCTCTATAATCGACATTCTCTATAATTGTTTTCTCTATAAAATCATTCTCTGTAAAATTATTCTCTATAAAATCATTCTCTATAAAATCATTCTCTATATACGACATTCTCTATAAATGGCATTCTCTATAATTATTTTCTCTATAAAAAATTCTCTGTAAAATACATTCTCTATAAAATAATTCTCTATAATCGACATTCTATATAATTGTTTTCTCTATAAAAAATTCTCTGTAAAATACATTCTCTATAATTGTTTTCTCTATAAAATCATTCTCTGTAAAATTATTCTCTATAAAATCATTCTCTATAAATGACATTCTCTATAATTGTTTTCTCTGTAAAATACATTCTCTATAAAATAGTTCTCTATAAAATAATTCTATATAATCGACATTCTCTATAAATGACATTCTCTATAATTGTTTTCTCTGTAAAAGTTTCTCTATAATTGTTTACTCTGTAATGGTTTCTCTGTAATTTGGCGATACCGTACGTATCGAAAGGGGGGGGGGCAAATTCCCTCCAAGCCAAAAAGTACAGATGCCAGCTATTATATTTTTCAAAAATATAAGAGATTTCTATATCTTTTCTATAAAATATTATTTATGATATATTTTTTAATGAAGATGCACAAAATTATATTATAGATATTCCGCTGATTTTTAATGAAAAAATAATAAAAATTCAAAAAAAATTTATATGAGAATTTATTCGAAAGAACGAAAAGATAGAGGTATTGACATTTTTTTATTATTTTTTTACAAAAAAACTAACATTTATAAATATTATTTATTATTCGAATATATTGAATATTTTTTTTATTATTCGAATATTTGTGATATTAATATAAAATTATTCAAATAAAAATAATAACAAACGAATAACAGAAAAAATGATTCGATTTGAATATATTAAATCTAAAATATATGAATATTATTCTAATTCCAGGGTGGGTCTATTTATCGTTCGGATAACCACATAAAAAATCATTTATTATTCAAATAACGCTCGGCTTACTGATCATAAATTATTTTGAAATTTATTTTTTATATATGGCAAAAAAATATTTAAATTTTCATTATTACAATAATTGTATAAATCGTTTTATTTTTCATTATATATTTGATTGGTCATTCCAAGAAAATAAAATTCTATTAAAAGAAAAAATATCCTGTATAATTTTTTTAGCCATAACAGTATTTACACCTTGTTTTTCCGGCAAATATTTTCTTATATTGTATTTTGACGCGTGCATAATAAATGAGTATTAAATTTAAATATTTCCCGAATATTTTACTATAGCCTTTTCTTGCTAACTTTAATATTTATTACATTTTTAAAAATATAGCATGCAAAAGGGAAAAAAAGTATGGTAGGTGGTCATATCATAATCTCCATGCAAATATATTGGTCCTAAAAATATAGAATATTCGTTTGTTTTATATCTCTAACTGCTATATGTTTACTATATCAGTAAGGTATAGATCACCCAAATTAAAGGTTTCATCAACGCCTAATATACAGAAATCAGATTGGTTTGACAAAATCTTAATAATATTAATAACGGTGTTTTGTCTTTGATATGAATGATTGATTGGATAAATGGCGAAATATGTAGATCATTTGTGATATGTAAAATTTTATCCGATAAATTTAGAGGTACTTTTGTATCTTTTTTATGCTAATAATTTAAGTTATAAATTTGTTTTAAATTTTAAGGTTTAATAGGGTCTTTTTGAAATATATAATTATTATAAATATTGCGACATGTTTGTCCTTTATTTGATTCTTAATGTTCGATAATAACTAATTTAATGTCCATACATAAATTTACAAAGGGACCGGGTCATTGTACTATATATTCTACTAAATATTTATCTTCACCATCATAATTAGACTTATTCTACTAATTATATATCTTTAACATCATAATTAGGGTTTTCAATAAAATTAATTTTTAAAATGCGGCGTTTATTATACTCTTTACTTCACTTTAATACACTATAGTATTTATAAAGAACAATTATATTTTTGGCTAAATGTTGAGGTTCTATTTTTTAAAAAATTCTTGAACCACCTAGGCGAGTGTCCTGAATAAGCCATCTTTAAAAATATATGGACTTTTATCATTATATATATCAGAGACCTACAGGTCCGGCCCTAAGTCCAAAACCAAATATTTGAAATCGCCATTATTAGCTGTAAAAATCACAAATAAATAAAATATATTTTTAAAAAATCCGGGCCGGGCCTGAAATTTTTTTTAAAAAACAGACCCGGGCCGGGCCGGAAAAAATATTTGAAAAAAAATCCGAACCGGGCCTAGCTGTACCTCTGCAAGTCACTGATATATATCATAATATAATTTTCTTGATTTTGAACCTATCCATGGCCTACAATCATTTATATATACATTTTTAATCTTATAATTTGTAAAAATTAATTATACAGGATATTTTTTCTTTTAATGGGATTTTATTTTCTCGGAATGACCAAATATATAATGAAAAATTAAAAGATTTATACAATTATTGTAATAATGAAAATTTAATATATTTTTGCCATATATAAAAAATAAATTTCACAAAGCAATTTATGAACATGTTTACATTCCCCTAAAAAATAAAATAATAAAATGTTTATGGACAAATAACAACTGCGAATCTATGAATCAAAATCATATATAAACTGAAAACAACGTCCTTTAAAAGAATTAATCGAAAAAATGATATCATAATTAATGTTATAAGGAAAATAATTTAAAAGATCTGTCTCAGGAAAAAGAAAATATTTTTTAAATAATGAATATCGCAATTATTTAATACCCGAATCGATAGATTGTCAATAATTTACTCAATAGTCAAAGCTAAGATAAATTACATTCATTAGATAAAACTTTATCTGTTTTAAAACCAAAAGGCTGAAAAAACCACATCAGCGACGTAGAATTAAAGCAGAAAGGTCTCGAAAACATATTTTTTATAAATTTTAATTCCTTATTTTTTTCCAATTTTCTCCTGCTTACATATATTTCTAGAATATTGAATATATTTCGTCAATATATATAATTTTATTACCCTAAATTTATATTTAAATTTTCTCTACCGAACAAATTATATTTTATGAACGCAATAATTATATTATAGCAACATTATTATATCAATTTGGTAAAAATAATTATGATTTTTATGCATCAATATAACGAATTACTATCAGGGATGTGAACCCGGACCCGGACCCTGAACCCTCCTGGACCCTCGTATTTTGGCTGAACCGAACCCAGACCCTTTTAAAAAGTGGAGGGTCCAAGGGTTCAGGGTGTTAAAAATTTTTAACTTTAAATTTTATAATTTTATTAATTTTTAAAAAATAATATAAAATTTTTATAATTTTATTAATTTTTAGAAAATAATTTAAAATTTTTAAAAAATAATGTAAAATTTTTATAATTTTATTAATTTTTTTCGTGGAATCTCCCTAAAAAATAGTCACTTTAAAACTATAATTGATAAAGCAAGGGATGTTGTAAAATATTTAAGAATTCCCACAATTGTTAGAATATTAAAATCCATGAAAATATAAATGGCAATTTTAGATTGCACAACACGTTGGTCCTCTATATGTATGATGCTAGAGCGATTATTAAGTTTGAAAGATTTCTGTAATGATTTTATCACAGGAGCATGTGAAATCATTTTGTCAGAAGATGATTGGAATCAAGTAAAAGAGCTTACTAGTGTGTTGGTTCCTTTAAAAATAACAACATTACGAGTGCAAGCAGAACAATTATGTTTATCAGATTTTTATGGCATATGGTTAAGATGTCGATTAGAGTTAGGGAGATTAACAAGTTCTTTTTCAAATGAAGTATTAGAAAATACGAAAATAAGAGAGCAACAATATTTACAAAATAGTGTTGTATATGCTTCGATATATTTAGACCCGCGATATCAGGTTTTATTAAGTAGTGAGCAAAAACAAATGGCTATAGACCATCTTGAAGATTTATGGCATACCCAAAACTCTATTATTTACAATACATTGGTGGTTACAACAATATCTACTGGTTGTAGCGATAACATTGATAATGATAACGATATTGATGATCTGGAAATTTTAATATTAGATAGATAAAAAAAATATTAAATTATCATCTGATAGAAAGGAGCAAAAAATATCTATTTTATCTTTAATAGAAAAGTTCTCGGAAGTTATGAGAATAAATAGAGATGCAAACATTTTAAAATTCTGGGAGGAAAATTCTTCAAATATACCTTTTCTAGAATCGTCATGGCTGTACCGGCGACACAAGTAAAATAATTTATGTATTATAAAAATGACTATCTATTTTAGGTAAGCGTAGAACGTGGATTTTCATCGTTGACTAATTTACGTGGAAATCTGAAGGATGATATTTTAGGAGATATCATGATTGTGCGATTGAATAAAATATTTAAAATATAAATTATCTCATTTCGAATTTTAAATGTGTATATATTGATGTATAATAAAAAATGAATGAAAAAAAGTCTTATTTTGAGTCATTATTTTTATGTTTCCTCTGAACCCGGACCCGAACCCTGGACCCGGGTCCTTTTTATTATTACCGGACCCGAACCCGGACCCTTTTTTTTTGTCGAAGGGTTCACATCCCTGATTACTATCGTTATTAATTTATTTGATTAATAAAAATTGCAAAATTTAAAAAGGACTACTAATTTTTTTTATATAGATAATGCTATAAAAATCATAAATATTTTAGTCAATGATAGAATATGGAAAAATTTATTAAACACATTCAAAAATATTTTTTTATATTTTATGTAAAAATTAAAAATATTTAAAGACGTTATCTAGCGGATAGAATATTTTTTTTTAGAAATAAAAAGGTTGAGTAAATTTAATTTTATAAATGTAATGAAGCTAAAATATATAATAGATAATCTTTAATACCTGTCCAAACATTTATTTTATTTATAAAAACTAATTAATCTCAATTAATAATAGGAAAGTGAAAGCCAATGCGAATAGCCGAGCGATATTTAGTAATAAATAATTTATTATGTGGTTAACCGATCGACATTTTCCAGCCGAGCGATATTTAGTATTAAATGATTTGTTTACTCTGATTAAATTAAATTAATATAAAATGGGGTCTTAATTAAATTAAATAAAATGGGGTCTAATTTATTATATTCTAATAAACTTCATTGTGTGGTAGGCCTGCTGCTGAAAATATAGGTATTTTTTGACCTCTTGCAATGGAATTCATAACATCAATTGCAGATATTCCTGTCTGAATCATTTCCTCAGGATATATTCTAGACCAAGGATTTATAGGTTGACCTATGAAATATGTATATTTATATAAATTTTATGAAGATTGTTATTTAATCTTATATTTTAATGCAATATATATTATTAAAATTCTATATAGTAAATTATATTTATCAGTGATGTTACTTAAGTGGGGAGGGAAGATGGGCTGCTGCCATTAGGGCTGCCATGAATTTTAAAGAACCCTCTCAAAATTTAAAAACACAAATCTTAAAGCAAAAAATAAAAAGATGTGTTAATTTTAACTAGGGCTGTGCCGACTCACAAATTTTTTACCGATTCGATCAGATAACAGATTCGATCAGATATTACTATAAAACAGATTCGATAACCTATATTTGATTTTTATTTTTGTGAATGATTAAGTGTATTTTGTTTTCTTATTCTCTAAAATTTAATCATCTCATATAAAATATACGTAATTTTTATAGCTGAAGGGGGAATTAATTTTTTTTGGAGCATTAAGAATTTATTAGAACTTATCATATATATAACTACTCATCATATAAAATTTATTAAAATTAATCATATTTGAAAATATAATAATTTCGAACACAAAATTGGAAAATTCAAAATATTTATAGAGAATATAATGCGGTTAAAAAATATTATAGCTATATAAACCGATTAAATCACAATAAAATATAAAAGTAAACATTTTATAAGGATTTAAAACTTATAAATATACTGTATTTCCTTGAGGATTATCTACAAAAAATGAATTTTTCATTCATACCATTTAAGTTCTGAAATTAATTGACCTTCATATACATTTATATCCAATCAATAAAATTTAGCTAAATATAAAATTCCTCAATATCAAGATTTGATATTTCCTCAGAACAGAGGGAGTTATAAAATGTAGCATTTGTAAATTGGATAGACCATTTGATAAATAACAAAAATGTCAAAATTAAATCCAAAAGTGGAATAAAAACGTTTATTTTATAATAATCCTCAAATGAGTCCACGTTAATATTGGGACGATTTGTTTTTCGGTAAAAGTCGACGTTTATGAATCTTAAAATCATATAATTTCACTTTCATCACATTCACAATCATCTAACTATAGAGAAATTCCTAGTCGATATTTCTTTTGGTTTTCTAAGTTGTAATATAATAACATTCGCGATTCTCATAACTTCAGCCAAATTCATTTTTTTGAAAAATATTGCATAAATTGTATAATAAATAATTCATTAATATATTCCAATGAAAAAAAATCATATTAAATCTTATAAATAATTATCATTGAAATTAGTACAATATTACCTTATTATATATTTAAACCCGCTTCAGATGTAATATCTGTTTTAGGTAATTCTGATATTTTCCAAGGGCATACAAAAAAAACTCTTCTAGATCTAAAAAAATGCTGTAACTGCTTGATGTCGAAGGCTCCATCTTGTCGGGTAGGATTCTTGCAGTTTCTTATTTCCAGTAACACAAGAAGTTTCAGAAATAATTATATTTAGCAAATTTTGCCTATTTGAATATCTGAACGTTTCATACACTCTATAAATTTTATCATAGTTATTAATAGATATAAATTAAATATAATTTTTTTTGGCTGGTAAAATTTTTTTATATAAATTAGTGTTTTAGGTTTAAAAATGTAAGAAAATAAACTTTTCTCAAAAATTTGCTACGGGGCGGGATTTCTCCGCCTCTCTTCCCAAGCTGGCTACGCGTCTGAGCTTATGGCGTGGAAAATAAGAGCCAAAATAATATTATCTAAGCCTCAAAATTTAGCCAATAGATATTCAAACCTTTCTATCACCTATGAGCAAAATCTCCAAACTTAGGTAATTATCTTGAGTTATCGTTTTCAAAAATAGGTCAAATCGTTAATAACACTAGTGTGACTCGTAAGATATGCTTAAATTCTTGTTGCAGATAATATAACAAATAATATTAAATTTTTAGCCACATTATCTTTTAAAATATTTCGATTTTTTTTAAGCATTACAAATAAATTGAATTTTGATTAATTATTATATTATTATTAAATTATGTATTAAATTAAAAATAATATATAATAATCACAAAATAACCAAAAAACGCTAAATATCAACACCGATCCAAGCTCTAATATCGGCACAGCCCTAGTTTTAACAATAATTTTATTTATATATATGTAAACCTGTATAATTGGACCAAAATTTTTGCCCAACGATAGTTGCTTAGTAAGACTTTTTACTTTCTAATAGTAATTAATAGGGTTTAATTGGGATTCCAAATTTTAGCCAAATAAGGGAGTTGCCCGAATTATCAAGAACCCAAATTAAGCAAATTATTGTAGATATTTAATTTTAGAAAAATTAAGGCATTACCTTGAATATCTAAGTATTCTTCAGCTAGTATTGATGGACCTTTATCAATAGGTTTCCCAGATCCATTAAAAACTCTACCTAAATATTTAAAATTAATTTAAAATAAATTAACTATATAATATTTTAATGCAATAGTAATAGAACTGTAGGACTGCTATAATAACAATACAATACTATTGTATTGTTGGTAATGATTTCAAACTATTGTAATATTTATTAAGGTAGTGTTGTTAAACATCTCGATTTATCCAATTTTTAAAAAAATATTTAAATCAAGATTTTCACCAAAATAATATTATCTGAGCTTCAAGTCGCTGATAGATGTTCAAAACTTTGTACCACATGTGAGAAAAATATTCAGGTTGGCGTAATATTAATTTAGCTAAAATTTTGAGTTAACTGTTTTTAAAAATTGGCTAAATCGAGCCGTTTAACAACACAGGTTTAAACAATATTTTCTCTACAAACAACTCAGAGAAAAATTAAAATCATCATTTTTTATTATTATTATTACCATCAATTTCAAAAAGGGTGTGAACTGGATGATTTACTTTTATTATAACAGTTTTTAGAGTCAGCATTATTTAAGTTTTGATTTTCTATGTTTAAATTCAAATATGATATCACAAATTAATAATTGATACGAATATATTTCCATAGATACAAAAATATTGCTATCACAGATGCTAAAATTATATAATAAATGTATATATGAAATCGAGGTATTATTTAATCCTTCTAAGGTAATCATGATTAGGCCAATAATTGTACTAATATATTTTGGAGAAAATTCAAAACAAAAATATCACATTTGGTAAATTATACATGTATAAGGAAATATATTAGTGTTATCTAGGGAGTAACGCCAAAAATTCAGTAAATAAATAGAAAAATATTATATATTTGTATTAATTAGTGTTGTAAACGAACGCGTTCAAGAAGTTGGTTTTTTTGAAAAAAAATGACGAACACGTTCGACTTAACGTTCGTTCAATTTTAAAAACCTTTTTATTTTTATTTATTTGAAAATTTAATATTAAGAATTTTTTAAGAAAACAGTCATATTTTATAATCAACTGTTTTGTGCTTTTTCACATTTCAATTTTTTTTAACACGCCATTATTATAGTTTATTAATTTGAATATTATTGTGTCTATTTTAATTTAATAGATTAGCATAAACATGGATATTATTATTTCATCATCATCATTTAATTCTGGTTCAAAATCAGATGAATTAACATTACCATGGCCAAATATGATAAATATTTTACAGTAACATCCTATATTGAAGGAACTAATTCAATACTTACCGAATGTAAAATGTGCCCAAAAAGTATTATATCAGTTCAAAATCTTCAAGTTTCAATTTAAACCGACATTTCATTATTAATTATTTTATTTTATATAATCTAATTAAGTAAAATCATTAAATTTGAATATAAAATGCATTTGGGCTATTTCACCCCAACAATAATGATAGTGATTTTAAAATTAAAAAAAAATTTATGGCCTAAACCAGGGTCAATCATTGGTAGATGCAGTATTAAATGGGATTAATAAAAGGTATTAAACCTATTACTATCAAATTAATTACATATATTTTTTTAAAAGATTTGAACATATATATGAAGATCAATATGTTCTCTCAGCAATTATATATCCAATATTCAAGCTTCAATGGCCATGGTATTTCCACAGAACCCACTTATAGCGTTACTAAAAAAGTGCATTAAAAACCCTAGAAATGATAATGCAAGAACTGTTAATTTCGAAGAATTCATTTTTTTGACGACGAAGTATAGGATGGATTGGAGAAGGATAACTTACTTTTTTTAAAGATAGGGATAAAACAAATGTTTTTAATAAATTCCCCACGTTAAAAGAGTTGTTTATTGTATAATACCGCAATCCCCTTATCTGCCCCTGTAGAGCGCGTTTTTAGTGTATCTGCCGTATTAACTGCCAAGCGTTCCTGTCTATGAGATGAAAATTTTGAAAAACAATTGTTATAAAAATTAATAAGAAAATTGTTTATAAATAAAAATATCTTTTTAATCGCTATATTATATTGTATTTATAATTATATTATCAAAATAAAACTATATTATTTTTTAACATGGCTAATATATATTTTTCTTTTTAGCTTTCACCTTTTCTGGTGGTAAACTCCTTCAATATCTCTCTCCACTTTATTAATCATGCTAACTATTTTCATCTAATTTATATTTCTGTATTTTTATCAATTCCATTTGTTCTCCCACAGGAGTATCGCTATCGAGGCCATTGTATCTTGATTTCACATCGAACTATCAAAACATCGACAGATATCCCACCCAGAGTTGTTAAAGTTGGTAGCTATAGCTAATAGCGGCTACTTTTTTTGTAATTATTTAATTTTTTAGAGCGCTACTTTTTTAAAAAATATAATGAAGGTAAATATACATGAAAATTTAAATATAATGTCATAATTATAATTTTTATGATTCATTATTTAATTTTGAAATTGAAATATATTTTCAATTTGTAATTTATATCATTTGTATTATAAACCTAAATCACGTGTTAATAATTTAAAATGTCATCACATACCAGGGAAGAAAATGTTCAATAGCTATAATACAAATTTCCCATTCCCTAGATTTTAAAATTTTTTTTAAATAAATATAAAAACCAAAACTGGTTTCAAATTTATTAGCTTAAAATGTAAAAAAAATATTTCCTCAAATCAATCCAGTTATAACCTCAAGAAACACCAATAGGTAAATTGTCATTTTTACATTCTAATAGTTTTATTTTATGAGACTGTTCATGCCAATAATTTTAAGGAAATGGAGAAACATCTAAATTTTGGTATAGGCGACTCTACATCCTAATTCAATTCAAACTAAATAATAATACAAATAACAATATTTCTCAGAAATTGGCTGATAGTTATTGTTGATTTTATAATTGATACAGTTAAGCCAATGTCCTTGGTTGATAATCCATCATTTACCATGATGATTAAAAATATATCCACTGGTACAACAATTTTATGTAGCCAAACACTAATGAATAAAATAGCAGATAACTTTAAAGTGATGAAAGATGCTCTAATAGCAGAGATATCTTATATATGTACCACAATAAATTGGACACATAACACAAGGTAAAAACTTATAAAATGCAACAAATTACCATAAATATTTATTTTTATTACATAAATTTTTTTATAATCAAAACTAACTATATTTTAATATTTATAAATGTTGATTTTTATATATTTACTATACAATAACATTAAAAGCAAAAAATAAAACAAATCTGTTTCTAAATTTTTTTATAAAAAGTAGCTAAAGCTACTTTTAAAAAATAGTAGCTAATAGCTCGCTAGTTTTTTTAACAAATAGCGATAGCTGTAGCGCGTTAATTTTTTTGAAAAATAGCGAAAGCGCGCTACTTTTAAAAGTAGCGATTAACAACTTTGATCCCATCGGAGTTCTCTTATCGATTCCATTGCAAGCTTGATCTCCCATCGGAGTATCGTTATCAAGTCCATTGTAGATTGGTAGACATTGTGCATGAACGGCTCCCGATGTCACTATTATCCTAGAGCTGCCCAAGAGATAACTATCATCCTTGAATGGCCCACAAGTTTAGCTGGCCATCTTCCAATTGGTTTAATGGGTAAGTATCCTAGAACCCGACTGTCCTAGCCTGTCGGTGACCGGGGTGGCATTTCTCAGCTCTGAAATTCATCTTATCATATGTCTTTACACATCATTCATCGAAGAAAAACATGAAAATTTTTACAGTTCCTTACCATTGACCCTGGGACCTTCGGTTTCCAAGCATACATCATAAACCACTAGGCCACCCATTAAATTTAAAAAAAAATTATCATATATATTTTGAACGAACGTGAACGCGTTCCTTTTTTTGAACATGAACGCGTTAGATTTTTGTTAATGAACGTTGAACGCGCTCGATTTTTTAGAAATGTTTATAGCACTAGTATTTATTATAAAAATATTGGTATTGATAGTGCTTTTAAACCAATATATAATTTTTATTGAAATATTAATCAGCTATTAATATTGGCACTGAGTGTATTGGTATAAAAACCAATACAATATCTGATTTTATATTGGTTTTGAAAACAACGAAATTGCCATTGTTGCCAGCACTTTGGTATTGACACTAAAGATTTGCAATGCTTGGCCCGGTACCCGGCCCACAAAAAGTTTGGACAGGGCCAAGCAAAAAAATTAACGGGCTGGGCGACTTATAGAAAAAAGAAATGAAATTATTCGAAAGCCTAATGTGCTAGGTTTTTTATAAAAGAAAATTGTAAAAATGCCCAGCAACTGTGCATCATTAGTTAAATAATATATTAAAACCAAGTAAAAGCGAATTAAAAAGTACTGTTGGAAGTTGACATAATGACAGATTTTTATCATTTTTACTTTATTTCTATGGTGCCGACTATATGGGGATGGTGTGCTCACGACATATATAAATATTCTATAAAATAAATATAATTGGCCTATTAATTTTTTAAACATCAAATTTTCTTAGAAAAATTTATATCTCCATAAAATTTTTTTTCCTCTGTTATATTTATGCATACAGTGTGGTTCAGCACCAGCAAGTAGTGGTGATAAGTGTCTCTATTTTTAGCAATTTTTGGGCCAACTCTAAAATGGCTAATCAAAATTTTTAAGTGAAAACTTTCATAATAGCCTCGATCGGGGTTTAAACAAGGATAGCTCAATCATAAAAAAAATTAACTGATGCCTCAAGGCTTACCAAATTTTTACAAATATTAGGATTGAGCCGGTTTAACAACCCCAAATAATTAAGTTGTAATCAATCTATTTTTAAAGAAATAATAAATTGGGATATTTTTTATTAGGTTTTTTGGTGTCCATTTGCCAATGAATCATTTTTATTGATTAAATGATGATACTTTAAAATAAACTATATCCCTGTTCTTAATGAAATGTTTAAAAATTTTATTAACTATATGAATACTTTATCCTGCAGTACTGCCGAGGGTATAAGGGGCTTTGATCTTATAAATTTGATTAAGTTAGATAATTGAGAAAATTTATGAGTAAATAATATGCCAAATTTAAAGTTCATAAATATTAACAGACCTTTTATATAGTAATGGATTCCAGATCCATATATCAAAGTATGAATAGGGAATCATTGTGGAGCAAATGAAATCTTTCCAATAAAAATAACTGTGATTTATGCAAAAAAAATTCAAAAATTATTGCCCCTCCACTCCTCCCCCTCTACCAAAATCTCAAGCAATATCACGACAAGATACAAATTTAGAAAGCTAGGCTCGACAAAAATAGACCTGATTTGCCATTTTCAGAACTTTAATTAGCATTGAGTGGTATTGGGATTAAATACCAATACAATATCTGATTATATATTGGTATTGAGAACCAAGAAAATATTGATATTGTTGATAGCACTCATTTAATAGCATAAAATGGGTCCCTATGTAAACTTTCCAAAAGCCCCTGATATAAAAAAAAACTGTCGCCTTAAGTCGTTATTACCCCTTTAACTTAATTTTTTCAACAGCCCCCACCCCTTCAACATAGTATGGCTATCATTGAACAACCCTAACTGTTATACTGTGTTGGTTAAAAGGGTATATTTTGGTATTAAATATTGTATATGCTACATATTTAAATTATTTATAGTATATCACCTAACATGTCTTCAGATACAGGAATCTTTAAAATATCTCCTGAAAATTCACTTTTGGTATTTTTGGCATCTATACCAGATGTTCCTTCAAACACTTGAACAACTGCTTTATTACCTGAAACTTCAAGAACTTGCCCACTTCTTTGGGTTCCATCTGGCAATGTCAAATAAACAATTTCAGCAAATTTTGGAAACTATAAAATTTGTTGTGTGTAAAAATAAAATTTATTGATTACTTTAACATTATCTAAAATGACTAAGGGTCCATTAACACCAGTAACAGTCTTGTAAGCTTGGTAATATAAATTTATACATTTTTACACTAATTTATACTAATTCTTGGGGATATTTTATAATTCCTAGCAACAGCTAAGGCATGTTCACGTGCTGCTTCTGAGGAAGATAGAGTGTTCCCTGTTGAATTTTCTTTATTATTAGTTAATTGAGTCATAGCTTAAATTAAATTATCAAATGATAAGGTTTATAATTAACTCTTAATAAACAAGGTCAATATGTAAAGGCTCAAAGCGATAACCTTAAAAAGTTTAAAAATTTAATTAAAAGTATAATATTACCAATAAAACAATGTCTAAACACGTGACTTTAAACATATGTTATATTTATCGATATTATATTAATTTATTTATGGGTGTAGGTAGTGTTCTTAAACCTCTCGATTTGAGCCGATTTTTAAAAACATACATCTCAATATTTTATAGAAAAGTATTACCCAAGCCTGAAAATTTACTCATAGGTGGTACAATGATTTAAAATATTGAGTGAGCCGCACAGGCGTACCTGGAGGGGTGGGGGGCAAGGGGAAATCCCCCCCCCCTTCAGAAATTTATCCCTTTTTGGGAATATCATTTTAAGCTAATAAAAAATATCCCCCTTAGTCCTCTCCCCACTTCCTGACCCCAAAAATATATGCATATATCAAACAATAATTTGAAAGAAAGAATGTAAAAGTTAAATTTTTTAAACTAAAACTATTCATCATAATTTATAAATTTTTGGAAAAAAGCATTAGTAAACCAAAAAGGGTTTTAAGAAATGGAATATAAGCAGAGTTGTTAAAAGATCGAATCAAACGATCGACGATCCTGGATTCGATCGCAAATTTGTCAATTTTACGAGATTTATGATTTTGACTTAAATTGAGGATCGAGATCGATATCATTTTGTTTAAAATTCGATCCCGATTATTTTTTAAATTAATTTTTTACTTAAAAAGCAATAAATAAAATAAAAATTTTGAAAATTAAATTAAAATATTTAAAAAAATATATATCTTCATATTTTATCAACTTCCATTCCACCATTTATTTTATAGATATATTTATTCATTTCCTAAATTTTACGAGATTTAGAGCTCTTACAAGTTATTTAATATAAATTTATAATAATATATTAATATTTATTTTAATAGGTAAATGTAAATGTCCATTATAGATTTAGAAGATTCTATTGCTTCTACTATTGATGTAACAGCAGATATAAGTGACAATGAGAATCTTTTACCATTTTTGAAATTACGTAAGTATTTTACTTTATGATGAAAGCAACTCTTATAATATGATCAGCACCAAATGCCGTCTCTGTAAGAAGATAATATCATCTTCCAAAATATCATCTTCGAACTTAAAGAGACATTTACAAGTAATTCTTTTAAATTTTCTTTATTTGATGATCTTAATGTCAACATGTTTAAATTTAATTTATTACATTCCTGAGTTGAGCAGGTCCTACAGAAATAGAATCTAGATACAGATTCTTTATAAAAAAAATGAATTATTAGATACAGTATAATTAATAAAATATTTGATGAAGAGTTAATCTTGGTTTTGTTATTTATATAGAATAATTAGGCATTTATTTTTTAATATTACTATTATATTAGTTTAATTTTCAAAAGAAGAGTATTTATAATAAATGTAAGTGTAATAACTAATAATTAAAATGTATTTTGACTTTCTTTATTATAATTAAAACATATTCAATGTTATTTGTATTGAACTAAGCAATGTTTCACCAAAAGAAAAATAAATATCTATTCTATTATTTCTTTACTATAATATGTTAAATCTAATCAATTAGTATTATATTTTCAGTTTGAGCTTGATTATATAATCCTCTTGACAACATTTTTAGGGCTTTTTTTATTAATATATTTTGAATTGAAAGTATTATTTGACTCAATCCATAAGTTCTTAAATGCCAAAAAGCCTCATTATATTCATAATAGGAAAATACTTTATCAAAATCTTTGGCCCATATCATCTTGGGCAACTTTTAATAATGATAGACAATATTGTAAACTTAAATTTTTGAGATAACCTACCCCCTTTTAACCACTAATAACATACTTTAATATATTTAACAAAATTTGTTGAACCCTTTATCATTTTTTTGTTTATATAGGTTTTACATTCAGCCTGTACATTGTTTTTTTTAACTTTAAATTTCCATATAAAATTTTGAAAATGAAATTTGATTCAAGAGAAGTTATTTTTATCTTTTATAAAGATAAAGGACAGTGAATTTAAAAATGAGATTACCAAACACCTCAACGAATTCTCTACACAAAAAAATATATCACTGCAAAACCAAAGTGGTTCTGGTTGCAAATCCAGACAATCTAAATTAAATTTTAACAATCTAAGCATTCCAGTTGTATCGCAAAAAACAGCAGACAAGGTTATTATAGATTTTATTATTGACACCTTCCAACCACTGTCTCTGGTTGATGATCCTTCATTTGAAAAAATGATTAAACTTTTTCTCCTGCGACAAAAATTATTTGTCGCCAAACACTGGGCAACAGGATATCTACTTCCTTCTCTTGTCTGAAGTTTCTTATGTATGCATTACTGCTGATTGTTGGAGTGGTCATCGAAGGTATATTATATTTATATGAATTTTATAATGTTTATTTTATTAGGGCTTTTATTGGACTTACTGCACATTGGCAGGATCCGTTAACCCTCAAGAGAAGGTCAGCCGCTTTGGCACTGAGGAGGATAATTGGGAGGCAAACGTATGATGTTTTGGCCAATAAAATCATGGGTATCCACAAGTTCTATAAAATTCATAAAAAGGTGGTGAAGATGGTGACTGACAATGGAACCAACTTTGTCAAGGCATTTAAGTAATATTTATATTTAGCAAAAAATATTTAAATAAATTTATTTTTTCTAGAGTTTTTGGAGAAAATGAAGAAGATATTAGTGAGGATATGGAATTGATAAATTTGGATGACATATTATCCGTTGATGACCCAATTATTCCTACTATCAGCCTACCAAAACATCAACTTTGTTGCCATAATCTTAACCTTATTGCAACAACAGATGCGGAGATGGCAGATAGTGATCTCAATTATAAACGAATATCTAGATCCACTTTTGCAAAATGTTTTGCTTTAGTTAATAAACAAAATATGTCGTCAAAAATGGCGGATATTTTATTGGAGAAATTGGGAAGATATTTAATAGCTCCCAACAAGACAAGATGGAATTCTTATTACCAATCCATGAAATTAATAGATAAGATGCTTTCTGAAAAGTTTTCAGAAGTAGAACAAGTATGTGATCAAATTGGATTTGCAATGTTTAGGCAAGAGGAATGTTTTTTTGTTAAAGAGTATGCAACAGTAATACAATGATATTCTCTAAATAAATTTAAATTTTATAGGTTATGGAACCTTTGGCGATCTCGTTAAAAATCTTGGAATGGGAGGATAATATGGAGCAGGGATATCTAACTCGCGTTCTATCGATATTGATAGATAAATTAACGAAATTTAGCTGCCTGCGGTATTGTCAGCCCCTTGTAAATAGTGTTCTTAGAGGTATTGATAAAAGGTAATATTTTTTTATGCAATTATTTTATATTATCAGATATCTGCAAAATATATTAAAAAATTGCAAAGATCTGGCAAATTTAGTAAAATATTTTTAACAGGCCAGTTCTACTAAACCTCTGATATCTTGTAAAATATTAATGGGCCTTTGAAGACATTAAAAATTTATTAGATTATTTGAATTTTAAGCTGATATTTTGATTAATATTCTTTGTAAATAATTTACAATGTTAATTTCTTTGTATATTAAGTATTAAGTTTACATTTAATCAATATTTATGATATGACCCAAATATAAATAAATACCATACTGATGATGTGCCAGACTTGACTGTAAAATTTAAAAGGGTTAGGTTTTGCAGATACTTGATTTGATTTATATGAAAATGAACACTTATTTAATAATAAATTAATTATCATTTCATAATATAGATTTCCTTCACTGTATGAAGACAGTAACATTTTGGCAGCCATGATTCACCCTAAATTTAAACTTAATTGGCCTTATATTAATCTGCCACAAAATATGATGGTAAAAGAAAGATTAGTTGCCCATTTGGAAAATATGCAGGAACAACCATATGCGGATACCTCAAATGAATGTATGGATGACATTGATGCTTTTTGCGGGAAAAATACTGTACAAAATGCTAGTTCCGTTAAAAATTTTTTTTATTCAAATGATGATTCCATGAATATTTTTAATACTTATATTAATTTAAAAAAAATATTT
Organism: Gordionus sp. m RMFG-2023; assembly: GCF_954871325.1. Classification (NCBI taxonomy): domain Eukaryota; kingdom Metazoa; phylum Nematomorpha; class Gordioida; order Chordodea; family Parachordodidae; genus Gordionus; species Gordionus sp. m RMFG-2023. The sequence continues at coordinate 27,673,644 of NC_088776.1, forward strand.
ATTGAATATAATACACCTTTGCCATCAAACGCTCCTGTGGAGCGCTTGTTTTGTAAAGCTAAACATGTTCTAAATGAAAGACGCGGATGTTTAAATGATGATAATTTAGAAAAAAATTTATTATTAAAAGCTAATTTTAATTATAAATAAATATATAATTGTTATATTTATTATTCAATTACAATAAATTTCTACCATATTTAATTTATTTTTATATTAGTTAATTTTGCATCGGTTATATTATATTATTATTCAATTACAATAAATTTATAACATATATTAGTTAATTTTGCATCGGTCAGAAATTTCCTTCTCTTTTTTTGAAAAGATCGTGATGATCGTTTTAAAAAGATCGGTTAACAAGCCTGAATATAAGCCAAAGATAAGTCTTAAGACAAAAGTAAGATTTATTATAATTATTGATAATAGATCCATAAAATTACTAAATAATATAATATATCAAATATAATTTTTTATATAGTGAGTAATTTTAATTTATTTATCTTAATAAAAGTAAAATATAATTATAAAACTATTGATAAAATTAAATCATGAATTAAATAAAAAAAAATTAAAGCACAATACAAACAGTGGAATATTATATGTCGTAGATTTACAGTATATCTAATTTTATCAATTATCATATGACAATCAGAGTTGGGCAGGTCCTCTTGAAAAAGAATCTAAATACAGATACAGATTCTTTGTGAAAAAATGAATCTTAGATACAGATACTAGTATCTTTTTCAAAATATCAAAAAGATACAAGATAAAAGATACTTGTATCTTTTACTTAATTAGAGTATCTTAAATACAAGATACTTTTAAATTATCATTATCAATTAAATCAGAATAGCTTATAAAATACAGTTTTTACTATTTATTTGTGAAGAACATAACATACACATATAATAAGAATGAATGTTTACAATAATTAATAAAACATTTAATGATGAGTTATTTATAATAATCAGACATTTTAATATTAGTATTAGCCATTCATAGCATAGATTGAGAAGGGAGACTAGTATTTTTAACGGGAGTTGAAATATTAATTTGTAAAAGAGTATTTAAAATACATTCATTATATAATTTATCATTAGACCTTTGTCGTTTCGGCGTATTTAACATTTTTACCAAAACTAAATAACCTTTCAATTAGAGCTGATGAAGGTATTGCAGTATTATATGTATAAAAAATTTCCTAAATAGAAGGATAAAAATTAAGCAATTATAATATATTTTGACTTAATATAATTTAAAATCTCCAGCCATTGTTATTTGTATTATTGAACTCAGCACCATTTGTTTCACCAAAAGAAAAATAATTATCATTTTCTTTATTAGATGTTAATCATTGGTTTTATAGTTTGAACTTTATTATTTACTCTGGTTCTACATTTAGGACTTCTTTTATTAATATATTTTGAAATTTTTTTTTATTATCCAACCCAATCCATAAGTTCTTAAAATATGGATGTGATATTGATGTCAAAAAAGCCACATTATATTCAAATCATAGGAAAATATTTTCTTAAAATCTTTTACCCATAACATCTTGGGCAGCTTTTAAAGGTAGACAATATTGTAAACTTGAATTTTTAAGATAACTTATGCCCCTTTTCAGGTTGTCGCTAGCCTTTACAATCCCAGGGGGCTCAACTAAAAAAAAATTTATGGGGGACGAAGCCCCCAAACCCTCTAATTTGCGGGCCTTGAGTGCGATTTTGCCCGGGCTTTTCGATCTAGAAAAGGCTATCGATAGAATGCCTAGAAAACTTATTTGGTGGGCGCTACGCCACAAAAAGGTTCCCGAAAAATATATAAGAATATACATGATATGTATATGGGCCATACAACAATGGTCCGTAGCACAATAGGTACTTCAGCAGGCTTCACAATAGCCGAAAGAGTTCATCATCGGCTCTCAGCCCACTATTCTTCATTACAGTAATAGATGTATTAGCACAGTCTATACCTCAAACAGTCCCGTGGAATATGATATTTGCAGATAATATTGTGATACTTGCCGAATCTAAGGATGAAATGTGAGTTGGATAAATATCCTAGAAACGCACGGATTAAAAGTAAATAGAGAAAAGACGGAGTATATGGTGATAGGAGGAATGAAACAGAGATTATTGATATAAATGAATGGCAGATATCGGCAATTGAAAGCTGCAAATATTTGGGTTCCACTATACAAACAAACGGCACAATAGAAAACGAGATAAAGAGTAAGATTAATCAAGGGTGGTTAAAGTGGAGATTTTTACCTGGAGTGCTATTTAACAAAAGAATCCCACACAAATTAAAGGGAAAAATTTACAGTTCCATAGTAAAACCAACTATTCTATATAGTTCGGAAACATGGCCAACCAAAGAATCGGACGAGAGAAGTCTACAAACTAAGGAGATGAGAATGCTGAAGATGATTGCTGAGGTAACAAGAAAGGATAAAGTGTGCAGTACAAGAATACTAAGTAGTTTAAAGGTAGTGCCCATTAAGACTAAGTTAATGGTAAACAGACTTAGGCAGTATGGGCACACAATGAGAAGGCCTATGAACTACATAGGAAATAAAGTTGAGAGTTTGGAAGTTATGGGCAAACGTAAAAGAGGAAGACCAAAATTTCAATGGGGCCATAAAGTTAGAGACAATATAAAGAAGTATAAATTAGATAAAAGAGATTATATGAATAACATAAAGAGGAGAGAGATGTTGAAGGAGCTTACCACCGGAAAAGGTGAAAGCTAAAGAGAAAAAAAAATTATATTAATAAAAAATAAACTAGCATATAAATAATTAAAACAATACAAGACATAAAAATAATATTTTTTAATACAACATCTATTTAATACAATATAAAGTATTTTCGATTATTGGTATAAAAAGATTTTGCGTCTAAAGAATTACAAGTGATAAAAAAGGTTAATTATTTCATACATATACCTAAATCAATAATAGTTTCTAAAAACCACATTATATAATATAATTCTTAACAACTTACATTCACAAAAGGTCATGAAGCTAATACTACTCTCTGTTACCATTTTAGACAATGTTTAATAGGAAAAATTTATAGGACTAACCAAATTAACAATTCTTGAAGAAGAGAATATAAACGACCAATCCAAATCATAAAACTATATAGTGGTTAGAGCTTACTTTTAGATAACATGATGGAAGCTAGATAAGTAATAGAGATAATTATTGTGAGATATATTTCTATAAGATTATCTTCCATTTTTAATGATATATAAACGACTACACAATTGATCATTATTGCTTATCTAAAATATGCAATCACATGCTTTCAGCAGCTGTAGTAATAATCTAAACTTACATAGCTACACAAATAATAGATGCTGGTTAATTGGCAGTCATTGACACACACGATGTTAACTCATATCAGAATTTATTATGTTAGATAAATTGTTAAAACAAAAACACTATAAATCTTTAGAAGAAATTATGCAAATATATTGAAGCCATAAGTTATTTACACGGCAAGGATTCCATTTTATAAATGAAACATTTTGTAACTAAAATAAGAACCAGAGTAATATGATGAAAACAATTAAGATTTTATATATATCGCACTACCTCTAGTTGGTATATAATATCTTAAAATAATAGTAGTTTATAATAATATCAATAATATACTCGTATTAAAATTTTAACTCAAAACTGTTTTTCAAAGAAGAAAAAAATAACTTTCCTAAAAACGAGTAAAAAAGAGAAGAAAAGATATCTAATTTATTATATCCATTGTGGGATGAATAATAAGATGTTTAATTTGTAATAATATTTTTAAATAAATAGATGGCGTTAAATATTTAATGCAAATTGTTGCTTATATTTATTATCAAAAGCATTTATTAATAAAAACTGTCAAATACGTCTGTAAAAGTGGCATTTTACCTAATATTTTATAACCAATTATATATAGTAGAGGATTATAAACTATATTACTTAATACTTATTTGGCCTTGAAAATATTTTTAGGAAGAGGCATGTAATTAAATTTAAAAATGAATAATATAATATTAGTGATTTTGACTCGGCTAATTACAATATTAAACTTGTTAATTTTCAAAATGATTATATTTATTAAAATAGGGTTATATAATAATTTAAAAAATTAAAAGTCAATTAAGCTTTAACTGTTTATGCTAAATAAATATTTAGTGAGTGATATTGATATTCTATTGTTAACTAGTGTTGTTAAACGGCTAAGCCGAGTCGACTTAGCTACGACTCTAGCCTAGTTTCTAGTCGATAAAACAGCTCAGACTCGAGTCGACTAAATGAGCCGCATTAGTCGGCTCACTTAGTCGGCTCACTTAGTCGGCTCACTTAGTCGGCTCGCTTAGTCGGCTCGCTTAGTCGGCTCGCTTAGTCGGCTCGCTTAGTCGGCTCGCTTAGTCAGCTCACTTAGTCGGCTCACTTAGTCGACTCAGAGGTTAGCTTGAGTTTAATTTAAATTTAAAGCCATAATTATTTTTATGTTATTGAGATATTTTAAATAATAATGTAGAATTTTATTTATTTAATTTTAGTGAAATAATTTATTTTATTTATATTTAATGTTAATATTTTATTATTATAAACAAAAAATTTTTTTAAATTTTATTTCAAATATGTTTTGATCGATCTTATAATAAAAATGGATTTATTTATTTGATTTTTTTTAAATAAAAAAAAATTCATATTTTCGAGCTAAAAATTTTAAGCAAAAAATAATTTTTGAAATACAAAAATATTTTTGAAACATATTTTGTTGATTTTTTTATAAATTTTTAAATCTTTTTTAAGAAATACTTTTGTTAATTTTATCATAAATAAATAATCTTTTAGGTCAAATCTTCTATAGTTTTTTTATATTATTTTTATAAATATATCTATATTTTAAGTTTATTTTATTAATAAGAGGTGGTTTTTCTAAATAATTTTTTTCTAAATATATCTATATTTTAAGAATATATAAAAGAGCTGGTTTTTCTTTTTCTAAATAATTTTTTTTATAAATATATCTATATTTTAAGTATATTAAAAGAGGTGGTTTTTCTAATTTATTTTTTTAATAATATTTATGTCAAACTTTTTTTTAATGCGACAATTGTCATATGCGTTATTTTTTAAGATTTTTGAAATTTTTGGACACAAAAGGGTTATAATATAATTTATATTGTAAAGATATTATATTATAAATTCAATGAAGATGTTCCCTGGAAAAATGATAATTATCATAATAGGTAGGTATATTTTTGAACATATAAGATTTTTTTGTGACGCTAATGGGCAAAAATATGTTTCTTTAACAGGTAAAATCTAATGTAGATGTACCCTAGATAAATGACAATTGTCATAATAGTTATTTTTAAAGTTTTTTTGACGTAAATAAACATGTCTAAATAAAACTTCAGTGAAGATGTACCCTAGAAAAGTAACAATTGTCATAATCGTTGTTTTTAAAGTTTTTCGAATTTTTTTGACGTAAATGGGCTAAAATAAGCATTGCTAACATGTTTAAATAAATTTTAGTGAAGATGTACGATAGATAAGTGACAATTGTCATAATCGTTGTTTTTAAAGTTTTTCGAATTTTTTTGACGTTAATGGGCTAAAATAAGCATTGCTAACATGTTTAAATAAAATTTAAGTGAAGAAGTACCACAGATAAGTGATAATTGTCATAATCGTTGTTTTTAAAGTTTTTCGAAAATTTTTGACGTAAATAAGCTAAAATAAGCATTGCTAACTTGTTTAAATAATATTTTAGTTGAGATGTACCATAGATAAGTGACATTTGTCATAATCGTTGTTTTTAAAGTTTTTCGAATTTTTTTGACGTAAATGGGCTAAAATAAGCATTGCTAACATGTTTAAATAAAATTTTAGTGAAGATGTACGATAGATAAGTGACAATTGTCATAATCGTTGTTTTTAAAGTTTTTCGAATTTTTTTGACGTAAATGGACTAAAATAAGCATTACTAACATGTTTAAATAAAATTTTAGTGAAGATGTACGATAGATAAGTGACAATTGTCATAATCGTTGTTTTTAAAGTTTTTCGAATTTTTTTGACGTAAATGGGCTAAAATAAGCATTGCTAACATGTTTAAATAAAATTTTAGTGGAGATGTACCAACTATTATGACAATTGTCATTTATCTAGGGTACATTTTCATTAAATTTTTCATTTATCATCTTAGCAATCTATATCGGTGGTTCTATTTATCGCTCGGCTGAAAATATCGCTCGGCTAGAAAATATCGCTCGGCTAGTAAATGTCGCTCGACAAACATGATAAATTATTTATTACTAAATATCGCTCGACTGGGAAATATCGCTCGGCTAACCACATAATAAATCATTTATTACTAAATATCGCTCGGCTAGTAAATATCGCTCGATTGGGAAATGTGGCTCGGTTAACCACATAATAAATCATTTATTATTTAAATTACGCTAGGCTAATTACATAATAAATTTTACTAAATATCGCTCGGCTTATATTTATTTATTAAATTTCCATACATTTTCCAGTGGGTTTTCACTTTCCTAATATTAATTGAGAATTAATTAGTTTATAAATAAGATAAAGGTTTGGACAGGTGTAAAAAATTATCTATTAGATATTTTAGCTTCAATACTTTTATAAAATTAAAATTGCTCATAACATTTTTTATTTATTAAAGTAAAAGAAATAATATTCTATCCGCTAGATGGCGTCTTTTTTTTGAATGTGTTTAATAAATTTTGCCATATTCTATCATGATGACTAAAATATTTATGATTTTTTTTATAGCATTATCTATATTTTGGTAAAAAATTAGTAGTCTTTTTTAAATTTTGCAATTTTTATTAATCAGATAAATTAATAACGATGGTAATTCATTTTATTCATTCATATTAATTATTTTTACCAAATTGATATATAATGTTATTATAATATAATTATTGCGTTCATAAAATATAATTTGTTCGGCAGAGAAGATTTAAATATACATTTAGGATAATAAAATTATATATTTTGATGAAATAGATTATGAGCAGGGGAAAATTGGGGAAAAATAAGGAATTAAAATTTATAAAAAATATTTTATCGAGTCCTTTCTGCTTTAATTCTACGTCGCTGATGTGGTTTTTTTGAGCCTTTTGGTTTTAAAACAGATAAAGTTTTATCTAATGAATGTAATTTATCTTTGCTTTGACTATTAAGTAAATTATTTAATGTATCATGACAATCTATCGATTCGGGTATTAAATAATTGCGATATTCATTATTTAAAAAATATTCTCCTTTTCCTGAGAAGGATCTTTTAAATTCTTTTTCTTGTAACATTGTGATATCCTTAATTTTTTCGATTAATTCTTTTAAAGGACGTTGTTTCCAGTTTATATATGATTTTAAAACATGGTTCATAGATTCGCAGTTGTTATTTGTCCATAAACAATTTATTATTTTATTTTTTAGGGGAATGTAAACATGTTCATAAATTACTTTTTGAAATTTATTTTTTATATATAGCAAAAAAATATTTAAATTTTCATTATTACAATAATTGTATAAATCGTTTAATTTTTCATTATATATTTGGTCATTCCGAGAAAATAAAATCCCATTAAAAGAAAAAATATCCTGTATAATTTTTTTAGACATAACAGCATTTACACCTTGTTTTTCCGACAAATATTTTCTTATATTGTCTTTTAAATGACGTGTGCATATTAAATGAGTATTAAATTTAAATATTTCCTGAATAGGTTTTACTATAGCCTTTTCTTGGTCACTACCAAATATGATATTTTTAATATTTATTTTATTTTTTAATAATACAGAATGCAAATGAGAGAAAAAAGTATGATAAGTGGTCATATCAGAATCTCCATGCAAATATATTGGTCCTAAAAATATAGGGGATTCATCTGTTTTATATCTCTTAACTGCTATATGTTTAAATACTATAGCAGTTAGGTATATCACCCAAATTAAATGTTTTATCAACGCCTAATATAAAGAAGTCAGATTGGTTTGACAAAAACTTAATAGTTTTAATAATAAAATGAGTATAACAAATTATCGATGGTGTTTTCTCTTTGATGTGAATTATTGATTGGATAAATGGCGAAATATGTAGATCATTAGTAATTTGTAAAATATTAATCGCAAAATTTAGAGGTACTTTTGTATCTTTTTTAAGTTTATAATTTAAGTTATAAATTTGTTTTAAATTTTTTGGTTTAATTGGGTCTTTTTGAAATATATAATTATTATAAATATTGCGACATGTTTGATTGTCCTTTATTTGATTTCTAATGTTTGATAATAACTGATTTGAAGTCCGTACATAAGGATTTACAATCTTTTTGGAATTCCCATGGCAAGCGGGACCTGGCCATTGTCCTATATATTCAACTAAATATATATCTTTGAAATCGTAATTAGGCTTTTCAATAAAATTAATTTTTAAAATTCGGCGTTTATACTCTTTACTTCTCTTTAAAATACTATAGTATTTATAAAGAACAATTATATTTTTGGTTAAAGGTTGAGGTTCTATTTTTTTAAAAATTCTAGAACCACTAGATGAGTGTCCTGCCTAAATAGCCCATCTTTAAAAATATACGGACCTTGAACAATATCATTATATATATTATAATATAATTTTCTTGAGCTTGATTTTGAGCCTGTCCATGGCCCACAATCATCTATATATAAATTTCTATTCTTATAATTTGTAAAATTATTATTAGAAATTAAAAAATACATATTATATTTTATACCTAAAGGTATTTCGTGCAATATATTATTGGGAGAAAGCAAAATTTTTATGGATTTTACAATGTTTAAAAAAAACCCATAGTTTGGATGACCTCCTTCGGCTATAATATTGTTTAAAAAAAAGGTAAAGATTTTAATCGGATATCTTCGCTACATGGTTTTTTTAGAATATTTTCTATCGAAAATGATAAATCTTTTATGATATTGTTGGACAGTTGGGGTTTTTTTGTTAATGTATTAATATAATTATTTGGTATGAGAGATACAAAGTGATTGATTCTAATATTAAATATATCATTTGGACATATGGTAGATGTCACTATGATTAAAATATGATGCTTTAAACTCTGGCTTACACCCCTGCCATAAAGGATATCGGTAAAAGCCTTTAATGAATTTGATGGGCATTGGTTTGCTAAGAGCAGCACTTAATGCGCATATATGAATTTGCTCAGCCCAAACATTTATATTTAGAGCCGAATCGAGTATCTCATAATACTCATTCACCCATATATTTGGATTAATTTCATAGTTTTGGAAAAATCAAGATGGTTTTTATCATAATATTGAGGATTTATAATTATTTCTATTGCCGTTATCAGTCTTAAAAAAATATGATGTGTTTGTGGTTTATATAACGACATTGAAACCGCCCGGTAAAAGCAATTACCATCAGATTCAATTTCCTGCGGAATATAATTTTCTAAGATTGGAGATTGCGCCATTTGTATAATTTTTTCACTTATTTTGATATTTTCTTTAACGTTATTGGTTGTGGCTCTCTTAATTTATTTTTTTCTATTAAGGCCATAGCTGGATCTCTTTTTAATCTGCAAAAATAGAAAAAATTAATTTTTTTTCAAGTGATGAATCTTGAGTAAATAAAAAGAACGAAGATAACCCTAAATCAAATAAGATTTTTATAAAATGTAACCATATCAAGGTTTTATTAAAATTGACTAAATAAAATTTCTTGATATCAAATAAAATTGCCAAAATCTTTGATTTCCAATTTGGATGTATGAAAATGTGAGTGCTGTCTGAACCCTTGTGCGAATATTCAGAGTCGGCACACATCATTGGGTAAAATTAATATTTATATTAATATTTTTTAAAACAATTCAAAAACTACCCTACCAGTCTAATTTCCCAATAAAAACAGCGATTTGTCAAATTTTATTAAATTATGGCCCTAGAATGATATTATATAGTTCCATATTGTTTTTTTAAATGATGGTCACCAGAACTCCAAATGATAAATATTTTTACGGTGAATTCTTAAACTAAATATAAGATTAATTTTAATAAAAAATTTGTATCTGTTATTTTAACTAAATTAAGTTTTTTCTGGGCACCGAACCTGAATCCCAACCTGGTTCAGATATTTTTTGCAAATAAACTCGAACCCTTTTTTAATAGGGTCACAGTATGTAACAACCTATGTATCTTTATTTGAATAAAAAGTAAAAATCATAATAAAATAATTGACTATATTTTGTGAATCATTTCATAGGTAAAGAAAATATGAAGAGTAAATGAATATTAACCTTAATATAGCATCCTCCATTGTGTATATGAATTCGAAAAAAAATTGATGATATGTAATAAATAAATGATTATATTTTGAAGTGAATTGTGATTGTGAATATGAATTCGAAAAAAAAATTTATGATGTGTAATAAATGATTATTTTGAAGTGAATTGTGATTGATATTATGTTATTTTAATTTTTAACTATTAATACTTTTTGAATCCTTTTGCCGCCTGGCTGGCATCTTAAAATTTGAGTTTTATTTTTTTTAATATTGATAACTTCCGTTTTTTACATATTTTTTTTTCTCATAATAGCATAACTTTCAATTGTATTTCCCTCCCTTTCCTTTTTTTCCCCAAAAGAAATTAAATAATAAAAATATTATTTGTTTCCATCTTTTTTTTCAAAAGTTGAAATCATAATTTTCATCTATTTCTATAAAAATCTATCATGTTTTCTTTCCAAGATGTCACAAATCTATACTTTTTATGTTATCTACTAAATTATAAAGTATCAAAGCTACCAACCGATTTATCAATTCCCATATTTTGAGATTGCCCTATATCGCTTAGAATTAAAACAGAAATAATGCTAAAAAAAATCCTCAAACGTCGAGAATAAATACTCAACTTTCAGAAAATACTGAATATAATTTTTTAGAAATATTTCCGTTATTTTAGCGGCAGAATTATTTTTGAAAAATTTAAACAAAAATTATTTGGGAATTTTTTTCCGGTTTTTTTTCAAGGATTTAATTTCCCCTATATTTAATTTAAAACTTAAAAATGGGTTTATTTGCATCTAGATCCATTTAAAAAGTGTATTTTAACAACTCTGGGGATCATATATATAAAATAATAGTTTGTATAATTCTTTATAAATTTGATAATATATAAAATATTTTTAAATATAGAATCGGCTCAAACGGCTTATTGAGCCGCACTAGTCTGAGCCGTTTTTTACGACTACGGCTCGAGTTCAGGGTCAATAAAACTCGACTATTTAACTATACTACCCTGAACCGGATTCAGAGATTTTTCACTGAACTCTCACCCGAACCCATTTTTTTAGAAGGGGGGTTTACAACTCTGATATATATTGATGAAATATATTCGATATTCTAGAAATATTGGATAATTATGATTATCCTATATAATTTCTTAATACAATAAGGCAAAATTTATTAAACGCATTCAAAAATATTATTTTTATATTTTATAATAAAAAAATTAAAAATATTTAATAGAATATGGCGAAATTTATTAAACACATTCAAAAATAATTTTTTATATTTTATAATAAAAAAATTAAAAATATTTAATAGAATATGGCGAAATTTATTAAACACATTCAAAAATATTATTTTTAAATTTTATAATAAAAAATTTAAAGATGCCATCTAGCGGATAGAATATTATTTCTTTTACTTTAATAAATAAAAAATGTTATGAGCAATTTTAATTTTATAAAAGTATTGAAGCTAAAATATCTAATAGATAATTTTTTACACCTGTCCAAACCTTTATCTTATTTATAAACTAATTAATTCTTAATTAATATTAGGAAAGTGAAAACCCACTGGAAAATGTTTGGAAATTTAATACATAAATATAAGCCGAGCGATATTTAGTAATAAAAAATTTATTATGTAATTAGCCGAGCGTAATTTAAATAATAAATGATTTATTATGTGGTTAACCGAGCCACATTTCCCAATCGAGCGATATTTACTAGCCGAGCATAAATGATTTATTATGTGGTTAGCCGAGCGATATTTCCCAGTCGAGCGATATTTAGTAATAAATAATTTATCATGTGGTTTGTCGAGCGACATTTACTAGCCGAGCGATATTTAGTAATAAATGATTTATTATGTGGTTAGCCGAGCGATAAATAGACCCACCCATCTATATTTAGCCCATTTGCGTCAAAAAATTTAAAAAACTTTAAAAATAATGATTATGACAATTGTCACCTTTTTAGGGTACATCTTCACTGAAGTTTTATTTAAATGTTTGCAATACCTATTTTAGCCTATTTAGGCTAAAAAAATTAAAAATATTGAAAATAAAAATAACGATTATGACAATTGTCATTAGAATTTATTTAGGGTACATCTTCATAATTTTTAATTTAACATGTTAGCATTCTATATTTATGCCCATTTGCGTAAAAACTTTAAAAATAACGATTATGACAATTGTCACTTTTTCAGGGAACATCTTCACTGAAGTTTTATTTAAATGTTTGCAATACTTACTTTAGCCTATTTAGCTAAAAGAAACAACTTTTTGCCCATTAGCGTCACAAAAAAATCTTATATGTTTAAAAATACCTACCTATTATGATAATTATCATTTTTCCAGGGAACATCTTCATTGAATTTATAATATAATATCTTTACAAAATAAATTATATTATAACCCTTTTATGTCCAAAAATTTCAAAAATCTTAAAAAATAACGCATAAATGACAATTGTCGCATTAAAAAAAAGTTTGACATAAATATTAATAAAAAAATAGAAATAAATTAAAAAGGAATAACTAAAATAAATAAAAGTTAAAGAAAAATTGACAAAAATAAAAAAAATATTATGATTTTCTTAGTACATCTTCACTAAATTTTTATTTAAACATGTTAGCAATGCTTATTTTAGCCCATTTACGTCAAAAAAATTCGAAAAACTTTAAAAACAACGATTATGACAATTGTCACTTATCTATGGTACATCTTCACTAAAATTTTATTTAAACATGTTAGCAATGCTTATTTTAGCCCATTTACGCTAAAAAAATTCGAAAAACTTTAAAAACAACGATTATGACAATTGTCACTTATCTATCGTACATCTTCACTAAAATTTTATTTAAACATGTTAGCAATGCTTATTTTAGCCCATTATGTCAAAAAAATTCGAAAAACTTTAAAAACAACGATTATGACAAATGTCACTTATCTATGGTACATCTCCACTAAAATATTATTTAAACATGTTAGCAATGCTTATTTTAGCCCATTTACGTCAAAAAAATTTGAAAAACTTTAAAAACAACGATTATGACAATTGTCACTTATCTATCGTACATCTTCACTAAAATTTTATTTAAACATGTTAACAATGCTTATTTTAGCCCATTTACGTCAAAAAAATTCGAAAAACTATAAAAACAACGATTATGACAATTGTCACTTATCTAGGGTACATCTTCACTTAAATTTTATTTAAACATGTTAGCAATGCTTATTTTAGCCCATTTATGTCAAAAAAATTCGAAAAACTTTAAAAACAACGATTATGACAATTGTCACTTATCTAGGGTACATCTTCACTTAAATTTTATTTTAACATGTTAGCAATGCTTATTTTAGCCCATTTAGTCAAAAAAAATCGAAAAACTTTAAAAACAACGATTATGACAATTATCACTTATCTAGGGTACATCTTCACTTAAATTTTATTTTAACATGTTAGCAATGCTTATTTTAGCCCATTTACGTCAAAAAAATTGGAAAAACTTTAAAAACAACGATTATGACAATTGTTACTTTTCTAGGGTACATCTTCACTGAAGTTTTATTTAGACATGTTTATTTACGTCAAAAAAAATTAAAAAACTTTAAAAATAACTATTATGACAATTGTCATTTATCTAGGGTACATCTACATTAAATCTTACCTGTTAAAGAAACATATTTTTGCCCATTAGCGTCACAAAAAAATTTTATATGTTCAAAAATATACCTACCTATTATGATAATTAAATTTTTCCAGGGAACATCTTCATTGAATTTATAATATAATATCTTTACAATATAAATTATATTATAACCCTTTTGTGTCCAAAAATTTCAAAAATCTTAAAAAATAACGCATATGACAATTGTTGCATTAAAAAAAAGTTTGACATAAATATTAATAAAAAAATAATTTAGAAAAACTACCTCTTTTAATATACTTAAAATATAGATATATTTAAAAAAAAAAAAATTATTTAGAAAAAGAAAAACCACCTCTTTTAATATTCTTAAAATATAAATATATTTATTAAAAAAATATTTAAAAAAAGCCACCTCTAATAATAAACTTAAAATATAGATATATTTATAAAAATAATATAAAAAAAACTATAGAAGATTTGACCTAAAAGATTATTTATTTATGATATAATTAAAAAAAGAATAAAATTTTATGATAAAACAAAAGAATAAAATTTCTTCAAAAAATCAGCATGCTTAAAATTTTTAGCTCAAAAATATTAATTTTTTTTTATTTAAAAAAAATCAAATAAATAAATCCATTTTTATTATAATCAAATCAAAACATATTATTTGCATTAAATAAAATATAAATAAAATAAATTATTTTACTAAAAATAAATAAATAAAATTCTACATTATTATTTAAAATTTCTCAATAACATAAAAATAATTTTTGGCTCTAAATTTAAAATAAACTCAAGTATTGTTAACACTGAATTTGATTGCAAGCTGACATATAAAAATATAATTTATATGTATTAATCTAATCTAATAATTAAAATAATATTCATTTAATAAAAATTAAGATAGTCTTTTAGATAATAAAATTAAATCAAAAGAAATCGTTCAGGGAGCAATCAAAAAATTTATTTTTAGTTCTAGGGGCTATTAAGGAGCTATTAAAAAAAATCTTTTTACTTCAGGGGGCTTTTCAAATATTTCAGGGGGCTCGAGCCCCTGCGCGCCCTCCCCTAGTGACGCCACTGCCCCTTTTAACTACACATAAATAATATACTATAATATGTTTAACAAAATTTGTGTTTAACCCTTTATTATTTTTTTGATTATACAGGTTTTACATTTAGCCTGTAATTGTCTTTTTTAACTTATATTTAAAAACCATATAAAATTTTAAGATTATATGATTCATGGGAACTTATTTCTATAATTTAAATTTCACTACCATGAGTGTTAATTATCCTAGAATTAAAAATATTACATAAAATTGGTAATGATATTCTATCGAGTTACATTTATATATAAAATATAATCTATGCATATTTCGTTTTGGTGTTGTTATTTTTTATCTTTCTACCTTAATATGATTTGTAAATTTTCCAAATAATTTTGGCTGTCAATATATTAAAATATGGTGGAAAAAAATAATGAAATTAATTCAAGATTCCCGAAGAAAATAAAATATATACTGTGATATGTAAAATTTTAAAAATATTAAAAAGAATGTATCTTTTGTCAAGAATATGAAAATGAAAAAGATACAAGATTCTTTTTAGAATAAAGAATCTTAGATACAGATACTAGTATCTTATTAGAAATGTCAAAAAGATACTGAGTACAAGATAAAAAAGGATCTTGAATCTTGTATCTTAGATATAAGTATTCGCGGTACTGCCCAATGACAATCATAAAATTTTTACCAATAGCTAATTATATATTTTACAGAAAACTATAAAACATTGATAAGGACATCAGAAAATATCTTTTAACGACATTGTGGGATGAATAATATGAAGATTAATTTTTAATAACATTATTATTCAAAATGAATAGATGGCGTTAAATAATTAAATGCAAATTGTTGCTATATTTATTATAAAGAGCATTGATTGGTAAAATTTGTTAAAATATTAACTGTAATATATTCCCTAACTATCAAATATGTCTGTAAAAGCGGAATTTTACCTAGTATTTGGTAACTAAAATTCTATATAATAGAAAAATCAACTATATGTCTATTTACTTTTATAAATAAATTTCTTATACTTGTTTGGAATTATTTATTACCATGCTTTTATATTAATGTCTAAATAATTAATTATTATATTTTATATAAACATATAAAAATATATTTCATATTTGTTCTAGGCTTATTATTTTTTTATTAAAATTAACCTCCAATCCTGAAAAATATTTTATGACTCTATATAGACTAAGGAAACCCGGCCGAAGGTCGAACAGAAGCGGGTCGTAGGCCCGCCCAAAATAGAGTCTGGGAGCGAAGCTCCAGAAATTTTTTAATCCCCCCCCCCCATTAGGAAAATCCTGGCTACGCCTATTGTGAGCCCCGTTTATAAAAATCGGTTCAAGTCGAACCCTTTAAAAACACTAGATATAGGAGATGTTCTTGCCCAACCCCCTTTTTAATAAGCACACATATGTTTAAGTAATAGATTAAGGACTTGATATACAAGTGAAGGGCTCCTCTTTTTCCCCATATTAATTTAAGGAAAACCTAGCGTATCTCTGTTTCATGTCAACACAAAAGGGCTTAGCGTCAAAATCAAGTATTAAGTAAATTTATTTAATTGTTTTTACGTTTAAAAATATTTTAAGGGGGTAATTGCATTTAAAACAATTTCTTCAATTAGGAAATCTTGTTGCTTTAATAACGAGGGGAATATTATAAATCTTGGATTGTTTTTTCATGATAACAATTATAATAATTATTATATAGTAGTGTCTAAGCCATGGCGTTATATATTAGTATTGGGCTGCATTCCTCTTATAAACATTAAAGATTTTAATATTTTTTCTGTTAAGTTTACTTTATTCTTCCCACAATACAAGTTGATAGCAAATTATAAGCTCTCTCCACAACTCTAACCTTCTTATGATTTTACTTTTGCATATAGATCTCGAAGTAAAAATTGGCGAATGATCAATGCTTCCGATATGTTATGTTAAAGAGAATCAAAATTCTATACAAGCTGCATCATTATTAAGGAGTTTTGCAAAATAATAAGGGAAAGGTAAACAAAAGGAAAAAGAGTAAGGAATAAAAAAGGTAAAATAAAAGAGAAAGAAACTGGAAAGAGAAGGGAAAGGAAAAAGACATAAATAAAGGGGAACTGGGTAAAGGATAAAGGGGAAATGAGAAAGGAAGCGTCTGCATGAACGGTGGGGGTAGGATCAGATTGCATCCAATTTTTATTGAGGGGGAGGGGTATGGTAGGGGTAGGCTAAGGTAGGTAATTGGGTGCTTATCTATTAAATTTTTAGATGAAATAGGGCAAAATATATTTCTATAAAAATTCATACTTTTATTATAGACCTTTTATAATACAATGATATTGCTGATCATCGACCAAATCTATATATTGCAAACAATCATAGACATTATTTATCAAATAAAATTTTCTGTTCTACTTTTAAATGTAATTTAAAAAGGTTAGACATTCTCAGCAAACTCATTCATGCCAAACAATATGCTATGATAATGCATTCATTGTAAATGAGGGGGTTTTTAATTAAATTCTTGATCTAAAAAATAATTCTTGTATATTCACAATATTTTGATAGTTGGTAGTAGAGTTAATTTATTCTTTTTAAAATTAATGGAAGGAGTACCAGTATAATTAAAAGGTGTAAATTAATAACAGGCGAAGGGCGTAAAAATGTTTTAGAGGGGAAGGTAGGGCTGGGGACCAATATTAAAAGCCCAAGATAAACGAAATATTGCATTGGTATTGATATTGGGTCTAAAATATTGGTATTGGTTTAATCAATAATTTCTATTTCTTGTTTTGGTATTGTTATTGGTTTACATTGGTATATTAATTGGTAAATTCAAATTACTAATTAAAAAAATAGAAATAGTGATCTAAAATCCCGCGATTTTAGTTTTAAATAAACATGGGGAAAAAATCACGAAGCATTACCCTAAAAACAGGGCTAAGAAACAACTTTTAAAATTTTACTGAGTCCAAATTCTTTTTTTTAAACTAGGAATTTATTAGATGACTAGTAGATAGCCCGTCAAAAATGACGGGGAATGAGAATTTTCTTCTTACTTTTATGCTAGATGTTACCTGTTATTTGAAAATAATATCCAATTTTTATTCTTTTTACCTCCTGCCCCCCTTCAAGCCGGGTTCAATCCCTAAGTGTAAATACTATTGTTTGAGTAAGAATAAATTTAAAGGTTTTACTTGATAATACCAATATTATTTATTAAATATTACTGATAACTTATACCTAATATTTAATATTAAAAAAATTCCCAGGCAAAGTAAAAAGCCATAATAATTTTGAAAAATTCTTCCTAGCCCAATGAAAGATCATAATAATTTTGGTAGTTAAGAACTGAAATAAAATTCATAATGAATTTAAAAATACAATTAAAATCAGATTTTCATGGGTCTTGGTGTTTTAGGCCAATGTCTGTCCCATAATTAATAGTAAAAAAATTATCAAGCGTCCAAGCTCATAATAATTTTGAAAAGTTTTCCCCAAACCCAGCCCAATATAAAAATATTTTCCAAGCCCAGCCCAACCCATGATAATTTTATAAAAAAATTATTATAAAACCTGGCCAACCCATAGTAATTTTTAAAATTTTTTCCCAAACCTGTAGATAGGTAAATCTCTAAAAACCATATCTATTTTTTATTCTATTCAAACCCAGCTCACCCCGACCAAGGCCAACCCATTAAGACTAATACTATTTTTTTGAATTAAAATATATTTGAATTAACTTTTATCTGAGGGCCATATATATTCTGTGTTAAATATTACACCTATGCCTAATATTAAAAAAATTCCCAAGCCAGGTCCTCGCACTTGAGAAAATTTCCTCAAACTCGCCAATGACCATAATAATTTTGATAGTTGAGAACTGAAATAAAATATATATAAAAAGTCACAATGCATTTAAAAATACAATCAGAATATGAAAGTTGCATGAGCCTTGGTTTTTGATCAGGCCTTGCCATGTCCTCAAAAGAAATTTTCAGGCTAATTTCTAGCCCATATTTAAAATTAAAAAATTTACAGGAATCTAAGACTATAATAATTATGAAAAATGTTTCTCAAGCTATGTCCAAGACCATAATAATGGTGAAAAATATTTCCCAAGTCCAGGAAAACCCAAAATAATTTTTTTCCTTCTTTGGATCCAGAAAAATAGGTCTGATGTAAGGGGTTTATAAGAATTAAATCAGTCTAATATGTTCATATTTTTTTGCCATTTTATATAAAAAATTTTTCAAAATCATAAATAAAGGTAAAAGAAACAAGTAAAAAATTTAAGTTGTATTTTGTTTTAAATAAATTTTATTTCTACTTTTAAAAAATAAAATAATAATAATCGATAAAATGTATATCATCGACTGGTATATATACTGGTATATGTAACAAAACATTTAAATTAATACTCAATAAATTATTTTACAAATTTGAATAAACAACACAATATGTAACAAAACATTTAAATTAATACTCAATTAATTATTTTACAAATTTGAATAAACAACACTATTAACATTCCCCTCTTCGACAAAGCATCAAGTTGCTGCTAAGAAGGCGCATAAGTCTGTCTGATGGCGTGAGTCCATACGTTTTTGTAGGTTAGAAAAGTTGCTGTACGTTATCATTATTATAAGGATCAAGTTTGAATATATGGAATAAAATTTTGGAATAAAAGAATTTGGAATAAAATTTTTGGAATGTAGAATAACATAAGAATGATAAATCAAAAAAATTATATAAAATTTCGCGTTTTTTTTTTTAAATTTTGCGTTTTATATTTTATTAGTAGCGTTTTAATATTTAATTAGTAGCGTTTTAATATTTAATTAGTAGCGTTTTAATATTTAATTTATTTTTATTTATTTTCAATCTCCGAGTTTAAAATATGCAAATATTATGCACATTTCCCTCTCTTAAAAAAAAATTTAAATTTCACACAATATTTTTCTAAAATAATGATGTTTAATTTTTACATAACCTTTTGTCTTCAAAAGCTTTATTTCAAAAACATTTTTATCATATTAAGTATTACTTATAAGGGTTATGTAAATCTATCATGTGATTTAAACCTTTTAATTCATGTTTTAATTACATTTTAATATATTTAAAATTAAAGTTTTATCTTCTTGTTTAGGATTTTTAATGGTTTATTTTTAATTAAATCTAAAAATTCATCTTTAGGTTTAGTTAATTTACAGAAATTGGTCATCATACAAGAAATCCAAAAAAAATAATCAATATTTTACTAAGAAATTAAGTAAATAATTTTTTAAGGCTTTTATGTGTTCAAATATGTCCATTATTGATTTACATTTAAGTTATTTTAATAAGTAAATTTACAACATGCCTTTATCTCGGCATAAAATTCTAATTTCAAATAACTTTTCTTCTTACGTGGATTAGAATAATAAGTGATCATCATTGGTCTCACAATATAGAATTCATAACCTAACGTCCAACTTCCATATTGGTTCTTTCTAGGTTGTCACATTAGGTTAGGTGCTGGTTATCATATTCCAGTCCAAGCTTTTTGCATGAAAGTGCTAAGGTTTGATTCTAGTCATCTCCATAGATTAAGCAATCAACACAATAGGTAGTCATATAAATAGAGTCATCTCAATGGATTAAGCAATCATCACAATAGGTAGTCATCACAATAGGTAGTCATATAAATAGAGTCATCTCAATGGATTAAGCAATCGTCACAATAGGTAGTCACCACAATAGGTAGTCACCACAATAGGTAGTCACCACAATAGGTAGTCACCACAATAGGTAGTCACCACAATAGGTAGTCATATAAATAGAGTCATCTCAATGGATTAAGCAATTGTCACAATAGGTAGTCACCACAATAGGTAATCATATAAATAGAGTCATCTCAATGGATTAAGCAATCGTCACAATAGGTAGTCATATAAATAGAGTCATATCAATGGATTAAGCAATCGTCACAATAGGTAGTCACCACAATAGGTAGTCATATAAATAGATAAGGTAGTGAATAATATTTGATTTTTTTTTTAATTTAAGGCAAATTTTATATATTTTCTTCTTTTTTTTTTACAAAAACGTACCGGGGCGCCATAAAAGAAACAAGTAAAAAATTTAAGTTGTATTTTGTTTTAAATAAATTTTATTTCTACTTTTAAAAAATAAAATAATAATAATCGATAAAATGTATATCATCGACTGGTATATATACTGGTATATGTAACAAAACATTTAAATTAATACTCAATAAATTATTTTACAAATTTGAATAAACAACACAATATGTAACAAAACATTTAAATTAATACTCAATTAATTATTTTATAAATTTGAATAAACAACACTATTAACAGAAGGGTAAATATCTGATTTACATATCATTCAACTGGTTAGCTCCTGGTATTTATATGATATTCATTATAACTAAGACCAAATACTATGGTTTGAGTAAGAATAAATTTAAAGCTTTTATTTGATAATACCGATATGTTAAATTTACTGATCATTTATACCGAATAAAACTGAAATAAAACATTTAAATAATCTTAATGAATTTAAAAATACAATAAAAATCAGATTTTCATGGGCCCTGGTTTTTTGATCAGGCCGAGCCCAGACCTGCAAAATAACTTGTTTTAGGCCAATGTCTGACCCATAGTTAATAATAATAAAATTATCAAACGTCCAAGCTCATAATAATTTTCCCCAAGCCCAGCCCAATATAATTTATAAAAATATTTTCCAAGCCCAGTCCAACTTATAATAATTTTATAAAAAATTTTCTCAAGCCTGGCCAACCCATAGTAATTTTCAAAAAATTTTTCCAAACCTGGAGATTGGTAAATCTCTAAAAACCATATCTATTTTTTATTCTAACTTAACCCAGCTCACCCCTACTTCAGACCAAGGCCAACCCATTTAGACTAAGAATGAATACTATTTTTTTGAATAAAAATTATATTTAAATTAGCTTTTACCTGAGGGCCATATAAATTGTGTTAAATATTACACCTATGCCTAATATTAAAAAAATTCCCAAGCCAGATCCACGCACTTGGAAAATTTTCTTAAACCTGCCAAAGACCATAATAATTTTGGTAGTTGAGAACTGAAATAAAATATATAAAAAGTCACAATGCATTTAAAATTACAATCAGAATATGAAAGTTGCATGGGCCTTGGTCTGTGATCAGGCCTGGCCATGTCTTCAAAATTTTTCAGGCCAATTTCTAGCCCATATTTAAAATTAAAAAATTTTAGCAAGCTATGTCCAAGTCCAAATAAATTATAAAAAATATTTACCATGCCCAGGAAAACTCAGAATAATTAATTTTTTCCTTGGATCCTGAAAAATAGTAAGGGGTTTATAAGAATTAAATCTGTCTAATATATGTATATATTAATTGGGAAAATTTTTCAAAATTATCATCAAATGAAGGGGAAATATCTGATTTACCTATCATTATATGAAATTCATCATACATATTAAAGTACCATGCTGAAAATATGTTCATCCTAATTTAAATTTTAAACAAACTATCACTTTTCCAAATGATTTATTATTTAGTTACAAATTATAAAATTAAATTTAAGAAATTGATATTAAATTACAATAGAAAAAATAAAAAACTATTTTAAGTTATCAAATAATAGGAGGTTAACTACAAATCCTAGTCAAATTATATATAAGTAAAACAAAAATGCTATACATTTCATCAAAAATGTTATAATAAGTTATAAATAACATACATTCTACAATTATGAAGTTATGAGAAAATATACAACACTATATTATAATAGATTGAATTATTTAATGGTAATTGAAGTATTAGTAAGTGGACAATTTTTACAATTTATACAAAATTATTTAATTCTTTATTTTTTCCTTCAAAATATTATGCTAATAATCTCTGCAATTTCTCTTGGAATATCTATCGATTTTCTCTTACACCATACAGTAAATATATTACAATAACTCAGATCGTAACATTAAAAGGTGCTGGAAAATAAGGATCAAACAATATATATGGTTAAAAGAAAATATTGATGCAAAATGTTGTTATTAATTTGTGAAAATTTTAAGGATTTTTTTAAAACATTTTGAATGCAGCTTAAAATAAAATTTTAGTTAATTATTATTCAATAAATTTTTTGGATTTAAAGAAAAGTTACTTGGAGAATAGAATAATATTTCTTAAAATTATAAAAATAAAATTTGGATCTATTCTATCTCCATTGGAATAATAATAAAAATAATTATTTTAGAAAGGAACTATTAAATATACACATGAGTTTCATATAAGACCTACACTTATCATAAAAAATTATTTAAATGCTTTTAAAACCTTCATAAATACTCTTTTAACTTCTCCCTTAACAATCAATCTTAATTTTTATGTATACCTAATAAATTAAGACCCTGGATTTTGATCCTTGCCTCTAAATAGCCAATGGATACCACCACAGATTTGTGACACAATCAGGTTGACCTCATATTTGATTTAAATCTATGATAGGAGGTCTTTATTTAAAATAGTATTTATGAAGGTCTTAAAAGCTTTTAAATAATTTTTTATGATATAGAATAATATTTCTTAAAATTATAAAAATAAAATTTGGTATCTAATCTATCTCCAGTTTTGGAATAATAATAAAAATGATTATTTTAGAAAGGAACTATTAAATATACACATGAGTTTCATATAAAACCTATCTAAATAACTTTTCTTTAAATCCAAAAAAATTATTGAATAATAATTAACTAAAATTTTATTTTAAGCTACATCCAAAATGTTTTAAAAAATCCTTAAAATTTTCACAAATTATTAACAACACTTTGGACACATTTAAGTTTTAACAAAATTAAAATATTCAAAATGTTTATCAAAGTATACTTTACAAAATTGTTTTACCCCTAAATTCCTAGACATACTATGACATTAAAACTCTCCTTTATTCTACCCAGTTTGATTAAATATCTTTGAAGCCAATTTTATTTGTAGGTTAACTATATAATCTATAAAAAATTTAACCTTAATTAACGTTTTCTGCAACCTTATGAAGATGGTAAAATGTGTTATAAAATTGAATGAATGTTAAGGTTGTTACATGATTATTATTGGACCTATTAACCTATAATCATTTTTATTGGACAAATTTTTTTTAAAAGAACACTATTGGCTAAATTTGATTGACGTTTTTTGAAGATTATTATAATAGATGTGAATATAAAAATTTTTGATTTAATTATAAATTTTTTGTATCAACAAACCTAACTAAACCAATCAAATAATAAACGTATTGATTTTGAAACTTTTTATTTAACACAAAAAATATCGCAAAATGAGTACACTAAAATATAAAATAAATGTCTATTTATATAAAGTACAGTGCAAAACATTGATATAAATTTAATGTAAGAGAAAATAATTTTATGTCTTTAAGAAGGATTCTGTATGCGCATCCAACTTTTTAGGCACAGGCAAGCTTGGATAGTATCTTCATCTTACAATGTTGGTCCGTTATAACATATTGTCCTTATGAAAACGGCCCTTCAGAGCTGGCTGAGGTAACTGGAATTGCAATATAGTCACTGGCAATTTTCGATAATATTGGATATCTATTTTGATTTAATTTCCACCAGTCTAATGGATTTGTTTCATTAGAAATTGTGACTTTATCCATATATTCGCTTATTTCTAAGCTATTATTGTTATGACTAGGTTTAATCTAAAATATTTTATCATAAAAAGACAATTTTTTGGATTTATTTTCTATTCCATTTATATGTTCAGCTGAATTGTAAATCAGTCGTAATATTTTTAACAGGAATAATAATTGGAAATTTGCTGTAGGCATCGACTATTATCAACCAATTTTTTGTGAAAAACGGACCCGCATAATCTATGTATATCCTTTCAAACGGTTTGGTTGCCGAAACCCATGGTTTTTGTATCTTTATAGGATTATCATGATATATGTTACAATCGTCACAACTTTTCACTTCCATTACTATGTCATTATTTATACCAGGCCACCACATGTAATCTTTGGCTAAGGATTTGATTTTTCCTGCTCCCAAGTGACCTTCATGTAATGACTGTAGTATATTTTTTCTCATAGAAGACGGAATTATGATTCTGTTGCTTTTGTAAAGACAATCCTTAATTATACTCAATTCTAAATCAATGTTTTTATAAATATTATTCATTATAGGCCTGTTGTACTTAATATCATTTATGACTTGTTTTAATTCAACATTTTTCAAAGTTTCGTCATGAATTTGATTAAAATTAATAGGTAAATCTCCATATTCATTTATTATAGTGATATTTTCAACAGCTTCATCATGACATTCTTGTAGTAATCTCGAAAGACAATCAGGAACAACATTATATTTACCGGCTTTATACTTTATATTATTTAACTATATTAATGTATTGCTTTATTATATATATATACGGTTTTATACTTCCTTTATTAGAATATTTCGTATAGTTTATAAAATAAAATATAAGACGTTAATTAATAAAAAAAAATAATAATAATAATTTTTTCCCCTTTTTGGGTTTATATAATTTTTAAAATTGTTAAAATAAATATATATTTATTAATAATTAGAAAAATATAATATTACGCCTTATAACAATGAATCGATAAAAAAAATATAATTCATTAGTAATCCTATAAAAAAAATAATATTTATTAACAATGACTCAACTATTATTTTAATAACTTCTGTTACTAAAAAAAAATGAAATATATAACACGCCCCTATTATTCCCTTCATCTTATAAGGCATCCAATCCTAATAGATCTTCCCATTCTGTGGCCGATAAATCCACCAGGGGCCAACTGTCGACACTCTCCTCTCCCGCATTAGGACCCATTACTGGTTCCTGGAAGAGATGAACTACCGCAACCGGTGTACGGGTCCCTTGCTCCTTCTTCCCATTGCCCGACTGCGTCTCTTTCCCCTCGGGTGATAACAGCCCCATATCGGCACTATATCCCCTTGAATCGAACCACGACTGCGACTTCGTCGTGAAGTCCCGGGCATTTCCCTTCGATTGTATCCAGTCTGATTATGCGTGGGCCCTCGGGGGCATCGGCCACGTAAATGTCCCGTGCTCCCACATAAGTAGCACGTTCTCGCCCGCCTAATGGGTCTTAGCCTAGGCATCCTGGGCTCTGGCAATTCCGGGCTCACATTTCGATGATTCAGGGTCCTTCCCCTATCCATTATTCCATTCCTGGTAGATCTGGGTTCTATCGATTCCTGCCTTGAGGGGGGCAATCTTCGGCCTTCATCGTCCACTCTTCCTTGATAGATACTGACACGAATTGTCAATTCTTCCCAGTATAAACACCGATGAACTCCGCTCATTTTAAATCCTGTAAAGGATGGATACTTAATTTTAAATGAAAACAATTATTTTACTTATTTCCTTTCGAATATATAGGATCTTCTTTTATCGTAAGAAAGAGGGTACAAAAAAAAATTATTTCTTTTCAAAAAAAATCTTATAACTTTCTTTTACTCTCGTAGTTCCCTGACAGAATTATTACATAATATTTATTATTTTTCCCATGCCAAACTGTCAACCCCCTTTTCTTTTTCTCTCACAAAAGTTATAATTCCCTCCAAATTCTTAACTTATAGCTAGCTAGATTCATCACATTTCTAAAATCATAAAAGTCACGCAACTCCAACTTTTTATTCACAATATTTTCAATATTATTTTCCAAACAAATTGCCAGTTGTTTCTTTCTTTATTTATTTATTATTATTTTCTTTTTGTCTTCTTCCCCCTTTTATATGTGGGCCTCGCCTTATATCCATTTTATTTGATAATTTAACACGCACTAATATTTGGGCACCACCACATAGTATTAATTATTTTATTTTTTATCATAAGTTCTTTTTTGATTTATGATGGTTAATAAGCCAATAACGCTAATATTTCTTTTCAAAAAAAAATACGCGAGAGAAATAGAAAAATTTTATCACTCGTATTTTTATGCATCATATGACTGAGACATTATTACATTGCCACTTTAAGTTACATATTGTTACAAAAATGGGAATTTCGACAATGTTAAATATATATAAATTTCCTATGATTAATTTTGTATATATTAACTTTGATATATTAAAAAAAACATTTCCTATTGTATATATCTATATTTCCCCTTATGAGTACATAGGCAGGTATACTCTCCTTTAATATCCATATTTCTCTTTATGAGTACATAGACATGTATACTTTCCTTTAATTTCCTATAACATCACTCCTCCTCATACTCCTGATCGTAACCTTCCTGGCTCCAGCCCCCTTTTTAGTTGATCCCGATGCCGTATTCCTTCTCTTCCATCAGTAAATTTTACTCGATTTAATTTGTGTCCCATGTTTTCTACGATCACCCCAGATTCCCACCTTCTTGTACCTCCATATATTCTTGCCCACACGGTTTGTCCCATGACAAATTTCGGTTTCTCCACTATCTCCCTCTCCATCTTTTGAAGTGGTTTCGGATTTTATAAGTCTAATAATATCCGGGTTCGCCGCCCTAAAAATTTCTCAGCTGAAGACGGTTCCTCTCCCTTTCTACTATTATTGTAATATGCCACCGCTATCAAAATTTCCCCACCCCCATACTTTGATTTTCTTAACCAGTTCTTAACAATCGACACCATCCTCTCCGCCTGACCATTTGAACTGGGATGATATGGCGGCGCCAAAATATGTCTTACCCCAGTTTCTATACAAAACCTCTTGAGCTGTTCACTGATGAAAGCCGGACCTCCGTCCGATACTATCGTTCGAGCTACTCCAAACCTGGCCCATATATTTTTCAATGTTTTCCCTACCACCTGCGTCGTTAGCCCCCTTACTTCCTCGTACTCCACCCACTTTGAGTAAGCATCTACCACGATTATATAAATCTTATTTTTAAAATCAAAAAAATCAACGTGTATCCTCTCCCATGGCTGAGTCACCTTTGGCCAAACACTCTTCCTGTCCTTATGGGGCATTTTGGCCCATGTATTGCACATCAAACAACCTCGGCAAATATTTTCAATTTCCCTATTCATGCCAGGCCACCACACGTATTCACGCCCCCATTGTTTCATTCGTTCAGTACCTTGATGTCCCGCATGTATCATGGATAACACTGCACCTCTCAATTTCATTGGTATTACTCCTCGGTTTCCTCGCACCAGGCATTCATCCACTATAGCCAGCTCTTTTTCTATGCTTCTGAAATATTTATCTCCCTCTCTCTAAGGTCTCTTCCTCATAACACTCCTTTTATTTCCCATCAGTTCGCGATCTTTCAAAGTGACCTTCTTTAGCTCTTCCCACGTCACGCAACCACCTCTAGATATCCCTGCTATCGCTCGAATCAGTCCTTTTTCCTTTCTTTCCTCCACTTCTTCAGATCCTACTTCTTCCCCTTCTTCTCCAGCGCCACATCGAGATAAAATATCAGGTAAATAGTTTTCCCTTCCCCGCCTATATTTTACTTGCACATCAAAACTACCTACCAGTAATAACCATCTTTGTAACAGAGGAGACAACATTAACTCTTTATTATCTTTCTTGAAATGATGGACTAAAGGTTTGTGATCCGTATAGATTACAAATCTACGACTAATTAAGTATTCTCGACACTTGGTTAGTCCAAAAATAACTGCCAAAGCCTCTTGTTCAATCACGGAATACCTTGTTTCGGCGGCTCTAAAAATTATCGAGAAAAACAAAATAGGTCTTTCTAGCTTGTCTATACAATGCAACAATGCTCCGCCCACACCCCTATTCGAAGCATTTACAGCTAATACCACTTCTAAATCGTTATTAAAACATACTAAAACTGGTTCTCTTCCGATTCTACTTTTCAACTCTTCAAAAGCATCTTCCTGCTCATCTTGCCACACAAACTTTTCTCCTTTCTTTAATAACTTATATAAAGGTGCTGCTATCTGTGCAAAACTCTCTACAAATCGATGATAATAGTTTACCATTCCCAGAAAAGCCTGCACCTCCACTTTATTATTTGGTCTTAGCATATTCGCAATCCCCGTCATGTTTTTGTCTACAGGCCTCACCTCCTTTCCAGTGATTCTATGTCCCAAATATACAACTTCCGACACTCCTAACACACTTTTTTCCGCGCTCGCCCGTAATCCTTTATTTCTGATTCTTTTAAATACCTCTTCTAATCTTTGTTCATGTTGTTCAGGAGTTCCTCCCATCACTAAAACGTCATCCATATAATAAAACACACCTTCCAACCCTTGAAAAACAGCAGCCATAGTCCGTTGAAAAATCGGAGCTGACACGCTAAGTCCAAATGGTTATCTACAGAATGCATATAAACCCTCCGGAGTAGTGATAGTCAATAGCTTTCGTATCTCCGGCTTCACTCGTAATTGCAAGTAGGCATTGGAAAAATCTACTTTTGAAAAATATACACTACCCTTCAAATTTGCTAATATTTCTTTAATTCTCGGCAGCGGATATTTGACTTCCACTACCCACGGATTGAGCGTGACCCTAAAATCTGCACATAAACGGAACCTTCCATTGGCCTTCTTCACTGGCACTAACGGTGTCACCCATTCACTATATTCTACAGGACATACAATGACTTTCTGTACCCACCGATCCAATTCCTTATCCACTTCGTTTCGCCATTCGAACGGTATTCGTCGTAAAGCACAAAATTTTGGAACATGTCCCTCCTATAACTTGATATCCACTTCATAATATCTGAGACATCCCAAACTTTCCTCAAAGATTTCCTTATAATCATCCACCTTCGCACTCCCTCTTGTACCTTGATTATTCCGACTTCTATCTCCCTGCTTTGAAATACCTTCTCTTCTTGTCGGTTGGTCTCTTCCCCCTTCATATCTACTTCCGGATTATATATTCCTTTTGTTTTTTCTTGCTTTATGTCACCTTTTCTGGCCCATTCTTTCGGCAGCCCTGTTCCTTTATTTAGACTTTCATCTGACTTCAACTCCAACTCTTTTTGATCAGGAATTTCTTCCCTCTCCTCAGTTTTGTCCCTTTCTTTCTTCCTCATAAAGTCACGACAATCCTTAAAAATTTCCATATTTTTTCTTCTAAAATTTCTCTTTACGTCCCCCTTCATATTTCCCCCTATTTCTCTCATAGAATTTCCCCAGATTTCTCTCCTCAAATTTCCCCCTATTTCTCCCCTAAAATTTCCCCCGATTTCTCTCATAGAATTTCCCCCAATTTCTCTCCTAGATTTCTCTCATAGAATTCCCCCCGATTTCTCCCATAAAATTCCCTTTCTCCCCTATTTCCCCCCGACCATACCCTCCACCTTCTTCTCTCCCCCTTACTTCCCCCAAAAAGGTCTCAATTCCTGGCAATTTCTTTCCATACCAATAATTCAAATCTCTTTTCTCCTCTTCTCTCCTAATTGGTAAAAATGTACCCCACCATGCGAACACACCCCAAAACCCACAATCTGGTCCCATTCGAGTAATCCCATCCCAACACAGCTTCTACCCTTCGGTTAATTATCCACAGATCCAATATCTCCCTTTTATTCTCCAACATTACTTCTAATCCCCACCCTTCCCATTACAACCACCTCTGATCCGTCCAACTGCCGGATCTTGATGTCTTCACTTTTAATCATTTCCTCAGCCCAAATACTTCTATATTTTTCATAACTCATTACAGAGATGGCTGCTCCTGTATCAAACAACATGGATACCATATTTCCATTTAAATTTATCCACACCCTAGGACATGGATCATGTACTATCTCTTCTTGCATCATGTTTATGCATTTCAATTTCTTCATCTTCCCTTTACTACTAAAGTTGCCAATTTTTTCCAACTGCCGCCTCCCGACTTCTAAGGTTCCTTTTTCACTATCATATAGTCACAAGTACTCACACTCTCTTGCCACATGTCCCTCGTTTCGGCACCGAAAGCAAATAATATTCGGATCTTTATTTTCCGTAAAATCTTGTATTCCTATCTCCTTTTCTTCCCTATTTTCAATAATCCTCACATTTGGCACAATCTGCCCCATGTCTCTCTGCGGAAAACCGCCTCGAGTATTGATATTATTAACATTGCATTCTTCTCTATTGTGACCAAATCGTCCGCAACCTGCACATCGTAATTTATCACGTTTTCCCGGACAATACGGGGCTATATGTCCGTATTTCCCACACCCAAAACATTTGGTTTCTTGACAATCTCTTACCATATGACCTGGTTTTCCACAATTATAACAACTCAATTTTTCTCTTCCTCGGAAATTAAAACTTGTTCTCATTTCCATTCGCCTTCCCTGTGAATTTTCTCTTGGCCATCTATACGACTCTTCCTACCGATTGTCATACCTAGGTCTACTATAATTGTCCCTTCTTTCCGTGTTATTAATTCTCTCATTTCTATTTAACTCTCCCATATTACTATTGGTCCATCCTTTGATCAATTCTTGTAGAGGTAACCAGGTTACCTTACCCATCACATCTTCTTCTCCATTATGGCCCTCAATGGTCAATGTCTGACCCTTAATCCTTACATTTCTACTTCTCTTAATCCTTCTTCCAAATAATAAACTAGCTACCCAAATCACTAAAATTATTAACGCTCCCAAAATGTTATACTGAATTTCCCAATATTTCATGAATTTTAAACTTTTCATGTTTCCTATAAGAAATTAACAATAACCTTTAAAATAAATATTTTAATTATTTGTAAGGTTAGGAGGTATGAAATAATTAGGACCGTAAAAATTCATATAAAACACATTGAATAAATAAATTTCTAGCGTTAATTCGCCACAAATACTAAGTTTTTTTAAAATATATATATCACTATGCCACAAAGATTCTTTTATATATCACTGAGCCCCCTTTTTTTATACCACTAATCCACAAAGATCACTAAGCCACAAAGATCTTTTTATACCCCTAATCCACAAAGACCACTAAGCCACAAAGATCACTAAGCCACCAAGACCACTAAGCCACAAAGATCACTAAGCCACAAAGATCACTAAGCCACAAAGATCACTAAGCCACAAAGATCACTAAGCCACCAAGATCACTAAGCCACAAAGATCACTAAGCCACCAAGATAATTAAGCCACAAAGACCACTAAGATTTTATATACCACTAAGCTTTTTTTTTATATATCACTAATCCACACAGATTTTTTTTATTTCTTTTTTTTTACAGTTCCCCCCCCCCCCTTTTTTTTTAGTGTCCCTAACGACCAGGTTCTAGCGATCAGTTCGCTCTGGTCACAGTAACCATTATTATTTATCTATATTAATGTATTGTTTTATTATATATATATATAGGCGGTTTTATACTTCCTTTATTAGAATATTTCGTATAGTTTATAAAATAAAATATAAGACGTTAATTTGTAAAAAAAAATAATAATATTAATAATTTTTTCCCTTTTTTGGGTTTATATAATTTTTAAAATTGTTAAAATAAATAAATATTTATTAATAATTAGAAAAATATAATATTACGCCTTATAACAATGAATCGATAAAAAAAATATAATTCATTAGTAATCCTATAAAAAAAAATATTTATTAACAATGACTCAACTATCATTTTAATAACTTCTGTTACTAAAAAAAACGAAACATATAACACTTTATATTAAAATCATATCCTCCTAATGTAATATTCCACTTCTGGAGTCTTAAGGACATAGTGCTATTATCCTTAAGACCCTTGGTAAAGATGTGAATTAGAGATTTATGGTCAGTAATAATTGTAAATTTCGTGCCGATTAAGTATTCCTGGAACCTCCTTATAGCGAACATAATAGCTAGAGCCTCACGCTCAATATTGGTATAGTTCATTTCGGATTTTAATAAAGTTCTTGACTCGAAAGCTATAGGTTTTTCTTTACCATCTTTTTCAGTATGAAATAATACAGCTCCTAAACCACATTTCGATGCGTCAGTGGCTATCCCTATAAGTAATTCAAGGTTAAAATATGTCAAAGCAGGTGGAAGACTAATTAACTTCTTAAGATCATTAAAACTTTTAGAGTGTTCTAGGTTCCAAGCCTATCTTTCTTTGTTGACAATCTTATACAGAGGATCGGCTATTTCTGCCAAATTGTTCAAAAATTTTCTATAGTAGCCAGCCATACCCAAAAATGTTGATAATTCAGCAGCTGATTTTGATTCTGGCATATTAATTATTGCTTCAATTTTGTCGTGATTAGCATGAATCCCCTTGACGTCAATATCATGACCCAGGAGCCTCACTTTGTTTTTAAAGAATACACTTTTATTGAAGTTAGGTATTAGCCCAAAGGATGATATTCTATCAAACACTTTTTTTATGTTGTTAAGGTGGGCTTCATCGTTTTTTCCAGTTATAAGTCAATCATCAATATAAAATATGACATCATCCATGTCACCGAAGATTTGAATGATCTATTGAAAAATTGCAGATGAGGTCTTAAGCCCAAAAGGAAGTCTAGTAAAAATATCCCTTGTGCGTAAATATGGTTAAAATATTTCTGCAACTTTTATCAATCGGAATCTGTAAGAAAGCATTTTTAAAGTCAATCTTCGTAAATTTCTTTCCTTCTGAAAGTTTAGCTATTAGATCATTGATTCATGGTAGAGGGTATCTGAAATCTTCTAGAGCTGGGTTTACAGTGTCCTAAAAATCAGCACAAAGCCTAATGCTCCCATCATCTTTGTAGACAGTAATAACAGGACTTGCCCATCGGACATCATTCACCGGCTCAATAATTTTATCATGTATATATTTTTTAAGTTCATTGCTAACAAGATCAATTTTTTAATAAGGAATACGTCTAGGCGGTATAATTTTAGGTTGGGCATCTCTTCTTAAATGTAACTTGACACTTGCTTTGTTGATTGGCCCATTATTCAATTTGGATTCACACTCTTTAATCAATTTTTTTATTTCATCTTCGTAATTAGTGTCAACATTTGCTATAAATTTATTTAAAATATTTTTGAAAGCATTAATCCATATACGTCCCAACAAGGCATTTGTACTTGATTCGACGACTACCGCTTGTAAATATTTTGAGATACCTTCATAAGTCACTTTAACTTGAGTGATGCCGATGATCTTGATTAAATTTCCGTCATAAGCGGTAAGTTGTAACTCGGATTTCTTAACATCTCTAATACCAAGTTTTTTAGCCAGACCATGAGGTATAAAAGTATGTTTTGAGCCTTGCATACATGTAACTAGGCCTACAAAAAAACGAATCGAATCGAATAATACTATTATTCATATTCGATTCGAAAATTCGAATCGAATAATTGCGCTATTCGTATTCGTACGAATAATAAAATCATTATTCGTTTCGATTCGTCGAATATTCGATTCGATTCGAAAATTTTTCTAAAGCTTATAAAATATTTTGCAAAAAATTTTTTACAGATGTTTAAAGATGACACTTTTAAGGATTCTCTAAACTAATTGTCATTACAATATAAAAATTTATTGAAAATAAACGAAATAAAACCCAATGATTTCATATAACGTTAACCAAACAAATTGACAAAAATATCCGATTTTTAGCATTAGAATTGCTTATAAAAAAATATTTAACTATTTCTTCAATCTAATATTAAAATTTTATTAAAATTTTCTAAAAATGTACAATAATCTCATTTTATAAAAATAAAATAATACACAAAAATATTAAATTATAGTAAATCCGAATTTGATAATATCCAATTTTTTAAGCAAAAAGTCTTTCTAATAGTTTCCTTCTTCAAAGACATTCTATTTTTCATTATCATATTTGTTCCTATTGAGAACAACCGCTCACATGAAGCCGAAGATCCCTGAATTGACAATACATCAGTTGCCATTTTCGACAACACAGGAAAACGATCCCCATGCAATCTCCACCATTCTAAGGGACTCTTATTTGAACTGATTCTTATTTCGTTAAGATATGTCTCCAACTCACATACTGATGCGATGTTATTTTGTTTAAAAATTCTATCCATGTTCGTATTGGGTTAACTGATGTTGATTTGATATTATATTTTGTAATCATTATGTACATCTTTAAATTTTTCTAATAGATTTGTCGTGCCTATGTTATATGTAGTTGGTAGTTGCTCAAAAAATTGCATTTTTAGTCTAGGATCCAGTATTGTTGATATTATAGTGTGAATATTTGTTAAGTTATAATAAGTTTCTATTTTCTCAATCGCACTGATAGATATTTGCGAATAATTACGAATATTTATATATAAATAATTTCGAATAATTTCGAATAATACGAATAATTTTCCTCATTATTCATATTCGATTCGAAATTTCGAATCGAATAATTGTGTTATTCGTATTCGTAAAATACGAATCGAATCGAATTGAATCGAATCGAATATCAAATAACAAATAATTCGTTTTAGGCCTACATGTAACAATATCGTTCACTTTTAATTTAGTCATAAATGCATTACCTATCATCTTTGTTCTTTGTAGAGTCGACTTTCTCTTCTATAATTTCTTCAATATTCATATTGTAATCATTGTTGTTGTATTGTATTTGCTTTCTATTATTGTTGTCGCTACCTCTATAATTATTTGAGTTGATGTTATATTGTATTTGCTTTCTCTGATTATTGTCACTACCTCTATAATTATTTGAATTGTTGTTATAAGATTGGTAATTGTTACGATTTCCGTCACCGTATTGGATCTGTCTTCTCTGATTATTATCATGCCATGTATTATTTCTACCATAATTAGATTGATTATTATTGTTGTAGCGATAGATATTGTAGTTATAGTTGTTATAATTATCGTGGTATCTAGAATTATTATTACCGTAATTCCTATCATTGTATCTAAAATTATTGTTGTAATTCCTATCTCTATTTCTATTATCATAATTATTTCTAAAATTATTATCAGGTTTAAAATAATTATTATTGTCATTTCTATTTCTATTGTTAAAGTTTTTATCTTTATCAGACTTTTTATCGTTATTCATATAACTTATGTTATCAACATCTGATTTATCATTGATACTATCTAATTTAATTCCATATTTTATTTTGTCATTTAAGGTAGATGTACGTAATTTTTCTTTTAATCTACTGTCGTCCGAAAAATTACATTTTTTATGTAGTTTCGATACTCTTATGTACCATTGCATGAAATTCTCACTCGAGTTCTGCTGTAATAAGTTAAATTTGTTTAAAAATGTTTTTATCTTGTACAGGTAAAAGGTAAGTTAACTTTTTAGTCACTATTTTAAGATCTAATATGTCGGTATCGGAACAAATTGATTTAATATTGTCAAAGACCTCGTCTGATAAATTATTAAGCAAAGTATTTATTTTAATAGAGTCCGATAATGTGCTGGTCGAAAAATAACTTAATATTCTGTCTAAGTAAATCTCAATAAGTGGTGTAACCAATTTTGGAATTTTATATATTAATTCTGGTTTTATATCCATATTTTATTAATAATTCGTATATATTAGAAATTATAACACTTCATATTTTAACAAAAATACAATGGAGTTGAATAAACTCCGAATCCTTATGTACGTAAAATTTCCCATTAAGTAGTTCAAAATAATTGATTATTTCTTTAAGGCTCACGAATTCAAACAAGACGTCATCACTACCCAGTATCCTTGAGTAATGCACATCACAATTATAAGTTAATTCAAATAGTATATCATAAACAGAGATATCCCAGGGAATATTAACGAGTTTGAAAGAAAACATAATGGAAATAACTTTAAAATGATTTTTACCTTTTTTTTCCTTCTTTATATAGAATTTATTTGTTTCGTTTTATAATATTTTTATTATTCATATTTACAATAAAAAAAACAATTGCCATATTAAATATGAATTTAATTTTAGTATTTAATAGAAGAAACAAAAAAAATACACTTAAAATGCCACTGGTAAAAAGTGGGGGGGGGGGGGGTGAAAATTTTAATCTTTATACAATAAAGAAATGGAATAATTTTTTGGTCGATTCAAATCAGTCAAAACTCCAATAATTTTTATATCTTTTACTTACTATATTTTAAAAAATTTACGTGGTGGCGAGTTTTTTTTGCCAACGGAGCACCATAAAGAGAA
Organism: Gordionus sp. m RMFG-2023; assembly: GCF_954871325.1. NCBI lineage: Eukaryota > Metazoa > Nematomorpha > Gordioida > Chordodea > Parachordodidae > Gordionus > Gordionus sp. m RMFG-2023. The sequence goes on from NC_088776.1 coordinate 27,710,865, forward strand.
AAACAAATTTTAAAAATATATTTTATTAACTTCAATTTCTCTTTTTTAATCAACTATTTATATATTTTTTACAAACTAAAATTAAAATATAATATTAAAAAGGTTAACATATAAAATAAAATTGTAACTAAAATAAAAATATAACTTGAATAAATTGGATTGTAATAACAGTACAAATATAAATTGAATTGTCCAAATTTAATTATGTAACAGTTATATTTAATATAACAAGATTTTAAAGACAATGAAAATTCATTATTGATTTACTAATAACAATTATGCTATATAATTTTCTCATTTTTATAAATATAGCATAATATTAATTATTTTATTTTATGTATGATTTTAAAAGAGTCAATAAAGATTTCTCATCGGCACTGTGGAGATAGGCTGAAAACTCTTTGCATGAATAGTTATATTTTGTTTAACCTTAAGTTCAGCTTCCAATGATGACGTTCTTTTCGCCAAGCAGTGGTCATTAGACTGAATATTCTCTCTGATGAAGCATTTGAATGCGGAATAGAAAATATAAAATTGCATATTTTCTCTATCAATGGTGAGTTTTTATTAGAAAGAAAATCCATCCATTTTTCTTGGGTATTCATGTGATAGTTTTTTGATAATTTTTCTTCATAATAGGAATAAAATTGTGAATATTCCTCAAAGAGAATTTCTGTATCTATGTTTGGTATTTTATAATTACTAATAATTTTTTGTAATTGTTCAAATTCTGGACATTATTTCAATATAGGGCTAAGATATTTCCATATATTATCTATAATATCATAATGTTTTGAGTAAAGAAATCGCAAAAGTTAGAAATAAAATAAGAAGGAATGAAAAAATTAAAAAAAATTTAAGAAAAATTGAAAAATTATAAAAAATTACGATTTTTTTTTGGAATGGGAAACCCTGTATGTTGAGGGCCTGACAGTCATACCCATCAAGACAAAAAATGAATAATTTCAATCTAAAGATATTTAAATTAGATTTTATTTGATACCTATATCGATATTTTGTGGTGATAAAAAATATTCCTGACACTCCAAGACCTAGACCCGCCCTCTATGAGTGATTATTATTATTACAATAAAAAAATATATTTATTAGCTTTTATTTGATACCCATATCAAAAAAATTATTTTTTATGCCTTCCCCCTCCACTCCCCCCCCACCCCAGACCAAGTCATACTCATCAAGACCAAGAATAAAGACTTTCAGTCAAACGATATTAAAATTAGCTTTTATTTGATACCCATATCAAAAAAAATTATTTTTCAGACCCCCCCCCCCCCCCCCACCCTCAGACCAAGTCATAGCCATTCAGACCAAGAATGAAGACTTTCAGTCAAACCATATTAAAATTAGCTTTTATTTGACACCCATATCGATATTTTGTGTTGATAAAAATATTTCTGACCCTCTAAGACCTAGACCAGCCTATTATGGGGGAGAGATTGACTTTCAGTTGAATAGATCTTTTGATTAACTATCGATTGATACCCTATATTAGACATATCATATTTCATAAGGCCAAAAAAACAACATTGAAAATTAATGGATAACAATATAATTAAAAAACGAAACGTGCAGAAAACGCTTTTAAAAATAAGATTCTTCTATATCATGGTTCAAACGTGATAATGCCGAATAGTTCTTTATCCTTTAAAAAATTGTAATTTTAAAGAGATCCCTTTAAATCCCGTGAAGATCCCGGATAGTTATGATCCCCATAAAAATTACGACATATGTATGATGAAAAAAAAACGTAAAGAATTGTTAAAAAAATGGACCTAAATTTATAAATTATTTTTAAAAATACAAAAGAATTATCAAAAATGAGAAGAAAAAAATTTTAAAAAAATTACGATTTTCCTTTTTTGAACGGGAATTTTCCTTTTTTGATTGACATTTTTCCTTTTCTTTTGGGAATTTTCCTTTTTCGATTGACACTTTTCCTTTTTTGATTGAACCTTTTCCTTTTATGTTTGACACTTTTCCTTTTTTGATCGGACTTTTTCCTTTCTTTTTGGGAATTTTCCTTTTTTGATTGACACTTTTCCTTTTTGTTTGGACCTTTTCCTTTTTTGATTGGGACTTTTCCTTTTTTGAATGGGAATATATAAGTTTTTACCTGTAATACGGTGATCACAATGCTGTATTTCGTAAGACAGGCAACCTTGATTAGATCCAAACTGCTCTCCCGTCACTATGCCTTTAGACTGATAGTAGACCCAAGCCACCTGCGGTTGACCTCCGTCATCTACATATGGAAACATTAATATAACATAAGATGTCATTTATAATAGTTATGAAAAAGCAATGTTTATATTATAAATCGGTAAAGGAAAGAAAAAAACATCTAGATCAAATAATATAACTTATCCTAATAAAAATTACCAAGGTCAAAATTATAAAAATAATCATAATAATAAGTATTATCGGGAAAGAGACAATTATGATAACAAAAATCAATATAATAAATTTAATAATAAGAATTATTATGAAAATAGAAAATTAGATAATAAATATTATGAAGATACATATTACAATAAAAGGCATTAGCATTATAATTATAAAAATCATAATAATAACATTTGAATAAAATTGAATTATGTAAATTAGTACCAAATGTTAAAAACGAAATAAATTCTTATAAATTAAAAGAAATAAAACATATGACAAAAATTGAAGAAATAATAGTGATTAAAGAAAATAATGATATAAACATTAAAGAAAATAATAAAATAAAAATTTTTATAATTAATAAAAAATTTAAAAAAACTTTGGAAATAAAGAAAATTAAAACAAATATTAAAAAGAGAGGCAAGGTAATTAAATATCTTGAGGTTGAAAAAGTTTTTAAGAATATGATATAGAGATCGTATGTTGAAAATGGAAGGCGAAAGAAAATTTTTTTATAAAGAATAATTTGAAAATAAATCATGATATGAAAAAATTGTTTAAATTAAAAAAGAAGGGAGTAAAATTCAAAAATTTAAAATTAAAAATAATTGAAATTTAATAATAAATAAAAAAATTATTATATTTAACGCGACAATTCAAAAAATTATAGGATTCTATATTCCAAATCCCAAATTATGATTATTATTCTTATTCTATGAATGATTCCGATATATTATTTATTCCATTATCATTTCAAATATTCCAAAATTATTTTATTCGAGATAAATGTTAACTAAATATAAATGATAATAAATAACGAGATGAACAAGCTAATGTGATGATGATGATCAAGCGAATAATTAGACGATAAGGATGACAAGCTACGAACAAACCAATGATAAAGATGAGGCAAAACAACGAACATAATATTAAATTTCTACAACAAAGCAAAAAGATTTTTAGAGGGGGAAGAAGTGAACAAGTTCAAGGTGAAAATTCACAAGTTCAAAGTCAAGTTCAAAATCGAGAATATGACTTACGACCTAGAAAAATGATTGTTATAAATAAATAAAATTTTGATAAAAAAAAAATATATAAAATGAAAGCGAAATGGATATGGGATGATCAATACAAACAGCAAATCAACAAACGATGTTCAACCAACGATATTTAACAAACGATGATCAACAAACGATTCAACAAACGATAATTCAATGGTTAAACAAACTCAAGCCATACTAACAAATGAGTAGTGGAGCAATCGAGAAACAAATGACTAGTGGTGAAGAGGAGAAACTGAGGAAAGAAGTCACTTAAAAAAAGAGGGAAATGTTAAATATATTTCGAATGTTAAATTATTCGTACGACTTTTTCGTACTTTTTCTCTTTGTGAAATATATTTTGTACGACCTTTAAAAAGATATCGTATTTGTATATGTAAAAACGTTAAATGTTCTTTTATTAAAGTAACCTTAAACCAAATTGTATATATGTAAATATTATTAAAATAATAATATAATATATATATATAGTTGTAAAAAGATATAGAGATTTTTATATAAAGATAAATTAAATAAAAGATTTTAAATAAGTTTTAAATAATATCAGTCTTGCCTCTCCTGCCTTCTATGTAATTATCATCTTCTTACTTTTTATCATTGCTTTTTATAAATAAATCACTTTGAAAATAATTTTAGGAAGAGGCATGGTAATTAAATTTAGAAATCAATAATTTATTTGATTAGTGATTTTGAACTCCGCTAATTTCAATATTAAATTTGTTAATTTTTAATTAATATTTATTTAATTAGGGTTATATAATAATTTAAATAATAAAAGTCAATTTAGCTTCAACTGTTAATGCTAAATTAATATTTAGTGAGTGATATTGATAGCCTATTTTTAACACAGAATTTGATTGCAAGCTGACATAGTGAAAATATAATTATATGTATTAATCTAATCTAATAATTATAATCGTATTCATTTAATAAAAATTTAGATGGTCTAATTAATTTTTAAATAATAAAATTAAATCTCTATATTACGTAATAGAATTATAAAAGAAATCGTTCAAGGGGCAATCAAAACAATTTATTTTTAGTTCAAGAGTATATTAAGAAGCCATTAAAAAAAATTGCTTCAGGGAGCTATTCAAATTTTTTAGGGGGCTCGAGTCTCTGCGCCCCCTCCCCCCTAGTGACGCCACTGCTCTATCGTGAGATCTCCTGGCAAGATTATATTCGGATAGCAATTAAAAACTAGTTTGGATTGATATAATATAATAAGGCGAACGTAGATGAAATTAAAATGACCAATACGAGACAAAGTCATAATCATGATTTATTTGCTGAGAATTTAAAATTTTACAACCTGTTTAATTAAATAACGATTATACTAAATATTGGAAAGAGAGAGTGATAAAAATGACAATAGGTATTTTCCCATATATTTTGAAACTCTGAAAGATAGTTACCAAAACTAGTAGATCAGTTATGAAATCGGGCAGTGATTCCGAATCAGTAAAGTTTACCAGAGGTTGCAGAAATAGTCGGGCCATTTAAATAAAAATAGATAATACATTACGCTTAAGAAAATCAGAAAATAGCTAAAAGGTTTATTTAAGAGATTTAACTTAATTATTGGATGTAATAGATGGAAAAAAACATTCAAAAAATAAACATGATTATATTATCTTATGTATATGCTGAAGGGATAGAATAAAGACTATAGTTTTCTGTACTTTGGAACTCAATTATGGTTTTCTTATTCATACATTTTTTTTTAAAATATCTTATTGTATTTTTGTATATGTTATTTTATAAAGTGTTTATCTGTTATTTTTAATTGTTTTTAAATATATCCAATTGATTGCATAAAAATAAGGAAAACAAATAAAAAACATTAAGTTATTAATTTACAGCTGCTATCAATGTCAGTCAATTTTAATAATATTAAGGTTAATTAAAAATGATTCAAACATTTAAAGTATATATCATAGAATGTATATGAATTATAATCAATATTTAAGCATCCAGGACTTTTATCAGCTCTAAGTCGATGTTATTCTCTGAATTCTCCCATACTTGTATTATTTTATTCATATTCAATAAAATTTTATATTGCATATACATTTATTTTCTTAAATATTTACTCAATTGACAAGTTATATTATATTATTATCTTTGATTAACAATTGTTTATATAGCATAAAAGCATTACTTTATTTAAAATATCTGAAATTTTTAATTGAAAGTTAATTTAGTAATAAATCTTAGTAGATTTGAGTGAAGATATAAAACACAAACATATAATAGTAGGCAAGTATGATATATGTTTTCAACAAGTATATAGCCAGTTTGGGTTATTAAAAAACAAATTCCTTAATCAAAAAATGCAAATTATTTATAAAATATTTTTGAAGAAATATAAACCTTTTTTTGAATTGTAAAGTATCCCCATTTCAAAAAGAATTTATAGAAATAATAATATAAATTGCAAGTTTAAGAGAATATCTTTAGGCATAAGATCAACCAAATGAATACCTAAATATAAAATAATTTTATATAAAAAATATTTAACACAAACCCATAATCCTACAGAAATGAGGGCCAATTGATTTCAGAATTTAAATCTTGGTATGAAAGAGAAATTCTAGCAGATAATCCAACAAATTTTATGAAGCATTGCATCCTTTAAAATATATTTTAGAATTTTTTCCAAATATATTAAAATTATTGTATATGGTAAAGATATCAATAAGCACAAGCACTATGAGAAACTTTTTCTTTGCTCTATAGAATAAATACCCCAAAATACAGCATCAGAAAATATTAATTTAATGGATTGGTACTTACATATAGATTTGTAGGGGTATACTGATTAGAGGTGGGAAGACCTATTCAAAAATAATTCGAATATTCGATTCGATTCGAATAATTCGAATCTAATCGAATAATTACGAATACGAATAATAAATTATTTGTTTTATCTGAATATGAATAATCATTTATTCGATTCGAAATAAAACGAATTATTCGAATAAAACGAATTATTCGTAATATTTAATAAATTGTTTAATAAATCTAACATTTGTCATAGGAAGAATGGGAGGATCTTATTAAAATTAAAGCTATACTATAGCCTTTATATGAAACTACAAATATGGTATGTGGGGAGAATTATCCTACTTATAATTTGGTTATACCTTATTATATTTTAATTCTTGAACATCTAAAAAATGAAAAACCTGGTTTCCATAAATCCTTTAACAATATTTTCAAAGTAGCAGTGATAAATTGTTGAGCTATTATAATTTAACTGCCGATGATGCAATAATAACCACAATATTAGATCCCAGGCTCAAAGTAGAATATTTTAAATCAATATCTGTTGATTATGATATTGATATTGATATATCCAAGTTAATGGACAAATTTAAAGAGATTTACAATAGATATACAGGTATTTAATTTACCCCCATTTAAATATGATTTTATTTTATAAGCTCATAATTATAACTGTCAAACAAATAAGGATAAAATTCAACAAAACAGGCTATACATTGTTTTTAAACAAAATAATATTTAACTGTGTGAAATAGATTTTTATCTGAGTGAACCAAGAGCAAAGAGTGATACTGACCCGTTAATGTGGTGGAAGGCAAATGCATATCGGATCCCCATACTCTCGAAAATGGCAAGGGATTATCTATCTATAAAAGGAACATCAACTGCTTGTGAAAGGCTTTTCTCAGTTGGAACTAATTTATTGTCAAAAAACCGCATGTCATATAAGGAAGAAAATATAAGAAAAACTCTTTGCCTTAAAAATTGGCTTAAATTATAAATTAAATTAATAATATATATTTTAATTTTGTTTATAACTTGATTATATATTATTTATTATCAGATTACTGATTACATATTATTATAATTTTTTCTGTTTAAAATCAAATTTGTAATAAAAAAATTTGTTAATATATTTGAGTATGATTTATTTTATTAAAAAAATTAATTCGAAATATTCGAATAAATCGAATCAAATACAAATAGTAGATTTTATTATTCGTACGAATTCAAATAGTAAATTATTCGATTCGTTATCGAATATGAATAATGCACTATTCGATTCGAATTCGTTTTCGAATAGGCCTAGAGGTGGGTGTGGACCTAATTTTTTATTCATGGCACACCCACTCATATTGGCAATAAAAAAAATCCATGCCCTTTCACACTTACTACTAAGAAAATTTTGGCTCAACCCACCTGCCCAGATAATATTTTGATCACACTTAATAATCATAGTGTTTTTAAATTTTTTAAAACTTTATTATTATACTTTTACACTTTTTTGAATTTATTTTATTATAGTTTTTATTTTTCTTATTCCATATTAATAAAACAAAATGATTAAAATCTATAAATCAAAATTTTTATTTAGAAAAAGAAGAATGTCCATGCTTTTTTATTTCAATTGTGTTCACCTTTTCTCTAATAAACAATTGGCTATAGAAAATTCATTAGAAGCTGAACTTGACAGACTGACAAAATTTTACTAGCTAATTTTCTCAAAAAAGGAAATGTTTCCTGCTATGAGCGATGAATTTTTTGAGTTTATCCTCACAATTTTTATCAGTAGATGTTGCTTCGTCAGATTCATTTAGAAATTCTCTAAATGTTTCATTTAGAATATACGGTTTTTTATGTGTGCAGAATGTTAGAAAAGTTATAAATGTTAGTTGGCATTGACTTATGCATATCAGCTAATTTTATATCATTTTGCATTTTTAAGATTGTTCTATATATACATCTTCCTTTTCTTCTTCTATTAAAAACTTAAGACTTTTGAACGGATCTAGAATTAAGCCTACCTTATGTAGTGGAGCATAATAAATATTCCCTTTAAAGAAAAGTTGTCCTATTTTTAGGGTTTTCATTATTATTGTATCACCTTCAGACAGTGGGCCCAACAGAGGGGGAGGGTCCGAAGCAACTACTTTTAAAAAGAATGGAGGTACTTTTTAAAAAAAATTTTTTTTTATATTTAATTCTTTTGTTGTTTTACAACACCCATTCATAACCAATTGATTTTGGTTTTTGATATCGGACTCGACCTTATGATTCCGTTAATACATATTAAATTAAATAATAAGTAGTAGGTCTTATTATTACATTTTAATAAATTTTGGTCTAGGTTGTTATCTGAGATTTTGTTATAAAATTATTTTTCCAATTTCAAAATATGCCCAAAAATAACCAAAAAAAAATACAAAATGCTTAATTAATAATTGCACTTGAAACATTACAATCCAAAAAGGAGAGGTATATATACATTCATCATTAAATATAATATTTTATTTTAGCCTTAAAACCAGTGTGTTTTATGCTGCACTTGATTTGATTATTATGCAGTTTAATGAAAGACTTAATGATAAATCGATGAAATTTTTAAATCAGGAAAAGTCAATCGTTAAAAATAATATCGAGGATATCAGTGAATTTTACAATTTAAATTTAAGTCAAATTGAAGAAATTTTGAAGTTTCGAAATATTTATGATAGCTAAAAAGGGGTTGTAATTATTACACGTGATTTAAAGAATTTAAAGATTTTTCATATTCTGAGAATTGTAAATTTATTTAATTGAAATATTTTTACTAATACACTATTTAGCTTCTTCTTCTGATGATGATAATTCTGAGACTTATGATTGAGACTGGAAAAACTATTCGTTTATTTTACCTTATTATCGTCTACTTAAAATTTTTCTTCCTTCCTTAATTTAACAATTTAATAAAAATTTTTATTAATCATTCCTACTACCATGAAAGATCCATTTCTTAATAATTTAACCATTTTATCAATGGAAAAATGTTTATTTAAATAATTATATTGATAAAATTATAAATTCTTTCCCTTTCTCTTCTCCTAATTTGTCTAAATTATTAATTTAAAAATAATATTTTTAAAGTATATATTTGTTTGCATTTTATTTATATTACTAGCTGATATCCCGTCAAGAATGACGAATAATTATTTTCATATGGACAAATAATAAATTTTACCTTCATTTGACGATGTATGAATCATAATAGTAAATAAGAGGAATCGTATTCATCCTTCCAAGATTTCTATAAATTTGAAAAGCCAAATATATTATGAAAAATATGGAATAAAAAATATGATTTGTTAGTTATGATATTTATCAATTCTTCTAAGAAATTTTCCACATCCAGACGCAATGGTTTTTGCTCTCTCACTTCGTATAAAATCTACATTCTTCTCAAAGAATCATTTAAATGCTTTTAAAATCTTCCTTTATACTCTTTTAAAAAAAGTCCTGCCATCATAGATTCGAATCAATTATGGGGGCAAACCAGATCATCTCACAAACACTGTGGTTATCTACCCCATTTCAATGGGCTATTTAGAAGATTATAGCAAAAATAATTGCCATAGATCAAAACAAAGGGTCTTAACTTATTAAGTATACTTATTAATTAGGAATTGGTGTTTAGGGAGAAGGCAAAATAGCATCACATGCCATTTGTATTCCAAAATCCTCCTCCCAACATATCTATTATCAAAGTAGACTTTGAAAATGCTTTCAATAGCAAATTTCGTGAACACTTCATAAATTGTTTTTATTCCAAATTTCCTGTTTATCCAAAATTCCTAGAGACATACTGTAACATTATAACTCCTTTATTCAGCCCACATGTCATGAATTCTGACGAAAATCCAGCAGGGGTAAACGTCCTCGTTTATTTTACCTTGGTATTCATTATCTCATCCATTATCTTAAATCTAAATTTGATTTGGATATAAATATTTGGTATCTTGATGATGGAACAATCTGTGATACTCTTCCTAAAATTTGGTTTTCAATTTCTTGAAGCCAATTTTAAAAAACTCATTCTTAATAAGTCCAAATCTGTTTCCATGATAACAATATACAAAACCCTCATGCAAAATTAAATTTTTTATTGAGTACATAAATAAAAAATATATAATTAAAAAAAAGTATACAAAGTTGGATTAAGAAAAAAAATTGCATTGTTGGGATTCGAGCCCAAAGCCATCAGTTTCGTAAGCGACGCTCTTGTCGATTAATGCACAGCTTTTCAAAATTGACGATTTTTAAAATATATATTATAAATTGTGACACTGTGACTGTGACACGGCTTTTATATATATTATTAATTATAGATAGATAAATATATGTTTATGATGTATATGGTAATGTTAGATATTATTTTAATGGATGCTTTGATGAATGAGTGTTTGACATGGTATGATGCTATAAGAATACTATTAGTTATTACGTTGTGAAAAATTTAAAAATAATAAGAATACCTATTTAATAGTTTGAATTTTTAAGTAGCAACAAACATTGAATCGTATGTGAATATGTCACATTTAATTATTTTATTTTCTATTTAATTAATTTAGCCATATAAAGAATAAAAAAAAATCTTTGCTGGGATTCGAACCCATGACCCTCACATTTGTAAGCGACGCTCTTTCCTATTAGGCCAAAGACGCTTTTAAAATCGTGAATTTTAAAATATATATTATAAATTATGACACTTTGACTGTGACTCGGCTTTTATATATTATAGATATATTAAAGATTGATGCAATAAAAATTATAACGTATTTAAATTAAATTTATTTATTACCGAATTTCCATTGCTAAACGAGAGTTGGAAGATATATTATTTTTCATTCAAGTCGGAAAAAAATATTGTTTATAAAACGCAGAAGTTTTTTTTCCAAAAATTATTCCTTTTTTTTAAAAGGAATTGAATTAAATTATAAAATATATATTATAATTTTAAAATTGCAAATTTATATTCATAAAATAACAATTTAATTAAAATTTCCGTTATTTATGGGAAATTTATGTTCACGCCCAATCACTCTCGGTAAAAATTTCAGGAAGACCCTTCATGCCTTTTAAGTTTTATTCACACTCGCGCTATGGTTCGCGCATAATTTCACGACCCGCGCCCACCTCAAGTACCTATACCACTTTTTGGATGCCTGTCAAAATTACCTATATTAAATAGATCGGCCAATTACCTATCTATATCATATCTGATTTTGTATTCTATAAACATACTAATCTTTTTAATTTTTAATGCATACATCTAGTGTTGCAAAATCGTTCCATTTAATTTTAAAAACGGCTAACTTACTATTTTATCCAGAAAAATATTACACAAGGATTTTTCATAGATGACACAAAAGATTGGACATCTATTAGCAAATTCTCGAGGCTTAGGCAATATTTTTTTGTCTAAAATATTGAGTTAGACGTTTTTAAAAATCTTCTCAAATGAGCGATCACTAATCTATAATTTAACTAGGTCATTTAAATTATAATGATCTAATAGTTTATATTCATAGTATTTAAAATATTTTTATTGATAAATCACTTATTTATATAATAACATTAATCTATTTACATAATAAGTAACAAACAAATATATAATGAAATTTGATATAAATTAAACGCCACTTTATCGGATCGGAAAATTTTATAATATTGGCCGATAACCGATATTTTAAAAATCACGAAATATAGGCCCGATATGATAAAAATATCGGTAATCCCTAGAAATTTGATTTATAGTATAGAGCAACTTACTGAAAAATTGGCCTAGATTTATAAATGATATATTTTGATTAAACTTTTTAAATCATCATATAATATAGTGATCTGCATCAGGCCTAATTTTTCAAACCCGGCCCGATCTCGAACGAAATTTATTTTATTTGTCCCGAAAAGCCCGACTTAAAATAAAAATTATTTGTCCTCCCGGCCCAGCTCGAATTTAATTAAAGATAGAAAAATAATTTTTTTTTTGATTTAAAAAAAATATTATACAAATAAAAAATATTAGCGTTTTGTTTCTTGTAGGAATTTTTTAAAATATATCAATGTATTTGAGAAAATGTAATGATATCATATTTAAAAATTTATGCCCAACCCGGCCTGGCCCTAAATTTTTTAAAAAAAATTAGGCCTGGCCCAACCGATTTTCAGATCTCTAATATAATGTTTAATTCTATGATGTTTTATTTTGATTTACTTATCAAAAAATAAGTTTACAACACATAATATTTTTTTCAATATCAGGAATAATTTATAATCACCCTTTAATATTGTGTATCTTCCAATATTATATTGTGTGTGTTCAAATGTTTTAAAATATGATTACAATTAATTCTAATAAATTTTTAATGTTCCAAATACATCGTTTCTATTAGGGCTGTGCCGATATTAAGGTCGTGGGGGGGGGTATGGTATTCCAACTGCATTCCTGCCATTCTTCTTGCATGTTCTACCCGGCTGCTCCTAACATCATTTATCATCTCTATGTATCCATATTGCTTCTTCCCTAGCTGAGTTTAACTACTTTATTATATAATTAATATTTGTATGTAAATCTATCCCCTCCCTCTATTTATTCCTCACCTGACTTATATGTACAGTCTCAGTTTTTCAATAAAAACAATTTCGTTTTACAATATTTTTATTCCCTTTAATCTGCATTGATCTCTATTCTGCCTTCAATTTTTTCCTCGACTTTGTTTTATACTATATTTTTTTTACTACACCCTTCTCCTATTTAAAAGGACTACTAAATAACCGTATCCAAATCAAACTTCCTATTGGAAATTTTTCAACCTATATCTGTTCTTTCGGCTTTACTCTTTCTTTTAAGTAATCCGATTCCGTTCTTGTTTTTCCTAAAATATCTGCTTGAGATCTTCCTTTGGACGTTTTGTGTTATTGTATACTAACATTGATAACCACTATTTCCCTTCTCTATATTTTTCTTTCTTTAACCAACTCTTAATTATAGCTAACATAGCTCTACTTGTCGGTGGGATCTTGGATAATATGGTGGCGAAACCAAATGTTGAAACTTCCATCTATCGCAAAATTTACCAAATGCTTTACCTTATGACTGTTACTAACGTCTTCATTAATCCACATTTACCTCCAAAATCTTTTATATTACCCAAAGCTACCTTGTTGTTAAACCTGAGTCCTGCTGACAACCTATCTATTTTGAACCTGCATCTACCATGATAAAATATCTTTTCTTCTCATAATCTAAAAAATCTACATGTATTCCTTCGTGGAATGCTGGTCTCTGGCCATTTATTTTTATTTCTTGATGATACATTAGTCCACATATTGCTATCACAGCTGTTAGCCGCTTCTTCTATCTCGCTATTAATTGTGGGCCACCAAATATACTCTCTTGCTTTGTTCCTCATTATTTCTATGTCTTGATGTCTGGCATGCATAGCTGCTAGCATATATTTTCTTAAAGAAACAGGAATTGCTAAACGATATCATTTCATTAAACAATTGTCTTCCATACTTAATTCACTCTTAGTATTATTTAATTCATTTCCTAACTGAAACCTCTACTATTAATTCTGGGCTCTATTTCTTTATTTCTATTTTCTTAACAAACAATTTTGGAAATATATCAGGTAAACTATTTTGTTTACCCGCTCTAATTCTTATTTCAAAATCGAAGCTACCTACCAATAACTTACAGTTTAGGTGAAATCATTAATTCTTTATTTTCCTTTTTTAAACAAATAAACTAAAAAATAAATTTAATTATTTTCATGTCTATTATAAATAAAAATTATCTATTTAGAAAAATATAACTAATATTTTTGTAGGCAATACTTATTCAAATTTTAATTTACTAAAAAAACTATCTTTAATTTTTTTTTTTTATTTATTATTAACAAATCCTTTATTTTCAATTTTCAAATAATATAAAGTATTAAAAAAAACGAAAATATAATATTTTATGTTTTAATATATTTAAAAATGTTTGAAAAATATATAATAATACTATAAAAAAAAGAACGGAGATGGTGTGACGCAGGGAAACAAAAATGATAAAGGGACGTAAGTGTTGTCTAGGATAGCTCTTTGGCTAGAAGACTACCATTGAAACTGATATAATTAGCTTTGAGAATCGCTATGGATAATCGTTGACGAAGAAAAAAAACCCTCTCGAGGTTCTTCTGAGAGTTTGCTGATTTGTGATCCTAAGTTTTTGAAAAATGCTAAGGCGAGTTTGCCGAAGGTGCCAAGAGTGATTGATATGATATGAAGCAATGATCGTTCAATATTTCTGTGTATTTAGAAGTTTTAAGTTGTTCCTTCTGGTCAAGGATGTTGATGGCGTGGTTGGATGGGGCCAAGGGGTCAATACAGGAATAGTCCCATACCAAAAGTTGGCCTCTCCTCCATGAGATTTGAGAAATCCCGTCAGGACGTTTACCGTCAGATCTAAAAAGACCCTGTGGTTCTAGAGTGGAAGGAAGATCTAAAAAGACCCTGTGGTTCTAGAGTGGAAGGAATTAAAAGTAAAATTATTTAAATAAAGTAATTTAAAAAAACAATTTTAAAAAATATTTAAATAATAAAAAAAACTCTCTGCACACTTGCAATAATATATTATATAAATATATGATCATATAGGTTATTGAACTTGTTTACCACACTTTCGATTTTAGAGGGCTAAGAAATAATGCATTTGGGATACCTCTAACTATTGTATTATTAAAACTTAAAAAATTGGCATTAAATAATATCAAATTTTGTAAGCCGCACATAATTAAAATTCTACATGGCATAGATAAAAGGTATACGGTTGAAATATCTACAATTTATATTTGGAATAGATTAGAATATATCTATAGCTGGATATATACTAGATCAATTATTCACCCATTATTTAATTGGATTAGCCATAGTTCGAGGTCAGCGAAGGAATGAAGCTTGACCTTATTTCCAGTTTGAAAAAAGATCCTGGCAAATATAAAGAAAAATTAAACATGATTTCTTTAAATAACAATACACATACCAGACTAATTCTGATAAAGATTAAAAAAAAATTGGTGAAGATCTGATGAATGAAGATTCTTGTGAATATGATCTAATAAGTTTTTTTGAAATAAAGACCATTCTTCATATATTTTTGATAATTTCCCAATTAAAATATTTATGTATTAAATATAATACAACCTTCCCATCCTCTGCGCCAGTTGAACATGTATTTAACACTGCGAAAACTGTGTTGATCATTGTTGGCGAATTCTTAGATATTTCTAACCTTTCAGAAAAATATGTATTTGTAGTATAGGAGAAAGATTCCTATGTACTAATAATCAGGCCACTATTCATCATGATTAATTGGGTGGGTCTGTTTATCAATCGGCCAGGAATTATCACTAGAATAACCACATAATAATTCACTTATTATTAAATATCGCTCGGCTGGAAAATGTCGATCGGCTAACCACATAATAAATCATTTATTACTAAATATCGCTCGGTTTAAGTACTCCTTTATTTATATATTACATTTCCAATCATATTCTAGTGGGCTTTCACTTTCCATATTAATTGAGAATTATTAGTTTTTATAAATAAAATAAATATTTAAACAGGTAAAGATATTTTAACTTCAATACTTTTATAAAATTACTCATAACTTATTTTTATTTTTTAAAATCAAAAATAAAAAAATAATATTTTTGAATGCTTAATAAATTTTGCCATATTCTATCATGATGACTAAATATCTATATTTGGGTAAAAAATTAGTAGTCTTTTTTAAATTTTGCAATTTTTATTAATCAGATAAATTAATAACGATAGTAATTCGTTTTATTGATGCATTATTATAAATCATAATTATTTTAACCAAATTGATATAATAATGTTGTTATAATATAATTATCGCGTTCATAAAATATAATTTATTCGACAGAGAAGATTTATATATAAATTTAGGGTAATAAAATTATATATATTGACGAAATATATTCAATATTTTAGAAATATTGGATATTTAGATACTTTAATGAATTTGACGTGCAAAATACGTGAATTGCCAAGAGCTGCACTTAATGGCATATATGAATTTGCTCGGCCCAAACATTTATATTTAGAGCCGAATCTAGTATCTCATGATACTCACCCATATATTTGTATTAATTTTATAGTTTGAAAAAATTCGAATGATTTTTATCGTAATGTTGAGGGTTCAAAATTATTTCTCTTGCCGTTATCAGTCTTTAAAAATATGATGTATTTGTGTTTTATATAATGACATTGAAACCGTCCGGTAAAAGCAATTACCATTAGATTCAATTTCCTGCGGAATATAATTTTCTAAGATTGAAGATTGCGCCATTTATATAATTTTTTCACTTGTAGAATCTTTTGATATTTTCTTTTAACGTTATTGGTTGTAGATCTCTTAATTAATTTTTTTCTCTTAAGACCATAGCTGGATTCCTTTTTAATTTGCAGAAAAGAAAAAATTAATTTTTCTCAAATGATGAATTTTGAGTAAATAAAAAAATTGACGATAACTTTAAATCAATAAAGATTTTTATAAAACGTAACATCAAGGTTTTATAAAAATTGACTAAATAAAATTTATTGATATCAAAATAAAATGGCTAAATAATAAAAATCTTTGATTTCAAATTTTGGTTTGTGAAAAAGTGAGTTATCTGAACCCTTGTGCGAATATTCAGAGTCGGCACACAACATTGGGTAAAATTAATATTTATATTAATATTTTTTAAAACAATTCACAAACTACCCTACCAGTCTAATTTTCTAAAAAAACTGCGATTTTTATTCAAAATATCCAAAAACTATTTGATTATTCCTGAAAAATAATTTAATCCACTGGAATTTATCTTATAAGTAGGGCTACACCTATCCGCAATTATTTTACCAATCCAATCCGACATTTACCCCAAACATCCCCGATACCTATATTACATCGATTTTTATGTCATTATTTTTTATAAGATAATGGAATAATAATAATCTGTATATAAATTTTCAGCGTTTTAATCAGAATATCTATTTATCCCCGCTCTTAAAATTAAAAAAAAAGTTTCAGATATTTTTTAAAATTCTAAAATTATGTCTTACCTGTAAATAAATAGCAGATAAAGGATTATATTTATAATATATAGAGTAAATAATGTCCGATTTTATAAAATTATGGCCCTAGAATAATAATATATAGTTCCATATATTTTTTTAAATGATGATCACTAGAAATTCGAACGATTTAAAAAAAAATGTATCTGTTATTTTAACTAAATCTTAATATAGCATCCTCCATTGTGAAGAATTCGAAAAATTGGTTATTATATGTCATAAATTATTTTAGCATCTGTCATTACTATTTTTGTTTTTACTTTCTCTTAAAATAACGTTACATAGTTTGTTCATTCAAAAATATATAATTTTATTACTTTTATAAATAAAAAAAGTTATGAGTATATTTAATTTTATAAAAGTATTGAAGCTAAAATATCTAATAGATAATTTTTATACCTGACTAAACATTTATTTTATTTATAAAAACTAATTAATTCTCAATTATTATGAAAGTGAAAGCCCACTAGAATATGATTGCAAATTTAATACATAAATAAAGGAATACTTATAGCTTAGAGATATTTAATAATAATTTATTATGTATTTAGCTCGTGTTATTTAAATAGTAAATGATTTATTATGTGGTTAGACCATCGACATTTCGCAGCAGAGCGATATTTAGTAATAAATGATTTATTATGTGGTTAGCCGAACGATAAATAGACCCAGTGATTACCGTGACGACTAATTAAATAAGTAAATTTTGTTGTTATATCAGATGGATTAAAGTACAACGCATTTTCATTTTATTTATTTCATATAAAATTATCATATTCTTTAAAGAAAGATTTGGCAGAAGAGCCAAAATTCATTATTTTGATGAGGCAGCTACACAATATAAAATAATAAACTTCATTAACCCCTACAATCTTAAAGATGATTTTGGGAT
This sequence comes from Gordionus sp. m RMFG-2023, assembly GCF_954871325.1. Taxonomy (NCBI): domain Eukaryota; kingdom Metazoa; phylum Nematomorpha; class Gordioida; order Chordodea; family Parachordodidae; genus Gordionus; species Gordionus sp. m RMFG-2023. Next base: position 27,729,183 of record NC_088776.1, read on the forward strand.
AAACAGAATGGCATTTATTTACAACAGCACCTGGTAAAAGATAATGTCATAATTTCGGAAGCGTTACTAAACGGTTAGCAGCTCGAACAATATGATCATATATTGACAACTATGGATTTATATAACTATCCTAGAAATAATATCAGAGGGATAAATTTTATATTTGTGAGTAGTGTTGTTAAACGGCCCGATTTGGATCGATTTTTAAAAACGGCATCTGTATAATGAAATAAAAATTATTGCTCGGATTTAATTTTTTCTTGAGATAAATGATTATATCAAAAATGTAACATTTTTCATCTCTTTAAATCCCCATATTTTAACGATTAAATGATGTAAGGAAGTAAAATTTCAATTTTTTCTTAGTCATAGTATATACTACAAAATTAAAAAAAATTCTAATAGGGTGGGGTTGAAACCTTAGTTGATTTAATATGGAATTCACCATATACATATTATTTATAATTACTGCAAAATATAATTGGAACATTTTCTAAATGTATTTATATAATTATATGAAATTTAGAAAATTCTTAATAAAAATATTATTTAAATTATTTATTCGATATTTAAATTGCTAACGTTAATAAATGATTATTTTATTTTGATTACATTCATTGAGTAAAGAAAGAAAGAATGAATGGAAGAAATGTCAATAAATAAGCCAAGAAATTTAATTTATTATATTAAATGAACCATTTTTAAACTATAAATTATTTTTATATTAGAAATCTGATCTGGAAACAAAAAGAAAAGTCACAATGATTCCAGGTGACGGCGTTGGACCAGATTTGATGGAATCGGTAAAAGAAGTTTTTAGGAACATAGGTGCTCCTATCAATTTTGAAGAGATGCATTTAAGGTTTTTTAAATTTCTATATATTAATTTAATTTTGCTAGAGATCATAGCTAAGATAATTTCGCGAGAATGGCTAAAACCCAGGGAAAAATTCTTTGAATCTTCTAAAAACATTATTTATAAAAGTATTTGGCGCTTTCGATTCATTTGGCGTTTTTTTTGTCAACACCAATGCCCACTATCACGGTAGGGGCATGATGCCGAACTTAATTAAAATAGTATAAGGGTTGGGTTGTAGGAATCATAAGAATCATAATGGTATCCCTTTCATTTTTGGAAGAAAAATTTACATAGCCCACCCCCTCCCCCTCTTAATTATTAAAAAATAATAATTTGCAAATTATGCATTATAAAATTTAATGAAAATTAAACCAAAATATCCAAGTATAAATCTCTTTGTATATGATTTATATATTAGTTTTAAAGATACAATTCAAGAACTATCCCTAATTATTTAAAAAAAAACAATTTTGCATTTTTATATATAATTATAAATTTTTTTATTGATCGAAATGATAAAATTTATGGAAATATCAGGACATCCAAACATAAATATATGATTTACAAATTATATATTAGATTTAAAAAACAATTCAAGAACAAAGCAATTAGTAATGTGTCATTGTCTTCAAAAAAATTGGAGGCAGCACGCTAATAGTTACCCCCTAATTGATTAAATTTACAATAATCAAAATATTTTATAGTTAAATTTTAATATAAGGGATTATGGGTTGGAAACATTTTCATCAAGTACGCGATGGTAAATCAGTTAAAACGGTATGCATGTTTTGCAAGATGTCCTATATTACCCACGTTGATAGAATGGTCAAGCATTTATTAAGCAGCTGTACTATGTGCCCTGTCATAATTAAGGAAATTTTTTTATTCAAATTCCAAAATATCAACGTCGACAAAAAATCACACAAATATAATTTGTAATACTTCTAGCTCTGATGAAGAATTGGGTGAAATTAGTGAGAATAATTATCAAATTGACAATATTATGCCTTATGACTCAGGAGAATTTGATTCCATTATCTGATTAATAAACAAGCAATGAGATTAATTGTAAATCTCAATCTTGTATAATCGGGTTCATTGATAGAATGAATCCCATGGAAAAAAATGGGCTCTATCAATTATTTCCAAAGGCTGTATATGCGAGCAATTTACCAGAAAAATTGTTAAAGTTTTCAAGAATATACACAACATATCAGCTGCAGTATTTTCCCGTAATAAGAATCAACATAGTATACCATCTACATTAAGTACAATTAGCCAAACAAGATGGGCATCGTCAATAAAATGTGTGAGCAAATACAAATATGTAAGAAAGCTCTAAAGGCATCAGTTGTTTAAGAAGCTGTATGTGATATTTATCCCATAGAAATTACCATATATTAAATGAAGAAATATTTTGGACGAAAAATTAAAATTTTTTAACTGAATATCTAATCGATGGTCGGCGCGCGCCGATTTTTAGCCGCCGTCAACAAAATAGGCGCAGTTATAAATTTTTATAACATAAATTTTTTAATTGCTTAAAAAAACAAATATACACTACTCTACAGATATCTCGGCATATTTTTAAATATTTATTTAATAGAAAACTCATTATAAATAAAATCGATTTCGTAATTTTATAATTATCATGTATAAAAATTATTTTATTTAAATTTTCGAGATATAATGATGATCTCCTTAAATTTAACGTCAATCCAGAGGTAGAGAAAACTCTCACTAGGTGTGCTAGTCGCTGGAATACAAAGAATTTTTTTGGCGAGCCTGGAAAGATTGGGAAGTTCCCTCTTCTTTTCTCTCCAAAAATTTAGAACGTCTATATCTTGTGAATGTCGTTTTCCAAGAAGATGGTGGCATTCTTGTTCTAAGTTACCTAACGTGGAATCATAATTTATATTTGTTGAATGTTTATTTGCCAATTTTGTCAAATAACTTTAATTTATCTTCTTGATCCTCATTAGCTATATTTACTACCTGAATATCATCATTCTCTATTAGTTTAAGATGTTTTATTATAAATTCTGAAGCTGAGAAATTTTGTTTCATTTTATACTTTGACACAATTGTTAATTTTTGAAATCTTGGATCTAAAAGAGCCAATACCTAGATAATTTTAAATAAAAAAAAATATCACAAACCGGAAATTGTAACGCAAGTATTTTTAGCATATTTTCCTTTAGTGAAATGATTTCAGAAATATCACTATCATTTACTATTAAATGTGTTTCAATTTCACTTCTAAAAAGTAACGCCAAGTTTAAAGTAGGCCCTTTTTGTACTGAAAGAAATTCGACTGTTTCTTTAAATTTTGAAAGAAATGCTAAAAGTTCTTCTACCAGATCAGATTCATAGTTTGATAATTTGAGAAAGTGCTTCCCAATTCTTTTTAAAACATTATTAATTAAATTCTTATTTAATCTAGATATGTTTTCTAGCATAATTAATATACTATGCCAACGTGTTGGGACATTTAATTTTAAGGTTTTCATATGCGTGGAATTATTGTCATTATTATTATTGGAATTGCTAATTTGAAAACGGGTATTGGGTATGGATTAGTGCTATCAAGATCTAACATGTCTGATGTTAAATCTATTGTACTTAGGCATTTTCTATGATCTGCCTCGAATTCAAATTCAACCTTTGTTGTTTTATATCTTAGAGCAATAATAATTTCTCTAATTCTTTTGATGAGATTTTGGAATTATTGTCATTATTATTATTGGAATTGCCAATTTGAAAACGGGTATCCGGGTATGGATCAGTGCTGTCAAGATCTAACATGTCGGATGTTAATTCTATTGTACTTAGGCATTTTCTTTGATCTGCCTCGAATTCAAATTCAACCTCTGCAATTTTATATCTTAGAAGCAGTAATAATTCCTCAATTCTTTTGATGAGATTTTCAACAAAGGGTACCTTTTTAATACCATCTACTGTAACCAGATTGTGTAAACCATGACCCAAACATAAATGTGTTCATATTCACCTAATCAAACACCTTTTCTAACATTAGGCCCAGCATCTCTGACCATTTGTATTTTTTTCTCCTTTAAATTAAATTCTTCTTCTATTTTATCAATCTCAGTTAGAATAGTCTCACCTGTGTGTTTTAGGGTTATATAATGAGTTGCTAAAGTAAAGTAAATCATTTCAAAATTATCATTTATTAAATGAAATGTAAATGTAATATAGTCCCTTCTTCTGTATTGATCTGTCCACATATCAAATGTAATTGAGCAAAATTTTGGCCCTGAGTTAATTTGTTCTTGTACATATACTTTCATTGATAGGTAAACATCATTAAGAGCCGGCTTAGTGATGTTCTGTCTGGCAAATCAGAATTAGAATTAATAACTTGATATTTCTAAAATAAGTATTTTGAAATTTATAACAGAAAATCATTATATCTTTAATTTTTATTAGACACAAATTAGGGAGAATTTATCAAGAAGAAATAAATTTGTTAAAAATTTTCTGGGTTGCAAAGCTACACAAAAACAGAGATGATTAAAACAAATGAATATGCTATTTATTATCCAATATTATTTAAATCATACATATCTATATGCTATTTCAATAGAACAAAAAAAGACATAAAGGTATTATAGATAATATATCAATTTTTTTTATTAATTTGATACCTTCAAAAAATCTTTCATTCCTATATTATCAATTGATTGAAAAGTTAATAAGTCAGCACAACATAATAACAAATAATTTCTTGCTAAGCCATTTTTTAGAGGTTTTAGAATGTCTGGAATTTTGGTTTGGTTATAAAATATTTTTTTAAATCTTGCGATTTTGATGAAGTATCTTCTTTAATATTATGTTCAGAAGTCATGTGTTTTAACAAATTTCCTGTGCTAATGTTGTTTGAAAAGTTTTGAATTTTATAGCTAGATTATATTTTACAAAAATTATATTTTAATTTATTAAAGATTTTGGCTATATATGAGAAAATAATATTTAAAAAAAATATATTGTGAAAATGGCTTATTTGAATCATCATCGTCTACTGTAGCCTTTTCTAAGCAACAATTGCAGTAAAATTTGTTAGAAATTATGGAAATTGTTTTATTATCTCATTTAAGTGTAAATAACCAAAAAATTTCCAAACGAATGATTTTTTATTATTTACAGTTATGATATTAAAATTATTTATAGATTTATTAAATGTAGATGCATCCATTTTAAAAATATGTAAAATATGGTAACTTTTGGAATTTTAGATTTTTGATTGATTGAATTTTATAATGACGTCAGTATAATTATGATTTTAAAATGTATAAAATAAAAATTCATCTAAATCCTGATTGACATTAAAAAAATTACAACAGTGATGTTGACTTATTGGAATAAAAAGGTATAAAATGTGAAAGAAATTTCTGCCCCGGCGTGATTTTCATAAACGGCGGCGTTTTCGGCGTAACCAAGGTCGGCCGAAGCACAGGTCTAGTTATACCCAAACTTTAGCTACAGGGGATAAATGTACTTTGGCCCACATAAAAAACGAGATGGTTAATTTGGAAGGATACAATATACAGTCATGCTATGATTCTATATTTTCTCCATCTGAAGATAAAAAAAATTAAAGTTATGTTTGAAAATAGAGAAAATGATCTAAATACATTTGCTCACCTTATTTATTGGACCGCCGATATCAAGGGTGCATCTTTATTACTGAAGGTGGAGCATGTGATATAATACAAGAATTAGGCATTTTACAAGGTGGTGATAATCAAAATATTTTAAGTGATATAATAAATTTCAAAAGTAAAAGCGGCATATTTAATAGCCAAAATAAAATGGAAAATGGTAACTTTCATAATCAGGTTTCGGCATCAAGTTGGCCGAATGCGTTTTGCCCCGTTGCCCATTAAGAGAAGTGGCAAATATTTTACTAACATTTCCTAGTTCGACTTCTTCTTCAGAAAGAAATTGATCGGTTTGGGGCAATATTCTTACGAAAAACAGAAATCAATTGAAGACTTCTACAGAAAAGTATATTATAACCTGATTGATTAAAAATATTAATGAAAATAATAATATTCAATATGAAATGAATTATAGAATAATTTAAAAATATATTATAAAATTTAATATTACATAGATTCATTATAATATTATATATATAAAATAAAGTTAATATTGGCGTAAAAAACATTTATTTAAATTTGACAATATTTGATCAGTCAAATATCGTATTTGACCTATCCAAATACACAATCCTGAATAATTCCATTACTTGTTAAAATATTTCCGGCGATGAATCTACTCCAAACGGAAGTCGCGTGAAATAACAAAGTTCAATAGACGTGATGATCACTAAAAGCTTTCTTACAACTTCACAGAGGGTGGCGTATGTCTGGTGTACAATCTTATATTACTTTATTTTGTATATATATAATATTATAATGAATTTATGTAATATTAAATTTTATAATATATTTTTTAATTCATTCCATAGTTAATGTTTCGCCCTCTATGGTAGAGTCTATATCCGATTCATATTCAAAATTATTATTTTCCTTAATATTTTTAATCAATCTTAAGTTATGATATACTCTTACCAATTTTCCTGTTATAGAAGTCTTCAATCGATTTCTGTTTTTCTTATGAAAATTGCTCGAAACCAGGGATCCGAACCGTTATTTATAGCGGTTCAGTTTGGCTACGGATCAGTATGTAAAAAATTATAATGGTTACGTTTTGGTTACGATTTTTAAGAAAAAATTATAAAGGTTCGGTTCAGCTTATTGTAAAAGTTTATAATGGTTCATTACGGTTATAATTTTTTTTTATTGAAGCAACACCATAGTATAATAATTTTAATTATGAATATTTTTTAAAATTTTTGCCATCACTAATTTATTTTTATTATAAGCATCTATGAATTTTATATAAAGAAAATATATAAGATTCAAGATAACTCATTTTTAAATATATTATTTGAACGTATAAGCAATATATTTCTAATATAAATGGATTCATATTTGTTCGTTGTGACGATAACACTACAGAAACTAGTGTTGCGGGAACTGCCAGTATACTATAAGAGCAAGTTTATAATTCTAGATATTCAAATTTTTAGATTCCCAAAATATAAAAACTGATAATTTTTTATCGATCCTTTCAACAATGAATCAATAATATTTCTAAGATTATGTTCTTTGTGTGCATTTGAAGTAGCCTTTTTAAATTCCGATTTTGATAATATAATAATTATAAATAACGACGGAGATTTGGTAAAATATGTAAATGTAAAAAAAATGAGAGTTATTTCTTTTATTTTTCTTTAAACCGGTTTACCTTTTTTACAAAGGTTCTTTTTAAAAGAATAAGGTTTATGTTCAGATCCACCAATTCCTTTGAATTTTAATTCATTTGTATTTAAATCAATTTCGGAATTTTTACAATCTTCGGCGCAAACAGTTAAATAAACTAAATCAGATCTTTGGGCCCATAGAAGAGCTGGGTGAAGGAGCTGTTCAAGCTTTAAATCTCTCTCCCAAAATCCTACCTTCAGCCTCATCGTGGCGGGGGAGTGGCAACGTCTTTTGGCGGCTAATGGAGGTCTAAAAGGTTCCCTGTTATCTGGGTCTAGAATAGGATCACCGTCTCCTTGACGGGGTGTAAAAACCACTTAAAGAGGTTGATGTCAGGAAGGGCATCCGATTGTAAAAATCTTGCTACAAAATTTCCTTATGGTTACAACAAAGCATGGGCAGGGTACAGTCCAAAGTACCCCGTGGGCCTCCTCATCCGCCTACGACAAAAAGAAGGATGGGAAACCTGGTGGAACCACTATTCATGAAAATGAAACTTATGACGGCCATAAACGACCTGATAAAAAGTGGAGAAACCAGTTTACGGGTGATCGAGTTAGGGTCGCGACATGGAATGTTGGGAGTATTACGGGAAGAGCTGGAGAAGTCGTCGATGTATTGCACAGAAGGCATATAGATGTGTGCTGCATACAGGAGACTAGATGGAAACCAGAATGATTGGCAAGACTAGCGAAAAGTATAAATTCTTTTGGCAAAGAGGTAATGATGGTAAGGCTGGAGTTGGGGTATTGGTTGCGGAGAAATTGGTAGACAAAGTAGTCGTAGTGAGAAGACTAGACAACCAGATAATGGTTATCAAGATGATTTTTGGTAGAAATCTATATAATATTATCTAGGCATATGTTCATCAGGTTGGAAGAAGGGAAGAAGAGAAAGATATATTTTGGGACAGTCTATTGGGGGTGATATTGAGACTGGCAAATGAAGAGGTGAATATCCTGGCTGGTGATCTGAATGGACATGTGGGAGCGGTGAAGGTTATGAAGGAGTACATAAAGGGTTAAGTTACGGCATGAGAAATTTGGAAGGAGAGAGGATTTTAGATTTTAGTGATGCTATGGATATGATTGTCTGTAATACAATGTTTAAGAAAGAATCAGAGAAGCTGGTGACTTATAAGTCGGGTAGTACCAAAAGTGCAGTGGATTACTTGTTATTAAGGAGATGTGATCGATGTATAGTAAAAAATGTGAAAGTGATACCGGGAGAGGAATGTATAAATCAGCATCGACTAGTTGTAGGAGATCTCACTCTTAAAGGTGCCAAGGTCACTAAAAGAAAGTTTGTCCCAAGGCTTAAGGTTTGGAAATTGAAGGAGGAGAGTGCTAGACTTCAATTCAATATGGCATTGGCAATTAGGGAGGCGGAGGTGGCACAAGATGGGGTGAATGACAAGTGGGAAGCCATGAAGAAAGCCTGGATAATGACAACTGAGGAGGTATGTGGATGGACAAAAGGGCCGCCTAGACATAAGGAGACTTGGTGGTGGAACCCGGAGGTAGCGAAAGCCGTGGATGAGAAACGGAGGTGTTTCAAAGTATGGTATAATAGCAAAGAAAATAGTGATAATGATATTTACAAGATGGCTAAAAGAAATGCTAAGAAATTAATAGCGAAGGCTCAAGAAAAAAAAAGACACGAGTTTGCTAAAGAAATGGAATGCGCTGATGGAATTGGAAATATGGTTCGAATGGCAAAACAGATGTCAAAAAAGAGGCAGGATGTGATAGGTGTAAAGTGTTTGAAAAATATGGAAGGAAAAATGGTGATTGATGGTAGTGGTATTAAGAACACCTGGAAGATTTACATGAAATGACTTTTGAATGAGGAAAATGAATGGGATAATAATATTAGTTGTGCAAAGGTAGAAGGTCCAGGGTGTAAATTTAGCAAGGACGAGATAAAGAGAGCAGTGAAAAAGATTAAGAAAGGGAAGACATCGGGTTTAACGATGGTGGTATCAGAGATGTTTAAAGGTTCTGATGATTTAGGGATTGAATGGTTAATGAATTTAGCCAATCAAATTGTCACAGAAGGTACTATTCCCGAGGACTGGCGAAGAAGTATAATTATTTCAGTATACAAGGGGAAAGGTGATCCTTTAGATTGTGGGTCTTACAGAGCTATTAAACTCTTGGAACATGCAATGAAAGTATTTGAGAGAGTGTTAGAGAAGCGGTTAAGGGAACAAATTAAAATTGATGAAATGCAGTTTGGTTTTACATTAGGAAAAGGCACGACAGATGCAATTTTTGTGGTGAGACAAATTCAGGAGAAGTATCTTGCGAAGGAAAAGAAACTCTATTATGCGTTTGTTGATTTGGAGAAAGCATTTGATAGGGTGCCGCGTGAGATTACTAGATGGGCCTTGAGAAAATCAGGTGTGGAGGAATGGTTGGTTACCGCAGTGATGGCAATGTATGTTGGAGCACAAACAGCAGCACGGATGGATTATGGTGATAGTGATAGCTTTGAGGTGAGGACTTCATCAAGGATCCGTGCTGAGTCCATTATTATTTATCTTAGTAATGGATGTGGTGGCTAGAGAAATGCGTGAAGGACTTCCCTGGGAGATATTATTTGCAGATGACCTTGTATTAATGGCAAACAGTGAGGGAGAATTGAGGGATAAAGTTAGTAAATGTAAGATGACTATGGAAGCAAAGGGCCTGAAAATGAATGCATCAAAAACAAAGGTGATGATTGGTGGGGAAAATCTAAAGATGGAGGAATCCGGTAAGTGGGCTTGTGGTGTATGTGGGAAAGGAGTTGCTAGAAATTCTATCCAATGCACCAGATGCCAGAAATGGGTACATAAAAGATGTAGCGGGAAAAAGGCAGTTTGATGTTAGAAAGAATGACCTTTATTTGTAGAACATGCATGAAAGGGATACATAATAATGATAACCTAAAAAATGGTGGTCTGGATATTGGCAATGGGTTAACCCTAGAAAAAGTGGATAAGTTTTGTTATTTAGGTGATATGCTAAACGCAGATGGTGGTGTAGATTCTGCCATTGTTGCAAGGATCAGACAAGCTTGGAATAAGTTCAGAGAGATGCCGTCTATTCTTACAAATAAAAAAGTTTCTCTGAAGTTAAAGGGGAAAGTTTACGTAAGCTGTGTGAGGAGTTGTTTAGTTTATGGCGGTGAAACATGGGCAATGAAAGCGACTCACGAAGCCAAATTAGAAAGAACAGAGATGAGGATGGTTAGATGGATGTGTGGGGTATCTCCGAGAGAGAGAAAAACTAGCAAGGAATTGCGAGCAAGATTAGGTATAGAAATGATTGGTATGGTATTGCGACGAAATAGACTAAGATGGTTTGGGCATGTGGAACGTATGACAAGAGATGACTGGGTAAAGAGATGCACAATGATGGAAGTAGGAGGATCAAGACCTAGAGGAAGACCCAAGATGGCGTGGACAAATGTGATAGCGGCGGATATGAGAAGCATGAATCTTACAAGTATTGATGCTCAGGACCGTCAAAAATGGGAAAGAAAAATCAGAGGGAAAACTGGCCTACCCGGGTAAACCTTGAAATCGCCATAAAACGGAGAAGAAGATAAAGGTTCTTTTTACTCTTTCAAAAAATAATTATATCGATTACGGTTCAGATATTTATAAAGGTTTACAATGGTTTCGCGGTTCTTTACGGTTCACTCCGGGTCCCTGCCCCAAACCGACTAATTTCTTTCTGAAGAAGTAATCGAACTAGGAAATGTTAGTAAAATATTTGCCACTTCTCTTAATGGGCAAGACGCATTCGGCCAACTCGAGGCCGAAACCTGATTGTTTCTTATGGAAATTACCTTCCATATATTTTGGCTATTAAATATGCCGCTTTTACTTCTGAAATTTATTATATCACTTAAAATATTTTGATTATCATCATCTTCTAAAATACCTAATTCTTGTATTATATCACATGCTTCATCAAATTCAGTAGTAGTAAGATGCACCCTTGATATTGGCGGTCCAATAAATATGGTGAGCACATATATTTAGATCATTTTTTCTATTTTCAAACATAACTTTAATTTTATTTCTTCAAATGGAGAAAATATAGAATCATGACATGATTGTATTATGAGTTTTTCCAAGTTAAGCATCTCGTTTTACATGGGCCAAAGTACATTTACCCGCTTGCACTTTCAACATTGAGGTAGCTAAAGGTTGAAGTATAGCTAAAAAATTTTAATTTCGTCCAAAATATTTCTTCACTTAATATATTATTGTTAATTTTTATGGGAAAAATATTACATACAGCTTCTTTAACTGATGCTTTCAGAGCTTTCTTACATATTTGTATTTGCTTCATACATTTTATTGACGATGCCCATCTTGTTTGGTTAAATGTACTTAATGTATATTGTATATGGGGAAATACTACATCTGGTACATGTTTATTCTTGAAAAATTTAACAATCTTTTTATTTATTGATATATGGTAACTGAAGGCGTTCAATCGTTCAAAATCGTGGAAGAATAACTGAAATATAATGTTGCGCAACCATAAATATATGATTATAATTAGTCAGATTTTAGAATTCTCCAGGCTGCTTTCATGCGACATTATCGGTAAAGAATATACTTTTACCAGATTCAATTCACAAATTACATTTTTAAATTCATGACCCATATAATTTGTCGTATGGCGATTTTACTCATTATTTAAAAATTTGTAGAATACTGGAACAGGCGTCATCACCATAAAATTAATAATACTCACGTTTCTGATGTTGCTCCAGCCATCTGACCAGGCGCGACGCAGGAATTTGGTCTGGGAGGGTGAATAATAAAATTTTATAAGAAATATTATTGTTAATTAAAAATACTAAGCATAAATTTATTAGGACTAATAACTTTTCTAATACACAATTTTAAATTAATGTGAATTACAAAAAAATTATATATTATATAAACCGGCATTGAAAAACTATAAAAATAAAATAAATGTGAATTATAAAATATAAAGTGAATCACTTAAATGACCCAAAATTGAAATTTGAACTTTTTGAGCCTTTAAAATATATAAAGTATAAAAAATTTAAATGTTGGACATATAAATTAATACACAAACAGTTTCTTAGGAATAATTATTTTGTAAGTTTTGAGCTAATTTTTCAATTATCTATCCTTGCTTGGCGTTAAATGCATATGAATACAAAAGATCCAAATCATTCAATCTACTTTCAGAAGTTGTATTTCATAGGTATGTTTTTCAGAGACTTGCAGGTCCGACCCCCGAGCCGGACCGTATTTAATTTTTTTAAACATACCCGGGCCGGGCCCGAAATTTTTTAAAAAAAATATCCTGGCCTAGCTGTATATTTTAAAACCAAATATTTGAAATCGCCATTATTAGCTATAAAAATCAAAAATAAATATAATTTATTTTTAAAAAATTTGAGCCGGGCCTGAAAATTTTATTTTCAAAAAAGCCGAGCCGGGTCTGAAAATTTTTTTAAGAAAAATCCAAGCCGAAAAAATTTTTAAAAAAAATCTGGGCCGTGCCCTGCAAATGGTACCTCTGCAGGGCTCTGTTATTCTTCTTAAAAAAAGAGAATATTCTCTCATTAGTTTACTAATGGGATGAGTTGTTAATATATATATATATATATATAACCATTTTAATACATTAGGAATATAATTTAAAATTGTTTGAAATAAGGCAAAGCATCCATAGCATTTTTTGGGACTGTATCAAAGGCATCATAAGATATTTTAACATCTTCATGATAAAAATCTATCAAATATTTTTTTTTCTATCACCATCTGTAATATCTGCGGATTTGTAAGTGCTGCATGATGAATTAAAAACCATTCATTTATTTGGGTTGTATCTAAGAGAGGGGGCATTTGTTTTATAATACTACTGATCCTATATTAATATTTTGACGATGAGCTTGCTTGCTCTAAGTCGAGGGGGAGAAATATTAAACATGTACAACTCTGCTTTTGACTCAACAGTAACATATAAAATATGAAATTCTTCATCAACATTAGCTTTAATTTCCTTGAATTCTAATAAAATGCTCTCCGCTATTCTCATCTTCTTAATCAAGTCAATGTCATGTTTTTGAAAAGTATTACATAAAATAGTTGTATAATTAAATAATACATTCTAATGAAAAAAAAAATTTGGAATAAGTATTGAATTCAATAATTTTCTTTCTTCTGAGAAAATATTTCTTTCAAGTCATTGTGATATTTCAGTAGTAGCATTAATAATCGGTTCTTCTAACTCCATAAAAGCTGTTACTGCTTAATGGCGCTTAATGGCGGAGACTCGATCTCGTTGGACAAGCTTGCAATTTCTTTCTCCCTGTTGGACAAGGAGTTTCAGAGATAATTATTATTTGACTAGAAATTTAGATAAATAATATGCCACTAAAATTTGGAAATAATGGGTAAATTACCCCAAGGAAAACTTGAAATCGAAATTAATTGTTAAAATAACTTAGTAGATGAAAGTGATAAATAAATGTAATTAAATATATATATGAGATAGGAATAAATATTAACAAATATAAATTATTATTAACAATAATATTTTTGAAAAATATAATCAGGCATCTGCATTTTTTGGCTTGGGGGGTGATTTGTACCCCTGCCCTCCTCCGCTGCGTACGCGCCTGCATCTGACACATGATAAGTGAGGAGCTTTATCTATTATATTGCAACTCTCGCCTCCATGTCCCCTGACGCTTTATCTAAAAGATATTTAGCCAGCTACCTACCCTGGGTAGTAAATAGAACTAATTTTTTTTTAAAATTCTTGGATGTAGGATTTTCAGTGATTTTGAAAGGTAAATTGCTCGCATATACAGGTTTTGCAAATAATTGACCGAGCTCTATTTTTTCTTTATGATTCATTCTATCTATGAAACCGGTTATACAAGATTGAGATATACATTTAACTTGCTTGTAGATTGATCAGAAATAATGGAATCATATTCTCCTGAGTCATAATGCAAAATATTGTCAATTTGATAATTATTCTCACTAATTTCACCAAATTCTTCATCAGAGCTAGAAGTATTACAAATAATATTTGTGTGATTTTTTGTCAACGTTGATATTTTGGAATTTGAATAAAAAATTTTCCTTAATTATGACAGGGCACATAGTACAGCTGCTTAATAAATGCTCGACCACTTTATCAACGTGGATAATATAGGACATCTTGTAAAACCTGCATACCACTTTAACTGATTTACCATCACGTACTTGTTGAAAATGTTTCAAAACATGAAACTTTGCCTTGACCATAATCCCTAATATATTAAAATTTAACTATAAAAGATTTTGATTATTGTAAAATAATCTTAATTATTTTATAATTATCGACCAATTATTTTAAGTATTATATAATATATAATATGTAACTTTTTACCAGAATTGAATAAATTATTTATAAATTCAAATATAGCAAGTAGTGATGTTAAACGGCTCGTTTGCCGATTTTTTAAAAACGGCTATCAGTATCCAGAAAAATAATATGCAAGCCTGAAAATTTTGCTCATAGAAAGAGCAAAGGTCTAGACATATAGTATCGAAATTTCGAGGCTTAGTCAATATTTTTCAAGAGAATATATTGAGTTAGCCGTTTTTAAAAATATGCTTATAACAAACTGTTTAACAACATTAATAGCAAGTGAAGTAAAATAAATGAGAGTTAATATAATTTATACTAAGCTAAATATTAAATAAAATCTAAATTTATTAAAAGATAACCAGTGGCGTAGCCAGGATTTATCTATGGGGGGGGGAAGGGGGTTTAAAATTGGGGGGGGGGGGGCTTCGCTTCTAAACCCTATTTTTAAATTTTGCTAATATTATGTGCTTATTAGTGTCCACTATTAATGTTGTTAAACGGCTCTTTTTGAGCCGATTTTTAAAAACGACTGACTGAATATTTTATCCTGAATAATATTAAGCAAGACTGAAGATTTTGTTTATAGAAAGAACAAAGGTTTGAACATTTATTAGCAAAATCTCAAGGCTTAGGCAATATTTTTCTGGCTAAAATATTGAGTTAGTTGTTTTTAAAAATCGGCTCAAAACGAGCCGTTTAACAACACTACACTATACTAGCCAGCATAAATGAAAGAATATTAGTAACAGAATTTTGGCCAAATTTATGGTTAATAAGCGGCTGGAAACATTATTCTAAAAATTTTATCAATGTTTAATAAATTGTAATTATCCAGTGTAGAAAGAAGAAAAAAATTTGCCCCCCAAACCTTCCATTTTTATGATCACTCAATATATCTTATTGAGTGTTAAAAATAATAATTTTAATTAAATTTTGAGAATTTCATTATAGATTTTATTTATTGTTAAAATAATATGGTATAAATAACATCCCTTATTTATTTTAATGATAAAATACAATAAAATAAATTTCAAAATGTAGAAATTTTATACAGACTATTATATTAAAAATTTATTGTATACAACTATATTTAAAAAAATATAAGTAATTCTTGTACGGTATTTAAAAAAAATATAATTTAACAATACAAATGAATCAAAATATAAATAATTCATATTGCAAATGCAATAGTTTTATTAAAAATAGGCAGAGAATCTAAAATGCAATTAAACATGGAAAGGGCCTTCAAAGCATTTTTTGGCCTCAAAGATTATTTTATTTTATCAAGATTTTTATACCAAAATACGACATCACAGTAATTTATCATGCGATCCTGATAAATCATCAGAATAAAATGAGATTTTCTTAATATCCGCTCGCGTTTCAAGTGTAATCAACCATTCAGACTCAACTGACAGAAGAAAATAAAAGCTTTTTAAATTAAAATTGTGACTATAAATCTTTCATTTAATTTAAATAAAAATATAGAATAAAATATTTATTTTATAAAAATCCTCAATTGTAGATGCATCAATATTTAAGCGATTGGACTGTCTAAAAACTACTTTAGGTTTAAAAATTTCAATCCCAAACATATTAGCGATCTCCTTTACTTTCTCGTATATTTCATGAAATTTTCATCCACATTATCTCTGATATTTGTTAATATTTCAACCTTGCCCTTTGACCTATTCATATCCTCCCTTAAATCCAAATAATTTTTTGTAGCATTTTGCTAAAATCATATGTATAATTTAATAAAAAATATACACATTGAATTGATATTAAAAATGTGACTTCGTAATAGCCTGCAAAATATTTTCAGCATCTGTGGAATCCTTTACTTTGCTTGATATGTAGGATTCGAGGGCTGCAAAAATAACTTCATATAATTCGATGAAAAGTTTCACTGATTGTTGTCTTTCAATAAATAGTTGGGCAAAATCTTTTTAGTTTTTTTTGATTATTTGAATCAATATTATAAACGTTCGGTTAAAAGGCTGCCTCTTCTTGGGTGGTGTGAAAAAGTTACAAACCGACGATATTGTTTCTATATTTAAAAATATATCAGAATTATAAAAAGATATCGATAATACATAAGAAAATCCAATAAATTCCAATTAAATTAAAATATTTTGACGTAAACTGTTCCTGATGTCTCGAATTTCGCATGCCTCATATCAAATTTAGGCAATGTAAACTACAGTGAACATATAGAGCTGTGCTTTAAGCTCTCTAATACTTGACTGCACCCCTTTAACGTGACCAATCAGGGAACTCTATCATATCCTTCATTAGATTTAAATTTAAATCTAGGTCCTTAATGGATGCTAAAATTTTTTGGCTAACATCTTTGATTTAGTGTCATGTAAGTCAATAAATTGAATAAAGTGTTCCTTCACTTTGAAATCACCTGATTCCATATCAATAAACCTTACCGCTATGGATAATTGCTCTATGTTACTAACATCGACTCATCTGCCAAAATATTAAAAAATGGTGATGTGCTTTCACTTTTGAAGAAATTTCTTTCAATATGAACTATTTGCATATTGCTATTATTTCATTTTGAATACTTGGACTAAGGTAGGATAGGTGGCATTTTTAGAAGAGCTTTCAAAAAGCTTTATATAGTTATCATTATTATTACATAAAAGTTTCAACAATTCCTTGAAATTCCCTTCATTATGAGAAATTTATTTATGAATTGAAACCGTTTTTTAAATAAAATTATTCGCAATAAGAAAAAAAATTTTTAAAAAAAAGATTTTCTAAAAAAAAAAATTTTTTTTCGGAGGTTATGGAAGGGTTTCAACCCCAAACCTCTCCCTTGTCTATGCCACTGAAGATAACCATGACTTAGCTAAATTATATTTATTTATTTTAGTAATAAAAAAAATCTTTTGTTTTTATATTATAAAATGAAAGTCTAATATTTTAATATGAAATTTTTAAATAAATTGTAACCTAATTAGATTGATAAACATGCCATTAATAATTTTCAAATTGCGGGAGAAATTTGGTATTATGCTGGAGAAATATGAAAATTGCGGTAGAAATATGAAAATTGCTAAAAAAAAAAGGGATTTTGAATTGACTTAATTATCCGCCTATTATTTTTTATAGTTAGTTTACATAAATACAAAGTCGGTAACTATTTTTCAAAATAAAATAACACTGATTTATTAAAATATATAATTTATAAAAAATAACCAACGATCTTTTTTATATATAAAAGAATGTAAACAAAATAAAATTTTATAAAAAAAAAACGATTTTAATTTTACAATTAAAAATATATTTTATGCGAATGTCCCACAAAACGACCGCAATTGGAAATCTACCGTGTGTGTGTATAACATTATAGGGATAGGCACTTAATTATCACGTTTAAATATAATAAGGTACTCCAAAAATAAGGAATAATACAGATGCAACTACAGTTGCAGAAATTTTAATCACTTATCTTGTAGTACAACATTCACAGAGATACTTATCATCACAATGTTGGTAGAATCTTTTTCCCATAATATTTAACGACTCTAATATAAATGAAAACTATACTTTGTAGAACAAAAAATGAGCAAGGCTATCATTAATGTTTTAGGGCCTAAATCCAAGAGGTCAATTCTTGACGATTTGAAAGATGGGCATACATATGCAATTCTAACAGATGCATCTAACAAGGGAAATATTTTAATATTTCCCTTGATCCTCCGCTATTTCAACAAAATTAAGGTCGTTTCAATAAAACTATTAAATAATTTCCCCTCATATAGTGAAAAATCCAAAGACATAGCTAACCATATAATGGTAAATATAGCAGATTCGAGATTATCAATAAATTGCATGTACAACTTTCTGATCTTATAATGCTTCAGTGAATTTGGTAAAAACAGAGTGTATTTACAGAATTGAGTCAGCACAATGTTGGTTGCGATATGTTCTTAATACCCGCCATCGATAGAATCTTAAAATTTTATAAACCTTTAAAAAAATATTTCTTAAATAAAATTATAAAAGCTGTCTTAACATTTTGAAATTTTTTTTTAATAATGAATGGCAGAGGTATATTTAGGAATGATTTCACATGTAGGAAATCTTCTACGTGCTGTTAATGTTAGTTGCAACCAGAAGAATCTTAACAAAGATTCACAAAATTATGCTGCAGATGTGTTCATATTTACAGTTAAAAATTGGCAATAAACTTAATTATATTTTATTTGAGATTTAAATAATAAAACTAAATGTTTACCGTCGTTATTGAGATATTTATAAAATTCCTAGCATGACTTATTATATATTTGTTTAACCAATAGCTCGGCCTCTAATGTTGTTAAGGCAATCGGATTTTTCTCCTTTTTCCAGGCAGTCCTCATCAGGCTAAAAATGCGCTCGGATGAGGCATTAGAATGAGGTAAGGAGAAGACATACTCGCATATTTTTTCCAAGCATGGGGATTTATCGTTATTACGAAAAAATTCTACCCATTTCTCCTCTGCTTTTAGACTATTTAACTTTAAGTATTTTGACTAATCATAAAAAAGAGAGAGAATTACAATCTCCTCAAATAAGGCATCTTAATATATTTATTAAATTATAAAAACCAGCAATTGATGGTTTCTGTTCCAAGGTCATAATATTTATACATTTGTAAATAGAGTTATTAAAATCAAATTTTGATTGTAAATATTCTAAAATTGTCATCTGCTTCATTTAAAAATGTATTAATTAAATTAGAGTATTATTTGAACATTTTAATATAATATTTTTAGCAATAGCGCCATAAAATTTATTAAATTTTTAACTGTAGAGATGAACAGAGCTGTAGCATGATTTTGTGTATCTTTTTTAATAAAGAATATTCTGATTGCAACTGAATATTAACTGCATAAAGTAGATTTCCTACATGTAAAATGAATCCCAAATATGATTCTGCCATTTCATACTCGAAAAAATTTTTCGAAATTTTAGGACAGCTTTTAAAATCTTTACTTTAAAAGTATTTTTTTAAGGGTTTGTAAAATTTTAAAATTCTATCGATGGCAGGGTATTAATGACAACCACCTGATAGGTATATATCGCAACAACTAACGCCATTCCAAGTCAGACCACTTCACCACTCTTTTAATTCAATAACTCTTTTAGTTGATGAACTAAATTCGTTAAAACATTTCATCACAATTATTTCGACATCCACAGATAGTACATTCATTGCCTTCTTGTAAGAATTATGTAGTATATGGCATATACAGCCAATTGATATTGATTCATTATTGTGCTGCCTCGGAAACATTGGTTTTTGCCAAAATTTACAGAGGCAATTTCAGCGCAGAAAGCTGACATGCAATGATAGCCCTGAATCAGCTATAATTACCATTATGTGGCTAGCTACATCGTTGGATTTTTCACTATCCGAGGAAAAATTTTTAACAGTTTTATTGAAATGTTCTTATTTTTGTTGAAATAGCGAAGGATCGAGGGAAATGTTTTAATATTTCCCTTATTAGATGCATCTGTTAGAATTGCATATGGATGCCCATCTTTCAAATCGCCTAGAATTGACCTCTAGGATTCAGGTACTAAAACACTTGTGGATAGCCTTGCTCATTTTTGTTCTGCCACAAGTAAGGTTTGCACTATATTGGAGTCGTTAAATATCATGAGAAAAAGATTCGACCCAATTGTGAAACTCTGTGAATGTTGAAATACATGATAATTGTATATGATTTCCGCAAATGTAGTTGCATCTGTGTTATTTATTATTTTTGAGAATATTTTTGTATTGCAATATATGTTGATATACTCCCCTTACTGACTTATATGAATGAAATAATGTTGTTTATTATTGGATAAAAATAAAATAGGATAGAAAGAAATTTACAAACTAGAGATGTTTTTCGAATAAATATTTAAAATTTATTTTAAAAATATAAAAATAATCAATTAATGTCTCTCAAAATTATTATTTATATATTAAAAACGTTATACTATAAAAAAAAATTGCGTTAGATTTTTACGGAAGATTTCCAATTGCGGTAGTTTTGCGGAGAGAGATGTCTGCGTGTAAACTAAATAATTGAGGGGGGAGACATGACAACCCTATACTACTAGTAAA
This sequence comes from Gordionus sp. m RMFG-2023, assembly GCF_954871325.1. Classification (NCBI taxonomy): domain Eukaryota; kingdom Metazoa; phylum Nematomorpha; class Gordioida; order Chordodea; family Parachordodidae; genus Gordionus; species Gordionus sp. m RMFG-2023. The sequence goes on from NC_088776.1 coordinate 27,749,916, forward strand.
TTATATAAAATATATTCGCCATTAATATTTTTGACCGGTTAATTGACCGACATGCTAATCCAGAATTTATTATTAAAAGGACTACCCGTGGCGGTATATTTAGACGATATAATAATTAATGAAAAATTAATCGAGATCCATAAAAATACTTATAACAGTGCTCAACACTTCAACGAATTAGAATGTCAATGCAATCTTAGACGTATTATTACCAAAGAACATTAAAATTACAATATTTTATTGGTATCATTAATTATATTAAAAATTTATGAACAATTTTTCCACCTTTGCCACACCGTTATATTCACTGTTAAGAAAAAATAAGGAAATGGACAGATATTGAAACAAATAAATTTTAAAAAATTTAATATCACGCTGACCTATTATAATTATGAAATACCGATAATTCTAGCTACTGACGCATCTTAACATGGAATAGGATCAGTTCTGTCCCGTATGATTAATAATATAAAAAACTATTGGATTCGCTTCTCGCATATTAAATGTAACCGAACGAAATTAGTCAGATAGAGCGTGAGGCCTTGGCAATAATATTTGGATTAATTAATTTAAACAATATCTTATTGTTAAATAATAATTGATCATAAACCGTTACTTAGCCTACATAGACGTCACCACGATTACTAAGATGACCCTTACAACTAGCAAATGCCGATTAGGAATTACAACTTCGAAGTACTAAAAATCTTAGCAATGTGGATATACTTTCTAGTTTTCCAATCGACAGAAAATTTTGGAGGAACTAGATATTAATTTAATAGTAGCGAATTCCCCACAATTTGTCTTGGCTTTAGTTATATATAAAAACAAACAAGAAAGGACCCAATATAGCAAATTTTTTACCACATAACAGATGGTTGGCCGAAAGTAATAGATAAAAATATTAAACCATTTTTTCATCGAGAAATGAATACAATAGAGGCAGGATGTATATTATGGGGATTAATAACCATAATTCTTAAAAAAGTGAATATTTTATCCTCACCTATGGGTCACTAAGGAATGACTAAAACAAAATCGTTTGTCTAAGATAATATTTGGTGGCCTAATATTGAAGATATCGAATTATAAGTTAGAATTATATCAAATACATAACCTCAGTGGTAAAACGATTGGAAAATGAAGGGAGAATTCATTTAAATTTTGCAGCACCTATAAATGGAAAGATATATTTAGTGATAATAGATAGTTTTATTAAGTGGCTAGAAATAACAAAATTTTTCTGTATATAATTTTACGGAAATAAGAAAATTAATGCTTTTTATTATTTTTGGATACCTCTACGAATTCCAAAATCGATAATTCTATAATTTTTGCAAACAATTATTAATCAAAAATTAATAATTTTTTTTTATAAAAACATGAGTATGATAGTATACAAGATTTTCTTTTTAATTATCGTAATACTCCGCAACACGATTAAACAATTTCTAAGGTCAATTATGTTTAAATTTCAACCAATAGGTCTACTACAATTACCAAAACCTATTTATCTTCATCCATACATACCTCAATTACTAGGTGTTTAGAATATAAGTGAGAAAATATACGCAAAAAATTTAAAAAAAAAGATAATTACCAGGTCTCATTGTTAAAAGAACACGGCCAATGACATTTTTAGGTAAAACAAATTGGAGAAAAAATACATTTGATTGAAGAAGTAGACGGAAACCGCAAAACATACTGTCAATAGACTATAATCAAAACGATGAAATCATGCCAATGCAAAACATATCATCAATAGAATCATATCAAAGCGATGAAATTATTCCTACCCGAACCTCAATAATAGCTAAAGAACTTGCGAAATTACAATAACCGAAAAAACAGAAATCGATACTCCGAATCTATCTACAATAGAAAACGAATGTACGTTTCATTATCCAGAACGACTAAGAAAACAAATTATTCCATTTCAGATAGAGTGATAAAAAGGCAGTGAAAATATATGTAATAGATTTAGGGATGAGCAAATTAGTGGATTAATTTACATTGTCTAAATACCTTAATTGTTAATATTATTATATAAATAAATTACCTTGTATAATTAATTGTCATCTCATTATTATTATTAGTGTAAAAGAAGTCCGTAAAGAGGCCCATTAATTTGAAATAAAACATTCGAAATATCATTTAGATGCAGGCGCGCACGCAGGAATTCGCTATGGGGGGGGGGATAATTAAAATTTTAGAATTATTCTGGGAGTTATTTAAGAATATCTTAAGTTTCATAAATTTATTAGGACGTGACTATAAAATATTGACAACTTCTAATATCAAATATAAATTAATGATAAATATTAAATGTATATCGGCGTATCGTATGAATAACTAAAGTCTGTAATCTAAATATCAAAAATAGTATAAATTAAATTTATTAATTTAGCGGCAAAAGATAAATAAGCTACTTTTAATGTAAAATAAAATAATGGTTTAAATCAATTTTTGAATTTACGAAAATTTATTAATTTTTTAAAATTATAGAAATTTAATAAATTTTGGCTTAAAGTTTATAAGTTTGAAATTTTTATGAAAAAATGAGTAAGTAACATTGATTTAATTATACAAATTATAATAAGAAATGGACAATCAAATTAATCAAAATAAAAAGTATTTAAATTCAATGGATAGTATAAAAATAATTTGTTAGGAATTTTAAATTTCTAAATTTACGAAAATTTTTAAATTTTGAGGTTTTAAAATATATTTAGATTATAGCTTAAAATAAAATGTCTCGAAACAGAACTACTTTTGGAAAAAATGTAATTTTTTTATGCATTTAAGATTTGATATATAAATTAAAAAAAATTTTCTTTTCCGGTCAAATATAGATATGCACAAAAATAATTTTAAGAATTATTGCATATTAAACGGCTCGATTTAGCCGATTTAAAACTGCTAACTTAATATTTTATTCAGGAAAATATTATACAAGCCTGAAGATTTCTCTCATAGTTGGCACAAAGATTTAGATATCTCTTAGCCAAGTCTCGAGTAAAAATCAGCTCAAATCGAGCCGTTTAACAACACTACCTACAATAGAGACTGAGGTTAGCCCGGGGCTTAGCAAACCACTTATTCTCATTTTAAAATTAAATACACCAGAAGGTTAAAATTTTATCCTAATATAGTTTTTATTATACATACATCTATAGACAAAAAATCTTTTGAAATTTTTTAAAATATTTTTACATGACAGAATTTTAATTTTTATTAAAATATATAATCATTTATGTGTAATTTTAAGTTTATAGCAAGGTTTAAACACTCTTTTATAATTTGGGAAAGTTTTATGAGTATTTATTAAATTTAGATATAATTTCAATCATGATTTGTCAATTTAGAGCTAGCGAGGCTTTCTAAAACCATACACGTCAATTATGGCATTTAATAATGAAAAAAATTTCAAAATCTTGAAAAGGCAATTTCATGGCTGTTTATGATTGGGTATTTAGGATTTATGCTAAGAAATCATAATCTCTCCTTAAGATCCTTATTTTTATATGTTCAAAATGTTTATTAAATTAACCAAAATTAAGTTTCAATTTTAAATATAATTAGCTTCAATTTATGTATTATGATATTTTGAACAATATATACGTATCATTATTAATAAATAAAAATACATTCCAATGGCCTAAAAAAACCCAAAAGTTTAGGAAACCTCTTGAAGTGGTTTGCTTAACCCCGCTATTGGGGGTTGTTGGACAAAATTTTCACTTTTACAAAAAATGAAATTAAAAAATGATTATATTCTTAAAATTTTTTATAAGGTACCTTTATAAAATATAGTTTTAGGTATCAAATCCTATATTATTTTTTATATTATCTAAAAAAATCCAGGAGCTATAGCCAATTATGTAAAAATTGATTCGACTAACCTCAGTCTCCTCTATTCATGAAAAAAATATTGTGTAATGAGAAATGAAATTTTTTTTTTGGGATTGAGCAAATTTTTAATGACATCATTAGTGATTGGTGTCAACTCCCTATGTATATTAAGAAGGGCTAACAATTCTATTCAATTTATTTTCAAAGGTAGTGCTTGATTTTTAATAACGGCTCCTAAATATTTTATCCAGAATAATACGCAAGTATAAAAATTTTGCTCATCACAAAAATCTGTCAAATATTTATTTTTCTCTATAAAGATTTGAAATTGCATTCTTATTATATTTCATTTTTTAGTGAAATCAACCCTTCAATGAGTGTGTCGTTTGACGATGTTATCGAATCCATATCACGAAATGGCGTAGCTCTTAAAGGTAATATAAGGTCAGCTCAAGGAATGTATTTAGACGATATGCAAACACTTAATATGCGAATGAGGTGGAATTTATAAAATGTTGATATTATTGCAATAATGAATAAATATTTTCATATAGAAAATCTTTAGATTTGTTCGCTAACGTAGTTTGGATATCCAGTATTCCTGGTTTAAAGACTAGGCACGACGATCTAGATTTTATAATTATTCGTGAACAAACTGAGGGTGAATATAGTGCTTTAGAACACGAAGTTTTTACATTAATAATTTGTTAACAAATTTTAAAATTAATGTTAGATTTAATTGATCATTATTAAAACATATAAATGTTATTTAGAGTATTTCAGGAGTCGTTGAAAGTATGAAAATTATAACGAGAGCTAAATCCAAAAGAATAGCTAAATTCGCTTTTGATTTCGCTGTCAAATATGGACGTAAAAAAGTCACAGCTGTGCATAAAGCCAATATTATGAAATTAGGTATTGTATAACTACATACAAAAAAATATATAATGGTAGGCATATCTTCCCGCATTAATATTTTCCAGTGTTGTTAAAATAGCGCGCTACAGCGGTAGCTATAGCGCGCTACTTTTTTCAGTAGCGGTAGCTATAGCGCGCTACTTTTTTAAAAAAATAGCGATAGCGGTAGCTCGCTACTAATTTAGTTTTACATAATAAATACATCTAAAAATTATTAAAATATATTTTTTATAAAATCTAAATTTATAATCCTTTTATTTAATTTAATTTTGAAATTTATATTTATATTTAAAAATATACATTATTTTTATATATTAGATATAAACAGTTGTTAAATAGCAATCTGTATTTAATTTATATTTCGCGCATTCATTAAATTATATATTTTTGAAATTCCGTTATTGGTATGTCCTTGCTTTTATCTTATTTTATATTTCATTTAACATTTTATATTAAGCATTATAAATCTTGTTATGTGTGAGATTGTTGAAGATATTGAAATTTCTTTGGAAAATGAGCAAAATATAGATGATCCTTTCCCAAAATTCAAGAAATACTTTAACCTTGAAGAAAAAATTATAACTGGATATCGGTTTCGGTGCAAGATGTGCTGCAAATTTATCTCTTCAAATCATACGAGCAGCTTTAGTTTGGAAAAACATTTAAAGGTAATATATTAAACAAATTTAATATCAATGTGTAGGCTAATCTTTAATTTTTAAAATAAATTAAAATCAAAAACCAATTATTTTTTTTATATATTCATAAATTTTATCTAAATTATTTAAAACATTTTAAAATAGTTATTTCAATCATTTTTATGTACTTATATCCTACATAATTTTTATTCTAAGTATTTTATAATTTTAGACTGTGCACACTTCAAATTATTAAGAGATTGAAAAATATCTCAAAAGTTTTGGGGTAATGGAAGAAGATAAACCCACTTCCAAATCAAATTTAATACAAACAAAATTAACCAATTTGGATTCATCAACACCTGGTGTATCCCAAAAATTGGCTGACAAAGTCATTATAAACTTTATAATAGATACAGTTTAACCATTATCCTTGGTGGATAATGATTCTTTTATAAAGATGACAAACACTTTTTCTCCACGGACCAAGATATTTTGCCGGCAGACATTGATGGCAAGAATTTTGGAGAGCTTTAAGGAAATGAAAGAATCTTTGATATTAAATCTATCAGATGTCTCCTACGTCTGTACAATGGCAGATTGCTGGACTCACAATAAAAGGTAAAAATGTTTATTTTCTGATTTATAATATGTCATATTTTTAGAGCTCTGCACATTGAATTGATCCTAAAAATCTTAAACGAAAATCTGTAAGCTCTAAAGAGAATAATTGGCTGTCAGACTTATGACATTCTAGCCAATATTATTGCAGAAATCCATAGGTCTTACAAAATTCAAAACAAGGTTTGTAAGTTGATTACGGATAATGGGTCTAATTTCCTAAAGGCCTTCAGGTTTTAAATTTATTATAATTTTTTTATAATATGATATAAATAATATGGAATATTTGGGGAGGATAATAATAATAACAATACTAGTAATATTCCTGAAAAAAATATTGAAGATGGAGAACAAGAAGAGGATGATGAAATGGAGTTTGAGATAATTGATGTTCATGACATCCTTGGTTTTAAATTATTTTATATTTAATTTTTCACCAATATAAAATAAAATTTATAATATTTAGGATCTTCAATAAAGTCTTCTACGTTACCTAGCCATCATCGTTCTTCCTGCCACAACCTACCTAAATTTAGTTGCGACAGTGGATGCTGAAGAAGCATTATTAAAGAGGATTTTAAAAGAGTATCAAGATCTACATTTTCTAAATGCCAAGCTCTTTGGAATAAACAAAATAAGTCATCAAAGACGTCTGATATTTTCAAAAAAAAAATTAGGACGTTATTTATTGACACCAAACACTACAAGATGGAATAGTGTTTACAATGCTATGAAATTTTTAGCATTGTTTCTAGATGAGAAAAAAATGGAAATGAATTATATATTGGATCAAATGGAAATACAGTATTTTAATGTGGAGTAGCATACCTTTATTAAAGAATATACTGAAGTATTTTTAATTAACCTCTAAATGCTTTTTTTAAATCTAAAAATACTAATTTAAATATTTTTGATGATTTTTTTCATATAAATAGTTTGTTTATTAAATTTAATACTGCGTTGCCCTCAAGTGCTAGTGCTGAACGATTATTTAGTATGGCAAAGCTTATACTTTCTAATCGTCGCTCTAGACTTGGGGATGACAGTACCGAAATGTTATTATTATTAAAGTGCAATAATAAATAAATATATATATATGTAACAAATTATAGTCATGTTTTTATATCAATATTTTATTTGTGGAAATAAAGTTACGTAAAAAAAAATATTTAAAAAAAAAATCAAAGTAGCGTAAAAAGTAGTAGGCGCTACTCATTTCAAAACGATAGCGGTAGCGATAGCGCGCTACTTTTAAAAGTAGCGTTTAACAACACTGATGTTTTCCCACATTGAGTCTCTAAATAACTCTTAAATATTTTATTTGTTTGTCACTTTTCAAATCCACTATATCTTGTATTTAATTTTTTCTTTTATTGATTAAATATGGGTGGAAAAGGTTGGGTATGAATTATTAGAATAGAAACAAGTTGTAATCGTTGTCATCTCCCATTATTGGATGGCATTTGAAGAATATTTTTTATTACGTTTTACAGAAATGGAGTAATATTCAAAAGTTTTCCGAATCAAATTTAAAAATATTGACCACCATTTTTTACTTCGAATTTTATTTCCTAATATTCGATTAAATATCACAGTCAACCATACCTACATTATATATCTTTATTGAATAAGATTGTATTAAGGGTCGAACTGATTACCATATCTAGAATAAACTTTACACCATCCTTATCGAGTACATGATATTAAATAAATAAAATAAAAATAAGATTATTTATATTTGACTCAATTTTACATATATAGTACACTAAAATTTATTTTAAGTAGTCCAAAATAAAATAATTATTCAAGATGAATTCTAGTATTTTATGCATCTTATAAGGAATGAAATTTAAAGTGCGTTGAATTTATTTTTTATGATAAATATGTAAATAATGTTCAGAAAATCTAATCTAGAGATATTCGTATTTAATTCTTTAATTTCGAAGTATTATTCGTAACATAAATACAAATAATTCGATTTAAAAAAATTTTGGATATTTTATTTAATACACAACAAAAAGGTTAAACTCCCTATTTTGTGGACCTTCAGAAGCTCTCTTTAATGGCTTATTAATATTATAGGGGAGACCGGGGTACATTGAGTACAGGGGAACGTTTATTATTTTATAAGACTGGAAATTTGAGCCTAACATAGATAATTTAGTCATACATGATTGGCTAAAAAAGATTTGAAAAATATTTAGTATTTTAATTTTTATAGAAGAAAATGTGTTTTGGCATACCAAAAGTAATAAAAAATATTTGCAAACTTTATCGTTTATATTTATAAATAAAGCTTCAAAAATCATAATAAATAGATTTTAGGAAAGCCTAAACCCTATTTTCCAATTTGGCAAACTTTCAGAATCAATAAACATGAATTAATATGATTTTAGATGATATTTATAAAGTTAGTGGGCTCGGTCATAGTTGGTCATAGTATAGTTGGGACACGCCATTTTAGCTCATTTTATAAACATTATTTTATTATTAATTTAGTATTGTGAATAATGAAAAATTTTTGCTGTTTATGATTAAAAAAAAAATTTTTTACATTTTTTTCTTTACAATTTTTTTTTCCCCAAAATAAATTTCCTAAATTTTGCTAAAATTTTTTTTATATAGTTGATTATGAATTACAATATTATCAATAAAATCATATGTGTCATAGTCTCTAGTCTTACTGGATTACTGATTTTAAATTTATTTAGACCTCTATTTCACGAGTGTCCCAACTATCACATATGTGTGTCCCAACGAACACAGAGTCTGTCATAGTTGGGACAAAAAAATTTTTTTTTAAATTCATATTTCTAAAAAAATATAATCTTCATAAAATATATATTAATTATTTCAAATAGCCTATACTTCTGGGATTCAGAAGATGTTTTAATTATTCAGATTAGTCTATTAATATTAAAATTATTAAGGTTTGAACGAAAAGTGTCCCAACCATCCCCGGTCTCCCTTACATGGTTATTTCTTATATTTCAGATAAAATCTTGTATTAAACGAGGGGTAATTATTGCAGCTATTACATTTTAAATAAGAAATAAATCATTATGACCTGAAAATCATTTTATTTTAAAAATTGCGCATTCAACTTATTTTGCCCTTTTGTCGATTTAAAAAAAAGTTATATTCTTAAGAGTTCACTTATATAGACCTCAAAAAATAATGAATAAATAATAAATTTTTAATAATTTAAAAAATCCTCATTCCAATCATGATTTTAAAATTTTCCTAAGTAATTCCTTAATAATGTCTAGAATTTCTTCTGGTAAAATTACTAATTTAATAAAATACTGGACATTAAGACGGCGAAAAGGCATTTTGTACAAAAAGATTTATACATTTTATAATAACTATGCACTTAACTTAAAACAAATTAAACTTTTATAAATAATTTAAATTCCACAACAACTATAATTATAAAATTTTACTTTTTATAGTTTTTTGGGATAAAGGAATCACGCATCTACACGTGATATATAAAATTAGGAGAGTATTTATAAATATAATAAATATTAAACAAAATAATTTTAAAAAATATATATTTTACATGAATAATAAATAAACTGGTTTTCTCCAAAATAATATATTTAATAGCATAATAGTAGTGATGTAAAATCGCTCCATTTGAGCCGATTTTTAAAAGCGGGTAACTAAGTATAAAGTTTAAGTTATTGCGGATTTTGCCCATCAGTCCAAACAATTTGATTATTTTATCCAAGCCATAGTCCCTGCAACTTACTGATGAACTGTAGTCATCCATCATATCGGTTTCCAGCTAGTTTCACTGACGGTTAAGCATTTACACTTCCCTCAACGATATAGGCTTATCACCAGTAATATTTATTAACTAGGCCAAAAGTTAATGATTCACCAATACTCACCAGGAATATTCGTCACTAGCTCAAAAGTGAACGGTTCGCTAATTATCACCAGGAATATTCACAATCTAAACTAAAAATTTATATACCTCCCACACTTTACGCAAGTAATAATCACTATCCGATAACACAATGCATTTATACAGCACATCTGATTTCAAGTTATCTTTCAACACTCTCTGCTACATATTGACATTTATTTTTTCCTCTTTTTTAAAAAAATATTATAATCAAGGTTGCCAGACTTCTCTCTTTAACTCTTATTTACGCAAAGATACATACTCCTTCTATTAATTTAAGCTTTCTCCGATTTTTTACGTTTTCTCTCTATTTTTTTATTAAATAAATGTAGGCTTTCTCGAAATTTCATTATAAAATTTTAAAATATATAATGCTTGAAATAATTAGTCTATCCAGAAACTTGCACTGCCATTTATATTTTAATTCAATTTTACACAAGGGCATCTTGTTTATTGTTATTTTATTCTCCTTTTCATTTTAAAAAGAAGGGACAAAATATTTAAGATCTTATAATATAAACGGAATATAATGATAAATCACATTCTTATTACTTCTTTTAATTCTGAAAATGAATCATATAAGAATGAAATAGTATTTTATATATTAAAATCCAATCTATATAAAATAATACCAGTAATTTAAAGCAAAAATTTACAGTTTTGTACACTTTATGATTTTTGATAAAATAAAATTTTCCTAGTTTAATATTTCTTTATTCCATTAATTAAAATTTTATATAAAATAGTGAATTTAAGGAACCAAAAATAATTTAAACGCATACGCAAATATTTAGAATTTTACTCTTCATACAGGGCTGCCATTCCCTCCTTATCTGCTGGAAACGCCCCTCCCCCCCGCAATTTTTTAGTCAACACGCAGAGATCCCTACCGCAATTGAAAATCTCGCAAATAGCTCAAGCTATTTTAAAATTTTCACCATTTTACGTTTTTAATTTATAAATAATAATTTTGAGAAACAGTTACCAAATAAAGATCCTTTGTTTATTTATAGAATTAATATATTTTTGTAATTATAAAGATATTATTTTATAAAATTTATCTCTTTTATTAGATCAAATATTTATTTTATATAAATAAAGTAACTCCACTATAAAGAAGTAGAAATTAAAACTTTAAAACTAATAAGAATATTATTCTCAATTTTTGACCTGGCAACTATGTTCATGGATTAGAGAAGATAAACAAAATAGTTCAAACCCAATTTGTATAATTTACAACAAAATTTAATATCAGCCATGTAGGAGTCCGTGATGGTTAAAAAACATTCTATAAAATATATATACAATTTAAAAAATAAAGAGTCAAACCATATCAAACCAAACTTTAAAATAATTTATATGATGATAATACTCTAAATTCATTTTCTGAAGCGACATTCATCTATCTTATGATAAAATCGCTTAGTTATTTTTCTACAGATTTCACTGCAAACTTATTTCCCTCTTTCCTGTTTCAAAAATGGCCAAAAACATAAAATAAGAAGCATGAAAGCTTCAAAAATAGTTTTGAGTATCATAGGCTTGAAGAGACACACTTCAGTCTATAGTTGAAGGGAAATATTTTATTATTTTTATTAACTGATTCCTCTAATAATGGAAATATAAAACATTCCCAATAATTATTTGGAGACCGAAGTATATCATTGCTTGTCCAGACCTCGATTTTAAAACAAAAGTTAACAATATAACTATTGGTATTAAATCTTAAAAATATAAATAAGATTTATTTTATGTACCAATTTTCACAATATATTGTGTGAAAAATTAAAATAATCTTTGTATAAATTCTCCCACTTTCTGTTTGAAAGAATCTAACAACCCTAATTACAACCAATTTTTACAAAGATATTTCACTCTCATTTCTATATTATAAATTTCTTCCCACTTAGTTAACTATTACATTCTCCCTTTTTTCTTTTTTAGATTCAGCAAAATTTTGATTATTTAATGACAACAAACATACTTATAAAAACGTCAAAAAATTGTTAATTTGAAAATTTCACATCATAAATCAAGATCTTTTCTTTTCACCTCTTTTTTAATAAAAAACATTCAATCTTGAATTAATCAATTTATTATTTTAAGGCTATGACCTAAATATCAAAATAAAATTATTAACTTTAACGGAAAAAGTAAATTTTAACATAAGTTTATTAAAATTTAAAATTTTTACGAAAAAAAGGAAGTAACATTAATTTACATCAGAGACCTGCAGAGATGTCATTTTCAGGCCCAGCCCAGATTTTTGAGATATATTTTTAATTTTTATAGCTAATAATTCCCGATTCACTCCATTTCTTTGCCAAATACACCCACTTTTTCTTTATTTCCCAAATCTTTTCTTCTTTTTAAAAAATACAAAGGAACTTTCCTTGAATTCAAACAATCTCTTCTCCTAATACACAATTATAATTGGCATTAAATTTTCTAGGTTTTTATAGTATGTCATCCCTTGAACCTTATTTATAGTTTGTTTTATCAACTTTATATCACAACCACATATTGAAATATTTTTTTTAGCACCCGCCATTTTCTCTTTTTATTTATATTCAACGCTATGTTATTTCACAATATTACCTTTTTCTATGGCTATTTCCGGTTTTATGCATCCTATCTTATATTAACTAGATTTCTATCATATTTATCTATGTCATATTAAAGATTATTAAGCTATATTTTAAAATTTAAATGATTGCTCTAACATAATTATTTCTCGAGATTTTGAAAATAAATGAGGTGCGTTTTGTCAAAAATGTACCATTTTTCCCTCCTTAAACTCCCATATCTAAGCGGGTAAGCAGTGTTAGGAGGTAAAAAATAAAAACTAGATTTAAAAATATTAATTTTCAGTCATGTTAGATTAATGTCTATATTTGAGTATTACAATTTTGCAAGCGAAGCACTCCAATTATAGACCGACTATGTATGAATCAGTACATCCAGTTGTCGCAACGATCTTGGCGATTAGATTAATTCGCAATTGACTTTTCTTTATCTCTCGGAATGAATCAATTGACCAGGACGATATTGTTTTTCATGTGCATTTCCAATCATAGATCCACAATAAATATAGAAGGTGAGAAATATTCCTACCAGAAGAAATATTCATTCCCAAAGTGGCTACAACACATAAATTGAGAAAGTTACAAAATGGCTATATATAATTGAGATTTACATTTAATCGCCTTATTTATAGATTGATCCCTGAGTCAAAGAAAAAGAAATTTAATAAAAATAACTTTTAACATATAAATAATATATATTTTTTTGATCGGCCTCCTTTTTAATTTTATTTTTATGATATCTCAAAAATCGACATTTTCTCAGGGCCTCGTGGGAAAAAAGCCCACTTGGTCTTATAGCTAGTCATCCTTTGCAATGCATAATCGGATACTTATGAATCAACAAGATATAATTTTAGTTAAAATTGTATCGGTCCTTACAATCTTGGACCAAAACTGGATCAATCTATTATATTCCTTAACCTTGACTGGTTCATTTATCAGTTCTGGATCTCGATTTAAACTAGTTTTATAAATATTTTTATTTATTTAATATGTTGACCGTAAAAGCGTTTAGCATTTATAAATTATTATTATTTATGTTTTATTTGTTATTTCTTTTCTAGAAGTGTTTCCATTGACATTTTCCTAATTAAATAAAAAAAAACAAATACACATTTAATTGTGAATAAATATTTTTTCTAAATCAGAGAATATTGTTCAAAAAGATACATCTTTCTAGTCTATGAACTTTTACACAAACGGAATAGATATGCCCTCCCCATTAAATTCTTTTGTTTCAATTTCTAGCACCCTTTTGAAAGGATATCAGCATTTATTATTTAAAATTAAAATTATATCATCAGTAATAATTATTTTATCATCTATATTTATGATATTTCAAAATAAAATTATGAACCCGCTTAAGCATAGGAATTTTTTTTCGAAATTTAAAAAAAGATCTTTTCTTTTCAACGGTCCGTGATCAGGGCCTGTCTTTTTTTAATAGTCTTTGGTATGGCGTAGCCAGGTTTTTTCTACATTAATTTAATTCTAAGTTTTTTTTTCATGTAGAGATGCTTTTTTCTAAAAATTTTGAATTATAGTCATTTTTTAAAAAAATTAACTTTTACTTATTTTCCTTTCAAATTATTATTTATATGGATATATTGCATACATTTGAGGATAGGGTTCACTTATTGTCTACCGAAAATGTACTCTTGCCAGATTTAGAGGCGCCTTACTATTTCTTCTCGTTTTGATTGTATATACAATTTATAAATATTGTTTTCATTTAGTTTTAGGGAAAATACGAACAATCGAAATTTATTTTTAGTCAATTTTTAAATATATTATTATAATTTGTTTTCTTAAATTTTGGATCGAATACATTTTTGACAAGCCTGCTTGTAAACATTTAGACAAAAGCTTATTAAATTAAATCAAAGAGCCTCTTTATTATTAAAGAATCAATTTTAGAAATTAATGTAATATTTCAAAATTAATTGAATTAAAGCATTGTGGATTAGCGTTAACCAATATATGTTATTAAACATAAACTATAATAGGAGACGGTTTGTTCTTAAATTGTTGCAGAGAAATAGCAGAATTATATCCTAGTATAAAGTTTACAGATACAATAGTCGATAATTGTTGCATGCAATTAGTGTGGAATCCATGGCAATTCGATGTTATGGTTATGCCAAATCTTTATGGAAATATTGTTGACAATTTAGCTGCTGGATTAGTTGGAGGGGCTGGAGTCGTACCAGGCCAGAGTCATTCAAATCATTGCGCACTCTTTGAAACAGTTACCTTTTTTTGACCATTTTATATAAATATTGAAAAGATTCATTTTGAGATTTTATTATTTTATATTTGTTTATCATTAAATATAATAATAATTCATTTTAATAATGTTTAAGTGAATATCACAGTTATTGACAGTATTTTAATTTACTGTTAGTTGTTTAGCTATTTTAATTTAGGAGAACTTCTATACAGAATTTTTAATATTATTTTTACTGAGCTGACATTAATTAAAAGAGTTGCTGACGATTCAGGCACTCTGATAAATAATTTTTGATGGTTATTTAGTTTTAAATAACTAAGCTTAAAAATCATTAATGAATTGGTCCATTTATAGCTAATAAACCTTTTTAAAAGCTATTAAAGCATACTATAATTATTTATCAATTCATTTATAAAATAAAGGGGGCTAGGCATCCATTTGCGGAAGCAGTTGGAAAACATATAGCAAATCCAACAGCAATGTTATGGTCGGCATCTAACATGTTGGGATATTTGCAATTGCCTAAATATCAGAAAATGATAAAAGATGCCTTGTTTAAAGTCATAAAAGATGGAAAGGTACATTTTTGACTTTCAAATACATAATTATTAATAAATATTAATTTATAATGATAAGATTCGAACTAGAGATATGGGTGGATATGCTCGCACCAAAGAATTTACTCACGCTGTAATAAGCAATATTGAGATGTAGGACTCAATTGTTTGATATGGGGTGGTTTAAACAAAATCTTTGTTGAATTATATAATTGTTTTATATAATTAAATTTCCTATATTATATAAATAAGTGTAATTATAAATTATAATTAAATCTGAGTTATGGTAAATATTTTATTTTACAGTAAACAATATGTAATATAATAAGACGTATTCGAATATTATTTATGCATTTGTATTTTCAAAAGTTGCTTTTTAAAAAAAAAATTATTAAGATTTTCATTTAATATTTAACATTGAAATATATTCTTTGTCTAAGGTATAAATTATCTTTGGGATCTCCGATTATTGTTAGTTTTTATCCTTAAGTTTTTAAAAGGATCTTCGCCGATCCCTAAGATGGTAATAACGAAAGGTAAAAAAAATATGTTTTCTAATTGTGAATATTTGCTGTGTTTAGATGATTCGACAGCCGCAATGGATGGTGCTCGATTTTACAAACGCATCTATACAGGTATAATATTATACCAAAGATTTGCCTTTCGACTAGTGACACCGTCTGAACTTTTATTATAAGAGATTTTAGCAACTGGTTTTAAGAGGGGGTATGTTGGCTGATAGTAGTGCCTTGGTTTAAGTTGTTAATTTGTATCTGTAATGTAAAGAATGGTGTCATTTACTATCGACATGGATCTTACATAAACTGAAGATATGTGAGGTGGCTATAAGACAGAGATTAATTGAGATTGTAGTCTTCTGGGGATAAAGTGCCCAGGTTCTGGCTTGGAAAACAACTAAATGAAACTAAAAAAATAATTAATGATTCAAATAAATATATATATACCAATTTTAAAAAAAGAAAAAATCAAATAATTGTGTATCTTAAAAGTTAAAAATTAATTTTAGTATATTCTGTGTCTTGCCTAAGGAATAATAATTCCTTAAGTTCAAATGTTTGTATTTTACGAGTAATATTTTTTTTAAAGTGAACATGATAGGGGTAAATGTCTATTGGGAAGAATCATACATGTAGCCAGCAGGGGTAGGAAAGGGGAGGATATCCCCCCACCTAGATTCACTTAACGTAACCATATCTGATTCCTGTTTTCTGCCTTGTATAAGAAATTGCTTAAATATAATTCTACTTAATTTATTTCTACTAATATGTATGTAGGTAAATTTCTAAAGTGGTGTAGGTAATGTTCAGATATCCAAAGAGACAAAGTTTGCTTAATATAATTATTTCTGAGATTTCGTGTGCTATAAGAAGTAGTGTTGAGCCCGATTAGGGTCGATTTAAAAACGGTCCTATGATTATCAAAATAATATTATGCAAGCCTGGAGATTATATTTATAGATAGCAGAAAGGCTTCTACATCTATTTGCCAAATCTTGAGGCTTATATAACATTATTTTGTCTAAATCTTATTTGGGCCGTTTTAAAAATCATTAAATCAGCTTTTTAACATAATTAATAAGAAGAAAGAAACTGTAAAAGGCGTGTCTAACCAGGTAGAGTATATGACATCAAGCGGTTACCTCATTTTTGGATCTTGAAGAGCCAATTTTGAGTGCTTTTGGAGAAATATCGGAATGGTCTGAACCAAATATTATATCTGAAGCTGATACCTTATTCATAAGATAACCAATTTTCTTTTTTGCATTGGAATGTATAAATAAGTTATTTAATTGAACAACAATTTTATGAAATATTTTTCAAAAGAATAATATAGATTTGGCAGAGACTATTAGAATCGCCAATATAATTATATTGCAACTTCAAAAATTAAAAAATAATATTGATCAATTTCATAAAATTTTTGTGAATGTAGAGGAGAAAGCTAAAATTATATGATTTTGAGATCCGCAAGGCTCGGCTTGCACCAAGACAAACGAATCGTTCTAATATAAATATCGAATCAATTGAGGGCTATTATAAAATAGAACTTTTGCACACATTCTTGATGAGTTGTCAACTTGACTCGTTTAGAGGACGAATATAACTAACTAGTATAAGATATTTGTTCTGTTTTTTATATTTTTTTATTTTAGACTTCCAACTTGAGTCGTGAATACGAATTATATACTTGAGTCGGCTAGAGGGCGAATAGTTCTATGAACTTGATTCGATTAGAGGACAAATGGTTCTATGAACATGAGTTGACTAGCGAATATTTCAAATTAGTTTTTATTAATTAAGATATTTGTTTTCTTATTTACATTTTTTTACTTTAGACTTTCAACTGAGTCGTGAAAAGAATTATATACTTGAGTCAACTAGAGGACGAAGAGTTCTATGAACTTGTCGACTAGAGGATTAAAATTTAAAATTAGTTATTATTAATTATTAAAACATCTGTTTTGTTTTGTAAATTTTTTTGCTTTAGACTTTCAACTTGAGTCGTGAATACGGGTTATCTTGAGTCGACTAAAAAACGAGTAGATTATTAGGAATGGGGATGATCGGGGTTAGATTAAATTTAGTCTAAAATATTTAATATATTGTTTAAAATATTTAAGGCTTTTATCAGAATTATAAATAATAACAATATAATATACCGATACCAACAAGAGCAGGGGGGGGGGGGTTACTGCTTAAAGCCTATTCATACTGTGATGTATATTACCTACTTTTTTGGATGAACCAGAGCTCTAATATGTTCAAACAAATATTTTGATTTTTTTTTCCGGGATAATTTTTTATCCCACAGAATTAATTTAGCTAGCTTACTATTTTACAAAGAAATTTTATATTTCGTTACTTAAACACAGGGATGCTAACCCGGTAAAATTTTACCCGGGTTCGCAAATCCTAACTTAGTAGCATCCAATATATTACATGTCTTTTTAAAAATTTTAAATAATCTATATTTTTAATATATAAAGAATTATGAAAATTTTCACAAAAAAAAATTATAGTCCTAATATTTCTTTCTAATATAGCACACACCTTCTTCAATTTTAATGCAAAATTAAAGAATTTTAAAATTTTCACATAGCATATTTATTATTTTTTAATAAAAAATAATATTTAAATTTCCCCGAGTTCAGTGACTTTTCTTACCTTTTTTAAAAATAAATAATTAAAAATAAATAAATAAAATATATATATATTTTTCTTTTACTTTTCTTTTAGGAACAATATGTATATTTATTATTTTTTAAAACAAATTTTCCCCCTCATAATTTCCGATTACAGTGAACGAGTATTATTATTAAATATACAATAAAAAGGGGTAAACTAAACAAAGTAAGATTTTATTTTAATTTTATAAATATTGAATTTAAATATGGACAAACAATTAATAAAGATTAAACGTCATGTTTAATTAATAAAAAGAAACTATGTTGTAAATTTATATTTTGTGATGAAAAATAATTTTTTTTGTCATCTTTAAGAATAGATCAATTTAAATGTATTGATATATAAATTAATACCAGGCTCGAAACTCTTTAAAAAACAATTAGAACCAGCCCGAACCAAAATTATATAGAAAATAGACCTGGGTCGGGCAGTGTTTTACAGATCTCTAACAGGAATACAATTTTTTGTGCTACCCTGTCCTTGCTGATTAGCAGAGTTGTTAAAGGATTCGAGCCAAATCCAGCTAAAATTTTTGTCCTGTTAGCATCCCTGTATTTAAGTAACGAAATATAAATTTCTTTGTAAAATAGTGAGCTAGCTAAATTAATTTTGTGGGATAAAAAATTATCCTGAAAAACAAAGAAGTCAATGTTTGTCTGAACATCCTAAGAGCTTGGTTCATCCAAAAAATGTCGGCAATATACATCACAGTGTGATTAGGTTTTAAGCAGTAACCCCCTGCCCCCTCGATTTTTATAATAAACATCTTATTGTTATAAGTGTATCAATATATTAAATTGTTATAATGTTTGTTCACAATTCTGATAGAAGCCTTAAATATTCTAAAAATATATGGGCCAGTCCATGTCAAATCGATTAAAAAGGGCACATTTTCGGCCGACCTCTTTTAAAATTGTTAAAAATTTCTGGAATTATTTAAATTGGTATATAAATGAGTAATCCGTTTATTTTAGCTCGCTAGCACGCCTGTTTCCCGAGATATAGAGGTTCAAAAGTGCAAAAAAGAGCCACTTTAAATCTGTAAAATTTTTAAAACACCTATATCTCAAAAACTATTTATAGTAAAAAAATGTATAATATATCATATTGTAGGTAAAAAAAATCTCTAAAGGGCTATTAAAAAAATAATAAAATTTGGCTCCAATTTGACTCTTTAACTTCTGGTTTACCTATCTTGCTTTACCTGTATTTTTAAGCAAAAAAAGGAGTTTGTTTTCAAAATCATTTTTTTGCTTTTTATTTAGACACCTTTTATAAATATATATACGATATCAAAACCTTGGCGACTAGATCTCTACTTTGTTACTATAGCAAATGACTTATTAGCTCGATAATGTATAACAGATGCAGTAAAATCGAATATTTTATTAGGCATAATATTATCGGTTATATTTTACAAAATAAACTGTTTAAAACGATCTCTCTTTCTGCGTAATATTTTTAACTTGTCCGTTCAGATTAATTTTAAATAATTCAACCCATCTGCAGCTTATTATTTTATCGTTTGTCTACCAATAACATTTTGGAGAGTGCAAAAACATATATTCTAGGTGCAGATCAATTAAAATTTTATTCTATATCAGAGATGGACGTACCAAATATTAAAATGTTTCAACCCATTTAATCTACAGAGACATGCTTATTATCGCTAGAATCTAAGAAAGATTCCACCCTGGGACCCAAAAAAATTACCATTCAATTTAGATATGTTAATATGTTCTTCATGCTAACAAAAATTAGCAAACATTCCTTATACTCAAATGACAATGTAGATATTGATTCTCACCCTCATATAATTAATCAAGAGGCTATTGATAACATTAGTATATCCCTACAAATGGGGAATCTCATTAAAAGAAAACGCTTATGTGAAAAGAAATATTCGAATTAAAAAATATCTAGAGTAAAAATAGTTTTAACGACTGAAATTATACCATTATCTTTCTTCATCAAATGATGAAAAATTCGATGAAATTTTAGATACCTTAAAAATTAAAAAAATTATATGAAAGATATTTATTATTAGAAATTTGTTTCATTATTAAATGTCTAATGGGCATTTGCCCACTCTGCCCCTCAGTTTAATTAGTATATTTAATAGAAATTTAAAATTTTTTAGTATAAAAAGTGAAAATATCCGGTTATTGATAAGTTAGCAGCAAAATTTTAACCATAATCAGTAATTTCATAAAGCGCCATTTATTTTATTCATCAATTTTTGAAGTCGATAGCGTCGCCAAGGTTTTGATATCGTATATATATTTAGCAAAGGTGTCTAAATAAAAAGCAATAAAAAAATTCAAAAACAAACTCCCTTTTTTGCTTAAAAACACAGGTAAAGCAAAATAGGTAAACCGGAAGTTAACGGTTCAAATTGGAGCCAATTTTTATTGTTATTTGATAGCTCTTTAGAGATTTTCCTTACCTACAATTTGATATATTATATAATAGTTTTTAAGATATAAGCATTTAAAAAATTTACAGATTCCAAAGTAGCTCTTTTTTGCACCTTTGAGCCCCTATATCTCAGGAACCAGGTGTGCTAGCGAGCTAAAATAAACGGCTTTCTTATTTTCTTAACTATCTAAATAATTCCTGAAATTTTTAACAATTTTAAAAGGGGTCGGCCGAATCGTGATCGATTTGACGTGGAATGGCCCATATTTAAAATTTTAGACTAAATTTAATTTAACCCCGATCTTCCCCATTGTTAATAATATACTCGTTTTCTAGTAGACTCAAGTATATAACTCGTATTCACGACTAAAATTAGATGTCTAAAGTAAAAAATATTTACAAAACAGAACAAATGCTTTATTAATTAATAAAGACCAATTTAAATAATTCGTCCCTAAAACTCAAATTGACGACTCAAGTTCATAAAACTATTCGTCCTCTAGTCGACTCAAATATATAATTCCTATCCACGACTCAAGTTGGAAGTCTAAAGTAAAAAAATATAAAAAACAGAACAAATATCTTAATTAATAACTAATTTGAAATATTCGTCCTCTAATTGACTCAGGTTGACGACTCAAGTTCATAGAATTATTCGTCCTCTAGCCGACTCAATTATATAATTCGTATTCACGGCATAAGTCGGAAGTAAAAAAATGTAAAAAAAACTATCTTAATTGATAATAACTAATTAGAAATATTAGTCCTCTAGTCGACTCCAGTTCATAGAACTATTCGTCCTCTAGTCGACTCAAGTATATAGACTTGAGTAGTCGACTAGAGACTTTGAGTTGAAGTTGGGTGAACTCGACTTTTTAACACTACATACAATCATAAATATTATTTCCAAATGAAACTTTTTTGTATAATTTTCTGCACATTTAAAAGGGTTAAACATTAGATCATCAAACTATTCATATCAAATAATATATTATAATAGTGCATTCATTGTAAATGAAGGTTTTAATTGAATTCATTTTTTAAAAAATAACTTATATTTACAATATTTTGATAGCTGGTAATAGAGCAATAATAATTTATGTTAATTTTTTTTAAATTTATGAATGTAGTACCATTAGAAGCAGATTTTTTTAAGAGGTTAGATATTGTAAAGGTTTTAAGGAGGGAAGGGGATTGACATCCAGTGAATATCCTGTCATGTAGATGCGGAGGAGGGGGGGGGGAGGGTTATTGAGGAGAAATCGGGGGAACACATGGAAGAGAATTGAAAGAAATCGGGAAGTGATGTGCAATGAGTTTGCTAAATAGGGAATCGAGTTGCGAGATAAAGGGGTGAAGAAAGGAGATACATTTAAAAGAAAATATTTTGAAAAAGGCGCATTAGAGTAGTTGGAAATGGAGTAGAGATCAATGTGAAGAAAAGGAGTTGCACAATAAAGATGGGGAGTTAGGAATGGCCCAAATGCGTAAAGGAGTGCGAAGATTGATGGTTATCAGGAAATTTTTGATGAAATGGAGGTTGATATTAAAATAGCAGAAGATTGTGTACCAAAATTTTGTGCGTTGCGATAAGTAACGCTTAAATGGAAGGTGGAGATAGAGTTGGATCAATGTGGGCGAAAAGGTTTTGTGTGTCCAGTGGAATATAAAAAGTGATCAACATCTTTGATGCTTGCAGAAAGCCAATCGGAAGATTAGATTTTGTGTAGATTTTCGGAGGACTTAAAATCCGTGGGTAGTTGAGGTAAGATATCCGTTACCATAGATAGAAGAGATATTGGCTAGTTTAAATTATGGTGTATATTTATCAAAAATGTATTTTACTTATGGACTATGTGTTAGTGACTGGCGCCTAAACAACATGAGCAGAGATTGGAAGAGGTATTTAAAAGAATTTAAAAAAAGGGTTTATGACCAAGGTTGCCCTGTCTCCCCCCATCAGCGGGAGACTTCCGCAATTTTTTAGTTTACACGCAGACATCTCTCTCCGGCAAAACTACAGCAATTAGAAATCTCCCGCAAATCTACCGCAATTTTTTAATTTCTCCTGCAATTTTTTTAATAGTATTTTAACGTTTTAATTAGTGATGTTAAAAGTTACTTTTGAAACATAACTAGTTACAGTTACTAGTTACATTGGCAAAAACATAACTAGTTACAGTTACTAGTTACATTTTTACAAAAGTAACTAGTTATTAGTTACAGTTATTTTCAAAAGTAACTAGTTACTTACTTTATACATCATTCATATGCGCATTATTTATTTATTGAATGCATTTATTTAATATAAAAAAAATTAGGATAAACAAAGTATAATCAGTTATTTAAAATAATATACAATTTATTTATATAAAAAAATATCGCAAAATTGAATATTTATATCGAATATAAAAATATATATTTGCAATGAAAAAAAAACATTTATTTTTCATAAAAATTAGAATCTAATAAATGTTTATTTGCTTTTAACAACAAATTAATTTCAAGGTTATTATCTAGGAGACGTGCTCGTTTATCTCCAAAAATGAGCTTACCTAGACTGAACAAGCGCTCTACGGGAGCACTTGATGTTAGAACAACATTATATTTAATAAAGAGTAATTTTAACTTTGGAAAATCGTTATATAAAGAAAAAGTGTTGTTACTTGTTAGATATGATAGAGTTTTCTATAAGTTCATTATCCAGAATATTTTGGCACTTTAGGTCAAAAAATCCAACTACATCAAGTGATGTTGTAATCATTTTTTTAAATTTGAGTAATGTGCTTATGATTTTGTTAGACTTGGTTCTTGTAAGTAATGATTAATAATTTAATATTAAATTCTAAAATAATCTGTCTTTGTTTTTCCTTATACTAAATTAAAAATTTTTTTTATTACGTATGATATGAAGTTCCAATGCTTGTTACTTGACGGGAAAAAATATATTGTGCTACATTTGTTACTTAAATTTGCTTACAAAATTTGAAGCCCAGCAGCAATGTAACAATTTAAGAAAAGAAAATCAATTTGAACGGGAAATTATAACAATCAGACATTTTCACAAAATTTTAAATTAATAAATTTAATTTAAAAAATAAATTTAATTTAAAATTAATTTATCACAACATATTAAAAATAAAATTAATTATTTAAATATATCTTTAAAAGTTACTAGTTACTTTGTTACTTTTGGTAGTTACATTTAAAAAATTATAACTAGTTACAGTTACTAGTTACAATTTTAAAAATATAACTAGTTACAGTTAATTTTTAGCCAAATATTTATTCGAAAAACATGTCTAGTTTGTAAATTTCTTTCTATCCTGTTTTATTTATATCCAATAATAAATCAACATCATTTCATTCATGTAAGTCAGTACAGGGGAGTATATCAACATCGATTGCAATACAAAAATATTCTCAAAAATAATAAATAATACAGATGCATACATTTGAGGAAATCATCATCTATCATGTAGTTCAACATTTACAGAGCTATATAATCACAATTTGGGTCGAATCTTTTTCTAATGATATTTAACGACTCCAATATAAGTGCAAACCTTCCTTGTGGCAGAACAAAAAGAGCAAGGCTCAAGTGTTTTAGTACCTGAATCATAGAGGTCAATTTTAGACGATTGGAAAGATGGGCATCCATATGCATTTCTAACAGATGCATCTAATAAGGGAAATATTAAAACATTTTTCTCGATCCTTCGCTATTTCAACAAGAATAAGAACATTTCAATAAAACTGTTAAAATTTATCCCTCTGATAGTAAAAAATCTAACAATGTAGCTAGCCACATAATGGTAAATTCAGGGTTATCAATGATTTGCATGTCAACTTTCTGCGCTGATAATGCCTCTATAAATTTTGGCAAACCAAAGTTACCGAATTGAGGCAGCACAATAATGAATTAATACCAATTGGCTGTATATGCCATATACTACATAATTCTTGCAAAAGGGAAATGAATGTACTATCTGTGGATGTCGAAATATTTGTGAGGAAATGTTTTAACGACTTTAGTTCATTAACTAAAAGAGTTAATGAATTAAAAGAGTTAGTGAAGGGGTCTGACTTGGAATGGTGTGAGTTGTTGCGATATATACCTAGCAGATGGCTGTCATTAATACCTGGCATCGATAGAATTTTAAAATTTTACAAACCCTTAAAAAAATACTTTTTAAGTAAAGATTTTAAAAGCTGTCCTAAAATTTCGAAAAATTTTTTCGAGTATGAAATGGCAGAATCATATTTGGGATTCGTTTTACATGTAGGAAATCTACTTTATGCAGTTAATATTCAGTTGCAATCAGAATATTCTTTATTAAAAAAGATTCACAAAATCATGCTACAACTCTGTTCATCTCTACAGTTAAAATTGATAATAAATTTTATGGCGCTATCGCTAAAAATATTATATTAAAATGTTCAAATAATACTCTAATATTTTTAAATGAAGCAGATATTTTTATTTAGACAATTTTAGAATATTTATAATCAAAATTTGATTTTGAGGAGATTGTAATTCTCTCTATCTTTTATGATTCGCAAAAATACTTAGTTAGATGGTCTAAAAGCAGAGGAGAAATGGGTAGAATTTTTACGTAATAAGATAAATCTCCATGCTTGGAAAAAATATGCAACTATGTCTTCTCCTTACCTCATTCTAATGCCTCCTAGCAAATTTTTAGCCTGATGAGGACTTCCTGGAAAAGAAGAGAAATCGGATTGCTTTAACAACATTAGATGCCGAGCTAATGGTTAAACAAATATATAATGTGTCATGCCTAGGAATTTAATAAATATCTCAATAACAACGGTAAACATTTAGTTCTATTATTTAAATTTCAAATAAAATATAATTAATGGCGCCATAAAATTTATTATCAATTTTTAACTGTAAAGATGAACACATCTGCAGCATAATTTTGTGCATCTTTGTTAAGATTCTTCTGATTGCAACTTCACATTAACAGCATGTAGTAGATTTCCTACGTGTGAAATCATTCATAAATATACCTCTGCCATTCATTATTGAAAATTTTTTTCAAAATGTTAGGACCACTAATCTTTATTTAAGAAATATTTTTTAAAGGTTTATAAAATTTTTTCTATCGATGGCGGGTATTAGGAACATATCGCAACCAACATTGTGCTGACTCAATTCTGTAAATACACTCTGTTTTACCAAATTCGCTGAGGCATAACCAGATCAGAAAGCTGACATACAATTTATTGATAATTTCGAATCTGCTATATTTACCATTATATGGTTAGCTATGTCTTTGGATTTTTCACTATTTGAAGGGAAAAAATTTAATTGTTTTATTGAAAAGACCTTAATTTTGTTGAAATAGCGGAGGATCAAATATTTCCCTTATTAAATGCATCTGTTAGAATTGCATATGTATGCCCATCTTTCAAAACATCAAAAATTGACCTCCTGGATTTAGGTCCTAAAACATTGATAGGCTTGCTCATTTTTGTTCTACAAGTATAGTTTTCATTTATATTAGAGTCGTTATATATTATGGGGAAAAGATTCTACCAACATTGTGATGATAAGTATCTCTTTGAATGTTGTACTACAAGGTAAGTGATTACAATTGCCGCAACTGTAATATTTCTTATTTTTGGAGTACCTTATAATGTATAACGTGATACGTGATAATTAAGCGCCTATCCCTATAATGTTATACACACACGGTAGATTTCTAATTGCAACTTAACTGAGGACATGCTTAATGATAAAGATAATGCATTTATGACTACTTTAAAAGTAAATGATGTTATAACAACGATGCAAGTCGACACAGGCTCCAAGTTCACCATAATACCTCAAGAAATGGCTAAAAAAGTTGGCATTAAAGAAATTAAAAAATTCAAGTTGCAACTTACCGCCTATAATGGAAACTTAATTAGATCATCGGCATTACAAAAGTCAAAGTGACTTATGAAGGTATCACGAAATATTTACAAGCGGTAGTTGTTGATTCAAGAAAAAATGCCTTGTTGGGACGTACATGGATCAACGCCTTCTAGAATATTTTTAATAAATTTATATCAAATATTGATACCAATTACGAAGATGAAATAAAAAACTGATTAAAGAGTGCGAATCCAAATTAACTAACGGACCATCTAAATTAACTAACGGACCAATTAACAAATAAAGTGTCTAACTACATTTAAGAAGAGATGCCCAACCTAAAATTATACCACCTAGACGTATACTCTTTGCAAAGATTGATCTTGTGGGCAAAGAATTTAATAAATAGATACACGATAAAATTATTGAGCCGGTGAATAATGTTCGATGGGCAAGTCCTATTACCGCTGTCTACAAAGATGATGGGAGCATTAGGCTTTGCGCTGATTTTAAGGACACTGTAAACCAAGTTCTAGAAGATTTTAGATATCCGCTTCCACGAATAAATGATCTAATAGCTAAACTTTCAGAAGGAAAGAAATTTACCAAGATCGATTTTAAAAATGCTTTCTTACAGGTTCCGATTGATAAAAGTTGCAGAAATATTTTGACTATATCCACGCATAAGGGATATTACCGATTTATTAAACTTCCTTTTGGGCTAAAGACCTCATCTGCAATCTTTCAACAGATCATGGATCAGATCTTCGGTGACATGAAAGATGCCATATTTTATATTAATGATTTACTTATAACCTGACAAAACGTTGAAGCTCATCTAAAAAACATAAAAAAGTACCAAACTTCATCAAAAGCATTTTCTTTAAAAATAATGTGAGATTCCTGGGTCATGATATTGATTCCAAGGGGATTCATGCTAACCACGACGAAGCAATAGTGAATATGCCAGAACCAAAATCAGCTGCTGAATTATCAACATTTCTGAGAATTGGCTACTACAGAAAATTTTTGAACAATTTTGCAGAAATAGCTGATTCTCTTTAAAAATCGTCAATAAATAAAATGGGGAACACTCTAGAAAATTTAAGGATCTAAAGAGGTTGATTAGTCTTCCTCTTGCCTCTTATTTTAATCCTGAATTACCTATAAGAATTGCTACTGACGCATCTAAATGTGGTTTATGACCTGTATTATTTCATACTGAAAAAGATGGCAAAGAAAAACCAATAGCTTTTGCGTCGAGAACTTTATTAAAATCCGAAATGAACTATACCAATATTGAGCGTGAGGCTCTCGCTATTATGTTTGCCATAAAGAGGTTCCAAGAATACTTAATCGGCACCAAGTTTACAATTATTACTGACCATAAACATCTAGTCCACATCTTCACCAAGGGTCTTAAGGACAATAGTACTATGTTCACAAGACTGCAGAAGTGGAACATAATATTAGGAGGTTATGATTTCAATATAAAGTATAAAGCCGGTAAATATAATGTTGTTCCTGATTGTCTCTCGAGATTACCACAAGAATGTCACGATGAAGTTGTTGAAAATATCACAATTATAAATAACTTTAGGGATATACCTATCAATTTTAATAAAATACATGATGAAACCTTCAAAGATATTGAATTAAAACAAGTCATCAATGATATTAAGAACAACGAGCCTATAAAGAACAATATCTATAGAAATATTGAATTGAAATTGAATATAATTAAGGATTGTCTTTACAAGAGCAACAAAATCATGATTCCGTCTTCTATAAGAAAAAATGTACTACAGTCATTACTTGAAGGTCATTTGGGAGCAGAAAAAATCAAATCCTTAGCCAAAGATTATATGTGGTGGTCTGGTATAAATAATGATATAGACATGGAAGTGAAAAGTTGTGACGATTGTAACATATATCATGACAATCCTAAAAAGATACAAAAACTATGGGTTTCGGCAACCAAACCATTTGAAAGGATACACATAGATTTGCGGGTCCATTTTTCACAAAAAATTGGTTGATAATAGTCGATGCCTATAGCAAATTTCCAATTATTGTTTCTGTTAAAAATATTACGATCGATATCAATTTAAAAGAAATTTTCAAAACTACTTTGTTATATGGAACTGAAACTAGTTACTGATAACGGCACTAATTTCACAAGTAATGATTTTGAAAAATTTTGCAATGATTATGGTATTAAACATGTACTCACGTCCGCATACCACCAGCAATCCAATAACCAGGTAGAACGTATGGTAAGAACATTCAAACACATATGAAAAGAAATACAAAAATTGACTTAGATACTTCACTTTACAAATTTTTATTCAATTATAGAAACACGCGAAATGATACTATAGGAGTTACACCTTCCAATAGAATGTTCAATCGCGACATTAGGGTTAAATGCGACTTATTAAAACCGTTGGATGTAAAGGAAAATAAAATCCGTTTCACCACCACTCAATAGAACCTCGGAGATTCTGTTTGTTACAAAATACAAGGTGATAACAAATGGTGGAAAAGCATAGTCACACACAAAGAAAGTGATATAATGTTCCAAATTAAGACAGATAAAGGTATTTTGAGGAGACACCTAGATCAATTAAGAATAAGAAATTGTTTTAACACACTTATTAATCATGATTTCAACTATAAGAATTCTTTTAAGGAGGGAAGCGTGGACAAAATTATAAAAACTACTGATAAAAATTATATAACACCGATTTCTAGACCAATACAAATTAAACAAAAACAGGGGCGTCGCTAGCCTTTACAATCTCAGGGGGCTCAAATAAAAAAATTTTATGGGGGCGCCCAAATTTGCGGGCCTTCGGCCCGATTTTGCCCCCTTCGGCCGGGTTATATATTAATATATTTTTAAAAATTACTAAGGATTATTCTTATTTTCATATTTTGTTTTTTATTATATTATACGTACAAAATAAACTAGAATATAAATAATTAAGACTAGAATATTGATCATTAAATTAGAATATAAATATCATTAAGACTAGAATATAAATAATTAAGACTAGAATATAAATATTTAAAACTAGAATATAAATAATTAAAACAATACATTTCTACAAATTTTTCAATACATAATCGATTTACTACAGTATAAAGTATTTTAAATTGCTGATATAAAAAATTTCGCGTCTAAAGAATTACAAGTGATAAAACCGATTAATTAATTTATACATATGCCTCAATTGTTAATGTTTTTATCATAAGGCAATATAATTCTAAGCAACTAACATTAACAAAAGGTCATGAAACTAATATAACTCTCTCTTACCATTTTAGACAAAGTTTTATAGAATGGACTAATAAGGAAAAATTTATAGGCCTAACCAAATCAACAATTCTTGAAGAAGAGAATATAAACGACCAATCCAAATCATAAAACTATATGGTGGTTAGAGCTTCCTCTTAGATGACATGATGGAAGCTAGATAAGTAATCGAGAAAATTATTGGGAGATATTAAATTTCTAAAAGATTATCTTCCATTTTTAATCCTATATAAACTACTGGACAGTTGATCATTGTTGCTCATCTTAATTATGCAATCATATGCTCTCAGCAGCTGTAGTAATAATATTAAATTACATAGCCACACAAATAATAGATGCTGGTTAATTTGCAGTCATAGCCATGACATACACGATGTTAACTCATATCAAAATCTAGTATGTTAGATATATTGATAAAGCAAAAACACCTAAAATCTTGGAAGAAATTATGTTTAGAAGAAATTATGCAAATATATTGAAACCTTGAGTTATTTACAATTTAAGTGTGCCAAATTAGAAATAAATAATTTGGGAGCTAGAAAATAAGTACCAAAGTGATATGATGAAAGCAATTAAGATCTTATATATTATTGTATTGTCAATGTATTCAAATATTTTTAATTAAATTTTTCAGAAACTTTGGTAATATCAAAAGAAAGCATTTACTGTTTTTTTCTAATTTTTTCCTATCTCAAAAAGAATTTTTTATAAGCACCATGTCTTTTAGCTAATTTTGGATATGAAAAAAATTATAAAATAAATAATAAACGATATATTTACTCGCAGATAACGCCTAAAATTGCGTTTCAAAAATTATAAGGTTAAATTATTTATAAATTAAGTTCTCTACGCCGGCTAGTCATTATTGCATATTCATCTATAATGTGATCTATAGGAATGGTATTAATAATATTTTTTTCTATGCTCAATAGAGCCAACGAATTTAATCGTTCCTGACCCATTGTCGATCGAAGATATGTTTTCACCCGTTTTAATGATGAAAACGATCTTTCACATGAGCAGGAATTAAAAGGTATAGTTAACGCAATTTTAAGGCAATTAAATATACGAGGGAATATATCTATGGGTAAGATTTTTATCAAATCTATTATTGATTTACACGTAGATTCGTGTTTTTTATTATAGGTTAAAATATAAGCCTTTAATATTATGTATTCTTCAATTGGATCAGGAAGATTATAATGTAAGATAAATGGTTTAATGATATCATTATTTAAAAAAAGGGGGGAGGAGGGATGTAAAGCATTTATAGCTATTAAAATATCTGCGTTTTCTTGGCAAAATCTCTTTTTTAATTCATTTATCATAATATCCAAAATTGGATAAAAGACATGACACTTATAAAAAGTTTCTGTTTGATCAGAATGATTAGAAGAAACAATATCATCTATTTGAATATAATTATTCAAAATGGTAGAAGGTATATTTGCTCTTTTATTTGTTATTTTTATATTATATAAATTGCAAAATATATTTACTTCGGTAAATAATGAAGAAAAATACGAATTATTTCTTAAATTTGACAAAGAACTGATAAGAGACTCAATAAGAGCCAATGCTGTTGATATGTCCGAATCTGATTTTTGCAAAAAATAGAAATATTGGAACACATAGATAATAATTTTTGGAATATAAACATACACATAATTGTATATATAAATTAATTTTTTACCTATTTTCTTTCCTTCTGTACTTACATTATTTACAATCATGTCATTCACAATATTTTCTTCATTATTCAATGAATCTAAATAAGATTAATTTTAAAATGTATTTCTTTTCAGTGTATTTATTTTTGTAAATATAATAAATAAAAAGTAATATTCCATATTATAGTGTCCATTTTCCAAATATATATATAAATAAGCAAACTATTCTAAATTTATTTACCATTTTTATTAAAATATAGTTTATTATTAAGTTAGGATAAACAAATAAATATATAATTATCAAATTATGAAAGAATGAAAGAATGATTGAGTAAACAATTTAGCCAATATTATCTTTATTAATGTAAAAAGAATAATAGTGTATGATTTTTTAAGATATTGACTATTTATATAGAAAATATTTACTATGTTTTATTTAGCTAATATTTTGACATCACCTTATGTGATTATAATAGAAAAATTTAAAAAAATTTTTCCATTTCTAGTGTCCTGCTCCTGAAAGGTGAAAATATATTGTAAAGCAATTTTTGCTTAACTTGAAAACTAAAGAGATCAATATTGTTTAATACTCTGGTGAAAAATGACTTAAATAGAAATTCTATAGAAATTAGGCAAATTTGGGAGGAAATAGGAAAAACATATAACTTCAATTATGATCAAGTGAAAAAGAAACCTTCCATTAAAATAGATAATTAACTAATAAATTTTTATTTTTTAAAACTTAAATGTCCAAAGTGTTTTGTTAATAATTTGTGAAAATTTTAAGGATTTTTTAAAAACATTTTGGACACAGACTTATATATAAATTTATTTACCTATTTTCTTTCTTTTAACATTTTTGTTTTCAATATTTATATCTTTTAAAACTACAATTAATCGTCTTTCAACTAAATCAAAGTTTGAATTTTAAAAACTGTATAAAATATACTTTGTTCATCACCAGCTTTATTATTGAATCCTCTTCCTTGGTCCTCAAGATTATTGCTACTTTTATCTTTAGTTTTTTTCATAAAGTCTTTAATGCTTAAATTTTTAAATCGCAAAGTCATTTTATTTAAATAGTGATTTTAAACTTGGCTTACAATATTAAATTTGTTAATTTTCAATTAATAAATCTTTATATTTATTTAATTAGGGTTATATAATAATTTAATTAATAAAAATCAATTAAACTTCAACTGTTAATGCTAAATTGATATTTAAACATTATGCATGGTATTGATATTTTATTTTTAACAAAGAATTTGATTGCAAGCTGACATAGTGAAAATATAATTTATATGTATTAATCTAATCTAATAAAATTTAGATAGTCTTATTAATTTTTAAATAATAAAATTAAATCTATATATTACTTAAAAGAATTATAATAAACAGGGGACAATCAAAAAAAGTTCTTTTTAGTTTAAGGGGATATTAAGGAATCATTAAAAAATAATTTTTTTTGCTTCAGGGGGCTATTCAAATTTTTCAGGGGGCTTGAGCCCCTGCGCCCCCCCCCCCCTAGTGACGCCACTGAACAAAAACCTGCTTATTTAAAAGGCTATTTAATTAAAATATAAAAATATATAAAACTAATATTGGACACTAAAACGCGAGAAATAAATTAAACACTAAAAAGCTAAAAATAAATTAAACACTAAAACGCGAGAAATAAATTAAACACTAAAACGCAAAAAAGTAAACGCTAAAAATATTATATAACATTATTGATTTATGATTCTTCACTTATTCTAATATCCAATTTGATCAATTATTATTCCTAATTATTCACGACTGTAGGATGATAATAATTTTAAAATTGATAATAATAACGACTGAGTACTACGAGCAAGCTACATGACAAAATCATGATTATTGAGGACAACTTACGATAAGGATATCAAACTTACTATTTAAGCAAACCTACGTGCAAACTCAAAGAAGATTTAAACAAATCGACGTACAAACACAATAATCGATTTGGACAAGCCAACGATTACAATGACTTTTGCAACAACTTGAACAATCAAAACCATTACATTAATTAACCATTTGGTCAACAAGCTCTCGATGACACAAGAAATCTTATAAAAAGCTTTCCAGAACAGAGAGATTGTTGATTAATGATATTTAATTTATTTTACAGTTATTCAAATTATACTTTTACTTTTATTTTTACTTTTCATAATTTAACCTTGTCTTATAAATTTGTGATTTATATATTCTAATTTCTAGATATAAAAATGTATATATATTAACATTTTAAGAGAAAAGTTTTTTTTAGAATAAAATTATATAGATCACCTAAACCATAGTTATCATTTTATAACAAAAACCAATTTTAAAAGCCATTTATTTATAAATTTTTGTGAAGATCATGAGATATTTGTCATTACTACTTGCTAACTATACATTCCCACCATTAATCGCCACAACTTTAACATCGTTCGGCTCTCATGTCATGGCCTTTATTAAAAAGCTAGGGCACCGGATCTCTGCTAGACTGAGGATTCCAATTAGGGATACAACCTACATCAGAGGTTGGAGCTAAACATGATAAAGTGAAATTATATCAGCTTTATACTTTCAATGACCTGGTGGAATATCCTGTGCATAGGATAGACTTAAGCTATTTATTTAGCCCCCAATTATAACGTTAGCGCTAAAAAGAAACTTAGATCACAATAAAAGATAGCAAAAATTAATTACAAAAATAAAAACGTGACTAAAGATGCGCAGAAGTCGAGAAGATCAGGGGCCACCAAAGTAAAGCCAATGCTACTTTTTATATGAAGAATTCACAAATTTTCGCTTGCTTAAATTATTAATATTATATTAATTTATAATTACCATCTTTATTACTAAAATTGGATCCTTAAACGAAGTTAATTTAAAAACAACAACAAATTTTTAAAAAATTGCAAAAAAATAAATTGTGGTAATAACGCTATTAATTCAATACCAAGCACACAAATTTATAGAAGAGGGAGAGGTGACGAACAAGTACGAAATCAAATTCAAGAAGTATACAATTTCAAGATCAAAGTGGTAATAATCAAAGACCAATCACAAATAAAATATTGTCTAAAAAATTTCAAAATTTCTTAATGGATATAAAAATAGATTTAAAAATTATAAATAAATTTTAAATTTAAAAAAAAATTAACTTTAAAATAAGTAAAAAACGCTATAACTTAAACGTGATATAAACTGTGAAATATAAAATTTAGCTCACATAATGTATAAATAATTTTTTTTTGTTGAAAATTGATGGAAATTGACGAGATGAATAGTGGAAATTTGACGAAATGATAACAATCAATCTCAACAATAGACAAACAAGCAACGATCAATAAAGAAACCAGACAAACAATAAGATGATAGAGGATGCGTGAAACTAAAGAAGAAGAAAAAAGAGAGAAATGTTAAATTTCATCCTTTATTTCACTTTATATTAACCAAAAAATATTAAAAAACATATTACTTACGCGAAATATTTTATTAAAATATCATCATTTATTTTATTTTATATAAAAAATAACTTGCACGAAATATTTCAACATCCTAGAAAATATTTTGTTTTACATTTATATTAAGGTAATTAATTTATTAAGTTTGGAAGGATTATTATTTTGAAGAACAAATTGTTTTATCTCCAGATTTTAGTAAGTCTACATTATGTAAAATTTTAGTTTTGAAATATATATCTTATGATGTATTTAACTTCATATTAGTAGACTTCTAGTTCACATCTCTGAGATAATTAATTTAATTAACAGCTATTAAATGGACCAATCAGAAAGTGCACGAATTTACGATCAAATGACCTTACTATCAGTTAGGCAATACCCATATTTATGGTAGAACCAAATTTAATAAATTTATCTGTGATTCAAAGTGAAGATTCTTTAGCTTTATCTCTTATTCAAACAGCCAAAAATGTTGCACATTATAAATTTATTAAAAATGAATGGATTGAAACAAATATTAAAGGTGTTTTATTTATTTATAAACGAACTGAAGTTCCTTATACCAGTCTTTTTATTTTAAATCGTCTACAAGTTAAGAATTTAATACAACCTCTTACAAAAGATTTGGAATTTGAATTGAAAGAACCATATATATTTTATAAAATTAACAAGAATGAGCAAGAAATATATGGAATATGGTTCTCTAATACAAAGGAATGCCAATGCATTTATTTACTTTTAAAAATGCTCACAGATCACTCTCGCCTAAAAAATAATAATTCATTAGAAAAATTTGAAGATATTCCTATATGTATTGAAAGTTTATTAAATAGCTCAAATGTGATCGAAAAAGAAAATTCAAAAATAGTTAATATAACTAATAAGTTCTTCAAAGAAAACACAATTAATGATAATGAAAAGGAGGAGCTAACAAGTTTAAATCGTAGTTTATTTAAACCAGTACCACTTATGCCTATTCTTAATGTTCTGAATCAGGATATTGAAAAAAAATCAAACAAAATTTTGCAAAAGGATCAACTTAAGAATACAATAATTTACCTTTTGCAAAATGATAAAAAATTTTTGGACCAAATTTATGATACATATGTTGAAGTTATGGATAATAATGCTTAATGAAGTCATTGATAATTTTAATTTCAAGATGCATTTAACTCAAATTAGTAAGGATCTCATGAAATTATTATCATGCTTTTATAGAGTTTTTAATTTTATTGTACTATTATAATTATAGTCATGTTTAGTGTTATCATTGTTATTTTTTAAACAAAAAAATCGTATAGTGAAACTTTTAATATATTTCTAATAAAAGGTATAGCTTACATAGTAAATGACTATATATTTTTATTATTAACTATATTAAATTTGAAAAAGCTTATATTAACTTTGTGTAATGATTAACCATGATTTAAATAAATAAAATAATTATAAAAAAAACTTGAGAATAATTATTCTTACATAATTAGGCTTAAATGTAAAATTATATTATTCATATTATTAGCCATACTGAGTGGGAAAAGTCATCACATTGATCCTCCTTGAAAATATTTTCAAAATTTTATAATGTGTTCAGACCAGACCAATTTTTTTATGACAAATCATATAAATATTGCCTAAGGCCTTTTATCATCATCATTAATTATTGTATATATTGTTAAAGTAATACACTGTATCCAATACATTTTTGCTTATCAAATTGTAAGGGTTAACAATTAATTTTAATCAAATACTAATATTTTAAAAAATTTTTGCTTAAATTCTTTAGATAATTTAATAAATAAAATATAAGAATCAAAAATAATAAATAAAAATATATTTAAAAAACATCAATTAAAAAACAAAAATTATTTAACTTAAATCAGTTTATCTTAATGGACCATGTATGTAAATACAGTTGAATCAGCAAATTTTGATTTCTTGTCATTAGTAAAACAATTCCTTTGGGTCATCTGTGTTTACATAGACCTTTTGCCCTATTGTTTTGAAAATGTTAGCTCTTGAGATACAAATGAACCACAAGTATCTGAAACCACCAATAGTAAGATGTCCATTATTAGTTTTTTTAATTTCTGCTCTTGTGATAGAGTTGGTGGAAAAGGATGTGGCAAAACAATTAGAGAAGTATAGATTTCAATTGCAAAGATATATTTCTTATATCTCAATATAATATTACCATGCAAATAAAAGGTTAATGCTATAGAAGCTCCAGACATCTAATTGTTGAAAAAACATATATTGATAAGCCATGAATGAAATTAGGTTTTAATATAATCTGATGCTATATGCATACTGGTTTTTAAAAACAAATCTAACTACTTGATATCAGTTGGAAAGAAAGTCATTCTAAATATTCTATTGTGAAAATCCTGATACAAATAAAACTTTTATTTTTTTGGGCATGACTAAAATACGCATCATCAGTCAAACGGGTTTAATTTATATAATATTAATAAAAAATCTTATTTAGCTTTATAAGATGAGTTAAGAAATGTTTTTTATGATTTAAAAAAAATGATAACTTAGTAAATTTTTTAAAAATTATTTTTTTACATCAAAAAACTACGCGTCCCCGGTCAAGATACATTTTTTTAAAAAAAATAAAAGCAGATTCATATTTAGCTCATTAAATGAATATAGAAAATGTTTTTTATGATTTAAAAAAAATGATAACTTAGTAAAATTTAAAAAAAAATTTTTTTTTAAATTAAAAACTACGCGTCCCCGGTCAAGATACATTTTTTTTAAAAAAATAAAAGCAGATTCATATTTAGCTCATTAAATGGATATAGAAAATGTTTTTTTTGACTTAAAAAAAAGTGGTAACTTAGTAAAGTTTTCAAAATACTAATTTTTACATAAAAACATTACACGTCCCCGGTCAAGATACATTTTTTTAATAAAAATAAAAGCAGATTCATATTTAGCTCATTAAATGGATACAGAAAATGTATTTTTTTATTTAAAAAAAGTGGTAACAGTAAAATTTTGAAAAAACACTTTTTTTCTTCATTTTTTGACTAAAATACGCGTCCCTACCCGTCCCCGGTCAAGATAGATTATTTTTATAAAAATGAATATAGAATCGTGTATAGTTTTTCAAGGAGATTCCGAAAATGGTATTTATATATATATTTTTTTAAAAATTATTTTTCGAAAAATTTTTTTTTTGACTAAACTACGCGTCCCCGGTCAAGATACATTTTTTTAAAAAAAATAAAAGCAGATTCATATTTAGCTCATTAAATGGATACAGAAAATGTTTTTTTGATTTAAAAAAAAAGTGGTAACTTAGTAAAATTTTGAAAAAACACTTCTTTTTTTCATTTTTTGACTAAAATACGCGTCCCTATGCGTCCTCGGTCAAGATAGATTATTTTTATAAAAATGAATATGGAATCGAAATTATTAATACCATTTTCGGAATCTCCTTAAAAAACTATACACGATTCTATATTCATTTTTATAAAAATAATCTATCTTGACTGGGGACGCGTATTTTAGTCAAAAAATGAAAAAAAAGAAGTGTTTTTTTTAAATTTTACTAAGTTACCACTTTTTTTTAAAATAAAAAAAACATTTTCTGTATCCATTTAATGAGCTAAATATGAATCTGCTTCTATTTTTAAAATAAAATGTATCTTGACCGGGCGCAGGGACGCGTATTTTAGTCAAAAAATGAAGAAAAAAAGTGTTTTTTCAAAATTTTACTAAGTTACCACTTTTTTTAAATAAAAAAAAACATTTTCTGTATCCATTTAATGAGCTAAATATGAATTTGCTTTTATTTTTTTTAAAAAAAATGTATCTGACCGGAGACGCGTAGTTTTTTTATGTAAAAAATTAGTATTTTAAAAATTTTACTAAGTTACCACTTTTTTTAAAAATCTTTTCTATATCCATTTAATGAGCTAAATATGAATCTGCTTTTATTTTTTTAAAAAAAATGTATCTTGACCGGGGACGCGTAGTTTTTAATTTAAAAAAATAATTTTTTAAAAATTTACTAAGTTATCAATTTTTTTTAAATCATAAAAAACATTTTCTATATTCATTTAATGAGCTAAATATGAATCTGCTTTTATTTTTTAAAAAAAAATGTATCTTGACCGGGGACGCGTAGTTTTTTGATGTAAAATAATAATTTTTTAAAAAATTTACTAAGTTATCATTTTTTTTTAAATCATAAAAAACATTTTTTAACTCATCTTATAAAGCTAAATAAGATTTTTTATTAATATTATATAAATTAAACCCGTTTGACCGGGGACGCATAGAGACGCGTAGTTTTCGGGGACGCGTATTTTAGTCATGCCGATTTTTTTGGCCAATAAAATAATTGTAGTATTATTTTTAATTTTGGCTACTGTTATTTCCTTTAATTTTGGCTACTGTTATTTCCTAACATAAAACTCTTAATTTTAACATTTTTTGATTGAAAAGTTTTTTTTACCAATTGTTGTGTTCTCAAAATCAAACTTTTTTAGAATCACCCCTTTCCTCTCTCTTTCTAATAAAATATTACACAAATCAAATAAGCAACATGGTTTTAAAAATGTTTATGTTGTGATTTGACCAAATTAAAAGAAATATTAAATTGTATTTTAATTTGTTTATTATTTAATTATGGTTTTGTATCACAAAAGTATGACAACAAGATACTTTCACCAACCCATTTCTTATCCTATCTTCTAAATCCGGAATATGTTTCAAATTTAACAGACAATGAGACTAAACTGGCAATGAAATGTGCCTATTATACATATCTTGGTAAAATTTCAGGTTAAAAATTTATGTCATTTAGAATTAAATTTATGTCATTTGAATGTTTAAATAAATATAAATTTTCTCAACTTGCAATTCCTACATTATCTTTTCAAAATATGAAAAATTAAGTATATTAGTCGTAATTAGGGCTGGGAACCATTATTAAAAACCAAAGATAAACTATATATTGTATTGCTATTGGGTCTAAAATATTGGCATTGGTTTAAACAATATTTTCTATTTCTTGTATTGGTATTGCTATTGGTTTATATTGGTATTGGTTTAAATTCAAATTATTAATTACTAATTAATAGATTAGAAATCGTGATTTAAAAAACCCGTAATTTCAGTTTTAAATGAACATGGAAGAAAAAAATCATGAGCATTACCATAAAACGTAGTCGTAGACAGGGGGGGGCAAGGGGAAATACCCCCCACCCCCACACTTCAGTAATTTATCCTTTTTGTGAATATCACTTTAATCTAATAAAAAATATCCCCCTTAGTCCCCCCACCACTCCCTGACCCTTAAAAATGTATGCATATATCTTAAACAATAATTTGAAAGAAAGAATGTAAAAGTATATATTTTTTTTATAAAACTATTCATCATAATTCATACATTTTTGAAAAAAATCATTTATATATAGAAAAAGTGAGCCAAATGTTTTTTAAAAAATGGAATATAAGCCAAAGATAAGTCTTAAGACAAAAGTGAAATGTATTTTAATTATAAAATAATATAATCAATGATATATATAATAGATTGGCGATTCATTCATTCAAAGCATTATAAAAGTGTCCACACATTGTAATCAGCTGTAGCGCCATTTTGTAGTATCCATTATTTGTCAGCAAGAAATATTAATATATAGAAAACAAGTCTACTTACGATAATTTTTTAATTTATTTATCTTAATAAAAGTAAAATATAATTATAAAACTATTGATAAAATTAAATCATAAATTAAATAAAAAAATTAAAGTAGAATACAAACAGTGGAATATTATATGTCGTAGATTTACAGTATATCTAATTTTATTTATTATCATATGACAATCAAGTAATTTTTACCAAATTAGCGAATTATATATTTTACAGAAAACTATAAAATATTGATAAGGAAAGGACATCAGGAAATATCTTTTAAAAACATTTTGAATGCAAATTATTGCTATATTTATTATCAAGAGCATTGATTAGTAAAATTTGTTAAAATATTAACTGTTGTAATATATTCTCTAACTGTCAAATATGTCTGTAAAAGTGGAATTTTACATAATATTTTGTAATTAATTCTATATATTATCAACTATATGTCTTTTTTTTTATAAATAAATTTCTTATATTTGTTTGGAATAAATTATTACCATGCTTTTATATTAATGTATATACAAGTAATTTATTATATTTTATATAAACTAATAAAAATATATTTCATATTTGTTATTTTTTTTTATTAAAAAAAACTTCCTATCTTGTAAAAATATTTGATGACTATATATAGACAAAGGTAAACCGGCTGAAGGCCAGGCAAAAGCGGGCCGAAGGCCCGCCCCAAATGGGGTCTGGGGACGAAGCCCCAGTAATTTTTTAATTCCCCCCCCCCTTAGGAAAATCCTGGCTACGCCTATGCCATTAAAACAGGGAGAAAGTAAAAAAATATACCACGATATAACTCCACAATAAAACCAAATAATTATATGTATTTCTCTATTTATAAATTGGTATTGGTTAATATTGTATTTAAACAATATATCAAACCAATATATTTAGGTACAATAATATTAAATTATATATTGGATTGGTATTGTAAACCAATATATATTGGTCCCACCCCTAGTCCTAATTATCATTACTTGTAAATTATAATTGAAGGATTTTTTAATATGCAAATTTGTTAAAATTATAGCTGAAATGATACAGTGGAGCTAGAATGTGTTGGGTCTATGACTCAGCTCAAAACTGTTTGAAATCATCAATGCTGGACCTTCATCAGACACTATTGTATCAGGTAAACCGAATCGGGTCTATAATTGCCTATTAACAATTTTTGTGGTATATCCATATACCTCTGCATATTTTACCCATTTTGACTATGAATCCACCACTGAAAAGTATTATTTTTTAAACAAATCTTTCGATATGTTTAAAATGAGAAATCAAAAATGCAATCTTAATATTAAATTTTCACGTTTATATTAAAGTTTTTAATTTTGTAATTGCCATTTTTTTGTATAATATATTAAACTAATAAAGTTAACATCCCTTAGATTTTAAATTGGCAACCTCTGTTATAATATTACATGTTAAGAATTCAATTTAAAACATTTAAATAAACTTAGAAAATATTTCTCAACATGCAATTCTTACATTAGCTTTTCATAATATGAAATATTAATTTCATTAAGAATCAAATTTAAGTCATTTGAATTGTTTAAATAAACAGTAAACTTATCTCCACCTGCAATTCCTACATTATCTTTTCATAATATGAAGTATATTATTAATAAGTGATTTATGTTTTTATGCTAAATAATTCGTTTAAATAAACTTGACAAATATTTCTCAAATTACAATTCCTATATTATCTTTCATAATAGAAAAATTCTTATATAGAAAATTTTATTCATGTTAATAAATAAATTGCCTAAAGTTGGCTTTATATAAGATCATTTGCATTTCTATGCTGAACTCAGGGTTGTCAGATTTTTTTCACTCAAGAACCTGAGTTATTCTTTTTATAATAAGAGAACGCAGAGGTAACATTGCAGGTCCAACCTGGATTTATAAGAAAATTTATTTTTTGGTCCCGTCCAGGTTTTATAATTTTAGGCTCAGCCCTGATTTAAAAAAAAAATTTCGGCTCAATTTTTTCTAAGGCCTGATTTAAAAAAATATATACCTATTGGACATTTTACAGATCGTTTTTCACGGAATATAAAATCCATATAATAACTTTTCAAATTATAATTTCCCTATTTGATGTAAAAGGAGTGAATTACAATCACCACATTTTCTATTTGACTAATCGATGGTAATTCCTATATTTACTGTTCCTCTTGAAATTTAATAGTCATATAATACAAGTATCAGTCATTTTGTGTTTTCTTCCTGGCATATGTAATAGCCTGAATTTGGGACGGAGAAAAAGAGAGATAAAATGATACTTTTGTTATGTAGGATAAAAAAAAAGGATAAAAAGAATTGTTATAATAATATAAAAAGAGAAGTTAAGAAAAATGACAAGGAAGATAAATAAATTATTTTTAAAAAGATAAAAAAGAATGATCGGGAATGATAAGAAATTTTTTTTAAAAAATAAAGATTAAAATGACTTATAAAGAGATCGTAAAAAGTTAGATATAAAATAAAAAGGAAAAATAAAAAATTTGTTAAGTAAATTTATAATTATTTATTAATGTTGTGATATTCAAATTAATATTCTTTATATAGATATTTTATTATGCAAATTATATAGATACGAGATATTAATTTGTAGAATTATTACGATATTAAATATGATGTTTGTTTAGAATTCATATTATAGACTAAGTAAATGAGAATATTTACAAAGAAAAAAGGATCAAAGATGTTAATATAAAAAAATTATTAATTTTTCTTGTACGTTTCTTTGCAATCATTATTCACTTTTTTATTCTGGGATTGTTTTTATAACTTTAATTTTTTTATACGTTTACTTTTATGGTTTTAGATTATGATTTACTAGATGAATAAATATTATTGAACTTG
Source organism: Gordionus sp. m RMFG-2023 (assembly GCF_954871325.1). Lineage (NCBI taxonomy): Eukaryota > Metazoa > Nematomorpha > Gordioida > Chordodea > Parachordodidae > Gordionus > Gordionus sp. m RMFG-2023. The sequence continues at coordinate 27,793,733 of NC_088776.1, forward strand.
TTTTGATAATAATATTCATTTTAGAATCCAAATCAATATTTTTACATCTTTGGACCTTTCATTCTTCAATCCTTTCATCTTCTCCAATGGATTTCGCAAACAATCATTTCTTACAATTAAAATATTTAAAAAATAACGATTTTCCTTTTTTAATTTATTCTTTTTCTAAGCCTTCAGAACCTTTTCCTTTTTGATCGGATCTTTTCCATTTTTGTTTGACACTTTTCCTTTTTTGATCAGACCTAATCCTAAGCCTTTGGTATTTTTCCTTTTTTGATTAGATCTTTCCATTTTTGATTGGACCTTACCTTTTTTGATCAGTTTTCCTAAGGATTAGTACTTTTCCTTTTTTCGATTGACGCTTTTCCTTTATCGGATGTATTTCTTTTATGATTGACACTTTTGCTTTTTAATATGGGAAACCCTGTAATTATATACAATTGACAAAAGTTATTAATTATTGATTTAATTATTCATGCAGGCTTTAAACTTATTCATAATACTAACATCAACACCAACAAAATTTGTTTATATAACATAGACATTTGAAATTAAAATCAGCCCTTGCCCTGCTCATAAAGTTATTAAATATATGTGCGATTCACGGGTATAGGCTTTCTCTCGAATAAAATGATATTAAATAACAAGAATATGAAAGAATTAGTAAAGGTTAATTTTTTTTTAAATAAACGATTATAATTCAAAATTTTTAGAATATATTTTTGTTATATCTTAATATCTTATATATTTTAAAAGGTTATAATTTGAATACTATATTTGTAATTATTATAACTTTCCTACATTTAATATTATATTATCGAGGTTAATCAAATTACATACTATTAGAAGTTAAATTTGATAATATTACAAATAAAATTCATTATTGTTTTTAAACATAATCGATACAATAATTTTTATAAAAAATGTGAAAAAACAAAATTATTTAAAAAAGAATCTAACAAAGATAAAGGCTTGCTATAAGTGAACCTTAAGATCTCCGATTAAATTTTTCTAAGCCTATGCTAGAGTTACAATAATAAGCTATTGTAAATAGGTTCCAATCATGACAACGAAATCGAAGATATCTTCTTTAACACAAGCCAACATACATATACCTTTTTACTCCTCTCATATTGACATCTTATCAAATATTCATTATTCTTACCAACGCCTAAAAACAATTTTAACAATCAATTTGCAAGATCAAAAAATGCTATTAGCCATAGGTGTAGCCGGGGGGGGGGCAAGGGAAAATCCCCCCCCCCCTCCATTCAGAAATTTATCACCATTTGTAAATATCATTTTTAGGTAATAAAAAATATCCCCCTTAGTCTATCCCCCACTCCCTGACCCTCAAATATGTATGCATATATCTTAAATAATAATTTAAAAGAAAGAATGTAAAAGTTGATATTTTTTTATAAAACTATTCATCATAATTTATAGATTTTTCGGAAAATAAATTTATAAATATGTAAAATGAACCAAAAATGTTTTTTAATAAATAGAATATAAGCCAAAGATAAGTCTTAAGACAGAAGTGAAATGTGTTATAATTATTAATAGATCCATAAAATTACTAAATAATATAATATATCAAATATAATTTTTTATAAAGTGAGTAATTTTAATTTATTTATCTAAATAAAAGTAAAATATAATTATAAAACTATTGATAAAATTAAATCATAAATTAAAAAAAATATTAAAGCACAATACAAACAGTGGAATATTATATGTCGTAGATATAATATCTAATTATCAAATGACAATCAAGTAATTTTTACCAATATAGCGAATTATATATTTTATAGAAAACTATAAAATATTGAGGACATCAGAAAATATCTTTTAAAGACATTGTGGGATGAATAATATGAAGATTAAATTTAAATATCATTTTTACTTAAAATAAATAGATGGCGTTAAATAATTGAATGCAAATTGTTGCTATATTTAATATCAAGAGAATTGATTAGTAAAATTTGTTAAATTATTAACTGTAATATATCTAACTGTCAAATATGTCTGTAAAAGTGGAATTTTACCTAGTATTTTATAACTAATTCTATGTCTACTTATTTAAACAAACGAAGATGCGAGCATAAGCATATCCAGGATTATTCTCGGGGGAGAGAAGCACTTTTAGAGAGGATTTTTCTCCGAAATTTATTGGAGGTCTTACGTCCATTTATTGTAGGCCTATTTAGGGAGGGGGCAAGGGAAATTTTTTAACTGCAAATTTTCAAAGGGAAATCCACCCCCCCCCCCTTCCCCCAGCTATGCCTGTGATACTTATTAATTCATCTAATGCGTCTTCATAGGATTTAAAACTGAGAATAAATCTTTTGAAAATTTAACAACTCATGTTCAGATATTGGAGTAGAGGGAACTCAACAAATTATAAAATCCATTATATTTCAAAATTTTTACATTATTGTCTAATTAATTCATAAAATCTTATAATTATTTATATAATACATTTAGACACTATTTAAGAATAACGATTAAAAACAGCATCAATATAATTTGAGTTATCTAGTGATGAATATTAAAGAAAGGAGGATATTAAGAGATGAAAATGAAGGTTGCATGATAGTGGCAGGTAGTTATAATCACAGGTAACCATAGAGATATGGAGAAAGAGTTTAAATCGATGAAATCATTGTAAACAATAATAAACATTAAACTGAAATACAAATTTAATACCACAATCTCTTTATCTAGAAACAATTTGAAATACCGAAAGAAATAAGATGGGTAAACAAAATTCTCAAATTAAAGGACCATTATATCAGGGAGTTATAAGGATGTGTATAATGTAAAAAAAATGAATACATGGAAGATGCAAAAAATATAGTAAGAATCTTTATGAAACATGTTATAAATTATCTCATATGAGGTTATGTATAATTTACAATTTATGATTATATTATTCGAAATTTATTAAATATAAAATAAACCTTTGTAAAATGTTTAAGTTCCCAGGATTCAGATATAAGAACAACAATTTTCTATAGAAATAAGCATTAAAAAAAAATTCTGAAAAATTAAAATTTTAATTTAGCAAAATCTTCTATGATTTTTAAAAAACTGAGAAAATCCTATAAAAATTCCTGGCTTTCAGTATTTTTAGTCATGAATAAGTAAAAATTCAGTTTATTTGCTAAAATTTACTTTAAATGTGCAAAACGCATTTTTTTTCATTTTTATGTTAGAAGGGGGTTGTTATTGGGGTAAAAAACTGGACCCAAAATGCTCGTGTACTCATGACCATGAGTGAAAGTAATCAGGAAGATTGCGAAATCATCACATTTAAAACAACATGCATACTTAATATACAATAAGTATAGGAAAAAGGGGTTATAAAAGTTTCACTATAATGTGCGATAAAAATTTTGCGGAAATAAATTCGATATATTGTCCTAGCTAAAAATTGGTTTCGCATCTTCGCTCTAAAGTTTCATTTGCGATAAAATTTCGCTAAATTGACCTGATAGTCAATATTCACAATGGTTAGCCATATTTAGTTCGTTAGTATCATAAATATACAAGCGGACAATATTATTTAGTAAAAATATTTTAAAAAATCTATGTAATAAAGTCTTATTTCTATTACAAGAAAATATCATATGTAGTGTAAACGGAAATACGATTTATATCATATCCTTTCTTTTAGTAAAATTATCAACTTATAGTAAATTCATTTTCAGATAGGGCAAAATGTTAAATATGTATTAATGATTAAAATAAATGGCGCACGCACAATCATATATGGGATAAGTTTTAACATGCTGATTAAACTAAAGAGTACTAACCTTTAGTATAATATGATATGTAAAAATTTATCTTGTACATTCATGGCTTCAAATATCTAAATATTAAGCAAAAAATGCAAACGCTTCAATAAAGAATTTTTTAAGCGAATCCGAATAACTCAAATATTTTTATTTCTATAAGGGTACAAAGGGCAATCCAAAATGTTGGACAGTAATAAATATATTTCATTCCCTATTAATAAGATGGTGATAATTCTAATACAATGACTAATATAAATACGGATAAGATCATAAATAAGGATTATATATTTTCCAAATATAAAATTTATATATCAAATAATAATGAATATTAATCTTAAAATGAATATTAATACCCAGGGACCCTAACCATTATTTATAACGGTTAAGTTTGGCTATGGTTCAGTATATACATATTCGTAATGGTTATGGTTCTTATGAAAAAGGTACGATTCGGTTCAGCTAATTGTAAAGGTTCATTGCGGTTACGAAACAAATTTTTAATTATTTTTATTGAATTACAAAATAGATGAATTAATTTATTTTTATTTTAAGTTTACAAAACAAATTTTAAATTATTTTTATTGAAGCATAATTATTATTTATTAAAATACTGCCATCACGTTAATAAGTTTATTTACAAAATAGATGAATTAATTTATTTTTGTTAAGTATTTATGAATAATACATAAATATATAGTAATCATATATCTGCATAAAAATTTATTAATGTGTTTTTATCCATTTTAACCTTGATCATAGATTTAATGACTGCTCAATAGAAATATTATGGCTAGATTTTGATATTGATGGCAAAATGGATTTGGAAAGTTTAATTTTAACAGTTAAGGATTCATGTTCTTTAGAATGATGCCTTTTGAATATGCCAAGTACAATAAAAAATATGAGATGAGAGAAAATAAATATTGTAAAATTATGATATTGATAAACTAATCACCATCATGTAAAGCCACATCATGGATAATATTAGTTTATGGTGGTGATATTAAAATTAAATTAATTAAATAAATGTAAATAAATCAAACAAATTGGTTATTTAGATATGTTGCATACTAAAATAGAGAAAATAAGAATATGGCTCGAATACTATAAGAAGCAGTTAAAAGGTTCTAGATCAATTTAAGTTATAGTGAAAAAATTAATACATACTTCTTTATAAATATTAAGAAAATATTTTGATAATTTAATAATTATAAAATGGATTGATACCTTAAAACTATGCGGATATAGTAAAATATGTAAACTCTTTCAAAAAATAATTATGATATTTATAAAGGTCTCGCGGTTTATTACGGTTCACTCCGAGTCCCTGAAAAATCCACGCAAAAAAATAGTATTAAATTTATTAAACAAAAATATTATAAAAGTAGAATAGGTACAGTATACTTTTAAAAATGAAGTATAATTAAGAATGTCAAAGGAATGCAAAGTAAAAGATACAAAAGAATTTTGTATCTTGAAAACAAGTATTCACAGTACCATCAAACTGCAATTTTCAATATATTTTTAAATGAAAATATATTAAATGACAAGGAATTTGTTAATTATACCGTGTAGTATTATTACTATTAGGCATTTTAAATTTGTTTTTAGCACAATCAAATGACAATATTGAAATAAATTGTATATTATATATTTTAGCATGAGTCTTAACTAAATAAATTTAATTTATTATTTTATAATTATTATTAGTACAATTATTTTCAACAATCCAAAAGTTCCCCAAATATATTAAATTTTGATGTTGAAAAAATTCAGCGTTTGAAAATTATTTAAATTTGTCAATTTTGAATGTCCTATAAAACAATAATTGGACGAATAATTACAGTTATGTGAATCAAAGCTATATTGTAATTTATATAATTTAAAGTATATAAAAATATGCGAATACAATCAGGATCAATCAGGATAGTTGGTTGAAAATAGTGGTTAAACTTTATAAATAGAAACAAAACACTGAGAATTAAAACTTTATGACAAAATAGACCTTTACAATACACGGTCTCAATCAGACTAAAGTGTTTTAACTCGGATATATAAACTATATAGTCGTCGTTCTAAGAATTTAAATTATTATTTTATAAATAAAATTATAGATATGTTTATAAGATCATTAATATAAGATTTCAAATATAAATATAATGCATAAGCATATCTCTCATACTTTAATTAAATCAAATATATATATAAATAATTTATAAATTTTTCTTTTATAGCTTATTAAATAAAATAAAATATAAGTAAAAAATCAAAATACAAAAATAATAAATATTTGAGCTGAAAATAGTTTTTACTATAAATTGCATTCATTTACTAACTTTACTATTGTAAAAAGAATATATAATTGCCATGAAGGTACCATTTGTGTAACTATTAATGGTATGCATAAAAATAGATTCAGAAAATATTTTGCAACAAAGTGATTCATTCTGCTATTAAAAAATCCTTGGAGATTCAACTGGAGAGTAACTATATAAAAATGACAAGTGTGACTTTTTATGTCTGATGGTATATTATAAGTTGACGATCGATTAAATATATAATAAATTCGGAGATCGATATTAAATATTGAATAAACTTTATAAAGCCAAAAGATGACTGCTCTCGTTGGGATTTGTTTTGAGATTGTTTCCACATATATCATTTTTGAAACCTGAGCAATTTGTACCGTCATCACTTTCATCTGATAATTCGTTTTCAAAAGCATTATTAGCTAATATAGGATTTTTTTGAAAGAATGGTACCAATTTATAATGATTATAAAAATTGTATTTATCATCCCTTAAGTTTTTACAAAGGAGCTGACCGCTAATTTTATCATGAATATTTATTGAATGCCGTGCTCGTTTTAACGTTATTAAATTTTTCAAATAAGCGGGAAGATTGGAAATAACTCCATTGGATATCAGCGTTTTATGAGAGTTAATTGGAAAATTTTTGTCGCTCATAGAATTTTCATCGAGATCCTCTAGTTTATTTATTTTAGTTAAATAAATGTTTTCGCTGATGTTTTTTTTACCATAAACCTCGAGGTTGAAATTTTCTATTATAAATATACAAAAAATTAATATTAATGCATTTATATGGGAATAAATTTCAACCTTACGTTCAAAATATATATTGCAAATTTTAAAATTTTTCATAAGGAAAGTAATAGATTTACGATTTAGAGATGTGTTCTGTCCGAGATTGTTAGTTAATCGAGTCCCGATATTTTTTGTGAAGAGCAAAAAGGCGGCAAAAATGGCGACGAAAGCAATGACGAAAACGGACACGAGGATGGTATGACGGACAACTGGGATGGAAGTAAAAGGATGGTTACCGGAAGGAAGCGAGTGTTCTGAGCGGACATAACCGTGAGAGCGTGGCGTGCGGCAATGTCCATCCACGAGAACGGGGAATGGGGGCGTGGGATTCGTGAGAGGGCAGGATGTGCAACGGGTCGCGCTGATCCCATCGCATGTCCGACAACTCACGTCACAAGCCTTACACTCTGCACTGTTCGCCGTCCTGCTCTCTTCTTCGTCCTTTCTCGAAAACTTGGCCAGGTAATATCCGTCGTGACATTCCGTGCAATGGGCCCTGCCCCCGTCTCTGCAGCGTTTACAAGAAGAATCACAGGTCTTGCAAATCAAAGAAAACAACTTCTTTACCACTTTTTTAATCTCCTTTTTATAAATTTTAGTCGCTCTTTTAGTATAATATGTTATAGGGAAGGTGGCCCACCCCGAAGCATAGTTTATCATACTTTCGTCTTTACTATTTAGAAATAAATCAGATTTTTTATGATGGCTGCGAGAGGCTCTTTTAATTGATGATGGAAATATTATAGGAGGAGTCATTATGAGAGATTTATACAAATTAGGTGGGCATTCTTTTAAACACATACCTTCGTACAGGGCGTATGAATCATCGCAAACTAAAAATATTTTATAAGTAAAATCTTATAAATTTTATGGTGCGATATTTAGTATACAAACATTCTTGATAAAACTACATGCAAAACAAAAAATGATAGAAAAAAAATAAAAAAGTTGACATTTAGAACCTCCAAACTAAACTCATGTAAAACGTAATTATGTAAATAAAAAATAATATTTATTTTTATAGATAATTTAACTTAAACGAAATACTGTTTAAATTAAATATAATATCTATCTACTATATCTACAATAAAACCTAAAATATAAATTATATAAAATGGGATTTTTTAAATTATTCATTATATCAAAATAAGAAACACTTTTCAAATGAATATCATAAAATAAAATAATAGAAGATATGTAGATTACATTTAAAGGAGATTCAAAATTTATCAAAATATTAGTCTTGTTATTAATTTTAAAATACAGTAAATACATGGAAATTAAAATAGGTTAAATTAAACATTTACATCTATCACATGTTACCATGCCTTTACAATTAAATGCCATTATTCGAGTTATTAGCTTTTTAATAATTTCGAAAGGACGAAACGTTGAGAAATGGAATGTTTAAATCTACAAAAATTATCATTCACACTATCAGTTTTAGAGATGTATAGAGTAATATATATTTGTTAAGTTTGTTCTTCTCACGATTTAACACATAAAGTATTGTAAAAAAATATCCATATCATTATTAATACAATAAACATTATGTTGCTTTAAGTAAATAATCTTTATCACTAAATATATATTAAAACATTATTTGGATTTAAATTAAAGATAAAAAATATATCAAACCTATCATCATCAAAAAAACATATAATGTGTAAAATATATACATATAATGACTATATAAAGAAGTGCAATCATATACAGATTCATTGATGTTAACGTCATTTAATAAATAACGCAGGTAATTTGAATTTTTTATAATAAAGGTATGCGATTCATATATATAAAATAATATTTAACAAACGAAGGGCACCCTTTAAATTTATGTCATTATCAAAAATTAGAATTATACTCCGGCATTATAACACATGAGAATTAACTTTGTTTGAGTCAATGTGATTTAAAATAATATGATTATTTTTTCCTAAACTTAAGTTTGAAATTCATTATATCCTGCGTAACTTCTATTTTCTTACAGCTAGAAGAGAATATAGAATTTTAAACTATACAATGGTGCACGCAATTAAACGCGATGCAGATTAATATAAATAAACTAGGGAACAAGTTAAACTCACCCAAACAATGTCCCGGATATAGCATCTTGAAACAGTTTAGAATCAAATTATTTTTAAGGTAATTTCTAGAAGATGAGGACTCAGCAGCGGCCTGATTGTCCGATATGGAATTATGTTTCAGCCCCCTGATATATGAAGGAGAGCTCGATGAGCTAAGTGACGATAACGTTTCAGGTTGAGATTCTGTTCCATGAAAAATTAAGGACCACTCGACCAAGTAACCTTAAATCATAAAATTAAAATATATAATCGGTTTCAAGAAGAATGCAATAAAGGTTCAAAATCTAATATTCGAGTAGTGAATAACAATAAAAATTAACCAGGCAGATTAGCTCCATTTGTTATTTCAAGTATCCAAGTACCGTATGAGAGCTCTCCCCAACTGTGAGTTGTCATAAATGGCCACCCATTGATACCAGCCCCAGAATAATCCTTAGGTCTTTTAAATAAGAGTTTGGATGTCGTCCCTTTATTTATTAATCATATCATAATTGAATTCCCTTGTACTAATAAAATAAATTAATATTAAATTGCAATAAACAAACTTTCAAGTAAAGAATTAAAAATCAATCAATAAATTTTTTCACAATTTTGTATATTTAAAAAAAAAATTATATTAAAAGGATTAAAAAAATCCTAACCAGCGGGCGAAGTCAAGAATATTTCGATTTGTCCTCGTTCAGGCGCTTTTAAGGATATGCGCGCCTGTACATGTTCAAGATATTTGACGTGCCCACCATAACTATATATATCACCTTCCCCACTGCTCCTTAAATCCGAATCTTCACCAGGCTTAAAATTACCATTTGAATTGTATCCGTTGTAACTGTAATAGTTGTTGTTATTCCTAATTAAAATTTTATAAAAATATCTTAGGTACAAGCCTATATTTTGATGAAAATATATGATTATGTATAGAAATTATAAAGAAACCTCATGTTAGAAGCTAGTTTTCCCAAACAGCCATCGGTTTCAAGGCTGAACCTGATGGATCCATTAGGAGGGATCGGCCCACTATGTCGTGTGTTAATGATCGTGCAGTTGTTGGCGGGTGGAACATTGCGCCAAACTCGGGCTGCTTTGACCATGGCGCCCGCATCCATCATTCCGTAACCGAAGGAATGACTCACTTTACGTCCTATTCCATTGACAGTCCAATCACTAACGTACAAATTATCGGGGCTTTAAGTAAAAACATGTAATTATAGCAAATTATAATTGTATGATTGTATATTTTTTATAACTTAAACAAAATATAAACTTTTTTAAACTATCATATTAAGCTGCTGCACGGCAACCACTCGATTTAATATTTTAATAGTTCTTTTCAGCCAATAAAAAATCATTTCTATATAGTTTTTAAGATATGGAATATGATATACACATGTTATACTTATTTATAAATCGATTTTGATAAAAATGTCAGATACCACTTACAAAGCCGACGATATAACTCTCATTAATATTTCATCTATGTTTAATAAAATAAATGTGTAGATAGCAATGTGAATGTACTTAGATGTGACGACTACCAGGTGCTGCATGTCCCTCCACCCGAGGTTGGGGTTGGCTTCAAGGGCTAGGGCAAGAATACCAGCAGCAAGAGGGGCTGAGGCTGAAGTGCCTGTGTGAGATTCGGTGCATCCATGTCGGAGATCTGTGCTGACGATCTTGTGTTCCATAACGGAGCCAGAGGAGTAGGTAGAGGCCAGTGTACTAGAACAAGGCTCTGAATACCAAGGCACATGACCCGACTCGGTGGCTGAACTGATACTCAGTGTGTAGCGACTGTTCGTGTATCCGTCGCAGTTGCAGTTGTCTCGGTCTCGTCCGCCATTACCCGAGGCCCATGCAAATATTGATCCCAAACCACGCCGACCCTTTTTGTCATGTACCAATAGAGGCATTAGATATACATAACTAATAAATTTTAAGGATCATTCCATGTCAAATCAAGATGTGGCCGATCCCTTTCGATTTTATCTAACTTTAGATTCAAACTAAAGTTTAGATAACTTAATCTGGGTAATATTTCCCCTTAATCTTTTATACTTTGGGTTATATCAGAGACGAAAGGATAAAAAAAATTCTCTTTTTTAGGAGTGTCAGCGATATTCAATTAATGATTATCATAAACTACGTCATTTTAGAAATAAATCTAATAAAGTGCATACTTTTTAGGAGCCTAATTATATATTTTCTAGTGGGCCTGAGCCGAGCGGGTTTGTGTAAAAAAAATTTTTTTAATGGGCTTGATCCTAAAATTTTTCATTTAAATTTAGCTTATTTTAAGGATATTTAATAGGGCAACATATGTGTTATTTATCACACTGAGTGTTAATTTTGTTTTTATTGCTTGTTCTATTTAAAATCACTTGGTATCCTATTTATACTTAATAAAATTTTAATTTTCCAAAAAACGATTAATTATAATCAATTTACTATTTTCAAATTTGGTTTTAATTAAATTAAAATCTTTTTTAAATTTTAATTTTTAATATTTTTCTAATAAAAAACTAAAATAAATATATATATCATATTTTTAATTAACACTAACCAAACAAAATATATATGAACGACTTGTCATTATCTGAAAATCTCTGAAATTAGGATTTATCACAAGATCGTCAAATTGGTTATTTTCCTCAATAAGACTATTAATTTCACGGAGTTATAAAAAGAGTTGAATCTTATTATAACTGGTTTAATCAGATATCTTCCCATTTTTTCCTTAAAAATTGATGCATAATTTCGAGACTGACCATATTTAATCCACATTTGAGGAAATATTTGAAACGCAATTTTATGAAGATAGACTTTGTACCCTAAATTTTTTTATTGGTGTAAATTAAAACCAGGGCAGGTTAGATCATCTGAAGAAATATTTAGAATTATCATAATATTCTAAAATAAATTATAAAATTCTTGATTGATTCAATTAGATTAACAATCTTGACTGAAAATTAAACAACGAAAATTAAAATGAAAGAATTTGGTGGTTAATCTGACTTAAAAACTTGGCTTAAATTATTTATAAAATTTAAAAAATAATTTTATAATACAAGAAAATATGGTTCCATATTTTCTAAGAAAAAATTTGAGTATCGTTTTGCGTTACCGCTACTCAAAAAAAGAAAGCGTTACCGTTGCTCGTTACCCCTAGAAGAAGGTAACAAATGGCGTTCCTTTTCTTCGAACAGCACTATATATAATAAATAAAAATCAAGAAATACATAAAAATTACATTATCAGGAATATAAATTATTTGAAAGTAATTAATTAAATAGCAAAGTCTAGGATAGTTTCAGTATAATAATAGACCATCAAAATCAAAAAAGTTGGATTTGTTCAATGAAAAAAATGTCAGAACACACTTACATATTCAGGAAAGTCTGGTCTTCACATTAATCTAGATAAATGCAAATCAAGATTATAATTATCTTCTTTTTATTCAATTAAAAATGTTAAAGTATCATATACAAGTGAAAAAGGGAAGTTATCAATAGATGTGTAAAATTTTGTACCATAGATATTCGTTTTCAATGTATAGCTGGTAAAGGCTTCAAACGTTTGGCACAATATTTTATTGAAGTTGGTTCAAAGAGGGGCTTAATTGATGTTGGAAAAATTATGGCAAGTCCCATAACAGTGTCAAGGTATACATGATATTTCTCAAAATTTGCACAAAAATATATTCCCAGAAATACAAAATATTTTAATAAATCTTTTTGTAGTGCAACAACTGATTTAAACACAGATGACTTTAAATAGTACACATATATAAAAAAGACTCTTCACTACATAATTAATGAAAATTAATAAAACGTGCTTTTTACACCACTCTAAAACATTCAGAGGAAACTTGTTTCTAATTTTACTAAACTCGGATATGCTTCTGATGTATTTTACAAAATCACATTCATTACCAATCAAGGTAGAAACTTGATGAAGGAATTAGATAAACTCTTCTTCTCATCTTATTAACACTATTCTATGAAATACCTTTTCTACAAAATTTATGTAAATATTACACCCTGATTATAAAACCTCATTCTTGTTCCATCCTTGGGGGGATGATATATAGAAAGCCGGACTCGACTATGATTCCGTTATATTAAATAATAAGGGAGAAAAAATATGGAGGACAAGCTGAATTATTGATAAAAAGGGATTGAAATCTCTGATAAACATAATGATTCCTTGATCAGGCAACCAAAGAGCTGGAGGGATATATAAGACCTAATTTATCAAATATTAGTATTCATGAGATTTGATAAAATATTTCATTTTTTATCTATAAATATCTGATATTTGATTAAGTTGATCTAAAACTTCTCAGTTGATTTCTAAGTTAATCAAAAACCTATTGTATTTTAAATTATTTTATATAAAACAGTCCATGTTAAAACGATAACAATAAAAATTTATTTTAATATGATCTATTATTTACTTTCATTCTGAAAATTAATGTTCACTTTTTTGTTGTACATTTTTAATAATTTAATAAATATTTTTTTGTTCTTACCTTTAGTAATTTTTCTTCCTTTCTAATTCTTCATCATATGTTTTAATATATGAATGATATATATATAAATATTCGTTATAATTTTCTTATTTTTTTATAAAAATAATCTATATTAGTTAAAAAAAAATTATATAAATTATTAATTTATAATATATAAACTAGAAAAATAAATAAAAATGATGGTTATTATAAAAAAAAATTAACTATAAAACATTGGTAAATTTATCAGTGTCTAATATTATGATGCATATCAAAAAAATGATGAAATTATAAAATTAAAATCAAGAGCCTAAATATCTAAATTCCAATTAGATATTCTTCATAAAATCACAGCATTTTTAACTCCAAAATTCCGCCAATTGCTAATGCTTACTTTGGAAGAAGCATCAGACAAAATGATATATAATTTGTTACTTTAGACCATTGAGTATTTTGAGATTTGTTAAAAGAGGAGAACTCTCATCAAACTTTGAAGGCCCATAACTGACATATTTGAGCTAGGGCATAAAAATTTGAATTTGTATAAAATATACAATATATTTAACCTTTATTAAGTTTCATCCATTTTTAAAAAGGTCGTCCGAATTACTGGTCGATATGTCATGGAATTACCCACCAGTTAAATGTATTCAAACAGTTGCACATATCATCGAATTTTGACAAAAATATCAAATTAGCTCATGACTTATAATTTCCTGAATGGATCCACTAAAATATTAACTTTTTACTTACAAAGAAATATTATACTAAGGTTAAAATTTTTTATGATGTATGATATTTTTCAACCTAAACCTGATTGAAATATTATTTGGTTTAATATTAAAAAAAATTCCTAAGCTCGCAATAAGTTTCAAAAAATTTTCCCAAGCCCATGAAATCATTTTATATATAATTATGCTGAAATAATACTAATGGAGTATGATATATTTTATTTAGTAATTCTATACTTTTAATAAGAATTAGGGTTGGCAAAATTTATGATTATTTTGATAATCCCTTTATTACATATGACTACTAATCAGTCACAAGTGAATTTTATTACCCATAGGACAGCGTTTGGCGCGAAAATTTAAATTGTGTCTTATAAAAATCATTTTTTTAAATAGAAATTCTTATATTTATTTAAAGTGCGAGTATCTAATGTCATCTGTTTCTTTTCGTAATTTTTAATTCCACCTTTTTTAATATTAAACTCTGATATTATTTTTCAAAAAAATATGAACCAGATAACATATTCCTATATTCTTTTCCGTTTTTATATTTTAAAAAGTTTAATTAAAAATTTAATCGAATATATATGTATGTTACTAATAAGACTGTAATATAATTTCATCATCTGATTTATTTTCTGATAAGAGCTTTTTAGAAGATGGCCAAGATAATAAGCATGATAATACAACATTTTCAGATAATTTTACTATTATAAGTAGACAAAGAAATATATGAAAGGAAAAAATTTAAATATCTCTAAAAAGAATAACATTCGCTTTTCATTTCTATTGTAGCGTTGTGGCTACTTCATGGCGAAATTTCGATAGAGAAAAAACAGAATTGTCATCTGATTTGGCTTTTTCACCTTGAATACGCCGATATAATAACCAGTAATTTACAACTGCTATATCAATAAGGTGTTGGAAGACTCTTATATACCACTTTTTGGATCTGGTTGTATTATGGTATCTTCCATTATTGCTGCTTAACAAATCAACCACTTCCATATGTTTGTAATGTTGTTTGACAAGCATGGGACAATCTTTATTTAATCTTTTCTTGGTTTTGCGGTCATATCGTTCAATATGACTCTGGGGTAATTTCCCGTACAATGTTGACAAAAAGGTTACCGTTTTATTATCTTTCCATACTTTAGAATCTATCCTTTCAATATTTGCCATGTATTCAAAGGATGACTCTCTGATCTCTTTTTTTATTTAGATCTCTGTAGGAGCATACAATTTGGGAACCTATACCAAGACTGTATATACCTATAAATATAATTGAAAAATTAAATATATAATAGATTTATTATGCCTCTTTTGCCAAATATATCAAAAGGTTTATAGAGGTGTAGTAATTGTCAAAATATAACTTATTATAGGTATTGTTTGGGCTTAGACGCACAACAATAATGCTGGACGCTCCTAAATCTGGTTCTGTTGTTGGTCTTTTTTCAGAATCATTTTCCTGCACAGAATAGAATATAGTTCAAAATCATAAGCAAATCTTGATACACCGTATAGAATGAAGAATTTAAAGCCCCATTTGTGAGGCTTCATTGGCATATAGTGTTTTAAATGTATACGAGCCTTAGTTGAGCAAGTTTGCTCATCGATTGTACGAAATCAATCTTGAAAGTGTTACACAATTGAGACTACTTTTATAAGCCTATTATGGCCTGGTTGACCTTTTGCTATAGAATTATTATTGTCATTAAAATGAAGAATGGATCGAATGCTTTCAAATTTAGTGATAGTCAGTCTTTTTTATAAGATCATTGCCAATTACATCTTTCCAATAGTCTCTTATCGACGATAATTGGATAATCCATATGAGAATATTAATCCCAATGAATTTCCTTAACTCCATTATAGAAATTTTTATAGGTTTGTGACCCTTTATTACATATGACTACTAATCAGTTACATAGTGAATTTTCTGACCAATTTGACCGTGTAAATTATTTTGGCGCAATAGTGTCTTATAAGTAACATTCCTTTTGTATAAAAATCATTTTTTTAAATAGAAATTCTTATATTTATTTAAAGTGCGAGTATTTAATGTCAGCTGTTCCCTATATTTCAAAATTGACATTTTTCGTAATTTTTAATAAAAATATGAACCAGATAACTAAAATATTCCTATATTCTTTTCCATTTTTATATTTAAAAAAAGTTTAATTAAAATTTTTTTAATCGAATATATATGTATATTACTAATAAGACTATGATTTCATCAACTGATTATTCTTCTGATGACAGCTTTTTAAAAGATGGCCATGATAATGAGAATTCAACATTTTCAGATAATTTTAATAATATAAATTGTTGTGTTTTTAATTAGTTTATAATTTATCTTATCCTTTGTTTGTACGGTATTCGTTTATAAGTGATGGGGTTTTCTTATTTACCATTTATATTTTTCTTTGTTTGTACAATATTCGTTTATAAATGATATGTTTTTCTTATACCCTACAACATATTTTTCTTTGTTTATATGATATTCACTTATACCGAGCTTGTTAGTTTTCGAGATGGACGAGGACATGAAATTGATATTTATTTATTATTGTTTGATCGTAAAAGGGGGCTATATAAAGACCTCGAAAAATGAATTGTGATTGTTTTATGAAATAATTTATTATCTACTTGTTTTTACTTCTATGTCACGATATTATTTCGATTATTTTTAATGGACTTATTGAAATTGTACTATTATTGGCGTCTATTCTTAACGAAATAAAATTTTATAATACTAATTGTCGGTTCGTTTATATGTGGTAATTTACTTCATTCTGAGCGACCCTTGCCGGGACTTTGGTAAAACCACAACATGCCCGCTAAGTCCGGTCCCCCAGTCCCCTTCTCTGACAATCCCGGCCCCACGAACTCCGTCGTTCTCTCCCCCTCCCCGATGGTTGGACTCGATTGTCGAAATACAACATAAATAGACGGAGATATAATATCGAAGGAAATTTTTTTAAATATCCTTAAAAATTATCAAAATTCAATGGAAAGTCGACTTTATCCAGCGAGATACTGGCTTTACATACTCCCTATCAATGTTCATCATATATTTGAATGATAATTTCCTAGATTTAGTAGTTCTCGAATCAACCAAATATGTAGGAATAAAAAATATTAACAAACCTATAAAATATTCTATAATGGAGTTAAGGAAATTCATTGGGATTAATATTCTCATGTCGATTGTCTAATTACCATCCATATGAGACTATTGGAAAGATGTAATTGACAATAATCTTATAAAAAAGACTATGACTATCACTAAATTTGAAAGCATTCGATCCATTCTCCATTTTAATGACAATAATAATTCTATAGCAAAAGGTCAACCAGGCCATAATAGGCTTATAAAAGTAGTCTCAATTGTGAAACACTTTCAAGGTAGGTTTCGTACAATTCCTAAAGAAGAATCCTAGAATTATATTCTGGGCAAGAAAATGATTCTGAAAAAAGACCAACAACAGAACCAGATTTAGGAGCGTCCAGCAATATTATTGTGTGTCTAAGCCCAAACAATACTTATAAATCAAAGTTTTAAGCTAATTTTGATAATACCTCAATAAACCTTTTGATATATTTGGCAAAAAAATAATAAATCTATTATATATTTAATTTTTCAAGTATTTTTATAGGTTATACAGTCTTGGTACTGTAAGGAGGAATAGGATCCCAAATTGTAAGCTCCTACAGAGATCGAAATGAAAAAAGAGATCAGAGGGCCATCCTTTGAATACATGGCAAATATTGAAAGGATAGATATAACTTCCTTAGTATGGAAAGATAATAAAACGGTAACCTTTTTGTCAACATTGTACGGGAAATTACCCCAGAGTCATATTGAACGATCTGACCGCAAAACCAAGAAAAGACTAAATAAAGCTTGTCCCATGCTTGTCAAACAACAAACAAACATAAGAGGTTGATTTGTTAGGCAGCAATAATGAAAGATACCATAATACAACCAGATACAAAAAGTGGTATATAAAAGTCTTCCAACACCTTATTGATATAGCAGTTGCAAATTACTGGTTTTTATATCGGCGTATTCAAGGTGAAAAAGACAAATCAGATGACAATTCTGTTTTTTCTCTATCGGAAGAAGTAGCCACAATAATGTGTCAAGTTGAAGCTACAATAAAATTGAAACGCGGATGTCCTTCTTCTATGGTCAAAAATCTAATAGAAGTAATTATTCTATTTATTTAGATAAAAAAAGAAGGGGGCCTACGTCTTTCGTACCGTCCACAGATATTCGCACGGATCAAATTGAACATTTCCCAGAGTGGATGAATAATCGTTAAAAGTGCAAAAATCCACTATGTAAAGGAGCTACACATGTAAAATGCTCGAAATGCGCACTATGTTTCCATGCAAATAAAAAATGCTTTATTCTATTTCATACCAATATATAAAATGCAATAATTTGTTTGTTAAATACAATTTGTGACTTATATGTAACATACATTATTATGGTCAAAAAAAAATAGATAAATAAAAAATTTTTTGATCAATTATCGATTAATATGTCAAAGGGGATACCTGAGAATTTTTTCTAACTTATTGCAAACATCATGTGGTAAAGGGTTAAATGCAAGCCAGGCTGGGCCAAATTTATTATGCCATAGACCTGGGCCAGGCTTGGTCAACAAATTAAGACCCATGAAGGTTTCTGCATTTAATTAATTATTATCATCTTATTATTTAAAGGTAAAATTACACAACACATTTGTATTCCTCTTTATTTATTAAAAAAATAAGCAATTTTATATTTGGTTCCTCAATGTTAATTTTTTTTAGGATAATAAAAAAATCATACATTGTATATTTTTAAGGTAATAAAAATAGTATTAATGTTTAACTACAAATAATATTTTTAAAAATATATTAAAAATAGCATAATATATAAAACTATAAAAAAACACATAAGAATGGGAGGTGAGCAAAAAAGGCTCGACCCGATGAAACTAAGGTAATTGCTTGGGAATATGGCGATTTGTGTTGATTGTAAATCACCATTAATTGAGAATTTTTTTTTACTAAAATTTTAAAAAAGTAATAGCCTAGGGACATATTGGGAGAAATAACTATTGGGATAAAGTAAATCTGAAATGTAGTAATATTGATTTTATGGATGCTTCATCACTGTTTCCAATCAATTAAAAAAATTTATTCTGTCATATCCATGTCTAATACTTTCTTAAAATCTTTGATTTAAGCGTAACCAGAAATTAATGTGTTATCTTGAATTATTTATACCAAGAGTTGAAAATTATCACTTCTATTAAATAAGTTTAACTCCATCGAAGTAATGGGCCAATGAAATAGAGACAGGCCACGATTAACTTTGATTTCTCAAATCAGCAAGGACATGTTGGATAAGAAAATTTATGTTGATATGGCTCAAAGGCGAGCCATATGGAAGGATAGGACGCGTTTCCCATTTTGTGATTAACATAATGAATCATCAAATCAAATCCCTATTTCTTTGCAAACTTACTGTCAAGAGCCTTCAAACAAATATAATGAATACAGAACTGATTTATGCTTGAAATAGATAGGCATATGGAAATAAATGATTATCATTATTTTAGCATAAAAAAAATAAAAATTTTTTTTTTAATTACAAGCATGAAAAATAAACGTTCAAAATACATTAAGTTTCAGCAAATTTTTATATAATTTATAGATAGCCATCAAGGTTTTTCATCGTATTTTACGTAAAAATAATTATATTTAATTCTAATATTTAAAAATTACACAGCCTTCAGATTAAAAATTAAATTATGTAAAACCTTTGTTTATGGAATGATACAAATATAGAGCCTAAAAAATGTAATTTATAGACAATTGTTGGCAGAGAATCAGATAATAAATTATCGAAACTTTGCAACATGGGCTTACATTTTAAAGGATTATATTTAAAAATGGATTTGAAATAATACCTTAGTTACACCATTTTCGAAAGCTTGTTGGGCCATGCGGGCGGGCCCATCTAAAGTTTTCCCATCATCGTCAGGTCCCCATGATGCACTATAGATATCTATGTAATCGGGATTAAGGCTCAAGGCTCGAGCTTCAACCTCGTCGGTAACATCCCCATCTAGCATACGAACCCCTGATTTTATTACAATAAGTGAAATTTAATCTTTTTTTGAATTAATTTTAAATATGATAATAAATGAATCAATTCTTTATTTGTTTAAAATTCTATTTTATATTTGATGTTCGACATATAAAATCCACAAAAAGAGTAGTCAATTATTTAGCAATATAAACATTTATTAAGCATTCAATTTGTTATTTTTTTTATAAATTAACCTCCAATTTTCGATCTAAAAGCGACTCCTACTATACATATTGAATTGTTTGCGACAGCAGCAACTTCTCCAGCACACCTTGTCCCATGCCTTTTTTAAAATAATATCGATATTATAATGTTTAAAAGGTATGACAAAAATTATTATAAGAGCCATTCCATGCTAAATCGATCAAAAAAGGTATATTTTCAGCCGGCGACTTATAAGATTGTTAAAAAATTTTGGAATCATTTAGATAGGCAAAAAAATGAGAAAGCGGTTTATTTTAGCTAGCTGGTTCCCGAGATACATTCAAAGGTTAACACCTGTAAATTTTTTAAATTGCTTATATTCAAGGCATAAATTTTTTAATGAATTTAAATGAAGGAAAATATCGTTCAGGCAAATCGCGAATATTAAATATAAGATTTCATTCGAATAATAATGCGAATTTAATATATGAAAAAATATATGGATATAGTATATATATCTTAATTGTGGATGAGCTGTTAATTTGTTTTTTGTATTCTCAAGGACTTTCAAATTCTTTATACATATCTCTACTCGATTGACAAATTGTGGATGTATAAATCACAAATTTTAGATGTGGTCAATCCTTTAACTGCTACCGAACGAAAATATATTATACATAAAGATGAGATAAATTAAAAATTTATTTAACCATTTTATATCTCAAACTATTGTTTCAAATATATTTTAAATTATGGAATGAATTTGATGAGCTATCTAATTAATATATCATTAGTAAAAATGATTAATAAAAAATTATACGAAAGATATTTATTATTGGAAATTTGATACATTATTAAGATGTCTAGCGGTTTGCCCAAGTCCCTGAGTTTAATTGGTATATTTAATAGAAATTACATATATTTTAATAAAGAGAATGAAAATATCCTGTTATTGGTAAGTTAGCAACAGAGTTTAATAATAATCCGTAGTTTCATATAGCATCATCTATTTTATGCTAATAAATTTTAAAAATGCATATTTCGGAAGAACCGATAGCGCCGACAAGGGGTTAACATCGTATATATATTTATAAAAGGTGAAGAAATAAAAGGGAAATTTTTTTTCTTAAAAACTAGGAAAATATACACTCAAATTGGCCTCAATTTTCGACCTTTAGAGATTAATTTAAACTACAATATATGTATTTATTTTTTACTACAAATATGTTTAAAATATAGCATTTTAAAAATTTTAAAGATTCGAATGTCCCAATTTTTTACATCTTTAAGACTTTGTATCTCGGGAACCAAGTGTAAATTAAATTGCTTTGTCATTTTTTTAACCTAACAAAATAATTCCAGAAAATTTTAACAATTATAAAAGGATTTGGCCTAATCGTGATCGATTTGATATAGAATGGTCCATAATATTAAATGTCATTATATGATAAATAATACATCTCACAACCCGCACATTTTGATTTCAATAAAAATATGTATGATGGTTGCATAATATAGATAGGCTAAAAATAAATTTTAGTTCTTATATTTTTTAATAATTATAGGGTTTTAAGAGCAAAAATTAAAATTAACCATTTTTACTTTTCTTGATTAACATATTAAACGTTGGTCATCTTATGTCCAGTTTAATATTTAAAAAAAAATTTTGCATTTTTTTATTCGTTTAATAATAAAATAATGTTCATGGAAGCAACTTGGATTCAAAAAATATCGCTAATAATGCAAGCCAAGTTCAAATGTTCATTATATAATTATCTGAAATTCATAGAGTAGGTATTCCAAATATGATGGAATACATTTCTAGTAAAATGAGATTATTAAATTTAAAAAAAAGCCTTCACAAAATGATTTAAAGTTAAAAAATAACGAAATACCGGAAAAAACAAAAAATATTATCTGACGTACCGGAAATATATTGGGATATAAAATAAAAATTGATACTGCATTGCTAAAATGCATTTCTAAAAAGCAATTAATCATAATTAATCAAAATTTAATTATATAATCTTTTATTAAAAATAATTTTCAGGAAAATTTTTTTAAATATACATAATATTAAATAAAACATTGAGATTAAATATCAATTTATAATTCTATTTTTAAAATTTAACAAATATATATCCATAAGAGGGCGTTAAATGCATAAATATGGAAATATCATTTTAGGAAACCAGAATTATTATTAGTTAGTGCTTTTTTTATCTTTGGGTGTAAATACATGTGAAAAACCTAATTTTTTTTTAAAAGATAGGTTTCTTTTACTTTAAATAATGAGAGAGTTTAGAATATAAAATAATAGAAAACTTGTTAGGCACATATTGCTCTTCATTTTTGGTTTATAAAGACCAGAGGCTTCGACTGAATCTGAGAGGAAACCTCCGAATTAAGAGTTCTATTGGAAAAGTAAAATAATACTTCACCAATAGCCTTAAAATACTCATAAATGTGAGATGCTTTCAAATGATCAGTTAACCTCTGGAGTCTCTTAAAAGAATGGCCTGCATATTTACAGGATATGTTAAAACGCCTAAAGAATTATACAACGTATTGTATAAATAAATAAAAAATTAGAAATGATAACAATATTATTATACCATGAACCACAAGATGCAACATGTGGTTGTAATAATGTATAAAAGAAACCTTTTTATTAATTTTTTTTAAAGTAGGGTTTTCATTCTTTCATTTCGGCCAGACATAACGTTTACCCCATCATATGCCTGGCTTATTATATTCGCTGAATTAATATTTAATTCATTAATTTGCTATAAAATGCAATTAGTAATGCTTTCAGCAGAAAGACACTGTAAAATTAATAATTCCTATTAAATTTTATTTTCCAGAAAAAATGTAACGAATAATTATGTTCAGATTTCACAACCTTGTACATCTTTTGTCTCATCAGCCTTAAGACTTATAAAAGGCATCTCTCGTTATATTTATCTGATATATATTCAAGCACCATATCTGCCATAATAGATATCACTTCATTTTGAATCTGGGGTGATGTATATTGGGCATTTTTGGGTATAAATTTCATAATTTTATTTAATTCAGGATCTTTTTGAATGGTGCATGAAAACATTACTATAAATAGTCTAGAAGAATAAATTATGTTTTCATCAATTGTAGCATCCCTAATTTTTGTTGAACCAATCCCACGAAAAGGTAGCTACTGTATGCTAAGAAATAGCATCAAATAAATTTTGATTTAAAATAGTAAAGATTACGGTTAATTTGTTGGCTTACCAAAATTGTTGTTTTCTCAGTATTTTTTTTTATAATTCTAAAATATTCACCGCTGTTTTAAATAACTGGTTATATTATAATCATAATATTATGATTGCACCATAATAAATAAAATAATTATCATTGAAATAAGTACAATTTAAACGTGATTAAGGGCCTATATAATGTCATACACAAGCATACATGAAAATGATGAAATAAGAATTAATGATGATTTATTATTGGATAAAAAAACAGTATAAAAAGAAATTTACAAACTAGACATATTTTTTGAATAAATATTTAAAATTTATTTTAAAAATATAAAAATAATATATTACAAAAATTTTTTTTAAATTTGAGTGGCAGGAAAAATTTATGGGGGCCAAAGATTTTTACTGGTAGTCAGAAAATTTTTTGGGAGAGCCTATTTACCCCGCCACCCTCCGTAGCTACGGCCCTGCTAATAACCGATTTGAAACCGGCCCAATGAATAAATATTGCATTGCTGGCGTTATCCATGAAAAATTCTTTTTTCTATATGGTAAATATGTTAAGCATTCTCCTAAAAAATATTTTGAAAATCATATGATTTGACCGAATGCTGAGCTCAAAACCAACCACTTACTAAATATTCGATTGACCAAATTTGCTAGTAAATTGAAAAAAATGTTCAGTTTTCTTTTATATATCTATAAATTACGTGTAAAACATTGTTCGAAAAATATTTTGAAAATTTTATGATTTGACCATGCCGAGCTCAAAAATGACCTTTTACTAAATATTCGATTGAACAAATTTGCTAGTAATATCAATTATAAAATGTTCATTTTTGTTTTATTTATCTATAAATATGTGTAAAACATTATTCCAAAATATATTTTTATGATTAGACCGATAACCGATTTGAAACCGAAATATTGCATTGCTGGCTTTATCCTTGAAAATTCTTTATTTTTGGTTTATGCTTGCTTGTACAAATACGTGGTAAGCATTATCCTAAAAAAATATTTTGAAAATATTATAATTTGACCGAATGCCGAGCTCAAAACCGAACACTTACTAAACATTCTTGGTTCTAATAAATTTATAATGCTTAGAATAAAATGATTTCAATATTAATAAAGTTATCCCTCCCCTCACCTCAGTCGAAAATTCCTGGCTGCCTGGCATTTATCAATTTTATTAAAATTAAAAATATCTTGGCATTTTCCTAAAAAGAAAAGTGAATGTGTACGTAAAAAAATAAAAAAGTTTAAATATTAGCTGTAAAAATTTAAAATTATTAATCATATTTTTGTTTTAAAAATATCTGATTGGTTTACAAGTATTTATAGATAAATAAAAATAAATGAACATTTTTCAATTAATATTACTTGATCGAATATTTAGTAAGTGGTGGGTTTTGTGCTCGACATTCGGTAAAATCAAAATTTTTTTGCTTACCACGTATTTGTACACGCATAAACCAAAAATAAAGAATTTTCCGTGGATAACGCCAGCAATGCATTATTTCATTTCAAATCGGTTATCGGTCAAATCACGATATTTTTAAAATATTATTTGGAATAATGTTTTACACGTTTTATAGATATATAAAACAAAACTGAACATTTTTTCAATTGATATTACTAGCAAATTTGGTCAATTGAATATTTCGTAAGAGGTCGGTTTTGAGCTTAGCATTCGGTCAAATCATATTTTCAAAATATCTTTTAGGAAAATGCTTAAACGTTAATGTACATGTATAGACCAAAAATAAAGAATTTTCCATGGATAACGGCAGTAATGCAGTATTTAGTCATTGGGCCGATTTCAAATAGGTTTAGTCAGGGATGCGAACCCGACAAAATTTTTGGCCGGGTTCGGTTCGGGGTATAAAAAAAAAGGTGGGTTCGGTTCAGGGAAATATTTTTGAACCCGGGTTTGGTTCGGGTTCAAGAATTTTTGAGTTGATAAAAAAAATTATATATTTAAATCATAATAAAAAACTAGATATAAATTTGATATAAAAAATAAATTTTTTATTTTATTTATAGGCAAATAGTTAAAAATACAAAGCATATAGTCATGTATCAATTTTAAAAATTTTATTTAGACGTATTAGCATAATATCTTCCAAGAGTTGTTCACTCATCCTCGATCTATGTGGTGAAAGAATGAATTTCAAATGTGAAAAAGATCTTTCAACGCTAACCTATGTTAAATGTATTTATATGTGAAAATATGATAAATTAACTTGGGTTGCAGGAACAGCAAATAAGATTTTAGATAAAATATATAATTCAGGGTGTTCCAGCTTAGCAGACTCCCAAAAATGCAAAATATTTTCCTTCTTATCTAATCTTTTATAATCGCTAAATCCAGTAATTATTGTTCTAATACTTTTCTCAGCAATCGTTGGCCCTCTTTTAAGTATTTTCTCCTGCCTTTCTTTAAGTTGTATCAATTTCTCTAGATCATCTTCTTGTTCAATAACTTCATCGGAACTAATATCATCAGATAAAATCGGCGTTGTTAAGCTTTTAATTCGTCTCCATAAATTGACAAGATGCCTTTTCGCACAAATCTTATCATCATCACTAAGTAATACCTGTAATATTTAAGGATTTATATTGTTTATATTTAAATATTCCATAAAAGAACAATTTTAATATAAATCTAAAATAATTAATTTACTAAGCTTTTAATTAACCTTGAATCTTGGGTCCAGGTATATGGCAGCTAAGAGAATTTCGTTCTTTATAAACCTTTCTTCTCTGTTCTTAAGACAAGAATATAGTAATTGAGCAAAATGGTTTGGATTTTTTTCCAGTTCGATGCAGCATCTTAACCATGCTGCATAAAAATCTGTCAGTGTTAACTGTTCAGATTGGAATTGTTTGGTTGCGATTTTTAGCTGTTTTAAAATTTCAACAATCGTTATTATCTCTTTCCAATCTTCAGTCAATAAATAATCAGATTGCTCTGAAAAAAATCTTCGATATTGGGTTTTAGTAAAATCAGCCTTTCTAACATATCATGGGTTGAATGCCATCTGTGGCAATCTAACACAAGCATAGGGAGTTTCATATTTTTTAATAACTTTTGGTAAGTGGGATGTCTTAATTTTAAATTTAGGCTCCTAGCTTTTGCAATGGTTTCCACAATAGGTGATAATTTTATAGCATCTTGAAGTGCCAGCTGAAGTGTGTGAGCTGCACACTGTACACTATAAATCGGATAGGATATAATAGTTGATAAAAAAGTATTTTGTATATCATCAATATCATATTTATATACATTTACATCCATATTTTCCTCATCTGCTGATTCACTCCTCATATCATAATCAGTTTCAGGAGCTTTATAGCTCTTAAAAAATTACAACCATTATCAGAAGTAATTGTGTATATTTGTTCAATATTAATTTTAAATTTTAGTAAAGTTTTTAATATATTCTCTTTTATATATTCTCCTGTACATCTCTCTTTCAGCTCTACAATTCCAAGAGTCCTCAAATTTATAATGGACTTTGATATAAATTGAATATTTACACCAAGAATTGACCTATCTAGTCGTTGAACTGCATCAACTTTTAAACTTATTAATTTTCCTTCTACCTCTCTCGATATTTTGTCTCTAATTGATTGGGCTGTTTTATTAATAGTTCTGGATAAATTTTCTTTGTTTATAACTAAATTGAGCCCAGATAGGAGTGGATTTATAATTCTTTGAAATCCCGAATCTTCAATAATTGATAAAGGCCGGCCATTTACAGTAACAAGTTCTAGTATAGAACTCATCAAATCATTAGATGATATATTTATACTTATATGCTTTTTTGGAAAAAAGGTTTCTATATTAATTTTAGGTTTTTTTGCCAATAACAATTCCTGATATTTGGTTTTTTCATTTAAATAATTTAAATATTCATTGTTGTGATTTCTTTCCAGGTGTCTTTCTAAATTTGACAAGTGATTACCAGACATTTTGCAATATGAACATATTGATTTTTTTCTATTGTATTAAGGGTAAAATGCTTATCAAATATGACTTTATCTTTAATCTTAAATCTATAAAAATAGAACAATTTTTTTAAATAGCAATGATTTCAGAATTAAAAAAGAGATATTTATAAATTTAATTTCATTTATAATATGCACTTCATTAATATCTTGTAAAAATTAATCTGAACCAAAAATAAATGATTAGAATATATAAATTTTCAAATCATTTTAATAAGTTCACAAAAACTGCCCTACATTTAACAATTTTTAAGTTAGATGTTTAGAATTTTTTAAATTAACAATATAATAATTTTTACTTTGATTTGTTAACCATTTTCTTCTAATTAATAATCTTTAAGAATAATAAGATAAAAATTTAAAAATAAATGGCGTAAATTAATTCAATTGTTTAAAATTTTTTAACACTCCAATAGGAATCGATAATAAATTTAAAAATGGCATAATTGAATTAAGTTGTTTAAAATTTATTAACACTTCATTTAATTGGAAATTTGAAAATATAATATTTGTATTTACATATATTAATATATGATTTTAAATAATACACTGAACCCGGTTGAACCCGGGTTCAAATAAAATTCTTGGGTTCGGTTCGGGGTTTTGAAAATTTTATAAATGGGGTTCAGGTTCGGTTCGGGTTCAGAGTTTTTTTCTAAAAACCCGGGTTTACTTCTCACGGTTCGGGTTGGAATCCCTGGGTTTAGTCATATCACGATATTTTTAAAATATTTTTTGGGATGATGTTTTACACGTATTTACAGATATATAAAACAAAAATGAACATTTTTGTTTTAATATAACTAGTAAATTTGGTCGATCGAATATTTAGTAAGTGGTCGGTTTTGAGCGCGGCATTCGGTCATATCATAATATTTTCAAAATACTTTTTAGGATAATGCTTAACACCTAAAAATACATGTATAAACCAAAAATGAAGAGGAATATGCGCCTAACAAGTTTTCTATTATAACCCCTCTCATTAATTAATTTTTAAATTTATTTTAGGTTTTTCACATGTATTTACACCCAAATATAAAAAAAAGCCAATAAAAATTCTGGTTGCCTAAGATGATATTTTCATATTTATGCATTTAACGCCCTCTTATGGATATATATTTGTTAAACTTTAAAAATGAAAAAAAAATTTGAGTTGTAATAATCTAGAATTATAGATATTTGATTTCAATTTTTTTATTAAAGATTTTTATATATTAAAAAAAATATTTCTGAACATTATACAGCAAATCTTCTGGATCATCGATGTTACGGGTTGAAATGATGAGATCGTTAATTATCGGTAGCCTTATTCTTAATAAAGACTACTTCAGGCCAACTAATTGCAATATTGGGAAGATTATAGGTAATTTAGCAGAACATTGTTCAAAATACCAGACCTCTCATATGGATAGGAGGGCCTTTATTCATCAAAATTTCTACCTCACTAAGTTTTACAATCTTAAATTAAACAAAGATTAAAGGATTTTTATAATTTAAAAATTACAAATAATATTTACAATTTAAAAATTTCAACCCAAACATCAATGAAAAAAATAATTCTTGGTAATTCTATTGAGGCCGTCCGTGAATAGCAAATTTGCCTCAGATAATTTTGCGTGTCAATCTTTCTTCAATAGCCTCCTGCTAATTATAATATTACTTAATATAACCTTGATAGACCTATTTCTTTTTCTTAGAGTATGTCTTTGCTCTTAAAATCTTCCATAAAAGCAAAACAGAGGGGTTTGGATGGCTTCAGCCCTTTCCCTAACTTAATCAACCCAATAGTTATTAATTGTTTATTACAATAAAATTTTAACTTAAACACTTGCCATATTATCAAGCTCTATATTTTGGTGCTCGCCTGGCTGCCTTTACTAAACCAGATGATGGAATGGAATTCATATAACGATGTTTGTTCTTTTAGAAGACTAATAGGTAAAATAGTAACGGTATAATTAAACCCGTTACTCTAGCCACCTTCTGCCTTCATCAGTTGGGCTTTACTATGAAACGATGTTGTAACATTATATACGATTCCTTTAGAATTTATCTCAATTCTTGTAATAAAAATTAATCGTTAAATTTTTTAAAACGCTTTCAACAATATGAGGCACGACGTTTTCCTTCCTGCTTTTTTAAACTTATTATCCTTCTATTCTTAATTATTAAGGTAAAGAATCCTTCTGCAATTTGGCAACTATATCCTAAAACTCAAGAAAGCCCCAATAAAAACCCCTTCGGTCAGCTTTTATTTAATCTGGGCATCAATAAAGGATTAATTCAACAACGATATTACTTTTTGATACAGATGACGGCACAATATTTTATAAACATTTACCCTCATAAAGGAGTCATCCATTAGTGTGGACCTTTATCTGAATTGTATCAAATCCGAGATCTGCTTTCCTTCCTTCAACCCTCTTCATACAATCATAGGTTTAAACACCGCGCCCCATGATCTAATAATCTTAGGCTCTTCGATTATGAATTCTTTCCTCGCCAAGCTATAATTTAATAATTTTGTGGCCACAGAGGGCACTCCCCATCATCAAATAGTTTACATCTTAAAAAATTTATTTCATTTTTAGGACCTCCGGTCTTGGTAATTATTCTTATACTACTCGCCTCATTTTGAAAAAGTTACCAATTTATCCTTAAAATTGTGGGAGGTCTCGAGTTTATTCCTCTTCCCCAGCCTTAATATGTCGCCCTCTTTTTCTTCCCATAATTCGGTTTTGTCTTATAATAAAATGTGTACATTTAACTTCGTCAACAAATGTAACTGATCTTCAACTACTAAGGGCTTCTCAAACTGCAATACCCTTCCCACAATTCGCTTAATCTTTTGCAGGTTTCTGCAAACAATTGTAGTACGGTAGTCGATATTCTGAACTTCCGCGGACTGGCATGCTTAAAAGCCTCTAAGAGTTATACTTGTCATGATAGTGACCGATATTCTTTTTAACTCCAACGTCTCAGCTGGGTTCCCAAACAGATTCGAACCCCCAATCTTTCCAATCAACCGTAAAAGTCCAGATGGTGCCACGGTCTGGTATGCTTAAAAGTCTCTGAGCGTAATATTCGTCATGATAGTGACCGAGATACTTTTTAATTCCATCGTCTCAGCTGGGTTCCTAAACCGATTCGAACCTTCAATCTTTTCAATCAACCGAATCTCGATAGTGCCACGGTCTGGTATGCTTAAAAGTCTCTGAGCGTAATATTCGTCATGATAGTGACCGAGATACTTTTTAATTCCATCGTCTCAGCTGGGTTCCTAAACCGATTCGAACCTTCAATCTTTTCAATCAACCGAATCTCGATAGTGCCACGGTCTGGTATGCTTAAAAGTCTCTGAGCGCCATATTCTTCATGATAGAGTGACCGAGATTCTTTCAAAACCCACCGTCTCATCCCAAATCTTCGAACCTCCAATCTTTCCAATCAATCATAAAAAGCAATGATGATACTTTAATGGGCGAGAAATTTTAACTATTTCTTTGTGTAAATATTTTTACCACAAATACCCATAATGAGCATGCTCTTCAACTCATAATAATCTTCTTACCCCGGTTACAGCTAACAACCTTGATTATTTTGGTCAAAAGAGTTTGACTCTTCCTCGTTAATAGGCGTAAAAATTAAACTTTTTACAGGAAATCCCTTGGAGTTCTATTTCTTAAAACAAACCAAACTGAAATTCTCAAGAGGAGTTCATCTGCCATTCTAATTCAAGGTGTATCGATGCCACTTTTTGGAGGCCGATCCGATATTCCCAATATTAAATTGATATCGGCCGATTACCGATTCGATATCATATATAATTTTGTATTCTGTAAAGATACCAATGGTTTTAATTTTAATATACTTTTTATTAGTATAACATCTATAATTTAACTATACCATAATAACTTATGTCATTTAAATATATTATAATGATCAGTTATAGTTTATATTCATTCAATAAAATACTTTTATTGTTAAATCACTTTTAATAATAAGTAATATATTAATTATATACATTTGAAATAAATATTTAAAATAATATTTAACATTAATATATCGAAGATTTCTTTTTAGAAATACCAAAATTTTAAATTTATCAATGGTCAGCCTGCGGCGATAGTAACTGTCAATATTACCAGCTTCACTAAAAACTGATTCGGAAGAGATTATCGCACACTTTTATAAATAGAATGCGCAAAAAAAATAACAATAGAATATTTATTAATTAATTATTAAAAAAATATATATAAAAATGGATTTCGATTTTATTTATAGAAATAAATGATTTTAGATTTAACTTTTTTAAAAAATTTTATAACATTTTATTTTTGTTAATGACGCTATTTTATATCGGATCGGAAATGATATAATATTGGCCGATAACCGATATTTTAAAATGGGTGATATCGGCCCGATCCAAAAAAATATCGGTACATCCCTAATTCTAATATATTTCCTTCTTAATTATATACACTACCGACAATAACTGACTGCTCACCCTACATTTATACTTTTACGAATCCAAACCTTCATTTATTATCAAATACACATATATTATATCTAAGAATAGCCTCATAAGGTAAACTCTCAATTAAATTTAAAATATGTCATATTTATTAGCACTTGATTATTTCGTTTTGTACTATTTTGACTGGATAACAAGTATGGATTTTTTAAAGCCAATTTATTGCCTAAGCAAAAATAAATAGTTCCTAAAGAGTAATTTCTCAATCATCTTTATTTGTGAAGTATAAAATTTGATTTCTTTTAGAACATGGTGAACATATAATTTTAATCTGGCCTTTAAAGGCTACTGTAATATTTTCATTGTGCCTCAAATGCCATCGCAGGTGCCATTGACATATGTTTGTCAAATTATTAAAATTGTTACGCAACCCCGTAACAGTACATCGTTTTTGGTATAGACCCAAATTTACTCGTTAAAATTTAGTGTTTTTGAAATAAATCAACGGAGATCGTATTATAGTGTAAAGATTTAGAAACAATGACATAATTAACGTTGTTCCCATTTTTATAATGGGCCACAAATGTTAATCTGTATGTTTAGTAATTAATTCAAGATTGGTAAGATCAATCGTGACACATTGTTTAAACATTACACATTCAATTCTATTTATTTCTAATAATTCACATAATTGTCTTTTCAAGCCCTATGTATCTATACATTTATAACATATACTAAAATAATATTTTGGTTGAGAAGGATTGCAAACTAACTGTGCTAAGAGATATTTGGGATATTCATTTATTTTACAATAATTGTTGGCTTATCTGATAATATTATGTGTTTAAATGGCAGGTATGATCTTAATTAAAAAATATAGTTTTCTAAATTAAAAAAAAGTTTCTACAAAAAGAAGAATTGTTCCCTCCCAGAAAAACAAATTGTGAAAATTTAGATAATGATCTTTTGATATTGGTATATATTTCTTTCTTTTATATTAGTAGTTTAGAAATATATCACATTTTTATATATAAATTTAATTCCATCTATAATTATTTTGATTTGCATTATTGGCTATGTTTTTTTAATCCAAGCTGAGACTAATTAAATTTTATTATATAATATATTTATAAAATTTAAAGAAAATTCAAAAGAATCGAAAACAATAAGTCCTTCAAAAACAAATCAAAATTTTCAATTGCATATTGGATGAGCATCACAAAAAATTTAAATACCACCCCCCCCCCCCACCCAATCTTAATTAGTCGTCATTTATAAGTTAAATAATAAGTTTAAGGTGATAAATTTATTAAGTTTTTAATTTATAACAAATAATGTAATAAGTAAGAAATAGAAAAGTAATGATTAATTTATACACTTTTGATCCCTATTATTTCAAGAAATAAAAATTTATACTTTTGGGGTAATTTATAACATGTATGTAACTATCATATAAATTTTTATTCGAATAGAAGGGATCGGCTAAAAATCTTATTTTTAATCCATTCTTAGACCTGTCGACCACTATGGTAATCCGCCGTCTGTCATACCAAATCGATAACTTTTCGGCCTGACCTTTTAAATTTTGATAAAATTTTGCATACTGCAGAAACATCATTAAAAAGCATCGAATCCAAATTTTTAGCCCAAGTATTAAATAGCTTCTGAGAGATATCAATTTTTTCAAAATACGTAAAAAATTGAAATAGGTAAAATAATGAAGCTAAAAATAAAAATTATATGTCATTGAGTAACTCTATAAAGGTCTTTTATTGAATATTAAGGATTTTTGTAATATAATAATCTTGCGGTTTTTATGTAAGTTTTAAATTTTGAACCTGAAACTCTAGGTGTTTCGCTTTCCGAATTTCTTTCAATTTAATAAAAAAAATTTAACTTGGGACACATGTGAATTTTAGTTATTATGATTTTAAAAAATAAATGATTTTTTTCCAAAAATATATGGCGCTCCTATAAAAAATAACGCATTTTTAAACATAAATAAATAATAAGATATTCCGGCATTAATAACATCAAATAATTTTAATTTTCGAAAAATTAAATTAATTTTGCAAATATGATAGGAATCACTAAAGATATTACTTATTTTCGAATTTTCATCAAATTAAGTTTTTTGGACGCCTTGTTTTGCAATAAATACGCCCAGTCGTCTTTGATTTAGATTATTATTTTTTGATATGAAAAGGAGATATGGTGTCGCTGCAATTATGCAAAATTAAAAAGGTCGAGCCGAAAAGTTATCGATTTAGTATGGAATTAATCCACGAGGAAGATCTAGTGAAGGTTAAAGTCAGGTCTTTGGTCCAGACGATACACACGAGCCGGACCGAGCCAAGGTTCTCAGAAAAAGACCGGTCCAGGCGGTGATCATCATTTTAAAAATATTTAGGCTTTACCTAATTAAAATTTTATTTGTTTTATCATAAAAATATTTTCTGTTAATAATAACATTTAATTTAAATAAATGCTAATGTCTTTGTTTGTAGAACTGAACTGAAAGGAACTAGAAAGGAGGACTTAATAGTGGTAGACCTTTCCATTTTGTCTATTATAAACTTTTAATATTATTTGGTTTATATGTTTGATATTTGTTTAATGTTATTGAAGAAAATGAGTTTGTGCACGTGGATGATATATTAAAATTAAGAGTAGATTATTTTTATCTAGATTTCCATCAGGAAAGATAAATATTTGATGTTTTATCAGATGTTTATTTAAAAACCTAATAAATAATAGAACAAATATAAATTATTTTAAATAATTGTAGCTGAAGATACATTAAATTTGTGGATTCCACATTAAATTAAGATCTAATAAGGTCATGTGATTAAGAAAAATTTCCTTGAATTGGACCATAATCTTTTCAATCATATTTAAAAATAAATTAGTTGGTTTTATACATTTCTCATTGTTAATTATTTTATAAGTTTAGGTATTAGGAGCAATTTATGACCCTAGCTTTAAATCGATAAATATGTGAATGATTAAAAGGAAAAAAATATTACGAACAATTTATATGAAAAAAAGCTACCTCACGAAACCCTTAAAACATTAAATGGGGAGGTGGCTTCATAACAAAGGGAAGGGGGGGGGAGGCATTTTCACCCGTTTGGGAATATGTCAGTTTTCGTATATATCATTTTAAGCCAATAAAAATTTTCCTCCTATACTGTCACCACCCTCTTCTAAACAAATGAATACAATATGTCACTATATATAATTTAAAAGAAAAATAAGTAAAATTTAATTATTTTTTAAAATAATGTCTATAAATCAATCAGAAAAAACATTTTAATTTTAAAAAAGTGTAAAACCAATTTTTTTTTGAATGTAAAAATTAATTTGGAAGACCCTATCTAATAGTACCTCCCACCGCCATTAACAAAATCCTGGATGCTTCATAATCATGATCTGATTATTTTAAGATATCACTATTAAACATTTATCATCAGAATTTGAAGTAACAAGGCAACTTGAATAGGCTAGAAAAAGAATGTTTTTCATATAAATATAAGAGATGTCCTTTTTTGGAATAAAATTATCCAAAAGATTTGATTTTAACTAAAAAAATTATGTGCTCCAAATTCGATACGCCACAACCAGCTGATCGGATCAAAACACTGCCGTCGATAAGGTTGTTGGCGCACAAGTTTAAGTATGCCATATAATATTTAAAACTTGTAGCAAATAAATTAAGGAAAATGATAAGACGGCAATTGTCAATATTTGGTTATAATCTTTTATTCCTACCTTAAAAAACACGAAATTCTGTGATCCATGTTTGTCTTATAATTGAAAAGTTCAAATCTACGAATGAATATTCAAATCTTACCTATTTTCATTACTAATATCATAACGAGGTTGTGGATCTGGATCTTGATCATTAATGTCATAACTTGCTTTTGGATCCTTAAAACAATTTTTTTCAATAATAGAAATAAAACATATAAGACATATGTATTTTGACCCTATAATATAAAAAAATGGTGAAATCGGACAAATATATAATTTACGTAGTTGCTGGAGATATCGGGATTATCAGTTTCTATACCATCATCTAGAATGGTTATAACAACGCCATATCCGCTGTAACCTAACTGCCATGCCTCTTGCGTATTTAAATCTAGTCCTTTCGCTCTGTTCTGATAAAAATATAATACATTTATAGAAAACACACCAAAATATGATTTAAACAAAATAAAACGACCCAAGGCAATAATAAAAATATTAATAAGATGTCATTATTTATATCTCAGGTTTATAGAAAAGATTTACCAGGTACCATTGTTGCCGATAGAAAGGATCGTTAAAATATGGTAAATGATTATCGCGAGTAATGCTTCTCTTGCCACGCTTTTTTGCCTTTTGTTGTTCTATAAAAACAACTGACGAATCCTTAATTGCCGACAAAATTATAAAAGAAAAATAAATTATATATATAATTTAAATATTTTTTAAAGTAGAGATTATCAAATATATGATTGTTACCTTGTGAAAATTATAGTCTTCGGCAGGAATATCCCAAGATTGTAAAGATTTTGATTTGATAGATGGATTCCTAAATACGTGAAGTCCATTATCAAACTATGAATATAAAAATATATGAATATCTATCAACTGTTTTGTGAAAATATACCGAATGAATATGAGTCAAATTGTGTCGTTCGGCATATCTTTTAGCTATATGATGTTGATTTGCTGATAAATCGCGCAATTCTACTACAAATGTATCGGTGTAATGGGTGTGTTTTTGGTCGTAGCTCTCACTATTAATTCTATCGACCTGGCAAGTCACGTGTGAAGTTGTTATAATCGTTAAATACAAAATCAGCAAAGTTTTCAGACGATTCATTAATTTTAATCGTGTAAATAAAGGAAAATAATTAATCGGGAATTGGTAGAACGGAATACAATTATCACCGGAAATTAATGAGTTTGAGCCTAATTTGCTAAATAGTTTACGTCTTTGGTATGTTAGAATAAAATCCGAATAGATTTGGTGTGCGACATACGTGTAATAAAAATAATTCTTTAATTTGCCTTTAATATATTTACGATATCGATGGTATATAGATAAAGAAACCTCATAATAAGATTTCCGAAAAATTATAGCGCAATAACTTATGTTTTGTATTAAGCTAAAATAAATTAAAATCATATTGCTTATTATGATTATTTTAAAAACAAACGTAAATTTTATATAGGTAATAATTTTTGCATTGAAATATTTGGATAATAATGAATTAGGGTCTATTATAAAGGCAAATAATATTGTAAATATAAGACTTGATATCTGCGACTTAATGTGAAGTATGTATAACCATAGTCCCAGAAATTTTTTGAAACTGGCTAAACTAAGCATACAAAATAATACCAGGGAATAAGGGACTTTCATACGAATGAATACTAAGAAACATTTCAAAATGAGGTCATATAACTCAGAAATCCATATGAAGTCTTCAAGAATATTATTTTGGGAATATAAGTCATGTTTTAATATTCTTTTATCACATCGTCTTAAATCATTTTCGATATTTATATTATAATATGCATTTGTTGTTGATGCTTGGGATAATTTTATTTGGTACATGGTGAAATCGTGTTGATGACTTAAAGTTATTTGATTAAATAAGTGAGGGATAGGGGTGAAGACTGAGCCACGAATTTCATTAAGTTCACACTATATAAGGTGTATTTAGTTGGCATAATTATTTTCGTACTCAATGTATGATGATGATATTGCATTTTGAATATTTCTCAATTAATTTCGATATTTGCATTTAGTCATATAAATATTATTGTATACGCATTGATTTAAATGGGATATGGAGTATTTCACCTGCTTGAGGTAGGATACCATAAAATGTAGTTAATCATTTATCAATATAAAAGATGTTTTTTCTAAATATGAAAAATTATAAAAATAATTAATTTAAAATTGTTTGTAGTTTTATACTTAAACTCTTCAATTTTATAAAAATTAAGAAGAATGACACCAAGGTTAACTAGTAATAATATATTATAAAGGTTACTTATTTTTTAGTTTCATGTTTAAAAAAGAAAGAAACAATATTATTATAATAAAAATAAATTAAATATTTGTAACATTATCATCTCTGTGTTAAATTTTTTTTAAAGTAGGACGAGGATATGGTTTTATTTATAGTAATTGGGAAAATAATCGTACATAAATAAAACCAACTACTAATGACCTTATAATTAGTTAATTATAAAGATATTATGTCGAAATATTATTTAATTTATTAAATTATTGGCTCTTTGTTCGAATCGATATAAGATTATTTTAATACAAGTTAAAAATCGAAATAAATTGACGGAAAAAACCATACAAATGCGATAAAGTAGAACTCTAAAAAAATATTCCTGAACAATAGCTGGGCACTAACCGAATTTAAGGTTAGGCCTATGCCGATTTTGGCCAAGAATTATGACAATTGTTACCCTTCTGAATTATATTATTGAATTTTAAACATATTTAAAATATTAATTATTATTTCATTAAAAAACATTGGAAAAGTTTTATAATGACGAATACGAAATATTTTTATAAAGTGCAATTATTTCTATATTCGAATTTCCACTAAAAGATTTAAATATTTATTTTTACCTAATCCGATTAATAAACATTGGAAAAGTTTTAGAATGACGAATATGACAATGGTTACCTTTCTGATTTAAATTATTAAAAATTTACAATAAAGCAGAGTGTTAGCTAAGGTTATCTCTTAAGCATAACCTTAGCCAATCAAAATCACTTTATGCTTAGTTTTTGCCAAAATAAATCGGCATAGGCTTTGCTATAGGGTTATTCCATAACAAAACAACCAGGGACTACCACCATAAAAATCAATGAAACTTGTCATATTAGTTATTTATGTTGTCAATTTTAAAAAAATCAAAATTTTATAAGCTCAGCCCCAAAGATATACGTCTTCAGAGTCAATAATCGCACGTGATTCAATTGAATCTTGTTTTTATAAAATACTTAAGATATAGTTATAAATTATTTTAATTATTTTATAGCCTTTAAAATTCTACATTGGAAAATTATCAGAAAATAATTTTAAAATTTCTAAATTTTCTTACTTCCGGTAAGAATAAAAAATTAGCATTATTGAGAAGGAATTTAGGGTTGATATTAGCTAGGAAAGTTTATTACCTTCATATTTCACTGTTTAAATTAGTTACTTTTGCTTTTTTAAATTTTATTAAAATTTTTATAATATAGATTGCTATATTTAAAAATTATTATAATATATTTAATAAAAATATGTATTGTATTGGTATTAAAATAAAAAATTCCACTGAGTAAAACAAATATGATGTCGGGCGATAAGTAGTGAAGGTCACGGTCTGATCTTTGGTCCGGACTGGACCGATACCTTCGGACCTGACAGGACCACAGTTCTTAAGAAAAAGATCGATCCAGACCGTGGTCCTAAATAAAAAACATATTTTTTAACCTAATTTGATTTGTTTTATTATTTTATTAAATATAAGAGTATTATATAAACAAAAATTTATCCAATGGTATTGAAGAAAATGATTTTATGCTTGTGGTAGGCATATTAAAATTAAGAGTAGATTTTATTTTTTGAGATATTTTCATTTTCATTACTAGAAGTCTATATTTTATGTTTTATCAGATGTCTGCTTAAGGTACCTAATTATTTTATTAAGAATAAGGTTAAGTAATTTTTACAATAAATTATACAGATAGTTTCTTAAGAAAAAATAGAACTATAAAATAACCATAATATTTTAATAATATTACTGCATATTTTGATTAATTTATTGCTTAAAAAATTATAAACAATTATTTTGTTACTAGTTGCTGACGATACATTAAATTTGGTACTGCAAGTGAACACATACTCTATGTTTTTTAATGGGACTATAAGCAAAATGTTTCTTGGACAAACTTATAGTTTTCATATTGTAAAATAAAAATTAACAAAATCTAAAATAATTCCTCTAGAAAAATATCATAAAATAAAATATACAAAAAAATTAAATTAATTGAATAGTAAAGCAAACTTTACAATAATAAAAGACCGGTCCGGACCACGGTCTGGACCGTAAAAAATAAAAAGACCGGCCCGGACCACGGTCCTCAAAAAAGATCGGTTTGACAATCGGTCTGGTCCGATCCCGGTCTAAGACTGATAGGACCGGACCGTTGACCTTCACTAGCGATAAGTAAGCAAGCGCCCTATACAGTAGAGATCTGCAAAGTTAGGCCCGGCCCGCCTAATTCTATTTTAAATAATTGGGTTCGGGCCTAGCCTAATATTTTTCGGGTCGCGTCAGGTCGGACCTTGAATTTTTTTTTAAATATATCTAAATTTATCAAATTTATATTAAATTTTTTATGTAAAATAAAAATATTTTATTTTATTTATTGAAACTAAACGACATATAACATATGTCTTTTATTTTAAAAAACTTTGGGCCGGGACGGGCTTGAAAAATTAGGCCCGATGCAGATCACTACTATACAGATATGATTGTTATTAGAACGCTATATGGTAAAATAAACATATTTTAAAATTTTATATACAAATTATAATTAAAAGAATACTTTTTGTTTTTATCATATTCCATTTTATGCTTAAAAATTTCCAGAGACTATAATTTCTAAGTACGTCCTGCCGCTGTTATGGACTCTACAATCGTTTTTACAGTGTTGCGCAGAGCATAATTTTAAATTTATATGCAAATAAAATTATTTGAGTTGCAAAAAATTGCTGCAATAACATATTTATATTTTCTTATCAATTTTTACTTTTTACAAGTTAAATAATTTTATTTATAAACGAAAGTTTTCATTAAATCTGCAAAACACTGTAATTGATTAATGGGCATCTATTTCTTTTCCTCAATTGCGGGGTAAAAGAAGGATGGTGATAGCCCATGGGAATCTAAAAACGAAATATACATCTAGGGATGTACAGATATTTTCTATCGGATCAGATCGGGCCGATATTTCAGGTTATCGGCCAATATTATAAAATTTGCGGATCCGATATAAAATGGCGTCTAACAAAAATAAAGTTATAAAATTTTTTTTAAAAGTTATATCTAAAAATCATTTATTTTTATAAATAAAATGGAAATCCATATTTTTTTAATAATAATAATTAATTAATAAACATTTTGCCATATTGTTATTTTTTTGCGCATTCTGTTTATAAAAGTGTGCGATAATCTCTTCAGAATCTGTGAAGATGGTGATATTGACAGTTACGATCGCTGAAGGCTGATT
The DNA here is from genome assembly GCF_954871325.1 of Gordionus sp. m RMFG-2023. NCBI lineage: Eukaryota > Metazoa > Nematomorpha > Gordioida > Chordodea > Parachordodidae > Gordionus > Gordionus sp. m RMFG-2023. Next base: position 27,835,294 of record NC_088776.1, read on the forward strand.
TCTGATAAATTGGAAATTTGGCATTTCTAAAAAGAAATCTTCGATATATTAATGTTAAAAATTATTATAAATATTTATTTCAAATTCCATAATATATTTATTACTTATTGTGTATATAGATTAATGTTATTACTAAGTGATTTAACAATAAAAATATTTTATATACTTTTAGAATTGCAATTGAATTGAATATAAACTATAATTGATCATAATATATTTAAATGACATAATGGTATAATTAAATTATAGATGTTATACTAATAAAAAGTATATTACAAATTAAAACCATTTATATCCTTACAGAATTCAAAATTAGCTATGATATCAGATCAGTAATCGGCCTATATCAATTTAATATCGAGAATATCGGATCGGCCTCCAAAAAGTGATACATCTGTACATTATTATATATATCCCTCGGTAATTTCATTCTTTTTTATTAATGTAGTCTGCTAACCGCCAAAATTGGCATAAATACATGCGATCGGTCTTTCATTTAGGACCACAGTCTGACCGGCTTTTTTATACATATGTTTATGACGATTTTTGGTAATTAGCCAAAATACTAAAAAAGAATAAAATTACTTAGGAGATAGATATTTCTTTTCTACATCCCCATGGACCATCACATCCTTCTTTTATCCCACAAGTGGCATCAAATAATAACGATAGTAGATCCACAACAATGACAGGATAACCTATAAATGATGGCCTCAGAAAATTCTATAATAAGCGTAAAAAATATGATAAAGATAAGATTGTTTTTTATAATAGTTTAATATCAATTTTTAAAATTTGTTTATTTTACAATAGACGAATCTATCTGTATGGGCTGCTTGATTACATATCGCCCCAGGACATCATATTGGTTATACTCAATGGATTATTTTATTTTGATATCAATATAATGCATATTAAATAAATATATTATATTAAAATAATCTTTAAATATAACGCCATCTTAATTATATTATTTATTTATAAAACAAAAATGGCTATAGATTTTTTTGATTAAACAGTTAGGTAATAAACATTCTTAGAATATATCAACGCCCAAAAAATTCTCAAGAATGTTAGTATTTTATTTTTACTGGAAATAAAAAAAACTTGAAAATTATTTTGATATTTTCCAATGTAGAATTTAAAGGACTATAAAATGATATATAAATATAAACTGTAAAATATCTGAAGTATTTTTTTTAAAAAAAAATAAAATTTAATGAAATCACGCATTAAGCGAATTTCGGCTTTGAAGACACATACCTTTGAATCTGATTGAGCTAGCATTCTAAAATTTTGATTTTACTAAAATATACAGCAAAGATAACTATTATGTCAAGTAGGGTGTACCGATACCACTTTTTGGAAGCCAATCCGATATTCCCGATAATAAATTGATATCGGCTGATTACCGATCCGATATCATATATAATTTAGTATTCTGTATAGATACCAATGGTTTTAATTTTTAATATACTTTTTATTAGTATAACAACTATAATTTAACTATATCATAACTTAGGTCATTTAAATATATTATAATGATCAGTTATAGTTTATATTCAATTCAATTCTATAAGTATATAAAATATTTTTATTGTTAAATCACTTTTATATAATAAGTAATACCATTAATCTATATATATAAACAAATATATTATGAAAATAAATATTTAAAATAATATTTATCATTAATATATCGAAGATTTCTTTTTAGAAATACCAAAATTTTCGATTTATCAGAGGTCAGACTCCGGCGATGGTAACTATCAATATCACCAGCTAACTAAAAACAGATTCTGAAGAAATTATCGCACACTTTTATAAACAGAATGTCCAAAAAAATAACAATATGGCAGAATGTTTGTTGATTAATTATTATTATAAAAATATACATAAAAATAGATTTCGATTTTATTTATAAAAATAAATGATTTTCGATATAACTTTTTTAAATTTTATAACATTTTATTTTTGTTAAAGATGCCATTTTATATCAGATCGGATAGGAAAATTTTATAATAGTGGCCGATAACCGATATTTTAAAATGGGTGAAATATCGGCCCTCGATAAAAAATATCGGTACATCCATAATGCCAAGTTTAGTTCATTTTAGAGACCGTCTAAAAATCTCGTTTTTTGTTCGATTTGACATGGAATGAATGACCTCCAATAAATTGGCACAGAGTCTTCGTCAAAATTAATCGGCTCAGGCTTAACTAAAAAAAATCGGCCTTGTCTCAGCCTTAATCGGCTAGGCTCGATTACCCAACTATATTGAACAGTAAAGCATGGCCAAACCGAATAACGGAAACCCATAAAAAAATCTTAGTTCCTTTATTAAAAATTAAGAAGATACTTCATACGTCAAGAAAATAATTTTATTAGATGCCATGTATTTAGTTTTTGAACAATTTTGTTTAATTTGTAACTAAATTATTGAAAAGGGATTCAAACCTAAATTTTGTAAAATAGCAATGCGGGAAACTTTTTAATGATAAAAAAAATGAATCTTTATGCTTTCAGTGTTTTGATTCGATATTTTAATTCCTGCAAAAAACTAAAATTGGAAATATAGGTTTCTGCAAAAATTGATTTAGGGGGAAATTGAAAATATGATCAACAAATGAATGTTAAATAATCTATTATATACGGTTTGTAAACATTTTTAAAAAAATAAAATGCACGATCAAAGTTCAATGACAAAAAATGGAACGCATTCGCGTTCAACGTTCTCCTTCAAAAAATGTGAACGTTCGTTTAAAACTTTATGAATAAATTTCTAAGCCTTATTTTTTTTAAAACAATATATTAGCCATGTTTAAAATTAATAGTTTTATTTTGATACATATAAATACAATATGGGATAGTGAAAAAAAAATTATTTATTAATAAATTAATTTTTAATATAAAAACTATTATTATATCAAATAAAATTAAATTATTTATAAAATATATCAATGTATAATACTTTAAATTGTGTTCAACATATTTAAGATATAAAACTCTTGATAAAAACTTAATAATAATAGTGATTCGATTATAATTTCAAAAAATAAATAAATTCTAAAATATATTAACTATTTTATATTTATTTATCAGAGTTGTTAAATAGAAAAAGGTGGTATGGATATTATATTAGAGGTATCTGTAGATACGTTAAATTTTGATATAATTATATTTTATGTTTTTTATATTAAAAGTTAAAACGATTTGAATTAAATTCCTAAATTTTATTTTATGCAATGGATAAATTTTATATTATAATTTGTTTATTAATTTAAAAAAATATATATCACAATTTTTAGATAACTTTGAAAATAAATTAATATTCGATATTTTGGGCACCCTTAGATAATATAAATTGCACCAGTCATCAAATTTTGAATAATTTTTTTTAAAATAAGTAAAAATTTTAATATATTTAATATATACAAATGTAAAACTATTATCATTAAATATAACAACCCCTCTGCCGTCAAGTGCCCTGATAAAAAAAGTTAGCGAGGCTAAAAATGTCTTTAGTTAAACGAGGTTGTTTAATGATAAAAATTTAATGTTTTATTCTAAATTAAGTATAATGCACACTATAAGTATAATAAAAAATTGTTGCATATAGATAGGTTTTAGACGATTAATCTGAATTTAGATCCATTTTAGACGATGTATCTGTATATAGATTCATTTTAGACGATGTATCTGTAAATAGATCCATTTTAAAATATCTTTTAAACTCTGCTATATCGATTATTATAATTCAATAAGCCTATGAAGTACAACCTAATTAAATATTAACGGGCTACTTATAGTTACATTATACAAAATAATAAACATTACAATCAAGTGCTTCTTTAAATTAGAACTTTGAAACTTATATTATACTTTTTGGAAGCACTTTACTGGTAAGGATAAAATTAGTTCCTAGGTAAATATTTATTATATATGACCATGGTAATGTAAATTCACCTCATTTTGAATTTTCAGAATCAGATGATGAAATAAAAACATCCATGCTTATGCTTAATCTATAAAATATAAATAATAAAAAAAATTGTGATGTGATAAAGGAAATAACAGATAATTACAAATTATTCCTTTTTCTTAAAAAATAGGAGTAATTCCGAATACATGTCTGGATCTCTGATGTACATATCTCCCAAAAAATTATGATGTGATAAAGGAAACAACATATAATTACAAATTATTCCTTTTTCTTAAAAAATAGGAGTAATTTCGAATACATGTCTGGATCTCTGATGTACATATCTCCCAACCCAATAATATGTAAAAGCGAATAAATCAACGAGTGGTTTATGGTGACAATATCTAATGTTTTAATAAGGATGTACCGATATTTTTTATAGGATCGGATCGGGCAGATATTTCCCTTATTTTAAAATATCGGTGATCGGCCAATATTATAAAATTTGCCGATCCGATATAAAATAGCGTCTAAAAATAAAATGTTATAAATTTTTTTAAAAAAATTATATCTAAAATCATTTATTTTTATTAATAAAATCCAAATCCATATTTTTTTAATAATAATAATTAATTAATAAACATTCTGCCATATTGTTATTTTTTGCGCATTGTGTTTATAAAATTGTACGATAATCTCTTCAAAATCTGTTTTTAGTAAAGCTGGTGATATAAAAAGTTACCATCGCAGCAGGCTGATTTCTGATAAATTGGAGATTGGTATTTCTAAAAAGAAATCTTCGATATATTAATGTTAAATTCAAATTTTATAATATATTTGTTTATTACTTATTATGTATATAGATTAATGTTGTTACTTATTATATAAAAGTGATTTAACAATAAAAATATTTTATATACTTTTAGAATTGCAATAGAATTGAATATAAACTATAACTGATCTTATAATATATTTAAATGACATAAGTTATGATATAATTAAATTATAGATGTTATACTTACTAATAAAAAGTATATTACAAATTAAAACCATTGGTATCTTTACAGAATACAAAATTAGATATGATATCAGATCGGTAATCGGCTTATATCAATTTAATATCGGATCGGCCTCCAAAAAGTTATATTAGTTTTTAACCTGTATCGCATGCGAATAATATATTAGGAGTTGGGTCTTTTCGTTATGGTGGAAAATTCATGAATCTTCAAAATGTGCAAGTTTTCTTGAATTGATAAGTGATAGTCTGTAAACTTGAAATTAGCCTAGCCAAACCCCTTCCTACTCCAAACTTTTATTTAATTGAGCAAGGGTTTTTTTTCTATCTTTGATAGTCTCTTTTTATGTCATACAATTTAGCTGTAATTGTGAATGGTCTCTGATAACACAGGTCCAATTAGATGGGAAATAATAAGAATTGTTATTATGATTTTTATAAAACTTCTTCATTATCTATGAATCCATTTATAAATAAGTATTTTGGCATTGTTTTTCATAATATGACTATTTTTTACTAAAAAATAAAAGGACTAATAAAAAGCATGTTCAAATATTTTAATAAATATATTTTTGAATATGAATAGGATAATTTTTGTGTAAAAGGTATTTTAATTAAAATAATTTGGTGAGAAAAATATAAATAGCATAATTATATCGTATAAATAGTGACAAATGTCTTGTCTTTTTATTATATTCAAAAATTTGGTAAAATATAAAAATCTTAAATAAAATAAATTTAGTACAAATGGTGTGGCGACCATTGTATTGATATTGATTTTTAAATTCAAATTATTTAGTTAAAAATATAAATTTTAAATAAGAGGATAACTTAAACCATGATACATCCTGATCTCAGGTAAAAAGCTTAAAGGTGAAATAGACAAGATATTGTAACAGCCCAAGTTACTATGAATCTTACAAATAAGTCCTCTCAAATAAGCTAAGACTGGAGTCCCGTATCAAATGGGAGAAAAAAATCAATGGCAGATGCTTTCACAATAAATCCTCCCAAATAAGCTGACTGGAGTCCCGTATCAAATGGGAGAAATCAATGACAGATGCCTTCACAATAAATGCAAATAGTGAAGCAATCGATTCACTGACTACTGGAAAAAATGTGAACTAAAAGATTAATGGATACTTTATACTCACCCTATTTGACAAAAGAAGGAAACCAAATGAAACAAAGAAATCTAATAGTAGGATGAGGATGTACAGGCTGTCATAAAGGACAAGTACTCTATTTAAATATGGTATAAATCCAAAAGCATAGAATACAAAAACAAGAGAGTGGCTAGGGTCAAAACACTGGCAGATAAGGATATGTAAGTTCAACTGCAAGGGGTGAAAATAGAGATTACAAATTATTAAAACAAGAGAGAAATTTAAGGGGTATAAAAAGAGCTCCAAATGTAATCAAAAATTGATTATAAAGGGAAAAAGATAATGAATTGATGGAAATAATATTTTCAGTAACTTCTCAACTTTAATCCCCTACAAACAATGTCTAAATAAACACCCCTATGTCAAGATTTAATAAAACTAAAAAATCCTGCTTACGATATAGCTAAATTTATGAGCGATTTATCATATTTTCTGAGATACTGAGAAAATTATAATTATTACTTAGCAATGTCATCTTATAGGAATTCAGTAAAAATTGCCATAAGTTGTTTTATTTCTGAGTAATTAAGGAAAAAATTGTGAGCCTTCCAATTTTATTTTGAGCGAAATAATATATTTGTTTTATAATACGATAAAAAGTGAATGATAGGATTGTTTAATTATTACGGAATTTAATGTTTTATAATGCAACGCTCTATTTTTGATAATAAAAAAACAATATTATAAATGCGTCTATATTTTTCGTTCTATCTTAAATTTGGATGTCAATAAAAATGTTCTTATTTTGATATAACCATTTATTTATGTCTACCAAATATATTTAAGTATCAAACTAAATGTAATGTAACAAGCATGCCAAGGTTTAGCAAACTTCTCAGTATTCAGAATGAAATCTTATTGAATTTATTCAGGTTTGAACCAACCATCCCTGGCCCTATTCATCAGGAAAGACCGAAGAAAAGCATAGGAGTGATAAAAAAATTATATTGCAATAATAAATTTTATAAACCAATTATAAAAGTTCAATAATCATTATATAAATTTATTAAGGTTTAACATCTCTATCATTGAATCAATCTTGTACCTATTTTTTAAAATATTATTTAATTAATAAGGTGTTTCAAAATAAAATAGACACTATTAGTAATTATCGCGATAAATGTTTCGTAAAAAATAGTTTTCACTATATTAACTGGCAATTTGGGTTTCGAGATAATGAGTTCGATATGGAATTTTCGAGAATATTGATTCGCGATAAAAATTTCGCTGTTATGTATTCGCTAAAAAGAGTTAGCGGTAATAAGTCTCGCTATAAAAATTCGTGATATAGTGTTCGCGAAATAGTATTTGCGATAAATGTTTCACTATGAAATCTATTTGCGATAAATGTTTAGCTGAATTGACATAGAACCGTAAAAATGTTTGCATGATATTTGTAAAATTTCAACATTACTATATTAATTTCATTTCATAATGATATTTGTACTTTTTTAATTTTTTATCTTCATAATAATAAATCAAAATATTATTTAAAAAACTAGGATTAAACTAACCTTAAGAAAAAATTAATAAGAATCTTTACAAAAATTAAATTGCAATGTCTAAATACCTTTGTTCGTGGATTAAAGAAAATAGTTTAAATCAAATGAAATCTGTATAATATGAAGTAAAAATTTAATTTCGTCCATGATGTAAAAAAAACATTCAACAATGCAAACATGTCCAATTTAAAATAACGACAAATCAAATAATATCCAACCATACTTTAAAAACAATAATTTACGTGATGATATATTGCAATATCCGAAAAAGACATTCATCTATTACATGATAAAACATTTGCTTAGTTATTTATATATAGATGGCACTACAAAGAGATCTGCAAAAGTTCGGGCCTAATATTTTTAAAAAAAATTCGGGCAGGGCTGGGTTTGAGAAATTAGGCCCGATGCAGATCACTACTACAAACTATTAAAAAATAACAATCATAAACATAAAATTTGGAAGAATAAAACTCAAAAAATAATGTTAAATATCCTAAGTCCTGACACAAAGAAATACTTGGATTTGAAGAATAATCAATTTTCTTTACTAGCGGATGCAACAAATAATGGAAATAATAAATAAATCCAAATAAGACTGCTATTTTTTAAAGAATTAGGTTCAAGTAGTGTTAAACAGCTCAATCGATTTTTAAAGACAACTCAATATTTTAGCCAGAAAAACATTGCCTGAGCCTCGAGATTTCGCTAATAAATGTCCAAACCTTTGTTTCATCTATGAAAAAAATCTTTGAGCTTGTGCAATATTTTTCTGAATAAAATATTGAGTTAGCGGTTTTTAAAAATAGGCTCAGCCCTGTAAAAACACTAGGTTCAAGTAAGTCTCTAAAAAAAATTTCATAGGAATCGGGAAATCGAAAGATATTCCATCTGTGCATGTGCAGAGCCTTGAAAATGCTAACCTTTTACTATCAAATGCAATAGTTTTTATAATTGATACCGCGAGTGTGATTTTGGAAAAATGCAGAGTGTGAATTAGAGATCTGCAAAGTTAGGTATATCTAAATTTATCAATTTTATATTGAATTATTTATGTAAAATAAAAAATTTTGATTTTATTTATTGAAACTAAACGCCATTTATTTTGAGTAATTATAAAAATTAATTTCTATATTAAAATAAATTCGGGCCGGGCCGGCAAAACTTTTTTAATAAAAATTTCGGGCCGGGCCGGGCTTGAAAAATTAGGCCCGATGCAGATCACTAGTGTGAATAATGATTAAATTATAATATATACATTATCTCCATTAATTGCCTGTGTCATACATTCACAATGCAAGAAACGGACACGATTCATTATCTATAGACATAGAAATAGTTAAGAAATGCTATGCCGAATTCAGCATGTCCATAAACAGGTAAGGGAAATTATGGATTATCTAATTGCATGGTCATAACTTCTACCAAGCGTTCCAACAAGATGGACAAGATTAATACCGTCCCTTGAAAATAATTTATAAAAATTACTTTTTGTGTATTATAAAAAATTTATTTTTTGAATTATGGTTAATTCTTCCGTTTTTGTTTGAATGAATCTGACAACCCTGGCATAAATTTTTACCATATTTTAAAAAAAATTTGATCATGCCAATTATATAAAATAAATAATTATAGTTTTAAAAACCGGTATGAACTGATTAGAAGGTTGTCATAACGGTTCGGTTCATAAAATTATCGGCACCCTTTTCGGGGCCTCAAAAGGGTAAAGATAAAAAATGAGTCTTTTTGAATAATATAGTATGTAATTTTATCTTATGACTATCCAATTGCTGGATGTAGACAAAATGAACTGATTAAAGAAAGAAAGAAAGAATGTGCGTGCTTTTTCTTTAAGGATGGGATAAAAGCTAACTAAAAATTTTACCTATAGGCTGTAAAATATATTATATTGATCCATAAACTAGCTAATATTTTAATTTTTACTTGACGGATAAATAAATTTCAGTTATTAGTAAAAAATATTTTTCTATTTCCTATTTCCGACAACGACAAATGTTATAAATTTTTTTAGTTTATTTATTATAAGGGTTTAATTTCAAGGGCACAATTCTTAATTAAATGAAGGACGCTGCACAACAGGTTCAATGTTAAAACTCATGAGATCGTTTGTTATGCTTATAAGAGTTCTAGCAATTATTTAAAAAAAATAAACATATTCATCCTTAATGTGTAATCTTGTATTAGGTATAAAATATTAAAAACAATAGAGTAGAAATACTCTTACAAGTAGGGCGCAATGTAAGGAACCTTTCAAATTATTTAAAAATATTTTTAATCAGAACTTGGAATCAAATGTTCCGTGAGGGAAACTTGGGAAAAATAATGGAACGTTAAAAGAACAGAAACGGTTTATGGTTTATCATAGGAAGTTACCTTTGAAACTTTCCAAAACAAAAATATTAAAAATTTAAGTCCAGATTCAGTTTTGGGTATTGAAAAATAAGAAACTCTGCTATAATTACCTAGTAACGATTCTATAAGGATTAGGCAAGGTAATATATTACACTAGCTTAAAATATCCTTCCCTCAAAAATATATATTTACAAATTATGTGTTTTGATCATATAAATTTTTATTTTTGCTAAATAATAAATATAATTTGGAATCCAAAATTATAAATTCTTGACCCATTTAAAATTTGTCATTTATTATAAATATATTATCTAATGAAAATTATAAAACAAACCATGAAATGTCCTTTAATAGCGAATGAAATAAATTTTACATGATCGTTTGAAAATTAAGTTAAATAAACTTTGACAAGGTGATACCAATTAATAACAAAGCGCATATATAGATTATTACACGTTAATATCTTTTAAAAACTATATATGGTTACAAGGAATAAGAAAATGACTAATTCCGGTAAAACTCAAATCAAATTAATTACATATTTATAAAGTAGCGGTTCATAAAATAACTAATAGAAAAGTTAATTTACAGTTAATTACAAGTTATTAAAAAAAATAAATGATGGATTTATATTATTATATCCTAATTAAATCAAATAGCCAATATAAAATTCGAGATTTTTGCGGAAAATGTCAAAAAGCGAGTTTCGAAGATTTATTAAATCAGAAAAGCGAATAGAATAAAAATAAAGTTATCGAATATGTTTAAAAAAAATATCATGGAAACTGCAGAGACGGTAAATTCATTAATACTTTTTGGTTTTGCAAGGTATTCTTAGCCATAAATAAATATATCCATCATATCAGATTAAAATTTTCAATAACTTAGTAAAATCTAATTATTATTTATTTGCCTAAAATTTATAATTTTATTTTATGACAATTAGAGACTAGAGGCAAAACACGGGCGAGAAACGCTTAAAATATTTTAATTGACAGGGCAATAAAGTAACGGGCCGTGCTAAGCAAAATTTTTTTTTGTATATATTTAATGAATTCTGATATTTTATAGAAGTGATAATCCATAAAGTATAGTGTTTTTAATTTATCACTTTTCAATATTATAAATAGTTTTTATTTTGGAGTTTCAACAACTATTTTAGTTTAGGTTTTATATTAAAAAAATATTAATCGAGCCGGGCAACCTTAATAAAAAAATTGAAACCGGGCGGAGCAAAAACTAAATTTCAACCGAAGCGGGTCTAAAAATTTCACCATCTAACATTCATTTCCCAATGTAACCCTCTAGTCTCTGTCCCAACAAACAAATAAGCCCGGATGGCCCTAATCCCTTAGAAACAAGAAATACATAAACCCTTTCTTGGCATTATACTTGTTAGATAGTCCAAATCCTATCACTAACTTTATGAGAGCAGAAAACTAAAAGCCAATAAATATAGCCACCCAAACAAATCTATTATTTATTCCAATCTAAGGTTCCAGACACCTGTGGTTCATTTCGACCTCAAGCCATAAAATTATTCAAAAAAATAGGACAAAAGCTAAAAGAGGAATTTTACTTATGGCAAAGAATATCCATTGACATTTGCTTCCCAATTCAACTTATTTCTTTCTATAATATATTATCTTAGTAGATAACTTATATTTTTTGTTATTGCCTATGTATTTTCTAGATTTTTAATAGTATAGCAATAAAAAATTGTTACAAATTTTAATACATTAACCAGACTTTTTGGGGTAATTTTAATAGCGAATTTCGTTTATCATAAGGAATTAAGAGAGCAGATATTATCGTGAAATCAATTTAGCGAATTTATTTCCGCAAAATATTTACAGCAAGAACAACGCAAACTTATTATCGCTTTATTTCCGCCAAATCAACCGCGAATATATTTTAGCGAAAACGCGAACCCTTAATAGTAAATTTTTTCCTCGAATGTATTTGTATCCTAAATTATTAAATTATAAGCGCAAAATATTTTATGGTAAGAGTTGGCTTAAACGCGACCTTCTGATATGATGAAAAATAACTTAACAATTTTCTCCAGGTCCCCTCATTAGTGGTCATTAGTTCAAAGGGGATATTTTAAACTCAACTTTTTCCTTCAATGCAGCCGTCCTCCCAACATAAATTTGAAATAAAAAAAGGGCACTTTATTCAATTTATATTAATCTTTAGAAAATATTCTAAAATACTTCTGATTTTTATTATATTTTTATGAAAAAAATAAATCCCAAAAGCTGCTTTTAAACTAATTTACCCTGTCTACATCAAATCCCTCAACAAATACAAAATACCGAAGATCGAAATTGGGAAAAATATTAGTATTATCTAACCTCCCAAAGGGTAATTCAATGCAACTTTGCCAGACCATTAAGGAAAGAATTGAAAATTTTGAAAACTTATCAACAATCATTATCGATCCTGTAAATAAATTTTCAAATAACCTCTCACACAAACTAATATTAATAAAATCAATAATATCAATCTCAAAGAAGCCCTCCAAGCTCTTGCAAATGAAAACTCTTTGGCAAATGACAACGTAAGAACGAGAAATTAACTTTCAGGAAAACATCCAAACCCAAAATATCCCCACCCAATACTGCCCATAATAATTACAAGTTCAACTATATTAAATCTTTCCTAAGAGATTCAGTTCCAGGCCTTGATTACCTCGGTCCATCATTTATTATCGACCTCTTGGATTTAGACATTTTAAATACTTACTCAATTTATTAGCAATTTTTTTAAATCTAATTATCAATGGAAGCCACATAATCTTAAGTAATATTTGGATTGTACTTGAAAAATCTGAAAACCAAGTACGTCCAATAGCCATTGGAATTTTCGACCGTCCAGCTATTTCAAAAATTATTTGTAATAGTTTTAAATCAGCCATAGCTTCATGTTTGGCGCCGTACCAAGTTGAGTTCGGAGTAAAATTAGGCTGTGAAGCCGCAACTCCATGCAATCGATTAATTTTGAACCTCAAACCAGAGGAATTTATTGTAAAACTTGAAATATCTAATGCTCTTAATTCAGTTAATAGGAAGAATAATGTGATTGATACCTACTTATATCATAATTATATCCATTTCAGCTATGACATCGCCTTCTTACTTAAGTTCACGATTTCATTGTTAAATCGGCGGAGGGCTTTCAGCAGGGAGATTATTAGTGACATCGCTCTTTCGTACAAACTCAATCTGCACGTTTGGTACCTATACGATTGTACGATTCCGAGGACCAGTTCATCAATTTAGTAATGTCTTTATATAAAAACATTTTGATCTACTCAATTTATCCTTAAATATCAAAAAATGGGAAATTCATCCACCCACTACTAACTCCTTATTATATTATTTTCGACAAACACCCCTGCGAGATTTCATTAAATTAGGGGCCAGAAGTAGTTTCAAATTTTTAAATAAGCACCAGCAATCATTATTCTTCAAACTACCACTTTTAAAAAAACTGCTATTTTATCTTCAAAAATGCCCTTTCAATTCGGCAAATTCAATATTGTTTAAAAGTCTCAGATGTTTTCGTGTTTGAAATTCTTTTAAAGAATACGAACAAAACGTTTTAAGAATGATGCAAAAGTTACTAAATATTAAATTCGATTCTAACTCATAGCTTTAGGCAACTCTTCCTTGCAAATCGGGACTCTAGGACTTAGATCTGCGATAATTATTGTCCTTGTTTCTTTCATATTATATACAAAATCCGTAAAAAACATAATTTCAATTAATAATGATAGGCATCAATTTGGGCCTGGGCATACCATTTTTAAACCTATACACTTGCAACAAATATAATAAGGTCGCAGACTATTTTGGACGCCATGCGCTCCATTGTAAATTCATATGAAAATTTCGACATAACAAAATAAACACTTATTGCTACATTTCTCAATAAGGCAAATCTCCCGTGCATTCTTGAACCCACATTCAGCATATACAAAAAAGCCATGACGGCAATATAGCCCTATTTGTATCAGAACCTTTGGTCTGGGATTTCACTTGCATAGACACTTTCGCTCCTTATAATAATGTACCTCAGGGCTGAGTCATTAAAATGTCAAAAATATTCTTATCTAATGGGTTTTTTCCATAATGCTAAATTCTTAAAGAAAATTCACATATATCTCTTCCTTTTTATAAACTCCAACAAAACATTGCTATCACAATCACAATAATTCGGTCCAATTATTTATGTTTAAAAATTCTTGGCCAGAAATATTCACTAAGCCTCCTTTTAAATTTTTTTTATACTTTTTTTTTAAATTTTATATATTTGTTCTTTTTAAATACTTTTTAACATAAATTTATATGTAAATTTTAATATATATTTTTATTTATCAAATAAAAAATGATTCAATAAAAAAAAAATATTTACAAATCAAAAATTAATTAATAGCAGAGAAGGTACATGAAAACTGGCTTTTATCTTTCAACAATTATTATATATCCCTGAAGGAGATATCAGATTAGTAACTATCGTTTTAGGAAATTTAATAATTTATTAAAAAAACAAATAATTTTTACAAATTATCAATAGTAATAATAAGTAAACCTGTCAACGAATACTTAAAATTATTATATGAATGCTGGAAAATCTTAATATTTATTTAATAATGAAAAATTTTTTTAAAAAATAATAATTTAAACAAAAGTGCTTTATTTTATTAAGGAACGCCATCTATATTTGAAGAATATTTATTTATTTCAAAATCGCAATATAAACCTATGGTTGTCCCAAGTTTAATTTTTTTTTAAATAGATAAATAAAATTCAAAGTAATTCGGAAAGTGAAACACCTGGAGTTTTCATGTTCAAAACTTATAACGTAAATAAATACCGCAATGTTGTTATTTTAAAAAATCCTTAATATTCACTAAAAAGGCCTTTAATAGTTACAAAATGACCATATAATTTTTATTATCATTATTTTGTTAACTTATATTAATTTTAAAAAATCCAATTTTTGGAAAAAGGGTCATTTTGGGCATCTTTGACGATTGATATTCCAGGAACTATTAGTACTAGGAGGCTAATTTTTGGATTCGATGATTTCTAATTCAGTTGCAAAATTTTATCAAAATTAAAAAGGTGAAAAGTTATCGATAAACTAAAATTAATAACTAATTTTCGGATTCATATGTTATTCGTATAATATTTTATATGAAAACATACGAGTTTAGCATTGATGTTAAGACAGAAAAATATGAAAATTCAAGCCCAAAAAATGCACGTTACAGTAATATGATATGCTCAAAATACAAGTTAAAATTTTCCACAAATATTATTATATTTTAAGGATAAATAAACCTGCACCGGCTTTAAGCCCGGGTATATGTGCGGGGTCGTATTTTAATTTTTTTTAAATATACCTGGGCCGGGTCTAAAAATTTTCTTTTAAATACCGGGGTCGGGCCTAATATTTAAATCGTCATTATTATCTTTAAATTTAACAATAAATAAAATATATTTTAAAAAATTATAGAAAAAATCAGGGCTGGGCAGAGAATGTAAAACGAGGAGGGCAAAGCCGAATTTTTTTTTAAAAAAGATCCGGCCGGGGCTGTGCAAATAGGTCTCTGATAAATACAAAGGCAAATTTATCTATATAAAACAATATTAGCTATAAGCAGCAAATTTTAAAATTCGTGATTCTCAAGAAAATGTATTAGTCTGATCAATATTTTTAATACTACAAATGGGAATGAACCCACATTACCATCAAGCCAATTCTAACATTAAAAACAAACAAGGGTATTAAAAAAGAAAATTAAACCTTATAGATAAGAGAAAAAAAATCACAGGATTAAGTTTAAAACCTTAATCTATCTATATAAAGATTAAATTTAACAGCAATTTATTTTCGATATATTTATGATTAGTAATTTTACATGATTCTCAGCTAAAATTTTTCAAATTAAAACTTTACTTTGTATAATAATATGTACTAAAATTAGTGTGGTAGACGGACGGGACCCCAACTCCCGAATTTTTTTCCCAAAAAAAACAATTAATTATAAATTTAATAATGTAATTTATATTGTTAAATATCTATTAAAAAAAAGAAAAGAACAAGCAACATCTATAAAGGTCATAACATAGAATCACAAGATTCAAAAATATTTTGAATCGGGTAAAAACTTTAATGTACTTAGGCGTAATTGATTTCTGAATAGGGGAAAAATTTTAATGCATTTAGACATAATGGGTATATGAATCGTAATTTTAAAATTCCATATTTAATTTCACTTGTAACTAGATTTATTTATTGATGAATTAATAGGTATATTGTTTATTTCTTCTATAATTTTCTGTCTAACATGATACCAATCTTGGAAATTTATTTTTATTCTGCCAATAATGTTTCTCTTTAAACTATCTACCAACGGGTTGAAGCACTAATAATTGACATAATATCAGAGATAAAGTTTTCATATCTTTGGATGACTTTTCGCTTAAGGTGTGATATTATAGTTTGTATTTGGTTTTATTTGTGGTTTACAAATTGTTTAAAGAAGTAATAAGTAAGACACTAAATATTTTCGCAAACCAGATAGTTATAACTTCTATATTATCCGTTCTGGTATGATCCTAATTTTGACAATATTTTATTTTTTACCAATAATTCTTATCCCCTTTAAATCATCTAACAAACAGAATATTACAATAAAATGTTCTAATAAACCCTACTTAATGGTTTGGTATAGTTTTAGATTTTTCCAAAAACTTGGCTAACTTCACTTCTTTTTGTGGTTCTATATTTGATCGAGGAATTAAAAGTACCAGTCAGCAGTTTTTAAAGTAGCGCACTACAAGCACCGTGCTACTTTTTTGGTGGCTATAGTTAATAGCGCTCTATTATTTTTAATAGGCTTTAAGTTTTATAAATATTTAAACACGAAAATTAATATATAATTTCTTTATGAATTATAATTTTAAATCTTATCATTTAATTTTTAAATTTATATTTTCGAAATTTGTATACCCAAATCAACTAGTATAAAATATTAAAATTAGAATCAAATGGATATCGAGGTAATAATAACGTGAGACAGATATTGAAAACCCATTAAATTCATTTTTAATTCATTAAATATGTAAATGATTATGTTTGATCATTAAAAAATTTATTTATAAAATTAAATATCCCATTACCCTCAAGTGCTAGTGTTGAGAATTTATACTTATCGCCGATCTAGACTTGAGGATGATAATAATATTTATGCACGTAACAATTTATATAAAAGTGGAATTTGTATTATGGTAAAATATACTTTTAAACATTACAATAACATCTTTAATAAATTATGTATAATTATTTTCTTTAATGAGATCATTTTCTGTATATTCAAGCAAATCTATGCAGGTTTCCAAATTATCAGACAAACTTCTAAAGCTATGCTTGATTTTTAACTGATTTAAACCCCTTTATTGATTAAGCCATTTCCTTGCCTTCGAATGTGTAATGTTGCTTTTTTGAATGCTTTAACAATGGGTTTTACAAAGAAAAACTATTTTCTTATCTGGGAAAAAATTTATGAATGTATCTTTGTAAATAAATTTTCTTAGTCTTCTTTCTTTTCATTAATTTATTTTCTTCTAATTAGGAAGCAAAATCGCTCCGTTAGAACCGATATTAAAAACTCAAATGGGCAATAATAAGCTGAGTTAAAAAAATTAATTAAAAACAAAATTAATTCGTCAAATTTAAATCCGAAATTCGTTTATGCTTGGATGAACGAACTAATTATAAAAACTAAAAACGTATTAGTGTTATATCACAATCTGAAAAAGGTTAATTTTTTGAAAAAGAATAAAAATTAATTATCAAGTTTAAAAAAAGAGTTATCAAAATTATAAACATATGTTAAAAGTAAGAAATTAGCAAAGGCATTAAATAATGGAGATGTAGTAAAGGTGTTAGAACCCAAAAAATTTGAGATGTTTGAAAAACCTATTTATTTAAAAAAGGCATTCATGTACTAGTATCAATCCCAAATCGAATCCATTGATTATTATTTCATTAGTAGTAACAAAGTTGTTAGATAGCGACTATTTTTTTGAAAAATCATGATCAGGCCCATGCACACAGGGGGGGATACCCGCATAGCCACCAGAATTAGTCTTAAGGGCTGCCATTGTTTCTTATCATTTGAAAGTATTTATAATTTAAATAAATTAGAAATACTTTACTTTACTGCATAAATAGTGTGTTGTATAAGGGTAAATCCTTCCATGATAAATTAAACACCTTTTATTGTCTGGTCATGTATTGATTGGCCACAATTCGCAAATTCATATTTGAAATGAAAAGCTAGTACAAAACAACATTTGATAAAATTTCAAATGATAAACAAACTTAAGTATGTTTAGCAAAATAATAATTAAGATATTAATTTATAATATTATCATTAAATAAATTATGATAATTTGAGATATTAAAACTAATTAAATTAGAGTATAATTAATTTTTTATATAACTAAAAAATGTAGAAATATTAACATAGGTATTTTACAAGTATTTCATATTGTATTATTTCATATAGGGATGTACCGATATTTTTTAACGGATTGGGCCGATATTTTGCACATTTAAAAATATCGGTTATCGGCATATTATAAAATTTTCCGATCCGATCTGGTATAAAATGGCGTCTTTAACAAAAATAAAATGTTATAAATTTTTTTTAAAAAGTTATATCTAAAATAAAATCATTTATTTATAAATAATGTATTGACTGGCCAGAAAAATAACTTTCACATAACCTCATCTAGCTCATAAACTATTATAGATAGAGCTTTGATTCAAATTTTATTTTAAAGATTAATATAGGCTACACATTGATATAAAATTTGTTTGATTAAACCCAAATCTTAATACCTTTTTTTAAAAAACAAAAACATGGCCATTCATGGAACATTTCTCCTAACATTATGCATATTGAAATTATTTTTAATCTAAAAATTAAATATAATTTTTAGATGTGAATATAAGCGTTTACAAAATAATGCGTTTAAATGAACGTTGAACGATACCATATTCAATTTTTGTTAATGAACGACAAACGTGAACGAATTTGTTTTTTTCAAACATGTTTAAAATAAATATTACCTATTTATATTTCATATTCGCAGCTGCTTACTATTATTAAACCATTTTTAAAATAACAATGTTCATTTTTTATGATTTTCCAAAGTCTAGGTAAATTGGGGTTTTTTAAAGGAATGCCAAATTCACTTTCGCCATGGGCTGCTAAAAGTCTCCGCAGCGATGGCAGTAACATTACTTGAGTTTTTAATTAAATATAATAAGTGAGAAAATTGATTTATAATAATTTAAAAAGACAAGATACCAATACCAACATCTATATAGATATTAATCTCACGTTTGAAACTATAGATAAGGGACTTGAATCTTTATTAAAAGGATTAATTATTTTAATCGTGTTATATATTCCCAAAAAAATATCTGAATCTACATTAAATTTATATCCAACTTAGCTTCGGAAATTTGATAATATATAATAATATAGTAAAAGCTAAATTTCCACCATTAAATTTAGAGAAAAAAATAAAGATTGAAGGATTAAAAAAATAATAATAGAACAATATTAGTAGATGACATGATAAGGGCAATGCAATTGATGAGATTAATTATATAACTAAAATGAATTCCTTATTGAATATTAGCCTAGGATGTTATATTATAATACCACACCAGTGTGCTAGATGTTCCATACTAGTATAGTAAAGGTAGGACATTATATTTCTTGTTCTAATTATATAGGTTGTGTTTTGTGGCATATAACAATCAATACATCAATAGCTAAATCTCTGGGTAGGGCTGACTTTCAAATTAATATCGAACCTGCTGATCCTTTACTTAATAACTTAAGTTCATATGGTATCACTAAGACTCCTTGGCAAAGAGGGAAACCATTCGTGCGTAACCGTACTTCCAAATTAAATATTCATTATTGACTCAAATGAGCCTGAAAATAAATAAATACTCAAAATTTCCTTCATAATTCATATTTACACAACTTATTTCAAGTATATTCGGAGATTTTGCCAAATTTGATTGTTTTTAAAATCTATAGGACATAAATTAAAATCCTATCAAACGAACCAATTCATACCTTATATTTTAAACGAAAAATTGAATTGGAAATATCCAATATTCATATGTTTTAGGAATACTTTCTCTAAATTTATTTAGTAATATTTATATATTATTTGAATATGTTTATACCATTATATAAATTTTAAATGTCAATTTATTGTTTAAATATTTATATCAGACCTGCAGAGGGTTAATTGTATGGCCCGTGTTTCTAAAAATTTTCGGCAGAACCCGGGTGTATAAAAATTAGGGATGCACCGATATTTTATATCGGATCGGGCTGATATTTCGCTCCGATCCGATACAAAATGGCGTTTTTAACAAAAATAAAATATTATAAAATTTTAAAAAAAAGTTATATCTAAAAATTTATTTTTATAAATAAAATCGAAATCCATTTTTATGTATATTTTTTTAATAGTAATAAATAGTTAATAAACATTCTGCCATATGGTTATTTTTTTGCATTCTGTTTATAAAAGTGAGCAATAATCTCTTCATAATCTGTTTTTAGTGAAGCTAGTGATATAGTCACCATCACCGCAGACTGACCTCTGATAAATTGGAAATTTTTGTATTTCAAAAAGAAATCTTGGATATATTAATTTAAATATTTATTTCAAATTTCATAATATATTTGTTTATTACTTATTATGTAAATAGATTAATGTTATTACTTATTATATAAATAAGTGATTTTTCAATAAAAATATTTTATATACTTTTAGAATTGCAATTGAATTGAATAACTATAACTGATCATTATAATATATATAATGACATGTTATGGTATAGTTAAATTATAGATTTTATACTAATAAAAAGTATATTATATTAAAAATTAAGACCACTGGTATCTTTACAGAATACAAAATTAGATGAGATATCGGATCGGTAATCGGCCTATATCAAATTAATATCGGGAATATCGGATCGGACCTCCAATAAGTGGTATCGGTACACCCCTAATAAAATTCTTTTTTACGGCAAGTGTTTTTAAAAAAATGTGGCCAGGAAAAAATATACCCTTTACGGTTCCTTTTTCAGCATGAAATAATTTAATATCTAATAACTTTTAAAATTATCCTAATTATAAAATGAAGATTATTTTTCATTTAATACCAAAGGGAACATTTTTGTATATAGATGTTGCGAAACAAATTTCTCGATTTTAAGATCTGGAATCGTTTTCATCTTCAAACGAAGATAACAAATTAAATAATTGAAATATATTTTCAATAAAACATGAAAAAATCAATATTGACCTGTAGAATAATTTTCTAAAGGAAATTTCCCGTTTTCCCCCAAATCTCCCTCAATTATAGTTTCCCGGGAAATCTACAATCCTGTTTATGATACGTACCTTACCTAAGTTCATTTATTGAATAGAGCAATCCATTAAAAAAAATTGTTTTTAGTACCTCTTTCAAAAATTACATTTTACATTTTTTTGCTTGGTGAAAAAATCAATTATTTAAATTACTGATATTATATTATTATCTTTCGGCATTTAGTATTATTCACACAAAAAATGAGAGCTTACAAGTTTTATTTAATATAAATAAAATGGAATTTTATAATAATGTATAAAAACTGATGATTTTTTAGATTAATTAAATACAACTAAATCAAAAATTGGTTATTTAGATATTTTCCATACTAAAATATAGAAAATAGGAATATGGCTATAATACTATAAGAAATAAATACAAAAAAAATATGAAGTCAAAGCAGACAAGTATTGTAAAATTATGATATTGATAAACTTTAGAATTCATCATCAATTTGTAAAGCCATTATTGGTTTAGGAATTTACAATCTCTCCACCTAAAAAATAATATAAAAAACAGATTTGAACAATTTGCAAACTTGTATTTAAAGGCAACACAAAATCTATTTTTCATAATAAAGGCTATCATTACTAATGCTTTAAAACATCAAATGCCAAAATTCTATAAATAATGTATAAAATTAACATTATATATTTGGTCATTTTTAAATTTATTCTATCAAACTACTCATGGTAGGTGGTGATATTACACCTGTATTATAAAATAAATGCAAGTAAATCAAAAATCTACAAATTGTTTATTTAGATATTCATACTAAAATAGAGAAAATAGGAATGTTCTAATACTATATGAAGCAGTTAAAAGATAGTGAATCAATTTAAGTTATAGTGAAAAAATTAATACATACTTCATATTGATATTAAACAAATATTTTGATCATTTAATAATTATAAATAACGAGGCAGATATGGTAAAATATGTAATACACTACAAGGAAAAGAATGTAATAAAATGTAAAATTATTTATTTTATTTTTTCTGAAACCGGTTCAAACTGGTTTAACTTTTTATAAAGGTTGTTTTTATTCCTTCAAAAAATTTACATCGGTTTTGTTGAGGTTCCGATATTTATAAAGGTTTAGCGGTTCATTCTGGTTCACTCCCAGTCCCTGATTATAAATATATAATCATTTTCTCATTTGTTATTGTGCATTTATAATATCTAACAATTATGTTTAATTAAGTTAATAAACATCATAAATTTTTAAATTGATTAATGATCAAATTGTAATAATTTATAAAATATTAAAAAGATGTGAGGTCCCTGAAGTTGGCCCCACAATTTTTGATTTTCAATGGTTTATCAGTTGGTATGATTTGTACCGTTTTCAGTTCGATTTGTACCATCACCGTTTTTGAGATATTCAAAGAACAAAATGGGGGGCCAACTTCACGACAGCCCCCCAACTTTTGAATTTAAAAATAAAAAGTGCATAGGTCGATAAAGAATGATTTGCACTGTTTTCAGTTCGATTTGTACCATCACCGTATCCAGCGATTGATCGTTAAAAATATGGCGCCAAAAATAAAAAACACTCTAAATTTTTTTTTAACGTACAACGATAGAGAATTTTTTTCTCTTCCTAATGATGCCTCAAATTAAGCTTTATCTTCATTATTTATTTCGGAAATCAAATTTTAAACCTTATATTATAGCGTGAAGTTAGCCCCCCCCCGATATTCAAAATTTGAGATTTTTTAAATTTTTAAAACGGGATTGATTTGTACCGTTTCAAACTCGATTTGTACTATTACCGTTTTCCAGCTATTGACCATTAAAGATATGGGGCCAAAAATAAAAAACACTCAAAATTTATTTTTTTAAAAAAATTTTTTGACGTACAACGGTAGAGAATTTTTTTCTCTTCCTAATGATGCCTCTATTTAAGCTTTATCTTCATTATTTATTTCGGAAATCAAATTTTAAACCTTATATTATAGCGTGAGGTTAGCCCCCCCCCCCGATATTCAAAATTTGAGATTTTTCAAATTTCTAAAACGGGATTGATTTGTACCGTTTCAAACTCGATTTGTACTATTACCGTTTTCCAGCTATTGACCGTTAAAGATATGGCGCCAATATTTTTACAAACAAATCTAATAACAAAGTCATTAACATGTTGTAATATTTTTCAATTAGTATACATGTTGATATATTTTTAACGTGGGGATTAATACGATAAAATTGTAAACCATAACGAACCGTTAACCATTATAAACCGTTATATATATCTGAACCGTAACCGAACCGATTGAAGGAGTAAAATTATTAAAAAAGGTTAAGCCGGTTCAGTTTTTATAAAAAATTATCTATCGTTGTACGTTAAGAAATTTTAAAAAAAAATAAAATTTGAGTGTTTTTTATTTTTGGCGCCATATTTTTAACGGTCAATAGCTGGAAAACGGTAATAGTACAAATCGAGTTTGAAAAGGTACAAATCAATCCCGTTTTAAAAATTTGAAAAATCTCAAATTTTGAATATCGTGGGGGGGGGGCTAACTTCACGCTATAATATAAGGTTTAAAATTTGATTTCCGAAATAAATAATGAAGATAAAGCTTAAATAGAGGCATCATTAGGAAGAGAAAAAATTCTCTACCGTTGTACGTCAAAAAATTTTTTTAAAAAATAAATTTTGAGTGTTTTTTATTTTTGGCGCCATATCTTTAACGGTCAATAGCTGGAAAACGGTAATAGTACAAATCGAGTTTGAAACGGTGCAAATCAATCCCGTTTTAAAAATTTGGAAAATCTCAAATTTTGAATATCGGGGGAGGGGGGGCTAACCTCACGCTATAATATAAGGTTTGAAA
The DNA here is from genome assembly GCF_954871325.1 of Gordionus sp. m RMFG-2023. Classification (NCBI taxonomy): domain Eukaryota; kingdom Metazoa; phylum Nematomorpha; class Gordioida; order Chordodea; family Parachordodidae; genus Gordionus; species Gordionus sp. m RMFG-2023. The sequence continues at coordinate 27,859,602 of NC_088776.1, forward strand.
TTTGATTTCCGAAATAAATAATGAAGATAAAGCTTAATTTGAGGCAAGATTATAAAGAGAAAAAAAATTCTCTATCGTTGTACGTTAAAAAAATTAATTTGGAGTGTTTTTTATTTTTGGCGCCATATTTTTAAAGGTCAATAGCTGGAAAACGGTGATTGTACAAATCGAACTGAAAACGGTACAAATCATTCTCTATCGACCTATGCACTTTTTATTTTTAAGTTCAAAAGTTGGGGGGCTGTCGTGAAGTTGGCCCCCCATTTTGTTCTTTGAATATCTCAAAAACGGTGATGGTACAAATCGAACTGAAAACGGTACAAATCAGTCCAACTGATAAAATTGAAAATCAAAAAGTGTGGGGCCAACTTCACGGACCTATAGATGTGTGGTTAATTTATAAAATATTATTTATAAATAGATGAGTCTGATAATAAATTGAGTTGTTTCTTTTAATTCAATTAGTGTTTAAATGTTAAGAAATATTAGCATAAATCCTTTTACAAGTATTTTATATTGTAATATTTCACTTTTATAATAATATGGCGGCCAGATATAGTGATCACGGTAAAAACTAATGCACTCGAACCGGACCACAGTATTTAAAAGATCGATCCAGACCTATGTCCTAAATAATAGACAGGTCCAAAAAATATTTTTGTTTTTTTCTAATTTAATTCTTGTTTATTGTGACCATAAGTAAAATACTTCTTTGACAGACTTAGCTAATCAACTAAAAATTTTAATCATATTGTAAAATAAAAATGAACTAAAATTCTCAAAAACTAAAATAACTCCTCAAGAAAAATAACATAAAATAAACAAAATGAGGTAAAAAATTATGTTAATTGAATAGTGAAGCAAACTTGAATATTCATAAAATACCGGTCCGGGCGGTAAAAATAAAAAGACAGGTTTGGACTATGGTTCTCAAAAAAATCACCCGGTTCCGGTCTTACGATATACAATCTTGACCTTAACTAACCAGATAAACAACTTTCAGATAACCTTGTATCTAAAAAACTATTATAGATAGTTTGATTCAAATTTTATTTTAAAAATTAAGGATTGAGTTACACATTGATATTAAATTTGTTTGATTATACCCCTTAATCCCTTTTTTGGAAAAAACAAAATCATAGTCAGTGATACCACTTCTATTCTATATATATTAACATTTTTATATGCTTTCAGTGCAATTAAATCAATAATTTTTATTCGGGCTTTGCTGATCCACATATTTTTTACCGATCTTATCTGATTTTACTAATAAACCGATCTAATTCCGATATTTATTTACCATTTGTGTTATAACATCTGCAACAAGAAAAAGATTTTAAAATATCTAACGAGTCATTCAGATAGTGTTGCTATACGGCTCGATCTGACCAATTTTAAAAACTGTTAATTCAAGATTTTGACCAAAAGTAAATTACTCAAGCTTATTCATTTTGCTCATAGATATCAGAAAGGTTTGAACTTCAATTGACTAAAGTTAGAGGCTTAGGTAATAATATTTTGGTTAAAATTTTAATATAATTTAGAATAGTGGAGCTGATTAAATTTAACAACACTACATTCATCCATAAATATTGCAAATATTTTAAATGAGATTATTAACTCTTGGAGAATAAAAAATTAAATTTAATCATTTGTAAAAATTAGTTGAATTTTTTTTAAATATTGATATTTATGACATTGATACAAAAATATATAGCAAATAAAAATCAATATAAATATCGGATCGGTTTTTTAGTAAAACCGGAAAATATCGGATCGATATTTGTGGATCGGCAAGGTTCTATTTTATACAATGCCGCAGATCCCTCACCAAAAATCTAAAGGGGAGGGGGGGGGGGGGTAGAACTGTTACGTTATCATATAGATATTTCCTTCATTTTTAATGTGACCACATGAGATAAAAGTTATGAGGGGTATAGACACTGGCGTTTTTCCCATTCTTAGGGTTGTCATAATCAGAATTTTATAATGTAATGTATTAAATAGAAAATAGAATTGATTAGTTTGCAAATCATTTTAATTTAAAATATTAACATGATAATTTTTTTTACATTATCCATATTCATATACAGGAATGTAGGTTAAAAATTGTATATTTAAAAATAATTAACTAGTATGTGAATTAAAATAAATTAGAAAGTCCCGAATGGGTTGAAAAAAAAGTTAAATAAAAGAGGATAGGAAATACAACACATAACAAAACCACTAAAAAGGGAATGACGAAAAATGCAAATTATTGCAATTAATATTATAATTTCGTCACGCTCTAATAACCCTTATCAAAGTCAAATATAAACAAATAAATTTAAATATAGCTCAAAGGGGAACTTATCAACATTAAGCATTCAAAATTTCAATTTTTTATAAAATTTAAACTCATTAAAAATTAACTTTTATATTTTCCATTGATTATGATTATAAAAAATAATAATTATAATTGGATAAATATATTTTTTATAAACAATTTTCAGAAATATATAAAATCCTAATTTTTTTATATTAATACAGAATCCTTTTTAGATAATGCAGGTATAAACATGAACTAAAAGAGATTTAATTAGATACATAATATTCGTTCATATTACAAGAATAATGAATATGTAGATTTTTCAATTATTACATAGCATCTAACGCATATAATTGTCTGGGTTTATCCCAAAAACGAATACTTACCCTTTGTTCATCTCTCGAGTGTTTCACTATATTCTTGAAAATTCTAACTTCCGCTAAAGCTATTCTACTGATTTGCTAGAAGATAATATTTTCGCCTACCATCATTTGAATGGTGGCTGAGTTTTTCTTCCATATTTTGTAACTTTGTCTAAGTAGTCGTAATAGTTAAACTGAATTTTTCCTTTATTATAAGGGTAGGTATGTTCTTTGATATTGGTCTGAAACAGGCCGCAACTCTTATGAATTGCCTAAAATTAACGTGTTCCCCGTCTCACTCGTAGAAAAAAGAGTGAATTATTCATCAAATAGTGGATTAATAGCTAGTTCCGCAATCTTCAATAACTCTTCCCTCATGATCTCCACTTCCAGATTTGTCTAAATTTGTAAAACAGCTAAATAAAAGCAAAATTTGGTGGAAAGAAGATCAGTTTTTTCCTACTATCTTCAATTTTTTCCTTATTAACAATTGAGTAGATTTCTTGCCCATTTATAACCAAAAGTACGTATTTTTATTTAGTATGGATTATTATTTATTTAATTGATTAAAACTTTTAACCATATCCCTTATATTTATTCCTATATTTACTAACTAATTTAAAATATAAAATCAAACCATGTTGTGTTTAATATTAACCTTTTCTTTTGTTAGATTAAGCAGGTTGGTAATTCCATGATAAATTGACCAGTGATTCGGCCAACCATCTCAAAAATGAATGAAACTTGGCATGTTAGTTATTTATGTTGTAAATGTTAATAAAATCAAAATTTTAGATTGCTAGCTCAAGCAGATCCAAAGATATATGCCTTCAAAGTCAAAAATCGCGAAGTGCGTGATTTCATTAAATCTTGTTATTTTAAAAAATACTTAAGATAGAGTTACAAATTATATATCATTTTATAGCCCTTAAAATTTTAAGTTGGAGAATATCGAAAAAAAATTTTAAAATTCCAGTGTTTTCCGGTAAAAATAAAAAATTAACATTATTAGGAAAGGATTTTTTTGAGTGTTGATATTCTCTAAAATTGTTTATTACATCTTTGTTTTTTTAATTTTATTAAATTTTTTATTATTTATATAAATAAAAAAAGATAATATAGATGGCGTTTATTAAAATGATTTTTATTAAAATATATTTAATAAAAATATGTATTATATTGGTATTAAATTAAATAAATCGATTAAATATAACCAATGTCATATCCTGGTACAATAAGTAAGGAAGCAGCCCATGTGGATATGGTTATTAGGATGATATATTTTTTAAATAAACAATTTTAAAATCTTATATACAAACAATTATAAAAAACCACAGGTTTTTTATCCCATTTTATGCTAAAGCGATAATTTGTAGGTACGTCCTGTCAGTGTTATGGGATCTATAATCGTTATTAATTGATTAATGGGAAATTATATCTTTTCCTCAATTATGGGGTAAAAGAAGGAAGGTAATGGGTTCATGGGTGAAAAAAGGAAATATATATTTCCTCAGTAATTTCATTGTACTGTGGCTAATCACCTAAAATCGTCATAAACACATGTTAAGAATTCTTTAATATCAGCAAAAGAGAAATTATCGGATTTGAGATATTGCTAATTTGAAAGTCCTCTTCATATAAATACTTTTATTTAAGTTTCCTTACCCAAGTTCCTAGAATGGGGCAGGCTAAATTGAATCTTTCAAGTAGTTTAATCTATTCTAAATTATATTGTTTGGTTATATATGTAAAATTTACTAACGGCATGTTTTATTTTGCAAACTGATATAAATCAACTGGTGTAAAAAAATGTCCAAAACTGGTGCGCTGAAGGCTTGAACGTGCTGATAATCTCTTAATGTTCTGCCAAGGCCGTCATATGGATCTTTTCCATGGGATGTAGTTAAAAAATGTCATTCAGCTGCTACACCAAAATTTGATTCAATAACACAGATTTAGAAAAAAAAAATTTTTACATTGCGCAGCTGTTACGTCAGAGTAGTAATATATTTTACTTGGCTTTTTTCTGAATTGATTCATCAAAAAAAATAACAATAGTATATAAAAAACAAGTGAAATGATATGTCTACAAAATTTTTTAGAGAATATCATCACCCCAAAAAATCCCTTCCTTAAAATTTTAATTTTTTATTTTTACCGGAAATAAGAAAACACTTGAAATCTTTTAATTTTTTTGATATTTTCCAATGTAAAATATTAAGGGCTATAAAATGATATAAAATTTGTAACTAAGTATTTTTTAAAAAAACATGATTTAATAAAATCACGCAGCGATTTTCGACTTTGAAGGCGTATATCTTTGGATATGATTGAGCTAGCACTCTAAAAATTTGATTTTATTAACATTTACAACATAAATAACTAATATGCCAAGTTTCGTTCATTTTAAAGATGGTCGTCCGAAAATCTCGTTTTTTTGGTCGATCAGGTGGTCGTTAGAACAATATTGGATGTTTAAAATTTGGAAATAAACCATCACATCTATACGATTCATTTAAAAATTATGACTTATATGTAGATGGGCATAAATAGTCAAAAATTGTAAATAATTCCTAATTAAAATTACTTATAAATATTTATAAATACTAATTCCATTTCTAAAAATGGTAATTAATATAATTACATGTAATCGTGATTTTCTAGAGTAATTATAATTACAATTCTTTTTATAATAAAATAAAAAATTTGGAAGATTTGATTAAAAATCATTAAAAAAAATAACGAGAATCTTTATTAAAATAGCATTATAATATAAATATTTTTCAAACCGATCGTTATCTAAACGTGATCAAAACTTATTTAACAAAGTTGCAAAACTCTATAGACTTCCTACAAGTACTGATGAAGACAAGTGTCGAATATATGTATTGAATGAATTATAATCTTAAAGAAACAGTTAATTTGAATATAAAATTTGTAAGGTTAATGGAAAAAGAAATGTTTAAATTGTAAGCAAATTAAAGGACAATTATATAAAATAATTTTTGATGGCATGTAAATTTTAGTAGTATAGATAGTAGTAACGTCAAAAAATTTTTTCTTAAAAAAAATTTAAAAAAAAGAAAATCATATTTTATTGTACTATAAAATTACTTTAATTTATTTTTTAACATAAATAATTTAAGCCGAGTTTTTAATTCATATCTTTTATTTTAAATTCTCGTTAAATTTTCAGTCAAATGTTAATCTAATTAATATTCAATCAACATTCAAAATAAATGTTAATAATAATATTATTATTCTATTTTATAATTTATTTTAAGAATATTATTTCCATAAAATTTACTTCTTCAGATGTGGAAACCAACATTAAAAACCCAAGATTAACAAAATATTGGTATTGGTTTTAAAATATTATATTGGGTTTAAACAATATCTTCTATTTCTTGTTTTAGTATTGCTATTGGTTTAAATAAAATAAAACGAAGCAACATTGTTTTAGAGAAATGAACCTAGATATTTTTCATGATTCCTTATTAAATGATAATTCTGAAAAAGTTAAAAAATTATCTTTGGCAATCATAATTTCAATTTTCAATGTTTTCCTTGACAATATGCTTAGCGAGGAATTAAAAAGTGCAATTAAATTTTTAAAAGATCTATCTTCAATTATTAAAAAAGTTATTTTTAACAAGAAATTCAGGAATTAATAATATTTTAATTAAAAATATACATTCCTTAAAAATGAAAGAAATTAATGAACATATGAATCGTAATAAAATAAAAATATTGAAGCCAATCAACTCACTCATTGAGTTGCAGAATCCATCTACATCAAAGATAAAAATAACACAATCAGCTGTTGGTGAATTAGTTTTTAATTCTGAAATTGAAGAATTAAAACCCATTTTCAATTGTAGAAAGCACTGCATTTTTTAATATTATCAAAAAATTGCAGCCAACTAAAAATGTGATGTCTATAGGCCTACCCTCGTATTAAAAATTAACAACAATATGACACCATGGCAAAGAAATTAGTAAATATAAAGTGTATCCTAAAAATTGTCTGTATAACTGTGGATTCTTGGTCAGCTAATCATCGGTATATAAAATATATATTTTATAGATTGATATTATCTTTTAAAAAAGTCATTATTAAGGGATGACGATACACTGCTAAACCCGGACACTCTTGAGAGGGTTTAAGCCAGCTTAGCTTGTAATAGCTAACCCAAAAACACACATTTGTCTATCTAGCAAAAATCTTTGAAATTTTTACCACATATAAGATACAAAATAAAGTGACCAAATGTATTACCGACAATGCTAGAAATTATATAAAAGCTTTCAAGTAAATAATTCATTAAAAATTTATTAGAGTATATGAACAAGGAGAGGAATCGAATGTTAAAACAGTTTCTCTGCCATTATTTGATTACAAAAAAATCAAAATACTAATGATAGTATAGTATACTTACCTAAGCATAATTCCTGTTCAGCACATAGTTTAAATCTTATTGCAAGTTTTGACATTGAAAAGGCAGGTAACGATGTCCATTTTAAAACCTCAAAAATTAAATTTTCTAAGTATAAGCTATTGTGGGATAAACATGGGCAATCTTCAAACTATGCAGACATTTTTAAGGAAAACATGGGAAGATATCTGATTAAACGGGTAAGATGGAACTAATTTTATACTCCGTGAAATTAATACATAGTCTTATTAGAGAGAATTGCCAAAAATTAGACAAATCTTGTTATAAATCTGAATTAGAGAGATTTTCAGATAACGACAAGTCGTTCATGGATGGATATTAACTAGATAATATATATATATGATTTTATAGGTTATGGAACTAATTGCTATGGTTCTTTCAATTTTAGAGAGCGAGGAAAAATGCATTTGGGATTCCCACCATAACTATTATAATATTGAAACTTTAAAAAATGGCTTTAAATAATTTTAAGTTTTTTAAGCCGCTTATTAATTCAATCCTGGGAGGAATAGATAAAAGGTATAAGTTCAAATATTGCTTACAATTTATATTTTAATTATCTTTTATTTTCAAAAGATTTATAAAGATGAATATACGCTATTTAAATTGGATTTGCCCTGGATAAAATTAGAAGTATACGCTATTTAAATTGGATTGGCCCTGGATAAAATTAGAAGTCAACAAAGGAAGAATGCTAGAACTTATTTCAAGTTTGAGAAAAGATCCTGATAAAGAAAGAGCATACATAATTCCTTTATCCAACACACATACCAGAATATTTGCTGATAAAGATTAAAAAAATTGATGAGGAAATGAATGAAGATCCTTGTGAAGATGATCTATTAAGCTTTTTTCAAAATAAATATAATTCTTTAAATATTTTTAATAAATTCCCCGAATTAAAATTTCTATTTATTAAATATAATACAACTCTCACATCCTCTGCGTCAAACGTTGAGTACTAAGAGCTCTTGCTTCTATGATCAAAATTTTGAAAATCAATTGTTGATAAAAATAAATAAAAAAATTTTACAAAATGATGTTATCTTATATATGATATATAATTACAGTTTTATTTATATTATATATTGTAGGAAAAAAATTAATATTTTTTGGTATATAATATATAATTTTTTAAGTAACGAGTAACCCTTTACTTTTTTAAATAGTCAGTAATGCGCGTTCATAAAAAGGTAACGAGTAACGGTAATGAGTTTCTTTTTTCAGATGTAACGAGTAACGGTAACGCGTTCCTTTTTTAAACTAATGTTTATAGAACTAATCAATAGTAAAATATAATAATAAAGAGAGAAAAAAAAGGAATTTTTATAAAAATTTTTAGTTTGATTTTATATTTTTACGTTTTAGTTTATTTATGTAATTGTAGAATGATTTGGATTAACTATACATGTTAAAAATTATTGGCTTCTTCAATTCATGTTCATATTAAAAACTTGTGTTCTAACACAAGAATGCCTTAAACGTTTTATAACAAAATTTACAAATGGACCTAAAGATCTCCAATAAAATTTATGGGGAAAACTCCATCAAGTAATGCTCCCACCCCCTTAGCAAAATCCTGGATACGCCTATGTTAAAATTTAATTCACATTTGTATTAATTTATAGTGTTTCCTCTATAATTTCTTTTTCGGAATATCGCTTAAAATATTTTATCGACAAATTTATTAAGTATATGTATTTAAATGCGATGTGCGCAATAGTGTGATATTGTAAATTTTTAGAAAATAATCTCTCGGATAAAATCTTGCTTCTTAAAAGTTTCAGTAAATATAACTTATTTTCATTTTAAAACAGTGTTGTCATTATTTTTTAAAAAGCTTGAATACAAAAAGAAAATTATTTTTTATTATCTGGATTTTAGAAACACTATATATAAGATACTTTATTTTAAAAATGTTTCATCTTCAAAAATACATCTATAGATTGATTATCAGCATTTACAAAATTCATTAGAAATTTCAAAATAGATATTTTTTGAAGCAATTGAAGATTGTTATAAAATATCCGTTTTTATTCCACCTTTGAATATATTTTTGAGTCAAACAATGAGCGATTTGTAATTCATCAAATGGCTTTTTCCAATTTACACATTTTATTACCTATAAATCCTTCTGAAGATATATTGAATTTTAATATTCAAAATATTTATTCAGAGGGTATTAATGAATTTGAATTTTGGTATGAAAGATTTATTTTAGTAGACTCTTCCAGGAAACGCCAAGAAAGCATTACATACTTTAAAATATATAATAGTTTTTTTTTTAAATACATTAAAATTATTGTATATTTGCAACCATACCGATTTGTACAGGCATAGATCGGAGAATAAAAACATACACCAGAAGTACGATATCAGAAAGTCGATTGAATGAACTAGTTCTACTCGATATACATAGATTTAATCACTATATCGAACAATATCGATAAATTGTCGCAATCGCGAAGGAGATTAAATTTCAATTTATGAACGATATTTGATTAACTTTAAATCATCATAATAATATTAAATCTATATTTTATTGAGATTTACATATCGGTTTATAAAACTAATATTCGCCTCAAAATTTGACAACTCGTTTAAATATTCCAACATTTCCAGCGACCAGTGAGCGATGCTGTTTTCTGTGATGGGGAATACATTCTGAATCGCATAACTGCTTTATATATATTTCAATGAAAGAATATTCACAAATGCTTGATTGACTTTATTTTTACTGTTAAAAATGATCGCGAAGATAAAAAATTCGCAATCAAATATTAATAATATAATAATTTAAAAAAATTAAAAAAGGTCTATTTTATTCCTAGCTAGAAGTAAGAATAACTAACTTATATATTTAGAATCACGAAAAGAAATGTTCTGGGGAAATATATGTATGGACAAATAGACAACGGAGAAAAATATTACAATTTTAGAAATTTGTTTAAATACTTTAAAAAAAATTTATTTTAAAAATGTTTATCTCTTTATGCGATTAGGTTTTTTCTGTGTCTTTTTGTCCGTGGGTATTTTTTCCAGTCTCTTTTTGACCAGAGTACTATTGTCCGGATCTTTTTGTCCAGAAAATTTCTGTCCGTAATTCATAAGTTTAAATAAATTCGAGCGGAGTTGTTGGGACAAATAATTTTATTTCAAATTGGGCTTTTCAGGATAAAAAAAATTGGTTTATGATCGGTCCGGGTTTGAATAAGGCCCGATGCAGATCAAAATTATAATTACTATATTAATAATTTCCTAGTTTTTAATAAATCTTTAATTAAAAAGACAATCGACAAGCATAACAATATATCATTTTTCATATATAGGCCCTTGATATCTAAAAAGCGAAGGATTCTAAGATTGGATCACTGTTTTAAATATGTTTTAGTTTTTATAATTAGACAATCCCAAGGGGTCCGAAAAATCGTGATTGATTTAACATGTAATGACCTATATATTACTTTTAATTCCTTCTAATTATTATTATCAAAGATGTGAATCAAATATCGATGAGTACATACCAAATCGATTTCGGCCCGACCTTTTTTATTTTGATAAAATTTTGCATAATGTGGGAACATCATTTGAGCATCGAATCCAAAATTTTAGCAACCAAATTCTAATTGCGATATTAATGGTCAAAAGTGACAAAAATGACCTTTTTCAAAAATACCATTTTTTTGAAATTGAGATAATTTAAAAAATAATGATGCTAAAAATAAAAATTGATGTCACTTATAACTCTATTAAAGGCCTTTCATTAAATATTAAGGAATTTTATAAAATAATAATCTTGTGGTTTTTATTTAAGTTATAAATTTAGAACCAAAACCCCAGGTGTTTCGCTTTCCGAATTTATTTGAATTTAATATTTTATTATTCAGGTACATTATATCTAAAAATTTTAAACTTAGGACACCATGGTTTTATATTACTATTTTAAAATAAATAAATATTTTTCCAAAAATAGATGGCGCTCCGTTAAAATTATAATTTTTTAAAAAATTTCATTATTAAACATAAATAATAAGATTTTCCAGCATTAATATCTTGAAAAATATTATTTAAGTCGCCTTTGCTTAGTTATTATTATTACTATTTATAATTTGTAAAGATTAATTATTTTTATAATGATTAAATTTCCTAAAAAGCTCCTGCGGGAAAATAATTAATTGTTAAAAGATAAAAGCCAATTTGCATGCACCCGCCTGTTATTTTAATTTATATTTTACAAATATTTCGATATTATTTATATTTTTTAATGCTCAAATCCTTTTAAAAAATCTAAACACTTTAATTATAATGCTAAAAGTTCTGACATGAATAACTTAATTCCAAATATTGAGGCGGAAAATACTATATTTCTGATCAATGCCAGAAGTGTCTATCACAAAAAAATTTAAAAAATATAAATTCTGACAACGGATATAAAATAATTAATATCACCATAGCATCCACATCAATAGATACAAGTAATATTATTTTAAATAAAATTGAAACATCTTATTTAAGAAAAAAACTTACTGATGAACTAAAAAAAATAACGAAAATATCAAAAGTTATTTCAAAAATAATAATTAACTATCCAGAATAGGTTAGTTGCCAAGGAAGGCTTACAAAGATCTTATTTAGATCAAATAATATATCTGTACAATTTTATAAATAGGCTGAAGAGCTTATAAAGAGTATAAATTTATCTTGTGCCACCATACCAGAGTATCAGGCAGAAGAGACAAGGCTAATTTAGTAAATTTATCTTAATACCTGGGACTAGTGTTGTTAAACGGCTCGATATGAGCCGATTTTTAAAAATGGCTAACTCAATATTTTAGCCAAGATATATTGTCTAAGCCTCGAGATTTCGTTAATAGATGTTCAAACCTTTGTACCACCACCTATGAGAAAAATTTTAAGGCTAATACTGAATTAGCCGTTTTTAAAAATCGACTCAAAATGAGCCGTTTAAAACAACACTGCTTGGGACATGTAAAATTCACGCAGTGTTTCCAATCTATTTAACTACAATACTAAAATATATTAGAATTCGCTGACGTTTATAGTGAAAAATAGTAAATCGATGTGAGGATCTGTTAATCGATGATATTAGAAGATATGTGACCAGAAAACAATTGAGAATTTGTGCAAAAGTGGATGTAAATAGAAATAAAATGAAAATAATCTTTTCCATTCTAAAGGACAAGTAAATTCTATTGTTTATGCAGCGACACCATATCTCCTTTTCATATCAAAAATATAATATTCTAACAGTGAGCCCATCAAAGACGACTGGGCGTACTTATTATTTATTGAAAACGAAATTATCAAGGCGTCATAAAAACTAAATTTGATGAAAATCAGAAAATAAGAATATATCGTTATCGAATTTTAAGTTTCCTATCATATTAGCAAAATTAACATAATTTTTCGAAAATTAAAATTTTTTACAAGAAAAAAATTATAATAATCGCAGCTAAATAATTTTATCATAATATTAATGCTGGAAAATCTTATTATTTATGTTTAAAAATAGAAAAAATCATTTTAACAAAAAATGATTTATAGGGGAAAAAAATCATTTTTAAATCTAATAAACCCTTGGATGTCTCAAGTTTAAATTCTTTTTGCAAATAGATATAAGTAAATAATAAAATATTAAAATAAAAGAAATTTAGAAAACTAAACACCTGTAGCTTTCAGGTTTAAAATTTATAACGTAAATAGCTGGAAAATAATTATTTTAATCCTATTTAATAAAAGGCTTTTAATCAATTTACAAAATGACATAAATTTTATTTGTAGCATCATTATTTTTTAACTATCTCAATTTTAAAATATCATATTTTATGAAAAAAAGTCATGAATTATTTTTGCATTTTGTATCATACATATAATTCAACTAGAAATTGATTTTTAGTGCCCTCACCCTTATTATTAATATTTGGGTATCAAGGTTCTGTCATCTTTCTTGGGAAATAAACTGAGTAGACTAAGGTGTAAAATGAATGAATAAAAAATATATAGAAAAAAGCAAACCACCTTGTGTTTTTTTAAATGGTTTATAACAACAAGCAGTAATTTGATCAATTTGCACAATACAATTTGAAATGCATTATTTGCATGCAACACAGCATTTAAAATGTCAATTTGTAAGCAAATTAATCACATTTTAGTAATGGGCATTATTACAAATTAAATATTGTTAATTTTAAATTAAATTTTTAAATAAAAACATATACTCGGATTAGAGATCTGCAGATCTTATCCCATTTAGATTTTCATTAATTTAAGTCTGGCCTAGCTCATTAACATTTTACAATAAATCTGACCCCACCCTTCAATTTTTTATAAAAATTTTGCAGGCAATACATTTTAATATCTATATCTAACTTTGTCAATTAAGGCTTTTATATCTCTCTTCTATGACTATCTATTTCTTTCTATTATAAAATAATTGGGCTTGATATCTGTATTGTGTATTGTAATTGGATCATATCATAATAACTTGTTTAATTTTTTGTGAATTTACTATATTATTTATAAATTTGATATTTAGACAGCTCTTAAAAAGCAAAAACAAGTTTATTGTAATTTATTTTAAAATAGTATTAATCAAAATAAAATTCACAAAATAATATAAAATTTTTAATATCTAGGCTGGTTTTAAAAATCCAAGAAAAATGAAATATTTGTGAGGCCCTGTCTGATTTTTATGTAGAAATTATCCAGCCTAGCCTTGTACAAAAAAATTTTATGTACAAATTTCTTGGCACAGCATGTTATATTTTTTAAAAATTTTCTCAGCCCCATTTGTTGGGCAAGGTTGTTCAGATCTCTAGCTTTTATTTAGAATAATATTATAATAAAATTATTATAAATGAGCAAATATTAACATAAATTCCTGGCATAATTTATTTAGCCAATTCAATATTGCTAATTTAACAATGGTTTATACCAAAAGAAAACAATGTTTAATATAATTAAATTGTAAGTTCTGTACAATTAATAACTATGCCTCAGTGGTTATTTTCCAAAATTATTTTTATTTATATTGTAAGATTTGATTTAAATATTTTGCTTAAAATCTAAAAATAACTAAATATTCCTAACCCTAAACATATCAGGATTCACTTATTATATTCCTTTAAAATCTATGTTCTGACAGTTGAGTTTTAGGTATTGTATATTAAGTAATGATTTTTTTAATATTTTTATCTGTGGTTGACTTTATTCTAAATATAAGTTTATAAAAACTTAAATGGAAGTATCAGGCCCAGATGGGTACTGCTAGAATAATTTAGATTTGGTCAGTACAAATCAATAATATTAAATATGATGTACAATCATTTCTGATTATTTATTTGAATCTGTTATTAAACATTCATTATTATTGATATCAACATATCTTTTTATAAAAAAATCTATAATATTCAATAAACAAATTGTTTTCTTATTTAACTAGCTTATCAAACTAAAAAAAAATATTAAGGTTTCGTAATTACTTGATCATTGTGGTCATACATAGAATATTTTGGATTCAATGATAACAAAATGATAATAATTAATAAAAATCATTATTCAATTTTATATGAATGGTCAACATCAAATTATCACTTAGACTTTATTTAGAACTTAATGCGACTACTTAGAATATAAAAAATTTTTTTAAATCTATTATTAAAATATTTTATAATTATTTAACACATTTGATATTTTGATTAAATATTTTACTAATGATTTATGCTAATTATTGTATATAAAATTTGGTAATTATCTGTATTAAATATTATATTATAATTTATAACATGAATTCGTTTTAAAATTAATAATCTAGTTTTATTATTACATTTAGCGAAAATCAATTTTATTTTGTTAGTTTAACTAAACTGTAAAATTTATACGTTTTTATCATAAAGGATTATTCAGTATTTTATTTTTTAAAAACTTTATTTGGATATATTTCTATATTGATTTGATTACTTCGAACTTTAAATACTCTCGATATTGAGCTTGGTTTTCCCAATGTATTGGAAAAATAAGATTAACTTTATGAAAACCAGAAGTGATGCGAGGGACAAAAGTTATAAATTATATTAATCATATATATGTTTTGGATTGTCAACAAGACAACTATACTTTCAAATTATTTATACCTATAATACCAACCGAATCTACTTATTTAATAGACTTTTAATATCCACCCTTGTCCTACCTTTTATAGTAATTAAATATATGAGCAATTCTCTAGGCTTTCTCTTTGCCCAACTTTATTTTTATCTCAATCTATAGACGTTATGAGATGGGATCCTCACCTCCCTTCAGAAATATGCCACTTTTTGTAAATATCATTTTGAGCTAATAAAAAATATCCTCATTAGCACCTTCCCCACTCTCTGTCCCCAAAAAATGTATGCATATATATTAAGCAATAATTTGAAAGGAAAAATGACCGAATTGGAAGTAATTAGTGAATTTAAATATTGGCATGCAAGCTTATAAATGGGCATTACTAAATGTAATCAAATTTTGTAAATACACATCAATAAACTATCCAAATATAACAAAATTATTTCAAATTTAAGCATATCTCCCTATATGTTATGTTATGACATGTACTAATGAAAGATCTAGAATTTACGAAGGTCAAAAACATATTTGCGAAATACTAATTCGCAAAATGGATTAGCGATTTTAAATATTCACCGAAAATTAACACCAGTTAATTCTGAAATAATTAATAAATTATCAAATTCTAAAAGAAAATTAGACCTAAGATGATAAATTATTATTACGTATTTGTAATATGTATATATTTATGGATAAACGTCCTCATTTTTAATTTTTCCACCCAACTTAACTTATTCCATTTCAGTTAGATGTAAATGCGAAATATAATCAAAACCGTTTAAATGCATATCGCTTAAGTGCAAACATTTTTAAAGCGAACCCCTGCAATTTTGATAAAAATTACTTGTTTTAATATTAAATTACATTTATAATTGTGAATCGGTTTATTGCGTTAGATAATTGCGAAAATTTTCAGGTCCCATTTATATGTCAATAACGTTAATTTAATCGGGTAAGTGAAAAAATTTTATCGAAAAAAATTATTTATGATTTTTTTTTATCATTAACTGCATCTTTAACTTTTTTAATACAAAAATGGTAATTTTATTAAATATTATATATAATTATTTTTAATTATTTTTAGAATAAAACATTATTCTAAAGGCTAACCTTCAAGCAAAATGGGAAAATCATTGAAAAATTGAGCACTACTTCAAAAACACAATTAGCGTTAAGTTGCCAATGTCATGTTTCAGCAGTTTACGGATTGGAAGTTAATAAAGCAAGATTATGTTCACAATTTCTAAGAACCCCTTGCAACTAAAAAAGTTAAGATGAGTTGTTACTCAAAGACAGTAGCAGCTTTATTGGTTAAAAATTGCAATTTAAATAGGTCAATGATGTTAGAAAAGGCTATGCTTTTTAGCCAAACATTCCATGATGGTAAATTTAAGTTTCTATTATTTGTATGGGGTAAGGTGACAGGTAACATAATCATATTTATTGAAGTTAATTATTTTTAAAGTCTATGGCATTTGATTGGAAATCGGAGGATGATATGGTACTAACTGACAAATAAGATCTTGATCCCAAATTAGTAGAATATGCTTTGCACAATGATGATGTTCATGGTATATTTGATGATCAGGACATTTGTAATAAAATAATATTAGAATTGGAAGGTCCAATTACTTCATAAATTGTAATTAAACATATTTTTATGGAAGATAATGAAAGCTCTGAGAATGATGAAGGGAATCTAGAGATATCTGATAATTTAATTACAAATAATCAGGCTAATAATGGTTATTATACTTTCTTGAATATGCTCATGATCATCTAAGGCGCCAAGGTTCACTAGGAAAACTTGAGATAATAGTAGAAAAAGAATTATTTACTCCAGAATCTAGTGTTGTTAAACGGCTCGTTTTGAGCCGATTTTTAAAAACGGCTAATTCAATATTTTAGCCAGAAAAATATTGTCTAAGCCTCGAGATTTCGCTAATAGATGTCCAAACCATTGTTCCTTCTACAAACAAAATCTTCAGGCTTACGTATTACTATTCTGAACGAAATATTGAGTTAGCCGTTTTTAAAAATCGGCTCAAAACGAGCCGTTTAACAACACTACCAGAATCTACCCAAACTCTTATCACAAAATATTTATATTATTTTATAATAATTGTGATGCATGTATTACAATTAGACCTGTGCGCCGATGTCTCAATCGATGGCGGCGTTATTTTTTAATTTTTTCATCGACGTTCGGCGGCGCGCCGATTTTGCCGATGCCTACTAAATTGTCGGCAGAGGTGGTGCGACATTTATCAAAAAAAATTTTTTATAAATCAAAGTATTACAATTTTTTTATAATTTATTTGGGCGCTCTTTTCTAACACATTGTTAACATAGTTTAATTCATTTCTTAAATTATTTCCTGTCTCACTCCGATTTAAATTTATGTATTTTCTCATTATCAGAAATAGACCAAGGGCATTACTCAGTTCAGAGTCCACATATTAGTAATATTCTATTAATTTTTATTAAAACAAATTAAAATATAAATTTGGAATGCAAGTAAAATATAAAGTATGAAATATAATAAATCAGAATTCAGATTTAGCATAATTTTTATGAATAAATAATATTTTACCAAGATTCGTGGTGATTTTATCGCAAACTGATTTGAAAATAAAGACCAAATATTGTAAAATAAAATTCATCATAGCTATTCTATTAATTTTTAACTATTAAGAAGTCCTTTTTGCATTGAGTATTAATCCAGCAATGGATAAAATTCTTTCGCTAGGTTTACTGGTTGCAGGTATACAACGAACCCTAGCTAAATTAACAAGCATAGGAAGTTCCAGTCGTTTTTTTCCAAAAATGTTAGTGCATTCCCTTTTGGTAGTGCTGGCTGAGCAAAATATGTCATTCTTGGTCTCTATTGCTAATGTTGATGATGGTTGTTTGGAAGGGAATGTTTACGAGCTATTTTAGCTATATAAGAAATGAATGTTCGCCCATTATTTTTTCAACTTGAATCTCATTCTGTGCATTTCTATCATGCTCTAAAAGTTTTAAATGTCTTATTAAAAATTGCAATGATGTAGAATTCGAATTTAAATATTCTGAAACAATTTTAAGATTTTGAATATCTGGGATCAAGTATAATCGTTTATCTAATGTTTAAAATTTAGTATTAATAATAAAAATATAAAATAACTTGAAGTTCAGTAATGGGAAACCTATGGTCAAGCTTTATTTTCATATTTTCCTTTAAGCAAATAATATCTGAGCAATCAGATCTATTGCTTTGTAAATGGGTTTCTATTTCATTGCGAAATAATAACCCTAAGTTTATTGTCGATCCCCTTTAAGAAGAAAGAAATTCCACCTACTTTCGGAATGAATTTAACATTAATAAAGAGTTTTAAAGATTGTTTTCCTATTTTATTTAGAACATTATTTATAGAAATTTTGTTTACACTGCGAACACTTTCTAGCATAATATATATGCTGTGCCAGCGGGTAGGACAATTTAATTGTAATTTGTACTAATTAGATTGTTTGATGCAATGCCATTTTTATTATCCGGATTCATCAGAAATATCAAATTGGTCATCAAGGTATGGATCAGAATCATCAATATCCAAGATATGACCTGTCTCATAAATCAACTGCAGACATTTACGATGCTCATCCTCAATTTCATATTCCAAATCAGCTATTCAATATCTGAAAGCTGAAATAATTTCTCTAATTTTTTTGATGAGAATATTAATTCTGGTAACTTTATGCCAATAAATGTAACTAAATTACGAAGTCTATGCCCTAAGCATAAATTATGCTCATAATCCCCCAATCTGACACCTCTTTGACATTGAGCCCAGCTTCAGTTACCATTTGTATTATTTTGACTTTTACATGGAACTCCTCTTCAATATTATCCATCTCAGATAATATGGTTTCCCCAGTATCCTTTTGAGTTACATTTCTAGTTACCAGGGTATAATATTTTAAATCAACTCTTGAGATGTTCGGTCCATAAATCAAAAGTGATAGAACAGAATTTTGTTCTAGAATCAATCATATTTAAAACATGTGCCTTCATAGATAATTGAACATCATCTTGCGCACCACGACTAATGGTTGTCCTATTAGGCAATTCTGATGAGGAATCAATTATCTTATATTTATATTATTTTAGACAATTTATTTTTTAATAATCATTTTATTTATTTTAAACCTTTGGAAAATTTGTCATCCCTTTATTGTTCAATTAAATGGCATTAAGTCTAAGCAGCACATTAAGACATAATTTCGTCCGATTAGGGTTCATATTATTTTATACATTAAAAAGATATTTAAAAACACCAAAATAATTAGAGCTGGAATGAAATAAATAAGAAATTTGATTAAGTTTTGAGCTTTCAAAATAAAGTTTTACATAATTAATTTAATAAATTATATATAAAATTTATGCATTAAAAAGATCTCAAAATAAAGCTGACAATAAACAAATTTCAAAATAAAGCTAAATAAAATTAATTTAACAAACCAGTTAAAAATTTAAAATGAATAATAATAACAATACTAAACTATTAGCCATTTTTTTTTATCTTTTACATTGTTGCTACATCTTGGTGTTGGCTTTAAAAACATTTTTAGACTTTGAATGGATTTATTATTATTAATTTTTTCTGATATTTTATGAACATTAACTAAGTGCCCAGAAAGGTTACTTATACTTTTTACTAAAACATTTATTTCATAACTAAAATATAAATTATATGTAAATATAAATCTAAAATTAAAATAAATTACTTGTGAAAATGGATTATGTTTATCCGAATCTTCCTCATCTTTTTTTTCCTAATTATAAGCAAGGTTCACAATAAATGTAAAAAGGCATTATGCTTTTCATATTTTCATTCTTCAAAATAAGATTTCCAAAAGTACCTTCAAACAAAACTTGATTTATGATTAGTATAGAGAGAGTTGTTATTATATAATTGTATCTAGGATGGTTTCAAACGTGCAAGTCATAAAAATAGTTAATATGTATTGTTTGTTGGAATGAAATACGATGTATGAACAGGGTTGCCATGTCTCCCCCTATCAGCGGGAGACTCCCGCAATTTTTTAGTTTACACGCAGACATTTATCTTTCGCAAAACTACAGCAATTGGAAATCTCCCGCAATTTTTTAATTTTTCCCGCAATTTTTTTTTTAGTATTTTAACATTTTTAATATATAAATAATAATTTTGAGAGACATTAATTGATTATTTTTAAAATAATTTTAAATATTTATTCGAAAAACATGTCTAGTTTTTAAATTGCTTTCTATCCTGTTTTATTTTTATCCAATAATTAATCAACATCATTTCATTCATATAAGTCAGTACAGGGGAGTATATCAACATCGATTGCAATACAATAATATTTTCAAAAATAATAAATAATACAGATGCAACTACATTTGAGGAAATCGTATACATCTATCATGTAGTTCAACATTCACAGAGCTATATCATCACAATGTGGGTCGAATCTTTTTCTTATGTTATTTAACCACTCCAATATGTGCAAACCTTACTTGTGGCAGAACAAAAATGAGCAAGGGTATCACAAGTGTTTTAGTACCTGAATCCTAGAGGTCAATTCTAGACGATTTGAAAGATGGGCATCCATATGCAATTCTAACAGATGCACCTAATAAGGGAAATATTAAAACATTTCCCTCGATCCTTCGCTATTTCAACAAGATTAAGAAAATTTCAATAAAACTGTTAAAATTTTTTCCTCGGATAGTGAAAAATACAACGATGTAGCTAGCCACATAATGGTAAATAGAACTGATTTAGGGTTATCAATGATTTGCATGTCAGCTTTCTGCGCTGATATTGCCTCTGTAAATTTTGGCAAAAACCAAAGTTACCTAATTGAGGCAGCACAATAATGAATTAATACCAATTGGCTGTATATGACATATACTACATAATTCTTGCAAGAAGGCAATAAATGTAGTATCTATGGATGTCGAAATAATTGTGATGAAATGTTTTAACGAATTTAGTTCATCAACTAAAAGAGTTATTGAATTAAAAGAGTTGGTGAAGTGGTCTGACTTGGAATAATGTGAGTTGTGGCGATATATACCTATCAGGTGGTTGTCATTAATACCTGCCATCGATAGAATTTTAAAATTTTACAAACCCTTAAAAAAATACTTCTTAAATAAATATTTAAAAGGTGTCCTAAAATTTTGAAAAATTTTTTCGAGTATGAAATGGCAGAAGCATATTTGGGATTCGTTTCACATGTAGGAAATCTACTTCATGAAATTAATATTCAGTTGCAATCAGAATATTCTTTATTAAAAAAGATTCACAAAATCATACTAAAGCTCTGTTCATCTCTACAGTTGAAAATAGATAATAAATTTTAGGCGCTAGTGCTAAAAATATTATATTAAAATGTTCAAATAATACTCTAATTAACACATTTTTAAATGAAGCAGATATTTTTATTAAGACAATTTTAGTATTAACAATCAAAATTTGATTTTAATAACTCTATTTACAAATGTATAAATATTATGACCTTGGAACAGAAACCATCAATTGATTGTTTTTATAATTTAATAAATAAATTAAAAATACCGAAAGACATTGATTTCTTGTTTGAGGAGATTGTAATTCTCTCTATTTTTTATGATTCGCAAAAGTACTTAAAGTTAAATGGTCTAAAAGCAGAGGAGAAATGGGTAGAATTTTTTCGTAATAACGATAAATCCCCATGCTTGGAAAAAATATGCGAGTATGTCTTCTCCTTATCTCATTCTAATGCTTCATCCAAGCGCATTTTTAGCCTGATGAGGACTGCCTGGAAAAAGGAGAGAAATCGGATTGCTTTAACAACATTAGAGGCCGAGCTAATGGTTAAACAATATATAATATGTCATGCCAGGAATTTTATAAATATCTCAATAACGACGGTAAACATTTAGTTCTATTATTTAATCTCAAATAAAATATAATTAAGTCTTAGCAATGGCGCCATTAAATTTATTGTCATTTTTTAACTGTAAAGATGAACATATCTGCAGCATAATTTTGTGAATCTTTGTTAAGATTCTTCTGATTGCAACTACACTTTAACGCATGTTGTAGATTTCCTACATGTGAAATCATTCCTAAATATACATCTGCCATTCATTATTGAAAAAAATTTTCAAAATATTAGGACAGCTTTTATAATCTTTATTTAAGAAATATTTTTTATAAGTTTATAAAATTCTATCGATGGCGGGTATTAAGAACATATCGCAACCAACATTATGCTGACTCAAATCTGTAAATACACTATGTTTTTACCAAATTTACTGAGGCATTATCAGATCAGAAAGCTGACATGCAATTTATTGATAATCTCGAATCTGCTATATTTACCATTATATGGTTAGCTATGTCTTTGGATTTTTCACTATTTGAGGGGAAAAGATTTAATAGTTTTATTGAAACGACCTTAATTTTGTAGAAATAGCGGAGGAAAAATATTTCCCTTATTAGATGCATATGTATACCCATTTTTCAAATCGTCAAGAATTGACCTCCTGGATTTAGGTCCTAAAACATTGGTGATAGCCTTGCTCATTTTTGTTCTACAAGTATAGTTTTAATTTATATTACCAACATTGTGATGATAAGTATCTCTGTGAATGTTGTACTACAAGATAAGTGATTACAATTGCCGCAACTGTAGTTGCATCTGAATTATTTCTTATTTTTGGAGAACATTATTATTATTTAAACATGATAGGTGATAATTAAGCGCCTATCCCTATAATGTTACACACACATGGTAGATTTCCAATTGCGGTCGTTTTGGGGGATATTTGCATAAAATATATTTTTAATTGTAAAATTAGAATCGTTTTTTTTATAAAATTTTTGTTTACCTTTTATATTTAAAAAAGATCGTTGGTTTTTTTTTATAAATTAATATATTTTAATATATCAAGATGTTATTTTTTTTGAAAAATAGTTACCGACTTTGTATTTATATAAACTAATTATAAAAAATAATAGGCGGATAATTAAGTCAATTCAAAAAAAAATTTTTATTAGCAATTTTTATATTTCCACCGCAATTTTCATATTTCTCCCGCATAATACCAAATTACTCTTGCAATTTGAAAATTTTGACCTGGCAACCCTGTGTATGAATGAACGTAAATGATATACTCTATCATATATAACAATAGAATACAATTCATATGTTAATTTTATTAATGTTAATATTTAAAATTAAATATTATAATTTAATATATAAATATAATTAAACAGCATTCTAAAAATTATACACGCCGCACCCCCGCCATATAAAAAATGAGATCATCGGCATGGGCGGCTGTTCTGGGGTGAATAAAATTACCGGGTCAATGTATAATAAAAATAAGTTCAAATAAAATATTCTGTTAAAACAAAACATTAATAAACTTTCATTCAGGCATGAATGACCTGTTAATATATTTTAAAAAGATTAATTTATCTTGTAGAAGGTAATGAAATCTCTGAAATGGTGAAGGGAATCAAGAGATATCTGATAATTTAATCTAAAAAAATAAAGCTATTTATGGATATACCTTTATTGAATAGGCACAGGATATACCAAGAGAACAGGCAGTGGCGTTGACAAGGAGGGGAGGAGTTTGGATTATAATTTTATTTATAAAACGGAAATAAAATAATATATACGATATCAAGAAATATATTTAAAAAAACAAATAAGAATTTTCGATTTTAAATGATCACATGGTTTAAATTAAAAATTATATGAACTAAAATAATAAATAACAGGAAAGGGGGGAGGGCTATAAAGATATATTGTAAATATTTTCTGGCATAGGTAAACAGAGGATGGAGAAAAAATATGATCTGCATATTTCGAAAGATTTTTTTGATAAATAATTATAAATGTAATAATATAATTTATATTGCTAAACAAAGATAGTTTTAAAAATTTTAAATTAAAAGAAAAATCGTTTAATTTGAGATAGGTAAACAGCAAGCTTTTATTTTCTTTTGTCGGATGTGTCTGAATTGTTGATTACACTTGAAACGCGAGAGGATATTAAGAAAATCTTAGCGTTTTACTCTGATGATTTATGATTAATGAAAGATACTGCCTTAAGGCAGTACCTATCATATTTTTATTTTTTTATTTTTGTTTGGATAGGTACTACCAAATTTATTTATATAATATATTTGAAAAATCATGATTTTGGGAAAGGTGGTCTAGTAGGCAAAAGCGTCTCCTACCAATCCGATGGTTCTGGATTTGAATCCCTGCGAAGTTCATGTTGTTTTTCTTAATCCAACTTGGTGGTTCCGCCCTGGGGGGGGGGTTATATATAGGATACCAAACACCACCACGTGATTCCGTTTTAATATTTAATAAAAGGGTCTTATTATATATTAATAAATTTTGGTCGGTATTTAGCAAATTAGGTTGGTATTTAGAAATATGCTATATGTTTATCTATCATTAACCGATATTTATTTATAAGTTACTTTGTGATCGAATTTATAAAAATCTGGTCAGAAAAGAGCATTGAAACCAAAAATGCTTTGCATGCCTTTTCCGTGTGTAATTGCACTTTAGATTACCTGCCTAATATCAAAACATTGTTATTTTTATTTTAGCTTTATTATCGACTAGTATCTGCACTAATGAAAAGTCTTTTTCAACTTTGAAAAGTTTAAAAACTTATTTAAGAAATAACACCGGTAAAAAACCGTGTAAATGGATTACCCATATTAAATGTTTTTAAGGAGATTATTCCAGATAAAAAATTGATTCTAGATAATTAGCCAAATCTCAGAGAAAAATAGATCTCTCTTTATAAATTCAAATCATAAAATTTCAATATGATTATAATATGTTCTTAGTCATAACTTTTTTATATGCAAAACTTAATTATTTACATTATACTATTTTTAATAAAAGTATTGCATTTGCAATAAGAGTTATTTTAAAAATTTTATTTTATCTCTCAAATTCCCTAGAAGCGAGGTCAATTCTTGGTCTGGGATTACTCTTGTATTGATGCATTGCCTCCTTCCAATCAATCCCTTAACATTCTGGAAAACAAGTAGCTTCTAAAAATTGCAAAATATTCAGAGATATCCCAAGATCACTTATTCATTCCCATCATTTCCACTACCTTGACTACCTTTGGGAATCGTGCTCTTTCTTTCTTCAAGGAACTTGGATCGCTAATCCGCAAACTAACAGATGAACCTCGTGAAGGCTTCTTCTTAAGACAAAGACTCGCAATAGCAATTCACAGGGCCAATTATATCAGCTTCATTGGCAGCCTCATCTCACATGATGATTAGAATATATTTTATATTATTTTAATCGTTAATGAATAATTTATTTATATATAAATTAATAGAGCATTTGGTATTTTTTGTTCCGTTTTATTTATAATTTTGTAATTTAATTTATAATTTTTAGAAATTTTGAATATTATAAATAAATAACATGTAAATTTTGATAATATTAATATTGATATAATTTTAAAAAGAAATGATAAAACACTAAAATATTTAAACAACTATATAAAAATTTATAAAATGACTAAATAAAAATATATATTAATAGTATCGAAGGCTCTAAAAAGAGCTTAATTTAATAATGAAAATGTACCTAAAAAAAGCAAGTATAATTGTGTTTAAAAATTTCCAATTGTAGTTTTTGTTAAAGAAATAAAGATTCGCGATTTTCGTTTGCCATGTTAAAAATTTTTCGTGATAAAGTTTATAAATAAATATATGTAGACCAGTGGTCCCTACAACGGGGGGGGGATCCGAAGCAGCTGCTTCAAAAATTTTGAGTGGGGGTACTTTTTTAAAAAATTTTAAAAATTGTCTTTTTTATTTAATTCTTTTACTTTGTTACATCCTTACATGATCAAGTGATTTCTGGTTTATAAATGTAATAATAAGACCCCCCCCCCCCCACTTAATATTTAATTTAATATATATTGATGGAAATTTTGGTCGATGTTTAGTAAATTAGGTTTTTATCCGAGATTTCTTGTCAAGAATTATTTTCCCAATTTTAAAATATGCCTAAAAATATTAACCAAAAAAAATACAAATGCCTAATTAAAAATTGCAAATCGCATAATATAAGAGATGATAAATGGATAGATCACATTAGAAAAAGACATGGTGGGCAATGTGTTAGAAGAAAATATAATATCTGATGATTCTGATAATGATCATGAAATTGGTGAACATGAAGTCATTTAATTACTCTTATTTTTTATCTCTGCTATATTTTTTTATAGGCAGACATAGAGCAGAGATTTGATAAAGTAGAACAAGAAATTCTTATTCTGCTATATTTTTTTATAGGCAAACACAGAGCAGAGATTTGATAAAGTAGATCAATAAATTCTTATTTGATTTGGTTATTATGCAGTTTAATGAAAGATTTAATGATGATTCGATGAAATTTTTAATCAAACATCATTTTTTTACGCCAAAGGGAATGGCGGAAAAATCAATTATTACAGAAGATATCGAGGATAACTGTGAATTTTACTATTTAAATTCAGGTTAAATTTTCGAAGAAATGTTGAAGTTTAGAAATATTTATAAGATGGCCAAAATGGGGAATGTAATTATTACTCATGACCTAGAGGTTCAAGAATCTAAAGATTTGTCAGATTCTGAGAATTGTAAATTTATTTAATTAAATATTTTTACCAATACATTATTTAACTTCTTCTGATGATGATGATAATTCAGGGACTTACGATTCAGATTGGAAAAACTATTCATTTATTTTACCTTATCGTCTACTTTTAAATTTTCTGCTTTCTCTAATTTAACAATTTTATATAAATATTTATTAACCATTCCTACAACCTCATGTACTGCCGAAAGAGTCATGAGTAAAATTAAATTAATTAAAAAAAGACTTCGTAGTACCATGAAAGATCCATTTCTCAATAATTTAACCATATTATCAATGGGAAAATTTTTTTTTAAACATTTAAATATTGATGAAGTTATAAATTCTTTCGCTTTCTTTTCCCCTAAGCTGCAAGAAGATCATCATGGGGAGTTATTAATGAAGAGATTGCAGAATTGAGGGATAGGCGATTTGATATAAATAGAGAAAGGGAAAGTAGTTCTAAGGGGATCAAGTCGATACCACCTAGTTTAACGGGTAATTGGGCTAGGTGCCAATTAAAGTTTGATAATAAAAGGTTGAGGATCCTTTCTATAAAGAACTTTAAGCGAATATTGTGTTGAATGAAAAATTTTGAAGAGGTGAATTAGGAGGATGAGTGGAAAAGATGTGCAGCGTCTACATGAGCGGGAGTGGTAGGAACATTTTGCATGCTATTTTTTGAAGGGGTTGGGGGTAAGCTGCTTTGATGGGGGTAGGATAAATTTTTTTGGGGGTTATCTATTAAATTTTGAGATGAAATAGGACAAAATTTATTGCTGTAAAAATTAATACTTTTATTATAGTATTATTATAATACAATTCATCGACCAAATCTATATATTGCAAACAATCATACACATTATTTTCCAAATAAACTATCTTTTTAAATGTAATTTAAAAGGTTTAGATATTTCAGCAAGCTCATAATGCCATAATAATTAATTCATTGTAAATAATGGAGGTTTTAATTGAATTTATTATCTAAAAAATAAATTCTTTATATTCACAAAATATCGATAGTTGGCAGTAGAGATAGATGTTATACTTTATAAATTCTTTGAAAGAGTATCAATAAATAAATAGGTGAAAATAGTGATAAAGAGACACCGCCACCGAAGGCGGCCTGAATCTTTTAGGGGGTAAGTAAAGGTTTTTGAAGGGGGTTTGCATCCAGTGAAAATCCTGTCATGTAGACGCTGGAGATGTGAGATTTTGGGAAGATATAAACACTTTTTTAATAAGTAAAAAAGCTGGTGCGATGGAATGTGGTTGATAAACTTTTCCTGGTTTTGCATCTCAGAAAAAGTTTTATCGATAATTTTTTCGGATATATTATTATTAAGTAATGGGGAGCCCAATAGTTTGATATCATCTTTTTCGATAATAGTGTATTCTTTAAATAAGTCTTAGGGAATCTCGGGGTTGAGAAAACAAATTTCAGTTTTAGTTTTATTTAATTCTAAACCTATTTTATAGCCTTCTCTTTCGATGTAATTAAGGGCTTTGCTAATTTAATGTGGATTACCGCAAAGGGTGCCATCATCAAGGTACCATAGGTTTAGGTCGAGATCAAAATCAGATTTAAGATCTTTCATCATATTATAGATAGCTAAGCATATATTTTGATAATACAATTATTTGTATTATTTACAATTGTTAAATTATATTTTGATAATATAATTATTTGTATTATTTATAATTGTTAAATTATATATTTTTAAATATCGTTATGTGAAACAAGAATTACTTATATTTTATTGTAATTATATTCTTTTTAAAAATACAGTTATTTACAAAATTTTATAATATAATAATCTGTATATTTATACATTTTAAAATTTATTTTATTGTATGTTATCATTAAAATTAATACATAGTTAAATAAAGGAATGATATTTATACTAAATTATTTTAATAATAAATAAAATCTATAATGAAATTCTCCGTAATATTTTGTTATATGCAAAAATTTAATTAAAATAATTATATAGAATAAGATATATTGAGTGATCATAAAAAATGGGAAATTATTTTTATTGGGAGAGGGGGGGGGGCGAATTTAGTTTCTTTCTACACCGAATGGATTGGATTAATTTACAATTGAACACTATTTGATAAAATTTTCAGAATAATGTAATGCACTAAATTTGGCCAAAATTTTGTTATTAATATTTTTTCATTTATGCTGGTTACTCAAGTGGTAAAACACTAATAAAGCAAAAAATATTGGTAAATTTTGAATAAGTATTTCCACTTGTTCAGCCAACCTTAACAAAGATGATATAAAGATAAGTACTGAAAAATTTATATTATATAATATTTTTTAGGGACCTGGTCAAAGGCCGAAGGAAGAAAATTTTGGAGGCGAAGCCCCCTCCCCTCTCTTAAAATTTTTTTTAAAACCCACTCCATTCCTATGGATAAATTTTGGGTACACCACTGGGAACAGGGTTCACCAAGATAGCTAGAGAATATATTAAAAATAATTAACCATGAGAATTTTTATCACAAAAAAATTTTGTAAGTAGCAAAAAATTATTCTTATTTTATAATCATGTTATGTATACAGTAAATAATTTCAAATCAAATATTATGAAAATTAAAACAAAACACTTTTAATAAATTTAAATTTTCAAGGGCCTGTTTTTTAATATTTATGTTTTCTTAATTACCACAAGATATTTTAAAAAAATCAACAAAGATTAAAGAAGATGAATTGAATATATTTATTGTATCTTAATATATTAAATTTAATCAATGATAAACAAAAATATATAAATAAGTTGGCTTTACATGTATTATAGGTCTACATAAATGTATAAAATAATTTATTGAAATATAGTATTTATAAAAATTATTGTTTGAATATCGAATAATCCTAGTATTTAAAAATTCTTGATATTTACGTGGGAAAAATCAAATACACACTAGACAAATTTTAAAATTTATGTTTAATATATTATTGTAACATTAATCAAAATTGTATTTATTACCAAGTTTAATAGTTTATTTGCTTAAAATATAGATGATAATTATTTT
Organism: Gordionus sp. m RMFG-2023; assembly: GCF_954871325.1. NCBI lineage: Eukaryota > Metazoa > Nematomorpha > Gordioida > Chordodea > Parachordodidae > Gordionus > Gordionus sp. m RMFG-2023. The sequence continues at coordinate 27,889,595 of NC_088776.1, forward strand.
TATAAAAAACATAAATTGATTTTTAATCGTATAATTGCGAAAAGTTGGATAATCGCGAAATTTTTAAATATTTTGGTCCCAAGTTTTAGCAATTAAACGGGTTTGACTCTACCTAGCGTAGTTCCTTTGAACCTTCTACAATAGAGGACAAAGCGCTCTAAATTACTAGCAGCTTTATCTCTCTTTAATTGTCATTTAATCTTTTTCATTAAAAAAAATATAATAAAATAAATTATATTTTTTGTAATGTATAGAGTAAATTTATCAATAAAAAAACACATAAAAATGATTCACGAATTTTGACGATCTCCACCTTTTTATATGGTGGCAGATAATCTACGAGCCATCTACTTTTTTTATATTATTTAGAATCGTCATCTTCAAGTATAAGCAATTCATCAATATAAGATATAACATCTTTCATATCACCAAGAATCTTATCTCTATGGTATTAGATATTTAAAATCTTCTAAAGCAGGATTTATCGTGTCTTTAAATTCGGCACATAGCCTTAGTGTGCCATCACATTTGCAAACGAGTGATTGAACTGGCCCATCGTATTTTTTGTAACGGCTCTATAATCTTGTTATTTATCCATTTCTGTTTCTGTAGCTCTATTGCTATTATATCTGGATTATTATCTTTTAAGTGTGGTTTTATAATTGATCTATGTTTGATTCACAATTTTTTGTTAGTTTTTTTATGATATCGCTATGATCCATATTTATCAAATTCACACATTTATTTCAGATGTTTCCAAAAGTTTTTATCCATATTCTTCTAAGTAGTGTTGTTAAATTGCTGGGTTTGGCTTGGCCAATAACCCAGAAAGGTTTAGCCCCAAATACTACCTCAAATCTGAGTAAAGGCCATTGAGTTATAGATCAGACCCAACAGGTTTTAGAATCATTTTTGTGGTAAATTGACTGGGCGGGGCAGTGGCCTCGGGCCGTTAATATTGGATTATTTTAGGAACCATCTTATTTTATATTGTATGCATAATTTTGTTAAAAATTAAAAAGCTCGATTTCGCCAATTTAAAAATCAGCAAAATAAAAGCTTTTAACAATGCTACTAACTATATTAATATTACTTAATTCAGTCATTTATTACAAACTATTTGTATTTTGTACTCTATTATATTGCATAAATATTATCAAATTCATATTCTAATGAAGAACTTAGCTAGGTAAATCGTTAGCCCTAATAATTTGTTAAAGTCTGACTAATTTTATATTCGCATCAATTCTTTTTAAAAAGAGCACAATTTCGCAAATAACGGATAATGAGTTTTTTTCAAAATTTTGTATCACAGCTTCTAGTGATGCAAAATCGCTCCACTCAAGCCGACTCCTTAAGACTTAGACGAGTTTATAGATAGCTCAGCCTCGCGAGCCGAAATAATTGCCTCAGTTTTTGAGCGTAAGCCAAAAAAATCGGCTCAACCTGGAGCGTGAGCTAAAAAATTGGTTCGACCTTGGAGCTCAAGTCAAAAAAATTGGCTCAGCCTTGAACTTATTGCTCAAAATTGGAACTTAATAAATCTCGGCCCAATCCCGAATAAATTTTTTTCATTTGCCCCGAAAACTAATTTTAATATGTGTTAAATTAAAATAAAATTTTACTTTGTCTATCCCCCTTTATTGTTTAATGAGGCTGATTTCACTGTTATATGGGGATGGTAATTTTATTTCATTTCATTTTTCTATTTCCAACTTAAAATTATCATTGTTTGAAGATGTCAACAGAAACACTTCTTTATTTTTAAAATGATTGTTTTTATCATTTTAAAATTTATAAAAATTCCAAATTAAATAAAAAAATTGCATCAACAATATATGGTATGGGCATGATTTTTTTTCTTTTATTTTTTTAAAAAAAACAATTCTAAATTTACTTCCTGTATGTATTTCCAATTAAAGATAATATTAATTTTTTTTTAACTTAGTAAAAATAACATTAATTTTATTTATCATAATAAAAATAATATTCAATTTTTAAGGCGGTATGAGCAAATACTGCTTTGCTAAAAAGCAATTAATCATAATCAATCAAAATTTATATATATAATCTATTTTTAAAAATAATTTTCTGAAACAATTCCCAAACCCATGATAAGTCAGAAAAATTTCCCAAACCCGGCCCAAGCCCATATCCAAAAATTTTTATTTTTATTTAATGAAAATAAACAATATTTAAATATATTTAAGCAATTATTTTGTTTACAATACTGAAATTTATTATTATTAGAAGAAAAAAAGGCAATATTTCTCTAATTTAGCAACTATTTTAAATAATTGAAATTTAAAAGTTTTAGGCCCAAGCCCAGCCCATTAAAAAAAAATTTCAAATCCAGGCCCGCTAGAAAATATAATATTAGGCCCATACCCGACCCATTGTGGGCCTGGCCCGACCCAAGAAGGTCTCTGATTAAAACTACTATAATCATATTGCAATTTTTTGATTTGAATTTATAAATAGAGGTCTACTTTTCTCTGAGATTTTGCTAATTAGAATCAAGTTTTTATCTAAAATAATCTCCTTATAAATATTTAATAGGGCTAATTCATTTGAACTTTTTTCACTGGTAGTATTTCTTAAATAAGTTTTTAACCTTTTTAAGTTGAAAAAGACCTTTCATTAGTGCAGGTACTAATTGGTAAGGTAGATAAAATAATTAATAATGTTTTAATATTAGGCAGGGAATCTAGAGTGCAATAACACATGAAAAGGGCCTGCAGAGAATTTTTAGTCTCAAAGAATATATTTTGTCAAGATTTACCAAAATCTGACATCACAAAGTAACTTATCATATGAAAATACTAAATCATTAGCGTAAAACCTGAAATTTTCTTAATATCCTCTAGTGTTTCAAGTTTAATCAACAGTTTAGACACAACCGGAAAAAGAAAATAAAAGGTTTTAAAATAAAATTATGACTAATAAATCTTTCCTTTAAATGAAATAAAAATATATCAATAAGAGGAATAAAAATGTTTATTTTATAAAAATCCTCAATCGTAAAGTTGCATTGTCTAGAAACTGCTCTAGGTTTTAACATTTCAATCCCGAACATATTAGCAACCTCCTTTACTTTCGCAAATATTTATAGAAATTTTTCATCCACATTCTTTGATATTTTTTAATATTTCAATAATATCCTTTGCTCTATTCATAACCTCCCATATATTTAAATCAATTTTATGTAGCATCATGCTTAAATCATATTATAATTAAATAAAAAATAAACACATTGAATTGATATTAAAAATTGTGGCTTAATAATAGCCTGCAAAAGATTCTCAGCATCTGCTGAACCTTTTTCCTTGATTGATATATAAAATTCCAGTGCTGCAGAAAAAACATCATATATTTTATTTAAAAAAATATAAAAATAATAAAATAATGTAGATCAATTATTATTTATAATAAATTAAAGACATAAAAATAGTTGTTTTTTAAATTTCAAGCATTTATTATCAATAAAAATTTCAGGGAAGGGGGGGGGGTGAATTCCCCCCCCCATACCTTGATTTACTCTTATATGAATTATCAGTTCTTAAACTGTATCACTTAAGCAATTTAAAATTTTTATATATGGATAAAATCAATTAGATTTCAATTATTTATATAATAAAGTAAATTTATTTTAATGATAACTAATCCCAAATAAATTATTAAATATTAAACTCTGTTGCACTAGTTTTTATAATTTTACATTTATTAATATGTCTTAAAATATTTTATTATTATTATTAATGTATTCGATTTATTTTCTATGTGATTAGTAATTTTATTATGCAATAATAATAAATTTGGCGCATGAAGAAAGTTGTGACAAAGATAATTTTTTTTGCAATAAATACTTATTTTTCATTATGTTTATGTTTAAAATAATAATTATTTTTTTAGAAAAATATAATAAATTTCCAATATTTACCAAATTATTTTTCATATACTTATTTGTTATGTATTATCATTTATCAATAAAATCAAAATAGTTATGGTATCTAATCTTATAGCAATACCGATTAAATTTTAAAATATTTAGATATAATTTCTTTTTAATTTTTTATATAACCATATTTTTAATATTTTCAAGAAATATATAGGAATATACTATCGTATCACGTCAATACCGCGAAACATTTTCCGCGAAATGCATTATCGCGAATGCATTAGAGCGAAGACATTATCGCGAATGTATTTTTGCTAATGCATTATAGTGAATGTATTAGCGCGAATGCATTATCTCGAATGCATCATCGCGAAAACAGTATCGCGATTGCATCATAGCGAAAACAGTGTCGCGATTGCATCCTAGCGAATGTATTAGAGCGAAGATATTATCACAAATGCATTATAGCGAATGCAATACCCCGAAATTACTATCGCAAATGCATTACATATCGCGAATGCAATATCTCGAATGCATTATAGCAAATGCATTATCGCGAATGCATTACAGCGAATTCATTATCATGAATTAATTATCACGTATGCAATACTGATTTATATTTGACAAATGATCGATATAATTTTTATAGAGTATTAAAATTCTTTACTACTTATCCACTTACTCCTTAATAAATAATTCATCTTTATTATGTTTTTATTTTTAAATATATTGGGAACCATAAATCACCTTTTGGAAATTCATAGCTGATAATATTTTTCCCGATCTCTATTTTTCTAAAGAAATTCTTTAAACTAACTAATTATATTGTAACTCATTTAGCAAGTTGAGACCTTTTTCAAAAAATGAGGAAACCAGCCTAATTGATGTTTCTATATTTATTCTAGCGTTTTTTAAATTTTTATAACTCTAAAACACGTCACTTGCTATTTATGAAGTTTCGTATCCTCAATTATTTTTAATAATTAGATTAAATCATTTTTTAAATAATTTGAAATACTAATATTAGACAAAAAATAATTTAAGACCCTCATTTATTTTTATTTATTTTAAAATAGGCTAGACGTGTTCCTATTATATTGATCTATAGCCGGACGCTCGTCTTTTTTTAAATTTTTTTTCGTAATTATAAATTATAATGGAAAAACACAAAGCATATTTTGAGATCCATAAAATTATTAAAATAATAAAAATTTATGTATTTAATCTATTCTTTTTTTTCTTGCATGAACCTGACAATAAACACCAATTTGATATCAAGGGCCATATTTTACCAATTTTTTTTTCAAGTTTGTAAGATTCAAAAGGTTAAAGGTTGTAGCCTATTACTTGATAGTTTGATATATGGAACCCGTATCTTGAGGTCTCTTTAAAGCTGTTGAACTGGACTAATATTTCACTTTCTTCTAGAAAATTCAGGAATTAAACTTCTTTCCAATTTTTCTTCTCTACGCATAATTTTATCATTATTAGATCTTCTCTGGATAAAATAATTAATTTACAAAATTACCGTATATGCTAATATTGTTATTGGCGTTTAATAATGAGATTTCTTTGATAATACCGAAATATTTTTATGTTATAGTTTATGATTTAGGAGAAATTTTTAAAAAGATAAGTGTCCTGACTATATTAAAATTTAAAATATTTTGAGATTATTAAGATACACAATAAAATAGATTTCATAAAAAGAAGATTACGCGTTTCAGAGTTATAAAGATTTAAAAACAACGTTTTTTAGTAACCGGTAAATGATCTAAATTTTTGATCTCATGATCAACTTTCTTCCAATAGTAGGGACTAGGGCTATTCGGCGTTTTTGTCAAAATCATCATAAGCCTGAAAATAATTGTTGTATTTGAATTTATAAAATACTATGAGATAGCCCAACAAACATTTACTTAAAGTTATACATTAATAAATATTTTTAATATTTTATTGATTCTAATAAAAGTTAAATTTTTCCCCAACAAGCCCCAAATCCGGGGCTTGTAGATTCCATTGGTTTATTAAGTCTCTTACATAGATGATTATAATTATTATTCTTCTATTTTTTATGGACTATGTTTTATTGATATAATACATCATTTGCATCTAAATAATTCATATAAAAATGTCAAAATTGTCATAAGATTGCCAGAAATTTATAAGTAGCGTTATTAGCCTAAAAATTGGTTAAACCTAATTAGACTTAGCCAAAAGATCGCCTGGCACTAATTAGACAAAAAGTAGGCACTGGGAACTCGGCTAATAGCACGTCAAGGTTATGCAAAAATAAGCCTAGCCTTAATTATTATATATTCATATTTATTAAAATTATTATTATATAATTATTATGTAACGATATATTAATAAAGGACAATTAGCCGAGCTTCTTAGCAGGTGCCTAATTTTTGTCTAATTATTTTTCGCCTATTTTTATGCTAAACCTGTCCTTTGTAATAGTTATTATTGATATTAATTTTAATAATTAAAATGTCAATCAAAAAAAATCATTTTTATTTTATTTTGTTAAAAATCCCTTATGTGCTTTATGATATAAATTATGGGAATATATTTTTCTTCGATTAACAAAACAAGATATATTTTTCGTTTTGAGTTTTGTTTTTATTAAGAAAAGTTCGCCGTTATTTTTTTATATTTAAAGCATATGCGATTTTTTTAAAATATATATCTGATAATATATCGCAATGACATACATGGGTATTTGTTTTTTTTATATTAAAAAATATACATTTTTGTGAATTGGATCATTATTTGATAATTAATTTTTTTTATTGGATTAATTATTTTCGCAATTAATTTTTTTACGATCGAATTGAATAAAAAATATTTAGTTTAAAAGAGTTCAGTTTAAATTTTTACTTACGATTAATTAACTAACCTTTTAATCTTAGTTTTTTTTTATAAAACCGTTTTTGAATTTTCTAAAATTAACAAATTACTCAAAATTCTACACTTATTGGTGTTTTTCTGTCAAAATCAGATTTTTAAATTAACAATCAATGATTTTAAATGTATATAATAACAAAAAATAAAATAATACCCATCAAACCAAAATTAAGTTTAGTTAAAAGATCACTAGAATACTATATAATATTCATAGGGTAGGCACCAGGGCTGGCTGGATCAGTTTCTGTAGAAATCATCATAGGTTTGAAAATAATTATACCTTGGGGAGTGGGTATCTTCTTAATAAAAAAAATTCCCGATTAAAGCAATATTTCTAATTCCCAGCATAACATAAGGGTTTTCATGACCTACGCTTCTTAAGAAAGATATCTTACTTTGCTAATATATTTTTTTTAAAGGGCCTTGCTTTCGACTGTAGAAAGTGGAATCATAGATAATAAGTTCTAATATAATATCCGTCTATGCTTGCTTTTAAAACTTTTTAATATGTTTCTATATCCATTTATAAAATTTTTGTTTTTAATCGCATAACTAGAAAAAAGACCCATCAGGAATCAAGAACTTAACAAGAATCAATAGGAAATCATTATTTTATTGTTTTCTCAATTCCTGAGTTACAATAATCGTAATTTCATCATCAGAGATTAAATGAATTAAGTTCTAAGATGTGTAGCCATTCAATTCTACAATCTACCTATGATGCTGAATATTGTTTCATGTCTTGTGATAAACTTTGGCTTTGTCTTTTTGATTAAGCAATAAGAAAACACTTTCTACATATTTATTATCAAAAAATGCTCACAATACTAATCCCTCACTAATTAAAATATAAATGATTTTCGAGGGCTAATTATATGTTTGGCTCAATGTTTTAAATAAGACTTTCCTTAGCACCTTGCAAATTTAATTTATTTCAGCAGAAGTTCCATCAAAAATCTTTATTTATTTTAAATTTTAGGTCTTCCTGTCCCAAATTTAATTGGAAAATATAACTAAACGCATATTTAAACAATAAATTAATATAAAAATAATTTCCTTACCCTAATCCTAAAAAATCTATTTATTGCTTAGAATTTTTTTAATATATTTTGAGTTAAAAAAATTAAAAGCCTTAGCCCTATTTTCAAAAAAATTAATTTCCAGGTTCAACCAAGTCTGTCTATTTTCATCAAACTCCATTCTCGATATTGCAACTGATGTAATTCATTTAAGATAATGCATTTGCATTAATTCATTCGCTATAATGCATTCGCGATAATGCTTTCGCGGTAATACATTCGCGATAATACATTCGCTATAATGCATTCGCGGTAAAGCTTTTTCTGCAATGCATTCGCGATAATGCTTTCGCTATAATACATTCGCTAACACTCATTAGCGCTAATGCATTCGCTATAATGCATTCGCTATACTGTTTTCGCTATGATGCATTCGCGACAATAATCGCGCTAATACACTCGCTATAATGTATTAGCGAAAATTTATTCGCGCTGTCATCAAATACATTCGCGATAATCCATTCGCGGTCATACATTCGCTGTAATGCATTCGCGATAATGATTTTGCTATGATCCATTCGCAATAATGCAGTTCGCGCTAAAAATTTTGCGGTATTGACATGTAACCACTTTTGACTAATCCCTTTTGTTATTTTTATCCCATCATTTTTTTGTATATATTTGAGAACACATTCAGAATCATGCTATTTATCTTAATATGCATGGTAATGTTTATTACACTAGAGGCAGGAATCTGATGTTATGTTATTAAACATGCCATTTTTACTTCTGAAATTTATGAAATCACTTGAAATATTTTGATCATCACCACCTTGTAAAATGCCAGATTCCTCTATCATACACTTTATTAAATTCTAAGATGCTCACCTTGATATTGTGGGCAATAAGCAGCATTGTGATCACATGTATTTATATCTCTTTTTCTTTTTTTAAACATATTTTTAATTTATTTTGTTTTGATTTTTTAGAGTATTGACCATTTCTTTCAGTCAAATATTCTTCCGGTCAATTAAACGACTTGCCAACCTTATGTATAGTATAAAAGTAACTAAGTGGAATAAATGATTATTTATACAATATTATAAAGTAGATTTAATTTTATGGACGTTCGCCTTCCTCTACTATCTATTAATTCAAATAATCATTTTGATTCATTAAGCCACATCCTATTTTATACAACAGTTATCAAGAATAAATGTAAAATTAGAAAAAAAGAAGTAATATTAACATTATGTTTGTATAATAAAAAAATATATAAGTGGCTAAATATTATTGCATGTATTCCTCCTAAAAATGGTCTCAAGCTCAATGTGCTAAAAATATTTTATTATATAATCTTAAATTTAAATTTTCTCATATTTTTGTGTTTAAATTATTATATATAATTATGATGATAATGTGTATAATTAGATTTATAAATATTGAAAAAATCAGAAATATTAACAAAAACTATTAATATAACTTTGTTTATTCCAATTTTTTTTTAAAAATTGAATAAATTTACTTATAATTTATTCCTTGGACCTCTTGCTATAAAATTTGATGAACAAAAAGACATTGACTTAAAATAATAATTAATTTATTAAGATAAATTAAGAGTATTCCTAGAATTATTATAAACCATTTACAATATTAATGATGAAGAATTGATCTCATATAATATGTAAGTATATATGACAATTATTGTATTAAATATTTCTATTTATGTGCCATTTTTTTAATCGTATTTTGATGAAATTTAAGAATATTGATCTCATATAATATGTAAGTATATGTGGCAATGATTGTATTAAATATTTCTATTTATGTACCATTTTTTATCGTATTTTGATGAAATTTATAAGCATATGATAATGCTGACCTGCTATTTTTAGAATGGCTCTAAAATCATTTGTTTTAAATACATTATCCATTTGAGTGTTGAGCAGTCTATGTTAATATAAGTCTATGGTTATTATAATATATAAAACTTAGTAAAAATTTAAAAAATCAGCTTGATTTAATTTTCTTAAGGATTTTTATTTAAAGGATAATAAGACAAAGAGAAAAAACAAATATTTTTCCTTTTTTATGTTTTTTAGAAAGTTTTATATCTATAACAATATTTTATTTCAAATTTTTTTATTTTCACAATTATTTAAATAAAATTTAACAATACAAATAATAGGAAATCAAGCTATCGTGAACATTTCAGTGAAATATATATAAACCAGTTTGTTAACTTGGTCATCGGTTAGGCGATTGCGGTATTTACCGTGGATATTCCCCATCACACACTATTCGCTGATGTTGGAACATTTAATAAACAAACTGTCAAATTTTGAAGGAGGAGCACACTATTCCCATTACATTTACACCAAGTTACACCGTCAACGTGTTGCGCTACCTCCCATAAGCTTAAGCTAAAACCTATCCAGTTTTTGATCTATATTGTAATATCATTGCTCAAAATTATCTGCTCTAATTTTATCTTTAGGAAAATATCTTTATAACTGTTATTTGAATACTGGCAATCTGATTTCCAATTTCTTTTGGATCTAGAAGATATGTAAAAAGTATGGTATTGCTAACCTTGTAGCGCGCTCCTTTTTTTAGATGCTAATTTTTAAAAATATAATGAATGTAATTAACATTAATAGTTAAAATAGCTCAATTAAACACATATACATTCAACATGTATATTTTCTTCCTACACTATTTCACATATTGATATTTATCGTACAATCTAATTTCCCGCACTAGATAACTAAATCGCGCGTGATTACTTTAAATTCACCGCTCCCTTAATTATTTATTAACACTATTTATGTTTTTCACACTAATATATTTCGCGCGTGATCTCTTTCATCGCTCCCCATCAGGGGTTCGAACCGAACCGCAAAACCAGAATGAACCGTTATGATTTTCTGAACCGTAACCTTAACCGAACCGTTATGAAGAAAATATTAAAAGAGCGAACCGAACCGTTATAAATATTTAACCGGTTCAAAACGCTTTTAAAAATAATTAATTTTAAATTATTAACCTAAATTTAAAATTTTAATTTTCCTTGGGGGCATTTTTTAAAATGGTGATTTCTTTTCAAATTAAATATTTCTATATTATCAACATTATATATCAAATTAAATATTTTTATATTATCAACATTATATATCAAATAATACCAGGTTTGTTGTTTTTTCTTTAAATACTTAATTTATAAGAAATTAGACAATTTATCTGTTAATTAGATAAGATATCTTAAAATCAGACATAATTATTCTTGGCTAAATTAACAAATTTATATATAAGATATTAATAAGCTTTTAGAACAATACCTGCTAATAATTAGGAAAAAATTATATAATTCTATTATTAATAAATAACATCTAATAGAAATCAAGTACCTTTTACATTTATTTTTATAAGTAAGATTTTTATTATTTAAAAATACAGATTTAGAAAAATATTCATTACAAATGCTATTCTTTAATCATATTTTTTTTTATTTTGCATATATGATAATGGTAAATGCTAACTGACATACTATTTTAATAATAAATATTAGAATTCTGAATTTTAAAAAAAATATGATTTTTATAAATAAAAAATTATTATATCATTAAAATATTTATTGCTGACCATTTTATTTTTTGTCATTTAAATTCTATAATCCAAGTTATTTAAAAAAATAAAAATGAAGGTAAAATTGTTTCTATTAAGCTTTTTTATTTATTCTATTTATATAATAAAAGATTTTCATCTATCATCATATAGCTTTTTAGTTATCTATTAAATGGTTCGGGAAAAGTCAAATCATGTGCGTTCCTATTTTAAATTAGATATGATAAAAAATCAATCTATTTTTAAAATAGAAGATTGTGGTAAGGTCTTAACTGGGGACCATGCTGCAAATCTTGAACGACATATAGAAAGATTCCACAATAGGGAATTCAAATTATTAAGAAAAAATAAAGAAAATTTGACTATTAAAAAAATTCAAATAACGAAAACTGCAAACCAGTATAATAAAATCCAAGATGCTTTTAAGTCCAACACTACTACAATACAAATCAATATAAATAGAGAAACTTTAATCCGCTCCTGCACCGAGCTAATAACAGTTCGGTAGGCCAATAAAATCAATTGACGACAAAGCATTTCGAAATATTATAGATCCAATAATTATAGGATTGGGTGGAAATTTAACTATCAATTCGGAAAATATACTCAATAATATTAAAAAAATGGCGTTAGATTTTTCGGAAAATATAAAAAGGGAAGTATATCAAAAACTTATTTCGTTAAAATTAGATATAGCAGCTAGATATGATAGGCCCATATTGGGGATCATAATTCAATTTATAAATAACGGAAAAATAAAATTAAGGACTCTATGCATGAAAGTGATTAAAGAACGACACACATCAGAATATCTTAAAAAAATTATTCTAGATGTTCTAAAAGAATATGAAATAAAAATTGAGCAGATTTACACAATAACCACCGATAATGCAGCAAATATGATTAAGTTAATTAAGCTATAAATACTACACGATGAAGAAGATGATGACCTTAACGATTATTTAATTAATGATGATTTAAATAATAATGATATAGATAATGATGATTTAAATAATAATGATATAATTCATGATGAAAATAAAGAACCTTTTAATATTGAAAATATTAATCTTGCATCAAATGCCAGATCCATATTAATAGGTATTAGATGTGCTTCACATACATTTCAATTAGCAATTAATGATTGCATTAAAAATTCAAATGAAATTGTCATTATAAATAAAGCAAGAAACATCTGCAAAAAAATAAGAAATCAGACAACAATGGCTATTCTCTCAAAAATTAAATTTGAAAATACCACTAATAGATTGTTGCACAAGATGGAACTCTATCTATTTAATGTTGGAGAGATTACTAGAGTTAAAAAGCTTTTGACAAGAAATATCGCTCCAAAGCGATCGCGAAAAATGTTTATCAGAGAATGAATGGAAAATAATTAGTGACATATTAAAAGCTTTATATCCCGCTTATGTTTTGACAAAATATTTACAAAGTGAACAATTGACAATGGGCGATTTTTATGCTGCGTGGATCAAATGTCTCATGCAAACGAGTAAAGTAGACACTTCATTTGCCAGACTTTTAGTTTCTACGATGAAAGCACGAGAAATAAATTTCAAAAATGAAGTTTTTTGCTCTGCTATTTATTTCGACCCTAGATATTGTATTTTTAACTTTTGAAGAAAGAGAGATCGCCAGAAAACATCTTTGTAAAACTTGGAACTTGATACAAAATCTAAATAATCAGAATATTGAAATTCTAAATACTATGCCTACGTGTTCGTATTCGAAGGATATTAGATGATGATTTTGAAGATTAAGTCGCATGAAAGTCTTAATAAGAATAATTCTCAGGGCATCGAAAATTATAATAAATGTATAGAAATAGAATATATAATTCGGTCATTTGATAATATAGAGAGATTAGAAAAAGATTCTTTTGAATTATTGGGAAAATGTAAAGAATAGTATGCCAGAACTTTATAAGTTAGCTATAACTGTGCTAGCAGTTCCATCTACGCAGGTCTCCGTAGAAAGAGCATTTTCAAGCCTTAATTTTATACTCTCTGCGCAGAGAACTAAATTAAATCCTGAAATATTAGAAAATATTTTAGTTATCCGTTCGAATTCTCTTTTTAAACCTAAATAGTATAGTATACATATTATTTTATTCATTATTGTATTTACGCATGTTTGTTTTTATCTTATTTATTTATGAAATAAAAAAAAACTAATTTGTCTAATTTATATTTCCTAAATTTAATAAAAATATCTATTAGATTATCATGGATAAATTAAATAAGAAATTATAAACTAAAAAAAAATTTCTCTAAAATTAATATATACATGGTTAATGATTAATTTTTTTTAAAATTAAATTTATAAGAACCGGAACAAACCGAAAAGAACCGTTATAAATTATAAACCGAACCGATATGATTTTTTTTTAAAAAACCGAAATGCAACAAAACCTTTATAAATTTTAAACTAAAAACCGGAACGAACCGAACCATTATACTAAACGGTTCGAAACCCTGATATAAAGTAAATAGAATAACATGTAAACCGCATATAGGATAAGATATTTAGAAAAGAAAAACAATTTTTAGTTAAAAATAGTCATCCTCCTCTGATAATGGCCATGATCTTTAAATAATTTAAAATTGTAGCTCAATACTTCAAAGCTGAGTTTTGTTTAATCAAAAGGGCTCTTGAGATTGTTGTTTTATGGCTCTTTTGGCTAATTAGCTTTATTAGGAATTTCGCCTCTTTCCCAAATGAGCAGTTTGTTGAAAACACAATGGGTATAAAAATATTGTTGCCGGCTAGATATGAATATTTATGGGATTTCCTTTTTTCCGTTATATCTATTATTATTTAATGGCGAAAATGTCAATAAATGTGAAGCATGTGTTTCCTTATCCCAAGGATATGTCCTTCAGGCCGCGAGTTATTAATAACAGAAGTATCCCGTGGTTCGAGATGTGAAGGAACATCGGCTTTGAACAATGATCTTGGAGTATTTTATTAATTCTTTCGTGCCTTATATATTTGCATCTGTTCATGAGACATTGGTGGATCTAGCTTTAGAATAGACCATTATCCCACAAGTGGCCACTACAGCGGGGGGTGGGGGAGGGTCGTTAGAAGCAACTGTTTCTTAAAATTTGAATGCACTTATTGTTAAAACTATTTTTTATTTTTTTAATTTTATTTCATTTTTGTTTTACCTCACCTATCCATAATCAAAAGATTGTCTTATAAAATTATTTTTCGAATTTCAAAATATGCGCAATATTAACCAAAACATGCTTAGAGATAATAAATGGACAGACCATAATAGAAAAAGATATAGTGGACAAAACTTTACTGATATAATGAAAATCTTTGAAATAGTAGCTTTTAGAGACATTATTAAACTGTTACGAATAATATTATATAAATGACTCAATTTTATTTTTGTTATAGGCTATAAAACTTATTTTCCTTATTTTAATTACTTTACTTTAAAAATACTATATATATAGAGATTAAAATTATTATCATTATTATTTTTTGAAAGTTATTTGAAATAAATTATTCATTAATGCTCAATTCTAATTTCAATTTCAAATAAACTAATTCCAGATTCGAAACCTGTCCTATTGTATATTCAACATATAAAGAAAAAATAAGGGAGTATATTTTAATCTATTGTCGTATAATATAAATATTCTCATTGAAACCATGAAAAATGTGGTTATAAAAAAATTTAAAAAAAGATTGCATTTAATATGTTTTTAATTATAGGTGATGGTGCATATGATGTTTCGAAATAGTAAAGATGTATTGAAAATGGTAACACAACTGGTTTGATATTAAAATAAAATATACAAACTTAGTTCCATGAATTGAATCTACCCCTTAAATTCTTAGTTGGGTAAAGCTATGATGATGCTTTAAACATGAGTGAAAGGATCTTTGATTAGAGCTGAGATCTCAAAGGCTGCTTTTATTTGATGCTATTGTCATTGATAATGTTCAATTATGCCAATTGATAAAAGAAATTTGTACTATTCAAATTAATTGCAAACCCTATATCCTTCGAAATGGTTTACAATTTTGTACAAGCCTAGCTTGTTATCAACTATATTTTATCAAAAAACAAAATGATAAAATAAAATCAATTTTTCTATTCTAAAAGCAATAACACTGGCCATGGTAAAAGTGGCAGAATCTTCAGATGCCCTCAAGGTATTATATAAAAAAAATTTTACAATAGCTTTATATGATGATAGCCAGCTCCTAAAATTAATACATTATTTAGCTTCTTCTTCTGATGATTCTGAGACTTATGCAGACTGGAAAAATCATTTGTTTATTTTAATCGTTTACTTGAAAAATTTTCTGCTTACCCTAATTTATCAATTTTATATATATATTTATTAACCATTCCCACAACCTCATGTACTGCCAAAAGGGTGTCAAAAAATAATTCACTGTTTTTTCAGAGAGGGACGGTATATTTTTTAGGGAGGTATTCTGTTTCCATCTCTCAGAAAGTGTAGGAGCCACACCCAACATCTTTTATAGTTGTAAGGTCTAATCCAAGCCTGATAGCCAAAATATATCTAAACTTCTTGTTTGTCAAAAGATTTAACATGCTTGGATAAGCTTCTAGCCATTCGTGCCTGATTTATCCATTTCCAATGAACGAAGGTTATTACTCTGCTGTTTACAATTTCTCGGAATAAAATAATCGACCTGCAGCATCCCAATCCTTTTGTAAATTAGAAAGTGGATAAATTGCGCTAAAGGATAGACTAGCATAACAAAACATTGTTTAACATGATGTCCTCAAAAGATTTAATTAATTTTAGTATTAGGTTTTTATTTTTTAATAATGATGAAATAAAAGAAACTAAGGCAAGGGGTAATTGTGATCGTAAGCCAAGTCCGCAAGATTTTGTTAGTAGAATGGTTTGCACATAACTATTTTGGTGAAATTTAAGATTAACTATATTCTTCAATATCGATTTAAATTTTTGTTCATTTATAGATGGAAATAAATAAGCGCCAGATGATCTGAAGCAGAATTGTATTTTGGGAATATTAAGAATTTTATAAATTAAATAAAATGCCTGATGTGAAGGTAAATATACCTAAGAATATTTTCTTTTGAATAAAGATTAATCAGATTGTGTTAAAATATTCAGATACCTGAAGATCTTCCTATTGGTGACCCGAGAATAAAGATTTTTTCTTTAATAACACGAGTAAAAATTAATAATTAGGATAAAAAATTTGTAGTTGAGTATATTTCACATTTTTCATAATTTATAAGCACAAATTTAATTGTTGAAAAATTAAAAAGATGATATCTACTAGTGATCAGCATCGGGTCTAATTTTTCAAAATATTTATCTTGATCCTGAAAGAATTTATTTTATTTATCCCGAAAAGCCCGACCCGAAATATAAATTATTTGTCGACCCGAGCATTAATTTATTTAAATATAAAAATTTAATATTTTTGACTGAAAAAGTATATTCTACAAATAAAAAATATTAGCGCCTTCTTTCTTGCAAGAGTTTTTAAAATATATCGATTGTATTTGACAAAATATTATATCATATTTAAAAATTAAAAGCCGACCAGGCCCGGGTCGATTTTTTAAAAAAAATATTAGGCTCATCCCAACCCGGAATTTTTTAAAAAAATAGACCCGTCCAGAGCCGTAATTTGCAGATCTCTAATATCTACAGAAATCGAGATTACAATTGGTTTTTATATTTTGGATGTTGTTTATAGCTAAGCAATAAAGGCGTGCCGAGTAGATCCATTTGCTGTATTCCTTGTGGTGAAAGAATAATTTCATTGCCATATCGTAACATGGTAGGGGTACAATAACTTGACTGAATATAGTTCAAATAATTAAAAAATTACGATTAAAAGTATTAAAGGCATTTTTTATGTCAAGTTTGACGAATGCATGTTCTGAAGCATGGATATCCAAAGTAATACTGCCGCGTCGCTAGCTGTTTCGCATCCCTCTTTAATGACAATCCATAATTGATTAGGAGACAGCAATTATGATAAAGGTGTTTTTTATAGTTTGCATATAATTTTTGTGATAATCCTTCTTATGACTCCCCCTATTGCAATTGGGCGGATGTCTTGATCTAGCTTTTGTAAAACGATTAGTCTGGCTCTATAGAATAGAGAATTATAGGATCAGAGATTGTTTATATTTATAAGATCACGGAGATAGACTGACCTGATACCATCCAATCCCCTTGCTGAGTCTAATAAAAATGAATTAATGCTTCGGACACCTCTTCTAGTGTTAATTTGATCGAAGATGTTTTTGATAATAAGGAAGGTTTATTGGATGTTTGGAAAACACAGTTCATTAAAAATTTAGCCTGTATCAAGAAAAATTTGTTCATCGCTAAAAAAACATTTTTATAGTTTACTTTAAAATATGCTATATTTTTAATACTATCCCCTTTTACGTCAATTATTAGAGGTTTTATTGCACTATTCATGTTATCTTCCTTACTATATCTTCATTATTTTATTTTTTAAAACAAAAATTTCTTTTTAAAAGCTATTCACATCAAATGGAATAAATGTTAAAAAAGACTAAAATTCTATAGATTATAACATTTACCTATTTTTTAAGTTTAATTTTCATAGCAAAGAATAAATAAAAAAAATTATTTACTTCCTCAGAAGTATTGAATGCTTGTATAAATATTAGATTTCAAAAACAAAAAAATATATATTTTATTTATTTACATATCGTTTGATATTATAGTTCAAATTTATTAATTCTAACCATTAGCCATTATCCAAACGATTCATTTAATTCAAAAATATTTACTATGCAAAAAATATTAATAAAAAAAATTCAATTGCCAAAGAGAAATAAAAATTAATAAAAATATAAGGAGAAAAAAATTGTTATATAGGATCAAAAAAGGAAAATGAAATGTTAAAAATGATATAAACAGGAAAATAAATAAATCATTATAAATTTAAAAAAATATATGAATTAGTGATTGCATTATTGTTTTTTATAAAAAATTATAAATACAATTATAACCTAATTATACTAAAATCTAATTAATTATGATTACCACCAGTTAATTACTAACATGGGAGAGGAGTGGTGTGGGCCATAGTTAACAATTTTTCCCAAAGGTCTGAAGGGTTTAGCCCCATACCCCGTTGGTGGTCTTCAGCCCACTTTTACCTGTTCGTGCGGTTCCTTTTTAATGGCTTAATTTTTATTTTACTTGGTTTCTGTTATTCCTTATATTTGGATTTAAAACAATGGGTCAAACATTATATTGCACCTATTATATTTTTAATAAGAATAAAAATTATTATGGTACTATAACCACATACTTAATTTTAAGATGCGCACTTAAAATAATACTCATTATAGTGAGTACAAATTGAACGTCGCAACGCAGCGTTTCAAACAAAAAAGCGTAAACGCAGCCATGTTTAAATTGATGCGTTATGTTTTATTTTTTCAATAGATGCATTTAAATTTAAAACATTAAAACAAAAAATTACTACAAAACCTTTCTTGTATAGCATGGAAAATAATTCTACCACAATGGAATCAAAGAAACAAATTTAAAAATTTTTATATTTATATTGTATTAAATTTATTTAGGAAAATATTTTATTTTAAATTATGTTACATATTTAATTTTTAGACAATAATTGATAAATCCCTTAATTTCTATTGCATATGATTTGGATACATTTCTAGATGTAGCCCATTGAGCTATTTTAAAGCTTGGGAATGAGCCTCAAACTTAAAATAATATTAATTCTTTTCTCTTACAACATGATACAATTGAAATTTTCATAAAATTTAATACATATAATTTAATTATTTTATAAACAACTATACCTAAATAAGATTTATCTGTTGCTTCTATAAATAAATTTTAAATATCAACCATAGTAATTAAATGATATAACTAAATTAATTGAATATTAAGAAAAATTTAATTTATATATCCCTTAATTTAAATGTTAATTTGGACACTAATATAATTTGAATGTTAAAAAAAATAAATTGATAAATCATTTAACTTATATTAAATATGAAAATAGAGACAAATATAAATATAAAAATTTTATTAAAAGAATATAATGTCAATATAAAAATTAATATAAAATACATATTATATTTTTATAATAAATAAATAATTTATATAATGCTATTAAATATGTCAATCCAGATTCATTTGTAGGTGTTGGTAAGGTACCATTTGTCTTCAGATCGTGTAGAAATTTTAAAATCTCAGTTTTAAACAGCACTTGGTTGTCTAAACCTAAGATTTAATCCTATACAAGGCTATCAATAAAAAGTATAAATAAAATATAAATAAATTATAGATAAAAATTCGCTTTACTGCATGCCAGATGGCTTTTCTTCCAAAATTTAATAACCTATTAAATTTATTCAGTACTTTAGGTTTTTTTGTTGTTGAGAGTTCCACATGAAAATTAACATTTCAAATATTTTTAATGAGGAAATTAACTTTTTGAGAATAAAGAAAACAAAACACTTATAATTTTTTATGAATAGTTAAATATTTTGTGGGATTTATTCAAATATAGATGGTAAATAAAATCAATATAAATTTTGGGTATTGGATAGGCTTTGTAGTATTTTTAGAACAGAATTTGAGGATTGGCACAGCCCTATATTTTATTTTCCAAGTAGTTATTATTAACTTACTAATAAAATAAATAACATGAATCCTATTTTCTCCTTATTCAGCTGATCCTTAAAGTTTCTCAATCTCTTCTTGAGATAAAGAGGACTGTTATCAAAACCAGGGAATTCCAATGCCAAGCTAATTATATTTAATATTCTTTATATTTTTACCAGGAACCAATAACTGATAAATGTTCCATAACAATATGATAGTCCAGCATTCTACAAACCTTTTGGTAATTTCATCGTTCCATGTCAGAAAAATATTATTATCATTTAAAAATAATTATTCTTACAATTTACAAGAATTTTATCACTTCAAAATTTAAAAAGTTTTGAAAAGCGCAAGCAACTTTGTCTTTTAAAAAATAATTTAAAATGAAAAATGGAAGTTCTCAATTTAAACGAATGCATTTAAAATGCATTGTTTGCGTTTTGAAAAGCTGCGTTACAATGTTCAATTTGTGCGCACTATTACACACATAATATATATTCCATAAATAAAATCCTATTAATTGCATATATGAAATTATTACATATTGAGATATAAATTCTACAGTTAGGGTCTGTAAAGAGAAATTGAAATAAGCATAAATCTTCACGCTCCATAATTTGAAAATAATATGCAGCATACATATCCAATATTAGAATCAATATTTATTCGTTACAATACATATTTATCTCCCTCCGCTCCCTTGTTTTCATTTGCAATTTATTTAATATACAAAGCAAAAGACAAAAATGAAGTTTTATTTAAAAGTTTAGTCTTTTATAGAATGCTGAAAATAATCATCTTTGATTTTTATTATACTAAATTAGACAAGATATTAATTTATTTCTATTGCTCTTTATTTTAGCCTTTAAAGAGGAACAATAAAATCCTTTATAACATTTTTCGATTTTAATTTATTCCTATTTTTAAGTATGTAACTCGTTATTCAAGTTAGGTGCCCAACCTGGTCGTGAGCATATTACGGCGTCAAAGAATTTCATAGACATATTAAGCATTGATTACTTATTATTAAGCCACAAACGGTTTATTAACAATTATATACTGAAACTCACTTGTAGCAATCGGGAGAAAGCTCTCTTATAAGAGCACACCGTCTTGTTTTGGCTTAATTATTTAAAAGGATAGAGCATTCATTCTTTTATTTGATTGACCAAGATAAGTTGATGGCTTGTGAGGTGTGTAGTAAATATTTACAAACTAAATCGTGTTATTTATCTAATTTTGTTATATTAAATTCCTAATTTAATCTGGAACCAGCATTAATAGCTATGGCCAATTGAATTCTATTTTAATAATGAATTATAAAATAATGCATAAAATGTAAATTAATCAAAACTTGACTTTCATTTAAACGAAAATGCTTTTTTTGAAAAAAACCAATAAATAAAAATATCTTAAATGATAACCCTCAAGAAGTATCGATATGATATTCTCTATATGTTAAAAAAAATATGAATAAAAATAAAATATATATGAATTTGATATTCATAACTAAAATTATAAATTTTTTGATTGGCATTTATTTTTTTGATCGGCCTCAAAAAAAGACATTATCTTGCGCCTCGAGGGCAAAATACCCAATTGGTCTTATGGCCAGTCCGCCTCTGGTTACTAATTGTAAAAAAAGAATTGTAATTATGGAACTAATTATTGCCTACCTGATCCATAGTAATTTGTAAAATAAACGCTTGAATAATATATAACAGAAATCTGATTAGTTTAATAAAATAAATACTATTTCGATGACAAATAGCTAAAAATTAATGTTCAAAATAATGGTTTGATAAGTACACAATTATATTACATTAAGTATTTGGCATATAAAAATAAAATATTTAAAAAATTTATTAGTTACAAGTCGAAAAGATATACAATTTTAAACTTATTAATCATTTATTTGACAAAAATGTATTTCGATGTCATAAGAATAATTTTTATTAATTAAACAATATGAAGACTAGCAATACTATAAAAGTTATGATTAAAATATATAAAATATCTATATACCTAGAATTTTATATCTAATCAAGATAAAAAATATATATGAATTAAAAATAGGTGATAAGATAGGATTAATATCTTCAATGCACAATAAAAAAATAAAATAAATAATCTTAATATACATGGTAAATTATATTTGAAATGTTTCAATAATATAAATAAATTATGTTTAAAAAATTAAAATCTATAGTAAATGTTAAGTTTAATTTCAAACAATAACGTAAGAATTGTAATATTGGTTTAAAAAGTGGTTATTGCCTTTATTAATTATGATAAATATTAAAACGATTAAAACAAGTAGGCATATGTATATAAATGCCCTTTTAATATATATCGGCGTTGAATAAATACGTAAATTGTCCTTATAAATATTAATTATAGTTATTTGGCTTTTAAAGTCTCGATGGTTAAGGTTTGTGTCACAAGCCTGGCACAAAGGAAAGTATAAGGAACTAATATGTTCCTGATCTTTAGATAAATTAAAGTTGGCAGCCATTTTTTCAGATAAATTTGAACCGCTATAACCGTCCGTTACGACATATTGAATGTATTGTAATATATCATTATTATATAAGATGTGAACATGTTCAACTCCAGGAAATGTTTTGTGAATAATCAAATTTTTATGCTCTAAAAATTTATATTATTTTATAATAAAATAGATTTTAATCAATATTTAAAAAAGCAAAATAAAAGATGCAACCTATACCATTAACACTATAAACTAAAAAAGTATTTTCGACGATCCTATTTAAATGGATGAAACTTGTTATTATAGTTATATATGGTGTAAATTTTATTATAATCCAAATTTTAAAGAACTAGCTCAAACAGATCCATAGATATTGGCCTTAAAAATGTTCAAATATACGTTATCTAGCTTCAATTATTTCTCAAATTATTAGGTAAATATTTATGCTAGTCAAAAATTATATATTAATTTGTAGCCCTTAAAATTATCCCTAAATCTTTTAGTAAAATGTTACTTCGGGTAAAATAAATTTTTTGAGAGGAGGCGTCTTTTAAATTTGAAAATCTGATTTTACAGGAAATGTATTCTATCATATTTGGAATACCTGCCCTATAAATGTCAGGCAATTTCGCCATGAAGTTTTTAACCTAATATAATTTACATTTGTTTTTCGTGATAGGTATTTCAAACATGCTAGAATACATTTCCGGTAAAATCCGATTTTTGATTTTAAAAAACGCGCTCAAGAAATGATTTAAAGTTGAAAAAATAACAAATTGCAGGAAAAAACACATTGACGCTAACATATATAATATAAAAAAATTGATCTCCATTAATTTTATTTTGCAGATACCGACTATGAGTCAAAAGTCATTTTAGGATCACTTTCCGTTATTATTTTGAGATGTTTAAAAAAAAATTATTATTACTGTTATTTTGATAAAAGCATGTTTTGGGATATGGAATCTCTCAGGATTCAGAATGCCAAGGTGAGGATTAGAAATCTCAAATTCCCGTGTTTTTTGGAATCTTTTAAAACCCATAAGGATTTGGCGTAGTTATAAATGAAGCTTCTTTTGCATGATAAAATGAAAATTTTATTTTTTCTTTGATAATTTACAGATTTTTATTTTATATATTAGTATATTTTAAAGTTTTTATGATGAATCTTAATGGACAAATTTATTTTTTTATGTCTTTAAATTAGAAATAACAATATATTTTTTTATATTAGCAGATAAAAATTTGTTAAGTTTGCGATCTAAAGTTTTTTTTAATTTGTTTTTAAACAAAATTTGAATAAAATTATTGATGTTTTCAAATTATGTAATCTATTTTTCTTAAGTTATAGAGGATAAAAAAATTTAATTTTATGCGCATTGTGGTGTAAAAAATTTAAAATATAATATACGATAAATCATTGAACTCAGAATAAATATGTAGATTCCTAATAATATGTTAAAAAAAATTTTAATCGTGGAATATTAAATTAAGGAATGTTTGATGTTGCTTTATATTCAGGAGTTAATATAAATGGAATGGATCTCTGGGTTTATTAGTGAGCAGTGGTGATTGTTTAGAGAGGAGTAGAAGGAACAGAGCCAGAGAGGATACATTTTGTCCGTTTACACTATGGGATTTTAAAAGACCATCCAAGTATTAAAATGGAATTTTTACATTGAGGGGAAAAAAAATTTCTATCCAATATAAAATACAGATTTACATTATGAGCTTATATTGTATTTTCATTATATCAACTATCTCATGTAAATGATTCAAATGAAGAAGTGATAATAGTGTATTATGTAAAAGATCAATCATGTTCACCCACTTTTATGACACCTTTTTTATAACATTATAATAATTATTTTATATTCGATCTCAATTAGGTGCTATTATTCTAAAAATTTTTATCATCTACATATCTATATTTCATCCCTGAGAATTAGATTATTCCATCTTAGAACTTGAAAAATTTTTAAAAGAAATATCTTCACATCAAAGATTTTTCTTTTTAAAAAATATTTATTTCTACCAAATACTTTACATATTTTTACATCTTCTTTCTTTTTTTTAAAAAATGAAATTATTATAATTGTTTTTATGAATTTTTTAAATATAAAATTGGAAATTTTAACTAGGGCTTTTAACAAATATCCTAGAAAAAGGGAGGTTTAGATTAATATCCATTCCATCTTATATTTTTTCTTCATTTTTGGCATTACGTTTGATGAACAACGCCATGATATCTTTCACTCACAAAGATAATCTTTTAAATTTGAGCTTGACTGCTTGGATATCTTTAGCTCTCCCTGTAGCAGTTTTACCCACAGTTTTAAAACATTAATCAATTCTTGAATCTTTAATTTAAATTTTTTTTTAAATATTCTCATCAAACCCCCTTTGGAATATATTCGACTATTGCGAAATGCTGAGTGTACTAGTGGTTATGAATGGTTGGAAGCATTAACAAAACCTATGTAATTTCTTATCAGATGAACAATCAAGATTTGCCATAGGCCATCGAATTGGATGTAACATAGTACTACTACATACATGCATAATGTAAAATATCAGTATTGAAAAGAGAGACATCTTACAAAGCATCCTGGATCCTGCTAATTTATCATCAAATGATGGCCTAAGGCCAGATTTTAACTTCTGGTCTTTAAGTAAATCCTTAATTTGGGACTTCACATGCGTCTCTTCATTTCCAAAAACTGTAAATTCTGACCTGGTTGATATACCCGAGAAAAGAAACAATTAAATATACGAAATTAACAAATTACATTTTTTTTACCAATTGCAATCTCTTCCCCCTTGGACATATGTCAACGGAACTTTAAAATATTTTAAAAATATAGGTAGTAAAATAAGAGGCCTTATATCAGAACCCAAGGAAATTTATTTTTCAAACAAAATATTTAAATTACCATTTTAAAATATAATTATTGGAATTGGTTATATATATTATAAATTAATAAGAAAAAAAAATGAAAGAAAAAAAATAATCATAAGAAAACAAGATATTATATTTTTTAAGCAACTCATTTTGGCCAGAATCAAGAAAAAGGTAGATAATAATTTATGATTGTTTTAAAAATGTAATTATTTTACAATTTATGATAATAAATACATCAAAACAAGTACTCATCAGTAGAAAAATTCCATATATTTTAAGTAAGATATAGAAGAAAACAAGATAGGGCTAATATTATAAATATTTATGATAAAATAATCAATATTTTCCAAAAGTATATTTTATAATAAATTTTATTTACATATCAGTGTGAGTAATCTATCAAATTATAAATTAAGAAAACTTTTTCATCAGAGAGTTGTGATATGAATTTTTTTTTAAATATGATATTTAATAATATTAATGATAATACAGATTGATACATAGTATATTTTATAATCATAGCAAATTCTTATTAAAAGAGCGAATATGTTTGCGCGAAGTCATTATCGCGAGCGCATTATCGCGAAACAATAACTATTTAAAGGAAAACAACATATTATTTATTATTTGATGTTTTTTAATAAAAATTGATATGCTACTATTGTAATATTATTTTTGTTACAATTTATTAGTGATTTTCAGGCCCAAGATTTTAAGTAAAAAATATTTCTTGAAGTTCAATTTTTGAACATATTTTGATAAAAAATTTTAAATCTTCTTTGTAATATATCTTTTTGGAAGAATTCTTTTGTGAAATTTATTATAAATATAACAATTTTTAGGTGAAATCTTTAATAGTTTTTTTATCATTTTTGTAAAATTATCTATTTCTTAAGTATACTAAAAGAGGTGGGTTTTCTAAATAATTCTTTTTTAAATATTTATATTTAACTTATTTATCTTATTTTATATGATTTTTTAAGGATAATATTTTAATGTGACAATTGTCATATTCGTTATTTTTTAAAAATATCATTTATATTGTAAAGATGTTAAATAAAATTCAATGAAGATGTTCCTTGGAAAAATGGCAATTATCATAATCGGTATTTTTAAACATATTAGATTTTTTTGACGCTAATATAAATTATGTATTTTTAACATGTTACATTAAAACTTCAATTAGGATGTACCATATAAAAGCGACAATTGTCATAATTGTTATTTTTAAAGTTTTTTACATTTTTTTGACGTAAATGGGCAAAAATAAAAAATGTTACATGTTAAAATAAAATTTCAGTGAAGATGTACCATAGATATAAGTTACAGTTGTCATAATCGTTGTTTATAAAGTTTTGTGAATTTTTTTTGTTGCAAATGGGTAAAAATATAGATTGTAAACATGCTAAATTAAAATTTCATGAAGATGTACCATTGAAAAGTGACAATTGTAATAACCGTTATTTTAAAGTTTTTTGACCAAAATGGGTTAAAATAAGTATTGCTAGCATGTTTATTCAGTGAAGATGTACCCTAGATAAGTGACAATTATCATAATCATTATTTTTAAACTTTTTTTGACGTAAATGGGCCAAAATAAGTATATAATAAAATTCACAAAAGAATTCCTCTAAAAAGATTTATTTACAAAGAAGTAGGGCTGTGCCGATCCACATATTTTTCACCGATCCGATATTTATACTGATTTTTAATCACCTCCGTTTGAACCAAATGTAATTAAGAAATCAATATTTTTTATGCAAAAAATCGAATTATGAATTTAATTTAATTTTTTTATTTCTACAATTAAAACTATAATAAAAAAAAATATATTTAATATATCCATTTTATATTCGTATGAATTATAAAATTGTAATATTTAATATATAAAATTATAATATATTAAATTTTTTAATAAATATGAGAGCCTCCAGATTTTCTGGGAATAAGCTTCTACGATATGGACTATCTATATCTCCTGCCGTACTGAAGGCAGACTCTGATGATTCCGCAGATAACGCATTTTGCAAAATTATCTTTGTCTTTTGTAAAATATTTTCATAATTCAGATACCATATTTAAAATAATTCTTTTATTTAAAGTATAAATAAAAAAATTGGCGTTATTTAAAAAGATTTAAAATAAATAAAACTTTGGGTGTTCCTTTCTATTTTTATAAAAAAATAATTTTAAAAAAAAAGAAATTAAATTTAAAAATGTTTTTTAGAAAATATTATAATAATGTAAAATAAATATACATAACATAAAATAACAAAAAAAAGAAAAGTAAAAAAATCGGATCGGGTTTTTACAGGTATCGGTCCGATCCGATATTTTCGGAAAACGCTAAATATCGGTACCGAACCGATCCGATATTTAATATCGGCACAGCCTTACAAAAAGATTTAAAATATCTATCAAAATATGTTCAAAAATTTTTTTGAACTTCAAAAAATATTTTTTGTTTAAAATTTTGGTCGTGAAAATCACTAATAAATTATAACAAAAATAATATTACAATAGTAGCATATCATTATTTTATTTAAAAAACATCAAATAAAAGAAATCCATTTTCATTTTATATTCTCATTTCATTTCAATAAAAGTTTCGATGAATTGACATGGAACCACAATATAATCTTAAAAAACACAGGTTTTATAATATATGGATTGGATAGACACATTCTTGCCCTGAATTCACTCGTGGAAAATTCTTTTAGATTTTAGGGTCCAAGAAGATAAAACCGTCAATTTCTGAGAATGTGTTAAAATTTATTTTTCAAATGCTTAATAAAAAAAAAAGATTTTACATTCATGTTTTCAAAACATTTTATTAATTTTTTACTGAATTTTCAATTTTTTTGAATAGGATATCTTTATTAGTTTAAGCGTTTCTTCTTAATTGGTGTCTGGACCATTAATGGTAATGAATAAGTTCCAAAGCAGCATCATTAATATATTCCTCATGAAATATTAATGTTGAAGGAAATATGATACTGGTTGGAGCATGTAATTTTATATAGCAGATAATACAAATTTTATCGTCAATTGTTACTGATTCATTCAAGTAAGTATATTCTTAGGTTTTCACACCATATATGTTTATCCAAATTAAATGGATTGTAATCTACTGTTTAAATAAATGCTTTTAGGAAACGAAATAGAAAAACCAACCCCAGAACCATTCACTACTCTTTTTCTCCACCTCCGCAAGGAATTACGAATTTCTCGAAGCCTTCACATGTAAATATTTTGACCAGATGTTAAGCAAATATGAGTTATGTTAGTCACGCTATAGGCCAATCGTGCCGAGATTAATTCCTCGGACACTCAAGGTCCAATAACACTATAGTCAGAGCCTTAAAATCTGCCGGTATTTTATCAACCATTGAGCCCAGTGGACTATGGCCCGATGGCAAACGGCCAGATAGATCTACATTGAACCCTTGGAAAAAGGCGAATCATAACCTAGGATTTTTCTTACATTGATCCTCTAACGCCATCAATGGCGATGCTCTAGAAGGCGTTGAGTTGATTAAACTGGCCAAATTTATGTCAGCATTACCTAGTAACTTAACATTCTTACCCATAATTGCGAGATTAACGTCGTTTTACCTTTGTCTCTTTTAATTAGGGCAACGAATTACATCTGCGAGGATTTCAACGAGGGAAACTAGATATGGCAGAAGATATCGCTATCTTATATTTATATGATCGATCAATTAATCCATAAATAAATATAAAGATATTTATAAACCAAGGGGAATGGAATGGACTGTATAATAAAAATAAGCATATCAATTTTTATTGAGCATCAGAATATAGAATTTTCTTTATCTCCATATCATGATTTTTATTATCTTTATGGCAATCAAATTCATATTTACCCGATCGTTGAGAAACTTCAACATTATTCATATAAACTCAATCATGAAATTATCATAATATCATATAATAAATTTTGGCTGGATATTCTTTGATAATTATTATATTATTACTTAAAAAATGAGAATTTTGATATGAAATTAGTAAAATTATATTAAAATATGTTTAAATAAAAAAGTTTTTAAAACAAGATTTATTTGCCATCTCATTTCCAGGGATATAACCCTCCTTCTAAAAAAATGGGTTCGGGTTTGGATTCAGTGAAAAATATCTGAACCCAGTTCGGATTCAGGGTTCGGAGACCAGAAATATAATGACTTATTAAAATTAGTTAAAATAACAGAAACATCATTTTTTTTAAAATTTATTTTAATTAGTATTGCCATAATGTTCTTTATATTATATTATTTTTAACATAATTTAAAATAAATAAAATGAAAGTTTAAAATAAAATTTTTTTAAAGCTTGAACCCTGTACCCTAAATTTTAAAAAAGGGTTCGGATTTGGGTTCAGCGAAATATCGAGGGTTTGGGTTCTCATTTCAGCTATTATATCAGATGTCAACAAGAGATTAGCAGGGGTTGCATTTCCATTGTCTTAAGCTGTGGATGACAAACATTTACAGGTTCTAAAAGATATAAAAGGAACGTACAGTGTGAGGGCAAAATTTGTTCTCACAAAACAAATTTGTCTTCTTCAACTTCTATAAGTAATCATTCAAACCTAAAATACATATCCGTAATTTTATTTGTGTAATGGCTAAGGCTTAAGTATATCCTGTTTATCTACCTCTAAAACCACTAAACCTAAGTTCTCTGTGATTTCTTATCCTGTACTAATATCGGTAATATTAAATAAATATTAAATATTGCCATAACCACACCAGTTCCGGCTCTAATGATAAATAAAATGGTCTTTTAAAATGAGAACATTTAAGTATGAAATCCGTGTGATTTGTTTTACGTATAAAAGTATTCATAATTTTCGTAAGTTTTTTCTGACCTTCTTGAAGTTTTTTTAATGAGTATTCGATAAGTTTTTTAATTGGGGAGGGAGGGGGGGGGGTTAACGAAATATTTTCTGGGGGTTTATATTCTAAGGTCTTTTTTGATTTTATCGTAGAATATGACTTATTTTAGTGATATAATTACAAAATCTAAAATGGTTAATAAATATGAAGAATAGATAAACGCTAACGCCATTTGGATTAAGATTAGAATTAAGTATATATTACTTTAAATACATAATATATACCTTAAAATTTATTTTACAAAAAAATTATGTATACCATGTCTAGATCCGTAAAAATTTAAGCAAGCAGAAAGGCTTCTTAAATTAACCGACCCATCACCATCGCCCTGTAAAATTAAAGGTTGTTTATCAGGAAAATCTTGAGGTTTGTTCCATTTTAGTAGTTCTGGGGTAGGTACAGATATACCATGTAGGCAATGTAACATGACTCCTATACTTTTATCAGAATTATGATGATGTGAGCCATTATAATCCATCAAGTCCATCAAGTTTTTATTATCAAACCACATTTCATAAGCTATATTAAAAAATATTTTATTATTTCGTGATTTTGTATTAAAAAAACAATGATATTACTCAAATCCATATCATCTAAAAAGTCAGACAAGATATTTTTGAAAAGATAATTGATTACGTGAAGCATTATGCATCCCCAAACTCAAAGGATGATATTTAGCATAAGAGAATCGATAAAAGATAATCAAAAACAAAATTTAATATTAATGGAGTTTAAGATAAAAATTAGAGATATCCTTAAATTCAACGATTTCATAACAAAGTTAAAAATTCTAGTGAAAAATTAAAGTTAAGCAAATCCTATATACCTAAATTTGTAAGCCATTCTTGGCTTCAACAAATAATTGTTTTTAATGTAACATTATAAAAATAAATAGAATAGAAAAGTAATGTATATATGCTATTTGAATTTTAAAACCAACTGATAAATTTGCTACATAATCTTATGCATCATTTTAAATTTAGATTTAGTTAAAATTAGTGTTGTATAAATTAAATAAAACCATTAGGTAGTCCCAAGTCAAAGAAAAAGGTTTCTATATTATCCAGAGAATAGTTTTTTAGTGGGGTGGATATTAAAGTTTGATTCGGCTGCCAATATCCAACATGAGGTAACAGCCAGGATAAGCTAGGAAATGTTCTCTGGCAGTCTCTTATTTTTAAAGCATTCAATGGATACGCGTCTAAATTATCACCTAATTTTAAAAATAATTGTAATATAATTAAAAAATAGTATTGGAGATGAATCTACCTGATGCGTAAATTTTTAAGGCCTTTACAGTCCCAGCCCACGGAGCAGAGAGTGTTACCCAAGCTTTCAAAAAAGTTTTTTTCCATATTAAACTTTGAGTTTGCAAAAAATACTTTGTATAAGAGCATCCCATACTATGACATATTATAACGACAGGCAATTTACCATTACTATTATACATTTCTTCAATAAGAGTCTTCATATTATGCATCATTTCCACATTTTCAACTATTCAATGTTAAAAATATTGTTTAATTAAATATCAAATAACAATTTATGTCTCTTTCGCCACATCACTTTTCTTACTCACTATAAGAGATCAGCAAAGCCTGTGCCGATAAAAAAATTGCAAAAGTTGTCCGGTCTATTAAATATTTTACCCAGCCCGGCCCATTATATTTTTTAAAAAATTTGCAGGCCCGTTAAAATTTTACGAAAAGGCCGCCCCGATAGGTTAATTTATTTGAAAAAAATTTTTCAGCCATCACATTTTTATTATCTACATATATTTTTTCCCCAATGTTAATTAAGGCTCTTATATCTTTCTTATATGGCTATCTAGGCCGAGTTTCCATAAAATTTAAGCTGGGCCTTATTTATCGTAATTTTATAACGGGCGAATCGAGCCTCATTTTAGTAAAAATGAGTCGGGCAGGGAAATTAGTAAAAAAAAAGTATCAAGCTAAGCAGGGCCAGAGAAACATTTAAATAAAGGTCTGGGCAGGGTAACTTTTGTTTTATAATATCAGAACTGTTTTTAGTTATTAAGTTTAAATAAAATATGGTGTAGTTAATGATACAGTGATAAGATTCAAAATAGGAAGTTAAAAATATGAATATTACTGAAGAAAATTTTTTAAAAAATAAACATTATTAGCAAACATTGGTTCGGAAGCATATAATATTATATATAATTTGACACATTCTCAAAAATTTCAAGAAATAATTGGCATCCTTAAAAAAATATTAAGTTAAAACAAATCAGAGTTCGGCTAAAATCATAATAAAAATATTTCCAATTTGGAGAACAAATAAATACTGTGTAACTAGATACATTTATAACAGGGTTAATAATTTCGTTATTAAATAATTATATACCGAAAACCTAACATGGAAAGTTGCAAAATAGAAAATATAAATCAAATGAAAACGGTCATTTTTAAAGGATGAAGGTGTAAGTACTGTGGGAGAAAATCACGTGAAAGCGATATGTAAAATAAAATTCTTAGCTTGCTATAAATGTGGATTTAAAGATTTAAAATGACATTTATCCACTGTGTCGGTTGCAGGGAAATGGGTATAAAATAGGAAAAAAGGAAGGGGGTGGAAGACAAAAAAATGAGAGTATAACATGTTATAAACAAATTTGAAATAAAATTTATTAATATTGTACATTTAGTAAACTGGAGAGGCTGTATCGTTGTTAAATATTAAAACGTTGAGTTTATTACTGCACATACGTTTACAAGACAAATATTATTTTAAAACTTATAAAAATTCTAAAATAAATGTGATAATTTTAAAAATAAAAAACGTGATAATTTTTGTGGGAAAAATTTTAGAGATAATATTAAAAAAAAATATTTCAATATTTTAAAACATATAATTGATAAAGCAAGAATATGGGAAACTAATGAAATTGAGAATAAATTATAAAGAAAAATTCGACGATTTATTTAATCTAAGCGTAGAGAAATCAATCCTTCGTAGCACAGGTAAAAAAAATAACATAAAATTATAGATGGAATTCCTTCGGAATTTAGATATGCTATATCTCCGAATTAAATTTATTTGTAACGCTTTCAGATTTAAAACATATATTAAATAAACTCTAATAAAAGTGACTTTACTGTTATTTTAAGATTTTAGACAGATATTGCCAAAAGAGTCAAAAAAGTTACATATTTTAAATATCACTATGATATAAAAAAAATATATAGATAAAATTGATTGATGTGTAAAAGTGTTTATATGCTTGGTATATCGATGCTAAAACAGATGACCAGGTGGGGTCTATGCAGACCTCAAGCTCCAAAAAACCATTATAACTCATGAACTACCTAATAAAATGAAAAATAATTTTGCATATTACCTAAAAATATTAAACTACTAAAAGATCTAGACAAAAATATAGAAAGAATTTTGAGTAAATGATTGTGGTTTGCCTAGTCCTACCTATGCTATGAAGTGTTAAAGAAAAAAAATAATCGTAAAAGAAGACGCAAAAGAATGGCTTTTTACAGACTGGCCATAAAACTAAGTGGGCATTTTGCCCAAGAGGCCGCGAGAATGTCGATTTTTGAGGTCGATCAGTAAAAAAAATGAAAAAAAGAGGTTTATCAGAAAAAAATACATATAAGTTATGACTTTCCTCTTATGATAATATTTTATATAAAAGTAATATTTCCTTTTTTAGCATTTAGATCATATTAATACATTTTTTGAGGATTATCATTTAGATATTGCTATTTTATGGGTTTTTTTTCAAGAGAGAAATGAATGTTAGTTTAAATGAAAGTCAAATTTGTTTGATTTATATTTTTATGATTTATTTTTATAATTTATTATTTAAATAGATTTCAATTAGCTTTAAAATAATGAATGCAATAATATCCATGTAACATTATGCATATTTGAGATAATACAGTTAAGCAAACAAACCCTACAGAGGAACAAACCATAATGAAACACTTATCAAATTTGAAATTGAAAATTTAAAACAAGGGAATTTCCTTGAGATGGTAAAAATCATATCAAAAAGGATAAAATACTTAGACATCATTTAGAAAAGGCTTTTTTCAGGAGCAAAAGTAGAAAAGGAAAGCTGAAACTTCCTGATAAATAAAAAATTCAAGGGAAGAAATTCTCTAATAATTTTATGTTAAGGCAAATTAATAAATTATTAATGCTGTTTTAGTTAAAATTTGGAATTTAATATTATAAAAGGGAGATAGGTAGCAAACTATTAGTTTGCAAATATATAGTACAAGAAAGCAGCTGATCTTGGCGAAAATAGGTAAAACAGATGGTGGGCACGTGAAAAAGACCTTAGATAGTAAGTTATATGATAAAGTCTTACACCCGATCTTTATAAGGCAAAATCCAACCTTATCATTGGCTAAATCTTTAATTGAGAATCTGAGCAATTTAAATGTTAAATCCTTTATAATTTTTTTAAAATAATGGGGCGGCTCTCATTATATCTTCAAACTAAAAATTTAGAGATTTATCAACTTGGGAAATGAATGAAGATGCCAAGTCTGTATTTTATAACGTTTACCTCCATTCAAAATGAAGCTAAAAATAGCTACATATTTAAATAAAAATATTCCTGATTTAAAATTGCCAGATAATATTTGAATACAAAATGAAATGCTAAAAACCCGAATAAGTCTAACAAAGAGTATGTATAGTGATAAATGCAAAGATGAAAGTCCGAATTATTTCTATATTTTTAAAGCATTTCTTCCTTACAATTGATCAAATTATAAATAGTTTAATTTAACAATCATAAGATTTTTGGTGAGAGAATGTGCAATATTTGTATCCGAAGAATTTTGATGAAATAAATATCTAAGGTATTTCTGACCCTTAAGAGAGTTTCACAATTAGAAAATGTATTCAGTGACAAATTACGACATGAATTGTCTTTATTAGCCCGTATTTACAAAGATTTAATAATCAGGTTAATGAAAATATTCAATGCTTAATATGATTCTATGAGACTCTTTGATGCTAAAATATGCACACAACCAGAGTTGGGCACGTTACTAAATAAAAGTTAACGATTATAAAATATAACAACTAAGTTAGCATAGTCACATAAAAAAACTATGGCTTATGTTACCTTAATTTAGAACATGTAACCGTTACAAAAAGTTCTTCGTTACATAATTAAAAATAAGAATAAATGAAAATAGAAAAATGCGATAAAAAATTTTATTGATTCATTTTTCAGTTAAGTCGAAAATAAAAAAACAGTAGTAAAGAAACGAAAACTAATTTATTAATATTTTATTGTCTGATTTAATAAAAATCAAAGATTATCAATTTAAAGCATTCATTCGACAAGGGCTATAAGGGATTGGTAAATAAGTATTGTAATCAATAAATATAGCACTAATATCTTAAGTTCTATAAAAAATATGAATGATATCTCCCAGGTTAATAGTCAAAATTTTTCAGAATTGTTTTAAAGTATTTAGATAAAAAAAAATGTTGTAGGGGAGACTGGGGTTAGTTGAACCGATTTTTACAAAATTGGCTATACTGGTTTTTTTAGATAATACAAAAAATAATATATTAGATACCAAAAACTATACTCTATAAAGATGCCTTATAAAGTTTTATAAGAGTTTAACCATTTTAAAAAATTTTTATTTTTTGTAAAAGTGGAAATTTTGTCCAGCAAGCCCCAATAGCGGGGTGAGGCAAACCATTTCAAGGGGCTTCCTAAACCATTAATGTTTTTAGGGCCATAATAAATTGAAATGAATTTTTATTTATTAATAATGATACGTATAGAATAATTTTATTGTTCAAAAATATCATAATACATATAAATTAATAATTATATATAAAAATTGAAACTTAATTTTGATTAATTTAATAAACTTTTTGGGCATAAAAAAAATAAGGATCTTAAGGAGAAATTGTGATTTCTTAGCATAAATCCTAAATACCAATAAAAACAGCCATAAAATTGCTTTTCAAGATTTTGAAATTTTCTCCATTATCTGCCATAATTGAGGTGCATGGTTTATAAATACTCATAAAACTTTCCCAAATTAAAGACGAGTGTTTAAACTTTGCTATAAAATTTAATTTACATGTAAATGATTATATATTTTAGGCTGTGTCCTAAATATCAAAAATTGTATCGCGCAATTTGCGCGAATCTAGCGAAAAATATAATATAAGTCATTTTTAATGGAAAATTAAAATGATGGCCTAAATGATTTTTTCGATTTTGGGCAAATTATGTGATTCTTAAAAATTTTACGATTCGTAAAACTTTAATCTTTTTATCATTAAACTTTTGCAAATTGCGTGAATAAAAATGGCGAACGAATTTCAATTGATGGAAAATATAAGACCTTATAGATATTTGTGGTGTAATAGTGACCATAAATATAGAGATACAGCTGCAAGTAAAGTCAAATGGAAAGAGATTATATAAATATTATTTTATATTTTAGGTTCAGGTGATGCTATGATGAACAACAAGCACTTAAATTTGTTGAAGATTTTTACTGGCTAAAAGAAAATGTGGAGGATATATGTAAGCACACTGAAGCAAGTTTCAGTTTGAAACAATCTAAGGATGCTATTAACCCATTAATGGTCAAGATTTTTCTAGTGGATAAAAATGCTCAATTTTTTCAAATTATATTGATTAATGCTCAAATATGATATTCTAAAAAAATCAGCCAAAAAAAATAATCCTAAATAGAAAATCTAGCCTGGTGCATATATGCACCGTTAACCATTAAGAGGTTAAAAAAGATAAAAATTATATAAAATACTATAAGATCAAAAAACAACAAATATCTTTATTCTTTTTTTGTAATTTATAATAAAAAGGAGAAAATGTTTATATATTATGAAAATTCTTGAAACACTTAATATGGAGTGCGATTTGACATGTTTGACACATATATCTTGAGTGCGTATGGCAATATCTGCATCTTCGTCTTTTTCCATCTATAATTTTGGATAAATAATGTCCAGATGAATCAATAGGGTTTTCACACTGTAATGCAAACTGGCTGGCGTGACCTGTACTTGTAATTTTTTCAATTT
The DNA here is from genome assembly GCF_954871325.1 of Gordionus sp. m RMFG-2023. Lineage (NCBI taxonomy): Eukaryota > Metazoa > Nematomorpha > Gordioida > Chordodea > Parachordodidae > Gordionus > Gordionus sp. m RMFG-2023. The sequence goes on from NC_088776.1 coordinate 27,927,110, forward strand.
TTACTGGCGTTCGAAGGAGGTAGTTAGTAACTTCTCGTCTAAATGCAAGCAAACTCTTCTTGTCATCTCGATTCACGAATTTCCAGATTTTCCATGAATTTACCAAAGCTACATCAATAAAATTGGTGAATATTGGCCACCACCATTTTTTTCCTCTTATTTTTATTCTATATGTAGATATTAGATTATCACATAGATCAACTCCACCCATGTGTTTGTTATAAGCAGTTACCATATTTGGCTGAGGAATTTTTATTTTAGAAGATATTTTCTTAGAATACCTTGAAACATTAGAAAGCAAAGAGATAGTGTGGCATGTCGATGCAACGGTCACCATCGAATTATCATTCCAACGAACTACAAATATTTCGTTTAATTTTTCAAACCTATAATCATAATATCCTCTATCTTTTTTTGCTACAACCTTTATAGATTCAACTGGGCAATGCTCTATTCTATTGTCCCTCACAGTTCCAGTTGCAAAATATCCCATTTGTTTTAAGTATGACAAGAGTTTAAATGATGTAAAGAAATTATCAAAATATATTTTATGATAATTTGGTTTTTGCAATGCCTTTAATAATTTTATGATTACATTTCCACCTAATCTATATTCATATTTATTTTCGCTTTTTCCTTGATATATATCAAATGAGAATACGTAACCGTCGGAAGAAGCCAATATCCAAGACTTGTATCCAAATCTAATTGGTTTTCCTTTTATGAACATTTTGCAAGAATGTCTTCCTCGATATGGTATCATCTGTTCATCTATTGATAAATGATGTTTGAAAATTCCAAATTGCTGAAATTTATTATTCAATATATTAATATAAGGCCTAACTTTATAAAATCTATCATGTATATCTATTTTAGTATTGTCTGCCAAATGGATATTATATTTCAAATTTCGAAATTGTAATTGGGTCATTTTATCCCGGATTATTGGAATAGAAATATCGCTATCATTAGACCAGTACATTCTTTCTTGTGGGAGAGAATGATATCCAGTAAATAATAGAATTCCAATAAATCTCTGAATATCTTGGATGGTTATGCATATGTTAGGTCTATTCATTTGTTTACATAAATATTACTTTGTTCTACAATTAGGGAATATAAATCTTTGTCGAAATTAAAGAAAATATATCTGATGGACCATGTAAATCATTTTCAAGTTTTATTACATCTTCCTTTTCTCCATCGAAAGGGCTTGAAGAATATATTGCATCCGTTTTTCTCCATTTTAAATTGTGAGAAATTCGAGAATAGCTTCTTGTAGAATATGGTTCTGGAAGGTCGTCATCGACTGAATTATGAATCTTCAATTCTCCAGCTGTATCTGAAGGCAAAACTCCGACATTTGTTAAGTCATTTTCATCGAAATCTTCTTCATCACTAACTGCAGAGGGGTTTGGCGGAATTATAACCATATCTCTTTCTTCAATTGGTTCCTCTTCAAAAAGTTGAGCAAGCGCTTGTTCAATTGTTAGAAAACGTTTCATTAAAAAAATTTATTAAAAATTAAATATCTAGACAAATTATTTTCGTAGAATCTTGATTTTTTTATTAGTCATCTATTATTTTGATAATTTTGATTGAATTGACAAAACAAGTGCATAATATTTTATATAAATAAAATAAAATCTTCAGAAAGGAAGAGGCTAAAAATAATTTTAAACTTTTGAATATTTATGAACCTAATAATTTCATATAATTTGATCGGGATAAAAAATTATAATAGGAACAATATATTATTCGATTTAATCTCAGGGGGCTAAAAATTTTTTTTTAATTATTTTCAAAAGGTCTTTTTTTGGGTATAAAATTTTTTTAAAAAAATTCTTAGGGGGCTCGAGCCACCCACCCCTCCTCCCACCACCTTAGTGATGGTAGTGGTTTTAAGTATAATATAAAAAATTATAATTCATTATGTTAAATTTCATTTGTTTGAATTTTTTTAAATAATTTATACTGCTAGATGGTTAACGGTGCATATATGCACCAGTCAACTTTATGTGGTGTGGTTATCTATAAAAATTTTAATTATTTAAAAATTCAAAAATGATTGATAAATATTGATATATCTATAAAGAATATATACACACTAGTTTTCATCGAAATAATTTTATAATATGCTTGTGAGATCACTTAGAAAATTTTACATTTTAGACCTCATAAATTCGCAAAGTTTGAGGGTTTCTTAGGGACATAAAAAAATATTTTTTTCATATTTTTCTTTTCCAGTTTTGAAGTACAATGTCTGAACTATATAAAAATCTTTTTTATTATTTTTTAAAATAAAAACTACTATGTTAAAATAAGGTATATAGGAGGTGGTGCATATATGCACCGTTAACCAGTAACGGGTTGTACAATTCCGCATGTATTATAACATGAAATTAGAACTATATAATAATCTATATTTTAAGATTATGAGCCAAACATCCAAGATATGTTAAATGTACAAATATCATCACAAGTATTATGTTGTAGTTGGACAGACAGGTCCCACCGTTGGGGAGAGGAAGATATTGTCCGAGTTCGGAGGTAAGGGATGGTGGATAATCGGGACAGGGGGACCGAATTTGGATATCATTTTCGTCATGGAATCACAGGAACTGAGACGGGAAATTAATGAAACACGAATATTATTTTAATAGGGAATCAATCAGTAAAACATCCATTTCATTCAATATCATAAGCAGCAAAACAAAATAATATTTCATCCACAATTCATTTTCCGAGGTCTTTATATAGCCCTCTTTTTCAATCAAACAATAATAATTCAATATGCATTCCATGTCCTCGTCCATCTCGAAAACTGGTTAGAACCAGTTTTGAGGATGAAATCAAAACAGGCTCGGTATAAGTGAACAAATAAAAATATAAATCGTAATATAAGAAAAACATATCACTTATAAACGAATATCGTATAAACAAAGGAAAAAAATATATAAATGGCAATATAAGAAAAACACATCACTAAGCGAATATCGTCAAACAATATAAATTATAAACTAGTTAAAAAACAACATATTATAACATTAAATTAGTACTATATAATATTCTATATCTTAGGATTTAGAGCCAAACATACAAGATATGTTAAATGATAGTCAATCAGATACAAATTTTTGAATTTAAAATGAAATTTCCCTTCATATTTATAATTTTGTATATTATTTTCATATTCAAGATATGTTAAATGATAGTCAATCAGATACAAATTTTTGAATTTAAAATGAAATTTCCCTTCATATTTATAATTTTGTATATTCTTTATAATAAAAATTATTATGCTTAATAAATTTTTATAAAATGTGATTTAAGTCATTTTAGCAGTCTTCCTTAAATTAATACAAATCAAATCAAAACAACACTTTTTATTGAATATTTATAAATAAATGCTATAACTTACACAAATTTAAAAGTAATGGTAACTAAAAAATAAATGTATATAAAAATTTTGGAATAAGGGTTTCATAATTAATTTGTGTACAATGATTGCCCTCAATATCAATAATAATATTTTGTAATAAGCAGTCAGCCTTAACAATTTGTATAGTATTAGTAATATTAGTTTCTGAGGATTTATATAAGTGTTTAAATTTGGCACTCATGAAGATGATTATCTTCAAATAATATAAAATATAGAATTAGTAAATCATTCACATCTCAAACATTTTATATATTTTAAATTGAAACTAAATGTATGATTCGGGAGTCGGGACATGTTTCGTATCTCTCAAAACTCAAAAAAGTTTTGCATTTTGCAAAATTTTTAAGAATTTTTTTTTTAATTTAGGACACAGCCTTAATAAAAATTAAAATTCTGTCATGTAAAAATCTTTTGAAAATTTCATCAAAATTTTATATTTTTAATAATTAATTATTTCAAAAGATTTTTTGTCTATAGATGTAAACTAATAAAAACTATATTGATAAAATTTTAACCTTCTGTTGTATTTAATTTTAAAATGAGATTAAGTGGTTTGCCAAGCCCCGGAGTTTACCTAACCCCCGTCTCCCCTACCTGCATCTAGATACTATTTTATAAAAACATTTTGTTTTTAGATATATTTTTTAATACATTTGGTAAAATTTTATTTTACGTTTTTTAATATTAAAAACATTTGAATTCAATTCATAAAATATTATATCCGAATTTATTTCATAACAAAAATAAACTAAGCAAATTTTATTTTATGGAATGAATGATGACGATATAATAATAAACTATAAATTATATTTAATATTAAATTTTTAAATGATTACCACTACTAGTAATGATGAACAAATAATCAACCCATTATGAACGGATTCAAATATTGAATTTACTAGGCCTATTTATTTATAAAGCTTATTTTAAAATAATCTCTACAAAATAAAGCCAAAAAAAATTTCAGGAAATGTTTACCATGTCTTACATAAATTATCCAAATTTCATTAAGCATAAGGGGAGACCGGGGTTAAACGATTGCTATTTTACATTTTTATCAAAATATTTTTTAAAAAAAACAGAAAAAATTATAAATTTATATGTAGCCAATCCCTTGTCTATAAAATAAAAAGGTATAGCTCTCTACCTATAACACTTTAGGAGTTATGATCAATTTGTGTTAACCCCATATCCCGTGTAAAATGGTTAAGCACCAGGGTAAAGTGATAAAAATAAAATTGAACTTAACTTTATAAACAAATCAATACAATATGGGAAAGTTAAATATTTTATTAAAAATAGCACATTTTGAGTGTACATTTTAGGCATATCGTACATTTCAATTATTTTTAAAATTTTATTCTAAATAACAAAAACTATTTAATGTTCCTTTTTGCTCAAAAATATCTTTTAATATAATGTAGACGTTATAAAAAAATTATCTTCAACTTTAATCAGACAGAACATTTTAACCGTTTTACCCATAACAACCTTCCCCAAGGTGATATATTATATAAATCGTTATTGCTTGACTTCTAGTTAAGCTATTGACTTCCTTTAAATTTTATTTTGTAGCCATGACTCTAAAAAATCATAAAATATTTTGGTAAAACAAAATAAATTAGAGAGTGATTTTTAAAATTTTGGGTAAAAACGGTTTTTTGTCAAAATATGTCAAATCAAGAAAGTTTTCCAAAAGATAAAATATAAAAATATATCTTCTTAGCAAATTTAAGGCCTTTATGCTAAAGGCCTTAGAAAGTTATTAGCTTTAACATTGTTAAGCCGTTAATTACTTAACCCTGGCCCCTACTTCAAAACATTGTACCAGCACCTCATAGAGGATATGAATAATAATAAATTTTGACACATCAAATTTTGAATGATTTTTTATAAATGAGTATCGGGATTTTCATATATTTAAAGATTATCCCAAAAATAAAATTGTTATTCATAAAATATATAACCACTCTGCCTTCAAGTTACTTAGTAGAAAGGCTCTTTGGTGTAATATTTAGAGAAAGGGGGGATGCCACAATGATAAAAATGAGTGTTATATTACTAAAATCTAAAAATTATTATTTATAATATCAACTCATAATTTTTTTTTAGCTTACCTCAAAATTTGAATTTTAAAACAATAGAATCCTAAATTAGGCATTATGCACACCTCATAATTATAATACAAATGTATACTTGAGAAAATTAAAAATTAAATCTGTATCTATGTTCATTTGTAAGATTTATAAAGATACAGATACATTTTTTGAAGATAAATCTGTACATAAATACATTTTAGACCATGTATTAGTATCTAGATATATTTGAAAAATATCTTTTAACAACTCTTATTTCTAGCTAATTTCGATTATTCATTATTAAGAGGAGTCAAGAAACATGGAAATTGCGACATGCTATCATGACTACGATTATCTTATGAATCAATAAGTGAATGGGAACGATTGCCTGATATCAACAATGTGGTATATGAAAAATTAAAAGCTATATATAAAAATATAGAAGTTAAGAAAGAAACAGAAAGGGATCCAATTTTGTCAAGAGTGGTCAAATATGTAGCAGGCGGTTGGCTAGAAGATATATTAAAATTTTACTTGAAAAAAGGATTAGGAATCGTTCAAAAAATAATACAAGCATCTATATTAACACGCCATACGGGAAAAGTATGAAAACATTTGCCCTGTAACATGCAGTGGCCCCTACACTTTTTGAGCGAATGAAGCAGAATACCCCCATGAAAAGTATCCCCCCCCTTCGAAAAAATGATAATTATGACACCCATAAATAATAATTTTTATTGCATCAATTTTTAATATATAACATAAATAAAATGCAAAAAATATAACTTTATAAATATTATTTTTAAATTAATAATTTAGATAAATTAGGGGAAGAGAAAGCGAAAGAATTTATAATTTCATCAGTATTTAATTGTTTAAATAAAAAATTTCCCATTGATAATATGGTTAAATTATTGAGAAAAGAATCTTTCATGGTATGGCGCAGTCTTGTTTTAATTAATTTAATTTTACTCATGACTCTTTCGGCAGTATATGAGGCTGTGGGAATGGTTAATAAATATTTACATAAAATTCTTAAATTAGGGAAAGCAGAAAAATTTAAAAGTAAACGATAAGGTAAAATAAATGAATAGTTTTTCCAATATGAATCGTAAGTCCCTGAATTATCATCATCATCAGAAGAAGCTAAATAATGTATTGGTAAAAATATTTTAATATAAATTTACAATTCTCAGAATCTGACAAATCTTTAGATTCTTGAACCTCTAGGTCAGGAGTAATAATTACATTCCCCATTTTGGCCATCTTATAAATATTTCTAAACTTCAACATTTCTTCGAAAATTTGACTTGAATTTAAATTGTAAAATTCACAGATATCCTCGATATCTTCTTTAATAATTGATTTTTCTGCCATTCCCTTTGGCGTAAAAATGATGTTTGATGTAAAAATTTCATTGAATCATCATTAAATCTTTCGTTAAACTGCATAATAATTAAATCGAGTGCAGCATAAAAAAAACCTATTTTAAAGCTAAAAAAAATTTCTATATTTAATGATGAAAGTATATATACCTCTCCTTTTTGGATTGTAATGTTTGAAGTCTAGAACTTTCAAAATCAAAAGGTAGATTTCTCTCCTTCATAAAATCTTGCGCCTTTGAAAAAACATCCAAAAATTCAGTGTTATATTAAAAAATAATTAAGACATAATTTATATTATACTTCTCAAATTAATCAAGCAATCTTTTGCCAATTGAATTTGATTTATTGCATACCCTATATCCTTCGAAATGGTTTGCAATTTTGTACAAGCCAAACTTGTTATCAACAATATTTTATCCAAAACACAAAGTGATAAGATAAAAACAAATTTTTCTATTCTAAAGACTATAGCACTAGCCATAGTGGAAGTGGCAGGATCTTCAGAATCCTTTAAATTTGTTAAAGCTACCCTCAAGAAAAAATTTACAATAGCTTTATATGACGATAGCCAGCTTCTAAATAAAAAAAAACATTTAAAATTTAAATAAATAAGGAACTATTACCGAGTGGTATTCTTGACGCGTAGAAATCGTTGCGATTTTTTCAGATCATTACACTGAAATTTTTTGAGTACCTCATATCTTTTTACACCATTAAAATAGACATAAATCTCATCTAGTATTCCTAGAACATTTCGAAGTTCTTTAATTAATTGGCATAATTGAACAACTATTAAATTTAATCGATGACAATAACACCAAATAAAAGCTGCCTTTGGCGCCTCTGCTCTAATCAAGGCTTGCACACCATTGATTCTTCCACTCATGTTTGAGGCGCCATAATAACTTTGCCCAACTAGATATTCAAGGGGTAAATTCATCGAGCCAAGTTTGGATATTATATTATGCTTTATATCGAGACCTGTGGTATTTCCCGTACAATATATGTCAATCAGTCTTTCAACAGGCTTCGGCGTCTCACTATTTTCAACATATCTTACTATCAAAGCTATTGCTTCTGATTTCGAAACATCGTATGTGCCATCAACTATGATTGAAAAGCACCTGTTAAATGTAATCTCATTTTGAATTTTTTTTATAACCATATTTTTCATGGTTTCAATGAGAATGTTTATGTTATGATAATAGGTTTGAATATAATTTCGTTTTTAATCCCTTATTTTTTTTATCCTTTTTTCTTTCTTCATTTTGCTGTATATGCATTTTTATTATAGGTTCAGAATCTGCAATAAGCTTAATAAGGGCCATCATATTGCCTTCTTGTTGCCTGTTCCCCCAGAAGGCTTGGTTACGAGATATTTAATAAAATTTACTAAACATCGACCAAAATTTCCGTCAATATATTAAATTAAAAATTAAGTGGTGGGGAGGGGGGTCTTATTATAACATTTATAAACCAGAAATCACATGATCATAATGGATGTAAAAAAAAATTTTTTTTTATTAAAATAAAAAAATTTAAAAAAAAAAGTACCACCACTCAAATTTACTGAAGCAGTTGCTTCGGACCCCCCCCGTTGTAGGGGCCCCTAGTAACATGTATGGTGGCCAGCAGGGAATAACGATATTAAGAACTTTATAGGGACATGTAACGTATATCAAAGATAAGGAAATTCCCCCAAACCGATAAATCCAGGTTAATGTGGGAAAACCACTGATATAACTACACCTTGATTTTGCAGGATCATTTCAAGGAAAACTATGTTATTTATAGTTATTGTAAATAACAGAGATAAATTTAATCAGTTCCAACAAATAGTACGGGAATATAGTGCTTAACCAAATAATTTGAAAGATTAGCAATCTAGATTTATAATGAACCCAAGGAAAAACATTTAAAATTTTGTAATAACTCACTAATAAAACAATTTTAATCTTGCTATATCACCCGAGATCGAGCGGGGAAGTGTAATTTGTGCAAACTTTAAGTTCTCTTAGAAGCCTAACTTAAAAGAAGAAATAGACATATTTTTATTAGCTAACTCTTCACCAGAGCCTCATATATAGGCCCGTTAAATAAATTGTAAACACATTAGAAAAGGAGGAGGAAGATTATGTGGAAAGTAAAAAAGGTTTTGATATATAAGAAAAGTATGGACCCGAGATTTTCATGTAGAACCATGTTATATTCCATCAAAAGTTATATAACATCGGTTTTAAATTATATAGTAAAGGAGACAAAGAATTATGGAGGATATTCCGATTACTTACAGGGTCTCCCATTCAAAAAAAGTCCCAAACAAAAAAGGATAAGGTTCAATCATAAAAGGAAAAGTTTCAAACAAAAAAGGAAATGGTCCAATCAAAAAAGAAAGTGTCAATCAAAAAAGGAAAATCGTTACTTTTTAAAATAATTATAAATTATTTTCTTGTCAATTTTTCTTAAATTTTTAGCTTTTTTTATTTTATTTCTAACTTTTTCCGATTTTTAATCCTTATTTTTCATATCTTTTCTCAATTTATTTTTTACTTCACATTTTTGATAATTCATTTTTGTCTTTTTAATAATAATTTAATAATTTTCTTGTTATATTTCTTCAATTTACTCTATTTTATGCCTTCATCCTACATAACAATTTTTTGACTTTTTATGATAATTTTCTCATATTTTTATCTTTTATTTCACTTAATTTTTATTTCGCTTTTGCGATCAAATTTTATTAATATTTTTTGCATATCAAATTATTTCATTACAATTACGATGTAAATAATATGTCGTAATTTTTAAAGGCATCAGAACTATTCGGGATCATCATGGGATTTAAAAAGATCCCTTTAAGAATTCAAATTTTTAGAGGATAACAATCAATAGCTAATCAAAAGATTTATTCAAATGGAGATCAATCTCTCTCCTTTAATGGGCGAGTTTAGGCCTAGTGGGTCAGGAATTTTTCATCAAAACAAAGTATCGATATGGGTATCAAATAATAACTAATTTAAATATCTTTTGACTGAAAGTATTCATTCTTGGTCTTGATAGGTAGGAATTGGTCTGGGGGGTGGAGAGGAGAGGAGAGGGTAAAAAATAAAAAAATATTGATATAGATATCAAATAAAAGGTAATTAAAATATCTTATAATTGTAATAATAAGTATGCGGGTGGAAATAATTTTTATTTTTTACCCCCTCTCCATCTACCCCCCCCCCCCGGACCAAGTCTTACCTATCAAGACCAAGAATAAATACTAGCAATCGAAAGATATTTAAATTACCTATTATTTGATACCCATAACGATATTTTGTGTTGATAAAAATATTCCTGACCCCCCAAGATCTCAACCCGCCTACTTAGAGTGATAATTATTATTACAATCAAAAGATATTTTAATTACATTTTATTTGATATCTATATAAATATTTTTACCCCCCCCCCACATATAAATAATTTTAAAAAAAATTTCTAACCATAATGAACCTTTACAATTAGCTGAACCAACCCGAAACTTTATAACTTTTTCTTAAGAACCGTAACCATTATAATTTTTTGCACATTGAACAGTAACATAACTAAATCGTTATAAATAAAAGTTAGGGTCCCTGAAAATAACTTCATATTTAGACCCTCTATTAAGTTCTGTTAATTAATGAGAAATAATATGAGTAAAAATCAAAATTCTTTATAAAAATAATGGATGCTACCACATCTTCTTATTCCATAATTGGTTGCGATAATAATAATACAGTGAAACTAGTGTCATTATTAGATATACAATAAAAGTGGATAAACAAAGTAAGATTTTATTTATCTTTAATACATATTGAAATTAAATATGGACAAGTAATTATTAAGATTAAATCATGATTAAATAATAAAAAAAATTATATTGTAAATATATAATTTGTGATGAAAATAAAAATTATTTTATTATCTTTGAGAATGCTCAAGTAAGATTTTTGATCAAATTTTATCCAAAATTCTAAAACTTTTTTGTAAAAAGCCTTTTTAATATTTGAAAATTATCTAGAATTTCTTAAATGTAATCTATTTTGTTCCATTTATTTCGATAAAAATATGATAACACTAAAAACTTTTACAACAATTTTGATAATAAATATATAAATCTGCTTATACTATCAGCAATATAAGATTTGCAATCTAATTTTTAAATAATTTAAAATTTTCAAAAAATTCTTAGTTGCTTCAAAGCCATGCTTTAAATAATATCCTGATATTTACATTTTGTCGATATAGTTTGTTGTAATTTTTCAAAAATTACCTGATATTGACATTTTGTCGATGTAGTTTGTTGTAATTTTTCAAAAATTATAAATATATTTTTTTAATTTGAAAAATATAAATAGGAAGTTTTACTAGGAAGGCTAAGATAATAAGGTAAAAAAAAATAATTAAAATTTATCAAACCAATCCATTTGTTCCTCGAACACGATAATGGTTTTAGAATATAAAAGAGTTAAAATTAAAATTATTAATACAAATTAATTATGAGGATTACCTAATTAATCAGTTGTCCACGATAACTACCAAATAGCTTTGCATGTGATAAAAGTCAAATGCATGTATGAGCTGAATAATATTTCCAACAATTTCATCGCTTGAATTTGGTTCGGGATTGATTGCTCGATATTTATTTTTCAAAACTCACAAAAATTTTCGATAGGATTTAACTGAGGTGAATATGGTTATAGATATTCTTTCCTACTTTTATAAGCATCGATACGATGACTTCTATGGGTAGATACATTAACCATTATAATGATTGCATCCGGTGGTAAGATACTAATAAGCTCTTTAATGGGATCACGAAATAATAACCCTATAGGCTCCTTCGATTATTTTATAATGGATTACCCCTCCAATTCCAATTGTACAAAGTATGCTTACATTTTACCCTTGGAGGATGGGATTTTTATTATTGGCCGGATATTGAATGGCGCCCAGGCGTAGATTGGTACAACATGCAAGTTTATTCCAGTGTCATCTAAGAAATATAAGTTTTCTCTTGGTATTTAAGATCTTTACACAATAGATTAATATTAATTGCAACGGGAGTATTTCTATCAAGCTCTTTGCCAGCTCTATTTTCCAACCTATATTTTTGATATATTTACTAATGGTTATTTTCGTTTTTGGACTACCAGTGGGCAAATTTTCTATTTTCTTGTGGTTAGTAAGTTTGCTATTTTCCATTAATAAGCTAACGATGTATCTTTCAATTATGGAAATCTTTTTTCTTCCTCTTTTTTGAATAATGTATTCTTTTAGAGGATCTCCATTTATTTCTTGGAATGTGTCGCGTCTAAATTTATGAACCGATGCCGTATACATTTCAACGTATTTTGCGGTGTCTTTAATTTTCATTTATTGTTTTTTAGGCATTGATAACATTTTATTAACTATATCCAATTCTTTCTTGTTCCAATATTTGTGTATTCTTTTTGGTCTTTGAATTCTTGACGATTGGAAGTTTTCGTTTTCATTTTCATTTAAATTGGAAAAATTAGTATTACTATTGGATAATAAAATTTCTATATTAAACATTTTTTTGATTTATTTTAGAAAAATTTATAAATATTTTAACACAATTTTTTATTTTAAATTAAATTTCCAACATAATTTCTTTTTTTTTAAAATATAACGTTTAATCTTAACTAAATGCTTGATATTTAATTCAGTTTTATATTACTTACTTTGTCTACCCCATTTTATTGTATATACACTTGTTTAAATGAAAAAAAAATCTATTTTATTAATGTTATGCCAATATTTCTTTGTGCTCTCCAAATCCTGAACCCAAACCATTTTTTTATTTCCGAACAGGAACCCGAACCCTTGTTTTTAGATTATATTTAATAAATTTTAAATTTGGTAAGTGTCACATAAAGATAATGAATATCTAAAATTCATAATAGCTGTATTGGACCCGTAATTTCACTAACAAGAGAATAAATTTAAAATAGCTATTTTTGTAAAAAATTGATAAATGGAAAATAAATTTTACTTGGAGTTTTTCGAAAATCATAAGGCGCTCCTCTTATTGTTTTGCCTCGGATCAATCCCAGCGATACTAGTTTTTGAGTTATTGTGGCAAAATATCTACCTAAAATTAAATAACTTTCAACAAAAAGATTAGCAAAACTTGCTGACAGATCTTTTCGTTGGATCAAGCCATTCAATAGATGTGGTATTGCCAAAATTTGGAACCCTTATATTTACTCCAGGAGTATTGCTTGTTAGTCGAGTGTCATTGTCATAACCTAACCTTGTATTTTGGATAAATATTTTATTTTTTAAAAAAGCTAAAATATGTATATTACTTTACATTATCTACCCAACAATCAATAGCATAGGGCATGAGCAGCTCTAAATTTAGCCATATATTGTACCAACTTTCTGTATATTTTTCACATAAATATCTGGGAGAATAAGATTTATTTAATTTGGCCTCTAGGTGACTTCCACCATCGCCAGGAACTTTTAAATAATTATAAAATTATTATAATATTTTATACACTATTAAAACTATTAGGATAATGTAAAAAAAATTGTAGTTGTACATAAATAATATTCAAAAAATTCCCAATAAATTTATATAAATACCTTTTTATATTTCTTTTCAGGTATTTAGACCGTCTCCTGGTTCAATTTATTTTTAATGCTTATTTCTGTTTACTTTTGAACTAGCAAACTCTATTTAGGTTAGTTTTATGTATGTACAAACTAGTTTTTTTAAAAAAGAAGAATAGCCATTGGATAGTCAACTTTTTTCTAAGTGTGCCGCTTAAATCTAAATAGTGAACATTGAGTAAATAGTATATTTTTAAAAATCAAAATGTTGTTATATTCGATAATAAGAAATAAGTATAGTAAATAATATTTTTGTAAAGTTAAAGTTATCGCCGGGGTGGCGTAGTGGTGTATGCTTGGAAACCGAAGGTCCTAAGTTCAATCCTGGTAAGGAACTAAAAAATTTCAGGTTATTCTTCGAATGATAAGATAAATTTCTGAGCTGAAAAATGACACCCCGGTCACCGACAGGCTTCAACAGCCGGGTGTTAGGATACTTATCCAATAAACCAAATAAGATGGCCAGCTAAACTCGTGGGTCATTCAAGGATGAACGATCTCTTGGCTAGCGCTAGAATAATGGTGACCTGCAATGTATAACAAGCTATAAGGGATTTGATAATCCGGTGGGAGATCCATCAGGATTGATACTCCGGTGGAAGATCAAGCTTATGGAATCGATAAGAACGGTGGGCTATCTATCGATATTTTGATACTTCGATGTGAAATCAAGATAAAATGGCCTCGATAGCGATACTCCGGTGGGAGATACAAATGGAATCGATAAGAATACAGAAATATAAATTAGATAAAAATAGATAGCATGATTAATAAAGTGGAGAGAGATATTGAAGGAGCTTACCACCTGAAAAGGTGAAAGCTAAAAAGAAAAAAATTTTTTGCAAAGTTAATTTCTACGCTTAAACATTCATTGATGACTGCCTAGTAATCCGAAGATTTATGGTTCAAATCTAGATTGGCGAAAATGATTTTTTAAATGAATTTGATGCTTAATATGGGTGGGAACTGTAAGAAAAATTTATAGTGTTATTAATTAGAATTACCGGAGATATAATTTTGCAAAAAAATAACTATAACTAGTTACTTGAGAATATAATTAGTTGCATTTTTTTAAATATAATGACAAAATTAACTCGTTACTTTTCAGATTACTTTTTAAGATATTTTATTCATAATATTTATATGATGATATTACCAATTAAAAATGATCCTCAATTATATGCCTCCCTTACATGTCATTTTTATTTATTTTTGGAGAAAAATGAGAGCATCTTTATGTTAAGGTCAAATAAAAATTTATTACATATAAATTTAAATAAATATTATTTGTTATTTATATATATATCAATAAGATCAGGGATTCGAACCGAACCCGAACCCGGAGAAGTGAACCCGGGTTTTTAGAAAAAAACTCTGAACCCGAACCGAACCTGAACCCCATTTATAAAATTTTCAAAACCTTGAACCGAACCCAGGAATTTTATTTGAACCCGGGTTCAACCGGGTTCAGTGTATTATTTAAAATCATATATTAATATATATGTAAATACAAATATTATATTTTCAAATTTCCAATTAAATGAAGTGTTAATAAATTTTACAACTTAATTCATTTATGCCATTTTTAAATTTATTCTCGATTCCTATTGGAGTGTTAAAAAATTTTAAACAATTGAATTAATTTACGCCATTTATTTTTAAATTTTTATCTTATTATTCTTAAAGATTATTAATTAGAAGAAAATGGTTAACAAATCAAAGTAAAAATTATTATATTGTTAATTAAAAAAATTCTAAACATATAACTTAAAAATTGTTAAATGTAGGGCAGTTTTTGTGAACTTATTAAAATGATTTTAAAATTTATATATGCTAATCATTTATTTTTGGTTCAGATTAATTTTTACAAGATATTAATGAAGTGCATATTATAAATGAAATTTATAAATATCTCTTTTTTAATTCTGAAATCATTGCTATTTAAAAAAATTGTTCTCTTTTTATAGATTTAAGATTAAAGATAAAGTCATATTTGATAAGCATTTTACCCTTAATACAATAGAAAAAAAATCAATATGCTCATATTGCAAAGTAAAAATGTCTGGTAATCACTTGTCAAATTTAGAAAGACACCTGGAAAGAAATCACAACAATGAATATTTAAATTATTTAAATGAAAAAACCAAATATCAGGAATTGTTATTGGCAAAAAAACCTAAAATTAATATAGAAACCTTTTTTCCAAAAAAGCATATAAGTATAAATATATCATCTAATGATTTGATGAGTTCTATACTAGAACTTGTTACTGTAAATGGCTGGCCTTTATCAATTATTGAAGATTCGGGATTTCAAAGAATTATAAATCCACTCCTATCTGGGCTCAATTTAGTTATAAACAAAGAAAATTTATCCAGAACTATTAATAAAACAGCCCAATCAATTAGAGACAAAATAAAGAGAGAGGTAGAAGGAAAATTAATAAGTTTAAAAGTTGATGCAGTTCAACGACTAGATAGGTCAATTCTTGGTGTAAATATTCAATTTATATCAAAGTCCATTATAAATTTGAGGACTCTTGGAATTGTAGAGCTGAAAGAGAGATGTACAGGAGAATATATTAAAAACTTTACTAAAATTTAAAATTAATATTGAACAAATATACACAATTACTTCTGATAATGGTTATAATTTTTTAAGAGCTATAAAGCTCCTGCAACCTGAAACTGATTATGATATAAGGAGTGAATCAGCAGATGAGGAAATTATGGATATAAATGTATATAAATATGATATTGATGATATACAAAATACTTTTTTATCAACTATTATATCCTATCCGATTTATAGTGTACAGTGTGCAGCTCACACACTTCAGCTGGCACTTCAAGATGCTATAAAATTATCACCTATTGTGGAAACCATTGCAAAAGCTAGGAGCCTAAATTTAAAATTAAGACATCCCACTTACCAAAAGTTATTAAAAAATATGAAACTCCCTAAGCCTGTGTTAGATTGCCACAGATGCCATTCAACCCATGATATGTTAGAAAGGCTGATTTTACTAAAACCCAATATCGAAGATTTTTTTTCAGAGCAATCTGATTATTTATTGACTGAAGATTGGAAAGAGATAATAACGATTGTTGAAATTTTAAAACAGCTAAAAATCGCAACCAAACAATTTCAATCTGAACAGTTAACACTGACAGATTTTTATGCAGCATGGTTAAGATGCTGCATCGAACTGGAAAAAAATCCAAACCATTTTGCTCAATTACTATATTCTTGTCTTAAGAACAGAGAAGAAAGGTTTATAAAGAACGAAATTCTCTTAGCTGCCATATACCTGGACCCAAGATACAAGGTTAATTAAAAGCTTAGTAAATTAATTATTTTAGATTTATATTAAAATTGTTATTTTATGGAATATTTAAATATAAACAATATAAATCCTTAAATATTACAGGTATTACTTAGTGATGATGATAAGATTTGTGCGAAAAGGCATCTTGTCAATTTATGGAGACGAATTAAAAGCTTAACAACGCCGATTTTATCTGATGATATTAGTTCCGATGAAGTTATTGAACAAGAAGATGATTTAGAGAAATTGATACAACTTAAAGAAAGGCAGGAGAAAATACTTAAAAGAGGGCCAACGATTGCTGAGAAAAGTATTGGAACAATAATTACTGGATTTAGCGATTATAAAAGATTAGATAAGAAGGAAAATATTTTGCATTTTTGGGAGTCTGCTAAGCTGGAACACCCTGAATTATATATTTTATCTAAAATCTTATTTGCTGTTCCTGCAACCCAAGTTAATTTATCATATTTTCACATATAAATACATTTAACATAGGTTAGCGTTGAAAGATCTTTTTCACATTTGAAATTCATTCTTTCATCACATAGATCGAGGATGAGTGAACAACTCTTGGAAGATATTATGCTAATACGTCTAAATAAAATTTTTAAAATTGATACATGACTATATGCTTTGTATAACTATATTTGCCTATAAATAAATTAAAAAATTTATTTTTTATATCAAATTTATGTCTAGTTTTTTATTATGATTTAAATATAGAATTTTTTTTATCAACTCAAAAATTCTTGAACCCGAACCGAACCCGAACCAAACCCGGGCAAAAATTTTGTCGGGTTCGCATCCCTGAATAAGACTACATTTCTAGCCTTTGCACATAAATTTTTTCGTCTGCTTTTGTAATTTCCATATTTTAAAATAGGTGTATTTATAATTTAATAACTATCTAACCCTCATTTTCTTTAAATTTACCTTTCGGACTCACTTATTAATTATATTTATATAGTGTGTACTTGGTTTATTATACTGATACGACCAGTCTTATATTTAGAAAATTAAATGAGTGGCACACTTAAATCTAAAAAATCTTCATAAACCAGTTCAGACCGATCTTTAATTTGCATAAATTTGCTAATTTTTTTTAAAAAATTATCATTTTAAAAAAATTCGCGATATTAGAGGTGCACCGATACCACTTTTTACCGATAGCCTGACACTTAGAAAAAACAAACACAATAATTTATTAAGAAGATTTTATTTTTCTTGAATTATAAATGTAGTCTTCACTTAATATTGTTCAGATTTCGCGGTTCGTCAATGATAAAATAAAAATTATGAATTCGATATTTTTCGCGTAAGGCGCTATCAAGAAGAAAAATATATTACATTTCAAGGACTCTCTGCCATTATTAAATAATTTATTCAATTAAATTAATATTTGTTAAAAGTATGAATTAAGTATTTCAACCAGGGTTGCCAGATGTCATGATTTAGCTGTGATTCTCCCGATACCAAATTTTTTATTCAATTATGTTTTCTCACATTTCACGCTTGTCTCTGGTTTTTTGGGATATTAAAATAATCACACATTTTTCTCACGTTTTATTTTCAAAATTTAAAAACAATATAAAGTTTTAAAATATTTAAATTGAATTGTTAATATTCCAGCCAAACAATCATATTCATTGATCAATATTTAATTTAATAGACATATTTAGGCATTGTCCTTAAGGTGGCATTAAATAACATAAATTTATAACCATAATCTGATGATATCTTAGCTATATATATACGCTTTTATCAAAAAACTTAAAATTCAACAAAATATTTATGGGAGCATTTCCAAAAACATTTTGCAACGTAATAATGATGAAGAAAAGGCTTAGAATTTCAAAAATAAATCAAAGATATTTGTAAAAATATTACAGAATATATAGAAATATGCTATGATATTATAGATAATATAAGGAAATATCTCAGCCCCATGACATTAGAAAATGCCCGTATTAATTACACATTCCAAATATAGTTTTCGATATATTCTTTAAGTAATATCCACATTTTCCAATTAAGAAGACAAATTATCTAAAAACAATCAATGTGCAGGAAAAATAGATGGATTTCCTTACATATAATAACTCTCGCTCTTTAATAGAGAAAATATCAATTTTCCATTCCACATTCAAATGCGTCATCAGAGAAAATATTCAGCCTAATGAACTACTGCTTGGCGAAAAGAACTTAACAGATTACATATATATTCATTGGAAGATGGAATTATGATATAACAAGATTATAATTATTCAGAGTTTTCAACCATAGCGCCGATGTAAAATCTTTATTGCTCCTTTTAAAATCCTCCATAAAATATAATAATTAATATTTTACTTCATTTATAAACTTGGGAAATAATACATCTTAATAATTGTCAATAGTTTATAAATTAAAAAAGATTAAATTTAATATTGTCATAAAAATCTTGTATTATAAAATAGTATGAGTATTCTATATCGATAAACCTGTCCGAAGGCCGGACAAAAGCGGGCGCAAATTGGAAGGTGTGAGGGACAAAGTCTCCCCCCCCCATAAATTATTATAAAAGAAAAACTCATGTTTTCAAGTGAAAAATATCTCAAAGGATGAACTTGGAAATGAATTTGAAGCATTGGCAGAAATATTTGAAGAAATGAATGTCTCCTCTGAGCTTATTTCCTATTGAGAAGACCTTTATCCGAAACAGCACCGTACTGATACTTTTGGCGGCCAAGGATAAAAAATAATTTGGCGACCCCTTAAAAAACATAATTTAAAGCTTTTTGATAATTTCTCGTAATGGGAATTAAAAGCATATATATTCTATTAAATTTTAATCATAAATGAGTAATGCACATTATAAAAATGAATATAATCCTAAATATTGAAATTTTATTTATTCTCCTCGCCTTTTTATATTCAAAAGAGGATATTATGTCATAATAATCAAAAGATGAGTCGATATCATTTCGTATTGAAATTAAAGAGAAATTCACAAGTCGGCCCTTGCCACGCAGGATAATAGGTAAGTTTTCATTAATTTGAGCGAGAAGCTGTGTTCTGAGGATGCCACGGTAGTTGGAATGGTTAAAGTAATCCTTAATACAATTGATATATTTGGTAAGACATGGAGATTTAATAGGATGCTTGCTTAATATATTCACTAAAATTTTAATTCAATTAGTAGATCTTGAGGATTAATATTGCTTCCTAACGTACCCTAATCTGTAAATAAAATATTTACTTGACAGCATTTTTCCTTTAGCTCTCTTTCAGGCACATTTATCATTTCTGGTATATTAAATAAAAATCCAAAATGATTTTAGAGCTTAACTACTGGAAACATTCCTCCAACGAATATCTCGCTTGTTCTAGTAATGCATTAAAATTCAATCTCATATTCTTTTTGAGGATCATGTATAGGCGTATCATCTCCTTCGTAAAAAAATTATTTTTCAACTTTCCATCTACGGATGTTATTGAAGGAAGGCACTGATCTTCTAAACTCATTTATAATTACTGTGCAAGCTCTTTAGCTAAGTCAAGAGAATTCTGAAGACCGTTTTTCTTAAAGCGATTTTAAATATGCATACTTTCTATAAGTGTAATGACTCCTTCCAATCTAATACTTTACTTACAAATTCATCTTGGCTAACATATCAGACCAGATGACAAGAGTATCAAAAATGGAAAAAGGTTTAATTCTTTAGCCAATGAAATGGCTTCTGTGCTTTATGGTCATTAGTTTTTTCGGATACGTCTATTAGCGCATCGTAAATATCACCAACCTGATTTCTAATGACCTTTACACTACTATCGTGTTTCAGGTAACGGGGTTAATTTACAATTATTGATAGAACCTTTCAAATTTGCCATCGCTGAGTCAAAACAAAAAAAGAGAATATATATTCGTTGGACACCGCTAAAAATTTGTGACTAATGATCATGCCATGTCACCAAGTAACCGATTTAAGCTTTGACTATCACAAGGCATAAAAACGCTCTCCGATTTATTTGTAATATTCGAGCTTGAACCTCTATCCTCTCATATTTGATTCTTTAGATAATGATAAATTTTTAGCAGGCCTGGCCAGTACTGAAATCGATATTTAGATGCCAAAAAATCGCTCATTTATTTTAACGGAGTTGTAAAATCCTAAGTAAATTATAACTACGGTTAATTATTTATGGTGGCTTGTGCCTGGAGTGCAATCTAATATTACGAGAAAATATATTGTTTAATAGCAACAACATTTCTACTATTTTATCTCCTATCAAATTAATTTCAATTTTATTTCCAAGGCAATGTTAATGAAAACTTCATTATTCTTTATTCGATGAATGTGGTAGAATAATATTATATCAAATTTTGATAAAAAAAATCAAAAACTGAAAAATTAAATGAAGTTTTTTTTTTACTAAAATATAAATCAATTTTTTTGTTTTTCAAAATTCATACATAGACTATTTTATAAAAAAAAGAATAATGCCTTGCTGTAGAATATATAAATAAATCTTATTTTTTAAGAGCTAAAAATAATTGAGTAAAATTACAAAATTTGACAGCCCCTAAAATTCTCTAATTTCGGGGGCCCGGGGCGGCTTCTCCGTTCGCCCCCTCCACTTGTCTGCTCGACCTTGATCCGAAGACGTAGATATCCTAGTAAAACTATATTTTTTGATATAAATTAAATAATTAAGTTAAGCAACTCCTCTCTATAATGTAAAGTCAAACACAATTATACGTTAAATGCTATTGCCCGAACGACAAATTGTGTTGAAGGCTGGCATTATGAAATTAAATTCCCATGCCAATGTTCTCATCTGACTTTTTGGAAATTAAGAGGGTCATAAAGATATGCACAAACAAAAGGCCCTATATCTTAAAGTCGTAATGGGGAAAACACCGTACCTCCTAAAGAAATATAAATATATTAAAAAGCGAGTTCATTAATGAGTTTTAAATAATGAAACGAACGAAGTTCGTTTTTTTGAAAAAAGGTGATGAACGGCGTTCCTTTTTTTTGACGAACTTTGAACGTGAACACGTTCCTTTTCTTTGATGAACGCGTTCAATTTTACGTTCGTTCAATTTTAAAAACACTTTTTATTTTTATTTATTTGAAAAATTAATATTAATCCGCATTTTTTAACAAAAAAGTCTTATATTTTTATTTATTTGAAAAATTAATATTTAATCCAATTTTTTAACAAAAAAGTCTTATATTTTTTAATCAGCTGTTTTTACTTTTTCCTCTTTCATATTGCAATTAACGTACCATAACGTGCTACTGCTAGAGAAGATAAGATTAAAGTTTATTAAAATAGCATGGCTTTAGAAAATTAAATGTCATTCCTTTGATTACTTTGGCTAGAACAATGACAAATTCTTTACAAAAATTGGAAATAAGATTAGATTTTGTAGCTTGAACGTTGATCAAATGCAGTGATAGAACGGTAAATATTATTTTATTTTAATCATATTTATTTACAGATTCTATGAACATTATATCTCAATATTGATAGCAATTATAACTTACACTAAAGAAATTAAGCTTAAAATCAGCCATCACCCACCTTTAAAGTAATTAAATTATACTGTAGTTCTCGGGTATAGGCTTTTTCTTTGTCCCACTCCTTTTAAATTAAAGCCTATAGAGGTTTAAGCAACATTTTTCGAAATGTTGTGCCTACAAGTACGTGCGGCTTGCCCACAAACGTGTGGAGGGCTCCTCATATTTTTACTTTTATACCCAAATTAAATTGTTCCAATTAGATGGAAATGAGGAAAACCTAGCGTAGCTCTGTTGTGTATTCAACGTTAGAGGGCGATGCGATATATATCACGTATATCACGTAATTTGAATATTTTATATTTTAATTTAATAGATTAGCATTTGCATGGATATAAATATTTCATCATCAGATTCTGAAAATCAAAATTCAATATTAGATGAATTAGAATTACCATGGCCCAAACAAAAATATTTCACTGTTTTAAAATCAAAAGGTAATTCAATAGTTACCAAAGGTAAAATGTGTCCAAAAAGTATTATATCAGTGTCAACATCTTTAAGCTCCAATTTAAAAAGACATCTGATTGTAACATTAATTATTTTATATTATATAATATGTATAACTATATAGCCAGTTAATAATTTATTTTAATTGTTCTAAGTAAAAATAATTACATAATATATATATATATATATAGTTAATTATAATAAGGCATTTTAATATTAGTATTTAAGAAAAAAATTTTATAAATTTATTTTTTTATCGCTCTATTATATTGTATTTATAATTATATTATCAAAATAAAACTATTATTTTTTTATCATGACTAATATATTGTGTTGAAAAATATAAGGCATTTATTTATATTAAATTAAATTTTTAAAAAAATTTATCATAAAATTTTGAACGCATGAACGCGTTCATGAACTTGAACGCGTTCCTTTTTTTGAATTTGAACGTGAACGCGTTCGATTTTTGTCAATGAACGTTGAACGCGTTCGATTTTTTTAAAAATGTTTACAGCACTAGTTTTAAATTATGGAATTTCGGATTATTTCACTTTTTAAAAGCGACTGCCCATATTTCCTGCAATTAAATGTTTTATTTATAATTTATATTTGTCATATATTTTTTAATTACTCACTATATATTAAATTGAAGTACAAATTCTGGACACTTATCTATCCTCAGCTGAACTACGGTGGCTTCCATAGAAAACAAATATAGTCACCCCATACATCTGCAGTTTATGCATCCAGGTCGATATTTAAGAACACCATTCATTATATTGCTGATAAGGCAGACATTCGTACAATCTTGCGACAAATGCTATCATACAAAAGGTTATACTTACTACTCTTAATCAACCAACGCTAGAGCCTGTAGGACTCAATGCCTTAGATAAAAAAACTTCCAGATGGAATAAAATCTACTCCTTGGGGTAGAAGACTACCTCTAGTGTAGGACTATACCTGCATAGACTTAATCACTAAATCAAATCAACATATCTCTTCAATCATGGCCGCCGAAACTTCGACAATGCAATATTAAATTGAATATACATATTTTGTATATAAGAAAAATCATCAAAAGTATTTTTAGATTTAAAAAATGCGTCTAGAGGATTTTAAGTAGTATTCAAAATAATCATCTATAGTAAGTGGCGTTTTTGCTCTGGCTAGAGTATTCTGGTTTGGTATAGTATTATTTAAAGTTAACATTAGTCTATCAAGTTGCCCTTTGAATTCAGTCAAATTAATATGGTCAATTGAACTTAAAACTAGGGCGAACAAAAGCAGCTATGTTTAACATCTAATAAAGATAATAATTTATAAAATATTATCATTAAATGGATGAGTTATTTATTATAATTTTTAATTTATAATATAATTCTTAAATAATATCTTATGGGCAATTAAAAATACCATGTTTAGACTGGGCCATAAGATCAACTTTCATCTAGCTCAAAAACTATTATAGATAAAGCTTTGATTCACATTTTATTTTAAGGATTAAGAATTTGGGCACACATTGATATTAAAGTTAGATTTTTTTATTTAAATCGCGATATTTTTGATTTAAGTTGCGATTTAAACCATATAATAATATTTCAATTAAAGAAGTTAAAGATTTAGATTGAAATATTAATTTTTTCCCTTAGATAATCTTTGTAAGCAAAAAGTTAATGCTTCAGGAGATTCGGACAACAAATTATTAAAAAAATATAAATTGATAAGTCATGAGTTAATTTGATATTTTGTCAAATGAAAAGTTGACTGTCAATAATAATTCGATATTTGCAAAATGTTTAAAAAAATTTAACTAGCCGATATCAGTGAGTCAGAAAGAAAATTATTTTATTTTCTAATAAAAATACTATTATGAATATCCTCAAATAAAAATGTTAACCAAATTTTTTGACTAATAAAATAATTGTGGTTTTATCAAATTAAATTTTAGCTGCTGTTTTCTCAGTTAGGTGTCCTGATGCATTAATCAAATTTAAAATATTCAGTTGTGCCCTTTTTAAAATAATCTTGATTATTAATTTTGCTGCAATTATTTAGAATGTCCCAAAAATTAACAAACTCTCCCCCTACTTCCTTTTTCTAAGAGGATAGTTTTTAAATTATATTATAATAAATATGGTTTAATTAACCTTTTCCAAGCATAAATCAATTGCTTATAATAAAATATTACACAAATCAAATAAGCAATCTAATCATTTTTAAAATGTTTGGTTATATGACAAAATTAAAAAAAAGTTTAATTATATCTAAATTAGATTAGTTTATTATTTAATTAATATTACATGTTTTAACACACCATTCTTAAAATCAACATTATAATAGTTTTGCCGGCACATTTCTTATCCCATCTCATAACCCCCAAAGTTTAAAATTTAACAAAAATGAAACCAAAGTGACAATGGAACGTGGACAATTTTATATCTTCAACCAATCTCCTATCTATCAATCATGGTAAAATTCCAAGCTATATCTGACCTTTTTAATAAAATTAAGTTTTCCGATGAAATAATTAATGATGGTTAGTAGGACTATTTAATTCATATTAAAACAATCAACAGCTTTGGTAGAGAGTATTTTCATCATAATAGTGTATTCCAAACTTAGGAATTTCTTTTAAGCAACTAAATTCAAATACCAATATTGAGTATATGAAATGTTGCAATTCACTGTCAAAGTAACCTATGGGTTATTCCATGTCAAATGAGCAAAAAAATCAAGATTTTCGGCCGACCCCTTTCAATTTCGATAAAAAGTTGTAGACTGGTTATATATGTTCCCATTAGATTATAAACAAAATTTTAGCACATTAGCAACTATATTAGCCGAGATAATCGGGGTTAAAGGTCCAAAAAACGTCTTTTTTTGCTTTTTACTGATGTCAAATAATTAGTTTTTAATTTAAAACTAAATATGATCAAATATTGAATCTAATATCAATAGCTAAGTTAATAATTTATGATTATGACGAAAACATCAAAATTAATTTTTTATAAAATATGGGTCATCTTATGGTCAGTTGAAAACTTGAAATTAATATTTCGAAATGTATATGATCTCCGATTTTTATTTTTTTTAAGAAATATTATCCGTTTACTATTTTTTTAATAATTTCTTCAACAATTAGCATGGCTGGATATTTATTTTAAAAAATATTACGATTTTTATACTTTAAAAAAAATAGATGGCGCTATATATAATAGTTTTAATATGTTAAAATTTATTTTTTTATTGATTAAAAATATTTTAATGTATAATATATCATAAAATTAGATTATATAACTTTGTAAACCTTATTCCCTTGAGATATTCGCAGGATAAAAATTTTTAATAATTTTTTTAATATTTCAATGTAAATTAAAAATAATTAAAAAATCCGACTAACATGCGAACAAAAAAGCAGGATTAAAGGAGTGCAGGAAAATTATTAAGGGAAAAATCGAAAATCATATAATTACCCGGCCTACCCCCCATCCCCCCCCCTTCCAGACTAAGTCATACCCATCAAGACCAAGAATGTTATAAAATTGTCATTAACCAGAAAATTTCAAAGATTTTTAAAAAAATTTTAAGCGATATAATTAACAAAAAATTAACTAGTTATAAAATTTTGGGTATCAAATGAATTTGAGCATTCTCTATAAAATTTTTGATCAAAGTCTTTGAATTTTGAGCATATGTTTAACACTGAAAAAATTAATAAAAGTAAGTCAGCTGTTTTTATCTTTTCTTAAAATTATTAAAAATAAACTGATTAGCAAAATTAATTAGCGAATTTAATCGATAAATCACAGTTGCTAAAAATACAAATTGATTTCTTTAATATTTTTTCACAAACACCGATTCATATCTTTTACATATAAATATTTTTACTTGTCGTTTAAAAATAAATAAGTTTTTTTAAATGAAACCCTTAAAAGATAAGATAAAATGTTGCAATCCACTGAATAAAGTTAATCATAAAAATTTTTAAAAAAATTTAAGATCAGTTCTTCCATGGATGCTTAATATAAATAATCATTTATATCTTCAACAAAAAATATGTAATTCGTGCCGATACCAGTTAAGTAAAATTGGTCCACATATTCCCGAAGAATTTATATCCCCAATAACCCATAATCAGGATGCCTTTGAATCGATTAATGAAACATTACACAATATTGGAGAATCACCAATTAAAAGAAAACGTTTAATGGAGAAAAAATATCCTAAAAATAAAATTCAAAAGATTGAAAAAGCAATAAAGAGTAAGGTTTTAGAAATATCTGATTCCGAGATTGATAGTCCAATGAAAGAGGAAATTCTTATTATATTAAAGGATAACTTTGATAAATTATCAAAAAATCAACAATATCAAATTCTTACAATTTTGCCTCAAGGATGGAGTGTAAATAAAATTCAAAAGGAATTCAACGTAACATCATACATGGCAAGAAAATCTAAAATGATGGTAAAAGAAAGTGGAATTCTTTCATTTCCAAAACATAAGGCAGGAAAGACACTAAACGAAAAAACATTTAAACTCGTCAAGGATTTTTATAGTTCTGATGAAATAAGCCGACTCATGCCAGGAATAAAAGATTGTGTATCTGTTAAAGGCGAGAAAGAACCAGTTCAAAAAAGACTTATATTAAATAATCTTAAAGAAATATTCAAGATGTTTAAGGAAGAATACCCAAATATATCAATTGGATTCTCTAAATTTGCCGAACTTAGACCAAAAAACTGTATTTTAGTTGGAGCTAGTGGCACACACACTGTTTGTGTCTGCGCTATTCATCAGAATGTGAAATTAATGACAAATGTAATAGCTGAAATTACAGCAGGAGAAGATTACTGTATAAATTCTTACAACTATCTATTGGCGCAAATTATTTGTAATCCATCTCAGCCAAAATGTTATTTAACAAATTGTGATCAATGCCCTGGTATAGAATCTCTTAAGGGACAATTATACCAATTGTTTCAAAGAAATCGTATAGAATATGTCACGTTTAATCAATGGATCACGGTGGATAGAACAAATCTTGAAACTATTATAAAGTCCGTTGATGATTTCATCGATTATTTATTAGAAAAAGTTCAAATTTTATTGCGTCACTCGTTTATAGCTAAACAACAAAGTTTATTTTTGAAGAATTCCAAAGAAAATTTAAAAGATGGGGAATTTTTAACAATTCTAGATTATTCTGAAAATTATTCCTTCATTTTACAAGATGAAGTTCAGGGATTTCATTAGAACAACGTGCAGGCCACTATACATCCATTTGTAGCATATTATAAATCTGGAGAAGATTTAAAAAATATAAATTTTGTTATTATATCCGAATCATTAAACCATAATACTAGTGCAGTCCACCTTTACCAAAAAAAATTTCTTAATTTCTTAACAGCCAAATTTAATTCTAAACCAGAAAAAATAATATATTTTTCAGATGGAGCCGCGTCTCAATACAAGAATCGCAAAAATTTTCTGAACATATGCCTTCATAAATATGATTTTAATATTCCTGCCGAATGGCATTTCTTTGCCACTGCTCACGGCAAAAATGCATGTGACGGTATCGGGGGAACTGTCAAAAGATTAGTTGCCAGAGCTAGTCTTCAAAGGCCAAATAAAAATCAAATCCTAACCCCATTAGAATTATATAATTATGCTAAAGAAAATATTAATGGAATTCAATTTGAATATATATCCAATCAAGAATATATCGAAGGGGAATTAGCCCTTCGCAAAAGATTTAATTCTGCGCTGCCCATACATGGGACCTTAAAAATTCACGGGGTTATTCCCATTGATCAAAATAGACTAAAAACCAAAATATATTCAAATTCTAAAAAATATAATATAAAACAAGTTTCGTTTTTAAATGAAAAAATTATATTTAAAAATATTAATGGATATGTAACATGTGTATATGATGATAAATGGTGGTTAGGATATATAATCGATAAATATGATACAAATGAAGAAGTAAAAATCCGATTTTTACACCCTTGTGGACCTTTAGCCTCATTTAAATTTCCCCTGAAAGATGATATTTTAGTGTTACCTAAATATCATATTCTTTCGCTGGTCAATCCTTCTACTCCCACCGGTCGAACATATATATTATCTCCTGAAGAAATCTCACAAGCTAGCCAGGCTTTGTGTTCCTTTAGATGAAGTAAGATTTAATTAATTTATAAACTATCTTAATTAGGCTAAATTTGTGAAGATTTTAAAAATTTATGATCTGAATTACAAATAAATATATATAATGGACATTGTAATCGATTTAGTATGATATATATACATTAAAATATTTTTAATCAATAAAAAAATGAATTTTAACATATTAAAACTATTATATATAGCGCCATCTATTTTTTTTAAAGTATAAAAATCGCAATAAATTTTAAAATAAATATCCAGCCATGCTAATTGTTGAAGAAATTATTTAAAAAATAGTAAGCGGATAATATTTCTTAAAAAAATTAAAAATCGGAGATCATATACATTTCGAAATATTAATTTCAAGTTTTCAACTGACCATAAGATGACCCATATTTTATCAAAAATTAATTTTGATGTTTTTGCCATAATCATAAATTATTAACTTAGCTATTGATATTATATTCAATATTTGATCATATTTAGTTTAAAATTAAAAACTAGTTATTTAACATCAGTAAAAAGCAAAAAAAAGACGTTTTTTAGACCTTTAACCCCGAATATCTCCGCTAATATAGTTGCTCATCCGCTAAAATTTTATTTCTAATCTAATGGGAACATATATAACCAGCCTACGATTTTTCATCAAAATCGAAAGGGGTCGGCCGAAAAGTGATTGATTTGACATGGAATGACCCCTATTTCAAGCATAAATCAATTGCTTATAACAAATGCAATAAGCAATCTAATCATTTTTAAAATGTTTGGTTATATGACAAAATTAAAAAAAGTTTAATTTAAAACGATGATTTGTTTTTCTTATAATATAAAAGTCCTAGAATTATTGATATTTAGTAGATTATTCTCAATGACTATAATAATACTATCCAGAATAATTTCAATAGTAATATAATATCCTTCCACAAACATCAAAACCAGAAAAATATAATTCATGGTATTTTTGATATAAAGTCACTTATGAGTCTTTTGAACCTATAATCTAAAAAAATTGCTCTGGTTGGACCCTCCCCCACCCGTAGCTATGCCACTCATTAGGAATATTGTAAAATAAACAAATCTTAAAATTTTATATACAAACTATTATAAAAAAATATCTCTTATCTTTATCGTATTCCATTTTGTGCTTATTTATAGAATTTTCTGATGTCATAATTTATAGGTATATCCTGTCATTGTTGTGGATCTACTTTCGTTATTATTTGATGTCACTTGTGAAGTAAAAGAAGGATGTGATGGTCCATGGGGATGAAATATGTTATTGTAACAATTTTTTCAATTCAAATAATTTTAATTGCAAATAAATTAAAAAATATGTAAATGTTTTCCATCAAATATGCCCAACACTAATCATGGTAAATCCAACAGCGACAGGATCTACTTACAAATTGATAACCATAAAGAATACGATACAGAAAAGATATATTTTTTTTATAATAGTTTGTACATAAAATTTTAAAATAGGTTTATTTCACAATATAGTGTCCTAATAATAATCATATCTGTGTAGGCTGCCTAATTACTTATAGCCTCAGGACATCACATTGGTTATACTCAATCAATTTTTTTAATTTTAATACCAATACAATACATATTTTTATTAAATATATTATTCTATATTATATTATATTATTAATAATTATAATTAAAGATTTTTATAAAAAAAACAAAAATGGAAATTTTTTTTGATTAAACAAGTTAAATATGAAGGTAATAAATATTACTAGCTAATATAAACACCCAAAAAAATCCTTTCTCGGCAATGTCAATATTTTATTTATAACTGATATAAGAAAAAATTTAAAATTTTATAATTTTTTGAAATTTCAATGTATGATTTTAAGGGCTATAAAATTAAATACAATTTGTAACTCTATCTTAAGTAATTTTTTAAAAAAACAAGATTTAATGAAGTCACACATTGTACGATTTTTGACTTTGAAGGTGTATATCTTTGAATCTGGTTGAGCTAGCACTATAAAATTTACAACATAAATAACTAACATGATATCATATTTAAAATGATCGTCCAAAACACTGATTTGTAATGGAATTGCCCAAAATCTCCTATCAAACTCTTGTAAGTCTATTAATAATTCAAAATCTACAAATGGGGAATTTGCTTTTACAACATAATATTCAGTATTTCTTGGTTTGTTTATCAATGTGATTAAGGCAATTTTTATTCATTTGGTTTCATAGCCTTTTCGAGAAGCTTAGTGTGCATCTGAATTGTCATATTACCAAAATTTTTATGCAAATTTTAAAAATTACACTTATAAAATATTATGCATCCATTTTTTGTTCATAAAATTTTGGATCCATGAGTCAAAGTGTTTACAATTTGGGTAATTCCATACCAAATCGATAACTTTTCGGCCCAACCTTTTTAATTTCGATAAAATTTTGCATACTGAGAGAATATCATTAGAAAGCATCGAATCCAAAATTTTAGCCTCCTAGTATTTATAGATCCTGAGATATCAATGGTCAAAAGTGCCAAAAATGACCTTTTTTCGAAAAATATGATTTTTGAAAATTTAATATGTCATTTTGTAAATCTATTAAAGGCCTTTTATTAAATATTAAGGATTTTTTGAAATAATATTGTTGCGGTTTTTATTTACGTTATGAATTTTAAACATAAAAACTCCAGGTGTTTCGCTTTTCAAATTTTTTTGAATTTAATATTTTCTTATTCTCTAACCTTATATCTATTCATAAAAAAAATTTAAACTTGAGACAATGGGTTTTTAGTTATTGGGATTTTAAAAATTAAAAAATAATTTTTTTTTCAAAAATAGATGGCGCTCCTTTATAAAATAACGCGTTTTGTTAAGATTATTATTTTTTAAACTTTTTCTATTTTTAAACATAAATAGCAAGATTTTCCATCATTAATATCATGAAATGAGATTATTTAGCTGCGGTTATAATCATTTTTTTCTTATAAAAAATTTTAATTTTCGAAAATTTATAAATTTTGTAGATGTAATAAATAAATAATTCATGAAAGATATTACCTATTTTCGGTTTTTCATTTAATTTAGTTTTTTTTGACGCCATGATAATTTCGTGTTGCGATAAATTATATGTACGCCCATTAGCCGTTGATAGGCTAATTATTGTTAAAATATTATTTTTTGGTATGAAAAGGATATCTTGTAAAGCTAGATAAACAAAAGAATTTGCTCTTCTTGTACAAATCCTAACTACCAATCGTTTTCATATGCATATGTTACATATCCTCTAATCTCATAGATTAACAGATCCTGAATCAAAGGATCCTCACGTGGATATACTATATTCTCCACAATAAATGTCTGCGAATTAGAATATAGTTTAGTGTTGAGTTTAGTTAAACAATTACTCGCCTTAAAATAATTATATAATTCTTTCAAATTATTAAGAACTAACCTTTTTTGAGCATTCACTCGTTCCCCTTTCCAATGCTAGATTATGCAATCTTTTTTTCCTGGTAATACCCTACTAACTTCATCACTGTAAAAAAATTTAAAATATCAACTGTTTTTTGATATATTTTTGCAGGCTTTCGATTTGGAGTTGAAAAAATCCCCTTTTCTTCTAAAATGATTTTGGAATTATATGCCATATGATTATGTAGCGTTGAATGTCGTTTATTTATCTAAAAATAAAAAAATATCAATTGCTGACCATTCTTCCTCCTAATTGAGGGGCAATTTCATATATTTGAGTAATATCATTATTATCTTTTGTACCCGATCCTGGATTGTTAATTATTATATCTATCCTTTTTTTATTCTTAATAGGAGATGTTCCACTTTCGTTAAGGTTATATTGATTGTATCTATTGATGTTGATGCTGTGTTGATGTTGATATTATTTACATATTAGCTATCATAATAGTTATATTTTATTTGTTTATGATAACCGTTTACGACATTTATTACAAATATAGTGTTCCGCCTCAATGTTTGGATATTGGGTCATCCACGTCATGACTTTATGCGGGTTCTTTTTATAATGAAAGTGTTTGGATTTTTTAAAAAAATTTAACGCATTTATATTTATACATTATAAATAATTTTATAAAGAAAAATAATTAATATCAAAATATTTGTAAAATAAAAATTAATTAATATTAGGGCAGGTGCATGAAAACTTGCTTTTATCTTTCAACAATTAATTATTATATTTTCTTGTAGGAGATATCGGAATCTTAACTATCTTTTTAGGAAATTTAATCATTTATTATAAAAACAACTAATTTTTACAAGTTATCAATATAATAATAATAATAATAAGTAAGCCTATCAAACGATCTATATAATATTTTTTCATAATAGTAATGCTAGAAAATCTTTGAAAAAAATAATAATCTTAAAAAAACACGCTATTTTATAAATTAGCGCCATCTATTTTTGAAAAAAAAATTTTATTTTTTGATATTTAAATCGTAATAACTAAAAAACCCATGCTGTCTCAAGTTTAAATTTTTTTTTATGAATAGATATAAGGTTAGAGAATAAAAAAATATTAAATTCAAAAAAATTTGGAAAGCAAAACACCTGGAGTTTTCATATTTAAAATTTATAACGTTAATCGCAACAATATTATTTCAAAACAATCCTTAATATTTAATAAAAGGCCTTTAATAGAGTTACAAAATGACATAACTTATATTTTTACATTATTTTTTAACTTATCTCCATTTTAAAAAATTGTATTTTCTGGAAAAAGCTCATTTTTGGAACTTTTGACCATTGAACTATGAGTACTAGGAGGCTAAAATTTTGGATTTAATGCTTTCTAATGATATTCTATCAGCATACAAAATTTTATCAAAATTTAAAAGGTAGGGCCAAAAAGTTATTGAATTGGTAAGGAATTACCCATTTAATGATTAAATAAATAACAAATTAATATATTCCCATGAATGGCTTCCTAAGGCCCATTTGCGGATGTTGATGGTTTATATAAATAAATGAAAATTACAAAAGAATAATTTCAACATTTGTAAGAACTTAGAAAAAATTTATCTTCATATTGTTAGTATCATTATGATAATTTACCATTTATTATATAAATAATTTTATAATAAATATTAAAAAATATGTAATTTTTATTACTATTATTATTAATAATTTTAGGTTCAGTTAAATGTTAATTTAAGTAAAATTATCCTGCACATAGATTATAAAAGTATGATCCTTTCTTAATAATTGTAAAGTAAAACTAATAAATGATAATTAATTATATTGTGTAAATACACATAACTCACAAAAAGTATTTTATATTACTTAAAAATCCAACAAGGTAAAATAAAATATTAGAGGTATGTAGGTTTATAAAGTTTGTATATAAAATAATTAATCAAGTAATAATATCATCATTATAGACAAGTGAAAAAAATCATAAAAAGACTGAAAGGTTTTCTGGGCCCCACTTTATATATACTATATCTTAGAGTCAAATTTATTATTAGCTTTTATATTTCAAAATATTAAATAAACTCTTTAGTTACTTTAACTGTTATTTTAAGATTTTATTATTTTAAAATTATGACAGCTTTTACTAAGAGTTTAAAAAAAACATGACAAACTATTTAAAAATGCCACAAGTAAACTTAAAAAATGATGTATAAAAATGTGTTGAAATAAATTAGATATATTGGGGTCTATGTGAAGCTTTAAAACATAATAACTTGTGAACTACCAAATAAAAAATTATTTACAGATATCTAATTTAACTAAAAATATTAAGTTAAGCAGAAAATAATATGAAAAGAATTTTAAGTAATAATGTTTTTTATATTACTGGTTCATCACCCTATGATATGACAGGTTAAAAGAAGTTTTTCATATCTCTTGTAAAATTTTAAAAAAGGGGTTACAGTTTTATGAGATTGACAATATGCAATATTTTAAAAGATGTGTCCCATTTAGCAAAATGAAAATATAGACTACTCTAATCTAGTTACCTTTTAAAATCTGCTCATCCTTGAATAAGGCAAGGAATTAAGATAATGGTATCACATTTCTCATAAGAATATTGAAAATCCTATTCCCTTAGTATAAAAAATTAATTAAGATAAAAAGTGATTTTAATTATTCTTCTAAAAAAATAATCATTAGCAGTGAACTATTAAAACCTACTTAATTATATGTAATTTTAATAAAACATAATTTTTGGAACAATAAAACTATCTTGTAATATGAATATTTATAAATTTTAATAATAGCAAGAAATATACATACAAAATCAAATTACCTAATAAGACAGGATAAATAACAGACCAAATCTTACCAGAGAGTATTATATATACTACTATTTTATATAAACTGAACGGATTTTGATAAAATGTCATAGTCTATTTATCAAATTATTAAAATACCGCCAAACGTACATAATCATTTATAGTAAAGGCGGTGAACGCTGCGTTATTTATTAGATTGATTAAATCATGTTTGAAAATTAAATTCTTGAAAATATAAATTTACGTGATAAGTGATATTAAACATATATGCTAGTATACTAAAGTAGAATATAAATAACCTTTATCATATCTAAAAACTATAATATAAGACCAGTACGAAAAATTGATTGATATTCGGACTGCTAGATGATTCGTTTAGTCAGCATATCCGACTGATGAGATTTTTATATTGTTCATACAGGAGATCAAAGAACACTTTGATCCGAGGTATGACGTAAAAAAAATTTTGTCGGATAATTATTTATACTGAAACTCTGTGACTCATTACCAGTGTCTACATGCATGGCCGGGGTGGGTAGGAGATAAATGTCTCCAAAATATATTGGTATTTAGAGGAGGGGGTGGTAGGTATGGTTCCACGTCATTACAGAGAAACCATTATAGAGAATGTATTTTACAAATAAACTTTTATTGAGAAAACAAAAATAGAGAATGCACTTATACAGAGAAAACAATTACGTTTATAGAGAAAGTTTTATATAGAGAATGACGTTTATAAAGAATGCACTTATAGAGAAAACAATTATAGAGAATGTCGTTTATAGAGAATAATTTTATAGAAAATAATTTTACAGATAATGATTTTACAGAGAATGATTTTACATAGAATTATTTTATAGAGAATGATTTTATAGAGAATGATTTTACAGAGAATGATTTTATAGAGAATGATTTTATTGAGAATGTATTTTATAGAGAATTATTTTATAATGAATGTATTTTATATAATTATTTTATAAAGAATGTATTTTATAGGGATAAATTTTATAGAGAATTATTTAGTGAATGTATTTTATAGAATTATTTTATAGGGATAAATTTTATAGAGAATTATTTAGTGAATGTATTTTATAGAATTATTTTATAAAGAATATTATTTTATAGATTTTATAAAGAATTTTATTTAAGAGTATGATTATATTATAAAAAATGTTATATATAGTCATAGAAAAATAAATTACAGTATTTGACATAATAAAATATGTTCGAATTACCTTATATAAGAGAATAATTGGGTAGTTTTTTAATTATTACAATCGGTACAGAAAATTATTTGTTTATCTTTGCACAAGGTTTTTCGATTATTAGATGAATTAATGGTAGAACAAAATTTTGGCATGATTTGTAAGGAATTTTACGAATTTTATTTTTAAAAATAAGTATAAAATAAAATAGATAGTGTTGTTAAGTGACTTTAGCAATGTAATGCAACTAGTTATGTTAATAGTTAAAATTATAAATATAACAAGTTACAGTTAATAGTTTTCTTTTTTTAAATATAATTATTCACTAGTTACAATTATCTTTAGTGGATAATATATTCAAGGCTAGCCGAATCGATTAAATTACCTTAAATAGAATATATTTATATTAATATAAATTCATTGGCTAAGACTTAAATCAGAGACCTCGGGCCGGGCCGTATTTTTAAATTTTTAAAATATACCCGGGCCGGGCCTGAAATTTTTTTTAAAAAAATACCCGAGCCAGGCCGGGCAAGGCCGTATTTTTTTAAAAAATTTATACAACATGAATTATTATATTCGTCAATTAGATATAGTTATAATGATTATATATAGTTATGATTAATATAATATTTGGTGAAAGTTAACACTAGCTACCACTCATAGTATCTATTACATAATAAAATTATAGTTTTCCTGCTATGGAATAAATACGCAAAGGATTAAATACATTATTATATAATATTTAATATATGTTATATTTTTTATTAATTAAAATATCATTTTTATTTTTTTTATAAATACATAGTATATTCTCAAAATACTATTTACACAAATTTTTTATAATATCAATTTGTAATATATTAAATATCTGTTTAGAATAAAAAAATATGTTATAGTGTTGTTAAACGGCTCGTTTTGATCCGATTTTAAAAAACGGCTAACTCAATTTTTTATCCAGAAAAATATTATGCAAGCCTGAAGATTTTGCTCATAGAAGGAGCAAAGGTCTAGACATATAGTATAGAAATTTCAAGGCTTAGTCAATATTTTTCTGGCAAAAATATTGAGTTAGCCGTTTTTAGAAATTGGCTCAAAACGAGCCGTTTAACAACATTAGCTAATATACTTGCTTATTAAATGATAATAAACCGTTTAATTGCGAAAGCTTGGGACCGAAATATTTAAAAATTTCGCAATTATCCGATTTTTCGCAATTATACGATTAAAATTCAACAATTTATTTATTAAAAATCAGTTTGTGTTTTTTATAAAGATATTTATCATCTATATATATTTTAATCATATAAGCCATCAAACTTTGCAATAAATACAATTTTTAATTAATGTAACCAACTATATATTTAATTTGAATAAGTTATGTAACGAATAAAAAAACTAAATTTTAAAAATTTATCTTATTTGTTGAAACATATGATCATAGATCAATCAAATAATATTAAAATATCTGAAGCACTTGAAAGTAATGTGATATATTTTGATATATATATTTATATTTTCTCTAGATCTAGACATGATTATAGACAGAAAGGAACAAAGAAAACAAGACTTTTAATTATAAAAAGATTGTAATTATTTATAGCATTATAGTTGTTAATAAATTATTTTTTATTGAATAAAATTATAATTAAATTTGTTTACTTGATTTTATCTCATTTTTTATTTAAGATATGTAAGAATTAAAGCAAAAAAAAGCTTTTGTGAAAGATAATAACATTTTTTCCTTTACAATACCCTAATATTTATTTCCATTAATTTTAACTACTTTTGTCATTTTACCTTCATTAAATTTACTGAAATATAATTTTACACAAATATATTATCGCTTTTTAAATTCTAATTTATTATTAAAGCCAAATTTTAAAATATTTTGCCTAAAAAATTGGAAACAATAAGATTAATTTAAAAGAATTTAAGTTTATTAAGTGTTTTGTTTTCATTCACATGATATTTGATTTAAAATCCTGTGCCTATTCAAATCTTATGAATTCTAATATTATAAATGTAAATGTATTAACAGACCATGCTGGAATGAAAGTTTATTAATGCTTTATAACATAAGATTTTATTTGAACTAATTTTATTATACATACATCACAATTATTATAAAGTAATGTAAGATTTAATAAAAATATTTTGTGATAAGAGTTTGGCTAGACTCTGGAGTAAATAATTCTTTTTCCACTATATTCTCTAGCTTTCTTAGTGAATCTTGATCCCTTAGATGTTTATGAGCATATTCAATAAAAGTATAATAACCATTAAGAGCCTGGTTTTTTGTAATTAAATGATCAGATATCTCTAGGTTCCCTTCTACATTCTCGGAGCTTTCATAACCTTCTATAAAAAATAAGATTAATTAAAATTTTAAGTAATTAAACCTTCCAACTCTAATCTTATCTGATTACAAATATCCTGATCATCTAAAATTCCATGGCAGCTAGCATCATCATCGTGTAACGCATATTCTTCAAATATGGGATCAAATTCATCTTCTTCGTTGTCAGTTAATGCTATATCATCCTCCGATTCCCAATCAAATGCCATAGACTTATCAAAAAATTTAGCTTCAATAAAACACTTTATGATTGTGGTACTTGTCACCTCACCCCATGCAAATTTTATAAGATAGAGGCTATCATAAAGTGTAAATCTTTTATAAAAAGAGGTGGTGTCATTTCCTTCCATCAATGTCATCATTTTTCTCATGATACCCTTTCTATAATGACATTTAAAGGATCTAATTGCACCCATGTCCAAAGGTTGAATTAATGATGTTGTATTTGCTGTTAAAAAAATTAATTTTATATTGTTAAATGTTAATTTTGTTTTGTGACAAGATGCATTGTCACAAAACAATAAAATTTTCTTCTTTAATGAGGAATCCCATTCTTTAAGAATATCTTCAAAAATTGAGGTTGTCATCCAGCTGCTTTTATTGGAGTAGTATTTAACTGGTAATTTTTTATTTTTAAAGCACCTAAGGTTTTTAAATTTCCCTACAACATATAACTTTTTATCAGATCCATCCCCATTTATGATAAATAGAACTGTGACCTTTTCCTTGTCTGGTTTGAAGCCCAGTGGTTGAGTTCCACTAAATTCCATTGTGCCCTTTTGTAATGCTCGGTAGTATAGTCCTGTCTCATCACAATTGTAAATATTACTCCTTTGATAATCTTTAATCAGGGATGGGAGTGTATTTCTGCTCCATTCATTTGGATTAATAATATCTGCACTCCCCTTTTCATTGCAAACATTATGAAAATTTATATTCTGTCTTTTCCTAAATCTCTGCAACAAGCTGCTATTAGGAATGCCTATAATTTATATATATATTATAAAAACTTATAATTACCTTCATTGAATGTTTGGCTAAAAAACATAGCTTTTTCTAACATCACTGGCCCATTTAGACTGCAATTTTTACTTCGCATTTGGGTAATCCAAACCAATAAAGCTGCTTCTGTCTTTGGGTAACAACTCATTCTAACTCTTTTAGTTGTAGGAGGTTTATTCCTTAGAAATTGTGAGCATAGATTTTCTTTATTCGCTATTAAACGGTAGATTGTCGAGACGTGGCAATTGTAATTTGATGCTAATTGTGTTTTTGATGTAGTGTTTAATTTATCAATTATTTCTTTTTTATGCTTCAGGGTTAATGTTTGGAATAATTTTTTTACCATTTTTATATTAATTTCTGGCGTGGTAATGAATGAATGAATGAATGAATGAATGAATGAATGGAAAAAGGTTAAATAAAAAAAATGATGAATAATTTTTTTCGATAAATTTTTTTTATTTTTTCACTTATCCGATTAAATTAACGTTATTGTTATATAAATGGGGCCTGAAAAATTTTGCAATTATCCGATATTTCGCAATTAACCGATTAGCAATTATAAATGTAATTTAACATTATACCATAGTAATTATTATCAAAATCGCGGGGTTTTTTCGCATTTAAAAGTTTTTGCACTTAAGCGATATGCAATTAAACGGTTTTGACTGTACTCGCCGAAAAATATGATAAAATACGAATTAAATAATTTTTGTATATACCAGGTCGAATATAATTTTAATTTCGAGCCGGGCCTAAAAAATTTTTTTTTAAATATCCGGGCCGGGTCTAAAATTTTTAAACCCGGGCCGGGCCGTAAAAAACTTTTGAAAATAAAATTCGGGCCGAAAATTTTTTAATCTGGGCCAAACCGGGCCGTACAATTGATACCTCTGCAGGTCTCTGATTTAAATCATATAGTAAAAGAATATAAAAAATTTTTACAAATTCAAATTTAATTATATTTATTTGAATTAAGTAACCAGTTACCTTTGGCAGTTACTTTCTATAAAATCTAGCCAGCTATAGTTACGATTTTGTAAATGCAACTAGTTATAAATATTTTTTAGCAAAAGTGTAGCTGTTAATGGTAACCACTTAATTTGACATAATTAATGTAGAGATTTTCATTTATAAGCTTTTTTTATCTTCAGAAAAATTTATTTAGTTCTTACATATATTATTATTCTTCCTAAAAATTTTCAATTATAGATGAGACACACCGATAATCCATTCTTAAGTTAAAAGTTATTTGTCACTAAGAGATAAACAAATTTTGACATGATTTATAAGGAATTTTACGAAATTTATTTTTAAAGATAAGAATACAAAATAAAATATATAGTGTTGTTAAAAGTTACTTTGGCAATGTGACTTAAAGAATATGTTTAATACTATTTGTATATGAAGTTTTTATAAGATAAACCTTGATAATATACTGAGTTTAGCAATATTCATTTCGAAATATCAAATAAATTTTTATTCATAAAAAATCCAAATAAACATAGTATAAATAATATAACAATATAAAAAATACAAATATGATTAAATTAAACCTTTAAATTTAAATTAAGGGATAAGGCCCTTAAATAATCCAGCATGGTTCTTGAATGAAAATCTTCAACAATTAGAAAAATCCTTTTGGATCTTTCGCGATATTCTTTCTTTGACAGCGGAGCCAATAATCCTAAAGAATATTGTAACCATTCAGGCTATCTTCGTCTTTGAGAGCGAAATATTAAAATATAATATAATATAATTACTAACTCTTTATAAATTTTCAGATCGTTGGATGATGGGAACTTATATGAGACTAAAAACTTTGATGCCAGTCCTCTACTAAATTATTTGTATTAGGTTCACGAGATAGTGTCGATTCGTAGCAATTCCATAGAGAAATGCTAAATATTGGCTATTTCCTCTCCATCGCTATTCCAATCCACGTCTCTTCAGAGTATTCTATCAAAGAGAGAGAATATCCTTTTTTTTGATAAAATTTAGAGGCACATAATTCCTCGAATCCATGAATTACATCCTCAATTGGTATATATTAGTGACATTAACATTTTTATGTACATAGCAAAATTTGTTTCGGTTTTGTATGCATTACAAATTAACGGATTTTTTTGAACCGTACGCCATATGCATTGAGACATATGAAACAGGCATCCGCGCAAAAGTAACTGGAATTTATAAATATATTTCAATAAATATAATTAAATAACAGAGTTGTTAAAAGATCAAATCAAAAGATCGCCGATCCTGGATTCGATCCTAAATTTGTCAATTTTCTCGGATTTAAGATCCTGACCTTAAATTGTGGATCGTGTTAGAGATCATTTTTTTAAATATTTGATCCCGATCCTTTTAAAATTATTTTTTTACTTAAAAAGCAATAAATAAAATAAAAATTTTGAAAATTAAATTAACATATTATCTTTAAAAAAAATCTATCTACATCATGTTTTATCTATCACCATTCCACCAGATTTTATATTTCAACAATTTCCCAAATTTTTTGTAAGAACAAGTTATATTTATTTATTTTTTTTTTTTCTTTAGCTTTCACCTTTTCTGGTGGTAAGCTCCTTCAACATCTCTCTCCACTTTATGTTATTCGTACAATCTATTTTATACTTCTTTATATTGGCTCTAACTTTATGGCCCCATTGAAGTTTTGGCCTTCCTCTTTTACGTTTGCCCATCACTTCCAATCTTTCAACTTTATTTCCTATGTAGTTCATAGGCCTTCTCATTGTGTGCCCATACCACCTAAGTCTGTTTACCATTAACTTAGTCTTAATGGGCACTACCTTTAAACTATTTAGTATTCTTGTACTGCGCACCTTATCCTTTCTTGTTACCCCAGCAATCATCCTCAGCATTCTCATCTCCATAGTTTGTAGACTTCTCTCGTCTGATTCTTTGGTTGGCCATGTTTCCGAACTATATAGAATAGTTGGTTGTACTATGGAACTGTAAATTTTTCCCTTTAATTTGTGTGGGATTCTTTTGTCAAATAGCACTCCAGATAAAGATCTCCACTTTAACCACCCTTGATTAATCTTATTCTTTATCTCTTTTTCTATTGTGCCGTTTGTTTGTATAGTGGAGCCCAAATATTTGCAGCTTTCAATTGCGGATATCTGCCAATCATTTATATCAATACTCTCCGTTTCATCTCCTCCTATCACCATATACTCCGTCTTTTCTCTATTTACTTTTAATCCGTGCGTTTCTAGGATATTTATCCAATTCACTAACCTTTTTTTCATTTCATCCTTGGATTCGGCAAGTATTACAATATCATCTGCAAATATCATATTCCACGGGACTGTTTGAGGTATAGACTGTGCTAATACATCTATTACTGTAATGAAGAGAAGTGGGCTGAGGACCCTTGATGAACTCCTTCGGCTACTGTGAAGCCTGCTGAAGTACCTGTTGTGCTACGGACCATTGTTGTATGTCCCATATACATATCCTCTATTATTCTTATATATTTTTCGGGAACTTTTTTGTGGCGTAGCGCCCACCAGATAAGTTTTCTTGGGATTCTATCGAAGGCCTTTTCTAGATCGAGAAAGACCATGTGTAGCTTTTTGTTCTTTTCCCTGTATTTTTCACTCATTTTCCTAATTGCATGGATAGCATCGGTTGTTGATCTTCCAGGCATAAAGCCA
This sequence comes from Gordionus sp. m RMFG-2023, assembly GCF_954871325.1. Taxonomy (NCBI): domain Eukaryota; kingdom Metazoa; phylum Nematomorpha; class Gordioida; order Chordodea; family Parachordodidae; genus Gordionus; species Gordionus sp. m RMFG-2023. The sequence goes on from NC_088776.1 coordinate 27,970,709, forward strand.
AACTGTGTCTCTCCTATTTCGATTATATCTCTTAATCTTTTTTCTATTATTTTTTCGTATAGTTATATCTCTTAATCTTTTTTCTATTATTTTTTCGTATAGTTTTAGACAGTGTGACATTAGTTTTATGCCCCTGTAATTTTGACAATTGTGTGGATCCCCTTTATTTTTGAAGATAGGAACTAGATAGCTCTGCCTCCATTTTTGGGGAACCTCTTCATTTCCAAGTATTTTATTGTTCAGATTTGTGAGGAGATGTATTCCATCATCTCCTAGTGCTTTAAGGCTTTCTATTGGAATATCGTCTGGACCCCTAGCTTTGTTGTTTTTCATATGCTTGAGGCATGTGATTATGTACAAGGTTTTGACAAGGGGAGTGTTCGTCGAGATGCAATATGTGGGAATTAAAGTTGAGAAGCTCCTGAAAATATTCTTTCCATCTATTCATTATTTCTTTTTCCTTTATTATCAATTTCCCATCTTTATTTTTGATTACTTTCGGAGCTCCGTTTATATCCCTAGAGTTCTTTTCTCGCTGTTTGGCTAATCTGTATATTTTATTTTGCCCTTCTTTGGTATGTAGATCTTCGTACATGTCATCGTATGCCATAGATTTGGCCCTAGCCACCGCCTTTGTAGCTAATCTCTTGGATTTTTTGTATCTTGACTTGTCATCTGCATTTTTGGATTTGTACCATATTTTATAAAGGGCTTTTTTCACCTGTATAGTGGTTTGTACCTCTTGATTCCACCACCATAGTTCTTTGTGTGATTTGTTGCCTCCTTGTCAAGCCTAGCGTCGATTTTGCAGTGTCTATTAATCTGGATGAAAGGTCTATCCATATTTTTTCACTGACTTGTGAGGAATCTATTGTTTCAATGTTTGCATTGATTGCAAAGGCATCTGTCATTGTTTTTAATTTGCCCCATTTGATGCATGGTTCCAGTTTTATCTTGTTTTGAGTGGATTTATTTGAGATGTGTAAATCCATGACTAGTAGCTTGTGTTGTGCGGCGATATCTTCTCCTGGGATGACTTTGCAGTCTATTACATCTTTTAATATTCTGCGAGAGATTAGTATGTAATCTATCTGTGTTTTCCTTGTACCACTTTCGTATGTTATTAAATGACTATCCTTTTTCCTATAGTAGGTGTTGGTTAAGGCAAGGTCGAAGGCTGGCGCAAATTTCAGTATATGCTCTCCTTCATCATTTCTTTCTCCATATCCAAAACCACCATGATGCCTTTTGTAGCTATCTCTTGCTTTCCCCACATGCGCATTTAAGTCACCACCAATTATGACTAGGTCATCCTTAGGGATTTCCATTACAGCTTCATCGAGGATACTAAAATCATCTTTCTCTTCTTCTTTGCAACCCGTTTGAGGAGCATATAATGAAAGGATGTGTAGTATTGATTGACCAATGCAGAGTTTTATCTTCATTAGTCTATCAGAGATCCTGTTGACTTCTACAACTGAGGAGGTTAGATCTTGGCTGAGGATGATGCCGACACCGTTCCTATTGCTAACAAGTCCATTATAGTACAATTTATACCCATCTCCAATCATCAAAGTTTTCTGTCCTTTCCATTTCGTCTCTTGTATGCACGCTATATCAACTTTTCTCCTGTTCAACATTGATGCCAATTCTCTCGTCTTACCTTTAAGCGTCCCAATATTCAAACTTGCCAGTCTTGTCTTCTTTGCTTTGACCTTTACTTTATTTTTCACAGGATGGAGGTCTACACCCTGCGCGTCGCATGGAGGGAACGCCCTAGCTTTCATATTCATATTTTCATTTGTGTCCTTCATTTTGTTTATTGGACAGGTATCCTTAGCACCCGGCTGTCCAGGCCTGTCGGTGACCGGGGTGTCATCTCTAAGCTCCGAAATTCATCATACCATATGTCTTTACACATCAGTCATCGAAGAAAAACTTGAAAGTTTTTATGGTTCTTACCAGGATTGAACCCGCGTCCTTGTTCATGCTCGTGTTTCCAAGCCTACATCTTACCCATTAGGCCACCCCGGCGATAAGTTATATTTATTTATTAATCATAATATAAATTCTAGGTTTTAATAATGTCCTCCATTATAGATTTAGAAGATAATACATCTACTTCTATTGATGTGACAGCAGATATAAGTGAGAATGAGGATCTTTTACCATTTCATAATTTACGTAAGTATTTTACTTTTGTGAAACGGATGGAAGTAACCAATGATCTATGCAAAATGCTTTTTATGCACAAACAAAATATCTTCTTCAAAGATTAGAAGTTCAAACCTAAAGAGGCATTTAGAAGTAATTAATTTAAAAATACAATTTTTATTATTTGTGAAGATCATAACAATATGCATATAATAAAAATTATAGATTTCCTTCACTATATGATGACAGGAATATATTGGCATCAATAATTTACCCAAAATTTAAGCTCAATTGGCCTTTTATTGATCTACCACAAAATTTGTTGTTAAAGAAAGGTTAATTGCCCATTTAGAAAATATACAGGATCAATCATATGCAGATCCTTCAAATGAATGCATGGATCGATACCTTTTTTGGGAAAAACTCGTCACAAAATGCTCTTTCCATTAATAATTTTTTTTATTCTAATGATGATTCAGTGAATATTTTTAATAATTATGTTAATTTGAAAGAAACATTTATTGAATATAACACACCTTTACCATCAAATTTATACCATATTTATTTATTTTTTATATTAGTTAATTTTGTATCGATCAGAAATTTAAATAAGAAAAGGATCGTGATCGTGATCGCGATCCTTTTTTTTAATAAGATCAATCCTGGATTTCGATGAATTTATATTAATATAAATATATTCGATTTAACGTAATTTAATCGATCCGGCTAGCCCTGAATCTACTATGCACTTAAAATAATTGTAACTAGTGGCTAGTTATATTTAAAAAAAGAAAACTATTAACTGTAACTAGTTATATTTTCCCAAATTTAACTACTAACTTAACCAGTTGTATTACATTGCCAAATTAACTTTTAACAACACTATTTATTTTATATTGTACTTTAAAAATGAATTTCGTAAAATTCCTTACAAATCATGTCAAAATTTTACCAATAATTCATCTAATAATCGAAAAACCTCGCTTATATAAGGTATAATTATAATATTTAAAATAAAATACTCTAACTTTTTTTTCTTATAACTATTTATAACATTTTTTTATAAAATATTCCTATCTTTAAGTAAAATTCTTTATAAAATAATTATCTATAAAATACATTCTTTATAAAATAATTCTTTATAAAATACATTGTTTATAAAATAATTCTCTATAAAATCATTCTCTGTAAAATCATTCTCTATAAAATTATTCTCTATAAAATTATTCTCTGTAAAATCATTCTCTATAAAATTATTCTTTATAAAATCATTCTCTATAAAATTATTCTCTATAAAATCATTCTCTGTAGAATCATTCTCTATAAAATTATTCTCTATAAAATCCTTCTCTATAAAATCCTTCTCTATAAAATCCTTCTCTATAAAATCCTTCTCTATAAAATCCTTCTCTATAAAATCCTTCTCTATAAAATAGTTCTCTGTAAAATCATTCTCTATATACGACATTCTATATAAATGACATTCTCTATAATTGTTTTCTCTATAAAAAATTCTTTGTAAAATACATTCTCTATAAAATAATTTTCTATAAAATAATTATATATAATCGACATTCTCTATAATTGTTTTCTCTGTAAAATTTCTCTATAATTGTTTTCTCTGTAACGAAGCGATACCGGTAGGTATTGGTATATGTTTGAGGGTAAATAATTTTTTGAGGGAGTAGGCATCATAGGCGTAGCCGGGGGGAGGGGAGGTCAAGGGAAATCTCCCCCCTTCAGAAATTTATCACTTTTGTGAATATCATTTTAAGCTACTAAAAAATATCACCCTTAATCCTCCCCCTACTCCCTGACTCCCAAAAATGTATGCATAAACAATAATTTGGAAGAAAGAAGTAAAAGTTGATATTTTTTTATATAAAACTAATCAATAATTTATACATTTTTGGAAAAAAGCATTTATATATAAAAAAAAGTGAACCAAAAATGTTTAAGAAATGGAATATAAAAGAAAAAAATGAAATGTATTAAAAGTATTAATAATAGATCCATAAAATTAATAAATAATATAATATATGAAATATATTTTTTTATAAAGTGAGTAATTTTAATTTATTTATCTTCAATGACATATATATGTCATTGAGTATATCTAATTTTATCAATTATCATAAGACAATCAAGTAATTTTTACCAATTTAGCGAATTATATATTTTACAGAAAACTATAAAATATTGATAAGGACATCAGAAAATATCTTTTAAAGACATTGTGGGATGAATAATGTGAAGATTAATTTTAAATATCGTTTATATTTAAAATAAATATTGGCGTTAAATAATTAAATGTAAATTGTTGCTATATTTATTATCAGAGCATTGATTAGTAAAATTTGTTAAAATATTAACTGTAATATATTCGCCAACTGTCAAATACGTCTGTAAAAGTGGAATTTTACCTAGTATTTTGTAACTAATTCTATATAATAGAGAAATATCAACTATATGTCTACTTTTTATAATTAAATTTCTTATACTTGTTTGGAATAAATTATTACCTTGCTATTTTATTAATGTATATACAAGTAATTTATTATATTTTATAAAAATTAATAAAAATATATTTCATATTTGTTCCAGGCTTATTTTTTTTTATTAAAATAATCTTGTAAAAAAATTTTATGACTATATATAGATTAAGGTAACCCGGCCGAAGGCCTTCCTAAAATGGAATCTGGGGGGAAGCCCCCAGTAATTTTTTAATTCCCCCCCCCCTTAGGAAAATCCTGGCTATACCTATGCTAGTAGGCATTAATTTTTTGGGGGTAGGTATTGATTTTTGGAGGGTATTTTTTGACTTAAATTTAGTGCTGTAAAGTAACGTCGTTATCTTTTTTGATAAAGGAACGCCATTCGTTACCTTCTACTAGAGCTAACTAGTAACGGTAACGCAAAACGTTTCTTGAAAAATATATTTTATTGTACAATAAAATTAACTTTATTTATTTTTTAATATAAATAATTTATGCCCAGTTTTTAATTCATATCGACCACCATTCCTTCATTTTTATTTTAAATTCTCGTTGATTTAATTAATATTCAATTAAAATTCAAAGTAAATGTTAGTAATAATATTATTATTCTATTTTATAATTTATTTTAAGAATATTATGTCCATAGTACTTATTTCTTCAGAAGAAGATGATTTATCACTTCTGGCCTCAATTTGAAACATATTTTACATCAATTAAGAAAATTAAGGGTATAAAGTCTACACTTTTTAAATATAAATTATGTACTACTTAAATATTTCAACCTCAATGTCCAGCACTTCAAACTTTATGAAAGTAAAAAGATGAATTAGTATATTATTATTAAATATTTTTCTAATAATAGAATATTAAATCATGGGTATAATCTATTAAAATAATCCTCAAAAAATGTCAATCAAATTTAGCCCAATAATTTTTTCTTTTAAAAAATATTTATCCAATAAAAATGATTATAGCGTAATCGGTCCAATGGTTAATCATCATACCAACTCAAAATTTATTCAATTTAGCTACCATTAATAACATATTTTACCATCTTCATAAGGTTAAATCTTTTATAGTTATTATTTAATCATATAATTTTTTTAAAATAATAAATTCATACTACGAAAATCAACTTTTATATACTCAACCTACAGAAGACGTTAATATATTGGGCTGCAGGCTAAATATTCATTTTTCATTAAAATCAAAAAAATCTGTTTAGATAATTAAGAATGAGTCTTTTAAAATAGCTTTAATGAAATTTAAACTTAAATATAGGCTGAATAAAGGAGAGTTTTAATGTCACAATATGTCTCTCGGAATTTAGGAGTAAAACAATTAATAAAATGTTCTCGAAATTTGTTATCAAAAGTATTTTTTGATAATATCCATGTTAGGAAGAGGATTCTGAATATAATACGAATGACATGCTATTTTGACTTCCCATTTAATACTTAATCCTAATTGCTATGTATACCTAATAAATTAAGACCCTGGATTTTGACCCATGGCAATTATTTTTGCTAATAAACTTCTTAATAGCCAATTGCAATGGGATGGATCAAAACAGAGTTTTTGTGACACAATCAGGTCGATCCTATATTTGATAGGAGGTTTTTGTTTAGGCTGCATCCAATATGTTTTGAAAAAATCCTTAAAATTTTAAAATTTTCATAAATTAACAACAAAACACTTTCTTCACATTTAAATTAAAAAAAAATTAAAATATTCAAATTGCTTGATATGATTCAATTATTAGTTATTAATTAAAAGTTATGTAAATATTTTTGTATTTATTACCTTTCAGTTGTTAAACTTTGTATTAATATTTGATAATGGTTATATTTAAATTTTATTTATATACTTAATAATACATTTATGTTGTAAATAATTGTATCAATATTTAATAAACAATTGGAAAGCCATTAATAACTTTTTAAAGATAATTTTTCCATAAAATTATTATATTTATTATATAATAAAATTGTAATAAAAATAATATAATATCTTTTAAAAGTAGGAATAGGAATATTTTTATTAATAACTATAGGGTTTACATTTTCTTTGTTGGCATTATCTTGATCTAGCTATTATTCAATAATAAATATCAAATAATAGTAATAAAATGTACAGAAATTATAGTATCATTAAAGGAATCAATAGACATATTTTGTTCAATACTATTTATATCATTAAGTGGGTTTGCATTTTATTAAGGTATGTAGCAGCCTATTAAAATATTTTAATTTTATATACAATAAAATAATTTCCAGATGTCAATTTTCATATTCCTAAAATAAAAAACTATTTTATAATTTTGTCTTTTAATATTTTACATTTGTCTGTTTTAAAACTTGACTCAGAATATTTCGTAATATCTTCAATATTTCCTTTAACCATATATATTGTTCAACATAAAGTTGATCCTTATTTTCCAGCACCTTTTAAAATAAATTATAATATAATTTTTTATTTTTACCAGATTTTGTTGGGTTAAAGAATATAATTTAGTAAATTTAGCCTTTACAGCTAAAAATTTCTTTTTCACTTTATCATAATTCAAGTTATATTTTTCCTATTTCCTCCCAAATTTTCCTATTTTCTACAGAATATCTAATTTTTAAGTCATTTTTGCACCAGAAGTTCCTGTGCACACTTATGCTTTCCATAAAATTATATTCAGAGACACTAAAAAATATATTAATATAAAAGGCTATAATTGTTTGGGTTAGTAAATTTATAAAAATTAACAGCATTAAAAATTGTACTTATTAATTTTTTTATAAAAATTTCACAAATGAATAAATTTTTATTGGAATTTGTTTTTTTAAATTATTTTCTAAAAAAAAATAAATTTTTATAAATACCGAAAAATGAAATAGGACACTATTTAATTTTTACATTAAAAATAGCTTATGTTAATTTTTTCTTAAAATTTATTTATTTATTTAGATTTTGGACACATCCTTAAAAGAGTATTTATGAAGATCTTAAAAGTATTTAAATGATTTTTTTGAGCTAAGTGTAGGTTTTATATGAAATTCATGTGTATATTCAGAGTTGTTAAAGGATCGAATCAAAAGATCGCCGATCCTGGATTCGATTCTAAATTTGTCAATTTTCTCGGATTTAAGATCCTGACCTTAAAATGTGGATCGTAATCGCGATCATTTTTTTTAAATATTCGATCCCGATCCTTTTAAAAATTATTTTTTTACTTAAAAAGCAATAAATAAAATAAAAATTTTGAAAATTAAATTTAAATATTATTTTAAAAAATATGTATCTCTACATCATATTTTATCAACCACCATTCCACCAGATTTTATATCAATTTCCCAAATTTTTTGTAAGAACAAGTTATATTTATTAATTATATTATAATATAAATTCTAGGTTTTAATTATGTCCTCCATTATAGATTTAGAAGATGATATATCTACTTCTATTGATGTGACAGCAGATATAAGTGACAATGAGAATCTTTTACCATTTCATAATTTACGTAAATATTTTAGTTTATGTAAAACTGATGGGTAATTAATTCTTTTAAAAATACAATTTTTATTATTTGTGAAGATCATAACCATATGCATATAATAAAAATTATAGATTTCCTTCACTATATGATGACAGTAGGCATCAATAATTTACCCAAAATTTCAGCTTAATTGGCCTTTTATTAATCTGCCACAAATTGTTGCTAAAATACAGGGTCAACCATATGCAGATCTTTCAAATGAAAGCATGGATCGATACCTTTTGTGGGAAAAACTCGTCACCAAAATGCTCTTTCCATTAATATTTTTTTTAATTCTAATGATGATTCAGTGAATATTTTTAATAATTATGTTAATTTAAAAAAAAACATTTATTGAATATAACACACCTTTACCATCAAGCGCTCCTGTAGAGCGCTTGTTTTGTAAAGCTAAACATGTACTTAATGAAAAACGTGGTTGTTTAAATGATGATAATTTAAAAAAATTTTTATTATTAAAGGCTAATTTAATTATAAATAAATATATTCTAATTGATATTATTGATTTACAATAAATTAATAATAGATTTTATCTGAACATCATTGGCGTACGCAGCGGGGGGAAGCAGGGGGACAGACCCCCCCCCCCCCCAAAGCTAAAAAATGCAGATGCCGGGTATATTTTTCAAAAATGTTTTTGTTTAGAGTGATGTGCAGATTTAATTTAAAACATATCCATATTTTTTAATTCGTTTGTAAATAAAAATTTTAACTTGTAAAAATTGATAAGAATATATAAATATGTTATTTTAACAACTTTTTACAAGTCAAATAATTTTATTTTCAAATAAATTAATAAATATTGAAATGTTTTGAATTAAATTTACACTATATTAATTTATATTTGTTAATATTTATTCCTATCTCATATTAAATATATATTTAATTACATTTATTATCACATTCATCGCTAAGTTTATCAATTAATTTCGATTTCAAGTTATCCGGCGTAATATTATCTTACTATTTTCAAATTTTTAGTGGCGTAATATTTATCTACCATTTTTAAATTTCTAGTCAAATAATAATTGAAATTCAAGTAGAAAGAAATTGCAACCTTGTTTTACGAGATAGAGTCTCCGCCATCAAGCAGTAACAGCTTTTATGGAGTTAGAAGAGCCGATTATTTGCTATTACTGACATATCACAATGGCCTGAAAGAAATTTTTCCTTAGAAGCAAGAAAATTATTGGATTCAATGCTTATTCCAAATTTTATTTCTCATTAGAATGTACAACTATTTTATGTATTACTTTTCAAAAACATGATGACTTGATTAAGAAGATGAGAATAGCGGAGAGCATTTTATTAGAATTCAAGGAAATTAGGGCTAATGTTTATGAAGAATTTCATATTTTATATGTTATTGTTAAGTCAAAAGCAGGGCTATACGTGTTTAATATTTGTCTCACTCGACTTGCAGCAAGGCAAGCTCATAGTTAAAACATTAATATAGGATCATTAGAAGAGTATATCTTAGATACAAATACATTTATAAACCAGCACTTACCAATCTGAAAATATTATTTCCATAAAAGCCTTCCCAACCTTTTTCAGATGGTTATAGAAAAAAAATATATTTGTTGGATTTTTATCATGAAGATGTTAAAGTATCTTATGATGCCTTATTAGCTGAATAACTATGTTTATAAGATTAACTATGGTTGATACAGTCCTAAAAAATGCTATGGATGCTCTGCATTATTTCAAACACATTTTAGATTATATTCCCAATGTATTAAAAGGGTTTATATATATTAGCAACTCTTCCCAATAGTAAACTAATGAGAGAACATTCTCTTTTTTAAGAAGAATAACAGAGCCCTGCAGAGGTACCATTTGCAGGGCACGACCAGGATTTTTCCGGCTAAGCTCAATTTTTAGTCCCGGCCCGGCCTATTTTTAAATAAAATTTTCAGGCCCGACCCGGATTTTTTTAAAATAAATTATATTTATTTTGATTTTTATAGCTACTAATAACGATTTCAAATATAGGCTGTTTTAAAATATACAGTCCAGCCCGGATATTTTTTTTAAAAAAATTCAGGCTCAGCCCGGGTGTTTTTTTAAAAAAATTTCGGGCCCGGCCATACGGCCCGGCCTGGGAGCCGGGCCTGCACGTCTCTGATACCAAGAAGTACAACTTTTGAAAGTAGATTGAAAGGTTTGGATCTTTTGAATATTCATAGGCATTTGACAACAAGCAAGGATGAGATAAATGAAAAATTAGCGCAATCCCAACAAAGATTGAATTTTACATTGTAAATATATAACTTACAAAATACAATTATTCCCTAAGCTTTTTGTGTATTAATTTATATTTCTAACATTTAAATTTTTTATACTTTATATATAAATTTGAAAGCTCAAAAAATTCAAATTTCTATTTTGGGTCATTTAAGTAATTCTTTATATATAATTTTTTTATAATTCACATTAATTTAAAAATGTGTAATAGAAATAGTTATTAGTCCTAATAAATTTATGCTTGATATTTTTAAAAAACAATAATATTTCTTAAAAAAATTTATTATACCCCCCCCCCCCCCCCAAGACCTAATTCCTGCGTACGCGCCTGCTGAACATTGTATATATATAATCCATACAAGGTAGTTTTAATAGTAAAAAAAATATAATATTAGTAAATCACAATTATATAAAGTTATTAATTCTTGCTATTTTTTACTGATTGAGATTCAAGTACATTTTAGCGTTAACATTATAATAGGCAGCAAATTGGCCAAAGTCTATTCTATGCATAGTGTTCAATTAGGGGGTTTCGGATATTGATATTTTACTATGTTTATAGCTAATCTTTGGCGTAGGTAGAATCCCTCGTCGGGATCCTCGGCCCTAGCAGAAATCCGTTTTCCCGGCTCTTTAAAGAAGGCCAGGACATGAGAGCCGAACGACGTTAGAATTGTGGCGATTAATGGTAGGAATGTATGATTAGCGGGAAGAGATGGCGAATATTTAGCTGGTTTATTCGCCTCGGCATCTAGTATGACATCTCTATTTATATTGGAATGGGCAAGAGGATCTATGCATAAGAAATCCCAGGTTAGAAATTCCCCCCTCTTCCAAGGGATCATAGTCCAACCATCGGGCCGCTTACCATCGGAATTGTAAAGGACAGTAGGTTCGAGGGTTGATGGGATGCCGGCGGATTTTAAGTTTGAATGCCTAATGAATCTATCTCTACAGCGCTTGCAGTGTAGAGAGTGAAGGCCTTTGGAGTTGACCGACGTTTAACAAAGGATACAGTGATAAGGCATTACCATATCGCGATTAAGTCTAAGACCTATGGTGTGACGTAGTTCATCATTGCTTAGGATCTGGTCAAGGCTTCGCGATGGGAAAGCCTCAAGAAATTCGTATCCACTACCTGTGGAAATGGAGAAGAGTAGAGAATGGTCCTCTGGTTGGCTCCGATTTAAGGAAAGCAACGGCCAACTAGAGGTTTATCCCAATCCTTCTGTAGTGCCGACGATGGAGGATCGACTAATGAGAGGGACTTCCATAGATCAATTGCCTGTAGGAGAAGGGGTCAGGATGTTTGGTGAGTTTTTGTATGATAGACTCGCAGGACAGGCGAGAGGATATGAACGCACTAACGGAAAGTAGGGAAGGTGATCTTATGCCAATGCCGCCGGATTTGATTGGTAAGGTAGCCTGTAACCATGATAATTCACCAAATTTAAGATTGTGTATATCTCCTGTAAGGCGTTTAATCTCCAGTTCGTGTGCAGCGAGGTTGACGTCATATTGAAAGATATAAAATTCTTGGAATTAGAATGTAGTTTTTTAATAAGAAGAAAGCTTGGTGAGCTGGGAGGCGAGATAGTGTATCGCGCATAAAGGATATCTCTCGTGAAATATCGGCAAAGAACTTTATAAATGACTCGTATTTATCTACTGGAGATCCGAGATGTGAAAAAGCGTTCAATGGTGTATGATTGAACATATATTGCGGTTAAGGTCAATGATCCCAAGAGGACAATATTCGCTTTTGTCTTAATTAACTCGAAGTCCCAAACTTTTCTCGCTGGATTTTATTATTTGGATTGCCTATATAACTTTAGACTGTGGGCGGCCTAGTATACCATCGTCAATATACCAGTTATGAAGATGCTTGCATTGGTCATTAATGTCTCGTATTAGACTATTAATGCCCAGACAGAACAAAAAGGAACCTAGAGGGTCACCTTGTTGTATCCCATCGCTTATTTATTTTTTATATTAGTTAATTTTGCATCGATCAGAAATTAAAAAGAAAAGGATCGTGATCGCGATCCTTTTTAAAAAAAATATCGATCCTGGATTTCGATCCTCTTTTTTTCAAAAGATCGTGATCGGGATTCGATCTTTTTAAAAGGATCGATTAACAAGCCTATGTAAATTTATAGTTCCTCATCATTAATTAAATAAAATACCATAATATATTTTTTGAAAAATCATTTTTATTATTATTCTAAACCTGGAGATAGAATAAATATCAAATCTTATTTTTATTATTTTAAGATAAATTATTTTATTCTCCAACCAACTTTTTCTTACTATTGTAAACAAGACAACAGACTAAAATTTTATTTTAAAAATTTTAATATATTTTAATAGAATGAAATAAAAATTATGGTAATTTAATTTTATTTTTCTTCGAATAATAACAAAAAAATATTCTTTTTAATTTTTTGTTTTTTAAACTAGTAATATCAGGATCTTTTTATAAAACCATACAATCAGTTAAAAAACTCTTAATTCCATTTACATAATACTTGAAAACGTTTTAAAGAAATATGCTGGGCGAATTGATTATTTTTGTTAATGTAATAATATATTTTTATCAATAATATAATAATCTAATACTAGCTATAATTTATTTTATAAGTTAAAATTCTAAGATTTTTATGTAAATAGATTAATATATTCTTAAACAATCTATTATCAAAAAAAAAATTATTTTTGACTAAAATGGAGATAGAATAACCTTTAACTCAGGTGACTAATATTTTAATGATTTAAAATGGTTTAACATTTCAAAAGATCTTCATGGGGAGGCTTCCCACCCATGGGGTGCTAGGTATAATATATTTTCTAAAGTGCCTGGGCCAGGATTGGGTTTTTGATAAAAAGCTTAAAAATATTTCATTTAAATTTAGCCTATTACACTGTGACTTGTGACTACCTTAAAAATATATTGCATTTTTTAATAAATTTCAATATTGCAAACAAATGATTGCCTAAATACACTTAAATATTGTTTATTTTCATTTAAAACAATAAATTAATTAATTGGATATCGGCTTGGGCAAAATTTTTGAACTTGGGTTTGAATTTTTTTTATTAAATATAAACTGGGTCTACAAATTATTTTTACTGCTGACATGGGCTGAAGGCTGATGAATAAGTCAAAGTCCGTGAAGGTCTCTAATTTATATAGAATTATTTCATTTCCCATCTAACTTTGTTTGATTTGAACTTACAGGAATGGGCAATCCACAGATATGCCTTATTTAAATCATTTGCAAAAAAAATTCTGATAGTTGCTGGATTCAAAAAATTGTTGGACCCAAGGAAATAAAGAAAGCCATTGTGAAGTGTATGTATGGAGGAAATAATAATCCATTTTTATTTTAGCATAAATAACAAAAAAAGGCCTGTTGTGACCTTGCCTTAAATTTACATATATTTTAGGCAATATAAGTTACTAGCTGATAGCCAGTCAAGAATGATGGGGGGATCAGAATTTTCTTCTTTATTCAATGATAGATTAATAATAAATTTTACATATATTTAATGATGAATGAATTAGAAATTTTCTAATGAGATGTGATTCAGAAATTTATATTATTTAGATGAGGGGTTATTCTAAAATTTTCCATTATTTTTTATAAAATATTTTTATGAAGAATATGGTTAGTAATTTTAATTTATATGTGCACAATAAAAAATCTTTTAAATTAAAATTTTATTTATTTGTATTTGTAATATAATCTAAAAATATATATACTTGCTAGATAAGTTTTGTTTAAAAAAATATAAATTTCTAAATCACCACTCATAAGATGGGAAAATTACTGATTCATCCATCATCAAATAAAGATAAAATTTATTAATTTATTATTCATCCACCATTGAATAAATAAGAAAATTCTGATTCCCCATCATTCTTGAGGGGTTATCAGCTAGTTATAAAATAACCATTAAAAGAAGTATTCTTTTATAATATTTATAAAAGCGTAAACATGAAATTAAGATATAAGCAAATAAATTATACTATAGTAAACATTGGCGTACGCAGCGAGGGGGGACAACCCCCCCCCCCCCCCCAAAGCCAAAAAATGCAGATGCCGGATATAATTTTCAAAAATATTATTGTTTAAATTAATTTATATTTGTTAATATTTATTCGTATCTCATATTAAATATATATTTAATTACATTTATTATCACATTTATTTACTAAATTATTTTATCAATTAATTTCGATTTCAAGTTTTCCGGCGTAATATTTACTTATTATTTTCTAATTTTTAGTGGCGTAATATTTATCTACCATTTTCAAATTTCTAGTCAAATAATAATTATTTTTAAAACTTCTTGTCCAACAGGGAAAAAGAAATTGCAACTTTGTCCAACGCGATAGAGTCTCTGCCATCAAGCAATAACAGCTTTTAAGGAGTTAGAAGAGCCAATTATTTGCTATTACTGAAATATCACAATGGCCTGAAAGAAATATTTCCTCAGAAGCAAGAGAATTATTGGATTCAATGCTTATTCCAAATTTTATTCCTCATTAGAATGTATTATTTAATTATACAACTATTTTAAGTATTACTTTTCAAAAACATGACATTGACTCGATTAAGAAGATGAGAATAGCGGAGAGCATTTTTTCAAAACTCAAGGAAATTAGGGCTAATGTTGATGAAGAATTTCATATTTTATATTTTTTTTTGAGTCAAAAGCAGACTATACGTGTTTAATATTTGTCTCCCTCGACTTGTAGCAAGGCAAGCTCATCGTTAAAACATTAATATAGGATCAGTAGAAGAGTATATTTTAAATACAGATACATTTATAACCCAAATAAATGAATTTTTAATTCATCATGCAGCACTTACTAGTCTGCAAATATTACTCCCACAAAAACCTTCCCAACCTTTTTCAGATGGTGATAGGAAAAATAATATTTGTTAGATTTTTATTATGAAGATGTTAAAGTATCTTATGATGCCTTACTAGCTGAATAACTATGTTTATAAGATTAACTATGGTTGATATAGTCCCAAAAAATGCTATGGATGCTCTGTATTATTTCAAACACATTTTAGATTAAATTCCCAATGTATTAAAAGGGTTTATAAACTCTTCCCATTAGTAAACTAATGAGAGAACATTCTCTTTTTTAAGAAGAATAACAGAGGCCTGCAGAAGTACCATTTGCAGGGCATGGCCTGGATTTTTTTTAAAGATTTTATACGGCCCGGTCTGGGTTTTTTTTAAAAAATTTTCAGGCCCGGCTTTTTTTAAAAAAATGTTTAGGCCCGACTCGGTTTTTTTTTAAAAATTTCAGGCTCGGCCCGGCTTTTTTTTAAATAAAATTTTCAGGCCCGGTCTGGATTTTTTAAAAATAAATTATATTAATTTTTGAATTTTATAGCTAATAATAACGATTTCAAATATAGGCTGTTTTAAAAAATACAGCCCGGATTGGGTGTTTTTTTTAAATAATTCAGGCACGGCTTGGGTGTTTTTTTTTTAAAAATTCGGGCCCGGCCCGGGTATATTTAAAAAAATTAAAATACCTGCAGGTCTCTGAAAAACATACCAAGAAGTACAACATCTGAAAGTAGATTGAAAGGTTTGTATCTTTTGAATATTCATAGGTAGAAAATAAAGAAAAAGATATGAAAAAAGAATTCTAAACAAATATAATTAGCATTTACCTTACTCGATGATTATAGATTAACACACTCGCATTTTAGCCACATTGGCTTCTAAATGTAACATCGGTATTTATAAAAAATTTACCTTTTAAAATATTATGCCAGAAATATTTCCATAGCATTGATATAGAATCAAACCTAAAAGGCAATTGATAATAATATGATTAATTATAATCAAATATATTGTTAATTCTGTATGATGGTTAATTGATGTATTAAGATTGATTTGTAAAAGATATATTAACTGTTGTACAAAATATATCAAAGCAGTTAAAAATATAATAAATTGTTCAATAATAGTCAAATATGTCATTGGGGCAGTTTTAAATAAAGAAATTTAATATAAAGAAGTGCGAGATGGAAGTTTATTTATCAAGGATGGAATAGAAGACATATAATCGTTTTTATTAGCAAATATTGGATTAGAGGTTTATTCAAAATTATTTACTGACATTAGATGAAATATCATATGATGATATAATTAACTTTTAAAAAATTATTACTCGAAGAAAACAAATTTATGCTGGTTTTTTTCGACCAAGAACCCGAGTCGAAGTCATAAAAATCGGCTCAACCATGAACCAGGGTCGAAATCGACCAACCTGGCCCATTGAGCCCACACGGGGTCGTTTGCTGGGTCGGCCTACTTGGTTGGCTTTCTGGGTGATGGGTCGGCTTGCTGGGTCAACCCAAATATATAGAAAATTAAACCAGTTTGTTTTAATCCTGGTTTAAAGTTTTTGATATTAGAAAGATGTTGTAAAATCTTAGTAACAAATTGGGACTGCCATTATATGGTATTCCCCTTGGAAAAAAAAACTTTTTAAAACTTTGTTTTAAACCTAGTTAAAAGTTTATGGTACTAGAAAGATGTTCTAAAACCTCTGGGTCTAGAATAAATTGGCACTTAAGTTATATATTGATAACTTTGCAATAAAATAAAATTATGAAATTTTTTTAAAAATTTGTTTTAAGTCTAGTTAAAAGTTTTTGATTAGGAAGAAGTTATAAAACCTTTGATTCTTATAATAAATAGGCACTGCCAGTTTATTTTAGTCCACGAGGAAAAATAAAATTATGAATTTTTTTAAAAATGTATTTTTGAGTCTAGTTAAAATATTTTGATAATAAAAAGATGTTCTAAAATCTTTGGATATAGTAATAAATTAACACTGCCATTTATTCCACGAGGAAATGGATAAAATTTCTTAAAACTTTGTTTTTAACTTATTAAAAAGTTTATGATACTAGATAGATGTTCTAAAACCTTTGGGTCTAGTAATAAATTGACACTGCCATTATATTTTACTCCACAAGAAAAAAAAAATAATGAAAATATTTTATTTTGTTTTAAGGTTAAAAAATTTTGATGTTCTAAAACTTTTAGGGTCTAGTAATAAATTGGCACTGCCATTATTTTTTACCCTACAAGGAAAAATAAATTATGGATTTTTTTAAAAATTTTGTTTTAAGTTTAGTTAAAAGTTAAAATCTCTGGGTATAGTAATAAATTGGCACTGCCATTATATTTTACTCCACGAGGAAAAAAAATATGAAAATTTTTTAAAATTTTGTTTTAAGTTTAGTTAAATGTTTTTGACGCTAGAAAGATATTCTAAAACTTTTGGGTCTATTAATAAATAAGCACTGCCATTATATTTTACCACATAAGGAAAAATAAATTATGGAATTTTTTTTAAAATTTTGTTTTACTAGTTAAATGTTTTTATATAAAAAAAATGTTCTAAAACTCTGAGATTAGTAATAAATCGGCACTGCCATTATATTTTACTCTACAAGGAAAAGGATAATATGAAAATCAATGGTTATGACTGCTAATTAATCAGCATCTATTATTAGTGTAGCTATTATAATTTAAAATTATTACCCCTGTTGCTGAGAGATTTGTAATGTTCAACTGTCTAGTCGTTTATATATCATTAAAAATGGAAGATAATCTTTAGAAATTTATTATCTCAGAATAATTTTCTTGATTACTTATTTAGCTTCCATAATAACATCTAAGAGGAAGCTCTAACCACCATATTGTTTTATAATTTAGGTTAGTCGTTTATATTCTCTTCAAGAATTATTGATTTGGTGAGGCCTACAAATTTTTCCTTATTCGTCCATTCGATAAAACATTGTCTAAAATGGTGGCACAACGTTATATTAAAAGAATTATATTGCCTTGTGTGATTTTTAAAAACTATTATCGATTTAGGCAGTGTATGAACTAATCAACCTTTTTTATCAATAGCAATTCTTGAGACGTGAAATTTTTTTATATCAGTAATCGAAAAATTATTATAATAAATGGATAAATATTTTGCATCAAAAAATATTATCCTTAGAAATGTCTTCTATTGTTTTGCTTTCATTATTTGTATGCATAATAAATGACAAAATATGAAATTCATAATAACTGTTCAGAGTTTCCAATTTCAATTAAAAAAGTATAATATATTAATATAAAATCCGACCGACTGCCGAGCAAATACGTACCGAAGGCCCGAAAAATAGGGGGTATATGGCAGCGCCTCCCATAAAACATTTTTAGTTGATCCCCTTAAGATTGTAAAAGCTAGTGACCCATCTGAACCAAACATATTTTTAATGCATTTAAATATAATCTTTTCTATTTTCTTTTAATATTTTTAATGGGGAAGGCTGAATGAAATTTTCTTTAAATATAAATAAAATACGCCGTTTATTATTTAATTTCCATAATAATAAAATAAGAATCTAATTTTTGGGAAAAAAGAGGGAAGGGGGAATGGAAATAAATATAGTTTTCAATCTGGAAAAATAATTTTAAAATAAAAAAAAAAGGATGGGAAAAAATTTGATATTAATAAAAATTGTGATGGTCGAAAATTGAATAAAAAAAACTTAACGGCTGGGCTGAGCTTTCTTAAAGTTTAAAGTGCCACGCCCAATTATAAAATATTATATCCAGCTTGCAAAATTTTTCCTATAGATTTCGATAAAGCGTTGAAATCGCTTTCTGAATTAAGACTAAAAAAAATTTCTATTACTATGCATCAATCAGAGGTCTGCAGGCCCGGTCCTAAGCCCTGCCTGGGTAAAAGGGCCGGACTGTATTTTAATATTTTTTAAATGTACCCGAACCGGGCCTAGATTTTTTTTGAAATATATTCGGGCCGGGCCATATTTTTAAAACTTAATATTTTAAATCGCCATTATTAGGTAAAAATATTAAAAATAAATATAATATTTTTAAAAAATCCAACTTTTATGACTGCATTTGTATATTTAGAAACTAAAATTTTTCTTTTATAATTGACTGTAGATACTTAGACTTTTCTTTTTATTTTATTATTCGTCAAAAAAAAAGTATACTATTAAAATGATGAACTTTTTAAAAAAAATATTAATAATTTTTTAACAAAAAGAAATAAGTAATTTTTTTTAACAAAAAGAAATAAGTAATTTTTTTTTAACAAAAAGAAATAAGTAATTTTTTTTTAACAAAAAGAAATAAGTAATTTTTTTTTAACAAAAAGAAATAAGTAATTTTTTTTTAACAAAAAGAAATAAGTAATTTTTTTAACATATATTTTTCTTCACGTCAATTATTATAATACATATATAATATATATAAAAAATATCAATAATACACTATAATAATACAACATTCCCCCTGAAGGTAAAAATCCGCGGTATATGTAACAATTTTCGCGAAAAAACAAAAATCAAATAAATACTTTAAAATGGCATATTATAATCGACCTTCAGTGATAGCCTCTTCATTGTTGTTTAAGATCGTTCATATCCCGCATTTAATTAGTGAAAACATCTTTTATAGTTTTAACAGTCTTCGCTTATCTACTATTTATAACTTATTTTTCTTTGTCTTCACTTAATTTTCTTATCCAGGTTCTTATAATTTTTCATTATTTCACACACAATTTATCATCAAAGTTTTTATTCAAATGCAATATTAAAGTTCATAAAAATATAATCCTTTAAAATCCATAAAAAATAATTAACCAAATGCGAAGAATGATCAACAAAAAAATAAGTTCCCCCCAAAATATAATAATCCTTATTAATTATTTATGATTTTGCTTTGTTTTTAAATTCCACCAATCAACAATAAGTCTTATTGTTGATTGGCGTTTAAGTAAAAAAATATTATAACTTTTTACAATAAACGAAAACTAGTAATAAATTGAACAAAAAACTGATAATAAATTGAACAAAAACTTGGTTGTCCATTTCAGCTTTAAGTTTTCCATTCCGCTATTGTTGGTCATCGGATATATATCTTGACATCGAACGACTGCTGATTATTGGAAGTATATATTTTATATCGGACGTATCTTAATTATCAAATATATATTCTGCAGGTCTTTGCTATCAATATTATTTGCATTTGCATGGGATCTGGTTGTATAACATAGATAGTTAGATAAAATAAGATCTGGTTGGTTAATGTAGATAGTTCGATAATTATTTTCCTTCGTATAGGATCTGATTGGATAATGAAGATACTTAGATATAATTTTTTTTATACGATTTACATGCTTTATTTGATGGGTTAATATTATTTTTTTCCCCCGATCAATGTAATTAATTTATTAAATTTTAAATATTTTTTTTTCTCGTTTTCCCAATTATTTACCTATTTTTTAAAAAAATTAGCTTTTCTCTTTTTTTTAACCAAGATTAAAATAAATTTTAATTTTTATTAAATTATTTCAGATATACACAATAAAATTTCCCAATATTTCATAACTATGCCATTATTTATTTATTTAAACGAATAATTACTGTCTTATCTTAATTATTTTGGACCATTTTTTTTTAATTTCCCTCCTACCGAAGAATTTATTTAATCATCAAACATTACCAGTTGCTTTCATCATGAAATATTTTTTTTTAACATTCTTCAATTTTTCAAATTCTTATTTTTCCTTTTTTTGTCTTACCAATTTTCCGTAATTAATTCTTCTTACTTAACACCGAATTTACCCCATTTTTTTAATTTTTACTACACACTACTTTTTATTTTTATGTTTTATTACTTATTGTTTTACCAATCTATCGCCATAATTAATTGTTTTTACTTTTCCGAAACACCATAATTAATTCACTTTTCTTTTAACACAAAATTCATTTCCGAACCACCCTTTTTTTACAACTTTTACTACATAATACATTCACTAAAAATACAACAATTTAACCTCAACCTATGTGTTACTTTTTTTTCCTCTACATTTTATTACTTAAATTCTACAATGTACAAAACGTTTTTATTTCAACTGCAATTCATAATCGTATCAATTTATTCTCTTGATATTTTTTACTTAAATTCTACAATGTACAAAACATTTTTATTTCAACTGCAATTCGTAATCATATCAATTTATTCTCTTGATATTTTTATTTAAAATCAATTAAATTCACAACTTTTATATAAATATATTTTAATCCTTTAACTTCCCCACATCTCATTAACACTATAAAACACATCAGATACCAACAACCGTTAAGTTTTAATATAATTGCCACTTGACCCCCATATCTTACTTAATTTATTCTCCCTATTTTATTCAACATCAATTAAATTCCTTATTTTTTTACATACATATATTTCCCACTCCTTAACTTTCCCCATACCTTTTCATAATATAACACATAAAAATATAAACCAAAATGCAAGCCTTCATATAAGTTGAGAGATAAGTCCTTATTTTTTATTGTCAATACAGGACAAAAATGTAATTTGCTCTAACTTCTAAGTTAACAAAAAATTCAGAATTATTTTCTGGAACCTTTAGAATATGTTTTAAAAAATATCTTTGTAATGTGATAGCGCCTTATACAGTAATAATATGATTTGTTGTAACACATTTTCATAATGTGAAAAAACATTCTTATATAGTTAAATAACTTTCCATAATTATTGTAAAAAACATTTTGATATAAATTAAATTTTTTAAACTTTAATGAAGACTAACATCAAAGTTATGAATCAAATAGTTTTTTTTTGGACACAAGTTTAAGTGGAAAAATGAGAATTCAAAAAAAAATTTTTAATAATAAAAGTTCTTAAACTTTAATGAAGACTAACGTCAAAGTTATGATCGAATATAGTTTTTTTAAATGTTTTGGACATAAGTTTAAGTGGAAAAATTAGAATTTTAAAAGATATTATATAAAAAAAAATTTCTAAGATTTTTACAATCCTTTTTTAAATTTAAAGCATTATTCCAATATTTTAATTTTACTTTTAGTTATCCAAAGAATGGAAATCAGGATAAGAAATCTGAATAATTTCTTAAATAAACATGGGTTTTCATATAATTCTTATTTGTTTAGAATTTTTTATGATTAATTCGAAACACCAAAATAAAAAAAAACCATTTATTATTTATTTATTTTTTGTAAATAAAATATTACACAATATAAATCAATTACAAATTCAATCATTTAAAGGAATGCATCGAATTCCCTCTTCAATAAACTTTATGGTGTGAGAATAAAAATTTGAAAAATTATATTTAAAATTATTGCCTAAAATACTGGTAACAATTGAAATAACTTCATTTCGGTTATTGGGTTTAGGAGAATTTGATCTATATTGATTTTTAATTACTCCGAAAAATTTTTCTATCGGATTTAATTGCGGCGAATAGGGTGGCAAAAATATGATATTTGGATAATTCTCACTAATTATCCTCGCTCGATGTATAGGAGCATTGTCCATTATAAGTAATGAATTTGATGGTAAAAGTGCGAATAATTCATCCAGGTATGCCTTGAATTTTACCGCAGTAAAAGCCCCATCTATTATTGTGAATTTTTTCAATCCACTTATTTCTATTGTGCATAGGACTGATATATTTTTCCCCTTGGACGGAGGTAACTTAACAGATGGCCGTTTCCCCAAAGGTGCCCACCTATAATGAGAAATAAAATGGGTATTAAACCCTGTCTCGTCCAGGAAGTATACATTTTCAAAAGAAATATTTATCATCTTGTCACAATATTCCTTTCGAATTTGAAATACATCTGGAGAGTTTCTCCTATCGGGTTCTTTCCCAACCCTTTTCCGACCAGCCCATTAATTTAATGCATTTCGATATAGCTGACTCGCTCAACCTTAGATGTGGCGGTAAATGTTCTATAATATTTTTGATTGTATAGCCGTTGTTATTACCAAACAATTCAGCTATATGCGATTGAAGTTCTAGTGTCTTTCTTCTTCCGCCCTCGTTGTTTTATTATATAATCAGATAAAGGGTCGTCGTAATATTCAGGTAAAGTTTCCCGTTTAAAACGATAAACCGTACCAATGGATAAATTTAAATCATGGGCAATTGTCTTTGCATTGGGCTGATCATCATTTGGTTTGCTCAGCCATATTTTAGCCAATTCCATTTTTTCTTCGCTGCAATTACCATTTTATTTCTTCAAACGAATAGGATCAAAATTTGGTTGCTCTTGAATATTCGAATGACATCCATTTGTAATGTCAGTTAGGCATCTAAGGGAATTTGATGGGATAGTGAATAACTTTGGTATCTATTTGTTATTTCAGATAAACCCCCGAGAGAATTAGAAGTTTCATTAGGTGTATCTAAAATTTAATATATAGAGTTAGTAAATAATAGAATATTATATTAACAAACCTGAAACTGGAGATAGATTCAAAATACTAGCGATAGTAAAATTTGACATTCAAAAAAATGGAAATATAGTTTTTATAGAAAAAAAAATTATAAATTATAAAATATAGAAGTTTAAAATTAAATTTGTCGCAAATTTAAGAAAGAATTATTATAGGTTTTAATTTAAGTTAATTATCGGAAGTTTTTAAAAATATAATGTTTTTCTCAAAATTTTCTTTCAAGTTTTAAAAGTTTTTTTAAAAAAGGATGTATTTTTCTCAACAAGTTTTTACAATAATTACGGAAAGTTAAATTGAAGTGTCGGGGCTTCCACTATGGGTAGAATAGTTGGTGGCATATCTCGATGATTTTTGGTATGCGTCATTCTAGGTTAATAAAAGCAACTACAACAATTAAATTTAAATTTTATTAAATTTTAGAACTAAAAAAAAATATTAAAAAAAAGGAATTATCTGAAAACCCTAAATTCGAATTTTCTTTCACTTATGTTTATTAAGAAATCATCAAATTTCTTATCCTGATTTCCATTCTTTAAATAACTAAAAGTAACATTAATATATTGTAATAATACTTTAAATTTATAAAAATTTATAATGATTTTAAAAAAAAATTATTCTAAAAATCTTAGAAAATTTTTATTCTCATTTTCCCACTTAAACTTGAGTCCAAAACATAAAAAAATTATATTCGATTGACGATAATCTTCATTAAAGTTTAAAAACTCTTATTAAAAAAAATTATATCAAAAATTTTTAAAAATTTTATCAAAATGTTTTTACAATAATTATGGAAAGTTATTTATTTAACAATATAAGAATGTTTTTTCTTGTGATGTTAAGGTAACTAGTTACATTTTAGCTAAAGAATAACTGCAACTAGTTATATTTTTAAAATTGTAACTAGTAACTGTAACTAGTTAAAATTTTTGAAATGTAACTTCCAAAAGTAACTAGTTACTTTTAAAGATATATTCAAATAATTATTTTTAATATGTTGTGATAAATTAATTTTAAATAAAATTTATTTGTTTAATTAAATTTATTAATTTAAAATTTTGTGAAAATGTCTGATTGTTCCCAACAATAACACAAATACTTATATGTATGGCAGATGTGCAGGGATTAAAATATTGTCTACCTTGCTAGTATTGAAAAAAGGTAACTAAAATCAAATAATTATTTATAAATTAATAATATCATGTTATAGGTTTAATAATCTTTATGATAATGACAACATCATTGCTGCACAATTCTTCACCCTTTATTTAAAACTGACTGGCCTTGGATTAGGCAAGAAAGGAATAAAGCAAAAAAGGAGGAAATTTTAAATTTAATAAATACCTTAATACCTCAAAGTGAATCCCAGACGAATGAATCATGCTCAAAACCAACATCACTTGATGTAGTTGGATTTTTTGACCTAAAGCGCCAAAATATTCTGGAAAATGAACTTATAGAAAACTTTATCAAATCTAACAACACTTTTTCTTTATATAACGATTTTCTAAAGTTAAAATTACTCTTTATTAAATATAATGTTGTTCTAACATCAAGTGCTCCCGTAGAGCGCTTATTCAGTCTAGGTAAGCTCATTTTTGAAGAAAAACGAGCACGTCTCCTAGATAATAACTTTGAAATTAATTTGTTGTTAAAAGCAAATAAACATTTATTAGATTCTAATTTTTATGAAAAATAAATGTTTTATTTTCAATGCAAATATATATTTTTATATTCGATGTAAATATTCAATTTTGCGATATTTTTTTATATAAATAAATTGTATATTATTTTAAATAACTGATTATACTTTGTTTATCCTAATTTTTTTTATATTAAATAAATGCATTCAATAAATAAATAATGCGCATATGAAGGATGTATAAAGTAAGTAACTAGTTACTTTTGAAAATAACTGAAACTAATAACTAGTTACTTTTGTAAAAATGTAACTAGTAACTGTAACTAGTTATGTTTTTGCCAATGTAACTAGTAACTGTAACTAATTATGTTTCAAAAGTAACTTTTAACATCACTAGTTTTTTTTTTCACATTATGAAAATGTGTTACAACAAATCATATTATTACTGTATGTTGTTGATAGAGGTGGCCCCTCCACTTTCTGAGCGAATGAAGCAGAATACCCCCCTGAAAAGTACCCCCTTGAAAAGTATCACCCCCCCCCCCTTGAAAAAATGATAATTATTTTATGACACCCATAAATTTCAAAAATAATTTTTATTGTATCAATTTTTAAAATATAATTTAAATAAAATGCAAAAAAAATATACTTTATAAATATTATTTTTAAATTAATAATTTAGATAAATTAGAGGAAGAGAAAGCGAATTTATAATTTCATCAATATTTAATTGTTTAAATAAATTTTTTCCCATTGATAATATGGTTAAATTATTGAGAAATGAATCTTTCATGGTACTACGAAGTCTTGTTTTAATTAATTTAATTTTACTCATGACTCTTTCGGCAGTACACGAGGTTGTAGGAAGTGCAGCATAAAACACACCTATTTTAAAGCTAAAATTTTTTTTATATTTAATGATGAAAGTATATATACCTCTCCTTTTTTGATTGTAATGTTTAAAGTCTAGAACTTTCAAAATCAAAAGGTAGATTTCTCTCCTTCATAAAATCTTGTGCCTTTGAAAAACATCCAAAAATTCAGTGTTTCTATTAGATTAAAAAATAATTAAGACAATAATTCATTTTATACTTCTCAAATTAATTAAGCAATCTTTTATCAATTGAATTTGATTTATTCCAAACCCTATATCCTTCGAAATGGTATGCAATTTTGTACAAGCCAAACTTGTTATCAACAATATTTTATCCAAAACACAAAGTGATAAGATAAAATCAAATTTTTCTATTCCAAAGACTATAGCACTAGCCATAGTGGAAGTGGCAGGATCTTCAGAATCCTTTAAATTTGTTAAAGCTGCCCTCAAGGTAGCATAAAGTAGAAAAAAATTTACAATAGCTTTATATGACGATAGCCAGCTTCTAAATGAAAAGACATTTTAAATCTAAATAAATAAGGTACTATAACCGAGTGTTATTCTTGATGCGTAGAAATCGTTGCGATTTTTTCAGATCATTACACTGACATTTTTTGAGTACCTCATATCTTTTTACACCATTAAAATAGATATAAATCTCATCTAGTATTCTAGAACATTTCGAAGTTCTTTAATTGATTGGCATAATTGAACAATGATTAAATTTAATCGATGACAATAACATAAAATAAAAGCTACCTTTGGCGCCTCTGCTTTAATCAAGGCCTGCACACCATTGATTCTTCCACTCATGTTTGAGGCGCCATCATAACTTTGCCCAACTAGAAATTCAAGGGGTAAATTCATCGAGCCGAGTTTCGATATTATATTATGCTTAATATCGAGACCTGTGGTATTTCCCGTACAATATATGTCAATCAGTCTTTCAACGGGCTTCGGCGTCTCACTATTTTCAACATATCTTACTATCAAAGCTATTGTTTCTGATTTCGAAACATCATATGTGTATCAACTATGATTGAAAAGCACCTGTTAAATGTAATCTCATTTTGAATTTTTTTATAACCATATTTTTCATGGTTTCAATGAGAATATTTATATTATATGATAATAGATTGAATATAATTTCGTTTTTAATCCCATATTTTTTTTATCCCTTTTTCTTTCTTCATTTTGTTGTATATACATGTACAGGTTCAGAATCTGCAATAAGCTTAATAAGGGCCATCATATTGTCTTCTTGTTGCTTGTTCCCCCAGAAGGCTTGGTTATGAGTGTCACAACGACAGGTTTGTCATTGTGCATCAAAACCTAAATATAAAAATAGAAAACAAATATATATATATAAAGGAAATTAATAATAATTATAAATCACGAAATCATAAAATCAACTTTAATTCTTTATTCAAAATTATAATAGTAAAAATCATAAAAAAAATAAAATAAAATAAAATATAATTAAAAAAGTTAATAATTTAAAAAAACATCAAAGATTATTTGTATCGTAAAAATTTGCCTTTTTATACTCTTTTCAATCTTCTTATAACTAATCATAACTATTCAAATATAATCTTTTTATCACGCGTTATAACAATAAATCCACAAAAATTCTTTATGCAAATTACATATAAAGTACAACAAAATCCAAAAGAAATCTTTATGCAAATTAAATCTAACATTTACAACACCTCCCTACTTAAATTAGACCCAACATTCTGCGAATAATCAATCTTCTTTCGATCTCGACTTATTCTTCTTAATTTTTGCTGTCTTCTAAGTTCTAACGAAGGCTTTGTCGCTTGAAATTTTTGAATTCTATCTGTCGCTTGTCACCATGTGAAACGATCAGCTTTTTATCGCTGTTGACAAACTTGATACACGCCTGTTTTCCACTATCCACGATTGATAACGATTATCGATGACATCCAGTTTCCTTTCCTCTCTTGTTTTTTGCTAGTCTGTCTTAATCTTTTTTACAATTTATCGTAGCTTGTTTCTTATCAAGACTAAAGTCTCGGAATAATTGGCTATTATTGGTCAGCGATTAACGATTGCAGCATAACGTCTTGACCCTACTTTCTATCAATTCGCTTGTTTTCCCCTTTCTCTTGTAATTGATTGGTTGTTGCCTCTAATTCTTGTAATCGTATCTATCTTTCAGACTTCCGGGTCTTCTACGAGAGTTTGTCCTTGCTGAGATATCGGGTAATCAAATCTAATCTACTTCTACCTAAAATAATCTATTTAAATAACTTCTGAAATATTTTATCACTTTCTTATATTTATTCTCAAATATAAACTACCTAATACAAATATACTAATAAAATATAAAATTATACCAATCTTATCCTAATGTCTACATTTATCTCCTCTAAACTAATTCTGCCTTTAATAAATGGCGTAAATTATACTAAATCTTAAATTTATAATACGTAGCAAAATATAATAAATTTTATAAATATATCAAATTCTATCACCCATCTCCCCTTAATGCAGCCTAGACCCATATTTTCAATGAAAAATTTACTTGTACTCATCCTTTAGCTATTGATCCTCATCTTCTTTTCAGCCATGTCTATACTAAATTTATATCTAAAAATCCTATTCTAAATATATATCAAAACCTATCTTAAAAAAATTATCATTGTGTATTTATTTCCTCATGTACTCTTTGACACTCAAGTCTTTAAAAAAAAACTGCTGAAATATATAAATCTCTTTTCATACATACGTTGTTGAGAAATTAATGACATCTAATCATAAAAGTTTTCATACTTAAGTTTATGAACAACCTCTTAACTCTAATCACTATGGTTTGCACCCCACGTCTTTGAAGAACTTATGAAATCTAATCATTATAATTTTTCGCACAACCGTTGTTGAAAACTGATATGTATATTTCTAAAGCATGTTTTTCATTTTGTATTATTAGAATAATATTGTATGATTCTTCTTAAATCTTATTCATGATTCAAAATAAAAATCCGATCTCAAATTGAGCTCGATTGCGGCATAAATTTTCTAATGAGGAAAAGCCGATTCTCTCTATGAAGATTTTTTGGTTAATCTACAACCTAATATACTAATTCACATTAATCCTTGAGGCTGTTTTATCTCTCGCAGCCCTTAAAATAAAAATAAGAATTTAATCAACTATTTCCTAACAATAAAGTTATATTCTAAATCTTATTCACCGAATTTTTTAATTATTATATCTCAGCAACCTATTAGTTATATTAACTTTCGCAATTTATGTTTCTATTTCTTTGTCAAAGTTATTTCTAGTGATCACTTGATAATAATTATAAAATCTAAAATATCATAGTCTTTATTAGTTTCAAAATTCCAATGGTTTTTAGTTTACCAGTAACTTCTAAATATAAAATTCCTAATTATCACCTTTAAATAACTAAACACAATTATATCTTATCTACTATGAATGTTACCTTTGTCTTTAATTTTAGATTTTATATTCCTACATAAACATAATCTTAACAACATAATTTTTCCTTTTCATCTTTATTTACATATTTTTCTTACGTTCTTCTGGAATTTTTTTTTTGTATTAGAATACAGTTTGACACATCTCCTTGTTGTCCCACCGGTCACAATGCGTGATTTGCATTAGAATGAAAGTTGTAAAGGGCCGGTCTCCTCCGCTCTCCAACACCATTGTCACAACGACAGGTTTGTCATTGTGCATCAAAACCTAAATATAAAAATAGAAAACAAATATATATATATAAAGGAAATTAATAATAATTAGGAATCACGAAATCATAAAATCAACTTTAATTCTTTATTCAAAATTATAATAGTAAAAATTAGTGTTGTTAAACGGCTCGTTTTGAGCCGATTTTTATAAACGGCTAACTCAATATTTTAGCCAGAAAAATATTGCCGAAGCCTCAAGATTTTTGTTGTAGAAGGAACAAAGGTTTGGACATCTATTAGCGAAATTTCGAGGCCTGGGCAATATTTTTCTGGCTAAAATATCGAGTTAGCCGTTTTTAAAAATCGGCTCAAAACGAGCCGTTTAACAACACTAGTAAAAATCATAAAAAAATAAAATAAAATATAATTAAAAAAGTTAATAATTTGTAAAAATTTGCCTTTTTATACTCTTTTCAATCTTCTTATAACTAATCATAACTATTCAAATATAATCTTTTTATCACGCGTTATAACAATAAATCCACAAAAATTCTTTATGCAAATTACATATAAAGTACAACAAAATCCAAAAGAAATCTTTATGCAAATTAAATCTAACATTTACAACAATGAGATATTAAATAATCTAAACATCTTATTATAATTCTTATGATAGAACGGTTATTATCTACACATTCTTTCTGGGGTGTTATAAATTTTAATATCGAATTTTTATTGTGAGAAAGCCTTCCATAATCGGCCATCATATGTGCCTGTGAAGATTCTAGCATAATAATATCACGATTAATATTCTGCCATTTATCTAGACCTTCACATGTCCATTTTGAATTTGTGTGTGGACCTCCAAATAAGAGACATGTTAAGCAAAAAACTTTATTCATTTTAATACTGTAAGTAATCCAATTTCTAGCAATGTTAGTGTCTCATAAAAGTTTTCATTAATCTGTTTCTATTATTATTATCTTTGGGGAATAAATAATGTGTAGGTTGAAGAGCTCCTACTAGATATTTATCAATTATAAATTTTTCAATTCTTTTTCCAACAATATTAGTGGGATCATTTGATAAGAAGGGGGAGGGAGGATAAGATATTTAAATTAAAATATGAATACTACTATCTATTCATATTATGCTTAAAAAAATAAGTAGAAAAATTTCCGTCAATATATATATTAAATTAAATATTAAGTTGGGGGGGGGGGGTCTTATTATTACATTTATAAACCAGAAATCACTTGATCATGATTGATGTAACAAAACAGTAAAAGAATTAAATAATAAATAAAATTTTTTTAAAAAAGTATCCTCACTCAAATTTACTAAAGCAGTTGCTTCGGACCCCCCCCCCCGTTGTAGGGGTCACTGATGGAGAGCAAAGTATATATTCAGTACTTAGAAGGTAAAGTATTATTGTATTAAAATAAAATATGTTAGCAAATTATATATTTTGTACCTTTCCACTATGCAGATGTTATTAATATAAAAATGTAAGCTAAATCAATAAAATAAGTATGTTAAATAAATATTCTTTGTCCAGTTTTAAAAATTACTGAACAAAATTCTAAAACTATGGTTGAAATAGCTAAATTGAAAAACTCTTAATTTAATATATAATTAAACGTTAAAAAATTGCGAGAAAAGCAAAATATAATATAAAATTTTTATGAATAATTACAATATTAATAGTAGCTCAACCCCAAAGCATGTTCTTTTAGAACAGAGGAGTCTGAGTTCGATACTGGTAGGTGGCCAAATATTAACAATGCATTATATAGTCTCCTTAAACTTTAATACTTTAAGATGATACGAAAACGTTTATTTCTTGTATTTATAAAAAGTAAAAGGAGAAAATAAGGGTTGGGTGGGAGTGAAGATTTTTAAAAACCCCCCGATTAAGATTTTGGCCAAATAATATTATGTAAGTTTCGAGAAATGGTAAATAGAGATCTAAACCTTTCTACCATCTATCTACTTAATCTTCAGACTTTCATAATATTATTTTGGTTAAAATCTTAATCGGGTCGTTTTTAATAATCAACCAAAATCGGCTTTTAACAACACTTAAGTAATATATAGATATTTAATTAAAATAGTATTAAAGTTGAAAAATTAATATTTTTATAAAATATATTTTTGTTATATACTAGAAAAATATTAATAAATTAAAATATTGTTTAATTATATATTTGGTATTAAATAGTATTATAAGTTAAATTTTATTTCGTTCATTCACATTTTTTTAATTTCAATTTGAGCTATTCGTATATTCAATTTAATTTGCACATTATTATGAAATCTTGTAATATCAAATATTTTATTCAAATTTTATTTATTATGGGATATGGAATCATGTGGGATTCGGATTCCTAACATGGCGATTCGAGATCTTGAATCCCCACGTTTTATTTGAAATCTTTTTTTTAAATATATTCTTTTTAAAAACCCCATGAGGATTTGGAATATATTTTTTTAAAACAATTAAATAATATTTTTTTTTCTTCCTTTTTGTGCCGCCTGGCACCAGAAAATTTTACTTTTTAGAATATTTTGTTATAATAAATAAATTATATTATCAGAAATGATAAGAAAATGTTTTAAAAAGTAAATAGTATAAAATCAAGGCATATAATGAATGAAAAGGAATAAGGTTAAAAGACATTTTTTTTGTAAATTTATATAAAATTATTTTAAAAAAACGAATTAAAAAAAAATTATTTATTGCAACAATTATTTATTGCAACAATTATTCAATGCAATATGACATTTCGTTGAACATTTGATGTTGTTCTTGAAACTCCTTTTATTCATGCAACCCATTTTGCAATTGCATAACGATATTTTCCCATATTTTGTGACATTCCGGGAAGCTCCTAAATATTTAACAGTTTTGATAAAAAAATTAATATATTTTATGTAAATTAATTAATTTGAGGAGTATATGTGGTTACTATAAAAATAGCTTAAATTGCCTATGATTGATATATCTTTGTTGGGAATTTCAACATCATTTAATTTTATAGTTTTATATAGATTAGAGGCAATAAATGGTGCTGAAATTCTTCCAGCTCATGTTCCTACCCATTTTATTTTGTTCAATTTTTAAAACTTTCCCTTCTAAATTTTTAGAAATAAAGTAACTCAGAGACCTGCAGAGGTGCCATTTGCACGGCCCGGCCCGAAAAAAATATATTATATTTATTTTTAATGGCGATTAAAAATATTTGGTTTTAAAATATACGGCCCAGTCTGGGTATTTATATTAAAAAAATTAAAATACGACTTGACCAGTGTATACCCGGGCCGGGCTTAGGGTCCGACCTGCAGGTCTCCGAAATAACTGATATGAATTATCAATAAATTTAATTTTAATATAAATTAGTAATTGTATTGGGCGAGATTATTTTTCATAGAATTTCTAAATTATTACATTTTGAAATGAAATTTATTTTTAATATGAATTAAGAATCTTATTGGGCGTGATTTTATTTCATGGAATATCTAATTTATTACATTTAAAAATTTATATTAATACAATATATTCTTTTTAATATTGGTTTAAAATTTTTTTTAATGCCTCAAATTTTTTTACCCAAAACAATTTCAGAATATAATTTATATAAAAGCCTATAAATAAAATAAAAATTTTATTTTTTATACCAAATTTATGTATAATTATGATTTAAATATAGAATTATTTTTTTTATCAATTCAAAAATTCTTAAACCCGAGCTAATCCCGGAACCAAACCCGAGTTCAAAAATATTTTCCTGGACCGAACCCTAACAGAACCCACCTATTTATTTTTAACCATAAACCAGACCCGAACCGAACCCGAACAAAAATTTTGCCGAGCTCGCATCCCTGCCCATATCGATATTTTGTGTTGATAAAAATATTCACCCCCCCCCCTCCCCCCCGCGCCCGGTATGAGTGATTATTTTTATTACAATAAAAAAATATTTTAATTACCTTTTATTTGATATCCATATCAAAAAAATTCTTTTTTACACCCCCCCCCCCCATTTACCCTCCAAACCAAGTCATACCTATCAAGTCAAAAAATGAATACTTTCAATCATAAGATATTTAAATTAGCTTTTATTTAATACCCATATCTATAATAATAGAGGAATATCAACTATATGTCTACTTACTTTTTATAAATAAATTCTTATATTTGCTTGGAAAAAATTATTACCATGCTTTTATATTAATGTATAAATACAAGTAATTTATTATATTTTATAAAAACTAATAAAAATATATTTCATATTTGTTCCAGGCTTATTTTTTTTATTATAATTAACCTCATATCTTGTAAAAGTATTTTATGACTATAGGTAACTTGCGCCCCAAATAGGAAGTCCCCAGAAATTTTTTAATCCCCCACCCCTTAGGGAAATCCTGGCATGCCGCGTTTTAAATTAAGATTCTTCTATATCATGGTTCAAACGTGATAATACCGTATAGTTCTTTATCCTTTAAAAAATTGAATTCTTAAAGGGATCCCTTTAAAACCCGTGATGATCTTGGATAGTTATGATCCCTTTTAAAATTACGACATATACATTATATATTTTTGTAAATATTATATAGTTAAATAAATTTATTAAAAATCTGATTGGAAAATTATAATTCATTTATTGAATATTAATTTGTGTACAAAATTATTTTTATTTTTATTTAAATGCAAAATATTAAATTTGAACTAGTTGTTAAAGAACTATAGGTAAGTGAATTGAAAGTGTTTGAATTTTTTTTTTAGTTATTAATCCAATTTGATAACTTAATCTAAATATCTATTTTTGTTTCCCAACTTAATTTTCTTAAAATATTGTATCAACATTTACAGAGGAAATCTTAATTTTTATACATTTTCAAAATATAATATAATATAAGTATTAAAATTATCAAGTATGGAAAAATACTAAAAATATTTTACTCATTTTCTATTTTGATATCAATATAATTCCATACATTCAAAGAAAATAGTTATTTTACTTTTATAATGAAATTTTAAAAAATGTCATAAATGAAAGCTAATATATGGTCATTGTAATTTTATTCAATTTTTATATAATGAGATTTATCTGAATGATTTTAATAAACTAAACCAGTGGCGTAGCTACGGGGGTGGTTTTCGGGTTTGGACCCCTCCCAGAGCAAAAATTTATTTTTAGAATATACGTTCAAAAGACTTATAAGTGGTGACTTTATATCAAATAAATACCAAAAATATTTATATTTTTCTGGTTTTGATGTTCGTGGAAGGATATTATATTACTATTGAAATTATTTTGGATAGTATTATTATAAAGTCATTGAGAATAATCTACTAAATTTATGTATGGACCCCCTCTACGGAAAATTCCTAGCTACGCCACTGAACTAAACCTATAAAATGAAAAACGATTACTTAAAGTAAATGATCTGTATTCATCTCTGCATTTTATTTGTTATTCCATTTTAATATAGAAATATTCAGAAAAAATTTTAATCTTTGTCTATCTAATATCTAGAATACAATATTGAACCAAACTAATTTGAAAGACCTTGTTTCAATATAGGCCTAAATAATTATGAAGAATATAATATTTTGCCCTTCTTGTTCCAAATTAATGCTAAAAAAAGATTAGTAATTTACATTATAAACAAAATTAAAATGCAATTTTAATATTAATTTACTTCAATAATTCTTTGGTTTTATTTAAACCTTAGATCGTGATGTAATTATAAAAATATTTATTTTAAAAATAATATAAAAATTACCTAATGAGAAAGTATACAATATTTCTCAACACGATTTTTGTCAAAATGCATTCCATACCCCCCCCCCCCATAAAAATTGGATGCGAAGTGTTTCCACACCCATCGCTCATGTAGATGCTGCCTACAAATGAGATTATGTCAAAATAAAATGTATTTTTGAAATTCAACACGTATCTGCGTACGCATAATATAATTTGACAAAAAATCATTAAATTTTCAGATTAATTTCATCTCATATAAATTATTATATATATTGTAATATTATAGTATATTGTATTGCATATATAAATAAAATATTTAAAGTATCAATAATTATAAAAGTTAATTTATTTTCTTGCTGAAATAATATTCAAACGTTTTTTATATCCAGTTAATTTTTACCAGAAGATAATATATATATATATATATATATATACTTATAAATTGTGATAAAGATAATTATTTTATAACTTTTTAAATAATATCTTTAATTCTTTCTTGTCTAATTTTATTCCTAAAATTCTTGTAGTATATAATTCACATCACATCCAAATGTATAGCAAATAAAACTTCAATTACAACAATTGTATTATTTTCTTTGATCATATTCTTAGTTTAATAATTCACAAATCAGTAAATATTCCTATTGAGATATTGGCCATGAATGATTTGAAGCTCTTCCTAATGTCAATCTCTTTTGCTATCCCATTAGGAGTTGAGAGTAACCATAGGATATAGACTTGGCTGTTACCTATGTGTTCCCCATAAATGTAATGGGTCGCGAAAGATTCAGATTCTACGACATGGTTTAACCTGTTTATATTCTAAAGGCGGTGGTCATAGAGCTATTAACTCCGTAATCTCGAACAAATTAAGGTTAGTCAACTACCATGACCTTGTGAAACTCGTCCACTTATCCATGTCTGATGAAAAAAGACTAAATGGGCTCATAAACAGTCTTTGGTTTAGAGGAAAATACCTTATTTGAGATTTCACTTGTGTCTCCAATTTTTTTTTAACTCAAATTTTGAACCGCTTATTACAACTGAAAGGTCAAACAAAAATTAGAATAATTTTTTTAAGATTTTAGGTAAAAAAAAAACTTCTCAAATTAATGATGATCATGAATCCTTTTTCAATGTTACAATCAACTAAAAATTGTGGTATTTCGAGGCAACTCTCTTGGTTTCCTCTTATCTCAATAAGAGCCTTTTTTTGCGCGCCCCTTACCTTCCAATGTTTTTTAACTTATTTTTATCCTTTTTAAATTGTTTACCTAATTTTTTTAAAAAAATATTTTTTTTATTTTCATATAGATTTGTAGATCATGCTATTTTTTAGAAAAAATAAAGAAATCATCAACAAATATATTATATTATTATATTATACATTATCTATAATATAAAAAAATTGTAAAATAAATTTTCACATAAAATGAAGTACTCTTAAGTATAATAAAAAGGAATCTAAGTAAAATGATAAAGTTTTTATATTGAAAATAAAATAAAGAACTATGTTTTATGTTTTGAATAATTTACATGTTTTCTTATATTAGATTTTATATATCTTTAGAGGCGTCACTAACCTTCACAATCTCAGGGGGGCTCAACTAAAAAAAATTTATGGGGGGTGCTGCCCCTATACTAGT
Source organism: Gordionus sp. m RMFG-2023 (assembly GCF_954871325.1). Classification (NCBI taxonomy): domain Eukaryota; kingdom Metazoa; phylum Nematomorpha; class Gordioida; order Chordodea; family Parachordodidae; genus Gordionus; species Gordionus sp. m RMFG-2023. Next base: position 28,008,122 of record NC_088776.1, read on the forward strand.
ATTGTTAAACGGCTCGTTTTGAGCCGATTTTTAAAACGGCCAACTCAATATTTTAGCCAGAAAATTATTACCTAAGCCTCGAGATTTCGCTAATAGATGTCCAAATCTTTGTTCCTTCCATATCTTCAGGCTTGCGTAATACTATTCTAGGTGAAATATTGAGTTAGCCGTTTTTAAAAATCGGCTCAAAACGAGCCGTTTAACAAAAGTACCCCATACCCCCTATTTTGAGGCCAGGTTTTATATTAATATATTATACTTTTCTAATTAAAATTTGCAAATTCTGAACAATTATTCTGAATTTCATATTTTGTCATTTATTATGTAGAAATAATGAAGGCAAAACAATACAAAACATTTCTGAGGATAATATTTTTTTAATACAAAATGTTTATCCATTTATTAGAATAATAAATATTTTCGATTATCGATATAAAAAATTCGCATCTCAAGAATTACAAGTGATAAAAAAGTAATTCATACACTGCCTCAATTGATAATAGTTTTTAACCACACATGGCAATATAATTCTTAGCATAAAACTTATATACCGTTGTGTCACCATTTTAGACAATGTTTTAAAGAATGGACGAATAAGGAAAAATTTGAGGTTTAACCAAATCAATAATTCTTGAAGAAGAGAATATTAATGACTAACCCAATTTATAAACCTATATGGTTGTTAACTTCCTCTCAGATGTCATTATGAAAGATATAAGTAATCGAGAAAATTATTGTGGGATTATAAATTTCTAAAAGATAATCTTGCATTTTTAATGATATATAAACGACAAGACAGTTGAACATTATTGTTCATTTAAATTATGCGATCAAATGCTCTCAGCAGCAGGAGTAATAATCTTAAATTATAATAGCCAACAAAAATAGATGCTGGTTAATTTGCAGTCATAGTCATGACACTCACGATGTAAACTCATATCATAATTTATTATGTTAGATAAATTGATAAAACAAAAACACTAAAAATCTTTAGAAGAAATAATTATGCAAATATATTAAAGCCTTTAGTTATTTACACGGAAGGATGCCATATTAGAAATGAATCATTTAGTAACTAGAAAATAAGGACCAGAGTGGTATGATGATTTCAATTAAGATTTTATATATTGTTGCCGCACCACAGCGTCTACATGAGCGGGAGGGGTAGGAACAGTTTGCATCCTATTTTTCTGAGGGGGTAGGGGGTAAGCTGTTTTAATGGGTAGGATAAATTTTTTGGCGGGTTATCTATTAAATTTTGAGATGAAATAGGACAAAATTTAATGCTGTAAAAATTAATACTTTTATTATAGTATTATTATAATACAATTCATCGACCAAATAGATTGCAAACAATAATACACATTGTTTTCCAAATAAACTATCCTTTTAAATGTAATTTAAAAGGTTTAGATATTTCAGCAAGCTCATAATGCCATAATAATTAATTCATTGTAAATAATGGAGGTTTTAATTGAATGTATTATCTAAAAAATATTCACAAAATATCGATAGTTGGTAGTAGAGATAGATTAATTTAAGTTATCCTTTATAAATTCTTTGAAATGAGTATCAATAAATAAATAGGTGAAAATAACAATAAAGAGACAAAGCCGCCGAAGGCGGCGGGAATTTTTTAGGGGGGTAGGCAAAAATTTTTGAAGGGGGTTTGCATCCAGTAAAAATTTTATCATGTAGACGCTGAGTTGGTATATTATTTTAAAATAATATTATTTGTAATAATATCAAAATACGTATTAAAAATTTAACTCAAAACTGTTTTTCAAATAAGAAAAAAAATAGCTTTCCTAAAAAACGTTAAAAAAGGGAGAAGTAAATAAAGATAACTAATAAGGATTACATCCATTGTGGGATGATTAATAAGATGTAATTTTAATAATATATTTTTATTGTATATAAACAGATAGCGTTAAAAAATTGAATGGAAATCGTCACTTATATTTATCATCAAAAGCATTGATCAGTAAAGTTCTTTATAATACTAACTGTGATATATTTTATAACTTTCAAATATGTCTTTAAAAGTAGCATCTTACCTATTATTTTGTTAACCAATTCTAAATAATAAAGGATTATCAGCTATAATATGTCTGTCTAACTTTTTATAAAGAAATTTAATACACTTCCTTGAACCTTATAAATATTTTTAGGAAGAGGCATGGTAAATTAAATTTAAAAATGGATTAGTGATTTTGAACTCGGATTATTAAATTTGTTAATTATCAATTATAAATTATTTATTTATTTAACATATATTTTTTTTATAAATTTAAAATTATAATAACTAACTATTTATAAAAATATATATAATTACTAAATAAAAATAAAATATATATAAGTATCGAAGGCTCTAAAAAGAGCTAAATTTAGTAATGAATGTGTTCCTAAAAAACAAGTATAATTATGTTTGTTGAATTTTTGTTCTAGAAATATAGATTCGCGGTATTCGTTTGTTATTTTAAATATTTTTTTTTTAAATTTTTTAAAAAAAGTATGTTGACTGGGAAAAATGCAGTTAATTGATATGACTATCGGCTGAAATATAAATTTATTGTGTTTTGAATATTTATTAATTTTTTATTTTCCCCGATAGTTAGAAGGTTAGAAATAATTGGGGGAGGAAAGAAAGAGACGCAGGTTGCGTCTTAAATAAAGGATTTGCCTTTGAACCAGGGTGTACAGGTTAAATCGTCGTGTTTAAGACCATTTTGTAATGTAAGTTTAATTGTCAAGTATGTTGGAAATTTTTGCCTTATTAAATGCGTTATGGAAGATTTTTTTGATTTCTTTATGACAGAGATAGCGACCTTGATTACGGGTGCAGTTAAGGCTATGTAAAGCGTTAGGATGTACCGGTAAGTTACATTGGTGGCATGTGTGTGGTTATGTAAGTGGACATCTTAGTCTAAATCCTATAGTAACTCTCAGTTGTTCGTTGATTAAGAGATTATCTAAGGTTAGGGTTATAAAATAATTTAAATAATAAAAATCAATTAGGCTTCAACTGGTAATGCTAAATTGATATTTTGACATTATGATTGATATCCCAATTTCAACAGAGATTGTGTAAGCTGACATAGTGAAATATAATTTATATGTATTAATTTAATCTAATAATTATAATAGCACTCATTTAATAAAGACTTAGAGATTCTTATTAATTTTTAATTAATAAAATCAAATCTATATATAATACTTAATAGAATTATAAAATAAAATCGTTCAGGGGACTATCAAAAAAATTTATTTTTAGTTCAGGGGGATTATAGGGAGCCAATAAAAAAAATTTGCTTCAGAATAAAAATATTATTTAAAAAATAATTATTTTTTAAAAAGTTCGGGTTTAGGTTGAGTAATTATCGATGGTTCGAAGGTTTTGGTTCGCAGCCTTTAAAAAATACTACTATTGTTTAATTCAAATTATATTGTTATTAATTCTTCTCTCTATGGAAGAATTTTAATGATATGTATTAATCTTTCCCGCACTTTAATGGACCAATCACAGAATTAGACGAAACTTTTGGTTGAATAAAATGCTTTAGCACGGCTTTTTTTAAGCACATGATATATTTTATTCTATTAATAGTTGCAATTATTTATGAGTTCAATAAAATTATTATAATAACTGGAAGATTGCCTAATCATTGTTATAATTATACTTGTTATAATGGATTTTGCTTCTTCAATACATGTATATGCAATCCTGGATGGACTGGATTGTATTGTGAAACTTGTTTTGGACGTATCAAGTTTTAATAGCACTTAAAAATATTCCCTTTATATCATATTTAGAATTACTAAAAACAAGGGTTATATTTCAGATGGCACTGGAAATTATAAGTTGATGTCTAACTGTACGTGGGTTATAACTAATAAAAATGATAGGAATTATAAGAATAGTCATATTATACCTATTCGGCTTAGATTAAACTCCTTTTCAACAGAATGTGGTTGGGATTATTTGTATATACATGATGGAGATTCTATATATTCCCCTTTAATTGGATCCTTTAGGTATCAATATTAATTAAAAACATTACTGTATTAAAATATATATTTATATCTAACTTTAAAACTAATGCATTTCTCTATAACTACTTTACTACATTATATTTGCTTACGAATATAATTTAAGTGGATCAAAATCATACCGAAACATTAGAAATTTTCCTGATTTAGTGGCCAATAGTGGAACAGCATACATACACTTTTTCAGTGATGATTCATATGTAAAATCTGGATTCAACATATCATACTGGTATTTATTTTTCAATTGTTAACTCCATTTATAAAATTTAAGGAATGGAAATGAATGCATATTATCCAATTGTTCTGGAAATGGAATTTGTTCAAATGGAAATTGTGATTGTAATAAAGGGTGGAAAGGGAAAGATTGTGAAATATCATGCACTTTACACCCAGAATGTTATTATATGTACCCCAATATAACAACCATTAATATTTCTTCAGGTATTAAATTAACATAAATTTTGATATAATTTAATATAAAGTCCTTTATAATTAGAGCTACACTGATAAATTATTTTTACTGCATTTGATGTTGCTCTTAAAAGACAACATCATTACAGGTGTTGCTTTAATAATGCTATTGGGTAATTCCATTACACCACCAGCGATTTGGCTGACTATCTCAAAAATGAATGGAACTTGGCACGTTAGTTATTTATGTTGTAAATGTTAATAAAATCAAAATTTTAGAGTGCTATAAACCAAATCCAAAGATATACGCTTTCAAAGTCGAAAATCACGAAGTGCATGATTTCATTAAATCTTGTTATTTTAAAAATACTTAAGATAGAGTTACAAATTATATATCATTTTATAGCCCTTAAAATTTTACTTTGGAAAATATTTAAAAAAAATTAAAAAAATTTCAAGTGTTTTCTTATTTCCGATAAAAATAAAAAATTAACATTGTTAGAAAGGGATTTTTTTTGGGTGCTAATATTCACTAAAAATGTTTATTACATATATATTAAACGATTTAATAAAAAATCTCGATAGCCATTTTTGTTTATTTAATTTTATTTGAATTTTTATAAATAAATAAATGTAATATAGATGGCGTTATATTAAAAATTTTATATAATATATATTTTTTAATAAAAATATGAATAGTATTGTGATTAAAATTAAAAAATAAATTAAGTATAACCAAGAATGATGTCTGGGGGCAATATGTAAGCAGGCAATACAGATATGATTTTATTAGGATGCTATATTGTAAAATAAACATATTTTAAAATTATATACACAAAAATATAAAAATAAAAACCTCTTGTTTTAATCTTATCCCACATTGTGCTTATTAATTGAATTTCTTGAGATGATAATTTGTAGGTATATCCTGTTACTGTAATAGGATCTACTATTGTTATTATTTGATTAATGGGTAACCATATCTTTTCCTCAATTGTGGGGTAAAAGAAGGATGGTGATGGTTCATGGGGATGTAAAAAGGAAATTTATATATATCTCCTAAGTAATTTCATTCTTTTTTAGTACTATGGCTAAACACCAAAAATCGTCATAAACACATGTTATGAATCCTTTAATATTGGCAAAAGATAATATTGTTAATTTGAAAGTCCTCTGCATATGAATATACTTTTAATTTAAGCCTTCTTAAACTCAAAGGAAATACAGCATGTATTTCTCGAGTTCCTGGAATGGGACGAGCTAAATTGAATCTTTCTCAAGTTTAATTTCTTGTAAATTGTATTGTTTGTTGGTTATATATGTAAAATTTACTGATGGCATGTTTTGTTTTGCAAAATGATATAAATCAACTAGCGTTAAAATGTGTTCAGAACTGATGCGCTGAAGGCTAGAACGTGCTGCTAATCTTTTTAATGCTTCGCCAAGGCCATCACATGGACCCTCCATAGGATGTAGCTGAAAAATGCCATTTAGCTGCTACACCAAAATCTGATTCATGATAACACAGATTTATAAAAAAATATCTGTTTTTATATTGTGCAGCTGATCTATCAGAGCAATTTTGTTTGGCTTTTTGCTGAATTGATTGGTCAAAAATTTTATCAATTTAGTCTGGTATAAATGTACTGCAATAACAACATGTTGAAGTGACTCTGATATTACAATATAATTAAGATTTTCTATATTGCCATTATTATAATATGCTATCATAGGATGGATAGTGGCTTGATTATTATTCCAATGGAATCCTTGAACAGTGTCTTGGATTATAAATGCATAATTTTTAGAGAAATCACAAATTATCATAAATTCATTTGGTTGTAAAAAATGTTTAAGTTTTGAAATATATGATTGGTAGCGATGATAGGAATAAAAAATAAGCTGATAAAATCGTTATTTTCAAATAATAACGATAGTAGATCCACAACAATGAAAGGATATATCTACAAATTATGGCCTTAGGATTAATAAGTGCAAAATTATAATAGTTTGAATATAAAATTTTAAAATATGTTTATTTTACAATATAACGTCAATAAAATAATATATGTATGGGCTGCCTGCTTACATATCGCCCCAGGACATCATTCTTGGTTATACTCAATTGATTTTTTAATTTTATGTAATCACAATATTATTCATATTTTTATTATAAATTTTTTAATATAAAGCCATCTATATTACATTTTTTTATTTATAAAAATAATAAAAATTCAAAGAAAATAAAAAAAATAAAAATGGCTATCGAGATTTTTTATTAAATCGTTTAATATATAGGTAATAAACATTTTTAGTGAATATTAGCACCCAAAAAAATCCCTTCCTAACAATGTTAATTTTTTTATTTTCACCGGAAATAAGAAAACACTTGAAATTTTTTAATTTTCTTTAATATTTTCCAACGTATAATTTTCTTTAATATTTTCCAACGTAAAATTTTAAGGGCTATAATATGATATATAATTTGTAACTCTATCTTAAGTAATTTTTAAAATAACAAGATTTAATGAAATCACTTTGAAGGCGTATATCTTTGGATCTGGTTGAGCTAGCAATCTAAAATTTTGATTATATTAACATTTACAACATAAATAACTAATATGCCAAGTTTCATTCATTTTTGAGATGGTCGGCCGAAAATCTCGTTTTTTTGGTCGATTTGACATGGAATCACCCTATTACGTTGATTTTACAAAAGTAATTTCATTCATTTCCATTTTTTAAAGTTCCTTATTTCTATAAAAATAAACAATTTTATTGACAAGTTATTCAGAGTTTATAAGATCATTTATCTCCCAGTACCACCTAAAAAAATATGTAGGGGCATGCTAAGATTTTTTTATTATTATATGAAATTTGAGGTAAATTATCTTTTGGGAAATTTTTATATATGTGTTTCATATAAAATACATCATATTATATAATAGCTATTTAATATGTGTCTAATAATATATATTGTCAATTATATATAGAATAAAAAATAACATAATTTTTAAAAATGCAATTCATAATGTAAAAATAATTATATTTCTTTATTCACTCTTTTGATCAATAATATTTTTTCACATATCCACCAACATACCTAATGTTTGCAGTGGTCCAATATGATCTGACATCCAGTATTTTAATAAAAACTTGACTGTTAGACCCATATCAGGTCAATGCAGCAAAATTTTATCGCGAAGCAATTTTATAGCGTAGGTAATATCGCAAAACCAATTCCGTGAAACATTAAAATATCGTTAATTTATTTTCGAACTGCGAATATATCTTAGCGAAGACATATCGCGAGCCTATTATTGCGAAACTTTTATCTCCAACACTTTATAGCGAATTTTCTACCCCAAATGTATTTACTCGAAACCATTATAGCTAGACACCGCAAAAATTGCTAATTCAATTATTTAAATGAAAACAACATATTCAATATCAATTTACCAATCAAAGTTCCTTAAATCATAACATGCATATAAAATGAGATAATTCAAAATTGAGCCTAACATCACATTAGTCCACAGATAGGTCAAGACAAGGGTGGGGGGGGTGTTAAAAACATTTTCTAAATTTTGACAAGAGTATTTAAATGATGGATAATAAAAAATAAATATAAAAAGTATCTATGATTTTAATTCTGAGATTAAATAGGTAACTTATTCAATTTTCTCATTTTGTAAATTGCAAAATTTTTTAGACCAGGCCATACCTGCCATATTTTAAAAGTGAGGTGGGATTTTCAATGATTAAAATGATAAAAAGCTGGATTGAGCGCTACGACTGCAATTATCTTTTATATATAAATATAAGTGAATTTTTTTTGTCAAATTATGAACTTATAAATCTAAATTTGAATATTATGCATATTTATAAAGTCAAAATATAGAAAAATTATATGCAAATCTACATATTTATCGGAAGAAAATATATTTTTTAAAAAAGTTTATTATATATGAAAATAAATTTCATTAACTATTCGCAATTCATGTCAAATTTTGCTTTACCATTAATTCGGCTTCTAATAAATCAAACCATTAATTCGGCCTCTAATAAATCAAATGAGACCAAAGAACCATTTTTTCACTTAGTCATATTCATTAAACTTATCTCTGAGGCAGCATTTGAATGCAGAATTAAAATATATCATTTCATTACACATTTTTTAGGCTTATATTTACATTTTTATTTAATTCTTTCAAAATTTTCGAACTTGATCGTATATATTTATATATAGTATTTATTATTTTATCGAAATTAAAATATATCTATAATCAATAAATCATATCTTTTCAATATAGATAATAGTTTGATAATTCTGAGTGATTTCTTTTTATGCTTCAACTTCTCTATCAGAACAGTGGCGTAAACAGGATATATATTTTAATTTCATCGGTGTTAAATTTGGCGGCTGAATATTTCTACATACTAATTGTAAATTATATCAATATTTCTTACTTTATTGGTACCAATTGAATACTTAAACCAGTATAGTAGCCAGTAAAAAGAAAAACTATTAGTTACAAAATTTTAGCAAATCTATGATTTAAGCCACTATTCCCCCTAACCTATTCTCCCACAACTTCCACACTATCGAACTCTCACCCCTCACTCATCTCGGCTCTCCAGTTGGTGGTTTGGAATCCATCAATCACTTCTTCACGAACGCATCGTCCACCTTACTTCATTCAAAAACATCTCTAAGTTTCTCCTTCTTCAAGCTTTTTTTCTCCTCAAAAACTTTTACTACATTCTTAAAATTCTTTATGCCCTTCTATCCACTTTAACTTTCAAATTCTCCTACTCATTAAAATCATTCGATTTCCGTCAAATCTCTTGCTGAAGATATCCTTAATCTCCGCTTTAACCATAATTCATGGTTCCAAGCATCACTTTCATGCAAGCTTGGTGGTATCGGCTTACGCTCACCCTTAACTCTTTCCATTAGTGGTTTCATCACCTCCCGTCTTACATCTGACTCACATATTAGCCATCTTTCTAACTTCCCTGACCCCTAATTAGATGAAGCCCAGACCAGCCTTCACGACGACGATCTTACAGTTTTTCACCAATTGAACCAAGGATCCGGTTACGAGTTTCTGGAAACCATACCCTCTAATAACCTTGATTTGTTGCTTTCCGCAGACAAGCTAAGATTTGCTATTTGACTACAGCTCAATTGCGATATTGTTCTACCGTACCAATGTAAACATTGCGAAACCAGTGTCGATAGCAAGGGTAGACATTGTCGCTTTCGAGGCCGTTTTTCACGGCACACCAAATGCAACGACATCATACTACGCACCCTCATCAACAGGCATTCCATCAAGACTTGAACCAACCCGAGTTTTTAGAACCGATGGAAAACGTCCTCATGAAATGTCCCAGAATCCTTGGTCAAAGGATCAGCTCCTGGTTTAGGATTTCACCTGCATTGACCCAAATGCACCATCTAACCACAACGTCGATGCACCCGTCATCTCATAGTTTGATTATTATCACACGTCTGTCTTATATAAAATTCAAAATACGGTTGAGATATAATTTTAAAATATTCAGATACCTGCAAAATATTTTATTATTTCAGATTATTATTCAATCAAAAAATGTTAATACGAATTTATTTGATAAAATAAAATGAGGAATAAGATAATTATGTAAATAATTGGTATTCACGATTCAAGTTGGAAGTCTTAAGTAATAAAATATAAATAACAGAACAAATATCTTAAATAATAATAATTAATTTGAAATATTCGTCCTCTAGTCAAATTAAATTGACGATTTTAGTTTATTGAAAAATTCGTCCTCTAGTCGACTCAACTATATAATTTGTATTCCTAAATCAAGTTGGATGTCTAAAGTAAAAAAATGTAAATAACAGAACAAATATCTTAAATAATAATTAATTAGAAGTTCATCCTCTAGTCGACTTAAATTGACGACTCAAAAGTTCAAAGAACTATTCGTCCTCTAGTCGACAACTATATATTTTGTATTCACGACACAGGTTGGAAGTCTTAAAATGTAAATAACAGAACAAATAGCTTAAATAATAATATCTATTTTGAAATATTCGTCCTCTAGTCGATCAAGTTCATAGAACTATTGATTAGTCGACACAACTAAATAATTTATATTAACGACTCATGAAAGTCTAAAGTAAAAAATGTAAAAAACAAAAAATATTTTAAATAATAACTAATTTGAAATATTCGTCCTCTAGTCGACTCAAGTTCATAGAACTATTGGTCCTCTAGTCGACACAACTATAAAATTTATAATAACTTAACGAGTCATGAAGGTCTAAAGTAGGAAATGTAAAATACAAAAAATATCTTAATTAATAATACCAAATTTCAAATATTCGTCCTCTAGTCGACTCAAGTAGACGGCTTAAGTTAATAGAAATATTCATCCTCTAGTCGACTCATTTATATAATTCTTTTCAGTTTTCACAATTCAAATCAGAAGTCTAAAGTAAAAAAATGTAAAAAACAGAACAAATATTTTAAATAAATAATGATTAATTTGAAATATTCGTCCTCTAGTAGACTTAAATTGACAACTCAAGTTCAGAGAACTATTCGTCCTCTAGTCGACAACTATATATTTTGTATTCACAACTCAAGTTGGAGGTCTATAAAGTAAAAAGTAAATAAGAACAAATATCTTAAATAATAATAACAAATTTCAAATATTCGTCCTCTAGTCGACTCAAGTTCATAGAACTATTGGTCCTCTAGCCGACACAACTATATAATTTATATTAACTTAACGATAAAGGTCTAAAGTAGGAAATGTAAAATACAAAAAATATCTTAATTAATAATACCAAATTTGAAATATTCGTCCTCTAGTCGATGACTTAAGTTCATAGAAATATTCGTCCTCTAGTCGACTCAACTATATAATTATATTCACGAGTCACGACTCAAGTTGGAAGTCGAAAATAGTAAAATATAAAAACTATTTTAATAAATAATAATAGATCTGAAATATTCGTCCTCTAGTCGACGACTTAAGTTCATAAAATATTCGTTCTCTAGTCGACGACTCAAGTTCATAAAATATTCGTCCTCTAGTCGACGACTCAAGTTCATAAAATATTCGTCCTCTAGTCGACTAGAGGACGAATATTTTATGAACTTGAGTTGATGACTTGAGTCGACTTGAGTTCATGACTTGAGTCGACTTGAGTTCATGACTTGAGTCGACTTGAGTTCATGACTTGAGTCGACTTGAGTTCATGACTTGAGTCGACTTGAGTTCATGACCTGAGTTTATAACTCAAGTCAGTTTGGGTCGATTTTTTTGACCCAAAACTTGACTCAGTTTTCGACTCAGTCGACTCGACTCAGTCGATTAACAACATTATCAGTAAGTATTCAAATAAAGTTCTATGACCGGAGGAAAAAAATTAGCAGCATATCATTTTTTTATCAAAAAACATCAAATAAATAAATCTATTTTCATAATATAATAATTTAAATAAAAAATATTAAATCATATAAATATGTTTATTTGTGGATAATAATAAAATTTAACATTAAATATAAATAAAATAAATTATTTTACTACAAATAAATAAATGCTAGACATATTCCGGAACGCTGATGGACGATTAGCCGATGCAGAATTTTTGATTAATTTAGTTTTAGCCTATTTTTAGGCTAAGCCACCGATATTTAGGCTAATCCTAATTATGCTTAGGGTTAGTTTTTAGCCGATTACGCAACACTAGATATATAAATTAGTTTTATTTTATAACCAAATATCTATCACATATTATATATATCAAGAATTCATTAGCAAATTAATATATGCAATATTATTTTTTATCCACCTATTAAATTATTGTAATGATTTAATATTATTATAAAATATTAGGTAGTTGTATTCATTTTCAAAAATATCAAAATAGCATTTGCAGATTTTTTACGCCTAAATGTTTGAGGAAAATCTTTGAAGATCAATAAGTGAAGATTTTTATAGAGAAATTAAAAAAAATTTTTTGTAAAAAAATCGTGATTGTGAGGACATTATTTAAGATTTTTAAGACCAGATGGTATAACATAACACTCATATTCAAGGGAGGAAGAGAATTAGCTTGGGATTATACATATATTGATGTATTTGTTCCCGGCAATTATCTTCCGAACATCATTATTCGAACGCAAATGCCAAAATTTAAATACTTCCTAGCCCGACCCGTAATTTTTATTTATTTTTTATCCCGTGTCTGGTCCACATAGTTCTTATTTATTTTTAGGCTTAAGTCCTACACATTCCGAATTTTTATTTTATTATTTTATTTTGATATGATATGGTATAATATGATAAAACAAGAGTAAACAACATTATTTTTAAAATATTTTTCAAACCCTAGCCGATTTTTAATTTTTTAGGCCTAGTCCGGCTCTACCCAAAGTATATAAAAAAAATTGTGCTTAAACCCGGGTTCAATAGAGTAATTCTTTGTATTGTATTCAAATGTCCAACTGTAATTTGATTTCTGGAATATGAAAAATAAAATACTCAAAATATAGGTATTTCATAGTAATAATTATATTTTTAAATCTAAGAATACAAAGTTGATAGCAATTACCCTTTTATAGTGAGTTTATCAAATGGACCTACAAAGGCTGCTCATTCACTGACAGACGATAATATGGGAGGCTTGTATGTAATTGGAGGTTATAATTTTGATGCTCAAATTTTTCCATTTTATCGACGTAACTCACCATTTAAAAGATCTGATACTTATATTTATCGGTAAATTTTAGTTTATTAGTGAAATATATTACTTATATATATTAAAATGAGTGTTTAGAACCTAGATACTTATTCTGGTTCTTAATATCTATAAGATATTTGTTCACACTAAAAAATTTACAAAAATGTGAGGCGGTTTTGTTTCAAACTGAAAAAAAATGTAAACAATAAATTAATTTCTAATTCAATCTATATCTAATAAATAAGCAAAATACATATTGACTGATTCACATAATCAGTCAAACATTATATGGTTTGCTTAAACATTCAAGAAAATTACGTGTAGGCCGAAATTGTTTTTGGGAAAAATCTCAATAATTATATATCTCATTTATTTTAATTAAAAAGAAACACTTACAACCTTTATCTAAATTTTATGAAACAAATCGAATATATCCAAATTATATAAAAAAATGAATAGTACGGTTAAGTTTATGTCTTTTTACAGCAGGATAGATGAAAATAAGATCTACTATGACATTTTAAATGAAATTTGAAATATTTACACTTAGGAGGAGCACAGGTTGTTACCATGCAATCGATTTTTATGAACTCTTTATCCACACATTAAACGAACCTATTTTAACAAAATTATTTTTTAAAATATATTTTATTTATTATTATTCCATTCATTATACCTCTCATGTTATTTTTTCTACCTTAATTTTCGAGGATTGAATTTTATATATTTATCAAATTGATATGTAAATATTATGGAGATTATATCGTAGAAATAGATTGTTTTTATATCTATATGTTGCAATTTTTTTGATGTAATTTAATTCCCATAGTAATTATTAAAATGAATTAAAACATTTAGATCATTAATAATCGAATATTTTATATTTCAACTTTAATGCCAAATCATATAGGTATATTTAATAATATTTAAAAAGATTCGACACATCCACTTTAAAATGGACCCCCATTTATCAGCAAATTGCTAATATGAAAAATCCATTATTAGGTCATAGCGCTATATTTCACAAGGTTATAAATTTAAATTCATTTTATAATTTAATCTTACATGCATCATATTTTTAAAGGGTAAAATTTTTGTGTTTGGAGGTCACGAAATGAATGGAAACATATTAAATGATAATTTGAGCCCTCTTCAAATATATGACTTGAAAACTAAGCGTTGGATGACTAATAGTTATAACCATTATGGTGATAGAGGTGACAGTTATAATATTACTACAATTTTTGACGATGTGTCCAAGTCTTATTTTGAATCTATCCAAAATCAATATAACCAAAAATATAATTTTAGTAATAATTACTTTTCAAACTTACAAAAACATGAGCCTATTCCGGTAACGGGACATACCTCACATCTAGTCTATCTTACCCGAAATGAGTATTTGATGGTTGTAATTTTTGGGTACAATCCTATTTATGGTTTTGTACCATATGTACAAGAGTATAATATAGGTAAAATATTTCCAATTTATAGCAAACTAATATGCCATAATTTTTATAATTCTATTAAACTAAATTCACACACAGATGACCAAAAATGGGCAATATATTACCCAAATAGTATGGGCCCCATTATAATGGGTAGAGCTGGACATTCAAGTATTTACGACAAAGTTAAAAATCTGATTTATATCTTGGGTGGTGTATCCAACTCATATTATAGCTCTTTAACTACGTCATCGTCAGAATTTTATGTTTATGATCCTTTGCTTCGAATTTGGTAAACTTTAAACAATATTTTTCACATCGCTTCACTATAATATAAGAAACAAAATTATATTTAAAATTTTACCATTTGTAAGGAAAATCTTGGAATCCAGTCCATACAAATTATATATGCATCAATCGATATCGTTATTCGGCTTAATCTTAGTTTATGGTGGTCAGGCTCAATATAAATTTAATCAATCTAGATTTGCATGTCAATCATCTATCTTTCTGGCTTATGATACATGTAGAACTATATTATTTTTATACTGAAAGATAGATTTGCAGACGTAGCTGGGTAGGAGGCAGGGACCTTTCGCACAGGCAATTGTGAAAGCTTTAGTAAATATTATTTGAATCCACCTTCTCCTCATTCTTTTTGAAATATGAAAACAATAAGTCCTAAGAATTTTTTTTGGAATAAGTGGATTTCGAAAAAATAATATTAATAAAATAGAACCAAAATTTTTTAAAAAAGAACTTAACCAAACCTACATTAAACGGGTCTGGGTAATTCCATATCATATTGATATCTTTCCGGCCAGACCTTTTAATTTTGATAAAATTTTACATACTGAGAAACATCATTAGAATCATAGAATCCAAAATTTTAACATTCTGGAGATCAATGGTCAAAAGTGTTAAAAATGATCTTTTTTCGAAAAATACTATTTTTAAAAATTGAGATGGTTAAAAAATAATGATGCTAAGAATTAAAATTATATGTCCTTTTGTGTAACTATTAAAGACCTTACATTATCTTTTTTCGAAAAATACGATTTTTAAAAATTGAGATGGATAAAAAATAATGATGCTAAGAATTAAAATTATATGTCCTTTTGTGTAACTATTAAAACCTTTCATTAAATATTGAGGATTTTTATAAAATAATAATCTCGCGGTTTAAGTTATAAATTTTGAACCTAAAAACTTCAGGTGTTTCGTTTTCCGAATTTCTTTAATTTTGATATTTTATTATTCATTTATATTATATCTATAAGTAAATAAAATTTAAATTTGGGACAGTCATGGGTACGATTTTAAAATAAAAATGAATATTTTTCCCAAAATAGATGGCGTTCCTATATAAAATAACACATTTTTGCTAAAATTATTAATTTTTTTGAATTTTTTCCATTTTTAAACACTGATAATATTTTTTAGCATTAATATCATTTTAGCTGCTTCGAAAAATTATTTTATTAATTTTGCAAATAAATTAGTAAAATTAAATTTACGAAAGATACTACTTATTTTCGTATTTTCATGAAATTTAGGTTTTTTGACGTCTTGATAATTTATTTTTGCAATAAATAATAAATACCCTCATTCCTCTTTGATAGACTCAATTTTAAATTATGACTTTTTGATATGAAAAGAGATATGGCGTGGCTGCATAAAAAACAATTCTCGTCCTTTAGGATGGAAAAATTTGTTTTGATTTCATTCCTTATTTACATCGACTTTTGCACAAATTCTAATCTCCAATCGTCTTCATACAACCCTGGCGATACTTATTAATTTTAGACAAGGGTGTCACCTCACTTCAGTTTCCAAAGCTCAATTAGTGCTAAAAATTTAGTTTATAACCAATTTGTTATAAGTTTAAATTCAAATAATTTTTTCTATCTACGAATCATGAAAAAATGTTTTTATTGCATATCAAAACATAGACTTTGAAAGGAAAATAGGTTCTTACGTCTACAGCAAATACGAGCATATTCTCCTATTATAGTATCTATTGAGATGTCATGGCTAGGCCCAAACCGGCTTTTGTACATTTTCTATTTGTTTGGTTCTTCCTTATAAAAATTTTTATAAAGGAAAACGACATAACTTCGGTCCACCTTGGCCTGTATAAATATTATACACCATTTAACCGATCTTCGCATCGACCACTAATCACTTTTATAGAAAATTAGACATGCGAGAAAGGAGAACTATTTAAATTTTTTTGTACAATTGTTAAATGCACATAAATTTTGATATATTTTATCGCAGACAATGATATTCACATCCAGGGTTTACCGTTGTATTCAAATAGGAACTCTTAGTATGAGAACACAAAATACATAAACAACAGTTTTTATTTATTTTCTAGTTCAATTCGAACATCATATAAAGTAATAATAAAAAAATGTCAATACCACAATTTTTCCATTCCTTCGAACATATTCCCATTTAAAACGCAAGTTCCAACTAATTATGCACATAATATTTTAAAAATTTTCATTAATATTTTTTACATCAATAAACAACTTTTTTTTGTGCTTTCAAGTTTACGTAATGCTGGCCTTTTTAGGAAAGAAAATTACTTAATAGGCCGAAATTTTTTTTCCAATCTCGAACGAATTTTTTTTCAATTATCTCGAAAAGCCCTATCCTAAATATGACCGCCCAGCAATAATATATTAAAATATAAAAAAATTTATATTTTTTTAATTGCAAAAATATTTTACAAATAAAAAGTATTGGAGCCTAGTTTCTTACATGAATTTTAAAATATATCAAGTTATCAGAAGCCTGCAGAATACCATTCATTTATTGATTTTTCAAGAAAATAAATTTCCTCCTAGCAGGTCTGGATTTTTTTTTAAAATATTTTTTCGACCGTGGGTTTTATATTTTCAGGCTCGGCCTGGATTATTTTTAAAATTTTTATAGCTAATAGTTTTAAAATATACGGCCCAATTTTTTAAAATAAATTTAGGCCTGGCGCTTAAGTATTTTAAGAAAAATTTTAAGCCTGGCTCGGCCCAGGTTTAAAAAAATTAATAATATTAGGCCAGACCCAACTCAAACCGAATTATTTTTTTAAAAATAGATCCGCCGGGATTTGCAAGTCTCTAATTTGAATATTCTTTTCTATAAAAAATCATAACCTTTTTTATTAAAAAATAAGTTTTAGATAATATTTTTATTTTAAGATGCACAAAATTATTTAAAAAAAATAATTTATTTAAAAATTTTTTTTAATTATATGGAATAAATTATAAGCTTAGTGTAAAAATTATATTTTTTAATAAATGCTCGTTTTAAATGGGAATTAGTTCGTAAGAAGAGTAAAAATAGGCGTAACACATTTTTTATTATATTTTTCTATGATGTTTTAGTGTTGTTAAACGGCTCATTTTGAGTTGATTTTTAAAAACGGCTAACCCAATATTTTATTAGGAAACATATTGTGCAAGCCTTAAGATTTTGATCATAGGTGGCACAAAGTTTGAACATCTATTAGCCAAATCTCGACGCTTAGATAATATTTTTATGGCTAAAATATTGAGTTAGCCTTTTTAAAAATTGGCTAAAATCGAGCCGTATAACAACACTAGTTATAATAGAATCGGAACCAAATATAAATAAATGTTGTTAACATATTTTATACTCTCATAATAAGAGCTTCTATTCGAAAACAACGGCAAACCCTGTAAATGGAATAACTTAACAAACGTTCAAACACTTAGATATTAATTTTAATAAAATAAATATAAAACTTTAATTTCAATATTCAATTGAATAATTAAATTTCGTTAGCAAGCAATATCTCCATTTTTAAATAAGAGACTGTTGCTGGAAATGTGTCTCATATCCTCTATCATCTAATAAAAGAATCACACCTCATCGAACTTTATAATGGGCTCTATGTTTTTATTCTGAATCCTTATTTACCTTATATATCATTAAATTTATTGTGATGAACAGAAGTTTTAAAAAATAAACTATATATATATGTTGTATTCCATATTAAATCAACCAAAAAAAGTCGATTCTCAACCCGACCCCCTTCGATTTTTTTAAAAATTTGTATGTTGGTAGTATATACACTAACTAATAAAAATGTAAAATTTTACTTTTCAAATCGGCTTACTTCATGAGATATGGCCATCTTTAGAAACGCGAAAATTCCAAAATACTGTATATTTAATTTTAAATATCTCAAAAAGTAATTAAGCTGAAGGCATGATTTAAATTTTATTAAGTAGCTCTAGAATAGCCCTTTAATAAGATATAAAAATTATTTTATTAATAAAAGTCTATTACCAAAAACCGGAAATAGCTATAAAATAAAAACTGCTCTTTTTTTTCTTTCAAATTTTTTTTACAAATAGACATTATATTTCTTAATATTTGTACAAAATTTTAGATTGGGACCATTACTGGGCCAATAGTTATTACGCTTTAAATATAAATAGTATGGCTTAAATCCTAAATTATACCAAATATATAGTATAATTTACGAAACAAATAAAAAGAAAATTCCTTTATGATCGGGCCGATTATATTTTTTTTATAAATGTTTCGGGCTGTGAGCCCACTAGTAGACATTATGTCATATTTAACATATAAGTTTAGCTATTTTATTTTAGAGAGAAAATAATTGTAAAAATATTTATAACTTTATTTAGCTAATTATTTATATTACATGAATATCAAATGGAAAATTAATATTGTTATAAACATATTAAATTAAATAATATCATACTTTAAATTATCTAATGTATTAGAATAACGTTTGACTTTCATTTTTCCTTCCATTGGAATAAATAAATGATATTTTTGTGTCCCGGGAAGGCCGTTAAAAATCTATTTTCGAGATTGGTTTCCATTCTTAAATATTCAACGTTGCTGACAAATGTATAATTAATACCCGGGATATTAATTCTCGCATAATTATATAAATCCATAGGAGTTAATATATGATTTTCATAAGGACGTTGCAGGCTTGCTCTAGCAGCCAACTTCTTTGTAATTCCCCCTAAACTATCGCAAGGAGTTTTGCCATGTGCAGTTGCAAAAAAATGCCATTCTGCCTTGATCCCAAAATCATTATAATGGTTGTAGAGGTTTACAAAGTTTTTTTTGTTCTTATACTGGGTAACGGCTCCATCAGAAAAATAATAAATTATTGAAATCTTATCAAATGTTTCTTTCAAGAATTGAATTAAATTTATTTGAAATAAATAAAAGGAACAAATATTGTGTTTTAGACAATCTGATATAACTACGTAACTTATATGTTTGATGGTACCGCTTTCGCAGTAATAAATCATAAATGGATGAAGTGTTGCCTGATTATTAGTCCAATGAAAGCCTTTAGCGTGATCTTGAACTACAAAAGCGTAGTTCTCTGCAAAATCGGATATTATTAGATATTCCCCATCCTTCAAATTCGATTTTAATGACTTAAAAAATGAAGATTGTTCCGAAGAAATAAATGCATGAGGAATTAAGATATTTAATTTATGATATTTGGGTTTGACAAAACACCCTTTTCTTCAACTAATTGTTTAGCTGTCCGGGCCATAAAATTTGTGGTTGAAAATTCCTTTTCAATTTTATCAAGAGTCCAAGATTTTGGTAAAACTGTTAAAAGTTGTATTTTCATTGCGAGAACTTGTAGCAAATTTTTCTTTCAGTTGATTTATGATATCGGCTTCATCTTTTTTTGCTTGATCCTCTAAATTTATTTTAAAAACTTTTTTAATTTTTCCCTGAATTTTCAAAAATTTATTTACAAGATATTTTTTTTCATTTAACTTTTTCTTTTTAATAGGTGTCTCCCCTAAAAATGGCAGTTTCATTTAAAGTTGAAATTGAAGTATTAAAATCTGTATAAGAGTCGGGATTATTGCATGGTTGATCAGGTTCAGAATCGCTAAATGTTTCATTAATAGTTGAGGTAGAACGTAAGTTAGAAATAGAAGGTAATGTGATCGGGATCGTAGAAGTAAAAGGTGAGATCAGATTTGTTGAATATTTTTTTAATTTTCGGCAAGAGCTACAAATTTTTTGATTAATTGATAAGCTAGAATTCACTTCTATCATCCATTGTAAAACATTTCTAAGATCGTAACGTACTGAATGAGATTTTATTTTAAAGGGATTACAGCACTTTACTGGAATAGAAATAACTTTTCTAGACATTTAAATTTTTTTGGTAAGGAATAAAAGATAGCTATTAATTTTATATAATTATTTTAAATTAAAAATAAATTAGATAATGAATACCGATAATTTATTTTCTTAGAAAAATGGCTTTATAAAATTAATCAATAAAAATGACGGCTGTTGCTGTTGGAATTGAATTTGATTTTTATGATAATTATTTTATTTGATAATTAATTATAAGTAGAAAATAATCTTTATGAAAATATATTTCTGACGATCACAAAGATAATTTTTTATCCGGCAAAGAAAATAATATACATAATTCACTCATAGAATAGCCAGGTCAAAAATCTCGAATTTAAGAAGAAATTTTTTTTTGGGGGGGGGGAATATAAATCTTAAGATGGGGTTCGGATTTCAGTTATAATACTATTCACAAATATTATCACTTTTGTTAAAAAAATAATTACTCATTTCGTATAATATAGAATTTAAGCCATACTATTTATATTTAAAGCGTAATAACTATTGGCCCAGTAATGGTCCCTATCTAGGATTTTGTACAAATATTAAGATATATAATGTCTATTTGTTAAAAAATTTTGAAAGAAAAAAAAGGGCAATTTTTATTTTATAACCATTTCCGGTTTTCTATTTCCGGTTTTTGGTAATAAAATTATTTTTAATATAATAAATTTTATATCATATTAAAGGGCTATTCTAGAGTTATATAATAAAGTTTAAATTATATTTTTAGCTTAATTACTTTTTGAGATATTTAAAATTAAATATGGTGTATTTTGAACTTTTCGCGTTTCTAAAGATGGCCATATCTCATAAAGTAAGCTGAGTTGTGAATTAAAATTTTATATTATTGCTAGTTAGTGTATATACTACCATCATCAAATTTTAAAAAAAATCGAAGAGGGTCGGGTTGAATCTTCAGTTGATTTGATATGGAATACAACATATATTTTCAAGGAAATTAAAATTTTTCTTAGCATGAAGTGCTCAACACATTCTGATATCAAAACTAGATTTCTTGGGGACCTATTCGTATATATAGATTGATCGTTCCATTGCCATATTCGGATGTCTGTAAGTCATAACGTTTTAAGGAACTCGTCAGCTATTTAATTCACAATAAAAATGTTTCGATTTACAAATACTGAAACTGTGTAATTAACTCATTTATTTCTTTTAAACTTAACAGTATATCATAGTATTTTCATCGATTATTACTAGGCGTGTTAAAAAATATTGGATCGGGCAGATATTTCTTGAAAACCCTATCGGATGTTTTTTATATTTTTTTTGGTTATTTTATGATTGTATATTTAATCATATAATTTTTTTTTATTTTATAAATAATTTCATAATGATAAATAAATTAAAGAAACTAAAATATTATTTCACTATTTTTTGTTATATTTATTATTTATATGCAACAAGAAAAGGATTTTTAAATATCTAATGTGTAACATTCAGCTAATGTTGTTAAACGAATCTAGCAATTTTTAAAAACGTTAAACTCACGATTTTGACCATCAGTACTTAATATTACATACTGACAGGGAAAAGTCTCAAAATTTATAATTCTTACCTATTTATTTTTATACTTCCTGTTTTTATTAATATAACTGCTCATTTCTTATCATTTAAAAAATGTAAATTAATATTACTAACTTTTTTTTCGTAAGACACTAAATTTTATTAAATTTTAGTTTTCTATTATTATTTTTTTAAAAAATAAATTTTCTAAATTCGAAAAAATGATTTAGACCACTTTTATTTTTAATTAAAAATAGCGTATGTTATTTTTTTTATTAAAATTAAAAAATTTATTTAATTCTATTTTTGATATTTATAGGTCATAGCCATTTTGAATTTAACTTTATGGTTAAATTGATATCGATCAGATAAATAAATTAATTTACTCTATCGAGACTAATATAGATTCAAAAACCGTTTTACAGATATGTATATGTTCGGTTCAGAAAACTATAAAAGGTTCATTCCCTCCAGGTCCTTGTTAAATTATATCCTTGAAAATAAATCTTTGTTTATCTATTTTTATATTCAATTTAAATGTGACAAATTCTTCCTTTTTGTAAATGTGTTGTGTGTAGGGATGTAAATTTCCCGGGAAACTATATTTAGGGAAATTTGGGGAAACAACTGGAAACTATCTTTTTTATAATAATTTACAGGTCAATATTGATTTCTTTTCATGATTGAAAATATAGTAATTATAAACATTATAATTAACAAATATAATTTAATTTCAACCAATTTGTGATTTCTTTACATGTTATATTTGAAATCTAGACTATAAACAATATTTAAACAAATATGATTTAATTTTGAGTAATTTATTAGTTATCTTCGTTTGAAAAAAAAAATGATTTCAGATCAGAGCTTGAAATTCTAGAATCCAGCAATTTATCATTTGCAGAAATTTCATTTCCCATATAATGGATATTGACTCTTTTAAACACTAATTTTCGGACCTTATCATTTTTTAATCCTATTTCTAGATTTCGAATGAATATTTCCAAAGGAGGACCATAAAATATTTATGGCTAGGGTGGATAGGTATTGATTGCAACATAAACCTAATAAAATATTTAACACAATTTTAAGATTAGAAAAAGTGTTAGGTTATTGTTTACTAAAATATTTAACTTTTTCACCAAGTCACTGAATCTGTAGTTTCGCCTTATTTTTATAAACACAAAGCTCAGAATAAGAAGGGTTGCAGTGTGCAAATACAGCAATTTGGAGTACAGCTTTCCCAACTCAACAAAGATGACAATACATATTTCTAAATGCAATAGATATCTTAGAACATTAAGTAATAAATAATTAACAATAATGCAGATTTAGTAGAAGTTTAAGTCATAACCCCACCAAATAATAATGTTGCTAATTTCAGTGATAGACTAACTAGATCTTCCAATATTAATTTTAATAAAAATGAAATCATTTTTAAAAAATCTATACCTTGCATACAAAATAATTTGATGAAATGCAGTGATAATATAACAGCTGAAAAACAAAGTAAACTGGATATTGAATTTGCACAAACCATCTTTATGTCAAATTGTCCATTTTCAATAACCCATTGTTTGTATTGGAAGACACTATTTCAATCATTTAGACCTGCTTTTAAAATACCTTCCAGATATTTACTAAGCAAAAACTTAGTCAGTGAATTTAAAAGAATAGAAAAATTAGACAAAAGCAAAAATTTGGCTCTCATTAGTGATGGGTGGACAAATATAGTAGGGGAGCATTATCAACTTTATTCTGACAACCCCTTGTTCCATTTTTTATAAATCGATTGACACAGGGAAAAACATGCATAGAGGGGAATACATTTATCAAAGTAATTGAAGAGATGGGAATTCAAAAATCAACACCATAATAACTGACAATGCAAGAAATATGGAAAAAGCATGGGCCCTTGTAAAAAAATATCTAACTATTGAATGCATTGGATATGCCGCTCATGGATTAAATCTTTTACGTTGTTGTGCCCTCGAGAATACTACACAATTTCTGAATACTTCCAGAATATATTTTTCAAATGCCAAATTATTACAATCGAAAAACAAAAAGAATTAAATTTTATAATCACAAAAAAAAGAATGAATTAATTACAATTTTGCTTCCCTTTTATAGGGAAGCGAATAATAATTTTTAAAAAAAATTAAAGATTAACAAGCTAAAAATACATTTTTACAAATTATAAATTCTCGTATCATAATTATAATTAAAAATTTATACTAAAAATTGTAATACAATGACTTAACTAAAAATAATTTTTACAAATCTAAAAATATACAGTTAATGCTGCGATTATATAAAAATCATTATGACTTTACTAAAAATATTCAACTATGACAAAATCCATTTCTAAAGGATATAACAAATAAGATATTATCGATTCAAATTTGAGTCACAAAAGCTAAAAATTTCAAATATGTAAAATCTAACAACATTCTTTTTATCAACCTTAAAAGAAAAACAACTCCTAATAAATAATAAGAAAATTGTTTCCCTAAAGTTGCCTAGCCTAACTCGTTGGGTAGATATAGTATTGATGATAAATAGCTTGTTAAAAAATAAAGATACTCTACAGGAAATGGAAATTCTTGATATATTTACTGATCGAGATAAGAGACTTACTCTTCTTGATAACGATGGGTTTTTAAATGATCTAATGAAAGTATACAATTTTTAAAAGTCTTATTTACACAAATAGAGTTAGTGGAAGGGAATAAAGCCAATTTATCTGATGTCCCATTTATTCATATCAGGGAGACATTTAACGATTATAAAAAATATCATGCAGAGCCAGATTTCAGAAATTGAGCAGTTTATTAAAAGCCAAGAAATATTTTGTTGCCGGGACATACATTATGCTGCTCATATATTTGACCCAATGTTTTGCGGATTTAATTTAAGAGGGAATGAAGTTGCAAGAGGGTTGGATATCATTAACCGATTTTCTGGATATCTAGATTTAGATATACGAGAGTAATGGGAGATCTATCTGTAAGGGAATTTTTTTTTAATATGGCAAGTCTTTCTCAAGGCGCATCATTTATAGATCCAGTGACTTTGTGGAAAGGTTAAATACTTTTATATTTTAGTAAACAATAACTTAACTCTTTTTCTAATCTTAAAATTGTGTTATTCAATATTTTATTAGGTTTATGTTGCAATCAATACATATCCACCCTAGCCATATGGATTCATTAGTGCCACCGACAAGTGCAGCGTCCAAATAAATATGGTACCCCTTTGGTAATATTCATTCGAAATCTAGAAATAGGATAATGATAAGGTCCGATAATATAAGAGTCAATCTCCATTTTATGAAAGAAAAAATTTCTGCAAATGACAAATTGCTGAATTTCAAGCTCTGATCTGGAATCATTTTCTTCTCTAATAAATTACTCAAAATTAAATCATATTTGTTTAAATATTGTTTATAGTCTAGATTTCAAATAAAACATGTAAAGAAATCACAAATTAGTTGAAATTAAATCATATTTGTTTAATTTATAATGTTTATAATCTATATTTTCAATGAAATAAAATTAATATTAGTATTATAAAAAAAGGTAGTTTCTCGTGTTTTCCACAAATTTTCCAGAATAATTTCCCAGGAAATTTACATCCCTGGTGATGACCCTAATATGCAAATCAATTTTTTCTTAAAAAATGTTTTTTAATAAAACTGAATAAATACTATACTATTCATTTTTATAATTATTAAATATTTTGTAAAATGATTAAAATTTGAAAGGAGGGCTCTCCGAAATTTGAGCTCAACAAGCCTCAATAGCCTACCCCCAGTTACGCCACTGCACTGATTATATGTTTTCATTTGTTTTTTTATATAAACAGTATATTTAAATTTTACAAATTTATAGATGCAAATGAATGGCACACCTTACCTTATCCTCTGTCACCTTTAATTAAAGATAGAATTGCCCACTCTTCAATAATAATTGACAAGTATACAATCTTTATTATTTTATAAGTACAATCATTTTCTTCAAAACTTTCTGATACTTAAATTAACAGAAATATACGTTAAGATTTTTCTGCCGATTCCGATACGATTTTTTTATAATACCCATAGCATCCATTCCGCCACTTTGTTAGAAATTCATCTTGCTTTATATTTAAATATTTTTTATGCTTGGGCTTAAATTTTTATTTAATGAACTAATTCATTTGTCCAAGCATTTTAAAGTAACGCAAATTTTAATTTTTAATGAAAATCTTTCTATATTCAAGCTGCATCTTTAGAATCAATTAATAGTACATAAAAAATTTTACCAATATCAATTTTAACGCTGATATAAGAATTTTATGTATATGTGATAAAAATAATACAATAATAATATAACATGGAACGAGGTTCAAAGTGTTATTTGTTTTTATATTCTAATTTACCCCTTGATTAATTTTTATAATTAAATTAATGTAAATTATGGTCAATCATCCATATTGTATCTTGAAATATGATAAAATATATTTGGAGTTTGATACTCAATTATAGAATAAAAACATGGACAAGTTTTCAACCACTACATTGATTTTTTTGGAGGTAGCAGTGTGGCTAGAGTATTAAAAAGACAGAACCGAGGCAGGTCATCTTATTTAAAATTGAATTTTGGCGAAATATTTAATTCATGATAATATTGGATTAATCTTCAAGTTTTACCGATAGTAGTAAAACAAAAGACCAGGTTTAAATGCAGATTCAATATTTTTAATAAATTATCATTTATCAATTGTAAATATTGTGATATTTTTTATGTATTAATAATAATTGAAATTGTATTGATCACATAGTATCATATTGATAAACCTCATATAATTTTTTCTATATATTATTTATTAATAAATCACGAAAAAGCTATTTTAGATACCTTTTGATAATTTTTTCTGAAAAAATAATGAGTCTTTTTGTCTCGGATCTAATTGGGATAAACTTATTTTACTTCTTATTTTTAAGATATTATATTTTATTATAGTATTTTTTTATTTTAATATTATAAAAATCTATTTTGTTATTTTATTTTTTATATTATATAAATATTGTTAATTTATTTTTTTCTAATCATCTTTAGTGATATTTAAATCTCTGATTCCTCACTATTTATTATTCCCCGCTATTTTCCATAGGCAGCCTTTCCTACTTTATAAATATTTGAGACCTGCAGTCCCGTCCCTAAGCTCGGGTACACTGGCTGTCCGTATTTTAATTTTTTAAATATACCCGGGTCGTGACTAAGAAAAATTTTTAAAAAATGCCTGTCTCAAGCCGGGCCCGTATATGCTATGAAAATTAAAATTAAATGTAATATATTTTAAAAAAATGCCGTGCCTGAAAAAAGCCCGGGCTAGGCCGAAAAAAATTTTGAGAGTTCTTTTTTTAAATGGATCATAAATATTAAATAAAAAATTGGCCCTTTAAATAAGATCATAATATTAAAAAAATAGAATTAATTTTTTTAAATTATAGTGTAGTAGACTCAAATAAAATCATATAATTTATGTTTGTCAATTTGTGAATATCAAATATATAAATTAATTAAGACTTGAAAGTTTGTGACATTGTCTAAAATTTATAGGATAAATATTCTATGCATACTGAAATACATTTTTGACAAAATCAGATTATTCGATTTTAAAAAACTTCCTCAATAAATGATTCATAACCTAGGTAGGGGGGGGGCAAAAATATTCCCCTTCGAAAATTTGTCTGTTCTCGTAAATATCACTTTTTGCTAATACAAATCCCCCCCTCCTCCCAATGTATACAAAATATCAATATGACAATAATTTGAAAGAAAAATGATCAAAGGTTAATAATTTTTAAAAATAATGAATTAAAAATTTTTAGAAAAAAAGGCTTTTTATATATAAAAAGGTGAAAAACCAAAACTATTATTTATAAAAAAGATCTCCATTAAAATTTGTAGGGAAAAAATAACCTAAAGTTCCCCCCTCTTCGTCAAGTCCTGGCTATGCATATGAAATGATTGTACTATTTACCATGAATCCCGGAAAAAAAACCCGAAATTTTTTTTTCGAATTTACTTAAGACTTAATAATATCGTATTATAATAAGGTATAGACAAATTAGTAGTATTGTAAACGAACGTGCTCATTTAGGACGCGTTCATGAATGAAGTTTTTTGAAAAAAATGATGAACGACGTTTCTTTTATTTTTGACGAACTTCGAACGTGAACGCGTTCCTTTTTTATGACGAACGCGTTCGAATTTAATGTTCGTTCATATTTAAAAATACTTTTTATTTTTATTTATTTTAAAAATTTAATATTAATCTGATTTTTTTAAGAAAAAGTCTTATATTTTATAGTCAACTATTTTTCTTTTTCACATTTAAATTTTTTTAACACGCCATTATAATAGTTTATTATGGATATTATTGTTTATATTTTAATTTTATAGATTAGCATAAGCATGGATATTATTATTTCATCTGATTCTGAAAATTCAAAATCAGATGAATTAACACCATGGCCCAAGTTTGATAAATATTTTACAGTAACATCCTATATTGTAGGAACTAATTCAATACTTACCAACCAAAAATTATATAAGTGTAGCAATTTAATACGACATTTGATTCTAATATTAATCATTTTATATAAATTATTTAACTAAGTAAAATCATTAAATTTGAAGAAAAGATGCATTTCGGCTACTTGACGCCAACAATAGCGATACTTAATTTAAAAAATTAATGGCCTATTTTCAACCATTGATAGACGAAGTATTAAATGGGATTAATAGAGGGTAATAAACCTATCGCTATCAAAAAAATTATACATATATTTTATTTTTTTTTAAAGATTTGAACATATATATGAAGATCAATAAGTTCTCTGCAATTATATATCCAATATTCAAGCTTCAATGGCCATGGATAAAACTTCCACAGAACGAACCTATAAACAATAAAATTATAGCGTTATTGAAAATATGCAGTGAAAACCCTAGAAATGATAATGCAAGAACTGCAAATTTCAAGATATCTTTTTGACGAGGAAGTAGAGGATGGATTGGAACGGCATTAGCTATACTAAAAACGCGCTCTACAGGGCAGATGAGGGGATTGCGGTATTATAGTTAAAGAACTCTTTTAACGTGGGGAAGAAGCAAAGGACAAAACAATAAATTTTTTTAATAAATTCCCCACGTCAAAGTGTTGTTTAACTATAATACCGCAATCCCCCTATCTGCCCTGTAGAGCGCGTTTTTAGTATAGCTAATGCCGTATTAACTGCCAATCCTTCCTGTCTATCAGATGAAAATTTTTAAAACAATTGTTAATAAAAATTAATAAGAAAAATTTTTATAAATAAAAATATCTTTTTATTCTCTTATTATATTGTATTTATAATATTATCAAAATAAAACTAAATTTTTTTTAACATGTCTAATGTATTGTGTTAAAAAA
Source organism: Gordionus sp. m RMFG-2023 (assembly GCF_954871325.1). Classification (NCBI taxonomy): domain Eukaryota; kingdom Metazoa; phylum Nematomorpha; class Gordioida; order Chordodea; family Parachordodidae; genus Gordionus; species Gordionus sp. m RMFG-2023. The sequence goes on from NC_088776.1 coordinate 28,037,963, forward strand.
TATAAGACATTTTATATTAAATTAAAATTTGGGGAAAAGATATATTTGGTAATAAAAATCAGATACTTGATTATGGTCAATTTAAAAAATGTAAAAATATATTACAATATAAAAGTATATCTTGTAATTCTCACTTAAGACGCCACAAATGCGTTAACTCGAATCACGATTTAACTATTCCTAAAATAATTTAGTATATTAAAAGGAAAATTATAAATATAAATAATTTCTTTAAAAAAAATATATACTATGATTTACTATTGTGCCAAAGACATGTGCACTTTTGACTCGATAACCAAGATGGTTTTAAGAAAATGGCTCAACATGCTCTATTTATGGTAATATTGACTGTAGAGAATTATTCCCCATTCAACTACTTAGCAAGAAATGCATATATGATAGATCAGAACAGATCTAGTGAATAAAATAAATAGTCAGTTATGTGATAAAACATGCTCTTCCACTACTGAGATGCAGACAGATTCCTTCAAAATTTTTCCTAATTACACGTTTCATTTCACTATATCGAATGAGAAGCTTTATATAAACATGTTTTATTTACTAGTAAATTTAAAGAAATTCCTTTAAAATTTTTTATCGAAGAAGAAGCTGTATATAAACATGTTTTATTTACTAGCAAAGTTAAAGAAATTCCTTCAAAATTTTTCCTAATTACCCGTTTATATTCATTATAATCTAAGTAGAAGCTTTATATAAACATTTTTACTACTAAATTTAACGAAATGAAAAAACCGCTGAGAACATACATAAAGAAATGCTACAAAATTTTATCGTAATTGGAATAATTCCCGATTAAGTGATTGACATAATATTTCTATATGCAAGGAGTTAATTTAATTAAAGCTTATTAAATTTAAGCGCACATTTGTTAAATACAGTTCTTCGAAATATACAACTTGGAAATTTTTGCTCTTAATATATTTGAAACCCTTATTTCTGCTAAAAAAATAATTATGTATTTTAAACAAAATGGCAACAGTAAGATATTGAAACAAGATGGAATTCGAAAATATATATATTGAAATCTATTTATAACCAATGATGTTATTGTCAATTTTTTATCATTTAAGTGGATATTAAAAATGAATAATTTCGGAAAAACTATTTTAAAAAAATTGATTTATATTTCAAATCCATTTGATAAAGCTACTAAAGAATTAGAAGAGATACTAATCCTACTGTATATCAATGCTTCATTAAATTCTTCACGAGGATTTAAATGATACTTTTTTATCAAAACAATGAAATAATACATATAAAAACCTATTTAAATTTTTTTTGATTATCTAAATTTTAAATTGATATTTGCATAAAATAGCAATTTTTTATGCCCCAAATATAGAAAATTAAGAATGTTATCATATATAGAAAGATTAGACATAGAGAATTCTATCAAAAATAAAATCAATTTTGAAGGATATTGTAAATCTTTATTGATATCATAGATTTGGATATACAAGCATTTATCAAATCATGGAATCTCCTAAAAAATTTAAAGGTACATTAATTTGCAAATTGTTAATATTGCTAACATATTTGTATATATCAGATAATGAATATGTGGGAGAACCATGAGGAGGATTATCAAAAAAAAAGAAAGAGATGAGCTCTAAATTTATATGAATTTGTATATAATAGAGAATACAGAAAATATAGATCCGGAAAAGAATTAAAATGGTGGAGTAAAAATGATATTATATTACCAAAGATGACGAAATTATATAGATCCGGAAAAGAATTAAAATGGTGGAGTAAAAATGATATTATATTACCAAAGATGACGAAACCTGCAACATCCACAATTTCAGAGCATACATTTTCAAAGACTGGAAGTCTATTAGAAGAAGAAATAGATTGAAACCAGAAAATGTTGATGCTTTAATATTTTTAAATGATAATTATAAATATGAAGCTAATTTTTAGTAGTGTAATTTAATATTATAATTATTATTTCTTTGGTTTATAGTTATTTTTGATAGTTGTATTTTATAAAAATAAATACTTAAAGTTTTTATTCAAAATTTTATATATAAAAAATTAAAAATAACCCAAAAGTTATGGTAAATACCTAAAAAAAATTAATTTCTATATTTGAATAAATTCGGGCCGGGCGGACAAATAATTTTTATTTCAGGTCGGGCTTTTTGGGACAAATAAAAAAATCAGTAGTTGGCTGGACCTGCAAAACATTTTTAAAAAAATTTCAGGTCAGGCTTAAGAAATTAGGCCCGATGCAAATCACTAGCTGTTATTAACCCAATAACCTGAAAAAAACATTTCTTCATACTGTCGTAATTATGTAATAATATCGTAGTTATGTAATAATCTAATATTTTATTTTAATCATGTCATTATCTGTTATTTCTCTCCTTTTATATAAAATGCATTTATTTATTTATTTTTAATGCATTTATTTAATTGAATACAATATACTATTTTATCTTTTTATTATGCCTTGAAGGTATTTTATTACATCCATCCTCTTCCTTTTTTTTGGGTTATCGATTTGGAATGGTATAAATTGTTTTCTTATTCGTATTGGATAACGGCTAATTGTACTTTCGTTCTCTAACACTGTTTGATCAGTCGTGTCGATGTCACTCTTATCATTTATGATGGCATTTTTGGTTATTGAGTCATGTATCGGATCTATATCTTTTGTCATCAAGTCTTGTATCGGCTCAATGTCTTTTTCTATAGAGTTTTGTATAGGATCATTTTCATTCATTCGAGGTGTTATTAGTATCGGTTCTCTTTCTCTTCCTTCCTTTCTATTTTTAATATCGGAATTGTTGAACCTATGTTTTAACTGATTAATATGTCTTCTCCATAACCCTCTAGTCTCAGCTAAAAACGTCATTGGACCTGTTCTTTTAACGATGATATCTGGTATCCAAACCTGGTAGCTTAGGTATGTATGGATGTGGATAAATTGGTTTTATTAATTGTAAAGGTCCTATGGGTTCGATTTGATTGAGACTATGAAAATAGCTGCATATATTGGAAACAAAGGAAATTAGGGCAAATGTAGATGATGAATTTCATAAATTATATGTCATTGTTAAGTCAAAAACAGCTATATGAATTTAATATTTGTCTCGGCTCAGCAAGGCAAGCTCATCTTTCCAGTATTAATATAGGCATCACTCTTGTATACCTTTATTACTCAAATGAATGAAAGATTCCTGATTCATTAGTTAGCACTTACAGATCTGCAAATATCAATATCACAATCCTTCTAACCTATTACAAATCTTAATAGAGGAAAAATAAAACATATGGAAATTTTTATTATGAGGATGTTAAAGTATTACCACCTAAATGCAAACTATGGTATAAAAGGTTAACTACCGATGATAATGTTCCAAATAATGTTATAGATGATTTGCATAGTTTCAAACATATTTTAAACTATTTATCTAATATATTTAATTTATTATATATTTTAGCAACTCCACTATTAGTATTTATACCATTGAAAAAACATTTTCTTCTTTAGGAAGAATAAAAACATACCATAGATTGAATAGATTAGCCCTTCTTTATATATGTACATAGGTAGTTTACACCAACGCTTTTGAAATCATTGAAAAATTAGTTCAATCCTTAAAGAAGATTGAATTTCACATAAATTTATAACATGTTTCTTATTTATATTTTTTTTCATGAATACTTTGTAAGTTTATATACATGCAATAATTCTTAAGAATATATTTGCACATCAATCGATATTTACAACATTTAATTTGTTAAAATATAATTAAAATTTATATATCAAATTTTAAATGCAAAATTTATATTTTTTTTTACAAAGTTCTTTTTTGAGACATTCATTTTATAGGTAATTACTAGTGCTAGTCCTCATAAATTTCTGAAACTCAAAATATTATCCCTCACCTCCCTCCATATAAATTCCGGTATTTGATAATGTATTCCTTGGTATGAATATTTTGAACAGTTCCTAAAATATATTAAATCTTTTAGCGCATTCTCTTTGAGTGTGATGATTTAGAAAATTAATATCCTCTTTAATTAACGATAATTCGTTATATTATTTTCTTTATTAATTTTGCTATTTGATATGAATAAGTTTAAAATGATTTTAATATTTTATAATATGAATGAATAAATGCAACTAAAAACAACAAATGCCCACTTATCTTACCCAAACAGACAAAAAATTAAAAATCTGCCCACTTTCCAAAGTAGATAGTTGCCCAATTTATCAATACATTTTCTAATAGTATTTAATAGGAATTTAATTGGGACTCAAAATTTTTGCCAAATTAGGGAGTAATCGAATTATCCACAACCCAAATTTGACTATTTAAACGTTAAAATTATATTACCTATAACAAATAGAAAATTACTTTCTAAATATATGGTAAATTCCACGATAAATCAACATGATTTTCAACATATAAAGTTTGCATTTAATATAACTAAGAAAGAAAAAAAAATTTGGCCTCAACTAACATCAACTTAGATACAAACCTCTAATGTCGAAAAATGGGGCATTTTGGACAAAATGCACTCCTTAAATTTTAGATATCTATGGATATAATTGAGCTAGAAGAGTCATATAAATTTCTTTATATAGCATAATGGTTAGCCTTTAAAGTAATATAATGTTAAATAATTAAAAAAATTTAAATATATAAAAACTAGAAATAATTATTAAATCAAATCGGCATTTATTTTTTCTCTCAATTTTTTTAAATTTATATCTATACATATACTTGTGAATTTTTTTTTACTCACAATCCAAATTCTGATTTTCTCCATTAATATTTTTACTTCGATATAATTAGACCCTTCTCAATATATTTTGTTTTGCCGAAAATACATCATAACTGAAAATAATTTTGGTATTTTCTTAAGTAGAATTTTAAAGGCTAAAAAATTATATATAAGTTGTGACTTTGGAGTTGGATTAAAAATTTATCTAGTAATTTGAGATTATTGAATCAAGATGACTCCCTTATTTGATTTTAAAAGACCATAACTCAGTTCGTATTTGAGCCAAAGCTTTAAAATTTTGATTTTTATAAAACATTCAATCTATCTAGCCTTCATACCAATTTTCATCCATTTTAAAAATGGTCGTAGAAATACTTAGTGATATTATGGAATTACTTATTAGATAGACATATCAATATTATCAGAATATGAATAATTATGTTTATAATTAATGATGAATCAAGTTTATAAGGCTTCAAGTTAGTCCTTTTTTCTTCAAAAGTTTGATTTAATGGCGGGGGAGCGTGACCGCAATTAAATGAATGATATAATATGTTTCATACTCACGAGCATATCTTTAATGGATCATAAATATTGAAACGAGCATATCTTTAATGGATCATAAATATTGAAAAAATAAGATAAAATAAAATGATTATAATTCCGGCCGCAGGTCGGGGAAAAGCGGGCCGCCCGTAAAGGGTGCTTGAGGAAGGAGACGTCCTCCAACTATGGGTCCTCTTATAGTAATATCTCACGGGGCCTTTATCCTCTCAAATCGCCCTTGCTACCATAGAACTTACTCATTATAATGTATAAAGATCGAGATATTAATTATTTATTCTTCATAAAGTAATTATTTTGCTATAAATTAAAACAAAAATATATTACTTTGTAAATTATATAAATAAGGATTTTTTTTAAGCTTTATCCATACTGAATAAATCTATAAATAAATGATATTCCTATATATTAGTTTCTAAATAATATTGGTTTTAAAAATCTGATTTTATAATGGATTGTATTGGTATTGGAAATCAGGAAAATATTGATATTATTAGCAGCTCAAGCTAGTGGTAATTCATAGTATGAAAAAAGGAAATACTGCTCAAATAATAGATAAGGATATTAGGTGAGATCAAATTGCCAATTGGACTAGTTTCAAAGAAAAATGGCAAATGCAAGATGCTAGCAAAAATATTAAGACGATAGATGACTACTAAGTGTGAAGTGGCGTCTCTATGCTAACATTGTCTCATAATTGTTATTTAAAAATTTTCATTATATTGATTATAGATAAAATATAGTTTTTGTATAATAAATACTTTTTGAAGTTTAATTGTCAAGTATGGTTTGAAATATACGAATAGAAAATTTTTTTTTGAAATTATTTTCTAAAAAACTTTTTTATTAATTTTTTATTGGCTGACCATATATGGTTGTTAGGTTTAATTTAATTCTTGCCCCCCCCCTTTAATATGCATATACCTCAATTTCGGACGCTAAATCATGTGGATATTGATAAAATATAAGATATATATGGAGATAATTAGTACCGACTTATTTCCAAGATAAGGGAAAACTTTTTAGATTATCAGTGAAAATTCTTAGAGAATAAATATACAATCCTGGGAAATCCTTAACAAGTTGCATTCTTTCTTTCTGTTTACATTCATTTTTAATTTAACCTTTTTATAAACATATATTTTTTCAACAATTAAAATGTTATATCAAAAATATAAAATAAAGCAAATGGTATATACATGGAGGTTTCAATGGAATTATTCTGAACGATACACTAATTATCAATTTTAAACAACATCTCCTCAAGTGCTATCGCCATATATCAGAATTTATGTTCATGCTAACACTTAAATACAAAACATTCTATACTAATGGGTCTTATGTTAATGCATCATTGATTTCAAAGTTTTTACAGTATCCTAATTTCAATGAAACTAATTTTATGGACAAAAATAAAAGCATAACGCATTCTTTTATAAAGAATATAAGATATATGTTTAAGGAATTTTTAGCTCAAAATACAGACTCAGACCTAGGGACACAAACCACAAAAGATGGGAACTACGAGTATTCGGATATCTTGATACCGGTTTGTTTGTTAAGACTTTTAAACCAAGATTCATTGGCGAAAGCTCGAAGTCCTTTCGATCATGATTGCGAAATATCGACTCAACCCTTTCATGCTCACCCCCAAAACCAATCTCGCAGCCCTAAGATTCACAAAGTTCCTGACTATTATAGCAATTTTTTGCGCATGGCAGCCTTATCTCTTCCCTTGTCTTTAAACACGCCATTTAAAAACTATCCTGCTTCTTCGTTATCTCTTTTTGATGCCCTATTTAAACTTCATCCAGTCATAGTTAAATATTTTTATGTTATATAAAATTATTTAATATTATATCGCCTATAAAGATTCCAATCATTATCGATTTATAGGACTGATCTCACCTTTAAAAAGAGAAATTTTTTATTATTTTTTTGCATTGCTATATAGTAACTTCGATGAACGTCTTTTTTTTTGAAAATTAACTTTTTGAGTAATGTTTTGCGTTCCATTACTTTCATAATTTAAAAAAAATAAAAATAATTATAGTAATGCAATTTTTATTTTATATTTTTTAAATTTCCTATATAAATAAAAAGTTTACTGTCTTGTAAAATCATATTTCTACACCCTAGCCTGTCCTGGGCTTACTGGTAAAAACTTAGATACTGGCTCTGCCTTTGGACTAATATTATATATAAGAAATAGAATCAAACATATATTTTGATATTTATAAAAAATAAATTGTAGAAATAGGATGAGTCATAATCGATTATCCAATAAACAAATTATTAAAAAAATAACCTTATTGTAATATTTTCATATTTCCTCCTTTAAAAATCGTCACTTGAGAATTAAATTTTTCATCTCCACTTTTTATAATTTTACAGTAGAGCCATTTTAAAGATTAAGCTTCAATTGTTTTCAGCATGATGGTTAACCTTAACTCTAATTTAATTTATTAAGAATTTCGGGTTTTTTAGGTAGATAAATATAATTAGAAAAAATTGATTTATATTAAAAAGTAATTTTTCACATAAAGTGGAAATAACCTAATTCTCATGCAACAAAAGATTAAATAAACATTCATTTATACATAAAAGAAATTTAGAACCTACCAGACATATCCTTAAACGATTTTAACACGAATCGTTTCAGTGTTATGGAAACTGATGAGAAGTCTAAGACAGATTAAATAATTTAAATAGAACATCATATATCGAGGATAGATCTAATAAAAATTACCACCTTCTAACCGAGTGGACAACACGTTAAATTTTATAATGTTGCTAGAATTTTCTGAATTTTCGAAATGCCTATATGGACCTCATAGTTATTTCAAACTGCCTTTACATTAAGAAGACTGTTAGACACCCATCGTACATCAAGTATCTTTCCCACATTCAACAACTGAATTCCCAATTCAGGAGTTATTTGATCCAGCACCTTTTGATTTTTGTTAGACTGGCTACATAAACTATATTATATGTTAAAAAAGGTTTCAAAGTGATTAACTCCTTTAACACTTTTTATTATATCTTCTAAACGGATATTTATACAATGTCAAGGTATGATCATTTTATGTAGTACGCAAAGGCACTTTGCTTCACCAGATTTCTATCGCTACCAATTTTTTTTAGAAAACTCAGCGAATTTAAGAGAATCCAGTAAGGTATGAACTATCACCTCTGCATCCTTTCCAGTTCAATTAGGTCTAGAAATTAAAAAAATAGGATCATCAAAGAGAACAATTACCCATATCTAAATCATTATACCCTTTAATTAACAATTCAAAATCCACAAATTGGCAGTTTGATTTTGCAAGACAATATTATTTTGGTATGTTTATCATACCTAACCATTTTAATGCATGCTCTGGTTAAAATAATTTGTAATATTTGTCATTTTTATTTAAACACGTATACGTAGACTTGTGTGGCGCCGGACAAATACACCGCCGACGTATCCACCAAATGTCGGCGCTCAACACGCCGCCGCCGATGTTACATATTTTTTATTATTAAAAATAATATTTATTATATATGTTATTTATGAATTGTTAGAAGAAAAATAATATTAAATATTTAAAATTATTAGAAAATCTATTTTATTTTTTAAAATTAATAAATATTATTTGCTATATAAACATTTGATTTGTAACAAGATGATATATTATGGAATAGATTTTCTAAAGGTTATTTGCTATATAAACATTTGATTTGTAACAAGATGATATATTATGGAATAGATTTTCTAAAGGTTATTTGTAAAATAATTATAATTTTTATAGTGAAATCTTAATTTTTATTTTACTGTAAAAATATCTAATTATTTTATAATAGAATATTTAAATAGAACTGATCTCTTCCTACATTTAGAATTTTTTAAGGCATCATGTTTTTATTATTAACATTTTATTATGTAAAAATATGGTATTATTTCAGATGTAAAAGATCCAGATATAATAACACTTAGCCCGAGTGGATTAGATGATGTGTATTTATCAAAAGCATACATATGTTAACAAATTAATATAGGTCCAAAATTTTGCGCTTGATATGTGGATCGACAAATATAGATGGCGAAATTATATTACCTTTATTTTTCACGAAATAGATAATAATTTTAATATTGTAATTTCATTGGCGACACATCATATCACTCAAAAATATACCGCTGAAACTACTGAGATAGAAAAATGAATTTGATTAGGGTCCAAGGAGAATCAAATATACGGATGCAAGACCCAATGTAAAGAAATGTGTTCGTCTAGGAGAATATGACCATCATTTGTGATTGGGGCATGGATTATATAATCTAGTGACAGCCGATGTAAAAAAAAGTTAATAAAATAGAAAATCTCATTGAAAGTGAGAGATTATTGCCTTAAAATTCAAAACAACGGATTTTGAAAATATAAACGATATTGAAAATATGTTTTGAATCGAAGATTTGGATAATAAGTTTTGGGTTTGATGATGATAGTGCTAATCAAAAATCATATGAGAAAAAACATAAAACCTTAAAATTAAATGTGCCTACACGTTGACATAGTATTTTAATTATGCCGGAAAGTGTGAGTGGCAATAACAAAATTCCTATAAATATTCTATTATATAGAATGTAGAAACCGGATCTCATATTATTTAACTCCAATTAGGACTTGCATGAACTTTTAAATTTTCTTAAAGCCTTCAAAAAAATTGTTGAATTTTTATCCGCCATTTACTATAAATTTATCCTTATTATTTTGTAGTAAAAAATCATTTAATAGTAAAAGAATATGATATCCCATATCATTCTTTAAACAAAATAGGCTTTGATCATAGATTTCCAATATCCGATCTTCAGGTAATATTTTAAAATACATAAATTAGTTTTTTTAATATTATTTCTCTTTGTTTTATTTTTTTACTTAGGTGTTAGGAGCACTTTCGGATCCTCGTTTTCAATCTATAAACATAGTAAATTAATATTTAAAGGAAAAAATATTGCTCCGGTGCAATTTTTATGTCAACACGCCACCTCTTTGTTGCCTTACACGAACGAATTAACTTAATGTGAAACGACGGAACTTCAGAATTCGATTATCTAAGTCATTGATATAACAATAATCTGGAACAACAAGACCATAACTAGTCTAGAAAAAGAGTATTATTCATTATTTTGGCCTTATAATTGAGATTAAAGATGTCTTAGATTTTTGGAAGATAAGAGCATTAGATCCTTCTAAACTTTCAATATTAGCTAGAAAGATCCTGTACGTTCCAGTTACGAGCACACCCTGCGAGCGCGTATCTTCCATAGCTGGGCTCACTATGAACTCTAAAAAATCATCTTATGCTCTATAAATCTAAATAAAATAATATTTATACATGATAATTATACTTAATAAAATCATTTAATTATAAAAATTTTATTTTAAAAGTGTTTCCAAATAATTTATAATTTTAATTAAAAAAAATTAAGTTAAAAAATTATTCCGATCGTTTTAAAAAAAGTAATACCGCCACCGATAGAGCTGTCGGCGCACAGGTCTACGTATACGGCTAGTCACAATTGATATTATTCCAATATTTTTATATGATATACTTTTTTAAGAACCAATTAAAATAGGAAAGGTTTATTTTTGGATTATTACAATTATATTAATATACTACCATTATAAAATATTTATAATGTTCATTTCTTGAAAAAGTATCAATAATATGCTAAAATGTGCTCTTTATTGTTTTTTTAAGTTTAAGCTGGATCACAATAAAGATTTTAGAACCCTACCCCTCCCCCCTCTCAACTATATCCCTACACTGCAATTTTTACATAGATAAATTAAATTGAGAATTAATCTCTTAGTGTAAATAAACATGGTTGTTTGATAATATTAAACTAAGCCATTAGAGTTCTAATACATATCTATGCTACCCATAAATGTAATACCTAATGTGAATATTTGTTATTATGGGAATATCTTTAGCCCCCCTCCCATCATAGTGAAGTTTTACTATATTTTATTTTGAAATTAACGTATAATGCATTTTTTAAAAAATAATAATTGATTTACGAAATAATTTTTACAGCAGAGGCTGAAAATGGAAAATTTTTTAGCCCTGGCCCGGTGGGAATTCAGTTAATACTTCGTTCGGCTCTTCAAATTTAGGCCCGTAACATTTTTTTAATTAGGTTACCCTGCCGGGTTTTTATTATTTTTAAATACTAGGCCTAAACAAAAATTATGTTGTTGTACACCAAAATAATCAGCTATTTATAATCTTGGGGGCCCGTTTATTTTTTTACCCGCCCGTCCCAAAAAAATTTTAAAAGTTACCAGCCCTGCTTACGTGCCAGGCATTGCAGTGTCTGGTTTATAGTACTGCCTTTTTAAAATGTAAAGCTAGATAACCACATTTAAGAAACAAAAAAAACGATTATGGAGATAAATATGATGATAACTATATTACGAAGTTTTAGTTATCAACCAACATGTGTTATTTAAGGGGAATAAAATTCGACATAATATTATATATGTTTTATTCCGATTCAAGCGAAATTTTAATTTTTTATATTTTAAGGAATCGGGCGCGAACGACTCAATAAACTTAAAAACATATCAAAATACGGATTTGCATGAATCTCTTGATTTAAGCATGGAGAGTCCTTGTAGAAATATAGATGATTGTATCAACTGCTTATCCACACTATGGGATTGCACGTGGTGCATCAACGATATTGGATGTATACCCCAATCGTTATTGAAAGGTGGCATATGCCCCTCAACAGTTCCAACGAATCGCTATAAAAATGTCGATGATTTTGGGAATGGGATTAACTTAGGATTCCTTTATTTTCGTACTTCCTTGTCTCAACACGCTATACGGTATTACAATGAATCCGTTAAGTCGAATGTTTTATTATTCATATATACTTAAATTTCATTGATAAATATTAGATAATTGCCACCCAAAACGTTATGCAATGTCCAATATTGACCAGCAAAATTTGTGAAATGCATTCCAATTGTTATTCCTGCAACAAAAACCCGATCTGCTTGTGGACTTTTTATGTTCACTACCGATGTATATCCTTGCTTATCTTCAAAAGTACTTTATTTATAAAATCCTTGATTTTTTGTTTACTTTTGCTATTTGAATATCTAATGTAGTATTGTAATAACGTATATATATATATATCGTTGTTAGCATCAAAGTGGTTATTTTTCAACTTTAAATCTTTTTAGCACTTTTTTTTAATTTAAAATTTTGATTTTACCGGAAATGTATTCCAGCATGTTTAGAATACCTATTTTATGAATTGTAGATAATTTTGCCAAATCTTGAGTCATTTTATATAAAAAATATATGAAAAATCTAATGTAAATTATATTAAGTTCAAAAGTTTATTTCAAAATTGTCTGAGATTCGTAGGGTAGGTATTCCAAACATGGCGGCATATATTTCCGGTAAAATCATATTTTTAAATTTCTAAAAATGTGATCAAAAAATTTTATAGCCAGAAAAAACACAGTGACGCTAACATATATATATATCGCATTGGGTTATGGAATCCTTGGGGATTAGGTCTCGATTGGAAATATATTCTCGCATGTGTAGAGTATACCCTATAAATTTTAGCCAATTTCCGCCATAGACATTTTAGTATTTTTTAATTTATATGAAAAATCTATATAAATTAAGAGTAGTTCTAGAGTTCGTGTCAAAATTGTTTGAAATGTACTATTTGGGTGCTCTATATATATACTGAAGTACAATTACTGTCAAATCAGATTTTTAAAATTTAAAAATTGCACTTAGTCATTGATTCAAAATCGAGAGATTCCAAATCATTATGGATTCAATATTCCAATACATCATATATAATTATAATAATCTTAAACTAAAAAAAGGATCTAAGGCTGTAACTTGCTTTTGAAATGGGGATAACGGGTTTATTATCATACCACTTACATACATTATTATTTATGTCTAATTTAAAATCTACTTTTACCCTTCCTCTTTTTTTCAAATTTTTGTCATTTTCCAGACGATATCCTGCCAAACGATTTGATATTAATGTTCCCGATATAATATAATCATGATCTGTCAAGGAAGCTCTTATTTGATATGATGAAAAAAATTCTCCTTATAAATCTTGAGATTTATGAGGGTGTAGCCATATCCAATAGTTTTACAGCTATATAACCGCCTATAACCATAGAAGTTTTTATTGTGTTTGTTGATTTTCCTAGATATATTTCGAAGATGTAAAATTCCCTTGAAACCACTTAACGCAAAAATTTTTATCCCCGACATGTGTGGCTTTGAACGTATATTTGTTTTACTTCATAACGACCCTTGAAGGAACCATCATTTCATCAATTGATAATTTTTCTTCCAATTCAATCTTTCTAAAGTTTGCCTTCAGTGTTTCTGTAAATGGCCTTATTTTAAAAATTTTGTCATAATTGGGGTTGCCTCTGTGATATTATTATTATCATTTATATGAAAATATTTTCTTAATTCTTTTGTATTTGTAGATTTGATTAATTTTTGACAGGAATATATATGCTTGTTTTACCAAGGCTGAAAATTGATAATAAATTGCGGCGCTTGGAAAGTTCGAGATTGCAAAATTTTTATTGAGCGCGTTGAGTTTATTAAATTGATAACAGACTCATAAATTCGTCTTAAGAATGAATGAGCGCAGCCTTGAATTCAGTCTACTTTATGAAAATTTCAGTTTACTTGTACATTTAATAGAAATTCGAAATATTTTAGTATAAAAAGTGAAAACATTCTATTGATAGGTTAGCAACAAAATTTTAACCATAATCCGTATTTCTTATACTACCATCTATTTATGCAAAAATTTCAATTTATGGTAAAAATGCATATTTTGGTCGAGCCAATAGCATTGCTCAGGTTTTCACATCGTATATATATTTATAAAAAGTGTCTAAATAAAAGGCAAAAATTTTTTGCGAAAACCTGCACCCATTATTGCATAGAAACACAGGTAGAGCAATATAGGTAAATGAAAGTTTTAAGACACAAATTGGTGCCAATGTTTTTCTCTTACGATAGACCTTTAGAGTTTTTTAGTTATAAGAAAAATTTTACAGATTCGAACATCACTATTTTTCCCACCTTTGAGACCCTGCATTGGGGAACTAGGTGTGCTAGCTAGCCGAAATAAATAACTTTCTCATTTTTTTTTACCTAATAAATTCCAGAAATTTTAACAATTTTAAAAGGAGTCGCTCGAATCGTGATCTATTTTACATGGATGGCCCTTAAATAGTTTTGAGATAAGCAATTTAAAAATTTTACAGATGTGAAAATCGTGTTTTTTTTACCTTTGAGGCTCTATACCTTTGAAATCAGGTACTCTAGCAAGCTATTATCAGTGGCTATCTTCATTTTTTTTACCGATTTAAATAATTCCAGAAATTTTTATCAATTTTAAAAGGGGCTGGCAGAAACTGGATCTTTTATGATCGATTTGACATAATGACTACATACAAATAATAAAAGTCTGTTTAAATTCTGGGGATCATAAAATTAAATCTTGAAAATTTTCGTATTTTGTTTATAATTTCTTAAGGTTCTTTTTATTCAATCCTCCAACATGTGTTTTAACATTTTGGTTTAATTTTACAACTTTTGCCTAAATTTGAAGAGCGCTTCTTCATGTTATGAACGGATATCATTGCGGCTAGTCCTTAATATTTGATGGGTGAGTATGAACAGTTTAGAGCATCGGGTCTTGATTATGTAGTGTTGATAATATTGTAGCTCATTTAAACGGCCATATTATCTTGCTTAAAATCTTCTTATGGATATACGAGTAGCCTTTAAATAGGATTTTTCAGGATGTATTAGATTCATTATAATATATTTACTTTTAATAATTTATAGATTGACTTAAATATTAAATAATAAACATTTTTTTTTATCTTTATATACCTTATAATGGTGAGTATAAATCCATTATAAAAAATATTTGCACCTTGTTTCATGCAAAAACATTAAAATGTAAATTTTATTTTATAAAATAAATCATATTATTTTTCAAAATTTAAGTCCAGCCCGATTTTTTAAAAAAAATATTAGGTCCGGCCCAGCCCATACAATTTTTTTTAAATAGGCCCGCCAGTATTGCAGATTCTTAGTTTATTGATCAAATGAGATAATGAGCAACAAATATAATATCAAATTATTTAAAAAAAAGGCAATACTTAAAAAATATTTTGTTTGGGCTGGATCAGACCTAAAATAATATTTATTTTTATTTAAGTTTCTTGATCTAAAAATTAAAGATATGCAATATTTAAAAAATATTTTGTTTGGGCTGGGTCAGGCCTGATAATAATTTGAAAAAAATGTTATTATTTTATAAACTAAAATTGATATATTTTAAAGTTATTGTAAAACTAACGAGACACCTGATATTATCAAACATTTATAGAAATTTAGATATTAAATCAGGCAAATATTGCTTATTATAATTAATTAATATGTTTTGTAATTTCAAATTATTGAAATATTTGTTAGCCACCTTATATAATTCATCGTCGATTATAAACACTCAACTTTCATCAAATCCACCTTCATATACCAACCAGACAGCGTCTGATCAAAGTTCAAACGGATCATATTTTACCGAAAATAAAAAGATTCTTCTTAGGTTTAAAAATATTAATATCATTTAAGAGCTTTTTTAAAGAATTTAAGTTATATTTTATCAAAAATTATGATTTTACTATGCATATCAATTTTTTTATTTTACTATTTTTTATAGAAAAACAATAGCATCACTAAAATCTAACATCCTTTCCCCTTTTATATTTCTCATGCCTTAACCATGTACTCCTTCATTGCCCTCACTACTCGCTCCCACATGTCCATTCAGATCACCAGCCAGGATAATGCCCTCTTCATTTGCCAGTCTCAATGTCACACCCAATATACTGTCCCAAAATATATCTTTCTCTTCTTCACTTCTTCCAACCTGAAGAACATAGCTGAGATAATATTATATAGCTTTCTACCAAAAATCATCTTGATAACCATTATCTGGTTATTTAGCCTTCTCACTTCGACTACTTTGTCCACCAATTTCTCTGCAACCAATACCCCAACTCCAGCCTTACCATCATTGCTTCCTTGCCAGAAAAATTTATACTTTTCACTGGTATTGCCATTCTTTCTTGCGCCATTACCTTTCTATCTTGTCTCTTGTATGCAGCACACATCTATATGACTTCTATGCAATACATCGACCAATTCTCCCGCTCTTCCCATCTACTCCCAACATTCCATGTTGCGACCCTTATTCGATCCCTCATAAACTGGTTTCTCCACTTATTATCAGGTCGTTTATGGCCGTCATAAGTTTCATTTTCAGTTCCATCAGGTTTCCCATCCTTTTTGTCGTAGGCATATGAGGAGGCCTACGGGGTATTTTTGGCTGTACCCCGCCCATGCTTTGTTGCAGTGTTGTTAAACGCTACTTTTAGAAGTAGCGCGCTATCGCTACCACTATTTTATAAAAAAAGTAGCGCGCTATCGCTACCGCTATCGTTTTCAAATGAGTAGCGCGCTATTAGCTACTTTAAAAAAAAAGTAGCTAAAGCTACTTTGATTTTTTTTTAAAATATTTTTTTTTACGTAACTTTATTTCCACAAATAAAATATTGATATAAAAACATGACTATAATTTGTTACATATATATATATAATTTATTTATTATTGCACTTTAATAATAATAACATTTTGGTACTGTCATCCCCAAGTCTAGAGCGACGTTTAAAAGTATAAGCTTTGCCATACTAAATAATCGTTCAGCACTAGCACTTGAGGGCAACACAGTATTAAATTTAATAAACAAACTTTTTATATGAAAAAAATCATCAAAAATATTTAAATTAGTATTTTTAGATTTAAAAAAAGCATCTAGAGGTTAATTAAAAATACTTCAGTATATTCTTTAATAAAAGTATGCTCCTCCACATTAAATACTGTATTCCCATTTGATCCAATATATAATTCATTTCCATTTTTTTCTCATCTAGAAACAATGCTAAAAGTTTCATAGCATTGTAAACACTATTCCATCTTGTAGTCTTTGGTGTCAATAAATAACGTCCTAATTTTTTTTTGAAAATATCAGACGTCTTTGATGACTTATTTTGTTTATTCCAAAGAGCTTGGCATTTAGAAAATGTAGATCTTGATACTCTTTTAAAATCCTCATTTAATAATGCTTCTTCAGCATCCACTGTCGCAACTAAATTTAGGTTGTGGCAGGAACAACGATGATGGCTAGGTAACATAGAAGACTTTATTGAAGATCCTAAATATTATAAATTTTATTTTATATTGGTGAAAAATTAAATATAAAATAATTTAAAACCAAGGATGTCATGAACATCAATTATCTCAAACTCCATTTCATCATCCTCTTCTTGTTTTCCATCTTCAATATTTTTGTCAGGAATATTACTAGTATTGTTATTATTATTATCTTCCCCAAATATTCTATATTATTTATATCATATTATAAAAAAATTATAATAAATTTAAAACCTGAAGGCCTTCAGGAAATTAGACTCATTATCCGTAATCATCTTACAAACCTTGTTTTGAATTTTGTAAGACCTATGGATTTCTGCAATAATATTGGCTAGAATGTCATAAGTCTGACAGCCAATTATTCTCTTTAGAGCTAACGCTACAGATTTTCGTTTAAGATTTTTAGGATCAATCCAATGTGCAGTTACTCCTAAATAAGCTCTAAAAATATGACATATTATAAATCAGAAAATAAACATTTTTACCTTCTATTGTGAGTCCAGCAATCTGCCGTTGTACAGACGTAGGAGACATCTGATAGATTTAATATCAAAGATTCTTTCATTTCCTTAAAGCTCTCCAAAATTCTTGCCATCAATGTCTGCCGGCAAAATATCTTGGTCCGTGGAGAAAAAGTGTTTATCATCTTTATAAAAGAATCATTTTCCACCAAGGATAATAGTTGAACTGTATCTATTATAAAGTTCATAATGACTTTGTCAGCCAATTTTTGGGATACACCAGGTGTTGATGAATCCAAATTGGTTAATTTTGTTTGTATTAAATTTGATTTGGAAGTGGGTTTATCTTCTTCCATTACCCCAAAACTTTTGAGATATTTTTCAATCTCTTTATAATTTGAAGTGTGCACAGTCTAAAATTATAAAATACTTAGAATTTAAAATGTTTTAAATAATTTAGATAAAATTTATGAATATATACAAAAAATGATTGGTTTTTGATTTTAATTTATTTTAAAAATTAAAGATTAGCCTACACTTGTTATTAAATTTGTTTAATA
This sequence comes from Gordionus sp. m RMFG-2023, assembly GCF_954871325.1. Lineage (NCBI taxonomy): Eukaryota > Metazoa > Nematomorpha > Gordioida > Chordodea > Parachordodidae > Gordionus > Gordionus sp. m RMFG-2023. The sequence continues at coordinate 28,056,661 of NC_088776.1, forward strand.
TATTACCTTATAAATGTTTTTTCAAATTAAAGCTGCTCGTATGATTTGAAGAGATAATTTTGCGGCACATCTTGCACCGAAACCGATATCCAGTATTAATTTTTTCTTCAAGGTTAAAGTATTTCTTGAATTTTGGGAAACGATCATCTATATTGCTCATTTTCCAAAGAAATTTCAATATCTTCAACAATCTCACACTAGTGTTGTTAAACGGCTCGTTTAGAGCCGATTCTTAAAAACGGCTAACTCAATATTTTAGCCAGAAAAATATTCCCTAAGCCTCGATATTTCACTAATAGATGTCCTAACCTTTATTCCTTCTACAAACAAAATCTTCAGGCTTGCGTAATACTATTCTGGATGAAATATTGAGTTAGCCGTTTTTAAAAATCGGCTCAAAACGAGCCGTTTAACAACACTATCTCACACATAATAAGATTTATAATGCTTAATATAAAATGTAAAATGAAATATAAAATAAGATAAAAGCAAGGACATATCAATAACGGAATTTCAAAAATATATAATTTAATGAATGCGCGAAATATAAATTAAATACAGATTGCTATTTAACAACTGTTTATATCTAATATATAACAATAATGTATATTTTTAAATATAAATATAAATTTCAAAATTAAATTAAATAAAAGGATTATAATTTTAGATTTTATAAAAAATATATTTTAATAATTTTTAGATGTATTTATTATGTAAAATCTACTTTCTAAATTAGTAGCGAGCTACCGCTATCGCTATTTTTTTAAAAAAGTAGCCTCCTACAGCTACCGCTACTGAAAAAGTAGCGCGCTATTTTAACAACACTGCTTTGTTGTAATCATTAGGAAATTTTATAGCAAGGTTTTTACAATCATATGCCCTTCCTGACATCACCTTTAATTGGTTTTTACACCCCGTCGAGGAGACGGTGATCCTATTCTAGACCCAGATCACAAGAATTTTTTAGACCTCCATTAGTCGCCAAAAGGCGTTGTCGCTCACCCGCCACGATGAGTCTGAAGGTAGGATTTTGGGAGAGTTTGAAATTAATAATAAATTGAGGTATTTTTTTATCAGCCTTTAGATGTCTTTTTGCCAATGAAAATTTTTTTAATTGAATGACTGATATTTTAAAATAAATCATGAACATGCTGAAAGTAATTTAAATCATATGTAGATAAATATTTACAGTCCTTTCGATTCAGAAATTAAGCTTTTACTTGGAAATATACCATTGAAAAGATTCATAATAAGATTAAAAATGGAGTAATATAGGATTTCTTTAAAAAGCAGTGTGCAGTAATGGATTGTTTTGAAAGCTAAGAACTAAATGCGCGATTTGTCGAGAAACAAAAAAATAAACTGCCAAAAAATCATATTAAATAAATATGAAACAATTGTAGGGTTTCGACAATATATCGATCTAAAAAAAATGTAATAAATTCCTTTACTGTCGAGTGTGATAAGGTTTTTATCTTATGACATGGTAGATAATCGAGTAAATAATTTGAGAAATTTAATCTTTATATATATTAATGAACCTTCGATATCCGAGAATTCCAGATCCATATCAAAATATGGAAAAGGAATCATAGCGGGGAATCTTTTTAAAATATTCAGACCAATGAAACAAAATATTTATGGAGAAGAAAATTTTTTAATTCAATATTTATATATTTTTTAATTTACATAATATCGATTATATTAAATTTGTGTCATTATTTATAAAATATAATGCAAATAAAGAATTTATTCTTATAATAAAAAATATTCAATTTTATTTATATCATATTTTTTGATATTGATTTTAAAAATATAGCCCTCCTTGCCAAATTTTTAAGCATTACACCACTGTCAAGATGATATAATAATTTATACATAATACAATAATAAAATAAAGATTATTTATCATTTTTTTCATATAATATAATATATTTTGATTTCACCATTTGTTCTTGCATTGGAGAAAGCAAGGAAATTTTAATAATAAAATGATCTAGTACCACTAGAAAATAATATTTATTTAAAATAAGACGCAAAATTTCATAAGAATGCCAAAAAAAATATATATTAAAATATTTGAAATGGGTTCTATTTAAAAAAAAAATAGGCCGCTAATCCATTTTAAAAATTGGTGCTAATTTGAAAAGGAGGTGCTTTCGCACCCAAAGCTCAACAACGCCCCTGATTAGTTGGATTTATTATATTGTAATTGTATTAGCTTTTTCAATTTTATAGTTTATGTAATTGTTGTCTAAAATTATATATTAGGCCCGCACTGGGTTTTTTTAAATTTTTACTACTCGGCCTATATATCCGGACTGGGCCTGCAGGTTTTTTATTTTTAATATTATATATCTAATTTTAATTCAAAGATCATGTAACGCCCCGTGTAATCATTATAGAGACTGTTGGAATTGCACGAAGCAAAAATGTCTTTGGTGTTCCACTTTTAGTAAATGCATAGATCCATATGTATATAGTTTACTTTATCCTTTTGGCCAATGTTTCTTTTGGATTTCCTTACCGTATAAATGTCCATTTCTGTTTACAGATCCAATGCAACAATCATCTTCTATTGATGGTAAAAATTAAAATCTTTCTTATTACTTAATAATTGGCATAAAATTTTCTACTTATCATTCATTTTATATTACCTTTAACTGAAATATTATTGAGGCAGCCCTCAACTCAAATGATAACGAAATGAATCCCAAAACTAATTACAAGTACGAGAATTCAATGTTCTATGATATCAATGATTTATATCGTAACATTAATTCAAATAATAACAATTGCCTATTTTACAAATCGTGTGTGGATTGTCAAAATGACCCTGCTTGTGGATGGTGCAATGACATTAGTAATACAGGGAAAGGTTAAACAATTATAATAATTAAGAATATTTTACTATATTATTGATTCAATAATTTATTGGTAATTTTGTATTAATTAATTACAAAAATTATTCGGGCACTTTTTTAATTAAAATGACCAGTATTTTTAATTACTTTTCGAAGTGTTTAATATAAATGGGCAATAAAAAAATAATTTAATATATATTTTCATTTTTTGGCAAATTTTATATATTTTTTTATATTAAATATTTTATTCAGTTTAAAAGTCCCATTAAAAAATTATATAAAAGGTACGACATATAAACTAAATATATATAGATTACATTTAACTGACACACTTCTAATCCGATTTTTTGTCAAATATAAAAGCACTTCACAGCTATCCCCGTGTTGTGGGAAATTTTTCTACCTAGTATTTTTTATTTTAAGATGACATTCCCAAAATTACCCAGAGTGGTACTAATTAAGGGGATAAAATCATAGTGTCAAACCTTTTGATATGTAGGCTTGGTTCAGGTTCAGGATAAGGAATCGAATTTTATAAAGGTTTATCTCACGTTGAAAATTCTTAAATAAAGGTTTAGTGAAAATTATTTTTTATACCGGATAATAGCTCTACAAATAATTTAATCCTATTTTATGATAAATATAGTGGAATAAGATAAAACACAGTTTAAAATTAACCCAAGATTTTTTTGTCAATTTTTTGTATATAAAATTATGATTACGAGGTATAATTAAAATCTTGTTCAGGCTGAGCCATTCTTTCCTTCTCCATATACAAAAATATCGATGTTTTTTCCGTTCGATGCCTTTAAAATAATTTATTATGGTACCTATCAGTGGTGCCACTAGTCTTTACTATCTCAGGGGGCTCAACAACAAATAATGATGGTCTTCGCCCCCATACCCCCCCCCCCCTCCCACACATTTTGAGATTTTCTAACCTTAAGTATTCAAATTCTTACATTTTTTCATTTATTTTTGTATTGGGCATATTCTGAGGATTCGGAATCATGATTTTTCTAGAAAGAGGCACCAAAAGCAATATTTTATATTGAAGATATTGCTAAGTTATATATAATAAATATACATTTGTATTGGGTATATTCTGAGGATTCGGAATCTCTGATTTTCTAGAAAGAGGCACCAAAAACAATATTTATATTGAACATATTGCTAAGTTATATATAATAAATATACATATCATATTTTGACGAATTTTGAGAGAAATTAGTACAATAGATAATAATATAAAGAGGTGTGACCTGTCTTCAAACTTGGCCATTTATGCCACTTCTTCCCTAATGATTTATCATATATTTATTAAAAATTTTACAATTGACGATTAAAATGCCATATCTCCTAAACCTTAAATTTAGCAAATATATATTAATAAATCCTACAGCTATACTAAAAAAAATGCCTGTTTGATTTTATGATCATTTCTGGATTTTGACATTTAAATTTTTTAACATTATAAAACTTAAAAAGCCAACAATTAGACTATATAAATTTTAAATGATGTTTCTATCTCAAAGATATCTAAAATTAAAGAGAGTGGAAAAAGCCCCATTATTTTTACCTTTGGAGACCCTTATCTCAGCCGTTGTAGGCTAAAATATTTTTTTTCTTAGTTATAAAATGTTTAAAAAAAATCTGTGGGGTCGGGTTGAAACTCATGTTAATTAAATTTCATATATAATTAATTATAAAAACATAACATATTTAAGTAAATAATTTTTTAAATTAGCCTATATATCATTAATCAGTCAAATAAATTTATAATATATTATTAACAAATTACAAAAGTTGCTGGATTGGATTTTTATACCTGGACCAGGGTATGTTTAAAAATTTGATGAGTATCGAACCGATATATCACATTGAAATCTTAACAGTATCGGTCAAAAAGAGCATTGATTGTACATAGTGTTGTTAAATGACTCAATTTGAGCCCATTTTTAAAAATAGCTAACTCAATATTTTAGCCAGAAAAATGTTGCCTAAACCTCGAGATTTCGTTTATAGATATTCAAACCTTTCTGCCATTTATTAACCTAATAGCCAGGCTTGCGTAATATTTTTCTTTATAAAATATTGAGTTAGCCGTTTTTAAAAATCGGATCAAATCAAACCATCTAACAACACTTTATACTTCTAGATATAATAGTGAAAAAAAAAGAATTTACCTGTTTTAAATTTCATTATATTCATGTTATAACAAAATATGAATAACATTGATTAATTAAATGAAGAAAGATAATGTCGTTGTTTATCTTAATAAATATTTTGAACAAATGGGATTCGAGCGTAAACCAAATTGGAAGACACACGATAAAGACCAAATATTCAATATTAATCTTTCTCTAGAGTATATGTTTAAAGACTGCATAATTTTTTTTATAAGTATAGAGCCGGTGTATGGCATTGTAAACAAAAAACATAATATAGATGTATATTAGATTAAAAATAATAATAATATATATTTTGATAAATGCAGTGCCTGAAAAATATTTTTAAAAGTGCTGACTAAGAATTTTAATCAATCTATACTCTATTTCTATATATTCGATTTTATTATTTTCTAAAATTTAGGAAAATGTTTACCAGGAGGATACAAAGGTCCCGTGAAACCGTATATAACTTTAGAATATCCTTCAATATCAAATGATCTCTCTTCCCATTCTGAGTTTAGCCCAACTTCTAAAAACAATTTTCTCTTTTCTGTAAAAAATAATAGAGATTATAAAAAATGGAACAATAATCATGTAAATAAAATATACGGAGAAGGTTTAATGCGTTCTAGAAAAGATATGATGGACCAAATAAATTTTGATAGTTTATCAGAATATCAACGTGACCTGGGGTTAACTTGTTCCGTGGAAAATTGGCATTTTTTGGAATGTCCAAGTTACATTTTTACATTTCATTTATTTAATATTATTTTATATTATCTGAAAATTTAAATAACTTTATTGTTATATATGCAGTTTGCCGGTGTAACGGTCATTCAGTTTGTAGTGATGGGACCAAGATATGTGAAAAATGCCAAAATAACACGGATGGATCCGGTTGCGAAAAGTGCAGCTCAGGTTATTTTGGAGATGCTAGAAATGGGGGATTATGCAGAAAATGTAAATGTAATAATCATGCTTCTACCTGCAATCACATTACCGGAGCATGCCATTGTCGAACTAAAGGGATTATTGGGACTAATTGTCAATAGTGAATACCTATAAAATATTACCTTATATTATTTTTAAAATTAAGCCATCTAAACGAAAATCCTTTATTTCTTTTTTTATTTAATATTTCCAAAGTTTAATTATAAAATATTAGCAGGGCCGTACGTAATAATGAATTTTCACTTGGAAAGCATGATTAAAATTCATTTTAACACGAGTTAAATGTTATATCAACTTTAGAATATGAATTGAGGAATATTCGGCATGACCTGACTTGGAACGGGAATGCTATCTAAAAAAATATTCCGAAATGTAATAAAAATTATATATATATAAAATAACTAATAACTAGGGATGAAAAAAACTTTTTTTTGATCCCAATTTATTAGATTTTTATTGCTTTCGCCATCTTGCGTTCTTCTAGCGAAATTTCCCGTGATTTGCCCATATTTTGTTTGATTTGTGTACATTGTTATTTTTGATTTTATATCTTATTTCTATGATATTGCACCATTTGTTTTCTAAAATTTCGCATCTTTATATATACTTCATGACATTTTTATATATTTTTTATGTCATTTTGCATATTACTTGCTAATATGTGATATTGCGTCATTTTGCATGCTTTTTGTTACTCTTCGCATATTTTGATTGCTTTTTAAAATATTTTGCCTTGTTTGACGTGTTTTTCTATCATTTTGCATGCTTTTTTGTCATTCTGCTGTTTAGTAATAATTTTGCATAGTACATTTATGATTTAATAATTATTTTTTGCCTAGGGGGCATATTGGACAGGATTTTGTAAAAATCTAAAAATATTGACAAAAAGTCTTGAATAACTATTTTTAGCATGTTCTTTAATTATATTTATTTTAATTTTTAAGAATAATTTAAACTTTTTAAAATTTTCAATTGAAAGAAACAGGGTACAGGACATAGTTACAAGAGAACATAATTATTTTCTGGTTGCTATAACTTATAATTGGCAACTTATTTTCTTTTGCTAATATATTATTTATTGTTCAGCTTTTAATTTTTTTAAAAAAAATTGAGCCAAGTCCAGCCCCAAATTTTTAATTAAAAAATATAAATATACATTTTTATGAAGATAAATAAGGTAGAAATACTAATTGCTATGTCCTAATCACAGATAAATCCTAATTATCACCTTATTTTGATTAAAAAAGAAAATATTATTTTTAAATTTATTTTAGTTGAATCAGGACTCATAATTTGCCTTACTATAATCTCTCAACACTAGCACTTGATGGCAATGCAGTATTTATTTTATAAATTTTCAATATAATAAAAATTATCAAAACTATTCATGAGGTATTTGCGAATACATCTTTGTTTGGTATTAACTTAATCAACATTAAGAATAGACTATTAGCTGCTCTTTGGATCCAATTAATTAATATATGACCAATTCAACTTAAAATTGATTGTCAACATCTTATAGGTTCTAGAATCTAGTTTCTATAGAATAATTGTAGTAGAAATAAATATCTCCTCAAAATCATCAAAATTTAATGAATCTTGTTTTTGATTTAAAATAAATTTATCCGTCAATATATCAGCATCATTTTAGATTATAAAATCTATAAGATAAAATTATTCTTGATAATGTAATGTATGAGACCTATAATCTTCTGTTGTGCAGATAGATGTAAAAGATATTTGATAAATTGAATAACTTGCATTTCTTCAAAATTTGACAAAATCTTGCATCACTGAAGATTTCTTGGTATCATGAATGAGATAATATCTTATTCAGATTGATAAATAAGAAATTAGCAACCAAGGAAATTGGTTGAACTTTATCAATTATGAAATTGATGACTATTTACCAATTTTTGAGAAATAACTGGTTCTGATTATGGTTATAAGTAATTCCATTTATATTTATTAATAATACCTTAAGATATTTTAGATTGAAACTGCTTATTACTGGACGATATTATCCTTATATTTTATGCTAGTGTTGTTAAACGGTTCGATTTGAGCCGATTTTTAAAAACGGCTAACTCAATATTTAAGCCAGAAAAAGTTTATGCAAAACTGAAGATTTTGGTCATAGATAAATAAAACAAACCATATTTCACAATAAGACGACCCAAATTTATTCATTAAATAAAATAACAATCTAATATCCATCCATTAAGAAAAATATAATATAATAAATCATAATTATCCAATTTTTCATCTCCCAAAGGTCCATAGCTGACATCTTCTGCCATTAATCCAAAATCTCCAACTAAGGGCTTTTTCCTAACAATAAAACCCCATGACCTATCTCCTCATCTTCCTCCCCCAAGGAAAACTTAATTCCCCTGTCAGAAAATAACTGACATTTGATGTATTATATTAAATTTATTTCTTCTTTTTTTCAACAGTTACAACACGCCCACCCTTCACAAGCCCAGCATCCCTCTCTCTGTGGTGGTGTTGTATCGAATCACCTCTTTGAATTGTATCGAATCACCCCATTTAATTGTATCGAATCACCTTTTTGAATTGTATCGAGACGCCTTGAAGATGTTCAGGGAATTTGTCGAATCGTCTTCCCTTATGATGATTTATAATATAATATCGCCGATACCTTTCAATATATAATCGCGAAAACACATATTATCGATATTGACATGTACATTGGGGTATCTGCATTTATAATCTATGGAACATTAATATGGACAATGTAATATCAGCAAAACATAATATTTCATTCATTTTAACACATTTGGGAAATATGAGCTATAATACACATTATTTGGGTATGATTCATGGTAATTAAGAAATAATGATTTTACATATAATAATGTAATGTGAAAACATGGTCTATGTGTGAAATGCAATTTCAACACATGTAATTTTCCTTCGGTCATATGAAAAAAAACAAAGCTACATTTCTGTAAATATTTCCTAAAATGAATAGAAAAATCCATCTTTAGGTATTAAAAATAATTGCGAAACTTTGCCGAACAAAGATTTAAAAAAAAATTACAATACATACTTATATAAATACATTTAATATTTTATATGAAGGAACAAATATATAATATGTAGAAAATACAATATTTTCCATCTAGGAATTACTCAGTATCCTAAGAAAAATATACCATTTCTACCTAACTGTCATCACAATTAGCACAAATTCACAAAAATGTAGAATGCAAAGTAACAAAAATTGAGAATATAATGGGCTATATGGTATATACGTAAAGAATTTTTAATATACCTTCACAATATAAAATAATTTGAGTCTTTTCTTTAAAAAAAAATGTTCATAAATAAATAGTAAATAGTGATGTGCTATAAAATTATTACAAAGATAAAAATGTAATATGCAGCATAAATTTACAAAAAAAAAATTTACACCAAAAAAAACTTTCCCCAGTATGCAAACTACAATATTTTCACCTCAAGGCATACCCCTCAACATGGGCTGACCTTATCTGTAAAAATATTTTCCCTTCACATCATTGCATACCATAAAAATAATATAATAATTGCAAATAAAACTCTTTATAAAAATTTATAATTTAAAAAAAATATATATATATATTAAATATAAAGACTTCATAATTTAAAAAAAATATTTCCCATCATCTAATATATCACATAAATTCCTACCCAATTTATATATATATCAAATGCAGACACTCAATCAAAATAACTATCCACAACTAACATTATAGATATTATTCTGACTTCATCATACTTCAATTCCTTTAAATTATCATTCATAATTAAATATATCATATGTATAATTTACATTACATCCTATTTCATTAAAATGGTTAATTACTTCAAAATAAACAACAATAACTTCCCTTCAATAGATCACTTAATAATATATCAACCTTGATTGAAACTAAATTACAAATACAATATATTAACATTAAATAATAATAAATGATCCCACACATGTCCATCCCTTTAAAAACCCAAAATGCATAATTATAATATACACTTTATTACAAAAGTCTATTTCCATATATATTTTCCTTAATTTCAAATATTTAAATATTTAGCAATCTTTTCTGTCCTGCTGATTATGAGGTCTTTTATCTTCTTATGACGGAATACCTATAACACCATTCAATGAGTCCTAAGGCATATCAAATAATAATCAAAATTGGATGTACCATATAAATCTAGACATAAGATAATATACCAAATATTACTGTCTTAAATTCCTGATCTTATTTCCATATTCTTGCCTAATACCCATTACATACTTTCTATCTTTACCTTTGTAAGCTAAATATATAAGTATAGAAACTCTTAACTCACCCCTTAATCTCACCTACTCCTGTATAGTGGTTAGTACTTATGCGTTGTCAAAATTTATCATATAATATATATACAAAAATTTTGTTTTACCTTTAAAACCGAATCATTCCAAATCTTCCGATCCTGGTCAGCTGGCAACAATAAAACAAACCATATTTCACAATAAGACGACCCAAATTTATTCATTAAATAAAACAACAATCTAATATCTATCCATTAAGAAAAATATAATAAATCATAATTATCCAATTCTTCATCTCCCAAAGGTCCACAGCTGACATCTTCTACCATTAATCCAAATCTCCAACTAAGGGCTTTTTCCTAACAATAAAACCCCATGCCTATCTCCTCTTCCTCCCCCAAGGAAAACTTAATTCCCCTGTCAGAAAATAACTGACATTTGATGTATTATATTAAATTTATTTCTTCTTTTTTCCAACAGTTACAACAGATAGCACATAGGTTTATACATCTATTAGCGAAGTCTCGAGGCTTAGGCAAAATTTTTCTGGCTAAAATATTGAGTTAGCCGTTTTTAAAAATCGGCTCAAATCGAGCCGTTTAACAACAATATTTTATGCATCTAAATTTAAATCATGTATTTATTTTTATTAAGTTAAAAATTTTGGAATAGAAAATTCCACAATTCATTTTCTAATAAAATTTTGTTGTTATCATTTGTCTCATTCTAAATTAAATTTTAAATACATAACCAAATTTTAGTTTATTTTTTGTATTATATAAAATTTGAAGTAACGAAGTTGGGCGCTACTAACTACTCTCTAAAAATGAGCCCAATTGTAGCTATCGCTACAAAAATTAGTGTACCGCTCAGAAAATGACAAATCACTACGGGCTTGGTTTTTTATATTTAGATTGACTTAAAAATATCTAAATCGATTTTCTTTTTACTCATTCAACATTTTTTATGATTAAAATTCTAAAGTTGCGACACAATTAACCATTATGTTGGAAACCCAGGTTCTGGTGGTACCTGCTATTATACTCTTACGACCGATTACATGTTTACCTTTAATTTGACAAAACCAGAAGATCAATATTACACGGGCATTAATATGATGAATCGGCTCGAGAAACCAGATAACGCGATAGAATTTAAAATATCTTGTAGTGGACTACCAAAAATGAATATATCTTATCTCAGAGGTGATGTCAACCGAAATAATATGTCTACTGATTTTATTTAATATTGGAATAAATTTTTTAAACATTTACAAGGATTTATTTTGATCCAATTTCATAACAAAGTCATTTATTATATCCTTTTTTTACACAAGATACTTCGAATGAGATGGTCGAGTTGATAGCAAATGAATCATGTAAAACTAAATCGATAGAATTAAATTCTAGATATTTTACTGTTGGCGCTAAAAATATCACTTTTTATATACGACTTTATAAATTTGAAGTTCCTATATGGATTATGGTAAATTAAATAATTATATTTATATTGGCGCTGTTAATAGATATAATAGGTTTATTTGACTTATTATGAAACTAATTTTATTGACTTTTACCTCGAATAGGATTTAATTTACAAATTTTATTCAGTCATATAACTTTATTCCTATCTTAATAAACAAGGAACTTAGTTTTTTTCATTCGGGTCATGAGTACTTTTTTTTTATATTTAAAAAAATCTAATGAATCTATTCATATATAAATATTATACAAGATAATTTAATACTATTAATTATTTCTTAGGTCTCCTTTTCAAATACCCCAAAATTAGATATCCTTCAATTTTTCATAACCTTCCTCAGGTTTATTGCAATATGTTTATCTAATAAATATTTATATATAGTTGTTTTTTGTTCTTGTTATTTGTCGCAGCGGTATCTTGGAAAGTTAAACAAAAATATGATATTTATAGACGGCGACAAGTTAAAAACCCTTTAATTTCCTTAAATTAAAATAATAACTTTAATTTTGTTTTTATTATAGAGATTATTTATCGAAATGGAGCAAATGGCTACTCGCCCCTTTTCATCTTTGTATTTATATCTAGAAAGCAAACATCCTTCATTTTATATTGGAAAGAAAAAGGTTTGTATTTATAAAATTAATTGCTTAAATCTAGTGTTGTTAAGCAACTGTTTCATTTTGCTAAATAATAACTATCTAGTAACTTTAATAAACTGTGACTGATAGCTATAATTAATTGCATTTTTAAGAATATAACGACAAATCCAGTTACTTTTTTAGAATATGTTAATATTTACATATCACTCATCTTTATATGATTTCCTAAATTTAAATTATTAGTTATAAATATATATCAAGCTCTTCTATAGTACTTATTTTTAATCTAGGAAACCTATTTTGGGAGAAGCATCAATTTTGAAAATAGTTTATTGTTAAAGCCAATTAAAAATTTAACTAAAATATGAAAAATAAATTTTATATTGTTATTTTTAGGATGTAAATAAATATTAATTGTAATCCTTTCTTCAATGCAAATAAATAATATATTGTGGTATTTTTTCAGACAATTATTATTTTTATTTAAATTTTATTTTCATATATATTCCTTTTATAAAGTAACTTGCAATCGCCTAACGACATTTTATCACGCGACATTTTATCTTGATATACTTAAAACTTAATTTAATATATTTGAAGAGTTAAATTTTGATAATAACTCATATTTTGATTTTCCGTTTAAATTCCGATATTTAAAAAATTTTAATTAATTTATTTTATTGAGAAAAACTCATATTTTAATTTTCATAAATATAATTTTTTTAACTTAATTATCATCTTATCTAGGGAAACAGGAGACATAAGTAATAAGAATGATTTTAATTTATACTTTTTTTTATTAATAAGTAACTTTAAATCAATATATCATGAGTAAAAAATATAAATTATTTAATTTCATGAAATATGGGCAATAGCTTTTAAAAATGTTAAAGAATCCGATAGTCGATAATTCAAAACATATCTGAAATCGTCTTTTTATATCTTCATATTTCTTTGAACGGTGGTGTTCCCATTATGACTTGAAGATATAGGACCTTATATTTTTGCATATCTTTTTGAGTCCCATCAAAAAATTTCCAAAGCGTTGGGTGAGAACATTGTGGTATAGGGATTGAATTCCATAATACCACCCTTTAACACAATTTGTTATTCGAACGACACCTTCTAACGTCGAATTGTGGTTGTTCCATAATCTTACATTATAGAGAGGAGCTACAAAATTATTTCGTTGCCCTATATAAATATACACCAAATGGGATTTCTACGTCCTCGGATATAGGTCTTCTCAAAGTAGGAAATAAGTTCAGGTGAGTCATTCAATTCTCTAAATATTTCTGCCAAGGTATCAAATGAATTTCAAACATCATCCCCTAGGACATATGCAAGGGCCGATAAAAACCTGTTATAGAATCGAAAGTTGTCATTAGACTCTCATACATTCTTTTAATCCTAAATCATTTATTTTTCTAATAACGCTCTGTTTTAGATGAAAATAACATCCAATGAAATCTTTTATCGGTGCAGGTTCCCAATATTTTCCTAGGATGTGCCCCTGGTAATAATTGTTTCAACTCAAATAAAATTTAAAATATATAATATGATTACGTTTATCATCCTTGCATATGTATGCGCCGTTTTATTTGGTAATAAGCAATATATACTAACAGGGTTCGCGCGAGGCAATATAATGGTTGAACTTGATTTTTTATGCCGTTGTAATGATCAATAAGGGCTGACTTATTTGGCATAACCATTAATCTATTATTATCATAATTTAATAATGTTGTTGCTTGGACCAATGAAGGACTAGAATACTCACTTAATTTTGATTTCATTCCTGATATAGCTTTTTTGGCATTAGATTTGGAAATGTTACCTTCATGAGTATGATCAAGAAGACTTCTTAAAATATCATTAAATTTTGTTTTAATAAAAGAATTGCATTTTTTGTGATTTGTTTTTGGCGCACCTCCAGCATATTGATTCATTTTAATTTGTTCTAAATTTCATATATTCATAATTTTGATATGAGGGTAGGTTTATTTTTTGATGTAAATCCAAATTATAACATTATAATTAATAAAAAATATATTCTTTAATAATATTGAAAATTGAGATAATATTATATTTATGGATAAATACAAAACCTTAACTTTTAAAAATCTGTGAAAAAACGATTAACTTAAAAAATATCAATAGATAAACACATTTTTTCAACAATTTTTTTTATTGTTAATAAACATAAAAACACCACACTTAAATTTATTTATTTATAATTTTTAAGTGGCGTGTGGTAAAATGTCTCATGATAAAGTGTCACAAGATAAAATGACGAGTGATAAAGTGTTGCCGTGATAGTCTCGCATGATAAAATGACTCATATCCTTTCAATATACTTTTTTAAAATAGTTAAAAGTAACTTTTAACAAAATTACTGAAAACACATTTTATTAAATTATATTTCTAAACAGAAGAACAGGCCAACCCCTATTGCACTTGAACCTTTAATAGATGAGTCATCTGCTGTCTTATCCGTGATCGTTAGGTTGCCTACTTCCAAAGGTAATTTTTATCGTTAAAAAATAAAATTATCCTATTAAAATTTTTATAAGATAAATATGGAAATCCAATTACACCCCATGGCGCGAGTGGGTTAGGTCTTGGGAGTACTTTGGTGTCTATGGGAACTCTTAATTTATTTCCAGATTCAACCCACAAAGCTCAATACTCTGATCAAAACTTTGCTAACGACAAACCTGAAGCGACAACTCATAAACAATTCCTTAAAAACTATCTCCAATATTTCAATTATCATGGTCCTGACCTTAGTGCTCAGAATAATCATAACAATCAAAGTTGCATTTCAAATGTTCCGATATCCATTCTTACCACCCCTCATAATATCGCACCAGCTTCAAATTGTTACAATAATCAAACGCAATCACAAATCCAGCAACATTCCAATTGGTTTAGCAATATCTATAATACTATTATAAATAGCAATACCATTCGCAATAATTTGAACAGAAGTAACAGCGAATCAAACAACAATATTATGATTTATGACGTGAATCATATTCGATTTTGGGGATCTTTAAGGCATATATTCATCAATGGATTTAACATAAGACCGAGACCACATCCTATTTCTAATCTTGACGATAATATTCATACGCCAATACAAAACAATAATCAGGTCTGTTTTTTAAATTAGTTTTTATATTATTCAATTATCAAAAAACAGATTTTGATTTAGTAGACTATGAATTGACCTCTTCAAAAATCTCAACGCCGTTTAATTTTCTGTAGATTTTATAATCATGTTGAAATTCTTATTTTATTATTTATTTTAAAAATCTATGCAAACAAAATTATTTATTTACCGTATATAATTTAAATTGAACATTTTATATAAATAATTATATAATTAGCTTAATTTTATAATATCAAAATTTATATAGATTTTTATGATTGTGTACCATTATTTATACATAATTTTTACAATATATATATATATAATTCATAATAAAAAATTTGGCATATTTATAAATTATAATTTTTTGAAGATGCAAAAAGGAAGACTAGAATACATCATTTTCTTAAATATAAATTTTAATACGTGGTACAAAAATGCACAATCTCATTTATGAAATTAAAAGTGTAAATGTAATCTCATTTATGAAATTAAAAGTGTAAATATTAAGGCAAGTAAATTTTAACAACATCCTTAATTGAATCCCTACATATAGGGCATAAACCTAATGAGGGCAAGTTGTATGGCATATTAAAAGTTGTATAGGTTGGCATTGAAGTATGAATTGATGGTAAAGTCATTTTCCAAGTTTGGGATGCACATACATAACACATACAAGCGTGCCCACATGGATAAAGGATGCAATCTACGTTGGGTTCATAACACACTACACATTCTTGTTCACGTCTCAAAAGTGGAGTCAAAGTATCTTTATTATTAACTCCTTCGCACAATGTCCCATTTATTGTCTCCAAAGTGCTCTCTTTCTTATCCTTTATAATAATTATAATAAATTTAAGACAGGCCAGGCTTAGAAATATGTAAAGATTCTAAAAAAATTAAATATTATTTTTCAATAGAACTGGGCTCAAACTTAAAAAGAAATCGAACGGCGCAGGCCGAAAAAAATGTATTTACGTGGGGTTTATAATAATTTTTCTAAAATATATCGTCATCATTTAAATTTTTAAGATAAAACATATGTGCGATAAGTATATTTAATAACTGAAAATGATTGATCTATTATAATAACATAGAATATTGAAATTTTGGAATCTTTACAAAAATTATATATTTATTATTTTAAAATTTATCTTTTCATTTATTATAGGTATACATAATTGAAATGTTTAATCTTATTGATATTTACAGAATTTTTTGACGATCTAAAAATATATAAAGATGTATTTTTTTCAGAGTTGTTAGATGCCATTATTTCAAAAATCGGGAGCGAGAGCAAGCTCCTTTTTGGGATCCTACAGTAAATATTTTCTCTTCTAAAACAAGTATATCTTAAATCATTGCAACGAAATTTCTGTCAAAATCTTCTATTGAAAAGACACATTTTAAATGGAATTAAGATAAGGGCTCTATGATGGTACTTCCTTCTACCAATTCGTTAATTGTATGGTTATGATGAAATGGAATATTATCCATCACAAAAATCATATTCATCATATTAATTTCTTCAAAATGATTTGGTTTTTCATTTACATAGTGGTTAAAGTGTATAGCGTTACAGGGGCCATCAAGAACCTAAAATATAAATATTCCCGCAATCATTTAGGGCTGCAATGATAATATAATTCATTGCCTTAATCCCTTGTACCTTTTCATTTTATTTATGAATATCCACATAACCGTCTCATTGATATTGTAAAATCGCTCTAAAATAAAAATAAAGAACTTTGGTAGTTGATCTGAATTAAAAACTCGGCTTAAATTATTTATAAATCATATAGGTTACATCAGCAAACCAATATGCGCATTCTTTGCGAATCTCGATATTTGATTCGGTATTTTCTCTAACTGAAATCGCTCGATTTGAGCCTATTTTAAAAAACAACTAACTCAATATTATCCAGAAAAAATATTATGCAAATTTCAAGATTTTGTTCATAGTGACATAAAGATTTGGATACCTATTAGAAAAATCTCGCTAGGCATTATTTCTCTGGCTGAATCGGTTCATATCGAGCTGTTTAGCAATGATACCCTTTAAAACTCTATACCTAAATCCAGATAGTAACCGTGATACCGTATTTTTTGATATTTATACATCATATCTTTTTTTAATATTTTCACAACTGTTTTAAGGAAAAAGTGAATTCCAAATTTATAGAATTTAGTACATAATTCTTCCTGTTCTTGATTTAATTCTTGAATGCACGTGAACTTCCTTTAAGTATACTATATTTTATTCCATTTTTGAGATTAGAGTATTTTATATTTGTCACAGTTTTATAGCTTATTTACTATCCTTTTTTAACGCGTCAATTATTAGAGCCAAAAAATATTACGAAAAAAGACTGATTGCCAAAAAGAAATAAAAATATAAGGAGAAAAAAATCATCATAAAATTGTTATGTAGGATGAAAAAAGCAAAAAAAATTGTTTAAAATGACATAAAAATAGAGAAGTGAAGAAAAATAACTGGGAAAATAAATAAATTAATATTAAAAAGAGAAAAAAGAATTATCAAAATGAGAAGATTAATAATTTGAGAAAAGATAACAAAAATAAAGATTGAAAACAACTTAAAGAGATTGCAAAAAGTTAGAAATAAAATTTTAAAAAATAAAGAAAACTAAAAATTGATAATAAAAAAAATAACGATTTTCCTTTTTTGATTGGACCTTTTCCTTTTTTGTTTGGCACTTTTCCTTTTTTAATCTGACTTTTTCCTAAGCCTTTGGGGCTTTTGATTGGGAAACCCTCTATATAAATTAATCAGTTGAAAAATCATATAATGGAATGATTGATATTCATTTATATTTTTCCAATTTGCAAAATAGAGACATTTTCAAATAGCATATTCCGGGCCAGGGATGAAAATGAATTAGAATCCTCGGTAAGAATATATTATCATATTTTATTTAAAAGAGATCTTTCATGATTTGAAACAAAATGATAAAAAAAATTTAAACCTCTAACTAACATCATAGATGACATTTTTCCTAAAAAAATTTAAACCTAATTTTAAGTTATAATGGTTTTTCTTTCTTTTTACCCCCTTCCTCGAAGCAATCATAGATATGGTTACATTAATAAAACTAGAAGTCGGTCAATTGTCAATTTATCATAGGTATATTTTACACATTGGTGTATTTAGTTTAAAAAATCCTAATTTAACTTATAGATGTTATTCTTTTGACTCTCCCTTACCCATCCTTGAAGCAAAATCCTAGATATGGTTACATTCATATAACCAGGGTTGGCAAGTCGGTCAATTATCAATTGATTAAAAGTATATTTGACTGGTCAAATACTTTAAAATATGTGCTCCGCCTTAATTAAGACATCTTAATGAATTTGACCTCGAATCGTAAAAAACTAAAAATAATGATATTTATAGGGTATAATATTTTGCCGAGTACATACCAAAATTCGATTTTTTATTTTATAACAAATTGAGCAATCTAATGTAAAAAGCATCATAAAATTTTGTAAATATGATAGTACTAATAAAAAAAATGTCAGTAAACCATACGCCCTATTAATAACTTAACCAGTCAAAAAAGTGTCGACTTTATTAGATAAAGCTGTTGTAGATAGTTTCAACGGGTAGTCTTATTCGATTCATATATATCATTTTTTTTAAATAAACATGCATGCATGCCTGTATCTCATATTTACATTAATTAAAATTGACTCAAGGTGGGCTTCCTCTATAAAATTTGTAACTACAAATTAGCAAAGGGGCATCCGTTGTTAAAGGAACATTTGTGATATATTTCCAAAGAAAAAAGTTATATATTAGACGACAGAACAATTTTGAATGAAAAAAGTTTTTAAACATATAATTAAACGCTAACTCCTTATTATATCCTCAATATCAAGGGCATCTTATGAATTAAATTTGTGATATAATAACCATGATTAATCCAAAGAAATGATAATCTAGTCATTTTGGCTAATATAATATATCCTCGTTGATAAACCAAAATGAAAGTAGAATCTATGAACTTTAATCAGATGTGAGCATCAAGTTGGCGGGTACTTTGCCCTTTAAGGTAAGTGGCAAATGTCATGGTAACCCTTCCAAGTTCAACTTTTTCTTCAAAATAAATTAGTCCGTTTGGGTAATATTCACACAAAGAACCTAAATCGATTTAAAACTTAGACTAAGGGGAAGTCATAACCTAAGTTTAATTAATATAAAAAATAATAACTCAGTTGAATCAAAAAAAACTCTTCCATAGCAAACGAACTAAATTTTCCTAAATAATTTAATCAAAATAGAGAAATTATTTATATATATTCATTATAATTATTCCAAGCATAGTTAATATTAAAAACATAATTGAATTTCCCCGTCAAATACCCAACCTTTATTTTAACTAAATTTGTAAACAAAATGAGGTCAATGTAATTAAGGCTCAGACAAAATTTTAACGATCACGCACATATGTTTTTAGAGATTAAATTGGAAACAATAGTATATTTTTATCATTATTGACCTTCATTAAATAGTGATCTACTAGCTATATTAATATATCTTATTAAAATATAGTTAGATTAGAGGTCGGCGTGGCCCGACCAATAAAATAATTTTAAACAAGTTTCCCAGCCCGACTTATAATAATTTTTTTGAAGGATGACGTAAATACGCTTAATAAAACTTGGCTCGGCAAAGAAAATCTTTTTTCTCTGCCCGGCCTACGGGCTGACTTGTAGTGCAGATACTAATTTTTAGGGAAAAATTAATAAATGTCTGTATTTTTTTTTATTATTGTACAAAATCTAGACATAATTTTTTTATTTAATAATTGAGGCTAAGAAAATATTTTTTAAATATTTCTATATATATGCATCTACATATTTTTTAAAAATTTAAACGAAAAAAAAACAAATTTAAATGGGAATAACTATTTTCCCTCCAAGTGGGCGTATTGTAAAAAATTTACGAACGTTTTAATCATTTTTAACCTATTTAATATAATCTAATGTCCCAGTGTAGATATCAATTGATAAAATTAAAAGCTTATATAAAAATCATATTTATTACTTTATTCGCATAATATATATAAATTTATATTGTTAAATTATTATCTAAAAATTAATACAAATGGTTTAAGGTCAAGAGCATAATATTTCACATATCTACCAATAATTTTCTTTCTTCTTTTGAATATGATACATGGCCATTAATAAAAGGGAAACAAACTAATTGTATTCATGTCTAGATAAATGTGAGGAGCCTACTTCTAGTGAACTTATATATCTGAACATTTTTTACATTTAAAAGACTATTGCTTTCATCTTTGTCTAATATAATATTCACTCTTCCATACTTTACTTTTAAAGGAATTATTCGTAATTGATAACACTGTGTGACAAATTTCGACTTGATTTTTTGGGAGAAAATAAAATAAACAAGTTTTAAGACAGTTTTTTATGCATATTCTAAATCCGCTGTCAGTTTTTTTCTAGCACGTCAGGTTTTTTATTTATTTTAAGTTAAAGTGGCCAAAAGGGTCATTTTTAGCACTTTTTGAAGGTTTATAACTTAGATTCTAATAATCCCTACAACTAAAAAAATATCTTAATTTTTGCAGCAAACCTTCCTTATTATCATACATTTTTTTTTATAAAATCCTTACTCAATTTTTAAACAACCTATATTTTTTAAATTTACCTTTATTTATAAAATCTTTTTTAATATAGCTTACATTTAATATATTTATTTTAAAAAAAAAATTAATGAAAGAAATTAAATGTTTATGAAAAATTAAGCGCGAAAAAAAATAATTCTTCTCCTTTCTTCCTACTCGTTATTTGGCATTATTATTTATTGCCCATACTACGGGTTCAAGGTACTCCATTGGAAAATCATATATTTTGATATAAATGGATTAAAAAAACAAATATTATAAAAAAGATTTAATAAAAAATTACAAATTATTGCATTTTAAATGAATTTTGCTTCAGTACAAATTAAAAAAGTGGGTATATATATCTGATTTTGGTATAAATTGATCATAAATGCATAAAATATTACTAAATACAACTTAAAAAGATAAATATTACCTTAATTTTGCTTTAAAAATGCTTTATGCAGAGAAGATTCAATAAAAGTGTACAAATTAAAAAGTTCGAAAATATCTGTACCGACTTTTTTAATTTATAGATTTTGGTTGAATTTTCATGGCATAGAGTACTTTTGAAACATAATTAGAATTAATATATAATCTTGAGCATATTTGAAGCAAAATTATATAAAATTTATCTTCTAAAGTTGATAATTTTGATAGTAATTAAATTGAAAACTTAAGACCCCCAAAACAAAATTCTTTACCATTTTTCTCAAAAACCAATCTATAAAAAATTATAAAAATTAGTAAATTTATAAAGAAATATAAGTTTAACACTATTACCAATTTTCAGGGATTTTTATTCGATACCTTTTAAAATATATCCGTATAAAGACCTAAATTTTACCATTTTTGAGATTTCGAAAAAGTTGTCTTTATAAGGTAATATTTTTAAAACTTGACGTGTAGGGAAAATTTGGAAAACGGATTCGAACTCAGCGTCGAATTCTGCACCAAAACTTGTTTTTATTTTCTTCTCCCATTTTTCTTGTCACACAGTGTAATCTAAGCACTGTATCCCTAAAATTTTAGTAACGATGACAAGTGACAGCCTAAATAATGAATAAAATCTAAATTTTAAGCATAATGAAGGTAGGCAAGCTCTTTAATTAACACCATATTTTTCTCCAATTAAAAAATATAGATAAACAAAAATAAAATCCAATTAAAAAAACAATAAAGGATATTTTCCTTTTTATCAAAATGCAAAAACCAACCATATTACCAGAGAGTTGACCATTTCAATAATTAATGATGAATCTAAATATCGTATTACACCGGCCAAAATTCTGTCAACAAAAAGGGTTTTTATTCTATGCTTAATCTTAAGTCTAGGAAATTAATTAATAAATTACAATAGTTGTGAAAATTTTATAGTACATGATAGTAAATGATGCCAGGATTAAAATATATTATATGGGCAAATAATTTCTATATTGGTTGATATTAATATTTTAGGGGTTTAAATTTTTATTAATTAGTAATTTCATTTACTAGATGATAAATTTTGTAAAATAAGTTAAACGACATTAAATGTGTAGAATTTTTTTTATATAATAAACCCATTGGCGAGAAAATATTTATTGTCCTTTAAATTGGTTTTAAGCTATTACCAAATATAAAAAAAATTATTTTTAGATCTTGTATATAAAAAAAATGACAGGCAATTTTAATAAGTTTCATATTTTTAAATATTTTATTAGGATTTTTATTTCTTGGATATATTTATAGGAAAATATTTTTCCTATTTTATTAATTTTGTAATTTTTAATATCTTAAAAAATGGGCATTTTTTTACCTGGGAATTATTTTCCTAGATTCATTTCATAAGTGTTATTTAAAATCATGTAGTTTGGGGTTAATCACTTGAATGAAGGCCGATAATGATAAAAATCGATGATTTTTCCTACTATGACCCTTAATATCTCCAAAAAATATAAATGCTTGAAAAGGTTAGAATAGTGAGTAGTTACATTGATTTTATTTCGCATATTAAGTGGTCGGCTAAATGTTATTGACATATAATTATAATAAATTCAAAATTATAAAGCAACAAATATTAGAAACTTTTAGAAAATTAAATTGTGCATAAAATTGTGGAAATTACCATCAATATAAAATTTGCAATCTAATAATAAAAATATAAATTTTGATAAGATCCCAAAATTTCCAAACTAAGTAGAACATTGCATATAACTTACATATCAGGTCTACTCCGGGCTGAGAGCTGATCCGATTATTTTTTTAGAGATAAAAATTAAATTCTAACTCATTTTAAATATAGAGTGGTTTCCAATCGTAAAAAATAAGGAAAAATATTATGTTGTTAATGCTCCTTTTTAAAAATAGCTAGCTCCCGCTCCTGCCTTCTCAAAAGGAGCTAGCTCCCGCTCCAAGTAATGGATTGCCACTCCATAACCTCTCCTTTGATTATCACTTTTTATAGAAGGTACACGAAACAAAATCATATTTTTTTATCAAAAAGTTTTATTTATATTAATGATCTATCAAAATATTTATACCTTTAAAAGTAATAAATTTTCTAAATTAGAATCTAACAAACATCCACACCTCTCCCCTAAGACCTGTTTTGCAATACTAAATAAGCACTCCATAAGAGCACTAGAGGGAAGCGGGGTATTGTATTTTATAAAGATATTTTTTAATTCAGGTATAAAAAAGTAGGTTGAACCAAGTAATGAGAAAATTAAAATAAATATTAAAATATATTTAAAAAAGCATCATATCTAACAACCCAAGCTCAACTATAATGAATTGACCAAAAATAATTATAACCATTTTAAAAAAAATTATTCCAAAATAAAAAAAAATATAGTTATCATTTCGTAAAGATATATTTTTTAGTTTTAGATACTTTTTTAGATTGGAGCTGCTCACTTTTAAAATAAAATACTTTTAATTAAACAAAAAAGGCATTTTGCCTTTTGTTTGATCATTAGGATCAACATTTTTTAGAAGTTTAAAATATTTTTATATGATGGAAATGGAAATTCGATTTCTTGTTCTATGATCTCTAAATCCATAATATCGAAAACTATTTTTCATTATATAAATAAAAATATTAATATGACTTACAAGATTTTCCACAAAATTTTCAATATAAAAATGAAAAACTGTTTAATATTTGAATGATTAGAAGAAAACCCAATATAAAACTCGGCTCAACATTTAATAATGAATAAATTTAAATAAAATAAAATTTCATTTTTATGGAATTAACAAATATTATTAATATTTAAAAAATAATTTAATTTATACCTTAAATTTAATGGAGTGCCCTAAAAGGAGCTAGCTTCCGCTCCCGCTCCTCATTTTTAAAGGTGTTTTTGAAATAATTTAATCCCGAAGTTCAAGTCCTGTCTAAATGAAAATATCAAAATTGAGATTCAGTCCGACCAAGTCTAACATAATATTTGTCTGAGACCATAGGCGAATTTTTTGGTTAATCAAAAAAAAACTTCATTAAGCAAAAAAAGTTATTTTCTATTTTAACAAATTTTTACATTTTATTTTTTATTAAACCCGACAATTTGACTTTAGAAATCTGGACCTTGTCGGGTTAACAAATTAACAACATTTTTTTCCTAGCGGTAAAAGGTTCAAAAGTAAAAATTCAGGCCGAGCAAAAAAAATCAGGGATCCAAGCCGAAACGAATATCGGTTCAGTTCAAGTTCAAATTTGTATAAAAATAACGGTTCAAGGTTCAGTTTCGGTTCGTATAAAATAAAAATATCGGTTCGGTTTGAATCTCTAAAAACCGGTTTGAACACTTTTGTATTCAAACTTATATTCGAATTATGTGTAAGGAAGAATTATTTTTTTAATTTCATCTTAAAAATAATAACACATTATAAAATAATATTTAACTTTATATAATTAAAAAATTTTTATTAAGCCGCATAATAAATATATTTTCAAGATTCATCTCACTCAAATTACATCTATAAGGAGATAGTATAAATTTAATTGTTGAAAAACATCTTTTCACACTAACTTCGGTAGCCGGCACAATTCTGGGTATCATTTACTCTGATTTCTCCAATGGTCTAATCTAACATATTCATATTTTTATTTAACCTAGGTTCTTTAGAAAAATTAATTAAAATATTTCTAATATTCTACGATTTTTGTAACAGATTTTGTTTGTTGCCATTTTTTTAAGAAAACTTTCTACTAAATCCTCTTCAGGTGAAGATACATTAACCGGCGTTGATTCACCTTCAATAGAATCATCCACTCTTATAACAAAGTTTTCCATTGTTATGCCATGTTTTATTAATATTATCTTAAACTTTTTTATTTTATTAGGCTTTTGTTGTGATATTTTGTTAATTTTATTCGAATTCTAGAGGGTGGTTTCTTTTTATGTGATGCTCAAGATTTTCTCCATGAAGACCTTTCATATTTATTTAACAACAAGTAATTTTACATTATGATGTGTCATTTATAATACTATACTATATGTAAATAATTTATAAAATTCTGTAAAATGGCAATATACTAAAGTTTATAAAAATTATGACTGACACTTATCAATCAAATGTGATTGATAATAATTTTAAAACAATTTGAATATAATTAAAAAATTTGCAATATAATAGTAATTACTTACACATTATTTTATAAGCATAAAATCATGAGGCCCGAACAGGTTCAGAGGCATTTATAGGTTCGGTTCAGGTTCGGCTAAATTTTTTTAGCTGTTTGGGTTCCGTTTAGGTTTAATAAAAAAAACCGGTTTTTAGCAGTTTAATGGTTCGGTTCAGGTTCGGTTCCCTGAAAAAATCATGTGTCGAGGAAATCCGGACTTGAAAACAAAACTTTTCTGGGCTAATTCTACTTTAGACCTCAGAATATCAATTAACATTACATTATATAGTTTATTTTATTTGTTTCTTTTTTCTCACTTTTTAAAAATAGATGTATTCAAAAATATATATATTATTTCAAAATGATAACCTACATTTTTTATTGGTCTCCTTGAACATACGCTCGTGGGTATTTCAACATTAAAATCGATATGATTATTGATATCAAGTCCATTTACTATCTTATGACTTTTAGTTTCAATATAATTCGCTTGTAAATTATCACTAATATCAGGAAGCTGGGTAGTGGGAACTTTGTTAATTAGATCATAGACGAAACGAGGTGATATGTCGTAAATTCCATTGGGAATTAAAGAATCAATCTTAGGTTGCTCGAGATCAACTTGTTTATAGGAATTTCTTTTGACTCGATTTTTGATATTTATTTGCCTATTTAGGGGTAAAGACGAAGAAGAGTTAGTCTCGGAGTTTATCAACAAATCGTTAATTATTGATGGGGCAGAAAAACTAAACTGAACAGATTCATTTTGCTGCAAATTAAGTTGATTAATATCAAACGTCACACGATACGATCCTAATTCAGAAGAAAAAATATAAGGTACTGTCAATTTTTTAATATAATCTTTTATATTTAAGAAAGGTTATCGACGATATCCTTAAATTAACCGTTTAATATTTTAAATGGTAGATAGAAAAAGTAAAAATCTGCAAAGCTAGGTTTGCGAGCCGGGTAATAAATTTAAGAGACCAGACAATCCATATTTAAAAAACAGCGCCAGGCCTCGTAAACCCTGATTTTTCATATTTATAGGCTAACTCGGGAATTTTTAAACTTTGATATATTTTTTATTAATTTCATGATAATTAATGATTGATAATACTAAAATAAATTACAATATGCTTATTTCTTTACATTATAAGAGCTGTCTAACTAAAATACTAAATCTATAAATAATATAGCAAATTCACAATAAATTAAACAAGTTATTTATGATATAATCCTATTACAAAACATAATACAGATTAGTGATCTGCATCGGGCTTAATTTTTTAAGCCGACCCGAAATTATTTCAAAAAAGTTTTACCCGGCCCGGCCCGAACCCGAAATATTTTTTGAAAAAATTTACCGGGCCGGCCCAGTTAGAATTTATTTAAATATAGAAATCAATTTTGATAATTACTCAAAATAAATAATATATGCTATATGGGGTCTTAGTTTCTATAAATAAATCAAATATTTTTATTTTACATAAAAAATTCAACATAGAATTGATAATTTTAGATATATTTTAAAATAAGGCCCGACCCGGCCCGGATTTTCTTAAAAAATATGCCCGACCTAGCCCGAACCCGATTTTTTTTAAAAAAATAGGCCAGCCGGATTTGGGCTGGGCCTACTTTTGCAGATCTCTAATACAGATATCAAACACAAAATATTTATAAAACAGTTGTCGTAGAAAGAAATCGATAGGAGATATATAAGAGGGTTTTAATTGACATTAAAAAAATGATGTATAAATATAGATATTAAAAATGTGCTGACTCTTCACCTAAAAACGGTCCGGTAGGGTTTAATTTTTTCTAAAATTGTAGAAGACCGAGAAATTAATTTTAAAGGGATCGGCAAACATTTAAAAAACGGGTCTCACAACTTGCGCAAAATTTTAACGACCTGAGTTATCAATTAAATTATCGTATAAAATGTAAAATAATACATAAAAATGTCATTATTTAAATAATTTGGCATTAAGGGTTTTAAAAAAAATACTATCCTCAGTGACAGAATTTATCTAAGGAGAAGGGTATAAAATTTTTGGTGGAAGCTTTTCCTTCAAACCCCGATTTGCCAGGTCTTCGCTCAGGTCCTTAAATTTGCCTGAACAATTAAAAATATTAGTTCTAAAATTTATGCCGTGCTCAATTAGTACCTTTTAATGCTGTGACCACGGTCATTATAAAGGACAAAATTAATAGTAACAAAATTTTGGCCAACCTTATGATTAAAAAGCGACTAAAAGCATTTATACTGTTGAATTTCATTTTAATCCATTTAGTAGAAGTATAAAGAAAAAAGTTATTAAGTAAGAAAAAATTGCCAAAATGTACTAGAATGAAAAATATAGAAGAACTAAATATCTGGCATGCGCTATATTAGTGCCTGGCTAATACTTATTAATTCTTCAAATTTTGATAACCATAAAATAGAAATCGAGTTATAAACAAGTGAAAAATATGATACGCTTTAAGCGAAAAGTGAACTAAGATTTTAGCAACACTAATGCTGAAACATATACCAAACCAATAGAAGTGCTTTATTCCTACATTTTATTGCTTTCTTCTGTTGGTGGATGGTTTAAAAGAGAAAGAATTATAAATAAAGAAAAAAAATCAAAATTAGCATCATGTCAGATTGAAGAATGAAAATATCTGGTTTGCGTTAATATTTAATGCCTTACTTAATATTCAATCAATATTGCCAGGTACAAAAAAATTAACATTAGAAGTCAAATAAATATTATGCTATTATGACTTAAGCGTGAAGTCAGCCAAACTTTTAAAAGCATTAACTCTAATATTTATATCAGTAATTAGTGTATTTAGTATATTTTAGTGCTCCAACTCGTTTGGTAAAAGAAAAGGTCATTCTTAGCAAAATATTAAAAAAACGTCAAGATAAAAATCATGTTATAGAAGGAATATTATAGAAACATTGAATATAGGTACAACAATATGTAATTTTTTGAAGTTTTATTCTTGTAAATAAATTATTCTGAATATAGGCGCAGCCCGGATTTGGGAAGGGGGGGGAAGGGGAGGGAGGGGATGTTATTACTAAGCGGTCACTTTCCAGATAAATTTTATTGAAAGTTTAGATCCACTTATTGCAGTCATTTGATTATGTTACCATTTTTTTAAAAATAATTTTAGTTTTTCCCTTTTTTATAAAAATGTTTTTTTATGAAAATTCTGTATAGTAATTATTTTAAAAGATTATTAACTTAGCTTATTTTTTTCTTTGATCATAGTTAAAATCGTGCGCCAGTCGACCGTAAAAAAAATTTCCATATTTTTTCGACCTTTATAATACAAGTATTATAGCCCGTCAAAAATATGACAGAATAAAATTGTACTTTATAACAATCAATTACAAATCTTGAGAATAAAAGCTAGAGTGATATATCAAATACAAGTTATCTAACAAAATTTGCAAATATTCAACGACAAACATAAATTAAGATTCTGCCATAAATTAATAGTAACAAAATGCCATATTCTTATCGGAAAACGCCATCTACAGGATATATATGTTCAAAATATTTGGAAAGGAAAGAGGAACAAACTTCGGTTTCTTTCCATGCTAGCCAAATAAACCCTTTGTATTCCAGCAACTAGCATCACCTCTAGTAAAAAGGTATCGCTAGGTTAACGTTGAATTTAGGGATATCATTCTTATGCCCGGTAAATTTTAAAAAATTTATTTTTATAAATGACAATTAAAAAAAAATACAAAATTTAACTCGAAGTAATTCATTTTTTCAATAAAGAATATTTTACTAGTGAATATTTTTTTTAATTAATAATTTTATGGCGTCTTTCTTTCCTGAAAAAATCATAGCATTTATAAAAATTTATAATTTAATAAGAATTATATCTTACGTTTTAAGCATCGTGCAGCAAGTCGAATAGTGATATTTTGTATATGTTGGAGGGGGGGGGTCGTAGTGGGGAAATTTTTATCAGCTCAAAATTATATTTACGGAAAAGGCAAATTTATGATTATAAAGATCATAAAAATTATTATTAGAACATACCGAAAAATTACACTTCGTAATTTTGAATAGGCTGGTTAGTTGTATATTTTATTAATAAAAAAGCATATATGTAGTTATTTTTAAATTGCCACTT
Source organism: Gordionus sp. m RMFG-2023 (assembly GCF_954871325.1). Classification (NCBI taxonomy): domain Eukaryota; kingdom Metazoa; phylum Nematomorpha; class Gordioida; order Chordodea; family Parachordodidae; genus Gordionus; species Gordionus sp. m RMFG-2023. The sequence continues at coordinate 28,086,612 of NC_088776.1, forward strand.
TCATTAATTTGACGTTACTTTCTAATTTGGTTATGAAAAAATATATTTATATAATTGTTATAACCCTTTATATCATAGTGGTAGAACTTTACAAAATCAAAACTTAGATCGTATAATAGCATAAAACGTGTAAGTATCTCTTTTAGGATTGATTTAGGTTCAAAACGTCATCTAAATTTCTGCCATATCAATCAAAATTTTAAAAATATTATTTAATTTTTTGATAAATTCCGTCAGACCATTTGCTAAACCAATTTTTTGAAAATATCAAAAATATTAATTAATTTTTGTAACTTTAATTTTATTAACACAATATATTCAATGATATGGAAACCAAATAAAAAGTAATTTAAATATCTTTTGACTATATCACTTTAAGTGGTCGGATCTAAGTATTAGAGTGGGGGAGGGGGGAGGTAAGGGGGGGCGGGTCAGAAATATTTTTATTAACATAAAATATTGATATGAGGATCGAATGAGGATAATGTAAATACTGATAAAAAAATCAAATAGAAGTTAATTAAAATAAAGGACAAAATTTTGATTCCCCGTCATTCTTGACGGGCTATCAGCTAGTTATGTTTTAATTTTAAATATGGAAAAAAATTAAACTGATTTTAAGATATAACACATTTAATTTAGAGTCTCTATATTCCAAACTTGTCACTCGAAAGAAATTATTTGGGAAAATAATTTTTGAATGATAAAAAAATTTCGATAACCAAGAGATAAAAAATAAATAGGTAACCTAATATATGAATATTTTGAATTGAGCCATATAAGTCCCAAAATGCCCACAATGATTGGGTTATATCAACATATATCACATTTCCAATCAAGAAACCATTTTTTTCCAAATTTACTTGACCTATATTAGAAATTAAAACCTATAAATTTTTAATTTTAACCCTTATTATCTATATAAAAAGCGATTTCATCTCCCAATTTTAATATAGATATAATATCTTTCATAACAACCCAATATTCACTCCGATCAACTAAAAAATTAGCTTCGTCAGGTAAGGAACCTTTGGGATTGATTTTACTTGGGTCACATGATGTCAATCCAAATGCCAAAGAGCCAACGTAAGAATTATTCACACCGCATACTTTAATTATAATCTTTTCGTATAAGTCAATAGGCCTTGCTGTAAAAACGTATGAATTACAAAATTCATTATTAAATCTCGAAGCAATAATTAAATCATTTATGTTATTCCCTTCCTTGTTTGATTTTGTAGAATTAATATTATTATTGCTGAAAGTTATAACAGATTTGGAGCATTGTTTTTTATTTGAAAGAGAATTTAAAGTGAGGCTATGTAATTGGACATTTTTTCCCCTTGCACAAGGGTGTGAGTGAAAAGGTAATGATATAAAAAATAATGGATCGTTTGAATCTTTTGCCATATTATAGTAAGTGGAAATATGTGATAAAATCTTTTTGTCCTTAACAACAAATGGGATCATTTTTAAAGTCTTTGATTCCATATTTAAGATATTTGATTGTCTAGTTTATTTTATATATAAATAATTGTAAAAGTTGTATATATAATTATCAGAGTTGGTAATAACGTGCTACGCATTAATTTTTTTAGTAACGGTAGCTAATAGCGCGCTAGTTTAAAATAAAATAGGTATAGCGGTAGCGCTTCACTTTTAAAAAGTATAATGAATATAACTATAAACATGAAAATTAAAATATAATTAATTCTAATTTAAAATTTTTATATTTTATTATTAAATTTGTGTTATAAGCCTAAACCATCTGGTGTAAATTATAAAATGGATATTGAAATCGATGTAAATGATTCAGACAATAAAAATATTAACTAGGGGTGTACCGATGCCACTTTTTGGAGGTCGATCATATATTACCGTTATTAAATTGATATCGGCTGATTACTGATCCGTTATCATATCTGATTTTGTATTCGTAAACATATTAATCGTTTTAATTTGTAATGCATACATCTACTGTTGCAAAATCGTTTCATTTGAGTCGTTAAAAGGGATAACTCACGATTTTATCCTACGCAAGTCTGAAGATTTTTCTCATAGATGGCGTAAAGGTTTAACATCTATTAGAGAAATCTCGAGGCTTTGGCAATATTTTTTAGGCAAAATATTAAATTATCTTTTTTTAAATCCTCAAATCGAGCGATTAGCATCATTCCAAACATCTACTCCTCTATATTTTTTAATATCCATAACATTAATAAATATAGTTTATATTCATGAATTTAAAAATATAAAATATTTTTATTGATAAATCACTTATTTATATAACACTAATCTATTTATAAGACGCCATTTTATCGGATCGGATTGGAAAATTTCATAATATTGCCAGAACTGAAAGATGAAATATCGGCCTGCAATAATATTAACAAATGGTAGGTAAACTGGAAGAAAATAAATTTTTTAACAATAATACCAACTCCGAAATTTGAAAAATATTTTCAAATTAATGAAAAACAAAAAATGGTACAAATTTATTTGTTTTAAAAAAAATATATCTTGAAATTAGGAAAGGTATTTATTAAATAACCCTAGATGAAATTCTGTTTATAATGCAATCCAGGCGCGTACGCGAGAACTTGTTATAGGAGGGGGGGGGGGTGATAATTTTAAATCATTCATGGAATATTTAATAACATCTTAATTTTTAGAAACTTATTAGGAGTATTGACTATAAAATATTATCAATTTCTAATATACAAATTCAAACATAAATTTATGATAAATATTAAATGTATTTGACATATGAATCACTAATAAATGTTTCGAAAAAGTATAAATTTTTAAAGCTTTTTTTAAAGTAGTTCTTTTTAAAGTTTTTAATTATATGTTGTATTCCATATATCAACTAAAAATACTCTATTCTCAACCCGACTACCTTAGATTGTTTTAAAAATTTGTATGTTGGTAGCATATACACTAACTTATAAAAATATAAAATTTTACTTTTCAAATCGGTTTACTTTTTCATATATACCTATCTTTAAAAACGCCAAAATTTATATTACATATTTAATTTTAAATATCTCAAGAAATAATTTTATTCTGAAGCCATAATTTATGTTTTATTATATAGCTATTATATCCCTTTAAGATGACATAAAATTTTATAGTGAAATTACATTTATTATGTAAAATCGGAAATAGGAAACCGGAAATGGCCATATAAATTATGTTCTTTTTTTCAATTTTTTAAAGATAGACATTATATATCCTAATATTTGTGAAAAATCCTGGTCTGGGACGAGTACTGAGCCAAGAGTTATTACACTTTAAATATAATTAATATGATTTAAATCTATATTATACCAAATAACAGTAATTTATTTCAAAAAAGTGGTCAATATATGTGAATAATAACATTAAGACTAATATTCTAAAAACCCCGACTATTTATGCTTTTATATTCAATATTTCAAATATATCGTAAAACGCCTTAATTTGGAAGCACTAAAAGAAATAAATAATAATGATTTTGTAAAAAGTAATAAATTATGATAATGATAATGAAACGTGAACTCATTAATAAAGATCGATATTAATTTATATGTTGTAGCCAATTGGAGAATATACATACTTCTTTGGGTGGGAATATTTTACCTCCTATTCAATTATTTATTGTGCAGTCCACGGGAAATGCACCTGAAAAGAAATAACATCCTAGACAGTCAAGTTTTCCAGCCCAATTGATTCAATCCAATAGGTTGGGAAAAGTCATGTCAAATATCAAGGTCATTGTAAATGGTACAAGATATATATGACATATAAGTGTGATAAATATTATGTACTTATTCATAAATATAAAATTCTCAAAATTATATCACCAAATTGAACTTACTACTTCTCAATGTTTTATTTTTGAAACATTCAAAAAATCATATAATGAATTATTTTTTTTGAAATTTTAAATACAAATATGTTTATATATACTAATGTATTAATTAGTGTTGTTAAACGGCTAAGCCGAATCGACTTAGCAGCAAATCGAGTCTAGTTTCTAGTCTAAAAACGACTTCGATTTGAATAGACTAATGAGCTCCATTGTCGACTATAGCTTAGTCGATTCCCGAGGCGATTTATATATAAAAATAAATGTTATAAAATTATATATAAGAATTCATAATCATAACTTTTCACTATCTATATCAGACCGGCAGAGGTACGATTATCATTAAAAAATAAAATCATCTTCTTTTTAATTATATCTCTTAAACTTATCCTTTTTCATTAATCGTGTATATGCCTTATTTTATTTTTTAGATATTCTCTTTTTAAATCCATTATTTTAACATTTTAATTGTATCCTTTTGATATATTCTATCAGAGATATTTTATTATAACAAATAAAGAAAATAATATAAAAAATCTAATTTTCTGGTGCCTCAGACGGCAAAAAAAGGAAGAAATTTTTGGAAATAAATAATATTTTTGCATATTTCATTGTATAAAATATAATAAAAATTGTATGTTATTATTTCATATTAATAAAGATTATGTACTTTTATTTAGTAAAAAAAATGTGTCCTTATTTAATTTATTTTAAAGTGTTATCCAAGTCAGCTATAAAATAGATATTTTAACTAAATGCTCCTTAATAAACAAAATTATATGTACTAGGATTGTACAATGAACTAGACTCTAGCAGTGAATTCCTACTGTTTCTAAGTTTATTTTTTTTGAGTTAGAAGTTTTTTTGTTAAAACTCAAAAGATATAATCATGCAAGATATTTCAAGGAAGGTCAATTCAGAAATTTTTAATTGCTTAGTTGGGCATTTTGAGACCAGAAACCTATATATGGATAACCAATCAAACCAGGGTAATGTGAATCGGGTCGGGTTCTAACCACTTTTAGAAAATAGGTTTTCGATTAAGTTCATGTTATCAAAATTTCCATCAAATAGAGTCTAAAATTTTTAAACCCGATTTCAGGTCCAGAACCCTTTTTAGTTTCAATATATTTCCTCTTTTTATAATTTTTGTTCACATCAATCAGTAAATTTAGCAATTGCATTAGCCATTTATAAAAATTGACCCGAATAGAGCTGTTTTACAAAAGACATGTAAATAATATCAAAAATTATAATTTACTTATAAAAAAATCAATTAAAAAATTGAGCCAACCCAGTGAGCGAACTAAGTGAACTGAGTAAGCTAGCCACCTAATAATGTTGTTTCATACTGCTCCTTGGCCAGCTTGAGTTGGAACCTTTTTTATGACTACAATTTGAGTTCCAAGTTGTAAGAACTCGACTATTTAACAATTGTATTAATAAACAAAAATAAATTTTTAAAAAAGTTTTTAGATTATAAATTAAATATTATAAGAATTAATTCACTTAATATATATATTATTGTAAAATATGGGTAATTCCATGACAAATCGACCAGCGATTCGGCCGACCATCTCAAAAATAAATGAAACTTGGCATGTTAGTTATTTATGTTGTAAATGTTAATAAAATCAAAATTTTAGATTGCTAGCTCAACCAGATCCAAAAATATACGCCTTCAAATTCGAAAATCGCGAAGTGAATGATTTCATTAAATCTTGTTATTTTAAAATGTTTAAGATAAAAAAATAAAATATTAACATTGTTAGGAAGGGACTTTTTTGGGTGGTAATATTAACTAAATATGTTTATTACCTTTATATTAAACGATTTAATAAAAAATATCGATAGCTATTTTTGTTTTTTTAATTTAATTTGAATTTTTATTATTATTATAAATAAAAAAATGTAATATAGATGGCGTTATATTAATTTTTTTTATAATATATAATTTATAATAAAAATATGATGATTAAAATTAAAAAATCAATTGAGTATAACCAAGAATGATGTCCTGGGTGATATGTAAGCAGGCAGTCGATATAGATATGATTTTATTAGGACGCTGTATTATTAAATAAATATATTTTAAAATTTTATACACAAACAATATAAAAATAAATACCTATTATTTTAATCTTATCCCATTTTGTGCTTATTAATAGAATTTCTTGAGACGATAATTTGTAGGTACGTCCTGTCACTGTAATAGGATCTGCTACTGTTATTATTTGATTAATGGGTAACCATATCTTTTCCGCAATTGTGGGAAGAAGGATGGTGATGGTCCATGGGGATGTAAAAAGGAAATATATATCTCCTCAGTAATTTCATTCTTTTTTAGTACTGCGGCTAACCACCAAAAATCGTCATAAACACATGTTACGAATCCTTTAATATCGGCAAAAGACAAATTATCGGCATTTGAGATATTGTTAATTTGAAAGTCCTCTGCATATGAATATATTTTTGATTTAAGTTTACTTAAACTCAAAGGAAATACAGCATGTATTTCCCGAGTTCCTGGAATGGGATGAGCTAAATTGAATCTTTCTCGTAGTTTAATCTCTTGTAAATTGTATTGTTCGTTGGTTATATATGTAAAATTTACTAATGGCATGTTTTGTTTTGCAAATTGATATATCAACTGGCATTAAAATGTGTCGAAATGATGTTGAAGGCTTGAACGCGTTGCTAATCTTTTTAATGTTACGCCAAGGCCGTCACATGGATCTTTTCCATGGGATGTACATGTAGCTGAAAAATGCCATTCAGCTGCTACACCAAAATCTGATTCATGATAACACAGATTTATAAAAAAAATTCTGTTTTTATATTGTGCAGCTGATCCGTCAGAGCAGTAATATATTTTGTTTGGCTTTTTGCTGAATTGATTGGTCAAAAATTTTATCATTTTAGTCTGGTATAAATGTACTGCAATAACATTATGATGAAGTGACTCTGATATTATGATATAATTAAGGTTTTCTATATTGCCCTTATTATTATAATATGTTATCATAAGATGGATAGTGGCTTGATTATTATTCCAGTGGAATCCTTAAACAGTGTCTTGGATTATAAATGCATAATTTTCAGAGAAATCACAAATTATTATAAATTATTTGGTTGTAAAAAATGTTTAAGTTTTGAAATATATGATGATTGATTGGTAGCGATGATAGGAATAAAAAAATAAAATAATAACGATAGTAGATCTAAAACAATGAAAGGTTATATCTACAAATTATGGCCGTAGGAATTTTTATTAATAGGCGCAAAATTATAATAGTTTGAATATAAAATTTTAAAATATGTTTATTTTATAATATAGCGTCAATAAAATAATATCTGTACGGGCTACCTGCTTACATGTCGCCCCAGGACATAATTCTTGATTATACTCATTTGATTTTTTAATTTTAATCACAATACTATTTATATTTTTATTATAAATTATATATTATAAAAAAAATTATTATAACGCCATCTATATTACATTTCTTTATTTATAAAAATAATGAAAATTCAAATAAAATTAAAAAACAAAAATGGCTATCGAGATTTTATATTAAATCGTTTAATATAAAGGTAAGAAACATTTTTAGTGAATATTAACCCCCAAAAAAATTTCCTAACAATGTTAAATTTTTATTTTTACCGGAAATAAGAAAACACTTGAATTTTTTTAATTTTTTTTTAATATTTTCCAACGTAAAATTTTAAGGGCTATAAAATGATATATATTTTGTAACTCTGTCTTAAATATTTTTTAAAATAACAAGATTTAATGAAATCACGCACTTCGCGATTTTCGACTTTGAAGGCGTATATCTTTGGATCTGGTTGAGCTAGCACTCTAAAATTTTGATTTTATTAACATTTACAACATAAATAACTAATGTGCCAGTTTCATTCATTTTTGAGATGGTCGGCTGAAAATCTCATTTTTTGGTCGATTTGACTAGTGTTGTTAAAACGCCGCGAGTCGCGACTCCGATCCAAAGTTCGGGTCGTTTTCTTCAACCTCGACCCGAGTCCAAGCCGAAAAAAAACGATCTCGACCCAAAATATGGGTCGTTTTTTTCGTCTCAGACTTGAAGTTTGGGTCGTTTTTTACTATCAGACTTGAAGTTTGGTCGTTTTTTTCGACTTAGACTTGAAGTTTATTTTTTAAGGCAAATATGTTTAAAAAAATATTTTGCAACATGTTAAATTAAAATTTCATTGAAGATGTACCATAGGAAAGTGACAATTGTCATAATCGTCATTTTTGAACTTTTTTAAGGCAAATGGGTAAAAGTATATTTTGTAAACATGTTAAATTAAAATTTCATTGAAGTTGTACCATAGAAAAGTGACAATTGTAGTGTTGTTAAACGGCTCATTTTGAGCCGATTTTTTAAAACGGCTAACTCAATAACCAGAATAATATTACCTAAGCCTTGAGATTTCGATCATATTTGTCAAGACCTTTGTTCCTTCTATAACCAAAATCTTCAGGCTTGCATAATATTTTTCTGGATGAAATAATGAGTTAGCCGTTTTTAAAAATGGGTTCAAAACGAGCCGTTTAACAACACTAGACAATTGTCATAATCGTCATTTTTGAACTTTTTTAAGGCAAATGTGTATAAATATATTTTGTAAATTAAATTAAAATTTCATTTAAGATGTAATTGTCATAATCGTCATTTTTGAACTTTTTTGATTTTTTTTTAAGGCAAATGGGTAAAAATATATTTTGTAAACATGTTAAATTAAAATTTCATTGAAGATGTACCATAGGAAAGTGACAATTGTCATAATCGTCATTTTTGAACTTTTTTTAAGGCAAATGGGTAAAAATATATTTTGTAAACATGTATATTTTGTAAACATGTTAAATTAAAATTTCATTGAAGATGTAACATAGGAAAGTGACAATTATCATAATCGTCATTTTTGAACTTTTTTGAATTTTTTTAAGGCAAATGGGTAAAAATATATTTTGTAAACATGTTAAATTAAAATTTCATTGAAGATGTACCATAGGAAAGTGACAATTGTCATAATCGTCATTTTTGAACTTTTTTTAAGGCAAATGGGTAAAAATATATTTTGTAAACATGTTAAATTAAAATTTCATTAAAGATGTACCATATGAAAGTGACAATTATCATAATCGTCATTTATGAACTTTTTTGAATTTTTTTAAAGCAAATGGGTAAAAATATATTTTGTAAACATGTTAAATTAAAATTTCATTGAAGATGTACCATAGGAAAGTGACAATTGTCATAATCGTCATTTTTGAACTTTTTTAAGGCAAATGGGTAAAAATATATTTTGTAAACATGTTAAATTAAAATTTCATTGAAGATGTACCATAGGAAAGTGACAATTGTCATAATCGTCATTTTTGAACTTTTTTAAGGCAAATGGGTAAAAATATATTTTGTAAACATGTTAAATTAAAATTTCATTGAAGATGTACCATAGGAAAGTGACAATTATCATAATCGTCATTTTTGAACTTTTTTTAAGGCAAATGGGTAAAAATATATTTTGTAAACATGTTAAATTAAAATTTCATTGATGATGTACCATAGGAAAGTGACAATTGTCATAATCGTCATTTTTGAACTTTTTTGAATTTTTTTAAGGCAAATGGGTAAAAATATATTTTGTAAACATGTTAAATTAAAATTTCATTGAAGATGTACCATAGGAAAGTGACAATTGTCATAATCGTCATTTTTGAACTTTTTTGAATTTTTTTTAAGGCAAATGGGTAAAAATATATTTTGTAAACATGTTAAATTAAAATTTCATTGAAGATGTACCATAGGAAAGTGACAATTGTCATAATCGTCATTTTTGAACTTTTTTGAATTTTTTAAGGCAAATGAGTAAAAATATATTTTGCAAACATGTTAAATTAAAATATCGTTGAAGATGTACCATAGGAAAGTGACAATTGTCATAATCGTCATTTTTGAACTTTTTTAAATTTAATTGAAGCAGATAGATAAAAATATATATTGTAAGCATGTTAAATCAATTTTTCAGTGATGAAAAACCTTGAAAAAAAAATAGCCATGTTGATAATTTTTTTGGAATATTTTGAAGAAAATGGTTAAAATATAAATTATAAACTAGTTAATTAAAGTTTCAATAAAAGCCATAGAAAAGTGATAATAGTCATAATTATTTTTAAACTCTATTTAATCAAATAGTAAAAATCTTTTTTTTAAAACATGTTATATTAATATTTTAGTGTAGAAGAACCCGAGAAAAAGATTCATGGTGGCAAACTATCTCATATAAATACTTATTTATTTTTTGAAAACTGATTTTTTATAATTAGTATTTCAAAGCCTGTTTTTATAAGAGTTTCCGCTATTTTTTCATTAAAGTAGCGTCTTATTAACCACTTTTTACAATACTTCGAAATTTTTTTTATTTTCTTCAAAATATTCTAAAAAAATTATCAACATGGCTACTTTAATTTTTTCAAGGTTTTTCATCACTGAAAAATTGATTTAACATGTTTAGTATATATTTTGATCTATCTGCTTCAATTAAATTGAAAAAAGTTCAAAAATGACGATTATGACAATTGTCTCAAAGATATTTTAATTTAACATGTTTGCAAAATATATTTTTACCCATTTGTCTAAAAAAAATTGGAAAAAGTTAAAAAATGACAATTATGATAATTGTCACTTTCCTATGGTACATCTTCACTGAAATTTTAATTTAACATGTTTACAAAATATATTTTTACCCATTTGCCTTAAAAAATTCAAAAAAGTTAAAAATGACGATTTTAACAATTGTCACTATGATACATCTTCAATGAAATTTTAATTTAACATGTTTACAAAATATATTTTTACCCATTTGCCTTAAAAAAATTCAAAAAAGTTCAAAAATGACGATTATGACAATTGTCACTTTCCTGTGGTACATCTTCAATGAAATTTTAATTTAACATGTTTACAAAATAATTTTTACCCATTTGCCTTAATAAAATTCAAAAATGACGATTATGATAATTGTCACTTTCCTATGGTACATCTTCAATGAAATTTTATTTTAACATGTTTGCTACCCATTTGTCTAAAAAAAATTGAAAAAAGTTCAAAAATTACGATTATGACAATTGTCACTTTCCTATGGTACATTTTTACTGAAATTTTAATTTAACATGTTTGCAAAATATATTTTTAACATTGGCCTTAAAAAAATAAACTAGTCTGAGTCGAAAAAAACAACCAAGCTTCCAGTCTGAGTTGAAAAAAACAACCAAACTTCAAGTCTGAGTCGAAAAAAACGACCCAAACTTCAAGTCTGAGTGGAAAAAAAGACCCATATTTTAGGTCAAGGTCGTTTTTTTTGGCTTGGACTAGGGTCGAGGTCAAAAAAAACGATCCATATTTTGGGTCGAGGTCGTTTTTTTCGGCTTGAATTTGGGTCGAGGTTAAAATAAACAACCCAAAATTTGGGTCAGCTCTGTTCGAGCCGACTTGGCTAAGCCGATTAACAACACTAGATTTGAAGTGTAATCACCCATATTGGTTTTAAATATCTGTGTGTGATAATCATATATTATAATTTAATTTTTCATTTATAAATAAAAATTATTAAAATAGGAAAAACTTTTATTATTTATAATATATATAATTAATTATATTTACTTTAAACTAAGTTTTATGTTTTCCCCATAATTTGATTTTTCACTCATATTAAAACCTCTATCTAAATCATTTATACAGATTTTCATTTGATCTGGTGTGTCATATGAAATATTTGATGAATGCAGGTGTACAAAAGAAGGATCTATAAATAAAATATAATGAAAATCTCCAAATGAATGGTTACATATAAGCTCTAATGATAGAGTGTTACCATATATATCAAATATTGCCCAAAATTTATTTTTCATTGGCAATCCCTGCAAAAAAACTCCTTTATATAATTCATTAATCCAATGATGAACATAACCATGATTATCAATACATAATGATATACAGTTATCTCTCTCAATAAACTCAGTTATTATAGCTTTTATCCAATTACCAGACTTACTTGATAATGTGGGGCAGGCATACTTTGGTAGCATTGTAGTCATGTGAATATTATATTGAAGGGTATCATTATTTTTGCACAATGGATTTTCATTAGGTTCTATTGTTGTAAATCCTAATCTCAATCCACCTGACCATTTATCTGATGTATCTATGATTTTAACACTTAATATTTCATTCATTAAGATGGGACGATTTGTAAAGCAAATGCCTTTGCAATATGATCGAATACGCCTAGCATATTTTTTATCATCTGATATTATGATATTTTCACCATGAACATTTGATTTAAAATATAGAGGTGGTATTTGAGGGTCTATAAAATTATGTAATAAAAACTAAAATATTACGTTACCTAATTTTCTACTATTAGTATTTCCCATATTTAGGTATTTTAAGATTAATTCATTCTATTAAAAATATACTAGTTAGTATAAAAAGTACGAAATGACAGGTAAATCCGATCACTGATGTCAATCAAATCCAATATCAATAACGATGTATAATCTGGGTTTTCAGTAACCCCGATTTTGGTCTACTTTTAAAAATGGCCATTTAAGATTTAAGCTAATATAATATTATGTAAGCCCCAAAATATGTCAAATACAGGTCCAAACATTGTTTCTATCTAAGAGCAAAATCACAAAGCCATTGGCGTAGCCAGGATTTTCTTAAGGGGAGGGAGGGGGAGCTTCCCCCCAGACTCCATTTAGGCGGGCCTTCGGCCGGGTTTTTTTAGTCTATATATTGTCACAAAATATTTTTACAAGATGGGAGGTTAGTTTTAATAAAAAAAATAAGCCTGGAACAAATATGAAATATATTTTTACTAGTTTATATAAAATATAAAAACGCGTTTAGCGCGCGTTTTTCTTTATTTTTTTAAAAAATTTTATTGTTATTTATTAATTTTCAAAGTATGTGTTTTTTGGAGGGGGGGGGGAAGATGGATGGAGGGGGGGTGAAATATAATTTTTTGATATGGGTATCAAATAAAAGCTAATTAAAAATTTTTTATAATTGTAATAATAATAATAATCACTTTAAGCGGGCAGGTCTAGATCTTGGGAGGGGGTCAGGAATACTTATATCAACCAAAATATTGATATGGGTATCAAATAAAAGCTAATTTATATCTTTTGACTTAATTTAGGTTTTAATGGATAGGACGGGGGTGAGGGGTGGGGAGGGGGGAAAATATTGATACACGGGTATCAAATAAAAGATAATTAAATTATCTTTTGATTGTAATAATAATTATCACTCTAAATGGGCATTTCTAGGTCTTGGGGGGTGGTTAATATTTTTATCAACACAAAATATTGATATGGGCAGGGGTTTGAACCGAACCGAACCGCAAAACCGGAATGAACCGTTATGATTTTCTGAACCGTAACCTTAACCGAACCGTTATGAAGAAAATATTAAAAGAGCGAACCGAACCGTTATAAATATTTTGAACCGGTTGGTTTTAAAAATAATTAATTTTAAATTATTAACCTAAATTTAAAATTTTAATTTTCCTTGGGGGCATTTTTTAAATTGGTGATTTCTTTTCAAATTAAATATTTCTATATTATCAACATTATATATCAAATTAAATATTTTTAAATTATCAACATTATATATCAAATAATACCAGGTTTGTTGTTTTTTCTTTAAATACTTAATTTATAAGAAATTAGACAATTTATCTGTTAATTAGATAAGATATCTTAAAATCAGACATAATTATTCTTGGCTAAATTAACAAATTTATATATAAGATATTAATAAGCTTTTAGAATAATACCTGCTAATAATTAGGAAAAAATTATATAATTCTATTATTAATAAATAACATCTAATAGAAATCAAGTACCTTTTACATTCATTTTTATGAGTAAGATTTTTATTATTTAAAAATACAGATTTAGAAAAATATTCATTACAAATGCCATTCTTTAATCATATTTTTTTTTATTTTGTATATATGATAATGGTAAATGCTAACTAACATATTATTTTAATAATAAATATTAGAATTCTGAATTTTAAAAAAAATATGATTTTTATAAATAAAAAATTATTATATCATTAAAATATTTATTGCTGACCATTTTATTTATTGTCATTTAAATTCTATAATCCAAGTTATTTAAAAAAATAAAAATGAAGGTAAAATTGTTTCTATTAAGCTTTTTTATTTATTCTATTTATATAATAAAAGATTTTCATCTATCATCATATAGCTTATTAATTATCTATTAAATGGTTCGGGAAATTTAAATTAGATATCATAAAAAATCAATCTATTTGTAAAATAGAAGATTGTGGTAAGGTCATAACTGGGGACCATGCTGCAAATCTTGAACGAAATATAGAAAGATTCCACAATAGGGAATTCAAATTATTAAGAAAAAAGAAAGAAAATTTGACTATTAAAAAAATTCAAATAACGAAAACTGCAAACCAGTATAATACAATCCAAGATGCTTTTAAGTCCAACACTACTACAATACAAATCAATATAAATAGAGAAACTTTAATCCGCTCCTGCACCGAGCTAATAACAGTTCGGTAGGCCAATAAAATCAATTGACGACAAAGCATTTCGAAATATTATAGATCCAATAATTATATGATTAGGTGGAAATTTAACTATCAATTCGGAAAATATACGCAATAATATTAAAAAAATGGCGTTAGATTTTTCGGAAAATATAAAAAGGAAGTGTATCAAAAACTTATTTCGTTAAAATTAGATATAGCAACTAGATATGATAGGTCCATATTGGGGATCAATATTTAATTTATAAATAACGGAAAAATAAAATTAAGGACTCTATGCATGAAAGTGATTAAAGAACGACACACATCAGAATATCTTAAAAAAATTATTCTAAATGTTCTAAAAGAATATGAAATAAAAATTGAGCAGATTTACACAATAACCACCGATAATGCAGCAAATATGATTAAGTTAATTAAGCTATAAATACTACACGATGAAGAAGATGATGACCTTAACGATTATTTAATTAATGATGATTTAAATAATAATGATATAGATAATGATGATTTAAATAATAATTATATAATTCATGATGAAAATAAAGAACCTTTTAATATTGAAAATATTAATCTTGCATCAAATGCCAGATCCATATTAATAGATATTAGTATTAGATGTGCTTCACATACATTTCAATTAGCAATTAATGATTGCATTAAAAATTCAAATGAAATTGTCATTATAAATAAAGCAAGAAACATCTGCAAAAAAATAAGAAATCAGACAACAATGGCTATTCTCTCAAAAATTAAATTTGAAAAAACCACTAATAGATTGTTGCACAAGATGGAACTCTATCTATTTAATGTTGGAGAGATTACTAGAGTTAAAAAGCTTTTGACAAGAAATATCGCTCCAAAGCGATCGCGAAAAATGTTTATCAGAGAATGAATGGAAAATAATTAGTGACATATTAAAAGCTTTATATCCAGCTTATGTTTTGACAAAATATTTACAAAGTGAACAATTGACAATGGGCGTTTTTTATGGTGCGTGGATCAAATGTCTCATGCAAACGAGTAAAGTAGACACTCCATTTTCCAGACTTTTAGTTTCTACGATGAAAGCACGAGAAATAAATTTCAAAAATGAAGTTTTTTGCTCTGCTATTTATCTCGACCCTAGATATAATGTATTTTTAACTTTTGAAGAAAGAGAGATCGCCAGAAAACATCTTTGTAAAACTTGGAACTTGATACAAAATCTAAATAATCAGAATATTGAAATTTTAAATACTATGCCTACGTGTTCGTATTCGAAGGATAATTTAGTTGATGATTTTGAAGATTTATTAAAGTCGCATGAAAGTCTTAATAAGAATAATTTTCAGGGTATCGAAAATTATAATAAATGTATAGAAATAGAATATATAATTCGGTCATTTGATAATATAGAGAGATTAGAAAAAGATTCTTTTGAATTATTGGGAAAATGTAAAGAATAGTATGCCAGAACTTAATAAGTTAGCTATAACTGTGCTAGCAGTTCCATCTACGCAGGTCTCCGTAGAAAGAGCATTTTTAAGCTTTAAGTTTATATTCTCTGCGCAGAGAACTAAATTAAATCCTGAAATATTAGAAAATATTTTAGTTATCCGTTCGAATTCTCTTTTTAAACCTAAATAGTATAGTATACATATTATTTTATTCATTATTGTATTTACGCATGTTTGTTTTTATCTTATTTATTTATGAAATAAAAAAAAACTAATTTGTCTAATTTATATTTCCTAAATTTAATAAAAATATCTATTAGATTATCATGGATAAATTAAATAAGAAATTATAAACTAAAAAAATTTTTCTCTAAAATTAATATATACATGGTTAATGATTAATTTTTTTTTAAATTAAATTTATAAAAACCGGAACAAACCGAAAAGAACCGAAAAGAACCGTTATAAATTATAAACCGAACCGAACCGATATGATTTTTTTAAAAAACCGAAATGGAACAAAACCTTTATAAAATTTTAAACTAAAAACCGGAACGAACCGAACCGTTATACTAAACGGTTCGAAACCCTGGATATGGGTATCAAATAAAAGCTTATTTAAATATCTTTTGAATAAAATTATTCATTCTTGATCTTGTGGTAGGACTTAGTGTGTGGAGGAGGGTTAAAAAATAATAAATATTGATACCAGCATCAAATAAAAGGTAATTAAAATATGTTTTGATTGTAATAATAATTATCACTCTAAGTATTCCCATTTCACAAAAAAAAAATTTCGGTCTTGGGGGGGGTCAGGTATATTTTTTTCAACACAAAATAACGATATGGGTATCTAGTAGGTAATATAAATATCTCTTAATTGTAATAATTATACTTAACCAGGCGGGAGGTTTTGTATTGCCTGGAATATTTTTATAAACACAAAATATTTAAATATCGTTTGACTTAGAGTATTTACTCTTATCTTAAAGGGTTGGGCTCCATCTGGGAATGGGGGGGGGGGCTATATAAAAAATGATATGGGTATCAAATTAAAGAATTTTAAAAAATTTTGATTATATTAATTTAATCACGCTAAGCAGGCGAGTTAAGATATCATGAATTTTATTATTAACACAAAACATAAACATTGATATTAAATAAAAGTTAAATACAACATATTTAGACTTTAATATTAAATATCACTATAAGCAGGGAGAGTGTTTGCAACAATCCGGTCCCATCCGGTGCGTTTTTTCTAAAATGATACCGGTCCGATTAACCGTTTAGTCAAGTGGGACCAGACCGTGGGACCGTTGGTCCAGTCGGTCCGGTTCCGTCTAAAAAATGTTTTTTGTTAATATTATTAAATCATTTTTTTATATTATTTATACAAAAAGATTAAACCAATACAAATTTATTGAATACATTTTAAATCAATTAAAATACATATTTAATTAGTTTTTGTTTTTGAAAGTGATTGATATTTGGTTATAAAATAAAACTGATTTATGAATAAATATTCTAATTATCTTCTAAAAATCAAAAATAATTCCATATTTTACCCATCTAATACCAATATAATATTTCGTTAATCTTGGGTTTTTATTGTTTCCAGCCCTAATTAAAACTATACGTAGGTTAATTTGATGAAATTTTGATTCATTTATTGAGCTCTCAATTTGATATTCATGCATAATTTACTTGTGCTTTAAGAATTGGAAATATCTGGAGACATATTTTAAATATTTTCCCATAATTATCCATTCAAATAATTTATATTATTCTTTAACATATTTTCAAATTTGAATTTGATCGATTTTTTTATTTGCACTACTAATACAATTTTCTAAATCAATAGTTATTCTTTGACTATGGGTGGTGATTCAATATTATAATCTTATATGATTTCAATTTCCATTTTTAATAAATTAAATTACATGACGAATGAATGAAATGTAAGAATAAAAAAGTAAACGTATAATGAGATATTATAAAGTGGTAGGCATTAAATAATCATCTATGTGTTAATGAACATGACATTAACCAAAAAGCAATTCATAGTAAAATTTTATCTTTTTCAATCGGTCTTCCGTCGGACCGGACTATCAGACCCTGTTGTCGGACCGGACGATTAAACTGAACCAGACCAGATCGTCGGTCCAACCGGACCACACAAAGCAGGGCTCATATCAATGCTTTTTAAAAACTCATTGTAAACTAATGATAAAATTATTTGCTCTGAACTTAATCTAATATGTGATATTTTTGAATCTCAAAATTTCTGAAAACTATATTTAAAACCATCAATTCACATATTTTAAAATGACATTATAAATGTTTCCTATTGCAGTTATAAGTTATTACACTTCTTTACAAGCAACTCACCCTATTATTATATTTTTTCAAGCCATATAATCAACACGTATTTTATTTTATATATAAATGATGTTTTATGAAACAATTAAAAACAAATGCATCTCTTATTGTTGCAACTTTTCGGCAATTGCAAATTGATTTACAATTACCATAAGAAGATGCACTTCTTGATTCTGCTATTATGAGATAGTCTTATTAGGAATGGTTAAATTGTTAAATTTTATTGTTTTGTGAAGGTTCGTTTTTAAAAATGGGGAATCAATAGTAACAAATGGATTCCAACCCATAGTTCCTCGCCCTCCATTTAGATAATTTTGGCTTCAATTTTTTTTGAGCTTAGATTTAATTTATCATTTTAATTTAATATTTTGTGTTGATAAAAAATTCCCTGACCCTCCAAGACCTAAAGCCCATTTAGAGTTTAATTATTATTACAATCAAAAAATATTTTAATTACCTTTTATTTGATGCCCATATGAAAAAAATATTCTTTACTCCCCCCTTTCATCTACCTCCCAGACCAAGTTATACCCATCAAGACCAAGAAGGAATGCTGATATTTAAATTAGCTTTCATTTGATACCCACATCAATATTTTGTGTTGATAAAAATATTCCTGACCCTCCAAGACCTCTAGACCCATCCGCTTGAAGTGATTATTAATATTACATAAAATAATTTTAATTACCTACTATTTGATATCCATATCAAAAAAAAAATTACCCCCCCCCTTCCACTCCATCTATGCACCACCAGGGTTGTCAGGTCAATATTTTCAAATCGCTGGAGAAATTTGGTATTTTGCGGGAGAAATATGAAAAATGTGGTAGAAATAAAAAATTTGCTAAAAAAGGCCCGCAAAATCACGGCCGAGCCGAGATTTTGATTTGACTTAATTATCCGCCTATTATTTTTTATAATTAGTTTATAATACAAATTCGTAACTATTTTTCAAAATAAAATAACATCTTATTAAAATATAATTAATTTATAAAAAATAACCAACGATCCTTTTTAAATATAAAAGAATGTAAACAAGATAAAATTTTATTAAAAAAGCAAACGATTTTAATTTTACAATGTAAAAAATATATTTTATGCGAATGTCCCGCAAAACATCCACAATTACAAATTTACCTTGTGTGTGTATAACATTATAGGGATAGGCGCTTAATTATCACGTATCACGTTTAGATACATAATAAGATAATATTGTACTCAATGATAATTATTTTATTTATTATTGTTCAATCACATTATATAATCAGTGCAGGAGAGTGAATCTACATACATTGCAAAGCAAAAATATTCTCCAAATATAAGAAATAATATAGATACAACTACGGTTGTAGCAATTGTAATCACTTATCTTGTAGTACAACATTCACATAGCTACTTATAATACAATGTAAGAATCGTTCTCCATAATATTTAACGACTCCAAGATAAATGAAAACTTTACTTGTAGAACAAAAATAAGCAAGGATATCATCAATGTTTTAGAACCTGAATTCAGTAAGTCAATTCTTGACGATTTGATAAATGGGCATACATATGCAATATTCTAACAGATGTATCTACTAAGGAAAATATTAAAATATTTCTTTTGATCCTTCGCTATTTCAACAAAATTAAGGACGTTTCAAGAAAACTATTAAATTTTTTCCCTTCAAATAGTGAAAAATCCAAAGACATAGCTAACCATATAATGGTAAATATAGCAAATTCGGGATTATCAATAAATTACATGTCAACTTTCTGGTCTGATATTGCCTCAGTGAATTTGGAAAAAACCAGAGTGTATTTACAGAATAGAGTCAGCACAATATTGGTTGCGATATGTTCCTAGTACCCGCCATCTATAGAATTTTAAAATTTTATAAACCTTTAAATATTTCTTAAATAAAGATTATAAAAGCTGTCCTAACATTTTGAAAGTATTTTTCAGTAATATATGGCAGAGGTATATTTAGAAATGATTTCACATGTAGGAAATCTACTACATACTGTTAATGTGCAGTCGCAATCAGAAGAATCTTAACAAAGATTCACAAAATTATGCTGCATATGTGTTAATCTTTACAGTTAAAAATCGACAATAAATTTTATGGCGCCATTGCTAAAATTTTAAAATGCTCAAATATTTAAAAAATACCGATAGATATTGATGTCTTGTTTGAGGATATTGTAAAGATCTCTATTTTTGATTTACAATGTAAAAAATATATTTATTTTATGCAAATGTATAAATAAAAAAATATGGAAAATTAAATATAATGTTAATTATATTTTATTTGAGATTTAAATAATGGAATTAAACGTTTACCATCGTTATTGAGATATTTATAAAATTCCTGGCATGACATATTATAAATTTGTTTAACCATTAGCTCGGCCTCTAATGTTGTTAAAGCAATCCGTTTTCCACGCAGTCCTCATCAGGCTAAAAATGCGCTCGGATGAGGCATAAGAATGAGGTAAGGAGAACACATATTCGCAATTTTTTTCCAAGCATGGGGATTTATTGTTATTACGAAAAAATTCTACCCGTTTCTCCTCTGCTTTTAGACAATCTAACTTTAAGTATTCTGGCGAATCATAAAATATATAGAGAATTACAATCTCCTCAAACAAGACATCAATGTCTTTCGGTATTTTTAATATATTTATTAAATTACAAAAACTATCAATTGACGGTTTCTGTTCCAAGGTCATAATATTTATACATTTGTAAATAGAGTTATTAAAATCAAATTTGATTGTAAATATTCTAAAATTGTCTTAATAAAAATATCTGCTTTATTTAAAAATGTAAATGTTCATGTTCATGTTTTAATTTTTTTATCGAATAAAATGTATTAATTAGAGTATTATTTGAACATTTAATATTTTTAGCAATAGCGCCATAAAATTTGTTATCAATTTTTAACTGTAGAGATGAACAGAGCTGTATCATGATTTTGTGAATATTTATTAATAAAGAATATTCTGATTGCAACTGAACTGCATGAAGTAGATTTTCTACATGTGAAACTAATCCCAAATATGCTTCTGCCATTTCATACTTGAGGACAGCTTTTAAAATCTTTATTTAAAAAGTATTTTTTTAAGGGTTTGTAAAATTTTAAAATTCTATCGATGGCAGGTATTAATGATAACCACCTGATAGGTACATATCGCAACAACTCACACCATTCCAAATCAGACCACTCCACCAACTCTTTTAATTTATTAACTCTTTTCGTTGTTGAAATAAATTCGTTAAAACTCATCATATTTATTTGGACATCCACAGATAATTGCCTTCTTGCAAGAATCATGTAGTATATGGCATATACAGTCAATTGGTATTAATTCATTATTTTGTTGCCTCAATTCGGTAAATACACTTTGGTTTTCGCCAAAATTTACAGAGGCATTATCAGCGCAGAAAGCTGACATGCAATTCATTGATAACCCTGAATCAGCTATATTTACATTATGTGGTTAGCTACATCGTTAGATTTTTCACTATCCGAAGAAAAAAATTTAATAGTTTTATTGAAATATTCTTATTCTTGTTGGAATAGCGAAAGATCAAGGGAAATGTTTTAATATTTCCCTTATTAAATGCATTTGTCAGAATTGCATATGGATGCCCATCTTTCAAATCATCTAGAATTGACCTCTAGGATTCAGGTTCTAAAACACTTGTGATAGCCTTGCTCATTTTTGTTCTACCACAAGTAAGGTTCGCACTTATATTGGAGTCGTTAAATATCATGGGAAAAAGATTCGACCTACATTGTGATGATATAGCTCTGTAAATGTTGAACTGCATGATAGTTTATACGATTTCCGCAACTGTAGTTGCGTCTGTATTGTTTATTATTTTTGGAGAATATTTTTGTATTGCAATCGATGTTAATATATTCCCCTGTACTGACTTATATGAATGAAATGATGTTGATTTATTATTAGATAAAAATAAAACAGGATAAAAAGAAATTTACAAACTAGACATGTTTTTCGAATAAATATTTAAAATTTATTTTAAAAATATAAAAATAATCAATTAATCTCAAAATTATTATTTATATATTAAAAACGTTAAAATACTTTTAAATAAAATTGCAGGAGAAATTAAAAAATTGCGGTAGATTTTTGCGGGAGATTTCCAATTGCGGTAGTTTTGTGAGAGAGATGTCTGTGTGTAAATTAAAAAATTGCGGGAGTCTCCCACTGATGGGGGGAGACATGGCAACCCTGTTCACTACCATGAATGAAGACTTTCAGTCAAAAGATATTCAAATTACCTATTATTTGATACCCATATCGATATTTTGTTTTGATAAATATATTCCTGACCCCCCAAACCTATATTCGCCCATTAAAGGGAAGAGATTGGCCTCCAGTTGAATAGATAGTTTGATTAGCAATCGATTGATACCCTATCATAAGGCCAAAAAAAACATTGAAAATTAATAAATAATAATAAATTTAAAAAAAATAAAACGAAACGCGGGTAAAACGCTTTTTGAAATAAGATTCCTCTTAATCACAATTAAACCGTGATAATACCATATTATCATTCCTTAACTTAAAACCCTAATTTTTTAGTTATACCTTTAAAACCCGTGATGATCTCGGATAGTTCTGATCCCTTTAAAAAACGACATATACATTAATATAAAAGCATGGTAATAATTTTTTTCAAACAAGTATAAGAAATTTCTCTACAAAAAGGTAGACTAATAGATATTCCTCTAATATAGAGAATTGGTTATAAAATATTAAATTTTCCACTTTTACAGACATATTTGACATTGACAGTTATAGAATATATTACAGTTAATATTTAATAAACTTTATAATCAATGTTTTTGATAATAAATATAAGCAGCAATTTGCATTCAATTATTTTACTCCATCTATTTATTTCAAATAAAAAAATTGATATTAAAAATTAATCTTAATATTATTCATCCCACAATGGATATACCTTATTAGATATTGACGCTACTGAAATATAGAATTAATATTAGCATTTACATTATAAGATATTTTCTGATGTCCTTATCAATATTTTATAGTCTCTGTATAATATATAATTCACTATTGGTAAATATTTGATTGTCATGGGATAATTGATAAAATTAGATATACTGTAAATCATAGGCGTAGGGCGTAGCAAGGATTTTCCTAAGGGGGGTGGGGGAGGGGGGAATTAAAAAATTACTGGGTTAACCCCCAGTCCCCATTTGGGCAGGCCTTCGGCCCGCTTTTACGCGGCCTTCGGCCGGGTTACCTTAAGTCATAAAATATTTTTACAAGATAGGAGGTTTATTTTAATAAAAAAAATAAGCCTGGAACAAATATTTTTATTAGTTTATATAAAATATAATAAATTACTTGTATATACATTAATATAAAGGCATGGTAATAATTGATTCCAATTCCAAACAAGTATAAGAAATTTATTTATAAAAAGTAAGTATACATATAGTTGATATTCCTCTATTATATATAATTGGGGATAAAATACTAGGTAAAATTTTACTTTTACAGACATATTTGATAGTTGGAAAATATAGTTAAATTTTAACAAATATTACTAATCAATGCTATTGATAATAAATATAGCAACAATTTGCATTCAATTATTTAACGCCATCTATTTATTTTAAAAAAAAAATAATTTTAAAAATTAATCTTCATATTATTCAACCCACAATGTCTTTAAAATACATTTTCTGATGCTTATCAATATTTTATAGTTTTCTGTAAAATATATAATTCGCTATATTGGTAAAAATTACTTGATTGTTATATGATAATTTATAAAATTAGATATACTGTAAATCTACGATATATAATTTTCCACTGTTTGTATTGTGATTTAATTTTTTTATTTAATTTATGATTTAATATTATCAATAGTTTTATAATTATATTTTACTTTTATTAAAATAAATAATTAAAATTACTCACTTTATAAAAAATTATATTTGTTATATTATATTATTTAGTAATTTTATGGATCTATTATTAATAATTATAATACATTTCACTTTTATCTTAAGACTTATCTTTGGCTTATATTCTATTTCTTAAAAAGAATTTTTGGTTTCCTTTTTTTTATATATAAATGCTTATAAAAAAATATCAACTTTTATATTCTTTTCAAATTATTGTTTAAGATATATGCATACATTTTTTGGGGTCAGGGAGTGGGGGGAGGACTAAAGGGGATATTTTTTATTAGCTTTAAATGATATTCACAAAAAGTGATAAATTTCTGAAGGGGGGGATTTCCCCTTGCCCCCCCCTGGCTACGCTTATGCTGTAAATCTACGACATATAATATTTTACTGTTTGTATTGTGAATTATTATTTTTTATTTAATTTATAATTTAATTTTATCAATAGTTTTATAATTATATTTTACTTTTATTAAGATAAATAATTTAAAGTTACTCACTTTATAAAAAATTATAATTGATATATTATATTATTTAGTAATTTTATGCAGGGGAGTCGCTAGCCTTTACTATCTCGGGGGTTCAACTAAAAAAAACTAAGTCATTAATGATTATAAAAATGGACTTCAGAAAGATCAATTTAAAATCAAGAATCAGGTTAGTTATTTTATTTAACTTTTTTTTATTTACAGATTTTCTATTAACCTTACAACACCTTCCACTATTACTCTTTCTCACATCCTACGACAACAAAAAAAGTTAATAATTTGGTTGTCTTACGATTAACAATCCAGAGGATAAAATAAATATATGTATTGATCATTATGAACATTTTCAATTGTAAAATACCTCGCATTAAATCTTTAACTTATCAACAACTAAACACACATGCTCCTTTTCCCTTAAAACAAAATGTTATCATAAAAGCTATAAACAGCCTCAAAAATAACAAATATATGTCAGACAATCTTTCAAATGAACTTTTAAAATATTCTCAATTACAACATCAAAAATTTTATTTCAATTTTAAACAAGATATGTTTAGCAGCAAACATACCTCCTGAAATCTGCAAATCAACCATCATTAATTTACTTAAACCTTTCCCTAAAGCATCAAATGATTATAGAGGTATAACCCTTTCATCATCAATTTATAAAATTCTAACCAACTTACTATTTAACTTAATAATAAAAGAAATTGATAATAACACCAATGATAATATTGCATCTTTCCGTAAAAAAATGAAATACAATTGAATTGATCATAGCCTTAAAAATCAAATTAGAAAAAGCAACATTTCATAAATTTAACCTATATATCATAATTATTGACATTTCAAAAGCCTTCGACTCAGTATGTCATCAATCCATCTGTAATACTCTTTTTAAATATAAAATCAACACATATAATCAAAATTATTATGAATATTTATGAAAATAGTTTCATTTACATCAAACACAATACACCTCACCTTTTTTTTAAACAAAAAAATGTGGTATAAAACAAGGATGTGCCTTATCATCCCCCATTAGATATGTATACTAATAATAAAAATACCAGACAATGGGTTTAAATTTCCAAAACAGTGGATATTAATCCACTACACTGGATATGCTCTCTAAAGGGTATCAATAATCTGACTCCACAGGTTTTATTTCAATAAAAATAATAATGTTCCATTTATTCTTTCCTTTTTTCTTTTCCCTTTCACTGTTCCTTTTCTACCTTTTTTCTTTACCTTTCAATTTTTATAGGGTTTAAATTGCTGATTTGGGTCGATTTACAAAAATGACCCTAATATTATTTTAGACAAAATAATATTATATAAGTCTTGAGATTTGGCAAAATATGGGTCCAAACATTTTTGCCATCTACGAGCAAAATCTTCAGTCTTACATATTAATATGGCTAAAATAATTAGGTTGTTTTTAAAATTCTATCTAAATCAGACTTTTTAACAATCCTCCTACCCCTTTCTTTTCCTTATTCCCTTTTTCTTTTTATTTTCCTTAAACCTTTTCTCTCTATTTTCCTTTACTATTTTCTTTTTCTTTCCCCTGCCTTTCCATTTCCATTTTATTTCTTAGCTATTGAAAATATACTCATTTATATTATGGCAATACATAAATTAATAATATTTTTTTAATATCCGTTCTTAACCCGCATATTTATATTATATTTTGCGATCCTTCGCCATTTGCTACACTACGGACTATTGTGCACTACCGTCCACTTTATAAATAGTGATTGGTAGATAAAAATTTTTTTTACTTAATATAAAAGAGTTCCCCTCATCCTCATGCCGAAATAGATATATTTGAGTTAATAATATTAACTCTTAAGGAATTCTAAATAGAAAAAAATATTATCTATAACCCATGATAATGCAGTAGACTTAATAGTAGCTGTCGATTTGCTGGTTGATTATTTAACACTAATGGTAACTCAAATGCTAATAATAACAGATGCTTAGGTCACATCATTAATATTATCGTTCAAGTGGGGTTATCTTGTAAATACATATTTTAATTATTAAAATGCATGAAAGTTCAAGATTGATGCAAGAGTATATGAATTTAAGTGGAGGTTGTAGGATTTCACTAGATATTTCTTAGATGGAACCATGTATTTATTGATAACTATTGCTAATAAAGATATATTGCATTATTTTGTTTATAATCATATTTTAATATATAATATAGATGCCATCATTAATATAAGTAAGTGATGTTTACCTAATTAAAATCTGAGCCAAGAGGAGGCAAAGTTATTGAAGCTGGAGTCATTTTTATATCCATTCTATAAAATAAGGCGCGAAGTAAGTTCGGCGTCAGCATCTATAATTGGGATGTTTGCATTGTATCTAGATAATATTGCCAATTCGTTATCGCTACATGAAATGAAGGAAAAATGTTATATTTATATTGAATATTTAACCACGTTTGCAAATTATGCATGTTCATTTCTTGATCCAAGAATCGAAAAGACCTTTTTACCAATTTTCCTAAATAACCTGGGCTATTATTAAAAATTTAAAACAATATTTGATTATCATATCCCATCTTATATAAATTTTTAATTTTTAGAATTGATTTACATATTTCTTAGATATGTCATCGCAACCATATGAATTTAAAAGGTGATAAAGATTTAATGTGTAAAGCCTTAATTGATGTATGCATTAGAAGAATTCCTTATAATAAATCAAAATCTAAGGGTCTATTTCTTTTTACAAATCCTCCAATGACTGGGTTAATCCTTTATATATGTTCATACACTCCTACACTCTTACTAATAATATGCAAGCATATAAAATGCTAAAGGTTCAAACTAAAATTAGGATTTAAAGCTCTAACAAATGATTTAAATTAATATGTGTCAAGAATTTTAAATGGTATATTTGACTTGAGTAAAAATTATATAAAATAATGTTTAATATACACAATATTAGTTTTGGTTAAATTATTTATAGTTTTCTATTGTATTATTATTTTGAATCTCTTAATGTAATCTTTTATTGTGATTAATTAGTGAAGAGGTGGTTTTTTTCTTACACATAATTTCTACCTAACATACATATTTTACATTTAACAGTTTCTGTTTTCAGGTTCAGCTTGATCAGATATTGATTGGATTAGATATAGGACTAGTTGAGGATTGGCTTTGTCTATCACCACTAAAACAAATCCTAATTATCCCGCTTCACATGTTCTTCATTCCCACAGGTCCATTACTTTAATCCTCCCAGCTGACATCTTCTCCAATTAATCCAATATCTTCGCTCCAAAATAGCTAACAAAGGAATCCTTAAAAACCAAACATGTGATGATCACGTTTTCCCCCTATCCACAAGGAAAACTTAATTCCCCTGTCAGAAAATAACTGACATTTGATGTATTAAATTTAATTTATTTCTTCTTTTTTTCAACAGCTACAACAACCACCTCTTTCTCCATCAAGATTATCAAATTGATCTTTGAATATATTTAAAATTAAATAAAATCACCATCTTTCTTGAAATTCCAGATAAATGATACATTAGCAGCTGAAAAAATAAATATTTAAAATTTAAAGAGAAACAGTAAATCAATTACACAGTGGCGTAGGCATGGGGAAGGGTTTTGGGTATACCTCCTCCCTCTTTAATTTGCTAAACATTTTTATTATCCAAATTAATGAAACACCAAATTAGACAAGTTATTAACTAAATTGTTAAAATTAAAATTTGACTCCTTCCTACCAGATCAAATAATAAAATAAAAATTTTTTAAATTTAAAATAAAATAAAAAAAATAATATGAAAAATTTCCCCGAGTTTCAGTGAGTTTACCCCCTTATTGATACATTTTTATTTCAATTAAAGGAAAGAATTATTAGTCATAATTTTATTTTAAAAAGCTTTTATTTTCTTATGCCCGTTGAGTGGAGGATGTTAAGAAAATCTGAGAGTTTTACGCTAATGATTTAGTAGGCTCATATGATAAGTTACTTTGTGATGTCAATTTTGGTATAAAATTTAGACTGAATATAGTATTCTTTGAGACCAAAAAATGCTCTACAGGCCCTTTCCATGTGTAATTGCACTTTATCCGACTTGTTCATAACACTAAAAATGATTGAAGAGAAACCATCAAAATAAAATAAATATATTTATAAGTTTACTTTGTTAGGGTGTTTCCCTTTCTATTAAACCTATCAGAAAATATAACTTATAATTTGATTTATGAATATATAAAAAATAGTAAATAAAATTAAGTAAAACGAAATGGTAACCATTAGGAAAATTTAATTACTTCTTTTTTATTATTTACTTACGATTTACAAATATTAACGAAAAAAATAATAAAATATTTACGAAAAATTACGAATATTAATATATAAATAATTTCGATTAATTTTAAATAATACGAATATTCAAATATACGAATAATTTCAAATATACGAATAATTTCGAATATATTAATAATTTCGAATATACGAATAATTTCGAATATATTAATAATTTCGAATATACGAATAATTCCGAATAATAAAAATAATTCGAATCGAATAATAAAAGTTTACTATTCGTCGAATATTTTTCCTCACATATTCGATTCGAAATTTTGAATCTAATCGAATTTAATTTCATAACAACGTTTTAGGCCTAAGTAGAACCAAAGTTTTAGAACTTCCTTCAGTATAAAAAATTTTGACTGAAGTTAAAACAAATTCTTTTTAAATTTTCATAATTTTTATTCCTTGTGGATTAAAATATAATGACAGTGCCAATTTATTGCTAGACCCAGGTTTTAGAACATCTTTTTACTATAAAAAACTTTTAACTAGGCTTAAAACAAATTTTTAAAAAAATCCATAATTTATTATTTCTTATTTCTTATGGGGTAATAAATAATAGCAATGCTAATTTATTACTAGACCCAAAAGTTTTAGAACATCTTTCTAATATCAAAAACTTTTAACTTGGTTTAAAATAAATTTTAAAAAAAATTTTACATTTATTTTTCCCTCGTGAAGTAAAATATAATGGCGGTACCAATTTATTACTAGACCCAAAGGTTTTCGAATATTTATTTAGTAGCAAAATCTTTTTACTAGGTTTATAAAAATTTTAAATTTTTTTATCTTTTTCCTCGTGGTATACAATATAATGACAATGCCAATTTATTACTAGAACCAGAGACTTTAGAAAATCTTTTTACTATAAAAAACTTTTAACTAGGCTTAAAAAAAAATTTAATAATTTATTTTTCTTCGTGGGGTAAAATATAATGGCAGTACTAAATTATTGCTAGACCCAAAAGTTTGAACATATTTCTAGTATCAAATACTTTTAACTAGGTTAAAATAAATTTTCAAAATTTTAACATTTATTTTTTCCTCATGGAGTAAAATATAATGGCAGTACTAATTTATTACAAGACCCAAAGGTTTATGAACATCTTTCTTGTATCATAAATTTTTTACTAGGTTTAAAACAATATTTTTTTTCCTTGTGGAATACAATATAATGCAGTGCCATCTTATTACTAGAACCAAAGATTTTAACATCTTCCTAATATCAAAAACTTCAAACCCAGATTAAAACTAACTAGTTTAATTTTCTATATATTTGTTGAGCCAGAAAGCCAACCCAACAAGCCGGCCCAATAAGCCAGCAAAATGACCCAATAAGCAGAGGCGTCGCTAGCCTTTACAATCTCAGGGGGCTCAACTAAAAAAAATTTATGGCCCCCCATACCCCCTAATTTTCGGGCCTTCTGCCCGCTTTTGCCCGGCCTTCGGCCGGGTTATATATTAATATATTTTTAAAAATTACTAAACTCTTGAAGGATTACTTATTTTATATTTTGTTTTTTATTATATTATACGTACAAAATAAACTAATTTTTAAATAATAAAATTAAATCTATATATTACTTAATAGAATTATAATAAACAGAGGACAATCAAAAAAAGTTCTTTTTAGTTTAAGGGGATATTAAGGAACCATTAAAAAAAATAATTTTTTTTTGCTTCAGGGGGCTATTCAGATTTTTCAGGGGGCTTGAGCCCCTGCGCCCCCCCCCCCTAGTGACACCACTGCCAATAAGCCAACCCAGAAGGCCTTTAGCAAGCCGACTCAAGGGGCTAGATAGGTCGGGGTAGATTTTTCGACCCTGGTTTAGGGTTGGCCGATTTCTACAACTTCGACTCGGGTTCTGGTTCGAAAAAACCACCCATTTAGCAACACTAAATTTGGAACCTTTAATTAAAAATTTTTTAAAATACTCATATCAAAACCCTCTTTAAAATATATTCAACTATTACAAAATGCTGACTGTACTAGTGGTTATGAATAAGCATTACCAAGTCGTAACCTAGGTAACCACTTATCAGAAAAACAATTAGAGCCATAAGCTATCGAATTGGATGTAACAAAGTTTAACCACATGCTTGCATAAAATGTAGAGTAGTGGTTGATTCTAAAGGGAGACTAATTCTATATATAGTGCAGCATTTAATTCAGTTATTAGCCATTCTCACTAAGGCCCGAATACCAAACATCCTGGAGCCCACTAATTTATTATTAGATGTTAGCCTAAGGACAGATGGCCTAACTTCTGTGCCTTGATCTTTAGATAAATCCTTAATTTGGGACTTCACATGCGTCTCTTCATTTTTAAAAACTGCAAATTCTGACCCGGTTAATATAGCAGAGAAATACAATTAAATTTTCGAATAAAAAATTTTATTTTTTTTACCAATAGTTATCTCTTCCCTTGGACATATGTTATGCGGAACTTTAACATTTTAAAAAAATATAGGCAAAATAAGAACCTTCCAAAGAATATAATTTTTTAAACAAAATATACAGCGTAGGTTGTGGCAGTCCGTTGTTTTCAAAAATAATGGAAAATCAAGTGATGCGCTGACTTAAAAGATATAGTTGATCCATCCTCATAAGACTTTAAATATCCTTTACCAATAATCATAGATGTAAATAGAATGGGGGCAGGGAAAATTACCCACCTCCTTCAGAAATATGTCATTTTAGCATTTTAAATTATAATATTCTCCTTAATCGCCTCCCCATCCCCTGTCCTACAAAAATGTATGCATTATCATAAACAATAATTTGAAAGAAAGAATGTAAAAGTTAATAATTTTTTAAACTAAAACTGTTGACTATGATACATATTTTTTGGTAAAAAAATATATTTATAAAAAATGTGAAACCAAAAATGTTTTTTAGGAAATGAAATATAAGCCAAATGTAAGTCTTAAGACAAAAATGAAATTTTATATAATTACTATTAATAGATCTATAAAATTACTAAAATATTAAATATAATTTTTATAAAGTGAATTACTTTAATTTATTCTTCTTAATAAAAGTAAAATTTAATTATAAAATTATTAATAAAATTAAATTTAAAAAAATTAACTCACAATTACAAACATTGGAATATTATGTGTCGTCGATTTACAGTATATCTAATTTTATATAATATCGTATACCAATCAAATAATTTTTTCAATAATAAATTATATATGATATGGACATCAGAAAAGATCTTTTAAATGTAAATGAAAAAATGGTAATTCTATATTTGTTAAATTAATATATCTATTAATATTTAATTTTCTACCAAGATCATCCTAAGAAAATTGATTCAATTTCAAGTGAAAATAATGTATTATAAATATTAAGTAATAATCATGAAAATCTATTAAAAAAGAAGGAAATTAGAATAAATTTGTAAAGGATTGAAAAAGGCACATTCTATATTTATAATTTTAGATAATAATTCTATAAAAATAAGAGGCCTTGATTCAAGTAAAAACTATGGGATTGAATATTAACATAATTTTTATTAGTTGGTATTGATAAATCTCAAAAAAATGATGATGTTGCAGCTGTTTTTTATATAAAGCATTCATTATATTATGAAAATAAAACTAATCTGATTTGGAAAAAGAATATGTTAAGTTTCCTTCAATATTAATGATTATGCTAGTGAAAAATGATCCTTTCATCCAGATAGTCCCAATAGGTAGTGTATTTTAATATAATTATACAATTTACTTTTTTAAAGTTAATGTTAATGAAAGATTTGTAGTAAATTTAATTATAATCTGTTGATGTGTCGTGTTTTTAACAATAATAAAAAAAAGAAGAGAAACAAAAATAAATAATAATATTAAAAAAAATAATTTTAATTTTACCATAAAGTAACCTATGATTGTTTAATTTAATAGTTTGTGATATAATTTTATTACAGTGAAACGATACACATGTTTAAATATACTATAAAAGGGGGTAAACAAAATAAGATTTTATTTTTAATAGAATAAAGATTGAAATTAAATATGGACAAGCAATTAATTAAGAAGATTAATAGTTGATTAATCATTATAAAAAAAATGTGTAATTTGTGATGAAAAATGAATTTTTTTTTTTATTTTCTTTGAGAATGCTCAAGTAAGATATTTGATTAAATTTCATTTAAAATTCTAAATCATTTTTTGTAAAAAGTCTTTTTAATATTTGAAAATATTTTAGAATTTCTTAAATGTAATCTATTTTGTATATACATTTATTTCGATAAAAATATGATAACACTATAAACTTTTATAATAATTTCGATAAAATAATTAATACATAAAAAATATTATAATTTATCAAACATTTGTTGTTTTTCCGGCATTATAATAACATTTTGGTAACTATATCTAATTTTTCTTTATTCCAATATTTGTGTATTCTTTTCGGTCTTTGAATTCTCGACGAAGATTGGGAGTTTTCATTTAAATTGGAAAAATTAGTATTACTATTGGATAATAAAGATTCTATATTAAACATTTTTTTTTATTATTTAAGAAAAATTAAAAATAATTAATATGTAAGTATTTTAATTTTTTATTTTGAATTAAATTTTAACACATTTTTTTTATAATGATTAATCAACTATTAATCTTCTTAATTAATTGCTTGTCCATATTTAATTTCAATCTTTATTCTATTAAAAATAAAATCTTATTTTGTTTACCCCCTTTTATAGTATATTTAAACATGTGTATCGTTTCACTGTAACACTGCGAGCGACTGTTAAGATGTTTAACACTATAAAATGATTGATTTTATTTTATATTAAATTAATATCATATATATAAAGGATGAAAAATAGTTGAAAGAAGAAAGTACAAAATGTAATTTATATATTTTAACTCAGGCCGAATATTAGAAAAATGAAAAAATGTAATTCATATATTTACTAAATAAAAAATACTTAATTCATAAAAATATTTATATCGAGACGCACTATACGATTATTATATCTATAACCAAAGTATGAATTCAATAAATGATATTTACAGGCGCGTAGGCAGGAATTTGGTCTTGGGGGGGGGGGGGGGATAATAAAATTTTTTAAGAAATATTATTGTTAATTAAAAATACTAAGCATAAATTTATTAGGACTAATAACTTTTCTAATACACAATTTTAAATTACAAAAAAATTATATATATAAACCGGCATTGAAAAACTATAAAATAAATGTGAATTATAAAATACAAAGTGAATATAACCACGATATGAATCTAGGAATAATTGTATTTTGTATGTTTTGACTAATTTTTCAATTATCTATTTTTTGGCGTTAAATGCCTATGAATATTCAAAAGATCCAAATCATTCAGTCTACTTTCAGAAGTTGTATTTCATAGGTATGTTTTTCAGAGACTTGCCGGCCCGGCCACCGAACCGGACCGTATTTTAATTTTTTAAACATACCCGGGTCGGGCCCGAAGTTTTTTTAAAATAACACCCGGGCTGGGCCTGAAAATTTAAAAAAAAAATATCCGGGCCGAGCTGTATATTTTAAAACCAAATATTTGAAACCGCCATTATTAGTTATAAAAATCAAAAATAAATATAATTTATTTTTAAAAAATTCGGGCCGGGCCTGAAAATTATATTTTCAAAAAAGCCGGGCCGGGCCTGAAAATTTTATTTTCAAAAAAGCCGGGCCAAGCTTGAAAATTTTTTTTAAAAAAAAACGCGGGCCGAAAAAAGTTTTTTAAAAAAATCTGGGCTGTGCCCTGCAAATGGTACTCTGCAGGGTTCTGTTATTCTTCTTAAAAAGAGAATGTTCTTGTCATAAATTGTATTATTTTTTTTTATATATTTAAAATGTCAATCATTTCAAAGAAGATTTTTTTTATCGTTTTTGATAAATAGTGATTTTTATATAATTAATTTTTTAGATGAAAACTGATAAAACCATTTTTTTTTTATTATTAATTTTTTCGATATTAAAATTTATAAAACCATTTTTTTTATGTTAAAATTTTTATGGTAAAAGTTATAAAACCATTTTTTTAAAATAAAATGTCACAATTTAATAGTCTACAAATTTAGTATTATTGACGTTTCGGGTTATTTAGATTTTTGATTTTCAGTAAATTATATTTTTCTTTATTTTGGGATCTTGGCCAGTTTAGTTTTTTCTGCTTTATATTGTTAGCGTTTTCTACCTTTAATTTGACAGTGGATTGTCTGCTCAACTTTGATAGTTCTTTTTATTTAGTTTCTAGTTTGTCATTTCTATTTCTTTATTTTTTTTAATTTCGTTTTTTTTTTGACAGTTCTCTCATTAGTTTACTAATGGGAATAGTTGCTAATATATATAACCATTTTTATACATTGGGAATATAATCTAAAATGTGTTTGAAATAATGCAAAGCATCCATAGCATTTTTTGGTGTATCGACAATAGTTAATCTTTTAATCATAGTTATTCAGCTAATAAGGCATCATAAGATATTTTAACATCTTCATGATAAAAATCTAACAAATATTTTTTTTTTCATCACTATCTGAAAAAGTTGGAAAGGCTTTTGTGGAAGTAATATCTACGGATTTATAAGTGCTGCATGATGAATTAAAAACCAATTATTTATTTGGGTTATAAATATATCTAAGAGAGGGCATTTGTTTTATAATACTCTTCTACTGATCCTATATTAATGTTTTGACGATGAGCTTGCTTGCTGCAAGACTCAACAGTAATATATAAAATATGAAATTCTTCATCAACATTAGCTCTAATTTCCTTGAGTTCTAATAAAATGCTCTCGGCTATTCTCATCTTCTTAATCAAGTCAATGTCATGTTTTTGAAAATATTTACATAAAATAGTTGTATAATTAAATAATACATTCTAATGAGAAAAAAAATTTGGAATAAGTATTGAATCCAATAATTTTCTTGCTTCTGAAAAAATATTTCTTTCAAGCCATTGTGATATTTTAGTAATAGCATTCATAATCGGCTCTTCTAACTCCATAAAAGCTGTTACTGCTTGATGGCGGAGACTCGATTTCGTTGGAAAGGATTGTAATTTCTTTCTCCCTATTGGACAAGGAGTTCCAGAGATAATTATTATTTGACCAGAAATTTAGATAAATAATACGCCACTAAAATTTGAAAATAATAGGTAAATTACGCCAAGGAAAACTTGAAATCGAAATTAATTGATTAAATAACTTAGTAAATGTAATTAAATATATATGAAATAGGAATAAATATTAACAAATATAAATTAATATTAACAATAATATTTTTGAAAAATATAATCCGGCTTCTGCATTTAGTCAGGACACTATTTCAGGAGAAAAATAGTTTGGAGTTCATAAATTATAGGAGTTTTTTAAAAAAATATTAATTAAACATCTTAATCCTCATAATTTGCCTCTTATTTACTTAATCGATTATGTCTTACACTATAGAAGAATATAATCTTACATATTTAAATCAGGAAAGAGCCTAGGCAATAATAAATATGATAATTTCCAGCATGACGTTTTTCCAAACGGTTTTTGGGTAATGATACGAGCAATCTTTTTTTATTTCCAAACAAAGGGTAATAATTTTAGGAATTTATTTTTTCGATTAAGTTCATGTTATCAAAATTACCGTTAGAGTTTAAAAATTTTGAACCCAAATTAAACCCTAATTTGGCAATCTAGCAGATATTTTTCTCTTAATATTGTAAAGTTAAAAATAAAATGTTAAGATTTAGACCCCATTAAGAGCCATGGAAAAAAAAATTCAATAACAAATATATGATTAACCATATTTATTTTTTACCCCCGCTCTCAGGTCAAACTTATATACACCATATTAAGGTAGAACTAAGCTTATTTGATAACCATCCATCATCATATCAATATTCGGTGCTGATAAAATTATTCCTGACATACATAGTAATATTGGTTTGCTACTTATTCAATAGATCTAATTAGCTATAGATTGATACTTCTAATAACAATATATTTATATTTCTTAATAAGGTCACTAAAAAACAACTTAAAATATATCGGTCTAAACCCCTGGTCTGTGCTAGGGGTTCGTGCTCATAGCTAGTTTAGTCGATTTTTAGACCCAAGTCCCGGATCTGGGTTTTACAAAACCAATAAATATCACATATATAAGTAATCAAGTTTAATAAAATTTAAGTTAAGGTTAAAAAAAAAATAACAAATGAAAATAGACGAAAAATTAGAATTTTCCAAAAAAACTAACAATGATCTTTTGTAGCACGGAAAAAAATATTCCCAATTTTACAAAAATTAATAATAATTTTGAAACTTAAATTGTAAAAAAGTAATTTCTGAACAAAATATATTTTTCTTTTTATAAAATTGAAAAACTAATTAATGATAATCTTTTGTTTTTAAAAAAAATCGAAAATTTTTTACTAAGAAAATTGATTGGTGTTGAAAATTTTAATAATAAAATTTTCTTAAAAAAGAAAGAAAGAATCGCAAAAATTTAGATATAAATTAAGAAGGAATAACAAAATAAATAAAAATTGACCAAAAATTTTAAAAAAATTACTATTTTTCTTCTTTGAATAGGAATTTTCCTTTTTTGATTGACACTTTTCTTTTCCTTTTGGGAATTTTCCTTTTTTGATTGACACTTTTCCTTTTTTAATTGGACCTTTTCCTTTTTTGTTTGACACTTTTCCTTTTTTGATTGAACCTTTTCCCTTTTTGTTTGACACTTTTCCTTTTTTGATCGGACTTTTTCCTTTCTTTTTGGGAATTTTCCTTTTTTGATTGACACTTTTCCTTTTTTGTTTGGACCTTTTTCTTTTATGATTGACCCTTTTCCTTTCTTGATCGGACCTTTTCTTTTTATGATTAAAACTTATCCTTTTTTGAATGGGAAACCCTGTATAATCATACTGCAATTTTTTGATTTGAAGTTATAAAGAGGAGTCTACTTTTCTCTGATATTTTGCTAATTCATCTTGAATCAAATTTTTATCTAGGAGAGGGTGGTGCAGTGGTGTGTGATGAAGGCTTGTAAGAAGGTCCCAGGTTCAATCCTGGGAAGGAGCTAAAAATTTTCGGGGTTTTCTTCGATGGTGTATGGCTTTAGACATATGATATGATAAATTTCTGAGCTGAGAAATTCCACCCGGGTCACCGACAGGCTTGGACAGCCAGGAGCTAGGATACTTGTCTAATAAACCAAAAAAGACGGCCAGCTGAACTCGTGGGTCAGATGATAACGATTTCTTGGCCAGCGCTAGGATGATGGTGACTTCGGGGGCCGTTCAAGCTCAATGTCTGCCTACCAAGTTAGAATGGATTTGTTAACGATACTCCGGTGGGAGATCCATCGGTATTGATACCAGTGGGAGAGATCAGGATTGTGATATCTGTCGATTTGATAATTCAGTGTGAGGAATACTCAAGTGGAATATCTGGTCGATATTAATATGCACCGGTGGAGGAGATCAAGATACTTTGGCCTATACACCGGTGATCGATACAAATGAAATCGATCAATGGGAGATCAGGATTGGGATATCTGTCGATTTGATAACTCCGTGTTGGGAATACTCAAGTAGGATATCTGGTCGATACTGATTTGATAGACCGGTGGGAGATCAAGATACTTTGGTCTCGAAAATGATACACCGGTGATCGATACAAATGAAATCGATCAGAAATACAAAGATAAAAATAGATAGTAAGATTAATAATATAATAGATAAGTGAAGGAGCTTACTACCAGAAAAGGTGAAAGCTAAGAAAAAAAAAGAAATTTTATTCTAAATATTTGATAGGGCTAATCCATTTAAATGTTTTTCACTATTTCTTAATTAGTTTTTAACCCTTTTAAAGTTAGACCTTTCATTAGTGCAGGAAGAATATTAATAACCTTTTGATATAAGGCAGGGAATCTAAAGTGCAATTACACATATAAAGGGCCTGCAAGGGCATATTTTAGTGTAATATTTTATACCAAAATCCGACATCATAAAGTAGCTTATCATATATGCCTACTAAATCATCAGCGCAGAACTCTGAGATTTTATTAATATCCTCTCATGTTTCTAGTGTAATCAACATAGACTAAGTAATGGCTAATAAATCTTTCCTTATTGAAATAAAAATGTGTCAATAAGGGGAATAAAAATGTTTAATTTATAAAAACCCCCAATCGTAGATGCATCAATATTTGAGCTGGATTGTCTAGAAACTACTCTAGGTTTAAAAATTCCAATTCCAAACATATTAGCAAATTCCTCTACTTTCTCATATATTTCATGAAATTCATTCACATTCTCTCTGATATTTGCAATATTTCAACAATATCCTTTGCTCTATTCATAACCACCCTTAAATCCAAATCAATTTTTTGTAACATTTTGCTAAAATCATATGTATAATTAAATAAAAAATAAACACATTGAATTGATATTAAAAATTGTGGCTTAACAAAGCCTGCAAAAGACTCTCAGCATCTGCTGAATTTTTTTCTACCTTGATATTGTAAAACACGAAGGTTTACACAGGTTTACACACAAAATTTAAAAAATGAAAAACTTTATCCTTAAATCATAATAAAAAAACTACATCTATCTCTTTGTAAAAATATAATACTATTTAAATCAAGATAAATCTAATATCGAAAAATACTTTATTAAAAATAAAATTAAGAGTAAAATAAGACTAGGTCAAACTATATAACTAATAAGTATTTTTTATAAAATCAAAATTGAAAGTAAAAATGAGAAGAGGTCAAAATCATTATTCAACATTCTCTCTCTTCTGAATAGCTTTCCCACAATTTTATGTAAGCTGTCATCAAGAGCTTGTCGTCCATACGATTTATCGTTCTGCTGTTCACGTTTGTAGAATAAGTCATAGTTATCGTTGGCTTGTCGGTATCGCTTCAATCGTTGGATTGTCTGTATCGCATTTGATTTCACACGTCGGTTTGTCCAAAACGTTTATGTTATTCTTATCATAATTTGTTTTCATCAATCGTAATTTTGTCATATAAGCTTGCTTGTGGTACTCGGTCGTTATTATCATCAATCTTCAAAATTGTTATCATCATCAATAAGTCATGAATAATTAGGAATAATAATTGATCAAATTGGATATAAAGTAAGTGAAATATCGGAATAATATATAAATTTGGAATAAGGTGTAGAATATGAATCAAATTGAATAAATGGAATAATCGAATATTGGAATGATAAATCAATAAGATTATTATATAAATTTTTAGCGTTTAATTTATTTTTTGCATTTTAATGTTTAATTTTATTATATATATTTTAATATATTACGTTATATAGTCTTTTAAATAAGCAGGTTTTTGTTTAATTCGTATTGATCTAGAAATCGGTGTTACATTATCTTTATCAGTAAATTTTTTATTTTTGTCCACACTTCCCTCCTTAAAAGAATTCTTAGAGTTAGAATCATGATTTATAAATGTGTTAAAATAATTTCTTATTCTTAATTGATCTAAGTGTCTCCTTAAAAAACCTCTATCTGTCTTAACATCATGTCACTTTCCAAACAGAATCTCATTCATTAAGGTTCTATTGCGTGGAAATGTTTTGTTGATTTTATCCTCTTTTTCCTCCAAAGGTTTTAATAAGTCCCATTTAATCCTAATGTCGTGATTGAACATTCTCTTGGAAGGTGAAACTCCTGTTGCATCACTTCGTGTTTTCTATAATTGAAATAAAAATTTGTCAAGTGCAGTATTTATGTAAATTTTTATATTTCTTTTTATGAGTTTTGAACGTTCTCACCATACATTCTTCCTGGTCATTGGATTGCTGGTGGTATGCGGATGTAAGTACATGTTTAATACCATAATTATTGCAAATTTTTTTAAAATCATTACTTCTGAAGTTATTGCCGTTATCAGTAATTATAGTTTCAGGTATTCCATATAACGAAATGCTTTTAAAAATTTCTTTTAATGTGATATCGGTCGTAATATATTTAACAGGAATATTAATTGGAAATTGCTCTAGGCATCGACTATCATCAACCAATTTTTTGTGAAAACGGACCCGCATATTCTATAGGTATCCTTTCAAATGGTTTGGTTGTCGAAACCCATGGTTTTTGGGATTGTCATGATATATATTACAATCGTCAAATCTTTTTACTTCTATCACTATGTCATTATTCATACCAGACCACCACATGTGTTTGGCTAAGGATTTGATTTTATCTTCTACAATGACCTTCATGTAATGCCTGCAGTACGTTTTTTCTCATACTAGATGGAATTTTGTATACACAATATTATATTTAATTCCAATTCATTGTTTTTTTAAATCTTATTTTTTATAGGCTTATTGTTCTTAATATCATTGATGACTTGTGTTATTTCAATATCTTTGTGAATTTCATCACATATTTTATTAAAATTTATAGATCTATCACCAAAATCATTTGTAATTGTGATATTTTCAATAACTTCATCGTTACTTTCTTGTGGTAATCTTGAAAAACAACGTTATATTTTCCGGCTTATATTTTATGTTGAAATCATAACCTACTAATGTTATATTCTATTTTTCAACGTTATATTTTCCGGCTTATATTTTATGTTGAAATCATAACCTCCTAAATGTTATATTCTATTTTTAAAGTCCTAAGGACATAGTACTATTGTTCTTAAGTCCTTTGGTAAAGATATGAACTAGAGATTTTTGGTCAGTCATAATTGAAAATTTAGTCCATATTAAGTATTCCTAGAATCTCTTTATAGTGAACATAATATCGAGAGCCTCACGCTCAATATTGATGTAATTCATGCGAAAGCTATTGGTTTTTCTGCTGTCTTTTTTAGTATGAAACAATACAGCTCCTAAATCACATTTAGACGTGTCAGTCGCAATTCCGATAGGTAACTCAGGATTAATAAGTCAAAGCAGGAGGAAGACTAATCAAACTCTTTAGATCATTAAAATTTCTAGAGTGTTTTAAGTTCCAAGCCCATTGTTGACGATTTTGTATAAAGGATCAACAATTTCAAAGTTGTTCAAAGATTTTTTGTAGTAGCCAGCCATTCCCAGAAATGTTGATAATTCAGCAGCTGATTTTGGTTCTGGCATATTTATTATTGCTTCATTTTGTCGTGGTTAGCATGAATCCCCTTGGCGTATATTATGACCCAGGATCCTCACTTTCTTTTTTAAAAATATGCTTTTGGCGAAGTTAGGTACTATCCCAAACAAATTCTTTCAAACACTATATTTATGTTGTCTAAGTGAACTTCATCGTTATTTCCGGTTATAAGTAAATCATCAATATAAAATATAAAATCTTTCATTGGTCCATGATCTGTTAATACAGATGAGGTCTTTCGCCCAAAAGGAAGAGTGAATTGGTAGTATCCCTTGTATGTTGATATAGTCAAAATATTTCTGCAACTTTTAACAATCGGAATCTGTAAGAAACATTTTTAAAATCGATCTTGGTGAATTTCTTTCCTTCCGAAAATTTAGCTATTAGGTAATTTATTCGTGGAAGTGGATGTCTAAAATATTATAGAGCTGGGTTTACAGTATTCTTAAAATCAGCGCAAAGCCTAATGCTCCCATCATCTTTAAAGATGGCAGTAATAGAACTTGCCCATCGAACATCTTTTACAGGCTCAATAATTTTTTCTTGTATCCATTTATTAAGTTCTTTTCCCACAAGATCAATCTTTGCATAGGGTATACGTCTAGATGGTATAATTTTAGGTTGGACATCTCTTTTTTTAAATATTTTGAAGTTATTTTTGTTAATAGGTCCCTTAGTTGATTTCGATTCATAATCTTTAATCAGTTTTATCTTCGTAATTGGTCAATGT
Organism: Gordionus sp. m RMFG-2023; assembly: GCF_954871325.1. Classification (NCBI taxonomy): domain Eukaryota; kingdom Metazoa; phylum Nematomorpha; class Gordioida; order Chordodea; family Parachordodidae; genus Gordionus; species Gordionus sp. m RMFG-2023. The sequence goes on from NC_088776.1 coordinate 28,129,548, forward strand.
TTGTATAAATTTGTTTAACATATTTTTGAAGGCGTTAATCCACGTATGTCCCAATAAAGCATTTTTTCTTGAATCAACAACCACTGTTTGTAAATATTTGGTGATCCCTTCATAACGATGATCTTTTGATTACTGTTGTTATTGCGATAGTGACTATTGCGATTATTATAATTATCATGATATCTAAAATTATTATTATTATCGTAGTTCCTATTACTATTCTTATTCTAATTATTATATCTATTATCGTAATTTCGTCTAAAATTGTTTCTATTGTCGTTAGGTCTATAATAATTATTATTCTCATTCCTATAATTGTATCTAGGAAAAGTGTTATCGGAAGTATTTTGGTTAACTAAACTTTTATGTTCATTATTTCTGGTATTAAAGTTTTTATTTTTATTGGGCTTTTTGTTATTATTTAAATAACTTATGTTATCATTATCTAATATTAATACTATCTAACTTACTCCCCATCTCTACCATTTCATTTAAGGTTAATTTAATATCTTTGCTTAATTTATATTTTATGCTATCCTATAAAGTGGATGTCCTAAGTTTCTCCGTAATACGATTATCATAAGGGAAAACACATTTTTTTTATAAAGTTTAGATAATCTTACGTACTACTCAAGAAAATTTTTGTTTGAGCCTTGAGAGGCTAGATTAAATTTATTTATTAAACTGTCTTGCATCGATAAAAGATATCTAAGGTTTTTTATCATTAATTTAAGGTCTAAAATTTCAATGTACGAGCAAATAGATTTAATTTTTTCATACACATTATCTGTTAAATTAGCAAGTAAAGTATTAATTTTAACAGAGCAAATAATGTGCTGGTCGTAAAATAATCAAGTACACGATCAATATACACTTCAGTTAAAGGTACACTTAACTTGGGAAATTTATAAGGTACATCAGTGGGTTTAATATCTAATTAGTAACTTTTTAAATTGTTTATTTAATTTGACAATTAATGATATTTCCAAAAAGCGTTATAATTTATGTTTTATTCTGAGTAAACAAAGATATAAAATTTGCCGTTGTGAGCTTCATAGTACTTCAACGTTTCTTTTAAGGTATAGAATTGAGAAAAGATATCTTGTAAATTGGACCCCCGAATATAATCAACGTCAGGGTTCTCTACTATTTCAAATAGTATATCATCCACAGATACCATATTGGGAATGTTGATCATTTTAAAACAGAACATGTTGAAGTACAGGTATAATAAAAAATTTTTTAACCTTTTTATAGCGAATGTTTCAAAAAAAAAATTTATTTTGCATGTTAATTTCCAAATTACAACAAAATGGAAGAATCAATAAAAAAAGGTATTCGAAAAAAAGAATTTTTTACTACCGGAGATATTTTTTTCCGGTACACCATGCAAAACACGAATGTTTACACAGGTTCACACTCAAAATTTAAAAATTGAAAAACTTTATTTTTAAATCATAATCAAAAAATTACATCTATTCTTCGCAAAAATATTATACTATTTATATACAATCAAGATAAAAAAGAAAAGCACTTTAATCTGAATATCAAAAAATACTTTTTAATAAAAATATAATTAAGAGTAAAAATAAGACGAGGTCAAATCTATCAAATAAATTTTTTATATAAATCAAAATTGAAAGTAAAAATGAAAAGGGATCAAAATCATTATTCAACAGATATATAAAATTATTGATACAACATCATATAATTTATTTAAAAAAATATAAAAATAATCAAATACTGTAAATCAATTATTATTTATAATATAGTTTATTTTTAAATTTCAAGCTTTTATTATCAATTTGGTAAAAAAAAAATTTAATTTAAAAAAAAATAATTAAAAAAACATTTTTTTTCATAACCCCCCCCTCCCCACGCCTACGCCACTGATGTTGAGAGAAAGAGAGGGGTTGTTTCATATTTAATTATCGAATTTCTCTCTTACAATGACATATGCGTAATACCATATAGCGTAAATCATGACATTCCAAATCGATCACGATTCGGGCAGACCCCTTTTAAAATTGTTAAAAAAATTTGGAATTATTTAGATAGGTAAAAGAGTGAGAAGCCGTTTATTTTAGCTCGCTAGCACACCTGGTTCTCTAGGTATAGGAGCTCAAAGGTACAAAAAAGAGCCACTTTGGAATCTGTAAAATTTTTAAAATGCTTATATCTCAAAAACTATTTATAGTAAAAATAATTATAATAAATCATTTAGTAAGTAAAGAAGCTCTCTAATGGGATAACAAAGATTAATAAATATTGGCGCCATTATAGGCTTTTAACATCCGGTTTACCTAAATTGCTTTACCTAAATTTTTTAGCAAAATAGTGAGTTTGTTTTCGATTTTTTTTATTGCTTTTTATTTAGACACCTTTGCTAAATATATATATACATTATCAAAACCTTGGCGACGCTATCGACTCCAAAAATTGATAAAAAAAATAGATAGCGCTTTATTAAATTACGGAATATGGTTAAAATATTTCTGCTAGCTTATAAATAACAGGATATTTTCAGTTTTTATACTAAAAAATTTTGATTTTCTATTAAATAAACTAATTAAATGAGGAGCAGAGTGGGCATATGCCTATTAGACACTTAATAATGTAACAAATTTCCAATAATAAACATCTTTCATATAATTTATTTAATTTTTAAGGTATCTACAATTTCATCGAATTTTTCATCATTTGATAAAGATAATGGTATAATTTTAGTCATTAAACTTTTTTTTTACTCTAGATATTTTTTTTCTTCGAATATTTCTTTTAACACAAGCGTTTTCTTTTAATGAGAGATTCCCCATTTGATTGTAGGGATATATTAATGCTCTCAATAGCCTCTTGATTAATTATATGAAGGGGAGAATCAATATTTACATTGTCATTTGAAGTATAAGGAATGTTTGCTAATTTTTGTCGACATAAAGAGTATATTAACATATCTAAATTGAATGGTAAATTTTTTTGGGTCATCCAGGGTAGAATTTTTCTTAAATTTTCGCGATAATAAGCATGTCTCTGTAGATTAAATGGGTTGCAACATTTTAATATTTGGTATGCATCTGTGATATAAAATAAAATTTTAATTGATCTACACCTAGAATACATATTTTTGCACTCTCCAAATCCAGATTGTTATTGGTAGACAGACGATAAAATTAATCTGAAGAGACAGGTTAAAATTATTTCGCAGAAAGAGAGATCGTTATAAACAATTTATTTTGTAAAATATAATCGAATATATGCCTAATAAAATATTCGTTTTTACTGCAGCTGTTATATATTATCGAGCTAATAAGTCATTCGCTCTCTATAGTAGCAAAGTAAAAATGTAAAACATTTTAAGGATAGTGGGAGGGGGGGGGGCAGACCTGGAAATGTTATCACAATTCTTATATCAATATTTTCATTTTCCTTAAGAATAATCTTTTCAACCATTAGCGCCATCTACTTTTTTCTACAATTTTTGGTAAAAATGTATATTTCGGAAAGGTCGATAGCGTCGCCAAGGTTTTGACATCGTATATATATTTATAAAAGGTGTCTAAATAAAAAACAAAAAAAAAAATTCGAAAACAAACTCATATTTTGCTTAAAAATACAGGTAAAGCAATTTAGGTAAACCGGATGTTAAAAGTCTATAATGGCGCCAATATTTATTATGCTTTGTTAGCTCATTAGAGAATTTCTATACCTACAAAATGATATATTATAATTTTTTTTGCTATAAATAGTTTTTGAGATATAAGTATTTTAAAAATTTCATAGATTAAAAGTGCCTCTTTTTTGTACTTTTGAGCCCCTATATCTCGAGAATCAGGTGTGCTAGAGAGCTAAAATAAACGGATTTCTCATTCTTTTACCTATCTAAAAATTCCAAAAATTTTTAACAATTTTAAAAGGGGTCGGCAGAAAAAGTGCCTTTTTTGATCGATTTGACATGGAATGGCCCTTATAATACTTATTTAGCTTACATCAGTTTTTAGCTTGGGCCTTTTGTTTCACAGCCCAGCCATAGGATAAAATTATTGGTTTTATGATATAAATATAGATTAAAATAATTATTTAAATTAACAAACAATAATCTTGTCTTAAAATGAATATAAATACGTAAGACAAAATTTAAAACTTCAATAATTATTTTCAAGTTTAACTTCAATGATTTCATTGACGATATTTAAATATAATACTAAAATTAAACAAATTTATAAGAGTACATAAATAGTCCATTATAGCAAAAGTAATTTTTATAAATATCTAAGTCAGGCGCGTACGCAGGAATTTGGTCTGGGGGGGGGGATAATAAATTTTTTTAAGAAATAATATTTTTAATTAAAAATATTAAGCATAAATTTATTAGGATTAATAACTTTTCTAATACAATTTTAAACTAATGTGAATTAAAAAAATTATATATATAAACCGGCATTTAAATGTGAATCATAAAATATAAAGTGAATATAACCCACGATATGAATCACTTAAATGACCCAAAATTGAAATTTGAATTTTTTGAGCTTTTAAAATATATAAAGTATAAAAAATTTAAATGTTGTAAATATAAATTAATACACAAAAAGTTTCTTAGGAATAATTGTATTTTGTATGTTTTGAGCTAATTTTTCAATTATCAATCCTTGCTTGGCGTTAAATGTCTATGAATATTCAAAAGATCCAAATCATTCAATCTACTTTCAGATGTTGTATTTCATAGGTATGTTTTTCACAGACTTGCAGGCCCGGCCCCCGAGCCGGACCGTATTTTAATTTTTTTAAATATACCCGGGCAGGGCTCGTAATTTTTTTTTAAAAAACACCCGGGCTGGGCCTGAAAATTTTTTAAGAAAAAATATCCGAGCCGAGTTGTATATTTTAAAACCAAATGTTTGAAATCGCCATTATTAGCTATAAATATCAAAAATAAATATAATTTATTTTAAAAAATTAGGGCTGAGCTAGCCGGGCCGGGCCTGAAAATTTTTTTTAAAAAAACCCGGGCTGGAAAAAATTTTTAAAAAAAATCTGAGCCTGGTCCTGCAAATGGTACCTTTGCAAGGCTCTGTTATTCTTCTTAAAAAAGTGAATGTTCTCTCATTAGTTTACTAAAGAGCTGCTAATATATATATAACCATTTTAATAATTGGGAGTATAATCTAAAATGTGTTTGATATAAAAAGCATCCATAGCATTTTTTGGGACTGTATCAACCATAGTTAAACTTTTAATCATAGTTATTCAGCTAATAAGGCATCATAAGATATTTTAACATCTTCATGATAAAAATATAACAAATATTTATATTTTTTTCTATCACCATATGAAAAAGGTTGGGAGAGGGGACATTTATTTTATAATACTCTTCTACTGATCCTATATTAATGTTTTGATGATGAGCTTGCTTGCTGCAAGTCGAGGGAGACAAATATTTAACACGTATAGCTCTGCTTTTGACTCAACAATAACATATAAAATATGAAATTCTTCAACAACACTAGCTTTATTTCCTTGAGTTCTAATAAAATGCTCTTCGCTATTCTCATCTTCTTAATCAAGTCAATGTTATGTTTTTGAAAAGTATTACATAAAATAGTTGTATAATTAAATAATACATTCTAATGAGAAAAAAAATTTTGAATAAGTATTGAATCCAATAATTTTCTTGCTTCCGAGGAAATATTTCTTTCAAGCCATTGTGATATTTCAGTAATAGCATTAATAATCAGCTCTTCTAACTCCAAAATAGCTGTTACTGTGGCGGAGACTCGATCTCGTTGGACAAGCTTGCAATTTTTTTCTCCCTGTTGGACAAGGAGTTTCAGAGATAATTATTATTTTATTAGAAATTTAGATAAATATTACGCCACTAAAATTTGAAAATAATAGGTAAATTACGCCAAGGGAAACTTGAAATCGAAATTGATTGATAAAATAACTTAGTAGATGAATGTGATAAATAAATGTAATTAAATATATATATATATGTATATATGAGATAAGAATAAATATTAACAAATATAAATTAATATTAACAATAATATTTTTGAAAAATATAATCCGGCATCTGCATTTTTTGGCTTTGGGGGGGGGGGGGATTTGTCCCCCTGCCCCCTCCCCCGCTGCGTACGCGCCTGATCTAAGTACATCTTAAAAAAAATAGAAATGATCTTTTAAGGTTTTAGTTTTTCATCAGGTTTACCAAAAATATCGTTATGAAGTTGTTGTCTATCTATCCTTTGTAATTCAATTTTATCATGGATGATATGCGAAAACAGATTATAAGTAAATTTATATAAAATATAATTAAATTATTGATTATTTATAGAAATACTTAAAGAAGGAGATTTAGCACAACTTTCAGCCAAAAAAGTTAGACAGACTTTAGAAGAGATATATGGGCAAGATTTAACATACAAGTACAATACATTTATTTTGTTTATATTATAAACTCAAAAATAGAAAAAAAGAAATTGATGCTATGCTTATGGAGACATTGGAGGAAATGGAATTGAATGATCATTCTCATGCAACAGAATATAAAGATAAAAGTGCTATACTTGATAAAAATATTGTAAATTTTATTTGATTATATATTTTATTCTGTAAATAGACTTATAATGGTAAAATCTCTGATAACAAACCAACATATTCCACTGAAGTTTCTAGTGATCAATTATCATTAAATGAAGATAGTTCTTTTGCATCTGATGGTGATGATTCACATAACAAACAATACAAACCCAAGCAAAAATTTAAAGAAGTGGCCATATATTTAAAAAAAAAAAACCTTATGATTTATCATAGATTTATAATAATGATAAAGTTGAAGATGATGAAATTATTGCTAGGCGAATTCAAGAAGAAGAAAACTCAACCAGACTTCGGACAAGGCGAACTGTCAAATTAAAAAAACACCAAACAGTTTTCTTTATATATTTAATTTATATTTTATTTGTTTTCTTAGCAGAAGAAGACAAAAACTAAATTTGATAATGATGACCAAAAAAAGAGGAAAAGTAAATTTAAAGTTTTTTTTATGCAAATAATTTTTTATAGGTGGTACCTCATTATATTCTAGACCATGTAGATTATCACCACTACTTGCTGACTTAATGGGAAATAATCAAGTTTATATTTGAAACAATATTTATCTCCTTTAAAAAAAATATTAGATGCCTAGAAAAGATGTAGTCAAAAGGATGTGGGAAATTATTAAAGAAAGAAATTTACAAGTAAAAAAATGTTTTAATTTAATTAATGTCATATGTTTAGGACCCCAAAAATAAACAATATGCATTATGTGATGAACAATTGGCAAAAATTTTTGGTATTAAAAATTTAAACCAAATATTATTATATAAAATTTATAGGACGAAAGAAAATTAGAATTTTTGGGATGATGAAACATTTATCTAATCAAATTATTGATAATAAATAAGTCAGAAATATAAATCATTATTTATTAATATATAAAAATTTATTATTTTATTCTATACGTTTGTAAATAAAATACTTTTATTATTAATTTAATTTATATATATATATCTAATCTATAATAATAAACTTATATATTTTATATACCTATTTTAGCAGGAATTTTCTCTAACTTAAAATTTAAATTGATAATAAAATATTATAATTAAATACAAATGATATTTTGAATGTGTTATTGAGTTATTAAGAATGTTTTTTTTAAAATTAAAAAAAACCAATTCTGCTTTTTTTTGTGATCTGACCCAAGCCCAAACCCAACAAACATTTTTAGGTAAAAACTGACCCAAGCACAGCTAAAAAAAATTTATAATTAGCATTTAAATATTAGCAATTAAAAATTTTATGGATTTATCTATATATTGCCATCTTAAATAAAAGTATTCTTAACCCATATAATCTAATCAATATTCATATAAAGTTGCATTTTATTTAATTTGTATACGTATAAATTTTATTCAATGTAAATTAAAAAGTAAAGTTAAAATATAATCGAATTTAAAAATTATTATGATTATATAAAAGTAATTTGCATGATTGATGTCAAAAAAAGATGATATAATTGTTTATATAGTAAATTTCTAAAAAATAATAATGAACATATTAAAAAGACATCAATATCAGTTATCTTGATTGACATTTTATGTAACAAAAATGTTTACTAAGGATATTTGTATTTTTAATATTTATTTATCAGGTTGGACACCTCTTACAGCCCAACCCAAGCACAAGTAAAATGTCTGAAACTGACTTGAAGCTTGGGTTGGGCTTTGGACAGCCTATGCTAGCCTCTACTTACAGCCCAGCAAAATTTTTAGATCTAGGTTTGGCCTTTTGCAGTCTGGCTTTTTAAAAAGCTTATAGGTCATGCCTAGAGCCCTGCAAAGTGATTTTCTTGCTACCCTAACTGAGTGTAAATTTAAAAAAAATTTTGTACCCAAGCCCAAAGACAAATTATGTTCCAGTCCAAGAGCCCTATTAAAAAATTAGGAATTTGAGTTTAAATGTAATATTTATATTTAACCCCCAATTTTATAAATATAAAATCCAGATGCTATTATATTGAATAGATCTTAGATAAAACAAACATTATCAAATGAAAATATTTCATAATGGTTATAACATTAATATTTTAGTTTTTGTGTCAGCTAAATGTAAAATATAATATATTTTATTTATATAGAATATGATGTATATAAGTGACGATGCAGTCACAATAGGAAATTTATTTGGGAAAAAAAATTACATAAATGAATAAGTGAAATGTGTTGGATGAAAAATGACATTAACATTTCGATGAAACAAAATTATTGAGGATATTTCTAATTTTTATATTTGGGGCCTTGGGTATAATCTTCAAAGTCCTTGACTGAGGTTCATATTTAGCAGCCCTTGCAGGGCTTTAGCCATATCCTGTTCAGCTTCTGTTTAGACACTATATTCTGGTCTTTTAAGTTTATACAATAAATAATATTTTTTCAGTATTAATAAAACAAAGACATGTATTTTTCGAGCAACCTTTCTTTTTAAGTTGTTTAGAAGGAGATGGTAAACAGATGACATTTTAGAAAAAGATGAGCCAGGTGACCATTATTGGTATAATAAGATAAAGTTATATAATTGCAAAAAATCGAAATACCATAATTTCAAATTTATTTACATTTGGAATTTTTATATTTTATGAAATCTTTTAAAACAATCCATATGTATCGGTATTTGACACATGTTACATATATACATATCTTGTCTGACTATGACAAAGCTTACAACGTCGCATTTTGTTATCGATAATAGTTGTAACATAATGACCATAAGAATTTTCAGGTTTTTCACTTAGTGAGGAAAAATTGACTAGAATGGCCTCTTGCACTCAACTTTTAATTAATCAGGGGAGTTACAAAAGTGTCCTAGTTATTTCCAGCTGAAATGTTAGTAATGATTTTTTATCATAGGATTCACTCGATTCCATAATTTCCATGAATTTACTAATGCTACGTCAATATTTTTACCTCGTATATTTATTCTTTATGTTGATACTAGGTTATCACAGATCAAATCTTACCGTAGGGAATTATAGGAATTTACTAGATTAGGTTATGTAATTTATTTTGAGAAAATCTTTCAAGAGGATTTTGATATGTTACATAGAGGGCTAAGAACTTTACATATTGATGCAACTGTCACCACTGATCTATTATTCCATCGAACCAAATATTTCATATGTCTTTTCAAATCGGTAGACGTAATAGCCTCCTGTTTTTTTGCCATAACTTTAATTTTTTCTAGGGGAAAATTTTTAAGTCTATTTTCTCTTATAGTCCCAGTTGCGAAAAATTTAAGATGCTTCAAATATGATAAAAGCCTTAGAAATGTAAAAAAAATTATCTAAGTGAATAGAATGCATACTTAAATTTGTAACAACCATACTTCCTAATCCAAGATTCGAAGCCATTTGTCTTTTATTTTTTCCTTGATATATATTAGATGCAAATATATATATCCATCGGAGGAAGCAAGGTTAATGATATATATCCAAATCGAATGGGGATAAGCATTACAGGAATATCTTTATCGATACGATATCATTTTCTCATCTATGCATAAATTATGTAAAAATATTCTAAATTGTTGAAACTTTTATTTAGAAAATTTAAATATGGGCTGACTTTATAATGATTATCTTCTTCACTAAAGTTCAGCTATATTAGATAAATGTAAATTCCTTTTGATATAGGGAAATTATGTTATGTCATTTAATTCTTAACGATTGGTGAAGGAATATCATTGACATTCGACCAATACATTCTTTCTTGCAGTAAGGAATGATATTCAGTCAGCAAAAGAATTCATAAAAAATTTTTCATCTCTGACTCGATTGTAATAAAATTTAGTCTATTGTTTTGTATCTAATAATTATGGGATTGATCCACAAGTAGTGAATACTTTAGACGACGTTCTTAACTTAACAACTTCTTACTCTATTATAATTATTTTAACTTCTTCAATGCAGGGGTTTCAACTTATAATTGTAATTATTTAAGTTAAGAATCAATAAACACTATAAATTTATTTTCATGAATTAAAAAAAATATAAATTAAAAAGTTAAGAAAAATATAAAAAAATGTATAGTATATTTTTTATAAACAATATATTTCTTTATCTAACTAATAAAAATGTTTGACATTTTTATAATCTATCTTCCTTATAATATTTTGTTTCAATTTCTACAGCTGCAACAGTAATGACACAGGAATATGTTTTTTATATTTTATTTTTTTATTAAAATTATTTAAAATTACAAAGTTAAGAATTTCTCATTAAAAATTAAGAATAGATTTTTTGCATAAAAAAATATTAGTACAAAGAAATTGTTTTTTCATCATAAAATCACAGAAAATAAAAAAGTAATCAGAATAGAAAATTATTAAAAACAAAATTCAAATAAAAATTATTTTCATTTAGATTTTGAATAATAATTTTGTTCACTCAACAATGTCATTGACGTTTCATATATATAAATGTTAGTAATTATTTATAAAATAAGCACAGCTATGACATGCCACCTCTTTATGGGCTAGCGGCATTCATCCCCCAAAAAAGAAAATTTATAAAATATCTATTAACTATTTAAACAATAAAGACATTACAAAATATTTTAAATATTCAAACCGACCCTGATCACCTTTATGTTCATGGTGATTGATATTATGAGAATAATGGCTATGGTATAGTCATTCGGCGTTAGAATATTTGTGGAGCTATCATCAACCTAGTCAGATGAAAATGTTAACGATAATATTATTTTGTTCCAAAACTGTCGGGGTAAACGGTGATTCTCCATTGTCGTTGGCTTGTTTACTAGCTTGAAAAGGCGCCTCATATGTACATCGGCCTGATAATGGGAATACATTTTCTTTTAACTATTAACGATTTCCAAAATTACGGAAATTTCATGATTCTTTGAGATTAAAGTTGATCAAGGATGATTAGGGGGGTATGGTAATATTATATATCAGAAAAAATTATTTATTTTCGGATTTTTAATTCTGATAATCATTGTGTAAAAAAAAATTAATAAATCTCATGCATAAAAATTTTGTTAAAAAAATAAATATAAATCCAATATAAAAACAATAAAATTATCATAATTTATTTGTTGGAGAAAAAACAAACATATATTTAAAACGCTACTTCCGCTTTTTCTTTTGCGGTAAGATTGACAATTATTAAAAAAAAATAAGTGTAGACGAAAAAAAATAATACAAAGGAAGGGAAGGGGAGAAAAAAATCCTTCTTCCGATGGCATTCATTGAACTACCATCCTTATTGGTTAATTACCGACATTATCAATAAATAATTCCTCCTTTTACCAAATGTTATATTGCATTTTGAATCAACGAACTTACCAACGTATCACAACGATATCATTTTTTATTAACAAATGTTATGTATGGCCATCATACTAAAAGGTCATTATAAATAAAACATTCAACTTTTCTCCTTTTCTTTTTTTAGTCTCTTAATTCTATGTGATCCTGGTACAACCACCAAAACCCCATTTTCCAAAGGGACTTGATTTAATTTCGATCCTATATTCTGTATTATACTACCCTTTTCCCAGTTTTACGGAGCATAGGTATTACATGGAACACATTTTCTCGTAATTTTTTCAATAACACCTCCCAGATCACCATACATATTCACGAGCCCAAGATTTCATTTTATCCCGACCCTGATGTCCATCATGTAATAGATCAATAACCACGTAATTTAAACGGAATTACAGCTCCATTCCCTCGCATTAGACAATCATCCACACGGACAATTTTACAATTATTTTTCCACGGTTTTTTCCCCGTTAGAAAAAGTTTTATCTGATTCAATACTTTATCTGATTCAATTCTTTATCTTTTAAAGTTTTGAATTTATCCTCCCAATAAGTAGGACCCCTTTTAGCATATGTGAAAGAGATCAAACCGATGTTTTCTCATTATCCATTACTTTATTTATCTTCTTTACAATACCAACCTGGATAAGATATCAGGCAAGTAATTTTCTTTGCCTCGACGATATTTAATTTCTACATTAATACTTCGCACTAATAACAACCAACGTTGTAATCTGGGAGATAACATTAATTCCCGATTATCATTTTTGAATAAATGAATTAGTGGTTTATAATCACTATGAATTACAAATTTCTTCCCGATTAAATATTCACTACATTTGGTTAAACCAAAGATGACGGCCAACGCTTCCTGTTCAATAACAGAATATCGCGTTTCCACTTCTTTAAAAACTCTCGAAAAAAATAAAATTGGTCTCTCCAGACCATCCACTAAATGCAATAATGCACCTCCAAATCCTTTGTTAGATGCATCAACAGCTATTATTATTTGTGAATCATTGTTAAAACACACCAAAATAGGCTCTTTCCCAATTTCCTGTTTTAACGTTTATAAGAGTACGGCAATCATTGCAAAATCATCCAAAAATCTATGATAATAATTAACCTCCCCAAAAACGATTGAACCTCTGCTTTATTGGTTGGCTGCTTCATATTTGATATATTTTTCAAATTTTAATCCAGAGGTTTCATCTCCATCCCATTAATTTTCTCTCAAGCCCTTGTCCCGAATTCTCTTGAAAACTTATTCAAGACGTTGATTATGTTGCTCTGGTGTCACCCCAGTTATCAACACATCATCCATATAATAAAATACACCTTCCAATCCCTGGAAAACAGATGCCATGGTACTTTGGGAAATGGGTTCTGACACACTTAATCCAAACGGTAACCTAGAAAAGGCAAATAATCCTTTAGGAGTCGTTATTGTTAATAATTTACGAATTTCCTCCTTCAAAGGTAACTATGGATAAGCTGAAAAAAAAATCAACTTTGGAAAAATATTTTGCACCCTTTAAATTGGCCAAAATTTTTCAATTCTGGTCAATGGATACTTAACTTCCACAACCCATCGGTTTATAGTTACTCAAAAATCGGCATATAGCCTCATCCAATAATCTTTTTCACGGGACCCAAAGGTGTGACCCATTCTCTATATTCTACCGGAGCAATAATGCCATTCGACCCAACGGTCTAATCCACTTCAATCTCCTTTTACTCGTCAACATGCCAAAAAAATGGGCAAAAATCCCTCAATTTCACATTCGCCTGATATTTATTGAGACATCCCACAGTGTCTTCAAAAATTACCTCATATTTCTCCATTAAAAGAGATATCTCTTCACACATTTTATTTAATTTATTAACTTCCGTATCAACAATTTGCCCTTCATTAATTTCCATATTATTTTTAGAACTATCCGATTGAACCATTAATTCCTCGAAAATTTCACACATATCAGAATCAATGATGGGATTCCCTCCCTATCTTGTCAAATCTGCCCTCTCTCACAAATTTCATTTCAGAAACTATCGGCCATTATTCTTCGTTTAACCTTATTTATTTCTAAATCCTTATTTATTGTAAAAATATTACAATAATTATTAGGAGGACCTAGTTTGGTAATCCAATCCCATCCCATGATAGTTTCAACATGGTAAAAAGAAGGGAGAGGTGAGATAAAAGGTAATGTGTCTTTAGTAATGATATTGGGTAATATAAGTTGAGAAGTGGAAGGTAATAGTCTGTATATGGGGAGAAGATTTGATGTAGAGGGTAATGACTGATCATTGGTAATGTCATTTAATAAAAGAGGGGGTTCATTTAAGCTAAACATATTTGTATAATGGGATGTCCAGATTGCCGTTTGTTCGTATGTGTTTGTAATAATTTGATTATTATGAGTAATTTTAGGGAAGCGCTCCTTCTTAAATGATGTAAAGAATTTTAATAGTTTGAAATTATAGGAATCATTAACATTAAATAAATTTTGTAGCTCAGCAGCTCTTTTATCTTTTCTTAATCTATGACTTAGATTATAAAGTATATTATTACCTCTGTTTTTCATGTAACGACCAGTTCCAACAAGAATAGCAATAAGATTTTTAGATTCCAACCAAATCCAATCAGGGTGTTTAATTGGTAAAGAGTTAGCAGCCGATTTGATGAAAATTTCAGAAGTAATTTTCCAAAGACTATCAGTGTTTAAATTAGTTTGTAAATTATTAGTTTGAAGTGATTTTTGACTAGCGCCACTTTCTCTAGTATTATGATTATTTAGAGCATTAATATCAAGGTTTATTTTTATGGAATTTTTTTTTAAAATTTATTTTCTTTTGTACCAAATTTTTGGATATATCCTCAAATAACATATCACAATTTTATGATCTGAGTTAAATGTTATTCGTTAAGAACCTTAATATTAGTTATCCAATCAATTGTAAATTTGGAGCAAATAAAGTTGTCAAATTGAGAACAAGAGTTATGAGATGAATTAATACTGTATAATTTCTTTAGGATTTGAAAGTTCAAAAAAAGTATTTTCGATACGAAGATTAAGGTTACAGCAAATTTCAAGGAGTTGTTTACCGCCAGTATCAGGGTTTATATTAATAGCAGCAGAGCCTAGGAAATTATGATAATTCCTTAACGTCCGATTTTAACATTAAAGTCATCTGTGATTAATAAATTTTCTCGCTTAGGAAATATGTTTAGATATTCTAAAAGGGTAGGGAGGAAGTTTTTCTTTCAAGGTAGGGGTATATACGTTTATGATGTTTAGGGATTGTATTTAATCTGATACTACATATTCTACTACTTAATGCTTCAAAGTTAGAGCGTAATCAGCTAAATTATTTTTTATAATTATATAGACACCAAACCAATTTATATACGTTTCTCCCGACGAAAATAATTGGTATCCATTACATAGGATTTTACAAGAGTCAGTCCAACGAGTTTCTTGAATATAAGCTATATCAATTTCTAGAATGTCTAAGAGAATTCTTAATTGTACAAATTTATAATTGTTTAGTGATGTAGCATTTAGTGAAATCATTTTTAGGTTTCATGACAAGGAAGAAGAGTTATACATTAGGATAGATGGATATGAAAAAACTTAAAAAGAAAAAGATATTAATAATAAATATAATATAAAGAGAAGGTGAAATCTTATTATATTTATATTATTATAAAATATTAGAATAAAATAAGAATTAAAATTAGTTAGAGAAATTTTTATTTGGTACATATAATAATAAAATTTCCTAAGAACAAAAGTAAAAAATAAGGTAGTTTATAAAATTCTAAATTATATTTTAAGTTAATTAAAAAATTATCTAAATAAAATTAAGTTGGATTTAATTTGAAATTATCATATTTATCTAAAAAATTATAAAAATTCTTATATATTTTCTTAAAACTGTAAAAAAATATTAATAAATTAATAAACTATGGTAAAAAATACTTTTAAAGATTTCCAAGTATGAGATCTTAAAATAAATAAAAATAAGTGATAAGGTAATAAATTTTAAATAAAATAAATTAATTAATCAATTTATGATATGTAAAGTGAAATTTAAATGTAATTATTTTAGATAATTAAATGGTCAGTAATTAAAATATTTGAAAAATAATATAACAAATTATGTAAAAAAATATATAATGTTATTTGGGTATTAATTATTAATTAGAAGGCAAAATAATGAAATAAATTATAAGATATAGACATTAATAATAGGAATATAAAAAAATGGTGGACAAGAGAAAATACATTAAGTAAAAAATTAATAAATAAACAAAATGGATTTATAATAAAGAAAAAACGTGTTTTGGGATAAGTAAAATTTATGTAAAAAATAAATAAAAAAATCTATAGGGTAAAAGTAAATAAGTAAATGTTCTAAAATAGAAAATCATTTTTTAAAATTTTATTTTTAAGAAATTGGAATAATTTGTTAAAAAATTGGTGGTTAAAAAAATATTATTAGGAATAAGAAAGGTTAATCGAATAAAAAATATAAATTAAATAGTGATTCTAATTAAATTAAAGAAGTAATAAAAGCAAGTGATTAAAATATTAATTTAAAAAATAAATTAAATTAATGTATTATTTTAGAATATTAATATATAGTTAGTTTAATAGGAAAATTTAAAATTATTTATAAAGAAAAAATATTTTATATCTAAAAAAATAAATATAAATGAATATAAAAGAAAAAGAAAATATTATTATAATAAAGAAGTAAAAAAAATACCATTTCGATAAACAATGTATTTAATATAAATAATTTGAAGTAAATTTTTGGTTAAAGATATTATATTATAATAAGTTTTTTAATATGTAAATTAGAAATAATAAGCATATATAAAAATAGACGAAAAGAAAATAATAATACATATTTCAAAAAAAAATATAATATATATTATATTATAGTTGCGATGCAAAATATATATAAAATTAACAATGACTATATTTGATAAACTAGGAGGGAAATGGGAGTGTTTCGAAGAAACATTTGTAGTTCCCCTTTAGGATTTCAAATTGGACTTTTTGTTTAAGAGATAGGGACTCGTTTTTGACCCCTGTCCTTAACGAAATTCTTCTACCCAATTGATTTAAGAACTTTAGGGATTGGGGACCGGGGTTTCCAAGGACGCTAAAAATAAGGGGAATAAATAAAAAAGAGTTAGGGAGGAATCTATATTTATTAAACTTATTGGTTTCTTGTAGTTCCAAGGAGTCGGTATTTCCGTTAGCCGGAAAGGAGGTAACACAAGAGACGTCCCAGACAAGTCTTTTGCCGCCGTGCCAAGACGTTAAAGACATGCCGTCAGGGCGCTTACCGTCAGCATTTAGGAGACCCAATGGCTCCAAGCTATTGGGGAAACCGGCCGAAATCAAGGCTTTGCCGATTAACCTATTAAGGTTGTCGTGCCTCAGGAAACGGCCACTGACTTTGAGGCACGAGAAACAATGTCTAGAGAAAGGATCAACCTGTTTGTGACAGGCGGCACAGGTGTCCACAGAAGGGATAAGGCAACCAAGCCTATGGCCAATGGCAGTTTGAAACTCATCGTCTGTGAGTAACGTTTCCTTTTTACCACTCGGAATCGCGTCTAGCCATTCATGGCCGTTAGAGTTTTTTTTTGCGTTTCTGAGCAGTTGAAGGTTAGTTAGCTCAGGATACATACAAAGTTTTTCAAACGAGCATTGGAGCATAGGGACCAGGAAGCTCTTTAGATGGCAGGAAATTGGCTGCTCGGAGCCTTGGGTGATAAGAGTAAGCCACTCTTGTTTAGCTGAAGATAGAAGGGGATCGTCCAACTCGATAAGCGAGGAAATGGAATCGGCGAAGGATATTCGAGATGAAAGAAAACACGCAATTGCCATAAGGAAGGGGGGTAACAATCCCAGTCCACCCTGGTAAGCGGGCATAGAGGCGAGGGACCAATTGAAATCGGAAAAATTTAAGCCTAAAAGGGATTCGATAAAATGTTTAAATTTTAATTCGAAGACCTTAAGGAGAGTATTGTACTGGAAAACGGGGGAAGATTTAAATAAATGTAAGAATTTAGGTAGAAAAAGACATTTTTTGGTGAGAAAGAAGAACTGATGCTTGGGGAGATGAGGAAGATTCTTGAGTGAATTGGAAAGGGAATGGATCAAATCGTCAAAAGTTTTTTGACAAAAGGAGGTTGAAAAACCAATAGGGGAACCCAAAAGACAGAGTTCCTCGTGCGGAATGATTGTAAAATCTAAGGGAGGAATAAAATCCTTATTGTTGAGGGAGGAAATTTCACACTTTTTCCTATTTAGGGAAAGACCAATTTTCGAAGCTTCCATTTCAACGTACTCTATGGCCGACATAACATTGGATAAAGAACCGCCAAAAGAGCCATCGTCGAGATACCATAAATTAAGGTCTAATTGGAAATTAGTCTTTAAATTTTTGATCAAATCATGAATCCCTATAGTAAAGAGCAGAGGGCCTAGAGGATCACCTTGCTGTATCCCCTCTTCGGAGGATATGGAAAATTCCCCGAATTTGAGTAACGAAGGGAATCCATAACAGGAATTAAGGAAATTCCCATATTTTGGGAAATGGTGTAAAAAAGATGGTAAGAATGCCCTCCTATGGATGGTGTTGAAGGCATTTCTGAAGTCTAACTTGCAGAAAACCTTATCGGCCTCAGTATTTATAAAAATACGCGCAACATGTGAGGCCACTTCACACCCACCTCTCACTCCAAATCCTAACTGTGAAGGAAATAAGAAGGAACTAGCCTTAGGCCGAATCCTATTTACGATAGCCTTGGCGACTAAGCGACGAAAGAATGACCCTATGGCTATGGGTCTAACGCCGCCATCCGGTTTGGTCAGGGAGACAAGACGGGCGCCAAAAATAATAGGACGAATGCAAAGGGGAACTTCGCGTACGAGGATATTATTGCACAGTTCGGTTAATGCTTTCAACAAAGGGTCAATGAAGCCACTATCAGGGCATTGAATTAACTCCACAAAGAAACCAGGTCTGAAGCCGTCCAACCCCCCTGTCGTCCCTTTTTTAAAGGACTTTAAGCACTTAAGTACTTCGTCACAGGTAAAGGGAATAGGGGAGGAGGCATGCGGGTGGATGTTAAAAGGGGACGCTCGTGGATGTTTTTCAAGTAGTTGTTTAAATATGGTAACGTTGATAGGTGAAATAGAGTCATCGGAAGACAATATTCGGGCCGCACCGCTAATATCTCCAAGATCTAATTTTTCAGAGATCAATTTGTGACGGAAGGAGTTGGGGTTTAAAGCGTACGAAGGAGAAAATTCATCGATAATTGTATTTCCAAAATTGGAAACTTTTTCCTTAATTAAGGCAGATAAGTTATTTATTTTATTTTTGGGTTTAACTAGGACTCGAAAACAAAAACTAACCAGGTCTAACCATAATGGTAGTGAGGAGAAATCCGAATTCAAATTATTTATAAGTGACATGAGGAACCTAGAGATAGACTCTCGGGCGGCTATAGGGATCCTAGAAAGAACAGGGGGCTTATGCGAATTAAGGAATAAATCAACAGAGCTTGAGGAACATGGTGGAATGGGGTCATACGAGTGAGGAGCGTTAATTAAAGGATCTGGGCCGTAAGAGAGGGGAAATTTTCCAGAATTGTGGCACGCGGGTGAACCATGTTTCCTAAACACGCCATTTAAATTAAGCGAAACTATTTTTAAGCATACTTGACAACAAGAGTTAACCATGAGATGGCTTTGAAAGGGAGAAAACACAAAAAAAAAATATATATATTAACGGATATAATTTTGATTGGAAGAAAAAAAAAAGATGAAATGGGGAAAAAAAAAATCAAAATTTGGATGAGAGGAAAACCTGATCTATCCTTTCAGAAGTATTATCGAGATTAGAGGGGTTGGTAAATTTGAAAAAAAAAATAATAATAAATAAACAATAATATTTATAAAATAAGACTAGGTACATAAAGTATAAAAAGTATTATTACAAACAAAAAAAAAAAGGGTGGGGGGGTATAAACAAGAAAAAAGGGGGAAAGAAAAAATCAAAAATTGAAAGAAAAAAGAAAGATTATGAACAATCGAAATTAGGAGGGTTGGTAAATTTAAAATAATAATAAATTAGATGCATTGGCAAATAAAAAAAAAATAATCGAAAATACTGGTAAACCAAGAAATGCAAAAAAAAAAATTAAACTTTGTCGGGGAAATCTTTAGGGTGTGGAGATGTAAAACGAATTCAAACTTAAGGAAATTTTTCTACGGCCGCAAAATAGGGAAATCTTAAGGTTGTCTTAGAACTATTCGTTACACAAAAGAAGTTAAGCGCTTCTACTATTTGAAAAAGAAAGTTTTGATAGGACAAGCCTCCCTCAATAGTGCTTTAAGCGAATGTTGATATGTAGTTGGAAGAGCGATAATTGATTATTTAGAATATGTCGGCATAATATTATATCATCTTTGAAGAGTGTAGATTATTATATTTTAGAAATCGACATAATATATTTAATTGAAGGATGAATAGGAAAAATATGTATTTTTTAGTATTTGGAAGAAGGTAGAGTAAAATGATTAGTAAAATTATAATTATAAAAGAAGATATCATTTTTTTTTGCTTTTCACGATATCTATACTTTATTTTTTTAAATTCAATTTTTTATTAAAATTCATATACAAATATGATAAAATATTATTATTTAAAAATTAACATTATAATATAGAGAATATAATAAAATATGCCATATATCAGTTTAAGTTAAAAAAAAAGATTGATACATATGTATATTATTATAAAAAGAAAAAAACATTTAAAAAAAAATAGAATGAAATAAGAATACAAAAATTATTTCCATTGAAATGTCAATTGATAATTAATTCCATTTATGAATTTTATAAGATTGTTTAATAATTCCCATTTGTAATCGTAAGTTTCTGGAGTAAATAATATTAAAAAAAAATTTTTTTTTACTTATTAAATTTTCTTTTTTTAAAATCAATATGGTATTAGACCCTGCTATAATAGAAGACCCTTCCAGAATATATGATAAATTGTTCTATCTAATTTTCATCTTATATATATTTAATGTACACTAAAAATAAAGATAACAGCACAAGAATTCCATATAAATGACCTAAAAAAACGCATAACTTAGATAAAAAGATTATATCCTAATTTTTTTTATAATTAAAATAAACTGGATAAATTTAGATGCTTTTTAAGAAAATATTTATTTTCTGTTTCATAACATTTGTTTTTTTAAATATGATTACACTATTTAAATTTATTAATATAATAAAAATATATTAAAAATAGATATAATTATTGTACTGATTAAGTTGGGGTGGGGTAGTATTGATTGGGAAAGTTAGAATAAATTAAAATGAACAAGAATTTTATTTTACAAGGAATCTGGTATAATCAAAATAAAATATATTTTCTTATTTTTGGTTCTTAATTTTTAATATGTCGATTAAATCTAATATATCATCAAGCAGTCAAATATATACTTTTTAAATCAATATGAAATTAAGCCTCAAACAGTAAAATATAAACTTTAAAAATCAATTGAACATAATATAAAATAATATGAAATTAAAGCTCCAGACAATAAAATATAAACATTTAAATATTATTTAACAATCTTGTAACTACAATTATAATTATTTTGAAAATAATTTGTGAAATGACAATGTTTTAGGTAATTGTAATACTAATATATCCTCTATGAGTAATTGTACTAGATTCTCGTTGGGATAAGTGTAGATTTTATTGGTTCATGATATCCTGCATTATGAAAAGATCAATATCATTGTCTATTTCTTTGTTTAAGACCTTTTTTTGTTAAAAATAGTCAGCTGCATTTTTTCCTTTTTTCTATTTATTTATTTTAGGCATTTATAAAGTTTTAACTAATTCAAGAATTAGAACATAAAAGTAAACTATTAACGTTTTCCTTGTTTTCCTATATATTTATCCATTTGTTGCTTTTCAGGTATTCTAAGTTACAAATCTTTTCACAGTTTCCCTTAAATCCTGAAAGCATAACATTATCAGATCAATTGGTAGCTCCTTAATAAAGTTGCCAATATTATTTTGAAAATACTCTTGTGTCATTTTATATATTTCCTTATATGAAAATTTGCATCTCCTTCCTCTTCATAAATATCATTGTTTATATTATTTTCATTTAAATATGGGTATTGTGGTGATGGAAAAAGAATATTGGTAAAAATTGATATAATATTGGATTACTGTTGTTTTTGGATATATATAATTGTTATTATAAAAAAATAGAAGTAAAAAAAAATAATATTTGTAAAAATTTATATAATATTAGATTATTGTTGTTTTTTTGGGGGGATATTATTATTACGTGTTAATTATAAAAATTTATTTATTTATCATGAATTGTAATAAAAGTTTTTGTTTTTGAAAAAAATAAAAGAAGAATAAAAATTATTGTTTTTGAAAAAAATAAAATGTAGATCGAAAAAAAAAGAACTTTTACAAAGAAGAAAAATTTTGGTCAAGTAAAAATTAAAGTAAGTGTTATAAAGAAGGTATAAAAGTGTGGTAGCCAGAAACTCGCGACCTTCACGTTACCAGCATACATTAAGATACCGAGTGTTTCGGAAGTTATTAGGTTTAGGTTACCTGATTGTTTCGGAAGTTATTAGGTTTAGGTTACCCGATTGTTTCGGACGTCATTAAGTTTAGGATACCCGATTGTTTCGGAAGTTATTAAGTTTAGGATACCCGAACCCGAGTGTTTCGGAAGTTATTCAGTTTAGGTTACCCGATTGTTTCGGAAGTTATTAAGTTTAGGTTACCCGATTGTTTCGGACGTCATTAAGTTTAGGATACCCGATTGTTTCGGAAGTTATTAAGTTTAGGATACCCGAGTGTTTCGGAAGTTATTAAGTTTAGGTTACCCGATTGTTTCGGAAGTTATTAGGTTTAGGTTACCCGATTGTTTCGGAAGTTATTAGGTTGCATTAGGATACCCGAGCGTTTTGGAAGTTATTAAGTTTAGGTTACCCGATTGTTTCGGACGTCATTAAGTTTAGGATACCCGATTGTTTCGGAAGTTATTAAGTTTAGGATACCCGAGTGTTTCGGAAGTTATTAAGTTTAGGTTACCCGATTGTTTCGGAAGTTATTAGGTTTAGGTTACCCGATTGTTTCGGAAGTTATTAGGTTGCATTAGGATACCCGAGCGTTTTGGAAGTTATTAAGTTTAGGTTACCCGAGTGTTTCGGACGTTTAAGTTGTTGTTACCACAAAGGTCTGGTAGTTCTTCCCAAAATTTTGCGAATATATACAAAATAAATTTTTACAAAATAAGCCAGTTACACGGAAGTGCTGCTCAAATTTTTACGAATATAAGCCTGTTAGAAATTCGCTCAAAAATTTACTAAATAAGCCAGTTACACGGAAGTGCTGCTCAAATTTTTACGATTATAAACCTGTTAAAAAAAATTTACACGGATTTTGTCAAATATTAACCTAGTTAGTGTGCATGTATATGTGCATCATTGGCTTATTTACGTTACTTATAATATCTTACTTATTGACACTTCAAATAACCAAGATTTTTATCTTGAAATTAATCATAAATTTTTTATAACGCTGGAATGAAAAGTTTAAAATTTATTAAATACTGGGAGAGACAGTATAATATTTTTGGAGCGCTGGTTATACTATTAATATGGGTATGTAGTCTAGTTTGTGGCAGGAGAGTGAGGAGAAGTCGTAGCGTAAGAATAAAGGGACAAACGTTGACAATTGAAAGACATAATGGAAAGGAGGATATGATTGGTAAAGTAACTTGGTTACCTGTTCAGGAAAAGGTGTGGACGGATAGTGATGTAAGTAGAAATTATTTGGTCCTGATAAACAAAATTTCGAAAGTAATCAAGAGTTACGACCGTATAGAGAACGCAGAGAGAATTTTCGGGGAAGAAGATTGGAGATAAGATAAAATTTGTGCCACGAGAAAAAGGAGCAATGAAGAGGAGCAATGAGTTGTTAAAATTGCGGTAAACGTCATATGCTTAGAGATTACCGCTAGGCATAATGTTTTGGTTGTGGGAAGTTGGGACATATAGCTCCTTATTGTCCAGGTAAGCAAGAAAGATTAAGATTGGCGGGTTGTGGCCGATTTGGGCATAATAAGGAGGAATGTAATGTGAGCAATTACAACAATAAAATCGGTTTTCCCCAGAGATAAATGGCTCCCAGTGCTTCGAATGTGTGGACGATTGAGCGGGAGAAAGTGGAAGGAGTTATGGCAGTAAATATCAAAAAAGGGGAAGAGAAAAATATGGAATGTTTTCGGTGCCGAAAGGGTGGGCATATGGCGAGGGACTGTAATTTGTGACTATATGATAGTGAAAAAATTACAGTACAGGTCGAGGTGAGACGGTTAATAGGGACAAAGGAGGGGTTCAATCAGCGGAAAACAAATAAGGAGGGATGCCTAAATATGCTACAAGAGGGGATAGTACATGATTCTTGTCCTAATGATAAATTTAGGGGGAAGAATGGTTCCCATGTTATTTGATACAGGAGCAGGCATTTCGGTAATTGGATATAGCGGATATCAGAGTATTTGGCCTGGGGGAGAATGAGGGGTTGAGAATAAGACAGTTTGATGGAACCTTGTTGGCAGCAATGGGTAGGGTAGAGATAGTAGCGACATCGGAGGAAAGGATTGAAATCTTAGATTTATGGATAATTAATCGGAATAAAGAAGCGGTGATGGGTTGGGATTGGATCACTAGAATTGGTCCATGGTATAGTTTTTGAAGAGTATTTTCATGGTGGGGTATATTTGTACCAATAACGAGTGAGGAATATGCCGTTATGACCTTGAGAGAGAATGTGTTGCCTGAAATTGAGACCATGTTTGATAAGGGAACCAAAGAAAAATAGGAGCGGAATAAGGAGCGATGAATCAAGGAGCGAAACAAGGAAAATTAATTCTAGGAGTGTAACAAGAAGCAAAAATTCAAGGAGCGAAACAAGGAAAAATAATACAAGGAGCGAAACAAGGAGAAATAATTCTAGGAGCGTAACAAGAAGCGAAAATTCAAGGAGCGAAACAAGGAAAAATAATACAAGGAGCAATAATTTAAGGAGCGATAGGTTAGAGAGCGAAATAAGGAAAAACAATTCTAGGAGCGAACCGAGGAGCGCTAATTCAAGGAGCTGTCAATCAAGAGCGAAACGAGTCAAAATACTTCCAGGAGCGATAGTTTAAGGAGTGAAATGAGGAGAAACAATTCAAGGAGCGAAACAACGAGCGATAATTTGAGAAGCGAACCAAGGGAAGACAATTCGAGGAGTGAAACTAGGGGAGATAATTCGGGAAACAAAACAGGGAGAAGCAATTATAAGAACGAAGTAGGGGAAAGGAATTCTAGGAGAGAAATAAAGGAGAATAAAGCTAAAGAGAAAATAGATTAAAATTACCCGGGGCAGGTTGAACCTGTTAAGGAGGGTCGTGATATTAAGAAAAGGAAGGAATTGGGAAAGGAAAGGTAGGACGGCAGCAAGAAAAGCAGAGAGTGGTGCCTGCGAAGATGTCAAAAAATTGGGAAGTAATGGAGGACAGGACACTGCTCAGTGAAGAAGAATTGATAACTAATGAGGAGGAGGGAAGAAAATTAGCTGTGACCCAAGTGCAAGAAGGAGTCCGGAGATTCGTACAAAGTTATCAGGAAATTTTCAGTGAAGACTTAGGATGCCTCAGAGACTATGAAGTAGACATTAAGTTGAAAGATAGTTGTGCTCCGAAGTTCTCTGCGTTAGGACGGATACCGTTTGAATGGAGAAAGGAAGTGGAACGGGAATTGAATCAATAGGTACAAAGAGGGATTATTTGTCCTGTGGAATACAGTGAGTGGGTAACTCCGCTAGTGCCTGTGAAGAAAGCTAATGGAAAACTCCGTTTATGTGCCGATTTTCGAGTCACGTTAAATCCATGGGTCGTGGAGGTCAAATATCCGTTGCCAAGAATTGAAGAAATACTAGCCAATTTAAAGGGAAGCGTTTATTTTTCAAAGGTAGATTTCTCTAATGCATATCTGCAATTACGTGTGAAACCGGAGATATAGAAATTATTAACTCTAACTACGCCTAAGGGATTGTTCTAATTCTGTAGATTACCATTCGGACTTAGTGTCTCAGCTCCTATTTTTCAGCATACAATGGCTGCTGTTTTCCAGGGAATGGAGGGCGTTTTCTACTATATGAATGATGTCTTGGTGATGGGAAGAAATCACGAGCAACATGAACGGAGATTGGAAGAAGTGTTTCATAGAATCAAGGATAAAGGATTGAGAGCCAGCGCGGATAAAAGTGTGTTGGGGGTTAACGAAGTGACATATTTGAGTCATAAGATTACGGGGAAGGAGGTGCGGCCTTTGGACAGAAATATGAAGGGAATTAATAATATGGTAAGACCTAATAGTAAAGCAGAAGGTGGTGGATGCATCTAATAAAGGTGTAGGAGGAGCGCTGTTGCATGCTATTGATGGGGTAGAGAGGCCAGTGTTATTTTTCTCAATAATTTTTAGAGCGGCAGAGACCAGGTATTCAATGATTGAGCAAGAAGCATTGGCCGTTATTTTCGGGTTAACGAAGTGCCGTGAATATCTGACTGGACGCATATTTCTTATTTACACCGATCATAAATCGTTGGTGCATCTACAGGAAGGACAACAAAGAACGAATGCTGTCGTTTAAGCTGCAGAGATGGTTATTGCTCGTGGGCAGTTTTGATATCCAAGTGAAATATCGCAGAGGGAGAGAAAATTATTTACCGGACATTTTATTCAGATGTGGAGCGTGTTATGAAATGTTTGAATATTAGAATATTATTAAATTAAAGGGAGATTTTTGTTGAATATTATTAAATTAAAGGGAGATAAGTTAGTAAAATATAAAATTATTTTTAAGATAAAATTTTTGAATTAAAAGGAGATTTTTGTTAAATATTATTAAATTAAAGGGAGATAAGTTAGTAAAATATAAAATTATTTTTAAGATAAAATTTTTGAATGCGAGTAAATTAAAAAAAAAATTCGGTAAAAAAATTTTTTTTTTAAATATGATTAAATTAACAGAATTGTTGTGTAAGGTAAATAAGAGAGTATTTTGTGAGAAATAGAATTAATTAGAGTGCGTTACCTATATTTTTAAAATAAATATGCAGCGTGGATATTTGAAGATGTTGAGATCCAGCATTATAAGACCTCGGAGATCCCGGACTCGTGGATGAGAAGAAGGGGTGGGGAATCTCGCAGACACCAACCAGCAGTGGAGAGACGCCCGTTGTTCCGGTGTGGCAGGATGGGTCACTTGAGAAGTAACTGTCTCCAAGATACGAATGCGACAAGGGATTGTGGCTACACAAGGAGTGACGTTCAAGGACCGGTAAGTGATACAAGGGCCGCGAGGAAGATACCTGAGTGGGTATCGCCGAGATGGGCCAGATGACAATTGGAGACAAGAGGAGACGGGGAATGACAATCCGGATTTCGGGGAGGGCGCAGAGACCGGAAGGAGAAGCGTGGAGACAGCCATCAGTGAAGATTCGGTGATAGCAGCGCATGGTGAACCCGAGAAATGAACACGATGGAGTTGTGGAATGAGGAGTATCTTTCACATGAATTTTTGGACTGGTTGGAGTTTGGCATGTCAGATTCGGAGTTAGAGTTTGTGTTGGGGCCGGAGGAAGGGGGATGAAGAAAGAATTAGGGGGTGGACATGTGGTGAAAGTGGAAAAAGAATATTTGTAAAAATTGATATAATATTGGATTATTGTTGTTTTTGGATATATATATTATTATTATAAAAAATAGAAGTAAAAAAAAATATTTGTAAAAATTTATATAATATTAGATTATTGTTGTTTTTTTGGGGGATATTATTATTACGATATATTACGATATATATATATATTATTATTATAAAAATTTATTTATTTATCATGAATTGTAATAAAAGTTTTTGTTTTGGAAAAAAATAAAAGAAGAATAAAAATTATTGTTTTTGGAAAAAATAAAATGTAGATCGAAAAAAAAGAACTTTTACAAAGAAGAAAAAAATTATTGTTTTTGAAAGAAGAAGAAAAATTTTGGTCAAGTAAAAATTAATTAAAATTAATAATTGAGGGTTAAGTTTTTTTTTAACAATATAAAAGTAAGTGTTGTAAAGAAGCTATAAAAGGTATAAATTATATTCTTTCGGCCATCTCAATGCACATAAGGAATCATCTTAGAAGATATCGTTGTCTTCCCTATATCTGAAAATATATTTTACAAGGTAAAAGATACCTTTGCTGGAAGCCACAATTACATAAATTTTTGCTAACATTGAAACCTTCATAACTTATATTAAAAGAATATTTTGTTTCTAGATTGACTCTTTTAAATACTTTTAAAGTTAATAATTTAAAGAATAAAAATTGTGAAGATGATGGTGGCTGACTCGTATCATTTAGTCTACTTTTGGTTAGGTTTATATCTCTATTCTTGTTCTACAAGCAATTTGAATATTCATTCAAATTTTTGGAATGTTTCTATTTAATGATTCGTTTTAGCACCAGATTTGTCTCTTCGATTTGATTTTTTGTAAAGTTTCCAAAATTCAAGCATTTATTTCTCCACCAAGCTAAATTCCTCACGAATTCCATGTCAATTTTTATCGTAGTATAAAAATACCTTGTGATATTTAGAAATTTTTAAAAATCATAATATTTCCAATATATGCCTGGGGTTTCTACATAAACTAATCTCTCAACTAGGAGAAGCATCTTTTTAACTTCTATTAAAGTTAAATTACATTTAATCTTGCTATCTGTCTTTTAAATATTTGTAGAACATGAAAAATATTTTCAATTTCGCATTGGGAAATTTATCTTGATAAATTGATCTTTCTGTAAGACATTTTTTTGTATCCTTCCAAGATTCAATACCATAGTATAAGAAAGTGAGTATTAGAACTTTAATCGGATATTTAACGGTTGATAATTGGTTTGATGACCATATTTTCATAAATGACCTATATTTTGCTCTAGTTTTATATAATTTAGCCATTAAATCTTATAGTATTACTCCTAAATATTTTAGATGTTGCACTTCAGCAATCATCTTCCCTTTTATCATTAGATTCATGTGTAAAGGGGTGGATAATGAGGTCATTATCTTAGTTTTATTTATGTTTATTTCTAAACCAAAGAAACAGGCTTCTATGATAATAATACTATCTACTAGGAATTGAAGATCCGATAATAATTTTCCCATCAGTCAAAGATCATCAGCAAATTCAAGAATATTAATGTTCCTAATGGACATCAGATCCGGGCAAGATGTTTTAACTTTCTTTATGGTATTCGTAATAAATTAAATAGAAGAAGGGCGATAAAACACATCCCTGTTTTAATTTTTACAGGGATTTTTGAATTGGGTGAATTAATTGTATCGAGTAGTTTTTATAAATAGTTTTTATCATATTTAGTAACCTCCAAGGCTCTCCGCAACCTAGCTTGTATAATAGAATTAAAAGCTTTTTTTAAAAATCAAGAGCAATGATAACCAAATGCCTTTTCCGTATGATGGCTCTCTCAATATAAATTTTTAGCGCAATAATGGCTTCAAGTGAATTATGCCCCTTTCTGAACGATACCAATGAGTCTACAAGATCTATTTCCACAATCGACCTAAGTCTGTTTAAGAATATATTTACGAATATTTTATACACTATCGAATTTAATGAAATCCCCTTCCAGTCTTCAAGAAATTTTGAATTCCGTGTTTTCTGGAAATAGGATAGCCGTAAGCAATCACTAGGACATGTCCCTTCTTGCTAAGCTCTGATAATAATTAGGAAGAGGATCTCCATGCAAAATATTGAATCAGTCTTCAAGTAATCACTATGTATATTATCTTATCCGCAGGCCTTATGATTTTTTATTATATAAATTATTTCACTTTTGATAGGGGGGAACCTATCTATGTTTACACTTAGAGCAGTGGATGAAAATTGCGTGCATGACGTGAATTGGGTCATAATACTATGAGGATGTTTTATTTGGGAGGCCATAACTTAGAAGTAGAAGGTAATGATAGTGTTGGAGGGAATGGTTAGGTGAATGAGTAGAACAGTAAGAAGAAGACATTGTTGATATGTTATTTGATAAGGAAATTTCTTTCCCACAGTAAAAATTGGTATAGTGAGAAATCCAAATTTCCATCTGCTCTTCTAGATCTAAAATCATTTTATTATCATGCCTGAGTTTAAAATATTTATCCTTCTTGTAGTTTGAAGGTTTTATAAGTGCCATTTGTATTGATACTTATTTATTGGCCCGATTCTCAAGATAGTTCCTCTTATCTCTTTGAAATTTGTTACCAATATCTTCTAAAATGTATTTCGCTCTATTCATCTTGTGGCCTGTCCTCACGAAACTTTCTTGTTTCGGCTGAAATCCAATCAGGGAATCCACCTTTGCCAGGGTAGGAATTGGTCGCCACTTCCGTGAAAATAGAGTGAGTATTTTTCCAAAGTAAGTCGGAGGGTAGAGTTTCAACTGAATCCTTTAGACTTAGGAACTTTTCTCTGATTTGTTTTACAAATTCATCCTTTATATTTTGATCTCCTAGAGCCTAAATACACACTTAGAACGCTATTTAACTTCCCATTATTTTTTTTCCTCTTATACCAGATTTTCGGATCAATCATCATATATAACAAATAAGGAGTTTATGGTCTGAATTGAACAACTTGATGGAGTACTTTAATATTTTTTATCCAACCGATCGAAATAGTCAATTTGTGACCAAGAATTGTATGATGAGCTATAAGTATATATTTCTCTAACGTCAGGATGTTCGAAGGAGTGTGTCAAACCGAACCTAAACACCAAACCGGAATGAACCGCTATATTTTTCTGAAACGTAGCATCAACCGATTCGTTATAAAGAAAATATAAAAAGAGCGAACCGAATTGTTATAAATATTTTAAACTGGTTCAAAACGGTTTTAAAAAATAATTAATTTAAAATTATTAACCTATATTTGAAATCTTAATTTTCCTTGGGGACTTGCTAATAATTTAGGGTAAAGTCATATAATTCTACCATTAATAACTAACATCTAATAAAAATCAATTACTGATTTTTAACATTTGAAGAAAAAGGGATCACCAAAAAACATCTTTTTAAAACTTGGAACTTGATACAAAATATAAATAATCAGAATATTGAAATGTTAGATATTATGCCTATGTGTTCATATATTGGAAAGATAATTTAGATGATTTTGAAGATTTATTAAAGTTAGAATGCCTTAATAAGAATAATTCTCAGGGAGAAAATTATAATAATTGTAGAAATAGAATATATAATTCGGTATTTGATAATATAGAGAGATTAGAAAAAGATACTAATCTTTTGAATTATTAGGTAAATGTAAAGAATAGTATGTCAGAACTTTATAAGTTAGCCATAATTGTGCTAGAAGATCAGCTACGCAGGTATCCATAGAAAGAGCATTTTCTAGCCTTAAGTTTATACTCTCTTGAGAGAGAACTAAATTAAATCCTAAAATATTAGAAAATATTTTAGATATTTCTAATTCTCATTTTAAACATAAATAGTATAATTCATTTTATTTATGCGTTATTTTATTCCTCATTGTATTTGCGCATTGTTTTTATCTTATTTATTTATGAAATATAAAAAATTAATTTGTCTAATTTATATTTACTAAGTTTAATAAAAATATATATTAGATTATCATGGTTAAATTAAATAAGAAATTATAAAAATATAGGTTAAAAAGATTTTACTCTAAGATTAATATATATATGGTTTATGAATAATTTTTTTTAAAATCAAATTTATAAAAACCGGAACAAACCGAAAAGAACCGTTATAAATTATAAGCCAAACAGAATATGAATTTTTTCAAAAAAAACCGGAATGGAAAAACACCTTTATAAAATTTTAAACTAAAAACCGAAACGAACCGGGCCGTTATACTTATCGGTGAGAAACCCTGGTTCGAAGAAAGTATTACCGATATGAAGATCTAGATTTCAGCATAGTTCTAACAGTTGTTTTCCCCGTATCAGAATTTATGTCCAGAACTTCCGAACCAAAGGAGTTAAGTTCTTTATTCCGTGACAATTCAGCGCAGCTTCGGAGCAGCGACAATTCGTGAAAGCGTTAATTCGGCGCGTATCTATTACAATTGCAATTATTATAAATTACTTAGTATAAAAATATAAGGATGATTAAATAGAGGTCATTTTGAATGTTGGTATTATTTATTTCTTCCTTCATATTTATTTTTACAAAAATCTCAATTTTATTTACTAAATATGTAATATCGAAAAAAATTAACTAATATTTATACCTATTTCTTTGATGGACCAATTTACCATTCTAAAAAACATACAATCCAAATCTTTTTTTTTATTTTTTACGCCTAATATTTTATTTTGGGATTTTCTCTTTTTGTTCAACAATTTTAAAGAATTCAATCATTATTTTTCTCAACAATAAAAATAAAAGTTTACATTCTAAAAAACATAAAATACAAATCTCCTTTTTTTATTTTTTCCGCCTAACTATTGACAAAAAATTAATAAATAGAATTATATTTTATCTTGAAATTTTGTCATTTCTTCCATTTTAAAAAGTCTGTAAAAAACTTTATTTTTTTTCTTTTCCTTCCATAATTTAATCTTTATAATTTCTTTCCAAAATTCAATCATTATAAATTGAGAATTCCGGATAAAGGTATATATTAATATTATTTCTGTATATCATTTATAATTTTTATACATTTATTTTTAAGAATGCCTTTAAAATATGTTATAAGTGAACGTGGGTCAAAACAACTTGTTCATGATCAATACATATTCAGGAAAGAGAGAACTATAAATCAAAAAACAATATGAGTCTTATAAATTATTGGAAGGTAGACCTACCCATTGCAAAGGGCGGTGCCATACATTAAATGAAGAAGTAATTCTTCATATAGATAATTATAATCATGTGTTAGATGGTACTGAGATATTAAAAACCGAATGTTTAAATAATATTAAAAGACGTGCCATTGAGGTGACTGACACATCTCAAAAAATTATAAGCATTGCAATAGCAAAGGGTTCCCTACCCCTTCATGCTGCCCTTCCACCCATCGCGTCACTTCAGCGGGCTAGATCGCTTATAGGTTCTCCATTATCTAACCCGACGAACAGTTATGATCTAGATTTGCTCGATATCTATAGAAAAACATGTTGGCCATTCCTTCAATATGACAGCAAGCATTTGCACATAAAACGATTGTACCCACAATTTTTGCGCCACCGAATAAAACCCAGATTACATATATAAGGGTCTTGGATGAGATAAAAAGATTAAAAAATAATCTAAATCCTATATCGGTAATGATCGATTTTGAGCAGGCTGAAATAAATGCCTTTACACATTCATTACCGCCAATAACTGTAAGAGGGTGTTTTTTTCATATGACCCAAGCGATTTGGAGACATATACAGAGTGATGGCAAATTATTAGCACATTATTTAGATAAAGATGCAGGATATGAGTGGTCTATAAAAATTAGACTAATGCTCTCTCTCTTACATTTGTTCCCATGGATGATGTAGTTGATGCTTTTAATAGACTTACAAAAACACCATTCTATCATGATAATGAAAGGGTCTTATATAATCTTATAACATATTAGCTAATTGGATTAGGAAAATTCTTCGTATTAGAGAAAGACAACCACCAAGGTTTGATGCTCTACGGTTGAACAATCGTTAACCGAAGCAAAAATTGTATAATATATTTCTGGTTAATAACCCCCTAGATAAAGAAAGAGGTATCGGGATACGGATGTATATTAATTGTATCTGACTATGTAAATCGTCCGATTAATGATTATTTAAGGGGGTATCTCATATAATTTTAATTTACAAATATAATGTATTTTTAATAGCATGTTTTGTATAGTATATTTATATTTTCTTTATTCACTTTATAAATAAATAAAAAAAATTGTGCGTTAATTCATTCTTGATTTATCTAATAGAAAAAATTAGCCTAAGGATAATATTTTTTTAAAAAAGGATTTATAGAATTTAAGGATTTTTAATAAATCTAAAAAATGAGTAAGTCTTAATTTGATTTTTTTTGGATCATGGCTGGGTCTATTTCTAAAAACAGTCGATTTAAATTCTAGCCAAAATAATATGTAAGATTCGATTTCTTTCTTCCATGCCCAAAATCTCGGCTTACATAACAGGCTACTAATCAACATACCTTATGTGATAATTGGTCAACAAAGAAATAGGTATAAATATTGGTTGTTAATTTTTTTTATATTACACATTTAGTAAATAAAATTGCGATTTTTGTAAAAATAAATATGAAGAAATAATTATTAGGACCAACATTAAAAATGATTTCTATTTAATCATCCTTATTTTTTAATACTAAGTAATATATAATAAATTGCAACTGTAATAGATACGCGCCGAATTGACGCCGCGCTGAATTGTCGCTGCGCCGAATTGTCGTAGTGCCGAATTGACGCTGCGCTGAATTGTCGCCGCGCCAAATTTTATGCGCCGAATTGACGTGATACTTGATGGTGAAATATGACAAAATGCGTTCTTTAATAAAATTTAAACTTTTTTAAAACTTTTTAAATGCAACCATAGTGGCAAGTAACACAAGCCTTGAATGAACTAGTACCCTAACCAAAATAAAGAATTCTCTTATAGATGACCAGTCATTATCAGAATAAATAATGATTGACAATTTTGATTTACGACATTTATAAATTATTTGATTGTCATTTGATATTGTTGAAATAATCGATTTTGAATTTTTTTAAAGTTCACGAATGATAAATGATCTTTACAATTTCTTTTTAATGTAATACATACAATGACATATGTCTTTGAATACATATAGTCCAGACGCTATTTCGAAATTAATACAAGTTAAAATAAATCACTTAATAAAAAATATATATTAACAAATGTAAACTACAACACTTTTAAAATCTAGATGATAATCCCTAGGGTTATTTATAGAATGGATGAGTAATTGTATCTAGAAATGCTTGACTAGCTTCCATTATCATCTTTTTTCCAGTCTATTCTAGCGGAGATAGGAGGGGTGGTTAGGGCTGAAAATTAGATATTTACAAATTTAATAATATAATTTATTTGCTAAATCTATAAAAATAAAGTAAAAAGAACAAGTAATATTTATAAAAATCATAGAATCAGATAATTCAACCATATTTTAGGGAAAAACTTTTATGTATTTAGATATGATTGATTTTTGAATAGTAATTTAAAATTCAATATTTATGACTTAGTCTAAGGCGTGCCATAGTTTTTATTTCGTTTATATCTGGTTTTTATTTATTGATTAGAAAAACTGATTCATATTATTAATTACACCTTTTTAATTATAATGGTATTCCTTTCATAATTTCTAAAAATAACCCAAAATATTTTAGCTACACTACCAACTCTAAAAATATTGTGAATATAAAAAAAGTTATTTATTAGATTATGAATTCAATTAAAAACCCTCTAATTTACAATGAATGCGTTATTATAGCATGTTGTTTGGCATGAATATGAGTTTGCTGGGAATGTCTAACCCTTTTAAATGCAGAAAGTTTTATTTGAAAAATAATGTCTATGATTGTTTGCAATATATAGATTTGGTCGATGCAGCAATATCTTATTATAATAGGTCTATAATAAAAGTATTAATTATTACAGCAATATATTGTCCTACATCTAAAAATTTAATAGATTACCCACAATATATTTATCTCAACCCCCCCCCCCCCTTCCCCGCGCCTACCCCCCTCAAGAAAATTTATTCGAATTGTCCCCCCCCCCCACTTACATGGAGAAGCTGACTACTTCTATAATTTTCCCTCTAACATGATATCAATCTTGGCAATTTATTTTTATTATGCCAATGATTTTCTTTAAATTATTTACCAAAGTGGTTGAAGTACTAAAAAATATGAAATATGCATTAATTATAGATATAAATATCAGAAAGAATGCTACTATATCTTTGGATGACTTTGCGCTTGGTGCAATATGATAGTTTGTATTTGGTTGGTATTTTTTACCAATAAGCTTTTCCCCTTTAAGTCATCTACCAAAAGAATAAAACAATAAAATGTTCTAATAAAGTCCCACAATGATTTGGTATAAGTTTCAGATTTTTCCAAAAATTAGGCTAACTTCACGCGTAACCCCAAGGTGTACATTTTTTTAAAATTTTTCATTCTAGCATAATGCCAATTAATTTTCTTTCTACTGTCTATCAAACGGATTAAATTAATCTACACTTGAGCACTTAACATTTTCAGAATTATGCTTTCAGTCGCTTTTTAATCGTAATCACCACAAAATCAATATTTTTTTTTAAATAACTTGATTAAATTTGTGATTTAAATCAAATTGATTTTTATTACTACACCATGATTCTATCAATTCTTTAAAAAAATTTATATACAATAGATTGTATATAAAATATTATTTGTGTAATAAAACCTTTGAAATCTTAATTGCTAAGTGTGATTTAAAGTTAACGCTCCGAAAAAAAAATTTATAATGAATGTTTTAAGTAGAGGTCTGCAAAGTAATTTTTCGCGGCTTGAGCCGAATTCTAAAATTTTTTGTCAGACCCAGACCCGAGCACACCTTTTTAGATCGAACCCGATGAATAAAAGATTTTTTATAATTTAGGTTATAAAATATTAAAATATATAAGATAAATTAAAAATTATTCAGGGTTTTTGCTCAAAATTCAAAAATCTTTGCTCTTTTGGAAATCAAAAAAATGTGATTGAGCATGCTCAAAGATTGAGCAAAATAAAAAAATGTTTTTTGACGTTTTTTTTTAAAAAAAGTTATAAAATTTCCCATTTAGGGAAATTTATTTTTACGAATTTTTGATCTTCAAAGATTTTGCTAAGATGCTATAATTGTTTATATAGAGAAAAATTTCTGAAACATATAACAATCAACATATTCATATTTGTGAAATAAAAGATATTTCTATTTTTAATATCAATTTATCGGGTCGGACACATCTTACAGCTCGATCTGAGGCCGAGAAAATTTTTTCAATGTCCGAATCCAACCCGAGGCTCAGGCTTCGGACAGCCCGTGCGTGCCTCTAGTATTAGGTGTTTTGTTTTTGTCAAGAAAGTGGCTCTTGATTTATATCTTTTTTTAAATAGTTAACCACATGATCCTCTCTCCATCTTCGGAGATTGTACAAAATTATGCAAATTTATTTATTTATTCTTTGTATAATTATTTATAAAATATATATTATTATAATTATAAAGAATGATATGTAAACAATGAAAAATAAATATAAACTAATATATTACAATTATTTTAGCATATTATAATATTTTTGGGTTCCTCATATATACAGGACCCAATTTTATCATATATTTTTCGATAAAGACTTCTGTTTTAGATTTAACTGAGTTAGAAAATCTTATATTTTGGGGATTCGAGATATTTCTTTCCATCTCTTTGCCAATGATAGTATGTGTTAGCTAAAACAAATAACAATATTTTAAATAGAAATTTAATCTTAAATACTTTTCTAGCTAAATATTTAAAATCGTCTGTACTATTGATGCGGCCAATTTTGCAACATTTTTTAAGATAGGGAGTTAAATACTGAACCACGAAAGTAGAGACCTGTCAAAAATAAGTGATTTAAATTTTATATATATTCATACTTCATTTCGGAACTTTTCCTTAATTCTATGAACTGTTGTATCCCGGCTAATATTATGATCATTGTTTTTCTGAGTGCATTAATACCATAGTGTTTATATAAATAAATAGAATTAGTTAGATAACTGCCAAATAAAACAATATAAATACTACCCAAACCGAATTTATTTTTCATAAAAATTAAATAAATTGGTGAAACTTTATTCAAAATGCTATATATAATATACATATTGGATTCATTTATAATATAAAAATGTATTTCAAAAGCTTGGTTGAGTTCTTATTAGAGATCTAAATTTGCCAGAACCAGGGATGTCAACTCGAACCCGGACCCTTCTGAACCCTTGCATTTTGGCTAAAGTGGAAAGTCCAAGGGTTCTAGGTGTCATAAAAATTTTTAAAAATAACAATATTTTTTTAAAAATAATATAAATTTTTTAAAATTTTATTAACTTTTTTGTGGAATTATTTATTTTATCTTCGCGTTTTTCTTTCAATTTTCTTCCTGGATTTCCATTTAATTTAGAGATTGATATCATTAGTGTAGGTATTAATATTTTATTATGTAAATTTTTTAATGTGCTATGTTATAGAAATACGTTGATTATTTTTAAAGTGAATCTGTAATATTTTAATTTATGTGATAATGCACAACACGTTCATCCTCAATTTGTATGATGCTAGAACGATTATTAAGTTTAACAGATTTCTGTAATGATTTTATTATAGGCATGTGAAGTCATTTTGGAAGATAATTATTGCCAAATAAAGGAACTTACTAGTTATTAGTTCCTTAAAATAACAATATTAAGATTTTAGAAAAATTTAAGTTCTTTTTATACGAAATATTAGAAAACATAAAAATTTGAGAGCAACAATATTTGCAAAATAGTGTTGTATACTATTCTATATATTTAGACCCTCGATATCAAGTTTTATTGAATATTGAGCAAAAACAAATGGCTAAAGACCATCTTAAGGATTTATGGCATACTCAAAACTCCATTATTTACAATATATTGGTTACGACAATACCTACTAGTAGTAGTGATAATAATACTATTGATGATCTTTAAATTTTACTTTTAGATAGAGAAATAAAAATCAAATTATCATCAGAAAGCAGGATCAAAAAATGCCTATTGCAACTTTAATAGTAAAGTTCACAGAAGTTATGAGAATAATTAAGGATATAAATATTTTAAAATTCTGGGAAAAAAATTCTTCAATATATCCAGAATTATATATCTTATCTAGAATCTTAATGGCTGTACCGGCATTACAAGTACAAAAATTTTATAAAGATAACTATCTATTTTAGGTAAGGGTATACGTGAATTTTCATCTGTGAAATATATATTGTCTAATTTACGTGGAAATCTCAAGGATGATTGATATTTTAGAAGATATTATGATTGTGCGATTGAATAATACATTTAAAATATAAATTATTTCATTTTTAAATTTTTCATTTGTAAATTATGTATATATTGAAGTATAATAATAAATGAATGAAAAAAAATCTTATTTTGAGTCATTATTTTTATGTTCCCTGAACCCGGACCCGAGTCTTTTCAAATTTTATTCCTGTACCAGAACCCGGACCCTCGAAGGGTTCACATCCCTGATAATTGAAATTTCCCGCGAAAAAAACGGGAAATTTCCTTTAAAAATTATAAAAACTATTAATATATTATTTAAAAAGATGTGATATAATTTCAATCATATAAT
The DNA here is from genome assembly GCF_954871325.1 of Gordionus sp. m RMFG-2023. Lineage (NCBI taxonomy): Eukaryota > Metazoa > Nematomorpha > Gordioida > Chordodea > Parachordodidae > Gordionus > Gordionus sp. m RMFG-2023. Next base: position 28,169,040 of record NC_088776.1, read on the forward strand.
TTGATATCTTCGTTTGAAGATGAAAACGATTCCAGATCTCTAAAATTTAGCAATTTGTTATTTATCTCACAACATCTAAATCTAGGTATCCAAAAAATCGGTTTATGACATCTAACCTTTATAAATTTCATTGTTTTATTAATTCCGTAATATTTTGGGTCAAGTATATGAGTAGGGTAATGTATGTCCTAGCAACAATTTTCCGTTTTTATTTTATAAATTGTTCGATCTCTATTTTCTGTGATATCCTTGATATAAATAAATGCTTCAGGAATGCCAGATAAAGTTGCTTTGTTCACTTCCACTATCTCTATTTGTGTACATGACTTTATAAAATTGTATAGCTAAGCGGTTCAATATCATTTAAAAAAAATTCATTATCAAACAGATTAAGTCTCTTATCTATTACCGCAAAATATTATTAATTATCAAAACTACAATGATCAAAGAGTTGGGTGTAAGCAATTTTAAAGAAATAATTTTATTTTTATCTTTATGAACCTTTTCCAAAATTTATATTATTAGTTGAATTAAAATTAGAAGAGGAATGGCCTATCCTATCCTATATCTCAACCTTTAATCCTACTCATTATCTTTATTTCAGTTATTTATTAAACATTTTAATATATTTCATATTTCAGTCAATAAAAAAATTTCCTCCCGGGGAACATTACTAGAGTTGAACTATTATTATATTATCGAAAATGAGTGTACATACAAAAACAAAACACAATTATGATATATGAACCAAGAGGAAAAAATATTTGCTTAAAATAATCAAAATCCTGATTATTTGATCAAAAAAAACATAAAATGAAAATTGGAGAAACTATGGAGGAAATCGAAGTTTCCTGGGAAATTTCCCCTATGTTATATCCCTAGTTCCTATTACATGTCAAACCGTGCTGTTTGAAATCATTGTATATACTTTTTAATATTTCGTAGCGTCTCCTTTACAAAAATTTACCTCTTATTTCACAAATATTTATGATGTTAGCATTAAAACTACTTTTATTCGTGGAATTTGTGTTTAGCTTTTATAAATGCGGGCAGGAAAAAACGTGATCTTAACAAATTATCACATGACTCGAAAAAAGATAATTCAAAAGTATTAATAATATTTTCTATTAAACACAAAGCGCTACATCCTTTATAATTTATGTAATGCCAGATTTAATATAGAATTTAATGCCAGGTATTTCCATTTTTTTAAAATTTCAGCCCCTTCTTTCTCAATACGAGATTATTTATAGATATTGTATTATAATTCAAATCAAATTAAATCGCTAAATATTGATTCCAATTCTGGAAGTCTATTGAAATCTTTCTGTTGCAAGTGAATTTTGAAACAACCTTCTGAAGAGTGGAATTACCACTAGGGTTAGAAAATACCAGGAAATTTTCATTGCGGTAACTTCTCATAAGAATGTTGGGAATAAAAGGAACTTTATGAGAATTAACGATATTGCTTCAATTGTAATCAACTATTTTCATAGCTAATACCCAGTCAAGAATGACGGGGTTGGGGGGTAATTAGTTAGTTTGTATATGGTACTAAATATACTTTATTAATATATTTCATAAAAATATTAAAATTTAAGAGAAAAAGAGGTAAATATGTGAATAACACCTCAATAGATATTCTTAATTTCTAAATCATCTATCATCGAATATAAGAAAAAAGTATGATGATCCGTCTTTCTTGATGGGCAAATTGAAAAATATATAACTAAGAGTACCAGGGCTCCCGTTAGTCAGCATTGCTGAGCCCATCAAAAATGAAGGTGGATGAGAATTTTCTCCTTACTCTTATGATAGTTGTTACCTGTTATTTGAAAATAATATCCACTTTTTATTCTTTATAACCACCCCTTCCACCTTCAGCATTAAAACTAAGTTTAAAAGCTATGTTTTGAGACAAAATATATTTAAAGCTTTTACTTGATACCCATATCAATATTATTTGTTAAAATATTACTGACCAACTATGCCTAATATTTTATACTAAAAAAATTCCCAAGCAAGGTCTAAGGCCATAATAATTTTGAAAAAATTTTTCCAAACCCAACCAAAGATCATAATAATTTTGGTAGTTGAGAACTGGAATAAAGTATTTAAAAAATCACAATGAATTTAAAAATACAATTAAAATCAGATTTTATGGGCCTTGATTTTTTGATCAGGCCGAGCTTAGGTCTGCAAAAAAAAATTAAAAAAATTCCCAAGCATCCAAGCTGATAATAATTTTGAAAAATTTCCACTAGCTCAGCCCAATATAATTTATAAAAATATTTTCCAAGCCCAGCCCGAGTCAATATAATTTTAAAAAATTTTTCTCAAACTTTCCCTTGACAAATACAGCAGATAGAAATCCTGAAATCCCTAGTTTCCAACCTCATAGGATTTTCCAACCTGAGCTTATCATTCTTTTCACCAATTATGATTATCACAAATATAAATTTATCTAATTACTATAGAAATAAATGGAATATAAAATTAAAAAGACTATTACAATAGAAATTAATAGCAAAATTTTATGAAAATTGCATGGAACTTGGTTTTCTGATCAGACCTGGTTATGGATGTAAAAAAAATTTTTCATATAGATACTTCCAAGTCAACGTATAGCGGTTTTCTAAATACCAACCTAATTTGCTAAATATCTATAAAAATTTATTAACATATAATAAGACTCTTATTATTTAACATATATTATAAAGGAATCACGTGGTCGAGTCCGGCCTCCTATTTATCAACCCCCCCCCCCCCCCCCCCCAAGGACAGAACCACCAAATTGGATTAAGAAAAAAAATATGATCTTTGCTTTTGCTGGGATTCGAACCAAAACTATCGGATTGGTGCTTTCTCATGATATGCAAGACCTACTGCGACTTTGCGTAGAGAGGACTCGAATGATAGGGGTGGCCCTGGCAATAGAGCAAGGATCGCGGAAACCGATCGGAGAGATAATCGATAATCTCCCAATCTCCACGGGTTTATTCGGTATCCCAAACACCTGACCTCTGGCTAACGAGCTGCGGAAGTTTATCCGAGAATTAAGTGAATGAAGTTTTCACCAGCCACCCCGATGCTTTCCATAAGATCGAGAGCCATGGCAAGTTCGATCTCGTCAAGAGCGGAGATGAAGAAGTTTCTTGGGCAGGTTCAGACTATTACGAGTTACCTCCCGTCCAGAAAATGAAATTTAACATCTTCCCCAACGAACATACCAAGACTACAACATCAAAATAGAGAAAAATGTGCGGGGCTCGAAGGGGCAAAATCGCTCCCAAATCGTCTGGGTGCTTCTGGTTGGTAAAACCCCAGCCATCCACATTCATCCTTATTTTTCTTAATAAATTTAATGAGCATGTGTATATACTGATACCCCTTGGAAAATTTTGGGGCACCTAATCTGGTGAATAAACGAAAATTAACCAATCGAAATCACACATACATTGTATATAACAATTATGAGGGAATTAAAGTGTAATAAATGCCTATGTGAATTGAAAGAGTTTCAAAATTGTATTAACATAATTCCGTGTATTATCGCTGAAAACTTATGAATGTCATTATGATGGATTGTGAAGTCTTATGATAAAATATTTCCAGTTTAATCATGAAAACTTTAACAGGCCTCCACTCAGTTAGAATTCTTCTCAGTGGCTGACAAGTCGCAGGGCTGCAAAATATAACCTAACAATATAGCGTGCGGTAACTATTATTAAAAAGAATCAGGCGACTATTGTCTATTCCAATTTATGCATTAAATTATAATTATTTTTATAAAGTTATGAAGTGCATTCAAAAAATTTAGGTCATTTTTTATGCATTGTATTTCAGTTTTTATATAATATAGATATAATGAATTATATATGAAATTCTTCGATAATTAAAAAAAAATTCGCCTATTTTTGCCTTTTAGCTTGCTCTTTACTATTTTTTAGAATAATAGCGTATTAGAGAGCGGATGGGGGGGGGGGTAAGCAGATTATTAAAATATTTTAAAAAACTTCCATCATTAAGTAATAATTGATTTTATGGATTAGAGGAAACTATTATGTGCTCTTAGTGAAATAGTTGAAAAAAACTTTTTTTTGAAAAAACGCCTTCTCGTTATTTTCTTTCCATTATAATGTATGAATAAATAAATGTGCAATTATCAAAAGAATAATATTGGTTTAGTTAACATCATAAAAATCGTAGCACAAATAATCATATGTTGATGAAGAATTAAAATGATTCTTGAGTTTAAAGGAGAGCTTTATGAATTTGAGAATCACATACCTCTACTCGCACCAAGACAAATCCATTGTTCAAATATTATTGTTAGATTAGTAGAAGTATTAACCTCTTTTTAGTGTTATTTACACCTCGATTTAATAAACTTTAAGTTTGCCAAATGACGTTTTTTTTAAAAAGTAAAACTTATAAAGGAAGTGATACCTCAGAAAATAAATTATTTGAAAAGTTTAATAAACATAGAGATTTAACACCAAATACTGATGAAATCATTAAAAAATTAGCTCAATCATAAAAAAGAATTTATATTTTTTTTTATAAAAAAAAATACCTTTGCCTTGCCGATTTATACATTATGCAATATTTCTTTAGTTATTTATGTGTATTTATTAATCTAAATATTCATTTTTTAAATATAATTTGAAGAGACCTGCAAGCCCGCCCTATAAAAATTAAATATATTATATTTTAAAAAATTCGGGCCGGGCCGAGTGGAAATTTTTTTTAAAAAAATAGAGCCTTGTATATTAGAAATTGGGTCATTCTTTTAAATTTCTATATATTTTATGTGGTGAAAAAATTTATATTTTGGTGCAAATTATTTTCAACACGCTTAATTTTTTAGTGAATAATAGTTGAGTAATAGTCTATTTTTACCCGAAACCTATCCTCAACCTCGGGTTTATATACCGGTTATATAAATTATTTAATATTTTATAACAACATTTTGATGCATAAATTTTTAATAATTTTACGAAAGTCATTCATTATCCTAATAAACTTTTGAAATTAGATGTTTAATAAAAACTTCAAAATAATTTTAGAGTTAAAATATTAAACAAAAAAAATAGAATTGTGACTCGGTTAGCGCGGTTAACAGGGTGGTAAGAACTCATTTTTATTTAATTTAAATAATTTAAATAATTTATAGATAATATTTAATAAATTTAAAAATAGTTTAACCAACATTTTTTAATATGGTGTTAGTTGTGAGAAAAATTTCGTTATAAAAAACAAATTCGGTTTTGGGTGGTAGATTATAAAATATTATAAATTATTTTTTCGAGCTAATTTTTTTTAATGCATTTTGAACTTAAAAAATTTCAGTAAAACAGTAATTTTTAGAAAATGAAATAACTTGTTTATTGTGTTCCTTATTAGATTTGACCTCAAGATTTTCAGAATTGTTGGAATTGGGGGAAGTAGAAGATGATGATGTTTCGGATATTTTATTATCGATTGGAAAATCCCATTGGACTTGTCTATCATTAATATTATAAAATTAAAAAATTTATTAATTATTTTAAATACAAACTTTGTAATTTTATGATAATAATAAGGCTTGCCGGAGATGTTATCGAATGCTATTTTCCAATTTTCTGGTAATTTTCCTTTATTTGGTAGTATTTTTGAATCTAAGATCAGATTATTTGTACTAGTATCGCTTACCTTAATCATAATAAAATTATAATAAAATTTTTAATTTTGTTAATACTCACTTTGGAAATGAGATTAAGGCTATCAAACGAAGGTGTACCAATGGAATTCAAAAAATTTCTGTAATTAGAAGTGTCAGACAAATTTGTTTGGTTGAAAGAAGAGATGCCATTTTGGAGATTATTGTTTATGGAGGGGGGAGGGGTGGGGGATTGCCAATATAGAATAGAATTTATGAGTTGCTGTGATGAGGATGAATTATAATGTTGTGGCGCCTGTTGTAAAACATTATTGATGTATAAAGAATTTTGAGAATTATGATTTTGATGTAATAAATGGGTGCTAATGGGAATTGATAAAGTAGTGCTTAAGTAATTGGCTTGTTGCATAAGGTGTTGTGAAGCATAAGGATTATGTAAAGTGCTGAGAGAATTAATATTGCTTATTATATTAGATAAAGGCATCGCAACATCAAGTCGAGGAAAGAGAGTGTTAATGCAATTAATATCGTTTTTTAATGGTGACTGATTGAAAGACAACGAGCGTTGGGTAGTTAAGAATGAAGAAGATTGAATTGGGCTGACCAAATGTGATGCATAATTTGGCAAAACGGTAAACGAATTATCTGTTAAATTCTTTTGGCAAGTTTTGTAACTTTTAGAGTTGTATAAAATAGGAAAAGAATAGCCAGTTGTCTTATCCATTTCTACAACAGTTCGGAGTTCGAGAGAAGAGTTTAGCGAAGTTTGCTCATTGTTATAATCTGGTTTAACATTAATTTTTCTATTTTGATGTGCTTGTGATGAAAAGGAGGAGTGAGCTTTTCTTTTGTCTTTATGAGATTTTTGATCATAATAGTTTGTGACTGAATGATCCTTTTTTCTAGAATCATCATTAAATAGATTTTTTTCATCATAGCTAATATTATGTGAATATTCGGAGAACCTCTTATCCTTATCATAATCTTTTGAGTTATAAGAATTATGATGAGATCGTGCTTTTGATCCATTGTTATAAGATGATCTAATTTAATAAAATAGTATTTATTATTTAAATACAGGGGAGGGCTGAAGACGCTTCGGCCTCGTGGAAAATTTTTTGTATATTTTATTACCAAGAACATGTCCAAAACGATGGGTTAAATTTATATTGCAGCCATGATAGATCATATATTTTATTTCGAACTGTTTATGTCAAATCAAACACCTTAAAGCCGACCCCTTTCAATTTAGACAAAAATTTGTACGCTTTGTATGTTCTAATAAATATCTGAAACGAAATATTAGCTCATTAGCAATTATATTACATAAGATGATAGGAATTATAAGTACAAAAATCGGCCTTTTTAACCTTTTACTAATGTTAAATAGTTTTAAGTTAAAAACTAAATTATTTGGAATATTGAATCTAGTATTAATAACTAAGTCATAAGGGGCCAGCAGATATTCTATGAGCTCTCAATGATACCTGCCTCCCTAACCAAATGATTGCAATTATAATAATTATTCTTGTACTGTTGGTTGTAACAATGTCAAATTTTTTTTATTCAATATATTAGATATTGATAACTTTAATTCATAGATGGCTTTTAAAGCATCCGATATATCACAAGAATTGAGATGGTAAATATTTTAGTTCGTATAATTTTTAATATATATTTTTAAACCCTGTGATCATTTAAAATTAGGGATGTGCCGATCCACATATTTTTCACCGATCCGATCCGATATTGCTTCAAAACCATACCGATCCGATATTTTTACTGATTTTTAATCACCCCGTTTGAACCAAGTGTAATTAAGAAATCAATATTTTTTATGCAAAAAATCGAATTATGAATAATTTAATTTTTTTATTTCTACAATTAAGATTATAATAAAAAAATATTAATAATATAACCATTTTATGTTAGAATTATAAAATTGTAATATTTATATATAAAATTATAATATATTAGATTTATTTAATAAATATGAGAGCCTCTAGATTTTCTGGGAATAAATTTCTACGATATGGACTATATATATCTCTTGCCGTACTGAAGGCAGACTCAGATGATCCCACAGATAACGCATTTTGCAAAAATTATCTTTGTCTTTTGTAAAATATTTCCATAATTCAGATACCATATTTAAAATTCTTTTATTTAAAGTATAAAAAATTGGCGTTATTTAAAAATATTTAAAATAAATAAAACTTTGGGTGTTCCTTTCTATTTTTATAAAAAAAAACTTTTAAAATACTATAAATCTATTTTAAAAAAGAAATAAAATTTAAAAAAATTATTTAGAAAATATTATAATGAAAAATAAATATACATTAAAATAACTAAAAAAAGAAAAATAAAAACATCGGATCGGTTTTTACAGGTATCGGCCCGATCCGATATTTTCGGAAAACGCTAAATATCGGTACAGATCCGATCCGATATTTAATATCGGCACAGTCCTATTTAAAATTAAAGATTCTTATAAAATATATTTCACTTTGATATCGTATATATTATTTTAATTCTAAATCAAAACCGTTTTTTAAATAAAATTATTCACAATATAAAAAAAAAATTTAAATTTAAAAAAAAAATCCGGAGGTATGTGGGGGGGGGGTTCAACCCCCCCTTGTCTATGCCACTGAGCCGAGCTAATTATCTAAGAAATTATAAAAAATAAATAGAAAATAAAAATTTAAAGTTCATAATGAAATATTAATTTAAATTTTTACCTTTAATCAAATTATCACAGGTAATATAAATGCTAATGAGCTAAAAATTTTGTCTCAGATACTATTATAACATATATAACGTGCTTGCAAATTTTTATCGAAATTGATAGGGATCGACAGAAAATTTCGATTTTCTTGCTCACATTTGACGTGGAATATTACACACTTATTACACATATAAAAAATTTTCACTAATTTTGATTTGAATTTCTTTTTTAAAAATGATTAATATTTTTCAATAGGGTTGTTTCGATAACTTGGGGGTTAAATGGATTCAGACTGCCAAAAGTCTTAGCCACATATAAAATCATACATATTGAAAATATTGCTTCATACATAGAATTTAAATAAATATTAAAAAAAAATATGGTAAAGTTTTTATGTTAATAAATCTCGTATTAACTTATAGCGACAATGCAAATAAACAAGAATCTCTTCAACAATTCTCTTTTAAAAGATATTAATTAAAATGCCTTCAATTTCTCTTGTCCGATACTTGTCTTGTCAGCAGCCTATTTTAATAATTTCTTGTTAAAATATATTAATAGGCTGCATATTATAACGCCGAAGAATAGAATCATATTAGGCATTGATTATACTTGTCTTATTATTGAACCAGGAATGTTATCTTATGTTATTTCATTTTCATTATTAGACTCATCAGTCTTCATTAATACAAACCGACTATTTTGGAGACACAGGCAAATGAGACAAATAATGTAGTAATTTGATACTGGACCAATTATAAAATGAAATACTACAACCATATATAGGTCAATCAAATCTTGTGGGCGTTTATCTTAGAGTTTGTTGCTGAACAAAGAAGTTTCAAGAAAAAAATAGAATTGACGCAGCGATTAGCCAAAGCACTATCAAAGTATCTAAATAATACTAATCGCAGAAAAAAATTGAAAGATTTATAATATTTCAACATCCCCTAGAGAATATGGATAAGAAAATAAATTTTTACACCAATCCAATTTTGACTGATTATTATAAAAATGAGGTGATATTTATAATTAAATAACAATCAGAAACGTTTATGCTTCCACATAAAATGTTTCGATATTGAGTGGTATAGATCCTATAATATAATTATTGTTGCTGATAATACAGAATCTAATCTTTAATTATTTCTTAGATGTAGCAGCTTTTTGGTCTCTGTTGAAAGAATACTCCTCTTTTGGCATAGTTCAATCCAATTTTGGAAACAGACTTGGAATAGAAAATTAGGTTATAATTTTAAATTTTTTATTGATAAAATTTTATATTGTTATTGTTGAAATATATTTGAATATTATTTTTTAATGTTACAAATATATAGAGTTGCTAAGATACTTTTCAAATGTATCTAAATATATATATATATATGTATATCTTGATAGATACATTATTACAAATGTATTACAGATAATATTAAATATTTAGGATTTATTTTTAAATTCTAAAAATTTAGTGATAAAGATTTTTATTTTATTAACAAAAACTAACAATAATATTTATATTCAAAATATAATCATATTTATATATAAATAAAATATCAAACTGAATAAAAAATGTTTAGTTGAATTCTTTGAGTTTTAAAAATAGATTTACATTTATGGCATTATGCACATTTTACATGATTATATTAAAAAAAAAAAATATCAAGAATATTTTTTTACCCTGCCCAAATAAATTGATATTGATTATGAACAGAGCTTTTTATATGCCTTGCTATAAAATTTCATTGCTAACGATTCTACCAATGGAAAAAATTTTTTCTACCACAAATGAAATCTTTTATTATTTCCGAGCTTTAACATTATCAGTTCGTATTTGTTATCATGACCACTCTTGGTTCTCAAGCTCAAGTCCTAATCAAAAATTGGCAGACAAATTTGTCAAAATAGAGGATCCAAAAGATGGGTTTTATCTTCGTCAAAGACTTGCAATCTAGGATAACAATTCCATTGTCTTTTTATTATTCCCGTCTTGATTTTGTTTCAAATGTAATATAATATCAATTAATTTATTATTTTTTATGCATGTTTTATTATACATATCAAATTTGTCAATGTTATTGCATTTTATAGTAAATAATTTTATGTAAAAAAAAATTGAAAATAAAAAGGACATTTATTTTGAATTTATTTGTATAATAATAATACAAAATGAAATATTCGATATGATTAATGTAACGCAATTATAAATTTTTACCATTTTCCATAATATTAAAATTAGAAAATGAATGTCAAAAGAAATTTGTTAAAAAATATCAGCAATTGAAGTATAAGGACATTTTAGCAGATAATTTTGCGAATGAATTAATTAAACCCAGAAGCGTAATAGCCATAAGGGCGAGTATACTCGTGGGGCTGCGAAAAATGTAAATATTATGGACCCAATTTTAAAAATTTAAATAAATTTATTGGTGATTTTCTAGGGTTAGGCAGATATAGCTTAGGGACTAAACTGATCATAGCCCCATAAAGCACAAATATTGACATAGATATTAGAATGTATGAGAGAAAATTTCAAGAAGCTGATGAAAGATTTAAAAAATCAAAATAAAGGAAGTAGAAAAAATTTCTTTAAAAATCCGTAGTAAGAATTTTAAAAAGGTGGTCTAAGTAGTGTATGAAGCGGTCTTTTTTCTAAGGATTGTACCATTAAATTAGATGGGACCAGACCGTAGAACTGTCACTCCCGACCGGTTCCTCTAATATAAGCTAAGCAGATAAAAGTTAACGTCTCTGTATAAGAATTTCACCAAGGCGATCGTTGTCACACAATAACTGTTAAAAAATTTCTTTTTACTCTCCTCTATTTGTTGATGCTTATTAAATTAAAGTATAATATGACGAAACAATTAGCTAGCTAACAAAACAAACTTGCTCTCATACATCATAACAAACAGAACTATCGCCATACCTATTAAGAAAAACATATTAAATTTTTGATAAAATATTTTTTTAAAAAAAACTTATGATTCCAAAACAAAATATATTTTAAATTTAAAAAATATAATTATCTAAATCAAATCTCCATTCACTTGTCCTATAGATAAAAAACAAGAGAATAAGATGTCTAATATTATCATGAAAAATTCTACAGAAATCAATAGCTTACAAATTAAGAGTAGTAGAATACAGCAAGGGTAATTATATCATTATTAACAACTTTTTATTTTTAAAATAATTTAATGTTGTTAATTAATATTTTAAATATTGAACTACGTTCAGTCGGAATGGACAATCGGGCCGTAATGTCAGACAGGACCCAAACGTGGAACCCGTTTGTTAGAAGCGGTTCAACCGGATGGTTGAAAATCACTAGGTCAAAGGCCATGAAAAGAAGGTAGTTGATGATGAAACTTTCTACTATAACTTTGCACCCCGCCCATTGGAAATTGAGGGAATGGTTAAGCCACTATATATAAAGAAAATATAATAAAAAGACTCATGGGAGTGTCAACTTACGTTTGTTTAGAAAAAACATGACATTAAATTTAAAAATATAGAATCTTTTGCAGGCTAGATTAAGGATTCTTAAAATAAGTAGTTACTAAATGTGTATATATGGTACTATAACTATATCCTTAGAATCTATAGAATTTCCACATTTTTTTGGAGATACTTATAAATGTATGCAGGTATAGAGGATAGAAATGATTTCGTAGGCAGAAGTTTAAGAAGATTACGAACGAAATGATCTAAAGAAAATTGCCATATGGGTGGAAAAGATTATTGTAGATTCACAATTTAAAACTTATTTTAAGGCTTTCGTTTATTGAAAACTTAAATTATCAACAATACCCATTTTTAAAAAATAATTGCACCATTATCGTGGTTATAAAAGAATATTGAAATACCACGTGGACCATGTCTAATTTGGATTTTATTTAAATTAAGTATTCAAAGTGATTAAACGTTAAGACATTATCATAGAATATGAATTACCATCTCAGAGAAATGGCTGCACAAAAAGAATATATTCAGATGAATATAGAGATGAAGGACCCAATAATCATATTGATCGTTATAAAATTGAGATATTTTGACCTATATTGAACCAAGTTTTAAAAAAATTTCTAAAAAAAGAGGCCTGATTAGTTATATGCAACAAAATAAATTTCAGCATATTAATAATGAAGGTATAAAAAATCATTATCAAAATGGCCAAAGTCCCCAGTAGAAAATTATGACAAGAATTAATTTCGTTTTTTAGGATATATTCAAATAAAAATTTTATAAATATATACAATATTATGCGAAACATGTCTAATATTAAATGTTATAAATGATTTTATTTTTATATGTGGAATATTAAAAATGAAAGATAAAAAATTGCATATATCGATCGGATTTGACCGGAAATGGCATATATTGATTACTTTTCGTCATTTTTATGATAAATAAGAAGGCAAGAATATGAATTAGGTAATAAAATACAATATTATATATAATAATAAGCTACAAATAATTGGTATATGACTAAATTTGGCAATAGTGGAGTTCTCTGGATCTCAATTTATAGACAAGCCATATTTTAGAAACATATTAATTTGTAGCGTTCATATTTTAAACAATATTAAATAAACTCTAATTTAGTGACTAACTTTTATTTTAAAATTTTATGATAGCTTTTGCTAAGAGACTCGCTAACTGACGGATTATTTTAAAATGCCAGAATAGGATATAAATATTGGTGATGTAGTATAATATTTTTTTAATCAGGGGTTAGAACCGAATCCGAACCTGGAGAAGAAACCCCGGGTTTTTGAAAAAATTTTGAACTCGAACCGAACCTGAACCCCGTTTATAAAATTTTCAAAACCCCGAACCGAACCCGGGAATTTTATTTGAACGCTGGTTCAACCGGGTTCAGTGAATTGTTCAAATTAATATAAGATATTTGTATAATTGTAAATACAAATATTAATAATTTACTTGACATTTTATAATATTTTCAAATTTTCAATTAAGTGAAGTGTTAATAAATTTTAAAGAACTTAATTCATTTACTCCATTTTTAAATTTATTCTCAAAGATTCCTATTGGATTGTTAATTTTAAACAATTAAATTTATTTACGCTATTTATTTTTAATTTCTAACTTATTCTCAAAGATTATTAATTAGAGGGAAATGAAAGTGAACAAGTCAAATTAAAAATTAATATATTGGATATTGTTAATTTAAAAAATTTTTTTAAATCTATACATGACTTGACTATGCTTTGTATTTTTAACTATATTTTGCCTATAAATAAAATAAAAAATTTATTTTTTGTACCAAATTTATGTCTAGTATTTTAATTATGATTTAAATATAGAATATATTTTTTTATCAATTCAAAGATTCTTAAACCCGAGCTGAACCCGGAACCAAACCCGGGTTCAAAAATATTTCCCTGAACCGAACCCCCTATTTCTTTAACCTTAAACCGAACCATCCCTGTTTTTAACTAATAAAAATTAAGTTTAAAAAGTGTTTATTTATGGTTAATATATCAATGTTAAAATAAATTAAAAACATGTTACACGCTGAACTGTGGGGTCTATGCAACCTCAAGCTAAACAGTTATAACTCATGAACTAACAAAATAAAAATCAAGTTTGAACATACACTTAACCCAAAAATATAAGCTATTAAAAGATCCAGACAAAAATTTTGAAGGAATTTTAAGTAATAACGTTTTAAAATAACTGGAATCTACATAGCATCACTATGCTATGAAGGGTTGTAGATAAAATAATACTAGAAGCACAAATCTAAGACATAAAATATTTCCAAAATCAGAATCAATGTAGTATTTCTCATCTTCAACCTGTTTTATACATTATTCGTAACTAGTAACAGTATAATTAAAAATATTTTTGTATTTTTATCTTTTCAAATTGTATATTTTATAAATAAGGCTGTAAAAATTTTATTCATAAATCCGAATGTTTAAAGTATCTGATTTAAATGTTAAAAATCCGATTTTTAAATTTTTGTTAAAAAAAGATTTAAATACAATTTTATATTATATGATCATATGTGCAATTATGTTATAATAAATTATGATGTGTAAAACACTAGTCTTTTTCACACTTTTAACTCATTGTTTTGGTCAAGTTTTGTCAAAAAATATACCATAGGTAATCTTTTAGAGGCAACACAAATGGAGATATTGGGTACCCAGTCCTTCCCAGATACTAAGAGTAATAAAAATGATAATTCGTTCATACACTTTGGATTTTATATGTGGAATATATATGATCATATGTGCAATTATGTTATAATAAATTATGATGTGTAAAACACTAGTCTTTTTCACACTTTTAACTCATTGTTTTGGTCAAGTTTTGTCAAAAAATATAACATAGGTAATCTTTTAAAGGCAACACAAATGGAGATATTGGGTGCCCAGTCCTTCCCTACTAAGAGTAATAAAAATGATAATTCGTTCGTTACATTAATATTAGCAAGCTCTCATGTGATATTAAATATAAAAAGTTTCAAAATCAATTTTTTTACTTAATATGGAAATGATTGTATTTTTGTTCTGGAGTGTTTTCTCTACACATTAAAATATGATCCTTGCGATCGTTTTTTGGTTCGTAAAAATTTTTCTTTAAGCGTTTGTTATCATTATAATTGTTTTGCCAAATACTATTAGAACGTGGAGATGGGTAATGTTGATATGGAGGCTTGATAACTACAGTTTTAATAAAATTAGAAAAATTGTTTAATAAAGTGAAATTAATAATTTAGATTTTTATATATAAATTTGACTCTAAATTGCTCTTATTATAAATTTTTTTTAAAAATAGTTATTTCTATTATAATTGCAACTAACATGTAGGATTATTTATGCGATATTTTAATTTTATCTTTTTTGTTGTGTACTTTACTCTATAAGATTTCCAAAAAGTACGTTTATAAAATTGAATTATTCATCATTCATATTATGAATAATATATTATTTGATTTTAAATTTACATTTGATTATTCAATTTTTTAGAGGCCTACTCTAAATACTATATGGAAATTTTAAAATTCATTGTAGTAAGTTCATGGTTTATTTATTTTAAATATCTTTCTGAAGGTATTATCTAAGGACACTTTTCCTTTTTTTTACATAAGTTATTTTTTTTAAATATCAATTAAAAACGAAAATAAATGTTTAAAATTTGTATCGAAAAAATTATTATACATAAAAAATTTGTTGTAATTGGGTTCTATCACTCTTTATTACTTGGATGCATCTCATAAAATTTAATGCACCAGTCTTCAGTGCGATAAAAGGACTATGTCTAAGGAAACAATATTTTATAATTCAAATTATAAATTCGAAAATATATTTAAATCCATGTTCCTATTCTATAACTGATTTCTCGTATTTCCTGTTTCCATTTGAAAACCTTTTATATCTCTTGTACTTAAAAGAAAAGCATAGTTTTTTAAAAAATTATTAACAAATTATACTAGTTTTTAGTTAAATCACACAATTTTTATGTCCGTATATATTTTACTATACTAGGTAAATAAAATAGTTATTAATTTAGGAAATTAATTAATGATTTTTATTTTTAGTCAACAACATAAAGTAAAAGAAAGAAAGAACGAAATAGTTACTATTTTAATAAATACAATATAATAACCAAATCCAACTAATATTACAAGAATTTTTTTATATAAATTATTAAATTTTATAGAATAACTTTCAATATAACCAACCACATCATTTTAATTTGTGGTTATATATTTTATTTTATTGTGATTGATAAATAAGTTATTAATTTAAAGACTAATTATTATAATTTTTATTTTTGTTCAATCAAATATACAATATTAAAAATAAAATACATTTCGCCAAAATTGAACAAAAATGTAGTTTTTCTTTAGTATAAAGAAATAATATTCATTTTAAAATAAAGAAGATAATTTTAAAAGTTATTAGATATTAAAATTCTATTAGCTTAAAAAAGAAGTTTAATCTGTAGAATTGATGTATTCTTTGAAATCCTGGTCATTGGATGTTTTTTATAAACTCGAGCAGTAAAAAATTATTTTATGAACCTGGACTGTAAAAAAATTGAGGGTTTTATAAAATTTTATCCGACATGCCCCGATTTCCCCTAATACCTGATTTATAATTTAAAAGTATATTATACGTTTCATAAATTGAATAGTTAATCAAATATAAACTTTTTTCATCATAACAATAGTCATTTCTGGCATTGGATGAAGAACTAGAATCTCTATTGTAATAATCGTTAATTTGACAATATTCCAATCCCATATATTTATCGGTATTGCAAAATGACATGGGCCGAGATATGTCCTCTATCAATTATAGAATAATTGTTTAAAAATTGATATGATTTCAAATATTGAATATACTTATAAATATAATAACAGTTATCCTTAATATGATCTTCATCAGGCCTAATTTTTTTTGGCCTGGCAAGTAAAAAAATCAAAATTTTAATTTATTTATTCCGAAAAACCCAGTCCGAAATTAAAATAAAGTCCGTCTGGCCTGAAATTATTTAAATAAAGAAAAATTTAAAATTTTTTTAATTATAAAAATATTATACAAATAAAAGATATTGGTGGCCTTGTTTCTGCAAAAAATTTTATATATCAATCAATTTCACAAAATTGATTATATTAAAAATTAAGCCTGGCCCGATTTTTTAAAAAAAATATTAGACCCGACCCAACCTAATTTTTCTAAAAAATAGGCACGGCCTGAAGCTCGCTCGGGGCAGATTAACAATCCTTGAACATCTGTTTAGTTGGTTTATAAATCATCAGAATATAACTTTTTATGCTACCCTCTTCTATGCTTTCTTCATGACCTATCGGGGGTTTAGAATGATGATTTAGCACTCAATTTTTTATTAGCTTTTATTAACAACAGTTCAGTGAACTGTAATGTTTATTATTTTTTTATTTAAATACACATTTAAAAATGGATAATGATATATTGTGGGATTTGAAATGAAATATAGAAAGTTTTAAGTTGCTTTTTAAATACTAATATAATATATTATTTCAATATATTACAAAAATAGCGCAGTCAATTAAACCTTAACCGACTCAAAACAGCGATATAAAGACTAACAATTTTAAAACATAATCATTTATTAATACCTAAACAAGAAAAATCACTCTTAGAACAATAGGATGTGATACAAAATACTTGTAAATTTATGTGAACCTGATAGTCCGGGGGAAAAAGGTATTAAAAATACATAATATTTTAATCAAATTTTTTCATCCCAAACCTAACATTATTGTAGAGAGATATAATTTTTTCAGTATAATCAAGAAAATGATGTAATATTAATAGACTATATAAAAAACCTTCGAAAATTATCAACGACTTGTGATTTTGGAGAATGGAGAATGCTTTAAGAGATAAATTTATATTTTGACTAAAAATCTTAAAATATTACAAGGATTATAATCCGAAGATAATTTAGAATATAAATAAACAGCTATAAATAACACAAAAAGAAGAAATTACAATTGATCAGCTAGAAGATGAACAAGATAATATAAATGTAAAATAAAAGTTAATAATGATGATAATAATAAATAATCAAAACAATATAACTACATTAATACGATCTGCAAAAAACGAAATTCCTGCAATTTCTGCGGCGGATACCATAAAAGGGAAATTGTCCTTTCAAGATTGTCACTTGTTATAATACAACAAAATTAGGCACATAGTAGAAGAAATAGCGAATTTTATTAAAAATGCAACAAATGAATATAATTCAGAATTTTGGGTGAATAGATATCAGAATGGAATTAGATACTGGAGCTGTGGTAAGCATAATAAACGAAAAAAATTGGAAAACCAAACTTAATCGTCCTATATTAACAACCTTCATGCTAAAATTTAATAGATATTGCTCGAGTTTGTAGAAAAGAAATGTGAATGTTATTGTAATACAACAAGTGAATATAATCTGGTTATTATTATAGAATATCTATAATTATACTGGGAGAATTAATTTAATAATGTCCTTCAGGAGTGGGCAGTATTGTAATATTGTATCTTAAATACAAGATATAGAATTTTGTATATGTTCATTTTCAACATATTTCCTTTAGATTTTCACATGATTTATGTACATTATCTATTTATCACCCTTTCTTTCAATTTAATAATTATAATGTTATTTTTGGTGTCAAAAAAGTACCCTAATGATTCAAGTTCAATTCAAATCCCAGGTGTTGGCCAGAATCTATCAAGAAAATCAAATTAATCTGAAAAAAGTTATCCATGAAAGGCTAAGATTGTTTTAAAAATTATGGTATAAGGGTCGAGAGTGGTAGGAGTAGAGTGTAAAAGATAATGCTGCTTTATGAATTGGGACAAAAGGGATTCAGCAATTGGAAAAATGCGCTAGCTGCAAAAAAGGGACTGCTAAAACATTAAAGTTCATTTAAATTCATTAACAATTATAAAAATCTTAATATAAATAAGAACCTGAGATAACAACAGTTTTGGTAAGCCAACAAATTAATAGTAATAGTTAGTGTTGCGTAATCGGCTAATTTTAGCCGACTACAAAACGGCTTAGCCGAGATTTTAGGTGAAAAAGTCGGCTAAGCCTAATTAGGTTTAGCCTAAAAATCGGGTAAAACTAAATTAGTGAAAAATTCTGCATCGGCTAATCATCCGTCAGCGTTCCGCAAGATATGCCTAGCATTAATTATTATTTATTTATTTTAGTAAAATAATTTATTTTATTTATATTTAGTGTAAATATTTTATTATTATCAACAAATAAACATGATATGGTTTAATATTTTTTATTTATATTATTAAATTTATTTATTTGATGTTTTTTTAATAAAAAAATGATATGTTGCTAATTGCTATTGTAATTATATTTTTGTTACAATTTATTAGTGATTTTCACGCCTAAAATTTTAAGCAAAAAAAAAATTTTTTAAAGTTCAAAAAGATAATTCAACATATTTTGATTTGATAAGAATTTTAAATCTTCCTTGCAGACTTCCATGTACTAATTGTATTCCGCTTTTTTTCACAAAAATCATTAAATTCTTTACTACTGAATTGTGGCCCGCTATCAGAAACTATTATATTTTGAGAAATCTGAATCTGACAAAGATATTCCATAATGTTTTTATCGTGCTTTCTGTGGTTGTACTAGTCATAGGGAAATCTAGCCAGCGTCTGCTAGCATGTATCATTAGCACCAATAATGATTTTGAAATGTCCAGAATAATAAGTATGTACTTGGTACCATACTTTTGGTAGTTTTAAAGAATTTTGAATTGATGTCTTTTGTGGCAATCATTCTAATATGTCCTTGATGTATCATGGCATACAGATTGCTTCAGTATTGTTGTGATATCATTTTAGTTCGCCATGGTAAACAACCTTTCTCTATTCGGCTATATTTCTTTAGGCCCATATCATAGTTTATTAGCCATCCATCTATTGTATGCTTGTATACTTTAGAAAGTAAATCATCTTTGTTTTTCTTTGATTATTTGATCTAGAGTTTCTCCTTTTGATATTGTGTTCCCCTGTATAGGAAAAAATTAAAATAGTATGTTAGCATTGGGTATTTATAGGCTACTCTTGAATTATATTTCGTAATGGTAATCTGATAATAATAAAGTTCATCTTTGTATTCTGGCATAGGATGTTGTCAGAGTTGGGCAGTACTACGAATACTTGTATCTAAGATACAAGATTCTTTTGTGTCTTGTACTCAGTATCTTTTTGACATTTTTAATAAGATACTAATATCTGTATCTAAGATCCTTTATTCTGAAATTTTTGTATCTTTTTCATTTTCTTGGCAAAAGATAGATTCTTTTTAATATGTTTAATAAATTTACAGATCATAGATTATAACCTTATTTTATTCGTGGAATCTTGTATTAATTTCCTTTACTTCCGCCATTAAATATATTGACAACCAAAATTAGCTAGAACAACTGATAGATAAAAAAATAACAACATCCAAATCTTAAAATTTAAGATGGAAATTTTTTTAAAATAATTCAAGTCAAAAAGCTGAATGTCAAACCTGTACAAATAAAAAAATGATAAAGAATTCAATAAACTCCACAAAATTTGTTAAAAGTTTATTATATATATGATAATTTTATCTTATAATATAATTATATATATATTTTTTAAAGACGCCATTTAGGCATTTATACCCAATATAAGTTGTATCTAAAAGAGCTCAAAAGAAAAACAAAAAATTATACCTCTATAAAAAATGTTTCAACTCAGTATGTCAGCTTCATAAAATGCCATTAATATAATAAAACTAATAATTACACAAAATAAAATTGATAAGTTGATATGTACAATTATTGTCAAGGGTTTCAAGCCTATGAACAGCCTGAATTTATTACAATGATGAAAAGTTATATAATTTATATAGGGAAAACTGACCTACCTAGGTAAACGGAATAGCCATAAAATGGAGAAGAAGAAGAATAGATAGATATTAATAAGATATTCTTAGTAATGTTGGATCATTTAAAATATTTTCAAGATGTTTTCAGAGAAGAATAGAGGAATTTATTGAGAAAGTATAAGCACTTTAAAAAGTATTTTAAAGGCTCAATCAAATATCTGCACCACGACAGATTTGTGGTTTACAAAAACCCGTAGTTTTATGGGAATAACAACTCCCGGGCAATATATTATTTAAAGAACACGAGACATTGAAAGATAATCAATAGCTTAGGCATGTAGAAGAATGTCTGGAACACATTCATTTGATATAATTTACAAATACAGTCTATAGAGAATGTGGGATTTCTGATAAACTAAATGATACTTTAAAGGATAATGTATCCTGTCAAGTTATTTGGTGTAAAATTAAATAATCATGACTGATTTTTAGGATGAGAATGATCTAAATATGGTTAGTATAGAATTTTTTTTTAAATTTTTATCTTTAGATGAAATAAATAAAGTAACCAGACACATCAGGTATGTCTGCCACACTTTATCATAGCCATCAAACATCAAAAATAGTCTTTTTGCACTATAAACTCAAAAAATGTACAAAATTATGGAATGCATTAGGAAGGTTCTAATCTTGAGAAAGTATAAGGGAGATAACACGTGGTAATCAGCGGAAAGTTCCATGATAACCAGGTGTTAAATTTATCTTGAAACAATTTATGTCCCATTTTTAGAGAAGGAGATATTGTAAGGTTTTAAGATCTGTCAATTGCATTAGACAAATTACAAGGGTAGAGTAGTACATTTTATGGAAAATTAGTGCCAAGTTTTATTTATTTTAAATCTTTTTAAATAACGCCAATTTTTTTATTTATACTTTAAATAAAAGAATTTTAAATATGGTATCCGAATTATGGAAATATTTTACAAAAGGCAAAGATAATTTTGAAAAATGCGTTATCTGAAAAATCATCTGAGTCTGCCTACAGTACGGCAAGAGATATAGATAGTCCATATCGTAGAAGCTTATTCCCAGAAAATCTGGAGGCTGTCATATTTATTTTAAAAATCTAATATATTATAATTTTATATATTAAATATTACAATTTTATGATTCATACCAACATAAAATGGATATATTATTAAATATATATTTTTTATTTTAGTCTTAATTGTAGAAATAAAAAAATTAAATTAAATTAAATTCATAATTCGATTTTTTGCATAAAAAATATTGATTAAATAATTACATTTGGTTCAAACGGGGGCGATTAAAAATCAGTATAAATATCAGATCGGTGTCGGATCGGTTTTGAAGCAATAATCAGATAGGGTCGGTGAAAAATATGTGGATCGGCACAGCCCTACAATAATGCAAACATACTCAATTACGAGACGTAATGCTAGCCCACATAAGGATCATATGAATCCATTATAGGGCTGTGCCGAAATTAAATATCGGATCGGATAGGCGCCGATATTTAGCGTTTTCCCAAAATATTAAATTGGGCCGATATTTGTAAAAAACCGATCCGATCTTTTTTTTTCTTTTTGTTATTTTATTTTATTTAATGTATATTTATTTTACATTATAATATTTTCAAAATATTTTTTTTTAAACAATGCAAATGCACAAAACCCCCTAAATTTAATTTATTTAAATAGATTTATAGTATTTTAAAAGTTTTTTTATAAAAATAGAAAGGAACACCCAAAGTTTTATTTATCTTAATCTTCTTAAAGAATAACGCCAATTTTATTATTTATACTTTAAATAAAATATTTTTTTAAATATGGTATTTGAATTATGGAAATACTTACAAAAGACAAAGATAATTTTGTAAAATGCGTTATTTGCGGAATTCTAATTACATGAGGAGGAATAATAAAAGATTCATTAATTCGATTTTGCATAAGAAATATTAATTTCTTAATTACATTTGGTTCAAAGGGGGGTGGTGAAAAATCAGTGTAAATATCGGATCGAGTTTGAACCAATATCGTAAAATATCGGATAGGATCGATGAAAAATATGGACCGGCACATCCCCAATCCATTATCATGTCAGTCTTAAATTTAAAAAAAATATTTGCCCCTTTTAAACATAGTAAAATATCTTTGGGTTTTGTCTGGGGTATTTATGCTTAATTACCATCTTTTATATTAATTGTAGCTGAATACTAATATTAGTGGGAGAACTATCATTATTATTTAATACCTGATGCATTGTCTTTTTTCTTCGGAATTTTGTAAATTTCCTAAAATATCAAAATAAGTTAGTAATTAACTTTTTATAAAAAAACTTTGATATTGTTCCATTCTTCCAATACTTTTTGAGATTCCGTGGTTAATTTTTCGATGTCAACGCTTTGTTGTTGTAAGGAATGTGGCATCGAGGCCCACTTTTCTAATACTTTTGGTATTTTGGATTTTTCTAATGACTCTTTGGTAGTTATAGGAAGCTTTAGTAAAACTTCCAAGATCTAAAATGACAACATAAATGATATAGTATGCAATTTTCAAAATAATATACCAACCTTGAAACTTAGAACAATGTTTTCTTCAAATTCTTCATAACTAGAGTCTTTTGGATAAATTACTCTATCAATATCAGGGATGGAGGCCATCCAGGTCCACATTAAATTAAGACCTTGAAGATTTATAAATAAGGTCAAAATATCCAGCCTTGAAAACTAATTAACACATGAATTAATTTCATAATAATGGAAATACTACCTTCAATAATTTTAATAATTTAATCTTAAATAAAGGCTTTTCGGTCCTAATCATCAGTCTACAAAATTTTAACATGTTTTCCGAATTTTGTAATCCAAAGTTCTGAGCATTTCCCTCCGAGATTTTAATATCAGAGTCATCGGTGATATTTGATATTTCTTTATTTATAATTTTATAAATAAATGGTTCCAAATTTTTTATTTACTAAAAAGATCCTCAATTTCTTCTTCTAAATAAGGATCCTCAGAAAATATTTGATTTCTTTTGGTAATCGTGTTCGTTATGGGGTTATCATCATTGTTATCATTTACAGGAATGTAGCTATTATTTAAAAGAGGTGAAACAGTAGTAGCTGGCAAATAATTTTTATCAATATATCCTCTGCAATTGGCTGAACTACAGAAACATTTTTGAGGTTCACGACTTTACATACCATGTGACAATATATTGAGTAGCGTAAAATATAAAGATTTGATTATTTTATAATATATATTAAAGGTACCGGAGCACCTTTCTATAAATATTGATATAAGAATGATTTAATGTAATAAACTTCCTTCCATCTCTTATATAATTGAGGTCTGCTTCTTAAAAGTGCAGTCAATATCAATTTTAATGCTTTTTGTTAAATGTTTATTTTAATCCCATTACAGATAATTTGGTTTATTAATTTTAAGCAAATAAATAATAATTAATTCAATAAAATCATAAATAATGACCAGTAATAGAAAAAAATATCACACTCACTAATATTTTTACTCGTTACACACAGCATCCTTTCATAGCCGTCCTTATTAATACTTTTAATTCCAACCATCGTTTATACTTTTAATTCCAATCTACAGGTTCAGAGCCCTAACCCAATATCTCACTAGATCAGGAACGCAGACTGAGGTTACTAGGGATCATCCCTCTTGAATTTGACTTCTTATAAATGTATGCGAAATAGGGGCTATTATGGGTGAGGTATGTATGGTGCTCCAATTTTACAAATAGAATATCTCAATTATTCAAACATACATATTATTAATGAATATCAGTTCGATTATTTTATTCGATTCATTCATACGATAACTTTTTTTCTGTTCAAGTTTCTTTATTTGAGTAAATATAACTAATATAATATTATAAAAGAAATTTCTTTTTCTAAGACAAAATTGATAAAGGCGATTAATATAAAAATATAATGGGTAGGATAAGGAAAAAGGTATAAGGAGGCACGCGATAGAAGAAATATAACTTAGATAGTGTAAATGAATAATGGTAGTAGCAAACCCTTATTGTAAAAAGGAAGATTCCCTAGACTGATTCAATCTTTTCGCAAATCTGTCTCCCTAAATCTTTAAAAAAGAATTGAGCTTTGCTGCCGAAAATAGTAAGAATGGAGCAGGCGATGTGCATGAATGAGTAAAAAAGATCGATGGAGCTGTATTTAATGATTATGCGGGCTTCCGCAAGATCAAGAGCATCGATGTTGTGGTTGGATGGCACATTCAGAAGCTGACTCTTTGACCAAAGAATTCAGAAAGAGATTTTATGGATTTCAAATGATTATAATGAATCTGGAAATTTGAAAATTGAAGTGGATTAAAGAGCGTATAGAATTAGGAATATAATAAAAGTTTTTGAGAAGAAAAAAAGCTTGATGAGGAGAAAGATGTTTTTAAATGAAGTAGGCTAGATGAAACACTTGCGAAGTGATTGATGGATTCTAAACCACCAACTAGGATCCTAGAGGAGTAAGGGATGAGAGTTCGATTGTGTGAAAGTTATGGGTGAATGAAATGGAAAAGTATATTGAGTAGATTTCGATTTTCTGCTAGTTAAGTGAAATTCCAATTGTTTGGAATAATAGCTAGTCTTTGCAACCTTTTTGGGAAGGGAAAAATTTTCCATTGTCGATCCAGGTATGAAATAGAAGATTATAAACGGCGGAAATGTTTTTAACCATTTCATTAATTCCTATGCAGAAAAGTGACGAACCCAAAGTATCGCCTTGTTAGATCCCTTCTGATGATGAAAGCAAATAATTGTTGAATTGGAGAAGAGATGGTAAGAAATAACAGGAGTGGGAAAATTGAGAAAAGGTTGGAAGTGAATGGTATATTTGTGGAAGAAAATGAGATAGGTGATGGAGTTGAAAACATTAGGAAAGCCCATTTGACGAGGATTTCGTCACTTGAGTTGCTTTGGAGACAGATACGACAGCGTGTGCGGCTATTTCGCAACCACTATTGATGCCAATACCAAGTTGGTAGATTGCTAAAATTGGTGTCTTTAATTTTGGAAGATGAGTTTATCAACAACACGGCGAAATACGTTTCTAATTGCTATTGGTCGAATGTATTTATTTGGCTTTTCGAGTGCTATTATAGCGTCGAATAGAAGTGGTCTGATGGATCCGGGAACGAATCCATGCGATATTTTATTACATAGTGTTATCAAATTTTAAGGATTGATATCTGACTGAGATCCTGAATAAAAAAGGACTGAACCCATTATAGTATGATGAAGAGTCGTGGTAAACGAATAATTATAAAAAAAATTTCATTCATTACCATTATAAAAATTATCATAACTACAAATTTTATGACTTTATTTTTAAAATATAACAAATATTGATTGCATGTACAGAAATCAGAATACAAAAGTTTAGTATAAAAATGTATATTATCTCCACTCCACTAAAAGCCATCTGAAAATGAATAAGCAACATCAATAATAATATAATACTATTAAGTTGTAATTTAGATAATTAAAGCAGTAGATCCATCCCTACATAAAAAAATTAAAAGCAAGGAATTTTCTAAGCCTATAATTATAACAAAATTTTATACGAAAATATTAACATTTAAAAATATCATTACTAGAATATTTTTTTTACTATTAGAAAAATATTCCAATGTAATCTAAAATATTAGAATATTCTTAGGAACACTAGGTACATGTCATTTTTTCGGTATGTTATTTTCTTTCTTCTAAAACGGTGTTCACCATAATTTTGCTCAACACCGGCAAAACGTCCTTGATCACATTATCCTATTCATATAGCCATCTCTGCCCCGACTTATAACTGCTTGTTTTCGCCAAGTACTCCCACCTCGACATCCTATACCTGTGGCAGTTCATGGTCAAAGTCCTTTACCATTTGGATGGGCATAATTGTAGCATCATACAATACAGTACTGGTGTCGTTTTCTATAAGTTCTATTACTTTCTATGCTGGCCGGTTACTTTGAGGTCGATTTATCCGTCTAAAAATTAAAACTTAGGCAAGCCCTCTGCAACCTACATAAAACCTCCACTTCTGCCAATTCGTTGGCAGATTCCCAATCGATTAAATTTCTAAATGATATAATAAAATCATAGTCCCCTCTAATTATTTCCTCTCTTTTCGATTTTTATGGACTGAAACATAGCCAGGGTTGAAGGCATTTTTTTCAAATAAACTATTTTAATTAAATCCAAATAATAACCATAATGCTGCGCCGAATGTATTATCACAAATAGAAAACAATAAAAACATTACGGCTCATGAAACGCGCAAAAAATTTTAATAAAATTGGTAAAAAATTAAATTATTTGATAATTGCAATTTGACAAACACAATTTATGAATGGGACTTGGAAAATATTAATTTTAAAAAAAATAATCGATTGACAATTAAATTTTAACTAAGTTTAACAACAATTTTATTATAAAATATAAAGAGTTGAAAATCACATCTAAATTTCTAGCGTAGTAAAAATATAAATGAACCGCAAAATAGTTTTAACTGGGGGTTTGAACCGACCCGGAGAAGAAAAGAAAAAAATTTGAACCCGAATCGAAACTGAACCCTGTTTATAAAATTTTCGAAACCCTGAACCGAACCCGGAAATTTTATTTGAGCCCGGGTTCAACCGGGTTCAGTGTATTGTTCAAATTAATATAAGATATTTGTATAATTGTAAATATAAATATTACTAATTTACTTGACATTTTATAATATTTTTAAATTTCCAATTAAGTGTTAATAAATTTTAAAGAACTTAATTCATTTACGCCATTTATTTTTAATTTTAAACTTATTCTCAAAAATTATAAGGAAAATGAAAATGAACAGGTCAAAGTAAAAATTATTATATTGGATATTGTTAATTTAAAGAAATACGTCTAAATAAATTTTTTTAAATCTATACATGACTATGCTTTGTATTTATAATTATATTTTGCCTAAATAAAAAAAAAATTTTATACCCAAATTTATGTCTAGTTTTTTAATTATGATTTAAATATAATATTTTTTTTATCAATTCAAAAATTCTTAATAGAGCTGAACCCGGAACCAAACCCGGGTTCAAAAATATTTCCCTGAACCAAACCCACCTATTTTTTTTAACCTCAAACCGAACCAAATCCGAGTAAAATTTTGCCGGGTTCCGCATCCCTGGTTTTAAGGTTAAAATTATACATTGATTTTGCAGACCTCTATTATCATATCCATAGAAGTGAAATTTATATTTTGAAAATAGTTTCAATCGATGCCGTAGGAAATTGTAAAATATAAAATAAATAAATCAACATTATAAAAAATATACCCATATCTTTGTGATTGATAATCGAAAGTCAATTCAGAATACTTAGGAATACGTTTTTTGGAGAAAATACCAATTCTTAATTTGCCATTAACGGTCCACTATAATAATATTATAAATTAATGATTAGGTAAAATTAAGGCGAATGTAAGACTGAATCTAAGTATAAGGCTCTACGCTTACTGTGAGTTATTTTAACGGTATATTTTAATGAAACATCCATTATCAATAAATAAAATCTGGATGGCTATTGCATAAACTATTTACATTTTTTTAGATAAAACAGTTGAATGGTAAGGTGAAAATTTAAAGTTGAAGAAAATTTAAAGTTGAAGTAAATTAGACGTGATATTTTTTGCAATATCTATATAATTAACCTTACACATTACCAAAATTTTGAAAATTGGAAAAGATGGCAAAAAATAAAAATGTAAAAAAAATATCATATGGCACAGAAAAAAAACTGTAATGCTCAGAATTTTTCAGAAGAAATATACTAAATAGCTCAGAAATTTTTGCTATAAAAGTATTATATTTTCAAATCAAAATTAATTAAATAAATTATTGAGATTTATTAATAATCCGTGTTCTAATGTCTAAGTCATGGCGAATTGGGGGAGGGGGAAGGGTTACAATTCTAAAATAATATCTTGACATCAAATGAAAGCTGATAAAGATATATTGAATACATTGATACTCAACACTTTGTTATCAGGGTAAGTGTTGGGGGTGAAAGGCGGTGAGGGGTGGGTAAAAAAATCTCGAGATAATATGTCGGGTGTTATATTTGATTAATTAAATAACATATATATTTATTAATAAATAATTGAACCTGTCGTTGACCATGTATTTAATTTACTTTATGTAAAAGAAATAAACACTATGGAAACGAAGAAAAAGTTTGTAATTGTCCTAGTTTTTGTTCAATTTATTACTAGTTTTCGTTTATTCTAAAATGTTATAAAATAAATTTGAACGCCAATCCACAATAATGCTTATTGCTGATTGGTAGAATTTGAAAATAAGGCAAAATCATAAATAATAAATAAGGATTATTATATTTTTAATAACTTATTTTTTTAGGATTTAATTCTATTTTTTTAGACGTAAAAACAAATTCTAAATATTCTATTTTTTTTATAAAAACAAATTCTTAATTTCAATGTATAAATTTCTTAATTTTTCGGTAGTGTAATACAAAATTAATAAAAATAAACTTTCAAAAATATTCAAGTGTCATTATTGTTTTGTTTAAGTGTTAGAGTACGAAGTATTAATATATATCTGAGTAAGTTAGAGAACTTAGAAAGTGATGCTCGCGACTAGCGGATCTGAATTGATTAATTCGGTTTTGAAAGGTAAAAAGAAATTTTTTTATATAAATTTAAAATATATGAATTTTTACCTTAGTATTTGTGATCTCATAAAAAATAAAATAATTGAGGTTTAACTTTGAAGCCAACTCTCCTTGATTCAGCTCAGATGTCATAGACTCTAATGAAAGTTTACACATCAAAAATAAAATAATTGAAGAATTTAAACTTGCCTGTTCTTTGGATATACTGAAATAAATAGTGTTTACTTTGGTGTTCAGCAAATATTAAAAATATTATCTAAATAAAATTTGTTGAATTTTTTAATTAATAAATGAACTTTGTGATGCACATATCAGTTTTTTTTGTTGGTGAAATTTTTTTCTCCTTTATCCTGGTATGTGTTATGTTCATTTTTTTCCTCCAATGGATAACCCTTTGATAATTTAATTGTTTTTAATCTCAGATGTTATTTCTATTTTTTTCTCCAAGTTTTTATGCATCAAATTTATTAATTGCCTTAATTAAATAATTGATAGTTTTTTTTCAACAATGATTATATCCGTATTAAAAAATCAATAAAATAAATAATTTTTTATTTAAATTGTTATTTTATAAAATTTGTAAAATAAAATCCGTTCTGGTATTTAATACTAGCATACCATCATAATCACCTTTGATTAATTTTGATAACAAAGAAGGCCAACATGAAAATTCCGCAATTCATGAAATAAATCCGTGATAGTTTTTTAATAAAAATGAATTACACGTTTCAACCAGGGGTCATTGACCGTTTCACTTAACTTTATTGATGATAGCTCAACAGACGATAGCATAACAATTATTCTCATAATATTAATACTACTCACCATGAATATTATCTAGGAAATTCTTATTAGCTGATGACTGTCTTTACAAGCTAGTGATCAATCCAACGATTACGTCCGTATAACCATTTAGCCATACATTTGAAAAACAATATACTCTGGTCATTTACCTTTCCATCTAATTTTATTGATGATAGTGAGACAAATATTTTATTGACGCCGAAAAACGATATCATAGTAATTATTCTCTTAATATCAATATTACTCACAATGAATATCATTTGGAAAAATCCTCTGAATATCTATACTACTCACAGTGAATATGATTTGGAAAAATCCTCTTCTTTGTTTACTTATTTAATAATTTGTAATATCTTATTTATAATATTGTTTAACAATTTAATATATATTATACAAAATTTTTAGGGAATGTCACGTGCCCATAAAGGTGTGGCATGTCCTAGTTTTTGTTCAATTTATTACTAGTTTTCGTTTATAGTAAAAAGTTATATTTTTATTAATTGAACGCCAATCATGCTTATTGTTAATTGTTAGAATTTGAAAACAAAGCATAATCATAAATAATAAATAAGGATTATTATATTTTTGGGAACTTATTTTTTTATGATTTATCATTCTTTGATTTTGGTCAATTCTATTTTTTTACAAAAAACAAATTCTTAACATTCTATTTTTTTTTATAAAAACAAATTCTTAATTTCAATGTATAAAGATTTCTTAATTTTTCGGTAGTATAATACAAAATTAATAAAAATAAACTTTCAAAAATATTCATAGGTGTTAGAGTACAAAGTATAAATTAATTGTGTAAGTGAGATTAAGTTAGAGAAAGTAATATTTTTAAATATTCACGATGATTATAAAATTTATATACCCAATTAATGAAGTAAATATTAATAAATGATCACTAATGGATATAATCAACAATTGTTAAAAGATCGCTATTCAATTATTCTTCTGCAAGATTTATAAAATATTGAAATATATTAAATTACTCTTCTGCAAATTTATAAAATATTGAAATATATGCAAATTATTCTTCTGTAAGCTTTATAAATTATGTTATGAAATATATTATATGAAATAAAATTTATTGGAGCAAAAATTAGTAAATTAAAGTGATATAAAGATAGAAATTCCCAAATAATAAAAGATAATCGAATTGAATAATATGAATAAACTTAGAGTCAATATTACATTTCGTTATTAAGATTTTTTTTGGAATACATATAAATAAATAAGAATCTTTTTAATATTAGGATAGATTCCTTATATTACTATTTAACAATATATGGTATCAGGGTAGGTGTGGGGAGAGGAGAGTAACTTTTTTTAACATAATATCTTGTCATGGGTATCAAATATGTTGTAAATGAAAGCGTTCGTGAGCGAAGTTCGTTTTTTTTAAAAATAATGAACGGGGTTCTTTTTACTTTTGACGAACTTTGAACGTAAAAGCGTTCTTTTTTTATGATAAACGCGTCCGTTTTTTAGGTTCGCTCAATTTTAGAAAATCATATTTTTATTCATTTTAAATTAAAAATATTAATTCCAATTTTTTAAGAAAAAAGGATTATATTTAATCAGCTGTTTCTTTTATCACATTTGAATATTTTTAACCAGCTACTATTTCTGTCTTTAGTTTAATTTGAATATTATTATTTATTTATAAATTGTAAGCATAGATGTTATTTCATCATCTGATTGACCATGGCCAAAACATAATAAATACTTTACAGTAACATAATATATTCAATTAACTAATTCTATCTTTACTAAATGTAGCATGCGTCCAAAAAGTATATTATCAGTTTCAAAATCTTCAATTTATAATTTAAAAAAATACTTGTAAAAGATATAAAGTAAAAAACATATATTATAGAGACCGGCAGGGCAGGGATTTTAATTTTTTTAAATATACCCAAGCCGAGCTTGAATTTTTTTCTTAAAATACCCGCAGCGGGCCGTATATTTTAAATCGACATTAGCTATAAAAATTAAAAATAAATAAAATATATTTTAAAAAAAATCGGGCCGGGCCGTGCAATTGGTACATCTGCAGGTTTCTGATATCAGGGGCCCCTACAACGGGGGGGGGGGGGTCCGAAGCAACTGCTTCAGTAAATTTGAGTGGGGGTACTTTTTTTTACATCCATCATGATCATGTGATTTCTGGTTTATAAATGTAACAATAAGAGACCCCCCCCACTTAATATTTAATTTAATATATTGACGGAAATTTTGGTCGATGTTTAGTAAATTTGTTATCCGAAATTTCTTGTCATAAATTATTTTTCCAATTTTTAAATATGCCTAAAAATATTAACCAATATTGACAATAGCAAAGTTCTTAGAAATTGGATTACTTATAGTATTAAAATGTATAAAGTTTTTTGCTTAACATGTCTCTTATTTGGTGGTCCACACGCAAATTCAAAATGCACATGTGAAGGTCTAGATAAATGGCAAAATATTAATCGTGATATTATTCTGCATGAATCTTCATAGGCACATATGATGGCAGATTATGGAAGGCTTTCTCATAATAAAAATTCGATATTAAAATTTATAACACCTCAGAAAGAATGTGTAGATAATAACCGTTCTATTATAAGAATTATAATAAGATGTTTAGATTATTTAATATCTCGTAACCAAGCCTTCTGGGGAAACAGGCAACAAGAAGGCAATATGATGGCCCTTATTAAGCTTATTGCAGATTCTGAACCTATACTATAAATGTATATACAGCAAAATGAAGAAAGAAAAAAGGATAAAAAAAATAAGGGATTAAAAACGAAATTATATTCAAACCTATTATCATATAATAACATAAACATTCTCATTGAAACCATGAAAAATAAAAAAATTCAAAATGAGATTACATTTAACAGGTGCTTTTCAATCATAGTTGATGGCACTGTTTCGAAATCAGAAGCAATAGCTTTGATAGTAAGATATGTTGAAAATAGTGAGACGCCGAAGCCTGTTGAAAGACTGATTGACATATATTGTACGGGAAATACCACAGGTCTCGATATAAAGCATAATATAATATCCAAACTTGGCTCGATGAATTTACCCCTTGAATATCTAGTTGGGCAAAGTTATGATGGCGCCTCAAACATGAGTGGAAGAATCAATGGTGTGCAAGCCTTGATTAGAGCAGAGGCGCCAAAGGCAGCTTTTATTTGGTGTTATTGTCATCGATTAAATTTAATCGTTGTTCAATTATGCCAATCAATTAAAGAACTTCGAAATGTTCTAGGAATACTAGATGAGATTTATGTCTATTTTAATGGTGTAAAAAGATATGAGGTACTCAAAAAATTTCAGTGTAATGATCTGAAAAAATCTCAACGATTTCTACGCGTCAAGAATACCACTCGGTAATAGTTGCTTATTTATTTAAATTTTAAATGTTTTTTTTATTTAGAAGATGGCTATCGTCATATAAAGCTATTGTAAATTTTTTTCAACTTTATGATGCCTTGAGGGCAGCTTTAACAAATATAAAGGATTCTGAAGATCCTGCCACTTCCACTATGGCTAGTGCGATAGTCTTTAGAATAGAAAAATTTGATTTTATTTTATCACTTTGTGTTTTGGATAATATATTGTTTATAACAAGTTAGGCTTATACAAAATTGCAAACCATTTCGAAGGATATAGGGTATGCAATAAATCAAATTCAATTGACAAAAGATTGCTGATTAATTTGAGAAGTATAATATAAATTATTGTCTTAATTATTTTTTAATCTAATAGATAATAACACTGAATTTTTTGATGTTTTTTCAAAGGCGCAAGATTTTATCAAGGAGAGAAATCTACATTTTGATTTTTAAAGTTCTAGACTTCAAACATTACAATCCAAAAAGGAGAGGTATATATACTTTCATCATTAAATATAGAAATTTTTTTAGCTTTAAAATAGGTGTGTTTTATGCTGCACTCGATTTAATTATTATGCAGTTTAACGAAAGATTTAATGATGATTCCATGAAATTTTTACATCAAATATCATTTTTTACGCCAAAGGGAATGGCAGAAAAATATATTATTCTGTGAATTTTACAATTTAAATTCAAGTCAAATTTTCGAAATGTTGAAGTTTAGAAATATTTATAAGATGGCCAAAATGGGGAATGTATTATTACTCATGACCTAGAGGTTCAAGAATCTAAAGATTTGTCAGATTCTAAGAATTGTAAATTTATTTAATTAAAATATTTTTACCAATACATTATTTAGCTTCTTCTGATGATGATGATAATTCAGGGACTTACGATTCAGATTGGAAAAACTATTCATTTATTTTACCTTATCGTTTATTTTTAAATTTTTCTGCTTTCCTTAATTTAAAAATTTTATATAAATATTTATTAACCATTCCCACAACCTCATGTACTGCCTAAAGAGTCATGAGTAAAATTAAATTAATTAAAACAAGACTGTGCAGTACCATGAAAGATTCTTTTCTCAATAATTTAACCATATTATCAATGGAAAATTTTTTATTTAAACAATTAAATACTGATGAAATTATATTCTTTCGTTTTCTCTTCCCCTAATTTATCTAAATTATTATATAAATTGTACTATAATGGACTTGTTAGCAATAGGAACGGTGTCGGCATCATCCTCAGCCAAGACCTAACCTCTTCAGTAGTAGAAGTCAACAGGATCTCTGATAGACTAATGAAGATAAAACTCTGCATTGGTCAATCAATAATACACATCCTATCAGTATATGCTCCTCAAACGGGTTGCAAGGAAGAAGAGAAAGATGACTTTAGAGCTATCCTTGATGAAGCTGTAATGGAAATCCCTAAGGATGACCTAGTCATAATTGGTGGTGACTTAAATGCGCATGTGGGGAAAGCAAGAGATAGCTACAAAAGGCATCATGGTGGTTTTGGATACGGAGAAAGAAATGATGAAGGAGAGCACGTACTGAAATTTGCGCAAGCCTTCGACCTTGCCTTAACCAACACCTACTATAGGAAAAAAGACAGTCATTTAATAACATATGAAAGTGGTACTAGGAAAACACAGATAGATTACATGCTAATCTCTCGCAGAAGATTAAAAGATGTAATAGACTGCAAAGTCATCCCAGAAGAAGATATCGCCGCGCAACACAAGCTACTAATCATGGATTTACAAATTTCAAATAAATCCACTCAAAATAAGATAAAACTGGAACCATGCATCAAATGGGGCAAATTAAAAACAATGACAGATGCCTTTGCAATCAATGCAAACATTGAAACAATAAATTGCTCACAAGTCAGTGAAAAAATATGGACAGACCTTTCATCCAGATTAATAGACACTGCAAAATCGACGCTAGGCTTGACAAGAGGAGGCAACAAATCACACAAAGAACTATGGTGGTGGAATCAAGAGGTACAAACCACTATACAGGAGAAAAAAGCCCTTTATAAAATATGGTACAAATCCAAAAATGCAGATGACAAGTCAAGATACAAAAAATCCAAGAGATTAGCTACAAAGGCGGTGGCTAGGGCCAAATCTATGGCATACGATGACATGTACGAAGATCTACATACCAAAGAAGGGCAAAATAAAATATACAGATTAGCCAAACAGCGAGAAAAGAACTCTAGGGATATAAACGGAGCTCCGAAAGTAATCAAAAATAAAGATGGGAAATTGATAATAAAGGAAAAAGAAATAATGAATAGATGGAAAGAATATTTTCAGGAGCTTCTCAACTTTAATTCCCACATATTGCATCTCGACGAACACTCCCCTTGTCAAAACCTTGTGCAACCTATAACAGAACAAGAAATAATCACATGCCTCAAGCATATGAAAAACAACAAAGCTAGGGGTCCAGACGATATTCCAATATAAAGCCTTAAAGCACTAGGAGATGATGGAATACATCTCCTCACAAATCTGTACAATAAAATACTTGGAAATGAAGAGGTCCCCCAAAAATGGAGGCAGAGCTATCTAGTTCCTATCTTCAAAAATAAAGGGGATCCACACAATTGTCAAAATTACAGGGGCATAAAACTAATGTCACACTGTCTAAAACTATACGAAAAAATAATAGAAAAAAGATTAAGAGATATAATAGAAATAGGAGAGACACAGTTTGGCTTTATGCCTGGAAGATCAACAACCGATGCTATCCATGCAATTAGGCAAATGAGTGAAAAATACAGGGAAAAGAACAAAAAGCTACACATGGTCTTTCTCGATCTAGAAAAGGCCTTCGATAGAATCCCAAGAAAACTTATCTGGTGGGCGCTACGCCACAAAAAAGTTCCCGAAAAATATATAAGAATAATAGAGGATATGTATATGGGACATACAACAATGGTTCGTAGCACAACAGGTACTTCAGCAGGCTTCACAATAGCCGAAGGAGTTCATCAAGGGTCGGCTCTCAGCCCACTTCTCTTCATTACAGTAATAGATGTATTAGCACAGTCTATACCTCAAACAGTCCCGTGGAATATGATATTTGCAGATGATATTGTGATACTTGCCGAATCCAAGGATGAAATGAAAGAAAGGTTAGTGAATTGGATAAATATCCTAGAAACGCACGGATTAAAAGTAAATAGAGAAAAGACGGAGTATATGGTGATAGGAGGAGATGAAACGGAGAGTATTGATATAAATGATTGGCAGATATCCGCAATTGAAAGCTGCAAATATTTGGGCTCCACTATACAAACAAACGGCACAATAGAAAAAGAGATAAAGAATAAGATTAATCAAGGGTGGTTAAAGTGGAGATCTTTATCTGGAGTGCTATTTGACAAAAGAATCCCATTCAAATTAAAGGGAAAAATTTACAGTTCCATAGTACAACCAACTATTCTATATAGTTCGGAAACATGGCCAACCAAAGAATCAGACGAGAGAAGTCTACAAACTATGGAGATGAGAATGCTGAGGATGATTGCTGGGGTAACAAGAAAGGATAAGGTGCGCAGTACAAGAATACTAAATAGTTTAAAGGTAGTGCCCATTAAGACTAAGTTAATGGTAAACAGACTTAGGTGGTATGGGCATACAATGAGAAGGCCTATGAACTACATAGGAAATAAAGTTGAAAGATTGGAAGTGATGGGCAAACGTAAAAGAGGAAGGCCAAAACTTCAATGGGGCCATAAAGTTAGAGCCAATATAAAGAAGTATAAAATAGATAAAAGAGATTGTACGAATAACATAAAGTGGAGAGAGATGTTGAAGGAGCTTACCACCAGAAAAGGTGAAAGCTAAAGAGAAAAAAAAAAAAATTAATTTAAAAATAATATTTATAAAGTTATATTTTTTGCATTTTATTTATATTATATATTAAAAATTGATGCAATAAAAATTATTTTTGAAATTTATGGGTGTC
Organism: Gordionus sp. m RMFG-2023; assembly: GCF_954871325.1. Classification (NCBI taxonomy): domain Eukaryota; kingdom Metazoa; phylum Nematomorpha; class Gordioida; order Chordodea; family Parachordodidae; genus Gordionus; species Gordionus sp. m RMFG-2023. The sequence continues at coordinate 28,206,761 of NC_088776.1, forward strand.
ATAATTATCATTTTTTCGAAGGGGGGGATACTTTTCAAGGGGGTACTTTTCATGGGGGTATTCTGCTTCATTCGCTCAAAAAGTGTAGGGGCCACTGTCTGATATACTATATGCATAGATCTAAAATAGTTAATATCTTTATTTATTTTTAATTGATTATTTGAAATTTCGCTATTATTTTAAAGTTTTTATCAAGGGCTATATATTTTAATATTTGAACTCAATTTAAAGTATTATAAATTTATATATTTTATAAATAATTAAATTTTATACTATATATAAAAGCATATATATAGTTATTATTAGTAAGAATTTTTTTTTAACTATAAGAATATTTTTTTACTCACTTAAAACTATTAATTTTAAACATGGCCAATATAAATATTAAATGAATATTATAGATTTTGGTCAAAGAACGTTAAACGCGTTCGATTTTTTTAGAAATGTTTATAACACTAGTATCAAATTAAAGAGATAAATAGATTACATTGATACTCAATAAACAATGTCACCCGGGTACTTGTGGATGGGGGAAGACTAATTTTATATATATATATGCCAATATGGGTATCAAATGAAAGTTAATCCAAAGATCAATTAATGCTCATTGCTCTATGTGTCCAGGTGGGTGTTGGAGGTGGGTAGATAAAAAGTGCATAGTAAAACATAGGTACTAAATGAAATATAATAAAAAGTTAAATTGATTACATTAATACTCATCTCTCCAGGTCCGACTGTGGGGATGGGGGGGGGGTGCTAATAACATTATGTGTAAAAGGAGTATTTGATTATCATTTTCATCAGTTTTAGAAGCAGGTAATTGGGAGGGAGTTGAAAATTTTTGAGTATAATATCTTAACATGGGTATCAAATAAAAGCTAATTAAAGATCAATAGATTATATTGATACTAATCTCTTCAGAGTGGGTATGGTGGGATTGAGGGGAGGTTAAAATAACTTAGTATAGACATAATAGGAGATCTTAAATTGATGCTAATCACTCTACATCTTCAGGGCAAGTGCGGTAGGATTAAAAAGTTCCTGCATAATATTTAGAATAGCATAATATTTCGAAAAAGATCAATTGATTTATGGATAATTATAACTATTATTCGTGGGATGGAGTGGAAAAGTTAAAAAAATCTAACATAATATTTCAATATTGGTATCTTATAAAAACTATTATAAAGATCTACTGATAACATTGTAATTTTTACTGATCATTACACTATGTCTTTAGGGGCATTATGACTTTCTAACATTTCAAACATGGGTATTATGTGAAAGATTCCTGAATCTTTAACTTACTCCATTTTTATTTAGCAAAAACCATATTTACAAATCAAAAGATTCTTTAAAAATAAACCCTCGTAACCTGTAATTTTTATTTTAAGGAACCAGCAAAGATTACTACAATGGTTGGGGGGGGGATTATGCAATATCGTAAATTAGAGGGTGAAGAAGTCATAGGAAATGGAAGAGGGTGAAGAAGTCATAGGAAATGGAAGAGGCCAATATTTTTTTGAAATTTTATTAGGCGATTTAAAGTCATGCAGGGCTAACCGGTAACATTATCAATAAAAAAGTGATCCGGGGTCATTCCATTACAAATCATCCAGTGTTTCAGACGACGATCTCAAAAATAAATGAAATTTGGTAGGTTAGTTAATTATGTTATGAAATAAAATCAAAATTTTATAGCGCCAGCTAAACCAGATCCAAAGTGATCGAGCTATGCATGATTTCATTCCTTAAGCTACGATTACAAATTATATATCATTTTATAGCCCTTAAAATTCAAAAATTCCCATTGTTTTCTTATTTCCGGTAAAAATAAAAAAAATCTACATTGTTGAGAAGGGATTTTATTGGAGGGTTGGGGGGGGGGGGGTAATAATTATTAGGAATGTTTATTACATTTATACTGGTTACAGCGACAGGATATATTTACAAATTATGGCCTCAAGAAATTCTATTAATAAACGCAAAATGGAATATGATAAAGTTAAGAGGTATTTTTTTATAATATTTTGCATATAAAATTATAAAATGTTTATTTTAAAATATAGTATCCTAATAATCGTATGGGCTACTTGCTTACATATAGCCCAAGGGCATCATATTTGTTAGACTTAATGGTTTTTTTTTTATTTTATACTAATACAATAGACATTTTAATTAAATATATTATATAATAATGATTTTTAATATAACGCTATCTATATAATATATTTTAATTTATAAAAATATATAAATAAAATTTAAAAAGAAAAAAGGCTATCGATTTTTTTGATTAAACAGTTAAATATAAAGGTAATAAACATTTCTAAATGTCAACACCCCAAAAAATCCATTCTCGATAATATTAATTTCCGGAAACATTTTTAATTTTTTTGATATTTTCCAATGTATAATTTTAAGGGCTATAAAATGATCTATAATTTGTAACTCTATCTTAAGTATTTAAAAAAAAACAAGATTTAATGAAATCAATCCTAAGCTAGCAATCTAAATTTCGTTTCTAAAATATATAGCCATAGATTAGTGATCTGCATCGGGCCAAATTTATCAAACCCGGTCAGCCAGAAATTTTTATAAAAAAGTTTTATCCGGCCCAGCCCGAACTCGAATTTTTTTTAAAGTTTTGCCGGCCCTTTGAAAAAATTAACCGGCCTGGCCCGAATTTATCTAAATATAGAAATTAATTTTATAATTACTCAAAATAAACGATATTTGTTATATGGGGTCTAGTTTCTATAAATAAAATAAAATATTTTTATTTTACATAAAAAATCAACATAAAATTGATAAATTTAGATATATTTTTAAAAAAAATTCTAAGGCCCGACACACCCGACCGGGCCCGAATTTTCTTAAAATATATTAGGCCCGACCTAGTCCGAACCCAATTTTTTTACTTTGCAGATCTCTAGCAGAGATAACTATCATGCCAAGTTTCGTTATTTTAGAGATAAAATCTCGTTTTTTGGCAGTGACTTTATTATACTATCTTCATATACTTCCTTTTTGTATGATTGCATACAATTATAAATGAATTTTAAAAAATCTGGAAGTGGGATTCATGTTCATATCATATTTTATAATAAATAGAATAAAATAAATAATCATCTTTAAATTATCAATGTTATTGCTATATATTTAAATAAATTTAATGCATAACATTAAAATAGAGAATAAAATAAATATTGAGATTTTTTTCATATAATAAGTGCTTTTAAAAATTCGAGACGAGGCACGCCAAGATCTAAAAATATTTTCCGAATCGAAAAACCCCAGACTTTGGGTTTCTGATGAGAATATTTTATTATTTTTTAAAAAAAATATCAGATCTGGTTTTAAATCATATTGGGTGGAAGTTTTTCTTACCAATTCATTTTAAAATTCCGGGGTGCTGATATACTTTACCTCACTGAAGTTTTAATAAGAAAATAAAATATCAGAATTAATATCATAAGCATGATTTAAAAGTTTTATGAAAATTATAAGGGCTTAATATCTAGATGAAAACCTTGAACTCAACTAATATTATCATAATATATTTTACCTTTTGAGTTTCACAATTAGGATCGCAAGAGTGATTAATGAATCTTGAATACGAGCCTTTGTTTGTGGCGTCAATAATTTGACTTTGTTTCAATGACATGAAATAGTAATGAATCTAAAAAACAAAATTACATGGATTCACAATAAGCATAGGTCAAATTTTTAGGCCTGGCCAAAAATTTTTTTATTTTCATCATATTACTATAGGCCCAAATTTTTAAAATGTGGTTGTTTGGAATAATTTTGGTGCATTTTGCAAGTGGTTTCAAATGTAAATTGAAAATATAAAATGCTAATGAATGTTAAATCATTAAAGGTTAGAACGGAAATTTTTTTCAGACCGAAACACATTACAATTATATATATGGATAGAATTTAATTTTTTATCAAAAAATAGTTATATTATCATCTAAACATATGTAGAAAAAAATGTTTAAATCTTTATTACAATTTAATGTCAGAATTGATATTTTTAAATTTAAAAAATATTGAAATCCTATAAAATTTTATATTGTTGTTCTTATTTCTAAAATAAAATTTTGGATCTGATCAAACATTTGAAAAATTCTCGGATAGAATCCATTGGATAGGAATTTTTAAATATTTTCTTAGAACTCTAGACATTTTTAAACCAATAAATTCCTCTCAGAGGCTCGAAGCATATAAGTGATAATATTTAAAAAATTATATAAATTAATCAGTTGGAAAATCATATAATAAATTAATCTTCAATTTCATTTAAAATCACTGCAAAAATTATTCAAGATAATGAAATTATATTTCTCAAGATAAAAAATAAAAAATAAAAATAATCCTAGTCCAATTCGGCTTAAAAATGATTATTTCTTTTCAAATATGGGCCAGCCAAAATTTTTGACCTCTTCAGGTTTTTGATTTATATTGATAGTAATTTGGACCTGCCACTGAAAAAATAAAAAAATCTATGAGTTATAAATATCACCTACAATTACTTGAATTATAATCCTAGATGATATGTGGTAAAAAAATAAATGAAATCAAAAATATATATTCTAAACCCTTTCCTCTTTGTGATACTGTATTTGTCGTTTATTAAATTCCTTTGTGTCTACCACTTCACCGACGTATTCTATAACGAATGTCCCACTATTTATAAAATAACTAATAATTACTGAAAATAAATTAGTTCCAGAATGTCAAAAAGCCTATTTAAAAAAATATTAACCAATATAAATAAAGTTTAAATCGTTGATTCGTTATAAATTTAACAAATATACAATCAAATCGTAAAAAAGGTCTAATTGGTATCATTATTAAAAAAATTAAGATGTATTAATATTAAGTATAGGCGCCTATAAATAAAACTAATATTTGTATAAAGAATGATTACGGTTCAATATCTTGAAGAGTCCTGAGACCCCATCCTTTTCCGAATGTCATAAAAGGCTCGGAGGAGCAATAAGTTTTCTATTGTAAAATTTCATAAATTTCATGTTATAAAAGTACGAATATTTTGTTATTTATATAATAAAAATTATTCAGACTGAAATACAAATACATATACTGATAAAGTTCCCTGAAAATATTGAAAAATTTGTTAATATATTTTATAATAGAACTTCGTAGTAAATAATAAATTCACAAAATATATTTTACTTTTTGAAAAAGCTTGTTGGAACAATATTCTTTGCATGGACATCTCGAAGCACTGAAAAATTATATAATTTCTATTATTAATCTAAAATATATTTGTGATTTTTATAAATTGGAAATAAATAACCTTAAAATTTATTTTTTAAATTTTTTTTAATAAATTATCGAAACAGTTTTAATTAAGAAAATATGATATATTTGGGTTAAAAAATATGAATAGAACAAAATTTTCGTTAAATCATCGTAATACGATAATAATCAGAAAACTTTTGTCATAAGCTCGCATGTGTGTTTTATTAAAAATTATAATATAATATTGATTATTTATGTGATAGTGAATGGAGTGGGAAGGAAAAGTGTACTGAATAAAAAAAAATAAAGAAATTGATCCTTAAACCTATAAATGATTTATGAATTTCTCAAAATTATTGATTTTCTAAATTTATTATTTTCATGTAGATCATTGATTACATAAACAGTATTTTAACATTTGGAGTTCACTTCCTATTTAACCCTATTAATTTGATAATTTACCGAAAGGTGTTAGGCATTTTAAGATGTTGAAATTAATGATTCTATTACTATACATTAAACTTAAAAAAATAATAAATTAAAACTTATGATGTATTATTATTTTTAAATATTCATAAAATAAAAATTGAGGTCAAAACATTAGTTAGAAAAAAATAAGTAAATTAAAATATAAAAAAGCAAAATAATATAGTTAATTATTAATAATCATATAAAAAAGAAAGCCGATATAATTGATCATAATCATGATCTCAGATTTGGTAATAAGGCTACTATTATAAATTCTTTGAAGAAATGCGGAGCCCAAAGTAATCGTGGTTAGAGATAAAAAGACTTGGTTAGTTAGACAGATAAAAGGTCAGGAAAAATCCTTACTCTAAAGTTAAGAAACCATTTATGGGACACTTTTGAATTAATAACAGTAGCATGAGAAGCTTTCGGCTGTTTTTTTTACCTTTTAAGTTTCGCGATATCCGCCTCTTATCACCCTCTCCTTATTTATATATTTTTTTAGTGCATTTGATTTTTCTTGGATATATCTTTTGTTACACCTAATATATTGTTAGTATAGACGATATGTACACCCATTCAAATATAAAAAAGAAAGAAATGACTAAATATCCGCTAGGTGAGTAACGATTTTTTTTTGTTATAGATTAGTTCGTTAGGCTAAGATCTTAAAACTATAAATATATAGTTATTATAGATTATACAGGATAGTTTTTAATATATTATAATGTTGGCCTGAATATAAATATTCCTTAATTTAAAATGATATTGTCCTTAAATTCAAATTAGAAAAAGTACTATGATAGTTAAAAGAACAAAATAAAATATAGAATTTAACATTATTTAACTTTACCAATTTTTCTACTAAAAATTGGAACTCTTTATTATCCTAAAAGAACAAAAGAAATAATTAAATATTACTTTTTTTTATACAACTAGATGGGAATATGAAAAAAAAATCGGTATTCTATTTAAATATTTTTAAAAAATATTTTTTGTGAAGTGGGAATGGGTATTTATAGCTCTTTCATTAGCTATACAGATTATCAAGGACGTTCCTATTTTCAGAAATTTCCCAAAAATTATGAAATTAAAATTTAATCTATTTTGGAGGGTATTTTCATAAAATATGTCAGAAAACATGGTTACACCTTCCCGCAAAATCTGGAGGAGCTATGCATTCCTTTACCCCTAAATGGCTATAGGCGTATCCAAGCAAATCATAAAGATTACTTCTGAAAGTACGACGTGGCAATCAGGTTAGGGATAGAAATATCTCAACCCTATAAATGTCAAAGAGAGGGCATAAGTTTATCAAAAAGCTAAACATTCTCTTTATTGTCTTATAGATTAAAATATATAAGGCATGAAATAATTAATAAAATTGTCTAGAAAACGCTCTATAGAGCTAATATTTCAACACAGCTCGGATATATGCTAGAGCGGTGCCGATATTAATATCGGATCGGCACCGGTATTTAGCGTTTTCCGAAAATTCGAATAGGGCCGATACCTGTAAAAACACGATCCGATCTTTTTACTTTACTCTTTTTTGTTATTTTATGTATATTTATTTTACATTAATAATATTTTCTAAATAATTTTTTTTAAACAATGCAAATGCACAAAACCCCAAAAATTTTATTTCTTTTTTTAAATAGATTTATAGTATTTAAAAGTTTTTTTTATCAAAATAGAAAGGAACACCCAAAGTTTTATTTATTTTAAATCTTTTAATAATAACGCCAATTTTATTATTTATACATTAAATAAAAGAATTTTTTTAAATATGTTATCTGAATTATGGAAATATTTCACAAAAGACAAAGATAATTTGGCAAAATGCGTTATATGCGGAATTATTTATCTGCATCGGGCCTAATTTTTCAAGCCTGGCCCGAAATTTTTTTAAAAATGTTTTAACGGACTGGCCCGAACCCGAAATTTTTTTAAAAATGTTTTGCCGGCCCGGCCCGAATTTATTTAAATATAGAAATTAATTTTTATAATTATTCAAAATAAAAGACATGTTATATGTCGTTTAGTTTCAATAAATAAAATCAAATATTTTTATTTTACATAAAAAATTCAATATAAAATTGAGAAATTTAGATATATTTTAAAAAAATTCCGCGCCCGGCTCGAAGCCCGTTCGGAACGGGCCGGGCCTAACTTTACAGATCTCTGTGCGGAATCATCTGAGTCTGCCTTCAGTACGGCAGGGGATATTGATAGTCCATATCGTAGAAGCTTATTGCCAGAAAATCTAAAGATTCTACGATTTATTAAATAATTCTAATATATTAAATATTACTATTTTATAATTCATACCAACATAAAAAAAATTTTTTAATATAGTCTTAATTGTAAAAATAAAAAAATTAAATTAAATGCATAATTCGATTTTTTGCATAAAAAATATTTTTTTCTTCATTACATTTGGTTCAATGGATGGTGGTGAAAAATCAGTATAAATATCAGATCTGTTTTGAAGCAATATCGGGATTGGATCGGTGAAAAATATGTAAATCGGCACAGCCCTAATATACACTTATCCAATGGGACAAAAGCAAACAACTAAAAAAACAAAAAAAGGAGAAAAAAATAACCGGGATAGGGCTAGCTCAAAAGCTGTTTAACCTAGACTAAACAAAATAATCAAAAATAAGTAGAACTGGAACACGACGTAAGGTTTTTTTTAACATTTGCCATTCTTCCACATTTCCTTTTTTGATTTAATAAGATTTCGCCTAACTAGGCAATATTAAAAATTAAACTAAACAGTTAGTACTGTTTAATTTTATTTTTAAAAATTGGGTACTCCAATCTTTGTGATTGAAGAAATTTCATTTAAGTTGAATGAATCTTTTTAAAAGTAATCAAAATCAATCCATGTTTTTAATGTTTTTCGCAGGCATGGACATAATTACTAAAAATTGTAATCGAACCGAAAACGTAAAAAAAAATTCATCTACGCATTTTTAGATAGGAAATTTAATTCAGAACAAAATAATGTAAAAATATTTGAAATTACGTTAAAAATGTTAGCCTTTTCCCGCTGAATGTTTTGGCGAGAAAAAAATAAAAATTTTTCGAACCAAAACGTAAAAAAATACATCTAATTTTTAGATAGGAAATTTAATTCAGAGTACAATGATAAAAAAATATTTAAAATGTTAGCCTTTTCCCTCTGAATGATTTCGCGACAAAAAAAAATATTTTTCGAGCCGAAAAATTAAAAAAAAATTTATCATTAATTTTTATTAGTCAATTACTTCATAATCCAGTATTTACAATTAGTGATCTGCATCGGGCCTAATTTTTCAAGCCCGGCCAGGCCCGAAATTTTTTTTAGAAAAGTTATGCCGGCCCGAACCCGAATTTTTTTTAAAAAAAATTTACCGACCCAGCCCGGCCCGAATTTATTTAAATATAGAAATTAATCTTTATAATTACTCAAAATAAAAGACATATGTTATATGTCGTTTAGTTTCAATAAATAAAATCAAATATTTTTATTTTACATAAAAAATTCAATATAAAATTGATAAATTTAGATACATTTAAAAAAATTTCCAAGGTACGACCCGACCCGGCCCGAATTTTTTTTTAAATCTTAGACCCGGCCCGAACCCAATTATTTTAAATAGAATTAGGTCCGAGCCCGGTACGGGCCGGGCCTAACTTTGCAGATCTCTACTTACAATATCTTTATACTTACTATCAAATTCGTTTTGAAAAAATTTTCATATATTACAAAATTAAATTAAATTAAAACCGCAAATTATATCAAAGAACAAATAAAAAAATTGAAAATCGTGATATATATTTTTCAATCTAAATCTGGAACTTCTCTAATTGAAATATTAATATTCGGTTTAAATCGCGATATAAATACCATAAATGTTGTTTATTTTCTTTATAAAAGAACTTTAAACTTGCCCCTATTATAATATAATATACTTATTACTAAAATAGAGACCATTTGTTTTGGCCCGATCCGATTCGAGAAAAAATTGTCCGACCAATCGCCAATCAGATATGAATCCAGTAACAGAGTATCGAGGGAAAGCAAGAAAAATAACCTTTATAACGAGTGCCAGTTTTCATTTAATTATATATATTTAATTTAGTATATACTTTATATTTATTAAAAATGTTTTGTTGCCCAAAACAAAATTTAAAATCCTCATAAAGAAAAAGAGGTTACTACGATTTTTAAAGAATTTTAAATAAACATTACCATTACTTTCCTACTATATGAGTAAAAAAATATTGGAGAGGACCATTTACGACATGTAGAATAGATAAAACTAGTATAAAAAATAGGAATATATTTTATACTCTAGATGGCCTATTATATTTATTCGCCTAAAATAAAACTAAAAAGAAAAAATTAATATTAAAGCGGTCATAAACTAAAAAATAAGTTGGATTTTCACGAAAAATATATAGATAAAGTGTTTTTGACCTTAAATATAAAATAAGATATTTACTAACTTAAAAATTTTAATAGTCTGTTAAAATTTTTTTTATTTATTCAAAATTACGGTTTTTTTTATAAAAAATAAAAAAAATATTTATGTGAAAAAAATTTAGAAATAAGTTATTTACTAATAAAAAATATTTATCTATTAAAAATTTAGAAATAAGTTATTTACTAAAAAAATTATATTTTTCTATTAAAAATTAAAAAAATTTATATTTGATATCCAATTATATACAGTGTTGTGATGATTTAATGAAACATATTGACGATTAAATTCAAACCCATTCATATAAAATTATAATATTTGCAAAAATAATTAAAATAACAAAAGGAATAATAAAAGAAATAATAAAAGAAATTTCAATAATGCTTTATATTTTAATTATTTTTGCAAATATTATAATTTTATATGAATGAGTTTAAATTTAATCGTCAATATATTTCATTAAATCATCACAACACTGTAGTTCATGTCAATTTAGCGAAGCTTATCGTGAATGTTTATTGTAGCCAGGACTTCGAATATTTAATATATAGCGATTCAGTTCGTTTCAGTTTAATTTAAAATTTTAAAAAGGTTTTGTTCCATTTTTTTTAAAGAAATTCATATCGGTTCGAGAATTTATAACGGTCCACTTCGTTCGTTCTTGTTTTTATAAATTTGATTTTAAAAAAAATTAATTATAAATAATTAATCTCGATTCTTTATTTAATTTAACCATGAAGATTATTTCTTATATAATTAACTAGTAATTTGCCTAAACTCTATCAAAATGAGTATATAAAGTAAAAACAATAAACTTGGTATATGGCGATTTAATTGTATAAAAATGATTGAAAAGAAATCATAAATTTAAATTGCCCTCAAGGAAAATTAAAATTTCCAATTTAAACTAATAATTTAAAATTAATTATATGAACCGGTTTAAAATATTAAAAACAGTTCGGTTCGCTCTTTTTATATTTTCTCTTTAACGATTCGGTTTCGGTTTAAAAAATCATAACGGTTCGTTCCAGTTTAGCGGTTCGGTTAGAAACCCTGATTGTAGCAAAATTTTATTGCGAATCCCCTTAGTGAATAATATTCCGCAAAAATAATATCGTGAAACAAATATCACGAATTTTTTGATAGCAAAACCTTTATCGCAAAAATTTTATAATGAAGTCATCATAGCTAAACCCAATCCGAGTTATAAGCTAAATGGAAACTATAACCTTACACCTTAAACTCAGTCTTTGTCGGATTTTGAATCAGGATTAGAAATCAATTACATGGAGTAAGGGTTTTATCCAATTCAAAATATTTTTTAATCATATAATTTTACGATATTGCTGATATTATTTTCTCTTTCCTGATTATATATAGAGAGAATAAAATAATAGTAATCTTTTCAAAAATTTAATAGAAATCTGAATCCAATATTAAGATAAAGTTTTCCAAACTTTTGAAAGTACTTATTATTTTAGTTCTGCTTCAATCAGTTTAGTAGACAAACTATAAATAAAAAGTTAAGCAAAATAAATTTCTAAAATTGGTATGAAAATTAAAGATAAAATGAAAAATATAGACGCAATGAGGGTTTTTACAAAAAAAAATCGAATATACCCTAATTTCTCCTGCCTCGTCAATTCCACGATTACTTTTTCAAAAATAATTCCCCCTTTAATTAAAAATTATTTTAAACGTTCTTCCTAACCTTTTAATATGATACAGTTGCTTTTCGTTATAAATATGATTATTAGTGATAAGCAAAATTATTAGTTAAATACGATTACTGAATATGGGTAAATAAAATTTGATAAGAATCAGAGATTTTGCCGCCATATAACAAATCATTATAAATTATATATACCAGTCCCTTGTTTAAACATTTAATCATATATCTCTGCCTGCTATATTTAGCAAATAAACTTTATTGTTTTAAACTTTTTGTTAATACTCCAATATATATTTTTCTTTTCGTTACAGTTTAATATAAAAAAAAATCATTTTTTAACATTATTTTTATCGATATATACATCATTAAACTGCAAATTTAATGGTTATTCCAAATATATAGATTTAAATATTATCAATTAATAAAAACATACTCAATATTAATTTTTTTGTTGAAATAAGAAGAAATGTGACTAAAATATATACTTGATAATGATATTAAACCTTTATAGAATATATATTTTGGGATAAACCTGTTATTTATATATTACTGGGGGTGCAAATGTTATTTATAAATTTTAATCTTTCAATATAAATAATTGCGGTATATTTTTCCGTGAATTATATCGGTAATTAATTCATATTTTAATAAAGATTCCTTTGTCTAAAATTCGTAAAAAAAATTTTTAAATAAAAAAATTAAAAATGGTTATATAACCTTTTTACAAAGTACAATAACTTGTTTGTAACTAAGTATAACTAGTTTGTAAATAAATGTAACTAGTTACCTTTTTAGTAATTAGAAACTCTTACTTTTCAAAAGATGACACTATATAACATATAACTAGTAGTTTTCCTATAAAATTCAGATCTAGCCCACATTGTCTTTGGAGAATTAACTGTTTCGTTTAGTTCATAAATTTATTTTTAAAAAAATTAACATTCTTTTTAAATTTTGGTTATCAATATTGAAGCAATTCTTTATATTATAAAATTTTAACGGGAATTATTATCCCTACCTACCTACTCAATGCCTCGAGTAATGAAAAAAGGTTGTAAACAAAAAATTTATAAAAGAATAAATAAGTTCGTGTATAATCAAATACAAATAAATTATAAGCAATGTAAATGTACGTTAAATTTAAATGATGCATTATCTTAGCTCTGATACATGATGCCATAAAAAGAGTAGCCTACCTTGCATTATTCATGTAAATTGATTTAGCTATATTATATTCAATTGAAAAAAGGCTCTTTTTAAAAAAATCAACAATAAAAAAATATATCAAAAAAAAATAAACGCAAATGAAATAATATTGATTTTTTAACCATCTTATTGTATAATGTTTTGTAAAAGGATTTTTTGCAAATGTGGTTTAAGGAAGGATATTATAAAATAAAAAAATATGATAATAAGGTGTATCTTCTGGTTCTGGGCTAAATTATAATATTCTAAATAATATAAAATGCATGTATATATCTGCAGTTTAATATTTTATGTTGCTTGGGTCATAATTTGTCAACCCAGAGACAGACATGATTTGAATAAAGCAACATCAATTTTTATTTTTGAATAAAGCCAACATCTATTTATATTTTTGAATAAAGCCAACATCTATTATTAGTTTTAATGTTTCAAGATTCTTTGATTGGCTGGTAAGCCATCAATATGATCGATCCTTATACGAGGAGAGTAAAGATGCAAGAATAATGCCCTGAATTGAATTAACTTTACTTCTCACTCAAACACTAATAAGGAATGAATTTACAAGTTCAATCAGAAAATATAATTTATTATATATCCATTCCCAACCTACCAATTGTCGAAAACTTATATCATTATTCCATGATAAATAATTTTAAAAACGAAATTTTTGGACACCTGACAAATTTTTTTACTATCCTTGACATGATTTCAGCCGTCAAAAATTCTTATTGTTTTTAGGGTCCAAGAAATTGGTAAAACCGTCAATATGAATTATTCATTTCGAAAATGTGCTTTGCAAAATATATTTTTTAAACATTCATTGATAATAATAAAATTATCTTCTGAAAAAATTTCCAAAACATCTTCCCTAATTTTTTCTTAAATTTCTATTTTTTTAAATAGGCTGTCTTTTTTCGCTAATGTTTCTTAATTGATGTCTCTTCGCCCATTAATGGTAATGAGTCATTTGGATGTTCACATAATATAATCCTCGTGAAATATCTGGTTAGGGGCATTTAATCTTTACGACAGATACTGCAAATTTTATTATTTATTCTGGTCAATCCTATAAGAAAGTGCATTTTTAGACCTTCATGAAGTATATGTTTATCCAAATTTAATGGGTTGTAAGTAATCTACTGTTTAAAAAAAATGGTAAATTTTAGGAATGAAGTAAATATTTTACATAAAAGCTTTGGAAAATATATATTTAATGATTTATCAAATATTTATTCAAATTTTTACAATTGACTATTGATTAAAATGCCAAATCTCCTACACCAGAGCTCGGCCAAACTTTAAATTTTTAATATTTATTAAATAATAAAAATTTAAAAGAAAAAAAAACCAATTTTATTTTATGATTGTTTCCGCTTTTCTATATCTGGTTTTTCAACTTTAATTTTTTTTAAACAATATTCAACATTATATAATTTTAAAGGCCTATCATTAGGCTATACAAAGAAATTTAAATGACGCTTATAGATCAATTATATCCAAAGATTCCTAAAATTAAAGGGAATGTATTTTGCCCAAAATGCCCCATTTTTTTACCTTTAGAGGCCCGTATCTCAGCCATATAACATAATATTATAAACAATATTTTTTTAAAAATATGTAGGCGATAATTTTTTTAAAACAATAATCTCATTACAATCCTGCATATGCTAGTGGAATATGTTTATCCTTTTTTATGAATGTATTTTAAAAACTAACTCAAGTGAATTGTGAAATTTTTTTGGCAAAATAAAAATCATAAAAAAATGTGCTTAGGGCTAATATCGGACAAAATAAATTGAGACATTTCTATTGATGTGTTGAAAGAAAAATTTTGGTGTAAATTTAACTAGAAAAAATTCTTGTTTATTTGTGTCAACGTTCCAAGTTAATGCATCATTAATTAACTTAAAAATTAAATCATATTAATAAATAATTTATTATAACTGTGAATTTTATATAAGTAAAATTATCTGTGCAATATGTGTCATTTTAGAGGAGACTGGGTAAAACGATTGGTATTTTGCATTTTTACAATAATATTTTGAAACTAACAAAACAGAACAAATTATATAAATATGTAGTCAAATTACTCATCCACAAAATAAAAAAAATGTAGCTCTCAACCTATAATACTTTAGGAGCTGCGATTAATTATCTGAAGTTGTCATTTTTGCCATTTTACCTTATATCTAGGGTAAAGTGGCTAAGCATCAGAATAAAAGGTTAAAATCGAACTTAACTATATTGTTTAATTGAACATAATATTACAATTTTGACATCTATTTAAATATGTAAAGGTAGGGAAATTTCCCGAATTTTCCCTTAATATAAATATATTGCAAAAATTATGATTTATAATTTAATATATTATATCATAAATCTTAAAATAATTTTTATTCTCCTCGGAGTCTTTAAACTTATTTTTTTTATTAGCCATCGAGTGCAATTCTTCAAATAAACAAAGGTAAAATGACATATATTCTCAATACATAATATTAATATGATGTATTATAGAATTTAATAAATTGTTTCTGTGTTATTTGAAATAAAATATTAAGAATAGTCAGAAAGAAGAAGAATAATTGAAATGTAAGATGTTCCTAAAATGAGCCCACTCAAGAAAAACGGTTTTTTGTCAAAATATATCAAACCAGAAATTTTTTTCAAAAGATGAACATATGTAAGAAATTAGATAGAAAAATACATCTTATTACCAAATTTTAAATCTTAATGCTATAGGTTTAAATTCGAGTTAGCATTGTTATCCCGTCAATCATAATATGTAATTTATTTTAATTGTTATATACAATATTTTATATGTGCACCTGACCGTGCTAAGATTTTTGGCGAAATATGTATAATTTTATATCTTCGATACGCATGATATCGTGTGTGCAATTCTTAAAATAAAATATAGACCTATCGTATCATACTAGTCTTTCTCTTTATTAAAAATATAATAGTTGGAATAAATCTGCAAAACCCGGCCTGTTAAATTTTTACGATAAGTCCACTCCTGCTAGTTGGATTTTATTGTACGAATTTTCCGGCTATCACATTTTCAATACCTATATCAAATATTTTTCCAAAATGTCAAAACCGGTTAGATACCAAGATATTAAAGACATAAAAAACTTTTTATAAATTTTATTTTCCTTTATTAATACATTAGTATAAACCTATCTATATAACAAAATTTCAAAAAAAAAATCTTTATGTGATTTTTTATATTCCAAGGATCAAACATTGTGAGGTAGCGAGTTCATTTTTTTGGTTAAATAGTTTTGAGCAATTTATATTTATGAATCAGTACATCCATCACATTTATCACACTTATGTGTCGTATTTATCTTGCACCATTTGCAAAGATCTTGATGACTGGCTTCAATTGACATAAGACTTTTCTCTACCTCTAGGATTAAATCAATTGGGCATCATAATTGTCCGAGATGGTATTGTTTTTCAGGTGCAATTCCAATTATAGATCTCACAATAAATATTCTGAGGTGAGACATATTCCCCCACCAATTCCTCTCATATATTATGAGGTAATCACATTTGGTTGATCAATATTAATATAATCTTGTGTTTAGAACTCAATCGCTTGACTTTATTTAGAGGAAATATTCTTTGATGCTTATTCACAACTACTACTGGATTATTATCATTCCAATAACACAAAGCAATCTTATCAATGAAGGTTTCATAAGACCTCCATGCCTTTTTTTCATTAGTTTTTGATCCAGCGGACATTTTTCAATTTATATGGATTGTTCCTGTACAACCTAAACATTCACTCCTAACATTCTGCATAAATCTGTGGAAGTGTTCTTGAATGATAGAAATATTAACTGATAACTTTCTCAGAACTCTAACAACAAGAGGACTAGTCTTATTGTTACTCTTACCTGTATAAATATCAAAAGTAAAGAACTTTTACACCAAATTTTACAGGCTTTTCTCACATTTAGACCTTTTTTGGTTACCTTAACAGGGGCTCATATGTTCATCCAGACTTAAATATTTTTTGAATATCTCAAATTGTTGTATATTTCGACCAATGATATCTAAAAATAACCTAATTTTCGTTAATTTAACAGTCTTATGGAAATCAAAATTGTTGGCTAAATGTAAATATAGTTTAATTTTTTGAATGCGATTTTTATATATTTTTTTTATAGATAAAATATGAATCTACATCTTCATCTTGACTAATAATGTGTTTTTTAAATGGTAGAATTTTATGCTGGCTATAAAAAGTCTAAAAAATATTTGAAATTTAGATATTGTTATTTAAAATGTATGAAAAATGGAATTAAAGATATTTTACCATATATCTTCGGGAAATGAATATCTCTGAGGCTAATATTTTAAAGAGTTATAGTTTAGCATATGAATTATTAGAATTTTTTTAAAAATTAAAATTTTATCTATAATAATTTTATTTTAATTTTTTATGCAAAAAAATAATAAAATCTGCAAATATTAAAAGCTTATAAATTTAACAGTTTGCATTTTTAGAAAGAAAAAGATATGGCAAGACAGACCACACCTTTTTTAAATTTATAAATTATATAACAAAAGATTGATGTTTCAAAAATCAAACATTGGTGATTAATTAGTGTTGTTAAATGGCTCGATTTGGATTTTAAAAAACGGCATATCAATATTTTACCTAAAAATATTGTCTAAACCAAAAAATTTTGCTAATATATGTTCAAACCTTTATACCACCATAGAGCAAAATCTCCAGGTTTGCTTAATTTATTTCTGAATAAGATACTGAGTTAGCCGTCTTTAAAAATCAGCTATAGAACATTTAACAAAACTATTGGTGATTAATGAGTTAAGGCGCTTATACTTCTCCTCTATGGCTATCTATTTTTTCCTACAACAACCGTTTTGTAAATCAATTTTGTTTTATATCTATATCGTGTATTTGTAATTGGATCATCATATATAACTTGTTCAATTTCTTGTGAATTTACTATATAAATTTAGTTCTTAAAATCAGGGATGAGAATCCGAACCCAAACTCTGAACCCGAACCCTCGATATTTCGCTCAACACAAACCCGAACCCTTTTTTAAAATTTAGGGTTCAGGGTCAACTTCTTTTTAAAAAAAATTTTTTTAATTTTAAACTTTTATTTTACTTATTTTAAATTTATATGTAAAAAATAATATATAAAAAACATGTAATTTACGATTTTCATTTATAAAATATTTCCTATTTAAAACAATTGTTTTTTTATTCAAAAAAAATATTAATTTTAAAAAGATCGATCATTTTTTTCATTGGAATCATTTTTGTTATACTTAAGAGTCGGCCATTTTTCGTAAAAATTTTTAAATTTTACCCAGCAAAGCAGATTTAAAAAGTATTTTTATAAATGATGATAATATATAATAATATCTATTTAGGATATTGTTGTTTGTGGATTATTAAATTGATAGTATGACAAAATCATGAATATATTATAATTATGATGATAATATATTTTTATGGCAATACTAATAAAAATAAATTTAAAAAAAATAATGTTAACTAATTTTAATAAGTCATTATTTTTCTGGTCTCCGAACCCTGAACCCCAATCGGGTTCAGAGATTTTTCACTGAACCCAAGCCCGAACCCATATTTTTAGAAGGAGGGTTTACATCGCAGCTTAAAATACAAAGAAATAAACATACATTGTAATTTATTTTCAAATAGTAATCAAAATATTAGCTTAAAATTCAATAATATATTTCTAAAATTGAATGCCTAAGCTGGCCTATTAAAATTTTAAGAATAATCAGATTTCCTAATTTTTTATGTATAGTGTGCAGCCCGCCCGAAATATTCTAATGTATGAATTGCCCAAATCGGTCTGTTATAATTTTTTAAACTATCCTGCATCTCTAGCTGCAATAATTTTTAATACATTGCTTTGGATATGTTTTTGCCAAAAAACTAAGAATGATAAAAAAACGTAAAAAGAATAAACTTTTAAAGGCAACACGGTTAAAGACTGGAAAATAGGGTCATAGAGACAGACCCCTATCCACCCCCCCTAAAAATGAGGCCACTAGTAAAATTTGCCCTTAAGGCCAATGAAATCTATCAATTATAAGCCGTCATTTTATATTTCTTTCCTATTTTTCATTTTTTTTGCTTGATTGAATATCATAATTATAAGTTTCTAATAGGAAAAATTTTTTTAAAAAAAAAGATGGGAAACTATTCTTATTCGAGGTCTGCAATGGGCGGGTGCCAGCCCACATTTAAAATTTTATAACTCGCCCACTTATTTTATTTTTTTAAATTTACCCATCCACCCGTTTATGTTAAACCCGCCTAAAAATTATTTTAATGACTGGTTTGGCTCTTTATTTATTTATACCCGCCCAATGTTAATATTTTAGACAACCCGATCACGCCCGCCCAGAACTGGCTAAAACCCACTCACTGCAGCCCTCTAATTCTTATCAAATTTTGTAATTATAATATTAAACATAATAAAATTGTGTAAGTTATTGCTGATATTTAAATTTACATTAAAATATAGAATAAAATAGTTGTTTAAAATTTTTTCCTCTTACCTATCAGCCTTTTTTTAAATTCGGGCCTCGGGGCTTAACAGGCCACGAACCGGGACGGGATTTAAAAAAATTCACGGAACGAGAGCGGACTTGGGGCAAAATAAATTCATTTTGTAGATCTCTGAGAATTAGATAATTTAATTTTATTAAACAATTATATATTAATGATTGAATAAAATAATCATTATTAAAATATATAGTCATGCACCGATATTTTTTAAAAATATTACATATTTTATAAGTAAAATTCACTAAAAGGGGCGGGTTATTCAAAATTTGTAGATAAATCGGTGAGCGGGTGAATTTTGAAAATAAAACCCTGGACTGGCGGGTGAATTAAATTTTTATTTTTTAAAAGGGACTGGAGAGAGTTCGGGTTAAACCTGTCCATTGGAGACCTCTAATATATATATACGAAAAGTAGATGGACACATTAAAGAATCAAAATATATTAAGTGTGATGAACAAAATCAGATTTTTAATATCGAATCATTAATTAACAGATATCAAATTTAAAATTGGTATCGGTTCGGCCTCTAAAAAGTGGTATCGGTCACCCCTAAAAATATATTAATTTATATTTTGCTGTCCAACATTTTGAATTGTCTTTTAGGCACAGTATACAAAAATTGGATGATTTCGATTTGTTGACTGTTTAGAATTCTTTCTATAATGATATCTAAATTATACTCATAAAAATGATATAGCAAAATATTATCTTTATTACAGTTGTCGATATATCGTTTTATTTTAGATGGCTTAAAAAAACTCTAAACGATTTGAAAAGTTTTGGGATAGTTTATCTCAAAGATTTCGTATCATTTATTTGAAATTTTTTTCAGTTAAGCCACTTAAAATCTTGATAAATCTAAAAAACGCATCATTTATTTTTTTATGAAATTTCATATTTTATTATAGAATATAAAACTTAATATACTCGAAATTTTTTTTAAATTTGATTTAGCCGTCTTTCAAAAAATGGATATAAAAAATACTAAAATTTGACAAAAACAAACCAAGACATATAATTAATTTCTTTTCAAAAAAGAACTAAATGGGTTCCCATTATATTGGACTATAGCAGGTTCTCGTATTTTTCAAATTATTTTCCTAATAATAAACTATAACACAAAATATTAAGGTGATAAACAATAACACCCAAAATATCACCTTTATTTATTTTACCTTTTAAAAAATTAATTATTTGCTAATATATTTTGACATCATATCATATCAGTAAATATTCAAATAAAGTATACCATGACCGGAAAAAAAAATAGTACAAATTAAAAATATTATCAAAAGAAGATCTAATATGGGTAAAATGATTCCATGATGAAATTGGAATGCACCAAGTTTGATTCCTTTCCATAGGAAAACTAGGAATATTCGTTCAGTTCAACGAGCTATAAACGGACTTCGAAATATGAGAATCATATTCCGAAAATAAGTCCTGATCTAAATCCCCTGTATTATCAAGGACATAAATTTATAAAAATATGCTATTATAACCTTTTGGATCTTAAGGCAAACTTGAAAAAAAAATTTATGAAAAATTTTGCAAAATAAAAAAGAGAAAAATTAAGTTGGCGTTCAATCAATAAAAGATGAGATAGTTAGAAGTTTTAACAAGAAAAATATATATTTCTTTATATTTATGTATATTGATTCTACAATTGTATTGAACTAAAGAATCTTAAAGTATGCTTGTTTTATTTTATAAAAATTTTGAAGAAAAACGAGCGCCCATAGTCCAATACAATGGGACTGGATTATTAAATTTTCTAATTTTTCTCAATTTTGAAAAAAGTCTCAATTAAATTTCAAAAAATTTAGAAGATATTAAATTCAATATATTCTTTAATAAAATGAAAAATTCATAAAAACAAAAACGCATTTTAGAGTTATGAAGATTTCAAAACTCGTTAATCACTCGGTATATAGGACATTTCTTTATGTACATCTGTTAATTGATCTCCATTCTTATTGTTGGTTCACATCCAATTGCATAATCCCTTTATAGCATTTGGGTTAAAAGGTGACATTCATTTTTTTTGAATAACGAGTTGATCAACTTATTGTATTTAGGAAAAGATACAATATCTTGTATATTTTTGATATTTTTAATAAGATACTATATTTTACAAAGAATTTGTATCTAGATTTTTTTTTAAGAATTTACGACCTTAATAAAATAATATATATAATTATATATTTATTATTCATATATTCTTAAAAAAATTTTTTATCTCATTACAATTTGAATAAGAAATTGGGACAATAGGCTGCAAATTTTATTTTTTTTCATTCCTAATACTTAAATAAATGCTATGTTTTTAAGTTTTTTTTCTCTTTAGCTTTCACCTTTTCTGGTAGTAAGCACCTTCAATATCTCTCTCCACTTTATGTTATTCATACTATCTCTTTTATCTAATTTATACTTCTTCATATTGGTTCTAACTTTATGGCCCCATTGAAGTTTTGGCCTTTCTCTTTTACGTTTGCCCATCACTTCCAAACTCTCAACCTTATTTCCTAAGTAGTTCGGCCTTCTCATTGTGTCCCATACCACCTAAGTCTGTTCACCATTATCTTAGTCTTAATAGGCACTACCTTTAAACTTCCTAGTATTCTTGTACTTCGCACCTCATCCTTTCTTGATACCCCAACAATCATCCTCAGCATTCTCATCTCCAGAGTTTGTAGATTTTACTCGTCTGATTCTTTGCTTGGCCATGTTTCCGAACTATATAGAATAGTTGGTTGTACTATGGATTTTTCCTTCCAATTTGTGTGGGATTCTTTTGTCAAAGCACTCCAGATAAAGATCTCCCAGTGGGTTATGATGTATGCTTGGAAACAGAAGGTCTCAGGTTCAATCCAGGAACGTAAAAATTTTCAGGTTTTTCTTCGATGACTGATGTGTAAAAACATATGGTAAGATGAATTTCGGAGCTTTAAGATGACACCCTGGTCACCGACAGGCTTGGACAGCGGGTGCTAAGGATACTTGTCCAATAAACAAAAATGAAGGTTTTTTGTGCTTTTATATTAATTATCATTTTATATTCTAAAAAAAATACATATCAATATTTTCATAAATTCTATTTAATTTTGGAACAAAATCGAAATTTCGGATTTGACCATTGAAAAAAGTCGGATCAGATCAATTGGGTAAATATACTATTATAAAAAAATCTCGGACCTGACTTGAACCTAAAAAAGTACACAAAGTAGAGCTCTACTTTAACCGAGTCCAGCCAGTTGGAATTGGTTGGATCGAACAAGGATAGGTCCAGAAAAATTCTAATAGTATAGTAAAAGAAAATACATTAAAATTATTTTTAAACATAGCATCATCTATAATATATATTGTTTTATTTTAAAAATAATGAATAATTAACATAAAATTAAATAAAGAAAATTTACTCTCGAAATTTTTAATAAATTTAAATGTAAATGTAATAAACTTCCCGGTGAGTGTTAGCACCCAAAACAATACCTTTAAAAATAATTTAATTTAACGGGAAATTAGAAAACCCTGGGGTTTTATTTAATGTTTTCTTATAAGGCAACATACAAAATTATATATATAATTAGTGACTATCAATAGTAATTTTTAAACTAAATGAGATCTAATGAAATCATTATTTGTGCAATTTCGACTTTAAAGGGGTATACCATTGGAAATGGTTGAGTTAGTGCTCTAAAATTTGGATTTGATTAAATTTACAATATAAATATGCATCATGCCAAGTTTCATTTATTTCAAAGAGGGCAATCCGAAACATTGGTTCATATCACACGGGGTTACCCAAATGAATCTAATAAATTTTTTCGGTTACAGGTCGGGCCAATATTTTGTATATGATATGTTGTGGATCGGGCTTACAGGACTCTGGTAGTATTTAATTTTTTTAAATATAATGTTTTCTTTTACATATTATTATTTTATATCTTTTACATTATTATACTTCATTCTCTATTTTCTAATAGAAAAATTGCATATTATTTAAGCAGAATTTTTTTTATTAGACTAAAACACAAAAATTATTTATTAAAGGTTTTTCTGTTGTTTTCAAAAGAAACTCATGTTATGTGATTGTAAATAAAAAAATAAGTAAATTAAATTCCGTTAATCCAAGCAGGTACAAAGAAGATGAATAAATACAAAAATCTCAACCACTTCCTATTTATTCCACCATAAACGGACATTTTTCGCTATTAACCTATTTTAAAAAATCTTGGTAACAAAATTCAGCATTTTAGAAACGAAGCCAAAGAATTTTTATATGTACGTCAAAAAATTCAAATATAAATTTTTAGATATAATTATGGTTCCTTTTAGGGAACACAATTATGATCTTGTATTTTTATTTTTATAGTGTTTTAAATATTATGATAGAAATTTTTAATAAGAATTGTATTAGTATATAATAGATCCATAATTTACAATCATCAAACTGCAAGTAATTTATTTTATATAATAATAATATTTTTAAAATAAAAATTTGTTAAAAATATTTTGAATATTAGATATTTATGACACTACTTGATTCAAGATTTCAAAATCTTAAAATTGTTTCAGAATTTTAAAATTCGAACATAATTAAAAATTTTAATTCAGCATTTAAAACTTATAGAGCATGACAGAAATGCAAGTAAGATTCAATTAGGCATACACCCCATTCATATAACTAAAATAGCTCGTTAACATTCCTTCCAGCAATGATTAAAATAAAACTAGCAATCTAAAGCAAGAATGACATATATTACTTGGCAAACATACTATACCAGAACAGGATGCACTAATCTTTTGGGGGAAAAAGTGACTAGAACTTCCTAAACTTGCTAATTTAGCTAGGAAAATCCTTTATATACCTACAACTAGTATACCTTGCGAAAAAGTATTTTCCATCATACTGGATAAATACTCAATGCTTAAAGATTATGCCCCACCAATCTCGATAAACAATATTTATTCATGAAAATTATAATTTAACTAAATTTGATTATTAATTTATTTATATTTCTTACTTTCATTTCAAATTTATATATAAATTTGTTCTAATAAAAATCGACAGAATATTTATTACTAATGTGATGTGTTTGAAGTCCTACAAAGTAATTTTTTGTAGCCCGAGCACAAATTTAAAAAAATCTTGGGTCCAAGTCCAACACGAGCACAATTTTTTTGTTAGCCTGATCCGAGCATGACTAAAAATATGGAACTTTTCACCTAAGTAAAAATTTCTTCCAAATTTCAGATTTTCTATTTTTATCTTCTTTGATCTCAAATTCTTGAGTCTTAATTATTTTAGAAATTATTTTTAAATTTGGTTCCATGCTATAAACCATTTTATAAACATAAAAAACAAAAATTATCAAATGAAAACATTTCATAACTGTTATAACAGATTAATATTCTAGTTGTTATGGCTAAATGTACAATATAATATATATTTTATTTAGTCTGATATAATATATGTAAGTTAACGTCTTAATATAAATTTCAACATAGGGAATTGTTAATTTTGGAAATGAAAATTATGTAAATGAAGTGAAACGTGTTAGATGAAAAATGACATATAATTCTGATTGACATTTCGATGAAACGAGATGATTATTGAGAGGTCCCCTGAAAAAATAAACCTTCATGTCCTCGGAGCTTAGGACAGGCATGAAGGGTTCTAGATGTAATAAGTCTATTTCAGAGAATGAGAATTACATAAATTTATATAGGGCTAGGGCAAGAAATGATTTAAAAAATAAACAATGTTGGAACCACAAATAAATTTTTAAAAAAAATGTAATACATTGAATTATAAATTAAATCCTTTTTTTTGAATTATAAATCAAATCCTTTTTTTAAATATGTAGCTCCGCCAACGCTGCCGCAAATTCATTCGGTGACGTTAATTCGGCGCACCAAAGAACGACAATAGAAAATTTTAAAAAACCCTCATCGCCGATTGAGACTTGGGCTCACATGTCTATTCATATTTTAAATGTGATGATTAACATATGTAGAATAAAAAAAACTTAATTAGTTTATAATTAGCGAATTTTTTTGCATATAAAATATTAATATTTTAATGACATATATTCAAAGATGGATGGTAAATAAAAATCAAGCTTAATATTGGTATTGGATCGGTTTTGTATGAATTCGGAAAATACCGCATCAGTTAAAAATTTGTGAATAGCCCTATAAAATATGATTTAGATAATGACATGTGCGACTTTCATTTTAAATAATTAACTGGTTATTTTTTATAATCTATATCAATTACTTCCTCTTAAGCGTTGTGATAAGTGTGGATTGACTATCAGTAAATATTCCCCTTAAAAAAATATGTTCATTTTAATATGAAATAAATTCAAAAGAAATTGGGGTATTAAAAATTAAAAATTATTTTTACCTATGATGTTTGAATTGAAATGGTATAAATAATTTTAAAAAATGGTGTTAACATATTTTTTGTTCTCATATGTGAGTTTTTGCTAGAAAAATAATGAAAATTCCTACCTATGAAAAATTGAAAATTAAAGAAGTTTAAAAAATATTATATAAAAAATATGTTTAACATCTCCTTGTCTTTTAAAGAAGGTACTAGCTTATTTCCTACTTGTTGATTTATTTTTTACCTTACTTAATAAGAATAATTTAAATAGCTTTAAAAAAAAGCAATTTTTAGTGCCATGTTAAATTTTTAAAAAAAACCAATGTATTTTTTGGGAATGGTATTTTTTTTATACCTATTCCAGAAAAATAAGCCATCTTGGGGCATTCAAAAAATTAGGAAAATGGACTAAAAAATAAAATGATTTTTGGAGTGACTAAAATGAAAGCTGTATTTTAATGTAACAATTGGATTGGTCCATGTATTTTAAACAATTGATAGTAAACTATCTTTTTCAACATTTTTAAATGTGTGGTCAAAGGGTTTAAATTTTAATATTCGATTCAATATTTAGATACCACTATAATTAAATTAATCAATAATCAGATTATTTCAAAATGAAATATGTAAATTGTTGTTATGGAATCATAGATATGGATTTATGATAAATTGAAAATTTGTAGATTAGTTATATTTTATATAAGATATTTACCACTCTATCATTAACAAACGGTTCAAACAATCAGAACTACATCCGATGATATTGGTTTCATTCTGGATTTCAATTATACGATCATCATCCAAAGTGCATGTGCATATCATTCTTTTAGCTTGTTTCCTGGCCGATTTTTCAGAATTCCTTATAATTAAAACAAAATGGTTTAAAAATGATCACATTTTTAATATTATAAATATGTAATTTCCTATTTATTTTAATTAAAAATAATGTTTTAGGAAATGTGATATTTTTAAAATAATAAATGCTAAAATAACTTGTCCTCTTTGTATGTGTATAAATTTTCTTTGATATGTTCAAAATGAGGAATCTCTTCTTTTGCAGTCTTTCTGTAAGGTATAATTAAGGGTTGTGATTGCTGTGGGGGATCATTTATATGTAATTCCTCTTTTTTGGTTGTGGATGCATTCTTTTCAATAATTTCTTTAGCCACATGACGAATCTTATCTATAACGCTATTTATTACAAGATCATATTTCATAGATTCAATATCTTGATTTGATTTTATTTTTTTTAAGTCAGGCTCATTAAATTGAGCCATATGGGTAATTTTACTAATCTTTTGTTTTTCAGCCTTTTTAAGTGGAAGCTCAGATGACTCAATAACTTTTTTAGAAAGCCTTGTAATGTATCTTTTATTACTAGTACTGTCATTTTCTATATTTTTTGTTTTATTTGTATTATTTGTTTCCAAGAGAAGCAGCCTTGTCATTTCAAAATCTTTTCTTCTTCTACCCCTTCTTCTAGGCTTGCTGCCATTATCAGATAATTCTATGCCCTCAGTTGTATAGTTGTTTAAAATTGTTTTGTGGTGAGGTAAGATTGATTTACGAAATCGTTTCAATTGCAACTTTTTGTAATGTTTCATTTGAATATCAAAAGATTTGGCCTGAGTTGAGAGATTTAAGCAAAGTGATTGTGAATGCTGATCTTGAGAAAATT
Organism: Gordionus sp. m RMFG-2023; assembly: GCF_954871325.1. Taxonomy (NCBI): domain Eukaryota; kingdom Metazoa; phylum Nematomorpha; class Gordioida; order Chordodea; family Parachordodidae; genus Gordionus; species Gordionus sp. m RMFG-2023. The sequence goes on from NC_088776.1 coordinate 28,234,516, forward strand.
TACAATTACAAAACGATTTATCTCTTAATTTATTGAGCCAAAGTTTACCAATTATTGTATTAATTTTGCAGTTGTTACTGATATTTAATATAGAACTATCACTATGATTGATGTGTTTGATATAATCAATATATAGTCTATAGTTTTGATAAGTCAAGTCAGTTTTCATTTGAGAATTGGGTAGACATAAATTTTTATTATTTTTAATGTAAGGAAAGTAGAAAATTGTATGTGATATTAATACATCTGGTCTATACTGGTATAACTTTTTGATATTATTAGATAGTTGTGGTAAATAAGAAGATGCATTTTTTAGTCTTGTAATCTTGTCTAGTAAAAATTGTAATTTTTTTTTTTCATTATAAGCAAAGTATTTTATGATATCACAGTTTGTTAAATCATTATAATTAATTGAATTTTTAGATGATACTGGTGGGGGTTCATTTGTATAAATATTCTTAATCTTATCTCCAATATTACTAAAATCATCTATATTCAAGTCATCATAATCAGTTATTTTTGAAGTATGATAATTATTATCAATTGTTAAATAATCTGAATTAAAATAAATATTGTTTTCAACATTAAAGCCCACTACTTTATTACTGTCACTTATGAGATCAGTATTGGAATTATGCCTGAAAATCCAATCATTTGTAGCTAACGAGGCTAATGTTAACAAAGAAGAATGATTTGTGATATTTATAAGTGAATTATCAATAGAAGAATTTAAAGAACTGTCATCTAAAAATGTATAGTCTGAAGTGTCTTTAGCTTTTACTAAAATATCAGATATATTGGTGGATATATTCCCTGATAGTAACTTCTGTGGCGTTTTTATTTTGTAATTATTATTATTGCCATGTATTGATCCATTATTAAAAATAAAAGTTCCATTACATGTATTAGATGATAATTTGTCAATAAATTTGTTGTTATCTGATTCAGGCATTAGTAGTGTTTCATATATATTGATATATTAATTAAGTAAATTGACAAGTAATTTATATTATTGGATTTTGTAATATGCATTAATATCCAATCAAAGTATCCACAATATGATTTTGTAAATAACTTTCAAAATAACATACTTATATTTCTAGTCATATTTATTAATGGCACTCAATTAATCCATAATAAAGTGTTGTGAAGCTTTTATTATAAAAAATGATAATTAATATTATATAATTTTGATTTAATATAATAATCAATTCTATGCCTAAATAAATTAACATTATAATTTTGTAACATAAATATAAATTCTGTGTATTTATTGATCCAAAACAATTAGATTAAATATTTTACTCATTTGCCAAATATTTAAATAAATATCTTATTACAAATTTTATATTAACAGTTTTTATCAATTATCTTGTTTGAAAAACTCTTTTTTTTAAATATCTGCCACCAATAAAAAATTTAAATTCAACATATCTATCATACCATATATTAATTTTGAAATGCTTTTATATGAAGATTTGTTAATGCTATCTGATATAATATATAGAATAAAAGAATTAGACGTATTTGCCTAATAATAATTAAAAGATCATACTAATATAAATTTTAACTTACACTCATATAAAATGAGTTTCTGTATAACTTATTATAAGCAACCATTATAAAAAAGTGTATATATTATATCTAAAAAATGAAAAGAAAAAATTTTTTAAATCATCGATTACTATACCTATTTAATAAAAAATTTGTCAAGTAAATTAATCCATGAGTGTATAATGATAAAATGAATATACTATATGTCTACTATAAATGTTCTTGACATGACTAATCACGTGTGACAGCTGTATAACTTCGTTATTGGTCATTTTTCAAACTCTTTGCTCTTTCATGGTATTAAAAACTGATTCTTCTTACCCTGTCCAAAACTGGGGAAATCAATGAGGGGTTATTAATCATCCACCAATTTTTTGAAAGGCTATAGTTATCTGTGCATATATAGTGTAGAACTATGCTTAAACTATTTAGGGCTCTAAAAGCAGGGTTGCCAGATCTCCCAATTTTGACGTAATATCCAGATTTTTTACTGTGGCTTATGTTAACACACGCCTTCTATTAACTTATGATTTCTCCTGATTTTCCTAAAATAAATAGTTCTAAATTCTTTATATAAGATATTTAAAAATTGATTAAGATCTACACTGCCATTTCTTTTAATTTAATTTTATATTTAAAAATTCATCTAATTTTTGATTATTCACATATTTTGACAAAAAATATTAACTCCAAAAAATAAATTTATTTTTTTATATCTCCAAACTTCCAAAGTTACCTAAAATTTGGAGATTTTATCATTATCCTTTTGAATATATCTTTTTCGGATGAAAAATAGAGAATCAATAACAATTTATTAAATTAGTAATTAATTTCGCACATTTTAAATAATGATAATAAGTTGTTTTAATTAAAATTAACCTACTATCCTATGAAATATTTTCTAGCTATATATAGGCCAGAGACCTGCAAAGGTATAATTTGCACGGTCCGGCCGGTATATTTTTTTTCAACGGCCAGGCCCGGATCTTTTTTTATATCTATTATATTTATTTTTAATTTTTAGGGCGAATAATGGCCATTTAAAATATTTAGTTTGAATATATACGGCCCTGCCTGGGTATTTTTTAAAAAAAATTAGGCTTGACCAGATATATTTAAATGGCCCAGCCCATGTTCCCAGCCAGGCCTCCAACTAGATCCAAACTTTTATTCATTTCAATGATTTATTAACTTTCCTTCCATACCAATTTTTTTAAAGCAACGTTTAGACAATATTATTAAACTGGCTATCCACTATGCCTTTTCTTTTTTTTATATATCAACATTTTTTTACCATTTAAAGATTTATTATATGTAATATTCCAACACATATATATATTTTTTTTTAATTTCCCAACGAGCGAGACAAATTTGTAAAAATTTTAAAATAAATTAAATATAATTAAACTCGTAACTTTGATTTATTCTAAATTAAATAAAATTGAACTCATAATTCATTTATTCTTAGAAAACTTTATGGTGGCAGTTCCGCTACATATTCGAGGAAATCATAAATAAATAAATATGAAACAGATTCCTAATAATAATGTTAATATAAATATTGAATTTCTAATATACTCAGGCAATGGCGATCTTTTTTTGAGTAGATTCAAAGACATCTTTAAGCACACCTAGATCTCAGACATCGAAAAAGCAGGTTCCTTTACAAGAAAATTACCAGATGAGGTATATATTAAGCTCAAATCGATATGTTCACCTACCGACTTCATCAATTCATCGATATTAATTGAAAAATTCAGGTTATTACACCTGAGGAAATCTACAAGTTCCAACTTATTATTATTTAACGCAGCTGTACAAGGTAAAAACGAAAGTTACATCAATTGGGTAAGTAGATTATGCATTTTAAAAAATGTTATTATTTAACGCAGCTGTACAAGGTAAAAACGAAAGTTACATCAATTGGGTAAGTAGATTATGCATTTTAAAAAATGAATGTTTGCTAAGTTATAGAAGAGTTATTGAAAAAGTAATAATTTCATCAATCAGCAAAAATATTAGGCAGAAAATTACGTTATAAGAAAACATTACATTAGCAGAAGTTCTTACTTTAAGAGATGATTTTGAAGAGTTAGAATTGAAAGAAAATATAATTGCTAAAGTTGAAAATATTTCTTTAAACGAAAAAACAGAAGATGATACAACTGTGAAACATGTAGAAAGGCATTGAGGCAGGAAAACAGAAGAAAATAAACAATTGGTGAGATATAGAGACCATGACGAACGACAAAATTTACAATCTAATTAAGATAACAGACAACGATGGACAACAAGAGGCCATGACTTTCAAAGAAATAATTATCAAGGATATAATTATATCCCCAGATATCAAGGAAATAATTACAACCCTAGATTTCAGAATTATAACGCGAATTATTACAATAACGTCAGAGCAAACTATCCAGGATCGTACAATAATTCTTCGAGATTTAATAATAGAGCTAGTTATAATAACTATAATCATTATAGGTTTAATAATGATTTGAAGAGAAAAACAATTTTAAGGAGAGTATGAAAAATATATTTTATTGTCTAATATCTTTCTCTTTTTGTAAGGTATATATATAACATTTTTTACAAATTAAAATTAGACTATAATTTTAAAAAGGTTAAGATATAAAATAAAATTATAACTAAAATAAAAATATAATTTGAATCAATTGAAGTACAAATTTGAATATATAACATTCTCCTTCTTCTAAAAAGCCTTCACATAAGTTTAATATGTTATCGTAGTTAGTTTGTTCATCAAGTTGTTTCACAAGTCATCATATCGTTGGCTTGTCCCAATCGTTGATCTGTTTAAATCGATTTTGCACGTTGGTTTGTTTAAATCGCAAGCTTGATATCCTTATTGTAAGTTGTCCTTATAAATCGTGACTTTGTAATGCTCAGTTGTTATTATTATCATTTTTCAAAATTGTTATTATCATCAGTATGCGAATAATGAGAAATATTAGTTCATCAAATTGGATATAAGAAAAGAATGATAAACATAGGATAGAAATCCTATGAGGTTGGGGAATAGGGATTTCAGGATTTCTATCTGCAATATTTGTCGAGGGAGTTTTTGTGAAAAACGGACCCGCATAATCTATGTGTATCCTTTCAAACGGTTTGGTTGCCGAAACCCATGGTTTTTGTATCTTTATAGGATTATCATGATATATGTTACAATCGTCACAACCTTTCACTTCCATTAATATGTCATTGTTTATACCACATCACCACATGTAATCTTTGGCTAAGGATTTGATTTTTCCTGCTCCCAAATGACCTTCATGTAATGACTGTAGTATATTTTTTCTCATAGAAGACGGAATTATGATTCTGTTGCTTTTGTAAAGACAATCTTTAATTATACTTAATTCCAAATCAATGTTTTTATAAATATTATTCATTATAGGCCTGTTGTTCCTAATATCATTTATGACTTGTTTTAATTCCATATCTTACAAAGTTTCGTCACGAATTTGATTAACATTAATAGGTAAATCCCCATATTCATTTATTATAGTGATATTTTCAACAGCTTCATCATGACATTCTTGTGGTAATCTCGAGAGACAATCAGGAACAACATAATATTTACCGACTTTATACTTTATATTAAAATCATATCCTCCTAATGTAATATTCCACTTCTGGAGTCTTAAGGACATAGTGTTATTATCCTTAAAACCCTTGGTAAATATGTGAACTAGAGGTTTATGGTCAATAATAATTGTAAATTTCGTGCCGATTAAGTATTCCTGGAACCTTCTTATAGCAAACATAATAGCGAGAGCCTCACGCTCAATATTGGTATAGTTCATTTCGGATTTTAATAAAGTTCTTGACGCGAAAGCTATAGGTTTTTCTTTACCATCTTTTTCAGTATGAAATAATACAGCTCCTAAACCACATTTCGATGCGTCAGTGGCCATCCCTATAGGTAATTCAGGGTTAAAATATGTCAAAGCAGATGGAAGACTAATCAACTTCAAGATCATTAAAACTTTTAAAGTATTCTAGGTTCCAAGCCCATTTTTCTTTGTTGACAATCTTATACAGAGGATAGGCTATTTCTGCAAAATTGTTCAAAAATTTTCTAGTAGCCAGCCATTCCCAGAAATTTTGATAATTCAGCAGCTGATTTTGGTTCTGGCATATTAATTATTGCCTCAATTTTGTCGTGATTAGCATGAATCCCCTTAGCGTCAATATCATGACCCAGGAACCTCACTTTGTTTTTAAAGAACACACTTTTATTGAAGTTAGGTATTAGCCCAAAGGATGATATTCTATCAAACACTTTTTTTATGTTGTTAAGGTGGGCTTCATCGTTTTTTCCAGTTATAAGTAAATCATCAATATAAAATATGACATCATCCATCTAAGATTTGATTCATGATCTGTTGAAAGATTGCAGATGAGGTCTTAAGCCCAAAAGGAAGTCTAGTAAATTGGTAATATCCCTTGTGCGTAGATATGGTTAAAATATTTCTGCAACTTTTATCAATCGGGATCTGTAAGAAAGCATTTTTAAAGTCAATCTTCGTAAATTTCTTTCCTTCTGAAAGTTTAGCTATTAGATCATTGATTCGTGGTAGATGGTATCTGAAATCTTCTAGAGTTGGGTTTACAGTGTCTTTAAAATCACCACAAAGCCTAATGGTCCAATCATCTTTGTAGACAGCGGTAACAGGACTTGCCCGGACATCATTCACCGGCTCAATAATTTTATCATGTATACATTTTTTAAGGTCATTGCTAACAAGATCAATTTTTGAATAAGGAATACGTCTAGGCGGTATAATTTTAGGTTGGGCATCTCTTCTTAAATGTAACTTGACACTTGCTTTGTTGATTGGCCCATTATCAATTTGGATTCACGCTCTTTAATCAATTTTTCTATTTCATCTTCGTAATTAGTGTCAACATTTGCTATAAATTTATTTAAAATATTTTTGAAAGCATTGATCCATGTAAGTCCCAACAAGGCATTTTTACTTGATTCAACGACTACCGCTTTTAAATATTTTGAGATACCTTCATAAGTCACTTTAACTTGAGTGATGCCGATGATTTTGATTAAATTTCCGCCATAAGCGGTAAGTTGTAACTCGGATTTCTTAACATCTCTAATACCAAGTTTTTAGCCAGACCTTGAGGTATAATAGTATGTTTTGAGCCTGTGTCGACTTGCATACATGTAACAATATCTTTCACTTTTTAAGTAGTCATAAATGCATTATCTTTGTCATTGAGCATGTCCCCATATAAGTTGTTAACATTGAAATCGTTATCATCTTTGTTCTTTGTAGAGTCGACTTTCTCTTCAATAATTTCTTCAATATTCATATTGTAATCATTGTTGTTGTATTGTATTTGCTTTCTATTATTGTTGTCGCTATCTCTATAATTATTTGAGTTGTTGTTATATTGTATTTGCTTTCTCTGATTATTGTCGCTACCTCTATAACTATTTGAATTGTTGTTATAAGATTGGTAATTGTTACGATTTCCGTCACCGTATTGGATCTGTCTTCTCTGATTATTATCATGCCATGTATTATTTCTACCATAATCAGATTTATTATTGTTGTTGTAGCGATAGTTATTGTAGTTATAGTTGTTATAATTATCGTGGTATCTCGAATTATTATTACCGTAAATCCTATCATAGTATCTAAAATTATTGTTTTAATTCCTATCTTTATTTCTATTATCATAATTATTTCTTAAATTATTTCTAAAATTATTATCAGGTCTAAAATAATTATTATTGTCATTTCTATTTCTATTGTTAAAGATTTTATCTTTATCACTTTTTATCGTTATACATATAACTTATGTTATCAACATCTGATTTATCATTGATACTATCTAATTTAATTCCTAGCCTACCATTTTATTTAAGGTTAAATTAATATTTTTACAAAATTTATATTTTATTTTGTCATTTAAGTAGATGTACGTAATTTTTCTTTTAATCTACTATCGTCCGAAAAATTACATTTTTTATGTAGTTTCGATACTCTTATGTACCATTGCATGAAATTCTCACTCGAGTTCTGCTGTAATAAGTTAAATTTGTTTATCAAAATGTTTTTATCTTGCACAGGTAAAAGGTAAGTTAATTTTTTAGTCACTATTTTAAGATCTAATATGTCGGTATTGGAACCAATTGATTTAATATTGTCAAAGACCTCGTCTGATAAATTATTAAGCAAAGTATTTATTTTAATAGAGTCCGGTAATGTGCTGGTCAATAAATAACTTAATATTCTGTCTAAGTAAATCTCAGTAAGTGGTCCAACCAATTTTGGAATTTTATATATTAATTCAGGTTTTATATCCATATTTTATTAATAATTCGTATATATTAGAAATTATAACACTTCATATTTTAACAAAACTACAATGGAGTTGAAACTCCGAATCCTTATATACGTAAAATTTCCCATTAAGTAGTTCAAAATAAATCATTTCTTTATGGCTCACGAATTCAAACAAGACGTCATCCCTACCCAGCATCCTTGAGTAATGCACATCACAATTATAAGTTAATTCAAATAGTATATCATAAACAGAGATTTCCCAAGGAATATTAACGAGTTTGAAAGAAAACATAATGGAAATAACTTTAAAATGTTTTTACCTTTCTTTTTCCTTCTTTATGTAGAATTTATTTGTTTCGTTTTATAATTTTATTATTATTCATATTTACATCGCGAAGAGAAAAAATTTACGTGGTGGCGAGTTTTTTTTGCCAACGGAGCACCATGAAGAGAAAAACAAATTTTAAAAAATAATATTTTATTAACTACTTTTCTCTTTTTTAATCGACTATTCATATATTTTTTACAAACTAAAATTAGACTATAATATTAAAAAGGTTAACATATAAAAATAAAATTGTAACTAAAATAAAAATATAATTTGAATAAGTTAAATAAATGCGCGTTACATAATAAACATATACTATTTAATAACCAAAATATATAAATTAATTTATTAATTCCTATAATATAACAATAACTAGCGATAGGCGCTAAATTATCACGTATCACGTTTAAATATATAATAAACTAATATTGTACTCATTTCAATGATAATTATTTTATTTATTATTGTTCAATCACATTATTATAATCAGTGCAAGAGAGTGTATCTACATCCATTGCAAAACAAAAATATTATCCAAAAATAAGAAATAATACAGATGCAACTACGGTTGCAGCAATTGTAATTACTTATCTTGTAGTACAACATACACAGAGCTACTTATCATTATAATGTAGGTAGAATCTTTCCCCATAATATTTAACGACTCCAAGATAAATGAAAACTTTACTTGTAGAACAAAAATGAGCAAGGATATCATCAATGTTTTAGAAACCTGAATTCAGGAGGTCAATTCTTGACGATTTGAAAGATGGGCATACATATGCAATTCTAACAGATGCATCTAATAAGGGAAATATTTAAATATTTTTTTTGATCCTTCGTTATTTCAACAAAATTAAGGACGTTTCAAGAAAACTATTAAATTTTTTCCCCTCAAATAGTGAAAAATCCAAAGACATAGCTAACCATATAATGGTAAATATAGCAGATTCGGGATTATTAAATTACATGTCAACTTTATGATCTGATAATGCCTCAGTGAATTTGAAAAAAACCAGAGTGTATTTACAGAATTGAGTCATGTTGGTTGCGATATGTTCGTAATACCCGCCATCTATAGAATTTTAAAATTTTATAAACCTTTAAATATTTCTTAAATAAAGATTATAAAAGCTGTCCTAACATTTTGAAATTTTTTTCAGTAATGAATGGCAGAGGTATATTTATGAATGATTTAACATGTAGGAAATCTACTACATACTGTTAATGTGCAGTTGCAATCAGAAGAATCTTAACAAAGATTCATAAAATTATGATGTGTTAATCTTTACAGTTAAAAATTGACAATAAATTTTATGGAGCCATTGCAAACTATATTAAAATGTTAAATATTTTAAAAATACCGATAGACATTGATATCTTGTGTGAGGATATTATAATGCTCTCTATTTTTGATTTACAATGTAAAAAATATATAAAATTAAATATAATGTTAATTATATATTATTTGAGATTTAAATAATGGAACTAAACGCTTACCCGTCGTTATTGAGATATTTATAAAATTCTTGGCATGACATATTATAAATTTGTTTAACCATTAGCTCGGCCTCTAATGTTGTTAAAGCAATCCTTTTCCCAGGCAGTCCTCATCAGGCTAAAAATGCGCTCGGATGAGGCATTAGAATGAGGTAAATAAGACATGCAATTTTTTTCCAAACATGGGGATATATTGTTATTACGAAAAAATTCTACCCGTTTCTCCTCTGCTTTTAGACAATCTAACTTTAAGTATTCTGGTGAATCATAAAAAATAGAGAGAATTACAATCTCCTCAAACAAGACATCAATGTCTTTAGGTATTTTTAATATATTTATTAAATTACAAAAATCATCAATTGACGGTTTCTGTTCCAAGGTCATAATATTTATACATTTGTAAATAGAGTTATTAAAATCAAATTTTGATCGTAAATATTCTAAAATTGTCTTAATAAAAATATCTGCTTCATTTAAAAATGTAATAATTAGAGTATTATTTGAACATTTAATATTTTAGCAATAGCGTCATAAAATTTATTATCAATTTTTAACTGTAGAGATGAACAGAGCTGTAGCATGATTTTGTGAATCTTTATTAATAAAGAATATTCTGATTCCAACTGAATATTAACTTCATGAAATAGATTTCCTACATGTGAAACTAATCCCAAATATGCTTCTGCTATTTCATACTTGAAAAAATTTTTCAAAATTTTAGGACAGCTTTTAAAATCTTTATAGTTAATGAATTAAATTATTTAAAACATCTCATCATAATTATTTTGACATTCACAGATAGTACATTCATTGCCTTCTTGCAAGAATCATGTAGTATATGGCATATATAGTCAATTGGTATTAAATCATTATTGTGCGGCCTCAATTCGGTAAATACACTTGGTTTTTGCCAAAATTTACAGAGGCATTATCAGCGCAGAAAGCTGACATACAATTCATTGATAACCCTAATCAGCTATATTTACATTATGTGGTTAGCTACATCGTTGGATTTTTCATTATCCGAGAAAAAAAATTTAACAGTTTTATTGAAATGTTCTTATTCTTGTTGAAATAGCGAAAGATCAAGGGAAATGTTTTAATATTTCCCTTATTAGATGCATCTGTCAGAATTGCATATGGATGCCCATCTTTCAGGGCAAATTTTCAGAAAATTGTATTCGGATACAGATACAGATACTTTATAAAATTTTGTATTTAAGATACAAGATACTAGATACTTTAGAAAAATTTCAATAAGATATAAGATACTTGTATTTATTTTAAAAAAAAGTATCTAAGATACAAGATACTTTTTTAAAAAAACTTTAAATAGTCAAAATCAAAATGTATAAAGCTTTATTTTCTTATCTATAATATAAATTTATAAAAAAATATTTAAAATAAATTGTAGAAAATAACAAATTTATTATAAAAGATAATGCAATATTCCATTTAATAATTATATAATTAGTAAATAATAATAAATCAGCATCATATATCAGCATTATTTTTTAATATTATTAATTTTTCAAATGATTTATCGTTCAATCTTTGACGATTTGGTCTATTAACCATATTAGCAAAGCTAAATAATCTTTCAATGGGGGCTGAGAAGGGTAATATTGTGTTATATTTAATAAATATTTCTTTTATATATTTATAACTATTTAACATATTTATATTCCACCTGTCATCTTTCATATAATTTAGGACCTCTATTTCAATATCATTTATTGAATTATTAGAATTGGATGTGGTACTTTTAAGGCAAAAGTAATCATTGTTGAAGTATTAATTTCAATATTATTTTTAAAAACAATTATAACTTCATGTAATAACAAATCCTGAAGGTATTTTTTTTCTTTTTCACCATCAATCCAACGATTTTTAAAATAGGGATGAGAAATAGTTGCCAAAAATGCACTTTTAAAATTGTTATTAAAATCATATATATTTTTAAATCTTTTATTTAAATAATTTTCTATGGCAATAGCTAATGGTTTGCAAAATTGTAGATTGGTTTAAATTAAATTTGTAATTTTTTTTAACGACATTCAAAATTGGAGTTGATTCTCCATAATAGCAGTTGATTTCACTCTGTATTTTGTCAATCGCTATAGCCAATGGGGCCATTATATTGCAATATTATTCTAAATATTGAATTTCAATATCTCTTAATTTAGGAAATTCTAATTTTTGACATAATTTAGGAAGTTCGCCTTTAAATTTTAATAAACTATGAAGACTATCATACAAACTATTCCATCTAGTTCCACAAGGTGTAACTAATTGTTTTCCTAAAACTGCTTTGATAAGTTCTGCAGTTTTATGCCTATTATTTGCATTCCATAGCTTAGTACATTTAGCTATTGCAGGATGATGAATTTTAGAAATGTTAGGAGAATCCTTAATAGCTCTCTCGACATCTGTTGTGGCAATTAGATTTATCGTATGACACAAACAACGAATGTGTTGAGGCAATGTTATTGAGGCTTTTTTAGACCCTTAAATAAACAAATAAATAATTTTATTTGAATAAAATTTTTTACTAAATTTACAATTACATAATAAATTTTAAAGAAGTATTAAATAATACTTTCAATGATTTCGAATTCTATACATTCATCATCATTGATGTCAAAGTCATTTTCTACAGCTTCCATAGAATATCCAAACTCCTTGAAAGATTTCTTAAAGTTAGAGCCGTTATCTGTAATAGTTGCTATAACTTTTTCGTCAATATCAAAGTCAATGAATTTCTTTATTATGATCATCTTGAAGTACTTCAAAAAATTTGCCATTAATTATGCTTAGTTTAAATTTATTGTTATAATTTTCGGTTGAAGAATCATCTGAAGATGAAGATAAACATATTATTCTATTTTCTTCTTCCTTAATTTTAAAATAGACAGATATAAAACGATTCAAATATGGTAGTTCTAATTGTTAGCAAATTGCTATATGACGACCAACGTCATATATCAAAAATTATCTTAAAATATCTAAATTTTGATTAAATTTTTCATTTAAATCTTAAAACAATATCATTTTAAATTTTAATACTATTTAAATTAACCAATATAAATTTTTTTAAAAGTATCTGTATCTTTTTGAATACAAAGTTGGTTAAGATACAAATACTTTTAAATAATATGTATCTTAGATACTGGATACAAGATACTTTCCAAAATTTTAAAAAAGATACATGATACAGTATCTTGTATCTTAGATACAAATATCCGCGATACTGCCCAACCCTGCAAATCGTCTAGAATTGACCTCTAAGATTCAGGTACTAAAACACTTGTAGCCTTGCTCATTTTTGTTAGATTTGCACTTATATTGGAGTCGTTAAATATCTTGGGGAAAAGATTCGACCCACATTGTGATGATATAGCTCTGTGAATGTTGAACTACATGATAGTGTATACGATTTCCGCAACTGTAATTGCATCTGTATTATTTATTATTTTTGGAGAATATTTTTGTATTGCAATCGATGTTGATACACTCCTTTGTACTGATGATTGAAATGATGTTGATTTATTATTGGATAAAAATAAAACAGGATAGAAAGAAATTTACAAATAGACATGTTTTTCGAATAAATATTTAAAATTTATTTTAAAAATATAAAAATAATCAATTATTGTCTCTCAAAATTATTATTTATATATTAAAAACGTTAAAAACCTTTTAAAAAAATTGAAGGAAAAATTAAAAAATTCGGGAGAAATTAAAAAATTGCGGGAAAAATTAAAAAATTGCGGTAGATTTTTGCGGGAGATTTTCAATTGCGGTATTTTAGGGAAGAGAGATGTCTGCGTGTAAACTAAAAAATTGCGGGAGTCTCCCGCTGATGGGGGGAGACATGGCAACCCTGATCGTGTGTCCTATTATTCCTCATGTCCACTTCAATTTCGCAAGTTTTGCAAGCTAAATAGTCTCTTCTATCTATCTTTAATTGATTTTACACTGACTTCCATAAATTTTTATTTATATTATTATCCGTTTTGGTTTATTTATTTCTACTTCTTTGATTTCTGGAGTATACTATTCCCTTCTTAGTGTTTCGCATGTGATTGTATATTTAGATCAGGTGTTTAAGAGAATTTTTTTGAATTCAATCTAGCACATTATAGAGAGTTCATTTGAGATATTTGTAAATTCAGCTAAGTAAATATTTTATCTCTTCTTTCAGAGCCGTAATTATGTCCGCATCTTTTAGTCTATTAAAGTGTTGCTATTTCTTATTTGTTTTCTGCACTTTTCTTTAGTTTGAACATTTACCATTTTTGTTCCTCCATTCGTAACTCTTCAATAGAATTGGCACAGACACCATTTTATGATAGGATATATTTGTAGTTAAAATTTTGGAACCAATGGTGTTTATTAGATAGTATAAAATCTATTAGAAACGAATAGTTTTCTTTCAAGAAAGTATAAATATGGGCTGGCTTATGTCTGAAGCAAATTTTTTTAATCATAAGGTCATGGTTTTAACACATTTGTAATAGCCTTTTGCTATCTGAATTTTTAAATGTTTAGAGAAGCCGACCTTATTGTTTTGTTTTTGAATTAACTAGAATTTTTTATTATAAAAAAACTTATTTATTTTAGATATTATCCATATAATTGAAAATATAAAGGCAAAATGAAATATAGGGTGGCCTAAAATGGAATCTAGATTTAATATTATATTGTGTCTGAAATGGTTGGAGCTAAGAACCTTGGCTGTTCAACCATCGGGAAGGGGAAGGGATGGATGGCGTTTGATCGTCCGGAATTGGCGGAGAGAGAGACTGGGAGACCGGACTTAGTGGACATTTTCGTCATCATACCCAACTCCCTCCGCGGGTAGCACAGATTGAAGAAAACAATATTTTATTTAACGCAAGTTGGATATAGCACAATAGTGAATTTTATTAGGCTTAAAATTGTCGCCGTAAAGGTAAATAACAAAAGATTCATTCCAAATAGGTAACATCACATTTGGCAAAATAAAATAAAAAAGCTAATGAACATCATTACATATTTGAATCTACTTATATACAAAAATTTGTTGTTATTTTCCTAACACGATTTTATCCATATTGCCATCCTTAAAACTGGCTAGGACCAGTTTCAAAGTGAATAAAATATAAAAACAAGCTTTTTTTATAATTTACAAATCGTGTAAGACAAATAAAAGAATAATACAGTTGAAAAAAATATAATAACAATCTTTTTTTACAAATCGTGCAAAACAAAAAAGATTTATGTTGGACAAAGGGGACTAAATGTGACAAACAATGTGGGGAATAGTACTATTAAATTTCTAGGTCGGGTCGAGTTGGCCGAAAACCCAGCAAGGTTTGAGCCGAAAAAAACGATCCTAAACCCGAGCAAACCTATTTGGCCATAGATCAGACCCGACCTAATGGGTCTTATGAGCCGACCCATGGGTCGGCTGGGTGGGTCGGCTGCTGGATTGGCTTTCTGGGTCGCCTGCTGGGTTGACCTGCTAGGTTGGCTTGCTAGGTCGATCTGCTGGTTTGGTTTGCTGGGTCGACTTGATGGGTCAACAAAATATATAGAAAAATTAAACTAGTTTGTTTTAATACGGATTCAATTTTTTTGATATAGAAAGATTATCTAAAATCTTTGGTTCTAGTAATAAATTGGCAATGCCAGTATATTTTACTCCATAAGGAAAAAATAAATGTTAAAATTTTATAAAAATTTAACTTAAGCCTTGTTAAAAGTTTTTCTAGAAAGATGTTCTTAAACCTTTAGTTGTAATAAATAGGCATTGTTATTATATTTTACTCCACGAGTAAAAAAATTGTGAATTTTTTAAAACGGTTTTAAACCTATTTAAATGTTTATGATATTAGAAATATGTTCTAAAACCTTTGGGTCTAGTAATAAATTGACAGTGCCATTATATTTTACTCTACGAGGAAAAAATAAATGTGAAAATTTTATAAAAATTAATCTTAAGCCTAGTTAAAAGTTTTTATACTAGAAAGATGTTCTTAAACTTTTGGGTGCACTGCTATTATATTTTACTCTAAGAGGAAAAAAAATTCTGATTTTTTTTAAGACGTTGTTTTAAACCTAGTTAAATGTTTATGATATTAGAAAAATGTTCTAAAACCTTTGGGTCTAGTAATAAATTGGCACTGCCATTATATTTTACTCTATGAGGAAAAAATAAATGTTAAATTTTTTTATAAATTATTTTAAGCGCAATTAAAAGTTCTTGATACCAGAAAGATGTTTCTAAAACCTTGAGTCTTATAATATATAGGCGCTGCTATTATATTTTACTCCACGAGGAAAATGATTGTTGTCACAACGACAAGTTTGTCATTGTGCATCAAAACCTAAATATAAAAATAGAAAACAAATATATATATAAAAAGGAAATTAATAATAATTAGGAATCACGAAATCATAAAATCAACTTTAATTCTTTATTCAAAATTATAATAGTAAAAATCATAAAAAAATAAAATAAAATAAAATATAATTAAAAAAGTTAATAATTTAAAAAAAACAAAGATTCTTTGTATCGTAAAAATTTGCCTTTTTATACTCTTTTCAATCTTCTTATAACTAATCATAACTATTCAAATATAATCTTTTTATCACGCGTTATAACAATAAATCCACAAGAATTCTTTATGCAAATTACATATAAAGTACAACAAAATCCAAAAGAAATCTTTATGCAAATTAATTCTAACATTCACAACACCTCCCTACTTAAATTAGACCCAACATTCTGTAAATGATCAATCTTCTTTCGATCTCGACTTATTCTTCTTAATTTTTGCTGTCTTCTAAGTTCTAACAAAGGCTTTGTCACTTGAAATTTTTGAATTCTATCTGTCGCTTGTCACCCTGGGAAATGATCAGCTTTTTATCTCTGTAGGCCACTGACGAACTTGATAAACGTTTGTTTTCCACGATCCACTCTTGATGAACGATTATCGATGCCATCCAGTTTCATCGTAGCTTGTTTTCTATCATTCTCTTGTAATCCACGATTAGCTTTTTATCTCGATAAACGATTGGTCTGCGATAAACGATGGTTTTCACTAATTCTTCTTCCTATGATTGTCGATTTCCGTATCTTAGACTCAAGTCTCGATAATAATTGGCTATTATTGTACGCGATTAACGATTGTAGCATAACGTCTTGACCCTCTTTTCTATCAATTTGCTTGTTTTCCCCCTTTCTCTTGTAATTGATTGGTTGTTGCCTCTAATTCTTGTAATCGTATCTATCTTTCAGACTTCCGGGTCTTGTACGACAGTTTGCCCTTGCTGAGATATCGGGTAATCACATCTAATCTACTTCTACCTAAAAGAATCTATTTAAATAACTTCTGAAATATTTTATCACTTTCTTATATTTATTCTCAAATATAAACTACCTAATACAAATATACTAATAAAATATATAATTATACCAACCTTATCCTAATGTCTACATTTATCTCCTCTAAACTAATTCTGCCTTTAATAAATGTCGTAAATTATACTAAATCTTTAATTTATAATACGTAGCAAAATATAATAAATTATATAAATATATCAAATTCTATCACCTCTCTCCCCTTAATGAAGCCTAGACCCATATTTTCATTGAAAAATTTAGTACTCAGCTATTGATCCTCATCTTCTTTTCAGCCATGTCTATACTAAATTTATATCTAAAAATCCTATTCTAAAATATATATCAAAACTTATCTTTTAAAAAAAATTATCATTGTGTATTTATTTCCTCATGTACTCTTTGACACTCAAATAAAAAAAAACTGCAGAAATATATAAATCTCTTTTCATACATACGTTGTCGAGAAATCCATGACATCTAATCATAAAAGTTTTCATACTAACGTTTATGAACAACCTATTAACTCTAATCACTATGGTTTTCACCCCACGTCTTTGAAGAACTTATGAACTCTAATAATTATAATTTTTCGCACAACCGTTGTTGAAAACTGATATGTATATTTCTAAAGCATGTTTTTCTTTCTGTTATTATTAGAATAATGTTGCATAATTGATCTCAAATCTTATTTATGATTCAAAAAAATAAAAATCCGATCTCTAATTGAGCTCGATTGCGGCATAAATTTTCTAATGACGAAAAGCCGATTCTCTCTATGAAGATTTTTTGGTTAATCTACAACCTAATTACTAATTCGCATTAATCCTTGAGGCTGTTTTATCTCTCGCAGCCCTTAAAATAAAAGTTAAACGTAAATCTTCAATAAGAATTTAATCAACTATTTCCTAACAATAAAGTTATATTCTAATCTTATTCACCGAATTTTTTAATTATTATATCTTAGCAAATTATTAGTTTAATATAACTTTCGCAATTTATGTTAAATTCTAAAATCTCATAGTCTTTATTAGTTTCAAAATTCCAATGGTTTTAGTTTACCAGTAACTTCTAAATATAAAATTCCTAATATCACCTTTAAAACTAAACACAATTATATCTTATCTACTATGAATGTTACCTTTATCTTTAATTTTAGATTTTATATTCCTACATAAACATAATCTTAACAACATAATTTTTCCTTTTCACCTTTATTTACATATTTTTCTTACGTTCTTCTGGAATTTTTTTTTTGTATTAGAATACAGTTTGACACCTCTCCTTGTTGTCCCACCGGTCACAATGCGTGATTTGCATAAGACTGAAGGTTATAAAGGGCCGGTCTCCTCCGCTCTCCAACACCATTGTCACAACGACAAGTTTGTCATTGTGCATCAAAACCTAAATATAAAAATAGAAAACAAATATACATATAAAAAGGAAATTAATAATAATTAGGAATCACGAAATCATAAAATCAACTTTAATTCTTTATTCAAAATTATAATAGTAAAAATCATAAAAAAATAAAATAAAATATAATATAATTAAAAAAGTTAATAATTTAAAAAAAACAAAGATTCTTTGTATCGTAAAAATTTGCCTTTTTATACTCTTTTCAATCTTCTTATAACTAATCATAACTATTCAAATATAATCTTTTTATCACGCGTTATAACAATAAATCCACAAGAATTCTTTATGCAAATTACATATAAAGTACAACAAAATCCAAAAGAAATCTTTATGCAAATTAATTCTAACATTGACAACAATTGTGATTTTTTTAAGACGTTGTTTTAAACCTAGTTAAATGTTTGTGATATTAGAAAGATGTTCAAAAACCTTTGGGTCTACTAATGAATTGGCACTTCCACTATATTCTATTCCACGAGCTAAATTATAAAAAAATTTAAAAATTTTGTCTTAAGTTAGTTTAAAATATATGATACTATTTTAAAATAAAATAAGCACTGTTATTATATTTTAGTTCACGAGGAAAAAAATTATGAAAATTTTATAAAACTTTGTTTTTGTCCCAATTTCTAGTTTTTAATTTTAAAAGGATGTTCTAAACTTTTATGTTTATAAAGAAATTTATAGTGGCATTTTTTTTAACTCTATTGTGAAATATAGTAGAAATATAAAAAAAATTATTTATTTATGCTTAAACCCTATAAAAAGTTTCTGATATTTTTCTAAAACCATTGGACCTATAAATATGGTGTAACTGGCATTATAATTTATTCCACGAGGAAAATTTTTTAAGATCTTTGTTTTAAGCTTATCAAAATAACTTTGATATTGGAAAAATGTTTTAAAACCCTTGGGTTCAGTAAGTAATTTCTAATACCATTATTTTTAACTAATCTGGAAATATAAAAAAATTATATATTTGTTTTTAGCCCAGTAAAAAGTTTTTGATAGTAGAAAAATATTCTAAACCTTAGGGTCTAGTAAAATATTGACACTATTTTGAAACTTTTTAGGGGATTGGCAGTTGATAAGAAAAGACGTGGCAAGTTGAGCAAGGATCCCATTTTAAAATTAATTTTAAAATATGCTAAAAATATTTTTAATATGTAATTACTATAAATTTTTTACATCAACTTTGGAAAATTTGATATACAAGATTAAAATTATTATTTCATTTAAGATCATGGAAATAATTTTTAGCAAATTTTGAACTATTTTTTATAATTTGTGAGTTTTACAAGCATTTATTATAGGTTACATATTATTATTTAAATCGCAATTTAATAAAGTTGAATTTACCATAATACGACAATTTATATATTCCATTCATTCATATTAATAATGTATTTAAATTCCATACATGCAATTCTCGGACGTCCATTATTCATTCATAGGAAGTTACATAATATGATTGGTCCCCCCCCTATATCTGTTAGGTAGTGAACCTTACAAATGATTATATTCATAGATATCTATATATATTTATATATAATCAATATAAAACATATAATCAATATCTATATGATCATAATAAATTCCTAATTAGTACAGGCCTTACTTACCCCTAAATACTTTCTACCACTAATGCATCATTATAAATGATAATTTTAAATTGATTTTTCCTTTGGTAATTGTGTGGAAGACTTATCCAAAAGCATAATATTCGTGCGAATATTATCATAGGCAAAATTTTGAAACATTTAGAACTTAAGAGATGCTACTAATTAGGAATTAAATTTTTTTTATTTATGAACCCCTACCCCTTTATTTTTGGAAATTATAATAGCTCTATATTAGTTTATAAAAATTATTTATTAATCGCAAGTAGGCTCTTTTATATTTTATGAAATTTTTAAATGAAAAATATATAATAAGTCACATTATCAATATCTTTATTATTTTCATAAAAAAAAATAAAAATTTATATGAATAAATTGAGTAACAAATAATGGAAAATAACAAATGAAACTAATATCGCCTTTGATTACTTTTAAATTTTTTGTTTACCATTTTTTTCTTAATATTTTTTTAGCATTTATCATTATCACATGCTTTTTGGTTATTTATGGATATTTTATAACAAATAAAGAAAATAATCTAAAAAATCAAATTTTGTGGTGCCAGCCAGAAGGCTAAAAGGGAAGAAAATGTTGTATTATTTTTTTTTGAAAATAAACAATTTATTTTTAAGAAAATATCTTTAATACTCTATTGACTGTTAGTTTTCTAATAAATGATATCTAGTTTTTCAAATAAATGATGACTGCTAAGAGGAAAATATTTTAGGATAAGATATCTAATACTCTATTGACTGTTAATTACTAAATTAATGTTATCTAGTTTTCCAAATTAACTATATCTTACCGATATAATTTAGTTGTTTATAATGTTATTTTATTTTCATCTGTAGTATAAGGATTAAAATTCATCATGACTAGGGACCTTATAGTCCCAAATAAAGTTTGATAAAGAGATATACATTTGATTATTAGTTAGAAATGAAGCAAATAAAACTTTATAAATTTTCCGATTACAAAGTGATGTTAAAATATAACGTAAGGATAATCTATTATGTCATTATATATGTCTTTTAATGATTACATAATATTTACTAAATGTTTACAAAATACAATAACTTAACGGAAAATATATTTTTAACTAGATAATTAATAGCTATTTTGTATTTGAAAGATATAGTTTTTCTTACCTTTTTCTCCTTACATTCTCAGCTAAACTAATTAAGCATTGGCTAAGGAATTCAGCTAATTATCCCACAGCATTACACAATTTTTCTTTATATTTATTATTAATTATTCTATTTATATTTATAACATAACCCTGACGATGATTAGCATAAATCCTTCTCCGATGTCTAATTTTTTATTAATTAGTTTTGGCCATGATTTTTTTATTTATAAACTTGGCTGCGGTTAAACAACTTTGACTTATTTAAACAAAAAAATTATTATTAAAAGATTCTATAGACTTTTCTAAATGTGACTACTTGGAATTTTTATTTCCATCCATTTCTTCTAGAGATTCTGACCTAAGATCAACTTATTACATGCCATGTCTATAACATTCCTTTCAAAGCATCTAATTTTTTGTCCATTTTTGGAAAAATATCACATAATATTTTAATGATTTTAAATTAACTAATATTTCAATAACTGATTTACTTTTTTTTTAAATGAAACATACATCAAGGAATGGGCAGATGACAGATATGCGTTTCTTAAATCATTTTAAAAAAATTATGATAATTGGTGGATTGTTAATTGAGGAGGTAAGTATGATTTTAAGGCTTCATACATTTTAAGATATTACATAAGGAAATAAAAAATGCCTAGTATTTTTATGATAATAAATTGTCAAGCTTAATGAATTCAGAAAAGTACATGATTAGGATACATAAAAAAATATTTAAAATAATTATTTTTAAGAGGACAAATTAAAGTTAAATTTAAATAGGTACAGTAGGGGAGACCGGGGTTATATTGTCCATAAAAAATTGAGAGGCTGTGAAAAGGAGGAGAAATAATTTATCAAAATAATTTTGATGTTATTTTATTCTTTATATAATTATCTACGGTAGAAATTAATATCTAATAAAAAAATATTATATATTTATTTAAATTTAAATTTAAAAAAAATGAAAATTTTTGAGTCATGAAAAAGAGACAGGGGACGTATTATCCTTTTGTGGGGCATGTTTTAGACTATCATTTTCTAAGCATTTTATTCATTTTTTTTCATACAAAAATCATAACAAACATATAATCTTAACATACAACACATTTATTACATATAAAAAATGGATTAAAATCACAACATGATCCATGAGCCCATAAATGACAATTACGGCATTGGAAACAATCTTCATTATGGTGGTGAGTTTGATAGTTTTTGTGGCACACTAAACAAAGTTCTTGCATTCATATTTAAACTTTTTTTATTATTGATTTGATTTTTTTTCCAGATTATTAGCCCTAGATCTGGCTATTTTTCTGTAAGGTGAAGAGGTTAAAATGGCTGAAGTGATTTGATTACGTGTTGTTTTTTTAAATATTGTTGGATGGGGACTAATAATTTCTGGAGCAAAATCTTTTTCCACGTGAGAAGATGATGGAACAGGACTATCACTGACAGATGGTTGCGAAATAATTTCAGATAAATTTAAATTCTCATTTAGGATCGTTATTATTATTATAATATAAAGGATTAGAATTTTCGTCATTAAAAATTAAAGGATTTAGGGGCCATATACCTGAGGATTCAAAACCCTTTTGGATATTTGAAGCTGAGGTGGCTTTTGGAAGGACATCCTTTACTACTCTAGGGATATCATATATAGTAAAACTTTTCCCTGGATGCATTCTCATCCAAGGCACTGTTGTAATATTTTTTAGAGGTCCAAAAACAGTTCTATCCAATGTGACTATACATGTAGCCTCTGGTGTTCTCAAAGAAATAGTTGGATTTCTTTTAATAAATGCTCCAAACCAGTCTTCACCAGCTGATTGAGTTATTTCCCAAGATTTTGGTACTTGTAAATTATACCTCTTGGCCATTTGATAATCTAAAACTCTAACCTAAATTTAAACATAAGACATTAAATTATTTATATATTAAGGCAATCTAATTAAAATCCTAATTCTTAAATTTTATTCTGAATTTATTTTATAATTAATATAATAAAATATATCATTCATAATTAAACCTCTAATGTATAGGTAAGAACCAAAATATGTTTTAATGCATGATATGCTAAATCAATGAATAAATCATTTTAAAATTAATATACATGGCAGCATCATTTTATTTTAAATATATATCATACACACATAATTAAATCTTTAATATATAGGTAAGATATGATTTAATGCATGATATAATATATATAATGCTACAATTAATAAATCATTTTAAAATTAATATTAATACATGGCAGCATCATTTTAAAATTAATATATATACATGGCAGCATCATTTTATACATAAATGGCAACATCATTTTATACATAAATGGCAGCATCATTTTATACATAAATGGCAGCATCCTTTTATTTACATATATATCATACACACTTAAATAAATATCATTCTAATGTATAAGTTAAATTCTTACTTTAAAGTATAATAAAGATGTTTCATTAACATATAATGTAAATAATTTAAAAAAATTTTCTCAAGTTTATTATTATTTAACTAAAGAAATACCATGGCATAAATTTAAAGATTATAAAAAAATTCATTTTACAGAGATATATGATATAACAAAGGATTAAAATATGTTTAGGGCATAATCCTGAAAATAATCTTGATCCTTTAATTAAATAATCTGTTAATTTAGCTTCTTGAATAGGAGAAAATACTGATCTGTGAAGATATAGCTCTTGAAAATCTTCATTCCTTTTGAACAATTTATTATACCTCTTAATGCTTAGTTTCTTTAATATATACTATTTAAATATATAAATATACCTCCCATAACTTAAATTCGTATTCATGGTTATAACTGTCAAAGGTATCTTATCTTTCAGCATTTTAAGAATACTTGTCTTTTTATTATCATTATTTTCTTTGTTAGTTTTTCTTATATATGTTCGAACCATTTTACAAAATCAGAACCAATATTTTAATGAATGTATGTAAAAGGAAAAGAAGCACCCCGCTAATACCTTCCCCAGGTCCACAGGATCATTTAAAAATTAAATTTAGAATATTAAATTAACATAATGATTGTCAATATTTTTATATATGATAAAATGGAGATTTTTTTATCATTTAGAATTTATATTAAGTCTGAAAAACTTTTATAAAAAAAGTTATTCGTGAAAATGTAAAATTTAAAAAAGTTACTTTGGGTATGTTGAAACTTAAATTTGCATTTAAAATTTTTCATGAGCAATTTTGTCCGAAACAATTTTGGACCTACTTAAGCACCTTATTATAATACATATTTGGCTTAAATTTCAAATCTTAAACTTTATTAATTTTTAAATTATTTGAGAAGGAAATACCTACCCCGGGAACACACTATCCCCGGTCTCCCCTACATCTTTTTGGGGATTTATCACTATTTCTAAAAATTGTTACCCATTTCTCCAATGCTTTTAGACCATTTATTTTGGAGTATTCTGGAGAATAGAAAAATAATAGAGGGTAAAACAATCTCCCCAAACAAGATATCAATATCTTTTCTTTATCTTTCTTTTGGAAACTATTTTTGTCGTATTTAATTTTATTTTGCTATAATCTTTAATCATTCCTTTTCTGACATCATATATGTTTGTAAAACTCAACATAAATTTTTGTAAAAATCACAAATTAAGATAGTTAAAATTTTGCTAAAATTATATCTTACAAACATTTTCTAAATTTGATATAAAAAATTTATAATAGTTAAATATTTAAATATATTTTTAGCATATAGATGGAGGATAGATCTATTTTAAGATAAATTTTTATATCCAAGTGTCTCAAATTTTAAAATATGATTCTCTGATCACCTTCCTCAATCTTTTCTTTACCATTACCAGTCCCCTATCAAATGGAATACCTCATTTCTAATATCAAAAATTTTAAACTAATTCAAGTTAAATATAATTAAAAATAATAGCAATATTAATTTATATTAGATACTAAGGCTTTGGAACTTTTTTCTAATATCAAAAATTTATATTAGTTACAAAAACAAAGTTAGTAATATTTTTCAAATTTTTATTTATCTCGTGGATTAAAATAGAATGATATTGACAACTTATTACTAGAACCAAACCTACTACTGGGCTCAAAACATAAATATATATTATTTTAATATTTCTTATCAATAACATTAAACTAGGCTTAAAATAAATTTTTAAGATAATTCATTAATTTATTTTTTTCTCGTGGAGTTAAACATAATGGCAGTGCTAATTTATTACTATACATAGAGGTTTTAGAACATCTTTTTACCATAAAACTTTTAACTAGAATTAAAACCATATTTTAAATTCCAAAATTTATTATTCCTCGTGGGATAAAATATAATGGCAATGTCAATTTATTACTAGACTAAAAGTTTAGAAATATCTTTTTAGCATCAAAAATTTTTAACCAGGCTTAAAAAATTTAAAAAAAATTTCATATTTATATTTTCCTCTTAGAATAAAATATAATGACAGTGCCAATTTATTATTAGACCCAAAGTTAGAACATCTTTATAGTATCAAGAACTTTTAACTGCGCTTAAAATAAATTTTCAAAAAATTTTCACATTCATTTTTTCCTCGTGGAGTAAAATATAATGACAGTGTCAATTTATTACTAGACCGAAAGTTTTTAGAACATTTTTCATATCATAAATATTTAACTAGGTTTAAAACAACTTCTTAAAAAAAATTCACAATCATTTTCCTCGTGGAGTTAAATATAATAGTAGCGCCAATTTATTACAATACCCAAGGTTTTAGAAACATCTTACTGGTATCAAGAAATTTTAATTGCGCTTAAATAAAAAATTCTCATGGAGTAATTTATATAGTAGTCCAACTTGTTACAAGACCCAAAGATTTAAGAACATTTTTCTTGTATCAAAAACTTTTAACTTGGCTTATGATAAATTTTTATAAAATTTTCACATTTTTTTCTTCCTCATGGAGTAAAATATAATGGCTGTGCCAATTTATTACTAGACTCAAAGGTTTTAGAAGATCTTTCTAATATCAAATATCATAAACATTTAAATAGATTTGAAACAACGTCTTAAAAAAAATTCATTATATTTTTCCTCGTGGAGTAAAATATAATAGCAGTTCCAATTTATTACAAGACCCAAAGGTTTATGAACATCTTTCTAGCAACAAAAACTTTTAACTAGGCTTAAGATAAATTGTTATAAAATTTTCACATTTATTTTTTTCTAGTATTCATAATTTTTTTTCCTTGTGGAGTAAAATATAATGACAGTGCCAATTTATTAAAAGATTTAGAGGTGTAAGAACATATTTCTAGCATCAAAAACTTTAAACTGAGCTTATGATAAATTATAAAAAAATTTCACATTCATTTTTTCCTTGTGGAGTAAAATATAATGGCAGTGCCAATTTATTACTGGACCCAACACAAATTTTTCTCCTCGT
Organism: Gordionus sp. m RMFG-2023; assembly: GCF_954871325.1. Taxonomy (NCBI): domain Eukaryota; kingdom Metazoa; phylum Nematomorpha; class Gordioida; order Chordodea; family Parachordodidae; genus Gordionus; species Gordionus sp. m RMFG-2023. The sequence goes on from NC_088776.1 coordinate 28,261,234, forward strand.
GGAGTAAAATATAATAGCAGTGCCAATTAATTACAACTCCCAAAGGTTTTATATTTATCAAAAACTTTTAACTAGTTTTAAAAAATTTTCACCTTGTGGAGTAAAATATAATGGCAGTGCCAATTTATTACTAGAACCAAAGATTTTAAGAAATCTTTCTATATCAAAAACATTGAACCCGGATTAGAACCCAGATTAAAACAAACTAGTTTAATTATTCTATATATTTTGTTGACCAATCAAGTCGACCCAATAAATCGACCCAGTAAGCAAACTCAGCAAGTCGCCCCAGGAGGACGACCCAGCAATCCACCCGGGTCGGCTCAGGCCTAATGGGTCGGGTTGGGTCGTGATTTTTTGACCCTGGCTTGGGGTTGGGCCGATTTTTACCATTCGATTCGGGTTCCTGGTCGAAAAAGACCAACCATTTGACAACATTAATGGGGACTTTGAAAGAAGTAGTATTATAAGAGATTTTTAAGTGAAGAAAATTTCATAACAAAATATGGTAATAAACACAACTTCAAATATAGTAATAACATATAAACTCATTTTCGTAAGTTTTAATTGTCTTCTTCTCTCAAATATAGTAATCATGAATTAATTCATTTTCGTAAATTTTATTTATATATATCAATTAATCTTCTTACAAATATATTATCTATATATACATTTTTAAATCATCAATTTAAAAACAATATCTAAAGAGAAAAAAATAATATTTAAGTTATGGATAAAATAATAAGAAAATAATTAATAAATTAATTAAGTTACGCGTTACAGAAAAATCCCAAAAGAAATAATAAATAAATTGATTTAAATTTTTGTAACATAAATATAAACAATGTAAATCTGACAACATCAATCTCAATGGTAAATTTTATAAATTTCTTTTTAAATGTTAATTTTTAAGAGATGCTCATACATTCAAAGAAATCAAATTTCATTTCATATGTTAATTTTAACAATCGCTCACTATTCGGCCGGCGCCTTTTAAAATTGTTAAAAATTTCTGGAATTATTAAGATAGGTAAAAATGAGAAAACCGTTTATTTTAGCTCGCTAGCACACCTAGTTTCCGAGATATAGGATCTCTAAGGTGCAAAAAAGATCCACTTTTGAATCTGTAAATTTTTAGCTTATATATATCTCAAAAATTATTTATAGTAAAAAAATATATAATATATCAAATTGTAGGTAAAAATATCTCTAAAGAGCTATCAAAAACAATAAAAATTGGCGCCATTTTGACCTGTTAACTTCAGGTTTACCCATTTTGCTTTACCTGTGTTTTCAAGCAAAAAAGAGAGTTTGTTTTCGAAATTTATTTATTGCTTTTTATTTAGACACCTTTGCTAAATATACATACGATGTCAAAACCTTGGCGACGCTATAGACTCCATAAATTGAAGAAAAAAATAGATGGCGCTTTTTAAATTACGGATTATGGCTAAATTTTGCTGCTAACTTATCAATAACAGGATATTTTCACTTTTTATACTAAATTTTTTTTAATTTCTATTAAATATACTAATTAAACTGAGGGGCAGAGTGGGGAAATGACCATTAGCCACTTAATAATGTAACAAATTTCTATCTTTCATATAATTTTTTTAATATTCATTTTTATTAATATATAGAAATATGGATAAAATCATATTCATTCCATAATAAAAAATATATTTGAAACAAAATTTAGTTAGTCCAATTTTAATATATGAATGAATATTTTTAAATTTAAGATATGGCTCTCGTAAATTAATTAAAATTAATCTTTTTTGGACTTGAATCTTTTCACCATTTTTTATTATAGAAACAAAATCCCTTTTCCCAGGCATCGATCTACTATATTCATCATTGCTATAAAAAGTTTTGACAACAGCAAAGGTGGCGGCATCTATTGTCTTGCCTGGTTTAGGATTCGGTGTTGAAAAAAACTCTTTTTCTTTTATTAAACCTTTTGATTTTGATGCTATATATGAAATATTCAATTCCTTTACAATTTTTCTAACTGTCCAACTTGATGGTAATAATGTTAGTAATCTATATTTATTTGTAATCGACAATTGTGAGAAATGATTTTTAAGGTACATAGAAGTTTTCATAATTTGATGATTTTAGTCGTTAAAATTTTTTTTATTATAGATATTTTTTTATTCAAATATTTCTTTTCACATAAGCGTTTTCTTTTAATGGGAGATTCCACTATAGATTGTAGGGATATATTAATGTATTCGTTTTTACTGCAGGTGTTATACATTATCGAGCTAACAAGTCATTTGCTATAGTAGCAAAATAGAGATCTAAAAAATGTAAAACTTTTAAAGGATGGTGGGTGGTAGGGGGCAGAACTGGAAAATTTTATCATATTTCTTATAAACGTATCAATATTTTCATTTTCATTAAGAATAATATTTACAAACATTAGCGCCATCTATTTTTTTCCAATTTTTGGTAAAAATGTATATTTTGGAAGAGTCGATAGCTCGCCAAGGTTTTGACATCGTAAATATATTTATAAAAGGCGTCTAAATAAAAAGAAAAAAAAATTTCGAAAACAAACTCCCTTTTTTGCTTAAAAATACAGGTAAAACAATATAGGTAAACCGGAAGTTAAAAACTCAAATTGGCTCCAATTTTTATTATTTTTTGATAGCCAGAGTTTTTTTTACTATTACATATTTTTTTTACTATAAATAGTTTTTGAGATATATAAGCATTTAAAAATTTTACAGGTTCCAAAGTGGCTCATTTTTGCACTTTTGAGCTCCTATATCTCGGGAACGAAGTGTGCTAGCGAGCTAAAATAAACGACTTTCTCATTTATTTACCTATCTAAATAATTCCAAAAATTTTAACAATTTTAAAAGGGATCGGCTTAAAATGTGCCTTTTTTGATCGATTTGAAATAAATCTCTCACAGGTTATAGAAATAATTGTATAAAATATATTTTTTTAGGTCTTCAAAATATAATTAGAAAAGTGATCTTAATTTAAGACCAAGTATTTATATATTAGAAACATTGATTTATATAATAACACAAAATATTATTTATTTTAATTTAGGTCATTTGACAAGTACATTTATATAACTAAAAAGACACACTTTTCGTATTAAGTTATATTCAAATTCTACTGAAATTTAACCTCAAGAATTTCATTTAATTTCATTTTAGTTATCATTTTATTATTATTCAAATAAACATCGTTATAAAAATCCAGAAATTTTATATATTATTTTAATTTTTTATATTATTTTTATAAATATATTTTTTGATTGATATTTTTTTTAAATATATTTTTTTTAGGATGATTTTTATATATTTATTTTTATATATTTATTTTTACGTACTTTTTCTCTGCAAGGTCTATAAGTCGAAAGGCTTGGTACGAAAGGCTAAAAAATAATGGTTACACGTCTTTATAGAGAAACCATTATAGAGAATTTATTTTATAGAGAAACATTTATAGAGAAAACAATTATAGAGAATGCATTTATAGATAATTGTTTTATAGAGAATGTAGTTTATAGAGAATGTTTTATAGAGAATGTTTTATATAGAGAATAATTTTTATAGAGAATTAATTTATAGAGAATGATTTTATAGAGAATGCCGTTTATAGAGAATGGTTTTATAGAGAATGTTATTTATAGAGAATGATTTTAAAGAGAATTATTTTATAGAGAATGTCCTTTATAGAGAATGACTTCAAAGAGAATGATTTTATAGAGAATGTTGTTTATAGAGATTGATTTTGAAGAGAATTACTTTTATAGAGAATTATTTTGTGGATAATTATATTGTAGAAAATTACATTGTAGAGAATTATTTTGTAGAGAATTATTTGTAGATCTTGATTTTATAGAGAAATATTATATATGGGACAATTATAGAGTTCAAAAATTTTATGCGGGATTTGAAAAAAACACCCCCCCCCCCCTTTCAACAGAAAAGTTTGAATAAATAATTAGTCCTAATGATACGAAGAAATGTAAATATTAATGATAATTATATTTGCTTATAACCAGATCTATCTACCAATAATAAAAGGACACTTAACCATTTAAACAGGACCTTTTACCACAGGGTAAGGGATGGCGTCGCGTCGCCATCAAGATTATTTAAATATTTTCGAAAAAATTAAAAATTTTGAAATTCATCTTGATCCTAGGTCTATAATGACAGACTATGAATTGGCAGCCATATCAGCTTTCAAACAATCTTTTCCGTTGGGTGATAACCGTGGATGTTTCCTCCACATGTCTCAATGCATATGGCGCGCCGTTCAAAAAAATGCAATAATTTGTATGTCATATATGACAGAGCCTAATTTTGCTTTACAAATTAAGATGTTATTATCACTGGCATATGTGCCAGTGGACGACATAATCCATGGATTCGAGGTGCTGGTTGGTTCCGAATTCTAGCAAGAAAGGCGGGATATTCTCCAACCTTTGATAGAATACTTCGAGGAGACATGGATAGGCAAAATGATAGCAATGGAGAGGAGATCCCCATTGTTTAGTATTTCATTATGGAATTGCTATGATTCCACTCTGATGCGAGCTCCAAATACCAACAATGCAGTAGAAGGTTGGCACCGGAGTTTTTCTTCCCATATAAGTTCCCATCATCCAACCATTTGGAAATTTATCAAAAGTATGAAATATATATTGTATTAAAATATTTTAAAAATCTTATTTAATTTTTAGCTCTCAAAGATGAAGATAGCCTTAATTTCTATAAATTAGAGCAATATTCTTTGGGACTATTGGCTCCACTCTCAAAGAAACAATATTGGGAAAGAGCTCAACGGGTATATAGAATAGTCGAAGATTACTATTCAAGGCCCATGTTAGATTACCTAAGGGCATTGTCTCATTATATTTTTAAATTATATAATTAAATTTATATTTATATACAATGTATATATGCATTTGTTATGAATAAAAATTATATATTTTGGATTATGGAACTATTTTGAATTAATTTTATTTGATCGAAAAAATTTGAAAATTTGAATAAAGAATTTATGCAATAAAATGTTAAGTTATTAAGATTATTACTAACTTAGTAATTATTTATTTTTGTGAATAACTTAATTTTTCCAACTTATCTTATTGCTTTCCAAGTGATGGTGTAGGACATTGCTTTTTTGGAAATTTTTCTTAAGCCTACTTTGATGTTTTCCTTTTCTAAATGTATTTGATATTTCGCATCAAATATATATAATAATAAAAAATTCTACACTGTAATTAAAAAAAATCTCAAAGCCTCTTATTGAGTAGATTTTCCAGATTAAATATCCTTAGCCTCTTATTGAGTAGATTTTCCAGATTAAATATCCTTAGCCTCTTATTGAGTAGATTTTCCAAATAAATATCCTTTATATATTTTTAATAAAGAAAATTTATTTCTAAAATAATTCATTTTCTATAAAATCATTCTCTGTAAAATTCTTCAATATAAAATTATTAATCCTTCCCTATAAAATAATTCGCACTAAAACAATTCTCTGTAAAACAATTCTCTGTAAAACAATCTCTGTAAAACAATTCTCTGTAAAACAATTCTCTGTAAAACAATTCTCTGTAAAACAATTCTCTGTAAAACAATTCTCTGTAAAACAATTCTCTGTAAAACAATTCTCTGTAAAACAATTCTCTGTAAAACAATTCTCTGTAAAACAATTCTCTGCAAAAATATTCTCTATAAAATCATTCTCTATAAAAGAGATTCTCTATAAAATCATTCTCTGTAAATGAGATTCTCTAGAAACGACATTCTCTATAGTTGTTTTCTCTTTAAAAGTTTCTCTATAAAATAAATTCTCTACAAAATCATTCTCTATAAATGAGATTCTCTACAAAATCATTCTTTATAAATGAAATTCTCTATAAACGACATTCTCCATAATTGTTTTCTCTTTAAAAGTTTCTCTACAAATTAAATTCTCTATAAAATCATTCTCTATAAACGATATTCTTTATAAACAACATTCTCTACAATTGTTTTCTCTATAAAGGTTTCTCTATATTTGCATTCTCTATAAAAGATTCTCTATAAAGACGGGATACCAAAAATAATATTGAAAATAAAAATAACAAAGAAAATGATTAATGAGATATTTGATTGATTTATTGCTTTTTAGAGGAAAAATATTACAATAACTATGGAAATTTTAAGATCTTTTCAATTTTTTTAAAAATTCTTTGAAATCATTTGCGGTTTTTAAAAATTAATTTTATTATAATAATTTTTAAATTAATATTTTTAATAAATTAATATTTGGTTATGATTTTATATATTAAGTAAGTATAAATATATTGTAATTACTTGATAAAGAAGTAAATGAGAAATATAAATTTTTTTAAGGATTTTTTTAATTTGCGAAAGCATTTAAGAGGGGAAAGGCTAACATCTTAAACATAATTTTTGAATATAATAATATTATTGAACTCAGAATTAAATTTCCTATCCAAAACCGTTTTGATATAATTTTTTACGTTTCCGGTTCAAAAAATAATTTTTTGCCGCGAAAACATTTTAGAGGGAAAAGGCTAACATCTTAAACGTAATTTTGAATATAATTTCCCCTGTTTAAGGGAAATGTGGAATATAACTGAATACCTTTGGTTTTATAGCTTTGGTATTCCTAAGGCTTTTATTAATCAAAATTTTATATATCGAATAGAATGAGAAAAAATAACAATAATGCAAATATACAGTGTTAATTTAGTATTTATCTAAATAAATATACAGGGATGATTCGTTCTATGTGTATTATTATTTTAATATTTTGATTAATAGAAGTAGAGTTTTTCATAGGTCCCCGGAACCGATGGAGAAGTTGCTCTATTGATAAGTAGCGGTTGTGGGATCACTGGGAATGGATAATCCAGAAATAAGGGAAGGAGTGTCAACAGAAGATTCCTCACCGAATAGGGACGTGTCCTGTTGTTGAAGAGTGATGGGGGAATCCAGGATAGGGCCGCCAAATAGGTCGAGGTGTTCTCGTGGGCCATCCAGGTGCTAGACGGCTCGTCGGCAGGGTTGTTTTTCGAAGGGATCCATTGAATATTTGAGAGTTGGCAGTGAAGTTTTTGAGTCCTAATTTGAATAATATTTGGGATACGACTATCTCTATGGATGGACGAGATCCACCTTTTCTGAAGGTATAGTATGCAACAGATGAGTCGGAATACATCATTGGATATTCATTGTTGAGGTGAATAGCCATAATGTCGCCCATACCTACTGCTAAAACTTCCTTCGCATTGATGTGTGCGATGGCGTGGCTTGGGATACTGAAAAGCAAGTAGGCTTCTGAGAAGGAGATCGATAGGTAATCATCACTCCAAAAGCAGATCCCAATATGCGAGTTCGAGGCATCTACGTATACGGGGCTGTTGGCATAGTATTGAAGGGCGAGAGAGACCTTAAGTGCTTCAATGATTTTTACGGCTTTTCTGAAGGCTAAGAAGGTGTCCACTACAGGGGCTATCCAAGAGTTATGCATGGTAATGTATTAAGGGGAGAAGAGTCTAGACATGCCTGTTATTGCGTAGGGATAATGGTTATACATCTAGAACTCTTGCAGAAAGTTCCCGCCTTATGTCTATGTGCTGATAGGAATGTTTCCTGAAGACTTCGAGGTATTTTTCGAGTCTGCGGAGGGTACCTGTATCGGCCGTATTGGCCTCGAGTGGGAACTCCTAAGTAGGTTATTTGCTATGTTGGGTCTAATACTGATTTCTCGGAAGCTATCTGGAGACTCTATCCTTCTAGGGTGCATCGAAGAGATTTAGTTGACCACTTAACATCGTTTTCATTATCGCCATAGATAAGAATATCGTCTAGATAGACATTGTAGTTTGCTTTTCTAATCGTTTTGGCACATGCATCCAAAATAATGGCTTGGAGGCAGTGTTAAATGAGGCGCCCAGGGAGGACTTTGTAGGCGTAAGCGGTGTTATTGAAGCTGAACCAAAAGAAGGATCTTACTTGGGGCACAAGTGGGATCGAGAAGAAAGCCGATCTAATGTCAATTATACATGCATATCTGGCTTGATCTAATTTAGTAGACATCAGGGGGATTGATTTAAGGCGAAAAGAGTAGTGCAGGAAGTTTTTCGAAGTCACTAATGACCCTTGGTGAACCATCGCCTTTGGGAATAACGAATAGCGGTGAACAGATTTGTAGACCATTCGCTAATTCGATTAGTCTGTGTCTAAGAGCTGGCGAACGATATCATGGAATTTATTGTGGACTGAGGCAGAGCCCCAATGTCTGAAGTATCGATTATTTTTATTGTTAATCTTTAGATGATCGAGGCGGGGTCGGAAACCCCGTGTGGCTACTCTTCTGGTGAAGGAATGCATCAAAGGTGTGGGTAAGCCTAGCGGAACTGATGTTGAGGCGAGGAAGCGCTGCCAATTGTTCGTCAATGAAGGTACCGCGACCACCGATATTGCTGATACCATTAAGGATACCAGGGAGATCAGGGGCTGCAGTGGACCCCACCTGGGGCACACCAGAATTGCCGTGGTCACTGAAGATTGAAGCCTCCAGGTCCGAAACGATTGACATATTGATTCATCGGTCCCCGAGCTGCTAGACGGAAAGGAAACCGAAAGGGGCCTAGGTAACCACCATTCCGGGATTCCTGAGTCTTCTGACAAAAAGGATGGTACGTCAGATTCTGAGGCAGTGCTAGCCGGCCGGTCACGAGCAGGGGTAGGATTATTGTTAGTTGGATTCTCATCTACGTCCGTGCCGAAATCGGAATTGTCGTCAATAGGAGAGAACAGCTGGTGCCTCAGCTCCCTGAGGTATTTGTTTACCAATGCAATCCAGGAATGGAACTGAGCTGCTCTTCTTCGGGCCGGGGGACCGCCCGAAATAGCGCCCCCTGTGGTTGCTATTTGCGGAGGAGATGTGTGAGAGGAAGAAGTAGAGGGAAGAGAAGAAAGAGAAGGATGTAATAATGGAAGAGAAGAAGAGACGGGAATAGCATCGTGGCTATCACTTCCTCTTCTTACCGCGAGTGATGGCCGGTTCCTTCTTTTCCGGGCGTCGACGATAACTGGAAGAAGTTGAGGGGCCTGCTCGGCCCTGTCTCGAAAAGGCCTCGTTTCGTGATAAACTTTTATCTCATCTCCGCATAATTTTTTGTCTTGATACGAAGCGTCGTTATTTCTTGCCGTCTGCCAATTCCAATGAATGGCTAGAGCTAACACCCTGATTCTTTTCGTCATTACATCTATAATACGAGGATCTGAGTTTACTGAAAGCAGTTTCAGCATGTCTGCGATATGTTTGATCTCGTGCCATCCGCGATTATTGGCTCTGCATCTGAGCTCTAACAGATCCTGGTTAAGTCCTGCCCAGACTTTAGTCAGCTTGGTGTAACGCTCTCCGGCCGTAAAAGACGCCTGTGAGATAGCAGGTGGGGGTTGCGATGGTGGGGTGGGAGCACTGAGTCCAATGATTTAATTATATTCAAAATTACGTTTAAGATGTTAGTCTTTCCCCTCTAAAATGCTTTCGCGACAAAAAAATTATTTTTTGAACCGGTCGTAAAAAAATACATCTAAACGGTTTTGGATCGGAAATTTAATTCTGAGTTCAATGATATAATTATATTCAAAATTACGTTCAAGATGTTAGCATTTCCCGTCTAAAATGCTTTCGCGACAAAAAAATTATTTTTTGAACCGGAAACGCAAAAAAATACATCTAAACGGTTTTGGATAGGAAATTTAATTCTGAGTTCAATGATATAATTATATTCAAAATTACGTTTAAGATGTTAGCCTTTCCCTAAATGCTTTCGCAAATTAAAAAAATCCTTAAAAAAATTTATATTTCTCATTTACTTCTTTATCAAGTAATTATAATATATTTATACTTACTTAATATATAAAATCATAACCAAATATTAATTTAATTAAAAATTTTAATTTAATTTTTTAAAAAATTGAAAAGATCTTAAAATTTCCATATTTTTAATATATTGTAATGTTATTATAATATTTTTTCTCTAATAAAAAGCAATTAATCAATCAAATATCTTAATCATTTTCTTTGTTATTTTTTAGCCTTTTTTTTGTATTAAATTGCAAAAGTCGTTCTGATATAATATTACCTTACCTTCCTAAACACATTGATCTATTTTAATTTCAAAAATTCCAACATGAAATTGCCTTAATTTTGAAAACCAATCGTCAATAGTTTAGAAGAAAACGTATTTCCATTATCAGTCCGATGTACTTATGATTAGGCCTACAAAAAAACGAATCGAATAATTGCGCTATTCGTATTCGTACGAATAATAAAATCATTATTCGTTTCGATTCGTCGAATATTCGATTCGATTCGAAAATTTTTCTAAAGCTTATAAAATATTTTGCAAAAAAAATTTTACAGGTGTTTAAAGATGACACTTTTAAGGATTCTCTAAACTAATTGTCATTACAATATAAAAATTTATAGAAAATAAACGAAATAAAACCCAATGATTTCATATAACGTTAACCAAACAAATTGACCAAAATATCCGATTTTTAGAATTAGAATTTCTTAAAAAAAATATTTAAACTATTTCTTCAATCTAATATTCAAATTTTATTAAAATTTTCTAAAAATGTACAATAATCTCATTTTATAAAAATATAATACACAAAAATATAAAATTATAGTAAATCCGAATTTGATAATATCCAATTTTTTAAGCTAAAAGTCTTTCTAATAGTTTCCTCCTTCAAAGATATTCTATTTTTCATTATCATATTTGTTCCTATTGAGAACAACCGCTCACATGAAGCCGAAGATCCCTGAATTGACAATATATCAGTTGCCATTTTCGACAACACAGGAAAACGATCCCAAGCAATCTCCATCATTCTAAGTGAACTGATTCTTATTTCGTTAAGATATGTCTCCACCTTACAAACTGATGCGATGTTATTTTGTTTAAAAATTCTATCCATGTCGACTGTAATATTGGGTTAACTGATGTTGATTTGATTTGATATTATATTTTATTTTGTAATCATTATATACATCTTTAAATTTTTCTAATAGATTTGTCGTGTCTATGTTATATGTAGTTGGTAGTTGCTCAAAAAATTCCATTTTTAGTCTAGGATCCAGTATTGTTGATATTATAGTGTGAATATTTGTTAAGTTATAATAAGTTTCTATTTTCTCAATCGCATTGATAGAGTTTATAAAATCGAGATTTGTTTTACTTTCAATAAAATGTTTGCGAATAATTACGAATATTTATATATAAATAATTTCGAATAATTTCGAATAATACGAATAATTTTCCTCATTATTCATATTCGATTCGAAATTTCGAATCGAATAATTGTGTTATTCGTATTCGTAAAATACGAATCGAATCGAATCAAATCGAATCGAATATCAAAAAACAAATAATTCGTTTTAGGCCTACGTATGATGCGTCTTTTCAAGCTAATTATCAAGCCAACGATAGGGAAAGTCATCGTTTATGACAGTTTCGGTACACTCGCTGACCCTTTTATCTGACTTTGTTTCTATCCTCATAATATCAATATTCCTCACCATGAAAATAAAGGTGATCAGGAAAACCATTCTCAGGTTAACGATTAAAAATATTTTACAATATCATTATTCCAGTGGCGTAGGCATGGGGGAAAAGGTTTGGGGGTTCACCCCCCCCTTCCCCCCTATGAAAAATGAAAAAAAAAAATTTTTTAATTTTTTTAATTTTAATTTAATAAATTCTTAATAAACGCTTGATTTTTATGTTTTAAATTTATTATAAATAATAATAGATATACACATTTTTGATTATTTTTATATTTATTAAATAAATTTTATATTATTTTGCATTTCATAAAAGTTGTCTAGTTTGTTATATTCCATTTTATAAAAATATATATTTTTCATTTTCAATATGAATTTCACACCACCCAAAAAAGGGAGTTATTTATTCAAACGTATCATGATATTGACCCAAAAAATCAAAAAAAAAACTTAAAAGATTTTGTCCGACCAGATTCATCGAAAGACAAGAGTCGGTGAAACTCTTTATTGAACTATATGATGTTGTCTTTGCAGCACTAGAATTTTATATATCAAGCAAGGAAAAAGATTCAGCAGATGCCGAAAATCTTTTGCAGGCATTTTATTAAGCCACAGTTTTTAATTTCAATTCAATGTGTTTATTTTTTATTTAATTATACATATGATTTTAGCAAAATGCTACAAAAAATTGATTTGGATTTAAGGGAGATTATGAATAGAGCAAAGGATATTTATGAAATATTAACAAATATCAGAGAGAATGTGGATGAAAAATTTCATGAAATATATGAAAAAGTAAAGGAGATTGCTAATATGTTTGGAATTGAAATTTTTAAACCTAGAGTAGTCTCTAGACAATCCAATCGATCAAATATTGATGCATCTACGATTGAGGATTTTTATAAAATAAACATTTTTATTCCCCTTTGTTATGTTTTACCTACCCCACCCCCCCCACCCCCTTTGTCCCGTACAACTTATTTCTTTTTTTTCTACTTGTTTCTTCCCATCTTCCTTTATTTTGTTATGAAATTGATATATTATACCTTATTTTTATATTGCATTTGAAACTGGTTCTTACCAGTTTCATGAATGATTGTATCGCGATTAAATAACAACTTTTTTTTCCCCTTTTTGTTTTAAAAATTATAAAGGTTGAAAACAAAACACCTTTTGAATCATTAATTATTTTCGTTCGTTTTAAAAAAAAATTGATATTTTTTTTGTAATTTTACTTTGTTGAATAAACTTTGAAAATATTATTTTAACTACGTTGTCCAAGTGATTCCATGACTAAATCGATAAAACCCGGCCCCCTGGATCCCGTCATCGACCCTCCCGGACCCCCAATCACGGACTTTATTTTTCCCATTTAGATTGGGGGATCCATCGGTCCAAATACTACACTGGTGCCCAACGTACATTCGATAATCTACGACCCGGAAGAACCAACAGATCATTACCTCGAACGTTTTATGCTTATCCACCGACATCAACCTGAAGCAAATTTACTATCCTTATTCTTATCATCATGCGGTCACAGCCTATATTCAAAATTAAAGTTAGCCTTTGCACCAAGGTTTATGTTGGAAATGTCACTAGAGGACGTAAAAACGATTTTGGGAAACAATAATAACAACAAAGGTCTATCAATCAACAAGCTTCGTCAACGCATCCAGCAAGATGGCGAAACGATTACTGAATATGCGGAAGCTTTGATAGCTTTGGCCTCACAGTGCGATCTAGGCCCCAGCTGGGACCTTTTCCTGTCCTCCCAATTCGGAGCGGGGATACAATCCTCCGGAATAAGAGGTCACGTAATCACGTCCGATAATATAACGTTTAAAGGGAAGTTAAAAATTGCACAAACCTGGGAAATGGCCGAAGCGCTTAACCAAAATAATGCGACGAACCACGCCTACAGCAACCAAATAAACATACCCATAAAGTATACACATGTTCAAAACACCCCGCAAACATTTGCGAATTACTATCAACCCCCACGTCGGAATTTCCCACGGAATGATAACCCAACCTGTTACAATTGCGGGAATGTGGGGCATTATAGATACAATTGCCAAATAAAACAAACTTTCAACAATTATAACTCCTCTCAGTATACTCCTCGAAATATACCTATGACCCCACCCAATTTCCCGGCAATATCCTACCCAGCGACTAACAGAGTACTACCCGAGACTAAAAAGGTAGAAATCAAAGAGTACAAACACATAAACATGATGACAAATGAAGCGGATATCGACAAAAACCATTTGTTCCGGGTAACGGTAAAAATAAATGGTATACCATTAGAAATGGTTATAGATACAGGCTCAGATGTAACAATCATTAGTAATCAAACGTATAATGTACTTTTCAACCTTATCCCAATGGAGGACACCAAGGTAGTTCTAAAATCATTTTCAGGACATGACATTCAACCCATAGGGCACTTCCCGGCAATAATAAGCTACCAGGACAGAACACATTCAACAAATATCCTAGTAACTAATAACTCCCCAACCTCCATAGTGGGTAGGGATGTTCTAAACAAGATACCCAAGATCCTACAAGACATCACCTCCAAGGATCAAGAAACTAAACAACTTAAAAAAAGTTTCCCACGAATTTTTTCGGATACCTTAGGAAGTTTCCCAAGCAAAAAAAATAGACGTTAATCACCTTCCCAACACACAACCCCAGTTCGTCAAATCCCGATCGGTACCCTATGCACTAAAGTCACAAATTGAACAAATACTTAAGGACTGGGAAAACCAAGCGATTATTAGTAAATGCCGATACAGTAAATGGGGATCGCCAGTTGTGCCCATTCAAAAGTCGGACAATTCCATATGCCTTTGCATTGATTACAAAGTTACTCTGAACCCATGGGTCAGGCCCGAATGTTATCCTATCCCCCGAATCGAAGATATTTTTGGAACACTACAGGAAGGTACTATTTTTTCGGTGATAGATCTAAAAGAAGCATACACCCAAATACCAGTCACAAAAACTACAAGCGAACTGTTAACAATTAGCACCCATCTAGGCCTATTCAATTTTAATAGACTTCCTTTTGATATTTCCTCCGCCCCAATGATTTTTCAACGAACGATGGACATTGTAACAGACGGTCTTAAAAAGACCGTGACTTATTTAGACGATATTCTAGTATCAGGGAAAACTCCGGCGGAACACTGGTTCAATTTGCATCAGCTCTTCACACGATTGGATGATTTTAATTTAAAAATAAATCTAAAAAAATGCAAATTAGCGCAACCCTCAGTGGAATATTTGGGACACATCATTAATGCAGACGGGTTAACCTCTAGTCCTAGAACAACAGAATCCATCTAAAATTGTCCCGTTCCAAAAAAAGTTCACGAAGTGCGATCCTTCATTGGTCTCGTTACCTACTATGCAAAATTTATATCAAACATGTCTACCATAGCTAAACCGTTATACGATCTATTACACCAAGGGGTAAAGTTTAATTGGAACCAAACCACATCTGACAGCTTCAATTCCATAAGACCCTATTGATTTCCCCCCAAATCCTTTGCAATTATAACCTCGAAACCACCCTCACTCTATCTTGTGATGCTTCCGCTTATGGTTTAGGAGCCGTTCTATCACATCTATGGGATAACGATATCGAAAAACCTATAGCCTATGCTTCCCGAACGTTATCGAAGGCCGAAATCAACTATTTCACCGTAGAGAAAGAAGCCTTGGCCATTATTTTTGCCGTTAAGAGATTCCGACAATTCCTGCTAGGAAGACAATTCATCATAAACACAGACCATAAGCCCCTACTAGCCATATACGGAAAAAAAATTGGGATCCCAACCATGACTTCCGCAAGATTACAACGATGGGGAGTAACATTATCGGGCTTCAATTTCAACATCAAATACAAAACAGGGCCCACAAATATGAATGCCGACGCTCTTTCCCGACTACCGCTCCCTAACATCGACTATCAAGACGAAACCGAGGTAAACCAAATTCTACAGACCCGTATTAAAGACCTACCCTTCACTAGAGATAAAATAGAATCCATAGCAATGCAAGACCCAGAATTATCACAGATCAAAGAAAATATACGAAATGGCTGGCCCCTCCCGGATAACAACCACTGAATTACAAGAATATTGGAACATAAAAGATGAATTGTCAATAGACGGGGAGATAATTGTCCGGGGAACCCGGTTAATCATTCTCAAAACCTTACGACCCGCTATCTTACAAGAGATTCATAGTGGACACCCGGGAATTGTTCGAATGAAGGAAACCGCGAGGATTTATGTCTGGTGGCCCCGATTAAATAAGGATATAAAAATCAGTGAAATGTGCAACCGTTGTCAACTATTCAAAGAAAACTTCCCCCAGAAATTACTACACCACTGGCCCGTCGCCCGCACAGTGGGAGAAATGGTACACGTCGACCTCGCTGGACCCATACATCAAGTACATTGGCTAATTCTAGTAGATGCCTATTCCAAATGGCCAGAAATAACTCGCTTGAATAACACTACATCCAAGGCCCTCCTAACAGCGTTAGAATGCATTTTTAATCACCTAGGCTATCCGCGAAACCTCATAACCAACAACGGACCCCAGTTTGTCAGCCACGAATTCAACTAATATTGTCACCGCCATGGAATAACCCATATCTACACCCCCCCCCGTACTCCCCCCAAAGTAATGGAATAGCGGAACGATTCGTACGAACCTTTAAAAATGCTATAAGAGGGTTTCCCCGTACAGAAATTCAAACCCAGCTAACCAACTTTCTAATAGCCTATAGAAACACTCCGCATCCAACTACGAAGCAAACCCCAGCCATGCGATATCTTGGACGCAAGATCAGACGACCATTTGACCTCCTCCATGAAAAATCAGCATTTCGCACCACACACTACCCGGTTCAGCCCGATCAAAGAAAGGGGAATCTAGTATGGGTTCGAACACCCCCAAGCATTCCCAACCCACGATGGGAAAAAGGAAATATAATAGAGGTTCTAGGATCTGTCATTTATTACGTAGAAACAGCTCAAAAAGCCCAACGATACCATCGCCGAGATATCCGACCTCGACGGGAACCCGAAAATCAAGAAGAAGAGCTAACACATATAGATGACTCATTCCCCAACAAACCTGGAAGTTCTCACTTTATTCGCCAACCGATCGAATCGCCCATCCCCAACTGTCTCAAAGCCACCAAAGATCCCAACAAGGAGGAAGAAGCCCAAGTACTCTCATTTCTCCAACCCAACGTACCAGACAAAATGACTGCGTACAAACAGACTCAACAAATTTCAAATAACCCACAAGATCTCTTGGACCTACCACCCCGGGGTAGCCCAATTTAAGAGGGGAGGAGAATGCCGTATTTCCACAAAAACACCTTCTTTTTTTTTCTATTTTGAATATATATATATTGATTTTTTTATGTGTGGTCATCCACCTGTTACAAATCCCTTTTTTTTATATGTCCTCCACGTGTTTTCAAAATTTAGTCGTAACTAAATCCGCTCTAAGCCAGCGGTGCGGCGAATGCCTTTTATTTATTTTATTGACTTAAGGTAGGATTTATATTCGTTATTAAATCCGTTCTAAACCAGCGGTGCGGCGAATGCCATTTTATTTATTATATTGACTTAAGGTAGGATTTATATTCGTTATTAAATCCGTTCTAAACCAGCGGTGCGGCGAATGCCGTTTTATTTATTTTATTGACTAAAGGTAGGATCTACCTTCGTTATTAAATCCGCTCTAAACCAGCGGTGCGGCGAATGCCGTCTTGGTTTATTTTCGTAGGAATTAAGCCTGAAATCGGCGCCGACGGCCGGGTAGCGGTATTTAAGAGGGGAGGAGTCTTATGTTCTACCCCCCTCCCCCCACACCCCATTTGTCCCGTACAACTTATTTCTTTTTTTTCTACTTGTTTCTTTTGTTTTCCAATCTTCCTTTATTTTGTTATGAAATTGATATATTATACCTTATTTTTATATAGCATTTGAAACTAGTTTTTACCAGTTTCATGAAGAATTGTATCGCGATTAAATAACAACTTTTTTTTCCCCTTTTTGTTTTAAAAATTATAAAGGTTGAAAACAAAACACCTTTTGAATCATTAATTATTTTCGTTCGTTTTAAAAAAAAATTGATATTTTTTTGTAATTTTACTTTGTTGAATAAACTTTGAAAATATTATTTTAACTACGTTGTCCAAGTGATTCCATGACTAAATCGATAAAACCCGGCCTTCTGGATCCCGTCATCGACCATCCCGGACCCCCAATCACGGACTTTATTTTTCCCATTCAGACTGGGGGATCCATCGGTCCAAATACTACACTGGCGCCCAACGTACATTAGATAATCTACGACCCGGAAGAACCAACAGATTATTACCTCGAACGTTTTATGCTTATCCACCGACATCAACCTGAAGCAAATTTACTATCCTTATTCTTATCATCATGCGGTCACAGCCTATATTCAAAATTAAAGTTAGCCTTTGCACCAAGGCCTATGTTGGAAATGTCACTAGAGGACGTAAAAACGATTTTGGGAAACAATAATAACAACAAAGGTCTATCAATCAACAAGCTTCGTCAACGCATCCAAATGAAAGGTCTTTTTCAACTTTAAAAAGGTTAAAAACCTATTTAAGAAACACAAGCGGTGAAAAACGTTTAAATGGATTAGCTCTATTGAATATTTATAAGGAGATTTTAGATAAAAATTTGATTCTAGATGAATTAGCAAAATCTCAGAGAAAAGTAGATCTCTCTTTTTAAATTCAAATCAAAAAATAGCAATAAAATTTTATTAGTTTTAATATATAATCAATTTTTTTTTGTAAAAAAAGTATTATTTATAAGATAATATCATCATATTTTTTTAAATACCATTATTTGCATAAGAATTACACATCTTCTATAATATATATAAAAGCCTTGTCACAAAATCATGTCACACTTTTCATGTCCCACTTTTCATATCACCTTTATAATATATATTCAAAAAATCGTTAATTTTGAAAAGTGCCTATGACCTAAACGGGCAAGAACTTCGCTTACAAATCTAGATGGATTATTGGCGAATATTTTTTTTCTTAATCTGGTAAAATATTTTTTTTTCTTAATCTGACAAAATTAATCAAATAGATACGATTCAAAGAGTACGAGATTTATATAAATACTTTTTTAATTCTTGAATTTATGTATAATTTAAAATTTAAACCATTATATGGGGAATCAGAATTTTATTTTATTATGAGGGATGAATCAGAAATTTTCCTATCTTATGAGGTGTTATTTAAAAATTTATATTTATTTAGGGTTATTCTAAAATTTTCCATTATTTTTATAAAATATGTTAATAAAGTATATATTTAGTAATTTTAATTTATGTGCACAATTAAAAAGTCTTTTAAAATAAATTTTTATTCATTTGTATTTTATAATCTAAAAATTTATTCTTGCAAGATGAGAGTTTTATGTTAAAACCCTTAAGAAGGATCCATTCCACATTGAATTTTATACAACTTTATATCTTAATTAGATAATTTTTATGCATAAGTAAATATTGCATCTCTCTTATCTTTCCTGAAATTGGCCTTTTCTACATGCATTTCATAGTTTTGTTTATTTTCTCATAACTTCATAATTTAATTGTAGAATGTATATTTTTCATAACTTATTATAACATTTTTGATTAAATATATAACTTTTTTGTTTAACTTACATATAATTTGACTATGATTGAAGTTAACCTCCTATTATTTGTTAACTTAGAATATCTTTTTATTTTTTCTATTGTAATTTAATAACAATGTCTTAAATTTAAATTTATATTTTGTAACTAAGTATAATAAATCATTTAGAAGGATGGTGGTTTGTTTAAAATTTAAATTAGAATGAACATATTTTTAGAATGATACTTTAATATGTATTCATGATTTTCATATAAATACCAGGCAGGAGCTAACCAGTAGAATGATAGGTAAATCAGATATTTCCCCTTCATTTGTTCCTAATTTTGAAAAATTTTCCCAATAATATAAATGGCAAAAAAAAATATATACATATTAGACAGATTTAATTCTTATAAACCACTACATCACACCTATTTTTCTGGATCCAAGGAAAAAATATATTATTCTGGGTTTTCCTGAGTTTGGAAAATATTTTTCACAATTAATATGGACTTGGAAGTAGCTTGGGTAACATTTTTAAAATTAATATAGTCTTAGATTCCTGAAAATTTTTTAATTTTAAATATGGGTTAGAAATTGGCCTGAAAATTTCTTTTGGAGATATGGCCAGGCCTGATCAAATACCAAGGCCCATGCAACTTTCATATTCTGATTGTATTTTTAAATGCATTGTGACTTTTTTTATATTTTATTTCAGTTCTCAACTATCAAAATTATTATGATCTTTTTGAGAAAATTATCGCAAGTGCGTGGACCTGGCTTGTGAATTTTTTTATATTAGGCATAGGTGTAATATTTAACACAGAATATTTATATGGCCCTCAGGTAAAAGCTAATTTAAATATATTTTTATAAAAATAGTATTCATTCTCAGTCTTAATGGGTTGGCCTTTGTCTGAAGTAAGGGTGAGCTGGGTTAAAATAGAATAAAAAATATATATGGTTTTTAGAGATTTACCTATCTCCCGGGTTGGGAAAAAATTTTGAAAATTACTATGGGTTGGCCAGGCTTGGGAAGATTTTTTTTATAAAATTTTTATAGGTTGGGCTGGATTTGAAAAATATTTTTATAAATTATATTAGGCTGGGCTTGGGGAAAATTGTTCAAAAATATTATGAGCTTGAGAATTTTTTTATTATTAACTATGAGTCACACATTGGCCTAAAAAATTTTATGCAGGCCTGGGCTCGGCCTGATCAAAAAACCTAGGCCCATGAAAATCTGATTTTGATTGTATTTTTAACATTATGATTATTTAAATATTTTATTTCAGTTCTCAACTACCAAAATTATTATGTTCACTGGGCTTAGAAGAATTTTTCAAAATTATTATGGCTTTGTACTTTGCCTGGGAATTTTTTTAATATTAAATATTAGGTATAAATGGTCAGTAATATTTAACAAATAATATTGGTATTATCAAGTAAAAGCTTTAAATTTAATTTTACCAAACCATAGTATTTACACTTAGTTTTAATGGATTAAACCTGGTATGAAGGGGGGGGGGGGAGGGATTAAAAGAATAATAATTGGATATTATTTTCAAATAAGAGGTAACAACTATCATAAAGGTAAGTAGTAAATTCTCATTCCCCGTCATTTTTTGACGGGCTATCTTCTAGTATTTTAAATAATTGTAAAAAATTACTATTTTTTAAATAGAGTTTTTTAAATAGAGTCTTATTATAATTTTTAATATTAAAATCTGTATTATATAAAATATCAACATTTTGAAAATATTTTAATTAATAAAAACATATACATGATTAAATAAAGGAATGTAAAATATATAATAAAACCTAAAATTTTGTTATATGAAAATATAAAACAATTTTAACAAATCCAAAAATATAAGCAATTAAGTGTTCAAAAAAATGAAAGGTTTGGGGGGCGAAGCCCCCCTAAAAATTTTTAACTCCCCCCCCCCAACCCCCATGATAAAATCCTGGCTACGCCACTGCATTATTCAAATAGTTAATTGATATTATATAAATAAAATTTTTTGGGGTGAATACCACTGGTAAAGGGGTGGCTGTCGTCACGGGACTCATTTTTGTAAATAATTATATGTATATTTATACAAGCCCATCAAAAGTTAAAATTTTGTGATTGGTTTAAAAGGAAGAAAATTTTATTATTAAAATTTTCAACGCCAATCAATTTTCTTAGTAAAAAATTTTTCGATTTTTTTAAAAACTAAAGATTATCATTAATTTTTTTTTCCA
Organism: Gordionus sp. m RMFG-2023; assembly: GCF_954871325.1. NCBI lineage: Eukaryota > Metazoa > Nematomorpha > Gordioida > Chordodea > Parachordodidae > Gordionus > Gordionus sp. m RMFG-2023. Next base: position 28,282,769 of record NC_088776.1, read on the forward strand.
CTTTTCAAAAGAAAAATATATTTTGTTAGAAATAACTTTTTTCAAATTTGCGTTTTAGAAATATAATTAATTTTTTTCCACCTTTTAAAAAAATATATTTTGAATTAATTGTTTTCACTTTATAAGAAAATATTTTATGTATTATAAATTTTTTCTCATTTTTTAAAATGATTTTATGTTTATTTTGTATTAAATAAAAAATAAAATTTAACAAGCGTATTATCAATCCAGGATTAACGCGGAGATATTAATATTAGAGTAAGAAATTAACTTTATTATTTCTGAGAGTAAGTGTGAAGATCAGTTTTTTTATTAAAGCTAATTTTTTTTTTAGTCTGGCTGGTTCCATTATGTCATAAATTATAAATATTTTCGCCATTCTTTCCTCTGTATATTTCGGAGTCTTATAAATAGTGTTATCAAGAAAAAATAAGGAGATCTTAATTTTTAAAAATTATTTGTTCCACCTGGATAAAGTTGTCCCAAAGACAAAGCATTGACCTAGATTGTCCCGCACTTTACAAAAATGGTAAGATAGAAGATATAATAAAGAAATACATAATAATTATCACGAAAATTCAATCCAAATGGAAACCAAGAGAAAAATTAATTCAATTATGAATTAAGCTTTGAATAATAATATGGAAACTCCAAATTTTATTATGGAATTTATGACTAAGTTTAGAATAGAAAAATAATAAATGTAAGGCACATATTGCTGGAGTTATTGATCAAATATCATTTTTGTTTCCAATGCTTATATATAAGTGTATATAAAATTATCCTAAAATATTTTTTAAAATATTTTGACCGATTGCCGAACTCATAACAGACCACTTACTAAATATTGACCATATCTGCTAGTAGTATAAATTGAGAGATGTTCATTTTTATTTTATATCTCTATAAATACATGCACCCCAAAAAATATTTTAAAAATATCGTCGATTACCGATTCGTAACCGACCCAATGACTAAATACTGCATGCTGCTGGCGTCATCCATGGATAAATATTTATTTTTGCTTTATACGTGTGCATCTACATGTTAAGCATTATTCCAAAAATTATTTTAAAAATATTGTGACTTGACCGATAACCGAGCTCAAAACCGACCGCTTACTAAATATTCGAATGACCAAATTTGTTAGTAATATCAATTGAAAATTGTTTATTTTTGTTTTATATATTAATAAATACGTGTAAAACATTATTCCAAAATATATTTTAAAAATATTCTGATTGACCAATTGCCGAACTCAAAACCCACCACTTACTAGATATTTGATTGACCCGAAATCACTAATGTTCATATTTTATATCAATATTACGTGTAATACAAATTTTTAAAATATTATTCTTTGACAATTAGCCGGTTGGTTATGAATCGGGTATCCGTCAAATCAAAATATTTTTTGGAATAATGCTTAACACGTAAATATAGGTTTATAAAACAAAAATAAACATTTACAACGAATAACACCAGCAATGCAGTATTTAGTCATAGGGTCGGTTACAAGTCGGTTATCAATCAAATCACGATATTTTTAAAATCTTTTTGGGAGAATGTTTTACACGTATTTATAGATATATAAAGTTAAAAAAAAAATTTTCAATTGATATTACAAATTTGGTCAATCGAATATTTAGTAAATGGTCGGTTTTGAGCTCGGCAATCGGTCAAGTCACAATATTTTTAAAATAAATATGGAATAATGCTTAACAATGTACACATATAAAGAAAAAATGATGATTTTTCCATGGACCAACAATGCAGTATTTAGTCATTGGGTCGGTTATCAGTTAAATCACGATATTTGTAAAATATTTTTGGGATAATGTTTTGCATGTATTTATAGATATTTTAAACAAAAATGAACATCTTTCAATTTATACTAATAGCAAATTTGGTCAATCGAATATTTAGTAAGTGGTCGGTTTTGAGTTCGGGAATCGGTCAAATCAAAATATATTAAAAATTTTATTAGGATAATGTCATACACGTAAATATAAGTATTGGAAACAAAAATGATGAAATTTTGATCAATAACGCAAGAAATATGTGCCTTACAAGTTTTCTATCTTCGATTCTAATCCTACTCATAAATTAAATGTCAAAGAAACTTTTCATATTTTTTTAATATTTAGGTTTTCCATGTATTTACACCCAAATATTAAAAAAGTGCTAACCGATAATCATTCGGGTTTCCTAAAATGATTTATGCATTTAACCACTCCTATGGATATATATTTGCTAAATTTTAAAATTGAAAATAAAATTTGAGCTGTTAAGTTAGTAAATATATTTTTTTTTCCATTAATAACAAATTAAAATAGTATTTATGATATTTGATATTTAATCTCAATTTTAAATAAAATTGATTTAAGTATTTTTAAAAAATGTCTCTGAAAATTATTTTTTTAAAAAGATTATGTAATAAAATTTTGATTGATTATAATTAATTGCTCTTTAGCAATGCAGTTTAGCTAGTGGTTAAACGGCTCATTTTGAGCCGATTTTTTAAAAAGGCTAACTCAATATTTTAGCCAGAAAAATATTGCTTAAGCCTCGAGATTTTGATAATATATGTCTAAACCTTTGTTCCTTCTATGAGCAAAATCTTCAGTCTTGCGTAATATTTTTCTGGACAAAATATTGAGTTAGTCATTTTTAAAATCGGCTCAAAACGAGCCGTTTAACAACACTAAGTTTAGCAATGCAGTATTCGTCATACCGTTTTAATTACTAATAAACTCCTTGTTATTCTAACAATTAATTGTTATTCCAGCCTCGTATTGAGACTTTTGAAAAAACATACATTGGTAAAACATTTGGAAGAGGCAGACTACCTGCTCTGTTTAATATTGAATTATGGAACTGTTACCTATCAACTCTGAAAGGGAAGTGAAAACCAACAACCGTGTCGAAGAGTGGCATAGATGCTTCTGTTCCCTCCTAACAAGTTCCCATTCAAACATAAATGTTATCTATATATCTCTATTATTTTAAAATGATCTAAAACGTATAAAAAAATTACTAATTAAATTTATAATATATGTTTTAGGCTTAAAAAACAACAGGGATTGACAAAGTTAAAAATTGCTCAATATAATTCTGGTGAAACACCCTAAAAATATCGAAATCTACATGCTAGAATTACGGGTATTTTGTTCGATGTCTTTTTTTTCGTGGTTATTTTTAACCAGTCCTTTTGTCCGGAGAATCTTTATCACTATTATTTTTTCCAGTTGATTCCTTTTTATAAATTTATCAAATAAACTTTATTGGTTTACTCTATGATATGACTATGCTCTTCTTTTTTGTTTACATTTTAAAAAATAATAAATCATTTTTTAAAAAATTTCTTTTAAGAAATTTATTTTGTAAGGATATATATTCTCGTGTAAATTAGATATCAAAAAATATGGCCCAAATGGATCTAGTAAAAAAAAAGATAATACTTGTTATACCATTTCCTATAACTTTTACATGAAAAGAACTGTGAAGGATATAATGGATTCACTTTTACAGGGACTTGTATACCCATTTATAACAAGATGATAGCAAATATTTCAAAATTTTTAATCTCTTACCAAATCGAAATAATAAAAAAAAGAAAATTCATATCAAAAATACCATTCATCCCTCTTCAATTTATTCAAATAATGATAATTACTTCATAACTATCTACTCCCTATAATTTCAATTCTTGACTTATCTCTCCACCATGTAGAAGTCCCAGCATTCTAATGAGTTCGGTTCAAATTACGCAATATTTTCCTAGCTATAAAAGATTGTGGAAAATAATTGGCTGAATTAATTTTGCTATATTATAGCTCTAAAATTCTTTCGTGATAAACGACACTCACGGTAAGAAATATTCGCGAAAAAGTCTTTCGGGACATTTACAATTGATTTGCGTAATAACATTCTTTTTAATAAATATGATATAATAGGGTGTGCCATTAAAGGTTCAAATATATTATATTCTCATAAAACACTAAAATATTAAAACAACTCTTTAATAGTAATTTTATATATTTTTACATATTTTTCAAGAGTTGTTTCAATATTTTAGTGTTTTATCATTTTTTTTTATAAATTATACCAATATCATTATTATCAAAATAAAATTTTTAAATTATATTCTCATTTGATTTGATAACAATGTAATTAAGCATGGGTGACTTCATAAATAATAAGGTTATTGCCACTTTCAGGAGGGGGGGGGGTATATTTTATTTTTTTAAGTTATTTTTTTTAAGATATTTTAAAAAAGTTTTTTCTACTTATTTAAGATATTTTAAAAAAAGTTTTTGCTAAGAAATTTTATTTAAGATATTTTAAAAAAGTTTTTTCTACAAATTTTTATTTAAGATATTTAAAAAAATTTTTTATACAAAATTTGTATTATATTAGTGGTAAAATATAGGAATTCTTAATTCTGTAGCTTTTATATATGGGGGAAGGAGGGTGGGGGGGGGGGGTAGTAGAAAATTGCCTACAAATTAAAATTTTTATTTAGTGGCAATAAATTAAATCTATATATCTAAGATATAATCGGTTAGAACAAACAAATTATTTCCAATATCGGGTCAATCATTCGCAAAATTTTGTTGATCCAAATGACAGATCAATCCATATCTAAAAAGTCGAAAGGCTGTGGCGGGATCTAAAAGCAAACTATAAAAGACATGGGGATAGGGATAATATTCATGAATATCTTCTTGAATATAGATATTTTCGAAAATATCGATTATTAAATCGTTTTGATATTTTTATTCATTTTATTAATGATTGTATAAATTTCAATAATATATTTCAATTTAATGAATAAAATTGCGTCATTTAATACTATATTTCGTGTATAAATTTTAATACTATATTTAATTGAGTCATTTACTATTATATTTCGATTTAACATTTCATTACAAAGGTTAAAAAAATCACTTAAACTTCAAAGGTGCGGTCTATTTTACCCCTAATTCAAAATTTTAGATTATTATTTATTTCCAGAAAAAAAGTTATGCTAATTTTCCTAAACTTGCTTAAATTTTATTTATTATGAGATCTTCCTTTAATTATAGTATTATAATAATAAAAAAATGTAAAGTTTACAAAAATTTACCTTACCCTTATACTTTTTAAAAACTGTGCAGGTATTTAGTAATTTTTTTTATTTTTTTTATTTATGGGATCATCCCCTAATTATAATATTATCACTAAAAAAAATTTAAAATGCAAAATTTCATCTACCAAAAATTTTGTTGAAAAAACTATTTTCATTATCTAATAATTATAATTGGGAAGCATATAAAAAAATGTAGCATGAATCTCTATGAAACTTTTTTTAAAAATCATATTAGACATTATATATAATTTACATTTCAGGTTTTGTTCTCTGGGTTCCGATAAAGGAACAATAATTTTTTAGAGAAATATTTTTTTTTAAAATGGGTTTCCCATTTATTATTTACACAACAATTTAGAAAAATCTTTAATAAATATTAACTCTGAAAATTTAATAATAAAAATTGTGTGAAAATTAAAAATAATCTAAGATTTTTAAAAATAATGTGAGAAAATCAGTAAAAATATAAATCACATATAATAATATATGGGGGGTGGAAGGGGGAAGGGTAGTAAACTAATTGAGGTAAAAACTTAAACCAAAATGCCCCAGCGTACTTACATCTATAAGTGGGAGAGACCAGAAAGAATTTATTTTCTATCACATTAGATATTCCATGCTTACTTAATAGACAATAAGTAACAAAATATGGTTAATATGTTTGGCGTTTATGATTTAAGGAACTTTGGTGGGTAAATTAATATAATATGTTTTTTTTCATTTAAATAAATGAAATGGCAATATATTTACTGCTTCGCGGTAATTTTTTGCAAATACATTAGCGGTAGAAAATTTGCTATAAAGGGTTGCGATAGAAGTTCCGCTAAAATGTAGTCGCTCTAAAGTATTGGCGGGAGCTTGGCGGAAATAAATTTGCGATAATGTGTTTCACGATATTGTCTTCGCTAAAAATGCTTTAAGGAAGAAAATTCGCGGAATTGGTTTAGCGATATTACCTTCGCTATAAAATTAGTTCGCGATATTGTCTTCGCTAAAAATGCTTTGCGGTAAAAAATTCGCAGAATTGGCATAGCGATATTACCTTCGCTATAAAATTAGTTCGCGATAAAAGTTTTGCGAAAAACTGTCTCGCTATAAATATTTTGCTAAATTGTCCTATACGCATTTTCCTTATTCTGAATCTTGGCATCTTGATCCTTTTCATTCTACACCGAATTAATTATATTTACATTTCCTTCCTCATTACATTGTGTGTTAACGCTATTAGATAATTCCGCACATGAATAAATAGTTTTATTAAACCGATAGTGGTTTGTACAAAAGTTATTTCTCTCCCATTGCATTCTTATTTTTAAAAAATGTATTAAAAAATATAAAAAATATTCAAGAACTAAAAAAAGGGGGATTTTTTTTTGGGTGGGGAGGGGGGGGGCGCAGTTTGAAATTGTGGGGAGGGGCTTAGGTCTAGAATCGGCCTGGTAGATTCACTTTGTTTTAATTCATCTAGTAATTTATATAAGTAAATAATAATAAAGTAAGGAAAATTTAAAAAAATATTCATAAGATTGCCTTTAATTTTATTTGATTAGTTCAAATAAATTTGAAAAATCTTGTAATAAAGAAAACAATTTTATTTAAATATTATATAGATTTGGATATAAATCATATATAATAAATGGCATGAAAAAAGGATCAATTGATTACATTCGTTGTAAAGCGGCCTGACATTATGCGACCGCTTCGCTTGCCGAAAGGAATCGAGTCATTATTCCAGAACTTGGTTACGGAGTTGGATATTGTTTCGCCGTAGAAGCAATAATTGCGGCAACGCAAGCCGACTCGATGATATGTGCAAGTGCTGTTCATAAGCAACCTTTCTCCACATAAGTCTTCAAGGTTCCCACTTGAAAATTTGTTACTTTCACCAAGATCTACGCCGAGTCGGCTCCTGATTGGCTTACGTGGAATCCTTCTGTACTCATCCCCGCAATTTTCCTACTAGTTTGAGATTGATTTGAACAAATTGTTCCGAACAGCCGGGTATAGCCTTGATGCAATAGCGCTATACATTTTTAGGGTTAGTTGATTAGACAGGTGAGTTCTTACACACTCCCTAGCGGATTCCGACCTCGATAAAATAATTAATAAATATATTTGATGGAATTCGTCCTGCTGTCTATATCAACCTACAACTTTTGAGGTGTCTAATGAGCGTTATATCGGGCGCCTTTACCCGGCTTTTGGTTCATCCCACATCATCTAATCTGCTTACCAATACTTCACTTTACTGGATAAAACTGTTTTTCGGAAATAACCAGCTCTAGATGATTCGATTTATATCCTAGTTTCACGATCGATTTTCATATCAGAATGGCTTCGAAACTCCACCAGAGTTTCCTCTAGTTTAATCTGCCCAAGCAAAGTTCGTCATCTTTCGGACCCCAAGGCGGCGCTCTTTTTCCACAGCATCGCGATTTCTCCTATTAGGGCAGTACGGAAAGGCTATACACCAAAATCGGTAGCTTTCCTCGGACCTCGTAAAAAGGATCCTTTACTTTTGTTGCACCTCTAGGTTTTCAAAAAATTGGACCCCGAGATTCGCGCACCTGTTAGACTCCTTGGTCCGTGTTTTAGGAATGGTCTGAAAAGTGTCGAACTATAAACATTGCGTACCTTATCATCAGATGAGCGTACCAGGTAACGGCGAGAGCTTGGAAGAATGGTGGTGGAAAACCACTACATCTTTCTCTCTTTGGCCCTGCCTCAGTAACATTAGGTCACACTATGAAAGCAACCAAGGTTTGTAACTGTCGTCGATCGTGAACTGATTATTCCGATAACTCGTGATGTGTGATGATCGAACTCGTCACACGAAACAAAACGCTCGCTATCGGTTGCGGAATCATTAAACGGCCTTTCTCCCCAACGACTATGCGGTTTCACGTTTTGTCTTTAAAGTTCATTTCAACTTTCCCTTACTGTACTTGCTTGCTATAGGTTTCGTGTCGATATTTAGTCTTAGATCGGGTTTACCACCCGTTAGGTTGCAATCCAATGACCCGACTTTACCGAATACTCATCGACCGTCAAAACTGTACACGGCTTCGTAACCTCCATAGGTATGAGCTGCAATCAAATGAACTTGAAAAACGCTTGAACGATAGAATATCGCTTTCCTTCACATTTATTTATCACCACTAGTTACGAATAGGAGATTTAGCGTTAGACTTGTTCCTATTTTATTTACAGTAACTTAGGGAATCCTCGTTAGTTTCTTTTCCACTGCTTATTAATATGATTAAATTCGGCGGGTATTCTCGTTCGATCTGAGGACAATAAAATAATATAGTTATTTCTAGTGTTTAAAAAAAAGTAAAACGATCGAAAATTTTTGGCGTTTAGTTTAGCTTCACGTTGGGAGTCGGTTTGTGATAATGCATTTCATTTTGTGAAAATTGTTCGATTATGAAAACTACGAGAATATCATATGTTTCTTATAAAAATGGCCACTAGTAACTTCAATTTTCGGCATCTCAAATGCATTAATTGGTATTATATAATATTAATGATATTGATCGAAATCGGATAGTGCAATAAAACGGTTTGCTATTTCATAAAGGGAAAAAAATATTCATGAATTTTTTTAAGAATATAGTGTTGTTAGTTTGACAGATATCACACATGACCTATCATGTCAGCCATTTTTATATTATATACAATAGTTATTAAAATATATGGATTACGATACAAAATTCAAAAATTTAGAAAATTTGATAGAGGTATTAAAAGGTACATTTAAGGGTTTATAAATAAAATATAATAATATGACAGAAAAGGATCGTATGATCGATTCTGAAAAAGTTATTTCTCTTGCCAAAGAATGGATTGATAATATTAGCTTGTTATTTAAGATAAATTCATCACCACATATTCAAATCATATCAATTAATAGAGTTTTGATAGAAACGGTAAAATAAATCAATTCATTTTAAATATTTATACATACATATATATTTCTGGAAATTATAATACAATTACCATTAATAATTTTATATAATGTTACTAATTTTTTTATCTAAAGATGTAAAATCTGACTTATAATTTATAAATGAATAATTATCTAGGCAAAAATTTGCTTTTATTTCCCTTAAATGGGTAAAACCCCTTATTTATTTTTCTGATTCTATAAACATCTCAAAAATTTCATTTTTTATTTAAATATGTTAATAAAAAAAATTGATGTGATGAATAAACTATACTATATATATTTCATCAAATTATTTGTTATAATTTGTATAAAAATTAAAATAAGACACTTCCCTTTGTAGCTATTATCTTGGATTTTTTTGTATCTTGTCTTGTCATCTGGGTTTTTGGATTTGTACCATTATAAAGGGCTTTTTTCCCCTATATAGTGATGTGTACCTCTTCATTCCACCACCATAGTCCTTTGTATGATTCCTCCCCTTGCCAAGCCCAGTGTCGATTTGGCAGTGTCTATTAATCTGGATGAAAGGTCTATCCACATTTTTTTGAGGAATCTATTGTTTCAATGTTTGCATTGATTGCAAAGGCATCTGTCATTGTTTTTAATTTACCCCATTTGATGCATTGTTCAAGTTTTATCTTATTTTGAGTGGATTTATTTGAGATATTTAAATCCATGAATAGTAGCTTGTTTTGCATGGGGATATCTTCTACTGGGATGACTTTGCAGTCTATTACATCTTTTAATCGTCTGCAAGAGATTAGCTTGTAATCTATCTGTGTTTTCCTTGTACCACTTTCATATGTTATTAAATGACTGTCTTTTTTCCTATAGTAGGTGTTGGTTAAGGCAAGGTTGAAGGCTTGCACAAATTTCAGTACATGCTCTCCTTCATCTTTTCTTTCTCCATATCCAAAACCACCATGATGCCTTTTGTAGCTATCTCTTGCTTTTCCCACATGCACATTTAAGTCACCACCTATTATGACTAGGTCATCCTTAGGGATTTCCATTACAGCTTCATCAAGGATAGCTCTAAAGTCATCTTTCTCTTCTTCCTTGCAACCCGTTGAGGAGCATATACTGAAAGGATGTGTAGTATTGATTGACTAATGCAAAGTTTTATCTTCATTAGTCTATCAGAAATCCTGTTGACTTCTACTACAGAGGAGGTTAGATCTTGACTGAGGATGATGCTAACACTGTTCCTATTGCTAACAATTCTATTATAGTACAATTTATACCCATCTCCAATATTAAAGTCTTTTGACCTTTCCATTTCGTCTCTTGTATGCACGCTATATCAACTATTCTCTTGTTCAACACTGATGCCAATTCTCTCGTCTTATCAATATTCAAACTTGCTAATCTTGTCTTCTTGCTTTGACCTTTATTTTACTTTTCGCAGGAGAGCCTCACCCTGCACATCGCTTGGAGGGAACACCCTAGCTTTCATATTCATATTTTCATTTTGTTTATTGGACACCTATCCTTAGCACCCGGCTGTCCAGGTCTGTCAGTGACCGGGGTGTCATCTCTAAGCTCCGAAATTCATCTTACCATATATCTTTAAACATCTGTCATCGAAGAAAAACCTGAAAATTTTTATGCTCCTTACCAGAATTGAATCTGCATCCTCTTCATCCTTCTGTTTCCAGACATACATCATAACTTATTAGGCCACCCCGGCGATAGTCCTGCTATATTTATATATGTTAAAATGGCTATAAAATAAAAATCATTAATTAAAATTTTATTTTATAATAAAAATAAATTTTATATGATGAGGAGTTATGGATTGCATTAAGCAAATTATGTATTACTCTTTCATTAAATTATCTCGAATAAATGTTTTGAAAGATCAAATCATTGAAACTCTAAATTATAACTTTATAAAGAATATAAAATCTATAAAATACATAATTTTATTTCAATATCTTTTCTGTAGGGGAGAAAGGGGTAAAACGATAGGCATTTTGCATTTTACCATAAAAATTTTAAACAAACAATAAATTATAGACCAATGTCACAATCTTTCATCTATAAGATATTAAAAAGTGTAGCCCTCTACCAAAATCTAGATACAGATTCTTTATAAAAAAATGAATCTTAGATACAGATACTAGTATCTTTTTCAAAATATCAAAAAGATACATGATAAAAGATATTTGTATCATTTGCTAAATTAGAGTATCTTAAATACAAGATACTTTTAAATTATCATTACCAAATTATGTATCAGCTTTTTTAATTTATTCGTGAAGAACATAACATTCACATTTAATTAAAAAGAATATTTACAATAATCCCTAAATTTATCATTAGTAGAAAGAAAATTAAGCCAAATAAGTGGCGATCATAATGAAGCCTCTATTTCAAACAAGCCATTACGATGGCTATTCATCAAAGTAATTGCTTTGTTATTCATAATTTCACATAACAATACAAATAAGACAATCTTTTTTTTTAAATTTAATTTTTTAATCAGTTTGTTTTTTAAAATATGCGCTATATTTTTATGATAGCTAAGTGTTTTTTATATGACCTTTGTTTTAAATTCGTTTTTTTATAATAAACTCAATGAAAAAAATTCACCTATTTTTATTTGCAATTTTATTTTAAGCTGTCAACACCAGTCATGTATTTAATTATTGAGTATCTCATACAGAAATTTGATTTAATCGATGGCCCACTATACATAAATCCATATAATTTAGCAATCTTAAATTATATGATTGAATTTAGGATTCTTAACGAAAGAAAACAAATTTTATATGCAGGAACTAAATTTGCTAACGGAATTCAACTCAAAAAATATTTATTGCATTCTATACAAAATTTGAAGTATTAGTAGTCAATAGCATTATCATTTATAAATTTACGATTTTTAGGTGGACAGACGACATGATATCATTTTACATTAACTTTTACAAGTATTTGTTATATAATTATTTATTTCTAGTATTTTCATAGGAATTGTGTGTTAACTAATGACGAATTTAAAAAAATTATCATAAAAGTCTCAGTAGTTTCTTTGAGCTCAAAATTTAGAAATTTTGGAAAGATACTGCCCCTCTTGCTAAATTTTGTAGAAGAAAAGGTAAAATCAATCATTTTTAATATTATAAAAAAAATTTATAGAATGAAAATGCAACAATGTTAAGAATCGCAATACATACTTTAATAAAAACCTTCAATCATATTACAGTCCGATGTTATCTAAAGGAAATTAAAATCAAGTTTTTATAATATTTATTAACACCTTTTTTTAATTTTTATGATTAGCCTAGATGAATCTAAAGAATTAGCACATCTGGAAGATTCTATCATGTATATTAATAGGGTGGTAATTCCATTATCCTTAACCATTAACAGTCATCCCGAATATTTCAAGGAATTCCTTAAGTTTATCAAAGTTATTAATGCATTGCTTAAAATTTCTCAGTTTTTACAATTCAGAATTATGTATGTTTTTGAGAAATACATTATAAATTTAAAATATGGAATAGTGATTTTGATCATAGTATAAATATTAAATCGAGACACCTTTTTAAAGAAATATCCAATTTTGCCGATATCAACCAATCCGATTTTTTTTCAATTATTTTATAAATATAATGAAAAAATATCTATAGTGGAATAAGAATTAACAAAAATATATCAATATAATTAATGAGCATATAAAGAAAAACTATTTCAATTAATTAGAAAAACATATTTAAAAAAATCTATGATTCCAAATGCACATTATATCATTAATAGTTTTTTATACGTCACTTAGATATATCAGAGCGGATAGTTAAATTTATCGATATCGACTATATTAACGGCTCTAATGTAGTTAATTGGTTGGTTGTATAGAATCCAGACGCGGAGGTTGGGTCTACAAATCGACTAAACCAGCTCTGAACACGAACCCTGAGCACAGACCCGGGGTTCAGACCCATGGTTTAGACCCGGAGTTCAAATAAACGAAAACTAAGAAAAAATAAATCTCATTTACTAATCTTATATCATATTATACATTCTAATTTTAAATTAAAGCTTTGTTTATTATTTTATTCTACATTATTAATCTCATTTTCTAACCATTTAAATATGTAATTAAATTGGGGTGCTTTTGATTGGAGTCAATTTGACTTAGCCATTTTTTCTCTTCCAGATTATGTTAAATTCACATACAAAATTATTATAGTTTATATATAGCTAACCCTCTTCTAAACTTTTGCAGAGCTAGGATACATACAACTTTACAAAATTTCTTAGTTATATTATCGACAATTATCTCTTGTACACATTATTTTTTAAACTTTGAATAATTATCCTCAACAATCAGCATCTTATTTTTGAAGTTGTTTATTAATTGCTTGTTAATAACCCGTCAAAAATGATAGGGTTGAGGGATAATTAGTTTGTGTATATGGTACTAAATACTTTATTAATATATTAAAATTTAGTAGAAAATGAGGTAAATTTGTGAATCACACCTATAAGATATTCTTTTAAAGTATGATCATCCGTCTATCTTGATGGGCAAAATGAAAAATTTAGGGGAGACTGGGGTTAGTCGAACCAATTTTTACAAAATTGGCTCTAGCTCCTGGTTTTTATAGATATATAAAAAATAATATATGGTTAGATACCTAAAACTATACTCTATAATGGTGCCTTATAAAAAATCTTAAGAATATAATCATTTTATTTAAATTTTATTTTTTTGTAAAAGTGAAAATTTGGTTCAACAAGCCCCAATAGCGGGGTGATGCAAAACACTTCGGGGTTTCCTAAACTAGTGGTTTTTTTAGGCCATAGTAAATAGAAATGCATTTTTATTTATTAATAATGATACGTATAGAATAATTTTATTGTTCAAAATATCATAATACTTATAAATTGAAGCTAATATATAAAAATTGAAACTTAATTTTGGACATAAAAAAATATGAATTTTTAGGAGAGATTAAGATTTCTTAGCATAAATCCTAAATACCAATCATAAATAGCAATGAAATTGTCTTTTCAAGATTTTGAAATTTTTTTCATTATTAACTGCCATAATTGACTTGTATGGTTTAGCAAACCCCGCTAGCTCTAAATTGACAAAGCATGATTGGAATAATATCTAGATATGATAAATACTCATAAAACTTACCCAAATTATAGATGAGTGTTTAAAACTTGGCAATAAAATTTAATTTACATATAAATGATTATATATTTTAATAAAAATTAAAATTTGTCATGTAAAAATCTTTTGAAAATTTCATCAAAATTTACTTAAATAAAATTTTTAATAAATAATTATTTCAAAATATTTTTTGCCTATAGATGTAAACTAATGAAAACTATATAAGGATAAAATTTTAACCTTCTGGTATATTTAATTTTAAAATGAGATTAAGTGGTTTGCCTACCCCCAGGGTTTACTATCTCCAGTTTCCTTTATAACTACTAGTACCAGAGCTCTTGTTAGTCAGCATAGAGTTCGTCAAAAATGACGGGGAATGAGAATTTTCTCCTCACTCTTATGATAGTTGTTACCTGCTATTTGAAAATAATATCCAATTTTTACTCTTTATGACACCCCCCCCCCCTTCAGGCGAGGTCCAATCCATTAAAACTAAATGATAATTCTATGTTTTGACTCAAAAATTTAAATTTTTACTTGATACCCATATCAATATTATTTGTTTAAATATTACCGATCACCTATGCCTAGACATGTGCGCCGACAGCATTTTCCGGCGGCGTTTCTTTTTTTAAAATGATCGCCTGGCGTCGGCGAATCAATTTAGACGCCGCTACAAAAATCGGCGACGGCGTGGCGGCTTCAAACATTTTCTAATTTAAATTTTTTAATTAAAATTATAAATTCATTGGAAACACTTTTAAAATAAAATTGTTTTATTTTGTTTATATAAATTAATGATTTTATTAATTATTTTTTTTTTCTCTTTAGCTTTCACCTTTTCTGGTGGTAAGCTCCTTCAACATCTCTCTCCACTTTATGTTATTAATACAATCTCTTTTATCTAATTTATACTTCTTTATATTGGCTCTAACTTTATGGTCCCATTGAAGTTTTGGCCTTCCTCTTTTACGTTTGCCCATCACTTCCAAACTCTTAACTTTATTTCCTATGTAGTTCTTAGGCCTTCTCATTGTGTGCCCATACCACCTAAGTCTATTTACCATTAACTTAGTCTTAATGGGCACTACCTTTAAACTACTTAGTATTCTTGTACTGCGCACTTTATCCTTTCTTGTTACCCTAGCAATCATCCTCAGCATTCTCATCTCCATGGTTTGTAGACTTCTCTCGTCTGATTTTTTGGTTGGCCATGTTTCCGAACTATATAGAATAGTTGGTTGTATTATGGAACTGTAAATTTTTCCCTTTAATTTGTGTGGGATTCTTTTATCAAATAGCACTCCAGATAAAGATCTCCACTTTAGCCACCCTTGATTAATCTTACTCTTTATCTCTTTTTCTATTGTGCCGTTTGTTTGTATAGTGGAGCCCAAATATTTGCAGCTTTCAATTGCCCATATCTGCCATTCATTTATATCAATACTCTCTGTTTCATCTCCTCCTATCACCATATACTCCGTCTTTTCTCTATTTACTTTTAATCCGTGCGTTTCTAGGATATTTATCCAACTCACTAGTCTTTCTTTCATTTCATCCTTAGATTCGGCAAGTATCACAATATCATCTGCAAATATCATATTCCACGGGACTGTTTGATTTATAGACTGTGCTAATACATCTATTACTGTAATGAAGAGAAGTGGGCTGAGAGCCCACCCTTGATGAACTCCCTCGGCTATCGTGAAGCCTGCTGAAGTACCTGTTATGCTACGGACCATTGTTGTATGGCCCATATACATATCCTGTATTATTCTTATATATTTTTCGGGAACATTTTTGTGGCGTAACGCCCACCAGATAAGTTTTCTTGGGATTCTATCAAAGGCCTTTTCTAGATCGAGAAAGACCATGTTTAGCTTTTTGTTCTTTTCCCTGTATTTTTCACTCATTTGCCTAATTGCGTGGATAGCATCGGTTGTTGATCTTCCAGGCATAAAGCCAAACTGAGTCTCTCCTATTTCGATTATATCTCTTAATCTTTTTTCTATTATTTTTTCATATAGTTTTAGACAGTGTGACATTAGTTTTATGCCACTGTAATTTTGACAATTATGTGGATCCCCTTTATTTTTGAAGATAGGAACTAGATAGCTCTCCCTCCATTTTTGAGGAACCTCTTCATTTCCAAGTATCTTATTGTATAGATTTGTGAGGAGATTTATAAAGGGCTTTTTTCTCTTGTATAGTGGTTTGTACCTCTTCATTCCACCACCATAGTTCTTTATATGATTTGTTGCCTCCTCTTGTCAAGCCTAGTGTCGATTTGGCAGTGTCTATTAATCTGGATGAAAGGTCTGTCCACATTTTTTCACTGACTTGTGAGGAATCTATTGTTTCAATGTTTGCATTGATTGCAAAGGCATCTGTCATTGTTTTTAATTTGCCCCATTTGATGCATGGTTCCAGTTTTATCTTGTTTTGAGTGGATTTATTTGAGATGTGTAAATCCATGACTAGTAGCTTGTGTTGTGCGGCGATATCTTCTCCTGGGATGACTTTGCAGTCTATTACATCTTTTAATATTCTGCGAGAGATTAGTATGTAATCTATCTGTGTTTTCCTTGTACCACTTTCGTATGTTATTAAATGACTATCCTTTTTCCTATAGTAGGTGTTGGTTAAGGCAAGGTCGAAGGCTGGCGCAAATTTCAGTATATGCTCTCCTTCATCATTTCTTTCTCCATATCCAAAACCACCATGATGCCTTTTGTAGCTATCTCTTGCTTTCCCCACATGCGCATTTAAGTCACCACCAATTATGACTAGGTCATCCTTAGGGATTTCCATTACAGCTTCATCGAGGATACTAAAATCATCTTTCTCTTCTTCTTTGCAACCCGTTTGAGGAGCATATAATGAAAGGATGTGTAGTATTGATTGACCAATGCAGAGTTTTATCTTCATTAGTCTATCAGAGATCCTGTTGACTTCTACAACTGAGGAGGTTAGATCTTGACTGAGGATGATGCCCACACCGTTTCTATTGCTAACAAGTCCATTATAGTACAATTTATACCCATTTCCAATCATCAAAGTCTACTGTCCTTTCCATTTCGTCTCTTGTTTGCACGCTATATCAACTTTTCTCTTGTTCAACATTGATGCCAATTCTCTCGTCTTACCTTTAAGCGTCCCAATATTCAAACTTGCTATTCTTGTTTTCTTTGCTTTGACCTTTACTTTACTTTTCACAGGATGGAGGTCTATACCCTGCGCGTCGCATGGAGGGAACGCCCTAGCTTTCATATTCATATTTTCATTTGTGTCCTTCATTTTGTTTATTGGACAGGTATCCTTAGCACCCGGCTGTCTAGGCCTGTCGGTGACCGGGGTGTCATCTCTAAGCTCCGAAATTCATCATACCATATGTCTTTACACATCAGTCATCGAAGAAAAACTTGAAAGTTTTTATGGTTCTTACCAGGAATGAACCTGCGTCCTTGTTCATACTCGTGTTTCCAAGCGTACATCTTACCCATTAGGCCATCATGTATAAATATTGGACATAATAATGATCTTTTAGAGTTCAGAGTTAGCTCAGCTATGGAAAATACACGCTCGCTGGGTGTGTCGTAGATGGTACGCACAGGACCTTTCTAGCTAATATTCAAAGTTTAGGAAGATCCAATGCTCTTTTCCAAAAATCTAAGACATCTTTATCTTTAAATTATAAGGCGAAAATAATGAATAACACTCTTTTTCTAAACTAGTTAAATAGTCTTTGTTGTTCCAGGTTATTGTTATGAATAGATGAATTCATAGCCAATGACTTAAAATAATCGAGTTTTGAAGCAACTTCCATCATTTCACATTCGTTTAATTCGTGGGTGTAAGGCCGTAGATAGGTAGCGTGTTGACATAAAAATTGCATCGGAGTAATATTTTTTTCCTTTAAATATTCATTTACTATGTTTATAGAGATTGAAAACGAGGATCCAAAAGTGCCCATAACATCTAAGTAAAAAAATAAAACAAATAGAAATAATATATAAAAAATAATTTATGTATTTTAAAATACTACCTGAGGATCTGTTATTGGAAATCTATGATCCAATTTAGTAAGCATATTTTGTTTAAGGGATACTATGGGAGGACTATCATATTCTTTTACAATTAAATGATTTTTAATTTCACTACGAAATAATAAGGATAAATTTATAGTAAGTAACTCCTTTTTGGACGGATAAAAATTCAACAGTTTTTTTGAAGGTTTTAAGAAAATTTAAAAGTTCATGCACCAAGTCCCAATCGGAAAATAATTTGAGATCCGGTTTCTCTATTCTATTTAATAGAATATTTATAGGATTTTTGTTATTGCCAGTCACACTTTCCAGAATTATTAAAATACTATGCCAACTTGTTGGCACATTTAATTTTAAGGTTTTATGTTTTTTTCCCATATGATTTTTGATTTGCATTATCATCATCAAACCACAAGCAATCTTCATAAAAAGGATCATTATCATCCAAATCTAAAATATCCGATGTACATGATATCGATTTAAAACATTTTCTATTTTCGATATCCTTTATATTTCAAAATCCGCTGTTTTGAATCTTAAGGCAACTATAACTTCTCTCACTTTTTTAATGAGATTTTCTATTTATTAACTTTTATTATTCCATCGACTGTCACTAGATTATGTAATCCATGCCCCAAACATAAATGATGGTCATATTCTCCTAGATGAACACTTTTCTTTACATTGGGTCCTTTATCCGTGACCATTTGAATTTTCTTGGACCCTAAAATTCATTTTCAACTTTTTCTATCTCGGAAAGAATAGTTTCAACGGTATGTTTTTGAGTGACATGATGTGTCAGCAATATATAAAATACAATATTAAAATTATTATCTCGTGAAATGTAAAGGTAATATAATTTCGCCGTCTATATTTGTCAGTCCACATATCAAGAGTTATAGCACAATATTTAGGACCTATTTTAATTTGTTGGCATATGTATGCTTTCATTGATAAATAAACATCATCTAATCCACTCCGGCCAAGTGTTGTTCTATCTAGTATATCTTTTGTATCTGAAATAATGCCATATTTCTATATAATAAAAAGTGAATAATAAAAATATTATGCCATAAAAAATTTTAAATGTGGGATGATATCAGTTATTTAAATATTCTATTAAAAATAATTAAATATCTTAACAGTTAAAATAAAAATTATGCCTTGTAAAAAATTATAATGATTTTACAAATAACCTTTAGAAAATCTTGCATTCCAGTATTATTTATAGAAGAGAATGGCATTAAATCCTTGCAACACATGAGAATATAATTCCTTACCACAACCCATTTTGTATCTTTTTCAATGGGTTTTTTGTTTAGATATTTTTTCTTTACATGATAAGTGTTTTATTATGTTTGATATGCTGATATATTTGAAAAAGATTTGATTCGATAACTAAATAAAAAATTCACAAATATTTTTAAAATAATCAAAAAATTTACTCTGAAAATGAATAATTATTTTCATCCTCACCATCTTTATCAAGGGGTATTTGCAAGCATATATTACAAAATACTTTATCTGTAGCAACACTGGTTCTCTTATTCTTTGTGTCAGTTTTTAATATTTAGGCTCCAAAATGTTTCCATGCAAAAGAAGGCTTTGCTTGCAAGGATATACTATATTTTGTTACAGGGTATTGCAATGCTGCATCCTTTATAATTGTTTGAGTCCTGCTATTTTTATATATGTTATAATGGCAACAAAATAAAAATGATTAATTAAAATTTATATAACGAGTTGTAAATTGCATTATGGTTTTATTAAAAATATTTGAAGCATCAAAAATTAAAAGAATAAAATAAAAAATAATATCAATACCTTTTCTATTTTAATGTCCTAATCTTATTTTATCTAGCACGTTATTTACAGACCTGCCCAAAGTAGCGAACGTGTATTATATGGATTGTTACAAATCAAATTTATAGCAAATAATATTTATTAATTTTAAAAAATAAAATTGCATTTTTTAATAATTTAATATTTAATTTCTTCTTCTAATTACAATTCATAAATAATATTTAGAATAAATATTATTTATAATAATAAAAATATGTATCACGCCGCCACGCCGCTTAATTTTTACATCGGCGGCGTCGTTTTAAGCGCCGACACATTTTGGCGACGACGTCGGCGCGGTCAAAAATCACAGGCGGCGGAGCATTTGACCGGCGGCGCACATGCCTACCTATGCCTAATAATTAATATTGAAAAAATTCTCAAGCAAGGTCCATGGCCATAATAATTTTGAAAAAATTTCCCCAACCAAAGATCATAATAATTTTGTTAGTTGAGAACTGGAATAAAATATAGGCCTTGGTTTTTTGAACAGGCTGAGCCCATGCTTGAAAAAAAATTTTTTTTAGATCAATGTTTGATTCACAGTTATAATAAAAAAATTATTAAGCGTCCAAGCTGATAATAATTTGAAAAATTTTCTTCAAGCTCAGCCCAATATAATTTATAAAAATATTTTCCAAGCCCAGCCCGACCGATTATAATTTTGAAATTTTTTTCTCAAACCGGGAGTTTCCAATAAAAAAATATAAATGTTGATATAATTAAATTACTTTATCAAAATATAGTTTCATATATAAGAAGAATTGTCATAATTTAATATAGGGGCCGAATTGGAAAGAACGTTTGCCTATGTAAAGTTAGGTCTGGGGACGAATCTCGTTGATGTAAAAAAATATTTCTTTTTAAAAAAAAAATTTAACATTAGAGGATATAGTCTCCTTCTATTTATCAACATTAAGATGATAGGAAGTTGATAGAAAAAATTAAATTAACATTAAGATGATAGCAGTTGATAGAAAAAATAACATTAAGATTATACGAAAACGTTATTTCTTGATTACGGAGATTATATATGTCGTATTGGGATATGGAATCATGTGGGATTCGGAATCACAACATGCTTAAAAAATATTCCGAATCCCCATGAAAAAAAA
This sequence comes from Gordionus sp. m RMFG-2023, assembly GCF_954871325.1. Lineage (NCBI taxonomy): Eukaryota > Metazoa > Nematomorpha > Gordioida > Chordodea > Parachordodidae > Gordionus > Gordionus sp. m RMFG-2023. Next base: position 28,303,980 of record NC_088776.1, read on the forward strand.
TTAATAATATCATTACTTTTTCTCTCCTTTTTGCCGTCTGGCTGGCACCATATAATTAAAAGGCCAAAATGAGGGATAAAAAGAAAATTAAAAAAAAAGTAAATAGTATAAATTTAAGGCATATAAATGAATGAAAAATATTATTTATTTTTGTTTTTGTAAATTTATATGAAATATTAAATATTTTCACATGAATATATATTTTAAAAAAATCCGAATTAAAAAAAAATTATTTATTGCAACAATTCTTCAATGCTCTATGACATTTTGTTGAAATTTAAGGTTGTTCTTGAAACACTAACACCTTTTATTCATGCAGCCCATTTTGCATTTCCATAACGATGGTTTCCCATAGTTTGTGACATTCCGGAAGCTCTTAAATTTTTTTAGCAGTTTAAATAAATTAATTATATTTTATGTACATGAATTAATTTGAGGAGTATGTGTGGTTACTATAAAAATAGCTTATGATTGTTATATATTTGTTGGGAGTTTAAAATCATTTAATTTTATAGTTTTATATAGACTAGAGGCAATAAATTTTGTTGAAATTCTTCCAGCACACGTTAATTTTTAGAAATAAAATAACTCAGAGACCTGCAGAGGTACCATTTGCACGGCCCGGCCCGGATTTTTTTTAAAAATTATATATATTTTTAATGGCGATTTAAAATATTTGGTTTTAAAATATACTGCCCAGCCTGGGTATTTATATTAAAAAAATTAAAATGCGACTTTACCAGTGAATACCCGGACCGGGCTTAGAGCCAGACCTGCAGGTCTCTGAAATAACTGATATGAATTATCAATAAATTTAATATAAATTAGTAATTGTATTGGGTGAGATTTTTTTCATAGAATTTCTAAATTATTACATTTTGAAATGAAAATATATTTTTAATATGAATTAAGAATCTTATTGGGCGAGAATTTTTTTTTCATGGAATATCTAAATTATTACATTTTGAAAATTTATATTAATACAAATATTTTATTTTTAATATTAGTTTAAAATTTTTTTTAATGCCTCAAATTTTTTTACGAATATAATTTATATAAAACCATATTAAAAACACCCAAATACAAATCTATTCAAGGAAATGTAGATAATATTTTTAACGATTCCGTTTTTTATTGTTTACCAATGAGGAAAATTTTGTGAAGCTATATTGCTACAAAATAGCAAAGGTTCTATCAAAGATTCGCGCTTTTAATTGTCCATAATATTACTAATAGTCCTTGTTCAAAATATGTTATCCATAAAATTACATGGAAAAATAGTTGTGCTACCAAATATATTGAGAATAGTATTTCTAATATTTTAAAAAGAACTCCTTCTTTTATTTTATATTTAAATGATCGTGGGCGTCAAAACATAATTTATTCTCAAATAATTGGACAAAATAATTTTATCTTAGGTCATCACTTGATATTATCTATCCATAGGACAGATATAACAAATATCTGTCCTAAAAATTTAGAAGGGAAAGTATTAAAAATTGAACAAAATAAAATATGGGTAGCGTCTGCAAGAAGAATTTCAGCACCATTTATTGCCTCTAGTCTATATAAAACTATAAAATTAAACGATGTTGAAGTTCCCAACAAAGATATATCAATCATAGGTCATTTAAGCTATTTTTCCTCAAATTAATTCATATACAAATATATTAATTTTTTATCTAAATTGCTAAAAATATTTAGGAGCTTCCCCGAATGTAACAAAATTTTGGAAAACATCGTTATGCAATTGCTAAATGGTTGCATGAATAAAATGTGCGAGTGTTTCAAGAACATCAAATGTTCAACGAAATATCATATTGCATTGAATCATAGTTGCAATAAATAATTATTTTTTATTCGGATTTTTTTAAAAATATATATTCATGTGAAAATATTTATGATTTTATATAAATTTACAAAAAAATGTCCTTTAACCTTATTCCTTTTCATTCATTATATACCTTAATTTTATACTATTTACTTTTTTAAACATTCTCTTATCCTTTTTGATCATTTATATAATTTATTTATTATAACAAAATATCTCAAAAAAATAAAATTTTCTGGTGCCAGCCAGGTGGCAAAAAAGGAAGAAAAAAATATTATTTAATAGTTTTAAAGAAATATATTCCAAATCCCCATAGGTTTTAAATATTAATAAATATTTTAAAAAAAAGATTGGGATTCCGAATCTCACATGATTCTATATCCCAATACGACACATGTTGTCTATTAAATTAAAAAGAAAACCCATTCAGAAAAAAATATTTTGTTTATATAATAATTAAAATAACACATTGACTTTTAAAAACTTTAAAGAAAATGTTGAGAAAAACATTATTTTTTAAAATTTAATTTAAATTATAACTTCTAATATTAATTTTAAACTTCTTCAAACCAAATAAATTTTTAGCCGGCAAAAAAATCGGCTAGACCAATTTTTTAGCTGAAAACTATTCTGGTTTTTCGGGGTTATTCTTAAAAAGTGGTTCAAATCTGGAAAAAATTTACAAACTAAAACGCATTAATAATAACATTATTCATCTGAACCCCGAGTTTAAACCAAGGGTCTCTATCCCAGGTCTAAACCCCGGATCTAAACCACGGGTCTATGAACCGGGTTCATGCTCAGAGTAGGCCTGAGCACTAGATTAGGTCGTAAAATTTACGACCAAGCAAATTAACAACACTAAAACAGCTCTATTTTTTAAAACGGCTAGCCCAATATTTTAGCCAATAAAAGCCTAAAGATTTTGCTCATAGATGGCAGAAAGGTTTGAATCCGTATTATTATTTGAATCCTATTTAATCGCACAGAATTAAAACCAAGGTTTAACATTTGTTCAAAATTAAAAACTTTTGAAGATCAAATAATTGAAGATTTTTTCGTAAAAAAATATTTTGAGCATGTAGAAAATTTTTGAACAAAATAGTAGATGCTTTTTGTAAAAAAATCTTCTATGATTTTCCCTTTAATGTTTTTTTTAATAAATCATAGATTTTATATTTTTAATTTTGAGCGAAAAAATTTTCAATGCTTATATGATTTTTGTTAAATCATGATTATAACTGAAATGCTCAGAAAAATCTCTTAAACATACTTAATGCTCAGAAGAAATATTGAATGCTCTATGATTTCCTAATGTTCAGTTAATAAATTTAATTGCTCAGATATAAAACTGGAACCCTCAGATTAAAAAATGAGTCCCTTAGAAAAATATATGAAACGCTTAGAACTATTTATTAATTGCTCAGAAATATTTTTTAGTATAATTGATTTTAAAGATTTGTACACGATTATAAATGTCAAAAATAAATATGGGCCCGTTCCAGTTCCCATGGACTTATGCACTCTCTAATTTCAATGACTTACGTCATACCCCCTCCACCTCCATTGTCGTAATTCTTGCCGGTTCCTCAAAATAAAAATGACTGGTGCGGGCTTATTTTAGTAAATCTTTTGATTTGTTAATAAAAAACATGTTTGAAATGCTAGAAAGTCAGATTGCTCCTAAAGACATACAATTTTATCAGTAGATCTTTATTAGTTTTTATAAGATACAAATATTGAAATATTATATTGAAAACCTTCATAATTTCCCCTAGAATATCAACACGAATTACCAAAATTTATCTTAATATTGAAAACTTTTTTATCCTAGGGAATTTTTAAACTTAATCAAATTACTAATTTTCATTCACGACATCTTAAATCGCTCATTAATAAAATATTTTAATATTCTATTTTTCGTATAAAAAACAAAAGTGATGCGTGAACTTGAGTCGCGACTCGAGTTATGAACTTGAGTCGTTAACTCAAGTCGCGACTTAAATTATGAACTTAAGTCATGAATTAAAGTCGACTCAAGTTGTGAACTCATGTCTATATACTTGAGTCGACTAGATAACGAATAATTTTATGAACTTGAGTCGACGACTAGAGGACGAATATTTCAAATTAATTAATTTTAATTAAGATATATGTTGTTTATTACATTTTTTTATTTTAGACTTCCAACTTGAGTCGTAAATAGGAATTATATACTTGAGACAATTAGAGGACAAATAGTTCTATAAATTTGATCGACTAGAGACTAGACTCTAGTATATTTCAAATTAATTAGTTATTTTTAATTACGATATTTTTGTTTATTATTATTAAATTTAAAATTAGTTAGTCGAGTAATCCTGACTCCGTGTCGAAGTAGCAATAACTCGAGTCATTTTTACGACTCTAGTTCTGAACTTGAGTCGTGAACTGTTAATTTAAATTTTATGAAACTCTATTACTTATTATATAAGTGTTATTTATTGGTTGGTTTTGTAGGGGCTTGGATCTTAAAATCGACTTAACTAGCTATGAGCACGAACCCCTAGCACAGATTAATATATCTTAAGTTGATTTTTCTTGACCTTATTAATATATATAAATATATGGTTATTAGAGGTATCAATCGCTAGCTAATTAGATCTATTGAATAGGTTGCAAACCATGTCTAGATGAGTTAAGCTATTTCTACGTAGGTCAGGAATTATTTTATCGGCACCAAATATTGATATGATAATGGGTGGGTATCAAATAAGTATAGTTCTACCTTTATATGGTGTATATAATTTTGACCTGGGAGCGGGGGTAAAAATATGGTCTCAAATTTGTTCGTGAAAAAATTGACATGTCTATATCTTAACATTTAATTATTAAAAGATAAATATATCTGCTAGATTACCAAAAATTAGGGTTTAATTTAGGTTCAGGATTTTTACTTTCTATATAACGGAAATTTTAATAACATGAATTTAATCGAAAAAATCAATTCCTATAAAATTATTGGAAATAAAAAAAGGTTGCTCGTAACATCAAAAACCGTTTGGAAAAACGTTATGTATGTAAATTGTCGTATTTATTATTACCTCTGATTGAAATTGAAATATAAAAGATTATAATCAGGATGAGGTAATAAGAGGCAAATTTTGAGGATTAAGATGTTTAATTGATATATATTTTTTTAAAAAACTCATAGAATTTATGAACCCCAAACTATCTTCTTTTTTTTCCTGAAATAATGACATGAATTTTAGTAATTTATTGATTTCTTCAAAACAGTAAGGGCTTGTCTATTAAAAAAAATTATAACTTAAATTTAGTCGAGTACGCTTTGAAATTTTTTCATTTTATTATAAAAAAATCGAATAAAATATATTAAAAAATCGAATAAAATATATTAAAAAATCGAATAAAATATATTAAAAAATCGAATAAAATATATTAAAAAATCGAATAAAATATATAAAAATATCGTCTTGTTCATCTTCATTTGCCAAATCTTTTTCTTCCGGAAAGCTTCAAAATAAATATAAAGATATATTGGAAGAATTAAATAATCATTAAATTTTACTAATTTTTTTGGGAGAGGGGAGGGAAGGTAAAATTCTTGTTTAAAGTTTAAAAAAATATTATTCGGACTAAATATATGTTAAAATGGTCTAAACACAATCACAACAAAGTATACATTAATATTTACATTTATTCCAAAAGATCTACGTTCCAATAACTCAGGCACAGGCATTGTTTTAGGGTTTGTGAAGCCATCCTATTTCTTTTTTTTGTCATACAATCAACCGCCCTGCTGAAAGTCCTCTCACTTGCAACACTTGTACTTTGTTGAGCTAAATAATCCCTAGCCATTAACGACAAAGTGGGATATGTTTCGGCGTTCTTTGCCCACCAATCCAATATATTTGTTGATACAGGCGCAACGGGCTCCTTGAGATATTCCACGATTTCATCTCTCGTGTCTGGGTTATCAATAGCCTCTCTGAAAATAAATATAAAAATACAAGGTTAATTATATTTCTAAGTATTTATATTTACTTTCGCAGCTTATTATGAATAATAACTGAGTAAGGTTGCGAGTCAATATCATCAGTAAACTCATAAGCCGTTGCTTGGTATGTTGGCCAGGCATAAACTTTGTGAATTTCTTTGAATTCTTTGTCATATTTTTTATTTAATATGCATTTTGGCATATATTTTTGTTTTGTTTTAGGATCTAGAAAGCTAGATATTTAATTTGTTAGGGTATAAAAAAAGCCTTCGTAGGCCTCACATTTAGTCAGCATCAATTTAGCTGCTTTTTTGATATCCTCATTATCATGTGAATTAGATGTTTCTTCTAAAAAAATTCCCATCTAAGCGACGAATATAACCGCCGTCCCAATAGTTGTACTTTCCGATGAAACTTCACATGTAATCTGGAAAAATGGTTTAAGGAAGGTTTCAATTTCCTTTAAATATTTTGCCTCATTGACATTTATGTAAAATTCATCTTTGGGAAGACATTCTTCCCCCAATCGTTTAATAGCATCTAAATTCTATAAAATAAAATATATTATAAATAACATTTAAGATATTGCTTAAATTACTTTATTTATAGTAGAAATCATAAGATACTTAGAATTCCACCTAGTGACCATGTCGAGTAGTAATCTAGTACCACCCGAGATTTTGATATAACTTTGCATTAGCTTGGGAGAAAGGTGAAGTGATTTCACCAATTTATGAATTTTTTCTAATTTTGCATCAAAAATATTTGGTCCTTCTTTAACTATAATATTAATAACGTGAGCCAGGCATCTATGGCTATAAAATGGTATACTATATTTTTCCATGTAATGTTTAATGATTAAATCTGATGCACTAATCATATTTTTAGCATTATCATGCGTTAATGCTAAAATATTTTTTTCAATCTCAAATGTTTCCATAGATTTTATTAAATAATAAGATATATCTTGCCCACTGTGAGGGTGCGGCATTTCTATAAGATCTAGTAGATGGTTTTTTAATTTCCAATCTTTGGAAATATAATGTAATGTGATTGCACAATACGACAGGGAATTAATCCCTGTCCAAATATCAGTAGAGAGGGATATTTTGACCTCTATATTTTTTAGTTTAGCTATAAGTTTGAATTTAGCATTTTCTTATATAGAATGCAAATAAATTCTGGCAGTTTGTCTTGACCAGATCTTTTCACTTTTAAATATAAAAAAGATATCCTTGAATTCTTCCGAGTCAAATAGATTAAATGGTAGATTGTTTTTTATAATATATCTTAGTATAAGTTTATTCAATTGTTTATTTTCCTCGGGTTGTAGTTTTCTGATACCCGATAAATGTTTGGGCATTATTTCTTTAGCTTGGAAAATCAGGATGGCATATCTTTATATGATTTTTAAGGTTGGCTAAAAAATATTAAAAATTTTTAATAAAGGATTTATATAATACTTGTAGCCGTATGAAGACTGTAGATTTTATCACAGTAGACACATTTCCGTCGAGATTTGTTAGGTGTATTTATAAACATATCTTTAATATTGAAATTATTATTTTGTATTATTGAAGAAGAAGACGTATTAGCTTCTGAAAAAGAGCTTTGAGTTTGACTCAAGTCATTGTCCTCTTGATCCTAATAAAAATTATGTTTTTAGTAATAAATAAAATATCATAGACTTGCCGGGCTTAGGGCCCGGCCGTATTTCAATTTTTTTAAATATATGGGACCGGGCCTATAAAATTTTTTAATAGATCGGGGCCAGGCCGGGCCTAACAAATTTATTACTTTTAAAAGCTAATAAAAGATTATAAATATTTTGATAGATCATTTAATTTAACCCTTCACTACAACGGTGGGGTAAATACGACCCCACAATTTTTATAATAATTGTAATACAAAACCTAGAAGATATTCCGACCTGGTTTTTTCAGTAGTTTTATTTTTTGTAACAAGGAATCCAACTTCCAAATTTCATGATTATTGATTTGATAGTTTTTAAGATATATGCTATTTGTTGAGCTTGGGTTAGTAATTTTTTTTTAAAATCAAATTTTTTTTTGTTACTAATTATATTTATGTATGTCAGGTTAATAAATATAATTGAAAAAAATATAATTATATCTATTTTTTGATTGATATATATATATGACTTTAAATTTGAAAATTTTATATTATTGATTTTTTCGGTGGAGTAAAAAATCATAAATTTAACATATGATTTTTAATTTGAATTATTCTAGTGACATTTTATACTTTAATGCTGGCAATCAGCCTGAAGGACGATATAAATTGAGAAATAATCCTTTTGATGTGGTTGAAAGGTTAATTCAGCCCATTTCTAAGAGGAATAGGAATGTCACCACAGATAACTGGTTTACCAGTTATGAACATGTTATACATTTATTGAATTCCCATTAATTAACAATAGTAGGAACTTTAAGAAAAAATAAAAAGGAGTTTCCAACATCATTTAATTTTAAAAAGAAAGATATTTGTTCAAGTTTATTTGCCTCCTAAGATAATATAGTATCATATGTACCAAAAAAGTATAAGCATGATACTTTCTACCCTTCACTATGATAACAATATTGATACATCAACTGCGGATTTGCACATTTTACAATCTCACCAAGGCTCGTGTTGATGTTGTGAATCAGCTATGTTCAAATTATTCAATATCCAGAATAACAAATAGATGGTTTATGGCAATTTTTTATAATTTGTTGAATATATCTTGCATAAATTCTTTAATAATTTATAAGTCCAATAATTTAAAGGAGATTAATAGATCAAAGTTTATAATATTAATACAAAAACCCACATGTTAATAAACTGCTAAGGGATAATACTGGGAATATGCTTAATATCGAAGAATTAAAACCTATATCAACCAAACAAAAAGGAAGGTGCTCCTCTTGTCCAGGGGTTAGCGACAAGAAATCCTTATTTATTTGTTAAAAATTTATATGCAAAGATCATATGTATGTAACATGCCATGAATGTTTTTAAAAAAGATGCATGAACTTTAATATCAAATATTTTTTTTAATATCTGATGTTTTATTATAAAATTTATTTCTTCTTCTCCGTTTTATGGCGATTTCCAGGTTTACCCGGGTAGGCCAGTTTTCCCTCTGATTTTTCTTTTCCATTTTTGACGGTCCTGAGCATCAATACTTGTAAGATTCAAGCTTCTCATATCCGCCGCTATCACATTTGTCCACGTCATCTTGGGTCTTCCTCTAGGTCTTGATCCTCCTACTTCCATCATTGTGCATCTCTTTACCCAGTCATCTCTTGTCATACGTTCCACATGCCCAAACCATCTTAGTCTATTTCGTCGCATTACCATACCAATCATTTCTATACCTAATCTTGCTCGCAATTCCTTGCTAGTTTTTCTCTCTCTCAGAGATACCCCACACATCCATCTAACCATCCTCATCTCTGTTCTTTCTAATTTGGCTTCATGAATTGCTTTCATTGCCCATGTTTCACCGCCATAAACTAAACAACTCCTCACGCAGCTTACGTAAACTTTCCCCTTTAACTTCAGAGAAACTTTTTTATTTGTAAGAATAGATGACATCTCTCTGAACTTCTTCCAAGCTTGTCTGATCCTTGCAACAACAGCAAAATCTACACCACCATCTGCGTTTAGCATATCACCTAAATAACAAAACTTATCCACTTTTTCTAGGGTTAACCCATTGCCAATATCCAGACCACCATTTTTTTTTATTTAATTATTACTATAAAATATTGAATTAATAAAATATATAATCAAATTTGCTTCCTTTTATTTATTTTTGGTCATATCATATGATTAAGGAAAGTTCTAAAAAAAGATTTTTTTTTTGAGCAGCTTTAGTAAAAATACCATAACTTTATTTAGAAGTAAATGGAAATCTAGAAATTTTGTATTTATTATCTCTAATATTTTTACAATAAGTGTGTAAAATTTTAGGTCTTAAATTTTAAAGATATATTATAAAAAACAATCTACCATTTAATCTATTTGACTCGGAAGAATTCAAGGATATCTTTAAATTTATATTTAAAAGTGAAAAGATCTGGTCAAGACAAACTGCCAGAATTTATTTGCATTCTATATATGAAAATGCTAGATTCAAACTTATAGCTAAACTAAAAAATATAGAGAGAAAAATATCCCTCTCTACTGATATTTGGACAGGGATTAATTCCCTGTCGTATTGTGCAATCACAATACATTATATTTCCAAATTGGAAATTAAAAAACCATCTACTAGATCTTATAGAATTGCCACACCCTCACAGTGGGCAAGATATATCTTATTATTTAATAAAATCTATAGAAACATTTGAGATTGAAAAAAATATTTTAGCATTAATGCATGATAATGCTAAAAATATGATTAGTGCATCAGATTTAATCATTAAACATTACATGGAAAAATATAGTATACCATTTTATAGCCATAGATGCCTGGCTCACGTTATTAATATTATAGTTAAAGAAGGACCAAATATTTTTGATGCAAAATTAGAAAAAATTCATAAATTGGTAAAATCACTTCACCTTTCTCCTAAGCTAATGCAAAGTTATATCAAAATCTCGGGTGGTACTAGATTACTACTCGACATGGTCACTAGGTGGAATTCTAAGTATCTTATGATTTCTACTATAAATAAAGTTATTTAAGCAATATCTTAAATGTTATTTTTATAATATATTTTATTTTATAGAATTTAGATGCTATTAAACGATTGGGGGAAGAATGTCTTCCCAAAGCTGAATTTTACATAAATGTCAATGAGGCAACTACTAGATCTTATAGAATTGCCACACCCTCACAGTGGGCAAGATATATCTTATTATTTAATAAAATCTATAGAAACATTTGAGATTGAAAAAAATATTTTAGCATTAATGCATGATAATGCTAAAAATATGATTAGTGCATCAGATTTAATCATTAAACATTACATGGAAAAATATAGTATACCATTTTATAGCCATAGATGCCTGGCTCACGTTATTAATATTATAGTTAAAGAAGGACTAAATATTTTTGATGCAAAATTAGAAAAAATTCATAAATTGGTAAAATCACTTCACCTTTCTCCTAAGCTAATGCAAAGTTATATCAAAATCTCGGGTGGTACTAACTACTCGACATGGTCACTAGGTGGAATTCTAAGTATCTTATGATTTCTACTATAAATAAAGTTATTTAAGCAATATCTTAAATGTTATTTTTATAATATATTTTATTTTATAGAATTTAGATGCTATTAAACGATTGGGGGAAGAATGTCTTCCCAAAGCTGAATTTTACATAAATGTCAATGAGGCAAAATATTTAAAGGAAATCGAAATCTTCCTTAAACCATTTTTCCAGATTACATGTGAAGTTTCATCGGAAAGTACAACTATTGGGACAGCGGTTTTATTCGTCGCTTAGATGGGGAATTTTTTAGAAGAAACATCTAATTCACATGATAATGAGGATATCAAAAAAGCAGCTAAATTGATGCTGACTAAATGTGAGGCCTACGAAGGCTTTTTTTGTACCCTAACAAATTACATATCTAGCTTTCTAGATCCTAAAACAAAATAAAAATATATGCCAAAATGCATATTAAATAAAAAATATGACAAAGAATTCAATGAAATTCACAAAGTTTATGCCTGGCCAACATACCAAGCAACTGCTTATGAGTTTACTGATGATATTGACTCACAACCTTACTCAGTTATTATTCATAATAAGCTGCGAAAGTAAATATAAATACTTAGAAATATAATTGACCTTGTATTTTTATATTTATTTTCAGAGAGGCTATTGATAACCCAGATCCCACGAGAGATGAAATCGTGGAATATCTCAAGGAGCCCGTTGCGCCTGCATCAACAAATATATTGGATTGGTGGGCAAAGAACGCCGAAACATATCCCACTTTGTCGTTAATGGCTAGGGATTATTTAGCTCAACAAAGTACAAGTGTTGCAAGTGAGAGGACTTTCAGCAGGGCGGTTGATTGTATGACAAAAAAAAGAAATAGGATGGCTTCACAAACCCTAAAACAATGCCTGTGCCTGAGTTATTGGAACGTAGATCTTTTGGAATAAATGTAAATATTAATGTATACTTTGTTGTGATTGTGTTTAGACCATTTTAACATATATTTAGTCCGAATAATATTTTTTTAAACTTTAAACAAGAATTTTACCTTCCCTCCCCTCTCCCAAAAAAATTGTAAAATTTAATGATTATTTAATTCTTCCAATATATCTTTATATTTATTTTGAAGCTTTCCGGAAGAAAAAGATTTGGCAAATGAAGATGAACAAGACGATATTTTTATATATTTTATTCGATTTTTTAATATATTTTATTCGATTTTTTTATTGTAATTGTATAATTTTATTTACCATGATTTATAAAGATTTAAATAAATAAAATGAAAAAATTTCAAAGCGGACTCGACTAAATTTGAGTTATAATTTTTTTTAATAGACAAGCCCTTACTGTTTTGAAGAAATCAATAAATTACTAAAATTCAGGTCATTATTTCAGGAAAAAAAAGAAGATAGTTTGGGGTTCATAAATTCTATGAGTTTTTTAAAAAAATATATATCAATTAAACATCTTAATCCTCAAAATTTGCCTCTTATTACCTCATCCTTGAAGATTATAATCTTTTATATTTCAATTTCAATCAGAGGTAATAATAAATACGACAATTTACATACATAACGTTTTTTCAAACGGTTTTTGATGTTACGAGCAACCTTTTTTTATTTCCAATAATTTTATAGGAATTGATTTTTTCGATTAAGTTCATGTTATCAAAATTTCCGTTATAAAGAATTTAAAAATCCTGAACCTAAATTAAACCCTAATTTTTGGTAATCTAGCAGATATTTTTATCTTTTAATAATTAAATGTTAAGATATAGACATTTCAACTTTTTTCACGAACAAATTTGAGACCATATTTTTTACCCCCGCTCCCAGATCAAAATTATATACACCATATAAAGGTAGAACTATACTTATTTGATACCCATCCATTTAGTTAAGTCGATTTTAAGATCCAAGCCCCTACAAAACCAACCAATAAATAACAGTTATATGATAAGTAATAGAGTTTCATAAAATTTAAATTAACCTATCCTATTTATTGAGGTCACGACTCAAGTTCAGAACTCAAGTAGTAAAAATGATTCGAATTATTGATACTTCGACACGGAATCATGATTACTCGACTATCTAATTTTAGATTTAGAAAACAAAAATATCGTAATTAAAAATAACTAATTTGAAATATATTAGAGTCTAGTCGATCAAATTTATATAACTATTCGTCCTCTAATTGACTCAAGTATATCTATTTACGACTCAAGTAGGAAGTTTAAAATAAAAAAATTATATCTTATTTAATAATTAATTTGAAATATTCGTCCTCTAGTCGTCGACTCAAGTTCATAAAACTATTCGTCCTCTAGTCGACTCAAGTATATAGTTCACAACTTGAGTCGACTTTAATTCACGACTCAAGTTCATAACTCAAGTTCATAAGTTCACGACTCAAGTTCATAACTCGAGTCGTAAAAACAAGTCGACTTATCGACTCAAAACTCGACTTGAGTCGTAGTTAAGTCGACTCGGCTGAGTCGTTTAACAACACTAGTTTTAGCATCAGCATCAATGTAATCAATCGATATCCTTATGTAGATATATCATGCTAGGATATTTTTATCACCCAACTCTACCATACCCACTCTGCAGAGATCAATATTATAATCAATTTATCGTTTTTTTGATACCTATGTTGAGATATTATATGAAATTTTACCCCCCCCCCCTTTTCCACCTCCTTTACCTACTTCGAAGACGTGAAGTGATAAAAATCAATTAAATCTCCTTTTAGCTTTCAATTTGATACCCATGTCGAAATAATATAAGAAAATTTTGATACCTCACCCAACCTACTGGAGAGATGAGTATCAATATAATCAATTTATCTTAGTAGCTTTCATTTGTCAGGATATGTTAAAAATTTAATCCCCCCCCCCACTTATGACCTAGACCTGAGAGCATAGATTAATAAAACTAAATGACTCATTTGATTAACTTTAATTTGAAAATATATTTACTATAATAGCAAAAATTTCTGAGAAAGTTCTTAAAAAATCAAATTTTTTACTTTGCAAAATCGTCTTTGTTTTAAGAAAAATATCTTAGATTTTTTATTGAGCTATTAAGTAAAAAATCTGAGCGTTTAAGTTTTTATTATGTGGGAAATAAATTATTTTGGCTAATGTCATAAATTAAAAGCGGCGAAATCAAGCCATTTAACAAGACTAGTTTCGGCTAACCAATATATTTAAAAATACCAATACAATGATAGCTTTCATTTGATGCCCATATTAAATATTTAATAAATATTTGAATACCTTCCGAAAGTGTAACATTATAGTTAAAAATTATTTTAATGACCATTTATTTGATAATTTTTTAGATTTTAACCACCTTCCCTCCTTCCCAGGTCCAAACTATTAAGACCAGAATGAATACTAATATTTAAGTCAAAATATTTTTAAATTAGCGTTATTTGATACCCCTATCGATTTTTTTTGTTGACAAAAATATTTCTTAAAGGCTAGAACCCGCTCACAAGGGAAAGGATGAATTCCAGTTAGATATATTTTTTGATTAACTATAGATTGATATCAATATTGGACATTTTTATTTTCATAAGGCCAAGAAAGAACAACTTTAAATATAAATAATAATAAAATTAAGATAAATAAGCGAAATGCGCGTAAAACATGTTCCCCTTTAACCGTTATAATTCTGGATACTTCTGATCCATTTAAAAATTAAGTAATTATACAATATTTTTTATGCTATACATAATTTCATAATAATAATAAATTAATAAAAGGAACCAAAATTCAATTACGAGTCACGTTCATCAAGTGTTGTTAAACGGCTCGATTAAGTCGATTTTTAATAACGACTAATTCAGTATCTTAGCAAAAGTGAATTACCCAAGCTTGGAAATTTTTCCCACAAATGACAGAAAGGTTTAGAAATCTATTGGCGAATTTTCGAAGCTTAGGTAATATATTGGCTAAAATCTTAATTTAATATAGGTGTTTTTAAAAATCAATGAAATCGAGCTGTTTAACAACACTACATTCAATCATAAAAATTGCCCATATTTTGAATGAGATAATAAATTTTAAGAGAATAAAAAACAATATACACTTTATCTTTCTGAAAGTTAACCAGGTTTTTTTGAATAGAAAATATGGTTATTTTTATGACAATGGTTCAAATATAGGTATTGTAAATAAAAATTATTATAAATTTGGGTTAACGGATCGGAGTTATAGTAATGTCTGAAAATATCGGATCGTTGGAAAATTTATGGATCGGCACTATCCTAATTTATATTAAAGGTACATATGTGTTGGAGAGTTAATAATTATATTTGCGATTTGTAAATAGATTATATTTATGTTGTAGAGACTAGAAAGTAGATATCTTTAAAATATTAAAATATATTATTTAAGTTTTCATAAATTATTATTCTCAGTTATTGATAATTTTGCTAAATATATGATATAATATTAATTTATTGATCCAGGACACCCAGATTTTCTCAATCGAATTGATCAATCCATTCAATCTTATAATTCTAATATTCTCACACAACACTTTAGAGGTAAAATCAAATTTATATCAATTATCTACTTACTTATTAATAGTAGATTCAATAATTGATTAAGTTTTTAATTAAAAACGAATTATTTAGCATCACTAATAGATAAAAATAAGCCTATTCTTAGTGTTGTTAAAAAGTCGAGTTCATCCGACTCGTCTCGAGTCATTAGTCGAATATGTCGACTAACTCAAACTCAAGTCGTGAACTTAAGTCGATTCGAGTCGTGAACTCAAGTCGACCCAAGTCGTGAACTCAAGTCGTGACTAGAGGACGAATATTTTATGAACTTGAGTCGTCAACTTGAGTCGACTAGAGGACGAATATTTCAGATTTATTATTATTAATTAAGATAGTTTTTGTATTTTACTACTTTCGACTTCCAACTTGAGTCGTGACTCGTGAATATAATTATATAGTTGAGTCGACTGGAGGACCAATAGTTCTATGAACTTGAGTCGACTAGAGGACGAATATTTCAAATTAGTTATTATTTAAGATATTTGTTGTTATTTACTATTTACGTTAGACCTCCAACTTGAGTTGTGAATACAAAATATATAGTTATTGACTAGAGGACAAATAGTTCTCTGAACTTGAGTCGTCAATTTAAGACGATTAGAGGACGAATATTTCAAATTAATTATTATTTATTTAAAATATTTTTTCTGCTTTTTACATTTTTTTACTTTAGACTTCTAATTTGAATTGTGAAAACTGAAAAGAATTATATAAATGAGTAGATGATGAATATTCCAAATTAGTTATTATGAAAATATTTTTTGTTTTTCATATTTTTTTACATTAGACTTCCAACTTGAGTCTTGACGTGAATAAGAATTATATAGTTGAAGTTGAGTCGACTAGAGGAAGAAAAGTTTTATGAACATGAGTCGACTAGAGGACGAATATTTTTAATATTATTAATTAAGATATTTTTTGTTTTTACATTTTTTACTTTAGACTTCCAATTGAGTCGTGAATACAAATTATATAGTTGAGTAGATTAGAGGACGAATAGTTCAAATTAATTGTTATTATTTAAGATTCTATTATTTACATTTTTGTACTTAAAAATTTTAACTTGAGTCGTCAATTTGTGTCGACTAGAGGACGAATATTTTAAATTAATTATTAAGATATTTGATCTGTTATTTACATTTTATTACTTAAGACTTCCAACTTGAATCATGAATACCAATTATTTACTTCATTAACTTATTCCTCATTTTACTTGATCAAATAAATTCTTATTAACATTTTTTGATTGAATACTCAAAAAAATTCTTATTTACATTTTTTTGATTTAATAATATTCTCAAATAATAAAATATTTTGCAGGTATCTGAATATTTTGAAATTATATCTCAACCATATTTTGAATTTTATGTAAGACAGACATGTGATAATAATCAAAACTATGAGATGACGTGTGAATCTTCTTTAGCATTCCTTCTCATCTGTATTTAATATATATTAAGTATATTTATAGTCCCTCTTTTAGGTAATTATTTTATTTAGTCATTCATGGTTAATAACTATTAAAATATTTTAATAATATCAAATGTACTTGTCCAAGATACATATATAAAATTAGAAGAAAAAAATAAATATACGTGTTTAAAAAATAGCGATAAAATTAAACAAATCTGGCCAGAAAGTTCGTATTTAATTCTGAACTATGATAGGACATAGCGATACTATTACAGTGAAGAGGGGGATATTTTTCACCAGATGTTAAAACAAAATAAAAGGATGTTATTATATTTTTATTTTAATGATACTTAAACATTAATCTATGTTAAAAAAATATTAAACAACTTTTTCAAAAAATGCCACACTTGAAGTTTATAATTAAAAAAACTTTTTTAACATAAAAAAAAACATATTTTTTCACATATCATTTACATAATTTAATATTTTTGTATATTTAATTTAATATTAATTAATTTTTCAATCTTTACATATATAATGTTTAATATAGACTACTTACTTTATAATTTTAATAACTCTCCTTTATTCCCAAGTACTTCTGTAAATTATTCTTTGCCAATCTCAGATGGGAATGATATGGAAAATTATCAATCACATTCTAGCATTTCTGCAAATAATAATTCTTTAGCAACTATTAATGAAAATATAAATCATTCTCAATTATCCTCCATTCCTAAACCCAAAAGAACATACAATTGTTGGAACAAAGATAAAATTGAAATGGTAATGAAAATTTTAGCAATGCCAGAGGAAGAACAGATGAAGATTAAGGACATTGCTAAATATGTTAATATGTCGAAGGCCTCAATACATAAAATAAAAAGGGATACATTCCCAGAAATTATTGGTGAGCCTTTAAAGGAATTCTCTCTTAAACAAAGAGGGAGAAAAATAAAAGATACAGCGAACATTGAAAGGCAAGTTATGGATTTGCTAATAGACAATAATACCTTCACGGTGAAGGATATAATTGAGAATTTGCCTTCTGGTTCTCCAAAAAATATTGCAACCATAAGGAAATATATCAAAAACATCCGATGGTCCACAAAAAGAGCTGGGAAAGAACCGGATCGCAGGAATACACCAGGAGCTATCAATATTCGGCAGGTGTATTGCCGCAAATTGCTGAACATCTCCAGAGAAAGACTCTATTTTCTCGACGAAACAGGCATCAATTTTCATGTTGTACCTGTCTATGCTTGGGCACCACTCAATGTTAGACCAACAATAAAGGTTCCATCCTCAAAAGGGCAAAATGTAAGTGTACTTTGCACTATAGGAATTTGTGGAGTTATACATTATAAAATCATCGAAGGATCATATAATGGTATATTATTCCGAAATTCGTTAATGGAAATTATTAGTATGTTACCACCAGATGCCATCTTAGTTATGGATAATGCTTCTATACATAAAAGTCATCTAATTGATGCCTTTAAAGAGAGAATAGACTATCTCCCCCCATATTCACCACAATTGAAAATTTTTTCGGGGTCTTCAAAAACAAATATAGGTAATTAATTCCCAGACCAAGCACAAAGGAGCACATAATAACAAATATTAATCAAATTATGCATCAATTTATTCCTTATGATTTTACAAATTTTTATAATCATATGCAACAATATTTGGAGCTGGGCTATCGTGGACTACCTATTGACTAAAGTAATCTAATTATATAATTAATTACGATTAACATTTTTTAATATTTTAATTAAATAGGTACTACTAAAAGCAAGCAATTTATGACTATGAACTACCATGAAATATTTCATATTTTATATAATCAATATTCATGTATTAATGTAATTACGAATTTATTATATAATGTTTATATGTAATATACGAATTGAATAAAATATTAAAATAAAGTTATGTCTCAAATATGATAAAATAAAGTGAGAAAAAAAAACTATTTTCAGAAATAAAAGATTTTGACTAAGATCTAATAACTAAGATGAATAATTTATCATTATTTTTAAAATTATTCTACACAAAATATCGTTATCTAAGTAAAAGAAAATATGTGAAGACAAAACTTTATATTTTTTTATAAAAAAATTTTTTAAGTGTGACATTTAAAATAGTTGTTTAATATTTTTTAACATAGATTAATGTTTACAGTATGATTAAGATAAAAATATAATACAGTGAAACGATACACATGTTTAAATATACTATAAAAGGGGGTAAACAAAATAAGATTTTATTTTTAATAGAATAAAGATTGAAATTAAATATGGACAAGCAATTAATTAAGAAGATTAATAGTTGATTAATCATTATAAAAAAAATGTGTAATTTGTGATGAAAAATGAATTTTTTTTTTTATTTTCTTTGAGAATGCTCAAGTAAGATATTTGATTAAATTTCATTTAAAATTCTAAATCATTTTTTGTAAAAAGTCTTTTTAATATTTGAAAATATTTTAGAATTTCTTAAATGTAATCTATTTTGTATATACATTTATTTCGATAAAAATATGATAACACTATAAACTTTTATAATAATTTCGATAAAATAATTAATACATAAAAAATATAATTATAATTTATCAAACATTTGTTGTTTTTCCGGCATTAATAACATTTTGGTAACTATATCTAATTTTTCTTTATTCCAATATTTGTGTATTCTTTTCGGTCTTTGAATTCTCGACGAAGATTGGGAGTTTTCATTTAAATTGGAAAAATTAGTATTACTATTGGATAATAAAGATTCTATATTAAACATTTTTTTTTATTATTTAAGAAAAATTAAAAATAATTAATATGTAAGTATTTTAATTTTTTATTTTGAATTAAATTTTAACACATTTTTTTTATAATGATTAATCAACTATTAATCTTCTTAATTAATTGCTTGTCCATATTTAATTTCAATCTTTATTCTATTAAAAATAAAATCTTATTTTGTTTACCCCCTTTTATAGTATATTTAAACATGTGTATCGTTTCACTGTAATATCCTTTTATTTTGTTTTAACATCTGGTGAAAAATATCCCCCTCTTCACTGTAAATCTAGACATACTGACACATTTAATGAAGGTGTCATGACCGGTCTGTTTTTTTGAATCCTCTTTTTCTAATACCGGAAATTATTTTAAAACTCAAAAAATAGAAAAATTCTATTATGATTATTTACTAGATTAGATTGTAAATATATTTTATTTTTAAACAAAATATTTTTATCTGGGATGGCATTGTGTGTTTTTATTGATTCAATCGATCCTCATATGTTTAAGTTTTATGACATTTTTTTAAAAAAATTTTAAATATAAAAAAAACAAAAATGCATACATGTGTTGTATATAAATTATATTTTTAGCATGTTAATGAATATAGTATATTTATATTTTCTATAGTCCTTTCATTTTATAAATAAAAAATTTGCTTTTAATTCGTTTTTGATTATTTTATAATAGAAAAAATTGACCTAAACATAATATATATGTTTTTAAATGATTAATAAAATCATTTTAAGTATATTTAATAAATCTATATGAGTCAATCTTAATTTAAATTTTTTGGATCAATATAAATATTAGTTTGTTAATTTTTTTGTTGATATTATTAAATTTTCTTATTGATATTACACATTTTGTAAATAAAATTGATATTTTTATTTTAAAAAAATATGAAGAAATAGTTAATAAGACCAACAAATAACTTGTTTAATAATTCTTTTTTAAACTTATAAATGTATAATAAATGCAACTGTATAAAAACGCGTGGAATTTACGCTGCGCTAAACTTTCCGCGCCGAATTGACGTGGAACTTTTTTTATATATCACATTTTGACATTTTAAAATTTTTTACTTTTTTGACTTGAAAAAATCTGTATTAAAATGTTAAAATAACATTAAATTATTTAAATAGTTAAAATCATTAAAGTAATTTTTATTTAGAATAATGTTTAAAATATGAAAGCTAAAAATTAATTTTCTAAGATAAAATTAATTAAATTGGGGTCTGAGGAATTCCAGTCTCATAGAATTAATTTCCACCTATGTAACTAAGGGTTAACAATTATCATTTTTAATAAGGTTGCCCTGCATGGCCCATTTTTACAAGAAAATAGTAAAAAATTATTTATTTTAACAGCGAATTTAAAAAATCATGTGAAAAGACACCATATTGATATATTGGAGATCGAGAAGAACTCAGACATGCCAAAAAATTTAGCAGGTATAAGGAGACTTTTACCATAAGAAAACATTCATTTAAACAAATTAATTCTTAGATATATAATAAAGAATAATATATCCTTCAATTCAATGAATAGCGAATCATTCAGAAATATATTTTCTTTTATATTTAAGAATGAAAAAATTTGGACGCGTCAAACAGCGTGTAAATATATTAGTAAATTATATCAAGCTTCCAAATTAAAGATAATTTCTAAATTAAAAAATATTCATGGTAAATTTTCATTGACAACAGATATGTGGACCGCCAATAATTCTTCATCATACATAGTTATCACATGCCATTTTATTAACAATAAATGGAAAATGGAAAGTTTCATTCTGGATTTAATTGAATTGCCGCACCCACATTGTGGTGATGATATTTCCCAAGCATTGTTAGCATCACTTGATGCTTTTGAAATTCAAGACAAGATAATATCAATCACTCACGATAATGCACCAAATATAGTGAGTGCTGCCGCCAAAATGAATACCATTTTCAACTCAAAATATAATATAACTCTTTAGCCATATATGTATGGCCCATATTATTAACATAATTGTAAAAGAAGGGTTATCATCATTAGATGTTAAACTGGAAAAAATTTCTAATTTAGTAAAAAAATTACATCGCCTAAGCCCCTACAAAAATATATGAAGCTCTCTGGTGGTACAAGAATCCCTCTGGATGTTATCACCAGATGGAACTCAAAATATTTAATGTTAGCAACAGTAAACAAAGTAAGTGTTAACATAATTATTTAAATATTGTATAATATATTTTATTAAAGAAGTTAGATGCCATCAAAATACTTGTCAATAAATATATGACGGATGCTTACTATATCAATGATACGGAAGCAAATATTTTGAAGGATATTGAAATTTTTTTAAAACCGTTTTACAAAATGACGTTGGAAATATCATCCGATACTACGACGATTTGAACGGCGGTTTTATTTATTTCAAGGATGGAAAAAATTTTAGAGGAGACTTCCAGAAATCATAATGATGATGCCATTAAGAATGCTGCAAATAAAATGTTAACAAAGTGTATGACATAAAAATTTATGTGAGCACATTTAGTAATTATGTGGCTACATTACTTGATCCTAAAACTAAAATTATATATATACCTAAAATATTAGTTAAGGCGGAATATATGGAAAAATTTAAAATATTATATAAAGGTTTTGAATTTCCATCTAATAGATCTAATTCCTACGAATTTTCTCCTGATGACATTACTCAGCTGTATTCTGTTTGTACATTGTCACTGATTGCAAAAGATTTTATTGCCCAGCAATCATCAAGTGTGCTGAGTGAGAGAGTCTTTAGCGAGACAGTGGATTTCCTGACGAAAAAAAGAAATAGGATGGTACCATCCACCTTAAAGCATTGTTTATCCTTGAATAACTGGGATATCGATATATGGCAATAATATCTATATTTTTTTCTTATGTTATACCATATAATATTTTTTTCTTATGTTATATTTATATTATTATATCTTATTTAGAAACAGAAAAATAAAGTAAATTATTTAATTGTTGTTTGATTAGATTAAGATCAGAATAATTCTTTACTAAAGAGGTGATTTTTTAAATATTTTAAAAGCTATTAACCATTAATTTTTAAATAAAATAATTATCTAAAAGAATGACTAAAGAGGGACTATAAAAATACTAAATATATATTAAATACAGCTAAGGAAGATTTCTAAAGAAAATTCACTTGTCATCTCGTAATTTTGATTATTATCACACGTATGGTTTTCTTATATAAAATTTAAATAATGGTTGAGATATAATCAAAATATTCAGATACCTGCGAAATATTTTAATATTTGAGAATATAGTATTCATTCAAAAAATGTAAATAAGGATCTAATTGAGTATTCAATCAAAAAATGTTAATAAGAATTTATTTGATCAAATAAAATGAGGAATAAGATAATGAAGTAAATAATTGGTATTCACTATTCAAGTTGGAATATTAAGTAATAAAATATAAATAACAGAACAAATACCTTAAATAATAATAATTAATTTGAAATATTCGTCCTCTAGTCGACTCAACTATATAATTTGAATTCCTAAATCAAGTTGGATGTCTAAAGTAAAAAAATGTAAATAACAGAACAACTATCTTAAATAATAATAATTAATTTGAAGTTCATCCTCTAGTCGACTCAAATTGACGACTCAAGTTCAAAGAACTATTCGTCCTCTAGTCGACAACTATATATTTTGTATTCACGACACAGGTTGGAAGTCTTAAGTAAAATGTAAATAACAGAACAAATATCTTAAATAATAATATCTATTTTGAAATATTCGTCCTCTAGTCAACTCAAGTTCATAGAACTATTGATCCTCTAGTCGACACAACTATATAATTTATATTAACGACTCATGAAAATCTAAAGTAAAAAATGTAAAAAACAAAAATATCTTAATTAATAATACCAAATTTCAAATATTCGTCCTCTAGTCGACTCTAGTTCATAGAACTATTGGTCCTCTAGTCGACACAACTATATAATTTATAATAACTTAACGAGTCATGAAGGTCTAAAGTAGGAAATAAAATACAAAAAATATCTTAATTAATAATACCAAATTTGAAATATTCGTCCTCTAGTCGAC
Organism: Gordionus sp. m RMFG-2023; assembly: GCF_954871325.1. Classification (NCBI taxonomy): domain Eukaryota; kingdom Metazoa; phylum Nematomorpha; class Gordioida; order Chordodea; family Parachordodidae; genus Gordionus; species Gordionus sp. m RMFG-2023. The sequence goes on from NC_088776.1 coordinate 28,327,871, forward strand.
TCAAGTAGACGGCTTTAGTACATAGAAATATTCGTCCTATAGCCGATTCAACTATATAATTATATTCACGAGTCACGACTCAAGTTTGAAGTCGAAAGTAGTAAAATACAAAAACTATCTTAATTAATAATAATAGATCTGAAATATTCGTCCTCTAGTCGATGACTTAAGTTAAATACGAATATTTTATGAACTTGAGTTGATGACTCGAGTCGACTTGAGTTGATGACCTGAGTTTATAACTCAAGTCAGTTTGGGTCGATTTTTTTGACCCAAAACTTGACTCAGTTTTCGACTCAGTCGATTAATTCTCATATTTTTAGTAATATATATGTAAGCTAAAATTTCGTTTTTCATTTTACTACACCATATATAACGTGCCTACATTTTCAAAATTGAAAGGGGTCGGTCGAAAATTAATTTTCTCCCTTATTTATTATATTACCCCAACACAAAACCAGGTGCGGATTGTCAATGGTGCGGCTTTATGGGCCTTATTTTTATCGGGGAATGGCTCATTCCTATTATACATGGTTTCTATTATTGGACAAAATGTATATGGTGGGCGGGTTAAACACTATATTACAGTTAATACAATTTTATTAGAAGAATTATTATGACACGTTAACCATATTTATTTTATAAATCGCATATTTAAAATCATAATCATTGTACATAGTGTTGTTAAACGGCTCATTTTGAGGCGATTTTTAAAAACGGCTAACTCAATATTTTATTAGGGAAAATATGCAAGCCTTAAGATTTTGCTCATAGGTAGCACAAAGGTTTGAACATTTATTAACGAAATCTCGAGGCTTAGACAATATTTTTCTGGTTAAAATATTGAGTTAACCGTTTTTAAAAATAGGCCTACATTTAACAACACTATACACATATAAAAATTTATCGCATTTGTGCATATAAAATAATATATATTTCACATATTAAATTCTATTAATTTCATATATAATTGATTACATATTGCACCATAAATTCAACATTTAGAGTCTACAAAGAGAAATTTAAGTATTCCTGTATCTTCACGATCCATCATTTGCAATATATATCCAATTATCGAATTATTATTTAATCGTTACAATACTTATTTGTTTTTTACGCTCCCTTCGGACTCTTGTTTTCATTTGAAAATTTAATTAATAAACAAAAGAGGAGACGAAAATGATGTCTTATTTCAAAAATTAGCCCTCTATTGAATGCTAAAAATGATAATCTTTGATTGTTATTATATTAAGATATCAATAAACTAGTTTTCGTTTATATTTTTTTTGCTGCCTTATTTCTCTATCACATTTTTCTATTTTCATTTAATTCTTCTTTTAATTGTGTAAAGAAAATTTTTCTAATCATTATATATGTTATAAATAAATGTAATATAATCGTTAATTTTTTCAAGTAACGTGCCAACCCTGGTTGTATGCATATTAACGTCAAAGAATCTCATAGACATTATGCATTAGTTACATTTGTTATTGCACTTGGTTGGGGTTATTATTATCTTGTGTTATTTTAGTTTATTTTATTATTCCTCACTATCATATATTATATCTTCAGTATTTTCATTTAACTCGACTATTGAATTTTTGTAAATATGGGCAAATGAAACCTGCCGCAATTTATCGCTGAATGCATTTTTCAATTTTGAGTTTTCTTCAAGGCTTTTCAGAAAGATTGCTTAGAGGCCAATCAAATCTTCGGCTCAATTTGCATTCATTACTGTACTTCCTCCTTGTTCAACTTATTCCATTTTTTAGCATTTCATTTTGTTCTCTGATACTGGAAGTTTTGTACCAGGAATATTTTAATTCAAATTTATAATCATCTTTGCAGCTTTATTTTGAATGGATGTGTAGATACAAAAGATAAGAAGACATGGCATCCTCGGCCATTTTCTTACCTGAATATCTAAATTTTTAGTTTGAAGATATAATAATAGCTATCTGTCCCGTTATTTAAAAATCAAAATAATTGGAGCTGATTTATCGTATTAAATATGTACAGATTCTTAATCAAAGATTTATCTACTGATGAAGTTTTCGCTTTAAACTATTATTATTATTTATAATATTGTAGCGTACTTATAGCTATCAAGAGTAAGCTCTCTTCATCATTTAACCATCTAACATGCCCATCACCTAATTTCACCACTTTTTGCTCCTTGATAACTTACTTTGGCTGGATGAATTATTTACAAGGATAAATTATTTGATTTTTCATAATTAATTGATATCTTATGTACTATATATTTCCAAATTAAATCGTTTGCTATTTAACTCCCTTTTTATATATTAAATTCTTAATTTTACCTGAAACAGCAATAACTTTATTAACTGTTACAGTTATTAGACTTCCTTGAACTTAGATTTATCAGAAAGTTTTAGCTAACCTTTTCTATGTTTTCTCCTGAAAATAGCCTTCTCTAATTAGTCTTTGAGTGTTTTATTATTTATGATTTAAGTTTTCATATTCAAAATTTCTAAGTGCTTCATTATGGTCTGATCATCTGTCGAATAATTTTTATTTACCTAAGAACTGTATTCTCAAAATTTGTCTTGTTAAATAGATGTTCAAATTGCTATGCATATAATTATATAAAGTAAAAGTTGTGAATAAAAATTTTGATGTATAAAATATTATAAAAATAATTTAATATTTTACCATAATATATGCATATATATTTATGCATAATTTTCAAGTTTTGTGTGTAATGAATTATATCAGGTCAATTTAGCGAACTCGAAACACTTTTTAGCGAAACTTTTATCGCAAATGAATTTCAGAGCGAAGGTATTCGCGAAACTAATTCCTCCAAACATTTATAGCGAAGGCAATATCGCGAACTCATTATAGCTAATATATTTCCGCGAACACTGCATACAATTTAGAGCTAATACATTTAGCGAAACTTTTATCGCGATTTATAGCGAATTTTTACTGCTAATGTATTTGCGAGAAAGAAAGATAGGAGTCAAAGCAATATTTTTGATCGATAGAAAAACGGAGCAACCAAAAACATATAAAACCAACTCGACCGTTGACATTTCACTAGACCTTTTATTTACCCCATTTGTCGCTTCGAAACGAATCATTAAATATAATTTTCGATAATTTCAACCCAAATTGTCAGTTCTCAAATTAACAGAAATAATATAAAATTTAAAGATTTTGAAATAAATTTTAAACTAGGTAATAGATCTGATTATTAATTGGCTCGTTAAATATTACAAAAATTGCGAAACATCGTGTCAATATAGACGATTATTTAAAGGAAAGCTGTTTAAAGATTATTGTCAAACACTCGTTAAAACGCTCAATGTCTTAACATACGTTCAGTAATTACATTTAAATTATATTATGCATGATATTATTCATTTTGAAATTTATTCAAAAAGCTTTAAAATAAAATATTTTATTTGATAATTTTTTTTTACTATACAAATTATGACATGGTGATTATATTAAAACGATAATTCTTGTTTAATCTAAAGAATTTACAATGAGTACTTATTCCTGAAACACAAATATCTGCTATTTTTTAATAAATTTAAAATTACTTTATATAAAAAATATGTTTTAAAATAAAAATAAATCAGATCATTATATTTAATAAAAGCTTACTGTCCAAATTGGTCCTCTATTAAGTATTTATATACAAGAAATTTATTTTCATATTTGAATATTTATTATTTATTGAAATACTATATTTTTTTTAAACGGTATTTACAGGATTAATAACTCAAACGAACCTACAACAGATGACTCAATATACAACTATAACAATAAAAATGAAATCAAACGCGAAGGGGTTGATCTAAACATATTTTATTATCAAAAATTAATGATATTTTTAATCCATTTGGTTAACTATAATCCAAATAATAATCGTGACTCCTTAGATGTTCTACATGTTTTAAAATCTCTTGACAGTCTTCATAAATACGATGTAAATGTTTACCTAAAGATTAATCTTCTGGCTGTTTACACAATTAAAAATGTATTTAAAGTAAGTTTATGATGATATATAATTCTTTAAAATCAGGCATATTATATGAAAATCTAAGTAGAGAGATCAAGGGAAAAAATATGAAATATCCCGATGGTTAAGATTTTTTAGGACTAACGAACGAGTATTATGTGATACTTATTAAAAACAATTGTTAAATAATAATTTATCAAAGAATATGATTCTTAACAACGATCCTAAAATTGCTTCGGAAGTTCGCACGTCAATCTTAAAGAACGTTTTAGAGGAATCTTTAAAATCAATCCGTTCGCCAGTTCAGACAGCCATTTATTACGGTACTTGCAAGGATGGGATAATTAAAAAATTTTATAATCAAAGTCCCTTTAGATTTATTAAATATTATATAATCTTATAAAATTAGTTATATGTATAAAAATTACAATAAAAAATAAATACAGTGTTGTTTGCTCCTTTTTAAAAAGATCTAGCTCCCGCTTTCGCTACTGAATTTTTAAAAAGAGCCCGCTCCCTCTTCAAAATATAAAAAAGAGCGTTGCATCTTAGCCGCTCTTTTGAATTTAATTTTTATTATATAAATAGTTAGGAAGAAGCCTTATTTTAATTTTAATAATTTAGCTATAACTTGTCTAATTTGGTATTTCAATATTTTGAGCGATACAATTTTAATAAAATTATTATAAATGAAAACAATATTATATATATATGACTATGAGTATCAATTAAATTATATTTAATTTTATGGGTCATTCAATTTCAACTATTTCAAACCCAACGATGCCCAAATTAAAGAAGTGCCTACTTTTAATTTATAAATCTAAAAATAACTATTTCTGTTTTAAAATATCAACCTTTTTTCACAAATAAAAATTTATTCTAATAAATTGATTAATTATTTATTATTTGTTTAATAGTCATAAAACTTAGTACCTTACCTTCATAGCACACGTCTTGTTTTTATTGTAAAATTAAAGAATTATGAAAATTTTCACAAGTTTTTTTAAATTTTTAAATATATCCCGTTTTTATCGTAAAATTAATGAATTATGATAAAAATTCAGACGATCATTTATTATTTTTTTAATAAAAAAAACAATTAAAATTACGCCAATTGAACGAAAAAAGTATGCAATTCTTAAAACTTTTGAGTAATGAAACTGAATTATTATTACAAAAAAAATTGCCACCAATATGCAGACAATTTTTTATAAAAAAAATTTCCCCGTGATTCAGTGAGTTACCCTTCTTTGTATATAAATTTTTTTTTAGGAATTCTTTTGTGAATTTTTATAAATAAACGGAATTTTAATATGAGAATTATCATATTCGTAATTTTTTAAAATTTTACACCATAGGGTAAAAATATAATTTATATTGTAAAGATATTAAATTATAAATTTAATGAAGATGTTCCTTGGAAAAATGACAATTATTATAATCGGTATTTTTAAACATTTTATTTTTTTTGACGCTAATGGGCAAAAATAGTATTTTTAACATGTTAAATTAAAATTTCAATTAAGATGTACCATATGAAAATGACAATTGTCATAATCGTTATTTTTATAATTTTTTAAATTTTTTGACGTAAATGGGCGAAAATAAGTATTGCTAACATGATAAAATAAAACTATAGTGAAGATGTATCTTAGATACGTGATAATTGTTATGATCATTATTTTTAAAGTTTTAATGGGTAAAAATATAAATTGCTAACATGTTAAAATAAAATTTCGGTGAAGATGAACCATACATAAGTGATGTCATAATCGTTATTTTTAAAGTTTTTTGAATTTTTTTGACGTCAATAAGTAGAAATATAGATTTTAAGTTAAATTAAAAATTTAGTAATGATGTACCATAGATAAGTGACAATTATCATAATCTTTATTTTTGAATTTTTTTGACGCAAATGGGTAATATATCAACCTGTTAAATATTTAGTGATGATGTACCATAGATAAGTGACAATTATCATAATCGTTATTTTTAAAGTTTTTATTTTTTGACTTAAATGGGCTAAAATAAGTATTGCTAACGTGTTTAAATAAAACTTTATTGAAGATGTACCCTAGATAAGTGACAATTGTCATAATCGTTATTTTTTGAATTTTTTGACGCAAATGGGTTAGAATATAGATTGTAAAAATGTCAAATCGTTATTTAACTTTATTATTTTTTTTGAGAAATGTGTTGGTACCATATGGCGAAACAAATTAAATGGAAATTTTATGTCATAATTGCCCCTTTTATCCTTCTTAAAATTTGATAAAAATACGCAAAGTGATTACTAAAGAGAGTTGTAACTCATGTTAAATTCTAAACTTCTAATATATGGATTCACAATCTTATTCCTTTATTTAATAAATTTTAATTCTACATCTATTATAATGTAAAACCCTGAATTCATAGTTAGCCAAAATTTTGTGTACTCACGGCGAAATCGTGCTGAGTCTTCAGAGTAAGATTTTTTTGAAAACTTAAAACCATATTAATATTATTTTTTAATATGATACAATCAACATCCTATAAATTTTATCTTAAGATTTTGAATTTTATAAACCTACAATCTATATTTTATAACCCATTTGAGTCAAAAAAACTTTAAAAATAACGATTATGATAATTGTCACTTATCAATGGTACATCTTCACTAAATTTTTAATTAAACATGTTAGCAATCTATATTTTTGCGTCAAAAAAAATCAAAAAACGTTAAAAATAACGATTATGACAATTATCACTTATCTAGGAAACTTCTTCATTGAAGTTTTATTTAAACATATTAGCAATACTTATTTTAAACCATTTTCGTCTAAAAAAACTTTAATAATAACGATTATGATAATTTTTTCTATGGTACATCTTAATTTAAATTTTAATTTAACATGTTAAAATACATATTTTTGCCCATTAGAAAATAAATTTAATATGTTTATAAATACCAATTATAATAATTGTCATTTTTCCAAGGAACATCTTTACAATATAAATTATATTTTTACCCTTTTGTGTCAAAAAATCTTAAAAAATTACGAATATGACAATTGTCACATTAAAATATTATCATTAAAAATATCATATAAAATAACATAAAAGAGTTTAATATAAATATTTTAAAAAAATCACCTCTTTATATATTTAAAAAAATTCATAATTTTACAAAAATGATTAAAAAAATTATAAAAGATTTCACCTAAAAGATTGTTTATTTATAATAAAATTCACAAAGAATTCCTCAAAAAAGATTTATTTAAAAAGAAGATTTAAAATTTTTATCAAATCAAAATATGTTCAAAAAATATTTTTTGCTTAAAATTTTGGCGTGAAAATCACTAATAAATTGTAACAAAAATAATATTACAATAGCAGCATATCATTTTTTTTATTAAAAAAACATAAAATAAATAAATCTATTTTCTTTATATCTTCATTTCATAATATGATAATAATTTAAATAAAAAATATTAAATCATATAAATATGTTTATTTGTTGATAATGGGCCATTCCACGTCAAATCGATCACGATTCGGCCGACCCCTTTTAAAATTGTTAAAAATTTCTGGAATTATTTAGATAGGTAAAAGAGTGAGAAAGCCGTTTATTTTAGCTCGCTAGCACACCTGGTTCTCGAGATATAGGGGCTCAAAGGTACAAAAAAGAGCCACTTTGGAATCTGTAAAATTTTTAAAATGCTTATATCTCAAAAACTATTTATAGTAAAAAATATTATAATATATCATTTTGTAGGTAAAGAAATTCTCTAATGGGCTAACAAAGAATAATAAATTTTGGCGCCTTTATAGGCTTTTAACATCCGGTTTACCTAAATTGCTTTACCTGTATTTTTAAGCAAAATAGAGTTTGTTTTTGAATTTTTTTTATTTAGACACCTTTGTTAAATATATATACAATATCGCTATCGACTCCAAAAATTGATAAAAAAAATAGATGGCGTTCTATGAAATTACGGATTATGGTTAAAATTTTGCTGTTAACTTATCAATAACCAGATATTTTCACTTTTTATACTAAAATAATTTGATTTTCTATTAAATATACTAATTAACTGAGGAGCAGAGTGGGCATATGCCCATTAGACACTTAATAATGTCACAAATTTCCAATAATAAATATCTTTCATATAATTTTTTTAATTTTTAAGGTATCTATAATTTCATCGAATTTTTCATCATTTGATGAAGATAATGGTATAATTTTAGTCGTTAAAACTTTTTTTTACTCTAGATATATTTTTCTTCGAATATTTCTTTTCACATAGGCGTTTTCTTTTAATGAGGGATTCCCCATTTGATTTTAGGGATATATTAATGTTATCAATAGCCTCTTGATTAATTATATGAAGGGGAGAATCAATATCTACATTGTCATTTGAAGTATAAGGAATGTTTGCTAATTTCTGTCGCCATGAAGAGCATATTAACATATCTAAATTGAATGGTAAATTTTTTTTAGGTCATTCAGGGTAGAATCTTTCTTAGATTCTCGCGATAATAAGCATGTCTCTGTAGATTAAATGGGTTGCAACATTTTAATATTTGGTAGGTCCATCTGTGATATAGAATAAAATTTTAATTGATCTACACCTAGAATACACGTTTTTGCACTCTCCAAATCCTGATTGTTATTGGTAGACAGACGATAAAATTAATCTGAACGGACAGGTTAAAATTATTTAGCAGAAAGAGAGATCGTTTTAAACAATTTATTTTGTAAAATATAATCGAATATATGCCCAATAAAATATTCGTTTTTACTGCAGTTGTTATATATTATCGAGCTAATAAGCATTCGCTCGCTAAAAGTAGAGATCTAAAAAATGTAGAACTAATGATAGTGGGAGGGGGCGGTGAGGGCAGAACTGGAAAATTTTATCACAATTCTTATAAACATATCAATATTTTTATTTTCCTTAAGAATAATATTTTCAACCATTAGCGCCATCTATTTTTTTCTTCAATTTTTGGTAAAAATGTATATTATGGAAAAGTCGATAGCCGCCAAGGTTTTGACATCGTATATATATTTATAAAAGGTGTCTAAATAAAAAGCAAAAAAAATTTCGAAAACAAACTCACTATTTTGCTTAAAAATACAGGTAAAGCAATTTAGGTAAACCGGATGTTAAAAGCCTATAATGGCGCCAATATTTATTATTCTTTGTTAGCCCATTAGAGAATTTCTTTACCTACAAAATTATATATTATAATATCTTTTTCTATAAACAATTTTTGAGATATAAGCATTTTAAAAATTTTACAGATTTTAAAGTGGCTCTTTTATGTACCTTTGAGCCCCTATATCTCGAGAACCAGGTGTGCTAGCGAGCTAAAATAAACGGCTTTCTCATTCTTTTACCTATCTAAATAATTCCAGAAATTTTTAACAATTTAAAAATGGGTCGGCCGAAAAGTGCCTTTTTTGATCGATTTGACGTGGAATGGCCCTAATAATAAATTATTTTACTAAAAATAAAAAAATAATAATTTATGCTAGGCATATCTTACGGAATTCTGACGGACGATTAGTCGATGCAAAATTTTCGACTAATTTAGGTTTAGCCTATATTTAGGCTAAGCCTAACTTAGGCGTAGTTTTTAGTCGATTACTTAACACTATATATAAGCACACAAAACAAAATTATATTTTTATCTATATATTTTACTTAAAAAAATTATGCATCAAATTTTTTTATAATCTCTTATTTGCTTCTAAAAGTAGCAAATTTTCTAAATTTGAATCTGAGCCACAACGCCTTTCGCTTAAACCGGTTTAGTCTACTAAAGAAGAGCTGGAAAGAGATATTGTATTTATTGTGGTCTTGTTTGTTAAAAAAAATTTGTTTAGTATATTATATTGCTGATGCAGATAATTATTTGATTGAATCCAAAAAAATCTTCTAAATTATTAGAGGCTATTTTCGGTGTAATTATAAGTATTTTTATATTAGGGTTAATCCATTACAAATCAGCCAGTGTTTCAGGCGACCATCTCAAAAATAAATGAAACTTGGCATGGTAGTTATATATGTTGTAAATTTTAATAAGATCAACCAGATCCAAATATATACGCCTTTAAAGTCAAAAAAATGTGTGATTTCATTAAATCTTATTTAAAAAAAATTACTTAGACTGAACAAATTATATAACATTTTATAGCCCTTGTTCTACATTGGAAAATATCAAAAAAAAATTAAAAATGTTTACATATTTCTGACAAAAATAAAAAATTAGCATTGTTGAGAAGGGAATTTTTTGAATGCTGATATTCGTCAGGAATGTTTATTACCTTTATTATTTTGATCAATTCTTTTTTTAATTTTTATAAATTAAAAAATATAATAACAATTTTCCTTTTTTGAATGGGAATTTTTTTTTGATTGGACCTTCTCCTTATCATAACTTTCTTCTCTGTTGATAAGGATATCATCGATATCCACAATTTGAGAATCTTCATCTATTTCAGAACTAACTTATTTTCAAACATTCAACCTCTTTTAGAGGAGAAAATATTTTTTATAAGATGGAATATTTCATACATTTTAATATCTTCTGTATTTGTCAATAACATATTATGGTCTTTTATAATTTTTATGTTTTATAAGTTGAGTTTAAAAAATGGGTAAAACATAAATATCAACCCGGCTCAACATTTAATTAATTAGTTTTTGTAAATTTAAATAAATATTATATATAATATTTTTATTGTTTAACAAATACATTAATTAAAATTATTTTTTAAACAATTTGTGCAATAAAATTAATCCGAAAAAAGAGCTAGCTGCTTCTCCCGATTTTTGAAAAAATAGCGGAGATCCAGATTTTTTTTAAAAATTGTAGCCCGAGTAGCACTCACTAACAATTCTGGTTAAATAAAATTTGAGAAATATAATTTTAAACTTTGAAATTAATATATTTATTTTTATTACACAGATGTTCTGGACTTTATCGTAACATCATACCTTCCTTACCTATCCAAATATGATTTATCGCATGCTTCTTTAGATAAATCTAAAAACTCTCAAGTTAATACGAATGTCAATGTAGGAGGTATAATGTCTAACAAGCAAAACGAATATTATTACAAAAAGGAAGTGTTTCATTTGGTTACAGCTATTAAAGAGTATATTGCAACATTTATGGTTAAATATAGTTGCATAGATGCAGACCTTATTGATACGGTCATAATATCCAGGTTAATGTGTTCGATTATGCCTCTCATTACTATACCATCTGCTCGCGTTAAAGAAACATGTCTTTTAGTCTTCAGAAAGGCTCTCTTTTCTAGGTTCATACATTTGAGTATTTTTTATATATCACAGGAATTACTTGTTTTCACCGAATAACAAAATATATAATAAATAAAATTGTTTACTAGTATTTAACTTACTTTCTTTAATTCTAACCGGGTTCGAGCCCAAATTTTTAAAATTATATAATTGTAAATATAAATAAATTTATTTACTCATATATAAATAAATAGAATTTAAAATGGCCTTAATCAGGACAAAGCAGGATTACAAAATATTATTTTATATTCTTATTACAGACAGTTACAATGGCGAAAGATTGCTGTTATTGGATTTTGTGAATTATTAAAGCATTTAAAAATCATCACCGAATTGTCGTTCACTCAAATTATTACGAATTCTATTGAAATGAGCCAAGTTGATACATTTAACATTTTTATAGTTTTATTTTTTTATACCTAAAATGTTAATAAACACGCCTATATGTTGTTATTTCATTATTTATATACATAGGTTTGGTGTGCTTCTAAAAACAGTTCTCAAGATAACGAGCAAATTTGCATTGAAATATTGCGTTGTCTTAAAAGATTTCTAAGGCAAAATGGTAAAATAATTACTAATTTCTAGATCATAGATATGTAAATAAGGTTATGATTTAAATGCTATATTTAAAAAAAATAAATTTGCTATGCTTAACCCTTTAGGTTCCCTCATAAAATTAATATGTTGCAACACGATATTTAGTAATTTTTTTATTGATTCTAGTATAATATAATATAAAACACACAAAAAAAGTTTTTTAAATTCAAAATGGCGGCTCTCCCTGGTGGTTTCAAATTCATATCATTGACACCTTATGGAAACTTTCGAAACAGTTTCTATTTTTATTTAGACATAGTGGTACGTTGCATGATCTGCACGACCACCTTGTTCTTCTGGGATTTAACTTTGTACTACAGAAGGTACACCTTCTTGAGGTTCCTGCCTGAGGTTGATGAGCTGAGTTTTTTAGTCTAATTTCTGGAAGGATATAAGCTTTATTATTTTTTCTTTGCATTGATATATAATTATTATCATTATGAATATTATCATCCCTATTAACATTTTTACAGTATGCCAATTCGCTAGCAATTATTTGTCTTCGGAATTCTTTCGATGAGAGTTTATTATCTGTAAGAATATTGTATATTATGAATGAATTGATAATCGCCGCATCTATCAGCCAAAAAAATATTGGTAGTCACCATTTTCGCCACTTTCGCGAAATTTCATATAAAGACTTGAAATGGTCAACAGACCCCATATATTTATTATACATCTTTATCATTATTGGACATTTTACGTCAAATACTTCCCCTTTTTTATTTTTTCTCTTCATAGTATCCACTGATCTCGGATCAATATAATTGGGCATTATAAATACGTCACGATTATCTCGCCATTTAATTATACTTATATTATTTTTGTCACTTCTCCAGTCAAACTCACCTCTTTTTAATTTTGTTTCCATATTCTTTATGGGCAAGTATCTCCTATTTTTGTTTAGTGTTCCGGTAGCATATATACCTTTCTTTTTTAAATCGATCAATTTCAATTTGATAAGGTGTATCCGATTCATAATCATCACTATCAATTTGGTAACGTGTATCCGATTCATAATCATCTTCGGAATCAGTGGATGAGTTGTCTAACGAAGAACCTTCAGATGGAATGTCCAGATAATCATCCATATATATAACAAGCTAAAATTATTGCGAAATGAGTTGGCAAAATTTATCAATTATTTAAAAAAATAAATATTAAAAATATTGTTGTTAAGTGGCAGTGGTTAGTTTAATATACCACATTAAAGAGATCAAAATAATATATAAATATTATTTATTTGAGCAAAAATAAATATTAGAAAGATAGATAAAATAGTGAGGAATATATACATTTAAAAATATTTGATAAATATACTTACTTATAATTAAAATTGGAATTTTAAGAAAAATCATCGTAAAAAACGTATTTTGAAATAAAGGCGCGAAAAAAAAAATTAAAAAATAACTCCTCCACAAACATATGAAAAAGAATATCTTTTAATATATATTCGTGGTGGTTTCATTTTATATGATTAACTCCTTTAGAAGATATAAAGGTTAAAAGGTGGTTTTATATTTGCACTACCGCGACCGAAAGGGTTAAAATGAATGAATGCTTTATTAAATTAGTAGATGATATGATATAAATAACAATGTTAGTTTCTTTTATGTCTTTAATATGCTGAACATATTAATGGTATAGGACTGAATAAAGGTATCACGACAATTTGGTGAAGGTCACGGTCCGGACTGGACCGATATCATCGGACCGGACCGGACCACGGTCCTTAAAAAAAACTATCCAGACCGTGGTCCTAAATAAAAGACCGGTCGGACCGGTCTTTTTATTTGTTTAAAAAACATATTTTTTTTAACCTAATTTAATTTATTTTATCATTTTATTAAATATAAGAGTATTATATAAACAATAAAATTTATCCAATGGTATTGAAGAAAGTGATTTTGTGCTTGCGGAGGGCATATTAAAATTAAGAGTAGATTGTGTTTTTGTGATATTTTCATTTTCATCATTAGAAATATATATTTTATGTTTTATCAGATGTCTGCTTAAGGTACCTAATTATTTTATTAAGAATAAGGTTAAGTTATTTTGACAATGAATTATTCAGACAGTTTCTTAAGAAAAAATAGAACTATATAAATAATAACCAACATATTTTAATAATAATACTGCTTATTTTGATTAATTTGTTGCTTAAAAAATTATAAACAATTATTTTGTTACTTGTTGCTGACGATACATTAAATTTGGTACTGCAGTGAATACATACTCTGTGTTTTTTATTGTGACTATAAGTAAAATGTTTCTTGGACAAACTTATGGTTTTTATATCGTAAAATAAAAATTAACAAAATCTAAAATAACTCATCTAGAAAAATATCATAAAATAAAATATACAAAAAAATCATATTATTTGAATAGTAAAGCAAACTTAAATAATAATAAAAGACCGGTTTGGACCGTGGTCTGGACCGCAAAAGAAAAAAAGACCGGTCCGGACCACGGTCCTCAAAAAAGATCAGTCCGGTCCCGGTCTAAGACCGATAGGACCGGACTTAGTGAAGATAATTTCGCGCATTTTATTCAAAATATTTTAAGAAAATCTTTATAAATTGAAAATAAATATTTTATTATCAAAAATCGGTTCCAAACTATGTTTATATAAATAGATATTTAAGTGAAAGTAATATTTAAATAATATAATATCTTAAAGTCATATTTTTCTAATTATTGAATATAATAAGTTTTATAAATTTATATCTGACTTAAAGAAAAATATTTATGAGGGAGGGGGGTGGGGTATATTTGTAAATATATTCTATTTAATGTGTAACGAGGTTTTTGAAAGTATAAAATATTTAACATTTGGATTTAATTTTTTTAAAATGCAATTTTACATAATGACCAATCTATAGTTATTTACGCTTTACTTTATAATAAAAAATAATACAGATGTTACCGTAAAATGTATCATATATGATTACACAAAAGAGATTTGTGACAAAAATCCTGCTATGCTAAGATTAATGCTAGAGTGCCTTTATGAACACTTTGCAGAATTTCTCAATAATTCACAAGATCCAGTTATATTAAAAATCGAAAAATGCATTAAATATGATAATGGTAAATTAATATTGATTAATATTTGTTTTTAAAAGTAAATTTGAAAACATAAATGAAACTAGAGGTCTGCTAAACCCATCCGTGATCAACTCTGATTACTATAAATAATTTTTATATTAAGTTGGTTCAATTTAGGAATTTTTTACTTGGGTTGGGTTAGGTTGTTTTCTTTGGAAAAATCTTTATTAATTGAATTTAATCAGTGATATATCATGGTTTGATTTGGCTGACCCCTTTCAATATATCCAAGGGATAAAGACAATGAATTTTACTATCATTGCTTCTCTCAAGATTGCGGGAATATTCAGATTCGATCTTGATGGCCCCTGCAACGGTATACACTTTAGAAACTTTGTAAATGAAATACTAAATCATTTGAAGAAGTTAATATGATGAATATGATCTTTGTGATGGATCATGTTCCATTTCATCATAAATACAATCAGAGAATCGATAGAAAGAAGTCCGTATCTTAATCCCATTGAAAATGTTTTATCAATGGAAGGATTTTGTCAAAAATTATAATCCTAATAACCAGAAAGAATTAATTCGTTTTATAGAACATGGAGAGAGAGAAATATCTGAGGATAAGGCAAAAAATTATTTTATAAATATGGAGACCTATATTCCAAAATGTAGAAGAAGGGAAAAGATTAATATAATTGTTTCTTACTATATATACATCGTAATTGTAATAAAATAATTTGATATGCAAAAAATACTAATAAATTTTTTTTATCTACCAGTGAGAAATAAAAATTAAGTGAAAACCTCTCGAACGTTGCACTGCCCTTGAGCTACCACTCTGTTTCACAGAGAGCAAAACGTTGGCATGTCGCATCACAGAGCCTAATATTTGGGATGCGATTACGATTAGGGTTAAGAATTGTGAAAATAAAAATATATAGGTTAATGTGTTCGATTATGCCTCACATTACTATACCATATGCTCGCGTTAAAGAAACATGTCTTTTCTCATTTTTTTATAAAATAATGGTCGGCCCTGAACATAAATGTATGTATGAAGTATGGTAAACATTTATAAAAAATAATACAAAATTTTATAATGCCGAGTCAGATATAAAAAAATAAGCGGAATGAGTTAATATATAAGCAAAAATTACTGTTCCTTTAATAGGCAAAACAAAATAAATTTGACGATTTTAGAGAACTTAGTCATAGTCATAAACATTTTTAAATTCTTGAGGGGGGGGGGCTCATAAACTCCCAACTAGACTCTTGGAGGGGAAAAATATTTAAATAAATTGATAGATATAGAATGCTTATATAGGTTTAAATATCACTTTTAAGTAACTCAAAATGATGTATTTTAAAAGTCAAATGAGACATGTCGGTAGGCAATGACAATTATTAAAAAAATACTAGGTATGAGATAAAGATGTATCAATTTTATTGGTTTCATTTTTTTCTCATTCTTTTAATATTTTCATTTTTCTTCTTATTCCTTTAAAATGGGACCATAAGGAACAAAGGTTAAATAAAGTGTCTTAGAGCAAGACAATACATAATTGGTTTGTCTCAAGATCAAAAATAAGAGGCTGGCAGTTCTTTATACACACTTGATAATAATATCTCTACTGAAGAGGATATTATACTATGTATATTAGATTCCAGTAATCCTGATAAAGTAGGTAGGGAGTAAGACATCAAATAGAAAGTTGCGTAAAATTTATTTTATTTATTTAAAAATTTTAACGACTGAATCTAATAAATTTTACATCTATATATATGTTATAAAATTCAATTTAACGATTTATTTAATCGGTTAATATAAAATAACAATCATTTAAACGACCAAAGAATTAAGAAACTATTAAGTTAATATAATGTAAAGTAAAAGAAATAATAAAATCAATCCGTAAGGTAAATATTAAGTAAGTTAATATATCGTAAAATCAAAAAATAAAATCAGTACGTAAGGTAAATATTGAGGTAATAGACAGTGAAAAAGAAATAATAAAAATCAGTTTGATTATATTAACATTCCACCCTTTAAACAAAAAACCCCGCCCAAGTTCCCCTTGGACGTGAATCTGTTATGTTTAAAATGTAATCTTCGCATTATACGGGTAATGTTCTCTTTCTACTAGGACTTGAAACGTTAGTCATACAATTTTTTTCTGGGCCGATAACATTTCCCCTTTTGTAAAATATACCCGTTGGTAAAGTGTTTTGTTCATGCATAAGAATTTTTCAGTGGTAAATCATTTTCTAAGTTGGTCTAAATGCCCTTAATACACAATTTTTTGTGTCGATTTGGTATATACTTTCTTTCTTTACAATAACGCCTTTATCCCATTTATTTACTCCAAAAGTTTTGTACCAAATTTTTTCTCCAATATCCATAGTTAATTTTTTGGTAAAGTTGTGAGCAAAATGTTGTCGTCTTTTTTGTACTTTAATAAATCCCAATTAGTTCTCATATCGTGATTGAACATAAGTTTTCTTGGGGGAATGCATGTCGTGCTGTTAGGTGTGTTTCGGTAGTTGATAAAAAATTTTAAGAGCGATGTTTAAATCTATATTACTTTGCTCCATACACTTTTTCATGTTTGATTTGAAAGTTTCACCATCCTTTCAACTTGCCCATTTGACTGCTGGTGGTGGGCTGAAGTCTGAAAGTGATGTATGTCGTGGTCTCTACAAAATTTTTTGATGACTTTGAGCCATTGTCTGAGACTATTTGTTCTGGAATACCGAATAAGCTAATTGTTTTGTTTCGAGTCTTAGCAGACTGCTTAGTGCATAAAGATTGTAATTTAGCAAAGAGGTCATCTGGTAAATTGTGGAGTAAGGTAGTGTGGCATTATCGTCATCTTTACTATTATTATTCTTGAAAATAAGTTCAATTTTAGTTATATATGCATGGAAACTCACATTCATATAATACAGTATCATTAGAAAAAGTGGGTTTATTATGATCCACCATATAAGTAATTATGAAAAATTTTTTTTCTTTATTATATATTTTTTAGAAAAAAGAAATAATTAATATGAAATTCATCTTTATGTATTAATAAAATATTAATTTGAAAAAGATAGCAGCTGCCACCATGTTAAGGTAGGCAGGGAGTAAGACATCAAATCGAAAGCTGCGTAAATTTTTTTTTTATACTTATTTATAAATTTTACATCTACATAATTCAATTTAACAATTTATTTAATCGTTAATATAACAATCATTTAAACGACCAAGGTATTAAGAAACTATTAAGTTAATATAATGTAAAATAAAAGAAATAATAAAATCAGTCCGTAAGGTAAATATTAAGTTAATAGACAGTGAAAAGAAATAATAAAAATCAGTTCCGAATATATTAACAAATCCTAATAAAATAATATCCCAAAAAATATAAATAAAACCATTCTATATACGTTTAAAGAAAATACCAATATAATAATGTATCAGGCACATCTTTAATTAAAAATTTTTTCTTGACAATGTACAAACAAAATTAAACGCAACTTTATAGTGCTTTGGCATTAGCTACTATTTTTATGTCAAATTGCCCTTTTCATTTTGTTGAAAATAAATATTTTATCAATTTTTTAAAATTAATACGCCCAGCCTATAAAATTCCATCTAGATATACAATTAGAAAAACATTATTAGATTTGAAATATATAAAGTGACAAATATTATCAACAACAAATACTCTAAAAGATTCTACTCTCATTAGCGATGGCTGGACAAACATTCTTGGAGAGTCCATCACTAGTTTCATAATTATGACCCCAGAACTCATTTTCTTTAAATCTATTTACACAAAATCTAGTGTTCACACTGGTGACTATATCGCATCTCAGCTGATAAAGGTAATTGAAGAAATTGGTAGTAAATACCTTTATTATTATATTTATTGCTGATCATATTGACTTTTGCCTTTGTTGGTAACGATAGATCAAATTTTATAGTCCATGAAAATTTAAATAGCGCTGCATCATTTGTTTTGTAACTAATAACGGAAGCCATTTTATTTTATCATCTAATTGAACTTTTACATAAGCTCTCCCATAATTTTTATTGTATTGTTTCCATATGTAATTAAAGCTCTAAGCATTTTAAGTTTTGGCTTCCTAATTTTATTCCATATTGTTGCATTAATAATGTTTACCTGAACCTGTATCATATTCCATTTTAATTTCGTGATTGTTTATTAATATAATTGTTGGGTGCTGTCCATATATGTAGACTAAACCTCATCGAACGGGAAGAAAAGTAGTAACTATAAATTACCATATATGTCCAAGCCAGGTTTCGGTGTAACGACCATTTTCAGGATTGAAATATATTTTGTTAGACGATATAATATGCGTTATTCATATTTTATATACATTTAAAATTGAAAATAAAATTCTGAGCAATGTTTTTTCTTTTTATTCTCTATTTATGATAAAAAGATTAAAATTATTTATTAAAAGACCGGAATTGTCCATAAAAAATTGAAGTGCTATAAAAAATAGACGAAGCATTTTTTCCAAAATATTTAAACGTAGTTTTGTTTTTTACATATATCTATCTCTAATGTAAAATAGTATTTAAAAAAAAAATCATTAAAATTTAAAAAATCGAAAATATAAGAATTATGAAAAACTCCCGGGGTGCCTATTATCCTTTCGCGTTGCATGTTATAGCGCTTCTTTATTTGTAGATTTTAAGAAATTTTTTATATAAAAATATTAATTGTAAGTAAATAATTAAAAATAAATTATCAAATATGTTTTATTAGGTTCATCTATATTATATATATAACACGGAAGAACTTGTTATCACTTAAAACTGTTATATAATTTACAAAAAATAAGTCAATCATCATTATATTGTCATTCATGGCCTTAGACAAACTAGTGGCTTCTAATATTTTTATAAATTTTGTTGGATTTTTTTATTCAAAATAATCCCTGCTGAAAAATAAATTGAAGAATCTTGGAGCAGTAAATATGGGAAGTGAATTTGTTGGCTTGCAAGCACAAATCAGGTAGCATTTATTAGGTGTTATAGCCATATTCTCATTTTATGTTAGTAATATATGTAATAGTCGAGGCTTATAGCGCTATCTAATAGACTTCTTTTTAAAAAAATGAATCAAATAAAAGGATGGTGATGTGGGTAAAAAAGTATGACTATCAAATAATAGGTTCAGAAAACTTAAAAGTTTTGAAAAATTGGTAAAACGAGATGGTGTGCATGAGAAACTATTTTTGTTTAATGACAAGATGTACTAATACCAACCACTAAAAATGTCTTACGTATCATATATAGCAACAATTTGAATCCAAAACCACTTAAGAATTTGAGGTTTTGTTAAATACAATATTCGAAAAATACTTATAAACAAGAAATTTAACAATCTAAATGCTTGGGAAATTGTTGAAGATGGTAAATCTTCTGTGAGTTTCATAGACTTCTTTTTAATACACATGAAAGCTATAATAGGCGATTTAACAATAAACTTAGCTATTTGATGGTACGTGAAAATATTTTTATGGAAACGGAAATACTATTACTGTAGCTTTAATCGTAAAAAAATGTCCTGAGGAATTTCCAGATATATGCCCAAATGATGCACTTAAAATCTACTGAATTGAAAGAAAGAAACCAGTTTTACCAAAAGATTTTTAATAAATCAACATCCTAACTGTTGTAGCTGTTGAAAAAAAGAAGAAATAAATTTAATATAATACATCAAATGTCAGTTATTTTCTGATAGGGGAATTAGTTTTTTTCCTGGTGGATGGGAGGAAAACGAAATTAACACATGGGTTGTTTTTAGAAAAGAACAATAAAAGTTTCTTTGTTTGCGATTTGGAGTGAAGAAGACATGATATTTGATGAAGACGGGATTGATTGGGGAAGATTTAATATGTTTAATATCTATAATGTTATATGTGCATAAATAAAGATGACTTGTAGTAATGTTTATTATATTTATATTATTATTAAAGGGATTGTTTTGGATTGATAATTATATATTTTTGAGAGGGAAGGGTTGAGAGTAAAGAGCTTTTGTTTTTTTTCAATACTAACGAATGCCTAATATATCTATCCTGGACTGGTTGTTGTAAGTATGACTGCAAAAGCTTTGTTTTGTTAATAAAAGTAGATCGCGAGAAGTTAGGAAAAGAACTAATTTATGGCAATTGACTTAATTTTTCATAGTATTTATAACATATGAAAAGAAATTCTATATGACAGAAAATTACAGTGGAGAATAGCTAGCCAACAAAACAAGGAGGAAGCAAGCATACATCTACACAAACCAATTACATATTATATTTTATTTTTTTACTTTATTTTAAATGAACTAACCTTCGGTTAACTAAAAATAATTAAAAATAGAGAGCTAGCCAATATTGATCATAATAATCTTTTTTAATGATGGCAGTTAAACTTGAATTATTAGAGAAAATTGAATTAAATGAAATTCTTTTGTGTAAATTCTCATACAAACGTTAAATGTATTAAATTATTTTTTTATGTTACGAACGCGTTCAATCGTTTTTTTGAAAAAAGGTGATGAACGGCGTTCCTTTTTTTTGACGAACTTTGAACGTGAACGCGTTCCTTTTCTTTGATGAACGCGTTCAATTTTAAAAACACTTTTTATTTTTATTTATTTGAAAAATTAATATTAATCCGCATTTTTTAACAAAAAAGTCTTATATTTTTATTTGAAAAATTAATATTTAATCCAATTTTTTAACAAAAAAGTCTTATATTTTTTAATCAGCTATTTTTCCTTTTTCATATTGCAATTAACGTACCATAGTGCTACTGCTAGAGAAGATAAGATTAAAGTTTATTAATTTGAATATTTTATATTTTAATTTAATAGATTAGCATTTGCATGGATATAAATATTTCATCATCAGATTCTGAAAATCAAAATTCAATATTAGATGAATTAGAATTACCATGGCCCAAATATCAAAAATATTTCACTGTTTTAAAATCAATTCCGAGATATCCTTTTTTTTGACGAGGAAGAAGAGGGCAGATTGGAGGATGATAACATAGCTCAATTTTATGAAACAATGGATAAAACATTAAATGTTTTAATAAATTCCCCCTTTTAAAAGAATTGTTTATCAAGTATAACACCGCAATCCCTTCATCTGCCTCTGTTGAGCGAGTTTTTAGTATAGCTAACGCTGTATTAACTGACAAGCGTTCATGCCTATCAGATGAAAATTTTGAAAAGCAATTATTATTAAAAATTAATAAGAAAAATTTATTTTTTTATCGCTCTATTATATTGTATTTATAATTATATTATCAAAATAAACTATTATTTTTTATCATGGCTAATATATTGTGTTGAAAAATATAAGGCATTTATTTATATTAAATTTAAAAAAAAATTTATCTTAAATTTTGAACGTATGAACGCGTTCCTTTTTTTGAATTTGAACGTGAACGCGTTCGATTTTTGTCAATAAACGTTGAACGGCAACGCGTTCGATTTTTTTAAAAATGTATACAGCACTAATTTTTTAGCATTATATTTTGTACATGTAAAAAATATATAAATAATAAATGGAATTTATATATAGTATAAGACTCAATAAACAATATAAAGTGTTAGTAAAATAAAGTAAACTAAATCCAACTATTTTTTGTGGGGGGGGGGGGGACTCGAATGTTTGTCCCAGTCTTTTCTACTCCAGTCCGCCCCTAGAGGAGGAGCTGCTATTTTTATCAGGGCTTAATTTATGCCGAATTGATGGTAAAGCAAAATATTGTCATGAATTACGAAGAGTTCGCGAAATTTAAAGTTGATAAATTCGTAATTTGACAAAAAATTAATACATATATATAAATATGATTGCGTTTATCTCGCTATCGCTTTTTTATCAATTTAATCATCGCAAACTCACAACGGCCACATTAAAAAAAATTGAAATTAGATCATTATTTATAATTCTATAGTTTTAGTGAGTCTTTAATTGAATTACAATCTATATCATAAAATAGGTTTTCATAAGTTGACACTTGATATCTACAAAAATATAAGAGCATTTATAAAAAAAAATTTTAAATCCTAAGGGGTCCCTCATAAATAATTATTTTTGATATATTTGATAGGGAATGATCCTAATTATATTTTTGCGTCGACCCTTTTATTAGCGGTTTTAATTTATTCTCGCGGTCTCATAAGCAAAATTCCCAATTAGTTATATGGCCAGTCACCTACATCTTGATAAAATTTGAAAAATTTATTAAGAAAGAAAGAAAGATCTTCTCTTTCTGCATCGTATCGCATGCATTTTAAAAATTAATTTATATCATTTATGTTTTATAAATATGGTTATCAAATAACAACTCTGGATTTATAAGGCATCGGAACACAAGTTATTTAGCTTTCAAGTTCTAAATATGAATTACCGGATGACCATAATATTGGTATTTTATAATAAGATAAATTTTCCTGGAGTTTATAGATCTATTATTCATTTATGGAGCCGGTAGTTTATCATGCTATTAGAATTACCGAAGAACGCATCGATAATTAATTATTTTCTTATAAATTATTCTATTCCATTTTATAGGGTTGTCTTTCTTACCTTCCTTGCTTAAAATTTATTATTATTACCATATGATTTTTAGATTTGTTAAATGAATTATATGCATGGACTGTATTTAAGCATTAGGAAGAATGGAAAATTTATCTTGTTGCCTAAGTTTCCTCTACCAAGACCAGATAATCTCAGATTTCTTTCTGATAAAGCTAGGAATAAAACGTTATAAGAGTCACAAGATTTACAAAAAAAATCAATTTATTTCATACCAAATCGCAGTGGTGCAATTTTTCTTCAAGATCTAATTTATAATATAACTAAGAATAAATGTTTTATCTACAGGCCAAAAATCCGGACCAAATATATGTTTCGAATAAAAATAAATATTTTATATCTTGATTTTGGGGCATTTTTTTACAAAAATGCTAAGGGGTTAAGTCGGTTTTTTAGAGATAAATTATAACGGAAAGAGTGGGATTCGAATGTTATTTGGGGATTAGAGGATAGTATATTAACCTTGGTCGATAAATAGCAAAAAAATATTAATAAATTTTAGCCTAATCATAGTACGAGATAGTGGTAGATTTATATTTAAACAAATTGACCTATATTACTTTCAATATGGCTATTTATAGATATAGGCAACTCAAAGATTTATACGGCTACGGGCTGGCAACTTGCGCAAAAAAATTATGAATCGACCCAGAGATTTTTTAAACTTTGAAAAATGCAAATTTATCATTTTTTCTTCTCGTAAAAAATTTTCGGACTAGTCATGTGTAATATTTTGACCTACTAAAAATATTACAGGCCAAATAATCCTTTTAAAAAGTAAGGTCATGCTGATCTCTAAAAAGAACTAGTTTACGCCAGAATTTATTTATTATTTTTGCTTTCGAAGTAAACAAACACTGAGCCAATAAAATTTATCCTTTACTATTTTAACAGATCGTTGCTCGATAATAGTAAATGATTCGCTCGGACATTTGACTCACTCATTACTTTTTTGTTTACTCAAGGCCCACAGGCTTACAAACCGCGCAAAAAATGTTCTACATGAAAATGATGATAATACTTTGGTGAACCAATCATCCTTTCAAATACGTTCATATCAATCATTAGTCGATAAAATTAATTTAGATTTTGAACGAATTGTTTTTAGTATGATCAAGTTAGAATTGGAAGATTTTGAAATTATAGATAGAACTGGGATTGATTACAGACATAAAATGGAAATCGGTATTTTTAAAAAGATGAGATCCTTATTGTTTTTTCTTCTTTTTTTTGAATATTAAACTAGTAAAAATAAATTTAAGTTTTTATATTTTAAATCATGGGAAATACTGTTAAAAAAATAGGATGCTTATGTTTTAAACAGAACTTTAACAATAAGCTAAATTTACACTTTTAAAGAAAATTATTTATTATTATTTGATTAAAACATAGAAATCCACATAGAATTTCAACATATTAAAGCCCTTATTGTATCTCAAATTTACGCATCCTTGATTCAATACGCTTTGGTCGTTGACATGCCTAACACAATTGATATTGTTACTACTAATAGGTTGCTAAAATGTTATTTTATTTTTAGATATTTATACAAATATGTAAGGATCCAAAAGATGTATATATTAAGTAAAATTTGATAATTCATTCTACCATTAATTATAATTAAAATAAAGATAGATAGTTAAATAATGTACTTAATAGTTAAATAATGTACTTACTTAAATTCCATCTATTTAAATGTTTATTAAATACGATTTATCTTAACATTCAAATTCACAAACATGAAAGAAAACAGATAAAACTTTGTTTACTTAAATTCAAATATGTATTATTATTTTTAATATTTTAAGTAATTTATCAACGTCATATCTTCAATATATCAAATATGAAAATGAAAACTGTGAAATGGCTATCAAACTGTTTTCCGTTTACCGCAAATTTTATGATGTTAGTGTAATCAACCCAGGACCAAAATTATTAACTAAAACTCTCACGACCTTCAAACTACCTTTCCATTTCCTTAATATCATTATGGAGGATTTATTATTGTGAGTATTATTTTTATGATAAATGAAAACTTTTACCATCGAGTCTAAAGATTCATATGGATAAAGAAATAAAAAAGTATTTAAATAATATAAAAGATTGACGAAGATGAATTAAGGAAAGAAAATTTTTAAATGTATAATTTATATTTTTAGAATGAATAACAAAGATCCGTTGATGATTCTGAAACGTGACGTTAATTTTGTGATTTTTATTTGCTCGAATTATTCACAATATTTCAAATCAAATTGTCATAAAATTTTAATTACACAAGATGCTTTTCAATCTATACTAAATATCTGTCGCTTCACTTTTTTTATTTGTCTAAACACTTATAATTATCCTAATATAGATTTAAATATTCCAAGTTCAAAACAAAATGATAATTGTATAGAAAATAAAAATAATCATCAACTTGAAAGCCAGAATTACAATAATAAAAAGCTTTATTGGACAAAACTAATATATGAAAATGTTAACAATATT
Organism: Gordionus sp. m RMFG-2023; assembly: GCF_954871325.1. Lineage (NCBI taxonomy): Eukaryota > Metazoa > Nematomorpha > Gordioida > Chordodea > Parachordodidae > Gordionus > Gordionus sp. m RMFG-2023. The sequence continues at coordinate 28,353,956 of NC_088776.1, forward strand.
GGTTCATCCATGTATTTAGCTTTTCTGGATGTGTTTATATCTGCTAGTGAATACCTTATTAGCAACTATAGTGATAAAATTTTAGAAATATTATCCAATTTAGGTAATTACAATTAATTTTATTTTTAACACTATAATTTATAATGCAAAGCTAGTATGGATGTCTACAAGGAATCGTCATCATCTATTCATGAAAACTGTTTGATATCTCAAATGAGTACCAAAGACATTGACTTTTCTCAGCTAAAGGAAAAAAGAGGCAAACTATGTCAAAATATTGCTAGTCAGATATTCGAAAATGGACTTAAAAACAATTTTTTAAGGCGAATAGTGAATTCAGGTACTGATCGTACTCGCAAAAACAGAGTTGTTAATACTGCCATTAAAAAAAGCATTAAAATGATGATAAAATTTTTAAATATCCTAAAGCTTCGCATATTTGATCTTCATCACGATGTTTGTTTTGAAAAGGTTTCCTTTTTTCTTATCTTTTATAAGCCACCCCCCCCCCCTTTAAATATTGTAAGAAATCATTTGTTTTACCGAATAGAACGATTTCTTTAAAAATGTTATTTTAGCTTTCTTAAATTTATACAGTTTATTTTATGGCAACATATTAAAAGTAATTAAATTGGTTTAACTACCTTATCTTTTATCTTTGATTAAACAATTTTCATTTATAAAGAAAATTTTTATCTAAAACTCTTATTAGGCGTTTATATTTTATAAATCTTATTTAATTTTTGTAATTTTTTCTTCTAGTTTTTAGATTACTATAGTGTGATTTTTTCCAGCGATGTTTTTCAATCAAATAATGATATGGCTTTAACGCAGTCTATAGTAACGCTTTATATAGAAGGAACTAAAATATTGCCTTCGCATTTCGATGTTCTAAAAGATTGGGTTAAAAAAATTTATTTGCTTTGTGGTGATATTAAAGATGTAAAATTAATGATAAGTGTACTTATATATTCAAATTTTGGAATAGGAATCTAAATCAAAGAATATTGAAGATAACGAGCTTCTTATTATAAATCCCGAAAATTGCTTAATTTTTTTTGGCATAATATTGAACAAGGCCTTATTACCTATGATAGAAACGATTGAAATTTTCATTCAAAACATAAAATCAGAATACATCCTTATCTTAGACATAGTAAATAATTAATTTACCAATGACTTTATCCTAAATTTATAAGAAAAACATTTATGCAAATATTCGATTCGTATTTTTAATCAAATAATTGAGTTATTTTAATTCTTCTAATATTCGATTCAATTAATAATATTTTCAAAAAATTTAAGGAGATGATTCATAAATGTGAAAAAAAGTAAAAATTTCTGCAAACATGTTAATAATAATTTCAAATATTTACAAATTATTATGAATAATTTTTTTAATTAATATTCGTAAAATACGAATCGAATAGCTTTTTTAAAATATATCGTGGAATTATTTTAAAAATATTTTAAGTGTTTAGATGATGAAAATGGGACCTCGTCCATAAGTTTACTCGATTACCAATTAACACTCAAATATTTAGCCAAAAATGAAAAGTTAGCTTCATCTCTTATCGGAAACTTAGCTGTTATAATATGTGATTTGGTCAAGATAGATTGTTGGGAAGCGCGATCCGCTAAAAAGCAAAGAGAGATGGCAAGTTCACAAAAACAAATTTTAATTCTAAACATAGTTTTGGGATTAGTAAAATGCTGCACTGAATTTTACAGAGTCCTGACATTCTTAGTTAAACATTTTTTAACTGTTTCGAAACCGATAACTGAATGCGAAAAGTCGCCACTTACTAATTCAACAAGTATTTGTGAAAGTTTACAAAACGAATCAACTGCTCGGTTCGAAAAATTGATTACTTTGATAAATGAGCTTGTTACACGAAATGTTTATGATTACTTATCACACGTTGTTAAAATAAATCGAGAAACCATCGCTATTAGTTATTCGAGCCACAAACAGATAAAATTTTCAAAATTGTGTATCGCGAAAAAAATTAAAATGGATGAGGTGTTAAAATATAACGAGAATGAAAATGATCTGGAAGAGCATTGTAATGGTACAGATTTACTGCTCAAGGATGAGCATAGTGAAGCATACGAAAATACGGCCAGTAAATCAAGTAATACAAGGTTAAAAAATGAGAATTTGTTAGCTTGCAAACTACAAAAGGCTGTTCCACCATTAATATTTCAAATCGAAGAGTTGGAAAAATTTCTTATGAAACTAAGTCGAAAAACGAAAAATCCTAGATTAATAGCAGCCATGAAAATGGGAACTTCCAGGGATTTTCGAATAAATTTTGATAAATCTGTAACGCAATAAAAGTTTGTTATAAAATAATTTATTAATATTTGATAAAATTTTACTATATTATATAAAAATTTATAAAAATCGTGATTGGTTAATATAATTTTTTTGGTGTTTAATTGGGTAAAAAATTTCTGTAATAAACAATTGGAGGAATGATTTGAAGTATTGAACCTAATAAATAGCAATAAGTTGGTCCGATGCTCCAGAATACTAAATATTATAAATAAAAATACATAAATTCATGTTAACTAAATAAATTTTTTACATTTAAATGGATATGTTAGTGCCAATGAGTTTTTTCCGGCAATATGTTATTTTTCATTAAATAATTTTTTGTGTGCGTTATTTTAAATTTAAAAATCGGATTTTACAGGAAGTGTATTCCATGATGTTAAGAATACCTATGAATTTCGGACAATTTTGCCACGAACTTCTAAATGTTAAAGATAGGTTTAACATGCTGGAATACATTGCCGGTAAATTCAGAATTCTAATTTTAAAAAACGTGCTCAAAAAATAACACATTGCGGTTGTATTATAATTTTGGCTTATTGAGATATCAATTTATAGGGTTGGCAAAAACCATGAAAATAAAAATACCATACTTTATTATCAATATTTAATATTTGCCCATTTTTGATAAATTTTTAATACATTCTGTATATAACATTAAAAAATAACTTAAATTAATAAAGTTTGAATATTATAATTTAACTAATATTTATATGGCGCATGAATTAATTTTCTTGTTATCGTATCAACTATCAAAATATTGAATTTAAATGAGGATGAAATAATTATAGAAATTTTATAGGTTAATTATCAAAAAAATATAATAATGCAAGACGGATTAACACAGTAATTATCTTTAATATTTAAATTTAGCAGTAAAATAGCTTATTATTTATAAATAGAAACTAATGATTATCTAAAATATAAAAAAAGAAGAGCATCGATTTAAATCATATTTTATCAAACAAATTAAAATCATGTAAGCCAATAAATTTAGATTTATATATTATTATAAAATCTTTGGATTTCCTAGAATTGGGGAAATTTACTTACAAAATGAAAAAAATAATGGTCCAATTGTTCTGGCTAATGCTCCTAATGATCGGTGAATGCCCATTACTACACCCTTTTGATTTTGTTTGCCTGAATATTTCAAATTATAAAATGTATTTATTTCTTGGAACGATTGGGTGATATCAATATTATAATAAATTTATATAATTATAACTACCATAATAAGATACGAGTGAAGTCAAGGTAGGAACAGCCATTGATGTAGCTTACGGGATATATAAAAATCATAAAATCTTTATTGCAGCAAAATATAATTATATGCAAATGTATATATTTTCTAATTCAATTACATAAGGAATATATGAGAAGACCGGTATAAAAGGTTAGTCTGTTATGACTCAATGCTATTATAACGTTAGCTGGGATGATCAATATAAGAGCCTATAAATCAATTGTACAATAATATAAGATATTACATATAACAACTGTTTATAGTATAAAAATAAATTGATTTGCTAAAATATTTTTTAAATCAAAGTTTGATTAAACCCAAAATTTTATAATTATTAAAGACGATGAATTATTGAGTTGAAAAATATTTATAAAACCCCCAAATAAAGAAAAACAAGTATATCTTGTTTTACCATTAAAGCGAATTTTTTTTCTTTACATGGCGGAACCTGGCGAAGAAAGCCACCTTTTAATTAAAATATAAACACTGATATATATGAAATAATATTACCTTGCACTATTACCATTACAAACCCGATAAAACAAAACATTTTACCTTGGTCCATGCTATATATATATTTTAATAAATTGAGGTAAAAATTGTAAGAGCAAATTATCTTAAATTAAATATTACCTGTTGTATTTAAAACGAAGGTGAGTAAAAAATGTTAGCGTAAATTCCATGCCAGAAAATAAAAGGAGATAGAGAAAATAAACACACCCTAGACTTTGCAGCTTGGATTTTTCTATTGAAATATATTGAATATACATACGACAAAAATTATAACATATTTTTTTGATAACTACAAGGAATTTAATAAAATAAAATTTACGTATAATAAATATGTTAAATGTAAAATTCAGAGAAGGCATTATCATGAAAACAATACATATTGGAGTTTTTAATTGTGAAGTTAAACTGATAACTTGGTTTTGTAAAGAATTTCTAAGTTATCAGTATACCTACAAAAATACAAATCGAATTAAATAATTGCATTATTCATATTCGGGCGGATCAAATAATTGCATTAATCGTATTCGGGCCAATCATATTGCATTATGCATTCGTTCAAATCAAATATTTCCATTATTCGTATTCATGTAAATTAAATAATTTTAATAAATTTCTTATTCAGATTCGAAAATTAAATTCTTTAAAATATTTTCAAAAATAAAAAAATGGATTATTAAAATTTAAAAAAGGATAAATTGATGTGGGAATAAAATAATAAGTTCCACAAGTAACATGATGACTTACGAATAATTTTAACTTAGAATATTTACAAATAAATTTAAATATTTTGGAATAATTCAATCGAGTAATGATAAAGTTATTATTCGACCAATAATTTTGCCATTATTCGTATTGTTTTGTATTTTTAAATACGAGCCCGATAGAATAATTTATTTTAGTAAATATTTATAGGCTACTAAATATGGGTTAGGTTAATCTAGACTAGATGGACGTCGGATTAATATTTATATTTTTGCGAAAAGGAATTTGATAAAGGCATTTACAGACGTGTCGAAGAACCGTTATAATTTTATCACCGATACTCGAAGAGAACCGACCAGTTATAAATCCGGGCAAAATTGGCCCATATAATTTGAAATATTTTTGTTTTTTTTAATAGAATAAATTTCATTAATTGGTTTTAATTCAATTTAAAAAATAATAATATAGTACAAATCTATGTTGTTAGGTTACTTAATTAGTTATTTTTAATTCTTATTGTTTTATTTAAAATAAAGAATTCAACATTTTTCTTTAATTTCTGTTCATATATTTAATATATTTTTATTAGAGATTAAATTAAAAAATAGATATCGCTGCTCAGTTGTTAAAAAATCGTGATCAAAGGAATTTGATCTTTATTTTGGTAAATTATTCGGATTGATTATTTTTTAATTTTTAAAATATAATATAATTTAAATAAAAATATCTATCTCCATCGTATTTTGGCTTCCACCATAATTTATATTTGGGCTGTGCCGATATTAAATATCGGATCAGCGAAAATATTTAGCGTTTATCAAAAATATCAGATCGGGTCGATGTAAAATAACCGATCCGATCTTTTTACTTTTCGTTTCTTTTGTTATTATATGTTATGTATATTTTTTTTTATCTATTATAGCAGGAACGAAAACCCGAACCCTTAATATTTCGCTGAACCTAAACCCACTTTTTTTAAAATTTAGAGTTCAGGGTTCAAGCTTTTTTTAATTCTAAAAAATATTTATTTTTTTTATTTAAACTTTAATTTTATTTATTTTAAATCATATATTAAAAATAATATAATATAAAAAACATGTAATTTACGATTTTTAATTTATAAAAGATTACTTAAAAATAGTTCTATTCAATTCAATTCTTTTTTTATTCAAAAAAATATTAAATTAAAAAAACATTTTTTGGTTATTTTTTTGTGTAATTATTTTTGTTATATATTTAATAATTTTTTAAATTGTTATTGTAGTTATAATTATGATGATAATTATTTTTATGACGATACTAATTAAAATAAATTTTTTTTAAAAACTATGTTTCTGTTATTTTAACTAATTTTAATAAGTCATTATTTCTCTGGTCTTCGAACCAGGGTTGCCAAATCTCCCCCATAAACGGGAAACTCCCGCTATTTTTTAGTTTATACGCAGACATCTCACTCCCGCAAAAATCTGCCGCAATTTTAAATGTCTCTCACAATATTTTTAAGCATTATAACGTTTTTGATTTTGAGAAACAGTAATTGATTATTTTTAAAATAAATTTTAAATATTTATTCAAAAAACATGTCTAGTTTGTATTTCTTTCTATTCTTACTCCAATCATGTTTTATTTTTATCCAATAATAAATCTACATCAATGTGTGTGTATAAAAATTATAGGGCTAGGCGTTTAATTATCACGTATAAATACATAATAAGGTAATATTGTACTTATTTCAATGATATTTATTATAGTTCAATCACATTATTATAATCAGTGCAGGGGAGTGTATCTACATTTGCAATACAAAAATATGCTCCAAAAATAAGAAATAATACAGTTGCAACTACAGTTGCGGAAATGGTATACACTTATCATAGTACAACATTCACAGAGCTACTTATCATCACAATGTGAGTGAATCTTTTCCCAATAATATTTAACGACGATAAGTGAATTGTGGTAGAACAAAAATAAGCAAGGCTATCACCAATGTTTTAGGACCTGAATCCAGGATGTCAATTCTTGAGGATTTGAAAGATGTACATCCATAGGCAATTCTAACAGATGCATATAAGAAGGGAAATATTAAAACATTTCCCTTCCTCCGCTATTTCAATAAAAATAAGGGCGTTTCAATAAAACGATTAAATAGACATAGCTAACCATATAATGGTAAATATAGCAGATTTGATATTATCAATGAGTTGCATGTCAGCTTTATGCGCTGATAATGCCTTAGTGAATTCAAAACCCAGAGTGTATTTACAGAATTGAGGCAGCCCAATGTTGACATAATGCCAATTGGCTGTATATACCATATACTAGATAATTCTTGCAAGGCAATGAATGTATTATCTGTGAATGTCGAAATAATTGTAATAAAATGTTTTAACGAATTTAGTTCATCAACTAAAATAGTTAATGAATTAAAAGAGTTGGTCTTGGTAAAGTGGTTTGACTTGTAATGGTGTGAGTTGTTGCGATATGTCCCTATCAGGTGGTTATCATTAATACCCGCCATCGATAGAATTTTAAAATTTTACGAACCTTTAAAAAATATTTCTTAAATAGAGATTGTTGCGTTTTAACTAGTTTATAATAATTATTATGTTTTTTTTATTCTAAGTGATATGTTTTTATATTACCATTTATATTTTTTTGTTTTATTTGTTCAATTAGAAGTGATGTGTTTTTCTCAAATTATCATTTATATCTTTTTTTGTTCACGTATACCGAGCCTGTTTTGATTTCATCCTCAAAACTGGTTCTAGCCAGTTTTTGAGATAGACCAGGATTATTAATATTCTTTTTTTTTTATTATTTAATTTATTTATATAAAGACCACGAAAAATCAATTTAGCATCGAAATTTTTTTATTATTTTCTTTTTTTCTGTCCGATTTTAGGATAATAAAATTTTACATTAGATTAACTATTAAAATTTTTCTTATTTTAATTCGACGTTGTATTTTACTTTTGATTAACTTTAAAATAAATTTGGGTTACTTTTATTACTCGACGTTGTCCCAGTGATCCCAAGATAAAATCGATACCCAAACCTGGCCCCCCTGGATCCCATCATCGACCATCCCGGACCCCCGAACACGAACTGTGTTTTCCCCTCTCTGACGGGGGGACCCGTCTGTCGAAATTATTATACAGGAAAAAATATTAGTTCAGAAAGAAATAAATTTATCTACAGATTATATATATAATAGTAAAATACAACTGCTCAAAATAAAAAAATCAATAAATACATTGCTGAAATTATTATAACGTCCTCTATCCCCCTACATACCCTTATAAATATTAATAAATTTTTGGAAATGATTGGTTACATAAATCCAAATATTAAAGTGTTGACTTATAATACTTTTAAAAAAAATATTCTAAACAATACATAAATAAAAAGAGTCAAGTTATATCCATGCTAGCTAAATTGCCAGGAAAACTGGCTATAACAACAGATTTATGGATGTCTGTTCAAAAGCTTCCATATATATCTATAAGTGGCCATTATATAGATGAAACATGGAAAATGAAAGAAATAATTTTGGATATTAATTATGTGCCGTATCCTCACAAAGCTGAAAATATATATAAATGCCTTACTGAATTAATTATTGAATACAATTTAAAAGAAAAAATTATCAGTTTAAGAACTGATAATGCTGCAAATATGCTTAAAACTCAGAGATTATTGAAAACTTACATGACCTAACCCATTTGCAGAATATGGCTGTATGGCACATGTGATAAACATCATTTGCCAGGATATTCTGAAAAATATAGATGAAGTTATTGTGAAAGTATGATCAATTACAACAAACATATCTCAAAGTCCTTTATTACTTCAAAAATATAGAGTATTACTTAAAGATAATGGACCAAAAATTCCAATTGATGTTGAAACCCGCTGGAATTCATCATATTTGATGTTGGAGAAGGTCTTATCAGTAAATTATCTATCTATATTTTTAATAGGATTATATATTTTTTATTATTAGAATTTTGAGGCAATAAAAACTTTTTGTTATTCTGAATATGAAACATTTGGCAACATTGCCTTGACTAATGGTGACAAAAATAAAATAGAGGAACTAATTCCTTTATTAAAGCCATTCTATGAAACCACCTTGGATTTATCTGGATCCTCTTATCCAACTATTGGTTGAATATTTATTTAATTTTTTAAATAGTTTTTCTCTTATTTAGGCATGTGTCTTATGCTAATGGAAAATATACAAATACATATTGAAAATATGTTTACTTCCAATTCTTTCCCCTCTTTTATTGATGCACCTTTTACATTGAAAGTCACAAAAAAAATTAATCACTATATTCATACATTTTTAAGTATGGAGTCCTATATTAGGACTCTATTAGACCCCAGAATTAAAAAAGTTATTCCTAATTATTTATAGTATATTATAAAATTTCTTTTTATTTAGGTTCACATGTTTAATTTATTAAATACTCATGAAAATTTTATTCAATTTAAAGAAATATTTGAAAAATATGCAAGCACTTTATCAAGTGGCATAAAGTCAAACAAAGTATATAAAAATATTTATTTATTTTATTGATCATTATTATTTAAGGAAATATCTTTGAGGGAGAGAATAGCCAGGGATAGGCTCATGGGAACTGGGACATCAGCAGAGAAAGATGATAATGAAATCCAAAGCTATTTATCTGATATTTTATATCCGACTAACATACTAGATTGGTGGGAAGGGAATCGATTTCGAATTCTAGCCAAAATAGCTATGGACTATCTCCCACAACAGGCTACATCTGTAGCATGTGAACGGATATTTTCCAAAGCTAGTGATAAAATAACAAAAAAACGAAATAGAATGAATCCGAAGATGGTTCAATCTATGATGACACTGGAATCTTGGATTAAAAATGGATAAATTTTAGATTTTTTAAAAGATAATTAAAATATTTATTTATTTATAATCAAATATCTATCGCAATATATATTACATATAAAACTAATTAATTATGTAAATCAAATTTAAATTGTATTCAATAAATTTGTATTAATATTCTTTTGTAATATTAGGCATGTATTGTGTATAATATAATAAAAATAATTTTGATATAATTAAAAATATTGAAATAAATTTAATGCTAAATAAACTTTTGTGGCTTGATAAAAAAATTGATGGGACCGGACCGATGGTCCCACGGTCCGGTCTCATTAGACTTATATATTAGAAAAAAGGGACCGGACCGTTGCAAACACTAGAAGGAGGGTTCTCGTTCCCTAATTTATAGTCTTCATTGTAGAAATAAAAAAAATTAAATTAAATACACAATTCGATTTTTTTCATAAAATGTATTGATTTCTTATTTACATTTAGTTCAAAAAGGAGGGGGGGGGGTGAAAAATCAGTATAAATATCGGATCGGTTTTGAACCAATATCGGATGGGTAAAAAAATGTGGATCGGCACTGCCCTAATTTATATTTATTTGCCCATCTTTTTTCGTTAAACAAGACTATATTTATTTAGGTATTTATATTAATAAATTTTTCTTTATATCAAATTAATTTAATATTAATTATATAATTTACTTTAAATAGTAAAATCTGTCTAATCTGTAAAAGTTAATTAATATTTTTAAATCTCTCCCTTCAAACTTATAGTGGTCATTTTGACAGTCATTTTAGCTTATTTGCTTTTTTAAACATTTTTTAATAGTAGTAATTGGGGACCATAACAATTTTTGACAGCCATTTTAGCTTATTTGCTTTTTTAACATTTTTTAATAATAGTAAATGCGGACCATAACCATTTATTTATAGCAGAATTTATTTCACAGGTTTTTTAAATATTGAATAAAATAAATAATAGATTTATCAATATCTATAACTACTGAAATTGAAGATTCAGATCTAGAAGAAATCACAATTGTTGAAGTGGAAAGGAAGAAAATTACAATGTATAAACCCTTTATCACTTCTTCAGTTCAGTAGGTTTTTAAAAAATACTTTATTAGAAACGGAACGGATGAAGAAGAATAAACAATTCTTAATATCGATTCCTTTCACTTTACAAGAACCTCAATATTCCCGTAATGATTCACCCAACATTGAAGTCTAGCTGACTTTATTAATCTGGCACAGAATAAGCTATTAAAAGACAAGCTTTTTTAAAAAAATATCATCTTTATTTATATAGAACTATTTAAAAAGCTAAAATCAACTATTTGGTTCTCAAAAAGAGCCGTATATTTCAGTATCTCTTTCCATTTTATATTTTCATACAATCTATTTTATTTAAATAATATTAGTAGTGCTGTAAAGTAACGTCGCTACTAAAACTACGTTATCTTTTTGAGGAAAAGGAACGTCGGGGTAACGAGTAAAGCGTTTTTTTGAGAGTAAAGCAAAGGTTACTTTTAATTTTATCTTAAAAAAATATTTTATTATATACTATGCTTTTCTAAATTTTATAAATAATTTAAGCCGAGTTTTTAATTAAGATCAACAACCAAAATTTCTTCATTTTTATTTTATTTATTATATTTTTTTTGTTTTCATTATATTTTTGTTAATCTAATTATACTGAATCAATTAAAGTATCGTCGGTCTAGAATTGGAGTGCTCCACTTACCGTTTTTAAGATTTATGAGTTAGGAGTGGATTTTAATTGATTAATTCCATTAAATATACAAATAAAAACTAGATTTAAAAATAATCGTTTTTGACCACGTTAGAGCACTGTCAATTTTGGGATATTTTCGTATTTTTTGCTATATATGCACTATGATATTATCATTTTATAATCACCCGTTGTGCACCTTAAATTATATAAATATATATGGAAAAAATTATCAGTTAAATATTTGCATTATATATTATTCAGCTAAATTATTATTTATATGAATAAATTAAATAAATATTATGTTTATATTATATAATTTGATGATTTAAGTACCTTTTTATTGTTTTTATTTAAGTTGTCATTAATAAAATTGAAATAGAAGAGTTTTTTTGAGAGTAAAGCAAAGGTTACTTTTAATTTTATCTTAAAAAAATATTTTATTATATACTATGCTTTTCTAAATTTTATAAATAATTTAAGCCGAGTTTTTAATTAAGATCAACAACCAAAATTTCTTCATTTTTATTTTATTTATTATATTTTTTTGTTTTCATTATATTTTTGTTAATCTAATTATACTGAATCAATTAAAGTATCGTCGGTCTAGAATTGGAGTGCTCCACTTACCGTTTTTAAGATTTATGAGTTAGGAGTGGATTTTAATTGATTAATTCCATTAAATATACAAATAAAAACTAGATTTAAAAATAATCGTTTTTGACCACGTTAGAGCAGTCAATTTTGGGATATTTTCGTATTTTTTGCTATATATGCACTATGATATTATCATTTTATAATCACCCGTTGTGCACCTTAAATTATATAAATATATATGGAAAAAATTATCAGTTAAATATTTGCATTATATATTATTCAGCTAAATTATTATTTATATGAATAAATTAAATAAATATTATGTTTATATTATATAATTTGATGATTTAAGTACCTTTTTATTGTTTTTATTTAAGTTGTCATTAATAAAATTGAAATAGAAGAGCATTTTGAACAAAAAAAAAGAAAGAAAGAAAGAAAAATTCATAAGGTGTTCATTTTGCTAGGGGAATATTTTGACTTTGAGGAATTTTTAAAAAAAGTAAATAAAAATTAAATTATAATAATTATGAGGTATAAATTTTTTTAAGGAAAATAAAATGAAAGCATGTGATAAATGAATTAACAGAAATAAAAATAAAGGGTGTACTTATTTTTAATTATGAATGTGCATGGCAAGAGAGGATGTATAATAAGTAAAGGGAAATTTTTTTATCTATTTTTTTACTCACTAAGAATTTCTTTTTGTTCTAATTCCCAGAATAAATTATTTGGAAATCCCCAATAATAATTCTTAGAAAATAATTCTACGGAATTTATTTTCTCAAAATTTTTAATAAATTATTTGAGGATTTTTATTCCATAGAATTTTTTCTCCTATTTTATTAATTTTGTAATTTTTAATATCTTAAAAAACGGGGATTTTTTTCCGGGGAATTATTTTCCTAGATTCCTAAACTGGCAAAACTCATGATTTTCTAATATAAATATAAAAAAAGACAGTTCAAATGCAAGATAATAATAGTTTATGATTGGTTAATCAAATAGGACCCCATAATAATTAAAATATTGGGCCAAAAGAAGATAGAACTTTATTTATTATTTTAAAATTAATTTTCCAATTTATTGTAAAGAGGTGGAAGGGTCTATATTTCAATCATTTCTTTTTGATACACTCACAGTGTAAATAGGATTCTGAATTTATAATAGTACCATTCTAGCAATTTTGAATAGAATTGGATGCAAAACTCAGAGGAAAGAGAAATAAAGGAGAAGCAGATAAAAGTAATAGTTAAAGAATTATCGGCCTTTCAAGTTTAACTCGAAGCTAATGAGGCTATATGCTACAAGTTGTTAAAATTTTAAACAATTATTTTCGCACATATAGAGAATATATTTATAATAATTTTCCGAATATTAAATAATTATTTATTAAATATAACACCACTAATACATGTGAGGGAATGTCTCCTTGATAAAAACTTTAATAATGTAATTAAAATCAAATAAAAATATTTGTATAAATGCTATTTTGCTAAAATTAAATAGATGAGTTTTTTTAAAAATATATAACTGTTAGTGATTTATAAAAAAAATCTGCATAAAATGTTTATTCATCGATACTCTTTTATTGCAGATCATTATACTATAATATATAATATTATACGTAGTATTTATTGGAAAAAAGCAAAGATATAAATTCAACGATTAATTAATTTATCAAAATAAAAAAGTAAGTTTTATTAATGATAATTTAAGAGGGTTAATTATGATTTTTGAGTATCAGTTAAAATTGAAGATATTGGCCAAAAATGTGAAAATTAGAATAAAAATATCAACAGAAACCAGAGTATCGGCCGATACTGTGAATTAACAGTTGATATCGATTTTTCTAAAGTATCAAAATTTTATATACTTAAAAAAATGCATTTATATGGGTAACAGAACTCGTTAGAATTTTTATCTATATCGGTTTCGATACATTATAAAAATATTATTAACAAGTCTAGCGGTAATGCATTAGTCATTAATTTCGTGAATTTTTTATAGCAAATGAGTGTATGTAAGCAATAAATAATTACCTATGCCACTAATAGTGAAACAAGGCCGAAAAGTAAACAACGAATAAGGATTTATATAATCAGTTACTTTTTTCATGCGAATTATATTTTTGAAAATGACCCAGATAGATCCATGCTAAATAAATTTTGTAAATATAAGTAAACTTGTACAAAAAAAATCAATTATTTATTTATAAGTGGATTTGGTCAGATTACTGAAAATCTTTAATATACTACCCAAAATTAAAAATGCCAGTTTTTACTTTTGGTTGCAATGCAATGCTAAACGCGTTATTAATAGGATGAAATATTTTATGTAGTGCTGTAAAGTAACGTTGTTAAATTTTTTGAAGAAAAGTAACTCCGTTCGTTACCTTTAGGAGTGTAGCGATACCACTTTTTATAGGCCGATCCGATATTCCAGATATTAAATTGAAATCGGTAGATAACCGATCCGATATCTTATCTAATTTTGTATTCTGTAAAGATACCAATAGTTTTAATTTTTAATATACTTTTTATTAGTATAACATCTCTAATTTTACTATACTATAACATATGTCATTTAAATATATTATAATGATCAGTTATAGTTATATTCAATTCAATTGCAATTCTAAAAGTTTATAAAATATTTTTATTGAAAAATTATTTATTTATATAATAAGTGATAAAATTAAACATTTACATAATTAGTAATAAACAAATATATTATGAAATTTTAAATTAATATTTAAAATTAATATATCGAAGATTTCTTTTTAGAAATACCAAAATTTCCAATTTATCAGAGATCAGTCTGCGGTGATGGGGACTGTCAATATCACTAGCATACTAAAAACAGATTCTGAAGAGATTATTGAACACTTTTTTAAACAGAATGCGAAAAAAAATTATGGCAGAATATTATTAGTTATTATTACTACTAAAAAAATTAAACATAAAAATGGATTTCGATTTTATTTATAAAAATAAATGGTTAATTTTTGTTAAAAGCGCCATTTTTTATCGGATCTGAAATTTTTTTAATATTTGTTGATAAGCGATATTTTAAAATGGTGAAATATCGGCCCGATCCAATATAAAATATCGGTACGTCTCTAGTTATCTTCTTCTAGAGGTAACGAGTAACGGTAACGCGTTTCTTTGTTTTGAGTAACAGTAAAAAAAACATTACTTCAAATATTTCTTTATTATAAATTACTTTTATTTATTTTTTAATTTTATAAATAATAGGTGATGCCTTCTTTCTTATTTCAAATTTTCGTTATTAAATTTTCAGTCAAGATTATTAATCTAATTAATAATGAATCAATCAATATATATGTAAATTTAAATTCTTATTAATATTAGAATTTATTTTTAAAGATTATTATGTCAATTGTACATTTTCTTCAGATAAAAATAGGTAAAGCCTACCTTGGCTTTAATATGAAATATTTTTTACACCAATGAAGAAAAGGAAGAGTCGAAAGTTTACATTTTGTAAGTGAAAATTGTATCCTAACTCAAATATTTTAACAACAATAGTAGAATAAACAAAGGCATCCTCCAAACTGTACAGCCATTTTTAAGGAAAAAGTGGGATATCTGATTATATTGGTTATAACAAGATGGAACTCTTTCTATAACTCCGTGAAATTAATAGCCTTATTAAGGAGAATGATCACAAATTTGATGAATCTTGCAATAAATACAATTACATAAATTTTAAGATAATGGCAAGTCGTTTATAGATGAATATAATATATAGGTTATGGAACCTGTTCCTAAGGCTCTTTCGATTTTTAGAGAGAGAGAGAGAGAAGAAAAAATGCATTTGGAAAATACTCCTACGATTATAATATTAAGAAAATGACTTTAAATAATTTCATTTTGTAAGCTACTTATTAATGCAGTGTAAGACAAAGACAAAGGGTATACAGTTGAAGTAGTTCACAAATTATATTTTAATAATATTTTATTTCAATTGAATATATATTGTCAGCAATAATTCACTCGCTATTTAAATCAGATTGACCCTCGCAAAACTAGAAGTCAGTGTTCCATATAAATATCAACAAGGTACCACAAGTAACTTATTTCCTGTTTGAGAAAAATATTAACAAAGAAAAGGCAAACTTGGTTCCTTTAAAAAACAACTCGTATAGATTATTTTCTAATAAAGATTTAAAAATCTAATGAATATTCCTTTGATGATGAACTTTCTTTTTTCAAAATAAAGATTATTCTTTTTTTAATAAATTCCCCAATAATATTTTATCATTATATATTATTATATAAAAAATATATTATAAATACATATTTAATTAATATTATTTTAAGCATAATTAATTTATATAATATATAAATAGGGAAAAAATATTTTTGTCCATAATATATAATTTTTAAGTAATGAGTAACCAGTTACTTTTTGATTAGCCAGTAACCGTAACGAGTAGAGATCTGCAAAGTTAGGCCCGGCCCGTACGGACTTTGGGCCGGGCTAGGGCCTAATTCTATTTTAAATAATCGGGTTCGGGCCGGGCCTAATATTTTGAAAAAAAATTTGGGCTGGGTCGGGTCGGACCTTGGAAATTTTTTTAAATATATCTAAATTTATCAATTTTATATTGAATTTTTTATTTAAAATAAAAATATTTGATTTTATTTATTGAAACTAAACGACACATAACATATGTCTTTTATTTTGAGTAATTATAAAAATTAATTTCTTTATTTAAATAAATTCGGGCCGGGAAGGTAAATTTTTTTTAAAAAAAATCGGGTTCGGGCCGGGCCTGCAAAACTTTTTAAAAAAATTTCGGGCAGGGCTTGAAAAATAGGCCCGATGCAGATTACCGGTAACACGTCTTTTTTGAAGTAATATTTACAGCACTAAATTTATGTCATAATTATAATATTAAATATAGATAAATGTTGCGCATTTAATCAGGTCGTTTTAAAAATCGACCCAAATAACCTGAGTACAGTTACAGTATAAAAATTAAAATTACCTTAAGTTTATAACCAAAAAATGATTCATTCTGTTGTAGGTTAGATAAATATAAAGATAGGGATAGGAAAATTTCCCGGGAAATAACGGAATTTTCCTTAATATAAATATAATATTTTATTTCAAAAATTATGATTTATAATTTAATTTATTATATAACAAATTTTTAATTTCCTCGTGAGTCTTTAAACTTATTTTTATTAGTGCAACTCTTCAAAGGTAAAATGTTAGACATTATGTTCTCATACATAATATTAATATATATTATAGAATTATTAATAATTAATAGTGTTGTAAACGAACGCGTTTTGAACTCGTTCATCTTTTATTTTTGATAAACTCTGAACGTGAACGCGTTCAAATTTAACGTTCGTTCGATTTAAAAACACATATTTTTATTTATTTTAAAAATTTAATATTGACCCGAATATTTTAAGAAAAAAGTTTTATATTTTATAATCAACTGTTTTTCATTTTTCACATTTCAATTTTTATAACACGCCATTATTAAAATTTATTAATTTGAATATTATTGTTTATATTTTAATTTAATAGATTAGCATAAGCATGGATATTATTATTTCATCATCATCTGATTCTGAAAATTCAAAAACAAATGAATAAATATTACCATGGCCCAAATATGATAAATATTTTACAGTAACATCCTATATTGAAAGAACTAATTCAATTTACCAAATGTAAAATGTGCCCAAAAAGTATTATATCAGTTACAATATCTTCAAGTTTTAATTTAAAACGACATTTGATTTTAATATTATTTATTTTATTTTATATAACATAACTAAGTAAAATCATTAAATTTGAAGAAATAAAGCATTTAGGCTATTTGATCCCAACAATAACGATAGTTATTTTAAAATTAAAAAAAATTAGTGGCCGAAAATATGGTCAATCATTGATAAACGCAGTATTAAACCTATCAGTATCACTATCAAATTTTACATATATTTTATTTTTTTTTTAAATTTGAACATACACTACCGGCCATATATGATTGCCAACCATGCATTTCTTAACATTTTTCTTAAATAAGACAAATCACACAATATGAGGTTTATCAAATTTATTTATAAGTTTTAATAATATTGCATAAAATTACAAAAAATAAAAGATAGCAATTAATTAAGATCAAATTTTGGTCTCATCAATATGACCACCTTTATTCTTAATAATTGCTGCACAAATTTTTGGTAATCTTTCGATGAGATTTTTTTAATATTCGGAAGTGATATTGTTCCATTCTCTCTGTAACACTTCCCAAAGGTGCGAATGAGAGGTTAGAAAGCTTTTTCGCGCTTGTCGATCAAGGTGATCCCATAAAAGTTCGATTGGATTGAGATCGGGAGACTGGGATGGCCAAACCCGAGAATACAGTGTTTTTGTATGTAGATTTTGTAAATAATCTTTGCATAGCCTGGATGTATGCTTTGTGTCATTATCTTGTTCAAATAAAAAGTTATTCCCGACCAAACGCTTTCCTGGTGAAATCAAATGGTCCTCAATGATTTGCCGGTATCCCTCCTTGTTAA
The DNA here is from genome assembly GCF_954871325.1 of Gordionus sp. m RMFG-2023. NCBI lineage: Eukaryota > Metazoa > Nematomorpha > Gordioida > Chordodea > Parachordodidae > Gordionus > Gordionus sp. m RMFG-2023. The sequence continues at coordinate 28,372,536 of NC_088776.1, forward strand.
GGATTCCTTTAATTTTGACAATGACCAAAGCTTTCCCACACCATAACAAACCCTCCCCCGAATTTGACTATAGGAATTATGCAGTGACCCTCATTCGCTCTCCAGCTGAGCGGAGTATATATTGCCTTCTTTTAGAACCGAAGATTTCGAATTTTGACTCATCACTCCATAAGACCTGGTACCAGTTGGCAGATGTCCAAAATTGATGTTTTCGTGCCCAGTCTAATAGCTTGAGTTTATTTTTTTGCTCAAGAGTGGCATTTGACCGCCACCCTACCGTAAGGTTCAAAACTCCTAAGGCGACTTTTCACAGTTAAGACACTAATAGGGTTTTACCGAGTCAGATTAATCTTTGCAGCTATCTATGAGGCGACAAGGCGTCAATTGTTTAATGATCCTTGCTATATACCTATCACCGCTTAAAGTCGTTTTGCGGAGTCTTCCAGGCCTCTGGATTCGATATTGTATTATTGTTGCGTAATCTTTTAAGTAGACTGTTCGTCGAGCTAGGGTTAATTCTCTGGCAATTCAGCGATTACTTTTACCACTTATGTGTAAATAAATTATTTTGCATTTAGTTGGAATAGAAATTTCTCTTCCTTTAATTATTTTGGTCGAATGTTCGTTAAAATTTATAAAGACTAAAAGTTTATTTAAACAATGATTTAAAACAAAAAAAAATCTAGGAATTTTTTTTTAAATAATTAAAAATGGGTATTAATAAGCAGATAATGTGATTAATGACTTTCTTCCAAAAAACAATGGGCAACTTAAAATTTTTGCTGAAAAAAACCCAATTTTACCAAATTGTTCATTTTTGACATCTTGTTTTCAAAGGCTAAAATTTCATAGAAACATTTATAGAAATTCCAAGTTTTTTTATTCTAAATATGTCTAGACAACTTAAATTAATGAATCAATTAGCTTTTACCCAAATAAGTTAAAAAAAATTTAAGTTATTACTTTTTTTATGTAAAAATGCAAAGTGGGCAATGGCCGGTAGTCAATATATGAAGATAAATATATTCTTTCTGCAATTATACATCTAGTATTCAAGCTTCAATGGCCATAGATAAAACTTCCACAGAACGAACCTAAAAAAATAAACTTATAGGGTTATTGAAAAAAATCATATATGCAAGAACTGTTAATTTCGAGATATCCTTTTTTTCGAGAAAGTAGAGAATGTATTGGAGGAGGATAACTTATCTCAATTTTTTGAAGCAAAGGACAAAACAATAAATGTTTTTAATGAATTCCCCAAGTTAAAAGAGTTGTTTATTAAGTATAATACCGTAATCCCCTCATCTGCCACTGTAGAGCGCGTTTTATAGCTAATGCCGTATTAGCTGTGAAGTGTTCCTGTCTATCCGATGAAAATTTTGAAAAACAATTGTTATTAAAAATTAATAAGAAAATTTTTTTACAAATAAAAATATATTTTTATTCCCTATATTATATTATATTTATAAATTATCAAAATAAAACTATATTTTTTATCATATATTGTAATAAAAAATGTAAGACATTTATTTATAAATTTTTTTAAAAAAAAATTCATCATAAATTTTCAAACGAACGTGAACTCGTTCCTTTTTTTTGAAAGTTAAACGTGTTCGATTTTATTAGAAACAGCACTAATATTTAATGATATATTTAGATTTGATATATAAGGATCAATTTAGTGATGTTTAATTTAAATTAATAATTGCAATATTTTACTGCTTCGGAAAACTTCCAACATCCATTTTATTAAAGATAAAGTTAATAACAAAAAAGAGTATATCAATATGCAAATATTGTCAATTGACATATAATTTCCCAAATTCAACATTAGATGTCTCAGCATATCAAAAAATGTCAAAGGTATATTAACAGTTACAATTTAAATAAGTTGATAATAATAATTCTACTGAACAGAATATTGTAATATGTATACCAGATTCCAGTAATTCTAATAAAATAATATCCCAAAAAAACACAAATAAAAGTATTCTAGATACGTTTAAAGAAAATACCAATATAATAATGTATCAGGCACATCTTAAATTAAATCATTTTTTGACACTGTAACTTAACAAAATCAAACACAACTTTACAGTGCGTTGGCATTAGCTACTATTTTTATGTCGAATTGCCCTTTTCATTTTGTTAAAAATAAATATTTTATCAATTTTAAAATTAATGCGCATAGCCTATAAAATTCAATCAATTAGAAAAACATTATTAGATTTTGAATATAATAAAGTGACAAATATTATCAACAACAAATTCGATACCTTAAAAGATTTTATTCTCATTAGCGATGGCTGAGCAAACAGTAGGGAAGAACCCATTTTATTTAAATTTATTGACACAGTATCTAGTGTTCACACTGGTGAGTATGTAGCATCTGAGCGGATAAAGGCAATTGAAGAAATTGGTAGTAAAAAATTTATTTACTAGTAACTAATAATGCAAAGAATATAAAAAAGGAATTTTCCCGAGGAAACTTCCACTGAAAATTTACATCTCTAGAAATAAATAGACAAAGTATTTTTTGCCATTTTTTTCAATTTTTGGAATAAAATTTGAACAGCGGGTATCCCCGAATAATGTCACCTTTGGACGCCCTTTGAGTCCAATGCGAGCAAAAATGACGAGATAAATTAATTTATTAAAATTGTATCTGGTTGTTTCTCAGCTTACGTGAAGTTTTTCGACTATGACAATTATTCATTCCTTCTTCATGTAAATCAAGAATTTTCTCATGAGTAATTGGATCTATTAGAATTCCGTGGGGTATTTGAAATTAAAATTCAAAAATAATTGTGAAAAACTAAAGTTTAACTATTTTGCAGTTGTTAAAAAGCAGATGAGGAATTCCATGGGGCATTTGAAATTAAAAATAATTGTGAAATACTAAAATCTAAACGTGTTCTTGCATATATTAAAAAACTCTACTAAAATAAGTTATGTTATGACATCTAAAAAAATCTACTAGCATAAGGAATGTTATGACCATTTAAAAAAATATACTAACAAAATATATGTTAAGACAATTTTAAAAAAATCTACTAACATACGGTATGTCATGACCATTTAAAAATTGACTAAAACTCGTAATTAAAACGGCAATATTTTTCCATTAAAGCTATTGTCTATAGAAATTAATGATCCAAAATAAGTTGTAAAATCATTGGAATCTTGAAACTAACCTTAAATTGCCGTATTAAAATTACAAAATAAATTTTTCTCGCAAACATTGGTATAATATAAAATGTAAAACCGACGCTATTTTTGAATTTGGATAGTATATTATAGCATCAAAATATTCATAATAATCAATTTAATGCTATTAAAAGTAGCGCACTACGATACTTTTATAGAAAAAATTAGCTAATTAACACGCTGTGCCGATATAAATATAGGATCATCACTGATATTTTACGTTTTCGAAAAATATCAGCCCGATTCGATAAAACACTTCAGATCTGATATTTTTTATTGTTTTTGGTTATTTTATGATTGTATATATTGGTATAATTTTTATTATTTTATAAATAATTTCATTAATATAATAAGGGAGAAAAATATAATTTATTTGTTGTAATGTTTAAAAAAAATAGTTAATAAATTTTTTATACTTTATATATAAATTTTAAAGGCTCAAAAAATTCAAATTTCAATTTTGGGTCATTTTAGTGATTCATATCGTGGTTATATTCACTTTATATTTTATAATTCACATTTATTTTATGGGTTTTCAATGCCGGTTTATATATATAATTTTAGAAAAGTTATTAGTCCTAATAAATTTATGCTTAATATTTTTAAATAACAATAATATTTCTTAAAAAATTTTATTATCCCCCCCCAGACCAAATTCTTGCGTACGATTCATTTTAATCCTATTTTTTTGGTATTTCTAAGCCCAAGTGGTCCCGATTAAAAAATTTCAACCCTAAGCTGAGTTGCATGCAGGATATAGAAAATGCCATGTTTTTATTTTTTATTTGAACTATTTGGAATAACATTATTCACCTGGACCCCGAGTCTATGCTTGGGGTTCGTGCTCAGAGCTGGTTTGGTCGATTTTTTAGACCCAAACCCCGGGTCTTTTTACACAACCAACCAATTAACAACACTACCTTTAGCTACCTCATTGTTGAAAGTGCTAGGGAATAAATGTACTTTGACCCACGTAAAAAACGAGATGCTTAATTTGGAAAAACACATAATACATACCATGATTCTATATTTTGCCCAAAGAAAAAAATTAATGTTTGGAAAGAGAAAAAAATGATCTAAATACATGTGCTTACAATGCTGCTTATTTAATGGACCCCCAATATCAAGGGAGAATCTTATTAGTACTGAATTTGATGAAGCATGTGATATAATGCAAGAATTAGGTATTTTACAAGGTGGTGATAATCAAAATATTATAATAAATTTCAGAAGTAAAAGCGGCATATTTAATAGTCAAAATATGTGGAAAGTAGTAACTTATGTAAGAAACAATCAGGTTTCGGCCTTAAGTTAGGGGAAGGAACTTTGCCTACCTTACCTATTAAGAGAAGTAGCTATATTTTACAAACATTTCCTAGTGCGAATTCTTCTTCAGAAAGAAATTGGTCGGTTTAAGGCAATATTCATACGAAAAACAGAAATCGATTGAACTTCTACAACAGGAAAATTGGCAAGAGTATATCATAACTTAAGAATAGAGATTTAAATTTCCCGGTAAAATTGGTTCAGGAGAAATTTCCCAGGAAAATTGGGGAAAAGGGGAAAATTAAAAATAACCCCAAAATATACTTTAAACCTTTCAATTTTTTATTGTATTACTTTATTAAATTTGTGGAACTAAGGGAAAATAAAATAATTAAACAATAAAGCAAAAATATACTATAAACATTTCATTTTTTTGAATAACTTTTATTTACAATAAGCATGTATTATAAATTACATTTAAAATTCATGGGATGCTAAAGAAATAGAATTAACAACTTCATGGGATGTAATTGAAATATCATCATTATCATCATCACTTTATATGATAAATCGATCCCGAACATGTATTTGTGTGATCCTTATCCTTTAATGTTTGTTATGCCTGATTGATATTAATTTCCAACTCTTACATTCTTTATTCTATTTCTCGTTTTTTGAATGAATTTTTCCAGTGGTCAAAAGGCATCTTACTGCCACTTGACAAAGAGGTTGATTTGTACACAACCTTTTCCACCATATGAGTGGTTTGGTATGGATCGAGCTCTCCCATATGCCAGCTTCTCTATAGAAACCTTGTTTTGTTATGGATAATTCTGCTAAATTATTCATAATTTTTCCAATATCGCAATTAATTTGGCCTGAATATTTATTAAATTTAAAGCTACTGTTAATTCGCGGTTTGTTAATTTCACACCATATCTCTAGGATCCAGAAGATTTGTTGATTAATGATATTCTCGGCAACAAAATTTCTTTCGCTTATTAATAATCTTAATACTTCTCAAATCATTTTCATTAAAAATAAGAGTTGATAAATTAAGTTTATCTTTTATATCCCAAAATATTTCTGGTACGTCAGATAATACAACCGAATACTCCTAATTTTAATAGGGCCCTCCAATTCTACAATTATTTTTGTTATAAATAAATTCCAAAAAAGTCAGTATAGATTCTAATTTATCCCGGTATCCTTCTTTATCCAATATAATTCGCCTCCTTTATTTGTCTATAAATCAATTTGAAATTGCAATTTCTTACAAAACTTCCTTATTTTTCAAAACACTTTGCAACATTATAACAAAATTTTAAGGAAGATATATATCCTTTCTTTCTATAAAATTTGCCAATAAAATACCATTAAATTTTATGATCAATATTTAATAAGCAGATTCAAGCCATGTGTGGCACATCCAAAGCATTCAATTAAAGACTCACGAAGAAAATAAAAATTATTTTAAAATTTATGATATAAAGTAAATTATAAATCATAATTTTTGAAATAAAATATTATATTTTATAAAATATAAATCATAATTTTTGAAATTAAATGATATATTTATATTATGGGAAAATTCGGAATATTTCCCTACCTTTACATCTCTACTTAGGAATGATTAAAAATATTAAAGAAAATAATAATATTGAAAATAAATCAGAATAAGCCTCTGCAACGGAGGGCGAAACATCTATTGAATGAATTAAAATATTATAAAATTACATAGATTCATTATATAAAATAAATTTAATAATGGCGTAAAAAATATTTATTTGAATATGACCATATTGGACCGGTGAAATATCAGTCAATTAACCGAATCGAATTTGACCGGTCAAATGCACAACCCTGATAAAATCAACTTTCACATAAACTCATCTAGTTCGGAAATATTATATATATTGCTTAGATTCAAATTTATTTAATATTAAGGATCGGGCTACACATGGATATAATCTGTTTAATTAAAAAATTCTTAGTCCCTTTTTTGAAAAAAACAAAATCAAGGCCAATCATGCGTCCTTTATTTTATTTTGAATGCCCTAAATTATATTATGAATTTTATCTAATATTTTATTATCGCTGGCATTCGGGTGATAACTGTATCTCGTAAAAAATTGACCATAAATCAAATTCATATTTAAAATTATATTTATAATAGCACTGAATAGTTAAAAGTTTATATAAATATTGCATGTAAATAAAATTAAAACCTTGTTGAATTTATAATTCTGTAATGTTTCTGGTAGGAAAAAGTAAACCAAGAATAAATTTAGGATAGAAAGAAACAGTGATAGATAAGCCACCATATCATATGAATAATGACTCAAGGAGACGACTTCATTCGATTTTAAATAACGTGATGCCATAATTCCGCCTATTAAAGGTCCCACAATAAAACCCATAGAGAATGCGGCTCCAATCAAAGCCTAATATATCATATTTTATATACCATTTATATACTTGATAACAAATTATAAAAATTACGATAGTATTGAGAACATTAGAATCATATACAAGTAGGGCCCTGCATGGGCTATTCGAAGCCTGGCCCGACCCCGAATACTGAATCTTTTTCTCGGGCTGTAAGGGATAGCTTGACCAAAGGCCCAAAGAGTTTTTACAGTAATGTTGTATCCGATAAATTTTTGTTATTGAACGATATCAAATTTAAATTGTTTATTAGATTAAATTTAAAATAAATATTATTTTATTTCCATACAAATTTTTACAACTTATAAAATAAAGTATTTTTATTGTTTAAAAAAGATTATGGCAATATGCACTTATAGAAAAATAATTTTACTATATACAACGTTTCGATAAAATCTTAGTTATCTTTTTCATGGAAATAATATATTAATAAGATGAAAATTTAGATAAAAGAGAAGGAATTTTTCCGAGTTAAAATGATTTTAAAAAAGAACCTTAATAATATTTTAGCACAGAGTAATTTTTAATAATTAACTAAATAATAAAAAATTATCTATTAAATACAACACCACCATTTCTTCCAGCGCACCAGTTTAACGCTTATTCAGTGTAGCTAACAGTGTCTCCTTGATAAAATATTTAAAAATGCTTTATTGTTAAAATGTATTGATGTCAATTTGTAAATATTTGATATAGCTCCATCGATTCTTCTCCTTCGCGTAGCAAAGCTCAACGCTTTTTTAAAAAATTAGAGACGAATTCGCGAAAAAACTGATCAGCCCAAGGTATCTCTCACAGCAAAGGTTTACTACCACGCTTATTCGCTCTAATAGCGACTAATTTTATTTCTTCCATCAAATAATCATTCATACCTCCTTATACTTTATTTTCTTCCCTTTCCTGATTTCTCTCTTATTTTTCCTCTTAAGACATTGTCCTAGTTTTTGTATAATTTATTACGTTTTTGTTCAATTTATTACTAAGTTTTCTTTATTGTAAAAAGTTATATTTTTTTATTTATTATTTTTGATTGGTAGACAAAGCATAATCATAAAAAATAAATAAGGATTATTATTTTTTTTGTGATTTATCATTTTCTTCGTTTTTTTATCATTCTTCGATTTTGGTTAATTCTATTTTTTTTTGATGCAAATTCTTAATATTCTATAAACAAATTCTTAATTTCAATGTATAAAGATTTCTTAATTTTTCGGTAGTGTAATACAAAATTAATAAAAATAAACGACTTAGTCGAAAACTGAGTCTAAGTTTTGGGTCTAAAAAATCGACCCAAACTGACTTGAGTTATGAACTCAAGTCGTGAACTCAAATCAACTCAAGTCGTGAACTCAAGTCCTAACAGTTAATAAAGTCTACAGACCTCAACAATAACAACAATAAATTGGTATAAATAAGAGGAACGTTTCATTACGGAGAATATAAACCCACGACATCAGAAAATCGATTGAAAAAACTAGGTTTACTTAATATTGGTAGAAATTTAATCCTCAATTACCAAACAAATTATTGATAAATTGGCGCAATCGCAAAGAACATTAAATTTCAATTTATGAACGATATTTTTATTAACTTTTTAAATGATCATATAATGATTAATTCTATATTTAATTGTGATTTATATATAGCTATATATTTTTTCTATTATATTCACTCTTAAATATTTTGTATTTTCCAATATTTAATTATTTGTATTCTAAATTGTCATTTTGGTTCTAATAAATTTTTAATGTTCCAAAAAAACAAATTCAATAGAAAAAAAAAATTATCCCCTTCCATCCCAGTAGAACCTGTCTACGTGCCTTATTAGATGAATAAACATAAAATAAATTTTATCTCATGAAAAAGAAAAAAATGATAGATAGTCTAGTTTTTATGATTATTATTATGCATCTAAATTCATTATGCAAGAGATATAATATATTATAATCACCATAATTTTTCCTCTGTCTTTTGGTTCAGAGCAATCTGTTGCTATTGTAGTTAAAATAGATATGTTCGATTTACAAAGTCCCCCAATAATACGCGAGAGCATAAAGGTTGAGAAACAAATTGATTGGGACCACAGGTAATATGAAGTACTTATTCCTAACTTTATAAAATTATAAATAAGGATTGTATGGATTAATTTTAATATAAATTAATACATTTCATTAAATTTTGTATTGTAATCAGGGTGTTAGTTTATTTTATAAAGGTTTTATTCCATTTCGGTTTTTTTTGAAAATTCATGGTTAGGTTAATAATTTATAACGGTTCTTTTGGGTTTGTTCCGGATTTTATAAATTTGATTTTAAAGAAAGATTAATCGTAAACCATATATATAAATCTTAGAGAAAAATCTTTTTAATTTATATTTTTAAAATTTCTTATTTAATTTAACCATGATAATCTAATAGATATTATTAAACTTAAGACAAATTAATTTTTTTTATTTCATAAATATCTAAGATAAAATCAAACATGTGCAAATACAAATGGGGAATAAAATAAAGCATAAAGATAATGAAATTTATACAATTTATGTTTAAAAATAGAATTTTAACGGATAACAAAATATTTCAGGATTTAATTTAGTTCTCTGCGCAGAGAGTATAAACTTAAGATTGGGAAATGCTCACCTGTGGAACTGCTAGCATAGTTATAGCTAACTTATAAAGTTCTGGCATACTATTCTTTACATTTTTCTAATAATTTAAAAGATTGTATCTTTTTCTAACTCTATATTATCAAATGATCGAATTAAATATTCTATTTATATAAATATATTATAATTTTCTATGCCCTGAGAATTATTCTTAATAATACTTTCATGCGACTTTAATAAATCTTCAAAATCATCATCTAAATTATCTTTTGAATGTGAACACATAGGCATAGTATCAGAATTTCAATATTCGGGATCTGATTATCCAAGTTTTAGAAAGATGTTTTTTAGCGATCTCTTTTTCTTCAAATGTTAAAAATACATTATATCTTGGGTCGGGATATATAGCTGAGCAAAATACTTTATTTTTTAAATTTATTTCTCGTGCCTTTATCGTAACTAAAAGTCTTGCAAATGGAGTGTCTACTTTGCACAGGAATCGCCCATTGTCAATTGTTCACTTTGTATATATTTGGCAAAATATAAGCTGGATATAAAGCTTTTAATATATCGCTAATCATTTATTTTCTGACTAACATTTTTGGCGATCATTGCTTTGGAGCGATATTTCTTGGCAAAAGTTTTTTTTAACTCTAATCTCTCCGGCATTAAATAGATTGAGTTACATTTTGTGCAACAAACAATCTATTAGTGGTTTTTTCAAATTTAATTTGGACAGAATAGCCATTTGTCTGATTTCTTATTTTTTTGCATATGTTTCTTGCTTTATTTATAATGACATTCATTTGAATTTTTAATGCAATTATTAATTGAAATGTGTGTGAGGGACTGGTTAAATACCAGATTTATATTTTCAATATTAAAAGGTTCTTTATTAGTTTGTTAAAAAGTCGAGTTCACCCGACTCTGACTCAGAGTCTGAGTCGTTAGTCGACTCACTGAAGTCGTGAACTCGAGTCGAGAACTCAAGTCGACTCGAATCGTGAACTCAAGTCGAGTCCATCGTGAACTCAAGTCAACTCAAGTCGACTCGAATCGTGAACTCCAGCCAACTCGAGTCATAAACTCAAGTCGACTTGAGTGAACATGAGTTTTCCACTTGAGTCGTGTACTTAAGCCGACTAGAGGACGAATATTTCGAATAAGTTTTGTATAATATTATTTTTGTTACAATTAATTTGTGGTTTTCATGCAAAAATTTTAGGCAAAATTTGAATTGATAAGAATTTAAAATCTTCTTTTTTAATTAATTTTTTTGTGAATTATTAATCTTTTAGTTGAAATCTTTTATGGGTTTATTTTTATCATTTTGGTAAAATTATCTTTTTTTTAGTATATTAAAAGAACTAGTTTAAAAAATTTATAAATATTTATATTAAATTTTTATGTTATTTTACATGATCGTCTTATAATATTTTAATGTGATAATTGTCATGATATTTTTTAACATTTTTGAAATTTTTGGTACAAAAGGGTAAAAATATAATTTATATTATAAATATGTTAAATTATAAATTCAATGATGATGTTCCTTTGTAAAAATGACAAATATCATAATCTGTATTTTAAAACATATTAGTTTATTTTTGACGCTAATGGGTAAAAATATAGATTGTAAATATGTTAAATTAAAATTTCAGTGAAGATTTCCCCTAGATAAGTGACAATTGTCATAATCGTTATTTTTAAAGTTTTTTGAATTTTTTTAAAGCAAATGGGTAAAAATATATATTGTAAACATGTTAAATTAAAATTTCAAAGATGTACCATAGAAAGTGACAATCGTCATAATCGTTATTTTTGAACTTTTTAAAGTAAATAGGTAAAAACATATATTGTAAATTAAAATTTAAGTAAAGATACCATAGAAAAGTGACAATTGTCATATCATAATCGTTATTTTTAAAGATTTTTGAATTTTTTAACGTAAATACGTAAAAATATAGTATGTAAATAAATATGTTAAATTAAAATTTCAGTGAAGGTACAATAGGTCATAATCGTCATTTCTAAAGTTTTTTGAAATTTTTTGACGCACATAGGTAAAAATATAGATGTAAATACGTTTAATTAAAAACTCAGTGAAGATGTACCATAGATTATAATCTTCATTTTTAAAGTTTTTTGAATATTTTGACGAAAATAGGTAAAAATATATAGTGTAAATATGTTAAATTGATATTTCAGTGAAGATGTACCTTAGATAAGTGACGATTATCATAATCGTTATTTCTAAAGTTGTTTGAAATTTTTTGACGCAAATAGGTAATAATATGTACAGACATCCTATAAATTTTATTTTAAGATATCGAATTCTATAAACATGATTTATCCACAAAAACCGGGGCAAATTGCCTTTTTATTACCCCGTCATCGGGAAAGAAATAAATATATAAAATTACTATGATAATATCTAATCCTAATATAGAAATTATTTTTTTTGTCTATTTTCATCAGACAATCTTGTTTAAATTGCGGCTAAACATTATACAACCTAGATTATTTTCTGCTAATACAATATTTTTTATACCTTATTTTTATATTTATTTCTTCATAAACGTATTAAATATAGCTAATAAAATTTTTCTAAGTTATTTAGAACTCAAAAACTATTTTCTTACTAAAAGTTAAAATATTATAATAAATTTCAGAAATTTAAAGAAGATTATTATTTAACTTAATAAATTCCTGTTATCCTATAATATATCTTAGTCTGAAATGCAATTTTCAGGAATTCTTTTTTATGAAAATATTTTGTAAAGTAAAAATAATAAAAGGGAGGCGTTTTTATACTTGGGTAACAACAGCTCCACCAGGAAAGTATAAAATTATTGAAATATTTCTGACAAGAATTACAAATATGATTATTATATTTACTACCACTAACGAATAAAATTATATCTATCAATTATATAATTTATTTTTCTCGCATATATTCATTATTGATATATGCAAAAATAAAAAAAATTTCATTTTATTAATATTCTACTATAAATAATAAAATATAATTATAAAGAGTTATAAATTTGCAACTTAGACATTTTAATAAAATTATAGAAATAATAAATATATCCACTCCCCACATGTCATAATTACCTTTTTCCTGGCATAGACAGACACCATCTGAGTTTATTGGGGGGGGGGGGGGGGGATCTAACATGGTCGCTATATAATTGCTGAATGTACTCATGTAGTTTTTATATATTGCATATTTTATCAACATTTTTTACTTGCCGCATTTTTAATATCACAATCATGATTTTTGCAATCTAAAATTTTCTTCATCTTTGCCATAAATAAAACTCCGGTTCCAATCCAAAGTTATTTTATGAAATGCAATGTTTTTATCAGAGACCTGCAGGCCCGGCCCTATACCCGGCCCGGGCAGGGCCGTATTTTAAATATACCCGGGCCGGGCCTAAAAAAATTTTTTTTAAACATATCCGGGCCGGGCCTAAAAAAATTTTTTTAAATATATCCAGGCCGGGCCGGGCTTAAGATTGTTAAACCCGGGCCGGGCCTTAATATTTTTTATAAAAATTTTTACATTATGAGTTAATGGTTATAAGATTATATTATATTATAGTTATGATTAATATAATGGTTTTTATATCTCAAAAAAGTTCAAAATTGTATATTCATTGAATATTATATAGACTTAAAATAAAAGGTTATTTATTTGATATAAAATAATCAAAAGAAAAAATAGAAGGTGCCAGCTAGGCGCAAAATCAACTTAAAATAAGAAATAAATAATATAAGCCTTCTTGCTAAATTTAGTGGTACTTTGGTATAAAAAAATAAGCTTATTATATTTTTTTTAATGTAATAAATTTTAAATAAGATTAGAGAGAGAGAAGGAGGGATTGGTTATTTATTTTTTAAAATAATAATTATAAAAAATATTAAATAATTAATAAATAAAATAGCAAAATATGAATGATATACTTTATTTTAATTTAAATTTAAACATTTTTATTAGTAATCTTCTTGTATATTGTATTGTGTTATAAAGTTATTATATATTTACAAAATAAATTTTAATATTGAAAAGGCTAAATTTATTTTTAAAAATATAAACTGTAAAAAGAATATTAATAAATTCTTAGATTTTTTTTTTGTCTGTCTCATTGGTTACTTTCTATAAATTGTAGCAAATATGATATTAAAAAATAATGGCATATAATAGATTTTTTCTAATATAATTGATAAAGGTAAATATAAAAATTAAATCTATATTAATCTTTTAGGTCTTAAAAAATTTAAAAACCTAAACTAAATCAAAAGACACCGGATTATAATAAGGGAAAGCCTAAAATCTTTAAGCTCATATTTTTAAAATGTAATAATTTTTAAATAACAATGGGATAGAAAGAGACGGAGGAGGCTTTGATTATTTATTTTCTAAAAAAATTTTAAAAAATATTCTAATTTAAATAATAAAAACGCAATTCGCAAAATATTATGATAATTTGTTATAATTTAAATTTAAACATTTTTCATTTCTTATTTTAGTAATAATCTAGTATAAATTCTTTGGAATTTATTTTTGTATATAACTAAGACCAGGCAAATTTATAATATTTTATGTCAAATAAAAATAAGATGAACATCGTCATGTAAGTGTAAAAGTAATTTATGACTTTTTTTATAAAACAATATTTATCTGCAGCACTTCTACCATTCTGTTATTAAGATTAATTTGTAGTTAATGGAATCATATTGGGATAAATTTCAAATTAACCTATTCTTTGCTAATTTTGGTTTAAATTTTCTTTCTTTTTGCTAACTTTAAATGTTATTTCTTTAGATAGCGTAGTCACCAAAGTTTCAAAAGTTAAGCATTAAATCTAAAAAACCTTTTTAACACATATTTATTCATAGATATTCATCTCTAATAGTTCTACTCAAGCCTATTTAATTATTTTTCTTTTAGAACTATACTTATATACCATAATTTAGAATATTAATTGTTACTTAATGTCGATTAACACCAAAATTAATAATGTGAATGTTGACAAAATGCCAAAAATATATTAATATAATGGACAATTTCGAAATTTATTTATGTACTCGGATCAAGAAAAGTTTTATATCTTAATGGATGAATAAAGTATGTTATTATGAATGAGGAGGTATGTATATTTTTCCATTGAAATGTTCTCATAACGTAGATATATTTAATTTTTTTTTAAATTTCATTATGATCATTCTATCATCTCAACCTCGCCTATAGTGTTGGATTACAGAAAGTGTCTGTCTATGCCTGGAAAGTAATTAATGACATGTGGGGAGTTATATATTTATTATTTCTATAATTTTATTTAAATGTATAAGTTGCAAATTTATAACTTTTTTTAAAATATTTTATTATTTATAGTAAAATATTAATAATGTATTATATATCACGAAAATATATTCAAATATATCTATTAATTATATAATTTATTTATCATCGCATATATTCATTTGATATATGGATTAATAAAGAATAAATAAATATAACAATAAACTGATTAACCATAATTCTGTCTTCTATATTTTCATCAAATTATATTATTCTTTTATGCAATTGGCTATTTTTGTTTTATGCTTTTTTTAATTTTAATAGTTCTTTTGTCTTCTATTAGAGTAAACATGGCCTCATGATGATGCCATTTAGAAAATTTAAAATTTTATGTTGACAGCAAACCAAAAAATTTATGTATAAAATATAATAAGATATTTGCAAAATTAATAATTTAATAAGATTTTATTCGTTAGTGGTTAGTAAATATAATATATCATATTTAATACGTTTATGAAGAAATAAATATAAAAATAAGGTATAAAAAATATTGTATTAGCAGAAAATAATCTAGGTTGTATATGAGTGTAGGAGATTTAATTTATATCACATATTAATATAGAAAAAGTGTTTAGCCGCAATTTAAAGATTGTCTAATGAAAATAGACAAAAAAATAATTTCTATATTAGAATTATTTCTTTCTTTCCCTATGACAGGGTAATAAAATGCCAATTTGCCCCTGTTTTGGGGGATAAATCATGCTTATAGATTCCAAATCTTAAAATAAAATTTATATGACTGGTAATTTCCACTGATATTTAATTTAACATATTACAGTATATATTTTTACCTATTTACTTTAAAGAAACTTTAAAAATAACGATTATGACAATTGCTTATCTAAGGTACATATTAACTGAAATTTTAATTTAAGTTATTTAGAATCTATATTATAACCTATTTGCTTCAAAAAATTTTAAGCAACTTTAAAAATATCGATTATGACACTTGTCACTTATCTAGGGTACATCTTCACTGAAATTTTAATTTAACATATTTACAATCTATATTTTTACCTATTTGCGTCAAAAAAATTCATAAAACTTTAAAAAGAACGATTATGACAATTGTCACATATCTACTTTACATCTTTACTCAATTTTTAATTAAACGTATTTACAATACTTATGTGTGTCAAAAAATTTCAAAATTTTTTATAAATAATGATTATGACAATTGTCACTTATCTATGGTACATCTTCACTGAATTTTTAATTAAATGTATTTATAATCTATATTTTTGCCTATGTGCTGCAAAAAACTTTAGAAATGACGATTATTACAATTGTCACATATCTATTTTACATCTTCACATAATTTTTAATTAAACTTATTTACAATAAATATTTTTACCTATGTGTGTCAAAAACTGTGGAAATAACGATATCTATCACTAAAATTTTAATTTAACATATTTACAATCTATATTTTTACCTATTTGCGTCAAAAAAATTCAAAAAACTTTAGTAATAACGATTATGACAATTTTCACTTATCTAGGGTACATCTTCACTGAAATTTTAATTTAACATATTTACACTATATATTTTTTACCTATTTCCGTCAAAAAAATTCAAAAAACTTTAAAAATAACGATTATGACAATTGTCACATATCTATGGTATAACTTCACTGAATTTTTACTTAAACGTATTTACAATCTATATTTTTATCTATATGCGTCAAAACAATTCAAAAAACTTTAGAAATAACGATTATGACAATTGTCACTTATCTAGGGTACATCTTCACTGAAATTTTTATTTAACATATTTACAATTTATATTTTTACCAATTAGCGTCAAAAATAAACTTATATGTTTAAAAATACAAATTATGATAATTGTCATTTTTAGAAAGGAACATCACCATTGAATTGAATTTATAATTTAACATCTTTATAATATAAATTATATTTTTATCATTTTTTGTCAAAGATTTCATAAATGTTAAAAAATAACATGACAATTATCACAAAGACGATCATGTAAAATAACTTATAAAAGTTTAATATAAATATTTAAAAATATATTATTTAAACTAGTTCTTATATACTAAATAATAGATAATTTTACAAAAATGATAAAAATAAACCTATAAATAAAAGATTTCAACTTAAAAATTGTTTATTTATAATAAAATTTACAAAAGAATTAATAAAAAAAAGTTTATTAACAAAAAAGAAAAAATCATTTAAAATTCAAATCAAATCAAATTTTGCTTAAAATTTGGGCGTGAAAATAACTAATTAATTGTAACAAAAATGATATTACTTAACTTACATTGAGCCTATTTTTTTATTAAAAGATATCAAATAAATACTCATTATTTTCATAATATAATATAAAAAATATTAAATTATATCATTTCTTTATAATATATTAAATATTTAAATATAAATAAAATAAATTATTTTACTAAAAATAAATAAATAATAATTAATGCTTGTAATTCCTATTCACGACCGACTCAAGTTGGAAGTCTAAATTAAAATAAATAAATAATTGTATTGTTAATTAATAATAAAAAAAACTAATTTGAAATCACGACTCGAGTTTATAACTCAAGTCAGTTTGGGTCGATTTTTAGACCCAAAACTTACTTAGACTCAGTTTTCGACTAAGTCGACTTGACTCAGTCGTTTAACAACACTATTCTTTATTTTCATCATCAATATATCATTGTTATTATTTAAATTATCATTATCTATATCATCATTATTTAAATAATCGTTAAGGTTATCATCTTCATCATCGTAATGTATTAATAGCTTATTTAATTTAATCATATTTGCTACATTATCGGTGTTTATCGTGTAAATTTGCTCAATTCTTATTCCATTTTCTTTTAAAACATCTAGAATAATTTTTTTTTAGAAATTTTGATGTGTGTCGTTTTTTTATCTCTTTGAGTTCTTAATTTTATTTTCCATTATTTATAAATTGAATATTGGTCCCCAATATGGAACTATCATATTTAGTTGCTATAAATTTTAAAGAAATAAGTTTTTGATATATTTCTTTTTTATATTTTGCGAAAAAACAAACGCCATTTTTTTATTATTATTACGTATATTTCCCGAATTGAGAGTAAAATTTCCATCTAATTCCTATAATTATTGAGCCTATAATAGAAATGCTTTGTCGTCAATTGATTTTATTGGTCTTCCGTGAACTGTTATTAACTCGGTGCACGAGTTAAAGTTTCTTTATTGATATTAATTTGTATTGTAGTTTCTGGGCTTAAAAGCATTTTGGATTGTATTATACTAATTTGCATTTTTCTTTATTTAAGTTTTTTTAATAGTTAAATTTTCTTTGTTTTTTTAATAATTTGAATTCCCTATCGTGGAATACAGAAAATAAAATTATTTATAATATCTTATTTAAATTAGGATCGCACAGGATTACTTTTCCCGAACCATTTAATAGATACTGATATACTATAGATGATGAATAGATTCAAATTTTTTATTACATAAATAGAATAAATAAAAAGCTTAATAGAAACAATTTTACATTCATTTTTATTTTTAAATTATAATATGGTTTTATTTAATCTTTTTAAAAAAAATTGGATCATAGAATTTAAATGACAATAAATAAAATAGTCAGCAATATTTTTAATGATCAATATAATTAATAATCATATAGTTTTTTTTTAAAATTCAGAATAAGTGATTATAAATTATTTATTATTAAAATAATTAGTTAGCATTTACCATTATTCATATATGCAAAATAGAAAATATGATTAAAGAATTGCATTTGTAATGAATATACTTCTAAATCTTTTTTTTTAAATAAAAAATCATACCATTAATCTTCAGTTTAAATAAGTTAACTAACATTGTAATTATTTTTATACTATTATTTATTTGTGCGTTTTATATTAAACAGACTTAGAGTTAAAATTAATAGCAAGTTTTACATTTTGATGTTAAACTAAATATAAATACCTTAAATTACCCATAAACTAAGACAAACTTTTTTTGAATATATTTATTAATAAGAAATTATTATAAAATAGTATTATATTAAAAGTGGTCAGTATACTTGATTTTTATTATTAATGGTAAAATTATATGATTTTCCCCTAAATTATTAGCAACTCATTAATAACTAATATTATATATAAAAGAATAAATTTGTTAATTTAGCCAAGAATAGTTTTGTGTGATTTTAAGATTTTATCTTATCTAATTAACGGTAATTTGCCTAATCTCTATTAAATTGAGCATTTAAAGTAAAAATAATAAACTTAGTATTGATTGATATGTAAATAATATAAAATAAAATTTAATTTGAAAAGAAATCACGAATTTTGAAATTGCCCATAAGGATAAAATTAATTATTTTTTAAAACCGTTTTAAAATATTTATAACAGTTCGGTTCGCTCTTTTTGTATTTTCTTTATAACGGTTCGGTTATGGTTCAGTTATAACGGTTAATTCCAGTTGGGCGATTCGGTTCCCCCTGAAATGTGCTTAAAGCAAATATAGATTTGAAACATGATAATGTGTATAACTACTATCATTTTTCACTCTCAGTTTTTTCTCGAAAATCAATTATCAAAATTAGCAATAAACAAATTTATATAAATATTCATTATAACCATTAATGCCTGATTTACTTCTTTTTATTTTATGCAAGTTGATTCTAACGATATATATGTTAAGTTATTTATAAAATACATTTTAATAGAAAAGATATTTTACAATCCGCAAATATTGTTTAGCAACATGTAAATGATCCTTACCTCCGACAGGTATTTATTATTTTTTTACTATTTATTACAGAATAAATTTTAGATAAATTAGATTCTTTATATTTGAATATAAAAGTTTTCTCATTAAATACAGAATACAATATGACAATAGATTATACATTTGTTATGTTAACAATTGCAAATTCATTAATTATAATCACAAATATTCGAAGCTGTTTTCTACCCTAATGAACAAATGATAATAAATTAATTTTTTTTAAAGTATCAATTTTTCAAATAGGTAGATATTTAGTATTCTATTTTACTTATTTATTAAAGTTGCAAAGCTAAATTGTCATTCGACAGAGCTAAAAACAATGGATTCTATAAAAATACCTTTTTAATTGAACTTTGTAGCATATAATCTCTTATATCTTTTAGATATGTAAGCCCTCATTAGGGAGAATTTTACATTTTTACTAAATCATCTTTTTAAATCATTTTGTTTATGATTTCACTATATTACCAACAAAGTCATATATATGAAGAATATGATTGCAAATATTAATCGATTTTCTCAAAAAATGATCCGAAACAAATTGTCCGACAGATCTAATCCTATTTTTTTAAAATCCTAGTCCTATCCAAAATTATTTAGTAATAGAGTTCGATCCAACGATTTTTTTATTGGATGACTAGTATTATTTCTTTAAGAATTCAAAAATTTAATACTCCGTAGTCTAAATCGATGCTAACATTGTATCGGCCGTAACCATCGTTACTTGATTCGGATACCATAAATAATAATATAATTTAATATTTATTGAAAAAAATGATCATTTGTAATTAATTTATGAAATTCATAAAATTAAATTAAATAGGAAATAAATTAACAGCACCTTCTCTATCCCTCTTTTTTATCGGTTTAATTTCATATAAATTTTTTATAAATGAATAGTATAATGTAGACAAAAAATTTTTTTAAATCTATGAAGGTTTAAATTATTACTTTTAAGTGTGAGCCACTAGTACCAGTTAAAATTTTAAGTATCTGCCAATATAAATAATGAAGTTTTCTACATATAACTAAGCTAGTGAAACTTTACCCCACCCTCCCCTACCAAATCAAAATTAGAAATAAAAATCCAAATTAATAAAGAAAAAGGGAAATTCATGTAATTTTTTATACAATCTACTACTTTTTAAAAGATTTAAGTTCAATCTGAACTCTAATTTTAGAAATAGGTCCATCCTAAAAAAAATTGGACTGAAAAAAGTATGATATTTCAAGGAGAGTGGATATTGCCAGAATGGACAAGTCTCCGTTATATAGAATATTTTAATTTTGTACAATTAAATTGACATTGGAAATAATGGATGGTATTTATTTAATAAATTAAGTTACAATTAAATTAAACATTGTAGTTGTGAACTTACCATGCATACAATCAAAACAGGTTTTCGACCATAATTGTCGGCTACATAACCACATATGGGAGCTGAGAGAAACTGTAAAAAGGAGAACAAGGAGCCTAGTAATCCTATAAAAAATATATAGTTTAGTGAATGGATAAACCCCAATATTAGTACTAATTTTAAATATGAAGTAAAAAAAATCAATCATATAACATTTACCTAAAATAAATTTTAAGGCAACAATATAAATAGTTGCGAATTTAGGATATTTATATAGTGCATTGTGTTTATTTAAAAAAAGAATAATTAGTTATGGCAATGTCTAATTTATAGAAAAATAATTTTACTATATCCAAACGTATTGGGTATTATCATAAATATATACAAAATGTTTAAATTCATTATTTAATTTAGAAACTATATATCAGGGATCCAAACCGAACCTGAACCGTTAAAAACCGGTATTTTTTATCGAACCTAAACCGCTAAAAAAATTTCAGCCGAACCTGAACCGAACTCCTAAAATGCCTCTGAACCGGTTCGAGTATCATGATTTTATGCTTATAAAATAATATGCAAGTTATTTTTAGATTTCAAATATATTTGAATTATTTAAAGATTATCTATCATCAATCACATTTGATTGATAATTGTCGGTCATAATTTTTATAAACTTTAGTATATTGTCATTTTACAACATTTTTTAAATATCTTAAGCTTATAAATTATATTGCTTAGAGAAAAATTAAATCCAAAATATTATTATAAATGACACATCAAATCTGATATCATATTGGCAGTGCCGGCCACCCAAGTTAGTGTGAAAAGATGTTTCAATAATTAAATTTATGCTATCTCCTTATAGATGTAATTTGAATGAGACGAATTTTGAAAATATATTAATTGTGCGGCTTAATAAAAAAAATTTAAGTTAAAAAAAGGAAAATATTGTTCATATTAAAATTAATCATTGATATATTTTTTTATAAATTAAATGTTATTTTATAATGTGCAATTAATAAAAATGAAGGTTTTCTTTATGTGTTTTTTAAATTAATGATAAAATAAAAAAATATTTTTCCTGTACATAATTCGAATGTATGTTTGAATACAAAAGTGTTCAAACCGGGTTTTAGAGGTTCGAACCGAACCGATATCTTAATTTTTTACGAATCGAACCTGAACCTTGAACCGTTATTTTTATCCGAACCTGAACCGATATTCGTTTCGGTTTGGATCCCTGCTATATATCTTGTAAGATTTATTATTCTAATTTAATTTAAAAAATGATCGTACATTAAATTTCCAATGGCCTATAATTTTTAAAATAAAACACATAAAGGCGGAAATTTATTTAGGATATTATAACTGTTATTTCAGATGTATGATGAAGCTAAAAAGTGGGGCCTAATTTAATAAAAAAATGACGTATATTTAAATTTAAAACTTTCATAAGATTTAAAATTTAGCTACATCACTGTTTGGATGATGGCAGTTATTCTACCTAGAATCGACTTATAAGTGTTGAATCCCATAATATTTATCGAATATGTTAATGTACCAGGACAATGCCTTTGAAACTTATAATCCTCTATATATTCGATTAGGTTGAAGTCGGGACTTGATAAGAAATATTACAATATCTTTACATTATATAACAGACATTTTTGTGAATTTTGATGAATGCCATGGGGCTCTATATTTCCGCATAAAGTATATAATTTAGCTTAGTTTCTTTTTAATTATGAAAATTTATAACCAACAATAAAAACATTTTCCTTACACCCCCCTCCTCTCTCAAATATATTTTAATTGATAAATAATTCATAAGTCTTATTCAAATATAATTGCCCAAATCGCGTCGTTTTTAAGTGCTATAAATAATGGATTAAAAAGGTGAAATATAGTCAAATGATAACTCATAATTTTATTAATCTTCAAAAGGTGATAACCTTTCAGATAAGTCAAGCCTTTCTCCTTTTTAAAACATTAATTAAAAAAATTTGCTCTCTTTGGCAAAATCTTGTTCTGATTCATATTCAGGGTTTAACATATGCTTAAAATTCAAAAATCCTTGCTCTTTTGAAGATCAACTCAAATTTTTTTCACAAAAATACCTTGTATTCTTTTGATCTTCAAAGATATTTTGCTCAAAAAATCTTCAACTGCTCATTCGAAGAAGGAACCAAAAAATCTTTGGAGGGGGAGAGCAGATGCAGAATTTTTTGTTGGGAAATAGGTCTAGAATCGGACCTGGACCCTATCCTAAAGTTCTTTAAACTTTAATTCTACTCCTTATCCTTATCTCTCTTAAAGAATTTATCAAAAAATTCTATATTGATAAAATATTCTCAATTTATTTTATGTACTAAAGATTTTTAAAAATATTTACTAGTCGAAAAAGTTTTCATCACCAATGTTTGATTTTTGGAACATCAACTTTGGCGTTGAATACTTCTTTGGTTTATTTATAAATTAAAAAAGTGTGGCCTGTCTCGCCATACCTTTCTTTCTAAAAATGCAAAAAAAAATTTGAACTTTGTAAAATATAAAGCTTTTAAAATTTCTTGATTTTTATGAGCATAAAAACTTTCAAAAAAATCATTCATTCATTACTACGCCAGAAATTCCATGAAGTGCAATTTCATCACCCATAATGAGTTGTAGCATGCATCATGTATATTCACTAATATATAGATACTATTCTTCTTCTCCGTGCATATTTTAATTCAAGATAAAATATTTTTATGTTCCATTTTTCAAACATTGGTAAACAACAATAACTAAATTTAAATTTGTAATAATTTTTTAGATTTTTTATTGCCAGCATGAAATTCACCATTTAAAAACAGCTTCGGAAGCATTATAAGAAAATTTGAATGATGAACATAAAATTATTGCACACCAGATAATATAGACGTCACGTGTTATTTCTAATGTTAAAGAATATGCACTATTCTTGATAATTTTTCTACTTCTACAAATGTATGCATAATTCTAGAATAAAAAGGCTTATGTTGTACAGAAACAATTCTTATAAATCGAATCTAAAATTGTCCATTGAATCAAAAACTAATGAAAAAAATCCCAGAAGATCTTATGAAACCTTCAGTGATAAAAAGATTGGTGTGTTATTGGAATGATAGTGATCCTGTAGCAATACGATCAACTAATCTCTATAAAAGTCAATAGATGGAGTTCTAAATATTAGCCATATATTGATATGGATCAACCAAATATTACCTCATAAAATAAATAAAGGCCCCAGATTGCACAGCAAAAATAGTGGTTATGCTTATTCTCAAATTTTCTTAATTTATATGTTGTAGTGGCTTGGAAAATGCATATTTCTTCTGGCTGGATGTCTGACCTTCTATTCAGAAGTTTATTGTATGATCTTTGATTGAAAATACGTTTGAAAAAACAATACCGCCCTGGCCCATCAAGATACTCAATTGATTCAATCCGAGAGGTAGAGATAAGTCATATGTAAATTAAAGCTAATCGTCAAGGTCGTTGCCAATGGTGTCAAATAAATACGACATATAAGTGTGATAAATGTAACGTAGTTATTCATATAAAATGCTCAAAATTATTTTACCAAAAAATGAACTTCACCTTCCAATATTTGATTTTTGAAACATTCAAAAAATCATATAATGAATATTAATTTTTTTATTTAAACGGGTTAAATGTTTTTTTAAACCGATTTTAAAAAACGGCTAACTTAATATTTTAGCCAGAAAAATATTGAATAAGACATGAGATTTCGCTAATAGATGTCCAAAACTTTGTGCCACCTATGAGCAAAATCTTCAGGCCTGAGTAATATTTTTCTGGATAAAATATTGAATCCGCTGTTTTAAAAATCGGCTCAAATCGAGCCATTTAACAGCATTAGTATTTTAGTAATTATACAATTTTGTTATAGGAAATTTTAACATAATAAGAAAATAAATTTATTTGAAGCTGATAATCGTCTTTCCTATTGATAATTTATGCATCAAAATTCAAGATAAATAAATCAATTAACTTTACAAGTAAATCAAATGAAATAGAGTTAGTAATATAACAGTACAGTGTATACTTATCACAAATTCATGTTCCTACTATTCATATTTATATCAGGGACCTGCAGACCTAGCCCTAAGCCCGGCCCATTTTATTTTTTTTAAAAAAGATATCCGGGCCGGGCTGTATATTTCAAAACCAAATATTTGAAATCGCCATTAATAGCTGTAAAAATCAAAAATAAATAAAATATATTTTTAAAAAATCCGGGCTGGGCCTGAAAATTTTTTAACCAAAAATTATTTTAAAAAAATCCGACCCGGGATCGTACAAATGGTACTTCTGCAGGTCTGATTTATATAATATCCATGATATTAACCTATTATAAATTTTGGAAAGTACTGATTATTATTTTTTGCACATTGAGTTTATTATTGATTAATATAATTCCTTTCAATTGAAAAATATTATATATATTAATTGATTTGCAATTTAAAAACTTGATGGAAATTTTTTCAGCATTCTATGGAGATGATTAAATTTTATTATCTTTTAGACTAAGTTGTAAAAATATACATTAAAATCTTTAGAGAACGTCATAAGCAGATCGCTACCTTTTTTGGTAGCTATAGCTAATAGCGCGCTACTTTTTTCAAATTATTTATTTTTTAGCGCGCTCTTTGAAATATAATGAATGTAACTATAAACACTAAAATTTAGATAAAATATCATAATTAATATAATTTATTATTTAATTTTGAAATTGAAATCTATATTTTCAATTTGTATTATAAACCTAAATCATGGTGTAAATTAATTAAAATGTCATATATGGGTCAGACAATTATGATATTAATCAAAAGAGGTTAATTTTTGCCGGGTCGAAATTTCTTTTGAATACCCAGTCAAGGCTAAATAATTTTAATATTTACAAGCATTTTTTAAATATCAATTTATTTTTATTAATACAATATATTATACTAGTTGATAGCCCATCAATAATGATGGAATCAGAATCTTCTCGATCAATGATGAATATATTTCTGTTATATAAATTACAAATACATGAATAAAAATTTAGTTTAAAAGATTTTTTATTGTCAACATAAATTAAAGATACTAAATATATAATAACAAATTTTATAAAAATAATGAATTCAAATAATCCCTCATCAATATAAAGGTTAAATTCTGATTCATATATCATCAAATAATAAGGAAAAAATATATAATTCTCCATCATTCTTGAAGATATCTGCTACTGAATTAATAAAAATTCTTACATATTGTATTTTTGTTTTACACATTTTGTTTATCATATTTTAAATATTTATAAATATCCGATGTGATATCGGATCGGTAATAGGCCGATACCAATTTATTATATGATCACTTTAAAAAGTAGTATCGGTACAACCTTAATTATTAATAATAAATTAATAAAATGAAACAAAATTCAATTTATGTTAATGTTTAAAAAAATAGTATTATTTTAAAATTTAGTTAAATATGATGTCATATTATGTGTATCAAGAAAAATATTCAAACATATCTAACAAGTTACATTCAGCTGTTGTTAAATGCCTCGATTTTTAAAAAGTCTAACTCGCGATTTTTGCCAAAAATAATTTACCCAAGCTTAGAGATTTTGGAGATGTTAGATAGGTTTAATCATTTATTGACGCAATTTTGAGACATAAGTATTAATATTTTGGCTATTCAACCATCTTTAAATATATGCTAAATCGCGTTTCATAACATTCAACAATAAGTATTGCCCATAGTTCGAATGAGATTACTTTTTGGAGAATAAAAATAACAAAATACACTTTGTCATTCATGGAATAGTTGTTTTTTAATAAAAAATATTAATTTTTTATGACAATGACATTGGTTCAAAGATAGATAGTAAATAAAATTTAAAATAAATAACGAATTGATATCGGTTATTAAACCGGTTTATTGAAAAATTTATGGATCGAAACAGCCCTGTTATTTTTAATAATCCTATTATCTGTATCTAAGATCCATCTTTTACAAAGAATATGTATCTAGATTCTTTTTTAGAGTACCTCCTCAACTTTGATATTATAAAAATCATTAAGGGAAACAAAAAATAAGATTTTGTATATAAAACTAAAATAACAAACTATTTTTGATTTTTTTTACAATTAATTAAAATTTTATTAGGGCATTGATTATATTATTTTTTTTAAAAAGAACATTCTAAAGATTATTTCTTAAATATAGAAATTATTATGTATAAAATGCAGAAATTATTTTATCTAATTGACTTTAAATAAACTATGAATGTATATGATATGATAAAGTCTTTACTGACTTTTATGTTAGTTTACCATAGATTTCTATTGGCGACAAACAGGTAAAAAAAATTATATGGACATTTTAACCTTAAATTAGATTTAACATATAAATGTGTATATCTTAGTATTGGCACTAGATTGACAGCTTTTTTTTATGTACAAACATCTTGAATATCGATAAAACATTTAAATTTGTTATAAAATAAAATTATTATAAGGCGTTAGAATAGACAGATCAAGAATAGGTTCTGGATCAGCAAATTCTAGAATTGGTTGGTAAACATCAAGAATTTTTTGATTAGATTTTTGTGGTGCGAATATATTTAAAGGATACCGCGTTACCAAGATTGTTTCCAACATGTAGATTACCATTTCTACTTAGAAAATGAGATAGAATTAAACCGATTAGTAATTGCCGGATTATCGAAAAGATTGATTCGACTATAAGTATGGTACCGTGGTCTAATTACTATATTCGAATATCTGCTGATTTCAAATTTAAGCTTAATCATGTTTATTTTTCGTTATCGATGAATGCTTTTTGGATTTGCAAATGCACCTACTATATTCCAGAGAATGGATGGGTTTTTTAAAGATTGTCAAATGACTAGTGTATTTTTAGATTACGTAATTACTTCTGGTTGAAACAAATTCGATTTTTAAGGATCGATATAATTTTTAAGACTGATTATTGATAAATACTGTATACATTCTGATCCAGAAAAGGTGAAAGCTATCCAGAATGCGCTAATAAAATAGAATTTAGATCTTTCCTGGGACTCATGAATTATCATGAACGTTTTATTTGAAATCTACATAATAAAAATGTGATACTAAATAATTTACTAGTGAAAATACCTTGGCAGTTGATGAAAGGGGAACAAGAATTTTTTGAGAAGTTTAAAAAATTATCATCTGATGAAAGGTTAATTCCTTACAATATGCAGTTGCCAATGATTTTGGAATGCAATGCTTCTGATTCAGGTGTCGGGATTATTGTAGCATCAATTAGTAGATGGAAGGACAAAATCTATCTTGTTTGTGGCTCAGTCTTTATTAAAATCAGAGAAAGAAAATTCCTACTTCAAACTGATCACAAACCATTAGAGCGATTATTTGGAGAGGAGTGAAATATACCTTAAATTTCTATTAATCATTTGACTTGTTGGGCCTGGAAATGGCTTCTTATGATTTCACAATTGAATATTGATCTGAATGTAAATATGTGTTTGATTGTGGATGCATTGTCAATGCTTCTGATATTGGACATGGAAGAGAATCAGGATTCTTAATATGCTTTGGAGATTTAAAGAATAATTTGGATGACATGCATTTGTCAGAAAATAGTTTATAAAGAGTTGTAGCAGAATTTAACATCATAAAAACATAGCAAGTCATATTCAGCAAAGTTAACAAAGTTTTGCTAGTCATAAAGATAAAGAAATTGATAGTTTTTATAATTAAGAAGTTATTTATTGATCATGCTATCATAGAATAAAAAGATTTATGATACCAATTAGGGAATATAGTGCTAAATCAGGGATACCTTGGTGAAAATGTAACAATTTTAAATTATATCATTGTGCCTCAGGTCTGATATTGATATAAATAATTGTATAAAAAGATGTTCTGGCCAGATAAATAAACCAATACCAAATTTAGAACATGAGATTGAAAATGCAAATGATAGACTAAGTCAAAATCATGATATACATTTGAAGGGGAGAGTTCAAGATTTCACAACCTGCTTGGTTAAACAATAAAAATAGCAAAAGTTGGAGAAAGGAAGTGATAAAAGAGAAGACAGGATTTTATTAGAAGCCTCCTAAGAGAATGTTGGGGAAACATATGTAGCTAAGAATTCAGATTCATGAAAGTTCATCAGAAGTTACAGAAATAGTTATGCCAGCAAATGAAGTAGGTATGGATAATACATTACATTGTCATCAAGAAACCATAAATTTATAAAGATATTTATTCAGGAAATTTAGAAAATTTTTGAGGAAATATAATGATTGTAAGAGCACTCTAAAGATTAATATATAATTTTAATGTAGATTTTATTATATCTTAAAATGAAGAATTTTTTATATCTTGTTGACTTTGGATAAACTATAAATATTAATATAAAGTTTCTAGCATAGTTTTCTATTATACTTTTAAAAAAAATGTAGCCCTAATAGACATTTTAATAAGTACTTCTGAATACATATATAAAACACAATTGATTTAATAAACATATGTGAAGGAAGATAGCCAGAGGAAATTATTAACAAGTCTGGGCAGACTTTTTATAAAAATTTAATGAGCTAAGCCTGACTCTTTGCAAAATTCACAGGTATCTAATAGACTATTATTTATAAATAACTATACAATTTCATATTATGATTTATAATTACTAGATGTTTAAATGTAAATATAATAATTTTGGCAGAGTTAATCTACTGGTAAAAATTGGGCATTTCCATAATTAATTCATTTTAGGCAAATTGAAAATTTTTATCAATTTGCATACCATTATTAGTTTAGTTTGCAAAGCAGTATTTGAAATGCTCAATTTTTAAAAAACATTATAAACAATTATTAACCTCCAAATAACACACTGATAAATTTTTGAGATATTGGTATATTTAAAATTTCACAAAGATTATTGATAGTAGTTAATATAAAGTAATGAACCCCATATTTCTAGAAAATTAATTAATATATGTACAAGTATTTAAAAAACTTTCTTTTCAACCAAATTGTAATATTCAAATATTAAAGGAAATAAAGGTAAAACACTGCTAAAAGCAACAATGTCCAAAAGTATTACGAGGAATATAATTATCCATATCTATTTATATAAATATAATATAAAGTGAAATATTTACTTTTCGCATAGTTTAATTAAATAAGCAACTCGTGCCTATCAAGCTAACCCTGAATTCATTCATTCATAATTACAAAATACAGTAACATATCGCATTTATAGTTAGCGATAAGATAGTCGCAAAAGCTAATGCCGCGCTTTTTAAAAACACAAATCATTATGCATTTGTCGCGTGATTTTGAAATATTGATTCGTTAAATACCGCCTTTGGTAAATATAGCACGAAATATTTTACATCTTTTCAAATTTGACATTTTTTGAAGATATCAAACCTATGAATCAAAATAAAATTATCATTTAAATTACAAAAGTCCTCATTAGATAAGGAAGGAGAATTTATACCACCAGATTTAACAGAGGTGTTAATGAAATAACAGGGGAGATAAATGAATGTAAAATATAGCATTTGAATTGGTATATATTTATTTAAGCTGATCTCATTGATAGTGACAATACATCGAATGATATAATTATTCCCAAAAGTTCTGCATTAATTAAGCTTGGTACTGAATCTGGTAATTAATAATATCTAAAAATATATTATTTATATTGATGGATCTATATCTTCTATTGAATCTTGTAGTTCATATTATAAATGTCCTAAGAGAAAATTTAATGACATTGCTAATATATGTTTATTATTTGCTTTATAAAAATATTTAGAAGAGAAAAGAATACTAGATGCTTAAAAATAAAAATATTAAATATGGCATGAATTGGATAAATGTACTGAAAAGCAGAAAAATGATTTAACTAATCAAATATATGATGTTCTACACAATTTTAATCTATAATATTTATGTATAAATTAAATAAAATTATTTTGTATAAATTAAATAAAATTATTTTGTATAAATTAAATAAAATATATTTTCATAAATATTGATACCTTATTTGCTTTTTATAAATAAAATTATATACTGTATAACTTTTTTAGTGCCATTTATATTTTATAATGAATATAGACTATATTAATAGTAAATATATTTTTATTAGAAAATCTACAAAATAAGATATAATTTAATTTATAAAAAATATATTTATAAACATGATATTTTTCTATAATATTTTAGAATAAATATAAGCATAATAAATTTATATTAAATTATGCAATAAGTGTCCATCAATACTACCAACACAGTTAGGTAAATTCCACTTTATTTTAAACTCCTTTTAAATAAATTATACATAATATAATATACATATATTACACCTTTGCTAATCTCACAAAGTCAGTGAGAGTAAATGGTGGCATATGAATAATAACTATTGGCCATTCTCATATAATTAAAAATTATCGCCCCTTTTCATGATGATTTTGTATAAAAATAAAATTTTGATAGCTAAAAATTTATGAATTAACAAAATCGCTTTGCACTATGAATGAAAATCGATCCAGCTGATCGGTCGCTTACGATATCGCAATCGCGCATCACTATAAATTCAGGGTGATGTGTATCGTACCGCCTTTACTAAAGTTATAATTATGTATTTTGTCGGTTAGCTATTCGCTAAATTTCGCTTAAGATGCTCAAAAATCTTAAGCATATGAGCAAACTATTCTAATAAGATTATAAATAATTTTGTATAGTTCATGATGTGTTTTATTCAGTCAGTCAGCCCTATTCTACCTTTTATGAATGATGAAATTCTTGAGCATTTAATTGAAATGGTTGGGGCCACGACGGTAGGAGTTTAACGATAGAAAAGGGAAAGGATCGACTGGGTTCGATGGTCCGGGGTTATCGGTGAATTAGACCAAGAGACGATAATTAATGATCCTGATTACATATTTTATTCTTCTTCTAAAAATTTGTTGACAACCATATTTGTTTGTGTCCTCTGAAAAAAATTCATCGAAGTATTTTCATAAAGATTTGATACATATTGGCCATCCCATCCTTAAAACTGGCTAGGACCAGTTTCAAGTGAATAAAATATAATAACAAGGTTTTATGATTTGCAATTTCATAAAAAAAAGAGTACAGAATGATGGGCAAAGGGGACAAAATATGACAAACAATGTGGGGAGGCTGTGAAAGAAGTATTATTATAAAAGATTTTTAGGTGAAGAAAATTTCATAACAAGATATTGTAAAGTAATATATAACCACAACAAATATATATATATTTAACACGAAACTAACGGGGTTTCAGCAAAACACAACATTAATATTATAAAATTGTTTTGCATTTAATTTTTATAAAATTGTTTAATTTAATAAAATTGTTTGGCATTTAATATTTTTAAAATTGTTTCGCAATTAATGCTGATGAAAGTGTTGCAATCAATGGCATATAATAATACCTAGACTGATGAATGCAAGTCAGCTGGATCCGCTTTTTTTGGTAACTCATATAGTAATAACTCTCATCTTAAAAACTGCTATTTAGATAAATTACTTCCTTATTAACTCGATGATCATAAGGTTTGCTTCAGACATAAGAATAAATTGGCCTCATTTAAAATTATGGGTAACTAAAATGGCGTCTCCATCTGTTTTTCATTGATGTACACTATTAATGAATGCATCGTCACTAGGTAAATATTATTAGTCATTGGTTGCATTTAAAATTTATGAAATTGTTTTACTTTTAATTATAGCTCTCTTGAGTATTTTATTAAAAGCATATGTTTGATATTATTTAAAAACCAAAATTTTCTTTCATGACCAACGTTCTAGATAAGATAAGAAGATTCACAAAAACTCAATGAATTAAAATTAACGATGAAATGGAAATTACTATATATTCTTAATTCATACTATATTATTGATGTGGTAATTCTAGGGATTCAAATATTCTTAACTCATTCTATATTATTGATGTGGTTATTCTATAGTTTCAAAAATAGATAAAATTACTAAATTTATATTTTCTTTTATAATACTCATTATTAAATATCACTGTTACAAAATAGGAAAGGGTAAGTTCCACTCATTTTTGTTAAATTACAACTGGGTATAAGGTTTGTTGGTATCCTAGAAAAAAAAATCGGCATAATTTTATAAAGAGTGGGCCTTCATAAAATTCATGTTCACTCATTTTGGACAGGTCTATGACCAACGTGCTAGATAAGATATTTATGAAATTTCTCATAATTTATGAATTTGTTTTGCATTTAATATTTATGAAAGATTATATTTTCTTCATTATGTGCTTATTTAATGGGATTATATGTATATGTTGAGTTTCAATGTTTGTTATTATCATAGGCGTAGCCAGGTGGGGGGGGGGCAAGAGGGAATTCCCCCTCTTCAGAAATTTATCACTTTTTGTGAATATCATTTTAAGCTAATAAAAAATATCCCACTTCCTCCCCCCACTCCCTGACCCCCAAGTATTCATATATCTTAAACAATAATTTGAAAGAAAGAATGTAAAAGTTGATATTTTTTTATAAAACTATTTATCATAATTTATATATTTTTGGAAAAAGCATTTATATATAAAAAAAGCGAACCAAAAATAAAATGTTTTTTAAGAAATAGAATATAAGCCAAAGATAAGTCTTAAGACAAAAGTGAAATGTATTATAATTATTAAAAATAGATTCATAAAATTATTAATAAATATATCAAATATAATTTTTTATAAAGTGAGTAATTTTAATTTATTTATTTTATATCAATAAAATTAAATTATAAATTAAAATAAAAAATTAGAGCAAAATACAAACAGTGGAATATTATATGCAGTAGATTTACAGTATAACTAATTTTATCAATTATCATATGACAATCAAATAATTTTACCAATATAGAGAATTATATATTTTACAGAAAACTATGAAATATTGATAAGGACATCAGAAAATATTTTTTAAAGACATTGTGGAATAAATAATATGACGATTAATTTATTATCCTTTTATATTTAAATTGTATAGATGGCGTTAAATATTTGAATGCAAATTGTTGCTATATTTATTATCAAGAAAATTGATTAGTAAAATTTGTTAAAATATCAACTGTGATATATTCTTTAACTGTCAAATATGTCTGTAAAAGTGGAATTTTACCTAGTATTTTGCAACCAATTCTATATAATAGAGGGATATCAACTATATGTCTACTTACTTATAAATAAATTTCTTATACTTGTTTGGAATAAATTATTATCATGCCTTTATATTAATGTATATACAATTAATTTATTATATTTTATATAAACTAATAAAAATATAGTTCATATTTGTTCCAGGCTTATTTTTTTTAATAAAAATTAACCTCCTATCTTGGTAAAATATTTTATGACTATATATAGACTAAAGTAACCCGGCCGAAGGACGGGCAAAAGCAGACCTGAAGACCCGTCTAAAATAGGGTTTGGGGCGAAGCCCCTAGAATTTTTTAATCCCCCCCCACCCCTTTAGGAAAATCCTGGTTACGCCTATGGTTCTTATTATATATATTATTTTACTATGAAAATTTAATTTTTCACATTAATTCATTATTTGATATATAATTATAATATATTTTTAATTTATTATTTTACAAAAGTTATTGTAAGTTTTTATTATGTTTTAATTTTAATAAATAATTTAATGTTATGAAAATGGAAAGTGGAGTAGTATTTATAATATTAATATATAAGAGACAGTGTTATCTATTAAACTTAAAGCTAAAAAATGAGATATTAGATACCTATTTATCAATTATCATTAATTTCAGATAGTTTTCAAAATAAAACACTATATCTTTTAAATAAAATTTGCCCATCTTACTGATATAACATTTTTTATAATAAATTAAATTAATAGAGATTCAAAGTTCTAATAAGAAAGCCAGCTATTATTTATGAAACTTATGTATATCAGGAATGATTTGAAATACTTTGGTTACCATGTAGGATGCATTCAAAGTGGAGACGGATCCGTTTTTTACATCCGTTCCGTCAAAGGTCAATCTCATTAAAAATGATATATATGTTCAAAGTGCGTCCGTTCCGATACCTTCCGTCTTAAAAATGGATCAGGCAAATTTTGAAGTCAAAACATTTTGACTTTTTGATCCGGCAAATTTTATAGAGCATTATAACGTTACTTATAATTTTTTAAAAATGAAAATCAATATATATATCATTTTTAATGAGATTGACTTTTGACGGAACGGATGTAAAAAGCGGATCCGTCTCTACTTCGAATGCAGCCATTATTCCATTATAAATTCTCTCGCTTGGGGTCATTTTGACAGCCATTTTAGCTCATTGTTTTTTAATAATATTACTAGCCAGCAGAGTTATACATTTGATCAAAATAAAAAGATCTTCAAAGATCAAGATCTTTTATTTTTAAAATGTTTTAAGCAATGATATTCAAAGATCGTGTCGTGATCTTTAAAGATCGTAAAATTTGAAGATCTTTTTTAAAAATTTTGAGCAGGATCTTTGAAAATTTTTCATTTAAAAATATTTTGATAAATGATCTTCAAAGATCTTCATATTTAAAGATGTTATAATAAATTATTATGTTTATGATATTTTTTGAAAATCGATAAAGATATACCATAAAAAGTGACAATTTTAATAGTCCTTACCTTTTAACTTTTTTTTAACATATATGGGTAAAAATTAATATTTTTAAAAAATATTATATTAGAATTTCAATGAAGATGTAATATAACACAGAAAAGTGATAATTATCTCGTTTTTTTTTTAACTTTTTTGATTTATTGTGTTGCAAATACGTTAAATATTATGACGTAAAAATAAAATTTCAATTAAGATGTACTTAGAAAAGTGACAACTGTCATTATCATTATTATTTTACTTTTTTAAATTTTTTGGAGAATAATGGTAAAGATATTTATTGTAAACATTCCAATAAAGATATAATATAGAAAAGTAACAATTGTCATAAGTTAAAATTTATATTATTAAAATGTAAAATTAAAATTTCAATAAAGATGCACCAAAGAAAAATGACAATTGTCATACATTATTTGACATTTTTAAGTTATTTTGACGCAAAATAGGTAAAATATTTATTGTAAACATGTTAAATTAAAATTCCAATATGTACCATGAAAAAGTGATAATTGTCATATTCGTTATTATTTAACTTTTTTGAACTATTTTAGTTATAACATAGAAACTAACAATTAGTGAAGGTCAACGGTCCGGTCCTATCGTTTTTAGACGGGTACTGGACCGGACCGATTGTCGGACCGGTCTTTTTTTGAGGACCGCGGTCCGGACCGGTCTTTTATTATTATTTAAGTTTGCTTTAATATTCAATTAATATAATTTTTTTGTATATTTTATTTTATGATATTTTTCTAGATGAGTTATTTTAGATTTTTTTAATTTTTATTTAACAATATGAAAACCATAAGTTTGTCCAAGAAACATTTTACTTATAGTCCCAATAAAAAAATTGGGTATGTGTTCACTGCTTACCAAATTTAATGTATCGTCAGCAACAAGTAACAAAATAATTGTTTATGATTTTTTAAGCAATAAATTAATCAAAATAAGCAGTATTATTATTAAAATATTTTGGTTATTATTTATATAGTTCTATTTTTTCTTAAGAAACTGTCTGAATAATTCATTGTCAAAATAACTTAAAATTATTCTTGATAAAATAATTAGGTACCTTAAGCAGACATCTGATAAAACATAAAATATATACTTCTAATGATGAAAATGAAAATATCTCAAAAACACAATCTACTCTTAATTTTAATATGCCCCCCACAAGCACAAAATCACTTTCTTCATTACCATTGGGTAAATTTTATTGTTTATATAATACTCTTATATTTAATAAAATGATAAAACAAATTAAATTAGGTTAAAAAAAATATTTTTTTAAACAAATAAAAAGACCGGTCCAGGACCGGTCTTTTTATTTAGGACCACGGTCTGGATCAATCTTTTTCTTAAGGACCGTGGTCCGGTCCGGTCCGAGGGTATCTGTCTAGTCCGGACCAAAGACCGGACCGTGACCTTCACTAGTGACAATTGTGATGTGTAATATTTTTAAACTTTTATAAAATTTAAACAAGGATAAAACATATAAATTTTGACAATTATTGTTTATTTCAAAATTATGATTTATATTGTTAACCAGGTTTGTTATTAGAACGGTGCTACCCCATCTAACTTTAAAAAATTAGCTTTCCCAATCTAATTTTCTTAAAGAAAAAATATTGGCACAGCATGTTTCTTAAATTTTTGATGGCTTTATTATTAGACAAAATATTAAAAAACGATGCCTTCTAACTTCTATAATTTTAGCGTTTTTTATTATTAAGTAATGGTCGTGCTTTTACTATTTACAACGACATAAAATAGCAGGCCTTTCCGGCAATAAGGCATAGGTCAAATTTAAGACACGAGTCCAAATTTTTTAAAGATATTTATGGGTTGTTAAATTCTTGGTTGGATCGAAATAATAAACCAGACCTAACTCATTTAAATGGGTCGATCTAGTTTTCATATTCTGAAAATACTGTATATTTATTTATTTTACTCTACCAACTCGAGTCGCGAAATGCAGTTGTAATTATGAATCTTTTTTGTAAACTTAGGGAAATAGTTCAGCATTAACATTGAAATAATTATCTTATATTCTCTTTAGTATCTCTCCTTTTAAAATTCATCCCAATATATTAAACTTTTACGCAAATATCAAACACCTCTTATCTCTTCTTTTAAAATTCATCTCAATATATTAAACTTTTGCTCAAATTTCAAATACCTCTTTTGGATCTCTCCTTTTAAAATTCAAACACGTATGCATATTTCAGTTCAATACTTCTCTGAATCCCCTGATGGTTTCCCGATAAAACCCCCCATTTACTCCCCTATTTCTCCCCAATGAGTCCCCCAATTTTCGATTATTCCCTTAAAATCGCCCTCCCCCTATTTATCCCCTAAAAATCCTAGTGCTCATAAATTTTTTAAATTCATTTGAATAGAAAAAAAATTCTCCACTTCTTATATTATAAATTTCTAGACAATTATGTCATATCTATTTTTTATACCCCAAAATATAATTTAAGTCTAATAAATCAACTTTAAGATAATTCAAGTCTAAAATCAACTTTAAAATTAATTTTTCTTTCATTTCGAAAACATATTTTAGATATTTATCAACTGAATTTTAAAAAAATTTATCCACATTACAAATTAAAAGAAACATCATCTTTTCTATTCCCCCTTATCATTCAACCCTAAATTCATTAAATTTTTTAAAAAAAATTATCTAACAAAGATTTGTTTTGACTTTTAAAGAAAACGGAGTATGTATACAGGGTTGCCAGGTCAAAATTTCCAAATTGCGGGAGAAATTTGGTATTATGCGGGAAAAATATGAAAATTGCGGTAGAAATATAAAAATTGCTAAAAAAAATATTTTTGCGGGCCAATTGACTTAATTATCCGCCTATTATTTTTTATAAATGCAAAGTCGGTAAATATTTTTCAAAATAAAATAACATCTTGATTTATTAAAATATATTAATTTATAAAAAAAACCAACGATCTTTTTTAAATATAAAAGAATGTAAACAAGATGAAATTTTATAAAAAAAACGATTTTAATTTTAGAATTAAAAATATATTTTATGCGAATGTCCCGTAAAACGACAGCAATTGGAAATCTACCGTGTGTGTGCATAACATTATAGGGATACCGCTTAATTATCACGTATCACGTTTAAAAACATAATAAGGTACTCCAAAAATAAGAAATAATACAGATGCAATTACAGTTTAGGCAATTGTAATCACTTATTCACAGAGATACTTATCATCACAATGTTGGTAGAATCTTTTCCCCATAATATTTAACGACTCTAATATAAATGAAAACTAAACTTGTAGAACAAAAATGAGCAAGGCTATCATCAATGTTTTAGGATCTAAATCCAGGAGGTCAAATCATGACGATTTGAAAGATGGGCATATCTATATGCAATTCTAACAGATGCATCTAATAAGAGAAATATTAAAATTAAGGTCGTTTCAATAAAACTATTAAATTTTTTCCACTCAAATAGTGAAAAATCCAAAGAAATAGCTAACCATATAATGGTAAAGCAGATTCGAGATTATCAATAAATTACATGTCAGCTTTCTGATCTGATAATGCCTCAGTGAATTTGGTAAAAACAGAGTGTAATTACCAATTGAATAAGCACAATGTTGGTTGCGATATGTTCTTAATACCCGCCATCGATAGAATTTTAAATTTTTATTAACCTTTAAAAAAATATTTCTTAAATTAAGATTATAAAAGCTGTCCTAATATTTTAAAATTTTTTTTCAATAATGAATGGCAGAGGTATATTTAGGAATGATTTCACATGTAGGAAGTCTACTACATGCTGTTAATGTGTAGTTGCAATCAGAAGAATCTTAACAAAGATTCACAAAATTATGCTGCAGATGTGTTCATCTTTACAGTTAAAAATTGACAATAAATTTTATGCCGCCATTGTTAAAACTTAATTATATTTTATTTGAGATTTAAATAATAGAACTAAATGTTTACCGTCTTTATTGGGATATTTATAAAATTCCTGACATGACATATTATATATTTGTTTTACCATTATCTCGGCCTCTAATGTTGTTAAAGCAATCCGATTTCTCTCTTTTTTCCAGGCAGTCTTCATCAGACTAAAAATGCTCTCGGATGGGGCATTAGAATGAGGTATGAGAAGACATACTGGCATATTTATTTCAAGCATAGGGATTTATCGTTATTACGAAAAAATTCTACCCATTTCTCCTCTGCTTTTAGACCATCTAACTTTAAGTATTTTGGCGAATCATAAAAAATAGAGAGAATTAAAATCTTCTCAAACAAGACATCAATGTCTTTCGGTATTTTTAATATATTTATTAAATATAAAAACCATCAATTGATGGTTTCTGTTCCAAGGTTATAATATTTATACTTTTGTAAAGAGCCCTTTACTGACTTATATAAATAAAATGATATTGATTTATTCTTGGATAAAAATAAAACAGGATAGAAAGAAATTTCCAAACTAGACATATTTTTCGAATAATATTTAAAATTTATTTAAAAAATATAATAATAATCAATTAATGTCTCTCAAAATTATTATTTATATATTAAAAACGTTAAAATACTTTTAAAAAAATTGCGAAAGAAATTAAAAATTTGCGGGAGATTTCCAATTGCGGTAGTTTTGAAGGAGAGAGATGTCTGCGTGTAAACTAAAAAATTGCGGGAGTCTCCCGCTGATGGGGGGGGTGGGGTCGGGGTAGGCATAGAAAATCTGGGTGGAGGCAAGATATATTCACAAATTCTAATTTCACAATTCTCCTGCAAAATAAAAATTTTCATTAAATTTCTCCCGCAATTGTTCATACGTTGCCATGTCTCCCCCATCAGCGGGAGACCGCAATTTTTTAGGTTTACACGCAGACATCTTTCTCCAGAAAAACTACAGAAATTGGAGATCTACCGCAAAAATTTACCGCAATTTTTTAATTTCTCCCGCAATTTTTTTTTAGTATTTTAACGTTTTTAATATATAAATAATAATTTTGATGAACAATAATTAATTATTTTTATATTTTTGAAATAAATTTTAAATATTTATTCGAAAAACATGTATAGTTTGTAAATTTCTTTCTATCCAGTTTTATTTATATCTAATAATAAATCTTTCATTCATATGAGTCAGTACAGGGGAGTATATCAACATCGATTGCAATACAAAATTATTCTCAAAAATAATAAATAATACAGAAGCAACTACATTTGCGGAAATCGTATATATCTATCATCTAGTTCAACATTCACAGAGCTATATCATCACAATGTGGGTCGAATCTTTTTCTCATGATATTTAACGACTCCAATATAAGTGCAAACCTTACTTGTGGCAGAATAAAAATGAGCAAGGCTATCACAAGTGTTTTAGTATCTTAATCCCAGAGGTCAATATTAGACGATTTGAAATATGGGCATCTATATGCAATTCTAAGATGCATCTAATAAGGGAAATATTAAAACATTTCCCTCGATCCTTCGCTATTTCAACAAGAATAAGAACATTTCAATAAAACTGTTAAATAATTTTCCTCGGATAGTGAAAAATCCAACAATTTAGCTAGCCACATAATAGTAAATATAGCTGATTCAGGGTTATCAATGATTTACATGTCAGCTTGATGTGCTGATAATGCCTCTGTAGATTTTGGCAAAAACCAAAGTTACCGAATTGGGGCAGCACAATAATGAATTAATAACAATTGGCTGTATATGCAATATACTACATAATTCTTGCAAGAAGGCAATGAATGTACTATCTGTGTGAAATAATTGTGATGAAATGTTTTAACGAATTTAGTTCATCAACTAAAAGAGTTAATGAATTAAAAGAGTTGGTGAAGTGGTCTGACTTGGAATGGTGTGAGTTGTTACGATATATACCTATCAGGTGGTTATCATTAATACCTGCCATCGATAGAATTTTAAAATTTTACTTACCCTTAAAAACATACTTCTTAAATAGAGATTTTAAAAAGTGTCCTAAAATTTTGAAAAATTTTTCGAGTATGAAATGGCAGAAGCATATCTGGGATTCATTTCACATGTAGGAAATCTACTTAGTTAATATTTGCAATCAGAATATTCTTTATTAAAAAAGATTCACAAAATCATGCTACAGCTCTGTTCATCTCTACAATTAAAAATTGATAATAAATTTTATAGCACTATTCCTAAAAATATTATATTAAAATGTTCAAATAATACTCTAGTTGATACATTTTTATATGAAGCAGATATTTTTATTAAGACAATTTTAGAATATTTA
Organism: Gordionus sp. m RMFG-2023; assembly: GCF_954871325.1. Taxonomy (NCBI): domain Eukaryota; kingdom Metazoa; phylum Nematomorpha; class Gordioida; order Chordodea; family Parachordodidae; genus Gordionus; species Gordionus sp. m RMFG-2023. The sequence continues at coordinate 28,414,572 of NC_088776.1, forward strand.
CAATCAAAATTTGATTTTAATAACTCTATTTACAAATGTATAAATATTATGACCTTGGAACAGAAACCATCAATTGATGGTTTTTATAATTTAATAAATATATTAAAAATACCGAAAGACATTGATGTCTTGTTTGAGGAGATAGTAATTCTCCCTATTTTTTATGATTCGCCAAAATAGTTAGTTAGATGGTCTAAAAGCAGGGGAGAAATGGGTAGAATTTTTCATAACGATAAATCCCCATGCTTGAAAAAAATATGCCAGTATGTCTTCTCCTACCTCATTCTAATACCTCATCCGAGCGCATTTTTAGCCTGATGAGGACTGCCTGGAAAAAGGAGAGAAATCGGATTGCTTTAACAACATCGAGCTAATGGTAAAACAAATATATAATCTGTCTTGCCAGGAATTTTATAAATATCCAAATAAAGACGGTAAACATTTAGATCTATTATTTAAATCTCAAATAAAATATAATTAAGTTTTAACAATGGCGGCATAAAATTTATTGTCAATTTTTAACTGTAAAGATGAACACATCTGCAGCATAATTTTGTGAATCTTTGTTAAGATTCTTCTGATTGCAACTACACATTAACAGCATGTAGTAGATTTCCAGTGTTGTTAAACGCTACTTTTACAAGTAGCGCGCTATCGCTACCGCTATTTTATAAAAAAATTTGCGCGCTATCGCTACCGCTATCGTTTTCAAATGAGTAGCGCGCTATTAGCTACTTTTAAAAAAAGTAGCTAAAGTTACTTTTAAAAAAAAGTAGCTAAAGTTACTTTTTACGCTACTTTGATTTTTTTTTTAAATATTTTTTTTTACGTAACTTTATTTCCACAAATAAAATATTGATATAAAAACATGACTATAATTTGTTACATATATATATATATAATTTATTTATTATTGCACTTTAATAATAATAACATTTCGGTACTGTCATCCCCAAGTCTAGAGCGACGATTAGAAAGCATAAGCTTTGCCATACTAAATAATCGTTCAGCACTAGCACTTGAGGGCAACGCAGTATTAAATTTAATAAACAAACTTTTTATATGAAAAAAATCATCAAAAATATTTAAATTAGTATTTTTAGATTTAAAAAAAGCATCTAGAGGTTAATTAAAAATACTTTAGTATATTCTTTAATAAAAGTATGCTCCTCCACATTAAAATACTGTATTCCCATTTGATCCAATATATAATTCATTTCCATTTTTTTCTCATCTTGAAACAATGCTAAAAGTTTCATAGCATTGTAAACACTATTCCATCTTGTAGTGTTTGATGTCAATAAATAACGTCCTAATTTTTTTTTGAAAATATCAGACGTCTTTGATGACTTATTTTGTTTATTCCAAAGAGCTTGGCATTTAGGCTCTAAAAATATGACATATTATAAATCAGAAAATAAACATTTTTACCTTCTATTGTGAGTACAGCAATCTGCTGTTGTACAGACATAGGAGATATCTGATAGATTTAATATCAAAGATTTTTTCATTTCCTTAAAGCTCTCCAAAATTCTTGCCATCAATGTCTGCCGGGAAAATATCTTGGTCCATGGAGCAAAAGTGTTTATCATCTTTATAAAAGAATCATTATCCACCAAGGATAATTGTTGAACTGTATCTATTATAAAGTTCATAATGACTTTGTCAGCCAATTTTTGGGATACACCAGGTGTTGATGAATCCAAATTGGTTAATTTTGTTTGTATTAAATTTGATTTGGAAGTGGGTTTATCTTCTTCCATTACCCCAAAACTTTTGAGATATTTTTCAATCTCTTTATAATTTGAAGTGTGCACAGTCTAAAATTATAAAATACTTAGAATAAAAATTATGTAGGAGATAAGTATATAAAAATGATTGAAATAACTATTTTAAAATGTTTTAAATAATTTAGATAAAATTTATGAATATATAAAAAAAAATTGGTTTTTGATTTTAATTTATTTTAAAAATTAAAGATTAGCCTACACATTGATATAAAATTTGTTTAATATATTACCTTTAAATGTTTTTTTCAAATTAAAGCGGCTCGTATGATTTGAAGAGATAATTTTGCGGCACATCTTGCACCGAAACTGATATCCAGTATTAATTTTTTCTTCAAGGTTAAAGTATTTCTAGAATTTTGGGAAAGGATCATCTATATTTTGCTCATTTTCCAAAGAAATTTCAATATCTTCAACAATCTCACACATAACAAGATTAATGCTTAATATAAAATGTAAAATGAAATATAAAATAAGATAAAAGCAAGGACTTACCAATAACGGAATTTCAAAAATATATAATTTAATGAATGCGCGAAATATAAATTAAATACAGATTGCTATTTAACAACTGTTTATATCTAATATATAACAATAATATATATTTTTAAATATAAATATAAATTTAAAAATTAAATTAAATAAAAGGAATATAATTTTAGATTTTATAAAAATTATATTTTAATAATTTTTAGATGTATTTGTTGCAGTTTTACTTTACAAAAAAATGCATTATGCAAATCGTAAACAAAAATAATGTTTTATTAAAATATCCCCGTCTATGTAAATGAGAAAAAAACGCGTGAGATTTGTAGATTTTTTCATACTTTAACAGTTTTAACAAGTGGGATGTAGAACTTTTTATTCTTCGCGACTATGTAAATGTTGATTAAAGAAAAAGGATATATAATGGAGAAATTATGATGCGAAAAAGGGGATTATTATTTTAACTAAAATTTACTTTTAATTTTTTAATTTTATTTTATTTTATTTTTTTTGATGTTTACTATTATAATTTTGAATAAAGAATTAAAGTTGATTTTATGATTTCGTGATTCCTAATTATTATTAATTTCCTTTTTATATATATATATATTTGTTTTCTATTTTTATATTTAGGTTTTGATGCACAATGACAATCTTGTCGTTGTGACAGTGGTGCCGAAGAGAGGAGGAGACCGGCCCTTAATAACCTTCAGTCTGTGACCGGCAACAAGGAGATGTGTCAAACTGTATTCTAATACAAAAAAAAAAAAAATTCCAGAAGAACGTAAGAAAAATATTTAAATAAAGATGAAAGGGAAAAATTATGTGGTTAAGATTATGTTTATGTAGGAATATAAAATCTAAAATTAAAGACAAAGGTTTTGAAACTAATAAAGACTATGATATTTTAGATTTTAGAATTATTATCAAGTGATCACTAGAAATAACTTTGACAAAGAAATAGAAACATAAATTGCGAAAGTTAATATTTAACTAATAGGTGCTGAGATATAATAATTAAAAAATTCGGTGAATAAGATTAGAATATAACTTTATTGTTAGGAAATAGTTGATTAAATTCTTATTGAAGATTTACGTTTAACTTTTATTTTAAGGGCTGCGAGAGATAAAACAGCCTCAAGGATTAATGTGAATTAGTATATTAGGTTGTAGATTAACCAAAAAATCTTCATAGAGAGAATCGGCTTTTCGTCATTAGAAAATTTATGCCGCAATCGAGCTCAATTTGAGATCGGATTTTTATTTTGAATCATGAATAAGATTTAAGAAGAATCATACAATATTATTCTAATAATACAAAAGGAAAGACATGCTTTAGAAATATACATATCAGTTTTCAACAACGGTTGTGCGAAAAATTATAATGATTAGATTTCATAAGTTCTTCAAAGACGTGGGGTGAAAACCATAGTGATTAGAAGTAAGAGGTTGTTCATAAACGTAAGTATGAAAACTTTTATGATTAGGTCATTGATTTCTCAACAACGTATGTATGAAAAGAGATTTATATATTTCAGCAGTTTTTTAAAGACTGAGTGTCAAAGAGTACATGAGGAAATAAATACACAATGATAATTTTTGTAAAAAAAAAAAAGATAGGTTTTGATATATATTTTAGAATAGGATTTTTAGATATAAATTTAGACATGGCTGAAAAGAAGATGAGATCAATAGCTAAATACAAGTAAATTTTTCATGAAAATATGGGTCTAGGCTTCATTAAGGGGAGAGGGGTGATAGAATGTGATATATTTATATAATTTATTATATTTTGCTACGTATTATAAAATTTAAGATTTAGTATAATTTACGCCATTTATTAAAGGCAGAATTAGTTTAGAGGAGATAAATGTAGATATGTAAATAGATTATTTTAGGTAGAAGTAGATTAGATGTGATAACCCGATATCTCAGCAAGGACAAACTGTCGTAGAAGACCCGAAAGTCTGAAAGATAGATACGATTACAAGAATTAGAGGCAACAACCAATCAATTACAAGAGAAAGGGGGAAAACAAACAAATTGATAGAAAAGAGGGTCAAGACGTTATGCTGCAATCGTTAATCGCTGACCAATAATAGCCAATTATTCCGAGACTTTAGTCTTGATAAGAAAGCTACGATAAATTGTAAAAAAGATTAAGACAGACTAGCAAAAAACCAGAGAGGAAAGGAAACTGGATGTCATCGATAATCGTTATCAATCGTGGATAGTGGAAAACAGGCGTGTATCAAGTTCGTCAGTGGCTTACAGCGATAAAAAGCTGATCGTTTCACAGGGTGACAAGCGACAGATAGAATTCAAAAATTTCAAGCGACAAAGCCTTCGTTAGAACTTAGAAGACAGCAAAAATTAAGAAGAATAAGTCGAGATCGAAAGAAGATTGATTATTCGCAGATTGGTGGGTCTAACTTAAGTGGAAGGGTGTTGCAGTTTTACTTTACAAAAAAATGCATTATGCAAATCGTAAACAAAAATAATGTTTTATTAAAATATCCCCGTCTATGTAAATGAGAAAAAAACGCGTGAGATTTGTAGATTTTTTCATACTTTAACAGTTTTAACAAGTGGGATGTAGAACTTTTTATTCTTCGCGACTATGTAAATGTTGATTAAAGAAAAAGGATATATAATGGAGAAATTATGATGCGAAAAAGGGGATTATTATTTTAACTAAAATTTACTTTTAATTTTTTAATTTTATTTTATTTTATTTTTTTTGATGTTTACTATTATAATTTTGAATAAAGAATTAAAGTTGATTTTATGATTTCGTGATTCCTAATTATTATTAATTTCCTTTTTATATATATATATATTTGTTTTCTATTTTTATATTTAGGTTTTGATGCACAATGACAATCTTGTCGTTGTGACAGTATTTATTATGTAAAATTGAAAGTAGCGAAGTACTTTAGATTTCCTACATGTGAAATCATTCCTAAATGTTCCTCTGCCATTCATTATTGAAAAAAATTTTCAAAATGTTAGGACAGCTTTTATATTCTTTATTTAAGAATTATTTTTTTAAAGGTTTATAAAATTTTAAAATTCTATCGATGGCGGGTATTAGGAACATATCGTAATCAACATTGTGCTGACTCAATTCTGTAAATACACTCTGTTTTTACCAAATTCACTGAGGCATTATCAGATCAGAAAGTTGACATGTTTATTGATAATCTCGAATCTGCTTTACCATTATATGGTTAGCTTTAGATTTTTTACTATTTGAGAGGGAAAATGTAATAATTTTATTGAAACGACCTTAATTTTGTTGAAATAGCGGAGGATCAAGGGAAATATTTTAATATTTCTCTTATTAGATGCATCTGTTTGAATTACATATATATGCCCATCTTTCAAATCGTCAAGAATTGACCTCCTGGATTTAGGTCCTAAAACATTGATGATAGCCTTGCTCATTTTTGTTCTATAAGTATAGTTTTCATTTATATTAGAGGCGTTAAATATTATGGGAAAAAGATTCTACCAACATTGTAATGATAAGTATCTCTGTAAATGTTGTACTACAAAGTAAGTGATTACAATTGTCGAAACTGTAGTTGCATCTGTATTATTTCTTATTTTTGGAGTACCTTATTATGTTTTTGAACGTGATACGTGATAATTAGGCGGTATCTTGTTTTGCACACACACGGTAGATTTTCAAGTGCGGTCGTTTTGCGGGACATTCGCATAAAATATATTTTTAATTCTAAAATTAAAATCGTTTTTTTTATAAAATTTATCTTGTTTACATTCTTTTATATTTAAAAAAGATCGTTGGTTTTTTTTTAGAAATTAATATATTTTAATAAATCAAGATGTTATTTTATTTTGAAAAATATTTACCGACTTTGCATTTATATAAACTAATTATAAAAAACAATAGACGGATAATTAAGTCGATTGGCCCTCAAAAATATTTTTTTTAGAAATTTTTATATTTTTACAGCAATTTTCATATTTCCCCTGCATAATACCAAATTTCTCACGCAATTTGAAAATTTTGACCTGGCAACCTGCCCCCAACCCTCAATTCTTAAATACTTTACATGTATTGTTCGCATATTTTTAAGCATGAATATTAATAACTCATAACATTTTTACATTTGTAAATAGATTTATTAAAAGCCCAGGTGATTTTATATTTATATATTATTTCTTTTCTACCTCCCCTACCTTGCCTTGATGAAAGAAAAAAAATATTTTTTACTTTTTGTTTTATTTTACTTTTTCTTACTTTCAAAAAAATAATTACATTTAATAAATAATAGAAAACGTGATTTATTTTAAATATGGAACCCGCCTAAAATATAAATACAAATAATAAATATATGGTGAATTTCCATATCAAATCAACAAAAAAAAGTCGATTTTCAACCCGACCCCCTTCAATTTTTCTTAAATTTTGTATACTGGTAGTATATAATATAACTAAGAAAAAAAATGAAATTTTACCTTCCAACACTGTTTACCCGCTAAGATATGGCCGTTTAAAGCGCGGAAAAATGGTACATTTTTGACAAAATGCACCTCATTTATTTTCAAATATCTCGAGTAATAATTAAGTTAGAATAATAATTTAAATTTTATTTTGTAGCTTAATAAATGTTCTTTAAAATGAGATAAAAATAAATATGATGCACATTTTATTAATATCGAAAACCGGATGTAAACCGGAAATGGCCATAGAAAATAAAGGTATTTTTTTTTCAAAATTTTTTTTCTGTAGATAGATATTACACTGCTTTATATTTGTACAAAATCCTAGACTGGGATGAACATGGGTGTAGGAGTTATCACTTTTTATATGGCTAAAATTGAACAAATTTAACATTAATATCATCATATTTTAATTTAATGAATAGTTATGAAATAATGTTAATTTAAAAATTATGTCTAAATGATAGGCCCTTACTTTTTTTTATCTTTATAAAAAAAATTTGAGAGGTGGCTGGGATAATGAGCTGTTTAAAACTTTAGTTAAATTTTATCTCGAAATTTATTTAGCATAAAATAATCTACCAAAATTGAAATTCAACAATAAATTTTCCCCCATATATTCAAAATTAAAAGAAAGGCTTAATATATTAGGTGACGAGAATTCTATAGATTATAAAACATTCAAACAATGGATAGCAGTTGTTCGAACTACTCTCGAAATACTGACAAAATCCGCTGACGAATTTGTAAATTATTTAATTGAATAATTAAACAATTTAATTACTCATTTGTTTATAAGCTTCTCGATAATCATTAATTCGAAACTTTTTAAAATTCAATTTAAATGTTGGCGAATTCTTAGTTATTGCAAACATTTTAGAAAACTATGCATTTGTAGTGCAGAACCATGCACAAGGATTTAATCAGAACAATAATCAAGACACTATCAACTCTTTTATGATTTATTACCGTGAGAATAACATAATAAAACATGTAAATTTAGTGGTATATCAGATTGTTTAAAGCACAACGCATGTGCATTTTATTTATTTTAAAAATTGATTGTATTCTTAAAGGAAGGATTTAATATAGAGTGGCTAAAATTTATTATTTTTCTGATGGAGCAGTAACCAATATAAAAATAAAAGATTTCATTAATCTCTACAATCATGAAAATGATTTTGGGATAAAGGCTGAGTGACATTTTTTGAAACCGCACAAGGTAAAAGCTAAATGGTTAGCAGCTCGAGCGAGCTTGCAACGTCCATATGAACATCACATATTGACAACAATAGATTTATTTAACTATGCAAGAAATAATATCAAAGGGGTAAATTATATATTTGTGAGCAATTGAATATATGAACATAGAAAGTCATCTTGAAAGCAGATTTTTGGGAGCAAAGAGAATTTCTGGAACACAAAGTTTCAAGCTTTTATTCCCCTATACGAAAACAAAAGTCATAATTTATTAAAATTCCTTGGATGATTATAATATATGATATATTTTAATTATAAATTTTTGATTGTATTAAATGTAATGCAATATGAGGCAAATAAAGTTATAAATATGTTTAGAATTATTTTGTCAAGTAACTTCTAGACAAAATTTAACTAAAGTGTTAAACATAGCTCATTATTCCAGTCACTTCTCAAAAATTTTGATAAAGATAAAAAAAAGTAAGGGCCTATCATTTAGACATAATTTTTAAATTAACATTATTTCATAACTATTCATTAAATTAAAATATGATGATATTAATGTTAAATTTGTTCAATTTTAGCCATATAAAAAGTGATAACTCCTACACCCATGGTCATCCCAGTCTAGGATTTTGTACAAATATAAAGCAGTGTGATGTCTATCTAGAGAAAAAAAAATTTTTTTTAAAAAAATACCTTTTTTTTCTATGGCCATTTCCGGTTTTACACATCCGGTTTTCGATATTAATAAAATGTCCATCATATTTATTTTTATATCATTTTAAAGAACTTTTATTAAGCTACAAAATAAAATTTAAATTATTTTTCTAACTTAATTATTACTCTAGATATTTGAAAATAAGTGAGGTGCATTTTGTCAAAAATGTACCATTTTGCGCTTTAAACGGCCATATCTTAGCGGGTAAACAGTGTTGGAAGGTAAAATTTCATTTTTTTAGTTATAGTATATACTACCAGTATACAAAATTTAAGAAAAATTGAAGGGGGTCGGGTTGAAACCTTGGTTGATTTGATATGGAATTCACCATATATATATCCAAAAAAATAAGCATATATTTGAATCGTTTTATATCCATCTATTTTAAAATAATGATTGAAGAAGATATAATAATATCTTTATTTTCGTTAGGTGATTCTCCTATAGAAGAATATCAATAATCACCCAATTTGTAGCTCACCCATGCTAGACAATGTATCTAATTTTAAAGCAATTACAAATTCACCTTCGCATCATCATATTGTCACCCAACCTCACAAAATTGTATCCAGCAATGTAATACAGAATGTTATAAATGGAAATTTATTTGTACCTTAATAATTATATACTAAACAATAAATCAGGTCTAGCTTCTTTATTAAATCAAACATATCTTCAAAAGACTTCAAAAGCTAGCTTTAAACATTAATATCGAATAATTAGATGAACATCTAATGAATTTACTTGAAATTTTGGACAATCTTGAAACTTACATATAACGACTCAAAACTTATATAGCATTACTCAAGATTCTCAAAATATACACCCACACACATTGCATCTATATAGATAATTAACAATTTCCAAATACTATTTGATAATACAATAAACCTACTCATATCTTCAACCAATTCTTCTTTATTAAATCAAACATGCCTAATCTTCAAGTGGCTTCAATTCCAAATAAAGGGATAAGCTTGCTTCAAACTTTAATATTGAAAATTTAGATAAACCTTAAATGAATTTACTTGAAATTTTGGTTTTGAAACTTACATAAAATGACTCAAAACTTATATAGCATTAGGGGAGAAGTGCCATGAATGGCCATGTTTTTACTTTTTTGAAAAAAAGGTATTAAGAATAGGGTTTAACCAAACAAATTTGATATCAATGTATAGCCAAATTATTAATCTTTAAAATAAAATTTGAATTAAAGCTCTATCTATAATTGTTTATGAGCTAGATGAGGTTATGTGAAAGTTATTTTTCTGGCCAGTCAGTCAATACATACTGGCCATATACTATGTGTTAACTGGCCATAATATATTAATTAAGAATTTTATTATAAATATGGAATATTACAATATGAAATATTACAATATGAAATATTACAATATGAAATATTACAATATGAAATATTACAATATGAAATATTACAATAAGAAATATTACAATATGAAATATTACAATATGAAATATTACAATATGAAATATTACAATATGAAATATTACAATATGAAATATTACAATATGAAATATTACAATATGAAATATTACAATATGAAATATTACAATATGAAATATTACAATATGAAATATTACAATATGAAATATTACAATATGAAATATTACAATATGAAATATTACAATATGAAATATTACAATATGAAATATTACAATATGAAATATTACAATATGAAATATTACAATATGAAATATTACAATATGAAATATTACAATATGAAATATTACAATATGAAATATTACAATATTTTATAAATTAATATCTTAATTATCTTGTTAAACATTCTTATTTCAATATAAAATTTATCACTATCTATTTAATAATTTTATAAATTATTATCTTAACTATCTACATGTTAAAGTGATTTTTATTTAATCATTCATGATGTTTAATAAACTTAATTAGGCAATTATTAATACACAACAATAATGAAAGCCATTTTATTAATTTATAAATGAAACAATTATAGTATCTTTATTTACATACATAACAAACAAATAAATCATTGTTATTAGTACATTGAGTATGGGCCCATTCTTCACATTGCAGGCATTTAATCCACTCTTCACCTTTCTTGCTCTTTGAATATGCCTTCTTGCATATTATGCAAAGCCACTCATCATTAGTTTTCTTTAGATTTTTTTATATTGTTTTTTTAAATATTTGTTAATTTATGTTTTTTATAAGAAGATGAGGTTAAAATTTCTGATTTCTTTCTTCTCTTGTCTTTTTTGATAATATTATTGCTATATAAAATTGGATGTGGTAGAATAGATTGTGAATTCAAATTATTATTGGGCTGATGACATGATGTTAAGCATAACTCATATTCAGAAGTGGTAGGCATAGGGCTAAGAGTGAAATTTATTGTATCATTTTCAGGATCACAATAAGCTAATTTTAGACTGATTTATCTAGTGGTTGTAACTTGTGGGAGCATTGTGGTGGTAGGGTGAGCAGGATTATTCCATTGTCTCTGCAAAAATCTAATGATCTTAGTGAGCAATGTGAACAATGATTGTCTAATATTAATTAATTTTTATTTGTTTTGGATGCTTTTGTTAGTTTGCAAATGAATGTATGATTTTGGCCAGTCAATGCCTGGCCAGACAATACTCACCTGTCTATTATTAATAAGCGCCTCTATATGTCTATTAAATAAAACTTTTAAAGTCTTATTTTTTGTGTGAATAATGCTAAATGCCTAAGGATAATATTTATATAAAATATCAGTAATCTAAATTAGTAATTTTTTCATCAAACAAAAAAATGTGTAACGTGATTTTTCCAGAAAGAGGTACCAAAAACAGTTTTTATAAATATTTTTATATTGGATTCCTCTATTCAATAAATGAACTTAGGTAAGGTAAATATCATAAATATACACATTTTGACTAATTTTGAGAGAAATTGGTCCAATAGAAAAAAAGTTAAAGGGTGGTGGCCAGTCTTCAAACATGGCCATTTATGGCACTTCTCCCCTACTCAAGACTTCCAAAATACACACCCGCACACATTTGCATCTCATCTAGTTAATTTACAATTTCCAAACACTATTTGATAATTCAATCAAACTACTCATATTTTCAATCAATTCAAAAAAAAACGTACCACCCAGCCTCTCTTCAATCCACACAATTTAGATTCAAGGACAGCCTTCTTTTTTTTCACATACACCAGAAGTTACCCAATATATCTTACTTTTTTTTATTTTCTTCAATATTTATCATTAAAACTTATTCAATAACACATTCATATCTAATAAATTCATAATTTTTTTCTTTAATAACATTTAACCTTCAATTAATTTAACACTTATATCATAATCATACCAATAAATTTACATGTAGATTTTTTAATATTTAACATTTCAAATTATTTAACACTTATATTATATATATAAATTTACACAATGATTTTTTTTAAAATTACATTACCAATAAATTTACATATAGATTTTTTAATATTTAACATTTCAACTTATTTAAAATATATATTCAATAAATTACACAATGATTTTTTTAAAATTAAATTAAAATATTCAATAAATTCACATATTGATTTTTTTAAATAACAATTAATCTTTCAACTAGTTTAACACTTACATTTATATTTATTTTTTCTTTCATAATCACAAATTCTCTTTTTACATGCATATTTTTTCTTTGTACACATTTATCCCTCACAATCGAACCAAAAATTATATTTTTTTAAAATATATCCTTCAAGACCCAAATTCTGTTACATTCCTCTCAACATCCCCATTAATTAATTCAATTGTACTCTTTTCAACTCTAACTTTATCAAAAAAAATTTCGCCTCAAATACTACAACTCTTTTTCCTTTTTCACCATTATATTTCATTATAATTATAATTATACCTCACCCTTACACAACCCATATAAGTCCATTCCCCATTATATCTCTTTTTTTTCCTTGCTTTATCACACTTCCATTCAACATTAAATACAACAATTATATCGCTCAATGTTTCTTATACATCCCTTAATCTTTGCAAAATAAAACCTGTATACATACTCAAAAATAATTTTTTCCCCCCTTTCATAAACATACCCAAAATAATATATTTTTTCCCCCTTTCATATATATTCCTCAGTCTTTTAATTTTTTATTTTCTCTAACCATTACATTTATAAAACCAAATAATCAGCCTCTATCAAACACCAACTAACCCCGATTCCCATTCTCCTTTTTATATTAAAAAATCTTGTCTTTATAAGATCATTATTCTCTGTTAATTATTTCTCCTTACTCTCTGTCACATCCCCATCCATTACACAATTAATTTGACATTTCTTACCTCTTTCACAATTATTTTCATTCAATTCACTGCTTCTACTTATCCATATAATGGTACACTGTCCCGCATGCTCTAAAAACATAAAAATCACCAAACCCGGCCTTTTCATCAAGCACAAAACTAATGGCATCATTTGACCTGAGTCCGGAAAGCGTCCTTCCCCTACCTTCCTAAATCCCATTTCCATTTTTTCTATTCACAGCCATTCTTCCACCTCATCCTATAACGCCTGCATACCAACCACATTTGACAAATTTATTCCCCTCCAACCTACCACTTATGGCGACATTATTAACTTCCTAAAATCCGACAAACCTCTTATTATCTCTAGAATTCCTAAAAGTTCTAGAGTAGAAGTAACCAAAGCTCTCTCCACCTCTCTTCAATCATTAAACTTCTCCTCTCTCGATCATTGGCTTAAACTCTTCACATTTTCCTTCACGACTCTCCAACCTCCCAATCCAGAGATTCAGAAATCTTTAACCCAACAAATCAAAGACGCAACTATGCATCCCATCACCCTCACAACCACAATATCTTCTCATGAACTCAAAAAATTTCAAGCCTCCAATTAAAGACAAAGTTAATTCCAACAAAAAAAACAACCTTAATATCAAATCCGCTCTTCGCTTACTAGCATCTGACGATTCATTTGCAACTAGTAACGAAGAAAGTTTTAACAAACTCAAATTAAAGCACCCTTCCGGAGGTGACTTCATGCCTCCCCCTCCGCCCAATATTTTTCCTACTGATTTCACCCCCGCCGAGGTGCGCAAATCTATTCTATCCTTCCATCACGACTCTTCTCCCGGTTACGATGGGCTTCGTCCCATTTTCTTCGAGAATCTTTCATCTCCCCTCATAGTCAGCCAGGTCTCAATTTTACAAAATTTAACAACATTCTATAATAAAATAGCACATGGACTCGTTCCCGAATCCATCAGACCACTCTTATTCGGTGCTAAACTAATTGCACTCGAAAACCCCAAGAAGGACATCCGCCCAATAGCAATCGGGACCGTATTCTGCCGTCTTGTCGCAAACTAATATCTTACAAAATTAAGGACAACGCAGCCTTATTTTAGCACCCCACCAACTAGGTATCTGCATCCAAGGTGGGTGCGAAATAGCCACACACGTATCCATCTCCAAACCAACCCAAGTAACGAAATCCTCGTTAAAACTGATTTCTCTATTGCCTTCAACTCCATTCTCCGCTCTCACTTTCTCTCACAAATGACCACTCATTTCCCACCTTTTTTCAATTCTTCCATTCCTGCTATTCCATGCCATCTCATCTCCAATTCAACAACTATTTACTTTCATCATCAAAAGGTCCAACAAGGCAATCCTCGGGGTTGATACTTTTCTGCATTGGAATCAACGAAATGGTCAAAAACATTTTTTCCAACTGCAATCTTCCACTACACACTTGGTACATTGACGACGGGATGAGGTTGCTAAGGCACTCGCCATCATCAAAACACATTCCTATGCTATCGGACTCTCACTCAACGAACCAAAAACCGAGATCTGCCCTTTTCATTGCCCCATCCCATTCTCCCACAACTTCCACACTACCGAACTCTCATCCCTCACTCATCTCGGCTCTCCAGTCGGTGGTCTGGAATCCATCAATCACTTCTTCACGAACGCATCGTCCAGCTTACTTCATTTCAAAAACATCTCTAAGTTTCTCCTTCCCCATCAAGCTTTTTTTCTCCTCAAAAACTTTTACTACATTCCTAAAATTCTCTATGCCCTTCGATCCACCTCAATTTTCAAATTTCCTGAATCAAAATCTCTTGCTGAAAAGATCCTTAATCTCCGCTTTAAATATAATTCACGGTTACAAGCATCACCCAAGCAAGATCGGGTGTATCGGCTTACGCTCATCTCTAACTCTTTCCATCAGTGGTTTCATCACCTCTCGTCTTCCATCTGACTCACACATTAGCCAGCTCTATAACTTCCCTGACCCCTTATTAGCCGAAGCCCAGACAATTTGGGACAATTCCGTTGTCCCAAATACTCCACGACCCTCCTCATGTTTATAGAGAGACTGGGATATCCACTCAACGAAGGCTCCATCGCTTACCTAAAATCGAGCCTTCACGACGACGATCTCACAGTTTTTCACCAATTGAACCAAGGATCCATTTATGAGTTTCTGGAAACCATACTCTCCAACAACCTCAATTTGTTGCTCTCCGCTGACGATCTAAGATTTGCTATTGGACTAAGGCTCAATTGCGAAATTGTTCTTCCATACCAATGCAAACATTGCGAAACGAGCGTCGACCGCAAGGGTACACACTGCCTCCATTGTCGCTTTTGTCGAGGCCGTTTTTCACGGCACACCAAATGCAATGACATCATATTACGCGCCCTAAAATCAGGAGGCATTCCATCTAGGCTTGAACTAACCGGAATTTTTAGAACAGATGGGAAACGTCCTGATGGAATGTCCTTGATTTCTTGGTCAAGGGGTCATCTCCTGGTTTGGGACTTCACCTGCATTGACCCAAATGCACCATCAAACCATAATGTCGATGCCCTTGCCCTCGCAGAATCTCGGAAAACCATAAAGTACAGTTCCTTAGACCCTTCTTTCTTTCCTATTCATACCCATCGCCTGCTCCATTATCACCACCTTTGGTAGCAAAGCTCAACGTTCTTTCAAAGAATTAGGCAAACGGATCCGCGAAAAAACCGATCAGCCTAAGGAATCCCTATTCTTACGAAAGAGTTGCTACCGCCATCATTCGCTTTAACTATCTAAGCTTCATCTCTTCCATTGAATAACCTTCGACATTCCAAACCTCCATTTTTCTATCCCCTATCCTTTCCCGTAAATTCTATTTTTACATTTTTCACCTTTATTTATTTTACCTTTTTAAAAAATTAATTATTTGCTACTACATTTTGACAACATATCATATCAGTAAATATTCAAATAAAGTAACCCATGACCCCGATAAAGAAAAATTTGTATAAATAAAAAAATAAAAAAATTTTCTTTGTTTATTATAACTATAAATAAAAATATTATATAAAAAAAACAAACCTTATTTTTTTAAAATAAAAATTAATTATTAAAAAGGGATTTAAAAAAATTTTTTTTTTAGGCCTTGTATTCTCCAAATAAAACCACTCTTGGCATAGGGAGTATTGTTAAACTGATAGATTTGAGCCGATTTTTAAACGGCTAACTCTTTATCCAGATAAATATTACGTAAGCCATGGTATGGTCATATTTTTAAAATAATCCATATAAGTCATTTTGATTTTAAAAATATTTAAATTCCCTAACCAAAGTGGTTAAATTTTTTTAATATTTAAATCGCGGAATAAATAATATTAGCAGGCCGATTCAAAATAAACTTTAATTTTAAAGAAATTTTGGGACTCAAAACTTGATTAGTAAATAAAGCCTAGGAATACGGAAGCCATAAAGGCCAAAGTATTCCGTTATATCCCAATATTTCCCTCAAACAGGGGAAATATTATGGAATATAGCTGCAAAACACTAAGTATGACCTTACTTAAATTCTATAAAATAAAATTTTCTCTTTTTATTTGTTATCTCATACAAAATATTAAAATATACACTTTTTAATATATAAGTCTTTTTATTAATAATAAATTCTAATGTTCTTAGCCTTCTTTATTTTTTTCAAGTGTTCAAATATATTTAATATTTTTAAAAATCGACTTAAATCTAACCGTTTAACAACACTATATTTATATAAAATAATAAAAACATGATTTAAAAAAAAGAAATATAACCTTCATTGCAAAGGTAGGACTATGCAGACCCCAG
Source organism: Gordionus sp. m RMFG-2023 (assembly GCF_954871325.1). NCBI lineage: Eukaryota > Metazoa > Nematomorpha > Gordioida > Chordodea > Parachordodidae > Gordionus > Gordionus sp. m RMFG-2023. Next base: position 28,431,405 of record NC_088776.1, read on the forward strand.
CCATTTTAAAAATTTCAATGCATAAAAAAAACAAGTATATGTGTGTAAAGTAAAATTAATTTTGATTTTTTTTTCAGTACCTCAAGAGTTTGGGTTAGTCTTACATCCTATATATTTAACAATTTTATTTTGTGCTTCAATTAATTGTCATTTTATCCCTTCACCTTGTAACAATTTCATTAAAATTAATAATTACAAATATTCAAATAAATATTTTATATAAATAAAAATAAAAATATAGCGTTGTTTAATAAATTTTTATAAATTTGATTAATAAAATATCGTTATAGATTTATCTAATATATAGTATTAAAATTTATACAATCATAATATAGTATTAAAATATATATAATCAAAATTGAATTTTTGGGGATTATTAAATTATATTTTTAGATGAAATGCAGTTTTACTATTAAATCATAATATAGTAATAAATGCGCAATTGTGTTCATTAAATCGAAATATATTATTAAAATTTTGCTGACTCTTTTTGTTTATTTTCTACCCGTATTAATCACTTTTATTAATTATTGGATTTTTATTTAAAAATATGAAAAATAAAAGTTATACGAAACTAAAAAAGTGTAATTAAATAATTAATAGTTTATAAGAAATTAGTTATAAATTGAAGTATAAGAAATTATAGATATTATTGAGATTAAGAGAGACTATGTGTAATTAATTTTGATTTTTTAAGTAGTTTAAAAGTTAGAAGGATTTTTTGATGCTTGTTCATCCGTGTAACTTTTTCTCATCTGTTTTGGCATTGATATTTTAAATATATATAAACACTTTTATTGTATATCATTTTTATTAATTAAAAGTTATATTATATTAATATTTGAACCTTAGCTAACCATTTTTACATCATCAATTTTTTAATATATTTTTCTTATGTCACATTGTGATATTTTAAAATAATTTGTCACTTTTTTGACTCCCTTGACAAAAGCTGTTATATAATGATAAAATAAAATAAAATTATTAAAATAACAGTTAAAAACATAAACTTATAGTTTATTTAATATATTTTTAAAATATGAAAGCTACATATAGCATTTCTAAATTGGGGTCTAAAGCACCCCACCTATTCTCTCGCTTGATTTTTTTCACCTGTGAAATTGAAGCGTTAAAAAAATGTGTTATTCTTAATTATTTTTTTATAAATCTCACAAAATTTGACTTAATGAAATTCTTTTACACCTCCCCCACCCCCATCCCCCAGACCAAGTCATACCCATTAAGACCAAGAATGAAGACTTTCAGTCAAACCATATTAAAATTCGCTTTTATTTGATACTCATATCGATAAGGGATCCCTTTAAATCCCGTGAAGATCCCGGATAGTTATGATCCCTTTAAAAATTACGACATATGTATAAGAATTTTTAATATGATTAATGATATTTTTGACAAATGATGGGTGATACATATTTATGGACAAACAAATTTTAAATTGCTTTTTTTTGGTAATAAAAAAACAATTTCATCCATTATTTTAGATTAAAGAAAAGATGACACAAAAGTAAATTAATTTTGCTTGATAATCTTTATTCTCCTATAATATTCTATATAAAATTTATCTAAATAAATATAAGATTTATTCTTTATAAATAATTAACAATATTCTAAGAAATTTTAAAATATAATTATTTTTATACTTGCTTGAGTTTACAGTGTAGAATAATTAAATTTTAACTCAAATAAATATAAAAACAAAATATTTTATTGTCTTGCACCATTTTTAAAAAATTAATACCAGTTCAACTTAAATAACAGCATTTTAAGGGAAAAAAATGCTAAACGCTCATTTTTCTAATAAAATGGAATTAAAATATATGATGATTTAAATATAAATACGAAATATTCCAGATTAAGAAAATAAAGATGTTACAATTTTCAAGACGCCCGACAAAAACGGGTTAGTTTAATTTGAAATCCATATCCTTGCCCGTGGTAGAATATTCATTCAGAGTTACCACTCGAAAAGGCGGATGGGATTAGGAGGTGCGAAACTGTTTGAACTCCCTGTTATGAGAATTACAAGCTTCATCATTGAAATCGAATAACTGGGATACATTGTTTCTTCACAACTAAGTTTGCAGTTTACATAGTATTATTCATAGATTCTCCTAATAATTTCCTCTCCTTTAGATTTAATCTAAAAACATTGAGATGAGTAACATTGTATACACTTCCTTTTATTAGCTTTCATTTGATACCCACCTAGAAATATTATGTTATAAATATTTTATCCTTGCCCCCCCCTACCAACCAGGATAAGATTTGAAAAAAATTGACTATAACTCTGAATTAAATATATTATTTTAATATTTTCAATAAATACTCTAAGATTTATTTCCGAGTAGGTATTACACCACCCTACCCTATTAACAATGAGCTAGATCAAAGTATCTAGAGGGATAATGGCATTCAAAAAATACTTATATTCGCTTTAATTTGATGTTCTTGTCAGATATTTCTTCAAAAATATTTTTAAATTTCATGTTAATAGTACCCAAATTCATTTTATTGGTTTCCATTTGTTACCCTTACCTAAATATTGATATTTTTTTATCAAAATATCCCCCCCCCCTTCATGACATAAACAAGAAGACATAGAATAAGGATTAGTTTCAAAACTCAAAAAATCATTCTCATGCACTTAAAAATAAAAAAATAATAGAAATTTTTGAGCCATATAATATATTTTATAAGAAATTCAATCCTGAGAAAATTAAAATTTTTATTTAGAGAAATCATATTTTAGAAATTTAGTTAATTTTAGGTCGTGTCCAAAATATATTGAAAAAACCTTAAAATTTTAGATTTCCACTAATTAATAAAATTAAGAAACATGTCCGAAATCTTCCATTCATTTTGTTTATAAAGATTTGTAAAAATTAAAATAAAGAAAAAAAAAGAAACAGAAAAAATAAAGAAAAAAAACAAATAAACAATTCATATCCTCTCGCCTGTCCAGCGAGCCCATCATACACGCACTCACAAAACATCCTGACCCTTTACTTCCCCAGGCAATTGATCTATGGAAATCTCTTTCATTAGTCGATCCTCCCTCATCGACACTGCAGAAGGACTGGGATAAGCCTCTAGTTGGCAACTCCGTTGCATACCTTAAATCGAGGAGCCAACCCGAGGACCATTCTCTACTCTTCTCCATTTCCGCAGACAGCGGGTATGAATTTCTCGAAGCTTTTCCATCGCGAAACCTTGACCAGCTCCTAAGCAATGATGAGCTACGTCACGCCATCGGTCTAAGACTTAATTGTGATATGGTAATACCCTATCACTGCATTCTTTGTCAAACGCCGGTCAACTCCAAAGGCCGTCACTCTTTACACTGCAAGCGCTGTAGAGGCAGATTCATTAGACATTCAAAATGCAATGATACTATTGCCAGGGCCCTAAAATCTGCCGGTATCCCATCAACCCTAGAACCCACTGGACTCTACAATTCTGATGGTAAGCGTCCCGATGGCTCTACCATGATCCCTTGGAAGAGGGGGGAATTTCTAACCTGGGATTTCTCATGCATCGATCCCCTTGCCCCTTCCAATATAAATAGAGATGCTCTAGTAGACGCCGAGACGAATAAACTCGCTAAATATTCGCCATCGCTTCCGGCCAATTACACATTCCTACCACTAATCGCCACGACTCTAACATCGTTCGGCTCTCACGCCCTTGCCTTCTTTAAAGAGCTGGGGAAACGGATCTCTACTAGGACCGAAGATCCCAACGAGGGTTACTACCTACGCCAAAGATTAGCCCTCAATATAATAAAATCCAATTACCTCAGCTTCATATTCTCAATGACTGATACCCCCTAATTACTTACAATTTATATCTAAATTTTATTCATTAATTAATATTGAATTTATGATTTTATTTTTATATTTAGTATTACATAAATTACTAACATCTTAAATGTTCTATTATATGATATTCTAACTGATTGATTAATATAATATATTGTATTTAATTTAATATTTAATTTAAAGTAATATTGTTTCCGATTATTAATCTAAATAAATTAAGGAATATATTTGTAGTTTTTAATAAACAATTATAATAATGTAAATAAACAAATAGAAAAATAAAAAAACAAAAAAACGAGAATAAAATACGAAAAATAACAATGCCACCAAACTTTAATATTACTTATTAGTTTTTTCATAAAAATTACACAAATTAAATTTTAAGCAAAATTTTATTGAAATTTATTTATTTCCATAATTTTTTAAAAATAATATATTTTTGTAAATGACGAAAATTATTTATAACTAATGTTGTAAAGTATAGTCAAAAAAAGTAACGTCCTCACTAACGGCGTTACATTTTTAAAGAAAAGGAAAGCCAACCATTATTTTAAATTTTTCTTAAGAAAAAAAGATATTTTATTGTATTATGAAATTTTATTTATTTTTAAAATTTTATAAATAATTTAGGTTGAGTTTTTAATACACATAAACCTCCAAATTCCTTCATTTTTATTTTTTGTTGATAAATCTTCAGTCAAGAATTTTAATCTAATTAATATTGAATCAATCAATGTATGTAAATTGATATTCTTATTAATATTGTAATTTATTTTATAAAAAATATTATATCTTATACATTTTCTTCGCTGATGATTAAGCCTACATTGGCTTTAATTCGAATTTATTTTTTATAGAAATGAAGAAAACTAAGGGTACAAAGTTTACAAACTCAAATATTATAGCCTCATGTAAGGAAAATCATGGGCATTCCCCAAACTATGCAGCCATTTTTAGGGGAAAATGGGATATCTGTTTAAACTGGTTATAACAAGATGGAGCTCTTTCTATAACTCAGTTAAATTAGTAGTCTTATTAACAAGAATGGACACAAATTTGATGAATCTTGTGATAAATCCAAATTACAGAGATTTACAGAGAGATTTTTCAGATAATGACAAGTCGTTCATAGATGAATTTTATATGGCTATATATATGATTTTATAGGTTAAGGAACCTATTGCTTGGGCTCTTTCGATTTTAGAAAGCGAAAAAAATGTATTTGGGAAATCGCACTCTCACGATATCTATTATAATATTTAAAAAATGCCTGATTCATTTTGTAAGCTATTTATTAATGCAATTCTACAAGAAAAGATAATACTAACCCTCCTAAAACTAGATGTCAGTGAAGGAAGGAAGCTTGAACTTATTTTCTGTTTGAGGAAAGATCTTGACAAAGAAAAGGCAAACTTGGTTTCCTTAAAAATCAACACACATATAGATTATTTTCCAATAAAGATTTTAAAAAATTGGATTAGAATCTAAGGAGTCTTTGAAGATGAAATAAGCTTTTTCAAAATAATAATATTCACTTAGAATATAGACATATTAGTGTTTTTAAAAGGCTCGATTTGAGCCCATTTTTAAAAACGGGTAACTCAATATTTTATCCAAAATAATATTACCCAAGCCTGAAGATTTTGGTCAAAGATGGCACAAAGTTTTAAACATCCATTAGCGAAATATCGAAGCTTAAAGTCAATATTTTCTGACTAAAATATTGAGTTAGCCGTTTTTAAAAATCAGCTCAAATCGAGCCGTTTAACAACACTAAGACAGATTATAATGCAATGATATTGCTAAACATAGACCAAATCTTTATATTGCATCAATCATGGAGATTTATTTCCAAATAAAACTATTTCTGGCGCTATCCTTTTAATGTAATAAAAGCGTTAGACATTCTACCAGCAAACTCATATCCATGGCAAACAATATATTATAATAATGCATCCATTGTAAAGGAGGTATTTAATTGAATTCATGTTGTAATTCACAATATTTTATTAGTTGGTAGCAAAGCATTAAAATTATTAGTTTTTTAAAATGTATGAATAGAGTATAATTAGGGGGGTAGATATAGGTTTTAGAAGGGGAGGGGTGGGGGTTTGTATCTAGTGAATATCCTGTCACGTAGATGGTGATCAGAGTTAAAAAACGACCCAGATTTTGGATCAAATTTGTTCGAACCGACTTGGCCCTGCTGATTAACAACACTAGTTGATATTACAAATTCTTTCGCTTTCTCTTTCACTAATTTGTCTAAATTATTCATTTAATATTTAAGTATATATTTTTTTACATTTTAATTTATATTATATTTTAAAGTTTGATGCAATAAAAATATTTTATAAATTTATAATTGAGGTTAGTTAGTCAAAGAAAGTTTTTTTAATTGAAGAGGGAGGGATATCTTTTAAAGGACTGGGGGGGGGGGTGTTTATTCTACTTGCATAGCTCAGAAAATGTATAAAAAAGGCTTTATAATGCATTTATTTTGTCGTTTTGCGCGTCTTGCTACTCTAATTTTGCATTACATTATTTTGCATGCTTCTATGTAATTTTGTGGTTTTTTTAGTGTTGTTAAATGGCTCGCTTTGAGTCGATTTTATAAATAGCTAACTTAATATTTTAGCCTGGTAAATAATGCTTAATCGAGATTTCGCTAATAGATTTCCAAACCTTTGTGCCATCTATGATCAAAATTTTCAGGCTTATGTAATAATTTTCTGGATAAAATATTGAGTTAGACGTTTTAAAAATTGACTCAATGCGAGCCATTTAACAACGCTAGTTTTTTCCATACTTTTGCTTGTATTTATTTTATTTATCTTTGCATAAATTTTGCGTAATTTGGGATTTTGTTGCTTTTTCGTGGCGTAATAATTCCTACATATGATAAATAATAAAAAGTTATTTTGATTGTATTCTTAATAATAATTATTTATTTTAGTTTAAAATGTAATAAATTATGACATTTTTCTCATAACTAAAATTATAATAATACTTAAATATATTTTATTTTTTACATCACTTTTAATATCACCTTTCTGAATTACATTATCTATGTAATCAAAACAAAGCATGTTTATATCCATTTTTTAGGCAAATAAAATTATAAAGTTAACAAAATTTCGTTGATAATTGTTATCTTTTTTATTAAATTATTAGATAAATTAAACTCAAACAGCTATGAAATCCCTATTTTACCTGTTCTCTTCAATTTAAAAAAAAATGTTGATTACGAAATTTAATCAGAGATTTCTATATCAAAGGGTTTGCTTCCCTTTCCACAGGCGTATTCTTTTGAGGTGTATGTGTATCTTTAAAAGAAGTGCTTAGAAAGAAAATTTTATATTTAACTTTAGTCCATTGGTTTATTTCTTCTCATTAGAGACCTGCAAAATCTTTTTTCGGCCTGAAACCCGCCAGAAGCCTGGTGGCATAGGTGTAGCCAGTGGGGGGGGGGTATAAGGGGAAATCCCCCCTTCAAAAATTTATCACTTTTTGTGAATATCATTTTAAGCTAATAAAAAATATCCCACTTAGTCCTACCCCCACTCCCTGACCCCCAAAAATGTATGCATATCTTAAACAATAATTTGAAAGAAAGAATGTAAAAGTTGGTATTTTTTAAAACTAAAACTATTCATCATAATTTATACATTTTTGGAAAAAAGTATTTATATATAAAAAAAGTGAGCCAAAAATGTTTTTTAAGAAATGGAATATAAGCCAAAGATAAGTCTTAAGACAAAAGTGAAATGTATTATTATTATTAGGATCCATAAAATTACTAAATAATATAACAAATATAATTTTTTATAAAGTGAGTAATTTTAATTTATTTAACTTAATAAAAGTAAAATATAATTATAAAACTATTGATAAAATTAAATAAAAAAATTAAAGCACAATACAAACAATGGAATATATGTCGTAGATTTACAGTATATCTAATTTTATCAATTATCATATGAAAATCAAATATACCAGTATAGCGAATTATATATTTTACAGAAAACTATAAAATATTGATAAGGACATCAGAAAATATCTTTTAAAGACATTGTGGGATATAATATGAAAATTAATTTTTAATATCATTTTAAATTTAAAATAAATAGATGGCGTTAAATATTTGAATGCAAATTGTTGTTATATTTATTATCAAGAGCATTGATTAGTAAAATTTGTTAAAATATTAACTGTAATATATTCTCTAACTATCAAATATATCTGTATAGAATTTTACCTAGTATTTTGTCACCTCTATATAATAGAGGAATATCAACTATAAGTCTACAATAAATTTATTATACTTGTTTGGAAAATAATTACCATGCCTTTATATTAATGTATAATTATATTTTATATAAACTATTAGAAATATATTTCATATTTGTTCCAGGCCAATGAGATTAATACTATAGACTGCCGATTAATGTATTTGAAGTGGCAAAAATTGAATTGAGTAGCAGCCATTTTGTGTTTGGAGCTTTTACCAAAGACCGTATGATAATTTCATAAATTACAGGTTTATTTTTGTTATATATTATATTTATAATCTTATTTTTTTACTAGATGAATAAATATACATTTTTAGAGCAAAGCAAGTAATTTATAGTTATACTGTTTAGATTATTGTCTAATGAAAATAGATTTATATAGAGTAATCAAGTTAGAATAGATTCTCTTTATAGTATTATGATTATAATTAAATATTTTCTGGTCTTTATTAACATTTATAGAGAAAGTAAAGGATATGTTTAATACATAATGAATATTATTAAGATTTATTTAGACTAAGCAAGTTAGAATATATACCTTTTGATGAGAATGTAATTAAATATTTCTGCTCTTTATTTTCATTTGCAGTTTATTACTTAATGAATATCTTTAAAATTTTATATAGACTTAATCAATATAAAAGAAAATCTCTATAGTAATAAGAATATAGTTTAAAATTTTGTAATTTCCAGAGTAGTAAGGATTTATTGTTTTCTTTAATACTTCATGAATATCTTTAAGATTTTTCAAAAATATTTAGACTTATCAAGTTAGACTGAATATTTTTTATAAGAATTTATTTAATATTTTATATATATATATTCAATAACAAAAATCAAAGTGAGGAAAGATATATTATGATTTGAAATCTATTATAAAATTTAGTATATTTTTTATATTTTAAGAAAATGGTAATATATTGTAGTGCATATGGCTGTAACCAAATTGAAATTAAATATTAGAGAAAAACTTAACAAAGCAGTACTTTTTCAAGGGCAATAAATCAAGTAATATAAAAATTTGTTATTTAACTTAAATATTTATAGATGAAGGAAAAATTATTGTGAAAATTTGTATGAAAATAAAGTTTGAACTTTATACAACTTTATTAGTTATAATAAAACATTTTATTATATTATTGTATTAATTATTGTAAAAAATTATAAGATTATTTTTTTCGCGATATACATATTCAATATAATAATACAATTATTTTATTAGATGTAAATATAACATATATATTATTTGTATTCATTATTGTAAAAATTTATAAGATTATTATATTTTTCGCGATATATATATTCATTATTGATTTTTGCACTTTAGTGAATTAAATTTAAATAAATATATTTAGAAACGGATAGTTATAATAATTAAGAAATAACATAATTCAAAGCAAAAATAAAATATAAAGACTTGTAAATAATAAAATATAACCTCTTTTTATGCTAAAAAAATAATTACAAAAGAAATTATATCAAGATTCTTTTTATATAATTTAAAATATTTATCAATAAAATCATGTATATTCAATTTTGTTTTCTGAGTCATTTCTAAAGATAGAAAAATGTGATAAATTTCATGATATAGTTTTATTTTTTGTAGAAAATCTGGCATAATAATTTTTACAAGAAAAAATAGGTTATTAATATAAGTTGCATCTACATATAATAAATAATTTAGATTTAATTCTGACAAAAATTAGAAATTTATATTTAATTTGAGATATCATACTTATGAAAGGAAATTTTGCTTCCTGAACAATATTTTTGGTTACAGCCATATGCACTACAATATATTATTATTTTCTTAAAATATAAAAAATATATTAAATTTTATAATAGATTTCAAATCATAATATATCTTTCCTCACTTTGAATTTTGTTATTGAATATATAAATATAAAATATTAAATTAATTCTTATAAAAAATATTCAGTCTAACTTGATAAGTCTAAATATTTTTGAAAAATCTTAAAGATATTCATGAAGTATTAAAGAAAACAATAAATCTTTACTACTCTGGAAATTACAAAATTTTAAACTATATTCTTATTACTATAGAGATTTTCTTTTATATTGATTAATCTATATAAAATATTTAAGATATTCATTAAGTAATAAACTGCAAATGAAAATAAAGAGCAGAAATAGTTAATTACATTCTCATCAAAAGGTATATATTCTAATTTGCTTAGTCTAAATAAATCTCAATAATATTCATTAAGTATTAAACATATCCTTTACTTTCTCTATAAATGTTAATAAAGACCATAAAATATTTAATTATAATCTTAATACTATAAAGAGTATTTATTCTAACTTGATTAGTCCAGGGGCGACGCTAGCTTTTACAATCTCAGGGGGCTTCAGCTAAAAAAAAATTTATTGGAGGCGAAGCCCCCCATACCTCCCAATTTGCGGATATTGCCCCGCTTTAGCCTGGCATTCGGCCGGGTTTTATATTAATATATTATACATTTTTAAAATATGCTAACTAGACAATTATTCTGAATTATTTTGTCATTTATTATAAAAATTTTGCATAAATAAGTACAAGTGATAAAAAAGGTTAATTAATTCATACATATGCCCCTCAATTGATAATAAAAACCACATAAGGCTATATAATTCTAGCAAGTTACATTGACATAAGGTCATGACACTCACAATGGTAACCCGTATCAGAATTTATTATGTTAGATAAACTGATAAAGCAAAAACAGTAAAAATCTTTAGAAGAAATTATACAAATATATTGAAGTTTTGAGTTATTTACACGGCAAGGATGCCATATTAGAAATGAAACATTTTTTAACTATAAAATAAGAACCAGAGTGATATGATAAAAGTAATTAAGATTTTATATAATATTGTCGCACCACCTCTAGTTGGTTTATTATATCTTAAAATAATAATAGATTGTAATAATATCAAAAATATATTCGTATTAAAAATTTAACTCAAAACTGTTTTTCAAAGAAGAAGAAAAATAGCTTTCCTAAAAACACGTAAAAAAGAGAAGAAAAGATATCTAATTTATTACATCCATTGTGGGATGAATAATAAAAAGTTTAATAATATATTTAATAAATAGTTGGCGTTAAATAATTGAATGCAAATTGTTACTTATATTTATTATCAAAAGCATTATTATTAAAATTTTAAAATTATTAACTGTAATATATTATATAACTGTCAAATATGTCTGTAAAAGTGGTATTTTTACCTATAAATAATTATATATTATAAAGGATTATAAACTATTCATCTACTTACTTTTTATAAATAAATATCTTATACTCATTTGGATTCGGACCTTGAAAATAATTGTAGGAAGAGACATCGTAATTAAATTTAAAAATCAAAATTTGATTAGTGATTTTGAACTCGACTAATTACAATATTAAATTTGTAATTATCAATTAAAAAAAGAATATATTTATTTAATTAAGGTTATATAATAATTTAAATAATAAAAGTCAATTAAGCTTCAACTGTTAATGCTAAATTAGTATTTAGTGAGTAATATTAATATTCTATTTTTAACACAAAATTTGATTGCAAGCTGACATACTGAAAATATAATTTATAATTATTAATCTAATCTAATAATTAAAATAGTATTCATATAAGAATAATTTAGATAGACTTATTAATTTTTAAATTATAAAATTAAATCTATTACTCAATAAAATTATAAAAGAAATCGTTTAAGGGGCAATTAAAAAAATTTATTTTTAGTTCAAGGGGATATTAAGGAGCAATTATAAAAAAAAATTAATTAAAAAAAAAATTTTTTGCTTCAGGGGGCTATTCAAATTTTTCATGGGGCTCGAGCCCCTGCGCGCCCCCTCCTAGCAACGCCACTGGATTACTCTAAATAAATCTTTAAATTTTCATTAGGCAATAATCTAAACAGTATAACTATAAATTACTTGCTCTAAAAATGTTTTTTTATTCATCTAGTAAAAAAAATATGATTATAATATAATGTATAATAAAAATAAATCTGTAATTTATGAAATTATCACACGTCTCTTTAGTAAAACCTCCAAACACAAAATGGCTGCTACTCAATTCAATTTTTGCCACTTCAAATTTGATTTTAGCATACGATCGGCAGTCTATAGTATTAATGTCATTGTTCCAGGCTTACTTTTTTAAATTAAAATTAACCTCCTATCTTGTAAAAATATTTTATGACTATATATAGACTAAAGTAACCCGGCCGAAGGACGGGCAAAATTGGGCCGACGCCCCGTGCAACATTGGGTCTGGATTCCCTCCTTAGGAAAATCCTGGCTACGCCTATGCCTGCCGGTTAAAATATTTGATCTAGGCCTTGCCTAAGGCATGAATTTTTATAAATGGAAATACATCTCAAAATATTTGTTTAATTTTATACGCTCTAATTTAAAATGTTATTTATTAAATATTTATGATAATTTAATGATGTTAGTATATTTTGTACTATAAATTTTAAAATATGATATGAAATACTTTCCACCTCCTAATCTTTTTAAACTTTTCTTATTTTTTAATTGTGAAATTCAAGCATGAAAATATTAGCATAGGAAGGAAATATAATATTAATATTTTTAAAGACTGACGAACAAAGGGCCGGTTTAGAACCTGTCTTTCAGGATTCTAATTAATCTTAATATCAGAACTTATAATATTTTTTTTATCTATTTGGGCCTTAAAAAAGGTGAGGGGGGGGGGGGTTAGACACAGCCATCCTTAAATATATTTTGGACCGATAATGACTGCCCTAATCTTTTAATGATTTTTAACAATTAAGTTAAGTCCCGAGTTTTTCATATTCTATTTTATTTAAGCAATTCATTTTTTAATCTGGACATCATTTTATATATTAGTAAGTAATTTTTTCTTAGTAGCTCAGTTTTTTTATCTGAGCACTGAAAAATAATTCTGTGCACTCAGTATTTATCTGAGTATTTTATTTTTAACTCCCTTTTAATTCTGACGAATGATTAAATAGGAGCCAAATTTAAATTATATATTTTTATAAAAAAAATTGAGAATATGATCATGAATGTTAATGTACAATACATGTGATATTTTCTTTGCTTATACATTCGTCATTAGAGTGCAATATACACAAATATGCACCTTCTTTTATTCATATTCTTTTTTGAATAAGTCTTACAATAACCATCTTACTAAATTTAATTACATAATTGTAATTTTTCTTTATAGTTCATTCATTAAAAAAGTATTATTTGATAAGGGGATAAGTGAGAAGAGAATAATTATGTTTAGCATTTAGTAATATATATTACTAATTAATTTAATATTTATTTAATAACAAATAATTTCGCATTTTTATTTCAAATAAATTTATTTTGTCATAATATTATACATTTAAAAGCAAGTTATATAATTCGACTATTCACGAACAAAAGGTGATAAACACATATACAAATATTAAAATTTAAGTTAATTATTTAATAAAATATTGACATATTAGCCAACTCGTGGATAAGGAATAAAGCTGCGGCGTTCTGATTGTTGGCCATAATGATCTAATAGAGCATTAGGAGCTGCTCTGGATATTCTTTTTCCTAGTCTTAATTGTGGTATCATAGCTCTTTTCTTAATTTCTGCTGCCCTCTGATGCCGATAAAGTGGATATTCATTAGGATCATAATAGTTTCCATAATCATATCTCCTTCCAATTCGAGGATAGGGCAATAAAGAGTTACCTCCCTGCGCCATTGTTCTTAGATCTAATTATTTGTATTTTTATATTTAAATAGTGTATAATAAATAATATCCATAAATCAAAAGGCCAAACATTTTGGGTTACCAGAGCGGAACCTATAACTCCATTTAAAATTGTGATATTTCTATGAGAAAGTGCAAATTTTATGAAATTTGGTTTGTTCTTGTATAATTAATAATGATTTTAAAAATTATATATAACATAAACAATGTTAAATTAGAAACAATATAATTAAAAATAATTTTGTGAGTCGAGTTTAAAATAAAATCAACTTATCACCAAAATAGACAAAATAAAATAACAATTATAATAATTCGGTTATGACTTGACTAAATTTCAAATGCTTAGGTAAAATGCAAATGCCTATGTAAACTGCAAATGCTGCAAGTATAATTTATATACTCTATTAAAAGTTACGATTTATTCTTTTATAATATAAACAAGTATTAAAATTAAATTTTTGGATATATTTTATAGTAAGGTAGGGGACACCGAGGTATATTGATGACGGGGAACGTTAGGTCACTCCGATTGAGCTATTATTTTATAAAACTGAAAATTTGAACCTAACATAGGTAATTACGTCACACATGATTGGCTAAAAAAAATTTGAAATATAATTACTATTTTAATTTTTACAAGAAATGTGTTTTGGTATTCCATAAGTAATAAAAAATATTTGTAAACTTTATTGTTTATATTTATAAATGGAGCTTTAAAATTTTAATAAATAGATATTAGGAAAGTTTATTTAAACCATATTTTTTAATCTGACAAACTTTCAGAATCAATAAACATGAATTAATATGATTTTGGATGATATTTATAAAATTAGGCTCGGTCATAGTTGGTCATAATATAGTTGGGACACGCCATTTTAGTTCTTTTTATCATTTATTAGTGATGCGAAATTACAATAAAAAGGACAGAAAAATTTTATGTACTGAAGATTATGAAAATGCTTTAAATTTTATATCCAACAACCTTAGTCAGAAAGTTATTAATACTTACAGGTAAGATTTTAGGAATTCCAAAATCAAAATAGCTAGATATTTATCAAAAAAAAGAAAATTGAAAATAATTTAATACCTACAATGGGATATTCAAATCATAAATGTGTTTTTATTAAAGTAAAAGAAGAAATTATAGCTAATTACATATTAAAATCCTCTAAAATCTTTTATGGTCTTAACAAAAAAAGGTATATAAGATCAGCTAATTACTGGATTTTAATTTAATTTTAATTAAATATTTTAATTATCCAATGATTAAGGTAAAATTATATTTCAGTCCTTTATATGCTTAATGAAATTCATTTATTTTTATCATGAGATCTCTCACCTATAAAATAATATCATATTCAAGTTAATGATTTTTAAGTATGAAATGAACATTTTATTATTAATTTAGTATTATGAATAATAATATTATTTTAAATGATGAGAACATTATCACAATGAGAATCAATAAACAAGTTAATAAATTTTAAGTATGAAATGAACATTTTATTATTAATTTAGTATTATGAATAATAATATTATTTTAAATGATGAGAACATTATCACAATGAGAATCAATAAACAAGTTAATAAATTTTAAGTATGAAATGAACATTTTATTATTAATTTAGTATTGTGAATAATATTATTTTAAATGATGAGAACATTATCACAATGAGAATCAATAAACAAGTTAATAAATTTTGTATGAAATGAACATTTTGTTACTAATTTAGTATTGCGAATAATGATATGATTTTAAATGATGAGAAAATTACCACAATGATCTCATTATAATAATCCTATTTCTCTTAAACTTTTGTTGTAAATTATTTAATTTATACATTATTATGCATTTTATTTAGGTTATTGAATTGGCCTAATAAGAAGCAGTAAAATATAATAAGAAAATACCACCTAATAAATCTAGTGTGGATTTTTTTTAGATCTACAAAGATATTCTTGGTAAATATAAACTGCCACCATCAGCAATATACTGGATGAAAGTGGATTACAAAATCTCATTTAAATATTAGCTCAAAAAGGTCAAAAGCAAGTTGCAGCTATTACATCAGAGGAACCCTAGTAACCATAGTTCTCGCTATTAATGCTGTAGGGAACACCATCCAGCCTATGGTAAAAGCTTTTTGACCATTTTATAAGAGATGACCTAGTGGTTGTATAGGCCGCCCAAATAGGTCAGGTTGGAAGCAAGAAACTGAATTTATGAATTATTTAGAACATTTTGTGGGTCATGTGAGGCCGCTACCTGAAATGTCTGTGTTATTGTCTAGAAAATCATAATTCTCACCAATCTCTGGTGCTATTGATTTTTGAATAAAATCTGGCATTATCTTGCTCCTTATTTCCACATACCACTCATAAATGCAACCACTTGACAGGTGTATTTTTGGGTGATTAAAAAAATATTATAATAACTCCATAGGCTACTGGATGCGCAGCAATCCAAATAAATTATTTAGTATTTATGACATTCCTACAATATTAAAAGATATATTACCACTCGCCCCTAACTATTAATAACATTATTTAATCATTTGAGGTAACGGGCATATATCCTTTTAATTCTGATATATTTGAAGAAATGGATTATTTACCCATAATTTATAAAGACAATAGTCAGACAACATTAGAAAAATCACGACCTGAACCATTAAATATTTCGAACCCTGTATATTTAGAAAATAATACTTTACCGATCTCAGAGCCACTACTGTCGCAGTTGTTCAATTTTTTTAAGAAACGTCAATCAATTTAATCTTTATGTAAATCTTGGATTTTAAGTAAAATAAAATGGAAATTATCTGGAAGAAGATTTTGTGTTTGATAAGTTAGTATGTTTTTTTTGGGTCATGAAAATGCATCTCGTGACCTGAAATGTATTATCCTGGATGTGATTTTACCTAAATAAACAGCTAAATAAATATTTTTACATATATTAATTTGAATTTTTTTTAAAATTAAAATTAATGGTAAATAATAACGCAATGTACTGGTTGAGGTCAGAATTTTTGTTTAATAAATACTATTTATATTTTTAGAATAAGGATTTTTGTAGGATGATTTTATAGAAATTATTAGTATTTTTAAAGTAATGATAAAGTTGGTAAACAATTTTTTAACCCTATTTAAAAGGGAAAAAGGGAACATTTTTTTTATTGTTACTTTTTAACCTTAAAAGGAATAATTTTGGTTAAAATTTGGAAATGCAAATATTTATTTTAAAGGTTATTGAGGTAATTTAAAGAAATTAAGAATATTGGGATATATATTTATGATTAAATTAATTTAAAATACAATTATTATTAATATTATTAATGTAATATACAATTATTATTAATGTAAAATGAATTTTAACCTCATTTCAACGATGGTTATAAGCAAGTAAATTTTAGTGGTATAAAAATGAACTAAAAATAAAATTAAGAAATTTAAATTTTAAAAACGAGTAAGATTCATAGAATATATCAATTGAATTGTAACCTGATTTCAAATGAGATAGGTAAGTAAATTTTATATCATAAAAACAAACTAAAAATAGAATAAAGAAATTTAAATTTTAAGGGCGAGTTGGATTCATAAAATATATACAATTTAATAATTTGGAAGGTTGTGGGGAAAGTCTTTTTATATTAATTTTGATAATGAACATAATATTTTTGATCAAATTTTTATTTATAAAGATTTTTGTCATAGAATTTTGGGATAAATTGATTATTTATTTTCGATATTTTTATGCTAATATTGATAATGACCATAATATTTTTGATAAAATTTCCTTATTCTGATAAGGAAATAATAATTTGAAGAAGGACACTATGGTGTCAGATAATCTGTGAGATATTCCGAAATGTGTGGAGAGATCAGTGGTGATCCTCCAAGAATTAAAAGAAATAAAAGAAAGAATCAATGTATATATCAGGATATATATAAATTGATTAATATGAATAATAATTATGATAAAAGTCAGATAGTTGGCAAAAATGGTCCAAAGGAACAAAAATGTTTTATTCATATAATTTTTGAATTAATTAAAGAGACAATTATTTATGGTAAAATGAATTTTAACTTTATTTTAAAGAAGGTTGTCAGCAAGTAAATCTTAGTATCTTAAAATGAACTGAAAATATAACAAAGAAATTTATATTTTAAAGAAGCAAGTTGGATTCATAAAATATATCAATTGGTAAGGTCAATATGACTTCTTGTTTCTTTTTACAATTCATTGAACGCAAGTTTTCTTTTGCCCCCCTTATTTGAATTATTTTGTTAATTATATGTATATTTTCATGATTGATTTTTTTTCTAATAAAATAATTATAAATTTATGTGAATATTTTATTCAAAGTGAGAGATTATAAATATTATATTATGTATACTAAAAAAACTTTTATAAAAAAAATGTAGATATATTTTTATAAATTTTATATTTTATAAGAAAAAATTTAAATAAAAACTTATCATATAAGTTTTAAGACATTGACCTCTAGTAAGCTAAATACTTACCTATTGATGAATCAATACCATTCATTTATTTTTGTTTCTTTTTCTTTAAATTTACATAATATATGTTCATTTAGTATAAAATTCTTTTAAAACAAAATTATATTCAAAACACCAATAAAATACAATATAATATATATATGATGATTTATTTTATTTTGGTGAATATAAATGTAAATCATCTTATATGTGTCATTAATAAGTCTATCCAATAAAGTATAATTTCTAAATAAATGCATTTATTATAACTAATATTTCATATGTCAAATTTCAATTCGATAAATACAATGGACGATAAAACAGGTCAAAAGTCGGTACGATGATAAATGATAAAGGAAATGACCCGCCGAATTTACGATATTGGGATGAATCGGAAGATCGATAAATTTCAACTCCTTAGGAGAGATGGACACTGGGCTTATGAAGGGTGGGCGTGTCGCAGTTGTTCAAATTTATAATGAAATACTGCACACAATATTTTTTTAAGAAACGTCAATCAATATATATTTTTTTGATTGTTTTTATTTTTTATGAAAATAATAATTATGTAAATCTTGGATTTTAAGTGAAAATAAAATGGATATTATCTGGAAAAAGATTTTATGTTTGAAAAGTTAGTATGTTTTTTTGGTCATGAAAGTTACAACTTCTCAAATTTATAATTATATAAGTCAATATAAAGAAGATAATTTATTTGATATTGAGAATATATATATAGACTTGTGAGAAATATAGACAATAAAAGAAGGAAAAAATCTGAAATATTTATATCTTCACCCTATAAGAAGTCCTATTATCAAAAATAAATAATAAAAAAGTAGACAAAATCTTAAAAAAACTTATATTACCTCTGGGTAATAACACAGGAAATGAAAAGAAGTCCAGATTAACTAAAAATATTAAAAAAATAAATGAAAATAATTGCATTATATTTCACAAAAAATATTTAAAATATTATGCAAAGGAAGATTGGTACCAATGCATGGGTTGTATTTGGACACATGGAAATTGTGCCAAATTTGATAATTTTTTTATATACAATAAATGTAATTATGTTTATATAAAAAAAAATTTGTAATTTACCAAAAATAAATTTCCTAAATTTTGGGAAAATTTATTTTATATAGTTATTGGTTATGAATTACTATATTATCTATAAAATCAATGTGTTATAGTATCTAGTCTTACTGTATTACTGATTTTAAATTTATTTAACCTCTTCATGAGTGTACAACTATTACATATGTATCCCAACGTACACAGAGTCTGTCATGGTTAGGACAAAAAAAATTAATTTTTTTATATCCAATTTTCTAAAATATTTAGTCTTTATAAAATATATATTAATTATTTCAAATAGTTTATACTTTTGATTTAGAAGATGTTTTACTTATTCACATTAGTCTATTAATATTAAAATTATTAAGGTTTGAACCAAAAATGTTCCAACCATCCCCGGTCTCCCCTACTATATAATTATAATAAAGTGTTTAAATCTTTTAATATAATGAAATCGATAATATTTATTTCGCAATTGTAAAAAATTACAATTGTTTAATGATTTCTTTTGTTCTATATATTTGTAAAAAAAATATTAATTTTATTTCCTAAAGAAAGGTGCTTTAAAACTTCACTCCATTTATTAACTTATTGACTGAAATTAATTATGACTTAATTTAAACCGTTAGATTATTTTTTAGAATAACTTGCAAATGCTCTAGGCGTAAAATAATTGTATAAATTATTAATTAAATTCTGATTACCTTTTATTAAACAAGCCATTAAAATAAAAATTATATTGTTTATAATCCCATAATAAATATGATATTCCTTTTATAAATTTAAATAAATAACTTCTTATAAAACTGGTTGAGGTAAATATTAACTCAATAATTCAAATTTTAAAATAAGATTATGACGATTCAGCTGTGTTTTGGTGAGTAATACAATGTCGAGTTTTTAAATTATTAAAAAATAATTAAAAAAATACTACAAATGATAATAATATACTCAGCAAAATAACTAAAAATACGTTAAATTATAAATAATGTTCATTTTTAAATTATATTCTTCAAATATATGTCTATAATTTATTTGTTTTAATTATATCTATTGGAAATATTTTAATTCGACACTATCGCATGTGTTTAATTTGCTGTAAAATAGGCGATTTGATCTGATTTTTGTTAAATACAATTATAATATGGTAACCCCCGTTATTTGCTTTGATTTATTATAATTCCAAGTTTGGTACCTGGACAAAGAAGGATTCGGTATTAGTTTAGTGGATTCTGAATATTTTTAACACCGTGTTTCTGGTTTCGATTTTGAAAAGTTTGGCTTATAAAGGATATAGTAAATAAAATATTGATAATTCACATTTTAACAAAGTATTATAAAATATATAAAATCCAACAATATTGTTATCCATTTTTAGGGAAAAACAACTACTTAAAGATAAAAATAGAAATGCTTTCATAAAGCTGCCTAGACTCAATGGATAGGCAGAGGTTTGATGATTAATAGCCTGTTAAAAAATAAAAATATTTTGCCGAAAATATCAATACTTTATATTACTGATAATTGAATCTCAAAATAGGATAAAAATTGATAGAGTCATGAAACTGGTTCTTATACGAGTAAATCTCGCCTTTATTGGGAAAGCAACAGCAAATGACAAATTGCTCTATTCTAGATGTTCAAGCTCTTATCTGTAGTTTTCATCTTCATTCGAAGATATCGAAAAAATAATCAAAATTATATAATATTTGTTAAAATAATGTTTTCAATAAAACATAAAATCAATATTGACCTGTAAAATTTTCCTAAGCGGAAATTTATCGGTTTTCCCCTTCATCTCCAAATTTTTCCTAATAATGGTATTCCAAGAAATTTATATTCCTAGTATCGAAAAAATTTATCATTTAGATCATTTGGTCATTACAATTCAGTCTTCGAGAATCAAGGCTAAATATTCAAAAGACTTTCCTATTTTCCCTGGTCCTATAATTTTTCATGGTAACACTGATTATGAATTTAAACTGCAGCAAAACCAACACATATCATTTTACAAATAGAATATAATGTCATTTAAAATATACAACATATTGTAACCCCTCATATAAAAAAGTAATTTCAAGAAATATTAAAATATCTGTCCTGTGTCTTTTTGTCCTATACATATTAAACTAAAATACCACCTTAGCCAATATTAATCTGACTAATATCCAATACATTTTAAATTAAACAATTGACATTTTATATCAAAATAAATTGACTAATATTTTTTCTTATAAAAATGGAATATCATGTTGTATTTTTTCTTTTTTGTTATAAAATTTTTATATTTTGCTATATCTATGTAATGTTATAAAATAAGAAAAAAAAAATTTGCTATCAAGATTGTTACCCATTATTAAATTTTTAATACAAGGGAATATATCCCTGTGAAATTTTTTTTTCCTTTAAAATGATATGTTATTATCTTATCATCATGTGTGCTAAATTAGATGAATTATTAGAAAAAATATCAATAACAAAGTAGACTAAAATTATCTTTAAAATAATTATTTTGTTTTCGTTTAGGCTTTTAGATTTAAACATAGATAAGCATTAAAACT
Source organism: Gordionus sp. m RMFG-2023 (assembly GCF_954871325.1). Classification (NCBI taxonomy): domain Eukaryota; kingdom Metazoa; phylum Nematomorpha; class Gordioida; order Chordodea; family Parachordodidae; genus Gordionus; species Gordionus sp. m RMFG-2023. Next base: position 28,453,428 of record NC_088776.1, read on the forward strand.
TGACCATTTAAAAAAAAAACCTATATTCGAAATCTAGTAATTTAAACCGTAATTTGTTTCAATAAATTTTTTAAAATATAAATGGAATAAAGTTTATAATTATAATAATATAAATATAAGAAATATATAAAATATAAAATAATTTAAAATATTATTATAAAATTATATTTTTTAATTTTAATTATTTTAAATTTAATTATATTAAAAGATTTAAACCATCAATTAATGGATTGATTGACATAAATTTATAAATTTATTATTGAATATATCTAATCTGGTATTTTAATTATATAATTTGTTTATATCATAAGAAAATCAACCTAGAGTATAAAATATTTTTGCATAAGCATTTATCGTTTACCTTGGCATCTATATCTACCTGGCATTTGCAGTTTAGTCAAACAGTTATTTTAATTAACTTTACCGAATTATTTATATTTTTAAGAATATTAATTAATAAAATTCTACCATTATCTATTTTTTATATACAAAATTTATTTATAATATAAATAAAACAACTATATATATTAAAAACATAATAAAATAATTATAAATAAGTAAAGGAAAAATATTCCTAAAACATTTCGCTTAATATTTCCAATTGAATATTTTGTTGTAAATATAAGGTATATATATCTAAATAAAGGTTATTTTGAAAAGTTTTCTAAAAAAATAATCATTAATTATTTTTCGTGCTTTTAAATTAAGTTTTTTTTTGTTGTAATTTCATTTATTCGAATAAACTTTGAAAATTACGTTGTCCAAGTTATTCCATGACTAAATCGATAAAACCCGGCCCCCTGGATCCAGTCATTGACCATCCTGGACCCCCGATCACGGACTGTATTATTCCCATTCAAACTGGGGGACCCATCGGTCCAAACGCAACACTGGCGCCCAACGTACATTCTATAATCTACGACCCGGAAGAACCAACAGATCATTACCTCATCCACCGACATCAACCGGAGGCAAATTTACTATCCTTATTCTTATCATCATGCGGTCACGGCCTATATTCAAAATTAAAGTTAGCCTTTGCACCAAGGCCTAGGTTGGAAATGTCAATAGAGGACGTAAAAACGATTTTGGGAAACAACAATAACAACAGAGGTGTATCAATCAACAAGCTTCATCAACGCATCCAGCAAGATGGCGAAACAATTACTGAATATGCGGAAGCTTTGATAGCTTTGGCCTCACAGTGCGATCTAGGCCCCAGCTGGGACCTTTTCCTGTCCTCCCAATTCGGAGCGGGGATACAATCCTCCGGAATAAGAGGTCACGTAATCACGTCAGATAATATAACGTTTAAAGGGAAGTTAAAAATTGCACAAACCTGGGAAATGGCCGAAGCGCTTAACCAAAATAATGCGACGAACCACGCCTACAGCAACCAAATAAACATACCCACAAAGTATACGCATGTACAAAACACCCCGCAAACATTGGAGAATTACTATCAACTCCCACGTCGAAATTTCCCATGGAATGATAACCCAACCTGTTACAATTGCGGAAACGAGGGGCATTATAGATACAATTGCCCAATAAAACAAACTTTCAACAATTTTTACTCCTCTCAGTATACTCCTCGAAATATATCTACGACTCAACCCAATTTTCCGGCAATAGCCTACCCAGCGACTAACAGAGTACTACCCGAGACTAAAAAGATAGAAAACAAGGAGTACAAACACTTAAACATGATGACAAATGAAGCGGATATCGACAAAAACCATTCATTCCGGGTAACGGTAAAAATAAATGGTATACCATTAGAAATGGTTATAGATACAGGCTCAGATGTAACAATAATTAATAATCAAACGTATAATGTACTTTTCAACCTTATCCCAATGGAGGACACCAAGGTAGTTCTAAAATCATTTTCAGGACATGACATTCAACCCATAGGGCACTTCCCGGCAATATTAAGCTACCAAGACAGCACACATTCAACAAATATCCTAGTAGCTAATAACTCCCCCACCTCCATAGTGGGTAGAGATGTTCTAAACAAGATACCCGAGATCCTACAAGACATCACCTACAAGGATCAAGAAATTAAACAGCTTAAAAAAAATTTCCCACGAATTTTTTCGGATACCTTAGGAAGTTTCCCAAGCAAAATAGACGTTAATCTCCTTCCCAACGCACAACCCCAGTTCGTCAAACCCCGTTCGGTACCCTATGCACTAAAGTCACAAATTGAACAAATACTTAAGGACTGGGAAAACCAAGCGATTATTAGTAAATGCCGATACAGTAAATGGGGATCTCCAGTTGTGCCCATTCAAAAGTCGGACAATTCCATACGCCTTTGCATTGATTACAAAGTTACTCTGAACCCATGGGTCAGGCCCGAATGTTATCCTATCCCCCGAATCGAAGATATTTTTGGAACACTACAAGAAGGTACTATTTTTTCGGTGATAGATCTAAAAGAAGCATACACCCAAATACCAGTCACAAAAAACTACAAGCGAACTGTTAACAATTAGCACCCATCTAGGCCTATTCAATTTTAATAGACTTCCTTTTGGTATTTCCTCCGCCCCAATGATTTTTCAACGAACGATGGACATTGTAACAGCCGGTCTGAAAAAGACCGTCACTTATTTAGACGATATTCTAGTATCAGGGAAAACTCCGGCGGAACACTGGTTCAATTTGCATCAGCTCTTCATACGATTGGATGATTTTAATTTAAGAATAAATTTAAAAAAATGCAAATTAGCGCAACCCTCAGTGGAATATTTGGGCCACATCATTAATGCAGACGGGTTAACTCCTAGTCCTAGAACAACAGAATCTATCAAAAATTGTCCCGTTCCAAAAAACGTTCACGAAGTGCGATCCTTCATTGGTCTCGTTACCTATTATGCAAAATTTATACCAAACATGTCTACCATAGCTAAACCGTTATACGATCTATTACACCAAGGGGTAAAGTTCAACTGGAACCAAACCACATTTGACAGTTTCAATTCCATCAAGACCCTAATGATTTTACCCCAAATCCTTTGCAACTACAACCTCGAAACCACCCTCACTCTATCTTGTGATGCTTCCGCTTATGGTTTAGGAGCCGTTCTATCACATCTATGGGATAACAATATCGAGAAACCTATAGCCTATGCTTCCCGAACGTTATCGAAGGCCGAAATTAACTATTCCACCGTAGAGAAGGAAGCCTTGGCCATTGTTTTTGCCGAGAGATTCCGACAATTCCTGCTAGGAAGACCATTCATCATAAACACAGACCATAAGCCCCTACTAGCCATATATGGAAAAAAAATTGGGATCCCAACCATGACTTCCGCAAGATTACAACGATGGGGAGTAACATTATCGGGCTTCAATTTTAACATCCAATACAAAACAGGGCCCACAAATATGAATGCCGACGCTCTTTCCCGACTACCGCTCCCTAACATCGACCATCAAGACGAAACCGAGGTAAACCAAATTCTACAGACCCGTATTAAAGACCTACCCTTCACTAGAGATAAAATAGAATCCATAACAATGCAAGACCCAGAATTATCACAGATCAAAGAAAATATACGAAATGGCTGGCCCCTCCCAGATAACAACCACTGAATTACAAGAATATTGGAACATAAAAGATGAATTGTCAATAGACGGGGAGATAATTGTCCGGGGAACCCGGTTAATCATTCCCAAAACCTTACGACCCGCTATCTTACAAGAGATTCATAGTGGACACCCGGGAATTGTTCGAATGAAGGAAACCGCAAGGATTTATGTCTGGTGGCCCCGATTAAATAAGGATATCACAAAAATCAGTGAAATGTGCAACCGTTGTCAACTATTCAAAGAAAACTTCCCCCAGAAATTACTACACCACTAGCTCGTCGCCCGCACAGTGGGAGAAATGGTACACGTCGACCTCGCTGGACCCATACATCAAATACATTGGCTAATTCTAGTAGATGCCTATTCCAAATGACCAGAAATAACCCGCTTGAATAACACTACATCCAAGGCCCTCCTAACAGCGTTAGAATGCATTTTTAATCACCTAGGCTATCCGCGAAACCTCATAACCGACAACGGACCCCAGTTTGTCAGCCACGAATTCAACCAATATTGTGACCGCCATGGAATAACCCATATCTACACCCCCCCGTACTCCCCCCAAAGTAATGGAATAGCGGAACGATTCGTACGAACCTTTAAAAATGCTATAAGAGGGGAGGAAAATGCCGTATTCTCACAAAAAACACCTTTTTTTTATTTTGATTTTATATATATTGATTTTTGTTGTGTGGTCTTCCACCTGTTACAAATCCCTTTTTTTTTTATGTCCTCCACGGGTTTTAAAAATTTTTCGTTATTAAATCCGCTCTGAACCAGCGGTGCGGCGAATGCCGGTTTAGTTATTTTATTGACTTAAGGTAGGGTTTACCTTCGTTATCGCTCTGAACCAGCGGTGCGGCGAATGCCGTTTTAGTTATTTTATTGACTTAAGGTAGGGTTTACCTTCGTTTTTAAATCCGCTCTAAGCCAGCGGTGCGGCGAAGCATTTTATTTTATTAAGGTAGGATCTACCTTCGTTATTAAATCCGCTCTAAACCAGCGGTGCGGCGAATGCCGTTTTAGTTATTTTATTGACTTAAGGTAGGGTTTACCTTCGTTAATCCGCTCTAAGCCAGCGGTGCGGCGAATGCCGTTTATTTTATTTTATTAAGGTAGGATCTACCTTCGTTATTAAATCCGCTCTAAACCAGCGGTGCGGCGAATGCCATTTTGGTTTTTTATAGGAATTAAAAATGAAATCGGCGCCGACGGCCTGGTAGCCGTATTTAAGAGGGGAGGAGTGTTATGTTCTATCCCCCCTTATTTCTTTTATTTTTGTTTCTCCTTATTTCTTTTGTTTTCCCATCTTCCTTTATTTTGTTATGAAATTAATATATTATACCTTATTTTTATATTGCATTTGAAACTGGTTCTTACCAGTTTCATGAATGATTATATCGCGATTAAATAACAACTTTTTTTTTCCCTTTTGTTTTAAAAATTATAAAGGTGGAAAACAAAACACCATTAATCATTAATTATTTTTCGTACTTTTAAATTAAGTTTTTTTTGTTGTAATTTCATTTATTCGAATAAACTTTGAAAATTACGTTGTCCAAGTGATTCCATGACTAAATCGATAAAACCCAGCCCCCTGGATCCAGTCATTGACCATCCCGGACCCCCGATCCCGGACTGTATTATTCCCATTCAGACTGGGGGACCCATCGGTCCAAACGCAACAATGGGGCCCAACGTAGGTATGGAAATATTTTCAAAAAAAATTTGAGCCTCCTGAGATTGTAAAACTAATGACGACCCCATATCAGACATTATGTCAATTCCTAAATAAACAATTCAAGATTATGTATCTGAATCTAAAAGACAAAATGAAGCTGGGCTCCTTGTCCTTGGTATACTCATAATACCATTTGAAGATAAATTTTTTTTTTAACAAGTTCTCAGGAAGAGATTTTCAGAGATTGCATCCGTAAAGCTGCAAAATTATATTTAATTCAAATGAATTACAATGCTTTCATACAATTTTAGTTGATATCACTGTTTTATTTCATATTTTAAAAATACAATATCTCTAATATATATACTTAATATATTTAAATTATCTTAATTTTGTCATGAATTATATTTAGAAAATGTGGCTTTTTCATGAATATAAATACTAATTTTTTAATTAAATTTAATCATGTTATATTTGATAATATAGAAATATAAAATATTCATTAATAATTCGAAAAAAAATTAGAATTTTTTTATTATGGATTCAAATGATTGTTTATATCAGATAGTGCAGGGGTACCATTTGTACTGCCCGGTGCGGTCCGAATTTTTTTTAGAAAATGTTTTTCGTCCTTGTTTGGCCTTGGTTTTTTATTTTCAGGTCAGGCCAGGATTTTTTTTTAAAAAAATTCACCCGGATTTCTATAAAAAAATTTTAGTCAGGGTGTTTGCAATATAGCTATTCGGTATTTTATTATAATAACTTTTTAAATGATCTTATTTCCCCATTATTGTAAATAGAGTGAGCTTGAATAACCACACTCTCTATTAGACTGGTTGATGGTAATTCCATTATTTTCTGATTCTCTTGTAATTTAATTAGTATTTAACATAAGTAGCAGTCATTGCGCATACGTGGACAGGGAAAAAGAGAGATAAAATCTACTACTTATTTAAATAAATTTTTCCCTTAAAAAGGTTATTATATTTTGAATATTAAGTGTATCTTTGTTGCTTTTAATTTGATTGAATATTATCTAAAATAATGGTTAGTTGAATAATTTATTTGTATGATATTTTACTATAAATATTTTTATGATAAGTATAAATATGTTATATTGTTCTAAGATAAACAATTCATGAATACATATTATTTATTTGTATTTTTTATATATAATGACGAGTTAATATTCAGCCCGGGTATTTAAAAAAAATATTTAGGGCCCGGCCTGAGTAATTAAAAAAATATTGTCTGGCGCATACACCCAGGCCGGGGTTAGGGCTGTGCCTGTAGGTCTCTAGTTTATGTCTTGTATATTGTAAAAATTATAAAAATAATCCTGATAACCAGGAATGGTTAGAATGTAGGTTATTATAATTTATCGATTTTAAAATTATTTTATAAAAAAACGCCTATCCGAAAATACCCCGTGTTGTGTCCGGGATTATCTCGGGCATGGATTAATTTTGGACAAAAAACAGTTCCCATTATATTTTTTTGAGAAAAAGGCACTGAGTCAAAAATTTAAAATAATGAAATTATAGCTTAATGATGGAGGATGCCACTCATATAATTATTTTTGCGAAAAGTATTATTTTCATAATTTTATGGCATTTTTAATTAAAAATATTTCAACTTCTTAAATAACAATTAGGGTTGTGCCAATATTACATTTCGGATCCGATCGGCAACTATATTTCGCGTTTTCAAAATATATCAGATCAGGCCAGTTTTTTAAAAACCGATCCGATCCGACATTTTTATTGTTTTTATAATTATATAATTATATAATTTTTTTTTTAATTTATAAATAATTTCATAATAAAAAATTAATGAAAGGATCTAAATATAAATATTGTTATGATGTTTAAAAAAATATTTAAAATTTGTTCATCTATTTTTATTATATTATCTGCAATAACAGAAAGGACTTCTATTGGAGAAAATTTCACAGCTTATAGATAATGACAGAAAGCCTGTCAAGAATGACGGTTAAATCAGAATTTTATCCTTTATTTAATCGAAGAAGCATCAGATAATAAGCGTTTATATTTTAAGACTTGACGGTATCAGTTTTTAACACATCCACAAAATTTTACCAAAAAAGTAGTCATCAGATATTTTCAAAACTGAAAAAGATACAGGATTTTTAAGCAGTAGTCTGGTATATCTCAGTAGGAATTTTTTATTGCCCAAATCAAATCTTATGCTTAAATTTCTCTTCTCTGAATTAAAATTTATTATATAATACCTTTATAAGATTATTAAAGGAATATTTTTATGATATTTCTTATATTCTTGTTTCTTTTCCCAATATAATTTTTTATAATCCATATTTAGGGATATTAACAAATTTTATGAGAAGTGTTGGATTAAAGATCACCATTCAAGGAAAAAACATTTTGCAGCCAGTGTATACACTCTATTATCATCCAAAAGCATGTTTAAAAACGGCAGAATATAACATTTGCTCAAAAATAATAAATAAATTGAGCATATATAATAGTATTTTTAAACTCTGAAAAAGGATTAGTTTAGATGCTCAAACAGGATTCAGCTATCAAAAGCCAAAAATTATACTCAATTATTCAGTAATATGTCCAAATTTGAAAGTAAATCTTTTAAATAATCAGAGAAGGCAATAAAACACGACCTTCTGACAGCAATTTTTAAATGTTAATCAGATGATATATCTTATCCATTTACATACTCAACTTTTAAAATTATTTCTAGATTGGAAAATAAATAGATTTAAAAAATCCACCATTCATAAGAATTCGTGAGGACTTAGGTGTAAGCAGTTCAGACAAATGTTGATTAATGATATTTATTGACAAATGTAGTATGGAGCTAATCGATATTTTACAATTTTTGCTTTAATACTGCCAATTCTTCAATAAGACCCACTTATTTTTTAATATATATGGACGAGTCAAATCTACTATATACCACCCCCTCCCAAGGACCGAACCACCAAACTGGATTCATATTACTTGCTGGATTAGAACCCAGAACCATAGGATTGGCAAGCGAAACATATCGACTAGGCCACAGATGCTTTTCGAAAACTACGATTTTTTAAAATCCATAATTGGCAGTCCATAAACAAAATAGCAATTCGCTAAACACTGCCTTAGGCATATATATAATAAACCACAAATGTTCAGATATCGTATTTAGTCGCGAGTTAGTTTCCAACTCCTGGTATTGTTGCACTCTTTTAAAAAATTTGATAAAATGTTTGTGCCATGACTTTTAGGATAATATTTTGGCTAAAATCATGATTTAGCATTTTTTAAAATCACCTATAGAGCTATTTACCAACACTTTATTCACCCATAAATATTGCAAATATTTTAAATGAGATTATTATTTGGAAAATAAAATATAACAAAATACATACACATAATCTTCGTAAAAATAACAAATATTGATATTTTTATTACATTGGTTCAAAGATAGATGCTAAATAAAAATCAATAAAAATAACGGATAGGTGAGATCGGTTTATTAGTTGTACTTGAAAAAATCGGATCGCGGAAATATTTATGGATGAGTACAGCTTTATTAATAATCATAGATTATTTTTGCATTTGTAAACGCACTTTAAAAAATGGATTCACAGATTTATAATATATCTAAAAACATAATAGATTATGGTACCCTCATTAAAGAGGTTTTAGATTAATGGATATGTCAGCTTTTACAGAATCACTCAATAAACATGCTTTCCAAACCAAACAATTCATCCTTCCTAATCAAGCTAATGAAGACTCAGCAGGAGACTAGATGGTCTCAGATGGTTCGTCTATCCCTAAGATAAATTAAAAAAGAATATGTAAATTATACCCTTCAGACTAAAACAACTAATTATTCTAGTTAGCTAGCTGCCATACCTATCTTTCGGTGCTTATATAATGTTACTCAGAAAAGGATGAGGAGATTCCACTAATAGCTATTAGGAATGTGATAAAAATATTGTATCCAAAAACATAGTAATAAAGGACTAATTAATTTTCTTCAACCACAACAACCAGCTAAGATTTGGTGAGAGGAGGAACAAAAATGATTCGTGACAAACGCATTGCATTGGTTTATCCTAAAACCAGAAAATTCTTAATTAAATAAGATTTTAGTAAAGCTATTAATTCTTTAAAAAGAAACTATTTCGTTCCTAATTTTATTCTGCCGACTCTTTTTCCAATTTTATAAAAATCTTAAAAAACAAATACATTGACATTCAAATTTGGGGATCGATAGGGACGAGGCTTTCCAATTGATTAAAAGCCTACAAAATAACTAAAGGCATTGGAGATTCAAACGATGTTTACCTATGTCAGAAAATTTATTTAGAGATCTGTCTATCTAACTTCCTGAGCATCCACTTCTCCTTTAAATGACTTACATCTTTTTTAAATGATTATTTATTAGTACCTTTTTAGTTACCTCTTTTATTGACTCTTTTAGAAACTTTTAGTAATTTTTTAGTCGTTCTTTTAAAAAAAATATAAACCTATATATAATTCATATAATTTTTTTATAAAGATTTATTTCATCCTGATCGGTTTCATGTCAATTCAGCGAAACTTTTATAGCGAATCCACATTAGCAAATACTTTTCCGCGAAGACAATATCGCGAAACAAATATCACGAATTTACTATAGTGAAACCCTTATCACAAAATAAACCTTTAAAGCGAATACACAAACGAAGACAATATAGCAAAAACTATTTCGCCAAATATATCGCGAAGATATTGTAGAAAATTTAATATCACTACGTCGATATCGCCATAATTGTTAAATGTTGTTAATTAGTCGAGTTATTCAGACTGAATAATTGTCTTAATCGAGGAAATTGTATAAAGTTGATCCATTTAATCTGCTTAGTGGAACCATTTAGTCGGCTTAGTTGACCGATAGTCAACTAAATTGAATTTTAGAACCAAACTTGCATCACTATATAGTCGGGTAATAATTAAATTGTAAACATGGTAAATTGGGATTTCAATGAAGATGAACCATAGAAAAGTGACAATTGTCATACAATACTCATTTTTTAAATTTTTTGACCCAAATGAGTAAAAATATATGATAAACATGTCAGTAGGATTTCAGTGAAGATGTAACCAAAGAAGTGACAATGGTTATAATCGTTATTTTTTTAAACATTTTTTAAAGCAAATCGATAAAAAAAAATTGTAAACATGTTAAATTGAAATTTTAGGGAAGATGAACCATAGCAAAGTGACAAATGTCATAATTCTTATTTTTTAACTTTAGAATTTTTTTGAAGTAATTGGGTAAAATATAAATTGTAAACATGTTAAATTAAAATTTAAATGAGGATGTATCTATAAAATATAACAATTGTCATAAATATTATTTTAAAACTTTTTTTTGAAGCAAATAGGTAAAAATATAAATTTAAATTTAAATGAGGATATACTATAGAAAGAGACAATTGTCATAATCATTAATTTAAAATTTTTGATTTTTTTAAAGTAAATGGGTAAAAATGAAAAGTGACAAATGTCTAATTGTTATTTTTAAACTTTTTGAATTTTTTTTACAAATGGTTAAAAAAAATAAATTGTAAACATGTAAAATTGAGATTTTAGGGAAGATGAACCATAGAAAAGTGATAATAATCAAAATCATTATTTTTCATTTATTTTGAAGCAAATGAGTAAAATTGTAAGCATGTTAAATTAAAATTTCAGTGAACATAGAAAAGTGACAATTTTCATATTCATTATTTTTTACATTTTTTATAACACGCATATGTTATATAAATATTATTATAAACTATCATTCTAGATTACAATACATCATCCTCAATAATATTTTAGAGAATATATAAGAAAAATTCTCAATTTTTAGCTATTTATTACCAATCTCATTTTGTTTTGGATATTGTGTTTATATAATTTAAAATACCATTGAAAATTATCAATGTCTATTATTTGTCATTTGCAATAAAAAAAATCCTAATTATAAGTTATAAAGTATGATCTTTACCTATTTATATTTAAACGGTATATAATACTTGTTAAAAAAATATAGGAGAAACCGGCGCTATTTTGAACTCTTTGATTTAAAGTACCAAAGAATTGTGAAAAAATTATTATATGAGTGGGGTCCCTCATCATTAGACAATAATTTTAATATGCTAAATAATTGTTGGCTCAAGTATATTTTTTCGTTTTTCGTCCTGAAATACCCCATACCTTCCAAACTATACAGATTGCAAATATTTTAAAAAATATCAAATCAATGATCTTGAATATATTTCTTATAATAAAATTTTAATTACTTTCAAGTTTTTTTATTACCAAATATAAGGGAGACTGGAATTAGGTAAACCCCGGGGCTTGACAAACCAATTAATCTCATTTTAAAATTAAATAGACCAGAAGGATTTTATCATAATATAGTTTTTATTAGTTTACATCTATAGTCAAAAAATCTTTCGAAATATTTAATTATTAAAAATATTATTTAAGAATTAAAATTTTGATGAAATTTTCAGAAGATTTAGAATTTTAATTTTTATTAAAATATATAATCATTTATGTAAATTAAATTTTATAGCAATAAACACTTCTATAATTTGAGAAAGTTTTATGAGTATTTATTATATCTAGATATTATTTCAATAATAATTTGTCAATTTAGAGCTAGCGGGGCTTGCTAAACCATACACGTCAATTATGGCAGTTAATAATGAAAAAAATTTCAAAATCTTAAAAAGGCAATATTATGGCTGTTTTATGAGTGATATTTAGGATTATACTAAGAAATCATAAACCTTAAGATCCTTATTTTTTTATGTCCAAAATTTTTATTAAATTAACAAAATAAGTTTCAATTTTTATATATAATTATTTATAAGTATTATAATATTAGAATAAAACAATAAAATTATTCTATACGTATAATTATTGATAAATAAAAATGCATTTCAATTTATTATGGCCTAAAAAAACCAATGGTTTAGGAAGCCCCTGAAGTGGTTAGCCTCATCCCGCTATTGGGGCTTGTTGGACAAAATTTTCACTTTTACAAAAAATAAAATTTAAAAAAATTGATTATATTTTTAAAATTTTTTATAAGACACCTTTATAGAGTAAAGTTTTAGGTATCTAATCATATATTATTTTTTATATTATGTAAAAAATACTAGGAGCTCTAGCCAATTTTGTAAAAATTGGTTCGACTAACCCCAGTCTCCCCTGCAAAATATGATTCGAATATTCTCATTATTCGTATTCAATTGAATCAATTATTTGTATTATTCATATCGTACGATTAGAATAATTACTTATTCTTATTCTTACGAATAATAAAAGCATTATTCGATTTGATTCGAAAATTAAATTCTTTAAAGAGATTTTAAAAATGAAAAAGTAGATTGGTAAAATTTATAAAGTGATTAGATGTGGAATAAAAGTAAAAAAGTTTCTCAGAGAAGATGTTAAATACTTAATCCTGGAGGATACATATTCGTAAATATTACGATTTAAATAGAACATTTGACAAATATCCACATTTGTATATTTAGGTGTGCTTGCAAATAATAATTTTTCCTGTTATTTAATTTTTTTAAAAATATTCATTAGAACTAGAACACTTCGCTCGTAAAAATTACCTAAAAGAACCCATGGGAAAAGGAAAATCTACCCCAATCTATTCGTACAATTTCCATTTATCAAAATTGAGACGTATGGCCATAACAATCTGCGGACACTGCAAAAAATTATCTGTCGGATACATCAGCTATATTTAAAAAAAATTTATTTACAGGAACATATTTTTATTCAATGTTTTATGATAATTTTGCAATAAAAAAAATCTTGTCTAAAGCTCAATTTATACTAAAATTATTTAAATCTTATATCGTATTTATTTCGCGATAGATTAGATTAGTATTAAAGTAACTCGTTCATAAGATTCGTAAAAAAATAATTTCAAATATTTATGAATAATTTCGAATATTATATATTAGTTTACTTTCCAAAGAGCTATCCTATACAGGGTTGCCAGGTCAAAATTTTCAAATTGTGGGAGAAATTAGGTATTTTGTGGGAGAAATATAAAAATTGTGGGAGAAATTGGTAAAAAAAATTTTTTTGCAGGCCATTGACTTAGTTATCCACTTATTATTTTTTATAAATATAAAATCTAATCTATTTTCTAAAATAAAATAGGTAATTATTTTTCAAAATAAAATAGCTAACTTTTTTTAAAATAAAATAGCTAACTTTTTTTCAAAATAAAATAGCCAACTATTTTTCAAAATAAAATAGCCAACTATTTTTCAAAATAAAATAGCCAACTATTTTTCAAAATAAAATATCCAACTCTTTTTCAAAATAAAATAGCCTAACTATTTTTCAAAATAAAATATCCAACTCTTTTTCAAAATAAAATAGTTAACTATTTTCCAAAATAAAATACCCAACTATTTTTCAAAATAGGTAATTACTGTATGACACAAAATTTCTTAGAGTACTATCTTTATTATTAAAAAAACATATTGATTTATTATAATATATTAATTTTGTTTAAAAATAATAACCAACGATCTTTTTTAAATACAAAAGAATGTAAACAAGATAAAATTTTATAAAAAATTGTAATTTTACAATGTAAAAAAATAAATGGGGGAAGGGAATATGATATTTTGAGGTATCAAAAATCTTCAAAGCATAAATCAGTACAGGGCATTCTATCAACATCTATTTCAAAACAAAAATATTCTTCAAAAATAAGAAATAATATAGATGCAACTACAGTTGCGGAAATGGTAAATACCTATCATGCAGTACAACATTCAGAGAGTTACTCAACATCTCAATGTTGGTAGAATCTTTCCCCATAATATTTAACGACTAATATAAATGAATAGAATACTTTGTAGAACACAAAATGAGCAAGGCTATCAACAATGTTTTAGGATATAAATCCAGAAGGTCAATTCTTGACGATTTGAAAGATGTGCAAACATATGCAATTCTAACAGATGCATCTAATAAGGAGATATCAAAACATTTCCCTTGATCCTCCCCTATTTCAACAAAATTAATGTCATTTTAATAAAACTATTAAAAAAATTTTCTCCAGATATGAAATATCCAAAGACATAGCTAACCATATATAATGGTAAATATGGCAGATTTGGCATTACCAATGAATTGCATGGTAGCTTTCTGATCTAATAATTCCTCAGTGAATTTGGTAAAAACCAGAGTGTATTTACAGAATTGAGTCAGCATAATGTTGGTTGGCAGGTTCCTCCTAATACGCGCTATCGTAGAATTTTAAAATACAAACCTTTAAAAAATAAATAGATTATAAAAGCTGTCTTATTTGAAAATAATTTTCAAAAATAAATGGCAGAAGTATATTTAGGAATTTTACATATAGGAAATCTACTATATGCTGTTAATATGCAGTTGCAATCAGAAGAATATAATTTAATAAAGGCTCACTAAATTATGCTGCAGAAATACCAAAGTAAGAATATTACTATTATCGGATAATTATTAATAAGATTTAATATGATGTCATGTTTGAGGAGATTGTAATGCTTCTTTATTTTTATGATTTGCCAAAATATTCAAAATATTAATTTTACAATGTAAAAAATAAATTTATTTGATTTTATGCAAATGTATAAATAAGATTTTATAAAATATAGAAAGTCAAATAGTTATAGTTAATTATATTTTATATGAGATTTAAATAATGGAACTAAACGTTTACCGTCGTTATTAAGATATTTATAAAAATCCTGGCATGACATTTTATAATTTTGTTTAACCATTAACTCGGCCTCTTAGGATATCTTAAGCTTAGATTAAAGATGATTAAGATAATAATATTTTCTAAGATGAGTTCCACTTTCATTGCTAATTTTTAAAAATATTACTTCTAATATTAATAATATATTTTTTAATATATAATAGTACATAAGCAGTTTATATTGAAAATAATTTTTCTTTTTATATATTTAATTATAACATTTTATTGTCCAAAAAACAACATCAGTATTGGAAACTAATGCTTTAACCTCAAAACAATCTAAATCTCACCTAGAAGATAACTATCATGGTATATATAAATAAAAATATAAAATATGTATAATATTTAGGATTTTTTAAGCTTAGATTAAAGATGATTAGGATAATAATATTTTCTAAGATGAGTTCCACTTTCATTGCTAATTTTTAAAAATATTACTTCTAATATTAATAATATATTTTTTAATATATAATAGTACATAAGCAATTTATATTGAAAATAATTTTTCTTTTTATATATTTAATTATAACATTTTATTGTCCAAAAAACAACATCAGTATTGGAAACTAGTGCTTTAACCTCAAAACAATCTAAATCTCACCTAGAAGATAACTATCATGGTATATATAAATAAAAATATAAAAAAAGCACTAGTTTCCCATACTATTCTAACTTCAAATTTTGAAAATGTCGAATGGATTGGATTGGATGGAGAATTTAAAATTAGCGGAAAAATAAAATAAAAGAACTAGACATATTTTTCGAATAAATATTTAAAATTTATTTTAAAAATATAAAAATAATCAAATACTGTCTCTCAAAATTATTATTTATATATTAAAAACATTAAAATGCTAAAAAAAAAATTGTGGGAGAAATTAAAAAATTGTGGGAGATTTTTGTGGGAGATTTCTAATTGTGGGAGTTTTGTGGGAGTGAGATGTATGTGGGTAAACTAAAAAATTGTGGGAGACTCCCACTGATGGGGGGAGGCATGGCAACCCTGATCCTATACTCTTTTTACTTCTTATTTTCGTCTCGCTTTGTACGATATCATTTTATTTTATTAATAGTTAGTTTTTTATGTAAAAAATATTTTTACATATTATATTATAAAGTATAAATTGGTAATATTTTATTTATAATATTGTAGTTTTAATATATTATTATTTTATTTTTAATTCTAAAAAATAAAACAATGTAAAATTAAATGATATGTGGTGCCATACATATAAAACAAAAAAAACTTAAATAAATTAAATTCACAAGCATTTTTGTTTAATTTTTTTATAAAATATTATAATTTATTTATTTAAATCAATATATTTTAATAAATGAAATATTTTATTTTGTAAAAGGATGCTTAGGGGAGGCCTGGGTTATATTGTCCATAAAAAATTTAAGTGCTATAAAAAATAGATTAGCAAATTCTCTAAGGTAAATTAATATTTAAGAAAAAAATATTTTAGTTTTTTATTTATAAAATTAAAAAAAATGAAAATTTAAGGAATATGAAAAACACCCGGGGTACCTATTATTACTTCGCGTTGTGTGTCATAGCGCATATTTATTTTTTAAGATTTTTTGTTTAAGTAAATAAAGAAAATAAATTGTCAAATTTACAAGGTTCATCTAAAATTATATAATAACCGGAAGAACTTCTCACTTAAAACTGTCATATAATTTAAAAAACTAGCCAATCATCTATTGTCATTCGTGCCCTTAGACAATCCAGTGGCTTCTAATGTTTATACTGATTTAGTTGGATTTTTTATATTCAAAATAATCCCTGCTTTAAAATGGCTAATAAGTACCCTGCCAAAACTTGCCACTGGTCTTTTCAATTAATTAAAATTTGATCAAATTAAATTATTAAATATATTGTTAATATTTTTTATACATGATACAATTGAGATAAGTTTATAATTTAGAATTGATGTTTAGTCGTATTGAATATAAATAATATATCTGATTCAGATAAAATTTCAGCCCATTGTTTCTCAAAGAGCACTCAAAATAGGCAAATTAGATCCAAAAAAGCTATATAGCTTGATGTCGAAGGCTTCATCTTGTCATGAACGCGTTTTGCTGTTTCTTTATTCCTGTAGCACCTTAGAATTAATTCTATTCAGCAAATTCTATCTATTTGGATATCTGAACATTTCATACTTACTAGAAATTTGCCTAATCACATAGTTATTAATAGAGATAAATTAAATGAATTTTTTTGTAGCTAAAATTTTCTTATATCCATCTGTGTTTAAGTTTTTTAAAAAAAATGTAATAAAATAAACTTAAAATTTGTGTAAGATAAAATTTAACGGCATGATTATACAATGCATTGCTAAACTGTATTGCTAAAATGCATTGCTAGAAACCTATTAATCATAATAAATCAAAAATTTATTAAATAATCTTTTTTTTAAATATAATTTTCAGAAACATTTTATTTAGTATATATAAATCAATTTTTTATTAAATAAAAATTGAGATAAAATATCAATAATTTATAATTCTATTTTTACTTAATATTAATTGGAAAAAAATATATTTAATAACTTATTACAATAAATTTTAATTTTAGATTTCAAAATTTAACATATATATCCATAAGAGGGCGTTAAATGCTTAAATATGAAAATATCATCTTAGAAAATACATGATTATTAATTAGAGCTTTTTTACAGTGAAACGATACACATGTTTAAATATACTATAAAAGGGGGTAAACAAAATAAGATTTTATTTTTAATAGAATAAAGATTGAAATTAAATATGGACAAGCAATTAATTAAGAAGATTAATATAGTTGTAATCATTATAAAAAAATGTGTTAAAATTTAAATAAAAAATTAAAATACTTACATATTAGTAATTATTTTTAATTTTTCTTAAATAATAAAAAAAAATGTTTAATATAGAATCTTTATTATCCAATAGTAATACTAATTTTTCCAATTTAAATGAAAACTCCCAATTATTCATCAAATTTATTGTGCAAAGATCTTAAATATCCCAAGAGAAAATTTATATTTCTTAGATGAGACTGGAATAAACTTGCATGTTGTACCAATCTACGCCTGGGCACCATACAATGTCCGTCCAATAATAAAAATCCCATCCTCTAAGGGTAAAAATGTAAGTATCCTTTGTACAATCGGAATTGGAGGAGTAATTTATTATAAAATAATAGACGGAGCTTATAATGGGCTATTATTCCGTGATTCTATGACGGAGCTTATTAGTATCCTACCACCAGATGCAATCATTGTAATGGATAATGCATCTATCCATAGAAGCCATCTTATCGATTCTTATAAAGGTAGGATTGAATACCTACCACCTTATTCACCTCAGTTAAATCCCATTGAAAATTTTTTTGGAGTTTTGAAAAATAAATTTAGAGCAATCAATCCCCGCCCTAATTCAAGAGATAAAATTGTTAGGAATATTATTCAACTCTTACACGGATTCATTCCTTATGATTTCACTAACTTCTACAATCACATGCAAAGCTATTTGGAGTTGGGTTATCGCGGGCAACTGATTAATTAGGTAATCTTTTATAATCGTTTTGTATTAATAATTATAATATTAACTCTTTTAATTTAAAAAAAGGTACCAACATCAAATTCGTGGAACAATGGAATATTTTGATAAATTATAATTATATTTTTTATGTATTAATTATTTTATCGAAATTATTATAAAAGTTTATAGTGTTATCATATTTTTATCGAAATAAATGGATATACAAAATAGATTACATTTAAGATTTTCTAAAATATTTTCAAATATTAAAAAAACTTTTTACAAAAAATGATTTAGAATTTTAAATGAAATTTAATCAAATATCTTACTTGAGCATTCTCAAAGAAAATAAAAAAAAATTCAGTTTTCATCACAAATTATATATATTTTTATAATGATTAATCAACTATTAATCTTCTAAATTAATTGCTTGTCCATATTTAATTTCAATCTTTATTCTATTAAAAATAAAATCTTATTTTGTTTACCCCCTTTTATAGTATATTTAAACATGTGTATCGTTTCACTGTATATTTGGGTGTAAATCATGTAAAAAACTTAAAAAATAAAAAAAAATGATAGGTTTCTTTGATATTTAATTTTTTAATAGGTTTAGAATCGCAAAATAATAGACTTGTAAAGCACATAATGCTGGCGTTATTGATCAAAATCTCTTCATTTATAAGGTATATTTACGTGTTAAGCATATTCTAAAAATATTGGAATTGACCGATTGCCGAGCTAAAAAACCGACCACTTACTAAATATTCGATTGACCAAATTTGCTAGTAATATAAATTGAAAGATGTTCATTTTTATTTTATATCTCTATAAATACATGCATCGCCGGGGTGGCCTAGTGGGTTATGATGTAGGCTTGGAAACAGAAGGTCCCAGGTTCGATCCTGGTAAGGAACGTAAAAATTTTCCGGTTTTTCTTCGATGATTGATGTGTAAAGACATATGGTAGGATGAATTTCGGAGCTTAGAGATGACACCCCGGTCACCGACAGGCTTGGACAGCTGGGTGCTAAGGATACTTGTCCAATAAACAAAAATGAAGGACACAAATGAAAATATGAATATGAAAGCTAGGGCCTTCCCTCCAAGCAACGCGCATGGTGTAGACCTCCATCCTGCGAAAAGTAAAATAAAGGTCAAAGTAAAGAAGACAAGATTAGCAAGTTTGAATATTGGGACACTTAAAGGTAAAACGAGAGAATTAACATCAATGTTGAACAAAAGAAAAGTTGATATAGCTTGCATACAAGAGATGAAATGGAAAGGTCAGAAGACTTTAATGATTGGAGATGGGTATAAATCAATACTACATATCCTTTCAGTGTATGCTCCTCAAACGATTGCAAGGAAGAAGAGAAAGATGACTTAAAGCTATTAAATGAATATTATTTATAAAAAATAGGTACAAGATTGATTCAATTAATTTTCTTTTAGCCTTAATAAATTTATAAAATTTAAATAAAATATTTTTATCCTGCCCTGTGCTGTTCCTAGAAATCTTATTTTATAAAACCCGCAAAAGGAACTCAGACTTTGATAATATATTAATCATTGAGTTCATTAGCTAAACCTAGATCCTTATTGGAATATAAGGGTTGCGCCAATATTTACTGTCTGAAGTTCTTAATATGTAAAAATTTATCATGACAGTCACTAACCAAGAGTTATAAGCTTAGACTATCTTCATCGAATTTTGAATGGTGATTTAAAAATAAATTACATCTAAGTGAAATAAGGGATTTCTCTAATTCAAAATATTTTGAATCTTATGATTTTACGATCTATATAGATATTTTTTATCTTTTCTGTAAAATATTAGTTCAAAATTCAATAGTAATCGGAATATAATATTGGGACGCAGCCTTAAAGTTTGCCAACTTTTTTATACACCAATTCTGTAGTTTAAGCCAATATGTAATCCTTAACTAGAATACATGTAGGTTAGTGATACAGCATATATATTATTTTTTTCCCCTTAATCACTCAGAATAAATATTATTTAAAGTAATTTATATCCAAAAGATGATTTTGTTGAGTAAAAATTTTAATTTTATCAAAATTTCTTAGAAAATATATTATAATGCTCAGAAATATTTACTATTTATTTAAGTTAAGTTAAGTTAAGCATGATTTTTTGAGTTTTAAAATTAATCATTATTCTGTGTCTTAATAACTTGGAAAATTAAATAAAATAATTCTGGGAAAATTTAAAAAAATTTACTTAGTAAAATCTTCTACAATTTTTAAAAATAATCTAAGAAAATCAGCAATTAGTATTTTTTTATATTTTGATTAGAAAAATTTATATGCATTCAAAATATTTATTCAAATTTACTTTTAATGGATAAAGCACATTTCAAATATTATGTTAAAGGGGGGGGGGTAAATTTATTGGGGTCAAAACCTGAACCAAATATCCCCTCAGTACTTACAACCTTGCATGAGAAGAGCCCAGAAAGATATTGGTTAATATATTTTTTATCTATCAGATAAAGGTTAAATATTAATAGACAATATGTAACAAAAGATTCATAAAACATTTCGCGTTTATGATTTAAGAAACTTTTGTGAATATATTAATATTCAATATGTTATTTTCCTTTAAATAAATGTATTCGCCATATATTTATTGCTTCGCGGTAATGCGCTCGCGATAATATATTCGCTCTAAGAAATTCGCGGTTAAGGTTTAGCGGAAATAAATTAGCGATAATGGCTTCGCGCTATTGTCTTCGCTATAAATTTTTTGCGGAAATTCGCTGAATTGATTTCATGATATTACCTTCGATATAAAATTTCTTCGCGATAAACGACATTCGCGATAATAGTTTCGACATGATACTATAAAGATCTGCAATATAATCAATTCTATACTCACATGTTTTAAAATGTGCAAATCAAATTGAATAAAAAATTATACAGAATTACTTAAAAAAATTTTGTATCACTAAATTATTAGTATATATGACTTAATATAATTTTAATTCACCTCTAATTTAAAATTAGATTAAGAGATTAAATTATATATTTAAAGCTATTTTTATACTCCTGGGGAAAAATGTCAAAAATCGAACATTATTATCTTTAATCTATAGCAATATTGCATAATTGATATTTAAAATAATAAGATAAAATATTCGACTTAAAGGCTGTGGGTTGACTAAATATTAACAATAACTTCATGGCCATTTGGTGTCATGTTAATATAAATATTAGAAATATATTTACTTTAACATACCTTATAAATAATATTGATTTTATAATTGTTAGTTTTAAATAGTTCAAATAACTTAATATACAGATTTTGACAAAAACCATATAACCAATTATATAAAATAAATTCGTGACACTATAATTAAATTTGAATATAACTTAATTATCTATATATTACATGTAGTTGCTTGCTAAATTTTATTGTATAACACAAAGTTGCAAGATAATAATATCAAATTCATTTTTAGCTTAAATGAATTACAATTTGAACAAAAAATTAATTTAGTTTCAAATTATTTTATAAAGTGCACGTAACGTACAACATGCATTTTATATTTTTTATGCCAGAATTTAATTA
Source organism: Gordionus sp. m RMFG-2023 (assembly GCF_954871325.1). NCBI lineage: Eukaryota > Metazoa > Nematomorpha > Gordioida > Chordodea > Parachordodidae > Gordionus > Gordionus sp. m RMFG-2023. Next base: position 28,475,642 of record NC_088776.1, read on the forward strand.
AATTTTTTGTTAATTTAAAAAAATTAATCAGGATTCTTTCGTGCATATATGATAAAAAAAATAATTATATTTTTATTGCAGGAAATAAGATTAATTATTTTTTAAAATAAGATTTTGTAAATTTGTAATTTAATTAATATTACCGTTTCAGTAATAATATAATAGTAACAGATTATTCCTCTTCTTCTAATTTTAATTATCTACATTATTCAGATAAACTACATTTACTTTAGATTAATATTGAAATGTTAAACCAGTATCGATGTCTATTTAATCAACTATAATATATGATAATTCAACATTAAGAGCTATTAGTATATTTAATAAAGAAAATAGGTTAGGTCAAAAATTTTAATGTAAATCATTTTCTAATTTAAATAACTCAGGTTAACAATATCCCAGTTCAAGACTTTATTAGTTCACGAAGCTGTGAAAGTAAAAATGTTCTGAAAACAATTATATTGATTTTGATAATTTACATTTATATTAGAGGATTTTGAGGTATTTACAATTCTAATGTGTAATAGAGAAAACAAAAAAGTTGATAAAATAAAAATTTTATAGTGAGATGAGAATTACTATGTGCTAACAATTGAAATTTAGAAAAAATATTAAGGCATATAAAATAAATTAGAATTGAAAATTGAAATCAGGGATATAGTCGGAGATCACGCGGGAGGCAACCTCCCACAGATTTAATTATAGCGTGCTCCTGCCGAAAATTTTTAAAATAGACGTGTATTTTTTTATAATGATAATTTGGCATATTATTAATATTTTTTATCATGAAATAAACATTAAAAAATATTTTAAAGAATGTGACTATTTTAATTGGTTCTTAATAAAGAATATCCAATAAAAATAGAGAAATATCACTAATTATTTATATAACCAGAACATGCATTGAAAAAAAAAACAAGATAATATTCAATACTGCACACTATCATGCAAAAATCAAATTGCCCATTTGTGGATTTTAAATCGTTAATAGATTTACAAAAAGACAACGGTTTAGGGGGCATATTTTGTATTCTAGATATTCTGCCTTGTTAATAGTTTATTGCCCAAGGAAATTAAAATAAAAATTGTAAAAATATTACAATTTACAATAGAAAATTACTATCCTGGTAGAAGAATCCACATCATTATCAAAAAACTTGGCTATTTGTGTTAAATCGGCATTGGTGTCTTTTTATAATAATCCTACTTTTAAATTTATAGATCTAATCAAATTGGAATCGAAAGATGCTGGAGAATACCTTAAAATTTTCTTAATTCCGCTGCATTTTCTGATAATTTTTTTCGCATTGGTTGTTATTCCATAAGTGGCAAGAAAGATGTAGCAAAGCGCCTTTGCGCACATACAACGATCATACCCTAGCATTGTTTAAATCATTCGATGTAATAAAAAGTGTTTACAGGCGTTAATTATTTTAAAACCTTTATAGGGGAGACTGGGGTTAGGTAAACCGTGGGGCTTGGCAAACCATTTAATATTATTTTAAAATTATAAACACTAGAAGGTTAAAATTTTATCCTAATATAGATTTTATTAGTTTACATCTATAGACAAAAAATCTTTTAAAATGATTAATTAATAAAAATTTTATTTAAGAAATAAAATTTTGATGAAATTTTCTAAAGATTTTTACATGACAGAATTTTAATTTTTATTAAAATATATATTCATTTATTTATAAATTAAATTTTATAGCAAAGTTTAAACACTCTTCTATAATTTGGGAAAGTTTTATGAATATTTATTATGTCTATATAGTATTTCAATCATGATTAGTAAATTTAGAGCTAGCGGGGCTTGCTAAACCATACATGTCAATCCATTTCAATAATTTTTTTTAGCAATTATTACATTATTCGATATGGTACGAAAATATAAATCCAAAAAAATTAATATAGGAGAATCATTTAATATTGATAATTATTTAGAAGTATATAAAAATTTAATGAATTAATATTATAATTGTAATTAGGCTATTAGGGTATATGAAAATTGTAAATCAACAAGGAAGACTAGCCAACTTACAGGTAAATTTATCTACATTATCTGTCTTATTTTTAAGATATAATCACAATAATTTTATGTAATTTTTAAACAATATAATCAATTTTTAGCAATATTTAATAATAGAAATTATGTAAATATTTTTATTAAATGTAATTTATAAATGATCTTATATTTTAGATTGATTACAATTTAGATGAAATATAGTATTATTGTATTAATTTTATGTAATTCTTAAACAATAAAATCAATTTTTAGCAATATTTAATAATAGAAATTATGTAAATATTTTTATTAAATGTAATTTATAAATGATCTTATATTTTAGATTGATTACAATTTAGATGAAGTATAGTATTATTGTATTAATTATATGTAATTCTTAAACATTAAAATCAAATTTTAGCAATATTTAATAATAGAGAATATGCTAATAAAATCTAAATGGTAATGGTAAAGAGATTATCATTTTTAAATTTTATGTTCTTAAATGTTAAACTTATAATTAAATAATTATATATTTTACTTGACATTTTTATTTTAGGTATTCCTAGATCAAACTTTATGAGATATTATAAGAGATATCAAGAAAGTGGCATACTTACTAGTGTAGGACAAAATAATAAAAAGAGGATATTCACAGAAGAAGAAGAGGGAGATATAACTAAATATCTGATTCAATCTAGCCAAATTTTTTATGGCCTTTCAATTAAAAAGGTATAGTTTATTCTTCATTATTTTATATTGTTTTTTAGATAAAAATATTAGCCTACCAAATGGCATTAAAGCATGTGGAATATATCCACTGAATACAGATATATTCAATAAAGAAGATTATGTGGCCTCAGTTTATGGAGATATGTGAACTTCCAAAAAGCCCATTATTAGAATCAAGCTCAGTATCTTTGGTATTAAAAGATATTTTAAATACTAAACTTAGATATATGTAATGATACTCCATCTACGTCTTATGTTCATTTAGATAATATTCCTGGATCATCGTGCAATTTATCAATATCCTTGCCTCATCCCAAAAAGGAAAGAGTCAAGAGAGTTAAAAGGAGAGCAGAGATATTTACATCATCTCCTTATAAAAAGAAATTAATTGAGAAAGAAAAGAAAATAATGGAAAAATAAAATATTAACAAGAGAAAAATAGTGAAAAAAATTATTCACAAAGATATTTGTGTTTGTTGTAAGCTGGAATATATCAAACATCATAATGGTGAAGAGTGGTACCAGTGCAGAATGTGCCACGAATGGGCACATGGTACATGTGCTAATTTTGATAAATTTTTTATATGTCCAAAATATGTATTAAATTAACCAAAATTAAGTTTCAATTTTTATATATAATTAGCTTCAATTTATATGTATTATGATATTTTTAACAATAAAAGAATAAAATTATAGTATATGTATCATTATTAATAAAAAAATACATTTCAATTTATTATGGCCTAAAAAAAACCATTGGTTTAGGAAGCCCCTTGAAGTGGTTTGCCTCACCCCGCTATTGGGGCTTGTTGGGCAAATTTACGACTTTTGCAAAAAATAAAATTTCAAAAAAATGATTATATTCTATAATTTTTTTATAAGGCACCTTTATAGAGTATAGTTTTAGGTATCCAATCATATATTGCTTTTTATATTATCTAAAAAAACCCAGGAGCTATAAATAATTTTGTAAAAATCGGTTCACCTAACCCCAGTCTCCCCTACAATATATAGTTTATATAGCAAGTCTAACAAAAACCAAAAGGTGTTGGTTGGAATAGCGTTATTTGGGCATTCAGTTGCTGAAGATTGGAAGAGTACTTGATGCATGATAGGTGTCTATCAGTCTCCGTGCTGTTAAGGTAGTTTGGAATAACCATGAAGCCCTGTATATTTAAAAATTCAGCTTAACAATAGTGCAAAACTTAAGGGCTGTTCACTCGGTTAGAAAGTGGTAAATTTTTATCAGATATCGCCTTGATGTATGATGTTCTATTTGAATTATCAAACTGCCTTTAAGGCTTCAGCAAATCAGTTACCTAATGCCGAAAAATCAATAAGGCAAACGATTTGTGTTCAAAAATCGTTTAAGGGAATGCCTGGTAGGTTCGAAATCTTTTTTATAATTCTAAATGAATGCTCATTTATTATTTTGCCACCTGAGAATTGGGTTATTTACCACTTTTTATCAAAAATGACTCTTATATAAATCAATTTTTTTTATAATTATACTATATATTTACAGAAAAAAACCTAAATATTTAAAAAATAAATTAAATTAACCAATATAAGTTTAACCATCATAACGAAAACAATAGAAACTTAATTTTTTTAAATTGATCTCCTGTAAAATTACAAAAGAGGGAGATGGAATTATTACTCAGACGATGATTACTAATAGAAAAGATAATAAAAATATCTAAAGAAGCTAAATGAAAACAGAAAGACAAGTCCAAACGGGACCATAAAAAATTAAATTTTTAGGCCTTTCAGTGTCTCCCAACAAAATATTTTTTGAGGCTCCAAAAATATAATATTTGTCAAAATTATTATTTTTCAAACGAGTGAATGCCATCCATTTGTTGCATATTTAGTAAAAGCTTAGCATTAATTATTTTAATAAATAAATTGTAAATATCTTATTATTACTAACCAAAACAAACAATGTATTAAATCAATTAATTTTTCATGCATACATTCATCAGTAAAAATTTCATCAGCATTTATTGAAAAATTTCTAGGTTTTTGACATCGAATGGTAATAACTCAAAAAAAATAGATCTCAAAATTTAAATCTAATATAATTATATATAGTTTAGGCCACTTCAGAATTTAGATTTTTTATAATATCATAGACTATATTGATTGTATTTTCATTTAAAAATTATGAATAAATTAATAGTCAAGAGATAACGGAAATGGTCTTGAATATTTCTATTTTTTGAAAATTAGATGGTATAACAGACTAAGAGGAGAACTAGCTCCTTTTTAAGAACTTACATTAGTTTGATAGTTGTCAAAATAGGTACTTAATATTTTTTATTAATAAAATTAGGGTATTTTCGAAAACGAGGATTATATAAAAATGTAGAAAAGAAAACTCCATTATATTCTATTTTAAAATCTAATTTTTCAATCCAAAATTTTTTTTTCAATTTTTTTGCATAAAAGAATATATTGATTAAGATAAAATGAATGATGATTAAACTTAAAAGATTGTTAAAAACATTTAAGTCTTTGTCTAAATGCTTTTCAATAATGAACTTCAAAGTATGTACACTTTTCAATGTATTATAATGAATGAATCGTTAGTCTTGGTTAGTATTAATGTCATTATTGCTAAAGTATTTAAATCTGATTTTTTTTCCAACCTAATTTTTATCTCACTTAAAAATTTATCCTTCATTTTGTTTTAAGAAAAATATAATAATATAAGAGGGGGGATATATATAGACATTATATCTTTTTAAATAGTTTTTTTGATAAATTATTAGAATGTCTAAATGGTGAATTAATTACGAAAAAAATTAAATATCAAGTATATGATTTTAGCCATTATGAACATATTTCCTTAAACTGTGCATGTCGAAAAAAGATATTCCCTAGAGTTGAATCACTTCAATCTCATATATAAATAAATTAAATTAAGTTCAATTACGAAGAAATATGTGTACAGTTATTCTCAATCAATAAATTCAATTCATTTTTGCTAATTTTATTCTTGCCCCTAAAATATTATTTTGAGTAATAACGTGCCCCCAAGCCAAATTTTAGAAAAACAAGCAATGATGCAATTAATTCAACTATACTTTTGTTATCAATGTTTTGAGTAAAGAAATCAAAAAGTTTCGTAATATTCGGGTTATTTATATAATTAGCAACAATAATTCAAAATTATTTAATTTAATGACTATTTAATTTTTAAACAGTTGATAAAAAGTGATGCCTTATATTCTTCTCCGAATAATATTAAAAAACTAGTCTATTTAAATTACATATACCTGTAAGAGTAAACATAACAATTATTGATACTTTTAGCAGAACCACAATCTTCATTGAGTTTAAATCAATATTAATAGACATTGAGAAATTTATCAGAAGATGAACCTTAATAAAATATTAATATTTGCGATAAATAATAATTATCTAAAGAAAATTAAAATTAAAAAATAAAATTATTGAAAAATTAAGTTAGTAAATAAAAGCGAATTACTAATCAAATTAAATATAATTTCCAATATTATATGTATAACAATATAAATTATATATTAATTTTATAGGATAAATCGATTAATTTTAATATTAATTATAATATTAATTATTCATTAATTGTAATTTAAATTTTACTGAAAAAAATATTTGTATTAAAAATATTATCCATCAAAAAATAGCTTATCATGTGAAACCAATAATCAAGAAATTAGGTATAAGGAACTAATAATTACAGTTAACAGAAACTAGGTAGAATTAGTAATTGAAGTTAACTAATGATTCAACAAGAAATAATCAATTCGCATATAAAATCATATTTTTGTTTACCAAATAGTATCGACTAATTTTAAAAAATGAAATTGTCTAAAAACAGGTGAGAGACTGCAACTTATAAAAATTATAATCAGGTATCCAATCAAACCGATCGTATTATTATTTCCTAACCAAAACTAAACCTCTAAAAGGGTATGTAAAGTGTTTGATATTTTGATAAACCAACTGTAAATATTATTATCAATTAATTTTGATTGGTCAATATCGTAACTATTTTTATTATTTTTAGCTATTTAACGGTGACAGCTACCTAAGTTAGGATAAAAAAGTGTTCTCAACCGTAAAATTTATTCTAACTAATTTAAATAATAATTTATATATAATTAATATATATCAGGCATGTTGTTAGACTTTTTAAAATGGGGGGTGATAAAAGGTGCTATTTTTTTACAAAATATGTCCATAAGATGTTTTACTCAAATATGAATCTATAAAAGAATTACTCAAAAGAATATTTTTTTAGAACAAGTTTTTATTATCATAAAATAAAAATACAATGTAATTTTAATTAATACCTGCAGCTTCTATTCGGCATACATCAGTCTTATCGACCGCTGAAATAGCAAGAAAAAATAAAACCAGTTAGCCTATCAAATTTTTCTTTGGCAAAGGTGTCATATAATTTATAAAAGTGATCTGTAAATTATCTGGGCTAATGGCAGGAGAATTCAATAAAGTCTACTACATAAGACTAGAAATAATAACATATTCATTCATTCATTCAACACTTGGATAGTTTTATTTATATAATTTTTTATTTAGTATTTTAATAATTGTTTATAATTTTATTTCGTTAATAAAAACCTCTAGTATTTTGAGTAATTATAAGTAAGAAAATGAGCAAGCTTAAAATAGATATATTTATGCTTTTAGAATCCTCATCAAATTTATAGTTTGTTATCAATATAAAATATTTATAAAAAAATTTTCTTGAAATCCACATCCTATTAAGCAGATTTATATAAGATATATAATATTTTTATTAAAATAAAACCAACTACATTTGGTAAAATCTAACAGATACTTAGGGCTGGCATATATGTTAGATTTAGCCGAACTAGACGCATCAGGCTAAGACTAGATACCATGCTCGTAGACCCAGTGCTGTAGTTCTAAAATTTGCTGCATGAGCATGGTATTACTCTAAAACAAATAATAGGGGACACCCTAAAATAGGCAGAAAAAAGTCTACACATTGTAAAATTGTGTCCCCACAAATATTTCCTCAATTGTGGAATAAACATGGGAAATCTCAAAACTGTGCAACCATTTTTAAGGAAAAAATAGGAATATATCTGATAAAACTTATAAAAGATGGAACTCTTTTTATAACTCCGTGAAATTAATAGTCTTATTAAGGAGAATGCCCAATTTGACGAAGATAAATGAATTGCAGAGATTTTTAGATAATGACAAGTCGTTCATAGATAAATTATATAGTTAGAGTTAATTAAAAATATGATATGTATATATATGATTTTCTATGTTATAAAACTGTTGCTACGGCTCTTCGATTTTAAAACATTTGGGATATCTCACTCCCACAACTAATAGAATATTTTCTTTAAATAATTTCAAGTTTTGTAAGCCACTTATTAATGCAATCCTGCAAGACATAGATCAAGGTGTACACCTGAAATATTTTTTATAATTTATATTTTGATTATATTCATTTTCAATAGATTCGAAAATCTATAAAGATGAATATATACTCTCCCCAATAATTCGCCCGCTAATTAGATTACCTCTGGATTAAATCAGAGGTCAATGAAGATAGAAAGCTTTTACATATTTTCCGTTTGAGAAAATATCTTGACAAAGAAAAAGCAGACTTTGATTTCTTTAAAAAACAACATACATACCAGATTATTTTCTGATAAAGTTTTAAAAAAATTGATGAGGATCTGAGTGAAGATTATTTGAAGATGATTAAGTTTTTCAAAATAAGGATCACTCAATAATTTTTAATAAATCCCCTAAATTAATTTATATAATAAATATAATACAACCCTCCACTCCAATCCTCTGCGCCAGTTGAACGTGTGTTTAGCCCTCTCTTGTTTATCTGATCAAAATTTTGAAATTCAATTGTTAAAAATAAATTAAAATTATTATAATATCTTATCTTATAATATTTTTGTAAATTTTATTTATATTATATATAGAAAAAAAATATTATCATTGTGTAATCGATTTTTTGTCCATCGATCAGTTTTGTTCTTTTTACATCCTTAATTATAAAATTTTAATTTTTTTATTAAACAATTTAACGTGATTTTTTATTATATTTAAATTAACTTTTACCTTAAAATATCCATTGTATCAATAGATTTTTTATTATTTCTTGTTTAAAAACAATATGATATTTTATAATTCGTACTTAAATAATTTTTTTGTATATTTAAATTAATTAATTAAAAAATATATAATATAGAATGTTATATATATATAGGATGAAATAATATTGAAAAGAGGATCAAAATGTAACGCATGAAATTTAAAATATTGTCATTATATTTTGCTTATATTATAATTATTTTAGTTGCTCAGGCGTGTATGAAGAGGGGAGAGGGCAGGGAGACAAATCCACCCCCCCCCCTCCCCCCAAACGAAAAAATGCAGATAATATCATTGTTTATAATAATTTATATTTTATAATATTTATTCCTATCTCTTTCTTTACATTTATTTACACATTCATTTACTAAGTTATTTCATCAATTAATTCGATTTCAAGTTTTCCTTGGCGTAATATTTATCTATTATTTTCAAATTTCTAGTGGCGTAATATTTATCTACCATTTTCAAATTTATCAAATAATAATCATGGACATAAGAAATTTTTTTAAAAAATATTATTTATATTAGGCAAAATATATAGCATCTATGAGATGTTTAGTACCCCAAGCGACAAAATATTTTAAACAGAATTATTTCTGAAACTCCTTGTCCAACAAGGAGAAAGAAATTTAAAAAGCTTGTCCAACGAGATGGAATCTTCGCTTTCAAGCAGTAACAGCTTTTGTTAGAAGAGCCGATTATTGCTCCTACTAAAATATTACAATGGCCTGAAAAAGATATCTTCAAAAGCAAGCAAATTATTGGATTCAATACTAATACCAAATATATTTTTCTCATTAGAATGTATTAATAAATTAATACAAATATTTTATGTAATACTTTTAAAAAACATGACATAGACGATGATAATAGCTAAGAGCATTTTGTTAGAACTCAAGGAAATTAGAGCTAATGTTAATGAAGAATTTCATATTTTATGTTATTGTTGTGTCAAAAGCAGAGCAATATTTGGTTCCCTCGACAGGCAAACTCATAGTTCAAACATTTATATAGGATCAGTAGAAGAATATTATTAAATAAATGTCTTCCTCTCTTAGATACATTTATAACCACCAAAAAATGAACGGTTTTTAAAAGCCTTTCATTTTTAGATGGTGTTAGAAAAAAAAATAAAATATTTAGCAGATTTTTGTCATGAAGATGTTAAAGTATCTTCTTACCCTATAAGCTGATCAACTATGATATAAAAGATTAACTATGGTTGATATATTCCCAAAAAATGCTATGGATGCTTTGCATCATTTCAAACATCTTTTAGATTATTTTCCCAATGTATTAAAATTATTATATATTTTAAAAACTAATCCCATTAGTATTATTGCAACTAATGAGAGAACATTCTCTTCTTTAAGAGAATAAAAACGTACCTAAGAAGTACAACTTCTGAAAGTAGATTGAATGGTTTGGCCCTTTTGAATATTCATAAGCATTTGTTGTCAAGCACGGATGAGATAATTGAAAAATTAACTCAATCCCAACGAAGATCGGATTTTACAGTATAAATATATAATATGCTTCTTAATAATATTTTTTGTGCAATTTTATTTTTTTTATGTGTTATATATTTTTTCATGAATACTTAATAAGTTATTACATACAAAATACAATTATTCTTAAGACATTTGTGTATTACTTTATCCAACATATAAATTTTTTATTACTTATATATAAATTTTGAAGGCTCAAAAATTTATAATTTCTATTTTGGGTCTTTTATAGTGATTCTTATGCTGGTTATATAATAATTTATAATTCACATTTATTTAGTTTTTCATATGCCGCCGGTTATATCCGTTTAATATTTTTTAATTCACATATTTTTATAAGCTGGTTTATCTATATTATAATTTTTCGATGTCCTCACTAGGCCTACAAAAAAACGAATCGAATCAAATAATACTATTATTCATATTCGATTCGAAAATTCGAATCGAATAATTGCGCTATTCGTATTCGTACGAATAATAAAATCATTATTCGTTTCGATTCGAAATTTTTTCTAAAGCTTATAAAATATTTTGCAAAAAAATTTTTACAAATGTTCAAAGATGACATTTTTAAGGATTCTCTAAACTAATTGTCATTACAATATAAAAATTTATTGAAAATAAACGAAATAAAACCCAATGATTTCATATAACGTTAACCAAACAAATTGACCAAAATATCCGATTTTTAGCATTAGAATTGCTTATAAAAAATATTTAAACTATTTCTTCAATCTAATATTCAAATATATTTAAAATTTTCTAAAAATGTACAATAATCTCATTTTATAAAAGTAGAAATTATACATAAAAATATAAAATTATAGTAAATCCGAATTTGATAATATCCAATTTTTTAAGCATAAAGTCTTTCTAATAGTTTTCTCATTCAAAGACATTCTATTTTTCATTATCATATTTGTTCCTATTGAGAACAACCACTCACATGAAGCCGAAGATCCCTGAATTGACAATATATCAGTTGCCATTTTCGACAACACAGGAAAACGATCCCCATGCAATCTCCACCATTCTAAGGGACTCTTATTTGAACTGATTCTTATTTCGTTAAGATATGTCTCCACCTCACATACTGATGCGATGTTATTTTGTTTAAAATTCCTATCCATGTTCGACTGTACTATTGGGTTAACTGATGTTGATTTGATATTATATTTTGTAATCATTATATACATTTTTAAATTTTTCTAATAGATTTGTCGTGTCTATGTTATGTGTAGTTGGTAGTTGCTCAAAAAATTCCATTTTTAGTCTAGGATCCAGTATTGTTGATATTATAGTGTGAATATTTGTTAAGTTATAATAAGTTTCTATTTTCTCAATCGCACTGATAGATATTTGCGAATAATTACGAATATTTATATATAAATAATTTCGAATAATTTTCCTCATTATTCATATTCGATTCGAAATTTCAAATCGAATAATTGTGTTATTCGTATTCGTAAAATACGAATCGAATCGAATATCAAATAACAAATAATTCGTTTTAGGCCTAGTCCTCACTATGTCATGTCATCGGTACATATTTATTTATTTATTTTAATTTTTTTTGTAGGAATAAAATATTTTGAGAAAATATGTTTGACAGTTGTAATATTGGAAGAAATTATCGTTTTGTAAATTAGATCATTAATGATTAAAAAATTATTCATATGGACTTCAGAAAGATCAATTTAAAATCAAGAATCAGGTTAGTTATTTTATTTAACCTTTTTTTAATTACAGATTTCCTATTAACCTTACAACACCTTCCACTATTACTTCTTTCTCACATCCTACAACGACAAAAAAATTAATAATTTAATAATTGGTTATCTCACGATTAACAATCCAGAAGATAAAATAAATATATGTATTGATCATTATGAATATTTTAAATTGTAAAATACCTCACATTAAATCTTTAACTTCTCAACAACTAAACACACATGCTCCTATTCACTTAAAACAAGATGCTATCATAAAAGCTATAAACAGCCTCAAAAATCATAAATCCATGTTAGACAATCTTTCAAATGAACCTTAAAAAAAATTCCCAATTACAACATCAAAAATTCTATTTCCAGTTTTAAACAAGATATGGTTAGCAGCAAACGTACTTCCTGAAATCTGCAAATCAACCATTATACCCTTCCCTAAATCACCAAATGGTTATAGAGGTATAACACTTTCATATTTATAAAATTCTAACCAACTTATTATTTAACCTAATAATAAAAGACATTGATAATAACAATGATAACATTGCATCTTTCCGTAAAGGAAGAAATACAATTGAATTGATCATAGCCTTAAAAATCAAATTAGTAAAAGCAACATTTTATAAATTTAATCTATATATCATAATTATTGACATTTCAAAAGACTTCGACTCAATGTCATCAATCCATCTGAAATACTCTTTTTAAATAAAAAATCAACACACATATAATCAAAATTATTATGAATATTTATGAAAATGGTTTCATTAACATACTCACCTTTTTAAATAAAAATGTGGTTTAAAACAAAGTTGTGCCTTATCATCCCTCATTAGTTATGTATACTATAATAATAAAAATACGAGACAATGGATTTAAATTTTCAAACAGTTAATCCACTACACTGGATATGCTCTCTAAAGGGATACTAGTTGACTCCTCTACAAGTTTTATTTCAATAAAAATAATAATAAGTTCTATTTATTTACTTTTTTCTTTTCCCTTTCACTGTTCCTTTTCTACCTTATTTCTTTACTTTTCAATTTTTGTCGATTTACAAAAATGACCTTAATATTATTTTAGACAAAATAATATTATATAAGCCTCGATATTTGGCAAAATATGGGTCCAAATATTTTTGCCATCTACTAGCAAAATCTTCAGTCTTACATATTAATTTGGCTAAAATAATTGGGTAGTTTTTGAAAATTGACCTAAATCAGACTTTTTAACAATTCTACCTCCCCCCCCCCCCACCCTTCTTTTCTTTATTCCCTTTTTCTTTTCCTTAACCTTTTTCTCTCTCCTTTCCTTCTTTCCCTTGCTTTCCATTTCCAGTTTCTTTCTCTTTACCTTATCCTCTCCAAGCTCCTTTCCAGATTTTCTTTTCCTTCTCATTTTTCTTTCCTTTCTCATTTTTCTTTCCTTTCTCATTTTTTCCCTTTACATTATTTTTCCTTCTTTCCCTTTTTCTTTTCCTTGCACTTTCTTTTCCTTACCCTTTTTCCTTTCCCCTTTTCTTCCTTTCCCTTTTAATCTATTTTTCTTTTTCTTTCATTTTCACTTTTCCTTTTTCTCTATTTTTTATTTCATTTTCCATTACCCCGTTTTCTTTCCTATTTCCTTATCTTTCTTTTTTCATTCCCCAATTCCTTTCAGTTCTATTTTTCTTTTTCCTTTCTTCCTATCATTCTTAGAAAAAATTTAATTTAAACTGATTCTGGATTGCCATTTTTTTTCAAGCACCGGTAATTTCCCATTAAAGTTTGATCAAAAAAGGAAAAGGATCTATCAAAAAAAACGTCCAAATTACAAAAGGAAAATCGTTATTTTTTTAAATATTTAAAAAATTCTCAAGGATTACATGATAGAAAGCTTGCCAAAATGGTACTCCAAACAATATTCATCTTAATTCGCATATAAACTTATTATTTAGTATATAGTAAATATTTGTATAATTTTTAATTCCATTGTTCCTGCTCAATAAAATTAGCCATTGAAAATATACTCATTTATATTATGTTTATACATAAATTAATAATATTTTCTTAATATCTGTTCTAAACCCCATACCCATATTATATTTTGGGATCCTTCACCATTTGTTATTCATGAGAATTGATTCTGAGCCATTTGTAATTCTTAGGCTACACTTCCTCAGGCCGAAGGTAGGGAGGGCTATGATAAATTAATTAGAGAAATTTAACAATCTCCGAGCTTGGGAAATTTTTTTTAAAATTATTATGGGTTTGGCTGGTATTGGAAAATATTCCTCAAAATAAATATAGGCTTGGGAAAATTTTTTAAAATTTATTATGGATTGGACCAGGTTTGAGAAAAAATTTCAAAATTATAATGGGTTGGGCTGGGCTTGAAAAAATTTAAAATTATTAAGCTCTTGGATGCTTGGAAGTTTTTAATATATAATATGGGCCAGACATTGGCCTAAATAAATTTTTTGCAAGCCTGGGCGGGACCTTATTAAAAAAAGGACCATAAAGATCTCTGATTAATGCATTCTGATTTTTTTTAAATTTTATTTTAATTTTCAACTATCAAAATTAATATGGTCTTGAATTGGGTTTGGGGAAATTTTTTCAAAATTATGACCGGGCTTTCGATTATTTAATATTAAATATTAGCCATAGGTATTCAATAGAGTTGTTAAAAGATACTTTTTAAATGGATCTAGATACAGATACATAGTCTCAAAAGTTATCTAGATACAGATACAGCATCTAAAAAGTGATCAAGATACAGATACATTTTTTATTACGCTCTTATAGGTTTTCATAAAGCTAAATTAATATTATATTGTGAAAATTTATGAAATGAGCTAAAAAATTTATTGACGCGATATAACATTTATCAGAATATAACTAAAATAATGATTTTAATATAATATATGAAAATATATGATTAAATAATTATAAATAATTATTAGATTTCAGTAATAAAATATTTTCAAAATTTTGATCATTTAGGCATCCTCGTTTATCTGTAAAGACATTTTTAGCAACACTAAATAGTCTTTCCACAGGGGCGCTTGAAGGAATTGTAGTGTTATATTTAATAAATAACAATTTTATATCAGGATATTCTTTAAAAATGCTAAAATCTCTACATTCATTTTTGAAAAAATTATTTAAAATTTGTTGATTATCAAAATTTAAATCATTATTAGAAATTATATCTGCTGTAGGGTACTGAAAAAAATCTGAAATTAAATTATTTGTTTTTTTTGGCAGGTTATTTGCTTGCAGTCAGTTGATGACTTTGATAATTCACCAGCTTATCTTTGTATCAATTGTTTTTTTTATTAAGATTTTCTTCCATTTGCAACCATGTCCAATCAAGTTTAAAAAAAGGGTGGAGCATGGTTGCTATAATATTATCATCTTCAAATAAGGTCACAATAAACCTAGAATTATTAAATATTTTTAATTTATTATATTAATTTACCTATCCTCAATCCCTTTAAGTAAGGCATCTAAGAGTGGTAAACAGATGAAATAAAATAAATTTTACAGTCAAATATTTTTATTTATAATAAAAAAGGGGTATATAAAATGTATCTTAAAAAATATCTAAAACAGATACAGATACCTCTAAAAAATATCTAGATACAGATACTTTTCTAAAAAATCTATCTAGATACAGATACTACATACTTTAACAACTCTGGTATTCAATAATATTTTAACAAGAATTTTATAGGTTTCAAGTAAGTTAATTTAAATATATTTTTAATCAAAAAATAGTTTTCTATTAATGGGTTGAACTTGGCCTACCTTAAAGGGAGGGGGGGGGGTAAGAAGTATAAAAATTAAATATGGTTTTTAAATAAAAGGTAATATCAATCATAAGAGAACGAATAAAATTCTCATTCCTCGTCATTTTTGACGGGTTATCTACTAGTATATTTAATTTGTATAATTCACATTAATTTAAAATTGTGTATTAGAAATAATAGTTATTAATCCTAATAAACGTATGCTTGACATTTTTAATAAC
Source organism: Gordionus sp. m RMFG-2023 (assembly GCF_954871325.1). Taxonomy (NCBI): domain Eukaryota; kingdom Metazoa; phylum Nematomorpha; class Gordioida; order Chordodea; family Parachordodidae; genus Gordionus; species Gordionus sp. m RMFG-2023. Next base: position 28,491,793 of record NC_088776.1, read on the forward strand.
AATAATTTTATCTTAAAAAAATTTAACTACCTCCCCCCCCCCTTCCTAGAGCAAATTACTGCGTAGGCGCCAATAGTTGCTATAGTAAATTTACATAAATTAATAAATCTTATTATCAAAATTCCATTCCAATCCAATCTTTTTTTTCATCATGATGGACATGAGTTCGACGCCCTTGTATTCCTTTTTGAAGTTTAGCAGGCAAAAAGCATATATTCAAATAAAATTCCTAAACAATTGAAAACGAACCAAAATATGGGTATACAAACATTGACAGCCATAGATGCTGCTACCACAATTACAGCCGTAGATGCTACTACTACAACGACAGTCATAGATGCTGCTAGTGCAATTACTTACCAGCCTACAACATACTGAGACGTCAAGACGCAAGCCACAACCATATACATCATTAACCTATGACTAAATATTCATGATATTTGTATCATTAAAGGCCTGTATGGGTGTGTACAAAAAGACTTCAGATATAATGATTCATGAAGCTAATAAAGGGGAGAAGATGCCTCTCAAAATTCTAGCACGCAATAACTTAATTAAAAACATTGGTAAAAATACATATAACGTCAAACTATTCATGGCAGATTCTGATGACCAAATTACAGTATCAAGTGGCCCTTGAGACACACACAATCATAACTTGCATAGAATCATAACTGTGTTAGAGAATCATCAGATGAAGTTATTAAAGCTCAAATCAAATCTAGCGAAGACGATTTAATAACGATGACGAGGTTTTCGTGTATCGAATTTCACTTAATAACGAAGGTCAAAGTGAAAATTCTTATAGCCAACTAAATTCATTGCTATGCTTATTAAGGGGGAGCAGATATCGATCTCAATGCCTTTAGCAATGATTCAACGTGTCCAAAAGAAAGTTTCTTTGGAGGGTGTAATGTTAATTTTTGCTTCTTTTTACATCCTTACTACATTAAAGTTATAAAATTTTTGTTTTTTTGTTAAACTATTTAACGTAATTTTTTATTATATTTAAATTAACTTTTACCTTATAGTATATCCATCAGGGATCCAAACATAACCTAACTGTAGATATTTTTTATCGAACCTAAATCGCTAAAAATTTAACCGAACCGTTAAAATATATGTGAACCGGTTTGATACTCATGATTTTTTGTTTATAAAATATTGTGAAAGTTATTAGTAGTATATATAAAATTCTAATTTATATTCAAATTGTTAATCCAAGCTTGGTATTTAATTGGCAATAAGATATTTCATCTCATTTTATCATCAGACTAATCTATTTTATTTAATGATATTATTTAATAAATTACACTGTGTGACAAGAAAAATGGGAGAAGAAAATAAAAACAAGTTTTGGTTCAGAATTTGACGCAGTTCGAATCCGTTTTCCAAATTTTCCCTACAAGTCAAGTTTTAAAAATATTACCGTATAAAGACAACTTTTCGAAATCTCAAAAATGGTAAAATTTAGGTCTTTATACGAATATATTTTAAAAAGTATCGAATAAAAATCCCTGAAGATTGGTGATAGTGTTAAACTTATATTTCTTTATAAATTCTTTAATTTTTATCGATTGGTTTTTGAGAAAAATGGTAAAGAATTTCGTTTTGAGGGTCTTAAGTTATCAATTTAAATTACTATCAAAATTATTAACTTTAGAAGATAAATTTTAAATAATTTTGCTTCAAATATGCTCAAGATTATATATTAATTCTAATTATGTTTCAAAAGTACTCTATGCCATGAAAATTCAACCAAAATCTATAAATTAAAAAAGTAGGTACAGATATTTTCGAACTTTTTAATTTATACACTTTTATTGAATTTTTTCTGCATAAAGCATTTTTAAAGCAAAAAGGTAATATTTATCTTTTTTAGTTGTATTTAGTAATATTTTATGCATTTATGATCAATTTATACCAAAATGAGATATCTGTACCCACTTTTTTAATTTGTACTCTTTTTGAATTGAGCATTTTTGAAGCAAAATTTATTTAAAATGCAATAATTGGTAATTTTTTCATATTTTTTATTAATATTTATCTTTTTAGATGTATTTAAAAATATTTGTTTTTTTAATCAATTTATATCAAAATATATGATTTTCCAATGGAGTACCTTGAACCCGTAGTATGGGCAATAAATAATAATGCCAATAACGAGTAGGAAGAAAGGAGAAGAATTATTTTTTTTCGCGCTTAATTTTTAATAAACATTTTATTTCTTTCATTAATTTTTTTTTAAAATTGGATTTTAAATATTATTCAAATTCCCTCCTTATATAATATTCTACAAAATATTAATGCCGAGGTCCCCTTGTTTAAAGTGTGTCTCTAAATTTTGTTACATCTGTGCGGGCTATATAATGCCCGCACAAAAATGTCCAATTTCTCCAATCATTCAAAGGATTTATGAAATTTATTACACTATTCCACTCTGCGATTTGGATAGACCATTTGCCCCTAATTACATATGTAAAACATGTTATAATTATTTTAATTCATGGGTAAATGGAAAACGGTCATATTTGCCTTATTCGAAACCTGCCTTTTGGCACGTAGCAAGAAATCATTCGTGGAATTGTTATTTTTGCTCGATTAGTACATTTGGGTTTAACAAAAAAAATAAGAAAATTCGTTATCCTGATATTTCGTCGGTTGTTTATCCGGTAAAATATAATATGTATACGACAGTTCCTTTTTTTAATAGTTCGCAGCTGGAAAAATTACGTTGCCAAGACAATGACACTAATGATCTTGAGTATCATCCCGAAGAGGATTCGCCATTTATGTCACAGAGCAACTAAATGACATAACCAGAAATTTACAACTTTCAAAAAGAAAGTCCGAATTGTTAGCCTAATGATTTTAAAATTTAAAAAAATGGAGTTCGAACTTCATAACGATTCCGTGGAGCATCGTTTAAAAATTTATTCTCTTACGAAAATTTTTTATACTATTCCAACAATCTAGGTCAACTTTTTTTACAACTTAATATTGAATTGGTGCCCGATGAATGGCGCTTGTTCATCACTTCAAGCAAAAACATCTTGAAAGAAGTTTGCTCCATAACGGAAATTCTACATCAATTCCCATCGCCTATTCCAACCAGTTAAATGCTTTCGCGCCCAGCGAGATCATTTGTCATCAAAATTTTTAATCAATTAATTTTTATATTTAAAAAACGAATGGTTGCTATTTAGACATCTTAAATTACAAAACAATATTTATTCTTTCATATTTTATCATTAACCTGTCAAAATCATTATTTTATTATATCAGAATATAAGTTCAAAGTTAGGTATTTTAGGCGCCAAAATTTTTACACTTTTACATCGATTACCATTCTATATAAATATATATAAATCAAAGGTAAATAATATTTTTATGATAGATTATTACTAGTATTTCATGTTTAGTAAAAAAAAAATTAACAATAACTATTTTTTATATGTTTTTTAAAGAAAATCCAAATTGGTAACATTGGGATTTTCTTATATAATTTTTTCCATAAATTATTTAAAATAAAATATTAAAAATATGATATAGTAAGAATTGAATATAGGCTATTTTCCATTTAGCAAGTCACTATAATATTTGCAAAAAGTTAAGAAAGTGAAAATTTTATTTTATATTTTTTAAAAAATTTTATAAATAATTTTTAATGACCTCAACATGTATTATTCCAGAGGGAGATATATCTGATGTAGATATTGAGAAGAATGATGACTTTGAAAATGCCACAGTAGTTGATCTAAATATGACCTCTGATATTTTACCAGATAATGGGTTGGAACTGGAAAATTATGATAATGATATTATCCCAAGTAATAGGAAAACCCTATGGAGAAATAAGGATTTATATAAATATAATACAGAATTTAAACAAGAATTTTTGTCTCCACCTGATAAGGAAATTTCGCTTTACAAATATTTTAAAAAATTTATAGACGATGATATTATTAACAATTTAGTAGAGCAAAAGAATATTTATTCTTTTCAATTATCTGGCAAATCAACAAATACAAATAGTAGTGAAATTGAAAAATTTCTCGGAATTCACCTTTATACGGGCATTGTTAAATTGCCATCAATAAGACAATATTGGGCTATAGAGACAGTGATTCCTCAAATTTCTCAATGCATGACAAGAAACAGATTCTTGGAATTGAGAAAATACTTTCATATTAATGATAATAATATAATCCTTAGGGGCCAGCCTAATTACGATAAACTTTTAACACTACGACCATTTATTAGTGCATTAATAATGAACATGAGAAAGATTCAATTAGAGGAAAAATTATCAATTGATGAAATGATAGTCCCCTTCAAAGGGCGATGTGATTTTAAACAATATATTAGCTCAAAACCGCATAAATTGGGAATTAAATTTTCGCTTTATGTAGATCATCTGGAATGCTATATGATTTTGAAATATATTTAGGAAAATGCACAAATATAAAAAAAACTTTGATGGGAATTAGAGGAGATATTGTTATACGACTATTAGAAACTGTTCCCCAACATAAAAATCATAAAATTTACATGGATAACTTTTTTTCTTCATATAATTTAGCAGTTGCGCTCAAAGATAATGGCTTTATCATGTCGGGAACCATTAGATCTAATCGATTATTAGGATGCCATCTGGTTGATGATAAAATCTTTAAGAAAAAAGGAAGAGGGTCCCTTGATTATAAAGTGGATTCTAATAATAATATTATAATTTGCAAATGGTTTGATAACAAATCGGTTATCACGATATCATCATTTATGGGTATAATCCCATATCACGAACGAAAAGATGGTCGGTATCTGAAAAATCTTTTATTAATGTCGAAATTCCGACTATAATTTAAGATTATAATGCTCGTATGGGCGGAGTGGATCTCCATGATATGTTAATTGAACTATACAGAATTGACATAAAATGGAAGCGCTTTTACATGCGAATTTTTTTCCATTTATTAGATTCCTGTGTGGTGAATTCGTGGTTACTCTAAAGACGCCACATCAAACAGAAAGATGATAAATATATATCTCTTTTAGCGTTTAAAGCTCGGATAACTAAAGGATTAATGATGGTTGGAAATGAAAATTATGGAAAAAAAGGTAAACATAATTTGAAGATTGAAAAAAAGAAGAAATTGAATAGTTTTCATCCAATCCCAGATATTAGATTCGATAAAATAGGGCATTGGCCCTCGGCGGCTAACAGACAAAGATGCAAGAATTGCAAAAATGGTTATACCAGATTTGAATGTTTAAAATATAAAATATCTTTATGTTTAAATAAAAATCGCAATTGTTTTATTTCTTATCATTCAAAATAAATTGTATATTTTTTTTACATATGAATATCCCAATGATGACAATTGGTAACATTTTATAATTCTATATATATACACTTTTTAAAATAAATAAAGTTGAAAATGTGTTATTTGCGTCTTATTTAACTCAGTTTAAGAAAAAAAAATTTTTTTGTTCACGGGAAATATGTCGGGAGCGAAAGGGTTAAATGAATCATATGGAATATTTATTGTCAAAAATAAATTATTCCATTTACGAATTTAAGATATGCTGCGATCTCAAAATGATCGCAATCCTGACGAAAGTAAAATATGAGATAGGTTAGCTTAGCATAATATATTTATTTAAGTATGAGAAATATAACTATTTCATTTAAAATAAATTGTTTGGGAATCGTACCGTGTGCAGTGTAGCGAAGAGAACGAAAGCCACAATAAATATATTAAATGTAAGCTATGATTTTATAAATAAAGGTAAATTAAAAAAATATAGGTTGTTTAAAAATTGAGTAAGGATTTTATAAAAAAAATTGTATAATAATAATAAGGAATGTTTGCTGCAAAAATTAAGATATTTTTTTAGTTGTAGGGATCATTAGAACCAAAGTTATAAACCTTCATAAAGTGCTAAAAATGACCTTTTTGGCCACTCTAACTTAAAATAAATAAAAATCCTGACGTGCTAGAAAATTACTGACAGCGGATTTATAATATGAAAACTGTCTAACATGTTTATTTTATTTTCTCCCAAAAAATCAAGTAGTGTTATTATATGGATGTTAAACATGTTTAAAGTAAACACTCATCTATTTATTATATTTATAAATTTTATCAAAATATTTATTTCAATCCTTTCACATTTTAACCAATTTTGAGAGAAATTGATTAAATAAAGTTAAAGGGTGATGGCCTGGCCAATCAGCAAACATGACTATTTATGCTACTTATTTACTACATAATTTTTATTCTAACTATTACTATTATAATTTTAGATTTACCCTAGCCAGATTAAAAATGATACTATTAAAAATCCTCTAGACGCATTTTTAAATCTAAAAATACTCAAACGAATATTTTTGATAATTCTTTTATAAAAAATATGTATATTAATTTTGATTCTAATACTACATTGCCACAAGTGATAGTGTTGAACGATTATTTAGTCGGATTATATTTTCTGATCGTCCTTTTATGATTGGGGATAACAGTATAGAAATGTTATTAATACTGAAATGCAATAAAAAATAATTTAAAAATATTTTAGCATATTTTTTATTTGTGGAAATTTTTTTTGTGGTTATTTGTAAAGTATTATTTTTATTAACGTTTTAAAATCTTTAACAAATGTAATAATTCATAATATACCTTATTACAATCATAAACCATAATATAGCTCATTCTATAAAAATGGAATTGAGACTACAAATTCCCCCAAAACATGAATAATTATATTTTAAAATAATTTAAATATTTGGTTTTAAAAAATATAATTTCTTGGATTCTGATGTAAGGGTTCTTATGGTGCCACCTATATTTTTTAAAAACTTTAAAGTTCCACTTGACACATATCCAATGGAAAGAGATAATGAATGGTAAAAAAAACATTTTAATTTAGAATATTTAAATTTTTTATCTCGGTTATATTTATTCACCGGATTAATATTTACATTTTTTAGAATGAAGAGACACATGTGAAGTCCTAAATTAAGGATTTACATAGAGACTAAGGTACAGAAATAAAACCACCTGACCTTAGGATGTCTGGTATTCGGGGCCACGTAAGAGAAGGGCTAATAACTGAATTAATCACTGCATCCCTTGCTCTCTGCATTGATTATACATACAATTAAGACTATCATTTTAGTATTTACTGATATTTTTCAATTAAGACTATCACTTTGGTATTTACTGATATTTTTCAATTTATGCAAGAATATATAAAAAATTCTAAAGTGGCGTAAAAAGTAGCTAATAGCGTACTATTTTTAAAAGTAGCTAATAGCGCACTACTTTTAAAAGTAGCTAATAGCGCACTACTTTTAAAAGTAGCTTTTAACAACACTGCACTCAGGGGCGTCGCTAGCTTTTTACAAAAGGTCCTAATTTATTTTTAAAAAAAGTTTCTATAATCTTTTAAATTCTATTTATATATAAAATATGGTTTTAGATTTTCTTATGAAAAATTTTAGAAAAATATTTTTACCAATTTTGTCATTAGTTTTAATAACTTTTCCGAATTAAAACGGGACTGATTCTAAAAGAACATTAAATTAAATGGAAAATATGCATATTTTATATACCCAAAAAATTAGCGCATAAATGGATGAATATTGAATATAACCTTTATACTATGTTAAAGTATTGTTTTTATGTATAGGATTATTTAATAATATAATTTATACAACAATAACTTGTTATTAATAGCTTGATTTGAGCCGATTTTTAAAACGGTTAATTCAGTATTTTATCCAGAAAAATATTAAGCAAACCGTAAGACTTTCGTCATAGATGACAAAGGTTCAGTTATCTATTAGCAAAATCTCGAGGTTTACATTTTTCTGGGGATAGCTGTTTTTATAAATCGGCTCAAATCGATTAATACCTAATTATAGATTATATACCATTTTTTCATATAATATATTTTGATTTTTCACCATTTTAATTTTGCTTAAGGCGAAATAAATATTTTATTTAAAATAAGCCTTAAAATTTCGTAAGAAAGCTATTTAAATAAAATGTATTTGTTTTAATGGGCTAATTATATATAAATTGTCTGCTAATCCATTTTTCAAAATTAGCTACTTTAGCACCTAGCTAACGACACCCATGTTTACACTACAAGTTCTGTCGCGGATATAAACTCCCTTACAAATTCATTAGCAACATCCTTTTAGCTGCCCTAAAAAATTTAGTATCCCATTCGCTCTCGAACCAACGGATCCGCCCTATGGCCTATCTCTAAAGAAAGAAAGTTTCTTTAATTAATGGTCTACAGCTGACCTAAGACTGCATTTGCATTGACTTGCAGCGAAGTCTAACCTCTCATTTTCTGCTATCGAAAAGAATAGTTTAAAAAATTAATAAAACGACCTAATAAACACGGTTTTGATACCAATAGTCACTGTGAGGCACTTAATCCCATCAAGGTCCTTGTTAAAAAATAGAATATTTAATAGTAACCTCAATGAGAAATTCTACCTCCGATCTCGAAAATATGCAGGTCTAATTTGTTAAGAAATCACTCTTTTTAGGGAAATATATTTTCTTTTAAAAATAAGTTTTCTGTTTTTTTATAATTGTTTATATATTTCTTGAGTGTTGCAGGTGTTTAAAATGGAAATTAAATAGTGCTTTTGCCCTCTAGAGTTGAAAGTTCAACAGAGCTACGCTAGGTTTTACTCATTTCCATCTAATTACAAAAATTTAATTTGGGTGTAAAAGTAAAGATATGAAGAGCCCTCCACACGTTTGTGGGCAAGCCGCAAGTACCTGTATGCACATTTTGAAAAAAGTTGTTTAAACGTCTATAGGCTTAATGTAAAAAGGAGTGGGGCAAAAAAAAGCCTATACCCAAGAACTGCAGTATAATTTAATTAATTTAAAAGTGGGAGGGTGGATAAATTTTAAGTTTAAGATATCTCTATGTAAGTGTTTAAAAATGGTTTTGAGAAAATTTTTTGAAGAAAATTTTGAAATATACCATGAAAATCCAGAATTTAAAAATATAGTATCCTTTGAAAACTAAAACTTTATAGTAAATTGTCTTAGTAATTGAAATTGACTTGGGATGTGTTTGATAATAATTTTACAATTTGAACGAAGTTTGGACAGCTAGTTTTCATTTTAAATATCTCTCTTTAATGCAAAACAGTTTTTTGATAGATTTCTTACAGTTGTTTAGTTTTATAAATTGTTTCATGTTAATATTTAGTTCCATCACATCTTTTATAGTTTTGTAGTACCATAGTGACTTGTATTTCGTATACTGTTTCTGTGTAAAGCCATGTTTGGCATCGTGTACTAGATTGTGATCAAATTATTATGTGGGCTAGGAACTGAATTCAACGTTTTTTTTAATGTTATGTTAATTGGAGTATGATTTGACTTTTTCCAAAGATTTGGGTTTGAGATACCATTGATTGTCCAGAGGCAATTATTTATGAAGGATTGCAATCTCCTGTTTCTGTTTTATTTATTTCCCACTAATCTCCACCAAAAAATAATAATGGGATTATTGTTGAGTTAAAGATTCTTATTCTGGTGAACACTGATATCTCTTTGGTTTTCCATATTTCCATATATATATAAGGCACCCCTCGCCTTTTGTATTCTAATAATCATTTCTTCTTTGTAACTGCCTTTGTTATCTAACGTTACACTAAAGTACTGTATTTTGTCCACGATTTTAACTAGATTTCCTCCAAATGTAAGATTTTCTAGCGGTAGTGCGTTAGGGGAGGGGAGAATAAAGGTTTTGTTGAAATTTATTGCTAGTCCGACTCTTTGACTCAAAATCTCTAGTAAGTAGAGTAAGTTTATGGTTTCGTCTATACTCTTGGAGATTACGTCTTTGTCATCTGTGTATAATATTATTCTGTTGCAAAACGTATAGTATCATTAGACCCAAAATCTATTAGATCAGCAGCATCCAGTACTTCTTTTATGACTTTGTTCATTGCATCCTTGTTTTAATCCTTTTTTTATTCTGAAGGAAGGGGATATTCTATCATTTATTTTGAAACACGCGACCAATTTTGAATAGTGATTTTTTAGGATGAGAATAATATTGGGTTCAATCCCACATCTGACAGCGTTTCCCATAGTGCATCATGGTTAACATTATCGAAGGCTCTGCTAAAATCTACAAATGTGAAGTAGGCAGGTATTTTATATTTACAACATTTCTGTACTTATTTTGGGGCTAATATTGGCTCCAGTATGTTTTCATCCTGTGCGCGCAAATATATTTGGGGAATAGATGCGGTGAAGATGACATGATTCTATTTTTTAGGAGGGCCATAAAGATCTTTGAGACACAGGATGTTAGGTCTATGGCTCGATAATCTGTAAATTTTAGTGGTCTTTAATTTTAGGGAAGTTGCATAGGAAGGATTTGTAGTGTTTCCACTCTCCCATATTTTGTTGAAGAGGATCAATAACAAGGACGATATTGTCAAAGGTGATATTTTCAGGTATTCTGCTATAATATTATCTAGCCCGGCGCTTTGTTTTTCCGTAGTTTCTTGATTACATTAGATATTTCATTCATGAAAAAACCAGATGGGGGTGGGGCAAGGTTTGTATTTAAGCTTGTTGGTATAGTTGCCAGAGATCTGCAAAGTTAGGCCCGGCCCAAACGGGCTTCTGGCTTAATTTTATTTAAAATAATCGGGTTCGGGCCGGGCCTAATATTTTTTAAAAAAATTCGGGCCGGGTCAGAACTTGGAAATTTTTTAAAATATATCTAAATTTATCAATTTTATATTGAATTTTTTAGGTAAAATAAAAATATTGGATTTTATTTATTGAAACTAAGCGACATAATATGCCTTTTATTTTGAGTTTATAAAAATTAATTTCTATATTTAAATAAATTCGGGCCAAGCCGGGTCGGTAAATTTTTTTTTTAAAAAAATCGGGTTCGGGTAGGGCCGGCAAAACTTTTTCAAAAAAATTTCGGGTTCGGGCCGGGCTTGAAAAATTAGGCCCGATGCAGATCACTAATAGTCTCTACGTGAGTCAAAGACCGTCATGTAATCAAGCCATAGAGCTATTTGTTCATCTTGGTCATTAATCCTAAAACAATAGAGGGGAGTTTCTTAAAACTGCAAGGTTTACAGAAAAATTTTAATTTTCTATAAGCGTCATAAATCCTGCTCTCTTTCATGTCTTTATCAATAAGGCTTTTTTCGCAATGTAAATCCGTCTGTCACTTCGTAGTAATCTTTGAATGTTCTTCCATAAGTCACTATTCAGACCATTCTCCATTTTTAGTTGATTTATTTTTTCCAAAGTTTCACTAGACATTCATTCTTTCCATGATTTACATTAGGAAGACCTCTTTTGAATAATTTCCAGCATTTTTCTATATTTCCGTGCATGGATACATTCAGAGAGTTAGCTCTTGTCTTATTCAATGTTATGTCAAGAAGTATTTTATCTTCCGGCGTTTGTACTTTACTGAGTTTGCGTGTAAAGTTTATTTTCAGAGGATTAGTATTAGATCTCATAGAAGTTGGTCTGCTACTATTATAACCTTTTATATTTTTATGGTGATATTAGCTATGAGCATTTTATGATCTGACAGATTTATATTGGTTGATGCCTTGACATCATCGAACCATCGGTGAATATTGGATATGAAGAAATCGATTTGTGTGTTCTGCCTGAGCTCTCACAAAAGCATAGGTGTTTATTTCGCGGTGATAAAGGAAAGTGTTTTCAATTTTGAAATTTTTGTTTCTGCAAAAATCGAGGAATTTCTTGCTATCTTCACTATTTGGTTGCTGTATAGTGGCGTCTCCAATGACATTGCTGCTGATATAGTCTACTTCTTTACCGATCTTCATGTTTAGATCACCTAAAATTATTATAATATATCTACTTGGTAGGAAGTAAATAATGTTTAACATTATATCAATAAAGCCTGATCTTTCGCTTCTATTAGGTGGGGCATAAAAATATGCAATTATTGTTTTTTTAAAACTAAAAAAATTAAATAATATAAATAAAAAAATATATTATAAGAAATGTCAATCAATTTGGATATTATTTGTAATTTTTTTATAAAAAGCTATTCTGTGTTTTTAATATGATTTTCTATATGTACTGTTTGGAATGATTCATTCTTTTGTTTATATGATTTTTCTTTTGGTATTGATATTTGGAATAAGGAAGAATATAGGAAATAGAAACCATTTTTGTATTATTGAGAATATTGAAAATAAAAGCATTTTTACAATATTAGTTTTAATAATTTTATTTAGCATACATTTTTAAATTCTGCGCACAAATAAAATAAAGACTTACAGTGTTGTGATGATTTAATGAAACATGTTGACGATTAAATAAAACCATCCATATAAAAATATTTTGTTTGCAAAAATAATTAAAATAACACAAGGATGAATAAAAGAATTTTCAATAATGTTTTGTCTATATTTTAATTATTTTTGCAAACAAAATATTTTAGATGGTTTTAATTTAATCGTCAATATGTTTCATTAAATCATCACAACACTGTCTCATTAATTAATTTTTAAAAATATTTTATATTTCTAACATAAAGACAAATTTACAAATAATTTATATCAAATTGCAAAGACATTGAACATTTGAATTATACAAAGCACTTAGATGAAATAAAAAAGGCTCATGATTCAATATATAAAAATGATTTTTGTATTTTGAAGTATAATTTTGTATGAAATATTACTTTTTACATAATTTGGAAAAATACACAAAAACTCAGGAACATGTTCTTCAACAATTAATTTTGTCTTCTTCGTGAAATTTCTTGTGGTCATCAAGAAGCGGTTTGCGCGTTTTACCTCTTTTGACAGCTCTAGGAATAGTTGCATAAGAGATCTATAAAATAAATTAAAAAATACGTTTATGAGATGTCACAAATAACCTGATCATCTGGAATTTGTTTATTACGGGTATTATGAGTAATCAAGGGTTTCATTCTCCTTGTCATGTGAGTTTTGTTGATTTTTTTTCTAGAAGCTAAAATGGAATCCACTTCCTCTTCATATTCATCAAAACTTTTTCTATTGTCAATGTTTCCTCCTTCTATATTTATATTTTAAAATTAAGAAGCTGTGCAAAAATTGTTCACGATTCTAATGAACAATTAATATCTCTGTACAAAATAAATTTTATACACTGAATATTTTAAAAATAATTTCATTTTTTAATGTGGGGCCTTTTAACCCCATTCTAAAGTTTAAAATTCTTGTAAAAAAAAATAAGACTTACCAATTTTTATAACATTTTAAGCAAATATTACTAAAACCAATATATAGCTGTAAAAAATTGTAATGCCAAATTTTCATGGAAAAATTAATAAAACACTTTTATTCATTAGAAAACATATAATAATTGTTAGCATGATTATTTTATATCTTGTATTTTTTGGTTAATGATAGTACTACCTGTATTTTGTTTATTTTTCATTTGGATAGGTATACTGCTAAATTTATTTATAATATATATTTGAAAAATAGTGATTTTTGGAAAGCGTGAGTGGCCTAGTCGGCAGGAGCATCGTTGTCAATCCGTTCTGGGTTCGAATCCTAACAAAGATCGTGTTATTTTCTTAATCCAATTTGGTGGTTCCGTCCTTGGGGTGGGGAGCGGGGTGATATATTGGAGATCGAATTCAGCCACGTGTTTCCGTTAATATATGTTAAGTAATAAGTGGGTCTTATTACATTTAAATAAATTTATCAAAAGAATCTTGTATTCTTTTCATTTCATTGACAAAAGATATATACTTTTTTATATTTTTATTTAAAAAATCACTATTCAATCATATTATTTTTGTTGTATAGATTTAGCCGTATTTATTTCTTTCCCAATATATCTTATATTTTAAAATTAATATTCGTTATTTTATATCTGGCATACCAACTTTATCGTTGTATACAAATTAGATAATTCAATTTTATAATTCTTTTTAATATTTATATTATTGGCAAATATCATCATACTTTTTTATTGTAAATTAGATATTTTAACTAGTTATCTATATCGAGGCTAATTTTTCAAGCCAGGCCCGATTTCGAACGAACTTTTTTATTTGTTCAGAAAAGCCCGACCGACCTAAAATAAAAATCATTTGTCCACCCGACACGGCCCGAATTTATTCAAACATATAAATTATTTTTAAATGTAAAAAAATAGCCTACAAATCAAAAATATTGGTGTCTTGTTTCCTGCAATAATGCTATAATATATTCATTTATTTCACAAATTGAATATCATATTTAAAAATTTAACCTGATCCGATTAGAATTTATTTAAAAAATTTTAGGCCCGAGTCAGCCTGAGCTATAATTATTTTTAAAAAATAGGCCCGACCCAGGTAGAGAGTACATATAAAATCGACATATATTGTATCAGGCAGGGGAAGGGGATATGACGAAAGATCGTCTATGAAATTAAAGGGTGGTAGAGAAGGTAGGTTTTATTAATTTTGATTACATTTTTTTTTACTATTTTGGATTTCGATTTCCTTTTTTCCTTGCTAATTCAGGTGTCTATAAATTTTAAAAATTAATTATAAGGCCTGGCTAAAAATTTTTATTTAAGACCCAACCTAAAATTTTGAGTTCAAAAATAAAATTTGACACATTTTTATGAGGTTAAATTCCAAATTGCTTTGTTCTTATCACAGAAAAATAATTATTTTATTCTGATAAAACAGGAGAAAGCATCATTTTCTATAATATATATTAATTAATATTAAAGATAATTTAGATTGTCTATTTTTTTGGCATATTTATATGCAGAATAATTTTTTTATCTTGCTTGGAAGGAACAACCTAAGTTAAAGTCTTTATGAGACTTCAATTGAATATTTTTATGAGTAAATTGTTATTAAACTTATAGAAAAATTTTGTTGTAGGTGTTCCAAATAGAACTTATCAAATATGTGTTGAATTGAAATTTGAACATGTAAAGGTCTGCAAATGGCAAATATTTTAAGCTCGGCCAGGTCAAATTTTTACCCGTCCGGCTCCAATTTTTTACTACGATTGGTTGACCCAATTTTTTTAAATGTAAGGCACCTGAAATATATATAGTTGGACATTAAAATAAAAAACTATTGAACAGGATTTCCCATCTAAAAAAAGGAAAGTCTCAATAAAAAAAAGAAAAGGGTCAATCAAGAAGGAAAAGGTCCGATCATTATAAACAAAAAGAAACCCTACCTATTAACAAAATCTTGGCAATGCCTATGCTTAGCACCCTTCTTTCCATTTGCAAATTTAGACTGAACCGGAAACAGGATACGAAAATTTTGTTTATTTTAAAAATTAGCCTTTTAGCAATACTTAATATTATAAAAATCTTGTTATTATATTAATTAAGCAATAATATAATAATAAACTAGTTTCCGTTAATACTTTATTATACTTAGATTGTACTTTAAACTTTACAGAGGATCAATAAAATTCGTTATAACATTTTTTTAGCTTTCACTATTTTAAATTCTGGCAATTAAGGAAAAAAATTCTGAGGGAAATTAGATTCGGATCTCAATTATATGGTACAATATTGTTTTGTAAATAATTTAAATAAGTATTTTAATTTTGAATTTAAGAAACTTTTATATCGTTGATATGTTATTAATCTTCCAGGTACTAATAGTCGTCTTATTTTTATGATTGTAATTATATTTTCTTATTTTCAATATTTTTAATTTTAAAAAGCTATGTCTTGGTAGGCAATTAAAAATTAGCATATTCGCACATTTAATTTTAGCAAACTTTGAAAACAATATAAAAAGGCATGAGTGGTCTTAGCAAATATTCTCGTATTAAAAATAGCATTTTTTTGCCAAAGTTCATTTTCGTAAATTCGTGGGATAGGTTCTAAATCGCTAAAAGTTGGAAATAAAATTAATATTGGATGCTATGGTGTAAGCTTGTATTTAAGTTGATTTATCAGAAAAAAAGTGGAAATATTATCATTGCTCCCAATTTGATTACCAATTTGGGAATTTGGATGATATTTCCTCCATTTTTTGCGATTTCTTTAAAATTCTCAACTTAATTATATGTGTTTACTCCCCTAGCATCTATTAATATTAATTTCAAATTTACTTAAAAATTTTCTAGGAGATAAGGGAGATTCCCAATTTTTGGCGATTTAGAACGGGAACCAAATTAATCATTTTAAGCAGCAATTTTAATTTGAAAAAATTATATGATGGGTAAATAAATGTTATAACATCTATTTAATATTGAAAACTTTATTGAAGATATAAGGCATTTCAAAATATATGGAATATAAGTAGTGATAAGCATAAAAATAAATTTAGAAGGGAAAAAAAGTTTCAAGAAATAGCTATAAAGAATATTTCAGGTTAGGTTATATTAACAATTAGTATTAGAGGCTAAATTAAAATATAAAAGCTTACACATATGTTAGGGAAGAAAAAAGAGAACTTCAGGCTCTGGATTTAAAAGAAAGTAGATTCATTTTTAAGCACTTTCAATGTAGATTTAAGTCATAGTGAGGATGCATCCATTGAAGAAAAGGGAATAAAAATTTTATATTAATATAAATTTTATTTTAATAAAAATTTACAGACCAGATGTAGATAAATATTGTCAGAAATTGAATATGGAAATGCAGTAAAATTAATTGCATAATATAAATTTGTCATTTCAATAATTCAGAATTTATTACCATCTAATTCTAATTATCAATGTTTTAAGTGATAGTGCAAGGAAATAGAATGTTAACATTTAATAAAATAACATTTTATTTTAGGTTAATCCCACTATTCAAATTCCTAATCAAAGAAAACAAAATAAAACCTATAATGCAAAAAATTTAGAATTAGAACAGGAGAAATTGAAAATGATTAAGAAAAATATACTAGAAAAGGAGGACGAAATAATAAATTTTATTAAAAGCTTTTAAAAAAGATTTCTCTTCAATGTATAATTTATAGAAACGAAATATTATAAAAAATATTATATGAATTATTGAAAATTCTAATGTTTTATTATAATTTCAAAATATTGATCAATCAATATAAATACATTATAATATTAGTGCAAATATTTATATAACATCCATCATTAATAAAATAATTCATATATTTTATTCTAATTTCTTTATTAGAATTAGTAACAATAATTCTACTTCTGTTTTATTGAAGATGGTAAATTGAAATATTCCAAAATTTTATTGGTATCCCTTCAAATATAATATCGTGTATAACAATAATTGTTATTGAATTTTCCTTATTAGTTTCTTCAAATTTTTAAAAAAATCTATTTTACTATTTGTTCATAATAAAAACTAGATTAGTAAGATATTTTAAAAAATGAAATGTGTTTAAATTAAAAATACATATTATAACGGGAAAAATAGAGTACACATCGCATGAATAAAAAAACGCATGCTCGCGCCTTTTTAATTGCATGTGAAGTTAGTTATATATATATTTAAATATATTTTAATTTTCAGTTATATATAATTTAAAATATGTTTTAATTTTCATTTTAATATATAAATTAAAATATGCTAATAAAATGAACATTATATAGTAATAAATATATAATTATTTGGGATTTCAGTAGTAGATTGTATGTTAGTCAATATAATTTAGAGGTGGGAGGGGGCAAATCTTTAACGCTGAGTCCAGTAACTGAATATATTGACTAGGTATAATTGTAGTAACCAAGAGGGGTGGGTCCAAAAATTTCCTGTTCTTGTAAATAAATATTTCAAATTTAAAATACGTTAAGTAATTAAATTAATAAAATAGAATTTTTATAAAATTTTGATGATTTCTAAACTTTATTTAAATTTATCAATTCCTTAAGCCTCTCCACCATTAATGTAAAAAACAATGGCGGCGCGCCGAACAACGATAAATTTTTGTGGTGATGTGGTTATGGCAAAAATTTCCTGGAGGTAGGGGGGGGAGGTCTAAATATATGTCACCATCAAAGTTATTGTGGCATCCCGGTAGAGTGACATTTTTCAGCTGCACTTAATTTAAAAAAATGCAACCAACATTTTAAGAAAAAATAAATATTTCATAGTTATAAAAATGATATTAAACATTTTAAATATAAAAAAGATAACAATTTCTCTTTTTTCTTTTTTGATCATTGAGCCTTTTCTTTTTCAACTGAGTCTTTTCCTTTTTGATCGGATTTTTCCCAAGCCCTTGGTACTCTCTCTATTTTGATTGAACCTTTTCCTTTTTTGATCAGATTTTTTCCTTTTCTGATTGAGACTCTTCCTAAATGAATGGGAAAGAAGTAATTGAAGGGTCCATTATGACTCTTGATTCTGAATATCCTGCTAGAGTAAGTGCAGCAATGATAGTATAATTCATTCTTCATTTATTGTACATTTTTATTAGCCTTTTTAAAAAGGGAAAGAGAATTTTTAAAGAATAATAAAAAAATGAGAAGAAAAAAATTAAAAAAATCGAGAAAAATAAAAATGAGCTAAAGAGATCGTAAAAAGTTAGAATAAAATATAAAGGGAAATTAAAAATTAAAATAAGCAAAAATTTAAGAAAAATCATATTACAGGTTTATCACAAAAAAATTATTTTTAAATATATATATATAAAAAATAACGATTTAACTTTTATGAATGGAAATTTTCCTTTTTTGATTGATACTTTTCCTTTTTGATAGGATATTTTCCTTCTTTGATAAACATTTTCCCTTTTTTGATGGAATCTTTTCCTAAGCCTTTAGTACCTTTTTTTGATTAAACCTTTTCCTTTTCTCCTAAGACTTTTCATTTTTTGATCGAACCTTTTCCTAAACCTTTCGTACTTTTCCTTTTTTGATAGGACCTTTGTGTTTTTTTTTACACTTTTCTGTATAAGAAACCCTGTAAATTTTTTGTTAGAACTTTTTGCTGGATTAAAGGGGGTTCTGTTCGGTTCCTAAATCTTTTAAGAGCAGGTTCTGGAGATTTAATTCGGTTCATAGGCCTACGATTCTGTACAGATATAATCTTTATTTATAGAGGTTAGAAACTAAATTTAAAATTATTTAATATTTTAAATGAATCAAAGTTATTCTTAAGTTAGTAAAAATTTATAACACTTTTTATTATAATAATCATCAATGTATTCAAATTTATGGTAGAAAATTAATTACCCTCTTCTAAAATCGTGTTATCTGGCTTGGAAAATCGCGCTGATCGGTCATTTAAAGTAATGACCCCGTTAAATCTATCGTCGATGTACTCGTTTTCATCAGCCATATCATCATCCATCATGGATTCATTTAAAAAATACAAATTATTTTTAACAGAACCATGCCCATTATCTTGGTTATAATATTGTAGTGGGTAATGTGGCGATATGTCATTTAGACTTTGACTTTTTTTCAATTGATTCATTAAGGTATATTGCCCCTAAGTAAAATTAAAATGTATATAATCATATAACTATTGTTGTAAGAGATCAGCAAAGATTTTTTTTAATTTAAAGTAAACCTATGTAATGTATTTATTTAAAATTTTATACTATACAAAAAAGTATCAATTCGAATTATTTGTTAATGACCAAAAAAAGGTAAAATTCCCCCAATCCGATATTAAAAATATTTCCTAAAAATAAATCAGATCCTTTAATTAAAATACTGCTTAATGTTATTATTTTATTCTTAGCTATTCATTTATTTTAAAAATATAATCAGATTCCCTTACATCTTCCTATATAAAATAATTATTCTAAAGCGTTTTTCTATTTTAATTTGAAAGGTCCTCTTCTTTAGAAGGTAAATAATTTTAGAATTCATTATATATAACATTAATCTCAATCTTACTATAAACAATGTATAATCGAATTAAATTGGAAGGTGTATTTTATTATATGGATGATGTGCTGATAACAGGGGTGACACCAGAGCAGCATAATCAGTGTCTTGAGGAAGTTAAGAGAATTCGTGATAAAGGCTTAAGAGCCAGCAAAGAAAAAAGTGTTCTTGGTTAAACCGAAATTGTATATATTAAATATGAATCAGCTAAAGAGTAAAGCTGTGAGGTGCAGTCCTTTTTGAGCATCGTAAATTATTATCATCATTCTGTGGAGAATTTTGAAAAGTGGCATCTCCATTATATGATTTATTAAAGAAATTTGTTCATTTTGAGTGGAAAATTGAAAAAGTGCTTTCGAAATATTGAAGAAAAAAATTAGTGAAGAACCGATTTAGTGTGTTTTAATAACGATTTAGAAATAATCTAGGCCGTAGATGCATCTAATAAAGGTGTCGGATGCGGGTTATTATTTTTTATTGAGAGTTTTATATAAAGTTTAAACTAGATATTATGTTATTGAACAGGAAGCGTTAACGGTTATTTTTGGTTTAATCAAATGTCGTAAATACTTATAAAAAAATTGTAATGATCATAATCCATTAATTCATTATTCAAAAAGGATAATTGAGAATTAATGTTATCTCCACGATTACAACGTTGATTGTTATTAGTGGGAAATTTTAATGTGGAAATTAGATATCGTCGAGGCAAAGAAAATTGTTTGCCTGATATTTTATCCAGGTTGAGATCGAGTGAAGAAGATCTCGATTTAAATATGAATAAAGTAATGAATAAGGAGAAATCATTGGTTTGTTCTCTTTCCCATATGTCAAGAAGAGGTCCTACTAATTGGGAAGATCTTAAACTCGATACTTTAAAAGATAAGGAATTGCGCCAGATCAAATAAACGGAGAAAACCGTGGAAAAATAACTGTAAAATTTATAAAAAATTGAAAAAGAATTGTCCGTGGTGGATGATTTTATTATGCGAGGAAATAGGGCAGTAGATTCTTTTAAATTACGTAGTAAAATTATAGATTTATTACATGGCGGACATCAGGGTTGGTATAAAATGAAATCTTGGGCTCGATGGTTGCCTAGTATCAGTAATGATATTGAAAAAACAAGGAAATGTATTCCCTGTAATTCGTCTGCCGCTATGCCCCTTAATAGGCAGTAGTTGGATCAAATCAATTAGACCTTGGATAAGGGTCCACGTTGATTTTTCCGATTTCGATAAATAATCATACTTTCTAGTGTTTGATTCATATTTAAAGTGGATAGAATATGCAGAGGTACATGGATATACCACAAAAATTGTTATTAGTAAATTACAGGAATTATGGGTCCGATTCGGTTGCCGGATACAATCGTGTCTGATGGACGTCCAGCCTTCATAAGTGATGATTTCAAACAGTTTTGTGCTGAGTTACAGACAAAACACATTCTTGTTCCACCGTAACATCCCAGCTCGAATGGACAAGCTCCGAGGATGGTAGAAATTGTTAAAAATTGGCTCAAAAAGGCTGGAAAACATATTTATATGTCTCAGTTGTATTATCTTAACTCTCGCAACCGAGAGGTATCACTCCTTCGAAATTGTTTCTAGGCTGAAGAACAAATGTTTCGTTGGATTTTTTAAAGTTAAAGAAAAATAATCCAGGTAAACCAAAGGGTTAGATTTAGTGTGGACAAAATATATGGGCTCGTTGGTAATATAATAGAAAATGTGGGTGCACAATTGAAGCGCATAGAGTTTGAAGACGGAACCAAGGTGATCCGCCACAATGACCACATTAAAATAAGTGAATTATAATAAATATGAAATTATTATTAGATATATATAAAAAAAACTGTTATCTTAATTAACTTAAATGATCGTTGTGAAACATTTCTTAATTAATGTAAATGATCAATGAGGAACACTGATAATAATAAATGTTAAATTAGTGAAGAAACATTTCTTAATGATAATAATTGTTAAAACAAATGTGTTGTGGTTAATTTCTCAATGTAATATCAGTGAAAGATATCTAACATGTGTGATACGACAACAAATTATAAAGGCATCATTTAATTTATAGTGTTGTGCAGATTTAATTCAAAACATTTCCATATTTTTTAATTCGTTTATAAATAAAATTATTTAACTTGTAAAAATTGATAAGAATATATAAATATGTTATTTTAATAATTTTTTGCAAATCAAATAATTTTATTTATAAATTAATTTAATAAATATGGAAATGTTTTGAATTAAATCTTCACAACACTGTAATCAGTTAATATATCTCTTTGTATTTTAGTTTTGTAAAAAAAAAAATTTTTGATAAAAAAAATTGTAATACATCACATTTCTAATTGTTAATTATTAAATAAATAATTTATATATTTTTTTACACAATGATTAATATAAAAATTTTTTAATTAAATTTGTTAATAAAATCGATCTTGTATATCATGCTACCATGCAAACCCCGCCCCATTTGATTGATTTTAATTAATATTATGTGACCTAGATTCTAGAGAATGTCAACATGGAAATTCAATAATTCCATAAATAAATCGTCAATGGTTAAGAAAAAAAGTGTTACAGTGGTAAGTCTGCGGGACATATAATAGAGCAATATGGCCGTCCTCTCAAACTATGTATGTATAACCAAATCGATAATTCAGTGTCCATGCCAACGAATACTCCAATGTAGCGTAACTGTTTAGCCAGTTTAGGAACACTCGACAAATATTTCATTGACGCAGAAGGACGATACCATAGCAATTACTCTCATAATATCAATACTACTCATAAGCATAGATATGATATGGGAAAATCCTCTCAGTTTAATTATTTAAAGTATTTTGTAATATCTTATGTATCGTATGTATAATATACAACTATATTGTTTAAATATTTAATTGATATTAAATACAATATTTTTTCCATGGGTGAATGACACATCCCCATAAAAGAATGGCATGTCCCAGTACGTAATTTTACAATATTTTTAATATATTAAAAAGCAACCGTCAATCAATAATATTGCATAGTGTTGATTGGTCGGAGATTAAATAATGATAGATTTTGTTAATATTAATTATTATTGGATTTTAATTTAAAATTTATGTTAAATGAATAAATAAAAGAATTATAAATTTGTTTAATTTTTAAAGTTTTTGTTTTATTAATGTAAATAAGAGTATATTTAGTAAGAAATTAGTTAGTAAGAAAAGTGAGAACGAATAAAATAACAATATAAAATTGAATGTTGAACACTCTATGTTAATATAAGTCTATAATTTAAGCATGCTTGGGGCCCTATGGCCCCACGTGTTGAGGGTTACACAGTTAAATATATAATAATTACCCAACTACTAAATAATCTATGGCTCGGTCCAGTAGTTGCAGACACCTGTGGATTATTTGGACCTCAAGCCCTAAAATTATTCAAAACAATAGGGGAGTTATGTTTAAACAGGTGATCCAAAAGAGGATTTGCAACAAAGAATATCGATTGAATGCCGATCAACAGTATATCTATCAGACTTCAAGGTACCATTAACACGGCCCAGCCCAGATTTTCTTTAAAAAATTTTCGACCCAGGTTTTATATTTTCAGGCTCGGGCTAGCTTTGATTTTTTTAAAATATATCATATTTTTAATTTTTATAGCTAATAATAGCGATTTAAAATATTTGGTTTTAAAATATACGGCCTAGCCAGGGTATTTTTTTTTAAAAAAAAAATTTCAGGCCCTTTGCGGGTATTTAAAAATATTTTTAGGCCAGCCCGGACTGGGTATATTTAAAAAATTAAAATACGGCCCGGCCCGTGTAACCAGGCCTGTCCTGCATGTCTCTTATATCTATACATAGGTCATTAAACCATGACATAATAGTTTTAACATTTAAGAGTTAAATTAATTTTGTTATTAAAATTTATGGATTTTTTTAAAAGGATTTTACTAATATGAAAAATAAAAAATATTATGGCAAAAAACGTGTTTTACCTTAAATTTAAATAAGTTACATTTAATAAAAAAATGAATTTTCTATTAAAAATTTAAATTTTTTATATTTGTTATCCAGATATTTTATATCATTAAGTACCTTTACATATTTTTCACCATATTCTTTCTCTAATATTATTAGCAAACATTATTATATCGAAGAACTTTAAAAACATAGATTTTATCAATTTCAAAAAAGACAACTTGAATGGAATTAGATTCAATCACGAAGACTGGATGACGTCATATTCGTGCACCCAATTTTTAAAAGTATCAACTAAATAGTCAAAAAGTTAAAAGCAACTAATTTAAACATGCCACTCATCTAATTTTCTAAATAACGATTGTACATATCAATATAGAATAGGCAAATAGTATATTCAGGCGCGTACGCAGCGGGGGGAACAGGGGGACAAATCCCCCTCCACCCCCTGCCAAAAATGCAGATGCCGGATATATTTTGTAAAAATATTATTGTTTATATTAATTTATATTTGTTAATATTTATTCCTATATATTAAATATATATTTAATTACAATTTATTTATCACTACTATATCAATTAATTTCAATTTCAAGTTTTCCTTAGCGTAATATTTACCTATTATTTTCAAATTTCTAGTCAAAATTTCTGAAACTTCTTGTTCAACAGGGAGAAAGAAATTGCAAGCTTGTCCAACGGACGGAGTCTCCGCCATTAAGCAGTAACACAGCTTTTACGGAGTTAGAAGAGCCGATTATTAATGCTATTCCTGAAATATCACAATGGCCTAAAATAAATATTTCCTAAGAAGCAAGAAAATTATTGGATTCAATACTTATTCCAAATTTTATTAGAATGTATTATTTAATTATACAACTATTTTATGTATATTTTTCAAAAACATAACATTGACTTGATTAAGAAGATGAGAATAGCAGAGAGCATTTTATTAGAATTCACAGAAATTAGGGCTAATGTTGATGAAGAATTTCATATTTTATGTTATTGTTGAGTCAAAAGCAGAGCTATACGTGTTTAATATTTGTCTCCCTATCGTCACTCATTAATATAAGATCAGTAGAAGAGTATTATAAAACAAATGTCTCCTCTCTTAGATACATTTATAGGCCAAATAAATGAATGGTTTTTAATTCATCAAGCAGCACTTACCAATCTGCAGATATTACAACAAAGCCTTCTCAACCTTTTTCAGATGGTAATAGAAAAAAATAAAATATTTGTTAGATTTTTATCATGAAGATGTTAAAGTATCTTATGATGCCTTATTAGATGAATAACTTCAAAAGATTAACTATGCTTGATATAGTCCCAAAAAATGCTATGGATGTTTTGTATTATTTCAAACACATTTTAGATTATATTCCCAATCTCAATGTATTAAAATGGTTATATATAGATTAGCAACTCTTCTCATTAGTAAACTAATGAAAGAATATTCACTTTTTTTAAGAAGAATAACAGCCCTGCAGAGGTACCATTTGCAGGGCACGGCTTGTATTTTTTTTTCGGCCCGGATTTTTTAAAAATAAATTATATTTTTTAGATTTTTATAGCTAATAAGCGATTTCAAATATTTGGTTTTAAAACATACTGCTGGCCCGGATATTTTTTTTAAAAAAAATTCTGGCCCGGCCCAGGTATATTAAAAAAAATTAAAATATGGTCCGGCAAGGGGGCCGGGCCTGTACGTCTCTGAAAAACATACCTTAGAAGTACAACTTTTGAAAGTAGATTGAATGGTTTGGATCTTTTGAATATTCATAGGCATTTGACGCCAAGCAAGGATTGGATAATTAAAAAATTAGCTCAATCCCAACGAAGATTGGATTTTACATTGTAAATATATAACATACAAAATACAATTATTCCCTAAGCTATTTGTGTATTAATTTATATTTCTAACATTTAAATTTTTTATACTTTATATATAAATTTCAAAGGCTCAAAAATTTCAAATTTCTATTTTGGATCATTTAAATGGTGGTTATATTCACTATATTTTATAATTCACATTTATTTTATATTTTCTCATATGGCGCCAGATATATCCATTTAATATTTTTTAAATTACAATTATTTTATAGTTTTTTATATGCCGGTTTATATAAATAATTTTTTTATAATTCACATTAATTTAAAATTGTGTATTAGAAATTAGTGATCTGCAACGGGCCTAAATTCTCAAGCCCGGCCCGTAATTTTTTTTAAAAAAGCGGCCCGGCCCGAACACGATATTTTTTTAAAAAAGTTTTGCCGGCCCGGCCCGAATCCAAAATTTTTTAAAAAAAATTTACCGACCAGGCCGGAATTTATTTAAATATAGAAATTAATTTTTATAATTACTCAAAATAAAAGACATATGTTATATGTCGTTTAGTTTCAATATATAAAATCAAATATTTTTTACATAAAAAAATTCAATATAAAATTGATAAATTTAGATATATTTAAAAAAATTTCGAAAGTCCAACCCGACCCGGCCAGAATTTTTTTTAAAAATATTAGGCCCGGCCCGAACCCGATTATTTTAAATAAAATTAGACCCCCCCCCCCCGAAGCCCGTTCGGGCCGGGCCTAACTTCGCAAATCTCTATTAGAAATAGTTATTAGTCCTAATAAATTTATGCTTGATATTTTTAAATAACAATAATATTTCTTGAAAATTTTATTATCCCCCCTCCCTCCAGACCAAATTCCTGCGTACGCGCCTGAGTTTATTCATGTTTAAATTCTATTTTAGATGAGCAAAATGCAAATATACTGTAGAGTATAAAGCCAGTTTTTCTTGATTATATATTGTATATCTTACAGATTTATATTGCATAAATGGTACAATCATATTTAGAATATAATTAAAGATTTAATTATTCATCTATATATATTTATAGAATTTTATGTCATTTAATAATTTATTAAATGAATTTTAAAAGCATCCTTTATCATGTCAATTCAAACATATACTTCTATTTAAGTTATAAAAAAATGGGTCACTGCTGAGAAAAAAAGAAGAGAATATTGGTTATTATAAACAAAAATATAATAAATTACATATAAATCATAAATAAAATTAAAAATAGTAAACGACGATAATTTTTATAATGTAAACTTGAAATTTTTTTAAATATTTGGCAACGCTCGATTTTTGTTTTATATCTTTTGGTTTTTTAATTAACTGAGTATCCTCCTTTCCTTCATCAATTAATTCAAACCTTCTTACTTGTGGGGAAATAAAAAAAATTAATAAATATTCAAAATTAAATAACTTTATTTTTCAGGCAATAGTCATATCAACTAATGGAAATTTTTCACAGTCATATTTTTTTTAAAAAACTTTATCACGAAAAATTTTTAACATAACAAACGAAAATCGCGAATTCTTATTTCTTAAACAAATACTTCAACTAGAAATTTTTAAACACAATTATACTTGTTTATTAGGTGCATATTCATTATTAAATTAGGTTCTTTTAGAGCCTTCGATACTTATAATATATGTATTTATTTTTATTTAGTAATTTTACATATTTTTATATATTTGTTTTAATATTTTATTGCTTTATCATTTTTTAAAATAAATAAAAAGTTTTATATCTTTTAACCATATAATCTAGACAGATCTGGTATAGCCTTGGCCATTTAGTTTCATGTTTAAACTCTATCTTTTTTTTTTCGAACAATAATAATTTAAAAATCTAAAAATTTCAACAAAAAACAATTGTGATGGACATGTCACATTAATAAAACGCCTTTGTAAATCTCCAACCAACAGGGCATCTAAATGAAACTATAATATTTATTTGTTACGAAAAAAATACATAAATAATATTAATTTTATTAGACCTTAACTAAAAGGTGCTCTTTTTTATTCAAAAATAAATAGAAATGTATATAAATTATAATTTTTAATTTGGAATGAAAATTATGAATGAAATATATTTAATAAGTAACGACTTAATTTAGTCTTATATTTTTAAAACAATGCAACAAATTATAGATGAGCATTTTATCATCGAAAGTAAATAGTATAGTGAATTTTTACAAAATTATATCTCCAATAATCTAACTAGCATTAACAATACTAATTAAATTTAAAAAAAATTATAGTTCTCTTATTATTTTAATATTATGTCAAATTCATTTTTTTTAAAAAAACATAAAAAAATTTCATTTTACAAGATATTATACTCTTAGACCTCGGATTGCTTTTCACGATCACGAGTCCTGACTAGGCATGGTATTAGTTAATTGGTTTTAATTTTATATATTATAAATCAGAAACCTACAGACCCGGACCTAAGCCCGGCCTGGGTACATTTTATAAATATACCTGGGCCACCTGATTTTTTTAAAAAAATACCCAGGCCGGGCCGGAAAAATATTTTTTTAAAAATACCCGGGCCGGATATTTTAAATTGCCATTATTAGCTATAAAAATTAAAAATAAATATAATATATTATAAAAATCTAGAGAGGGCCTGAAAATTTTTTCTTAAAAAATCCGTGCCGGGCTTTAAAATATAAAAACCGGATATAGGCTGAAATTTTTTTTTTAGAAAAAAATAATAATCCAATTTGTTGTTTCTACTTATTACACCATTGGGATGTAATAATGTAAATACTTTTTATTAATATAAATACATTTATGTCTATTTGTGCATAGAAATTTACTTATTACAAAAATGTTTATTATATTCAGTACTTCTATTACTAAACAGAATAACATTTTATTCTACAATTATTTTATTTACTATTCAATTTTCTCCCTATTTAAACATAAATCACGAACAATTAAGTCATATTCAAAAAAAAATTGTTTCAATCGCTTTTAAGTATACTTTTTTAAAAAATATGAACTTGTTCGTACTGAAAACAAACCAAAATAGGCTGTCCTAGTTCAAAAAACTTATAGCATATACTAAATAGCAATTAAGTATCCAAACCGACCAAGACAAGGCCTGGCTTAATACATGATAACCGGCTATTTGGTCGTCTTTCAGCTAAATAGCCAAAAAATCAAAAGAAAAAATAAAAAAAACAAAATATAACCAAAAAAAGAGCATTGAACATAAAAAAATAGCAATGCCTCCCAAATACTTAAAATCCAAAATAGGGTGCCCCCGATCAAATACTTTTTAGCCTATACTAAAAAGCTTAAGTATTCAAATTAAGCCAACTTAGGGCATGGCCTTGGTTCTTTAAAATATTATAACTATTGTTTTAAATACTATTTATTTTAAATATGCTAAGACTATTTGGTAAAATGTTAACCTTTATTATATGATTGTAGTTTTTAAGAGCGCCCAATTAATATTAAGCTCGAACCACTATTATGCAAGACAGTACGGGACGTGGAAGGGAGTATTTTAGTCACAGAAATGCGCCGGCTATCTCTCATCTGAGTAAGAAGTAAGACCTAAAATAATTAGGTGATGCATGTCAATAATATCCTTCCCTTAAGTTAGTTTCGTTTGGAGATGAAAGAACCTATTGGAATTAAGGTTGGTCTAAAATAATTTCCACATAAAAGAAGACACATCACATATCAATATAGAAAGGTTCTATCCTTTATTTTATGAGATAATCTAAAGTAGCACATATTTCTATTCAATAATAAACTGGCCTAATTTACCTCAATATAGATTTATAAGACGATTAAAATTTACAACTCAAAAATAAAATTATTATAAAATAGTTAGAACGTAAAATAAGTGCAAAGTAAAAGAACAAACAATCCCGTTCTTATATAAGTTTTTATATCGATTATGTGTGTTAATATTAATAGCCAATTACAATATCGAGAAAAGTTGTGATCGTTAGTGTTTTTTTTTACCGCCAATCCCATTTCTTAGAATTAGCGTAACCCACAAATATTAATGTGATAGAAAATATGGTCATACAGAATAACAACCTTTGTTTGAATAATGAAAGCAAATAAAATTTTTATCACTTTCAATTTATATAGTTAGTTAAATATTTGATAACGAAGGAGAGGGTAATTACGAAATATAATTACTTTAGTTTAACAAAAACCATATTGTTGTAGACAAAACACCTCCTCCCCCCAGCAAGAATTAACTTAAGGGGAAGAGAGGTGGGAGGAGGCGCCTGGAGTGATATGAGAATCTTTCCGCCGGAGTGGCTGTGGCCAGATAAGAACATAACTTACCACGTGGGAGTGGGGGGGGGGGTCGGGGAAGGACAAAAAACTTGTTATATTATATGACATATAAAAAGTATAAATATGCGAAATTTAAACAAAATTAAGGTGGAGCTGGGAACAACTTTCCTCCTTCGTTAGTATTTTTCATGTCGGGCAAAATTATAATTGCCCTACAGTTTATTTTAATAATTTTGTAAACTAAGGTATAAGTAAAAGTGTAAAGGCAATTTGTATTGCTTATGTATATATAGACATGTGCGCCGAGAGCATTATCGGCGACGGCGTTTCTTTTTTTTAAAACGATCGGCTGGCGGCGGCGCTGCGGTGTCAAATATTTTTCTAGCTTAAATTTTTAATTGAATTATAAATTCATTGGAATCACTTTTAAAATAAAATTGATGCTTTATTATATTTATAACTATAATTATCATGTATAAATATTATTTTATTTAGATTTATAGGATATAATAATAATATTAGAGTTCAGAGTGAGCTCAGCTATAGAAAATACACGCTCGCTGGATGTGTTTATAGCTGAAACGCACAGGAACTTTCTAGCTAATATTGAAAGTTTAGGAAGATCCGATGCTCTTATCTTCCAAAAATCTAAGACATCTTTTTTCTCTAAATTACAAGGTGAAAATAATGAATAACACTATTTTTCTAGACTAGTTAAATAGTCTTGTTGTTCCAGATTATTTTTATGAATAGATTAATGTTTCGTAGCTAATGACTTATGATAACCAATTCTAAAAGAGGCGGCGTGTTGAGCGCCGACACTTTTTGGCGACGGCGTCGTCAAAAATCACGATTGGCGGCGCACATGTCTATGTATATATATGTTAAAAATTTTTTTAAATTATTTGTGTTAATGTTTATTTTTTGATCAAATGATGTTGCGGTTGTATGTGGTGTGCTTGTTTTCAGATAATATGAGCCGATAGACCTCTCTATGTATTTCAATCTTTTATCTGGAGTATTGGAGGGTTATCGATCTATTTCGGTCGGGGATTGATATTAAGTACATATAGGGAAAAGGTGTAAAGGAACTGGGTGAAGGGTCTTTGTATGTGGTAAGGGCGATTATAGTCTCCTTCAGATTGTAAGACTGTATTATCTGATATGTTGCATGGCGTTAATAGACTTTTTGATAGGTCTAATATATTTCTGAAATCAATCTCTTCTCCTGGCCTTGATGCATGTTTATCCTGAACAAATTATGGAGAGTTGGAGGTTTGACGCTTTCTCGAACGACGGTGGTATAACTTTTGTTTTTGATTGTGTTCTACTTCGTATATTTTGTGGCCTGGTTTATGGCTAATGTTGATCATAAAACATGACAGAATAAATATCCAGCGTTGTAATCTTTCAGACGCCATTGTTAGTATGCCTATTATTATCCCATCTATGAGTGGTTTATTATCGGTTATTATTATGAACGGAACGACCTGGTTGAATGACAGAAATCTTTGGAATGCTAAGCCTCTTTTTCTATAGTTGAATAATTTATTTCTGCATTGGATAAAGTTCTCGAAGCATAGGTTATAGGTCTCATAAAACTGCTCCCACTCCATAGTAGGAGACCTTGTAGGTGAGGATGAGCTTGGTTTCTAAGTTATAATGGCACAAAATTTTAGATGTTAAAATTTCTTTAATAGGTTCATAACTGCGTTCCGCTGCTTTATTCTAATTAAAAGGTATCCGTAGTGTCGCAATTGAAATATCGGAATAAATTTTGAATAGTATATGGCGTAACCAATAAAAGATTTTGTTTTTGTTTTTGGAAAGGGATATTTTAAAATTGCTTCCTTATTTTTGGGACATAGCGATAGACCGTTTGCATTTATTATGTGGCCTAAGTATTCTACCGACGGTTGTCTAATTTTATATTTCTTTATATTTACTCTTAGGTTGAAGTCTAGCAGACGATTAAACAATTAACACTTAAGGTATGTTCCTCGGGTGTACTTCAGGTCAATAAAATATCGTCCAAATATGTAACCTTTGTATTTACTCCAGATGTTATCATATCATTTATGCATTTAAAGATAATGGGAGTGGCTAATATTCCAAACGGCAGGAGGTTAAAACGGAATAGTCCTGAGTGAGTACTAATTGTTTGAATCTTACTTTTTTTAATAATCGACTGGTATTTGTATATACGCTTCTTTTAAATACATTATGAAAAACATCGTTCCTCCTAGTAGGGTGCCAAATATGCCCTCAATTCTTGGTGGATAACATTCAGTTTGTAATTTACCGTTTTTATAGTCCAAGTGAAAAGATCGGTGCGGGTTTAGTATCGACACAATTGGTGATCGTGATCCCCAGGAACTATCTCCTTTTTAAATTATCCATTTGACTCCCATTTGTTTAATTCCTCTCCTATTTTAAGCTTGAATGAATAAGAAATATTTATGGTTTTTATAAATTTTGGTTTGGTCTGTAAAAATTAATATGTAAATTTTCCCAATATATCCTCAAAAACTTGGAAGCCGTAATTGTGCATCTGTCACTTTTTTATTTTAGTAGGACTGAAAGTAAATAAACAAAATATCTCATTCTATGAAAAGTAAATATGGCACAGCAACTACAATGATCCGGACCATCCGAAAAAGACGAAGCTACTGGGGAAAACCTGATATGTCTAAAATAAATAAAAACCTAAGTAAAGAGGAAATTTTGGCAAAAGTGCGGATCTATAATATATAACTAACTAAGAAAAACAAGATTCGCACCGAGGCAAATACTTGGACCTGCAAATGGTGGAGATTATCATAATCTTATCATCAAAACATCTCCAGCAAAAGAGTCGATAACAGATTTTGAGGATGCACTTATAGAGCAGTATTGTCACCTAGGTTCAAGTTAGAATAATTTCTTATCTAGACAATTTGGATCTGGTGTGAATTGCCCTTGAATAATATAAAAATAATAATAACAACTATTCATACTATACTAGATCCAAGGTACAGCTCGTGGAAACACTCGAACTAAGCACGTCAATGGTATAAGAGTATAAATCACTTAAACCTCATAACAAATCATAGTAATAATAACCATAACAACACAGCAAACCATAAGACTCCACAAGCGGCTCCCAATATATACCACAACCATTTCCAAAATACGGGGAAACCCATGAGCTAATGATTACCTGACCGGCGATCAAGCAAAACCCGGATATAAGTAACCAAAAGGGAGACAACCTTTTAACATTGGATCCATTAGACGTATAAAGCACCATGCTAGTGTTGTCAAAAGACTCGTTTTGAGCCGATTTTTTAAAACGGCTAAATAAATACTTCATCCAGAAAAAAATTTCCCAAGCCTGAAGATTTTGCTCATAAAAGAAACAAAGGTCTAGACATATAATTATCGAAATCTTGAGGCTTAGGCAATATTTTTCTAGCTAAAATATTGTAGCCGTTAAAAATTGGCTCAAAACGAGCTGTTTAACAAAACTACACCAACAATTATATATCAAATCCAAGGTATTAATTGAAGGGTAGATAGAAACCTAACCCCTTCTTTGTTAATAAATTAAATAACTATATAAACCGAAAACGATAAACAATTTTAATTGCTTTCATTATTTGAATAAATCTTGTTATTTTGAATGAGCATAGGGGTTGCGTTCGGATTGGACGATAAGAAAGCATAGATAACGATTCTGCCCTTTTCTCGATGTTGTGAAAAGCTATAATTATTAGTACTAAAAATCTGCATAAGGACGGGGTGGATAAGGACATATTTTTACTTTGCACTTATTTTACGTTAATGGATAATAATTATTTTTATTTGAGTTATAAATTTTAATCGTCATGCATTTATATTATGGATTAACTTGGGTCAAGTTTACTAGTGGATAGAAACGTGTGTGTATAATTTTCATCCCCTCCTTTGTTGTAGCATAATTAACTATTCATATAATATATAATCGAAAGTGATAAACTTAATTACTTTCATTTTTTCGAACAAAGGTTTATTTGTATGACCATATTTTCTATTACATTGATATTTGTGTGTAGTTAAGGGAGTTGCCCCAATTCTAAGACATTGAATTGGCCAATAAGAAAGCACACATAACGATCGTACCCTTTTCTCGATGTTGTGATTGGCTATTAGTATTAGATCACATAATCAATCGAAAAACCTATAAAAGGACGTTGTTTGAGGATAAAAATCTTTTTACTTTACACATATTTTACGTTAGTTGATCGACAATGATTTATTACCAACTCCTTCCTCTATTGAAAATGGTCAAAGCCATTCCGCCAAACCCAATGCTAGCCGACGCACCTAATGAGATAACGTCCCTAATTCTCTTCCCGTCCGCGCATCGTTTAAATGTAAGATTTCCCTGCCCCCAAATGAGTCAAAGTGAATTAAAAATTAGACTGAATTGTAGCTATTATAAATACCCATTCCTGCTTTTCAAAAAAAAGTAATTTCAATTTTAAAAATATTTAAATAGAATACAGATTTTTTTTTACCTATAATTTTAATAATATTTTCCAATGAATTAAATTCTTTCTTTTGTTTTTTAAATAACAGCCCTTATTTTTAGTATGAAAATTTAAGGATGTAATATTAAATTATTTCTTTTGTTCTTTTAAGATAATAGTCCAGATTTTAGTGTGAAAATTTATGGGCTGTTAAAGTAGCTATAAAAGAAGTGTAGTATCTGTAGCACGTTAACTTTTTAAATGTCGATGCTACTTTTATAAAAAAGTACCTAAATAGCGTCGCTACATTTTTCGAGTAGTAACTAAAATTAGCTGCTTTTTTTAAAAAAATCAATTAATATTTTAAAATTATAATTAATTATTTATAATGTGAATAATAAATTGAATATTTAAAAAAAATTAAATTTGCATCTAATTAAACTAAATCAACATTGTTATTGTCATCTAATATTGGTAAAATTATTAAATCATTTTATTTCTTCTCAGATATAAATCAATTCTAATCTTCCATCTAGCAAATTTGATCAAAATTATATTTTTTTTGTCTATTTTCTTTACTGCCCTAACCCCTTCTTTTTGTTTGCCCCTTAAAGAGCTAGAAACGGGTCTTATTTTAAGACTAAAAATGTCTAGCAATAATTATATACATGTAAATACTTTAAGAGCAATTTCAGCCACAAATTTTGAAGCTAAAGTTAAACCTTTCGCCCCATAATTGACAAGAGTAGAATAGCCTTGAGCTCTTGCTTTGGCCACAAGATCGTCTATTTCCTTTATATTCAAAACAGGATATAATTGTTAGCAGGATACTTCTTATAATAACTTGGATATAATGACATAATACCAATCTAATAGTATCTTAATATAATAAAGATCTGGATCAAATCCCTGTTGAGTAAGAAAATTAAACTTAAATTATATCAATTAACGGGTTAAAAATTTAGATTAAGGATATTTTCGATTTTTCTTTGAAGCAATTATAACGACCAAAATTATTAAGAAAAATTTTAAAAAACGGTTGCAAATTATTACATTTTAAAATCCAGGGCCGAGTTAAAAATATAAACCTGTGTAGGGGCGATGATACCTCTACAGGCCTGGTATAAATATGATAAGATAAAACCTTTTCTCTTCTAGAAAGTTCAGGATGTACAAATTTCCGATATAAGCAACTGGAGCCCTTCGTCCAAGGAGAGAGTAACCAGAATAAAAATAAAATTTTTATTTCATAATACAGAGGCATCCTAGTGAAAAAAAAATACATATTGTTATTATACGATATAATTATACTATTTCATTTTTTATAGCTTGTATAATAAAATATTTACCAAAATGATAATATAACATCGGCAAATGTTTCTACACATGTAAAAAGAGCAAATACTATCCAATACATCATCCATTTAACCTATATAAAATAGGAACTACTATAATATAATATGGTCATTAAGGGATGGATGGAGAAATTTTTAAGGAAAGGGTAGGGGGAATTCATTATTTTTGGTTTTAACAAAAATATAAATATAGAACAAAATTTTTTAAAATTCGTTTCAAGTATAAATCTATTAAGGTTGGTTAAATATGTAAATTTTTTGAAAAAATTTAAAAAATCGATTATTTTTATTTAAACATGATTTTATTTTATTAAATACTAATATTTTATAGAAGTTACAGATTTAGATTGAAAATATCATATAAAATAATTTTTCTTTACCTTAGTATAATATTTCCTTGTAAGCAAAAAGTTAATGATTCAGGAGATTCTGCCAGGTAATTATTGGAAAAATATATCTTGATAAATCATGGGCTAATTTGATATTTTGTTAAATGAAAAGCTGACTGTCAATCAAAAACTCGATGATATGCGCAAACTGTTTAAGAAAATTTAAATAGTCGATATCAGTGAGTCGGAAAGAAAATCATTGATTTTCTAAGATGAATACTGTTTATGAATATCCTCAACTAAAAATTTTAAACCAAATTTAAAAATTTTATTTTTTTGACTAAAAAAATAATGGCGGATTATTTTTAATATATCTAATGTTATTTCCTAATTGGGTGTCTTGATGCATTAGCCAAATTTAAAATGTTCGTTATATCCTTAATTTAAAATAATCTTTATTATTAGTTTTGTGGCAATTGTTTAGTATGTTTCAAAAATTAACATTTTTAAAATTCTCCCTCTCCTCCCTTTTTCTAATAAAGGCTAGTTTTTAAGTTACATTAAGATAAATATGGGTTATTCCCCTTTTCTGAAGATAAATCAATTATTTATAACAAAATATTCCACAAATCAAATAAGCAATCTAATCATTTTAAAAATGTTGTTTATTTAGTAAAATAAAAAAATTAATTATATCTATATTAGTTTATCATTTAATTTTTATTATATGGTTGTTTTTATAATCCATCAATATAAAAATCAACATTATTATAATACTTTCACAGACACATTTCTTCTCCTATCTTCTAGCCCCCCAAATATGTTTCAAATTTAACAAACAATGAAACCGAAGTGGAAATGGAACGTAACTAATTTTATCTTCAACCAATCTCTTATCTATCAATTATGGTAAAATTCCAAGCTATACTGACTCGTTTAACAAAGTTACTTCAGATGAAATAATATAAAAAAAATCAGCTTAGCAGGACCATTTTAATGAAACAATCTACAGCTTCAGTAAAGTATTTTCATCATATGGAGTGTATTCCAAACTTAGGAATCGTTTAGGAAAACTAGTTTACTTTTAAACA
Source organism: Gordionus sp. m RMFG-2023 (assembly GCF_954871325.1). Classification (NCBI taxonomy): domain Eukaryota; kingdom Metazoa; phylum Nematomorpha; class Gordioida; order Chordodea; family Parachordodidae; genus Gordionus; species Gordionus sp. m RMFG-2023. Next base: position 28,529,037 of record NC_088776.1, read on the forward strand.
TTTTGAAATGGAGCCACAATCATTGGCTGTTCCACCATCAGGGAGGGGGAGGGATCGACGGAGCATGATGGTCTGGGATTGTCAGAGATTGGGACAGGGGGACAGGACCTGGGTTTTTTGTCATCGCATCCAACTCCCGTCGCGGGTCGTCCCGAAAGGAAAACATCATTTTATTAAACATACGTTGGTTATAGATAAAAGCGAATTATATTAGGTTAATAAAACGGTGGTCGCCGTAAAACGAAAAACTAACAAACGATTTATTCCATATAGGTTAAAATCAAATTTTCACGAAATAAAAAAGGAATCATAATTCTTTAAAATAAAATAAATATGGATCATGAATATATATTTTACCAAAAAAAATCTATTAAAGAATTTTTATAAAGAATATATGTGTATTGGCCATCCTTAAAACTGGCTAGGACCAGTTTCAAGTGAATATCATATAAAAACAAGCTCTATAATAATTTTACAATCGTGTAAAACAAAGGAAAGAATAATATAGTTGTAAGTAAAAAAAATATAACAAGTTATTTATAATTTAAAACGAAGTAAAGATAAAATAAGCATAACACTCTTCCCCGCTTAAATATTGCTATCGCCGCACCGTCGGATCAGGGCGTATTGCAGAACTAAAGAATTCAACAATCAAGAAGGAAGAACGGCATATACCGTACCGCCGAATCAGAGCGGTTTAATTCCTATCTTATCTATCAAAATAAATAAAATAAACAGCGTTCACCATACCGCTGGGTTAGGGCAAATTACGTCATCATTAACTTAAAAATGTCAAATACGAACAGCCTTCGCCGCACCGCTGAATTAGAGCGGTGATTAGTCCTAAGCTCATTTACTTAAAAACAAAACATCTAACAAAAATGAGTGATGAGGCCGCACCGCGATGTCAGGGCAGATTTTAATTAATTTAATTAAACACCTACACAATAACCAAAAAAAACGGCATATGCTGCCCAAGCCGGTTCAGAGCGGCTATAATTCCTACCTTAATTCTATAAAAAAATAACACGGCCTTCGCATAACCGCCGAGGGCGGATTTATATTCCTATGATAATTTAATTTTTTTTAAAAAAAAATAATGTATGATACACAAATAAAAGGGAAGAGGGAGGAGAGGTGGATAAATAATGTGTAAAACAAAAAGTAAAGTACATAAATAAAAGGGGGTAGGGGGGGTAGGGGATGAATGATGTCAAAAAACGATGTTTCGTTAGACCACCACTCTCCTCCCCGCTTAAATACTGCTACCCTGAGGAGGAGTTTCAAAAGGACTAGCGGGTTCTCCTTAGATTGTCGGGTCTGCTCGTTCAGAAACGCTACGGTTCGCCAATCGGGTTGGAGAATCTGAGGGTTCTTTTCATCCCTACACGATGGACGTGGTCTACCGGAAAAGAATTGCCTGGAGTTGTGGGAATCGAGTGATTTTTTATTTTGGCAGGATCTTCGACGGCCTTGGGAAAGTAAGTGATCGACGTCTCGAATCGGTGTTGACGCTGGTGGGAAGGCGTTTCGGACCTAATAGGTACTTCAGTGGAGTCTTGGTGGCTGAATCTTCCTGTGCTTCCCCTTTTTCCTGGCTTTCGGGATTCCAATCGGGGTCGGATATCTCGGCGATGGTATCGTTGGGTTTTGTTAGTGGTTTCCTAATAAACGACAGATCCTTGAACGTCAATTATGATTTCTTTTTCCCATTTTGAGTTGGTAACGTTTGGGGGTGTTCGAACCCATATTAGATCACCGTTGTTTATGTCGGAGAGAATTGGGGAGTGGGTGGGGCGGGATACCGATTTCTCCCGGAGGAGGTCTGATGGACGTCGTGTTTCGCGTCCTAGATATGGGTCATTCCATGTCAAATCAATCACTTTTCGGCCGACCCCTTTCGATTTTGATGAAAAATCGTATGCTGGTTATATATGTTCCCATTAGATTAGAAACAAAATTTTAGCGGATTAGCAACTATATTAGCGGAGATATTCGGGGTTAAAGGTCTAAAAAACGTCTTTTTTTGCTTTTTACTGATGTTAAATAACTAGTTTTTAATTTTAAACTAAATATGATCAAATATTGAATATAATATCAATAGCTAAGTTAATAATTTATGATTATGGCAAAAACATCAAAATTAATTTTTGATAAAATATGGGTCATCTTATGGTCAGTTGAAAACTTGAAATTAATATTTCGAAATGTATATGATCTCCGATTTTTAATTTTTTTAAGAAATATTATCCGTTTACTATTTTTTTAATAATTTCTTCAACAATTAGCATGGCTGGATATTTATTTTAAAATTTATTGCGATTTTTATACTTTAAAAAAAATAGATGGCGCTATATATAATAGTTTTAATATGTTAAAATTCATTTTTTTATTGATTAAAAATATTTTAATGTATATATATCATACTAAATCGATTACAATGCCCATTATATATATTTATTTGTAATTCAGATCATAAATTTTTAAAATCTTCACAAATTTAGCCTAATTAAGATAGTTTATAAATTAATTAAATCTTACTTCATCTAAAGGAACACAAAGCCTGGCTAGCTTGTGAGATTTCTTCAGAAGATAATATATATGTTCGACCGGTGGGAGTAGAAGGATTGACCAGTGAAAGAATATGAGATTTAGGTAACACTAAAATATCATCTTTCAGGGGAAATTTAAATGAGGCTGAAGGTCCACGAGGGTGTAAAAATCGGATTTTTACTTCTTCATTTGTATCATATTTATCGATTATATATCCTAACCACCATTTATCATCATATACACATGTTACATATCCATTAATATTTTTAAATATAATTTTTTCATTTAAAAACGAAACTTGTTTTATATTATATTTTTTAGAATTTGAATATATTTTGGTTTTTAGTCTATTTTGATCAATGGGAATAACCCCGTGAATTTTTAAGGTCCCATGTATGGGCAGCGCAGAATTAAATCTTTTGCGAAGGGCTAATTCCCCTTCGATATATTCTTGATTGGATATATATTCAAATTGAATTCCATTAATATTTTCTTTAGCATAATTATATAATTCTAATGGGGTTAGGATTTTATTTTTATTTGGTTTTTGAAGACTAGCTCTGGCAACTAATCTTTTGACAGTTCCCCCGATACCGTCACATGCATTTTTGCCGTGAGCAGTGGCAAAGAAATGCCATTCGGCAGGAATATTAAAATCGTATTTATGAAGGCATATGTTCAGAAAATTTTTGCGATTCTTGTATTGAGACGCGGCTCCATCTGAAAAATATATTATTTTTTCTGGTTTAGAATTAAATTTGGCTGTTAAGAAATTAATAAATTTTTTTGGTAAAGGTGGACTGCACTAGTATTATGGTTTAATGATTCGGATATAATAACAAAATTTATATTTTTTAAATCTTCTCCAGATTTATAATATGCTACAAATGGATGTATAGTGGCCTGCACGTTGTTCCAATGAAATCCCTGAACTTCATCTTGTAAAATGAAGGAATAATTTTCAGAATAATCTAGAATTGTTAAAAATTCCCCATCTTTTAAATTTTCTTTGGAATTCTTCAAAAATAAACTTTGTTGTTTAACTATAAACGAGTGACGCAGTAAAATTTAAACTTTTTATAATAAATAATCGATAAAATCATCAACGGACTTTATAATAGTTTCAAGATTTGTTCTATCCACCGTGATCCATTGTTTAAGTGACATATTCTATACGATTTCTCTGAAACAATTGGTATAATTGTCCCTTAAGAGATTCTATACCAGGGCATTGATCACAATTTGTTAAATAACATTTTGGCTGAGATGGATTACAAATAATTTGTGCCAATAGATAGTTGTAAGAATTTATACAGTAATCTTCTCGCTGTAATTTCAGCTATTACATTTGTCATTAATTTCACATTCTGATGAATAGCGCAGACACAAAACAGTGTGTGTGCCACTAGCTCCAACTAAATACAGTTTTTTGGTCTAAGTTCGGCAAATTTAGAGAATCCTATTGATATATTTGGGTATTCTTCCTTAAACATCTTGAATATTTCTTTAAGATTATTTAATATAAGTCTTTTTTGAACTGGTTCTTTCTCGCCTTTAACAGATACACAATCTTTTATTCCTGGCATGAGTCGGCTTATTTCATCAGAACTATAAAAATCCTTGACGAGTTTAAATGTTTTTTCGTTTAGTGTCTTTCCTGCCTTATGTTTTGGAAATGAAAGAATTCCACTTTCTTTTACCATCATTTTAGATTTTCTTGCCATGTATGATGTTACGTTGAATTCCTTTTGAATTTTATTTACACTCCATCTTTGAGGCAAAATTGTAAGAATTTGATATTGTTGATTTTTTGATAATTTATCAAAGTTATCCTTTAATATAATAAGAATTTCCTCTTTCATTGGACTATCAATCTCGGAATCAGATATTTCTAAAACCTTAATCTTTATTGCTTTTTCAATCTTTTGAATTTTATTTTTAAGATATTTTTTCTCCATTAAACGTTTTCTTTTAATTGGTGATTCTCCAATATTGTGTAATGTTTCATTAATCGATTCAAAGGCATCCTGATTATGGGTTATTGGGGATATAAATTCTTCGGGAATGTGTGGACCAATTTTACTTAACTGGTATCGGCACGAATTACATATTTTTTGTTGAAGATATAAATGATTATTTATATTAAGCATCCATGGAAGAACTGATCTTAAATTTTTTTTAAAATTTTTATGATTCACTTTATTCAGTGGATTGCAACATTTTATCTTATCTTTTAAGGGTTTCATTTAAAAAATTTTATTTATTTTTAAACGACAAGTAAAAATATTTATATGTAAAAGATATGAATCGGTGTTTGTGAAAAAATATTAAAGAAATCAATTTGTATTTTTAGCAACTGTGATTTATCGATTAAATTCGCTAATTAATTTTGCTAATCAGTTTATTTTTAATAATTTTAAGAAAAGATAAAAACAGCTGACTTACTTTTATTAATTTTTTCAGTGTTAAACATATGCTCAAAATTCAAAGACTTTAATCAAAAATTTTATAGAGAATGCTCAAATTCATTTGATACCCAAAATTTTATAACTAGTTAATTTTTTGTTAATTATATTGCTTAAAATTTTTTTAAAAATCTTTGAAATTTTCTGGTTAATGACAATTTTATAACATTCTTGGTCTTGATGGGTATGACTTAGTCTGGAGGGGGGATGGGGGGTAGGCCGGGTAATTATATGATTTTCGATTTTTCCCTTAATAATTTTCCTGCACTCCTTTAATACTGCTTTTTTGTTCGCATGTTAGTCGGATTTTTTAATTATTTTTAATTTACATTGAAATATTAAAAAAATTATTAAAATTTTTATCCTGCGAATATCTCAGGGGAATAAGGTTTACAAAGTTATATAATCGAATTTTATGATATATTATACATTAAAATATTTTTAATCAATAAAAAAAATAAATTTTAACATATTAAAACTATTATATATAGCGCCATCTATTTTTTTTAAAGTATAAAAATCGCAATATTTTTTAAAATAAATATCCAGCCATGCTAATTGTTGAAGAAATTATTAAAAAATAGTAAACGGATAATATTTCTTAAAAAAATTAAAAATCGGAGATCATATACATTTCGAAATATTAATTTCAAGTTTTCAACTGACCATAAGATGACCCATATTTTATAAAAGATTAATTTTGATGTTTTCGCCATAATCATAAATTATTAACTTAGCTATTGATATTAGATTCAATATTTAATCATATTTAGTTTTAAATTAAAAACTAATTATTTGACATCAGTAAAAAGCAAAAAAAGACGTTTTTTGGACCTTTAACCCCGATTATCTCGGCTAATATAGTTGCTAATGCGCTAAAATTTTGTTTATAATCTAATGGGAACATATATAACCAGTCTACAACTTTTTATCGAAATTGAAAGGGGTCGGCCGAAAATCTTGATTTTTTTGCTCATTTGACATGGAATAACCCATATAGCATTGTGGGTATTTGTTTTGTGGCCAGATGTGGAGTGTTTCTATACGCTATTAGAAAATTGGTCAGTTGGGTTTAAATTTCGGTGCGGGAAAATCATCTTATGGTGTTTTTAAAAGTTCACGTATCGTTCCTATTCCATTACTTTGTGGGGAGTATGGCAGGGTGCAAATATGTGTTATTACATGGAGGTCACAATATTGGTCGTGGCTTAAAAATTGAGGCCGGGGGTATCCTAGGTGAGTAAAAATGTATAACAATGTGGTTAGAAGCAAGGGCGGTCCTGCTATTCAGGCGAGTTCTGGCCATTTGGAATAGGCATCTACCAGAATTACGATGTACGTTGTGAGTGGTCCTGCAAGGTCGACGTGTACCATTTCTCCTACTGTGTGGGTGAAGGGCCAGTTGTGGAATAGTATCCGTGGGGAGTTTTCTTTAAATTATTGACAACGGTTGCATGTTTCGCTGATTTTGTGATATCCCTGTTTAATTGGGCTCACCAGACATACTTCTTGGCTGTTTCTTTCATTCATACAATTCCCAAGTGTCCACTGTGAAATTCTTGCAATATCGCAGGTCGTAAGGACTTTGGAATGATTAATCTGGTTCCCCGGACAATTATCTCCCAGTCTATCGACAACTCGTTCTTTATATTTCAAAATTTTTGTAATTCGGTGGTTCTTATCTTTGGATGTCAGTCGTTTCGTATGTTTTCTTTGATTTGTGATAATTCAGGGTCTTGCATGGTTCTGGATTTTATTTTGTCTCGAGTAAAGGCTTTAATTTAGGTTTGTATAATTTGGTTTATTCAGGTTTCGTCTTGGTGATCTACTTCGAAGAGCGGTAGTCGGGACAGTGCGTCAGCTTCATATTTGATGCTTCTGTTTTGTAGCAGGTGTTTTTAGGTTTGGTTTATTCAGGTTTCGTCTTGGTGGTCTACTTCGAAGAGCGGTAGTCGGGACAGTGCGTCGGCTTCATATTTGATGCTTCTGTTTTGTAGCAGGTGTTTTTAGGTTTGGTTTATTCAGGTTTCGTCTTGGTGGTCTACTTCGAAGAGCGGTAGTGGGACAGTACGTCGGCTTCATATTTGATGCTTCTGTTTTGTAGCAGGTGTTGAAATTGAACCCTGATAGTGCGACTCCCCATCGTTGCAACCTTAAGGAAGTCATGGATGGGATCCCAATTAGCTTTCCATATATGGCTAGCAGCGGTTTATGGTCGGTGTTTATGGTAAATTGTCTACCTAGGAGGAATTGCTGGATTCTCTTACCCGCAAAAACTATGGTTAAGGCTTCCTTCTCTACGGTTGAATAGTTGATTTCGGCTATGAATAAGGTTCGGGAAGCATATGCTTTGGTTTTTCAACTTCGTTATCCTTTAGATGTGATAGAATTGCTCCAGTGGAAGCATCACACGATAGGGTCAGGTGGTTTCGAGATTGTAATTGTTTTTGAAAAATTTTTTTTTGGGGGGGGGGGATAACAGTAGAGTCTTAATGGAGTTGAAGCTGTCCGACTTGGTCTGGTCCGAGTTAAATTTTACCCCTTGGTGTAATAGATCGTACAGCAGTTTTGCTATGGTAGGCATTTGTGGTATAAATTTTGCGTAGTAGGTAGAGTCTAATGAAGGGTCTACTTCGTGGACGTTTTTTGGAACAGGACATTTTTTGATTGATTCTGTCGTTTTAGGACTCGGGATTAACCCGTCTGCATTAATAATGTGTCCTAAATATTCCACCGATGGTTGCGCTAATTGGCATTTTCTCAGTTTTATCCTTAAATAGAAATCATACAATCGTGTGAAGAGCTGATGTAAATTGTACCAGTGTTCCTCCTATTTTCTCCTGATACCAGAATATCGTCCAAATACGTAATGAGCCTAGGTGGGTGCTAATTGTTAGCAAGTTCACTTGTGGTTTTTGTGACTGGTATTTGGGTGTAGGCTTCTTTTAGATCCATCACGGGAAAAATGGCCCCCTTGTAGTGTTCCAAAAATGTCTTCAATTCGGGGGATCGGGTAATATTCGGCAATGACCAACGAATTTAGAGTAATTTTGTAATCTATGCATAGGCGCCTTTTAATTATGCACAATTGGTAATCCCCATTTACTGTATAGACATTTACTAATAATCCCTTTGTTTTCCCAGTCTTTTAGTATTAGTTCGATTTGTGATTTTAGTGCATAGGGTACAGTTCGGGGGTTTGATGAATCGGGGTTGGGGGATTACCAAGGGTATCAGAAAATGTTCGTAAAAAATTCTGTTGTAGCTACTTCATTTCATTATTTTTGGATGATATCATGTATGATTTTGGGTATTTTATTTAGTAAATTCTTTCTTATTTTGGATGTGTGGTTGTCATTTGTTACAAGTATTTTACCTGAGTATGTACTGCAATGGTATTTTATTATCGCGGGGAAGTGTCCTATTGGTTGTATGGTCTGTCCCGAGAATGATTTTAGAATTAAGTTAGTTTTATCGTGAGGAATAAGCTGGAAAATTCCGATGACGGATACCGCTGAGCCAGTGTCAATTTCCATTTCCAGTGGTATATTATTTATCTTTATGGTTACCAGAAATGGGTGGTTCTTGCTGTTGTCTGATTCATCACATTTATGAGTCTGTACTATTTATTTCTCCCCTTTTTATACTTTGGTGGTACCAGGCTAGATGATTGGTAAGATTTTGTGGGGAAACTGTTGTATGTTTGTCTAAATGGGCAATCGATTTGGTAATGTCCACGGTTACCCCACTTGACAGGTGGAATTTTTATTACGCTGAACATTTCGGTGGGGTGGGTATTGCGCATTGTTATACCTTATGGGTATATTGTTATGGCTATAGTGGGTTTGGTTACAAGGATTGCTTAAATTAAGTGATCAGGTATTTCCCATGTTTGGGCTATTTTTAATTTTCCCTTAAAAATTAAATTATCCGATGTAATCACTCGGCTTCGTATTTTGGATGATTGGATTCCGGCTCCGAATTGGGATGAATGGAAAAGATCCCAGCTGAGGCCTAGGTTGCGTAGCTAACGCAATTAAAGCATCCGCATATTAGGTAATGGTTTCAACATCCTGTTGGGTACGATGGCGAAGTTTGTCAATTGACAGCCCCTGGTTATTATTATTGCTGCCAAGAATCATCTTTATATCCTGCATTGATAGCTCAGCCATGGATTTTGGAGCAAAGGTCATTTTTATCTTTTTATATAAAATGTGACCACAAGATGATAAGAATAAGGATAATTGATTTTGGTCAGTCTGGTTTCGGTGGATGAGCATAAAACGTTCGAGGCAATGATCTGTTGCCTCCTCTTGGTCGTAGATTATAGAATGCACGTTAGGCGCCAGTGAAATGGTTGGAGCCACGATCATTGGCTCTTCAACCATCGGGGAAGGGGATGGATCGACGGAGTATGATGGTCCGGGACTGTCGGAGATTGGGACTGGGGGACTGGACTTAGTGGGCATATGGTCATCGTATCCAACTCCCGTCGCGGGTAGGCCAGAAAGAAGAAAACATCATTTTATTAAACATACTGGTTATAGATAAAACCGAATTTTATTAGGTTAAAAACAAAACGGTGGTCGCCGTAAAACGAAAAACTACAAACGAAGTAAAATTTCACGAAATAAAAAAATCAAAATACAAACTAAGAAAAAGAATCATAATTCTTTAGAACAAAAAAAATATGGACCATGATATATATTTTTTTGTTCTTATATACTACAGGTTTTATTTACCAAAAAAAATCCATCTAAGTATTTTTATAAAGATTAATAATGTATTGGCCATCATTAAAACTGACTAGTACCAGTTTATGAATATCATATAAAAACAATCTCTGTTTATAATTACAATCGTGTAAAACAAAGAGAATAATATAGTTGTAAGTAAAAAAAATATAACAAGTTATTTATAATTTACCAACGAAGTAAAGCATAATAAAATAAACACAACACATTTAAATTTAGTGTTGTTAATCGGCTTAACCGAGTCGGCTCGAACAGAGGTGACCCAATTTTTGGGTCATTTTTTTCGACCTCGACCCGAGTTCAAGCCGAAAAAACGACCTCGACCCAAAATAAGAGTCGTTTTTTTCGACCCCCACCCGAGTCCAAGCCGAAAAAAACGACCTCGACCCAAAATATGGGTCGTTTTTATCGACTCAGACTTGAAGTTTGGGTCGTTTTTTTCGACTCAGACTTGAAGCTTGGTTGTTTTTTTAATCTCAGACTTGAAGTTTTTTTTTAGGCCAATGTGTAAAAATATATTTTGCAAACATGTTAAATTAAAATTTCAGTGAAGATGTACCATAGGAAAGTGACAATTATCATAATCGTCATTTTTTAACTTTTTCGAATTTTTTTTAGACAAATGGGTAAAAATATATTCTGAAACATGTTAAATTAAAATGTCGTGAAGATGTACCATAGGAAAGTGACAATTGTCATAATCGTCATTTTTGAACTTTTTTCAATTTAATTAAAGCAGATAGATAAAAATATATACTGTAAACTTGTTAAATCAATTTTTCAGTGATGAAAAACTTTGGAAAAACTAAAATAGCCATGTTGATAATTTTTTTGGAATATTTTGAAGAAAATAAAAAAAATTTCGAATTATTGTAAAAACTGGTTAATAAGACGCTACTTTATTGAAAAAATAGCGGAAACTATAATAAAAACAGGTTTTGAAATACTAATTATAAATAAAATCATTTCCAAAAATAAATAAGTATTTATATAAGATAGTTTGCCACCATGAATCTTTTTCTCAGGTTCTTCTACACTAAAATATTAATATAACTTGTTTTACAAATAAGATTTTTCCTATTTGATTAAATAAAGTTTAAAAATAATTATGACTTTTATCACTTTTCTATGGCTTTTATTGAAATTTAAATTAACTAGTTTATAATTTATATTTTAACCATTTTCTTCAAAATATTCCAAAAAAATTATCAACATTGATATTTTAATTTTTACAAGGTTTTTCATCAGAAAAATTGATTTAACAAGTTTACAGTATATATTTTTATCTATCTGCTTCAATTAAATTGGAAAAAGTTCAAAAATGACGATTATGACAATTGTCACTTTCCTATGGTACATCTTCAATGAAATTTTAATTTAACATGTTTACAAAATATATTTTTACCCATTTGCCTTAAAAAATTCAAAAAAGTTCAAAAATGACGATTATGACAATTGTCACTTTCCTATGATATATCTTCAATGAAATTTTAATTTAACATTTTTGCAAAATATATTTTTACATATTTGCCTTAAAAAATAAACTTCAAGTCTGAGTCGAAAAAAACGACCCATATTTTGGGTCGAGATCGTTTTTTTCGGCTTGGACTCGGGTCGAAATCGAAAAAAACGACCCGAACTTTGGGTCGATGTCGCGACTCGCGGCGTTTTAACAACACTACAATACCAATGTCGAGTATATGAAAGGTTGCATTGCAGTGTCAAAGTTAGGCATAAAAAATGATATTTTAATTTTAACATCTAGATTTTGGAATATATCATAATAATTCTCTTATAAAATAGAAACAAATAGAATATTATTTTAAAATTGTATTGTATTATTTTAATTATAATGATAAAATTATTATTATGGTAAATTATAAATTTAGTAAAATAAATTTAAAAAAACCTTTTTCTGGTACTTTTATTAAATTTTACAAGTCTTTTTTTTCTAAACTGCAAACTCTGAATCCGTACCGTAGAGATATTTCACTGAATCAGAATTATTTTTTAAGAAGGGTTTATTTTTAGAATATTAAATATTCTCGCCATATAGAGATAAACTTTACAACAAACTAACAAGTATATTAATTTCTTAACATTTATTTTCTGAATTATAATTAAAATTTAACTAAAATACTTAATATATTCATTTTTACCTATTTCTATGAACAAAAAATTGAAACGGTTATACAAATAGGCCATTTTCCCGAAATACATTAAATTTATACTAAAACATATTTAGAAAATTAATTTTAATTCATTTTATCAATGAAAATATTTTAAAATAACGATGATAATAATTGCCATAATAATATAAGATCAAATTTTTAAAATAATTTATCATTAGATTTTTGCCGATTCGGCGTACTTAACATTGTGATAATAAATAATCATTCCATTGGAGCTGAAAGATATTGCAGTATTTTATTTTAAAAACATTACCTTAATAGGAAGGATAATAAAGCATTCATAATGTATCTCGACTTTCTTAATATTATTTGAAACCTCTAATTCAATGTAATTTGTATTATTAATCTCAGCAACATTTGTTCACCAAAAGAAAAATAATCATCATTTTCTTTATTAGATGCTAAATCTATTGGTGTTATAGTTTGAGCTTAATTATATACTCTGGTACAACATTCACGGTTTCTTTTAATAATATATTTTGGAAGTATATTTTTAATCACCCTCAATCCATAAGTTTTAAATGCCAATATAATCCTCAATTATATTCATATCATAGAAAAATATTTTCTCAAAATTTTTTGTCTGGGCAGCTTTTAATAAAGGTAGACAATATTCTAAACTTGAATTTTTAAGATAACCTATGTCCTTTTAACCACATATAAATAATATACTTTAATATGTTAACATAATTTGTATTGAACCCTTTATCATTTATTGTTTATACAGATTTTACATTTATCCTTACATTTTTTTTAAACTTTTATTTAAAAAAAATTCCCATTTAAAATTTTGGATTTGATTCAGGGGAACTAATTTTAATAATTTATTTTTCACTACCATCTTCTTCACTACCATGAATGTTAATCATTCCACAAATTAAATATATATAAAATTGGTAATGATTAGGGGTGTATCGGATATCAGTTTTTAAAGGCCGATCCGACCCTATATTAAATTGATATCGGCCGATTACCGATCCGATATCATATCTAATTTTGTATTCTGAAAGATACAAATGGTTTAAATTTGTAATATACTTTATTAGTATAACATCTATAATTTAATTTTATAACTTATGTTATTTAAATTTATTATAATTATCAGTTATAGTTTATATTCAATTCTATTGCAATTCTAAAAGTATATAAAATATTTTTATTGTTAAATCATTTTTATATAACAAAAAGATCTTGTATCTTAGATACAAGTATTCGCGGTACTGCCCAACTCTAATCCAGCCTTAGTCTTAGCCAAGAAAAATAGTTTCAGGATTAGCCAAAAAATTCGCGAAGGCACAGGCTTAGCCATAAAAAATCTGCTAAACCAATACCCATCTATGTAAATTTATAAAAAGATATTTGGTAAAATATATCATTGAAAGTAAAATAAATAATAGTAGCATTTCTTACGTATTCTTTCAAGTTTTTGGTTTTAACAGCCTTGTATGAAGCATAAGCGGGGTAAAGGGTACCGAAAAGTAATCTAGAAGGTGCATTAAAAATAAACTTTAAAAATATTTAAAAATGAAACATTCTTCATCAATTAATAAAACATCGAAATAGATAAAGTTAAAAAAAAAATATCAACAAATTTGAAATTATAATTTTTTAAAATAGTAAATTAATAATTCGAGGTGGCTACGGCTAGACGGCGCTGCCGACTCACATGGCCACGTGCATATTTGTCATTCGCCACACGTTGCCAAGCTATACAGTAATATTACTATAGCTTCGTCTAAGGCTGTGTCGACCCACTTTCGATGCCGATATTTGTATTAATTTTTTACGATCCATTTTTGAACCAAATGTTAATAAAAAAATCCATATTTTCGATGCAAAAAATTGAATTGTGGATTTTATTTTATAAATGGTTTCGGGTGCCTATTTTTAAAAATAAATTTGTTTCTGACTGGGTTGGGCCTAGAGGGCTGTAATGGAGGGTCTAGCCCAGATGTCCGCCCGTCGAATGTTTTAAAAATTTAACCCGTATATAGTTTTAAAAAATAAATACCCGCCCGCCCATTAGTCTAAAATTCTTTACTTTATTAGTCAAAACATTTTACGCGCCCGCTTTAAAAAAAATCTTTAACCCACATCCACCTATATAAATTTTAATGCCTATTCTTTTAAACCGCTGGGATATTAAATTTTTTACCCTGCATGCCCATAGTTTAAAATTTTTAAACCACCCGCCGGTCCATTTTTCAAAAATTCAGTCTACCGCCCACTTAGATGGGGGGGGGGAGGGGCGTTGGCTGGCGGACAGACCTTTAGGTGAGCATATATTTTAAAAAAAATTCGGATCATATGTAAAATATTTGAAGTAAAAATTTAAAAATAAAAATCTATTATTTTTAATATATAAAACTATATTAAAACAACATGAAAAAATACAAAAATAAGAAATATATATTAAAAAAATATATAAGAGGGGGAGCAAAAAAGGCTCTCATTGATATTCGAGGAAACTTAGATAGTTGCCTCAGAACATAGCGAATTGAGTTAATTGTTTTGTAACATTTTAAAATAGGATCCCTGATCACTAGTGTGGTAAAAATGCTTGGTTGGGTCAAATTAGCATGATTTTTGGTTGGGTTTTTGGTCGAAAAAATGAACCAAAACCAAAGCAACCAAATTGGTTGACCAAATCCATAGACCCGAGCACCGACCCGATTTATTTTATTTATATTTTATTATTATCACATCAATATTTATCAACAAAAAAACATGATATTATTTTTATTATTTATATTATTTATATATATTATATTATGAAATGAAATTTATATTATATTATGAGAATGGTTTGATGTTTTTTAATAAAAAAAAATGATATGCTGCTAAATTGTAATATCATTTTAACAATAAATTTGTGATTTTCACGCCCAAAATTTTAAAATATAATCATAGTTCATTTGATAAGAATTTTAAATCTTTTTAGAAATAAATCTTTTGTGAATTTCAATATAAATAAACAATCTTTTAGGTGAATGAAATCTTTTATATTTTTTTAAAATCGTTTTCTGAAATTATTTTTTAAGTATATTAAAAGAAGTGGTAATTTCTAAATAATTTATTTTTAAATATTTATATCAAACTTTTTTATGTTATTTATAAGATCATTTTAAGGATAATATTTTAATGTGATAATTGTCATAATATTCGTTATTTTTTAACAATTTTGAAATTTTTTGGCATAAAAGGCTAAAAATAAAATTTATATTATATCTGTATTTTTAAGATATTAGTTTTTTTTTGAAGTTAATGGGCAAAATTAATTGTAAACATGTTTAATCAGTAAGATGTACCCTAGAAAATTGACAATTGTCATAATCGTTATTTTTAAGGTTAATAGAATTTTTTTTTGACGCAAATTGGCAAAAATAAATGTAGCAAGCATGTTTAAATAAAATTTCAGGAAAGATGTACACTAAATAAGTGACAAGTGTCATAATCTTTAATTTTAAAATTTTTTGAGAGTACCGACCAGATCATCGACCCTAGCACCAACTTATATTATTTTATTGCGAACTGAATCTGAATATTTTGCATAGAGGACGAATATTTCAATATTAACATAGAAGTATTTATATTTATTATTTAATATTAGATTCCTTTTATAAAAATGGTTCCTTTCATCGACCCGAGCATGAACCGGAGCATCTACTTCAAACCATATTATATTATTGTGAATATTTTGCCCAATCATATTTTTATGCATAGAGGACGAAATATTAACAGAAAAATAATCATATATTTACTGTTGTTAATTTGCTGGATCGAAACAGCTTATTTAAAATAAATTAAAATATTTTTAGACTCAGAGGTAAAGGAGGTTGTTAGTAGTGCCTGCAAATAGGTATAACTGAGATAGCGTTTTAATAAATTGCAATGGGCTCAGGCCAAAAAAAAAATTGAATTTGCAGAGCTCCCTTGGGTAGAGTAAACATTTTTTTTAATTCAGTTAGTATAAGTTGGTGCTCGGGTCGATGATCTGGTCGGTACTCTCAAAAAAATATAAAATTAAAGATTATGACACTTGTCACTTATTTATACATTTCCCTGAAATTTTATTTAAACATGCTTGCTACATTTACTTTTGCCAATTTGCGTCAAAAAACTTTAAAAAAACGATTATGACAATTATCACTTAACCAGGGTACATATTAACTGAAGTTTTATTTAAATATGTTTGCAATATTAATTGTTTCCAATTTGCGACAAAAAAATTCAATAAACTTTAAAATTAATGATTATGACAATTGTCACTTATCTAAAATACATCTTCCCTGAAATTTTATTTAAACATGCTTGCTACATTTATTTTTGTCAATTTGCGTCAAAAAAATTCTATTAACCTTAATAGGAACGATTATGATAATTGTCAATTTTCTAGGGTACACATCTTACTGATTAAACATGTTTACAATTAATTTTGCCCATTAACGTCAAAAAATCTAATATCTTAAAAATACAGATATAATTATCATTTATTCAAGGAACATCTTCATTTAATTTATAATTTATTATCTTTATAATATAAATTTTATTTTTACCCTTTTGTCCCAAAAAAATTCAAAAATGTTAAAAAATAACGAATATTATGACAATTATCACATTAAATATTATACTTAAAAAGATCTTATAAATAACATAAAAAAGTTTGATATAAATATTTAAAAATAAATTATTTTGAAATTACCACTTTTTTTAATATACTTAAAAAATAATTTCAGAAAAACGATTTTAAAAAAACTATAAAAGATTTCATTCACATAAAAGATTGTTTATTAATATTAAAATTCACAAAAGAATTTCTCAAAAAAGATTTAAAATTCTTATCAAATGAACTATGATTATATTTTAAAATTTTGGGCGTGAAAATCGCAAATTTATTGTTAAAATGATATTACATTTGACGACTTTGAATTTTACATAAAATGTCAAAATTTATATAGCATTACTCAAGATTCTTAAAATATATACCCACACACATTTGCACCCCATCCAAATAACTTACAATTTCCAAATTCTATCTGACAATACAATCAAACCCACTCACATTTTAAATCAATTCAAAAAACCTACCACCCAGCCTCTCTTTTCAATCCACACAATTTAGACTCAAGGATTGCCTTCTTTTTTTTTCATACACATCAGAAGTTACCTTATATATCTTACTTTCTTATTTTCTTCAATTATTTTTAAAACTTATTCATTAACACATTCATACATAATAAATTTATATATTAGTTTTTTTAAATAACTTTTAACCTTAAATTAGTTTAAAATACATCAATAAATTTACATATAGATTTTATATTATTTAACATTTAAATTAATTTAACACTTATTATATTATATATTAATAAATTTCCATCTTAATATCCCCATTAATTTAAATAATTCTTCTTCTCCCTTTCATAAACATACCCAAAAATAATTCCTCCCCCCCCCCTTTTATATATATTCCCCAGTCTTTCAATTTTCTATTTACTTTAACCATTAAATTTATTAAAACAAATAACCAACCTCTATCAAACACTAACCAACCCCAACAACCTTTATGCCCATTCTTTCCTTTCATATTTAAAAACCTTATCTTTACAACATCATTATTCTCTGTAGATTATTTCTTCTTACTCTCTGTATTCACATCCTCTCCTTATCCACATAATGGTACACTGTCCTGCATGCTCTAAAAACATAAAAATCACCAAACCCGGCCTCTTCGCCAAACACAAAACCAATGGCATCGTTTGTCCTGATTCCGGGAAGCGTCCTTCTCCTCCCTTCCTAAATCCCCTTTCCATTTTTTTCTACTCACAGCCATTCTTCCACCTCATCCAAAAACGCCCACACACCAACCACATTTATTCCCCTCCAACCTACCACCCATGGCGACATCATCTACTTCATAAAATCCGACAAACCTTCCATTATCTCTAGAATTCCTAAAGGCTCCAGAGTACAAGTAGCCAAAGCCCTCTCTACGTGCCTTTAATCATTATTAAATAACTTATCCTCTCTTGATCATTGGCTCAAACTCTTCACATTTTCCTTCACGACTCTCGAACCTCCCAATCCAGAGATTCAGAAATCTTTAACCCAACAAATCAAAGACGCAACCCTACATCCCCTCACCCTCACAAAATCTTCTCATGAACCCTAAAAACTCTCCAGCCTACAATTAAAGGCAAAGTTAATTTCCAACAAAATTAACAACTTAAACATCAAATCCGCTCTTCGCTTAGTAGCATCTGATGATTCATTTGCCACTAGCAACAAATACCTCCACCTCCTCCCAATATTTTTCCTTCTGATTTCACCCCCGCCGAGGTGCGTAAATCTATTCTATCCTTCCATCATGACTCTTCTCCCGGTTATGATGGGCTTCGTCCCATCTTTCTCCAGGATCTCACATCCCCCCTCATAGTCAGCCAGGTCCTAATTTTACAAAATTTAACAACATTTTGTAACAAAATAGCACACGGTCTCGTTCCCAAATCCATCAGACCACTCTTTTTAGGTGCAAAACTAATCGCACTCGAAAAACCCAATAAGGATATCCGCCCAATCGCAATCGGAACCGTATTTCGCCGTCTTGTCGCTAAACTAATATCTTCCAAAATTAAGGACAACGCGGCCTTAATTTTAGCTCCTCACCAACTAGGAATCGGCATCCAAGGTGGCTGCGAAATAGCCACACATGCTACTCGTATCCATCTCCAAACCAACTCAAGTAACGAAATCCTCGTTAAAATTGATTTCTCTAACGCCTACAACTCCATTCGCCGCTCTCACTTTCTCCCGCAAATGTACCACTCTTTCCCCACCTTTTCTCAATTCTTCCATTCCTGATATTCCAAGCCATCTCATCTCCAATTCAACAACTATTTAATTTCAACATCTGAAGGGATCCAACAAGGCGATCCTTTGGGATCGATACTTTTCTGCATTGGAATCAATGAAATGGTCAAAAACATTTCCAATCTCCCACTGCATACTTGGTACATTGATGACGGAATATTCTGCGGTCCCCCTAAAGAGGTTGCTAAGGCACTCACCATCATCAAAACACATTCCCATGCTATCGGTCTCTTACTCAACGAACAAAAAACTGAGATCTGTTCATTTCATTGCTCCATCCCATTCAACCACAACTTCCACACAACCACTCTCATCCCTCGGTCATCTCGGCTCTCCAGTCGGTGGCCTGGAATCCATCAATCACTTCTTCACTAACGCATCATCCAGCTTACTTCATTTCAAAAACATCTCTAAGTTTCTCCCTCCTTATCAAGCATTTTTTTCTCCTCAAAAACTTTTATTACATTCCTAAAATTCTCTATGCCCTTCGATCCACCTCAATTTTCAAATTTCCCAACTCATTAAAATTTTTTGAAATCTCTGTCAAATCTCTCGCCGAAGAGATCCTTAATCTCCGCTTTAACTATAATTCATGGTTACAAGCATCACTTCCATGCAAGCTCGGGGGTATCGGCTTACGCTCACCTCTAACTCTTTCCATCAGTGGTTTCATCGCCTCTCGTATTTCATCTGACTCACACATTAGCTAGCTTTTTAACTTCCCTGACCCCTTATTAGCTGAAGCCCAGACCATTTAAAATACTCTACGACCCTCCTCATGTTCACAGAGAAACTGGGATATTCCACTCAAAGAAGGCTCCGTCGCTTACCTAAAATTGTGCCTTCACGACGACGATCTCACAGTTTTTAACCAATTGAACCAAGGATCTGGTTACGAGTTTCTGGAAACCATACCCTCCAACAACCTCGATTTGTTGCTCTCCGCTGACGACCTAAGATTTGCTATTGGACTACGGCTCAATTGCGAAATTGTTCTTCCGTATCAATGCAAACATTGCGAAACCAGTGTCGACAGCAAGGGTAGGCACTGCCTCCATTGTCGCTTTTGTCGTGGCCGTTTTTCACGGCACACCAAATGCAATGACATCATTTTACGCGCCCTCTAATCAGGAGGCATTCCATCTAGACTAGAACCAACCGGAATTTTTAGAACCGATGGAAAACGTCCTGATGGAAGTCCTTGATCCCCTGGTCAAGGGGTCAGCTCCTGGTTTGGGACTTAACCTGCATTGACCCAAATGCACCATCTTACCTTAACGTTGATGCCCTCGCCCTCACAGAATCCCGGAAAACCATAAAATACAGTTCCTTAGACCCTTCTTTCTTATTCATACTCATCGCCTGCTCCATTCTCACCACCTTCAGTAGCAAAGCCCAACGTTTTTTCAAAGAATTAGGCAAACGGATCCACGAAAAAATCGATCAGCCTAAGGAATCCCTCTTCTTACGCCTAAGACTTGCTACCGCCATCATTCGCTCTAACTATCTAAGCTTCATCTCTTCCATTGAATAACCTCCCATTTTCCAAGCTTCCTTTTTTTTTATCCCCCATCCTTTCCCGTAAATTCTATTTCTACATTTTTCACCTTTATTTATTTTACCTTTTTAAAAAATCAATTATTTACTACTACATTTTGACAACATATCATATCAGTAAATATTCAAATAAAGTAACCCATGACCGGAAAATTTTTTTTTAGCAGCATATCATTTTTTTTTATTTAAAAACACCAAACCATTTTCATAACATAATATAAATTTCATTTCATAATATAATATAATATTATATAAATAAAAAAATAAAATAATATGTTTTTTTGTTGATAAATATTGATGTGATAATAATAAAACATTCAAATATAAATAAAATAAATCGGGTCGATGGATTTGGTCGACCAGGTAGTTCATTTTTTAAACCAAAAACTAGTGTCGTGGTAGTGTAAAACCAATTAATTTACCACACTACTGATCACCATTAATTTGAACGTTTTTCTCTATTAAAAATTAAAATTTCCTTTTATGGGAATGTAATATAACTTTTCTCTTAAAATTTCCTTTTTTGGGTCTGCAATCTGCATTGTATTATTTTATTTAAGTAATAATTGTTTATCTTTATAATTGCCATTTTCATTTTTATTTTATTATTAATAAATTTTATCTTTTATAACATAATTTTTAATAAAAAAATATTTTTTAACTTAATTTTTAATTTAAAATTATATTATGAATAAAGAAAATATATCTAAAAATATAAAAATATGTTTTACAAGTTAAAAGATAATGAATCAGACAATAAACTCAAATCTTCAATGTGGAAACAATTTAAAATCATTTTCATTGAAAATGACAAAAAGCTAGATTGGATTTGCTGCAATGATTGCGAATCTATCTATAAATATAATAACAAATGTGGCAGATCATTCTTCCTTGGGCATCAATGTTCATCTGCAAATTATGAAGATTTATCGGATAATAATAAAAATAACCGGATATTTTCAAAAAGACAATTAAACAAAACGATAAAATCGGGTCTAATCTCCAATTTTGTAGAATATTGTGCTAGAGATATTATGTATTTTAATTTTTATTAAATTATTCTTTTATCTTTTTTAGGCCCTTTCAAGCTATTCAGGGACTAATTTTACAAATATTTGTCGATTTAGGAGCCACATATGGAAAATTGGAAGCCGAAAAAATTATTCCTTGCTCCACAATCGTTAGCAGGCACATAGCCGAAGTTACTGAGGATCTTAAGGAAATATTATTTCCTAAAATTGGAGAAATGATAAAATTATATTTGCCCATGTACTACTGATATGTGGTGCAAGGATTTTACAAAAACCGATTATATATATTTATCAATACAAAATTGTAAATTAGAAAAAAATTTTTCTTTTATTTCACAATTTCAAGAGAAAAAAAAGAAGAGAGAAAATATTTTTAAAGTTTTTTAAAAAAATTTAAAACTTGGTGTTTCCCGGGAATATTTTTCCAAGCTCATCTTTGTAACGGACCGAGGAGTAAATATTAAAAAAGCGCTGGAAGGGTAAATTTTTTATAAAATTTATAATTGATAGATATTATAATAATTTATGAGAGATTCTGTTCTGTATAAACCTAAATAAAAACATTCATATTTAGAGAACTATATTTTACGTTTATTTTTTCAAATATTAGATTTAATAAACTAAACTGTTCAGCACATATGTTGAAAACAATTTTTCGCAATGCATTCCAGCCAACTTTTATTTTGGAAAATGCTCCGAGATTAATAACATTTTGATCACTGCAAAATCGTTGACCACTTATTTCAAACAAAGTGGCAACATAACATATCTGAGCAAGATGTAACAACAAAATATTGATATAAGATGGATACAAAGCATAATATGCCACAAAGCATTTATATAATGTATGAGATTTCTTTGTTCTTACAATCTTGTGATATGAGTGAAAAAATCTATGGGAAAGAAAGGTTTGAAAACACTGATAGATTATTTGGAGCCATATAAAAATGCAACTAATGTTCTTGAGAGCGACTGCAGGCCTACAGTACAGAACGTTCTTATATGGTATGAAAATTAATATATGGGGATTTATGTATTATTTCTTTATTTATAAAAAAAAATAGGTAAAATCTTCTTCTACATAAGCATAATCAAATAAATATGGATATAATGGGAAAAAAGATTGTGAAAGAAATAGATTTAATAAAGAAAAGAGCTAAAAAAATTATAATTAAAAAATTTGAAACCCATATGCTTCATAAAATTTCAACATTTTTAATACCTAAGTTCCAACAAATGAGGATGTTGACGTCAGAAGTAATTAATGAAGTAAAAAAAACATATTGAACATGTTGGATTTTTTTTGCATCGAATATAACATCGATGTGAATTTTTACCCGTTTCCCCAAAAGCAAAGAGAATCCAATTAAAGGGTATTAATAAATTATAAAATCGCTTAGCTATATTAAATGCAATGTTTGAAATAAATAGCATCCACATTAAAATTAAACCCCGACATATGGGAGGATGAGGTTGTTACAGAATAGGCCTATTCAAAAATAATTCGAATATTAGATTCGATTCAAATAATTCGAATCTAATCGAATAATTACGAATACGAATAATAAATTATTTGTTTTATCTGAATACGAATAATCATTTATTCGATTCGAATAAAACGAATTATTCGAATAAAACGAATTATTCGTAATATTTAATAAATTGTTTAATAAATCTAACATTTGTCATTTCTATTTGTTGACCTGCCAATCTGACAGGTGATGTGTTTGTGTTTATAAAGATTCTAGTACAAATTTAAAAATTTCTGAAGTGAAAATTTAAATTTTTATTTGCCACATTTTTTGAATCTCACGAAAAGTTTATTTTTTGAATCTCATAATAAATTATATTAAAAATTAAGCAAACCAGAGGTATATAAAAATATATTACATCTCTAACAATAATTATTGTTAGCTAACCTAATTATGTTAGAGGAGAATGTTTCTGATGAAATTATGCTTGATGTTAAAGATAAGAAAATTTCCTCACAAAAGAGAGCAATCATATGGGATCAATATCAAATCCTTAAAGAAGGTGAAAAGGCTTCTTGCAATCATTGCAAGAGTAATATAAAATGTAAAGGCAAAACAACCTCTACTCTTATTAATCATTATAACAGGTTTCATTCACACCTTAGTAAAAAAAATAATAAAATTGACATTTTTTTAAAGTCTACACCAAATTCTTCAAAAAAAAATTAATTTTAAGGATAATTTATTAAAATTATTGATAAATAATAATATACCTTTTAAAATTATTAATTCAAATGATTTTAAAAATTTTATAAGTGATCTTGATTGTTCTGTAAAATCATTATGCTCCAATACTTTTAATTTGCACATTATAATATATTTGCAGATAAAGAACAGTTGGTAAAGGAAAAATATATAAAAATAAAAGTCAGTTTAATTTTTCATCTGACATTTGGACTAGCAGCACAGGTTCCTTTTTTAAGGCTAACAGCCCATTTTATTGATGATAATTTTAAAATAAATAACATAATTTTGGATGTCAGTCCAATAAATGAAACACATTCAGGTGAAAATATATTTAAAGCCTTTGTTAAAATAATTAAAATGTATAATTTAGAGAATAAAAATTTTTTTATAACTTTTAGATAATGCAACTAATAATAAAACAGTTATTGATACATTTTCTTTAAAATATCCATTAATAAAAATAGGGCACATCCGATGCTTTGCCCAAGTAATTAATTTAATATCCAAAGAAATTTTAAAAATTTTAGATCCTTCAATTCTAAAACTAAGAAACATTATTAAAATCATTCGTATGTGGTGGAAGGCAAATGCATATCGGATCCCCATGCTCTCCAAAATGGCAAGGGATTATCTATCTATACAAGGAACATCAACTGCTTGTGAAAGGCTTTTCTCAGTTGGAACTAATTTTGTCAAAAAACCGCATGTCATATAAGGAAGAAAATAAAAGAAAAACTCCTTGCCTTAAAAATTGGCTTAAATTATAAAATAAATAAATAATATACATTTTAATTTTGTTTATAACTTGATTATATATTATTTATTATCAGATTATTGATTACATATTATTATAATTTTTTCTGTTTAAAATCAAATTTGTAATAAAAAAATTTGTCAATATATTTGAGTATGATTTATTTTATTAAAAAAATTAATTCGAAATATTCGAATCGAATACAAATAGTAGAATTTATTATTCGTACAAATTCAAATAGTAAATTATTTGATTCATTTAAACAAATCGAATATGAATAATGCACTATTCGATTTGAATTCGTTTTTGAATAGGCCTATTACAGAATAACAAAATCTTTAAATCTACCAGTTTTGATATGGATAATTTAGAAAATTTTAAGCTGCATATTACAATTAATTTAAATTTTAAATTACTTTTTTAAATTTATTTTTATTGGTTTCACTTTTATTTAAAGATCTCACTTGAGGAAGAGGATATACTTCAAATGGATATCCTACTTTGGTTGAAATGACAAGAAATTGCCAAAGCTATCAAGATTAGCAATAAAAATATTGGCAATTCCTGAAACTAGTACTTCTTCTGAACAAGGATTTACCATTGCTGGAAAGTTTTAGAACAAAGAAGAAAGTGTTTGAATCCAGAAAATGTCAATTCATTATTACTTTTGCATTATAATTGTATATAATATCATATTAATATTATTTTCATAAATATTCTATTTGATTAAATAAAATGATTATTTTTTTATGCTTAAATTATTTTCTAAATTATAAACTTTTTGTAGAGGTGTAATGCTGAAATATTTTTATTAGATGCTTAAAAAATTGAAAGAATGGCCATAATTAAATTTTATAAGCAGACTTGGGTTAAAAATTTTTATAAATAATGGGCAGGTGGGTAAGAAATTTTAGACAAATGGGCAGGGCAGGCAGGTTTATATTTTTTGAAAACTATGGGTGGGCAGGTTAAATTTTTTTTAAACATTGGGTGGGTGGGGCTTTTGGTCCATAAACCTGCCCAATGCAGACCTCTAACCAAATAAACACTTACTAATATTTATCCACTTGAATGGCTAAAGTGGCCATTTAATAACACTGAATATTTGGATCAGAGTAAGGTAAATAATGCCATAACTTTTGTTCACAAAAATATTTTAAAATCTCGATAAAGTGAGCACTTAATATAAAATGATTAATTTGGACATTAAAAAATTTAAAATATGAAAATCATCTCAAAACAAAAAACTCAATATCTAAATTATAAAAATAATTAAAAGATAAAAATATTTTCTTCAAAAATGAAATTCAAAAATAATTTGAAAACACAATTTCACTTTAAAAATGGTACTTTCATTTTTGAATGAACATTATGATATTGAAAATATAATTATGATATTGCAAAAGGAATATTTTTGAAAAGATACTATATTGCAAAATGTCATATATGACTAAAAAAAAGTAATCAAATATGGCTAAGTAAATTACACAATAGCATATAAAATATAATATGGTTCATCAATACCAAAAGGTTGTACCCACTCTTTCCAAAAAATGAACACAATGTAAAAAATAAATTACTTTTTAATATGACTTAGAAATAATTAAATGTAGCCTGGCCAAAGGGCTTCAAAAAATGTCTGTAAAGCCTTCTAGTGAGGGATGCACAGGATAAATGTTAAATATTATTTAAAAAATGTAACATTTAAATTTAATACTGATTTACTTATCATTATGAAGAGAAAAAAACAACCTTAAAAAATATATTGCTTAGTTTTTCCAAATATTATAAAATAGGAAAAATTTATTGAGTTTAAAATACTGAAAGGTCTTACATTATTATCCTAGAGAGAAAGGCAGAGAGCATATTTATAAATATATTATCACATTAATAAAAACATTTATATTTTTGATAAGGTTCCAAAATTTAACATTTTCTTTGAAATACACTGCGCCTATCATAATAAAATAGGATGTATAATCATATGTTAGGGCTGTCATTAGTTTGACAGTATAAATAGATATATAATTAATCTCAATGTGGTGTACAACTATTAACAAAAAATAATACATGAAAGTCGCATTAAGGGCCTAGCCCTATGTGTTATATATATGGCAGAGTAATATACATAACAGAGCAACTCTTGCTTCGACAATTATGAGGAATATCCTCTTGGGAAGGACCTATAATTAGATGAACTTGTTATTTAAAAGTCTATAAGAAGTAAGAAGGTATAAAATGGCCTGTGCCCGATTAAATAAATGGTCAATTAGTAAGGAGTTTAGGGAGGTATAGTTTATTGAATATTTTTTATATTGTAGAGCAACTAGTGTTATTTAACGGTTGAGCCAAGCCGGCTTAGCCGAAAACAGCCAGATTTTGAGCGAAAAATTTGGCTCAGGCTCAAGCCATTGGCTCAGGTTCGCTCAGCCTTTGGCTTAAGCCGTTAGCTCAAGCTGTTGTATCACTCAAGCCGATTATTGAGGCTTAATTTATTTATTTGAGATTGGTAATAGTGTTGCTAAACGGCTGAGCCAAGCCGGCAAAACCCTAAACTCAGCCAGTTTTTGAATCAATAATTGACTAAAATTCATGCCTCCTCATTGAGCCCCTTTTAGTTGGCTGGTTGACTTGGCTCAAGCCGGCTAATGAGTTGCCTCAAGCCGCCTTTTAATCCAAAATTTATTTATTTGAGATTAGTTTTGTTAAACGGCTGGCCAAGCCGGGGCCTAAACTCATCTAGTTTTTGAGTCGAAAATTGACTCAAGCCGACTCTTTGAGCCAAATTAGGCGGCTGGCTCGAGTCGGCTCATAACTTGGCTCAAGCCGACTTTTAAGCCGAAATTTATTTATAAACACCTGAGCCAAACCGGCTTAGCCTTAAATTCAGCTTGTATTTGAGTCAAAATATGACTAGGCTCAAGCCCAGGGTTGCCAGGTCAAAATTTTCAAATTGCGGGAGAAATTTGGGATTATGCGGGAGAAATATAAAATTTGCGGTAGAAATATAAAAATGGCTAAAAAAATTTTGCGGCGGGATTTGGAATTGACTTAATTATCCGCCTATTATTTTTTATTTAGTTTATATAAATACAAAGTCGGTAACTATTTTTCAAAATAAAATAACATCTTGATTTATTAAAATATATTAATTTATAAAAAAAAACCAATTATCTTTTTTATATATAAAAGAATGTAAACAATAAAAAAATTTATTTAAAAAAAACGATTTTAATTTTACAATTAAAAAAATATTTTATGCGAATGTCCCGCAAAACGACCGCAATTGGAAATCTACCGTGTGTGTGGATAACATTATAGGGATAGGCGCTTAATATCACGTATCACGTTTAAATACATAATAAGGTACTCCAAAAATAAGAAGATGGAACTACAGTTGCGGCAATTGTAATCACTTATCTTGTAATACAACATTCACAGAGATACCTATTATCACAATGTTGGTTGAATCCTTTTCCCATAATATTTAACGACTCTAATATAAATGAAAATTATACTTGTGGATTGAGCAAGGCTATCATCAATGTTTTAAGATCTAAATCCAGGTGGTCAATTCTAGACGATTTGAAAAATGTGCATACATATGTAATTCTAACAGATGCATCTAATAAAGGAAATATTATTAAGGTCGTTTCAATAAAACTATTAAATTTTTTCCCCTCAAATAGTGAAAAATCTAAAGACATAGCTAACCATATAATGATAAATATAGCAAATTCGAGATTATCAATAAATTGTATGTCAGCTTTCTGATCTGATAATGTCTCAGTGAATTTGGTAAAAACAGAGTGTATTTACAGAATTGAGTCAGCACAATGTTGGTTGCAATATGTTCTTAATACCCGCCATCGATAGAATTTTAAAATTTTATAAACCTTTAAAAAAATATTTCTTAAATAAAGATTATAAAAGCTGTCCTAATATTTTGAAAATTTTTTTCAATAATAGAGGTATATTTAGGAATGATTTCACATGTATGAAATCTACTACATGCTGTTAATGTGTAGTTGCAATAAGAAGAATCTTAACAAAGATTCACAAAATTATGCTGCAGATGTGTTCATCTTTACAGTTAAAAATTGACAATAAACTTTATGGCGCTATTTCTAAGACTTAATTATATTTTATTTGAGATTAAATAATAGAACTAAATGTTTATCGCCGTTATTGAGATATTTATAAAAAAATTCCTGGCATGACATATTATATATTGTTTAACCATTAGCTCGGCCTCTAACGTTGTTAAAGCAATCCGATTTCTCTCCTTTTTCCAAGCAGTCCTCATCAGGCTAAAAATGAGCTCGGATCAGGCATTAGAATGAGGTTAGGAGAAGACATACTCGCATATTTTTCCCAAGCATTTGGATTTATCGTTATTAAGAAAAATTTCTACCCATTTCTCCTCTGCTTTTAGACCATTTAACTTTAAGTATTTTGGCGAATCATAAAAAATAGAGAGAATTACAATTTCCTCAAACAAGAAATCAATGTCTTTCGGTATTTTTAATAAATTTATTAAATTATAAAAACCATCAATTGATGGTGTCTGTTCCAAGGTCATAATATTTATACATTTGTAAATAAAGTTATTAAAATCAAATTTTGATTGTAAATATTCTAATTGTATTAATAAAAATATCTGCTTCATTTAAAAATGTATTAATTAGAGTATTATTTGAACATTTTAATATAATATTTTTAGCAATAGCGCCATAAAATTTATTATCAATTTTTAACTGTAGAGATGAACAGAGTTGTAGCATGATTTTGTGAATCTTTTTTATAAATAATATTCTGATTGCAACTGAATATTAACTGCATGAAGTAGATTTCCTACATGTGAAATGAATCCCAAATATGCTTCTGCCATTTTATACTCGAAAAATTTTTTCAATATTTTAGGACAGCTTTTAAAATCTTTATTTAATAAGTATTTTTTTAAGGGTTTGTAAAATTTTAAAAACTCTTTTAATTTATTAACTATTTTAGTTGATGACTAAATTCATTAAAACATTTCATCACAATTATTTCGACATCCACAGAGAGTACATTTATTGCCTTCTTGCAAGAATTATGTAGTATATGGCATATACAGCCAATTGGTATTAATATTTATTATGCTGTCTCAATTCGACTTTCGTTTTTGCCATAATTTACAGAGGCATTATCAGCGCAGAAAGCTGACATACAAATCATTAATAACCCTGATATTTACCATTATGTGGCTAGCTACATTGTTGGATTTTTCACTATCCGAGGAAAAATTTTAACAGTTTTATTGAAATGTTCTTATTCTTGTTAAAATAGCGAAGGATCGAGGGAAATGTTTTAATATTTCCCTTATTAGTTGCATCTGTTAGAATTGCATATGGATGCCCATTTCAAATCGTCTAGAATTGACCTCTAGAATTTAGGTACTAAAACACTTGTGATAGCCTTGCTCATTTTTGTTCTGCCACAAGTAAGGTTTGCACTTATATTGGAGTCGTTCAATATTATGAGAAAAAGATTCGACCCACATTGTGATGATATCGCTCTGTGAATGTTGAGCTATATGATAGATGTATACGATTTCCGCAAATGTAGTTGCATCTTTATTATTTATTATTTGAGAATATTTTTGTATTGAAATCGATGTTAATATACTCCCCTGTACTGACTTATATGAATCAAATGATGTTGATTTATTATTGGATAAAAATAAAACAGGATAGAAAGAAATTCACAAACTAGACATGTTTTTCGAATAAATATTATAAATTATTTTAAAAATATAAAAATAATCAATTAATGTCTCTCCAAATTATTATTTATATATTAAAAATGTTAAAATACTTTTAAAAAAATTGCGGGAGAAATTAAAAAATTGCGGTAGATTTTTGCGGGAGATTTCCAATTGTCTTAGTTTTGCGGGAGAAATATGTCCGCGTGTAAACTAATAAATTGCAGGAGTCTCCCGCTGATGGGGGAAGACATGGCAACCCTGGTCATGAATACAAATTATATACTTGAGTCGACTAGAGGACAAACAGTTCTATGACTTGAGACGTTAACCTGAGCATTTTTTACTTTAGACTTCCAGTCGTGAATACCAATTATATACTTCACTAGACTAGAGGTCGAATAGTTCTATGAACATGAGTCATAACTTGAGTCAACTAGAGGACGAATATTTCAGATTTATTATTATTAATTAAAATATTTGTTCTGTTTTTTACATTTTTTTACGACTTCTAACTTGAGTCGTGAATAAGAATTATATACTTGAGTCGACTAGAGGACGAATAATTCTATGAACTTGAGTAGATTAGAAGACTAATATTTCAAATTAGTTAGTTATTAATTAATTAAGATATTATTTCTATTTTTTACATTTTTTTACTTTAGACTTCCAACTTTAGTCATGAACAGTGTTGCCAGGCCCCCCCCCCATCAGGGGGAAACTCCCTGAATTTTTTAGTTTATACACAGACATCTCACTCCCGTAAAACTACCGCAAAAATCTACCGCAATTTTTAAATTTATCCCGCACAATATTTTTAGAATTTTAACGTTTTTAATATATAAATAATAATTTTGAGAAACTAATTGATTATTTTTATAATTTTAAAATAAATTTTAAATATAGTATTTCTTTCTATCCTTAGCCCAATCATATGTTTTATTTTTACCAATAATAAATTAACATCATTTATTCATAGTTTGCCATTTTCATGTGTGTGTGTATAACATTATAGGGCTAGGCGCTTAATTATCACGTATCACGTTTAAATACATAATAAGGTAATATTGTACTTATTTCAATGATAATTATTTAATTTATTATAGTTCAATCACATTATTATAATCAGTGCAGGCATTGGCGTACGCAGCGGCCCCCCCCCCAAAGCCAAAAAATGCAGATGCCGGATATATTTTTCAAAAATATTATTGTTTATATTAATTTATATTTGTTAATATTTATTCGTATCTCATATTAAATATATATTTTATTACATTTATTATCACATTCATAAGTTATTTTATCAATTAATTTCGATTTCAAATTTTCCGGCTTAATATTTACTTATTATTTTCAAATTTTTAGTGGCGTAATATTTATCTACCATTTTCAAATTTCTAGTCAAATAATAATTATTTCTGAAACTTCTGGTCCAACAGGGAAAAAGAAATTGCAACCTTGTCCAACGAGATAGAGCCTCTTCCATCAAGCACTAACAGCTATTAAGGAGTTAGGCCAATTATTCGTTATTACTGAAATATCACAATGGCCTGAAAGAAATATTTCCTCAGAAGCAAGAAAATTATTGGATTCAATGCTTATTCCAAATTTTTTTTCTCATTAGAATGTATTGTTTATTTATACAACTATTTTAAGTATTACTTTTCAAAAACATGACATTGATTTGATTAAGAAGATGAGAATAGCGGAGAGCATTTTATCAGAACTCAAGGAAATTAGGGCGTTGATGAAGATTTTCATATTTTATTGTTGAGTCAAAAGCAGAGCTATACGTGTTTAATATTTGTCTCCCTCGACTTGTAGCAAGGCAAGCTCATCGTTAAAACATATAGGATCAGTAGAAGAGTATATCTTAGATGCAGATACATTTATAACCCAAATAAATGAATTTTTAATTCATCAAGCAGCACTTACATCTGCAAATATTACTTCCAAAAAAGCCTTCCCAACCTTTTTCAGATGGTGATAGAAAAAAAAATATTTGTTAGATTTTTATTATGAAATTGTTAAAGTATCTTATGATGCCTTACTAGCTGAATAATTATGTTTATAAGATTAACTATAGTTGATATAGTCCCAAAAAATGCTATGGATGCTCTGCATTATTTCAAACACATTTTAGATTAAATTCCCAATGTATTAAAAGGGTTTATAAACTTTTCCCATTAGTAAACTAATGAGAGAACACTTTAAGAAGAAAAACAGAGGCTTGCAGAAGTACCATTTGCAGGGCACGGCCCGGATTTTTTTTAAAGATTTTTTATGGCCCGGCCTGTGTTTTTTTAAAAAAAATTTCAGGCCCGGCCCGGCTTTTTTTAAAAAAATTTTTAGGCCCGGCTCGGCTTTTTTTTTAAAATTTTTAGGCTCGGCCCGGCTTTTTTTAAAATAAAATTTTCAGGCCGGGCCCGGTTTTTTTAAAAAAAAATTCTATTTATTTTTGATTTTTATAGCTAATAATAACGATTTATAATATAGACTGTTTTAAAAAATACAGCCCGGCCTGGGTGTTTTTAAAAAAATAATTTAGGCCCGGCTTGGGTGTTTTTTTTTAAAATTTAGGTCCGGCCCGAGTGTTTTTTTAAAAAAAATTCGGGCCCGGCCCGGGTATATTTTAAAAAATTAAAATAATGTCCGGCCCAGGGGACGGGCCAGTAGGTCTCTGAAAAACATACCAAGAAGTACAACATGTGAAAGTAGATTGAAAGATTTGGATCTTTTGAATATTCATAGGCATTTGGCGACAAGCAAGGATGAGATAATTGAAAAATTAGCTCAATCCCAACGAAGATTGGATTTTACATTGTAAATATATAACATACAAAATACAATTATTCCTAAGAAACTTTTTGTGCAAAGGCTGAAAAAATTCAAATTTCTATTTTGGGTCATTTAAGTGATTTCTTTACATATAATTTTTTTATAATTCACATTAATTTAAAATTGTGTATTAGGAATAGTTATTAGTCATAATAAATTTATGCTTGATATTTTTAAAAAACTTATATTTCTTAAAAAAATTTATTATCCCCCCCCCCAGATCAAATTCCTGCGTACGCGCCTGAGTGCAGGGGAGTGTATCTACACCTATTGCAATACAAAAATATGCTCCAAAAATAAGAAATAATATAGATAAACTACAGTTGAGGAAATGGTATATACTTATCATGTAGTACAACATTCACAGAGCTACTTATCATCACAGTGTGGGTCGAATCTTTTCCCCATAATATTTAACGACTCCAAGATAAGTGAAAACTTTACTTGTGGTAGGTAGAACAAAAATGAGCAGGGTTATCACCAATGTTTTGAATCCAGGAGGTCAATTCTTGGCGATTTGAAAGATGGACATCTATGCAGTTCAACAGATGCATCTATTAGAACATTTCCCTTCCTCTGCTATTATTATAAAAATAAGGGCGTTTCAACAAAACTATTAAATTTTTTCCTCAGATAGTGAAAATCCTAAGACATAGCTAACCATATGATAGTAAATATAGCAGATTTGAATGAGTTGCAAGCTTTCTGCGCTAATAATGCCTCAGTGAATTCAAAACCCAGAGTATATTTACAGAATTGAAGTATTCCTATGTTGACTTAATGCCAATTGGCTGTATATACCATATACTACATAATTCTTGCAAGGCAATGAATGTATTATCTGTGGATGTCGAAAATTGATGAAATGTGTTAACGAATTTAATCTACTAAAAGAGTTAATGAATTATAAGAGTTAATGAATTATAAGAGTTGGTGAAGTTGTCTGAATTAAAATGGTGTGAGTTGTTGAGTTATGTCCCTATCATGGTTATCATTAATACCCGCCATCGTTAGATTTTTATAATTTACGAACCTTATAAAAATATTTCTTAAAGATTATAAAAGCTGTCGTAATATTTTGAAAAAATTTTTCGAGAATGAAATGGCATAGGCATATTTAGGAATGATTTCACATGTAGGAAATCTACTACTTGTTGTTAATATGCAGTTGCAATCAGAAGAATCTTTTTTAATAAAGATTCACAAAATTATGCTGCAGCTGTGTTCATCTTTACAGTTAAAAATTGACAATAATTTTACGGGGCTTGCTGAAAATATCATATTAAAATGTTCCAATATTTCTCGAATTAATGTATTTTTAAATGAAGCAAATATTCTATTAAGACAATTTTAGAATATTTGAAATCAAAACTTGATTTTAATAAGCATCATCCCTTTTGCTATTTGCGATTTAAATATCAGCAAGGTCATAAATTTTTGCCTAGCAACATTTTATCAGCGACACTTTGTTATGCTTACACTTTATCACGACAACACTTCATTCCGACGACACTTCATTCCGACGACACTTTATTACTCAGTTATTATTTAACGCTACATTTTATCATGCGAATGTTTATAATGCGACATTTTATCATGCGACACTTTATTACGCGACACTTGGAAATTAAAAATAAAAATAATTATAGTGTTTTGGTTATGTTTATTATTAACAATAAAAGAATTTCTCGTCTCGTAAAATTCTTGAAAAAATGTATTTATCTATTGAGATTTTTTTAACTCAATCGTTTTTTCAACAAAGATTTTTAAGGTCAATTTTTTTATTATACGTAAATATAATATTTTTTTTCTCTATATATAGCCCAATTTTCTATATTATTATATATTTAAGAACATATTTTTATTAATTATAATGTTAGAATTTGGATTTACATCAAAAAATAAACCAACCCTATTATATCAGAATTATGAATATACGAAATTTAGAACAAATTAAAATAAATCAATATGCTGGAGATGCGCCAAAAATATATCTCAAAAATGTAGTGATGTTAAAAGTTACTTTTGAAACATAACTAGTTACTAGTTACATTGGCAAAAACATAACTAGTTACAGTTACTAGTTACTAGTTACATTTTTACAAAAGTAACTAGTTATTAGTTACAGTTATTTTCAAAAGTAACTAGTTACTTACTTTATACATCATTCATATGCGCATTATTTATTTATTGAATGCATTTAATGAATATAAAAAAAATTAGGATAAACAAAGTATAATCAGTTATTTAAAATAATATACAATTTATTTATATAAAAAATATCGCAAAATTGAATATTTACATCGAATAGAAAAATATATATTTGCATTGAAAAAAAAACATTTACTTTTCATAAAAATTAGAATCTAATAAATGTTTATTTGCTTTTAACAACAAATTAATTTCAAAGTTATTATCTAGGAGACGTGCTCGTTTATCTCCAAGAATGAGCTTACCTAAACTGCACAAGCGCTCTACGGGAGCACTTGATGTTAGAACAACATTATATTTAATAAAGAGTAATTTTAACTTTGGAAAATCGTTATATAAAGAAAAAGTGTTGTTATTAGATTTGATAAAGTTTTCTATAAGTTCATTATACAGAATATTTTGGCGCTTTAGGTCAAAAAATCCAACTACATCAAGTGATGTTGGTTTTGATGATTCATTCGTCTGGGATTCACTTTGAGGTATTAAGGTATTTATTAAATTTAAAATTTCATCCTTTTTTGCTTTATTCCTTTCTTGCCTAATCCAAGGCCAGTCAGTTTTAAATAAAGGGTGAAGAATTGCAGCAATGATGTTGTCATTATCATAAAGATTATTAAACCTATAACATGATATTTTTATTAGACTTGGTTCTTGTAAGTAATGATTAATAATTTAATATTAAATTCTAAAATAATCTCTTTGTTTTTCCTTATACTAAATTAAAATTTTTTTTTATTACGTATGATATGAAGTTCCAATGCTTGTTACTTGACGGAAAAAAATATATTGTGCTACATTTGTAAATAAATATAATATTAAAATTTATTAAATTACTTGAATTTACTTACAAAATTATGAAGCCCATCAGCAATGTAACAATTTAAGAAAAGAAAATCAATTTGAACGGGAAATTATAACAATCAGACATTTTCACAAAATTTTAAATTAATATTAATTTAAAATTAATTTATCATATTACTTTTGGCAGTTACATTTCAAAAATTATAAATAGTTACAGTTACTAGTTACAATTTTAAAAATATAACTAGTTACAGTTATTTTTTAGCCACAATGTAACTAGTTACAGGTAACTAACTAGTTACCTTAACATCACTACAAAAATACAAATCTTTTATTAAAATAAAAGAAAGCAAAATTTTAAGAAGTCCCCTTGATCATTTCATGAAGGTGACATTTCAAAATCATATGCCAGAAAAGCTATATTAGAGATGAAATCAAAACTAAGGGATTATTCTAGTCCTTCGTTGGTCCACGCAACCTTATTAAATTATGATAATAATACCTTAATGGTTATACAAAATAAGTCAGCTTTTTATCGATCATTAGAGTGGCATAAAAGATCAAGCTCCATTATTGCCACAATCCCGACGGATCTCACTTTCATATATCCGGAATGTTACAAGGATATGCTCAAATACGATTCTGGGCCTGGGAATAAAAATTTAATGGTTATAATATCACGGATAAACTGCTCGAAGGATAATTATCCGATATATGGATATGTGATGGTACCGTTAAAATTTAACTGAAATATTCTTTCAATTTTATACCATTATAATTATAGTGTTTTTCTTAATAAAATGTAATAACTGCAATATAGTGTTTATGCGCTTATGTATTTTTCCAAAGATATAAGAAATAATAAAAACCATTTATATGGAAAGATTCCATGTCAATTCAGCGAAACTTTTATCGCGAAACACTTTTTCGCGAAACTTTTATCGCGAATGTCGTTTATCACGAATGGATTTTGTAGCGAAACTTTTATCGCGAATCCATAATAGCGAATACTATTCCGCGAATGCAATATCGCGAAACAAATATCGCGAATTTTTTATAGCGAAACCTTTATAGCGAATACATTACCGCGAATACAATATAGCGAAACAAATATCACGAATTTTTTATAGCGAAACCTTTATCGCGAAACCTTTAATGCGAATACATTACCGTGAAACTTTTATCGCGAATCAATAATCGCGAAAATTTTATAGCGAAACTTTTATCGCGAAGCATTTGAAGCGAATACATTACCGCGAAACTTTTATCGCGAATCAATAATCGCGAAAATTTTATAGCGAAACCTTTATCGCGAAACCTTTAAAGCGAATACATTACCGCGAAACTTTAATCGCGAATCGAAAATTTTATAGCCAAGTTATTATCGCAAAACCCAAATCGCGAAGACAATGTAGCGACAATTAATTCGTGAAACATATATCGCGAAGTATAGAGAATTTAATATCGCGATAATTGCTAATAATGACTAATTTATTTTTGAATCATTTTTTTATAATTATATTATTTGAATAATATTTTTTTAATTCACATAGATTGTAATTTTCTTTTAACCTTAAAAAATTTATATAATGATTAATAAACTTAGATCTGGTTTATGAAATTTGTTACTGAAATACACTTTTTTCGCTATCCTATTTCCTTCGAAGTTCTTATTTTATAATAATCGCGCACAAGGAACTCAGTTTTATCAATATATTAATCATTGAGTTTATTAGTTAAATCTTGATATTTACTGTAGAAATTGATATCTGGGTAGCATTCCTATTTATTGTCTGATGACT
Organism: Gordionus sp. m RMFG-2023; assembly: GCF_954871325.1. Taxonomy (NCBI): domain Eukaryota; kingdom Metazoa; phylum Nematomorpha; class Gordioida; order Chordodea; family Parachordodidae; genus Gordionus; species Gordionus sp. m RMFG-2023. The sequence goes on from NC_088776.1 coordinate 28,566,827, forward strand.
TAATATTTATAAATTTATCAATCAATTTTGGCCAGGGTTAGCAAGTCAGTCAATTAACCAGTCAAATGACTAGATTTTGACGGGTCAATTGAACGGGAGAATATTTGATCTGGTCAAATGGTCATATATTCTATAAGATTTTAATATAAAAATATGTTTGAAAAAGAAAAAACGATATAAATATACGTGAAATGTGATCACAATGCTTATTGAGTTCCTAATATTAAGGAGAGCATTTTAATCATAGTGAATTTAATGAAGTATGTAATATAATAAAAGAATTAGGCATACAAAGTGGTGATCAAAATATTTCAAGTTATATCATAAATTTCAGAAATAAAAGCGGCTTGTTTAATAGAAAATCATGGGGATAGCAGTAACTTCCATAAGAAACAATCAGATTTCAATCTCAAGCAGTGGAATTAGCTTTGATCACCATGGCCATTAAGAGAAGTGACATTACTAACAGAATTTAGACAAAAAGAAAATTGATTAAAAAATATTAAAGAAAATGATGATATTCAATATAAAATAATATTTATTTGATTTTAACTATATTTGACCGGTCAAATGCACAACCGTGGTTTTGGTAGTCACTATTCTTAAACAGTGTAGATGAATAAAGTCTACAACATTACTGTTTAGAATATCAATTTTGAATGACAATTCAAAAATAAATTACATCTAAGTGAAATAAGGGGTCCAATTTAAAATATTTATTAATCTTATTATTTTACGATCTTTATAGATATCTTTTTATCTTTTCTGTTTATTTGGAAGGGGGGGGGGCGTGATAAAAATTTTAGTATAATATCTCGGCATTAATTTCAATTAATTTAAATATAATATTTTGATATGGGTTCTTATTGAATCTTAAATAATTTTAAAATATAATAAAAAAATAGCTACATTAAAAATTAACAAATAATTAATGACATATTTGATAAATTATAACTATTTAAAAAAAAAAGTATTGCCGAAATTTAAAAAAAAAAAAATTCTCGTCTGGCTGGTGCCATTTCTTTGGTTATAAATAAATATTTTCGCCATTCTTTCCTCTTTATTTCGGAGTCTTATAAAATATGTTATCAAGCAAAAATAAGGAGATCTTAACCTTTAAAAATTACTTGTTCCGCCTGGATAAAGTAGTCTCAGATACTAATTATTATAGATGCATTTATCAGGATATTTTTAAATGTCCCGTACGACTTACAAAAAAAATGGTAAGATAAAAGATAATAAAGAAATACACAATCATCCAGAAAATCCAATCGAAATGGAAACCAAGAAAATAATCAATTCAATTAAGAATGAAGCTTTAATACTATGGAAACTCCAAACTTTATTGTGGCGAAACACGTATCTCAATTAAGTGATTCCATATCAATGGCACTACCATCATCGAATCTTGTGAAACGCATAATTCACCGAACGCGGAGTTCAAATAATTTTGCACCTCCGAATCCTAGCAGCCTTATTGAGCTGGTAATTCCGCATGAATATTCAATTAGAGATAAATATGAGGATTTCATACTTAATGATGATGGTCCGGTAAGATTTTCTATAAATTTTTTGAACAAATATAACTAAATCCTTCATTTTTATTGCGATAAGCTGCCCGATAAGAAACACTTTATTATAATTGCTTATTTATTTATCATGTGTGTTAGGTTTCCGACCGTGTTATCATATTTGGAACAAGAAAAAATTTGGACTTCTTAGCTTCATGCGAACATTGGTTTTCTGATGGTACATTTAAATCGTCGCCTTTATTTACGTTATACAATTCATGGGATTAGAAATAATAATGTTTTACATCTCATATATATATTGACCAATAGAAAGGATTATGAAACTTGTAAAAGAATATTTACTATTATAGGTGACAACTTAATATCAACTCCAAAAAATATTATGACGGATTTTGAAATGGCCAGTGTAAAAGCTTTCAATGCAGTGTTTCCCAATTCGCAATACAAATGTTGCTATTTCCATTTTGGCCGATCCTTTTGGCGAAACATTCAAAAATATCCAGAAATATCGCATAAATATAAAACAGATGTAGAATTTAATATACAACTTAGAATGATGGTTTGTTTGGCGTTTGTGCCACCCTTAAATGTAGTTGAAACATTTGAATTACTAATAAACTCCGAATTTTATTCTAATAATCAATTGTTACTTCAGCCTCTAATTGAAAACTTTTGAAAAAGCTTATATTGGTAAAACGTTTGGAAGTGGCAGACTACCTGCTTTGTTTAATATTGAACTCTGGAATTGTTACCAATCAACACTGAACGGGGAAGCGAAAACCAGCAACGCGGTTGAAGGGTGGCATAGATGCTTCAGTTCCCTCCTAACAAGTTACCATCGAAACATGTGGAAATTTATATCAAGTTATCTATATATCTATTATTTTAAAATGATTTAAAAAGTATAAAAATTTACTAATAAACTATATAATTTTTTCTAGGCTTAAAAAAACAACAAGGGTTTACAGAGTTAAAAATTTCTCAATATAATTCTGGTGAAACACCCTCTACCCCGAGAAAAAAATATCTAAATCTACATGTGAGAATAGTAACAATTGTTTCTGACTTCGAAAATCGATCAAGATTAGATTATCTTAAAGGAATCGCTATTAATATAACATTGAATGTTTAATTTTTAAAATTCTTATCTACAATAATAAAAATTTTGTTTGTTTTTATATAATAGTCTCAAAATTTTTATATTTTCATTATTTTTTGTGACAAAAATTTAGGAAGGTCTACTTTGGTATAAAATTTAGCTAGTTACATAAGACTCATTCATCAAGATACAAATTTTATGAAGGTATTTAAAATTCTTTTATATGTGACACAGTCTTTCTCTACCACATCAATCCCACGATTAATATTTCAAAAATAACTACCTTTCGTCATGCATTATAAAATTATTTTAAAATTCATATTCCTAGCCCTTGAGTCATATAGTTGTTTCCCCTTACAAATATTATCATTTTTGATGAGCAACATTATTATAAAAGTACTATTATAAAATAATACTCAAATATTACACTAAAGGGCAAAGTTTAAAACGAGGATTACATTTTCCTTTTATTTATTAAAGCATATAAATTTATATCGGGGTGTTTTTGTCAGATGTTTTTTTTCCATGGTTATTTTTAACCAGTCTTTGTTCAAATCACTGATTCTTTTAAAATTTTACACTTCAGTTATATATTTAACAAACAAACCTATTGGTTTAGACGATATGATATGGCAATGCTCTACTTTTTCCTTCACATATTCAATAAATAAAAAAATCATTTTTTAAAAAACTTTTTATAATGAAATTTATTTTTTAAGGATATTTATTCTATATGTAAATTAGACATAAAAAAATATGACCTAAAGGGATCAATTAAAATAAGATAATACTTGCTATACCATTTCCTATTTTAACTTAAGAAAAGGACTGCGGAGAATATAATCAGGGGCTTGTATACATATCTATAAATGATATCAACCCTCTCAGAACTTTTAACCTCCTACCAAATATAAATAATTTTAAAAAAAAATACCTTTCATCCCTTTCTAATTTTTCAAATAATGATGATTATTTCATAACTAACTATCCCCCCTCTAATTTCAATGATGCTCCTCTAATAAGTTCGCAGTTTACGATATTGACCTTGCTATAAAAATTTGGAAAAAAATTGGTTGTATTAATTTTGTTATATAGCTTTAAAATTCCTTAAGGTTATTAATTATTTAAATTGGAATTTGGTTAACTTTTTTAAATATACTATTCTCATTTGATTTGATAACAATGTAAATGAGCTAGGGTGGCTTCATGTCATGTCATGAATAATAAAAATAAAACTAAAATTAAAATACATCATTTTTTTTGGTTATATTTTTTTAAAAATTATTTTTATTTTTTTTACGGCATTAAAATAATCTACTCAACCTATTCGTGGCTTGATGAAAATAATTAGCTATCCTAATTGTTTTTAATTTTACCATATCCAATCCATCTCATTTTGATATAACATTTTCCAAAGTTGCCGCAAGTTATGTCATCTGTCGGAAAAGTTTCCAAGCTTAATTTTCTTTTGGCTAAAATGGCGAGTTAGCCTTTTATCTTTATCCTCATATTTTGAAATAAGGAAAAAAGTTGATTTTATAAATAATGATAATTTCATTTAATTTTTTTATTATAATTGCTTTCTTTAGATTCTTTGTTCAATCTAAATTTGATAATTTTTGAAATTCTACTTTTGGTTCATATTCAGGGTTGCCAGGTCAAAGTTTTCAAATTGAGGGAGATGTGGGAGAAACATAAAAATTGCGGTAGAAATATAAAAATTGCTAAAAAAAATTTTTTGCGGGCGGCCTTCGGCCGGGATTTTGAATTGATTTAATTATCCGCCTATTATTTTTTATAATTAGTTATATAAATACAAAGTCGGTAACTATTTTTCAAAATACAATAAAATCTTGATTTATTAAATTATATTAATTTATAAAAAAAACCAACGATCTTTTTTAAATATAAAAAACGATTTTAATTTTACAATTAAAAAATTATTTTATGCAAATGTCCCTCAAAACGACCGCAATTGGAAATCTACCATGTGTGTGTATAACATTATAGGGATAGTCGCTTAATTATCACGTATCACGTTTAAATACATAATAAGGTACTCCAAAATAAGATATAATACAGATGCAACTACAGTTGCGGAAATTGTACTTATCTTGTAGTACAACATTCACAGAGAGACTTATCATCACAATGTTGGTAGAATCTTTTTTCCGTAATATTTAACGACTCTAATATAAATGAAAATTATACTTGTAGAACAAATGAGCAAGGCTATCATTAATGTTTTAAGACCTAAATCCAGGAGGTCAATTTTTGACGATTTGAAAGATGGGCATATATATGCTATTCTAACAGATGCATCTAATAAGGGATTTCCCTTGATCTTCCGCTATTTCAACAAAATTAAGGTCATTTCAATAAAACTATTAAATTTTTTCCCCTCGAATAGTGAAAAATCCAAAGACATAGCTAACCATATAATATCAGATTCGAGATGATCAATAAATTGCATGTCAGCTTTCTGATCTGATAATGCCTCCAGTGAATTTGGGAAAAACAAAGTGTATTTACAGAAGTGAGTCAGCACAATATTGGTTGCGATATGTTCCTAATACCGGCCATCGATAGAATTTTAAAATTTTATAAACCTTTAAAAAATATTTCTTATAATGAATGGCAGAGGTATATTTAGGAATGATTTCACATGTAGAATGTGCAGTTGCAATCAGAAGAATCTTAACAAAGATTCACAAAATTATGCTGCAGATGTGTCCATCTTTACAATTAAAAATTCACAATAAATTTTATGGCGCCCTTTACTAAAACATAATTATATTTTATTTGAGATTTAAATAATAGAACTAAATTTTACCGTCGTTATTGAGATTATAAAATTCCTGGCATGACATATTATACATTATTTAACCATTAGCTCGTTCTCTAATGTTGTTAAATCCGATTTCTCTCCTTTTTCCAGGCAGTCCTCTTCAGGCTAAAAATACGGTCGGATGAGGCATTAGAATGAGGTAAGGAGAAATTTTGGCGAATCATAAAAAATAGAGAGAATTAAAATCTCCTCAAACAAGACATCAATGACTTTCGGTATTTTTAATATATTTATTAAATTATAAAAACCTTAATTGATGGTTTCTGTTCCAAGGTCATAATATTTATACAATTGTAAATAGAGTTATTAAAATCAAATTTTGATCGTAAATATTCTAAAATTGTCTTAATAAAAATATCTGCTTCATTTAAATATATGTATTAATTAGAGTATTATTTGAACATTTTAATATAATATTTTTAGCAATAGCGCCATAAAATTTATTATCAATTTTTAACTATAGAGATGAACAGAGCTGTAGCATGAATTTGTGAATCATTTTTAATAAAGAATATTCTGATTGCAACTGAATATTAACTGCATGCAATAGATTTCCTACATGTGAAAAGAATCCCAAATATACTTCTGCCATTTCATACTAGAAAATTTTTTTCAAATTTTATAACAGCCTTTAAAATCTATATTTAAGAAGTATTTTTTTTTTAGGGTTTGTAAAATTTTAAAATTCTATCGATGGCAGGTATTAATGACAACCACCTGATAGGTATATATCGCAACAACTCACACCATTCCAAGTCAGACCACTTTACCAACACTTTTAATTCATTAACTCTTTTAGTTGAACTAAATTCGTTAAAACATCAATTATTTTGACATCCACAGAGAGAACATTCATTGCCTTCTTGCAAGAATTATGTAGTATATATGGCATATACAGCCAATTGGTATTAATTCATTTGTGCTGCCTCAATTCGGTAACTTTTTTTGCCAAAATTTACAGAGGCATTATCAGCGCAGAAAGCTGGAATGCAAATCATTGATAACCTTGAATCAGCTATATTTAACCTTATGTGGCTAGCTACATCGTTGGATTTTTCTTGAGGAAATTCTTTTAACAGTTTTATTGAAATGTTCTTATTCTTGTTGAAATTGCAAAGGATCGAGGGAAATGTTTTAATATTTTCCTTATTAGATACATTTGTTAGAATCGCATATGGATGCCTATCTTTCAAATCGTCTAGAATTGACCTCTAGATTAAGTTACCAAAACACTTGTGATAGCCTTGCTTTATTTCCACAAGTAAGGTTTGCACTTATATTGGAGTCGTTAAATATCATGAGAAAAAGATTCGACCCTCATTGTAATGATATATATAGAGCTCTGTGAATGTTGAACTACATAATAGATGTATACGATTTCCGCAAATATAGTTTCATTTTGAGAATATTTTTGTATTGCAATCGATGTTCATATACTCCCCTGTACTGACTAATATTAATGAAATAATGTTGATTTATGATTGGATAAAAATAAAACAGGATAGAAAGAAATTTACAAACTAGACATGTTTTTCGAATAAATATATAAAATTTAATTTAAAAATTTAAAAATAATCAATTAATGTCTCAAAATTATTATTTACATATTAAAAACGTTTAAAATACTTTTTTTAAAAAATTGCGGGAGAAATTAAAAAATTGCGGTAGATTTTTGCGATTGCGGTAGTTTTGCGGGAGAGAGATATCTGCGTGTAAACTAAGAAATTGCGGGAGTCCCGCTGATGGGGAGAGACATGGCAACCCTGTTCATACTTAAAGGTTGCTATTGTCTATTTCTCTTATTAAAACTAGTTTTTGTTTATTGACTAGAAAAACTGATTGATGGAATAGTAAGTACTAATCTGGCATTTCTATGGTATGAGATCACCCAAAAATATTTGTTTTTTTCGCATGTTGCCAATCGTGGCAATTTTATCTTATTTTGTCGAAAAACTATCTACCAAACGAATTGAAGAATCAATGTAATAAATTTCAATTATTGATTTAAGTTCCAGATTAAATGCTTCCAGAAATTTGGTTGATTTTACGCTTTAATGGGAGGTATAGATTTTATTTCTCTTATAGTACGGTTACCTTTTTGTGTGTGAAAAATATGACTGAAGAATTAATAAATATTAGCGCAAACCAGCTATTTTACATTCTATCAATAATGCCAAATTAGGCAATTTTTCTTATTTTGCTAATAAACCTTTTCTTTATACTGTCTATTAAACGAATTAAATTATAATTAATACGGAACATCGATAAAATTTTCTGAATAAATTATTTCCGTCGCTTAAATCATAGATTTGCCAAAATTTTGTTACTAATAGTTTTTTACGAGCTACTATACTCTTTTAAATACTCAATTGGTATAAATAAAGCAAGAAATAATGATATAATTTACAATTAGTTCGTAGAACTATTCAGCCGCCAAATTTAACGGCGCTGATATTAAAATATATAAATCTTGTCTATTCCTCTGTTCTGATACACAAGTTGAAGCATATAAAGAAGTTACTCAGAATTATCAAACTATTATGGTAATTATAGATATAAATAGCTTAAACATTTGATTTTGAATGATACGATCAAGTTAGAATATTTAGAAAGAATTAAATAAAAATGTAAATATAAGCCTAAAAAATATCTAAAAATTTATTTTTAATTCTACATTCAAATGCTGGCACAGAGATGAGTTTAATGAATATGATTAGGCGAAAAAATTTTTCTTCGGTCTCATTTGATTTATTAGAGGCCGAATTAATGGTAAAGCAGAATTTTGACATGAATTGCGAAGAGTTAAAATTTATTTTCATATATAATAAACTTTTAAACAAAATAAATTCCTTCCGATAAATATGTAGATTTGGATCTAATTTTTATATATTTTGACTTTATTATGGATAATATTCAAATTCAAATTTAAATTTGTAAATTATAATTTGAAAAAAATTATTCACCAATATTTATATATAAAAGGATTGCAATTGTCGCGCTTTCCCGCTTTTTATCCTTTAGTCATTAAAAATCCCACCTCACTCTTAGAATATGGGAGGTATGGCCGGGCCTAAAATTTTTGCAATTTACAAAATGAGAAAATTGAATAAGACACCTATTTAATCTAGAATTAAAATATAGCCACTTTTTATAATTATTTTTTATTATCCTTCATTTATATACTCTTCTCAAAATTTAGAAAATGTTTTTAACAAACCCCGCCCCCCCTTTTCCACCCTTGTCGTGGTAAAATATTTAAAAGTAAATAAATAAACACAACCCATTTTCCCTGATTTCCCGATATTGGAATATCTTTATTTTCTTGATTTGGAACATTTTCTTTATTTTCTAAAAATCCGGATTTTTTTAATTCCATTTTATTAGAAAAAATGAGTAAAAGTGCTTACAAATTGAGTAGAAGCGTTTAGCGATGTTTTCATAAAAACGCTATGATTTAAATTGAACTGGTATTATTTTAAAAAATGATGAAAACTATTTTACGTTTTTTAATTTTTTTTATATTGTTTAGTTAGACTTGTGAAATCAGCAAAAATAAAAAACTAAAATAATTGAAGATCTAATGATTTATTTCCATAATTTATTCTTCATAAATATTACAAATTTATTTTTTTTTTGATTAATCAAAACTTTGCAGTTATTTCTATTTATTAAAATGCGAATTGAAGAAAAAGGAAAGTAAATTAGTTACTATTATATCAAAGTTATATCGATGTGCATTATCTCAAAATTGTAATTAGGAGGCATTAATTATCAGTAAAATCTTCTATAATTAAAATAATCTGAGAAAATCAATAAAAAATTCTTAGCTTCAGTATATATTTTTTTATCTAGATTAGAAATAAAGTATTACTTTAAATGACATAAAGTACACTTTTAAATTTTATGTTGGGGGGGGGGGGGAGGGTTAACTTATTCTGGTAAAAACTTAACCCAAAATGTCCGCTCCATACTTACAACCATGAGTGAGTGAGACCAGGAAGACTAATATATTTTCTATCACATCAGATAGAGGTTACATGCTTATTAAATAAACAATACGTAATAAAATATTCTTAAAACATTCGCGTTTATGATTTAAGAAACTTCGGTTGGTAAATTGATATTGAATATATCAATTTCACTTAAAATGAATTCACAATTTTCGCGGTCATGTGCTCGCAATAATAATTTCGCGCAAATACATTCGCGGTAGGAAATTCGCTATAAATGGTTCGCAATTAAAGTTTCGCTATAACGAGTTCGAGATCAAAATTTCGCTAAAACGTATTCGCTCTAAAGTATTCGCGGTTAAAGTTTCGCGAAAATAAATTCGCTATAAAGAGTTCGCGATAAAAGTTTCGCTAAAATGTATTCGCTATAAAGTATTCGGGGTTAAAGTTTCGCGGAAATAAATTCGCGATAATAAGTTCGCGATATTGTCTTCGCTATAAATGTTTCGTGGAAAAAAATTCGCGGAATTGGTTTCGCTATATTACCTTCGCTATAAAATTTCTTCGCGATAAACGACATTCGCGATAAAAGTTTTGCTGAATGGACCTGATAAGTATGGAAAAGCCATTTTAAGGGAATCGATAGGCTAGGTAAAAGCAGGCGAAGTTTCCCAAAATGGAGGGTAGAGGGCAAAGCTCCCATAAAAACGAGGCCACTGAAATAATAATTTGCCCACGAGGCCGTAGCATAGCCAGTCCGACCGTGATGAATATGATTTTTGATGGATAATGTTCCATTTCATCATAACCATACAATTAGAGAATGGATAGAAACGAGAGATACAATAAAATATTTATGACCATTCAGCCTTTATCTCAACTAAATTAATCGATGCTTACTCAAAATGGATCGAGATCGATAGAATTAAAGATACAAGTAAGAATTTGATAAAGAGATTAGAAAAATGTGGTAACCGACAATGGTCCACTTTGATAAATGGTGTAAAAACAAAAATATACCGTATCATACGAGAAGTAATGATTTAGTAGAAAGATGCATTCAGATCAAAAATCGTTATTTCACAAATAAAGAACAAACAATATTGGAGAAAAATACTTAAATGAAGTGCTATTTACGTATAGAAATTCAGAACACTCAACGGGGCGAATACTAGCAAAACTATTTATGGGAAGGAGACTAAATACATTATTGGACTGGGTCAAACCTTCTATTATTAAAAAATTAGAAACTTCTTTAGTGAAACCTAACCAGTTAGACAAAGGAATACATAGACATTTTGGAGAAAACTAATAAATTTGGATAAAAAACCTAATTGAAAAAGGATGGCATGAAGGAAATATAATAAATCAACAACCTAAATTCTCTTATAATGTAGAAGAAAAAGAAAACTACGAACAAGGAAAGAACTAGTTGAACCCAAGTCAAGAAATTCAAAACCGATATTAAACGAGGGAACGAATAGTCAAGAAATTCAAAACCGATATTAAACGAGGGAACGAATACAAACAAAAAGATTAATAGACAAATTTGAACTTCGTGGGAAATAAGATATGTTATATTTCATATATATTGAAAGGTTATTTTATTCAACGTTATTTGAATAATATATTTATCACACAATAATATAGCGTTTTTATATTTAATATTATATAAAAAGTCAGATAAATTGAATAATTATAGATCTATATGTACAAGAATTGAGAATAAAAAACCATTGCCCATATATTATGAGGTTTCTTCAAGTAATTTCATAATACAATTAGCGGATCAATAAAAAGAAGAGGACATATATAAATATTTACCCTCATATAGCCCTTATCGTAATCATATTGAAAATGTATTTTTTCAAGGGAAGACTTTGTCAGAAACCAAATCCTAATCACGAAGAGGAATTTATTCGTTTTATTGAACATGTAGAGAGGAATATCTTAGGAGAATACAAGCAATTATTTTGAAAATATGGAGACCTATATTCCAAAATTTAGAAGAGTATTAATGATTAATATAAATTTTTGTTTCTTACTATATATATATATATACATCGTAATTGTAATGAATAATTTGATATGCAAAATATGTTAATTTGAAAAAATTATATTGCTAAAGTGAATAAAAATTAAGTAAAATTTAAAAAATAAATATATAAGGAGAGAAAAATCATAAAAAATTAAAAAGTTGTTAAAATGAAAAAGGAAACAAAATTGTTAAAAATAACATTAAAAAGGAGAAGTAAAAAAATAACGGAAAATAAAGAATTATTTTTAAAATGACAAAAAATAATTTTCAAAAAGCGAAGAAAAATAGATTGAGAAAATGTAAGAAAAATAAAGATTACAAATGCCTTAAAGAGATTGCAAAAAGTTAGAAATAAAATAAGAAGAAAATATAAAAAAGCTAAAAATTTAAGAAAAATTGAAAAGAAAAAAAAAAAAAGTAAAAATATTTTAAAAAATAACCATTTTCTTTTTTTGAATAGGAATTTTCCTTTTTTGATTGCTTTCCTTTTCATTTGGGACTTTCCTTTTTTTTGACACTTTTCTTTTTTGATCAGACTTTTTCTTGAGCCTTTTTTACTTTTCGATTGACACTTTTCCTTTTTTGATAAGACATTTTCCTATTTTGATCGAATCTCTTTTATGATTGACCCTTTTCCTTTTATGATCGGACCATTTCCTATTGTGATTGATAATTTTCCTTTTTTGATTGGGACTTTTTCTTTTTTGAATCGAAACACCTATATATAAATTTCAACGTTTTCTTAAAAATTAAAATTTTTTATATTAATTAATCTAGGCCCAATTCTAGGTCTATTTGAAAGGGTTGAAGGGGGGGGGGGGTTCAACAATTTTTTTAAAATTATTCTTATTGCATATTAAACTGATTTAAAACAGGTATCTCCAAATAAGCCAACATCTAATGGCGTTAAAAAGCCTGATTCGGGTTGATTTTAAAAAATGGCCGGATCAAAATTATTACCAAAGGAATATTATGTAAGTCTGGAGATTTTGCTCATAGGTGGTAGAAAGGTTTGGACATCTATTTGCCAACCCGAGGTTTACATAATATTATTTTAGATAAAATCTATATGGGTTAATTGGGGTATTTTGGTAAAAAAAACTGTTACTAAGAATGAAAGAAGATTTTCTTGAAAAAGATTTTCTTTAAAGTTTTATAAATACGTATAGGTGGAATAATTAATTGAAGCTGGTATAGTTTTTCGCTTTCATTGTGAGATCTATAACTTAAAGAATGGTGAATCAAATCTAAACCAAAACGGGTTTAACAACTGAAAGAAAATTCTTTTATGCAGGGGCCTTGAGAAACATTATAATTGCAGAACACATGTGATGTGAGTGACGATAAAATTTGAATATTAAAGTCGAAAAAAAGGATAAATAAATATAGATTTAAAATTGTTAATAACACGAATTAAATTATTTACAAAATTAATTTGAATAGAAATGAAGGATAATTGAATTTTTTAAGGTATTATAAAAGGAAAGAAAATTTTTGTGCTTGATATATATAATTCAATATTTTTAGTTGTGATAAATTTTATTGCTAATTAATAAATAAATTAAATTAATCCAGTGTAATTACAGTTATACGGCTTTACAATTTTGTCTTTTAAAACAACATGGAAGGAGAGGATAATAAGACTAAAAGATTTCCCCAATTGTTTTATATAAACTAATTAAAAAAATTAAATAAAATTTTCAAAAATTTTATTGGAATTGAAATGGAGATTAATTATTTGCTAAAACTTTAAAAAAATTTAAAGATTGTGTTGCATCAGATTTTGTCAAATTTCTATACTCATACAAAAATCCATTTCCAAATGTTTTTTAAATATTCCTTATGAGTTTAGATCTTCCACATCGAGTTGTGAGTAAACTTTACATCATTAAAGAGAATTATTAAATCTGATAAAAGTTCGAGTAGTGATATAAGATAGGACAACTTGGTTTTATTAGGACTTAGTGAAAACATAACTGATTAAGTTTGCAAATATTTTAAGATATTTAAAAATACATCTTAACCAAAATTATATTTTTAATTTATTTTTGTTAGTTTTACACTGCTCAATCATTGACAAAACCAATAATAATATAGTTATAAATATTTCCTAAATTACATATTTAATGGTGATTCTGAATATATATATATATATTTAAAGTGTTTTATTAAATAAGTAAAATAAGTAAAGTAAGTAAAAGTATCTTTAATACAAAATATCACGTATATATATATAATGAATTCAATCCTTCAGGTTATGTAATTTACAAACGAAAAGTTAATATTATATTCAATTTAAATTCAATTTACAATTACATTTATATTACAGTTCTCCCCACTATAAATTGAATTCATCGTGATAACGTAGTGGGGGTTTCGAAACTCTTTTTTCAAGAGTTGTATTCTCATGTTCTGCCTTTTCCACTTCTTCGGTCAACGTAACGGGTATTTCCTTCTCTTGTGTATGTGCATCCCTCAATTGATCTGCATGCTTGTTTTTAACGATCCCCTCTGATTTCACATCGTACAATATTGCGCTTTTTCGTTGTAACACTTTTCCTTCATGCCACCCTGCTGTCCTTTTGTTTGCTATCCAAACTTTTTGCTGCTCTTCAAACTCCCGAGGTTCAACACTTCTATCTTTGTAGTACTTTTGTTTCCATAGAGCGTTTTCCGTCCTTTCTCTCGTTGATAATTTCCACTGATCTAATGTCGTCCTAAGCGACCTTCCAAACATCATCTCGGAAGGGGATTCACCAGTAGTTGCATTGGGAGTATTACGGTGAGTAATTAAAACATTCGCTAAATTTAACTGGTCCGGAGTCGCACATCTCCTTCCAGCATAGAAACGCGTCTTTATCGTCCGTATATATCGTTCAGCCAAACCATTCGATTTGGGGCTATAAGGGGCCGATCTAAAATGTTTTATATTGTTTTTAAAAAGAAACGTTTTGAATTCAGATCCAGTAAACTGAGTACCGTTATCTGAGACAATGTAGCGAGGTAACCCAAATCTAGCGAAATAATTACGCAATTATTTATTACACTCGCCGAATTAATATGTGTTAAAATTGCAACTTCAACCCATTTGGTAAAAGCGTCTACGCAAATTAACCAATACTTTCCAGATACGGGGCCTGTCAAATCAATGTGTAATCGTTCCCAAGGTCGGGTAGGAATGTTCCAATTGTATAATGGCACTTCTTTAGCTCTCGGCCTTCCTTCTTGACAACTCTTACAATATTTAACAAAGTCTTCAACATCAGTATCGAGATTTGTCCAAAACACGTAATATCTACACAATGATTTCATCCCCACTATCCCAGGATGTCCTCGATGAATCACATATAATACCTCCTTTTTTAAAATACCTGGAATAATAATTCTATCATTATAAAATAATAATCCTTCTTCGAACGAAATATTATCTTATCGAAATATATTTTTTTACAATCTCCGAATAATTATTTATATTATCAATATACCAATGATTTTTTATTAATTTAATAATCTCTTTTAGGTTTATATCATTGCTCGTTTCACTTACGACTTTACTGCGTGTGAAAGATAAATCCTCTATTAAATTAATTTTTAATCCTCTGATTTCTTCTTCGAATTTTTTTGTAACTTCATTGGTTTTTGCTTTATCTACCCACAAACGGGACAGAGCTTCGGCACATTTATTTTAATTACCTGGTCTATATATTATCTCATAATAATATTTTAATAGTTTCGTCGCCCACCGTATTAAACGGTTATTTGTTATTTTGTTAAGATCTCTTTTATCACCTAAAATATATTGTAATGGTTTATGATCAGTAACCAAGATAAAATGTCTTCCAAAAATATATTGATGAAACTTCTCGATAGCGAACATGATCGCCGAAGCCTCCCGATCAATTGTGGAATAATTCTTTTCAGCCGTCGAAAGTGTCTCTCCTGGCCAGTAAGAAATCGGTGTGCAATAACAGCTCCTAGACCATCTTCGGAAGCGTCACAAGAAATCACGACAGGAATATCGGTTGAATAAGGAATTATTGTATCTTCTTTTGACAATATATTTTTAACTTTAGTAAATATTTCATTTTCTTTAGCTGACCAAAACCAACCAACATTTTTACTCGCTAGTCGGTGTAAAGGCGCACAAATAAAATGCAAATTTTTAATAGATGCCTCATGATAATTCACTATTCCAAGAAATGAACGTAGTTCTTTAACATTGGAAGGTGTTTTAAAATTTTTTATAGCGCTAATCTTATCTTCTGTAGGGTGAATTCCGAAACTGTCAATAACATGACCTAAATAAGTGACTGACTTTTCTCCGATTTTAATTTTATCGGTCGTCGTGGTCAGTCCAGCCTTCTCAAATCTTCTTAATACTTCTTCCAAATTAACTATGTGATCGGAATTATTCTCACCTGCAATAATTATGTCGTCTAAAAATACACTAACCATAGGAATTCCCTTTAATAGGTTTTTCATAAAGCGTTGGAATATTATCGGAGCGCTAGTCAAACCAAATGGAATTCTTTGGTATCGGTAATAACCGACATGTGTCGAAATTACTAAAAGGTCCCTATACTCTGGACTAACTCCGAATTGTAAAAATGCATCTCTTAAATCTATTGTTGAAAATATTTTACCACCCGCGATTTTATTTGTTAGGTCGACGAAAGTTGGTAGTAAATCGTTATCGATCGCTAGATATTTGTTGATTGTTAAACGAAAATCTCCGCATATCCGTACGGCACCGGATTTCTTTAAGATATTAACCGTTGGCGTAGCCCTAGTGATTGGAGTTATTGTTGGATCCACCTTCTCGATAACGCCTTCGTCTAAAAGTCTGTCCAACTCAGCTTCAATGGTTCGACGCAACAGAAAAGGAACTCTTCTTGCTGGTAATGCAATCGGTAACGTGTTCATTTCTATTCGGATGACTGCCTTTTGCAGTTTGATTTCACCTAATTTTTTTTTAAAAACTTGAGGGAATTTTGAAACAATCGTATTTAAAGAGGGAAATATTCATATTCATATTTATTTTATCAATACTAACTTCTTCCGGTAGTTTTATATCAAATTCTCTAATGAAAGGCATCCCAAAAATAAGGGAATTCTCCCCTTTAACTACCCAAATAAGTAAAAATTTCGAAATATTTTTTACTTTGACTTCTACGGTACATTTACCTAGTACTTCGATTTGGATATGATTATATCCCACTAATTTATAAGCCGGTGATAGTTGTGGTCTGCCAATACGATTCCAGGTGACCTCATCAATCACACTACACGCGGCGCCGGTATCAAACTCCATAGCTAGCTGCAACCCATTTATCTTCGCATCGATGGTTGCTTTATTTGAAAATGACAGAGGTGTCCGTGGCAGAATCATTTGTATGGCATGGGTTCTACAATCTTTCGCTATGTGGTTTGCCTTACCGCAACGAAATCATATCACTTTCTTTTGAATAGAGTTAGGTTTGATACTAGGTCTATAATTATTATTAGGAATATAATTGTTACTAAAGTGTTTATTATTATTGAATCTATTGACGTTTGTATAATTATTATTTCTAAAATAATAATTTTTCGAACCCTGTGTTGGCTTATTTTTAATTATTTTATTAATTTCAGTCTGGGTTTCATTTTCCAACGAAGACAGCGCGATCGCTAAACGCATGGTCTCTTCAAAAGTAATATTGCCTTCGATATACTTTGACCGAAGTTCTTTGTCCAACTCAGGTAAGCCTACTCCTAGGATAAATATATCTCTTAAAAGTTCATCAAAAGGCGGTTTAAAATTACAAAGAGAACAGACAGTTTTAACCATAATTGAAAAGTCAATAATCGTCACACTGCATCTTTTTAACGTAAAAAAATTTTTCTTATTACGAAAATGCTCGAACTATCCTTGAACACTAAATTTAAGCTTTTTATTAAAGTATCATAATTTATCATCTCTAAATTTATTGGAAAGTGAAAGTTCTTAATTTTGATAAGATTGTCTGTTCCGATATAGGCTAAAAGCAGGTCTTTTTTTGTATTTAAATCTATAATATTTTTTACTTTATAAATTAACTCCAAGTTAAATAAGTAGTCCTGAAAATTTACTTTTTCTTTGACGAATTCTGGAATATGGAATTTAATAGGAACTACTTCCATTGAGTCTTTAACTTTAATAGGAACTACTTACATTGAATCTTTAACTTTAATAGGAGCTACTTCCATTGAGTCTTTTACTTTAAATTTAATAAATCAAATAAATCTTCTCTAAAAATCGTCACCAATAAAATGTTTTATTAAATAAGTAAAATAAGTAAAGTAAGTAAAAGTATCTTTAATACAAAATATCACTTATATATATATATAATGAATTCAATCCTTCAGGTTATGTAATTTACAAACGAAAAGTTAATATTATATTCAATTTAAATTCAATTTACAATTACATTTATATTTCAATATACTTATTAATTAATTATATTTACTCAAATACTAGAAGTTTTTATCAATAAAATTATTTTTTTTACATTTATTCATTTTGGGTAAAATATTTTTTACCATTATATTTGATGACTGAAATTTTTTTTAGTTTTGACATATATTTTTTTTAAACATTTTCAATGCCTTTCCGATCAAAGTTCTTCTTCCTTTAATCTCTCGCCGTCAAAATTATTACATTTACCAAACCAAGGTCCTTCCTCCGTTCACCATGGTCCATCTTCTTCGAACTTCTGGCCCCTGCAATTAATTCTCACACAAGATAATATTACTCATGATACTACATTTTCATCTACACATTTTTCCCTCTCTACCTTATTCCCAAATACAAATAGAATCTTAGATCCTATTAAGAGTAAAATAATAAGTATAATAAAGAAACTAAAAAATCACAAGGCGTGTGGACAAGATAATATTCGTAGCGAATATTTAAAAACTGACCCTATATTATCCACCGAAATTCTTTTCCCAATCATAACGAGAGTATGGAAGGAAAGGACTTGCAATAGTGATTGGCTAACGGCTGTCCTAATTAATTTCCCAAATACTAAGCATCCTAAAGCTCTAGAGGATTGGAGAGGGATTTTACTGAACTCTATAATCTATAAGATTTTCACTAGCATTATCCTAAATCTTCTCAAACCTTTTGTGGAACGAGATTATGGGGATTCAATAGTTTCATTTAGGAAGGGACATAATGCTCTTGAAGCTATTCTCAATCTAAAAATACAAATAGAGAAATCTATTATACAGAAAAGGCAATTAATAATTATAGCTCTTGATTTTAGGAAAGCTTTTGATTCTATTATCCACGACAGTTTATGGAAAGCTTTAGAAGAAGTTAATACGCCAACTTTCGATCCAAATTATCCATGCAGGTCATAAATCATCAAAAATTCCAGTTAAGATAGGTCTGAAACAGGGATGTGTCCTTTCTCCTCTTCTTTTTAATTTTATTACAAATTATATCATAAAGAGTGACTAAACAATGCTTGGTTCAGATACCTATAGCGAAATTTAATATTCTGGCATTTGCTGATGATCTTTGCATTATGGGAGATTCTGTATCACACCTTCAATTGCTAGTGGATATGGTTATCCAAGCTGCTGGTTTTTTTGGTTTAAAAATAAATGTTGATAAAACTAAGTTGATGATATCATTATACTCCCCTTCAAATATGAATATAAAGATACAAGGGAGAAAAATAGTAGAAGTTCAACAATTAAAATATCTAGGAGTGATACTGGATAGAAAAGGAAATACTAAACTAGACTTAATAGCCAAATTAAATAAAGGAAGAATGAAATATAGATCTTTAATAAAAATATGGAGTTCTAATCAAATATCAATTCCTTTAAAGATTCGATTATTTAAAAATATTCCCCTCTCTATTTTATGGTATAGAAACCTGGAAAGATACTAAACAAGAAAGTAAAAAGATGCAAACTTTCGTTAACAAATGTCTTAGGTATATAACCAAAACATTCTATCCTTATAATACTATGAACTATAATCTTTGGTCCAGATGCGACACCTTCCCTATATATAGACTGGGCGAATATAGAAAAATCGAAGTATTAGGGCATATTCTCAGACAAGCCCCAAACAACCTAGTTTATCAAGCTCTTTTTATTACCCCTTTGGATGAGTCATCGCATAGTTGGTTTGGAAGATTAAATCGATCATTATCGGAAATAGGTTTATCTTGGGAATTCATACAACGTGCTTCTTCTGATAGGAAAACTTACAAAATTGTACTAAGACTTATCTATGAACACTTGACGAATAACTGCTGAGAATATAACTGAAAAGCTATTGTGTAGAAAGGAAGTGTAGAAGAAGTCATTTATTCTAAATAAACAAGTCAAGAAGAGTATGTTAATTTTATTATATTATTTAAAAATACAATTTCATATATTGTTTTGATCTATATCTAAGTGTAGAATTAAATTTGATTAGGGTTATAGTAAATGAAGGCGCATTAAAGTATTTCAAGTTATAAGAAAATTATAAATAGGTTAACCATTACACTATGAGAATCAAGGTACAAATAGGTTAAATAGGTATATTTAACTAAATAATTATAAAAACCAAAATATAATTTTTATATCTTCTAACTAATTAATTGGTAACAAATCATAAATTAACTAAATGAAATAAAATAATCCTATTAAATAAGATCCTTGCTCAAGGATCAACAATAAAAATAATTTTTATAATAATAATAAAACTAATAATTTGTATTGGATGATATACGTTTTCTCAAAATTACTCATAACTATTCCTTATGCTAATATTATTATTGGATTGGGTGAGTTCCACACCTTTAATAATTATATCTTACAAGGTTTGTTGGTATCCTTGAGGATTAAAATCGGCATAATTATTATGGAGGATAGGGCCTCTATAGTAAGTAACGTTCGCTCATTTGGGCAGGTCCATAACCAACGTTTAAGATAAGATAAGATAAGATAAGATAAGAAGAAATTATATATTGGTAGGGGTGCCTTTGATCGTAAGACACTTCATCGTATTTTTCGTCCAACTCGTCCAATTCGTTCAAAATGGAGATTAATAGGTTTGAAATGGTAAAAATTAAATTTTTACCATAATCTTACGTTAAATGTTAATAATTCTTTTGGAATGGTAAAATTTAATATATATTATTCAAATATAGAATATTTAGCAGGTTTCAAATGGTAAAATTTATCTTAGCTCTTACACAATATCAAAAGAACAACCTAGGATATAATTTCTACAGCAAATTAAGAAGATTAATAGGTTTAAAATGGTAAAATTTAATATATATTATTATTCAAATATAGAATATTTAGCAGGTTTCAAATGGCAAAAATTTATCTTTTTATCTTAGCTCTTACACAATATCAAAAGAACAACCTAGGATACAATTTTTACAGCAAATTAAGAAGCTTATTTTATTATTCAAATTTATAATGTATATGACATATGTTAATTATATGTATAAATCGAATACAAAAATATAAACAACTAATATTTATTTAGCATGTATAAAACAAATAAAAATTATTTACAATGTATAAAACAAATATAAATTAAATATTATCAAATACATTTGAATTGTATACTAATTTAATATAAGCTGATGATTTATCAGCAAACTCCAATTTATTAATAATATGATTATTATATTGTGTAGTCAGCTTTTCCAAATTTCTTTCTTTTAGGATATATTTGGAATTTGTTTTTTTAGAGTCATTCCTATGAGGTAATATAATGCCTAATAATTAAATGATTATAAAATTTGATAACTTGATATGGCATTAAGAGGTTGCATGTTAGGTGTTGAGATTGAGCAAATATATTACCTAAAAGTAATGAATATAAAAAGATAATAATTGATGATACAGTCAAAACCGTTTAATTGCGAAAACTTGGAACCGAAATATTTAAAAATTTGGCAATTATCCGATTTTTCGCAAATATACGATTAAAATTCAACAATTTATTTATTAAAAATCAGTTTGTGTTTTTTATAAAGATATTTATCATCTATATATATTTTAATCATATAAGCCATCAAACTTTGCAATAAATACAATTTTTAATTAATGTAACCAACTATATATTTTAATTTGAATAAGTTATGTAACGAATAAAAAAACTAAATTTTAAAAATTTATCTTATTTGTTGAAACATATGATCATAGCTTTTTTTTTCTTCCCACCAATAATCCTATATTTTTATCGTCAATTCATCAAGTTATTATTTTATAAAAAGTATTCAATTAATTTAGATCAATCAAATAATATTAAAATATCTGAAGCACTTGAAAGTAATGTGATATATTTTGATATATATATTTATATTTTCTCTAGATCTAGACATGATTATAGACAGAAAGGAACAAAGAAAACAAGACTTAATTATAAAAAGATTGTAATTATTTATGTATTAGCATTATAGTTGTTGATAAATTATTTTTTATTGAATAAAATTATAATTAAATTTGTTTACTTGATTTTATCTCATTTTTTATTTAAGATATGTAAGAATTAAAGCAAAAAAAAGCTTTTGTGAAAGATAATAACATTTTTTCCTTTACAATACCCAAATATTTATTTCCATTAATTTTAACTACTTTTGTCATTTTACCTTCATTAAATTTACTGAAATATAATTTTACACAAATATATTATCACTTTTTAAATTCTAATTTATTATTAAAGCCAAATTTTAAAATATTTTGCCTAAAAAACTGGAAACAATAAGATTAATATAAAAGAATTTAAGTTTATTAAGTGTTTTGTTTTCATTCACATGATATTTGATTTAAAATCCTATGCCTATTCAAATCTTATAAATTCTAATATTATAAATGTAAATGTATTAACAGACCATGCTGGAATGAAAGTTTATTAATGCTTTATAACATAAGATTTTATTTGAACTAATTTTATTATACATGTATCACAATTATTATAAAGTAATATAAGATTTAATAAAAAATATTTTGTGATAAGAGTTTGGCTAGACTCTGGAGTAAATAATTCCTTTTCCACTATATTCTCTAGCTTTCTTAGTGAATCTTGATCCCTTAGATGTTCATGAGCATATTCAAGAAAAGTATAATAACCATTAAGAGCCTGATTTTTTGTAATTAAATGATCAGATATCTCTAGGTTCCCTTCGTCATTCTCGAAGCTTTCATAACCTTCTATAAAAAATAAGATTAATTAAAATTTTAAGTAATTAAACCTTCCAACTCTAATCTTATCTGATTACAAATATCCTGATCATCTAAAATTCCATGGCAGCTAGCATCATCATTGTGTAACACATATTCTTCAAATATGGGATCAAATTCATCTTCTTCGTTGTCAGTTAATGCTATATCATCCTCCGATTCCTAATCAAATGCCATAGACTTATCAAAAAATTTATAAAACACTTTATGATTGTGGTACTTGTCACCTCACCCCATGCAAATTTTATAAGATAGAGGCTATCATAAAGTGTAAATCTTTTATAAAAAGAAATGGTGTCATTTCCTTCCATCAATGTTATCATTTTTCTCATGATACCCTTTCTATAATGACATTTAAAGGATCTAATTGCACCCATGTCCAAAGGTTGAATTAATGATGTTGTATTTGCTGGTAAAAAAATTAATTTTATATTGTTAAATGTTAATTTTGTTTTGTGACAAGATGCATTGTCACAAAACAATAAAATTTTCTTCTTTAATGAGGAATCCCATTCTTTAAGAATATCTTCAAAAGTTGAGGTTGTCATCGAGCTGCTTTTATTGGAGTAGTATTTAACTGGTAATTTTTTATTTTTAAAGCACCTAGGGTTTTTAAATTTCCCTACAACATATAAATTTTTATCAGATCCATCCCCATTTATGATAAATAGAACTGTGACCTTTTCCTTGTCTGGTTTGAAGCCCAGTGGTTGAGTTCCACTAAATTCCATTGTGCCCTTTGGTAATGCTCGGTAGTATAGTCCTGTCTCATCACAATTGTAAATATTACTCCTTTGATAATCTTTAATCAGAGATGGGAGTGTATTTCTGCTCCATTCATTTGCATTAATAATATCTGCACTCCCCTTTTCATTGCAAACATTATGAAAATTTATATTCTGTCTTTTCCTAAATCTCTGCAACCAGCTGCTAGGAGGAATGCCTATAATTTATATATATATATTATAAAAACTTATAATTACCTTCATTGAATGTTTGGCTAAAAAACATAGCTTTTTCTAACATCACTGGCCCATTTAGACAGCAATTTTTACTTAGCATTTGTGTAAACCAAACCAATAAAGCTGCTTCTGTCTTTGGGTAACAACTCATTCTAACTCTTTTAGTTGTAAGAGGTTTATTCCTTAGAAATTGTGAGCATAGATTTTCTTTATTCGCTATTAAACGGTAGATTGTCGAGACGTGGCATTTGTAATTTGATGCTAATTGTGTTTTTGATGTAGTGTTTAATTTATCAATTATTTCTTTTTTATGCTTCAGGGTTAATGTTTGGAATGATTTTTTTACCATTTTTATATTAATTTCTGGCGTGGTAATGAATGAATGAATGAATGGAAAAAGGTTAAATAAAAAAAATGATGAATAATTTTTTTCGATAAATTTTTTTTATTTTTTCACTTATCCGATTAAATTAACGTTATTGTTATATAAATGGGACCTGAAAAATTTTGCAATTATCCGATATTTCGCAATTAACCGATTCGCAATTATAAATGTAATTTAACATTATACCATAGTAATTATTATCAAAATCGCGGGGTTTTTTCGCATTTAAAAGTTTTTGCACTTAAGCGATATGCAATTAAACGGTTTTGACTGTACTAGTTAAAGTTGGTTGAGAGTTTGTGACAAAGAACTGAGACTGAGTAAACATATTGCCTAAAAAAAATTGATTATAGAAATTTTATTTTGTGAAACTTGATATGGTATTAGCAGACTGCATGTTGGGCATTGCTAGAATTTGAGATTGAGTAAGCTGATAGTCTAAAACTATATTGATTTTAAAAATCTAATATTTTATGAAACTTGATAATGAAGGTTGTATAATTTGTTGAGATAATTGGAATTGAGTTATTGGTTGACTATCAGACATAAGTAGAAGGTTATTGACTAAATAATAGGTGTTATAGTGAATTATCTATAAAAAAAACTTACCAATAGGGGATTTACATTGTTCTAAGGTATGATCCTGAGTTTCTGTGAACTTACTGATTGAAAAATACCCCGTCCAGAACAACTTTTTCTTCTACATCAGTAATATGATTTGGAATTAATTACTCTATGCAATATATACTCCAAATCATTAAAACATAGAATATCATGTCCTCTTTTGGATTTTTTATTAGTAATTTTGTTTTCTAAAATTACATTACTAAATTGATTATATCTAGATTGTTAACATTGAATTTTATTGGGATTAATTCTTTTCTCAAGAAGAATTGTGATACTGTTTGATACCGTTTTAATTTCCATTACAATGATTATAAATAAAAATATTTTTAAACTATTACTTTTCCCGCACTTTAATGAACCAATCACAGAATTGTACGAAACTTTACGATGAAGTGTCCATACGATCATAGGCACGGAAATCTATATATTTTGGTACAATTCGGATTAAAATATTAACCGATAATGAATACCTCCACAATTATTTTCAAGACTTTATTACCTAAATTTTCTGTATTTCCATTAATTAATCTAAGTATTTCGAGATACAGTTCTTCCCTCCCATTTAATACAATGATGATGTTTGTGCCTCAGCAAGAGGCATGGATAATTGAAAGAATGGGCAAATTTAATCGGATATTACAACCAGTAATATTTATATTTTAATTAATTTTTAGTTTGAAGATATCCTAGGGTCTTAATTTTCTTTTACCTTTTATTGAAAGAGTCAGATATGTACAAAATTTAAAGGAAATACCTATTGAAATTCCACAACAGGGTGCTATTACAGCTGGTTATATATATTAATATAAAATATAATATCTTTATTACAGATAATGTTGGATTAACTTTAGATGGTGTTCTTTATCTTAAGATATTTGACCCTTACAAAGTTTGATATTATTTTAAATAATTAGATTTTGATATCTAGGCAAGTTATGGAGTTGAAGATCCAGAATTTGCTATATCTCAATTAGCTCAAACTAATATGAGATCAGAAATTGGTAAGATATCATTGGATTCTGTTTTTAAAGAGAGGGAATCTTTGAATATAATGATTGTTGGTAAATAACTAATTCATTTTATAAAAATGATTTTTTATGAAATAGCTTCAATAAATAAAGCATCTGAAGCTTGGGGAATCAGTTGTTTAAGATATGAAATAAGTATGTAATTAAAATAATTGTTGCATCTTGTAAAATTATTATATATGTATTATAAATGTTGCAAATTCAAAATACGAGTATACTTGTTAAACATATTTTTTTACCCTCCCCTATGACCCCTCACCCTTTTTCTTTAGCCATGCCACAGGTTTTCTTAATTAGCATCATACAACAGTTTTAATCTATGATTATGTTTTATTAATAGGACAATGGATTACAATTTTGCAAGATACATCAATATTTGTTAATGTTTATATAAATATAAGAGGGCTGAAAATGGTCCGAATAGGCAAACTTTAAACCTGGCCTGGGCTTAAATGCAGCCTTTGAACTTGCTAGATGTTTAAAAGAATAAAGATAGCAGGATGATAGCCAGGAATTTTTAACTGGAGGGCCATCTGTTTATTCTGGGGGTGAGGGGGGCAATATTTTTTAAAATAATTAGCTAGGTACTCATAAAATTTTAGCTATTTTTATCATAGACCTGCAGAGGCAGCATTTGCACAGCCTAGCCTGGATTTATTTTCCGCTGTCTGGGTATGATTTTTATAGCTAATAATGTGATTTTAAATTTTCTGCCTAGCATGGGAATTTTTTTAAAAAAAATTTCATGGCATGGCCCGAGTATATTAAAAAAAATTAAAATACGACATGACCTGGCAGCTCTCTGATTTTTTATTAAAAATTTGTAAATGTAAATATGAATTATAAAATAATACTAAGAAATGAATAAACAAAATATTTTATTATAAATTTTAACGTAAATGAATTAAAAGCTAAATTTTGTTGTTGCTCCATAGAACTTTTTAGTATGAGTGAGGCAGCCGTATATATCCCAATGGTGAAGGCTGACAATTCCTTAAATTCAAAATATTTTTTTATATATAATATTTATGATATTTTTAAAATTATAAACTTTAACCTCTACAGCTAATAATCCTTTTATTATTTTCATTTTGTGATTTAACACTTTCATTTAAGTTTAATAATGTTTATCTGATATAAAATAACCAGGGTCAAGGGGGGACAATGAAACCTCAGCAGTTATTCCACTTTGTTTTTTATTTAGCCACTACCCAATTTATAAAAAGTGTAATGAGGATTTTATATATTTTGACTTCAGAATAGGCAGAACAAAATGATGCTTGTTTATGCGCCCTCCTACAAATAAAACGATTATCCAAAATAATTCCAAATATCCCATTCTAGCTCAATCTTGCTGAATTTAGGAACTGATGTTATCATTTTTAATGTACAAAATACATTTCTAAAATTTGAAAAAAAATTAATATGTGTTAAAATTAGCTATTAAATTAAATCTGGCTAGAAAGTTTGTACCTAATTTTAAACTAGGATGGGGCATAGCATAGCGATATTAATTTATTAAGCTTGTGCATGCTGAAACACTTTTTAAGAAAGTTTTGATGGCCCGCCGAACGGTCTATTATTTTGAATCCTTTTTTTAATACTGGAAATTATTTTAAAATTTAAAAAAAGAAAAGATTTATATTTTGATTTAAATTTCAAATTAAAAAAAAAATTTCTAATATGAAATTAAAGAAAAATTAAAATTTTTTTTTATATTTTTGAAGTGGGGTTTATTAAGTTATGAATAATTTTGATGTTTATAATGAAATATGTTGACGATAAAAATAAAACCCCTTTAGATAAAAATATTTTCTTTGCAAAAATAAAATAAAATTTACTATTATATAAATAAATTGTTGAGAAAATCACTTTTGCTTAATTTCACAGCCTTCTTACTCACATACGATAATACACAATGTTGTGATGAATTAATGAAACATATTGACGATTAAATTAAAAACCATCCATATAAAATTATTTTCTTTGCAAAAATAATAAAAATATAGACAAAGTATTATTGAAAATTCTTTTATTACTCCTTTTGTTATTTTAATTATTTTTGCTAAGAAAATAATTTATGAATTTTAATTTAATTGTCAATATGTTTCATTAAATCATCACAACACTGTATATAAGAGGAAATCCGGTCTATATCTTTGAACGACTAATTTAATAGATAATTACAACACTTCACTAGATTATTACAGTGTTGTGATGATTTAATGAAACATATTGACGATTAAATTCAAACCCATTCATATAAAATTATAATATTTGCAAAAATAACAAAATGAATAATAAAAGAAATTTCAATAATGCTCTGTCTATATTTTAATTATTTTACAAATATAATAATTTTATATGAATGGGTTTGAATTTAATCGTCAATATATTTCATTAAATCATCACAACACTGTATATAATATTATGTTTTAAGTATGTGTTTGATTTGATTTTTATGTTCTGTTTCAGTTTTAATATGATTATTATATTTATATAATTATAATACGAATGAAGCGATGATGATGTTATTATTAATATTTTTTGATATTATGATACGAGTTTTTAACTTTAATAAAATCTCTTCCGAAATTTTTAAAAAAGGAAATAAAATGATTTTCATCAAATTTATAATTATAACTGTATCCAACGAGAGTGTTGCATATTGTATAATACATTTGAGATCTGCAAAATTAGGCCCGGCCTGAACGGGCTTCGGGCCAGGCCTATTTTTAAAAAAATCGGGTTCGGTCTGGGTCGGGCCTAATATTTTTAAAAGAAATTCCGGCCAATTAGGGATGGGCCTTAGAAATTTTTTTTTAAATATAACTAAATTTATCAATTTTATGTTGAATTTTATATGTAAAATAAAAATATTTGATTTTATTTATAGAAACTAGACGCCACGCTATATAACATATATCTTTTATTTTGAGTAATTATAAAAATTAATTTATATATTTAGATAAATTCTGCCCTTGCCGATAAATTTTTTTAAAAAAAAATACAGGTTCATGTCGGAAAACAATTTAAAAAAATATCGGCCGGCCGGGCTTGAAAAATTAAGCCTGATGCAGATTACTATAATAATTATGGTAATATATTTTCCTCTCGTTAACCAGCAATTAGTAAGTAATTACTATGTTTAGACCCGGGGTTCAGATGAAACACATTTGCATTTTATATATCCAGTAACAATTTAAATTTTTCTTTATTTCATATTAGAAATTATTTTCTTTTTTTTAAAAAATTTTAAATCAAAATATAAATCCTTTTTATTTCAGTTTTTAAAATAATTTTTGGTATAAAAAAAGGATCAAATCAACAGGCCGGTCGATGGGTCATGGAAACTTTCTTTAAACTTGTTTCAGCATGCCCTGGCTTAATAAATTAGTATCACTATGCCCCTTCATAGTTCAGAATGAGGTGCTAACTTTCTAGCCCCTGTTTAATTTCTAAAAATGCAACTTTTTCTCCTGCCTATTCTGAAGTCAAAATATATAAAATCAATACTTTTTATATAGTTTTAAATTCACATAATTATAGTTAATTTATTTTCAAAGTTTTTAAAGGTAAATGTGTTATTTTAATTATTTTTACAAATAAAATATTTTTAACTTAACAATGGGTTTTATTTTTAACTTAATCAACACAACATGTTTATTAAATCGTCACTACACGAAAAATAATAATTAATAAACAAAAATATAAAAAACGCATGATTGTTAATTAAGGACCCCGGGTCTGAACCCTGGGTTCGTTCTCAGAGCAGGCCTGAGCAAATAAATGGGTCGTAAATTTTACGACCAAGCAAATTAACACTACCCCTTATCTTAATTGCTTTGTTTTATCTATAATCAATATAAATATGAGATTTTAAAAATAACGGCCATACCATATTAGCTTATTTTTATAAATTGCAAAATTTAACAATTAAAAACTTTTTTCAGAGTTGTTAACGTTCCTTAAAAGTAGCTAGCTCCCGCTCCCACTCCTACCTTCTCAAATGTATGATTTTCATTTTTTTACGAAAAAATCATATTTTTTTTATCAAAAATGTTTTATTTATATTGAATGATATATCAATATATTTATAATCTTTTATTAGCTCTTAAAAGTAATAAATTTTCTAAATTTGAATCCAACAAATATCCACGTTTCTGCCCTAAAGCCTGTTTAAACAGGAGCACTATAGGGAAGCGGGGTATTGTATTTTATAAAAATATTTTTTAATTCATGGAATCCAAAAAAATCTTCCAAATCATTGTAGGGTTCCCATGAACTAGCAGCTATTTTTGCATCAGGAATTTGTTTTCTTAAAAAATTAATTAATTTGTATTTTAGTTCCATATTTTGTGCATTTTTATCCATTCCCAATTTAATTTAAATGCAGGTTCATCATTATAAACAATTGAAAATCTGCAATATAGTTATCTAAATAGATAATTTATTTTTTAAAATAAACCTTTTATTAATAGCGCTTATAAGTGACTCTACAAGAGGTTGACAAAACTCTAAATCTGCTAAGCATTTATTTTTAACTAAGTTTAGAAATGGTTGGCGTTAAGAAACCTATATCCATATGAAGTTCCCCTTCAAGGATTTTTAGAGCTTTTGCCAAAGGTTTTATTTTTTTCAATAAGATAACGATTATAATAATATTTACATGGCTATACTCTTTAATAAATTTACGTTCTTGAGAGTTATAACGTATAAGCCCATGGTTATCATATCACATAACTCATCAAGACCTTTTTGTTTTCACTTAATATTTTATCTAACAAAATCATTGATTCATAATACGAATTCCAACTATTGAAATTTGAGCATATCAGATACCTACCCAATTTTTTGATAATATTAACTGCCATATTAATTAGTAGAAATATTTTGTTCATTCCATAAAGATTGACACTTTTGGAAGGAACTTATATTTTAACTGATAACCAATATAAAACTCGGTTTAACATTTAATATTGCATAAATTTAAATAATATAAAATTTCAATTTTTATTAAATTTTAATTAATAAATAAATAGATTTATTAATTCAAAAAATAATTTAACACTAAATTTAAAAGAGCGAGAGCGGCGCTCCTCCACTCCAACCCTAAATGGAGCTATCTCCCGCTCCTGGATTTTTAAAAGGAGGGGGCTCCAGGTGTTTTTTAAAAAGTGAAACAACTCTATTTTTTTAAAAAAAAATCCCCTCTACATTTTTTTAATTTTTGAAAAATAAATCCATAATTAGTATAATTTTAGTCTAGGAGTTTGTGTCCAAAAATTTATTTTTTACTAAAATTACCACAATTTTTAACTGTAAATCCTGTTGGTGATTTATAGACTGTATGAGTGAACGACAGGTAAAGTTATAATAGTGTTAAAATGAAATTCTATAACCAATTGTCGATCAAATGGAGGTGGTAATATTTTTACAATGTAATATAATATTAGCCAAAAAATGTCATATTAATAAAATATGTGGATTAGCAGTCTTAGTTCGAACATCTAAAGACTGGTTTTAACCTTTTTATATACAAACTTACATTATATGTACAAACACTAACATTAAAAATAATGCCTAAAAAACTAATAAAAAAACAGGGATCCAAATCGAAACGAATATCGGTTCGGGTTCAGGTTCGGATAAAAATAACGGTTCAGGTTCGGTTTGTAAAAATTAAAATACCTGTTCGGTTCGAACCTCTAAAAACCGGTTTGAACACTTTTGTATTCAAACCTACATTCGAATTATGTATAAGGAAAATATTTTTTTATTTTATCATTAATTTAAAAAACATATATAAAAACTTCATTTTTATTAATTGCACATTATAAAATAATATTTGATTTATATAAAAATAAAAATATATATCAATGATTAATCTTAATATGAACAATATTTTCCTTTTTTTAACTTAAATTTTTTTTATTAAGCCGCACAATTAATATATTTTCAAAATTCGTCTCACTCAAATTACATCTATAAGGAGATAGCATAAATTTAATTATTGAAACATCTTCACTAACATGGGTAGCCGGCACTGCCAATATGATATCAGATTTGATGTGTCATTTATAATATTTTGGATTTAATTTTTCTCTATGCATTTAAGCTTAAAATATTTTAAAATGACAATATACTAAAATTTATAAAAATTATGACCGACACTTATCAATCAAATATGATTGACGATAATCTTTAAAATAATTCGAATATAATTGAAATCTAATAATAACTTACATATTATTTTATAAGCATAAAATTATGAGACTCGAACCGGTTCAGAGGCATTTTAGCGGTTCGGTTCAGGTTCGGCTGGAATTTTTTTAGAGGTTAGGTTCGGTTCAGGTTTAATAAAAAATACCGGTTTTTAACGGTTCGGTTCAGGTTCGGTTTGGATCCCTGAAAAAAAATATTTTTTTAAAAAATAAAAAAAATCATGCACAATAAATAAGCTAAATAAAATAAGTCATATATATAATATATTTTTAAAAAATAAATATAGTATAATAAACCACCCTTAATTCCTAAGAAAATATATACTAAAAAAATACCTAAAAATCTATCCTTAAAAATCATGCATAAAAAAAGGTAATCTAAAAAAAATAAATTATTTTATTAAAGAAATATATAGAGAAAACTCAGCTTAAAAATCATGCATTAAAAAGTTAAAAAAATAACCTAAATAAAATATAATAAAAAAATTAAAATTTAGTGTTGTTGTTAAATGTCTCGATATGAGCCGATTTTTAAAGACGGCTATAATAGATGTCCAAACCTTAGAGCCATCTACGATCAAAATCTTCAGGCTTGCGTAATATATTTGTTGATAAAATATTGAGTTAATCGTTTTTAAAAATCGACCCAAATTGAACCGTTTAAGAAAAGAAAAAGAGTGAAACTACCTGAAACAAATATATAATTTACATAACAGAGCAGAGTCAACTTAGAGTCGACTAATGCGACTCTTTAAGTCAAGTAGGAGTCGTTTTTTCGACTAGAGGCTCGAATCGCAGCTAAGTCGACTTGGCTTAACTATTTAACAACACTATTCACAGAGACCTGCAGGCCGCCCTTCGGCCGGACCGTATTTTAATTTTTTAAAATATACCCGGGGCGGGCCTGAAAATTTTTTTAAAAGAAAAATCCGTGCCGGGCCGTGCAAATGGTACCTCTGCAGGTCTCTGACTATTCTATATCATTTTTTCAATTTTTTGTAAAAATTTTTATTATGGCAAAAATTGGAGAAAATCCCAATGTTGCCAATTGTCATTTTCTTTTTAATAATCATATAAATATTAGCGTTGTTAAAACTTATTTTTGGAACTTAACTAGTTACAGTTATATTTCAAAAGGAACTAATTACATTATAAATATATAATTTATTTATATAAAAATATAATTACACTGAGAAAAAATCCGGTGAATAGAATATATTTACACGGAAATAAAATATCAGAATATTATATATATATCTGCACTGATTATTTTAATAAAAATTAGGAAATTTTATTAGCTTTTAATAATAACCAATTTTAAAAATTTCTGTCCAACGGGCGGGCTTGTTTCTCTTTAAAAATAAGCCTCCCTAGAGTGAGAAAACGTTCTACGGGAGCACTTGGTTGAGTAGAAAATTATATTTAATTACAAGTAATCATTTAATTTCTTTTTAATTAGTTCAGATGATGGCACAGTTTGTAAATTCCACACTGTTGGAATTTTCATATGGCAATGTTATATGCTTTCTTATAATTATATAAAAAGATCTTGCTGATATCTTATGCTGTTAGTAAGTATAATGTATGACAACATCATTCCCTGAGAAGGTAGTCAAAGTAATTTTAATTATTAAGTTAGTTTAATTTAATTGATAATAATTAAGTCAAACAAAAATCTTGTTACATGGACTTCTAACTAAAACTTAGTACAATTATTTAAGACATATTAATAGATTAAAATTTTGGCGCGTAAAAGGACTAATTTTCAAACTTGTATTTTAATAGGCCTAAGATCAGCATTAAGTATTGCCCTTGTTTCCTTCATATCATCAACCAAATCAGTAAAAAATATTACCGCGCAAATTATTGATAAAGATAATTTATTAGATGAAGCCATACGTTATGGGTTATGTCTTACCAAACACAGTCCCACCAGTTTCAACGAAACAAAAATATTGGGATCAAACATTGGTATCTCGTTCCTTCAACTTGAGCAACCAATATAAATACCTAAGAACACTTAATTTTAACAACTCCGGCCATGAATGGTTGGACTCATATCCCAGCATTTTAAATAACCAACTAATAGATAACCACTCATTTCGTTATGCAATCAATTTACGCCTGGGCGTACCTTTCCTAAACCAATATACTTGCATTAAATGCAATCAATCGGCTGACGCATATGGGAGACACGCTCCAGCCGACATGATAAAATAAATTCAATAATAGCTTCTTTTTTGAATTAAACCAATTTTCCTTGTATTTTAGAATCGACATCTTTTTTAGAAAAAACGTCCCGAAGGCAAAACAATCCTACCGTTTTTAATGGGAAAGCCTTTAATGTGGAATTTTACCTGCATTGATCCCATGGCCCCATCTAATAATTTGCACGTACCACTTAATAGAGCTGAATCTCTAAAAAATCAAAAATACTCGCACCTAATGTGTGACAACCAATTTGTTCCTATAGCAGCTACATCAACCTGCTCTTTGACAAGCGGCATTAAATCGCTTCAAAATAATATCCAAATCAATAAAAAAATCATAGCTTTCTCCATTTTATAAACTCAAGCAGAAAATAACTGTCTCTTTGATTAGATCTAACTATCAAATATTTAAAACATCCTGGTCCGACCTCGACACCTGTTTATTATCTTTTTATAAATATATAGTGTTGTGATGATTTAATGAAACATATTGACGATTAAATTAAAACTCATCCATATAAAATAATTTTCTTTGCAAAAATAATTAAAATAGGAGTAATAAAATTTTCAATAATGCTTTGTTTATATTTTAATTATTTTTGCAAAGAAAATAATTTTATATGGATGGGTTTTAATTTAATCGTCAATATGTTTCATTAAATCATCACAAAACTGTATATATTTTTTAAAAAAACTTGTACTTATATGTGACATATATGACATATTTTACTATATACTTTATATTATACCATCCATGTTATTAAATAATAATATTTTATCATATTTGTATATGAATTTTAATATAAATCAATAGAATGTAATAACATAATGATTTTGACAGATTAATGATAAAATACGAATAATTAATATTGTTTTGTATATTACATCAATGTGCTTTTTTAAAAAAATAAATTGATTAAAAAATGTTGCCAAAAGTACTCATTTAGCGCGAAAGGGTTAAACACCCCTCAATAATTTTAAAAAAAAATAATTGTTAATTTTACTATATTTGAAATTATCATAAAATAAAAGTGTTATTCATGAAGTTTAATACAATACTATCAGGGCATGGGAAGACTTTAATATGGCTAAAAATATATTTAAGGATAAATGTGGATAAAATTCTAGAATGTTTTATTATTAAAAGCTAATAATATTTTTTAATAATTTAATTATGTATTTTATGTATAAATAAAATAATTTGAATAAAAAATATTTGGTTTACTTGAAAATTTTTTAAGAATGTAACTGTGTCTAGATATAGTTTTATGCCAAGTATCTCTTAATACGTTTGAAATATCTTTTAACATTTAAGGGGATGTTAAACTACCTAATAGGGTTCAGGAGGCAATGCAGATGCAAGTTGAGGCGGAACGTAAAAAGAGAGCGGCTATATTGGAATCGGAAGGTTATATAATTAAAATCATTATTTTTAGCTTTCTAAATTTTTAATGGCATTAAAATCATGTATCATGCCTAATTATACAAATATTATATTGACACAATGATACAGGTATGAGAGAGTCAGCCATAAATATTGCAGAAGGAGAAAAATCCGCCAGAATTATGTCGTCGGAAGCAGAAAAGGCTGAAAAAATTAATGTTGCAAATGGTTAACATCCTTAACTTATTAAATAATTAATATGTTAGATAATTTTTTTAATTATTTATTTTATTTATAGGAGAAGCAGAAGGGTTGATAGCTAAAGCAATAGCTCGATCCAAATCATTGGATATAATTTCCAAAGCATTAAGTCTGAAAGTGTGTTTTAACATTTATAATCTTATTTATTTATTTTTCTATGACAAGGATGGTAAAAGTGCAGCATCGTTTGCTATAGCTGAACAGTATGTTAAGACTTTTGGGAATTTGGCAAAACAAAATAATACATTGATCCTACCTGCTCAAACCGGAGATGTTTCAAGCATGGTGGCACAGGTTTCCAATTAATTTGGCCCATTAAAAAACTTGATATTAGTGATCTGCATCGGGCCTAATTTTTCAATGAAATTTTTTTTTAAAAATTTTGCTGGCTCGAACCCGAAATTTTTTTTACCGGTCCAGCCCTAATTTATATAAATATAGAAATTAAATTTTATAATTACTCAAAATAAAAGATATATGTTATATGGCGTCTAGTTTCTATAAATAAAATCAAATATTTTTATTTTTCATTAAAAATTCAACTTAAAATTCATAGATTTAGAAATATTTTTAAAAAAAATACAAAGCTCGACCCGACCTGGCCCGATTTTTTAAAAAAAACATTAGGCCCGACACAGTGCGAACCTGATTTCTTTTTAAAAATAGGCCCGACACAGTGCGAACCTGATTTCTTTTTAAAAATAGGCCTTAAGCCCTTCCGGGCCAGCTACTTTTGCAGATCTCTACTTGATCTTCTCCATTTTATGTCGATTTCCAGGTTTACCTAGGTAGGTCAGTTTTCCCTCTGATTTTTCTTTTCTATTTTTGAGGGTCCTGAGGACATCGCTATCACATTTGTCCACATCATCTTGGGCCTTCCTCTAGGTCTTGATCCTCCTACTTCCATCAAGGTACATCTCTTTACCCAGTCATCTTCATATGCTCCACATGCCCAAACCATCTTATTCTACGCATTACAACTCCATTTATTTCTATACCCAATCTTGCTCGCAATTCCTTGCTGGTTTTTCTCTCTCAGAGAAACCCTACACATCCATCTAATCATTATCTCTGTTCTTTCTAATTTGGCTTCGTGAGTCGCTTTCATTGCCCATGTTTTGCCGTCATAAACTAAACAACCTCACACAGCTTATGTAATTTTTCCCCTTTAACTTCAGAGAAACCTTTTTATTTGTAAGAATAGACTACATCTCTGAACTTTTTCAAAGCTTGTCTCACCCTTGCAACAACGGTAGAATACCACCATCTGCGTTTAGCATATCACCCAAATAACAAAACTTATCCACTTTCCTAGGGTTAACCCATTGCCAATATCCAGACCACCATTTTCTTCGCTATCATTATTATGTACCCCTTTTATGCACGTTCTACAAATAAAGGTCATTCTTGCTAACATCAAACTTCCTTTTTTCCCGTTACATCTATTGCACCCATTTCTGGCATCTGATGCATTGGATTTAATTTCTAGCAACTCTTTTCCCACATACACCACAAGGCCAGGCCGGATTCCTCCATCTTCATATTATCCACACCAATCATCACCTTTGTCTTTGCTGCATTCATTTTCAGGCCCTTTGTTTCGATGGCCATCTTCCATTTACTAATTTTATCCCTCAATTCTTCCTCACTGTTTGCCATTAATACAAGGTCATCTGCATATAATAGCACCCAGAGAAGTCCTTCATGCCTTCTCTAGCCACCACATCCATTACTAAGATAAATAATAATGGACTCAGTACGGATCCTTGATGAAGTTCTACCTTCACTTCAAAGCTTTCACTATCTCCACCATCCGTTCGTACTGCTGTTTGTGCTCCCACATACATGCCATCACTGCGATAATCAACTATTCCTCCACACCTAATTTTTTCAAGGCCTATCTAGCAACCTCGCGCGGCACCCTGTCAAATGCTTTCTCCAAATCAACAAACGCATACAGCTTCTTTTCCTTCCTAAAATACTTCTCTATTTGTCTCACCACAAAAATTGCATCTGTCGTGCCTTTCCTCGATGTAAAGCCAAACTCCATTTCATCAATTTCAGTTTGTTCCCTTATCCGCTTCTCTAATACCCTCTCAAATACTTTCATTGCATGTTCCAAGAGTTTAATAGCTCTGTAAAACCCGTAATCTAAAGGATTACTTTTTCCCTTTTATACTGGGAAAATTATACTTCTTCGCCAGTCCTCGGGAATAGTTCCTTCTGTGGCAATTTGATTTGCCAAATTCATTAACCATTCAATCCCTAAGTCATCAGAACCTTTAAACATCTCTGATACACCATCGTTAAACCCGATGCCTTCCCTTTTTTCATCTTTTTCACTGCTCTCTTTATTTCGTCCATGCCAAATTTACACCCTGGACCTTCTACCTTTCCACAACTAACATTATTATCCCATTCATTTTTTTCGTTCAAAAGTCCTTCCATGTAGATCTTCCAGGTGTTACCATTACTATCAATCACCATTTTTCCTTCCATATTTTTTAAACATCTAACACCTACCACATTTTGCCATCTGCTTTGCCATTCGATCCACATTTCCCATTCCTTCAGCGCATTCTATTTCTTTAGCAAACTCCTACCTTTTATCTTCTTGCGCCTTCGCTATTAATTTCTTAGCATTTCTTTTTGCCATCTTGTAAATATCGTTATCACTATTATCTTTACTATTATACCATTCTTTGAAGCACCTGCGTTTCTCATCCACAGCTTTCGCTACCTCTGGGTTCCACCACCAAGTTTCCTTATGTCTAGGGCCCTTTCGTCCATCAAGTACCTCCTCAGTTATCATCACCCAGGCTTTCTTCATGGCTTCCCACTTGTCATTTACTCCAGATATCGTGCCACCTCCACCTCCTTTATCGCCAATGTCATATTGAATTGTCGTCTTGCACAAACTTTCTTTTATTGATCCTGGCACCTATAAAAGTAAGATCTCCTATAACTAGTCGATGCTGATTAATACATTCCTCTCCCAGTATTACTTTAATATTTTTTATTATACATCTATCACATCTCCTTAATAACAAATAATCCACCTCACTTTTGGTACTACCCGATTATAAGTCACAATTTCTGATTCTTT
Organism: Gordionus sp. m RMFG-2023; assembly: GCF_954871325.1. Taxonomy (NCBI): domain Eukaryota; kingdom Metazoa; phylum Nematomorpha; class Gordioida; order Chordodea; family Parachordodidae; genus Gordionus; species Gordionus sp. m RMFG-2023. The sequence continues at coordinate 28,605,707 of NC_088776.1, forward strand.
CTTAAACATTGTATTACAGGCAATCATATCCATAGCATCTCTAAAATCCTCTCCCCAGATTCCTTCCTCATGCCGTAACTACTCTTCTTGTACTACTTCATAACCCTCACTACTCGCTCCTACATGTCCACTGAGATCACCAGCCAGGATAATCCCCTCTTAATTTGCCAGTCTCGATGTAACCACCAGAAGACTGTCCCAAAATATATCTTTCTCTTCTTCACTTCTTCCAACCTGAGCAACATATGCCGAGATAATATATAGCTTTCTACCAAAATCATCTTGATAACCATATCATCTAGCCTTCTCACGATTACTTTGTCTAGCAATTTCTCTGCAATCAATACCCCAACTCCAGCCTTATTATCTTTACTTCCTTGCCAAAAGAATTTATACCTTTCACTAGTTTTGCCAATCATTCTTGAGCCATTTCCTTTCTACCTGGTCTCCTGTATGCTGCCCACATCTATATGCCTTCTATGCAATACATCGACTATTTCTCCCGCTCTTTCCTTCATACTCCCAACATTCCATGTCGCGACCCTTACTCGATCCCCCTTAAACTGGTTTCTCTACATATTATCAGGTCGTTTATGGCCGTCATAAGTTTCATTTTATGAATCGTGGTTCCACCAGGTTTCCCATCTATATTTTGTCGTAGGCGGATGAGGAGGCCCCCGCGGTATTTTGGGCTCTACCCCCCCCCCCCCCATGCTTTGTTGTAACCATAGGGAAATTTTGTAGCAAGATTTTTACAATCGGATGCCCTTCCTGACATCAACCCCTTTAAGTGGTTTTTACACCCCGTTGAGGAGACGGTGATCCTATTCTAGACCCAGATCACAGGGAACCTTTAACACCTCCATTAGCCGCCAAAAGACGTTGCCACTCCCCCACTACGATGAGGCTGAAGGTAAGGTTTGGGAGAGAGATCTCTACTTGATATTAATATAAAATTAAATAAACTAAAAGAACTTGATTTCAAGTAAAATTAAATAAATAGTCTAATATATAAAAAATTGTGTAAGATAATATTAATATATAATTTTAAGATAAACTGTAGCAAACATTATCACAACTTATATAGAGTATAAATTTTATCAACATATACTTAAAAAGGCTTTATCCATTTTCAAATCCATATCAAATGCGTCTAAATCAGATGCAATAAAAAATGAAGAAGAAATGCTTGAATCACCTCAATCAGGAGAATCTAGAAATGATATAAAAGATAAATTTATTTCAAATAGTCATCGAAAATGGTGATATTACAAAAATAATTTTATCATACTATTTTATAACTATATCGATCAAGAATAAAATTGGGAAATGTGTAATTGTTTCATTGCCTAATTTTGCTGAATAACATTTTATATTAAAAGTGTTTTGAGTTATTATTTTTTAAATTTAATCTTGTAGTCTAAATTTTGGCTATTGCCTATAATCTTATTTTTTGAAGATTCCATCAATAATAAATCAATTAATTATAACAAGATTAATACTCAATCCAATCAAATGTGAATTTTATTCACCTTTAATTGTTAAATCTTGAAATTAACTTAAAAAATACACTTGAATTAATCCTTAAAAAATTTCATGGCCCCCTTGGATGCAAGCTTCACTTCCATCTAATAGGCATTGGTTGACTAATACCATTACAGCTATCCTTATGTCACCTGCAAAATTTAATCTGGCGATTCCTTTATTGTTGATTCACATCAAGTCATTGCGCTTGGCTTTGGATTAGAAACGCCCCAAACAGTACATGTCCTAACTCCTGCTGACAAAATGACTGGGATTTAACTTTAACACAACATTCCGTTGAATACCTACACTTGAATGCAGTGCAAAAGAATTCCCCATCTCTCTTGGATCATTATAAAAGTCCTTTAACTAAAGTACCAATAATTCCATTCCCGAATCAAGCATATTGACTACTAATATATCTCCACTTCACATAGGCTGCATTCACAATGGAGAGCGACACAACATTAAGTGACAGCAGCTAATTTGTTGTAAGTGACATTGCATTTTTCTTTTTTTTAATCGACTCTGAAATTGATCTTAGTATATCGTTTTATGCTAAGGCGAAGAAAGAATACTTTAAATAAGCAGAGGAAGGAGAGTATGGTGTGCTTTTCCAAACTTTTTAAACAATCCTGATTTTTTTTAAAATTATATGTGGTTAACCAAAGTAATTCATATTTTTAATTTTTTAATCACGTTTTCTCACGTTTTTTTAGCAAATTAAAATAATCACACTTTTTTCACGTTTTTTTAAAAAAAATTTAAAAGCAAATTTAGAATGATCTGCATAGGGCCTAATTTTTCAGCACGGCCCGAAATATTTTTAAAAAAATTTTCTTGGCCCTGTCCGAACCCGATTTTTTTTTGCTAATCCCAAAATAAAAATTATTTGTCCGCCCGATAGAAATTAATTTTTTTATAGTTTTTTACTATTAGCTTGTAGCTTATTTTTGTATTACATACAATAGACATTTATTTAGTATTTAATTATTTTTTTAAATACTACTATTAAAAATAACTATTAACCAATCAAATAATTATTATATTATAATATTAAGTTATGTATGTTGTATGAGGAAAGTTAAAGGTATTGAATTTTATAAAGATGACATAAATTTCTTATTATAGCGTCCAATAAAAATTTACATCACATGTTCCAAAGGGGTCAGATAATTTTAAAAAGGGAAAAATAAATATCATTATCTTGGCAGGGGATAAAAAAGAACTATATGTATATATTTAAAAAAATTAGTTTATATCTATTTTTTTCTAGGAAAATAAATATTTTATTTTGTATATAATACAGACTAGATGACTGCATCCCAATATTTTAAATAAAATTAACCCGTCCACCCAGCTCGCCCATAATTTTCAAAATATATACTAGCCCTCCCTTTCCATTTGTCTAAAATTCCTTACCCGCCCGCCCATTAGTCTAAAATTTTTTACCCGCCGACCCATTATTTAAAAAAAATTTAACCCAAGCCCTCTTATAAAATTTAATTATAGCCATTTCAATTTTTTAATCATCTAATAAAAATATTTCAATTAAAAAAATTTAGTAAGGAGATTTATTATTTTTAATAAAAAAGAACAGAAAAAAAATAATTAAAATTGATAATGCTAAAGGCATGTGTTTAATTGTGTATATATATACCAATAGATATTTTGTCTATATTATATATATAGTATATTAATCTTCTTATCTTATCTAGCACGTTGATTATGGACCTGCCCAAAATGAGCGAACGTGAATTACTATAGAGGCCCTATCGTCCATAATAATTACGCCGATTTTTTCCCTCAAGGATACCAACAAACCTTGTAACCCAGATATAATTATTAAAGGTGTGGAACTCACCCAATCCAATAATAATATTGGCATAAGGAATAGTTATGAGTATTTTTGAAAAAGCGAAAACTGAAAAAAAGAGGTACTGTATCATTCAATACAAATTATTAGTTTTTTTATTATTATAAAAATTATTTTTTATTGTTGATCCTTGAGCATATTTAATAGGATTATTTTATTTCATTTAGATAATTTATGATTTGTTACCAATTAATTAGTTAGAAGATATAAAAAATATATTTTGGTTTTTATAATTATTTAGTTAAATATACCTATTTAACCTATTTGTACCTTGATTCTCATAGTGTAATGGTTAACCTATTTATAATTTTTTTACAACTTGAAATACTTTAATCCGCCTTCATTTACTATAACCCTAATCAAATTAAATTCTACTCTTAGATATAGATCAAAACAATATATGAAATTGTATTTTTAAATAATATAATAAATTTAACTTACTCTTCTTGACTTGTTTATTTAGAATAAATGACTTCCTTTACACTTCCTTTCCACACAATAGCCTTTCAGGTATATTCTCAGCAGTTATTCGTCAAGTGTTCATAGATAAGTCTTAGTACAATTTTGTAAGTTTTCCTATCAGAAGAAGCACGTTGTATAAAATCCCAAGATAAACCTATTCCCGATAATGATCGATTTAATCTCCCAAACCAACTATGCGATGACTCATCCAAAGGGGTAATAAAAAGAGCTTGATAAACTAGGTTGTTTGGGGCTTGTCTGAGAATATGCCCTAATACTTCGATTTTTCTATATTCACCCAGTCTATATATAGGGAAGGTGTCGCATCTGGACCAAAGATTATAGTTCGTAGTATTATAAGGATAGAATTTTTTGGTTATATACCTAAGACATTTGTTAACGAAAGTTTGCATCTTTTTACTTTCTTGTTTAGTATCTTTCCAGGTTTCTATACCATAAAATAGAGAGGAGAATATTAGAATTTTAAATAATCGAATCTTTAAAGGAATTGATATTTGATTAGAACTCCATATTTTCATTAAAGATCTATATTTCATTCTGCCTTTATTTAATTTGGCTATTAAGTCTAGTTTAGTATTTCCTTTTCTATCCAGTATCACTACTAGATATTTTAATTGTTGAACTTCTACTATTTTTCTCCCTTGTATCGTTAGATTCATATTTGAAGGGGGGTATAATGATGTCATCAACTTAGTTTTATCAACATTTATTTTTAAACCAAAAAAACCAGCAGCTTGGATAACCATATCCACTAGCAATTGAAGGTGTGATAAGAATCTCCCATAATGCAAAGATCATCAGCAAATGCAAGAATATTAAATTTCGCTATAGGTATCTGAACCAAGCATTGTTTAGTCACTCTTTATGATATAATTTGTAATAAAATTAAAAAGAAGAGGAGAAAGGACACATCCCTGTTTCAGACCTATCTTAACTGGAATTTTTGATGATTTATGACCTGCGTGGATAATTTGGATCGAGTAATCATTATAGATATTTTTTAATATTTTTACCAAAGAAGTTGGCGTATTAACTTCTTCTAAAGCTTTCCATAAACTGTCGTGGATAATCGTATCAAAAGCTTTCCTAAAATCAAGAGCTATAATTATAATAGCCTTTTCCGTATAATAGATTTCTCTATTTGTATTTTTAGATTGAGAATAGCTTCAAGAGCATTATGTCCCTTCCTAAATGAAACTATTGAATCCCCATAATCTCGTTCCACAAAAGGTTTGAGACGATTTAGGATAATGTTAGTGAAAATCTTATAGATTATAGAATTCAGTGAAATTCCTCTCCAATCCCCTAGAGCTTTAGGATGCTTAGTTTTGGGGAAATTAATTAGGACAGCCGTTAGTCAATCACTAGGGCAGGTCCCTTCCTTCCATACTCTCGTTATGATTGGGAAAAGAATTTCGGCAGATAATATAGGGTCAGTTTTTAAATATTCGCTACGAATAATATCTTGTCCACACGCCTTGTGATTTTTTAGTTTCTTTATTATACTTATTATTTCACTCTTAATAGGATCTAAGATTCTATTTGAATTTGGGAATAAGGTAGAGAGGGAAAATTGTGTAGATGAAGATGTAGTATCATGAGTAATATTATCTTGTGGGAGAATTAATTGCGGGGGCCAGAGGTTCGAAGAAGATGGACCATGGTGAACGGAGGAAGGACCTTGGTTTGGTAAATGTAATAATTTTGACGGCGAGAGATTAAAGGAAGAAGAACTTTGATCGGAAAGGCATTGAGGATGGCAGTATAATAAAGAAACTAAAAAATCACAAGCGTGTGGACAAGATATTATTCGTAGCGAATATTTAAAAACTGACCCTATATTATCTGCCGAAATTCTTTTCCCAATCATAACGAGAGTATGGAAGGAAGGGACCTGCCCTAGTGATTGACTAACGGCTGTCCTAATTAATTTCCCCAAAACTAAGCATCCTAAAGCTCTAGGGGATTGGAGAGGAATTTCACTGAATTCTATAATCTATAAGATTTTCACTAACATTATCCTAAATCGTCTCAAACCTTTTGTGGAACGAGATTATGGGGATTCAATAGTTTCATTTAGGAAGGGACATAATGCTCTTGAAGCTATTCTTAATCTAAAAATACAAATAGAGAAATCTATTATACGGAAAAGGCTATTATAATTATAGCTCTTGATTTTAGGAAAGCTTTTGATACGATTATCCACGACAGTTTATGGAAAGCTTTAGAAGAAGTTAATACGCCAACTTCTTTGGTAAAAATATTAAAAAATATCTATAATGATTACTCGATCCAAATTATCCACGCAGGTCATAAATCATCAAAAATTCCAGTTAAGATAGGTCTGAAACAGGGATGTGTCCTTTCTCCTCTTCTTTTTAATTTTATTACAAATTATATCATAAAGAGTGACTAAACAATGCTTGGTTCAGATACCTATAGCGAAATTTAATATTCTTGCATTTGCTGATGATCTTTGCATTATGGGAGATTCTTATCACACCTTCAATTGCTAGTGGATATGGTTATCCAAGCTGCTGGTTTTTTTGGTTTAAAAATAAATGTTGATAAAACTAAGTTGATGACATCATTATACCCCCCTTCAAATATGAATCTAACGATACAAGGGAGAAAAATAGTAGAAGTTCAACAATTAAAATATCTAGTAGTGATACTGGATAGAAAAGGAAATACTAAACTAGACTTAATAGCCAAATTAAATAAAGGCAGAATGAAATATAGATCTTTAATGAAAATATGGAGTTCTAATCAAATATCAATTCCTTTAAAGATTCGATTATTTAAAATTCTAATATTCTCCTCTCTATTTTATGGTATAGAAACCTGGAAAGATACTAAACAAGAAAGTAAAAAGATGCAAACTTTCGTTAACAAATGTCTTAGGTATATAACCAAAACATTCTATCCTTATAATACTACGAACTATAATCTTTGGTCCAGATGCGACACCTTCCCTATATATAGACTGGGTGAATATAGAAAAATCGAAGTATTAGGGCATATTCTCAGACAAGCCCCAAACAACCTAGTTTATCAAGCTCTTTTTATTACCCCTTTGGATGAGTCATCGCATAGTTGGTTTGGGAGATTAAATCGATCATTATCGGGAATAGGTTTATCTTGGGATTTTATACAACGTGCTTCTTCTGATAGGAAAACTTACAAAATTGTACTAAGACTTATCTATGAACACTTGACGAATAACTGCTGAGAATATACCTGAAAGGCTATTGTGTGGAAAGGAAGTCATTTATTCTAAATAAACAAGTCAAGAAGAGTAAGTTAAATTTATTATATTATTTAAAAATACAATTTCATATATTGTTTTGATCTATATCTAAGAGTAGAATTTAATTTGATTAGGGTTATAGTAAATGAAGGCGGATTAAAGTATTTCAAGTTGTAAAAAAATTATAAATAGGTTAACCATTACACTATGAGAATCAAGGTACAAATAGGTTAAATAGGTATATTTAACTAAATAATTATAAAAACCAAAATATATTTTTTATATCTTCTAACTAATTAATTGGTAACAAATCAGAAATTATCTAAATGAAATAAAATAATCCTATTAAATAAGATCCTTGCTCAAGGATCAACAATAAAAAATAATTTTTATAATAATAAAAAAACTAATAACTTTTTTTCAGTTCTCGCTTTCTCAAAAATATTCATAACTATTCCTTATGCCAATATTATGGATTAGGTGAGTTCCACACCTTTAATAATTATATCTGGGTTACAAGGTTTGTTGGTATCCTTGAGGAAAAAAATGGCATAATAATTATGGAGGATACCTTTATAGTAATTAGGCCTAAAACGAATTATTTGTTATTTTATATTCGATTCGTATTTTACGAATACGAATAACACAATTATTCGATTCGAAATTTCGAATATGAATAATGAGGAAAATTATTCGAAATTATTTATATATAAATATTCGTAATTATTCGCAAATATTTTATTGCAAGTAAAATAAAAAGAAGTTTAAATTTTCCTAGTGGATATCATTTCGTTTTATTTTATTTCCTATTATCAAATATCAAATCATAACAAGTTATATTTGCTGAAAAAGTTTAATGGAAGAAAAGGAAAAGCTTCAAAGTAAAATATAATTATTTTATTTTGATTGTTTCTCTTTAATCATTTTTGATGTTATTGAACAAGTCAAAACATTTTTATAGTGTGTGCCTCTTTCCCATATTCTCGAGCTCCTGACATATAAATAACTAAATTTTTTTGACTAGTTCTTATTATTTGATTAGGAAAATCCTTTTCACATTTAGTAACCTTATTTTTGACAAATTTTAAAGACAATTTACATTGTCATAATCACCTCTAAAAATTATATTAATAATTAAATAAAGGAAATTTATGCTACTAAAGTATTTTTAATAAATAAAATCTATAATGAAATACTTTCTAAAATTTTGTTATATTTTGTATGCAAATATTAAAAATGTAAATATTTTAAATAGATTATAATTTTAAAAATTTTATTTTGTCATAATCACCTTCACTAAATATTTTTTTATAAGCAATTCTAATTCTAAAAATCGGATATTTTGGTCAATTTGTTTGGTTAACGTTATATGAAATCATTGGGTTTTATTTCGTTTATTTTCTATAAATTTTTATATTGTAATGACAATTAGTTTAGAGAATCCTTAAAAGTGTCATCTTTAAACATCTGTAAAATTTTTTTTGCAAAATATTTTATAAGCTTTAGAAAAATTTTCGAATCGAAACGAATAATAATTTTATTATTCGTACTAATACGAATAGCATTCGAATTTTCGATCATTTTTTTGTAGGCCTAATAGTAATTCACGTTCACTCATTTTGGGCAGGTCCATGACCAACGTGCTAGATAAGATAAGAAGATTAATATACTATATATAATATAGACAAAGTTATCGGTATATATATACACAATTAAACATGCCTTTTGCATATAAAGAAAGATTAAAATACTATACTGGTAGAGTGATACCATAAAACCTCATATGTTGTTTGTTTTAAATTTACAACAATATGTTGTTGGATATTATTAAATGACTTTTTGACTATTATTTTGCTTATTATGTATATTGATATTGCTAACAAATATTTTTATTGTATTTAAACCTCGCCAATTAAAATAAAATAAGAAACGCTTTCATATTATGTATACTATACTTTGTTGAAATGTATATTTTCATAGTTGATTTTTTTTTGAAAAACAATCATAAATTTACACGGATTTTTTAATAAAAATTATACGAGATATTTATTATGAAATACTTTTAAAACAAATTATATTCAAAACACCAATAAAATCCAATATAATATATGTGATGATTTACCTCATAAATGACTTTAATAAGTTTATCTCATAAAGTATATTTTCGTATAAACACATGTATTGTAACTAATATTTCATGTCAAATAGAAAGTACTATGAACGATAAAACAGAACAAAAATCGATATAATTCGAAGGTGCTATTCGGTAAATGATATACGAAATGACTCATACCAAAATTACGATAATGGACGAATTGGAGGATCGATAAATTTTAAGAGATGGATACTGGGCTTATGAAGGGTGGGCGTGTCGCAGTTGTTTAATAAAATACTGCGAAGAATAATATTTTTTAATGAACGTCAATCAAAATATATTTTGTTTTTTTTTAATTTTATTTTTTTTATAAAAAATATTATGATAAGAATTTTGATTTGGAATAAAAGACTTTTGAGTTTTGGAAAATTTTGTTTGTTTTATTTTTATTAATACAAATATTTTAACTATCTAACCCCAGAAAACATAATTGCGTTTTGTGCATCTTTACTTTTGGTAAATAATTTAATAATATTTATTTAAACTATTTGGAATAACATTATACATCTGAATTTTGGGTCCAGAACCCATGTCTGTGCTCGGGGTTCGTGCTCAGAGCAGGTTTCCATTAACAACACCACTTGACCACTATATGGTTGCTTACTATATTTATAAAAGTTAAAAAAATTAAAATATTCATATTTTAAACAACACATGTTTTATTCATCATTAACAATATATTTATTTTAAAAAAATTTATAATCTTCTAAATAATTTTTTTTTCTCATAAATTATTTACTACTTTCAAGCGCGTCTACATGAGCTAATTGGGGAGGGGGGGGGGGGGGGTAGGAGTTTGCATCCAATTTTTTTGAGGGTAGGGTGTAGGCGCTTTTAAGGGGGTAGGATAAATATTTTTTTTTGGGGGGGGGGGGTTATCTATTAAATTTTTAAATGAAATAAAGCAAAATATATTGCTGTAAAAATTAATATTTTATTATGGGCCTATTGCTGAACATCGACCAAATCTATATATTTTATACAATCGACATTATTTTTCAAATAAAACTTTCTGCATCCTTTTAGATGTAATTTAAAACTATAATTATGCATTCATTGTAAATGAGAAGGGTTTTAATTAAATTAATGATCTAAAAAAGAATTCTTTTATACTCACAATATTTATATAGTTGATAGTAGAGATAATAATTGAAGTTATTCTTTTTATAAAAGGATGTATTTAAGCATGTAGGAATATCGGCACCGAAAACAGCGAAATTTTTTTAAGGAGGTAGGTTTTGGTTTTTTATGGAAGGGGGGGGGGGTTACACCCAGTGAAAATCATCTCATGTTAACGCTGCTTTAAGCAATATACCTTAATCTAAAGTGTAGTGCAGATTTCATTCAAAATATTTCAATATTTTTTAATTCCTTGTAAATAAAATTATTTAAACTTGTAAAAATTGATAAGAATATATAAATATTAGTGTTGTAAACGATGAACGCGTTCGTGAACGAAGTTTGTTTTTTTGAAAAAAATGATGAACGGCGTTCCTTTTATTTTTGACGAATTTTGAACGTGAACGCGTTCCTTTTTTATGACGAACGCGTTCGAATTTAACGTTCGTTCAATTTTAAAAATATTTTTATTTTTATTTATTTGAAAAATTTAATATTTCCGAATTTTTTTTAAAAATATATTATTTATATTTTTTAATCGGCTGTGTATTTCCTTTTCACATTTCAATTTTTTTTTAACATATAGTTTATTAATTTGAATATTATTGTTTATATTTTAATTTAATAGATTAACATAAGCATGGATATTATTATTTAATCCTCATCATCTGATTCTGAAAATCCAAAATCAGATGAATTATCATTACTATGGCCAAATATGATAAATGTTTTACATTAACATCCTATATTGAAGGAACTAATCCAATGCTTACCAAGTGTAAAATGTGGCCAAAAAGTATTATATTGTCAAAATCTTCAGGTTCCAATTTAAAACGACATTTGATTTTAATATTAATTATTTGATTTTATATTATATAACTAAGTTAATTGAAGAAATAATGCATTTGAATTTTTATTTTTTTAAAGATTTGAACATATATATAAGGATCAATATGTTCTTTCTGCAATTATACATCCAGCATTCAAACTTCAATGGCCATGGATAAAACTTTCACAGAACGAACCTATTAATAAAAATAAACTTTAGCGTTATTGAAAAAAATGCTTTGAAAACCCTAAGAGAACTGTTAATTTCGAGATATCCTTTTTTTGTCGAGAGTAGAGAATGGATTGGAGGAGGATAACTTATCTCAATTTTTTGCAAATAACAAAACAATAGTGCTGTAAACATTTCTAAAAAAATCGAACGCGTTCAACGTTCATTGACAAAAATCGAACGCGTTCACTTTCATAAAACCGTTCTAAATTTTTTTTAAATTTAATTTAGTATAAATAAACTTATAATTTTTAATACAATATATTTTAGCCATGTTAAAAAATAATATAGTTTTATTTTGATAATTTAATTATAAATCAAATATAATATAATATAGCGAATAAAAAGATATTTTTATTTATAAAAAATTTTTTTTATTAAATTTTAATAACAATTGTTTACAAAATATTGATCTGATAGACAGGAACACTTGGCAGTTAATACGGCATTAGCTATACTAAAAACGCGCTCTACAGTGGCAGATGAGGGGATTGCGGTATTATACTTAATAAACAGCTCTTTTAACGTGGAGAATTAATTAAAAACATAGTTTTGTTATTTGCAAAAAATAGAGATAAGTTATCCTCCTTTAATTTATTCTCTACTCTCGACAAAAAAAAAGGATATCTCAAAATTAACAGTTCTCTAGGGTTTTCATAGCATTTTTTTCAATGACGCTATAAGTTTATTTTTAATAGGTTCGTTCTGTGGATGTTTTATCCATGACCATTGAAGTTTGAATGCTGGATGTATAATTGCAGAAAGAACATATTGATCCTTATATATATGTTCAAATCTTTAAAAAAAATAAAATATATATAATTGAGAGTAATAGGTTTAATACCTTTTATTAATCCCATTTAATACGGCGTCTATTAATGGTTGACCATATTTGAGGCCACTAATTTTTTTAATTTTAAAATAACTATCGTTATTGTTGGGGTCAAGTATCCCAAATGCATTATTTCTTCTAAATTTAATGATTTAACTTAGTTATATCATATCATATAAAATCAAATAATTAATATTAAAATCAAATGTCGTTTTAAATTGGAACCTGAAGATTTTGACAATATAATACTTTTTGGCCACATTTTACACTTTACAAGCATTGGATTAGTTCCTTCAATATAGGATGTTAATGTAAAATATTTATCATATTTGGCTATGGTAATGATAATTCATCTGATTTTGGATTTTCAGAATCAGATGATGAGGATTAAATAATAATGTCCATGCTTATGATAATAAATTAAATTAAAATATAAACAATAATATTCAAATCAATAAACTATGTGTTAAAAAAATTGAAATGTGAAAAGGAAATATACATAGCCGATTAAAAAATATAAATAATATTTTTTTTAAAAAAAAATTCGGAAATATTAAATTTTTTTTTCAAAAAAAACGAACTTCGTTCACGAACACGTTTACAACACTACTACAGAGCGTCCCAGCAACCCTCTTGAGGCATTACAATTATTAAAGGAAACTTTAACTTAAGAACAAATTTCAAGACACTCTTAATAATATTAGCAACACTTCTCATAACTACTTGCACCAATGAGAGGTCATTTTCATCATTTACTCTACTAAAAGTTATTTAATGGCAACCTCTGGCCCGGCGGGAACCAATGGATTAGCTCTTTTGAATATATATAGTGATCTTAATCCTACCCCTAATGAGGTCATTGAGGAAATGGCTAAAGGGCCACTAAGAATTAAAATATAAAGTTTTTTAACAAAGTATTTATAGTTTTTTTTAATCAAAAGCAATGGAAATATTTTTTCAAATAAGCTCTTATTTTTATAAATTTGTTTAGTTTACATAAAATTATATTTATTTATAAATTGTTTTATAATAGTTTATATAAAATTTATGTTTTGTTATATATATAAATTTTTTTAACATTTATTTTATTATATATAACATTTATAATATTTTAATCTATAATTTAAATGTGTTATATAATACTACTAATCAGTAGCGTCGCTAGGGGGGGGGGCGCAGGGGCTCGAGCCCCCTGAAAAATTTGAATAGCCCCCTGAAGCAAATTTTTTTTTAAATGACTCCTTAATATCCCCTTGAACTAATAATAAATTATTTTAATTGCTCCCTGAACAATTTATTTTATAATTCTATTGAGTAATATATAGATTTTATTTTATTATTTAAAAATTAATAAGACTATCTAAATTTTTATTAAATTAATACTATTTTAATTATTAGATTAGATTAATACATATAAATTATATTTTCATTATGTCAGCTTGCGATCAATTTTTGTGTTAAAAAATATATCAATATCACTCACTAAATATTAATTTAGCATTAACAGCTGAATCTTAATTGACTTTTATTATTTAAATTATTATATTATCCTATAATTAAATAAATATAATCATTTATTAATTGAAAACTAAAAAAATTAATATTGTAATTAGCCGAGGTCAAAATGACTAATCAACTATATATTTATTTTTAAATTTTATTACCATACCTATTCCTAAAAATATTTTCAAGGTCCAAATAAGTATAAGAGATTTCTTTATAAAAAGTAAGTAGACATATAGTTTATAATCTTCTGTTATATACAGTTGTTTATAAAATAATAGATAAAATGCCACTTTTATAGACGTATTTAACAGTTATATTATATATCACAGTTAATATTATAATGAATTTTACTAATAATTGATACTAAATATAATATTATACAAATATTTAACGCCATCTATTTAGTTATAAATAATTTTAAAAATTAAACATTTTATTCATCCTTCAATAGATGTAATAAATTTGATATCTTTTCTTCTCTTTTTTTAGGTGTTTTTATAGGAAAGCTATTTTTTTTTATTTTTCGAAAACAGTTTTGAGTTAAATTTTTAAACTCTATTATTTATGATATAATAACCAACTATATATAAAATTTTAATTGCTCATGATATCACTCTGGTTCTTATTTTATAGTTACAAAATGTTTCATTTCTAATATGTCATCCTTACCGTGTAAATGACTCAAGGTTTCAATATATTTGCATAATTTCTTCTAAAGATTTTTAGTGTTTTTGTTTCATAGCATAATAAATTCTGATATGGGTTACCATCGTGAGTGTCATGGCTATTACTGTAAATTAACCAGCATCTATTATTTGTGTGGCTAATTAAAAGATTATTACTAGAGCTGCTGAGAGCATATGATTGCATATTTTAGATATGCAATAAAATATGCAATCATGGTCAACTGTGTAGTCGTTTAAATATCATTAAAAATAGAAGATAATCTTTTAGAAATTTAATATCTCACAATAATTTTCTCTATTACTTATCTAGCTTCCATCATGTCATCTAATAGGAAGCTCTAACTACCATATAGTTTTATGATTTGGATTGGTCGTTTATATTATCTTCTTCAAGAATTGTTAATTTGGTAAGGCCTATAATTTTTTCTTATTAATCCATTTTATAAAACATTGTCTAAAATAGTAACAGAGAGTTATATTAGTTTAATGACCTTTTGTTAATGTGCTAAGAATTATATAGCCTTATGTGGTTTTTAAAATCCATTATCAATTGAGGCATATGTATGAATTAATTAACCTTTTTTATCACTTGTAATTTTTTAAACGAAAATTTTTTTATATCAACCATTGAAAATATTTTATACTGTAATAAATAGATTTTGTATTAAAAGATATTATATTTAATATGTCTTGTATTGTTATAATTATTTATATGTTAGTTTATTTTTTATGCAAAATATAATATAGTACAAAATATGAAATTCAAAATAATTGTTTAGAAAAAAGTATAATATATTAATATAAAACCCAGCCAAAGGCCGGGTAAAAGCGGTCCGAAGCCCCGCAAATTGTGGGTATGGGGGGCTTAGCTCCCATAAAATTTTTTAGTTGAGCCCCCCGAGATTGTAAAGGCTAGCGACGCCCCTGCTACTAATTATAAAATATATCATTAATACCAATAGTTATAAAGTATATAATTTATAATTAAGGCAATATAATATTTATAGTTAAAGCAATATATTATTTATATTTTAAATAATCGCTTTTTATTTGTATATTGATTTCTATAAAAGTACATAAATTGAAACGTATATCTGTAAAAGTTATGTCGAAATGTGATATTTTAATTAAGCGTTGTTAATGGCTCAATTTGAGCCGATATGGCTAACTCAATATATTAGAAAAAATTTTGCTCATGGATGATATAAAGGTTTAGACATTATTCGTAAAATCTCTAGGCTTGAGCAATTTTTTTTGGCTAAAATATTGAGTTAGCATAAAAATCGGCTCAAATCGAACCGTTTAACCATAACTAATTAAATGATCAATAATTCTAGGACTTTTATATTACAAATATGATTTTTAAGATATATCCGGCCGAAAGCCCAGGCTTTTATATGTATGGACCCCATCTAAGGATAATTCCTAGCTACGCCCCTGCCTTTGGTCTTAGTCTCATAAGTGAACATTAACTTGATAGGTGGAATACCCGTCGTATTTGGTATGTTTTTGTAATTAAACAAAAATTTTTCTAGCGATATATCGGCATCTGTATTCTTATCTTTAGCTAGTGTAGTAAGGTAGTGGCATAATCGTCATCTATAGTATAATTACTCTTGAAAACAAGTTCAATTTTAGTTATGTATACATCAATGTTTCCTATATATTTAGGCAACGTCTACATAACAGGATTTTCACTGGGTGCAAACCCCCTTCAAAAACCTTTGTCTGCCCCCCTAAAAAGTTCACGCCGCCTTTGGCGGCGGTGTCTTTTTATTATTATTTTCACCTATTTATTTATTGATATTCTTTTCAAAGAATTTATAAAGAATAACTTAAATTAATCTATCTCTACTACCAACTATCGATATTTTGTGAATATAAAGAATTTATTTTTTAGATAATAATTTCAAATAAAACCTCCATTATTTACAATTAATTAATTATTATGGCATTATGAGCTTGCTGAAATATCTAAACCTTTTAAATTACATTTAAAAGGATAGTTTATTTGGTAAACAATGTGTATGATTGTTTGCAATATATAGATTTGGTCGATGAATTGTATTATAATAATACTATAATAAAAGTATTAATTTTTACAGCAATAAATTTTGTCTTATTTCATCTCAAAATTTAATAGATAACCCCCCAAAAAATTTATCCTACCCCCATTAAAGCAGCTTACCCCCTCAAAAAAATAGGATGCAAACTGTTCCTACCCCTCCCGCTCATGTAGACGCTGTATTTAGGAAACTCACATTTATATGATACAGTATCATTAGAAAGAATGGGGTTTTTAATATCCACCATTTTTAAGTAATTATAAAAATATCGTCAAAATTATTAATCTATAATCCTAATGTTAGATAAATAATTTAAAAAAATATATATTTTTTCGTTCAAAGTTGTATGCAACTCGTCTAGTGTCATGTGTGTAAGTTTGAAGACATTAATGATTTTCATCCCATATCTGCTGTAAGAATTTTAGATGATTGATATCTTTCAGGTATAAGGAAAAATCAAGACTTTTTTTAATATTTTTTTTTTAGAAAAAAGAAATAATTAACATGAAACTCATCTCTGTATTTTAATAAAATTTTAATTTAATAAAGATAGTCGCTCATGTAACAAGCAGTGACCAACAATAGTTGTAAAAAATAGAAATCTCTTTATTTCAATTTAAATAATAAAAGTTTACAAATATATATAACAAATTTAAAATTATATATATAACAAAAATGATTAGTTAATTTGAATACATTAATATAAAATTATTTAAAAAATAAATTGATATATAAAAATGTAAATATACTTTTAACTCGAAGGTTGTATAAAACGAATTTAAGTTTTTATTTAAAAATTTATTTTAAATCATCAGAAACCATATAAATTGTGAATTTAAAAAAATGCAAATTACTTCTATGAACCTTGACAGTTTCCTAATGTAAAAGCTATTACACTTATCAAAAAAATTATCTTTTAAAATTATCAATAATATTTTTTATTTTATTTTCAATTGTATGTATGCTATATACATCATTGTCGTGATATAAAAATCTAATTTTATCTTGTTCTATAGATGGTTATTAAGCAAATGATTAGTTTTTATTTTGAAATAAACCAAAATAGAGTGCCATAGTTCAAAATCTGTTTAGTCTGGGTGAAACAACGAGAAGTATACAAAATAAGTAAAACCAGGTTTTAAGATTTTTAATAAGTATATTTCAAATTTTTATTATAGAGATAGATAGTATATTTTTTTTTTAAATTTCAAGATTATTAATTAAATAAATTTATTTAAAAAATATTTAACCATAAAATATTTATGTTAACAAATATAGAATTAAATAGAATTGCTTAAATAATATAAGATAAAAATAAATATTTTTCTGATATGTGTAATCCCTAATACCAGACGCGTACGCAGTGGGGGGTGGGGCAGGGGGACAAATCCCCCCCCCCCCAAGCCATAAAATGCAGATGCCGGATTATATTTTACAAAAATATTATTGTTAATATTAATTTATATTTGTTAATATCTATTCCTATCTCATATATATATTTAATGACATTATTTTTACATCTAAGTTATTTTATCAATTAATTTCGATTTCAAGTTTTCCTTGGCTTAAAATTTACCTATTATTTTCAAATATTAGTGGCATTTCTAGTCAAATAATAATTATCTCCGAAACTCCTTGTCTAACAGGGAGAGAGAAATTGCAAGCTTGTCCAACGAGATCGAGTCTCCGCCATCAAGCAGTAATAGCTTTTATAGAGTTAGAAGAGCCTTTGATTAATGCTATTACTGAAATATCACAATAACTTGAAAGAAATATTTCCACAGAAGCAAGAAAATTATTGGATTTAATACTTATTCCAAATTTTTTTTCTCATTAGAATGTATTATTTAATTATACAACTCTTTTATGTAATACTTTTTAAAAACATGACTTTGAGTTGATTAAGAAGATGAGAATAGCGGAGAGAATTTTATTAGAACTCAAGGAAATTAAAGCTAATGTTGATGAAGAATTTCGTATATTATTTTATTGTTGAGTCAAAAGCAGAGCTATAAGTGTTTAATATTTGTCCCCCACGACTTGCAGCAAGCAAGCTCATCGTCAAAACATTAATATAGGATCAGTAGAAGAGTATTATAAAACAAATGCCCCCTTTCTTAGATACATTTATAACCCAAATAAATGAATGGTTTTTAATTCATCATGCAGCACTTACAAATCCACAGATATTACTCCCACAAAAGCCTTTCCAACCTTTTTCAGATGGTGATAGAAAAAAAAGAAGTATATATTTGTTAGATTTTTATCATGAAGATGTTAAAGTATCTTATGATGCCTTATTAGCTGAATAACTATGAATAAAAGATTATGTGGTTTATTGAACAAAAATTCATTAATTTTAAATATACATCCTAGATTAGTGTAACTCCATTCTGTCACTAGATATCTGAATTAATTTACATTAAACAATAATTAAAAATATATCATTACCTAAATGTTATCATAAATTTTTCTTGACCCAAAATTGAATATTCTATATAATTAGGTTTTTTGCCCTGTATTTTAATATATTAAGTTTCCTATATTAGCAAAATAATTATAAGTAACATCAAAATAAATATTTTACTGAATAAGTCATTGTAAAATAAAATTGATGACTTTATAATTTAAAATAAAAATGAGAATATTTTTAATGTAGTTGACTAGTGAAAATAACAAGATGTAATATTCGAAACACTTAATATTTATAATATTTTATGTTAAAATATAATGTTGAAGACTCATATACGTATTATACCTAGTTTAGCTTGCTTAAATTTAAAATGTTAACTTTTTAATAATTTTTTAAAATTCTAGATGTAAGAGTTTATTAGCTACGAATCATGTGTTATAGTGCGCACAAATTGAGCGTTTCAAACGTTGCGTTGCAATCGCAAATATTGCATTTCAAATGCATTCAAAAAACGTAATTTGGTTTGCTTTGGCAAATAGGTAGCTAGATATTGTCTTAGGTGCAATTTTTTATATATTTTGCTGTGATATTATCCTGCCCCGGAGCTTTAATTTTCCTTAGTCTTTACCACTTGTAAATTCATTTATGGAGGAACGAGACGAAAGTGGGGCAAAGTTTGTATTTATGTTTGTTGGTAGAGTTGCTTTCCGTGAGAGGTAGACTGAAGTGTTTTATTAAATAAGTAAAATAGGTAAAGTAAGTAAAATATTTTTAATACAAAATATCACGTATATATATATCATGAATTCAATCCTTCAGGTTATGTAATTTACAAACGAAAAGTTAATATTATATTCAATTTAAATTCAATTTACAATTACATATATATTACAGTTCTCCCCACTATAAATTGAATTCATCGTGATAACGTAATGGGGGTTTCGAAACTCTTTTTTCAAGAGTTGTATTCTCATGTTCTGCCTTTTCCACTTCTTCGGTCAACGTAACGGGTATTTCCTTCTCTTGTGTATGTGCATCCCTCAATTGATCTCCATGCTTGTTTTTAACGATCCCCTCTGATTCCACATCGTACAATATTGCGCTTTTTCGTTGTAACACTTTTCCTTCATGCCACCCTGCAGTCCTTTCGTTTGCTATCCAAACTTTTTGCTGCTCTTCAAACTCCCGAGGTTCAACACTTCTATCTTTGTAGTACTTTTGTTTCCATAAAGCGTCTTCCGTCCTTTCTCTCGTTGATAATTTCCACTGATCTAATGTCGTCCTAAGCGACCTTCCAAACATCATCTCGGCAGGAGATTTACCAGTAGTTGCATTGGGAGTATTACGGTGAGTAATTAAAACATTCGCTAAATTTAACTGGTCCGGAGTCGCACATCTCCTTCCAGCATAGAAACGCGTCTTTATCGTCCGTATATATCGTTCAGCCAAACCATTCGATTTGGGGCTATAAGGGGCCGATCTAAAATGTTTTATATTGTTTTTAAAAAGAAACGTTTTGAATTCAGATCCAGTAAACTGAGTACCGTTATCTGAGACAATGTAGCGAGGTAACCCAAATCTAGCGAAATAATTACGCAGATTATTTATTACACTCGCCGAATTAATATGTGTTAAAATTGCAACTTCAACCCATTTGGTAAAAGCGTCTACGCAAATTAACCAATACTTTCCAGATACGGGGCCTGTCAAATCAATGTGTAATCGTTCCCAAGGTCGGGTAGGAATGTTCCAATTGTATAATGGCACTTCTTTAGCTCTCGGCCTTCCTTCTTGACAACTCTTACAACATTTAACAAAGTCTTCAACATCAGTATCGAGATTTGTCCAAAACACGTAATATCTACACAATGATTTCATCCCCACTATCCCAGGATGTCCTCGATGAATCACATATAATACCTCCTTTTTTAAAATACCTGGAATAATAATTCTATCATTATAAAATAATAATCCTTCTTCGAACGAAATATTATCTTATCGAAATATATTTTTTTACAATCTCCGAATAATTATTTATATTATCAATATACCAATGATTTTTTATTAATTTAATAATCTCTTTTAGGTTTATATCATTGCTCGTTTCACTTACGACTTTACTGCGTGTGAAAGATAAATCCTCTATTAAATTAATTTTTAATCCTCTGATTTCTTCTTCGAATTTTTTTGTAACTTCATTGGTTTTTGCTTTATCTACCCACAAACGGGACAGAGCTTCGGCACATTTATTTTAATTACCTGGTCTATATATTATCTCATAATAATATTTTAATAGTTTCGTCGCCCACCGTATTAAACGGTTATTTGTTATTTTGTTAAGATCTCTTTTATCACCTAAAATATATTGTAATGGTTTATGATCAGTAACCAAGATAAAATGTCTTCCAAAAATATATTGATGAAACTTCTCGATAGCGAACATGATCGCCGAAGCCTCCCGATCAATTGTGGAATAATTCTTTTCAGCCGTCGAAAGTGTCTCTCCTGGCCAGTAAGAAATCGGTGTGCAATAACAGCTCCTAGACCATCTTCGGAAGCGTCACAAGAAATCACGACAGGAATATCGGTTGAATAAGGAATTATTGTATCTTCTTTTGACAATATATTTTTAACTTTAGTAAATATTTCATTTTCTTTAGCTGACCAAAACCAACCAACATTTTTACTCGCTAGTCGGTGTAAAGGCGCACAAATAAAATGCAAATTTTTAATAGATGCCTCATGATAATTCACTATTCCAAGAAATGAACGTAGTTCTTTAACATTGGAAGGTGTTTTAAAATTTTTTATAGCGCTAATCTTATCTTCTGTAGGGTGAATTCCGAAACTGTCAATAACATGACCTAAATAAGTGACTGACTTTTCTCCGATTTTAATTTTATCGGTCGTCGTGGTCAGTCCAGCCTTCTCAAATCTTCTTAATACTTCTTCCAAATTAACTATGTGATCGGAATTATTCTCACCTGCAATAATTATGTCGTCTAAAAATACACTAACCATAGGAATTCCCTTTAATAGGTTTTTCATAAAGCGTTGGAATATTATCGGAGCGCTAGTCAAACCAAATGGAATTCTTTGGTATCGGTAATAACCGACATGTGTCGAAATTACTAAAAGGTCCCTATACTCTGGACTAACTCCGAATTGTAAAAATGCATCTCTTAAATCTATTGTTGAAAATATTTTACCACCCGCGATTTTATTTGTTAGGTCGACGAAAGTTGGTAGTAAATCGTTATCGATCGCTAGATATTTGTTGATTGTTAAACGAAAATCTCCGCATATCCGTACGGCACCGGATTTCTTTAAGATATTAACCGTTGGCGTAGCCCTAGTGATTGGAGTTATTGTTGGATCCACCTTCTCGATAACGCCTTCGTCTAAAAGTCTGTCCAACTCAGCTTCAATGGTTCGACGCAACAGAAAAGGAACTCTTCTTGCTGGTAATGCAATCGGTAACGTGTTCATTTCTATTCGGATGACTGCCTTTTGCAGTTTGATTTCACCTAATTTTTTTTTAAAAACTTGAGGGAATTTTGAAACAATCGTATTTAAAGAGGGAAATATTCATATTCATATTTATTTTATCAATACTAACTTCTTCCGGTAGTTTTATATCAAATTCTCTAATGAAAGGCATCCCAAAAATAAGGGAATTCTCCCCTTTAACTACCCAAATAAGTAAAAATTTCGAAATATTTTTTACTTTGACTTCTACGGTACATTTACCTAGTACTTCGATTTGGATATGATTATATCCCACTAATTTATAAGCCGGTGATAGTTGTGGTCTGCCAATACGATTCCAGGTGACCTCATCAATCACACTACACGCGGCGCCGGTATCAAACTCCATAGCTAGCTGCAACCCATTTATCTTCGCATCGATGGTTGCTTTATTTGAAAATGACAGAGGTGTCCGTGGCAGAATCATTTGTATGGCATGGGTTCTACAATCTTTCGCTATGTGGTTTGCCTTACCGCAACGAAAGCATATCACTTTCTTTTGAATAGAGTTAGGTTTGATACTAGGTCTATAATTATTATTAGGAATATAATTGTTACTAAAGTGTTTATATCTTCGCATCGATGGTTGCTTTATTTGAAAATGACAGGCGAGGTGTCCGTGGCAGAATCATTTGTATGGCATGGGTTCTACAATCTTTCGCTATGTGGTTTGCCTTACCGCAACGAAAGCATATCACTTTCTTTTGAATAGAGTTAGGTTTGATACTAGGTCTATAATTATTATTAGGAATATAATTGTTACTAAAGTGTTTATTATTATTGAATCTATTGACGTTTGTATAATTATTATTTCTAAAATAATTATTTTTCGAACCCTGTGTTGGTTTATTCTTAATTATTTTATTAACT
This sequence comes from Gordionus sp. m RMFG-2023, assembly GCF_954871325.1. Lineage (NCBI taxonomy): Eukaryota > Metazoa > Nematomorpha > Gordioida > Chordodea > Parachordodidae > Gordionus > Gordionus sp. m RMFG-2023. The sequence continues at coordinate 28,629,072 of NC_088776.1, forward strand.
TCAGTCTGGGTTTCATTTTCCAACGAAGACAGCGCGATCGCTAAACGCACGGTCTCTTCAAAAGTAATATTGCCTTCGATATACTTTGACCGAAGTTCTTTGTCCAACTCAGGTAAGCGTACTCCTAGGATAAATATATCTCTTAAAAGTTCATCAAAAGGCGGTTTAAAATTACAAAGAGAACAGACAGTTTTAACCCTAATTGAAAAGTCAATAATCGTCTCATTGCATCTTTTTAGCGTAAAATTTTTTTTCCTATTTACGAAAATTCTCGAACTATCCTTGAACACCAAATTTAAGCTTTTTATTAAAGTATCATAATTTATCATCTCTAAATTTATTGGAAAGTGAAAGTTCTTAATTTTGATAAGATTGTCTGTTCCGATATAGGCTAAAAGCAGGTCTTTTTTTGTATTTAAATCTATAATATCTCTTACTTTGTAAATTAACTCCAAGTTAAATAAGTAGTCCTGAATATTTACTTTTTCTTTGACGAATTCTGGAATATGGAATTTAATAGGAACTACTTCCATTGAGTCTTTAACTTTAATAGGGACTACTTACATTGAATCTTCAACTTTAATAGGAGCTAATTCCATTGAGTCTTTTACTTTAAATTTAAAATATCACGTATATATATATCATGAATTCAATCCTTCAGGTTATGTAATTTACAAACGAAAAGTTAATATTATATTCAATTTAAATTCAATTTACAATTACATTTATATTACATAGACTATCATATAACAATCAAGCTATAATGCCATTTGATAATCCTGGTCAACAATTACTTTTCCATTTCCTAAAACTATAGAGAGCAGTTTTCTATTCTGCGTCATAGATCCTGATCTCATATATCTTTATCAATAGCAAAGACATTTTCGCTATATAAATCTCTCTATCACTTCATAGAGCTTTATTTTTCCGGAACCTTAAAAAAATCTTCCTGAAACAGGATGTGTGGTGTTCGGTTGGATAGTCCTAAATTCATCACTGACTACTTTTTATCTATTCACTGGAATTTTCACGCTCAACAATTTGCGGTAAACCGATTAGTTTATTTTTTTTATGAGTATAATTCAAAATTCAATTGATATGAACATAATCTCAATTATTGATAGTAATCAGGAGCGTATGCAACGAGGGAAGGGGCAGAGGGACAACCCCCCCCCCCCCCCCCCAAGTTAAAAAATGGAGATGATGGATTATATTTTTCAAAAATATTATTGTTAATATTAATTTATATTTGTTAATATTTATTCCTAACATATATATTTAATTACATTTATTTATCACATCCACTAAGTTATTTTATCAATTAATTTCGATTTCAAGTTTTCCTTGGCCAAATATTTACCTATTATTTTCAAATATTAATGGCGTAATATTTATCTAAATTTCTAGTAAAATAATAATTATCTCTGAAACTCCTTGTATAACAATGAGAAAGAAATTGCAAGCTTGTCCAACGATATCGAGTCTCTGCCATCAAGCAGTAACAGCTTTTATGGAGTTAGAAGAGCCGATTATTAATGCTATTCCTGAAATATCATAAATATTGAAAGAAATATATTCTCAGAAGCAACAAAATTATTGGATTCAATACTTATTCCATTTTTTTTCTCATTAGAATGTATTATTTAATTATAAAACTATTTTGAATAGCGGAGAGCATTTTATTAGAACTTAAGGAAATTAGATCTAATGTTTATAAAGAATTTCATACTTTATATGTTATTGTTGAGTCAAAAGCAGAGCTATACGTGTTTAATATTTGTCCACCTCGATTTGCAGCAAGCAAGCTCATCATCAAAACATTAATATAGGATCAGTATAAAAGTATTATAAAACAAATGTCCCATCTTTTAGATACATTTATAACCCAAATAGAATGGTTTTTAATTCATCATACAGCACTTACAAATCCGTAGATATTACTTCCACAAAAGCCTTCCCAACTTTTTCAGATGGTGATAGAAAAAAAAAATATATTTTGAAATTTTTATCACGAAGATGTTGAAGTATCTTATGATGCATTATTAGCTGAATAACTATGATTAAAAGATTAACTATGGTTGTTAGTTACAGTCCCAAAAATGCTATGGATGCTTTTTATTATTTCAAACACATTTTAGATTATATTATCAATGTATTAAAATGGATATATATATATAAGCAACTCTTCCCATTAGTAAACTAATGAGACATTCTCTTTTTTAAGAAGAATAACAGATCCCTGCAGATGTATTATTTGCAGGGACGGTCCATAATTTTTTTAAAAAAATTTTTTGTACCGTCCCGGGATTTTTTTTAAAAAATTTTCAGGCCCGGCTTTTTTGAATTCAGGCCCAGCCCAAAATTTTTTAAAATAAATTATATTTATTTTTGATTTTTATAGCTAATAATGGCGAATTCAAATATTTGGTTTTAAAATATATAGCCCGGCCCGGATATTTTATTTAAAAAAATTTTCAGGCCCCGCCCGGGTGTTTTTTTTAAAAAATTACGAGCGTAGTCCGAGTATATTTAAAAAAATTAAAATAAGGCCCGGGGGCTGGGCCTGCAAGTCTCTGAAAAACATACCTATGAAGTAAAACTTCTGAAAGTAGAATGAATGGTTTGGATCTTTTGAATATTCATAGGCATTTAACGCCAAGCAAGGATGAGATAATATAAAAATTGGCTCAAAACATACAAAATACAATTATTCCTAAGAAATATTTTGTGTATTAATTTATATTTCTATCATTTATTTTTTTTATACTTTATATATAAATTTTAAAGGCTCAAAAAATTCAAATTTCTATTTTGGGTCATTTAAGTGATTCATATAGTGGTTATATTCACTTTATATTTTATAATTCACATTTATTTTTTAGTTTTTCAATGTCGCCATTTATATCCGTTTAATATTTTTTAATTCACATTTATTTTATAGTTTTTTTATGCCGGTTTATATATATTATTTTTTTATAATTCACATTTATTTAAAATTGTGTATTAGAAAAGTTATTAATCCTAATCAATTTATGCTCAATGATATTTCTTAAAAATTTTTATTACCCCCCCCCCCCCCAGACTAAATTCCTACTTACGCACCTGATAGTAATCATTAAGATGTTAAACTTAAAATCAACCACCTCCCACAAGTAATTAAATTATTTTTGCAGTTCTTGGGTATAGGCTTATTTTTGCCCAATTCTTTTTATTATTAGCCTATAGACGTTTAAACAACAGTACTCGGACTGTTGTGCTTACAAGTACGTCCGGCTTGCCCACAAACTAGTGTTGTTAAACGGCTCATTTTGAGCCGATTTTTATAAACGGCTAACTCAATATTTTAGCTAGAAAAATATTACCTATGCCTCGAGATTTCGATAATATATGCCTAGACCTTTGTTCCTACTGTGAGCAAAATCTTCAGGCTTGCGTAATAATTTTCTGAATGAAATATTGAGTTAGCCGTTTTTAAAAATCGGCTCAAAACGAGCTGTTTAACAACACTACCACAAACTTGTGAATAGCTCCTCATTTTCTCCCCCTTAATTAACTATCCATTTTGATGGATTTTTGAGGCTGTTATATCCACAACCAGGATGAGAAAACGCTTTTATCACGTATCACGTTTTTTTTAAATTTTTTATTATAATAAATAATAGATTTTGATATGATAAAAATGGATATTACTTCAAAAATGGAAGAAATATGATATATTTATAAATATGAATTGATAGACATCGTACAAATGGTTGGAGTATATAAAATTTATGGAACTTACAATTGCTGATAGGCCAACTAATAGTTTTTGATACTAGTGAGAGTATTAAGAATGTTATTTCACCCCAAAGCCAAATGAAAAATTATTGATTCTTATAAATAAGAAGCCACCTGCAAATAGGTATTTATAATCATCTAAAAAGCTTATATTTTACCAAGATTATTTCTACTTTCAATGGAAGAAGGAAGGGCTATATGGTTTTAGTGTAACTAACCAATATCTTAAATCGGAAGTAATGAAAATCTTCTATTCCATTACAATTAAAATTACATACAACCAATAGAACAATCAATAAAAAATGTCAAATTGCTCTTGAAATATTGTATAAATTTGGATATATATATGATTTTATTGTATTTATATTTTTTTCTTTTCGTAGTTAAAATAAATATTCATAAAGTTTAAATTTATTAATAGTGTCCAAATTTATTAATAAAAATGGAAAAATTACATTAAATTAGATTTATTTAAATATAAATACTTAATTCCATAAAAAAAGTATTTAAGTGCTTTTATAATATAGAAATTATAATATCATTAATAAATAACTCATTAACTTCAGTTTTTTATTAATTTTTTTTGTCAAATAAATTCTGGGATTTTAAATTATAAGGTGATCAAAATAAAGATTTATAAATTTAAACACAATTCTATTTTATCATATAAATTTATTTATTAGGTAATATTCTAATTAATAACAAAAATCAATCACATATTTGATATAATTAACATTATTTATAACAATGATATATAAAAAAATAATTAAGCCTGAAATTTGTCTCTTAAAATTATTGATTCAATCTAGTGGTCATATTCGGCATTGTATCTTTTACATATAAAGAAAATATAAAGTGCTAAAATATTTGTTGTACCTGTGCCATCAACATCAGCACCTATTCCTTCATTGCTTATTATTATATTATGTAACAAATTTTCTATTTATGTCTGTTAAGGCACAAAACTATTGTGAATATATGTTTGTAACAAAAAAATTGAAATCATTTTATACAGATATGTTTCCCATCCAAGGCACCAATACAATTGGGGAACCCTGAATAGATCAGGAACTCCTGGGAAATCTAAATAATTATTAGAATATATAAATATAATGTACTTTTTCCCAATCTTTTGAAGGCTTTGGCAAGTAAATATTTTTGGCAGCATTCCAAATTGCTTGATTTAACTGCATGCAACATATAATTTGGATATCCTTGAACTATAATTGTGAAAAGGACATACTAGTTATTAAATATATTTTATGAATAAATATAGGATAATTAAGTGTAACATACTCATAGAGTAATTTCTTTTAATATATATTTGAGATGCTTTTCTTCTACTTTTCCTCCATCTTTTATGTTTTGTCAATAAATATAATGCTAACATCCTTTTCTGATCCATGCTGATAAACTCCATTTTTTTTTACAAAATTTATAAATAATTAACGCCGCCTCAATTTAAATAAAGAAAGCGTTACGTTTATATTAAGAAAGTACGGCGAAACGCAAATGCGTGCGCACTATTGTATCGCTTGGCAATGGATTTTGAACTAATAGCGCTTACGATAGAGTCGAGGTTTTATTTACAAATCTTTACTTTTTTGGCAATAATTTATAGATTAAATATTTTATTTACTATATATAGGTTCTGTAGTGTAGCGGTTATCACGTTTGCTTTACACGCAAAAGGTCCTGAGTTCGATCCTCAGCAGAATCATTTTTGAAAAAATTTTTATAAACTGAAAATGAGATAATTTAAAAGAATTAGTAATCATTTAATTCCCATTTAAATTTCTTGTATCGCGATTACCCATTACATCCTGAATTATATATACATCCAGATGAAAATAACCCCGGGAAAAACTTCATGAAAAAATATTCTTTTTAATCAAATTTCCACTTAAAATAATAATGGTCAAAAATTTTGCATCGGTTAATCTTCCGTCAGCGTGTAAGATATGCCTAACATTTTTAATTCATATTTATTTTATTTATATTTTTATACTAAATTTTAATAATATTTTATATTTAGCAACAAATTAGATTTAATATTTTTTATATTATAATATTATGAAATATAATTTAAATGATTATATTATGACTAGTTGATCAAGAATGACGGGAATAAAAAAATCATGAACTATTAACAGGAAAATTTTTTTTGTATCTTAATTAACCTTCAAATTTATTGGAATTAAAATGCTCAAATAACTCCCAAGTAATTATTAAAATATCAACTAAAAAAATAGATATATTTTATTTAACCAATCAAAAAATAAATATATAAAAAAAACATATAATAGTGGAAAAATTTATGATTCCCATCAATCTTACTCTCTCAAGTATAAGATTTATCTTTAGAAATAAACTAAATTATTTTAATTATAATATTTCACACATTATTATTTAAAGTCAAATGGACTCTACTATATACCTATTTAATTTATGGAATTAAAATACTCAAATACTTAAACTATGTAACTATGCCACAATATGCCAATCAAATTCACTACAGTACATATTACATTTTAAATTTAACAAATAAATTTAAATTATATTTAGCCAATTGAACCTTTACTCTCACCATTAATATGTGATTTCTGGAATACCAATTTAGTATCAAGTAAAATCCAACCTTTTAAATTAAAATGCGTCAATTTCCTATTCTCCCATCGTTTGTTATTACTATTATTCGATCATGTAGACATCTAACTTATTTAAAAAAATAATTAATCAACCCTCAAATTTATTGAAATTATCTTCAGGGGGAAAAAAATAAATTATCAAATTTTTAAAAATGAGTTTTTAAAAAAAGTTTAATATTTACCTCGTTCATATAAAAATATGGACATGAGATATTGTGAGAAGAACATAAATAAATATAAATTATGTTTTAAGTTAAAGAAATTTATCTTCTTAAAAATTTAAAAATGGTTAATTGATATTTTAATAAATACTTACTTTAATTATTTGAGCATATTTTGTAGGTACAATCATAACTTTAGTACTTTTTGAGAGGTATATTTGCTTAACCCGACATTAAGTTTTCCATGGTATAAAACAGGTAATATAAACCTACATGATCAAAGGGTTGACACTGAATTAGAAAACAGGTAATATAAACCTACATGATCGAAGGGTTGACACTGATTTAGGAAATTGACGACGTTTTAATATAAAAGGTAGTTGGATTTCACTTGTTACTAAAGAATTTGAACAAATTGTTGGTTTGTATAAATGTTTATATTTTCCATGATAATCTATATATATAATATTAAATTTTATTTATATAATAATTTTACTTGACAGGGTAAGAAATAACTTTATCTTCTTAAAAATATAAAAAAGGTTGTGATCTTCTTAAAAATCGTTAATTAAAAAAAAATCGTTAATTAAAAATGGTTGATTATAAATTAATAAAACAAAGAAAATAAATTTAAACCAATAAAATAGAAAGAAAATAAATTAAAACCTATGAAATAAAACCTTAATAAACCAATAAAAATAAAGATTAATAAGCCAATAAAAATAAAAAATAACAGCAAAATAATAGCGTATATAAGAAAGATAATATTACAAAATTTAATATAGAAGGTGGCTGAGCGGGAAAAACGCTTGCCTTTAAAACGTTAAGTCATGGGTTCGAATCCCGTTATATACAAAAAATTTTCTTAAAATTTAACATTAGAAAGATATAGTCTCCATCGATTTATTTAACATTAAGAAGATAGGAAAGTTGATAGGAAAAATAAAAATTAACATTAAGAAGATAGGAAAGTTGATGAGAAAAATAAAAATTAACATTAAGAAGATAGGAAAGTTGATGAGAAAAATAAAAATTAACATTAAGGAATATACAAAAACGTTCATTTCTTGATTACGGTGATTATATATATAGATAAATTTGATGTTTTTTATAATAAAAAATTATTTTATGTGCTATAAAGTTATAAATAACTTTTATTTTTTTTTTTACAATTTATTAGTAATTTCTTCTCCAAAAATTTAAGCAGAAAAAATGTTTGAAGTTCAAAAAGATTTTTAAACATATTTTGATTTGATCAGAATTTCAAATCTACTTTATAAATAAATCGTTTGAGGAATTGTGAATATTGCTGTGATTATATTTTTCTGAGTAAAACATTGAGTTAGTCGTTTTTAAAAATCGAGCCGTACAACAGACAACACTAGGTAGAAGTCATTTTTGAGAGAATGTATTGATTTTGAGATATATTCATTTTTGGTATAATGATTTATTTGGGGGGAGGAGCAGTTTTTGCCTTGAATTATATTCTTTTTAAATGCAGTAATTGATTTTATTATGATTGTTTATCGATAATTTTATTCTGACAAATGGAAATTAAAAAGAGATATGTCTATTAACAATAATAAAAATACTAAATTTTTTCTCTAAATTTTAAACCTTTTTATTTATTTTTTTTACCTTAATATTTTAAATTTACACGTAAAATAATTTGATCATATATGATTGATTTTAATAATGAATCAGTCCCATCCCATATATCAATTAAGAATATAATAAATCATTTAAAATTTTAACAAAATACTTTATTATTATTAAAAATAAGCTATTTATAAGGTTAACAAATTTTAACATGTAATGTAATTTTTAAAAAATATTTTCTACATTACCTAAATTTTAAAATTATTAATAGAAATAGTAAATTAAAATTAACTTCTAGTCTGTGTTTCATTTTTTTTTGTGTGTTGTATTAGTTTGGTTACCATAACCAAATCATTACTAACTGCCTGCAATAAAGGTTTATGTGTGCATTTCAATATTTCTTTCAAAATAAAAAAACTTAGTATGAAACATTCATCAATCGGTAATGGAATGTTACTTGGGTCACTCCATTGGGATTGATCATTTAATGAGAAGAAATATAATCTGGGAATCTTCAATAATTTTGGATATTTACTAATTATTAAATAAGGAGTATAGTTAGACATGTGCGCCGACAGCATTTTCGGCGGCGGCGTTTCTTTTTTTAAAATGATCGGCTGGCGGCGGCGAATCGATTTAGACGCCGCCACAAAAATCGGCAGCGGCGCGGCGGCGTCAAATATTTTTCTAACTTAAATTTTTTTAAGTAAATTTATAAATTCATTGGAAACACTTTTAAAATAAAATTTATACTTTATTATGTATAAAACTATAATTTAATGATTTTATTAAGTTATAATTATCATGAATAAATATTATTTTATTAAGATTTAAAGGACATAATAATGATCTTTTAGAGTTCATAGTGACAGCTATAGAAAATACACGCTCGCTGGGTGTGCTTGTAGCTGGAACGCACAGGACCTTTCTAGCTAATATTGAAAGTTTAGGAAGATCCAATGCTCTTATCTTCCAAAAATCTAAGACATCTTTTATCTCCAAATTATAAGGCGAAAATAATGAATAACACTCTTTTTCTAAACTAGTTAAATAGTGTTGTTGTTTCAGGTTATTGTTTTGAATAGATGAATGCTTCGTAGCCAATGACTTAAGATAATCGAGTTTTAAAGCAACTTCCGTCGTTTTACATTCGTTTAATTCGTCCGTGTAAGACCGTAGAGAGGTAGCGTGTTGACATAAAAATTCAACCGGAGTAATATTTTTTTCCTTTAAATATTCATTTACTATGTTTATTGATTGAAAACCAGGATCCAAAAGTGCTCCTAACACCTAAGTAAAAAAAATAAAAGAAAGAATAATGTATAAAAAATAATTAATATGTATTTTAAAATACTACCTGAAGATCGGTTATTGGAAATCTATGATCAAATTTAGTAAGCATATTTTGTTTAAGGGATGCTATGGGTGGACTATCATTTTCTTTTACAATTAAATGATTTTTAATTTCACTACGAAATAATAAGGCTAAATTTATAGTAACTCCTTTTGGACAGATAAAAATTCAACAGTTTGTTTGAAGGTTTTAAGAAAATTAAAAAGTTCATACACCAAGTCCCAATCGGAGTTAAATAATTTGAGATCCGGTTTCTCCATTCTATTTAATAGAATATTTATAGGATTTTTGTTATTGCCAGTCACACTTTCCAGCATTATTAAAATACTATGCCAACGTGTAGGCACATTTAATTTTAAGGTTTTATGTTTTTTCTCATATGATTTTTGATTTTCACTATCATCATCATACCTCAAACGATCTTCATAAAAAGGATCATTATCATCCAAATCTAAAATATCCGATGTATATGATATCGATTCAAAACATTTTCTATTTTCTATATCGTTTATATTTTCAAAATCCGCTGTTTTGAATCTTAAGGCAACTATAACTTCTCTAACTTTTTTAATGAGATTTTCAATTTTATTAACTTTTTTTATTCCATCGACTGTCACTAGATTATGTAATCCATGCCCCAAACATAAATGATGGTCATATTCTCCTAGAAGAACACTTTTCTTTACATTGGGTCCTGCATCCGTAACCATTTGAATTTTCTTGGACCCTAAATCAAATTCATTTTCAACTTTTTCTATTTCGGAAAGAATAGTTTCAGCGGTATGTTTTTGGGTGACATGATGTGTCGCCAATGTATAAAATACAATATTAAAATTATTATCTATTTCGTGAAAAGTAAAGGTGATATAATTTCGCCGTCTATATTTGTCTGTCCACATATCAAAAGTTATAGCACAAAATTTAGGACCTACATTAATTTGTTGGTATATGTATGCTTTCATTGATAAATAAACATCATCTAATCCACTCCGCATAAGTGTAGTTCTGTCAGGTAATTCTTTGGCATCTGAAATAATGCCATATTTCTACCTAATAAAAAGTTAATAATAAAATATTATGCCATAAAAAATTCTAAATGTGGGATGTTATAAAATAATTAAATATCTTAACAAATAAAAATTAAGATTGCCCTATAAAAAATTATAATGATTTTACAAATAACCTTTAGAAAATCTTGCATTCCAGTATTATTTGTAGAAGAGAATGGCATTAAATCCTTGCAACACATGAGAACATAATTCCTTACCAGAATCCATTTTTTATCTTTTATAGGGTCAGTTGTATCTTTTACAATGGGTTTGAAAAATAACTTTAAATTTTGTTTAGATATTTCTTCTTTACATGATAAATCATGTTTGTCAAGTAAATGTTTTATTATATTTGATGTGCTGATATTTTTTGAAAAAGATTTGATTGGATAACTAATTAAAAAATTTACCAATTTTTATAAAATAATCAAAAAATTTACTCTGAAAATGAAGAATTATTTTCATCCTCACCATCTTTATCAAGTGCTATTTGCAAGCATATATTACAAAAGACTTTATCTGTAGCAACACTGGTTCTCTTATTATTTGTGTCAGTTTTTAATATTAAGGATCCAAAATGTTTCCATGCAAAAGAAGGTTTTGCTTGCAAGGATATACTATATTTTGTTACAGGGTATTGCAATGATGCATCCAATATAATTGTTTTAGTCCTGGTATTTTTATATATGTTATAATGGCAACAAAATAAAAATCATTAAATAAAATTTCTATTATGATAAAAAATAAATTTTATATAACGAGTTGTAAATTATTTGAATCAAAATAAAAGAATAAAATATAGATTTACCTTTTCAAATTTAATGTCCTAATCTTATTTTATCTAGCACGTTGATCACAAACCTGCCCAAGGTGAGCGAATAAGGATTGTTACAAATCAAATTTATAGCAAATAATATTTATTAATTTTAAAAAATAAAATCGCATTTTTTAATAATTCAAAAAATATTTAATATTTTTCTTATATTCATAAATAATATATAAAATAAATAATAAAATATATGTATCACGCCGCCACGCCGCCGAATTTTTACATCGGCCGCGGCGTGTTGAGCGCCGACAATTTTTTGGCGCGCGGCGTCGGCGTGGTCAAAATCATCGGCGGTGGCACATTTGACCGGCGGCGCACATGTCTATACATACCTAATAGTTGTTTAAAAAAGAAAAATGTTATAACTGATATGTCAATATTAAAATTATAAAATATTCAATAACTATGCTGTACAAAAAAAACAAGTTGAGTGAATTTTTTTTTATAACTATTTTTGCTTTATAGATATAAAATAGAAATATTTTTCCCTTAAATGTATTACATATCACTTAAACTATAAAAGAAAATAATAACACAAAATTATGACCAAAACAAAAAAGTCTCTAAAATATTTTTATATTTTATACTGACTTTTAAAGTGGCGTATCCAAGATATTCCTATGAGGGGGGGGGGGCACTATCAGTTGAGTTTTTTCCCCATTAATTTTATTGGAGATCTTTAGGTACACTTTTTCTAAATCTTTGGCTATATTAGATTTTTATAAAAATAATTTTAGGTTTTCACTTTTTTTTATATTAAAATCCTTTTTTTAAAAATTTATAGAATTATAGTCATTATTTTAAAAAGTTAAACTTATACTAATAACTAATTTGAAATATTCGTCCTCTAGTTGACTCAAGTGTATAGACTTGAGTTCACAACTCGAATCCACTTGTCACGACTCGAATTAGTTGACTAATTCGATTAACGATAGAGACTCTGAGTCGGAGTCGGGTGAACTCGACTTTTTAACAACACTATTTTTTACTTTAGACTTACAAAATACGAATAAAATACTTGAGTCGATTAGAAGACGAATAGTTCTATGAACTTAAGTCATCAACTTGAGTCGACTAGAGGACGAATATTTCAAATTATTAATCAAAATATTTGTTATGTTTTACATTTTTTATTTTAGACTTACAACTTGAGTCGTGAATATTATATATTTGAGTCGACTAGAGGACGAATAGTTACATGAACTTGAGTCGTCTCAACTTGAGTCGATTAGAAGACGAATATCTCAAATTAGTTTTTATTATTAATTTACAAAACACATTTTTTGCTTTATACTTCCAATTTGAGTTGTAAATATTCAAAATGATATCGAGTTCAATTTTGCATGTTATTTTACTTAATATTTAGTGTTGTAAAATGGCTCTAATTTATCGATTTAAATTAACATTTTAGCCAAAACAAATTATATACTTCATTATCTTATTCCACATTTTATTTGACCAAATAAATTCTTATTTACATTTTTTGATTGAATGCTGTATTTTCAAATAATAATAAAATATTTAGTAGATTTCTGAATATTTTAAAATTATATCTTAACCATATTTGAATTTTATATAGGAAAGGCAACGTGTGATAATAATCAAAACTATGAACTGGCAGGTGAATTTTTTGCAGCACTCCTCATCATCTATATTTAATAGTGCTGTAAAGTAACGTCAAAAAATTAACGTCCTTACTAACGACGTTACTATTTTTGAAGAAAAAGAACGCCATTCGTTACCTTCATCTAAAGGTAACGAGTAACGGTAACGCGTTTCTTTTTTTGAGTAACGGTAACGCAAAACGTTACTTTACTCGTTACTTTATATTTTCATCAATAAAAAGAAAAACATATTTTATTGTATTATAAAATTACTTTTATTTATTTTTTATTTTTTAATTCTTAATATTAATAATTTAAGCCGAGTTTTAATTCATATCAACCACTTCCAAGTTCCAACATTTTTTTTTTATTCTCGTTGTTAAATTATTAGTCGAAATTAATATTCAATCAAAATTCAAAGTAAATATAATGATATTATTAATTAATTTATAATTTATTTTAAAAGAATATTATGTCCATAGTACAATTCTTCATCTTCAGATGAAGAAGATTTAACCCTTCCCTGGCCCCATTTTGAATTATATTATAAACCAATTAAGAAGATTTCTGGTACAAAGTCTACACTTTGTAAATGTAAATTAAGTCCCAACGCAAATATTTTAACGTCAATGTCAAGTAGCTCAAACTTGAAAAAACATTTAAAGGTAAAGAATGAATTAATATATAATTATTTTTTAATCATGTATTTATTTTAATGATAGTACACAATAAAATTTGAAATGTATAAATTTTATACAGATTATTACATTAAAAATTAAAAAATATATATACTAATACAAATGATTATATTATCAAAATATAAATAACTTTTATTGCAAATGCAAAACCTTTATAAAAAACATATAAATATTATGATTAAGAATTTATTATCATTAAGTTTTGCATATAAAAATTTTAATACTAAAAGAACATATTATAATTTAATCATTGTAATTTATTATTTGAATTTAAAAAGTGAGAACTCTGAGATAGATTTGGTTATTTAACCTTTTTAAAGTTGAAAATGACCTTTCTTTAGTGCAGGTATTAATATGTAAGGTAATAAAATAAAAAAACAATGTTTTGATATTAAGCAGGGAATCTAAAGTGTAATTCACATGGAAAAGTTCTGCAAATCATTTTATGTCTCAAAGATTGATCTTTTCTGTCAAGATTTTTATATCAGAATTTGAAATTTTATTTTAGAGAACGGAACCTAGATATTTTTCCTGATTCCTTTTTATATAATAATTCTGATCTGATAAAGATAAGAATTGAAAAATTATCTTTGGCAATTATAATTTCAATTTTAATGCTTTCCAATAAGCTTAGTGAGGGATTAAAAAATGCAATTAAATTTTTAAAAGATTTATCTTCAATTATTAAAAAAGCTTAGTTATTTTTTAAAAAAAACTCTGGAATTAATAATATTCAAATTAAAAAATTATAGACTATACATTCTTCAAGAATAAAAGAAATAAATCAAAATTTGAACAATAAAAAAAAAATTGAAACCAATCAACAAACACTCATTGAGGTGCAGAATCCATCTACGTCAAAGACAAAAATAGCACAATCAATTGTTGATGAATTAGTTTTTAATTTTGTAATTGAAGAATTACACCATTTTCAATTGTAGAAAGCATGCTTTTATTAATATTATCAAAGAATTGCAGCCATCTAAAAATGTGATGTCTAGGCCTACTCTCATATTAAAAATTAACAAAGCATATGACACCATGACAAAGAAATTAGTGGATTTATTATGTATCCCAAAAATTGTCCGTACAACTGTGGATTCTTGGTCAGCTTATCATCGGTATATAATATATTCTATAAATTGATAATATTGTCTTTTTAAAAATTTCTTATTTAGGGATGACAGTACACAGGTTACACCCAGTCACTCTTGAAAGGGTTTCAGCCTGCTTAGATTGTAGAAGGCTAAACCAAAAACATACATATGAATATCTAGCAAAAATAATCTTTGAAATTTTTACCATATATAAGATACAAAATAAGACCAAATGCATTACCGATAATGCTCGAAATTATTTAAAAGCCTTAAAGTAAAAAAAATGATATAATATAAGGAGAGGAATCGAATGATGAAATAGTTCCTCTGCCATTATTTGATCTATTTGAAGATTAAAATATTAGTGATAGTAATGTATACTTACCTAAGCATCATTCCTGTTCAGCACACACTTTAAATCTAATTGCAAGTATTGACACTGAAAAGGCACTCAACAATGCGCATTATAAAATTATTTCAAAAATTACATTTTCTAAATGTAAGCTTTTGTGGAATAAACATGGGCAATCTTCTAACTGTGCTGTCATATAAGGAAAATATGGGAAGATATTTAATTAAACCAGTTATAACAAGATGGAATTCTTTCTATAATTCTGTAAAATTAATAAATAGTCTTATTAAGGTGAATTATCAAAAATTCTATGAATCTTGCAACAAATCTGATTACAAAGATTTTCAGATCGACAAGTCGTTCATAGATGAATATTGTGTGGTTAGTGTTAATTAAAATATGATATGTATATAATTTTATAGGTTAGGAACCGATAGCTATGGCTCTTACAATTTTAGAGAGTGTAGATAATATGCATTTGGGATATCTCACTCCCACTATAACCATTATAATATCAAAACTTAAAAAATTGGCTTTAAATAATTTTAAGCTTTGTAAGCCGCTTATTGATTCAATCCTGGAAGGAAGCCATAGATAAAAGGTATACAGTTCAAATATTGCTTATAATTTATATTTTGACTATCATATTTTCAATAGATTCAAACACTTCTATAATAATGAATATATACTGTCGGCAATAATTCACCCATTATTTAAATTGGATTGGCCCTGGATAAAATTAGAGGTCAATAAAGGAAGAATGCTGAAACTTATTTCCAGTTTGAGAAAAGTTATTGATAAAGAAAGAACAGGCTTGATTCCTTTATCCAATACACACTAGAATATTTTCAGATAAAGATAAATTTTTTTTTGATTAGGAAATAAATGAAGATCGCTGTGAAAATGATCTTTCAAGCTTTTTCCAAAATAAATATATTTCCATAAATATTTTTAATAAATTCCCCGAATTGAAATTTTTTATTAAATGTAACACCACTCTCCCATCCACTGAGCCAATTGAACGTGTGTTTAGCACGGCGAAAGCTGTGTTGAGTACTAAGCGCTCATGTTTATCTGATCAAAAGTTTGAAAATCAATTGTTGTTAAAAATAAATAAAAAATTGTTATGAAAATTTTATTATTAAAAGTTCTAATTTTATTTGTTCTTTTTTGTATAGTTTTATTTTATTATAGTCGGGAAAAAATAAATATTTTTTTGCATTATATGTATTTAATTTTTTAAAGTAACGAGTATCCCGTTACTTTTTTGAAAAGTCGGTAACGCGCGTTCCTTTTTTAAAATGGTAACGAGTAATGGTAACGCGTTTCTTTTTTGTAGTAACGTTTACAGCACTAATATTTAATATAATTAAATATTTATATAGTCCCTTTTTAGCAGGGATCCAAACAGAAACGAATATCGGTTCGGTTCAGGTTCAGGTTCGGATAAATATAACGGTTCAAGGTTCAGGTTCGGTTCGCCAAAAATAAAAATATCGGTTTGGTTCGAACCTCTAAAAACCGGTTTGAACATTTTTGTATTCAAACCTACATTAAAATTGTGTATAAATAAGGAAAATTTTTTTTTAATTTCATAATTAAAATAAAAACCTTCATTTTTATTAATTGCACATTATAAAATAATATTATTTATAAATATAACAAATAAATATATCATAATTTTAATATGAACAATTTATTAAGCTGCAAAATTAATATATTTTCAAAATTCGTCTCACTCAAATTACATCTATAAGGAGATAATATAAATTTATTTGTTGAAAAACATCCTCCTACACTAACTTGGGTAGCTGGCATTGCCAGTATGATATCAGATTTGATGTTTCATTTATAAAACTATATGTAAAAATTTATATATTAGATTTAATTTTTTTCTAGGCATTATAATTTATAAGCTTAAAATATTTAAAAAATATTGAAAAATGGCAATATGCTAAAGTTTATAAAAATTATGACTGACTTTTATCAATCAAATGTGATTGATAATAAATTTTAAAACAATTTGAATATAATTAATATTTTTGCAATATACTAGTAAAAACTTACACATTATTTTATAAGCATAAAATAATGAGACTCGAACCGGTTCAGAGGCATTTTGGCGGTTAGGTTCAGGTTCGGCTAGAAATTTTTTAGAGGTTTAGGTTCGGTTTAGGTTCATAAAAAATACCGGTTTTTGGTTTAACGGTTCGGTTCAGGTTCATTTTGGATCCCTGCTTTTTAGTCATTCTTTTAGATAATTATTTTATTTATTCTTTAATTGTTAATAACTATTAAAGTATTTAAAAAGTCCCCTCTTTAGTTTGAGTAATTGTGATGTAATATTGGTATAAATCCTTGTGAATAAGAACTATGATAACTATAATCTTATAATATTATTTAGCAGAATTTATTTCTTTCAAAAATCAACAAGTGTTTCCATTTCTAAATAATAGTGCTGTAAAAATTACTACAAAAAAGAAACGCGTTCTTTACTCGTTGCATCTGAAAAAGGAACGCGTTACCGTTACTCGTTACCTTTTCAAAAAAGGAATGCGCGTTACCGACTTTTCAAAAAAGTAACGGGCTACTCGTTACTTAAAAAAAATTAAATATATACAAAAATAATGTTTATTTTTTCTGACAATATACAATAAAATAAAACCATACAAAAAGAATATATAAGATCATTTTATAATAAAAATATTCATATATTTAATTATAATATAAATAAAATTATGCAAAAATAATATATTATAAGATAACATCTTTATGTAACAATTTTTTATTTATTTTTAGCAACAATTAATTTCAAAATTTTGATCAGACAAACAAGAGGGCTTAGTGCTCAACATAGCTGGTTAAATAATGGGATGTTATATTAGTATTTGAATAATAAATAAAATCTATAGTGAAATTCTCTGTAAAATTTTGTTATTGGGTGAATCCTGGCTACGCCACTATTTCATATATATATTATTTAAACAAAATTTTTTTAAATCACTATTTTTTATTCTTTAAATTTATTAACAATTATAGTCAAACCAATTGCAATACTAAAACAAGAAATAGAAGATATAAAAAACTCAATATAATACTTTGAACCAAAACCAATATTTTGTTAATCTTGGGTTTTTAATGTTGGTTTCCAGCCCCATATAGTATAAATTAATTGCTTATATTTAGGGCAGTGCCGATCCACATATTTTTCACCGATCCGATCCGATATTGCTTCAAAATAGATCAGATACTGATACCGATCCGATATTTATATTGATTTTTTACCACCCCCTTTTGAACCAAATGTAATTAAGAATTCAATTTTTTTTATGCATAAAATCAAATTATACATTTAATTTAATTTTTTTATTTCTACAATTAACACTATAATTAAAAAAACATATAATTGATAATATATCCATTTTATGTTGATAAGCCATTCCATGTCAAATCGATCAAAAAAGGCATATTTTCGGCTGACCCCTTTTAAAATTGTTAATAATTTTTGGAATTATTTAGATAGGTATATAAGTGAGAAAGCCGTTTATTTAAGTTCGCTAGCACACCGGGTTCTCGAGATATAGGGGTTCAAAAGTGCAAAAAAGAGCCACTTTGGAATTTGTAAAATGCTTATATCTCAGAATAGTAATAAAATAAAATATATCATATTATATGTAAAAAAAATCTTTAAAGGGCTATCAAAAAAATAATAATTGGCGCCAAGAGTCTTTAACTTCCGGTTTACCTATATTGCCTCACCTGTATTTTTAAGCAAAAAAGGGAGCTTGTTTTCGAAATTTTATTTTTGCTTTTTATTTAGAGGCTTTTATAAATATATATACCATGTCAAATGGCGACGCTATCGACTTTTCCAAAATATACATTTTTACCAAAAATTGAAGAAAAAATAGATGGCGCTAATGGTTGAAAAATATTATTCTTAAGGAAAATGAAAATATTGATACGTTTATAAGAAATGTGATAAAATTTTCCAGTTCTGCCCCCCCCCTTCCACCATCCTTAAAAAGATTTGCATTTTTTAGATCTCTACTTTGCTACTATAGCAAATGACTTATTAGCTCGATAATGTATAACAGATGTAGTATAAACGAATATTTTATTAGTATTATCGATTATATTTTACAAAATTACCTGTTTAAAATGATCTCTCTTTCTACGTAATATTTTTAACTTGTCCGTTCAGATTAATTTTGAATAATTCAACCCGTCTGCAGCTTATTATTTTATCGTCTGTCTACCAATAACATTCTGGATTTGGAGAGTGCAAAAACATATATTCTAGGTGCAGATCAATTAAAATTTTATTTTATATCACAGATGGACGTACCAAATAGTTGCAACCCATTTAATCTACAGAGACATGCTTATTATCGCGAGAATCTAAAAAAGATTCTACCCTGGATGACACAAAAAAATTTACCATTCAATTTAGATATGTTAATATGCTCTTCCTGCCGACAAAAATTAGCAAAATTTCCTTATATTTCAAATGACAATGTAGATATTGATTTTCCCCCTCATATAGTTAATCCAGAGGCTATTGCTAACATTAATATATCCCTACAATCAATTGGAGAATCTCTCATTAAAAGAAAACGCTTATGAGAAAAGAAATATTCAAAGAAAAAAATATCCAGAGTAAAAAAAGTTTTAACGACTAAAATTATACCATTATCTTCTTCAAATGATAAAAAATTTAAGAAATTCTAGATACCTTAAAAATTAAAAAAATTATATGAAAAATATTTATTATTGGAAATTTTTTACATTATTAAGTGTCTACTGGGAATTATCCCACTCTACTCCTCAGTTTAATTAGATTATTTAATAGAAATTCAAAATTTTTTAGTATAAAAAGTGAAAATATGCGGTTATTGATAAGTTAGCAGCAAAATTTTAACCATAATCCGTAATTTCATAAAGAGCCATCTATTTTTTTCATCAATTTTTGGAGTCGATAGCATCGCCAAGGTTGTGATATCGTATATATATTTAGCAAAGGTGTATAAATAAAAAGCAGTAAAACAATTTCGAAAACAAACTCCCTTTTTTGCTTAAAAAAATAGGTAAAACAAAATAGGTAAACCGAAAGTTAACGGTTCAAATTGACGCCAATTTTTATTGTTTTTAATAGCTCGTTAGAGATTTTTTACCTACAATCTGATATATTATATATTATTTTATTATAAATAGTTTTTGAGATATAAGCATTTTTAAAATTTGACAGATTCCAAAGTGTCTCTTTTTTGCACCTTTGAGCCCCTATATCTCGTGAACCAGGTAAGCTAGCGAGCTAAAATAAACGGCTTTCTCATTTTCTTAACTATCTAAATAATTCCAGAAATTTTAACAATTTTAAAAGGGGTCGGCCGAATCGTGATCGATTTGACGTGGAATGGCCCTGATATGAATTATAAAATTGTATTTAATATATAAATTATAATATTAGATATTTTTTTTAATAAATACGAGAGCCTCTAGATTTTCTGGCAATAAGCTTCTACGATATGGAGTATCTATATCCCCTGCCGTACTGAAGGTAAACTCAGATGATTAAGCAGATAACGCATTTTGCAAAATTATTTTTGTCTTTTTCGAAAATATTTCCATAATTTAGATACCATATTTGAAAATATTCTTTTATTTAAAGTATTAATAATAAAATTGGCGTTATTATTTAAAAAGATTTAAAATAATTAAAATTGGGAATCGGTTTTTTACAGATATCGGCCCTATCCGATATTTTTGGAAAACGCTAAATATCGGTGCTAGGCCTATTCAAAAACGTATTCGAATCGAATAGTGCATTATTCGTATTCGATTCGTTTAAACGAATCGAATAATTTACTATTTGAATTCGTACGAATAATAAAATCTACTATTTGTATTCGATTCGAATTATTCGAATAATTGAAATGAATTTTCTTAATAAAATAAATCATACTCAAATATATTGACAAATTTTTTTATTGCAAATTTGATTTCAAACAGAAAAAATTATAATAATTCGATGACAAATAAATATAATCAAGTTATAAACAAAATTAAAATATTATATTATTCATTTAATTTATAATTTTAAGCCAATTTTTAAGGCAAAGGGTTTTTCTTATATTTTCTTCTTTATACGACATGCGGTTTTTTGACAACAAATTAGTGCCAACTGAGAAAAGTTTGTAACACGCAGTTGATGTTCCTTGTATAGATAAATAATCTCTTGCCATTTTTGAGAGTATGGGGATCCTATGTGCATTTGTCTTCCACCACATTAATGGATCAGTATCACCCTTTGATCTTGGCTCACTCAGGTAAAAATCGATTTCACATAGTTGAACATAATTTTGTTTAAAAACAATGTCAAGCCTGTTTTGTTGACTTTCATTCTTATTTTGGCAGTTGTAATTATCAGCAGCTTATAAAATAAAATGATATGTATTTAAATGGGGGTAAATTAAATACCTGTATATCTGCTGTAAATCTCTTTAAACTTGTCTGTTAACCTGGATATATCAATATCATAATCAAGAGATATTGATTTAAAATATTCTATTTTGAGCCTGGGATCCAATATTGTAGCTATTATTGCATCATCTGCAGTTAAATTGTAATAGCCCAACAATTTATCACATGCCACTTTGAATGTTAGAGGTTTTATGGAAACAAGGTTTCTCATTTTTTAAGTGTTCAAGAATTAGAATATAATAGGGTATAACCAAATTATAAGTAGGATAATTTTCCCCACAAACCATATTTGTAGTCTCATACAAAGGCAATAGGATAGATTTAATTTTTACAAGATCGTCCCATTCCTTCTGTATGTTATGTTAATAAAGTATTATTTACCTATTTATAAATTTTAGTTTACCTCTGATAATTGTTTTTCTTGTAGAATTATAATATTAGTTATAACTTCATTAACTAATTTTTTTATAGCAGGCTTTAACAATAAGCCCCTTTCAATCATTTGGTAGGTGCTATTCCACCTTATTTCACAATCCAATTTGGGTTTTAAAAAATTTATAGGAGGATGTAGTGAACTACATATATTTTTTAATAAATTTAATTTTTTAGGAGAATTACGTATCATCCTAATAATGTTTCGTAGTTTTAAAATTGATGGATTTAAAATTTTTAAAATTTCTTTGGATATTAAATTAATAACATGAGCAAAGCATCGAATGTGCCCTATTTTTATTGATGGATATTTTAAAGAAAATGTATCAAATGTTTTATTATTAGTAGCATTATCTAGAGTTATATAAAAAATTTTATTCTCCAAATTATAATTTTTAATTATTTTAATAAAGGCTTTAAATATGTTTTCACCTGAATGTTGTTCATTTATTGGAGCAACATCCAAAATTATATTTTAAAATTATCATCAATAAAATGGCTGTTAACCCTAAAAAAGGAACCTGAGTTGGGCTAGTCCAAATATCAGATGAAAAATTAATCTGACTTTTATTTTTGGATATTATATCCTTTACCAACTGTTCTTTTTCTGCAAATGTATTATACATATGCAATTTAAGAGTATTGGAGCATATTGATTTTATAGAAGAATCAAGATCATTTATAAAATTTTTAAAATCAGGTGAATTAACAATTTTAAAAGATAAATTATTATTAATAAATAATTTTAGTAAGTTATCTTTATAATTAATTTTTTTAGATAAAGAAAAAGGTGAAATAGGCTTTAAAAAAGTGTCAATTTTATTACTGTTTTTACAGAGATGTGAATGAAACCTATTATAATGATTAATAAGAGGCGATGTTATTTTGCCTTTGCATTTAATAATGCTCTTGCAATGATTGCAAGCAGCCTTTTCACCATTGAGTTGATATTGATCCCATATAATCGCTCTTTTTTGTGAAGAAATTTTGTCAACATCAACCATAACTATTTCATCAGAATCATTCTCCTCTAACATAATTAGACTAGCTAACAATATTTTATTATAAAGATATAATATATTTTTATATACCTTTGGTTTGTATATATTTTTATATACTTTTGGTTTGTGTAATTTTTAATATAATTAATTTTGAAAAATACGGGAAATTAAAATTAAAATTTTTGCTAGTCTTTTTATAAACATTACCTGTCAGATTGGCAGGTTATCAAATAGAAATGACAAATGTTAGATTTATTTTAAAAAAAGCAATTTATTAAATATTACGAATAATACGTTTTATTCGAATAATTCGTTTTATTCGAATCGAATAAATAATTATTCGTATTCGGATAAAACAAATAATTTATTATTCGTATTCGTAAATATTCGTATCTATTCGAATCGAATCGAATATTCGAATTTTTTTGAATAGGCCTAATCGGTGCTGATCCGATCCAATATTTAATATCCACACCGCCCTAATTATATTTTAATTCCATGATTAAGCTTTTCAAAATTATGAAAGAATATTTTACTATTATTAAAGTAATGTTTAAAATAATGTTATAATTTATCTTTTTACCTTAAAATGGAGTTGAACGTTACAGGCGCCCCATCGCTGGATGACCAATTTAAGTACCCAAAAGTAGACAGGTTTACATACCTAGGCTCGATCTACATCAAGAGGGAGGTTGCACAAAAGAAGTCAATGCACGGATCCAAAAAGGATGGCTTAAATGGCGAAGTATATCCGGTGTAATGTGCAACAAGAAGATGCCAATATGGTTGAAAAGCAAAGCTTACAAATCCATCGTAAGACCGGTGTTACTCTATGGAAGTAAAACATGGGCATTAAACGCTATGGAAGAAAAGTTATTACAAGCCACTGAGATGAGAATGATTCGGTGGAGCTTGGGGTATACTAAACTCGACCATTTGACGAATGACTGTCTCAGAGCAAAATGGGTATTCAACCTATGGCGGACTGGATAAACGAAAATCGGTTAAGGTGTTATGGTCATAAACTAAGAAGGGAGACGAATCGAAAAGTATTGGACATGGAGGTACCCGGGAAGAGAGGATGAGGACGACCTCATGTTACGTGGAAAGGTCAAGTAGACAAAGTTATGATGATCGGACATGGCCCTTACTCGATCAAGATGGAAGAAAATTATCAAAACAAACTCTACGACTGTAGGACCATATGCATGATAAAGAAGAAGAAGAAACTGCTGGACATTGAGATTGAAATATTTGTGTTGGGATATAATTTACATTTACAAAGTGTAGACCTGGTACCATTATTTTTTTTTATTGGTTTAAAATATATTTCAAATTGGAGCCAGGGAAGGGTTAAATCATCTTCATCTGAAGAAATGAGTACTATGGACATAATATTCTTAAAATAAATTATAAGAATAATAATATCATTATTAACATTAACTTTAAATTTTGATTGAATATTAATTTCGACAAAAAATTTAACAACGAGAATTTAAAATAAAAATGAAGGAGGTTGATATGAATTAAAACTCGGCTTAAATTATTTATATTAAGAATTAAAAAATAATAAAAGTAATTTTATAATTGTGTTTTTCTTTTTGTTGATATTTTTTAAGAAAAAATATAAAGTAACGAGTAATGTTTTGCTTATCCGTTACTCAAAAAAAAACGTGGTACCGTTACTCGTTACCTCTAGAAGAAGGTAACGAATGACGTTCCTTTTCTTCAAAAAACTTTTTGACTCTACTTCACAGTACTACTAAATAATAATTACATAGGTTAATGTAGATTTATCCATATGTTTTTTTGTTTTTGCATAATATTCAAAAAATAAATGACGATTATATAATGACAAAACAGATTTAAAAAATACATTAAAATATAAAAAATTGGATATTTTAATTTTTGTTCTTTCTTTATGTATTCCGATTCCTTTAAAATAATTATAGTTTTATAAATTTACCTTAATTCAATGGTTGTCCTCGATAACCGATCTCCAAATATTGATGTATCTTATTATAAAAAATTGAAAAGTCCTAAGGAATAGTAAATTCATTAAGAATTGATGTTACATGATGAGCGATTTCTTTCTTGTATTTGGTCTAGGATTGATTGACCTATATTTGTTTTTTAATACCCCAAAGAAATTTTCTATTGGATTTAGTTGCGGCGAATAGGGTGGCAAATATTCTATTCGCTCTTTAAAAATAGCAATGAAGTGACTTTTATGGATCGATGCATTGTCCTTAACAATAACTGCGTCACTTGGTATGATATTAATAAGTTCTATTATATATTCTCGAAATAGTAGACTATTATCAGGTTCCTCGATGATGCGATAAAGTATCACAACTTCGATTCTCATAGTACATAATATACTTAAATTTTTACCCTTAGATGATAGGACTTTACAATTGGCGTAACGTTTTATGGTGCCCAGGCGTAAACAGGTACAACATGTAAATTTATATCTGTCTCGTCTAAGAAAAATATTTTTTCTCTGGCTATATTCAATATTTTTATACAATAAATTTGGCGTATATTGACTGTGCCCGGTGTGTTCCTCCTCTCAGGTTCCTTTCCTGCACGTTTTTTGGACCATCCTATTTTTTAAATATATTTTGAAATCCTGGAGGTAAATTTTCTATAATATCTTTAATAGTGAATGTATTGCTAGTCATTAAAAGTTCCATTATTTTCTTTCTATATTGAAGATGTCTTTTTTTTTCTACCCCTCTTTCCAATTAAATAATCTTTCAAAAGGTCTCCGATTATTTCGGGAAATGTTTCGCGTCTTAATTTATTAATAGACGATAAAAACATATCTAAATATACGATATTTTGAGTTTTTATATTTCCTTTTTGGAATTGCTGAGATTAAATTTGCTGGATCGATAATAGAATCACCATTTAAAGAGGGAGAATTGAAAATATGGAAATATTTGTAGTAGATATATAGAGATCTGCAAAGTTAGGCCTGGCGAGTCCGGTCCTCGGGCCTAATTATATTTAAAATAATCGGGTTCGGGCAGGGCCTAATATTTTAAAAAAAATTCGGGCCGGGTCGGGTCGGACCTTGGATTTTTTTAAAAATATATCTTAATTTATCAATTTTATATTGAATTTTTTATGTATAATAAAAATATTTGATTTTATTTATTGAAACTAAACGACATATAACATATGTCTTTTATTTTGAGTAATTATAAAAATTAATTTCTATTTTAAATAAATTCGGGCCGGGTCGATAAATTTTTTTTAAAAAAAATCGGGTTCGGGCCGGGCCGGCAAAACTTTTTTAAAAAAAAATTCGGGCCGGGCCGGGCTTGCAAAATTAGGCCCGATGCAGATCACTAAGATATATTAGGTATTGAATTAATAAAACAGAATTAAGATTTGATGTAAATTAATTTTTATTTTTTATGTTACTAGATAAAATTTGTCTTATATTAAACATTTGAAAAAAATATTAAACTTTATTTTATAAAAAAATTTAAGTAATATAAAAATTGTAAATGCAAAAAAATTACATTAAAATTTATACATATGTATCATTGTAGTGTTTGTTTTGTTATATATTAATGGATCGTCATTTGTAAAAATAAAGACACATTGTTTCATTCTTTTAATTTTCTGTTTTTATATAATAACTTACCCTGTAATAATTTTTTTAAGTATCATATCCTTTAAATAAAAAAAAAAAGATTACCATACATAAGATTAAATAATATTAATAATTATTTTTAATATATTAAATTTTTTTAAAAAATTTTAAATATAAAAATAAACAAAAATGCATAACGTAATTGCGGATTTAATGAAACATGTTGACGATATAAAAACCCAACCCTAGATAAAAATATTTTGTTTGAAAAATAAATAAAATAACACTTTTAGAATTTATAAAAAAATTTATAATAATCTTCCGTTTTTTTATAAAATTAATATACACAATTTCTTTTTGGATAACTTAAGGTCAAAATATGATAATTTATAACTTATTTTTTCGTTGTTTATTTTATTTTCTATTACATCTACCTTTTTTATATTATCGAAAATGGCTTGTGAAACCTTTATTTAATTTATATTTATTTTATAAAAGATCTAAATATATTTATTTTTCTATTTGTATTGCGCATAATTTTTTTTCTCTCTTTAGCTTTCACCTCTTCTGGTGGTAAGCTCTTTCCTCTCCACTTTATGTTATTCATACTATATCTTTTATCTAATTTATACTTCTTCATATTGAATCTAACTTTATGGCCCAATTGAAGTTTTGGCCTTCCTCTTTTACTTTTGCCCATCACTTCCAAACTCTCAACCTTATTTTCTAAGTAGTTCATAGGCTTTCTCATTGTGTGCCTATACCACCTAAGTCTGTTCATCATTATCTTAATCTTAATAGGCACTACCTTTAAATTTCCTAGTTTTCTTGTACTTCGCACCTTATCTTTTCGTGATACCCCAGCAATTATCCTCAGAATTCTCATTTCCATAGTTTGTATTGGCCATGTTTCCGAACTATATAGAATAGTTGGTTGTACTATGCAACTCTAAATTTTTCCCTTCAATTTGTGTGGGATTCTTTTGTCAAAGAGCA
This sequence comes from Gordionus sp. m RMFG-2023, assembly GCF_954871325.1. NCBI lineage: Eukaryota > Metazoa > Nematomorpha > Gordioida > Chordodea > Parachordodidae > Gordionus > Gordionus sp. m RMFG-2023. The sequence continues at coordinate 28,656,759 of NC_088776.1, forward strand.
CTCCAGATAAAGATCTCCACTTTAACCACCTTGATTAATTTTACTCTTTATCTCTGTCTCTATTGTGCCGTTTGTTTGTATAGTGGAGCCCAAATATTTGCAGCTTTAAATTGCCGATATCTGTCATTCATTTATATCAATGCTCTCTGTTTCATCTTCTATCACCCATCTTTCTTCTCTTTACTTTTATCCGTGCTTTTCTAGGATATTTATCCAACTCACTAATCATTCTTTCATTTCATCCTTAGATTCGGCAAGTATCACAATACATCTGCAAATATATTCCACGGGACTCTTTGTGGTATAGACTGTGCTAATACATCTATTACCGTTATGAAGAGAAGTGGACTGAGAGTCGACCCTTGATGAGCTCCCTCGGCTATTGTGAAGCCTGCTGAAGTACCTGTTGTGCTAGGACCATGGTTATATTATCCATATACATATCCTGTATTATTCTTAAATATTTTTCTAAACATTTTTGTGGCATCGCGCCCACCAGATAAGTTTTCTTGGGATTCTATCGAAGGCCTTTTCTAGATCGAGAAAGACCATTTGTAGCTTTTTGTTCTTTTCCTTGTATTTTTCGCTCATTTGCCTAATAGTGTATTGCATCAGTTGTTGATCTTCTAGGCATAAAGCCAAACTGAGTCTCTCCTATTTCGATTATGTCTCTTAATCTTTTTTCTATGATTTTTTCATAAAGTTTAAGACAGTGTGACATTAGTTTTATGCCCCTGTAATTTTGATAATTGTGTGGATCCCCTTTGTTTTTGAAGATAGGAACTAGATAGCTATTGGTAAAAATTATTTGATTGTCATGTGATAATTGATAAAATTAGATATACTGTAAATCTACGACATATAATATTCCACTGTTTGTATTGTGTTTTAATTTTTTTATTTAATTTATGATTTAATTTTATCAATAGTTTTATAATTATATTTTACTTTTATTAGGATAAATAAATTTAAATTACTCACTTTATAAAAAATTATATTTTATATATTATATTGTTTAGTAATTTTATGGATCTATTATTATAATTATAATAAATTTCACTTTTGTCTTAAGACTTATCTTTGGCTTAAATTCCATTTCTTCAAAGATATTTTTGGTTCACTTTTTTTATATATAAATGCTTTTTTCCAAAATTTTATAAATTATGATGAATAGTTTTAGTTTAAAAAAATATCAACTTTTACATTCTTTCTTTCAAATTATTGTTTAAGATATATGCATACATTTTTGGGGGTCAGGGAGAGGGGAGGCAAAGGGGGATATTTTTTATTAGCTTAAAATGATATTCACAAAAAGTGATAAATTTCTGAAGGGGGGAGGGAATTTCCCTTTGCCCCCCCCCCACTGGCTATGCCTATGGGCCACGTAGTTATTCAAACTGAGTCCGGAGACTCCTAGATTAGTGATCTCATCGAGCCCAATTTTACAAGCCCTGTCCGAAATTTATTTAATTGTCTTGCCTCGCCCGATCTTGAACAAATTTTTTTTTATTTGTTTAGAAAAGCCCGACCCGATAATTATTTGCCCAACCAACCCAGCTCGAATTTATTTAAATATAGAAAATTTAATTTTTTTTTATTGTAAAAAAAAATTTTACAAATAAGAAATATTAGTGCCGTGTTTCTTGCACGAATTTTAAAATATATAAATTTATTTGATAAAATGTAATGATATCATATTTACAATTTTAAACCCGACCCGACCCAAATTTTTTTGGAAAATATCTGGCCCAACCCAGCTCGAATCAAAATTATTTTTTAAAATTAGACTCGGATCGACCCTGGTACTGGCTGGGCCGGGGTTTGCAGATCTCTATTCTAGACTATAAAAACGAGATAATTTTTGTAACCATTAAGGAAGATATTGAGAATAGAAGAGAATATAAGAAATGCTTGCAAGCAATATGAAACTTTAATATTGAAAGACCCTTCAGACTGTAAAAAATTAAGGTTTTGCATGATATACACTTACCAAAATAAATCAAAAGGAAAAGGAATAAAAAAATTAAAGTAGAAAATAAAAAAATACCACAAAATAATAAGTGTGTAAATCCTATAGTTTCATTTTCTCCACACAGAATTCACATCGAAATATTCTCATTCACCTAGTCTCTATAATATGAAATTATCTAATAATAAACAAATATCCCATATTATATATATAATAATAATTCTTCTAATTATATCTCGTATCCTTAAATTTGCATAAGAAAATATCTATATAAAAAAATATTAATTTAAATATCACAACACACTTCCATTTAAATTAGACCAACCATTCTGCAAACTGCCTTAATTTTCTTCCATCTCTGCTTTAATGATCTTGTTTCTCCATCAAAGATTAATAAATTCTAACGATAGCTTGTAACCGATTAACTATTACTTTTAAACGATTATCAATTAATTCTGGTTAATTTCCCCATCACGATCTTAGACTCTCATGTCTTCTACTATAGTTTCCTTTTGCCTGGGAATCGATTCCATTGTTTATCCTTACTTGATCTTTGTTTTAAGATCTAAGGTTATTTCATATAATCGAATTCTACCTAATATAATCTATTAAATTGCCTAATATCTTTCATTATTCCTGAAGTATTTTATCACTTTTTTATTTTAATTTAAATCTTAAATTTATAATACATAGTTAAAATATTAAATAAATTATATAATTATGTCAAATTCAACTACCCCTTTACTCTCAAATAATTACCATATCGTCATTGAACAATTTGCCTATAATAGTATGCTAAATTTATATCTAATTTCTTTAATTATTCTTCATCTTAAAATCTCTTAGTTCTAAATATATACCAAAAATATATTTTTGTATCATTGCGCCTTTATTTTATCATATTTTTTGACCCATTGTACTCGCACGTTTTTCAATAAAATCCCAAATTTATTGTACTTTAAGCATCCGTGTTTACAATAAACATCTGAAAATTATTGTCGTTTTACAATCTAATCTTTTCATTTTTCAATAAACCCCGAAAGTTATTGTCCTTTTACAATCTCTGTTTTTTTATTTCTATAAAATCCAACATTTTTATTTACAAATCTTGATCACTTTTTCAAACATTAAATTCTTGTTTTTCTAAATTTTTTCGATTCTTATAATTTCTTAAACAAATCTTATAACCCTTGTAAATCATCTTATAGAACTTAAACCGATCTTTTCTTTTCCTCTTCCGAACTCTTAAGAATCTCAATATTCAAAAATGATGTATTTCATTATTCTGCTTGGATCCTATATCTACAATCACTATGGAAATTGACTTTTCTTTATATCTACTTTCAAGGGTCTTATTAATTTATTATTTCCTTCTAAATTCGGCCAATCTAAACATTTAATCTTATACTCTATTTCTTTGTTTTCTAAAAAAAAATCATTCTTTTTCATTTTTCTTTTAATTTTTATTATTTAAATTTCAGCATCAAATAAATAAATTATTTTTTCATTTTGCTTGGATGATATGCTACCAGCTTTATGGTGATTATATAGTTTTCGAATTTCTTATATTTTAAATTACCTTAAAACAATTTATACTATTTGTTTCTGCTTAGATCTTTTATCTACAAAATCTATGGTAATTGATTCTTTTAGTTTTCTATTTTCTTAAATCTAAAACCTCATTAAAAATTTAACTATTTCTTCATTCTACCTGAATCTTTTATCAACAAGCTCTAATTGGCTTTTTTCTATATCTAATTTTAAGGCCTTATTAATTTATTATCTATAAACGATTAAGCTTATACTCTCTTTCTTTATTTTCTAAATATCTTTTTCATTTTCTCGTAATCTTTAGTATCTCAACTTCCATGTCAACAAAAAATTACCACATCTCTTTATACAGTTTATATATTTTATCTACAACTCTATGGTAATTGATTCTTTTAGTTTTCTATTTTCCTAAATCTAAAATCTCATTAAAACAAATCAATATAGACACTTCCATCTCTTTTTTGTTATTTCTTCACTTGTTTTTCTATTTGCTATTATTTTATTAATGATGCATAATTTATCTCAAATCTTATTAATGATCCAACATAAAATCATATCTTTAATTAGCTAAATTATGGCAAGAAAGAGTTTAAAAATGTGGGGAAGAAAAATTCAATTCCATTGCAAAACCAAAAGGAAGCGAGAAGCTAAATTTATTAATTATCAAAAGGGGCACTTTCTAAACACTCTGAAAAGGTAGTAATGCGCCACACCTAAAATGAGAGAAATAATGGATACCGATAATAAACACATTGATATGATTGAACTTTTAACATTATTCGGCCAAGCTAAGATTAGAAAAAGTTTTCAGCTAATATTCAGATTTTAGACAAAAGATTACTTAATTTTAAAATATTACAATATTACTTAATTCCATATTATAGATGAAAATATTACGAAGATGTAAATTTTAAAGGAGAGATATATAGTTGAGATTTTGTGGATATAATTTACTTTTCAATTTTTTAGAAAGAATACTTTTTTATTTTTCTTGGAATTGAAGTTTAATTTTCTTAATTTAGTATCACAATTTTAATATAAGTCAAAAATGATTATAAAATTACAAAATAAGTTATAATTTTTACAACTATTGTAAAAAAAATATAACATTTGTAAATCACAATTATATAAATTCATTAATTTTTGCTGTCTTTTATCTATTGAGATCCAAGTTCCTTTTTAGCGTTTACATTATAATTGGGAGAAAAATAGCCTAGGTCTATGTTAAATCAGGGGGTTTCGGTTATTGAGAGTATAAAGCTGAGATAATTGCACTTTATTATGTTTAGGGCTAAACTTTGATGTTGATAGAATCCCTCGTTGGGAACCTTATTCCTAGCAGAGATCCGGTGCCAGCTCTTTAAAAAAGGCCAGGGCATGAGAGCCTAACAATGTTAGAGTAGTAGCGATTAGTGGTAGAAATGTATAGTTGGCAGGTAGCGATGGGAAATATTTAGAGGTCCAGTTGAACATCCTTATATATTAGAAGGGCAAGAGGATCGATGCATGAGAAATCCCAGGTTAAGAATCCCCCCTCTTCCAAGGATCATGGTAGAACCAACCGTTTACCATCTGAATTGTAAACGCCAGTCGAGGTTTGACTGGATGCCAGCAGATTTCAAGGCCCTGGTAATATAAATGGCATTTTGAATGCCTAATAAATCTGCCTCTACAGCGCTTGCAGTGCAAGGAGTGACGGCCTTTGGAGTTGACCGTTGTTTGGCAGAGAATACAGTGATAGGGTATCACCATATCATAATCAAGTTTAAAACCGGTGGCGTGAAGTAGCTCATCATTGCTTAGGAGCTGGCCAAGGTTTCGCGATGGGAAAGCCTCGAGAAATTAGTAGAATGGTTCTTGGGTTGGTTCTTCAATTAAGTATGCAACGGAATTTCCAACTAGAGGCTTATCTTAGTCCTTCTTTAGTGCCTATGAGGGAGGCTCGACTAATGAGAGAGACTTCCATAGATGAATTTTCTTATAATTTTTTTATTTTTAACTATAATTTTTTAGTATTATTTTAAATTTATTACTTATATTTTTAATTTTTAAGTATTATTATTTTTTGATTATGTTGAATTATATAATAAAGTGATAGTAAAATTATTTATTCATATTTATATAAATATGTGTTTATTATGATTTTTAGCAACCTTTTTATTTATAGGTTACATAGTCTTTCATATGCTAACTTATTAAAGTTTCTTACAGCTTGTCAACGGTTCTTATATTATCTTCTATTTCAATCTATTCTCCAATTGTTACTTCAATCATGCTTTTTACATTAAGCCCAAGAGCGAAAATAAATTGGACCAAGGTTCTCCTAATTATTCAGTTTAATGCAAATCAATGGTTACAGGAGGACAAGGGTTGTGTAAAATGGCAGGCTAATGCCAAAATTTTAATAAAAAGGTAAGAAAATATAATATAGAGGATTTAAATTATATTTTAAAAAAAATATGGTTAAAAAAAAGAGAAAATTTAGTATAAATATAATCTACTTTGAGATTAGATTTATTTAAATTAAATTTTAAGGACCTATGTTAAAAAAGACTGAAATTATTTTACGGTAGCTCATTTAGATCTCGAACTATGTAAATATTGTTATGATTAAGATACAAAAATGTGTAGCAATATGATTATCTAAAATGGAAAACAAAGGATTATAAAGGTAGCATTAATAGTAGATAAGATATAAAGAAGTTTGTGCATAGTTATGTAAAGGTGATAATTTATGAAATTTATAACAGAGATTTACTGGTAAACTCAGAACTAACATAAGTTAACTGTGACTATATATGTTTTAGATTTATTTGTAAAGATATATTATAATTAAAAATAGGCAAGATTGAGAAAAAAAGACTGAAACGATTACAAATAGTTTGGTTAAAAGATACTATAATTTAAAAATTCGGAGTCTATGATTAGAGACTAAAACGAATAACAATTATTGTTACAAAATATGTTGATGTTGTAATTAATTTCTTGCTAAAGATTTACGTTTAACTATATAAAATAGCCTCAATGATCTGATATGTGAATAAGATACACATAAGTTGATAATATTTAGTAAAATATAAGGTTGTTGATTAACCAAAATCTTCAGGAAGAGACATTCATCATTTCAAAAATCAGGCCGCAATCAAGCTCAATTAGAGATCGGAATTTTATTTAGGGTCATTAATAAGATTTGAGATCAATTATGCAACATTATTTTAATAATAGCAGAAAGAAAAACATGCATTAGAAATTTATACATTAGTTGCTTTTCAACAACGGGTGTGGGAAAAACTATAATGATTAGATTTCATTAGTTGTTCAAAACGTGGATGTGAAAACCATAATGATTTGAGTTCAGAGGTTATTGAACAACGTGGGTGCGAAAGCTATAATGATTAGATTTTATTGATTTTTCAACAACCCATGTCCGAAATGAGATATATATTTCAGTAGTTTTTTTAATAACCGATGTGAGCTGTGTAGTTAAGAAGAAAATAAATAGATATCATGTTTTCCTTAAAAACTTGAGCTTGCAAAGGTGCATAAAATATGAGGAAATAAATGCGCAATAATAATGGTAAAAATTAATAAAAGAATTTTAGATTTCAATTTAGCAGCAGACATAGTTGACAAAGATGATGATCAATAGCTAAAGGATGACTATAGGCATGGTTCAGTGAAGATATGGGTGGCTAATTGAAGAGGTAGTAGAATTTGACATAATTATATAATTTATTTAAATATTTTGACTACGTATTATAAATTTAAGATTTGATTAAGAGAAAAAAGTGAGCAAATATTTCAGGAATTAAGCGAGAAGTTAGGCAATTTAATAGATTAGGTTAGACCGAATTAGAGTATATGTGATCACCTTAGACATTAGAGGAATTTGACATATTATTATAATTTATTTTTGTATATTTGAACTAGGTATTTTAAATTTAAGAATGAATGTAAGAAAAAAAAAGCATAAGACATTTCAGAAGTTATGAAGGGTTTGATAGAATATTTTAGTAGAAACGAATAGGACATTAAGACCAAAAAGTTCAAGTTAGGATAGACAAATAATAGAATCGATATATCGGCAAAAGCAAACTTTAGTATATGATACGTAAGTTGACAATCATAGAAACAAGAATTGGTGGAAACAATCGTTAATCGTTGCCAATGATCGTCAATCGTTTACATAGATAAAGCGCTATTAGTTACAAGTGAATATTAGAAACAAGCAAAAGACTAGAATAATTTATCAAGAGAATTTAAGACCCACTTTAGAAGAACAAAGTTGGAAAGAAAGACTAGTATCAATCGATAATAGTATCGTTGAAAAGCAAGCGTTAATCTGGTTCGAAGCAACAGAAGATAGGATTAAAGAATTTCAAGCTGTTATTAAAAGAAATAAACTTTGTAAAGGTAGTAAGCGGTAATCGGATACAATCAGTTGTTGGAATCTAAGAATACGAGACAAGGAACATAAAACTAAAAGATTAACCCATGATGTGATTAAAATAAGTCATCGGATAAAGAATAAAAGAAGACTAGCGTTTGTGGAGATACAAGATTAGTAAAACAGAAATAGGAAGGAAAGTTGATCATTTGCAGAATGGGTAGTCTTATTTAAGTGGAAGGGTATTGTAATATTTAGATTTTAGACAAATGTCTTATTAGAAGATATTACAATATTATAATTTCATATTATAGACTATGTAATTGAGGATATTTTGAAGATGTAAATTTTAAAGGAAAGATACATATTACATAGCTGAGATGTTGTGGATATAATTTTCTTTTCACTTTTTTGGAAAAAATTTTTTTTTATTTTTTTTTTATTTTTAACTTAAATTTTTTAAATCTTTTTGTAATGTTAAATTAATATATTTTTGTTTTATAATTTATCATTTTATATTTAATGGAGATTAATAAAGGAAACCATAAATTATGTTATTACATTTTTGTTTCAATCTTCATACCCTTCATTATTCTATTTATCTATCATCTTTTTTTTAATTTAGATTCAATTAAGCTTTTTTCAAAAATTATTTTGAGTTTTTATCCGATATGCCTGCATTGGTAAATGTGCCTGAAACGTAACAAGAAAATATTATAATAAATTAAATATTTTATTAACGGGTCAAGATTCGTTAGAAAATAGCATGTACCTAGATCTACTAACTGATAATAATTTAATAAATATAGCCATTCTAAATATATCCATTGTTTTGAGGATTATTTTAACTATTCTAATCGACTGAAAGCAGCTTTTCAAAACTAAAACTAATCAAGACTCACTTAATATCCTGCATGGCATAAGACCGCCTCGTAAACCTATCCCTAATTTCAATCGAAAATGGCATTTACCTCTATTGGAAATAAAAATGCAAGAATGATAAATTGTTCTACTATTTTTAATGATTATATGATAAGCCTGGGATTATATACACAGTCATGCAAATTAATTTATTTTAATATGCGTTACTCATAATTATGATTAAAATTCAATATCATATTACATGTTATTAGTTTTTGTCAGAATACGAATGGGTTTTAAAAGCCGTCGAATTAGATTTAGCCCTGGGCCGGCAAAAGTCTCGGTATATAATGAGCACCACTACCTGATTATAGAGAACACTTTTTTATAGTGGTCATCATCACTTTCCTAGGGAAACCATGTGACCATCTCTTTATAGGGATAATCTTTTTATGATGACCACCATTCTATATTGAATTTCTTATTAGGATGACCAACTTCTTATAATGACCCACTCTTTATAGGAGTCATCTTTTGACAATGATCACATACATATGGTAATTATACACCAACTTCTTATAGTAATCATCTGATTATAACCATCATCATTATATTGACCATCTTTCTAAAGTGACTACCCCTCATTATGCTGGCGCTATACGTTTCAAAACAAATATTTCATCGGTAAAATAATCTAATTTTATCCTTATTTAAACTTAACTCAGGAGCGTGTTCAAGAAATGAAACATTTACCTATTTAGTATATTTAATTAATTGCAAATTTTTAATGTAAAATAATTAATGTATTGTTTATTTCAAATCGAATAATAAAGATCCATAATAATATTCTTCTAGTAAAACAAATTTAACTAAAATTAACCAATAAGATGACATGTAGCTATTCTTGACCTCCTTTTTCTAACACGATTTTTCCTATAAATATTTGTTTCGGATGTTGGGAATTTAACAATTTTAATGGTATTATAACAATATGCTTACATATAAATTTTTTAAAATATTTTGGCGCTCTTTTCCTTTAAGAAGAAAAATTTAGAATTGATTTGACCATTTTAAAATTGATTTAATAATCAATTCTAAAATTTGGATAAAGGCAATCTTTTGATAAGGTCTACTTTTTAAAATAACCGATTGATTGACTCTAAATAGAACATTCTTATAGAAAAAATATGATGCTCAAATTCCTTCATACCATATTTGATATAAGACGAACCATTGCTGCATAATATCTTCAACAAATTTTTTTTGATTTTTTGAATTTATAGAAATGATTAACTCATCTCCCCGTCTCCAAAACTCTAAAAATACCTTAATTCCTCTGGTTCTATTTCTATTTTTAAACCCATCCAATTTTTCTTAATTCGATTTGCGACTTTGTTGAGTAAGACATCTTTTTTCTTCTCATATCAGTTTTGTCCAGTAATTTTAATATAAATGCAATCTGCTGAATTTCCCGATGTGTTGATATCATTTTTTCCTCTATAAGTAGCGGCAATCTAGAAAAAGATATCACCCCATCCTCGTCACCAAATATTGTATCCAATCACATATTTTTATTGATGATTTTAGGATTGTATCAACCTCTTATATCATAATAATAATATTTTTATATCAATATCACACATAAATAGTATTTATATGAATATGATTAACAATATAATTATATATGATCTATGATGCTACAATATTAACCATATTAGAGCAATATAAGCAATGTGATCAAATATCATGCTCATTTCCTAAATCTAAATTAAATTTTTTAAAATTATATATAGGTTTTAACTTTTGACATTGTTTAATAAAATTCTTTTGTTAATTATTTACAATTTAAGTGAATAATAAATTCGTTTTATTACTTGAATAATTTAAATTATGACCTTTGTGTCTAATGTAATAAATGATTATTAATATATGTTAGGGACTCAAGTTGGGGCTGTAGCAAAAATATACAAGGCTCTCATTAATTTCGAATAGTAAAGTATTCTATTTCAAATAGGTTTCTATTTTAAATTTTAGCAGAAGATATAAATAATTTAAATATTACTTATAGAAATTTAAAGTATATTTTCTTACATTTTTTTAAACACACTGATAGATGTAATAAAATTTTATCAACCAAAGTAAATTCTATTTAATTTATTTCCACTAATAACTACTATGATTAAGTAAATTTTCTACATGAAATGTTCAGATATCCAAAGAGACAGAATTTGATGAAAATTATTCATGACTTTTTGTACTATGAAGAAACTGCAAAATGCACGCCTAACAAGTTGTGGCCTTCTACATCAAATTGCTACAGTATTTATAGATCTAGAAGAGTCTATGTTGAGTGCCCTTGGAGAAATATAAGAATGGCTTGAACCAGATATTTTACCTGACGCTGATACGTTATTAAATTTAATACGACATCATTGGAGTGTATAAAAATTTTGCTGAAGTTATGAGAATCACGAATATTATTAAATTACAATTTAGAAAACTAAAAGATAGTATCGATCATAAATTTCATGAAATTTATGTGATTATTGAGGAGAAAGTGAAATTATGATTTTGAGATTCACTTGCACTTAGACAAACAAATCATTTTAATATTAAAGTAAACTTAATTGAGGATTATTATAAAAAATACATTTATTTAAATTTAAGATACATTTTTGACTCAAGTAAATGAACGATTTGTATTTCATCATATGGCTATTATTTTTTAAATTCTTTTGAGGATATATTAAATCATGATATTGAAAAAATTAAATATTTAGCTAAATTTTATTTAGAGAATATAAAGGTATCTGAAGCCAATTAATTCTAAAATTTAAATCTTGGTATGAAAGATTAATTTTTGTAGATAATCCTACAAGAAACGTAATCAAAACATTTTATACTTTGAAATATATTTAAAAAATTTTTCCAAATACATTAATTACTGCATGTTCTGGCACAATACCAAGCACATGAGAGGACCTTTTCTTCATAACGGGGTAAACTAACCACGACATCTTGAAATCGATTGAATTGACTACATCGAGATTTAATCACCAATATAGAATAAATTATTGAAAAATTGAAGCAATAGCAAAAATAAAAATTTATGAGAGCGAAATTATGTTTAACCTTTAAATCATCATATAAATCTATATTTTCCTGCAATTTACATGCCGGTTTATAAAGTTGTAATATTTTTTAACAATATTATATTGGCTCTTATATTTTGTATTTTAAATGATGTTAAATTTATGATTTAATAAAATCATTTTAATGTAAAATATATACCACCCTCCCACACCACCCATGTAGAAAATTCCTGGCTATGCAAGTGATGATATTCCCCACTCTTTTATAAATATTAAATGTTACTACCTCATTTCCCAGTTCAGTCTCAATCTATTGTATAGATGAATTATTGATAAGTACAATAGTATATGAATAAATTATCATTTATCTTACATCTTAACATTAAATATATTAACTAATAAGAGGATTGACTAAATTGATAGAAATATTTATAACTAAAATAAAATATTGTTTTCATATCTAAATGTAAATATTGATAAATGATATAAAAAATGCAGCGTATTCACAAGTATAGTTCGAGTAGTTGACAAAATACAATTTTCGATTTATATTGTTATTCACAAAAATAGCAATAATAATTAATTTTAATATACTATTCCTATGGTATTAGACATTTTTTTAAAATAAGCTTCCACTTTGGCTAACATAGCAAGCATAAATTTATATAACAATAAAAATGATATAAAATGGGATTAATTTTTTATTTATTTCATTATTAAATAGATTCGATTTAAATGAATAAGTAATAATCTCTGTAAATTAAATTTCATTTCATGAAATATCATGAAAGCAGAAATTGTATATTTGATTACGATTAGTCTCAATGATTCTTCGGCATATTTTTATTACTTTACATTGAGGAAAGATATTATTATCACGTTTTTTAATAAAGTAAGTGGTGGAAAAACAAAAAGGGAAATCAATATAGACAAAAATTTTATTATAATGATTATTATTTAACATTTACAATTACTAATTATGCAAAGATAAATTTATTTAAAGATAATATCAATCATTTAGCTTTATCGATAATGAATTGATTTTTAAATGCAGGACGTTGAACATAACTAAACGTAAATAGTTAAAAATATAATATTAAATCTTGAGAAATTATTTTAAAATATGATCACATTTATAGATAATTATTATTAGGTTAAGAAAAATAACTTAAAAACCCAATGAGCCTATAAAATTACTACTATATTTAAATAAGGAACATGAGAAAAGTTTGGAGAAAATTAGTTTAAATTCTTTTTTAAAGTTATCGTTTAACCATCCATAAAGAATTGGATTAGAACATGCAGAACTCATTCCAAAAAGATGACAACAAGCGTATATTAAAGGTATGTTCAAATTTTGAAATAAAGTTGAAGATGAAACTGATTCCATATCTGACAGAAGGTTAAATAAGTTTAATGGCAACCAACTAATTGTGAAAACTAATGCAATGCTCATCAATAACATGTTAGTTTTGCGATTCTTTTGATTACGCTTTTCATATGCTTTATTAACGCTGCATAAGGGGGCTCTTTTGTAACCAAATATTTTACTTTTAAATATTGTCGAATCATAGCATCTATCCCATTTTTCAGAACTAAATTTTGATTTTGTGAAAAATAATGAATTATTAATAGTTACGATAGATTTTTTATGATAAGGATTTTTTTTGGCGTCCTCCTTTGATTTCATTAAATAAATATTATTCAAATTTGTAACTTTTTTAATTTTGTTAGAATTTTTTAGAAAGTATTCTAACCGTTTATCTTTAAGAGTTGGTAACCCCGATTGAACATTTAAACATGGATGGTCATTAAAGGTTGATAACATAGTTGATTGTTCTTCATCCACATTTAATAATCTAGATTTTTCTATGTAAAAATCATTCAGATTAGTTTCACAAGTTTCATTGTTAACTGTGATATAGAGAGGCTTCGTTTTTATATCACAATATCTATTATTAATAACTTGGTGAGTTGTTTTAAAAGTTTCATCTAATAATGGAGAATCATTTTTGTTTTCTGAATCTAGTTGATTTAAAATATCTTGGTGATCATTATTAATTTGACGTTTCTGATAATTTTTACTTCTAATATTTTTGAACAAGGTAAACCTATTGAATTTAATTGATTTCGAACCTTTAATAATAGGTTTAATATTTTGATGCATTAAAGTATGTTTTTTCGTAAGATATTCTTGAGCGCGCAATTTTAGAGCGATTCTGATATAAGATATCGTGACTATTAAAAAGGGTAAAACGTATTGAAACAACAACGAACATAATGAATATAGACTTCGTCCTTTTGTACCTGTTGGCCAATTTTCATAACATATTTTATAACCAAATAATTCTATAGGAATTACAGAGTGATAAATAAATAAAGGGGTAGCCATAGCTAAAGATACTAGCCATATTATAACTAATCCAATCTTAAATCTATAAAATATTTTCATAATGTGAACTCTCCAACATATAAACAAATGTGTTAACGATGTTAAACATGAAGATATTATATTATAATCATTTGATAAGTTTGTATTTGGCATAGATTTATTTTCCTCATAAAAAGTAGGACAACTGATAATATTTGAACCTATTGATAAACATTTAAATGTATTAGAAGTATTTTGTTCTTCATTACCTGTAGAAATGCAAGATAAATTTTTGTTTGGCTCAAAATCTGCATCCTCAGTTTTCATGTCAGGAGAATTGGCACTTGATTTAATGTTCGTAAGTGAATAAGCCAAAGGGTTTGATATACGCGATGATGGATGCTTGAATAAGGAAGCTAACAAAGGAATATATTGTGTGCTTAATTTTTTTAAATTAATAATTTTGGGATTTTTTTTATAATTGTCTGGTTTATTATTGCTATCCATTGTGGTTTTGGGTATAGATGTTCGAGCCTTTATATTATGAGGAAATTTAGAATGAGTTAAATGGGATGTTGGATATAGAATAACCTGGTGCCTGTCAACAGCTATTGCTGTTATATTCATCGTCGAAACAAATACATTAGTAGCCTGAAGTGAAGAAATCAGTCTACACATAAACAAACCTAATATCCAATCTTTTTTAACAAGACTAGATATGGTGAATGGACTAGTAAAGAGGCACAAAATTAAATCGGAGAAAGCCAAATTTAATATGTAAATATTCCTGGGTGATTTTCTCATACGTTTATTAAAAATTAAAGCAATGAGGACTAAACCGTTACCTATTGTACCTATAAGACTAACCAAACTATAAATAACAATTAAAATAATTTCGGTGTTAGATTCAAATCGCCGTTTATTTATGTTTGGCATTACAAATGATTTACCTATATTATTTGCATTAGGCGATAATAAAATGTTTGGATCAAAGTTTGAAAGGTCGAATCCTTTATCCATTCCTATGTAATTTGAATTTGGTTTTATAGTTGTATTAATGTTGCCTAAGATAACTGGATTTATTTTCAACTCTTTGGTTATATTAATTAATAATAGACTCCTTTTATATAAATTTCTATTCGCAATATTAAATCTTGATTTATTAAAATTTTGATTAAGTTGCATTGAAGTAATATTAGATAATTTTTTGTTGCTGGAAAAGATTTTCTCGAAATTATCAATTAGCCACATAGTTTTGTTATCATTATATAATGTATTATTTACATTTAAACTATATTGAGAATTAAGACCATAATGGTCTATTATCAAAGTTTTTAGCAGTAATACTATTTTCAGATATTCTTCCATTAAGCGCACGTATAACAAATTATTCAATTTAGATCCACTATATTATGAAGAATAATCCCATCTGTTATATTATAAAATATATAATATAAAAATAACGTATCGTTATGACGTTGATATGAGGGCAAGATTATATAAAATAAATTAAGAGCTATATGGGAAATTTTTTAACTTTCGCTTGTAAAATTAAAAATAAATAAACTTATCGAATATCTATAATAAATTTGAAAAATATTTAAATATCGAACTTTATTATTTTTTAAATTTATTATAAAAAAATTGGAATAAAATTAATGCTTAATGTTTTCTTTAATTTTTTTAAATGGTCAATTGTCACAGTGATAAAAAGGTGCGTTTATAACTAATTTTCTTGATAATCACTTATTAATTGTAAACTTATTAACCTATTATTGATTATTTTCAATAATTCTTAAAGATTTCAGATTTTGTTTTAGAGATAATTTGATAATGCATAATTGTTTATATAAAATTAAGTTAACTAAATTAAAAAATTCAGAATAGTTAATTTCTCATATAAAAAAAAATCTAACTTTATTTTTTTAAAGAATTTTTAATTAGTTTTAATATTATTTGGACAGGATAAAAAGAACACATTATAAGAATTGTTTAAACACCTAGCACCAATAATACATTAGAAGAAAAAATGTGATAATTAATGTTGAAAATACTTTAAAATAAAATATTTATAATTTCATTTCCAAATTATTGCTCAGAAAATTGTAGAAAAATAGTCTATGCTAAAATAATTTCTGGAAAATCCTAAATCCTAATTCTTTAATTACAAAATATTCAATAAAAACTGCAATTTCATTATGGATCTCATTATATTTGTTAATTTAGTAATTTTGTCTATGTTAATTTTCATATAATAATAATATATATGATAACTTATAATAAAAAGAGATATTATAAAAATACTAAACAACTTATAAATAAATAAGGAAAATTTAAGTTTACAGATCAACTTCATTTATTTTTTCTATCGCTCAATGTTTTATAAATACTACCCAAATTATTTATACATTTTATAATAAAAATATTACCCATTTTGATTAATTTACTGCCTAAAAATTTATAAATATTGCTGTTGAAAATAAAAATATTGCCCAAATAGATTAATTTTTTATTTTATTTGATAAAAATATCTACATATTAATCTTTATCACATTACTTTAGTAATTTCTACATTATATAAACTTTTTTAAGACCTTCTCGTGTTGTACTAATTTATATAAATAATATAATAAATTCCCCAATAACGTTGCCTGAATTTTTCCCAGGGAAGGGCAGCTCGGGGGAGGGGCTTATTTTTGTTGATGATCTATCATTTTATATAATATATAATAAATTGTTCATACACCAATAAAAATTGAAACCTTCAGGAATACATGATATGCTCACCTACCTCAATTGCATATTTTCTCAGGAATTCATCATACTCTTATTCATTCCACTGTACTATTTTTTATTCTCTCTCTATGCAACTGAGAGTAGTTAGACCACTTAATACCTTGTCATAGTCTGTACAGCTTAATTATGTTTTTTATAAGACGCATTGAGAAATGTATCTTCACAGTATATGTTGTCTTTAGAACAATACCAATGATTGTTTTATACATCATATTTATATAATCTAGATTTTAAAATAGATATATTCCTTTTTAAATAATCCATAATCTATGCAGATTTTACCAACAAATCTTTGATTTAAATAATTCATTAATAGAAGTAAAGTTTATTTTATATTTATCAACTTAACCAGATAAAATTGTTAGGATGCATAGGATAAAAAAAAACAAGAATTACTTATACAAAATGCCAATGAAGTAATATTGTATGAGGACAGCTGTAATATGCTACCTTAAATAAAATTAGATCGCAATAAATTATATGTATAATAATTATTAACCCTTGAGTAGCAAAGTTAAAAAAAATTATAAGGGGCGATTGGGTGTGGGATATAGCTAACCTTAATTTAAAACTGACATACATAAAAATAGCGCCAATGCCACCACTTTGATTAAGATCATATTTTGAAGTATTTATTATATCAATTTTGTTCGGGTAAATTGATATTCTATAAAATAGGATTTTTATCTTTAATATAAGATGATTTTTGGGTGGTAAAAATGTATATTAATCTTTATTTTTTAAAAATAGTAAAGGTTTAAAAAGTTACTTTTGCAGGTACGAATCATATAATGCATTATAAAATTTAATCCAGCTGTCCGATAGAAATAAAAATTATAGCCGCATATGCATTATATAATTATATAGTTTTGGTTAAAAAATTATCCCTTAGAGTTTAATACTCTAGAAAATAAAGCCACGTCTCGCTATAACCACGGGTTCATTATATCCCCGGTCTCCGTACTTTAATTAATTATAATATATATATATATCTATTCTCTGCTCAAAATAAAGAAATTGTGTCTTCTTGATAATAAATTATCATCATATTTTATCTTTTATTTGAATAGTGCAACTTACGCAATGTTTAATCAAATCTTTTATCAATAAATTAATTACATTTTAATTTCAACATCATATAATCGCGTGTCTCACAGAATATATAGTATTTAAGTATCACTATGTACATATAACAATAAAAAAAATCATTTGACTTTAAGTTAGTAAAAAATTACAAAAATTAAAAGTTATTTTTTTTGTTAATAGATTCTGAAATAATAAAATTAATTGAAAAGTCGCTTAAAGTTAATAGATACTTTGATGAAAATAAAAGAAACATTAAACGTTTTAAAAAGTAATAAATAGGGGAAATATGCCATGAATGGCCATGTTTTTGCTTTTTTGAAAATAAGGTATTAAAATTTGGGTTTAACCAAACAAATTTTATATCAATGTGTTACATAATTAATAATCCTTTAAATAAAATTTGAATCAAAGCTCTATCTAAATAGTTTATGAGCTAGATGAGGGTTATGTGAAAGTTATTTTTCTGGCCAGTCATTACATACTATGCATTGACTTGACTGGCCATATATGTGTTAATTGGCATATATGTGTTAACTGGCCATAATATATCATTTAAGAATTTTATTATAAATATGATAATACAATATGAAATACTTCTAAAAGACCTATGCTAATATTTCTACATTTTTTAGTTATATAAAAAATTAATTATACACTAATTTAATTAGTATTAATATCCCGATTTAATCATCTATTTAAATGATAATAATATAAATTAATATCTTAATTATCTTTTTGCTAAATATTCTTAAGTTTGTTCATCATTTGAAATTTCACCAAATGGTGTTTTGTAATAACTTTTCATTTCAATATAAATATGTGAATGTGCGAATTGTGGCCAATCAATACATGGCCAGAAAATACTAACCTCTCTATTATTATTAAGCGCCTTTATATGTCTATTAAATAAAAATTTAAAGTCTAATTTTTGGTGTGAATAATGTTAAATGCCTGAGGATAATATTTATATAAAATATCAGTAATCTAAATCAGTAATTTTTTTACCAATCAAAAAAGTGTGTAACGTGATTTTTCTAGAAAGAGGTACTAAAAATAGTTTATTTAAAATATTTTTTTATTGGATTGCTCTATTCAATAAATAAACTTAAATAATAAACATATCATAAATATACACATTTTGACCAATTTTGAGAAAAATCGGTCCAATAGATAAAAAGTTAAATGGGGATGGGCAGTCTTCAAACATGGCCATTTATGGCACATTTCCCCTAATATATTCTGATAAAGAAAATAACAAATTTTAAATAAAATAGAATAAAAGTTAAAAACATGCAAACAATATCTCTAAGGTAAATCGAATATCACAAAGTAACATATAACACAAATGCTTTACTCTCATAACCAATCAAAAGTCCTTAAATAGCTCCAATCTAAAAGCTTTTAACTATTTGATTTTCTTCAAAATAATTAGAAAATTATATTTTCATAATTAAAATGAGACTAATTAAAAAATGAACATCAAATTAATTGGAAAATAAAAGTAAACTTTTTGTATACTAAAGAATGAGTCAAAAAGTGAATTATATTGAATTTAATCAACTTTAACGTATTCTATAAAATATAAAATGTTTTATTAGCTTTATTTGGCAAAAATATTAAAATTTATCATTTGGTTTCCTTAAAGTATGTTTATGTTTTGCCTGATAAAAAAAATTCTTTTTATTCTAAACATACATACCTCAATAAAAAAATACATTGGCGTACGCAGTGGGGGGGGGGGGCAGGGGGACAAATTCCCCCCCCCCCCCCAAAGCCAAAAAATACAGATGCCGGATATATTTTTCAAAAATATTTTTGTTTATATTAATTTATATTTGTTTATTCGTATCTCATATTAAATATATATTTTATTACATTTATTATCACATTCATAAGTTATTTTATCAATTAATTTCGATTTCAAGTTTTCCGGGGTAATATTTACTTATTATTTTCAAATTTTTAGTGGCGTAATATTTATCTACCATTTTCAAATTTCTAGTCAAATAATAATTATTTCTGAAACTTCTGGTCCAACAGGGAAAGAGAAATTGCAACCTTGTCCAACGAGATAGAGCCTCTTCCATCAAGCACTAACAGCTATTAAGGAGTTAGAAGAGCCAATTATTTGCTATTACTAAAATATCACAATGGTGAAAGAAATATTTCCTCAGAAGCAAGAAAATTGTTGGATTCAATGCTTATTCCAAATTTTATTTCTTATTAGAATGTATTATTCAATTATACAAGTATTACTTTTTAAAAACATGACATTGATTTGATTAAGAAGATGAGAATAGCGGAGAGCATTTTATCAGAACTCAAGGAAATTATGACTAATGTTGATGAAGAATTTCATATTTTATATTTTATTGTTGAGTCAAAAGCAGAGCTATACGTGTTTAATATTTGTCTCCCTCGACTTGTAGCAAGGCAAGCTCATCGTTAAAACATTAATATAGGATCAGTAGAAGAGTATATCTTAGATGCAGATACATTTATAACCCAAATAAATGAATTTTCAATTCATCATGAGCACTTACATCTGCAAATATTACTTCCACAAAAGCCTTCCCAACCTTTTTCAAATGGTGATAGAAAAAAAAATATTTGTTAGATTTTTATTATGAAGATGTTAAAGTATCTTATGATGCCTTACTAGCTGAATAATTATGTTTATAAGATTAACTATAGTTGATATAGTCCCCAAAAATGCTATGGATGCTCTGCATTATTTTAAACACATTTTAGTAAATTCCCAATGTATTAAAAGGGTTTATAAACTCTTCCCATTAGTAAACTAATGAGAGAACACTCTCATTTTTAAGAAGAATAACAGAGGCTTGCAGAAGTATCATTTGCAGGGCACGGCCCGGATTTTTTTTAAGATTTTTTTACGGCCCGGCGTGGGTTTTTTTTAAAAAATTTTCAGGCCCGGCCCGGCTTTTTTAAAAAAATTTTTTAGGCACGGCTCGGCTTTTTTTTTTAAATTTTCAGGCTCGGCCCGGCTTTTTATTAAATAAAATTTTTAGGCACGGCTCGGCTTTTTTTTTTTAAATTTTCAGGCTCGGCCCGGCTTTTTTTTAAATAAAATTTTTAGGCACGGCTCGGCTTTTTTTTTAAATTTTCAGGCTCGGTCCGGCTTTTTTTTAAATAAAATTTTCAGGCCCGGCCCGGTTTTTAAAATAAATTATATTTCTTTTTGATTTTTATAGCTAATAATAACGATTTTAAATATAGGCTGTTTTAAAAAATACAGCCCGGCCTGGGTGTTTTTTAAATAATTCAGGCCCGGCTTGGGTGTTTTTTAAAAAAAATTCAGGTCCGGCCCCGGTGTTTTTTAAAAAATATTTCGGGCCCGGCCCTGTTATATTTAAAAAAATTAAAATACTGTCCGGCTTAGGAGCCGGGCCTGCAGGTCTCTGAAAAACATACCAAGAAGTACAACATGTAAAAGTAGATTGAAATGTTTGGATCTTTTGAATATTCATAGGCACTTGACGACAAGCAAGGATGAGATAATTGAAAAATTAGCTCAATCTCAACGAAGATTGGATTTTACATTGTAAATATATAACATACAAATACAATTATTCCTAAGAAACATTTTGTGTAAAGGCTCAAAAAATTCAAATTTCTATTTTGGGTCATTTAAGTGATTCTTTACATATAATTTTTTTATAATTCACATTAATTTAAAATTGTGTATTAGGAATAGTTATTAGTCCTCATAAATTTATGCTTGATATTTTTAAAAAACAATAATATTTCTTAAAAAAAATTATTATCCCCCCCCCCCCAGACCAAATTCCTGCGTACGCGCCTGTAGGCATATAATATTATTAAGGAAATATTAATGTTTTATTCAGTCTAACAAGCATAGTTGATTGAAATATTAAAAATTAATAATTATTTAAACTATATATAAAATAATAATCGAAATTTTTTCATATAATATTATATATTTTGATTTTTCACCATTTTGTTTTTACTTAAGGCGAATGAAAGAATATAATAATAAAACGATTTAATATTCTAAAAAAAATATTTATTTAAAATTACATAAGAAAAAAAAGGCAATTGAATAAAACAGTATAAAATAGGTGCTAATTTAAAAAAAACAGAGGGTATAATCTAATTTTCAAATTAGTGCTAATTTTGAAAATGGGTTTTCAAATTGGAGCTAATTTTTCAAAAGCTGGTGGCTTTAGCACCCAAAGCACTTAGCTAGCGAAGCCCATGCTAACTATTATTATATTGAGTGTATCTAACAAATTGATATTCATCCAAAGGTTTGTACCAAAATAGGGGGGGGATCCATGTACCATAATACCAGCAAGTGAGGATGGTTTTTAATATATTCCTGCTTGATAACTTAACCAAATATATTGTCTAATTTTATAATAATGTATTTATATTATATTTTAAGATAAATGATCAGGGACATGTTGGAGAGAAAGAGAATAATACAATAAACTTTGCTTTCAACTTATTAATAATATATCATGATTTCCATATATCATTTGTATATTTATAAATAGGTATATTGCATACAAAGAAAAAATAAAATTTATCTGATAAACATGATTTGATTCTAACAGTTTATTTTTTTAAATACCAATTAATATAAAGTATTTATGCCAGGGCCGTAGCCACGGGGGGGGGGGCAAAAAATTTTTTGGCCCTAAACCTGGCCTCTAGAAAAAATCTTTGGCCCCCAAAAATTTTTCTGCCCCCCCCCAATTTGAAAATTTTTTTTAGAATTGATTATTTTTATATTTTTAATATAAATTTTGAATATTTATTCAAAAATATTCAAAAAACATGTCTATTTAGAATTGATTATTTTTATATTTTTAAAATAAATTTGGAATATTTATTCTACAAAGATGTCTAGTTTGTAAAATTTTTTCTATCCAGTTTTATTTTTATTTTTACCCAATATTAAATTATCATTCATTCATTTTTTTTTTCATTTTTTTTTGTTGTGTATAACATTCTCTATAGGTATCACATTTATATTATAAAATATAACCAGTTATTTTATTTTACAGCGTTTATTTTAAAATTATGAAGAAACAATCAGTTATTAACTCTTATTTTAAGTTAAAGTTAAACAAATGTCAAGCAACATCACTTCTACAAACTATTAGTAATACTACATCAGAAATTTCAGAAACTGATTAGACCGATTTACAGAAGATGATTTTAATCTTTTTTCATCTTTTAATACATTGCCCCCCCCTGACCCTGATTATTTTTTATCAGATAAAATGGCCCCATTGGCAACACTGCATCATGAAATGAAGATAGCAAAAGGATTGCTAGCTTCGGAAGCTAAAGAAAATATAATTTTGAAAATATCTTACATATTATGTATAAAAAAAATATAATCATGCATTTAAAGAATTATATAAATGCTACTCAGCAGCAATAAACGGCTTCTTGTGAGGCCTCGTTCTCTACATTAAAGAGAGTTTTATCGAGCAGTAGAGAGTCTATGAAGGATAAACGTAAACAAAATTTAGTATTAATGGCGTATGAAAAAAGAATAACGCAGAATTTATCTTTTAGTTCATTTATATTAAAATTTAAAAATAAAAATCGCCGTATTCTATTAAAGTAATATTTTGTTTTGTATATGCATATATATTATAGTATTATTTTGTTTTGTATATTCATATTATAGTATTATTTTGTTATTAAATTTTTAATAAAAATAGGAAAAAATTTCTATGAATGCGTAATTATTTGTTTGATTTTAAAAAAATAGTGCCCCCCCCCCCAAGTAAGCACTTGGCCCCCCTAAGTGAAAATTCCTGGCTACGGCCCTGATTTATGCTATTGTGGAATATTATTTATAATATAAAAGTAAATGCCTCCTCCAAGTCATTCTTTTTTCATACATAATAATATGTTTCAAATACTTTAAAAAAATATCACCTAAATATACTTAAACTTATTATAAAAGTTTTCATATTTAGATGAAAATGGTAGGAGATTCTAATTGAGCATATTTAAAACAAAGCTTAAATAAATCCAAAATAAATTATGATATTTAATTAAGCACGTCAATATTAATCATATTTTAATATAACTAAAATATAATCTATGCACGTTTATCTTAATAAAAATTATTATATTTATTCTTTACAAGACAGTCATAAATGTCAATATGACTAATGAGTTTATTTAGTACGGAGTTTAAATAAGACGTTTCAATAAATAAATAGTTTAATTTTTGTTGAATATACTTTATTATTTATAGATTTAATAATTTAGTTAGACAGCACTTAAATTACAAAGAAATACGCATAATGTAATTTATTTTCAAATAGCAATCAAAATTTCAAAAAATATAGCAAAATTTTATGCTATTTTACCAAAAATTAGAGATTTCCTAACACCTGATATTTTATTTATAAATTGTCAGACTCGGCCCGAAAATTATTTATGCACGAATTAACCACCCCAGCCCGTTTAATTTTTTATCTGTTCCTGCCTGATATAATAGATACTTTTTAATTTTCTGGCTCAGCCTTTGCAGATCTTTAGCTTTCCCTATTTATTAAGAGTAAGATCAATAATTTAATTATATTTAGATTTAGCAAATAGTATAAAAATTAAAATGAACCCCTCACTAAAATTCGTAAATAATTCATGAATTTGCGATATTTACAGGTAAGTGAAAGTGTGTCTGTTTTTCAAATATTATAGTCTATTGTTTTATGTTTAAAATATTTTTTAAAATTATACTTGATTAAATAACATGCGGTTATTCAATACTTTTGATAAATAACCCCAAATAGAGAGGTTAGCCTATTATTTGTTTTCCGCGAATATTAAGGAAGGCGATACTCAGTAATTTAACAAGAAGGGTTAGCAATAATATTTGGCTTGATCAAATATCTTGAATAATTGAGTAAGAAATTTAATATTTATACAAATTATACATTGTTAATTCACCTTTTAAGGAACAATAAGATATTAATGTTATCCCCTAGATTAGAATATGTTGTTCGTGGGCAGTTTCAATTTGCAATTTAAAACTGAGATATCGGCGAGGTAAAGAAAATTACCTGTCAGATATTTTATCAAGGTTAGGATTGGGCAGCGGAGATTCCGATATACCCAGATTAATATAACAGTGATAGAAGAAGTTTTGATTCGTTTTCTGTCTTGGGAGGGGGTCTTAATAATTAAGAGGAACCTAAAGTGAATACCGTAAAGGATAAAGATTTAAGGCAGTTAAAATTGTATATAGCGTGTCATAAGGAGATCTTTTTTATATATAGTAATAATTATATTACTAGTTTAACAGTGTCAGTAAATTATATTTATTTTTGTGTATTGATTAGCGATTAAATGAAATGAGATTATTGATATGGATGATTGATTTTGTAAAAATAATGTATAATAAGATATATATATGAAAAAAAAGAAATAAATAGGTATTGAACGTTATTTTAAAATTTTTGTAAATTTCTATAATTAATATCTTAAAAAATATTTATCAAGGCCAGGAAAAGTCCTTTGTTGACATGCCAACAAGAGCAAAGAGGCTTAAATGGATAAAGAATATCAAAGTTTCATTAAAATTTTTTATAAATTAATTTGTTTTAGTTAGTTATGTTTCCTTTAATTAAAATGATATTTATAATAAAAGGCAAATTTCCGATGGAGTGGATGATCAAAAATGATGATAAAAAATGCTCAATTATTAAAAAATGTTCATCAGATATCATTAAATATCAAAACAAATTCTTAAGAACATTGCAAGTTTAAAATTATATAAATTTAATTTAGTAACCTCTTAAACAACAAAAATCTAAGAGTACCTCGTTTAACATCATCATTGCATAACTGAAAATAGTGAAGGTCAACTTAGACTGGAACTAAATTGCATCAGACGTTTTTTTGAGGATCGCGGTCCAGACAAGTCTTAATAATATTTAAGCTTACCTTGTGTGATATTTTTAAATAGTTATTTTAATTTGAATATTGGAATAGGATTTTATTTGTTTTGTATAGTCAATAATTATTTTTAATTTGAGATTTGAATAGTTATGTTATTGAAATTTTTGATTATTATTTTATAGTAATTTAATATTGGTTTAATATTTTATTATATGTATGTATTGATTATATTTGAATATTTAATTTTTTTGTTAGGTTATAAATTATTATATTACGAACTTCGAATTTTTAAATTTTTGAATGTTAGAAAATATATAAAAACGCAAATTATTATAAATTTCATTATTGTGGTTTTTTGTTTAGAAATTGATTTTTAATAAAGAATTGAAAATTATTGATAATCGAAGTATTAGAAAGTGGACAAATTTGACACATATGACAATTTGTACAAAATATTTTAAATTTTTATTTTTAGATTTAAATTCTTCAAAATATTACACTGTTAATAATCTCTATAATTTCTGTTGGAATATCTGTCAATTTTCTCTTAAGCCCTTTAATAAATATATTACGGTAACTCAAATCGCAACACCTTGCTATTTTATTCATATAATTTTTGTGTATAATTTATTTTTATATTAGTTTTATCTAGGACCACGCTCTGGATAGGAAAACAGGATCAAGACCTTCGCTAAACTGCAACCTCTTAGTAAATTCTGTAGGAAGACATGGCTGTAATGCATGGAAATTACGGACATATTTTTGAGAACATTTCCGAGAATAAAATGCAAAATTTCCAATAAATTTTAGGGAATTTTAATTAATTCTTAACATTTGAATATCAATAGAAAAAGTTTCAAACTACATTGGGCTAAAAGATTTTGTTTTCAAGGTATTTTATATTAGTTGATTTTATTTTGTTAAAAGATCATCGTATTTAATATAGTGATCTGCATCGGGCCTAATTTTTCAAGCCCGACCTGGCCCGAAAATTATTTTATAAAGTTTTGCCCGGCCCGGCCCGAATTTATCGAAATATAGAAATTAATTTTTATAATTATTCAAATAAATGTTATTTGGCGTCTTCTATATATAAAATGCCATATTTTTATTTTACATAAAAAATTCCACATAAAATTGATAAATTTAGAGATATTTTAAAAAATTTCTAAGGCCCGATCCGGCCCGTGTATATTTGATTTGAATATTATCGCTTTAAATGAACCGATCAATTATAATACAAATGACGATATATTGTTGTAAAAGTATAGAATATAAATAGGAGAGACCATTTCGGACATTTTTAAATTAAAGTGTCATAAAATCGTGAAATTAAACTTTTCGCAAAAATAATTATATGAGTGGGATTCCCTGTCATTTGGCTATAATTTAATTTTTGGCTTAAGTATTTTATTCTCCGAAGTAACGATAACCGTTTTTTTTATGGAATTACCCCATGCCTATTGACTTGACTTCGCCAGGAAATAATTTTAAAATCGACAAATTATATAAAAACTTTATTTAAACTTCAATGTTATAAATATAAAGTTTATAAGCTTTACAATAAAAAAAAAGGGGTTTATAATTTTTTCAATTTTTATTAAAAAAAAATTTTGAATTATTAATGAATCTTTAAATAGAAAGAATTTTATTATCGGATGAACTTCCCTTTTTCATAATGTCCCATTGTAATTTAAATAAGATATTAAATTCTTTTAAAAAATAAGTGAATTAGTGTCCGCCATTAATCCATATTTCAATAAATGCCATCAGCATCATATAAAGCCTTGTTCAAAATCTATAAATTCTTATCTTATATTTATTAAGGGTTCAAAGTTGGTCATGTATGAATTTTAATGTGTAGATAATTAACAAAAAATTCTAGCAAATTTTTTTTTAAGAGGCTTTTTTTTCTTTAAATTTTCCCAAAGTGTCAGCTGTTTTTTTTACATTAATAATATAACATATAAACCTTTTTAGTACAAATTTCAATTCTCAAAGATAAATAATTTTAAAATGTAAAGGCCGTCCAGAATTACCTTGCGAAATAGCGCTGGACCCAAAAAATATCAAAAATGAAAATCCGAGACAGCCCAAAATTTTTAAAAAAATAACAAGCCAAGATTGATAAAAATTTTTTTAAACCCCATATTGATACCGCCTATAATACGGTTATTTCATTACCTGAAAATTTAGAAAGTAAAAAAATATATCTTCAAAAGACAGAAATATAATCATTAATGAAGTACAGGAGTTATCAAATATATATCAGATACCTGAATACTTTATTTTTATAGCTAATATTGGGATTTAAAATATTTGGTTCTAAAATATACGGCCCTTCCCGGGTATTTTTCAAAAAGAAAATTTTAAGCTCAGCCAAGCCCCCCCCCCCTCCCGTATTTTTAAAAAATTATTTAGGCTCGGCTGCAATTTTCAATATATTTCAACATTATAATTTCAATTTAAATAATAAAATAAACTTTTATGCATCATGCATTAAAAATTAATATATTGCAATTTAAGGCCTCTTTTTGGTGGTTTTATCCTATTTATATTTAGCATATTTAATTTCATATATGACCTATTTGAGGTTAAAAAAATTGACAAAAAGGATTTTTTTACAAAGTTTCCTAAAATTCCCTAAATTTTTCTATAATTCCCGTTAATATAAAAATCCCAAAATTTTTAGAAATTTTTGGATCGGTAATTCTAAATATATTATTATTTCTATATTCATTACATATATTTAATAACAAAACAATGATTTTTTCATTTTATACCACTCAAATACCGGATTTTATCACAAAATTTTTTTTTTACATTTGATATATATTTTTTAAATGTTTTTATAGATACATTGATCTATCCAAAATCATTGATCTCTGCAATAGTAGTCAATTAAGATTTATTACCACACCCATCATGTAATAACATAATACACAAACTGGATGCTCTGTGTGCTCTGTGTAATAATCTATTTTAATTTACTGGGAAGTTCTACCCCCCTAGAAAGAAGGCTAGCTTTCGGCCGGGAAAGGGGGAGGGTACGTACTACTGCCTCTCTAAAGAACAACCAATTCGGGTGTAAAGGCGGGTTATGGTATTATTAAGGTAATTATTATATATTATCAATATTTTTGTTGGTAATTTTTAAAATTCTTATTAGGCAATTCTACACTCCCCTAGTCCAATAACGATATTACCCCTTCCCCCTAAAAAACTTACAATCTCCCCCTCCTATTCATTTAAAAGGTATATCAAAAAGAGCAGAATAAGTTTAAAATTGGCGGGAAAAGATCAAAAATAACAAAAAGGAAATCCTTTCAAATTTCCCTTCCACCTTATTTAAAATTTTAATTATGATGCTAGATGCTGGGTCATAGTCCATCTTCCTTTCCTCTGTAGCATAGGCATGTCAGGATTTTGTCAAGGAGGGCCGAGCACTACCAGGTGGGTTTTCCCCCATAAATTTTTGGAGGTCTTCAGGTCCACTTAGGTCCACCTATTGTAGGTCTTTGGCTAAAAATAATTTTGGGTTACACTTTTTTAATAAAAATTCTCTTTTTCTAAAAATTTTGAATTTTAGTCGCTATTTTAAAAAGTTATTGACATTTAAAAATTTTTATTTCAAATTCTTCTTTACAGAGGTTTATTGCATACATTTTTAAGGGAGAGAAGGGTAGAAATATGTAGGGGGCTGATTTATTTAAGCTTAGAATAATATTTACGAGAATAGGTAAATTTACGAAGGAGAGGGTTAGTTATGCTCCATGGTAGGACTGCAAGGTCTGGTCATAGATGTACATAAATTTTTAGTATAAGATTTGAAACAACAAGGCATTTTATTTGTAGAAAAATAAATATAAATAATTAATTATTTTCCAATAGTAAATACCGGGTTTTTACTAATTAAATATAATAATCGAATATTTGGTCTTGACTTTTAGTTGTGGTGGTCATGTACAAATGTTTGAAAATTTAGGGGAGAGAGTTATCTAAAAATAAGTAACAATAAGTTTTATGACCTAGGCAAAAATGAATTCAGCAGCCCTTTAAAAATTTCCAATTTACTTAAGCTTAAAAATATCTTAAATAGTTATTAAAAGATACTGTTTAAATGATATATTCAACAAATGATAAAAAATATAATTAAGAAGATAAAATTTGTAATGTGAAATCCTATCTTATTTAGGATTGAGCAATTTTTCAATGATTTCAACCGCGCTTGGTGTCTCCCTTTTATATTAAAAAAGGCTAACCGAATCAATCTATTTTCAGAGGTAATACTTTCTATGGTAAGTTTTTATTCTTCTTAACGAATAAAAGTTTATTGCTATAAGTATACTAATAAGTAGAGTTGCCAACATATATATTGATTTTAATGTAATAGTTATAATTATATGATGTACTTTGATTAATCAATGAATAAAAACAGATTCTTAGATAACTTAAAATAAATATAGAAATAGAAATTAAGAACAATAAAATTATAATAATTAAAATCGTTTAAATAAATGATTTAAAAAGTTATTCTTATCCATCCATGTAGAATATGAAACTGATCTAGTTAGATCGAATTATATTTATGCTACTCTTTGTATAGAGTAAAAGCCTTCATTTTTATTTTCAGTCTTCGATGTAATGCCATGGCCTATATCCTTGAAGAAGGATTGGACGTGAGAGAATGTATTTAAAGTTATGCAGCATTTATAGCATTTTTTACATTATAAACCATTTAATCTTTTATGGCATAGTTTGCATTCAGTATAATAATGTATCATTAACATCCTCACAATAATAATCACCAAATATTCAATTTTTTATCTAACAAGATTTGATATATTTGTATGGAATCTACAGTAATATTCTCTGCAGATTTGTATGCTGCCTCATGAATCAAGTAATGATTCATTCATAAAAAAGTACCCAAAAGGGGGATAAAGACATGTATTTCCTAGTATTCTTTGATTGACCCTATATTAATATTAAAACGATGGAATTATCTTGTTGCAAGTCGAGGTAGAAAAATATTGAATTCATAGAGCTCTGTTGACATATGATTTTGTTATCTACCTTTACTTTAATTTCCCTAAGTTACAATATAATGCATTTAACTATTCTCATTGTATCAATAGTATTTTTTTTTCATATATATTACATAAAATACTTGTGCGATTAAAACATAAAAAAAAATTAGTTGTGGTATTATGTCCAATAATCTGTCTGCTTCTGAAGAAATGTCTTTTTCAAGGCATTGAGTTATTAAGTAATGGCATTTATAATAGCTCTTCTAACTCCATAAAAGCAGTTACTGCTTGATGGCGTAACAAGTATTATTTAATATTTTTTCTTCTTGGATAAGGAGTTTAGATATAATTATGTTTAGTATATTTTGTCTCTATCTCAAAGATGCTAGATATTGTGCCAAGTGGAAATAAAATTTTTAATCAAAATAAATTGAATCAGAAATTGTTAGATGCAAGTACGCGTATAGAGCCGCTATTTCCTTTTTATAAAGGTCTAAAGCCCATTGAATTGCCCTTCATTGCATAGGATCCATCATACCTTTGTCAAAATGACTAGAATTCCGATTTTCATCAATACTGATAAAAAAAGTCGTTATATCCATTCTTTTATATTTACCTTAAATAATAATTTTTTGAATTATTTTAGTTTTACAGTGAAAATGTTTCAAATGATTTGGTGGAAAGTTTTAAAATGGTAGATAAATATAACGCCGAAAAAATTTTAAATAAATACATATAAATTGAAATATATATATGCAATAAGAGGTAGAATGATTGTAAAATATATATTAATATTCAAAACAATATATTTTTGAAAAATATTTTACCCGACATTTGAATATTTTAGATTGGGGTGGGGGGTAGTTCAAGCATTACATATTGGCCCAAATATTGCACAAATCAAATATTTCGTTCTTTTATATTTTTTATTCTGGCGTTTTTATGCTGTTTGCCAAACGGGTTAAAATAATATCGAATTAAGCACTAAACATTGATAAAATTTTCAGAAAAATGCCTTCATAGCTTTTTAATCGTTAGGGTGGACAAAATTTTGTTACTATAAAGATTTTTTCCTTTATACTGGCTACTATACTGTTTAAAGTAGAGATCTGCAAAGTTAGGCCCGGCCCGAACGGGCTTCGGGTCAGGCCTAATTCTATTTAAAATAATCGGGTTCGGGCCGGGCCTATATTTTTTAAAAAATTTCGGGCCGGGTCGGGTTGGACCTTGGAAATTTTATTAAATATATCTAAATTTATCAATTTTATATTAAATTTTTTATGTAAAATAAAAATTTTTGATTTCATTTATTGAAACTAACATATGTCTTTTATTTTAAGTAATTATAAAAACCGGCTCGGTAAATTTTTTAAAAATACGGGTTCGGACCGGGCCGGCAAAACTTTTTAAAAAAATTTTGGGTTCGGGCCGGGCCGACAGGGCCGGACCGGGCTTGAAAAATTAGGCCCGATGCAGATCACTAGATTAAAGCGCTCGTAGGTCTTAATTAAGCAAGAAACATTAGCGCAGTCCAATTGTTCAGGAACATTAACGGAGATGTCATAAATATATAATATATTTAAAAATATCAAAATCAAAATGACCACGGGAAAATTAAAAATATTTTATCAGATTTTTTTAGGGGTTCTATAAATCCGCCCTTTTCTGATAAATTCTGCCACGCCACTGAACAGTTGTTATATAATTATAAAATTATCGGTGTTGTTGTTATATAATTATAAATTATTGTTTACAATAAATTAAAAGTAACACTATGTAATTTATTTTTCTATTGGTTTATTTTACATAATAGAAAATAAAGTCTATTGGAAAAAATGTGTGTTATCCATAAAAGGAACATGATCCGTTTTTTAAGAAAAAATTCGATCGGTTATCGTTTTCATATTTAAGTAAATGATCGTGGTCAAATCATTTAAAAGGATCGATTAACAAGGGTGTGTATAATGCTTAACTTAATCTTGAAGTTTATTATAAAAAAATGATTAACTATACTAATTAAATGATAAATATTTAAATACATCAAATATATATAATTAGATGATTATAAATAATTCGCCTGAAAACATAGTTAAAAAAGAAATTTCTATGCTAAACTAGCTTTTGACAAGAGCGAAAATAAGAATACCTTGTATATTTAATGAATTATGAAATTATCTCAGTATTAAATTCAGTTTTTTTTCTTAAGAAATTTTAAAATCTTTTTATAAATTGTTCACTAACTTATAGTGAGAAAAAAATAGGATTTGAATTAAAATTTTTTCCTACAACTTCTTTGTTTCTAGAGTTTTCTTCGGATTTCTCTAAGTATAAGTTTTATTTATCGGTAACCAATGCTATTCTAGTTATAGCATATGTAGACATTAATAAAATTAATTAAAAGCTGCTTTATAAAAGTAGGTGATTTTTATATTAAAATAAGAAAATTTACTTACCTTATGTGAAAATGAAGTAAAAATACTAATAAATGTATTTTATATTATTTTGTTACTGTCAAGAATGTTCTATTATCTAGAAAGGATTTTTTAGTTATCTATAATTTCTAAATTTTAATAACAAGAGGTTCGATGTCAAATGAAAACTAATCAAAATATCTTTTGACTGCAATGCCAATGATTACAAGTATGCCTGTATAGACCTTGGGGTTTAAATTATTTTTTATAAAATAATTTATTATGTGCCTAAAAATAAGATATTGGAATCAAATTAAAGCTAATTGTTGTGAATTGTGATTGCAATATTTTGATTTGCACTTATTTAAAATCTTGTGTATATAAATCGCAAAATAGATTTTTATATATAAAATTGAATATTTAGAGTTCATGTAAAATTTGAATATGTATATGTTAATAAAACGACTATTATATTATAGAAAGAAAAGATATTTGGTTTATTATAAAAATATTTTGGTTTGAATAATGATTTAAAGTTGATAATAATCCGACGAAATTTATTATGATATAATCATTTTATATAAAAGACACAATTTTATAATTTAAAGGACTTTTTAATTTTTTTACTTTTACTTAATTTTTTTCACATATAATTTTTACTTTTATTTTATATTAATTTTATTTTTCTTTTATTTTGATTATGTTTTCAATTTATATTTAATTATTAGTATTTAATAAAGATTTAGTATCATATTTTAGTATTTAATTATATTTTTATTTTATTTTTTTTAGGTTCCAACTTTTCTTAATATGACAACATATCCATATGTGACAGTTTATGGGAGACTCGGGTTATATGGCAGGTGTTTTGCTCTTTTGCGATAAAATCTAATTTTTATTTTATAAATTTAAACTAATTCTATTATTATCGTTAGGTTAAAAAATAAATTAAAAAAACTAGAGCTTTCTACATTTTATACTGTGGACACTTAGGATAAAGGTTTTATATTTTACTATTTAAGCCCCTCGAGGTAAGATGGCATTTTACCCACAACAAATTTATTCATTTGTTATTTTTTTATTAATTAAAACAAATTGTTAATATTTAAAAAACTAGTTTTCATAATTAGAATACATATAAAATAGATAATTCTTGGCACAAATAGGATATGTCCATTCAGAGCAATTATGGTATATTAAATTTCTGCGCTTTTTTACAGAATGGCAATATTACCTTCTTAAAAGCTTTACCCTTGCACCCTCATCTCCACCAGAAAAAATATTCTTATCCATAAATATCTTTAGCAAAAAAGTATTTCTGCTTATTTCACCCGAAAAATATTTCAAATTTGCATGCACGCCCACCTGCCCAATGAATTTTTTAATTTGTCACCTATGCTGACCCCTAGTATGGGTGGGCGTAGGCGTATGAGCTAAAACACTGTCTGTTGCAGATTTTTAATCGAAAGATTAAAATTAGCTTATAAAAACCATAAACTACCCAACTGCCACCCTTCCTCAATTCCTATTATATTTGAGTAAAAATCTTATGTTATATCAACCCCCATGTGATAGAAGTACCTTTTAATAAGATTAAATAGTGAATCGTCTATAAATTTATAACAGTTTCGAGACTTACAATAGCGTTAATGGTATCACTATAAATAACGTCATTCAAAATCGTTTCATCTCTTGAAAGATCATTGTAATTATAATCAAAAAAAATATTAACAGTATGTAGATTCTACAGATAAAATACCCCCTTAAAATGTTTTGTGAAGTCAATGTCCTGGAAAATAATTGCGTCACAAATTAGTCATCTAACCCCTTACCTTATAATCCCCGATGTAGTGAGTTAGCTTAAATAATTCTAGCAATCTTTCTAGTAGACTAAAAACTCCAAATCAAGCCCATTCGGTAGTCTAGGCATTGAGCTACACATTTCATAAATGAATGAATGAGTACTGTTGCTCAAAACAAAAATTATACTAAATAAAAAAGTTGACAGAAAGGGGCTAAAAATGTTTTATACTACTAAATGAACATATAATAGATAGTGTGCATAGAGATAAATCTTTTGAAAATCATAGTTTAAAGTTACAATATTTTTAGTGCTCAGGTTTATTTTTTAAAAATATGTATAACTAAAAAAGTACATAATATTAAATTAAGAAAGTAAAATAAAACATCTCTTGCCTGCAATAATGTTATCACTCCGTCGGTTTAATTTTTTAATTTTTACAATGAAAAAAATTGATATGGATATTAAAAATCAAAAATCTATATTTAGATAGCTACTGCTATGGTGATAGTCTATCTCGATGTTATGATCGAGGGAATTAGGTTTGTTATTTTTAAATTAAAACTCTTTAAACACAAAAATTCGATACAAATAAGAGCAAATAAATTATTTTTCGAATGAATAGTAATCCCCAATTTAAGTGACCGAGTCTATGTATAGGGAGTCCGATTAATTTTTTTAACATAAAAATTTGATGTTGTTGATATAAAGTCAATCAGAATATAGAATATATTTGGACTACTAAAGTATCCGTCACTCTGTCTAAGTGAATGGAGAAGATCAAGATTGATTTTTGAACTTTTTATAGCATAATTATATTCAATAGATATATATAATGATAATTTAAATATTATTTGACTGAGTGATAATCAATACTCATGAAGCTTGGGTGGTGGGGATTTTTTTTTAAATTTTGGAACAAAACATTAATTGCAATAAGATTAAGAGCTCTATTGTGACCATAAACTAAGTAAGTTTTCTACATTATAACTGCTCGAAAATTCTTTTAAATATTCTATTAGCTAACAATTATCGTCATTTCCAATAATATATAAATATGCAATTTTAATTTGTTTTAACGATATATATCAATCTTCACAAGTCACGAGCTAGGAATATTCAGTTCGCGATAGGTCGCGACTTTGAATACGCTCGAAATGCACCGAAACGGCGTCTAAAGCTAATCCACCGACAGGGGAGAATCGTTGATTTAATTTTTTTGTGAGTTAAAAATTAACTTTTAGTGTAGGGCAGGAGATTCAGAACATTTTATTTAATTCAAATTTTAATTTTAATTAAAGAGGAAAATAATTATGATATTAACAAAATGGAAAAATAATATAAAATATTTATAAATTTGCAAAATAAATATTTTCTCTATTAGTTCTTGAAATATAATTTTCCAGAAATCCGAGTTGAAAAGATGTGAATTTTTGAATAGGGAGGAGGTTCGATTCTCTTTCTTTTTCAATGTTTATATTATGCAAAATAAGCAATAATAGGGGAGACTGGGGTTAGATAAACCTCAGAGATTAGCAAACCACTTAATCTCATTTTAAAATTAAATAGACCAGTAGAAGGTAATACTTTATCCTAATATAGCTTTTAATAGTATGCATCTATAGGAGTATATCTTTTGAAATAATTTATTTTAAAAAACTTTATTCAAAAAGAATTTTGAGGTTAAATTCAAAAGACTTTTACATGACAGAACTTTAATTTTTATTAAGTTATACAATCATTTATATGTATAAATTAAATTTATAGCAAACTTCTTTTATAATTTAAGAGAGTATTTATTTGTCTAGATATTATTTCAACCATAATTAGTCAATTTAGAGCTACTGGACTTGCTCAACCATACATGCCATTATGGTAGCTAATATGAAAAAAAAATATTTTAAAATCTTGGAATTTAGGATTTATGCTTATATGTCCAAAATACTTATTAAATTAACCAAAATTAAGTTACAATTTTTATATACAATTAACTTCATTTTAAAAGTATTATGATATTTTGAACAATAAAATAGTAAAATTATTCCATAAGTAGCATTATTAATAAATAAAAATGCATTTCAATTTTAACTTTTACTAAACAAAAAATTTCAAAAATTTGATTATATTCCTAAAAATATTTATAAGGCACCATAGACTTTAGTTATAAATATCGATTCGTATATTGTTCTTTATAATATCTTGAAAAACAGGGAAGTTATAGCCGATTTTGTAAAAATCGGTACGAACCCCAGTTTCCCTTATTTGTATATTCAACATTGGTGAATTTATGTTCATTATTCCAAATGCTTTTTCCATGTATTGCTGAGCCATTTTAAAAATGTTAAATAACTCTTCTTGATTACTTGTCTATTTTGAATATTTTTTTTTCAATATCTTTCTTCAGTTTATTACTCCTATCTCTTTATATAATTTATATTTCTGCGATTCCATTTGTATCTCCCACCGGAATATCTATCGAGGCCATTGTATCTTTATCTCACACCGAAGTATCAAATCGACAGATATCCCACCCGAGTATTCTTATCGATTCCATTGTTCCATTGTAAGCTTGATCTCCCACCGAAGTATCAATCTCGATGGATCTCCTACCGGAGTATCGTTATCAAGTCAATTATAGATTGGTAGACATTGTTCTTGAACGACCCCCGAGGTCAGCATTATCCTAGAGCTGGCCAAGAGATCGCTATCATCCTTGAATGACCCACAAGTTCAGCTGGCCATCTTCCATTTGGTTTATTGGACAAGTATCCTAGCACCTGGCTCCTCAAACCTGTCGGTGACCGGGGTGACATTTCTCAGCTCAGAAATTTATCATCATATGTCTTTACACATTAGTCATCGAAGAAAAACATAAAAAATTTTACAATTCCTTACCAGGATTGAACCTGGGTCGGCATAACAACATAAACCATTAGGCCACCTCGGCGATATTTGTCTATTTTGAATATAACTTCAAAAAATACTATAATGAATAAAACGCCTCATCTGATAGGAAAAAATAATTTAAATTATTTGATAGATATGGGAAAATATTTGATTTATTAAGAATGTCACTATTTCGTAAAACATTTGCCTAGTGGTTTTTCCATAGAAGATAGCTAAATAATAAATTAAATAGACCAACTATCATCTTTTGTTGTAAAATTTTATTTTTCAATATAAGAATAGTTTTTATAAAATCTATATTAATCTAGTAATTATAAAATAATAATAAAACTTAAAAAAACTCGATTTAAAACTCTTCGAATTCAATGCTCTATTTGAATTAATATCAAAAATTAATATTGGCGAGGACTCTATAGATTAAGTATACTTATAAGCGTTCTTTAAAAAAATAAAACAAGACGCAGTATAAATAAACAAGGGTGTGCTAAGTTGATTTTCTGAAAAGTAAACGCTATTCAGTTTTGTACTAAAATTAAGACGAGCGAGGACGCAGCCTTACCATTATAATTTTTAAATAAAATTATCATATTTTATTACAAAGTTATTAAGTTAAAACAGACAGATGAGGATTAGAGACCACAAAACCAAAATTTTTAGGCTAAAACCCGCTCGCAGACAGTTGGAAATTTATTTAGTTCTAGGTTCGGCACATGGCCCGTTGTATTTTTATGAAGAGACAGTGCTTCAGTAAGGATTAAAACGGTAGGGGGTTCGTCTAGCCGAGATCTTGTAAGAGACATTTAAGTTATTATAAATAAAATACTAGTAAACTTTACTTCAAATTTTATTAAAAAGAATTAATAACACATAAAAATTTTATAAGCCAAAAAAAATATATTCAAATTATTTTGAAAATTTAAAACAAAAAATAAAGTATATCTTTAAGTATAAAAATTTGTCCCTTTTATATGGAAAATAAAACGCGCAATTATAAATTAAAACAAAATTGGTGCAAAGTGGAAAAAGAAAGTTTTTGCAAAAAGGAGTTGTGTTAGTTTTATCTTACATAATTAGGGATATAATACCCCCTATACTTTCCGGAACTCTAATTATACCTCTGGATGCAGGGCGATCTCCAAGACTAAATATCTAACTTATATTTGCCGAACACCCTACTAAAGACTCCTAAGAAAAACCCCTAAGTAAAAGAAAACACAAAAACCAAATGTTTTACTTATAATATACTTAACTCATAACAAAAGAAAAACTTTATTTAATTTTTATGTATTGAAAACAAAACAAAGGAAGGGTAAAAAGAAAAATATTTTTAATTGAAGTTTATAACATTTTTTAAAAGCTATAGGTAAGAAATTTTAAACTAAAAAAATTATTTTATACTCTATTTTAATGTTATGTATAAAATTTAAATATATAGCAATAACATTTATAATTTAACGATGTTCATCGATAAAATTTAAAACAGGTAAATATATAATATTAAAATAAAATAAAATTAAAAAAAAACATATGGAATATAAAATTATGCTATAAAAAAGAAAATATGGCAAGAAAATAATTATTAATATTTTCCACCTCCTGATTTTATAAAAACTTTTCTTATTTTTCGACACAGGCCGGGCCTATATTTTATTGATGATATTATCGTCGGTCCACAGTGGGGTATACCTCTATTCCATAGAAACGTATCTTTTTGATACGGGTACATATTACCTGATAACGTGTCCCCAATTAAAAATAAATATTTATGAATTCACCAACATAATCCTAATTACCTCCCAAAAATTTGCCCTTTCCCTAATTTATTTTAAAATACTGGTCACACCCTTGACAAAGATTTGAAGAAAATTGTTATAGGGCTAACGAGAACTAAACTGGAGTAACTTCAAATAAAAATTTTGGAATTATTATAAAAGTAATTTGATAGGCTATTCATTCCTTTATATCTAATTTACTTATAGCATAAGAGAAACTGGGAGAAGGATCATAATGATAAAACTAATTAACCAAACCATCATTATCAAGTACACAATTTAGATTCAAAATTTATAAAATTTAGATTTTTATACTTAAAATAGTATCATTTGATAATAGTTTTTCAGCGCAGCTTCAATTCAGCACAGTGCGACGACAATTCGACGCGTATCTAATACAGCTGCAATTTATTATAAATATATTAATAAAAAAAAGGATGTTTAAATAGAAGTCATTTTGAATGTTAGTCCTATTAATTATTTATTTAAATTTTTTTACAAAATTTTCAATTTTATTTACTAAATGTGTAGTATCAATAAAAAATTTAATAATACTAAAATAAACAACCAATATTTATACCGATTTCTTTGGTGGACCAATTTACCAAATTATAAGGTATGTTGATTAGTAGCCAATATTATGTAACCCTGGAGATTTTGCGCATAGAAGAATGAAGGGAATAAAGAAAAAGAAAGGTTTATATCTAATCTTGTATATTATTTTGGCTAAAATCTTAATCGACCGTTTTTAAAGATATGCCCAAATCGGCTCGACGAATTAAGGCGCAATTTATTTATATTATAGGTATTGAAATTATAAATATACTAATTGAAAATAAAATTATAAATTTCCAGTCTCATTAAATATGAGAAATTTGACATTCCAATCATCATGTATAAAAAAATATAAGTGGCTTATCATGACATTGACCTAAAAAATAAAAAGAAAAAAATTTTGTCCGAATTGAAAGATAAGAGTCAGTAAAACTCTTTATTCAACTATATGCAGCACTAGAATTTTATATATCAAGCAAAGAAAAAGACTCAGGAGATGCTGAAAATCTTTTGCAGGCTATTAGTAAGCCACAATTTTTAATATCCATTCAATGTGTTTATTTTTTATTTAATTATACATATGATTTAGAAAAATGCTATAAAAAATTGTTTGGATTTAAGAAAGGTTATGAATAGAGCAAATGATATTTTTGAAATGTTAAGAAATATCAGAGAATGTGGATGAAAAATTTCATTAAATATACAAGAAAGTAAAGGAGATTGTTATAATATGTTTGGGATTGAAATTTTTAAATCTAGAGTAGTTTCTAGACAATCCAAATACTCAATATGGATGTTGTATCTACGATTGAGGATTTTTATAAAATAAACATTTTTGTTCCTCTTATTGACACATTTTTATTTAAATTAAAGGAAAGATTTATAAGTCATAATTTTATCTTAGAAAGCTTTTATTTTCTTTTGGCGGTTGAGTCTAAACTGTTGATTACGCAATACTAGAGGATATTAGGAAAATCTCAGAGTTTTACATAATGATTTAGTAGGCTCATATGGTAAGTTACTTTGTGATGTCTTATTTTTGTAAATCTTGACAGAATAGAGTATTCTTTGAGAAAGATGCTCTGCAGGCCCTTTCCATGTGTGATTGCACTTTAGATTCCCTGACTAATATCAAAACATTATTAATTATTTTAACTATATTATCAATTACCTGTTCACTTTAAAAAGGTTAAAAACCTATTTAAGAAATACTACCGGTGAAAAACGTTTAAATGGATTAGCTCTATAAAATATTTATAAGGAGATTATTCTTAATAAAAATTTGAAAATCTCAGAGAAAAGTTGACCTCTCTTTATAAATTCAAATCATAATGTTAAACGACCGATTTGGATCTATTTTTAAAAACTGTCGATTAAGATTTTAGCCAAAATAATATGTATACCTTATAATGTGATAAATTGGTCCACCAAAGAAATCGGTATAAATATTGGTTGTTAATTTTTTTGATA
Organism: Gordionus sp. m RMFG-2023; assembly: GCF_954871325.1. NCBI lineage: Eukaryota > Metazoa > Nematomorpha > Gordioida > Chordodea > Parachordodidae > Gordionus > Gordionus sp. m RMFG-2023. Next base: position 28,698,735 of record NC_088776.1, read on the forward strand.
TTATTAAATTTTTTATTGATATTACACATTTAGTAAATAAAATGAGATTTTTGTAAAAAAAATATAAAGAAATAATTAATAGGACTAACATTCAAAATGACTTCTATTTAATCATTCTTTTTTTTTATACTAATAAATTTATAATAAATTGCAGGTATTAGCACGCCCTAAAATTCACGGTTATTATTTTCTAAATTTATCAAAACTTTATTACTATTTTTAGGTATTTTTGAATTTATTCTATCATAGATTTTATTTCTTATATTAATAACATACAAAATAATTACCATTTATAAATCAAATTTTTATTTAAAAAAGAAAGAATGTCAAATTTTTTTTATTTTAATTGTGTTCGTCTTTCCTCTAATAAGCGATTGGCTATAGAAAAATAATTTTTCACTTGAAGCCGAACTTGCCAGGACTAATAAAATTTTACTTGCAAATTTTCTCAAGTAGGAAATGTATTTATTCATTGTTATTTGCTTTATAAGCGACGATTCTTGAGGTTTATCCTCATAACTTTATCAGTAGATGTTGTCGCTATCGGAATCAGAAAATCTAGAAATTTTCTAAATGTTTCATTTACAATATGCTGTTTTTTTTGTGTGCAGGATGAATTAGAAAGGTTTTGGCATTCTCTTATGCATATCGTGGAATTTATCATTTAGCAGTTTTAAAGCTGTTTTATATAAATCTGCTTTTCATGTCTGGTAAAAACTTGAAATTTGAATTTAGAATTAAACCTACCTTATGTGGTGGCTGCATAATATATCTTTCATTAAAAAGAGATATTGACCTATTTCTTAGGATTTGATTATTTATTGTGTCACCTTCTGAAGGTTGGCAAAATTTTATTAATTTTTGTTTCATATATATATTATTTTTCCGCAATTTTTTCCCTTTGTCATTTATGGTGAGATGAGAATCTGCGCTCAGATTATCTGAGCATTCTTTGAGCAGTAATAATATTAAACTTGTGAATGATATTATTAATGGCCTATAATCTATTTAATTCTTGTTTGTTAAGCTGGTAAACTTGTATTTCATCATGTGATTTTAAGGAACTTTGTATTATATTGTGCTAACTTTTTTACCCATTTATACTTAAAGCTATTTCAGATACACAATTATAAAAAAATATAATGCATTTTAATGTATGGCATGAACGCGGTATCTTTTCATCATTTTTGAATGCAATTATATTCATTACATTTTTAAACAGCATGTATAAGGCAATTGCATCAATTATCTTTTAGATTTAAGATAAATATGAGAAAATAAAAAATAAGTTATCAAAATATTTAATTTTCCTTTTAATTTTGACTGATTATAATTTGAGTGCAGGACAAATAAAAATAAAACATATTTAAACTAAATTTACTATTAAATTTTCATTGCTGAACGAGAGTTGAGAGACTTCAAATTTTCATTCAATTAAAATTTAAGACGGGAAAAAAGGCGTAATTTTTTTTGTTTTCAAAAATTATTCCTTTTTCAAAAAGAATTAAATTGAACTAGAAAATATATATAAGAATAATAAAATTTCAAATTATATTATAAAAATTAAAAATTAAAATTTCAGTGATTCACCGGAAATTTATGTTCACTCTCAATTACGCCTGCAAAAATTTTGGGAAGGCCCATGCCCAATCACGTATAATAATTTACATTGTATTCACTCACGCCTGACCTAACGTGACTCATCATGGCATAATTTCACTACCTTCGCCAACCTCTAGCCCCAAACACTCTACGATATTCCTTGTGTTCACCGAAAGATTGACAATCTCACAATTTCTCACCATTTAAACAATTTGGTTACAAATTTACCTCGATTTTTGGCTTTACGCAGATGAGTTAAGATTTACTATTAGATTATGGCTTAACTGCGTAATTGTTTATTTTATCAATTTAAACATTGTGAAACCAGCCTAAGTTGAAATTATTTCCATTACTGCTAGTGTCGAGGTCTTTTTTCATGGTATATCAAATGTAACAACATCATTTTAAGCGCACTTAAATCTGCAGGCATTCCCTCTAAATTTTGATAACCCTGCATATTTAGAATCAATGGGAAACGTCCGGATGGAATGTCCTTAATTTATTGGTCAAGGTGTCTGCTTCTTGTTTGGGACTTCACCTGCATTGAATGAACCATACAACCATAACGTCGATGCGCTCTCTCGCCCTTGCATAAACCGGGAAACCCACCAAATGCAGCTCCATTCGATCCGTCTTATTCATTCATACCCATCTCCTGCTCACTCCATTCTTGCCACTTTCAGCAGTAGAGCTCAATGCCTTTTTTAATAAAAAAAATAGAAAGCGGATATTTTCTTTCCTTATACTATAGGAGGTAAGGATATGGCCTCGTGACCGATATTACCCAAAGTGGAGATTAACCTGAAACTAAGTGTAAATTGTTCATGGATAAATATTTGTTTTGTTTCACCTTTTGTTTTCGATGGAGGAGAGGAAATTTCTTGCATATCAAATATGACAATTTTTTTCTCTATTCTATTTTCTGTTTTTTAGATTGAATCTATGATTTACGAGGGGGAAAATCGATTTTAATTTAGGTAAAATAATTATAAATATTTTTGAAAAAAAATATATTAAATTATAAAAATAATTATAGTTTTCAATTTTAAATACTAATTTTCATTTAAAAATTGGTCCCTACAGACCATAAAAATTCACTAATGGTTTTAATATGCCTGGCATTTATGTTATTATTTTAAACATTACTTTTAAAATAATACCGAAATCCCATTATAAACGTATTATTTATTTAACAAAAAACACAAATAACTACTTTATAAAAAATAGAAGCTAAATTTCAAAATTTAAAAGATAAAATTAAAAATAATATCATTTTCACTTTTACTATTAATTTTTCTATAATGTAGTGTTTTTTTTTAAATTTAAACACATTTAATTTTACCATCAGGGAAAAACCTTATTAAAAATATAGTATATAATATTTTGGAATAGATTTCAATTTTAATTCCAGAATTGATTCTAATTTCAATGCCAAAATAGAAAAACAATAGGCAAATATTAAAAATATATTTGTCAAATTTTATTAATAAATCTCTATCAATTTTTATTGAAAAAAGTCTCCTCCTGATCTCCTTTCTTATTTGTTCACATACTATCCTAGCAGTTTCATTTAGATGCGCCCACTCATTTTTTAAAAAAATATTCACTTACCCATCCATTTATTAAAAATTTTTGTATAGCCAGCCAGCCCAATTATAATATTATTTGATGGGTTGGCTCTACAACTTATAGTTATCAATTATTCAATATTATGAATAAAATATTTTAAAATAAATAATAATCCAATTTCTTTTGCCTGCAGTATGAGAAAGATTTAAATTATCTGTTAAATTGTTCTCTATAACTTTTTCGACGCTGATAGCACTGCACTACGCTGGAAGTATGACATGGAAGTTTGACATTGTTAGCTGATTCTTAAAAAATTTTTAGTATCATTTTATAGAATGAAGCAACAAAAAATAATTAATCTCTTTTTCCAAACATATTTCATAATTTTATCCAAAAAAATATATAAGGTCACTTTAAGGTTAGTTTACCATAAAAGGTGTTTATGAAAATGCATTTCAAAATGGTTACAAATTAATTTTAAAATTTTGATTAATTATTTACCCCCAATAATTTTAACAGACCTGCTAAATATATTTTTCGTCACTTTTGGAAAAAGAAAAATTATTAACTCATAAAAATACGCTAAAATTTTATGCCTATTAAGCATATGATTATCAAATTTGACAATATATTAAAAAAATGATAAAACACTAAAATATTAAAACAAGTATATAAAAATATATAAAATTACTAAATAAAAATAAATATATATATATTATAAGTATCTGAGGCTCTAAAAAGCAGTGTTGTTAAAATAGCGCGCTACTTTTTTAGTAGCGGTAGCTTTAGAGGGCTACTTTTTTTAGATAATAGCGATAACGGTAGCTCGCTATTAATTTAGTAAGTAATACATTTAAAAATTATTAAAATATATTTTTTATTAAATCTAAAATTATAATCCTTAAATTTATATATAAAAATATGCATTATAAATTTAGTTATTAAAAATGTATGAGATTGTTGAAGATAGCCAAATTTCTTTGGAAAATGAAAAAAATATAGATTATCCTTTCCCAAAATTCAAAAAATACTTGAATTTTGAAGAAAAAATTACTACTAGATATCGGTTTCGGTGCAAGATGTGTTGCAAAATTTTATCCTCAAATCATACAAGCAGCTTTAATTTGAAAAAACATTTAAAGGTAATATATTAAACAAATTTAATATCAATGTATAGGCTAATCATTAATTTTTAAAATAAATTTAAATCAAAAGCCAATCATTTTTTTTATACATTCATAAATTTTATTTAAATTATTTAAAACATTTTAAAATAGTTATTTCAATCATTTTTATGTACTTATCTCCTACATAATTTTTATTCTAAGTATTAGTGTTCTAATTTTAGACTGTTCACACCTCAAATTATAAAGAGATTGTAAAATATCTCAAAAGTTTTGGGGTAATGGAAGAAGATACATCACTTTCAAATCAAATTTAATTCAAACAAAATTAAGTGATTTGGATTCATCAACACCAGGTGTATCTCAAAAATTGACTGACAAAGTCATAATGAACTTTATATTAGATACTGTTCAAATATTATACTTGGTGGACAATGGTTCTTTTTTTATAAAGATGATAAACACTTTTTCTTCACGTACCAAGATATTTTGCCGGCAGACATTGATGGCAAGAATTTTGGATAACTTTAAAGAAATGAAAGAATCATTAAAATTAAATCTATCAGATGTCTCCTACATCTGTACAACAGCAGATTGCTGGACGCACAATAGAAGGTAAAACTGTTTATTTCCTGATTTATAATATGATATTCATATTTTTAGAGCTTATTTAGGAGTGACCGCACATTGGATTGATCGAAAAAATCTAAAATGAAAATCTGTTAGCATTAGCTCTAAAAAGAATAATTGGCTGTCAGACTTATGACATTCTAGAAAATATTATTTCAGAAATCCATGTCTTACAAAATTCATAACAAGGTTTGTAAGATGATTATAGATGATTGGTCTAATATCCTGAAGGCTTTCAGGTTTTAAATTTATTATAATTTTTTTATAATATGATATAAATATAGAATATTTGGTGAAGATAATAACAATACTTATAATGTTCATGACAACGAAATGTTATTATTATTAAAGTGCAATAATAAATAAATTATATATATATTATGTAAAAAATTATCATGTTTTTATACCAATATCTTATTTGTGGAAATAAAGTTACGTAAAAAATATTTTTAAAAAAAATCAAAATAGCGTAAAAAGTAGCTAATAGCGCGCTACTTTTAAAAGTAGCGTTTAACAACATTGCTAAAAAGAGCTTAATTTAATTATGAATATGTACCTAAAAAACAAGTATAATTGTATTTAAAAATTTCTAGTTGAAGTTTTTTGTTTAAGATTTTCATTTGTTAAAAAATTTTCGCGATAAAGTTTTTTAAAAAAAAATATATAGACACTGAAAAATTGCCGTTAGTTGATATAACTATTGGCTGAAATATAAAGTTATTTAATTTTAAATATTTATTAATTTTTTTATTTTCCCCGCAAGTAAGAGGGTTTGAATTAATTGATGAAGGAAAGAAGGAGACGCAGGTTGCGATAAGGAATTTCCCGTTGAACCAAGGGGTACAGGTTAAACCATCGGGTTTGAGGCCGTCCTGTAATGAAAGTTTGGCTCGAGTATGTTGGGTATATCCTTATTAAAAGCGTTGTGGATGATTTTATTAATTGCTTTATGCCGGAGATGGCGACCTTAGCTGCGGGTGCAGTTTAGGCCGTGTCGGGCGTTAGGTTGAACGAGTAAGTTGCATTGGTGGCAAGTGTGTGGCTGTGTAAGCGAGCATCCAAGTCTAAATTCTATAGTAACTCTCAGTTGGTCATTGGTTAAGAGATTATCTAAGGTTTGACTCAGAAGTGATAGCCATTCATGCCTGCCATAGTTTCGTTGGATTGTAATAGTTGTATATTGTTAATATCGGTAAGATTAAGGCTATTTTGTAATTTCTTTATTAGGGGTTCGATGATAGATTTGTTGGAAATTTCGGAAACATTTTTTTTAGTAAGTAAAAAAGCTGGTGCGATGGAATGTGGTTGATTAACTTTTCCAAGTTTTGAATCTCAGAAAAAGTTTTATCGATAATTTTTTCGGATATATTATTATTAAGTAATGGGGAGCCCAATAGTTGGATATCTTCTTTTTCGATAATAGTGTATTCTTTAAATAAATCTAAGGGAATCTCGGGGTTGAGGAAGCAAATTTTAGTTTTAGTTTTATTTAATTCTAAACCTATTTTAGAACATTCTCTTTAGAGGTAATTAAGGGCTTTACTTATTTGATGTGGATTACCGCAAAGGGTGCCATCATCAAGGTACCATTGGTTTAGGTCGAGATCTAAATCAGATTTAAGATCTTTCATCATATTATGGATAGCTAAGCAGAAAAAAATAGGGCCGAGGGGATCGCCCTGTTGTAATCCCTTTTCAGAGTATATAACGCTACGAGGAGAGTGCTATTGTAATAGCAGATGTCTATGAAGCGCGAGTATTGTTATCGAAAAAAAATTCGAGTGCCGAGGAACGAGAAATTGTATCGAAAGCATTCTTAAAATCAATTTTACATAAAACAGAGTTTAATGGTGGATGTTGGGGGTAGATTCGTAGACAGTGAGAGCCTATATCTACGCCTCCTTTAGTTCCGCATCCTAATTGGTATTTACTAGCAGGGAATGAGTATCGGATTTTATTTATTTTTGCTATAATTTTAGCTATCAGGCGTCTGAAAAATGAACCGATTTCAATTGGGCGGATGCCACCATTAGGTTTAACTGAATCTACTATCCACTAAAAATAATTGTAACTAGTGGCTAGTTATATTTAAATAAAAACTATTAACTGTAACTTGTTATATTTTCCCAAATTTAACTACTAACTTAACTAGTTGCATTACATTACTTTTAACAACACTATCTATTTTATTTTGTACTTATCTTTAAAAATAAATTTCGTAAAATTCCTTAAATCGTGTTAAAATTTTATTCTACCATCTAATAATCGAAAAACCTCACTTATATAAGGTAATTCTAATATTTAATATTATGTAATACTGTAATATTTTTTTCCTATGACTATATATAACATTTTTTTATAAAATAATCATATTCTTGTAAAATTATTTATAAAATAATTCTCTATAAAATACATTCTTTATAAAATAATTCTCTATAAAATTATTCTCTGTAAAATCATTCTCTATAAAATTGTTCTCTATAAAATCATTCTCTATAAAATCATTCTCTGTAAAATCATTCTCTATAAAATTATTCTCTATAAAATCCTTCTCTATAAAATAATTCTCTGTAAAATCATTTTCTATATATGGCATTCTCTATAAATGACATTCTCTATAATTGTTTTCTCTATAAAAAATTCTCTGTAAAATACATTCTCTATAAAATAATTCACTATAATCGACATTCTCTATAATTGTTTTCTCTGTAATAGTTTATCTGTAATGACGCGATACCGAGTCGCTGGAAGATAACACTTGTTTATTTCATTTATTCCAAAAAAAATTGATAAATTTTCTAAAAAATTACTTTTTACCTGAGCAAAAATACATATTATTCCGATGGATCCGCGGCGCAATATAAAAATAGGAAAAATTTTATAAATTTGTGTTATCATCAAGTAGACTTCGCCATCCCAGCAGAGTGGCATTTTTTTATAACTGCCCATGGGGAAAATGTTTGCGATGGAATAGGGGAACCGTTAAACCCTTGGCTGAGAGGGCCAGTTTACAACGTCCTTATGATAATCAAATAAAATATCTCTGAATTCTTTAAATTCGCTAAAGAAAATATAAAAGATATTTATTTTTCCTATACATCCCATAAAGAATACCAAGATGAGCAAGAATTTTGAGAGTTACAATTTTCAAGAGATCTTTCAATTCCTGGAAATCAAAAAATTCATGCAGGCTATCCTGTTAATTTATTACAAATACAAAAAAATATTCCAGTGTTATTGAAGCCAAATTAGATCCAAAATATAAGCGAAATATCAACCAAAGATGTTAAAGGGTATGTTACATGTTTATATGATAATGAATGGTGGGTATACATTCAAGATATTATTAGCGATGCTGAAATAAAGATAATTTTTTTACATCCAAAAGGACCTTCTCAGTCCTTTTATTATCCATCAATACCAGATATTCTAATTACCCGAAAAATGATAATCTCACAATTGTTAACCCCTTGACAGCCACAGGAAGAACTTACACTTTAACTAATGATGAATCTAAAATGACAATATATAAATTAAATTTAAAGAAATTTAATTAAAATTATTTTTAGCTAACTATTAATTATTCGATAAATAATTTATTATGGAATAAAAAAAAATTCTTAAATTAACTTATATTGATAAAATTGATATCTTAAACTACTTACGCCATCTAGCGGATTTTTCAAAAATGAGATTTTTCATAATTAATTTTTTCTGAAATTTTTTATATGACCAGTTCTTGGTACTCTTTACAAAATATCTGAAATTTGGAAAAAAAATTTAGTCTAACATTTTAAAAAATTAATTACAAATTTTTAATTGCAATTTAAAAAAAATATAAAAATTAAATATTTATTTAACATATGTTCAAGTTTACTTAGGGCTGTAAATGATCCATAATAGATATACATAGTGCATCTAATATATAAGTAATCCTAATTTTAAAAAAAAAATTTCGAAAAATGACCAAGCTGAGCCACTTTGAAGCCCTATATCTCCGGATATAATAAAGTTAAGAGTATAATATTTCGGATTCGTCGATTACAATACTTTATTAATTTAAATACCAAATTTTAAAAAAAATCTGAGTTGACCGGGTTGTAAATTGATTGATTTGTTTGTTATAACTTAAACAAATATTAAATTATGATTTGTCAATATTTAATTTACCCCTTGCATTTGTCCGTATAGTTGAATCAGTATGGACGTGCTTACTGATTATACCCAGAAGGGTCTCTTTATCTCTTTTTTCAGTTTCAGTAATAAAAAATTTCCCATTTGATATCCCACCTACAACCAAATTGGCAATTGATTTAAAAATCATCTCTGTGTTACTTTTCCTTTTAAAAATATTAGATAAATCTATTTCGATCACATGCCCAGAGCCCCCTATTTTTATGAAAGATATTGCTTATGCATTGCAGCAAATTTTCCTAAATAATGAATACCTAAAAAAACTTATTGACAAATTTTATAAATATATTTTACCTTCCAAAAGTACTTTGCCACAACTCTATTAAACAAGGCTATCACTTATAGAATTCCAGGACAAAAAAAAGATATAATAGATGAATAAATTTGTTCATTAAATATAGTGCCTAATTAATAAAATAAAATTTAAATATTAAAGATGCTGCATTTCTCAATTTTGATGTTAATATAACAACACGTGTCATTAATAAGCTCATGATCTTTTAAAAAAAGCCATGGTTCTATAATATGAATGTATGATCTCGGTAAAATTATGTAATCCATAAAAAGGTGAAAAATAGTTATTATATTTAAAAAAATATGAATTATTATTACATCTTCCACCGATATCCACAAGATCGCATATTTATTATTTTTTAATAAAAAAAATATTTATAAAAAATAAATAAAAAAAATAAAATTAAAATCCTCTGTTGACTTACCTTTTTTTAAAATAATCTTTTAAGATTTACTATTTTTACGTGATACGTGATAAAAGCGTTTTCGCCCTCTGGTTGTGGGTACAACAGAGCTACGCTAGGTTTTCCTCAAAAATCCATTAAACCGGATAGTTAATAAGGGGGAGAAAAATGAAGAGCCCTTCACACGTTTGGCTAATAACCAAAAGAGTTGGGCAAAACAAAAGCCTATACCCGAGAACTGCAAAAATAATTTAATTACTCTAAGGGTGGGTGGTGGCTGATTTTAAGTTTAACATCTTTATTGTTAGCATTAATGATTACTATCAGTAATCAAGAATTGTTCACATTTAAGATAAATAAATATACTATTCGATTTAAAATGACTAAGCTCTAAACAAATTACTGATAACAAGTTGTATGAGACATTCTCAAAAAGCAAGAAAGAGAAAAATTAAATAATATAAAATATAGAACACTGGCACCCAAAAGTTTGAAACTTTTTATTTTAAGAGAAACAAAATAAAATTTTATTTTTTTAGCTATATTTTTAGCCAGACAGAAAATATATAAAAAAATAATGATAATTTCCTGAGAAACAATTAAAAAGAAAACAAAAATAAAATAAATAAATATAAATAAAAAAATAAGAAAATAAAATAAATGATATGGATACCAAGTAAAATGAAAAAAGGACTATTAGGGAAATATTACATTATAAAAATAATTTTATTTTAGGGTAAAATATCATTAAACATAGCTAATATAGAAGTAAGTATTTTAGACAATATAATATAGAAAGATTTGTATAATCTTAAAATATAATATTGACATTAACATTTAATATTATAAGATATAATATTGACATTAACATTTAATATTGCTAACCATTAGACAGGTGATTAAACATTTAAATTTAAGTAAAAATAAAAAATAACTTAAACTGTAATTTATATAATGCATAAATAGAACAGGGAGTTCTAAAAAGACCAATAGTAAAAAGATTGTACATTTAAGAGTAATGTTTCATCCAAATGTTTTATATAGGCACTGAGAAAAATGTTTTTAGACCAATAGTGATTAATCACTAATTGAATTAAAATTAATATAATTAAAAAAATTATGAACATTAATATAAATTTATTCTTGTGTTACTTTTGAATTTTGATACCCACAGTAGCGTATCCAAGATTTATAGGAAAATAATTTATTAATGCAACTAGCAGTAAAAAATCTCAGATTGATCTAGTAAATTTAATAGGAAACATCGCTTTTGAAGACACATTACGATCTATCTTGCTATTTAGTAATTTGGTGCTAAGATTCATCTCTTTTAGTTCTATAAATGCCTAAACTGAATCATAAAGCCCATAGTGTAGAGCACATTATTTTATCAAAATTATTAATATTTTTGAATAATGTTAATGTATCGTTTTTTAAATCTAATTTATTTTAAAAAAAATAAGTAAGTTGGATAGTTGATATCTAAATATTTTCAAAATTTTGACTGGGGAAAGGGTGGGGGGTAAAATTATCTGAATGATATATAACATTTCCATCAATAAATCTTTCACATAAACCCATGTTTGAAATGTTAGCAAGTACTCTTAAAGACATAGTGATAAGTAATAATGTTATCAGTCGATCTTTATATTACCAATATTAAAATTTGATAAAATTTATATTTATTCCATTTCACCCTGAATAATAGTTATAAATATCCTTTTCAAAATATTATGCCAAAAACCTTTTAACCTAATCACTCTAACCCTGAAGACGTTGAGTGATGAGCATCAGTGTAATCAATCGATCTCCTTGTTAACTTTAATTTGATACACATGTCAATATAAAATAACACTTTCACCCCCCCCCCCCCAATCCTACCATCCCCACTGAAGAGACTTGATATACATGTTGACATACTATATATATAAAACCCTCCAACAGATACCCTAATGACATAAAATGTTGAGTATCATTCAATTAGTATTTTATTAAATTTCATTTAATACCCATGATAAGATATGAATTAAAAAGTTAATCCCCTCCCTCCACCCACCAGAGTATAGATTAATAAAACTCAACAAGAGCATAGATTAAGAAAACTCAATAATTCCTCTGATTATTTTTAAAATAATTTAATAGCAAAATTTCTAAGCGGTTTAGAATATTCAATAAGAAAATTCTGAGAATATCAAAATTTTTACTTTGCAAAATCGTCTTTGATTTTAAGAAAAATATCTATAAAATTTAGTATATATATCCTTAGCTTTAAAGCGGTTGTCCTAGGTCGGCTCAATTTTGGATACTTAATTGCTTTTTACTAAAATTGATCGAGAGGACACTCTTATTTTAGTTAATTTTAAGTATTTGGTGACATTGCTATCATATTTTATTCTCGTTATTATTTTTTTTTGTTTTCTTTCTTCTTTTTTTAAATATTTTATTTTGCTTGGCTATTTAGCCGATACTTAAAAGACGGCTATATATCTGACTTTAAGTATTAAGCTGACCTAGGACACAGACTAAGTATTTTTTAATTCTAAGCAATTAAGTAAAAATTTCTGAGCGTTTAAGTTTTTATTCTGTGCCAAATAATATAAGTCAAAAATAATCTATGACGGTGGATCTCAAATTTATTATGTTCTGAGATATGGCTTGTATTTTGTATGATTATGAGTAATTGATAAAAATTTTACGTATAAAAAATATTAATCAACAAGGCAGAGGGAAGTTATTAGAATATTCAATTTTCCAGATCAACAAAATTAAGCTATTCCGATAGGGAAATGCCTGTCAAAAACGGGTTAAAAATTCCTTCACTTATTTTTTTTTTGCAATCATGAAAGATATGATTGTTTTTAAATCCGTGCAAACTTAAAGGAAAAGTGTACGCGATCTTATGCTGTTTATTTTAGATTATAATAATAATTCAAAAGCTATTAATAACATCATAAAATAAAACATCAATGGAAAATGAAAAAATATCTAATATATATAATCTCCATAATCAAAATATCGTTTTCGTATCATCTTAACGTATTAAAATTTAAGGAGACTATATAATGCAATGTTAATTTCTTGCCATCTACCAGTATCGAACCACAACCTCCGTTTCAAAAGTACACGCTTTATGCCTGCACCTTCTTGAATTATAATTAAATTTAAAATATTAATTTATATATTAATAAAACTCAATAACCGTTAGTATAGATGATATTTTTAAAATTTTCCCATTTATTACCATATTAGCTATCATATAGGATATTTCATGTTATGCATGGAACTTGCAACTGAATGCCCCTCTTATCTTTTCTGAAGATTTGGATTTTCTACATGCATTACATATCTATATTTTCTCATCATATCATACTTGTTGAATGTATGTTATTTATTCATAACTTATAACATTTTTGTTTTACTTATATATAATTTGACTGATTGAAGTTAACTTCGCATTATATTAACTTAAAATATCTTTTTCTTTTTTCTATTGTAATTTAATAACAATGTCTTAAATTTAATTTTATATTTAAAATAAGAAACAAAATTGATCTTTATCTAATATTAACTAAAATTTAAATTTGTGATAGAAATCATATTGGGTAAAATTTAAAATAGATAAAAAACTTTTGTAATTATTAAGTTGAAAAAATTATATAAAAAGAATGATTAAGATTCAACAATGTACTCTAATTGCATAATAATTATTATCTTTATGGTATAGCTATGTAACTAAGTAATAAATCATTTGTTATTTGAAGGGGTTCCACGTCAATTCGGCGCGGAAAATTAGGCGCGGCGACGATTCAGCGCAGCGACAATTAGGCGCGTATCTATTACAGTTGCAATTTATTATAAATTACAGTATAAAAATATAAGGATGATTAAATAGAAGTCATTTTGAATGTTGGTATTAATAATTATTTCTTCATATTTATTTTTATCTCAATTTTATTTACTAAATGTATATCGAAAAAAATTAACTAATATTTATACCTCTTTAATGATTTTACCACATTATAAGGTATGTTAATTAGTAGCCAATATTATGTAAGGCTAATTTGATTTTTTTTGGATCGTGGCTGGGTCTATTATTAAAAACGGTCGATTTAAATTCCAGCCAAAATAATATGTAAGATTCGAGATAGAGGTTCAAACCTTTCTTTTTCTTTCTTTCTTCTATGCCCATCTCGGCTTACATAACATTGGCTACTAATCAACATACCTTATGTGGTAAATTGGTCAATCAAAGAAATAGGTATGAATATTGGTTGTTAATTTTTTTTGATATTACACATTTAGTAAATAAAATTGAGATTTTTGTAAAAATAAATATGAAGAAATAAATAATAGGACGAACATTCAAAATGATTTCAATTTAATCATCCTTATTTTTTTATACTAAGTAATATATAATAAATTGCAACTGTAATAGATACGCGCTGAATTGTGGCCGCGCCGAATTGACGCTGCGCTGAATTGTCGCCGCGCCGAATTGTCGTGCGCCGAATTTTCCGATCCGTTGACGTGATACCATTTGAAGGGGTTCTGGTTTGTCAAATTTAAATTAGGATGAACATATTTTCACTGATTTTTATAAGGCATGGTACTTTAATATGCATTCATGAGTTTTCATATCTATACCAGGAGCTAACCAGTAGCAGGGTAAATCAGATATTTTCCCTTCATTTGATGATAAATTATTTTGAAAATCTTCTCAATAATATAAAATGGCAAAAAAAATGTATATATTGGACCGAATTAATTCATAAACCCCTTACATCGGAATATTTTTCAGGGTCCAAGGAAAAAATAAATTATTATGGGTTTTGCTGGGCTTGGGAAATATTTTTCACAATTAATATGGGCTTGGACCTGGCTTGAGAAAAAATTTTTAAAAATTATTATGGTTTTAGATGCTTGAAATTTTTAATTTTAAATATAGGCTAGACATGGCCTAAATTTTTTTTGCAGAAATGGCCAGGCTTGATCAAAAAACCAAGGCCCATACAACTTTCATATTCTGATTGTATTTTCAAATGCATTATGAGCATTATGACTTTTATATATTTTATTTCAGTTCTCAACTACCAAAATTATTATGGTCTTTGGCGAGCTTGAAAATATTTCACCAAAATTATTATGTGAATGGTGGCCTGGAAATATTTTTAATATAGATTTTAGGCACAGGTGTAAAATTTAACATAGAATATGTATATGGGTTTCAGGTAAAAGCTAATTCAAATATATTTTTACTCGAAAAATATTCACTCTTAGTCTTAATGGCTTGGCCTTGATCTGAAGTAAGAATAAAAAATAGATGGCTTTTAGAGATAATATAGGCTTGAAAATTTTTTTTAAATATTATTATGGCCTTGGACCTTAATTGGAAATATTTTTAAAATATTAGATAGGTGATTAGTAATATTTTACCAAAATATTTGGATATGAGTATAAAGTAAAAGCTATAAATATATTTTGACTCAAAACATAGTATTTTCAGTTAGCTTTAATAAATTAAACCTGTCCTGAAGGGGGAGGGGGTTAAAAAGAATAAAAATTGGATACTATTTTCAAATAACAGTATTATAAAAAGTAAGGAGAAAATTCTCATTTCCTGTCATTTTTGATAGGCTATCTATTAGCTTATATATACATATCACGTAATAACCTTTTTAACTTTATTAGTGTTAATTTACAAATAAAGACACAACTTATAAGCTTAAACAATAAAATAAAAGGTGTCTTTAAGTTTATTTTTATTAAACATCACACTGCTTATAATGAGAGGTTATTTTTATTAAATTTAAACATTAATTACTCTATTTACTAACTATTTATCGGATCCTGTTTTAAATTTAAATTCTCAACTCAGGCCATATATAAATAAAAACCCCCGACCCGGAATTTTTATTTAATGTTTAAAATGTGATTGTAGATTGTAAAATTTTCAAGTTAAAATATTTTTTAACATTTTTATTCTTTATATTGCCATATCAGTAACTTATATATTAATTTTATCAAAATATTTTTTGACATTTTCTCTATTTCCATTGACTGATCATAAACAATTTCCACAGTTTTTTTCATATTCATTTACTAGTTAACTTTTTTAAAAATTATTATTGACTTTGCTTTTTCATTTTTATATTTAATTTATTATATTATCCTATATTTAAAATTTTTAAATTTGTATGCTTGAGGAATTATAGACCATGTCATTGACGCTACATTAATATACTTCAAGTTATTTACTTTTATAAGTGGCGCGCCGCTACCGCTATTTTACAAAAAGTAGCACCGTATCGTTACTGCTAGCGTTTTCAAAAAAGTAGCGCGTTATTAGCTACTTTTTACACTACTTTAGATTTTTTTAAAAATATTTTTTACGTATCTCTATTACCACAAATATAAAATTTGTCTAAAATTTCTAATATATATATAATTAATTTTTTTTTATTGCATGTCAATAATAATAACATTTCCATTAAAGATCAATCACAGCCCTCTATTTTTCTAACATTTTACAAATCGGGCCTGGGCGGGTTAATTTTTAAATACGATATTATTATATTTTGTAAATAAATTGATATATTTTCAAAGTCTTGCAAGAAACAAGTTATTTGTAAGATATATTTTTACAATAAAAAATTAATTAAAATTTTCAATATTTAAATTCGGGCCGGAGCGGGCGAACAAATTTATTTCGGGTCGAGTTTTTCGATACAAATAAAAAAAAGTTGTTCGGAATCGGGCTGGGTAGGACAAATTTAAAAAAAAAACAAGCCTGGCCTGGCTTGAAAAATTAATTCAGATACAGATCACTAATTTCCATACTGTCATGTCCAAGTCTAGATAGATGATCAGTAATTATAAGCCATGACTAAATCATCCAGGGCGGAGTATATTTTAAAACCAAATATTTGAAATCGCCATGATCAGCTATAAAAATCAAAACCAAAGATATATATGATATATTTTGAAAAAATCCGGGCCAGGCCATGCAAATTATACCTCTGCAGGTCTATGACTAGCATACAATGCAGTATTAAATTTAATATACATATTTTTTTATATAAGAAAAATCATCAAAAATATTCATTTGAGTATTTTTAGATTTAAAAAATATATCTAAAGTGTCCTAGTTATATACTATCTATTCTGATTATGAAAATATCAATCAACAATATTTGTTGATTGATAAAAAAGAAATATAAAAAAAAAATAATAATAATGCAGATAAATTTTTACGATATTTTTTTTTACAGGACATTATTTTTTACTGGATTTGTTTTATTATTCCAACGTATAATTTTATATAGATAATTTATAATAAAGATTGAATTATGGCTTATAACTTGTTTCATAGATAAAATCAGTTAAAAGTTTTTTCTAAGTTAGTAATTAATCATTAGTTCTAAAAAAATTTTTAAATTAACTCACTTCTTTTTTATTGGTTACCGTTACCACCAGGATTTTTCGTATTCGGGGTTAAAGCATATTATAAAAAAAAAATTTTGTGACACAGTTCACATTGGATAAATTTTCGAGGACAATTTAAAGTGACACAGTATTGGATAAAATTTAGAGAACAATTTATAGTGACACAGTTCACATTCGAGGACAATTTCAAGGTAAAAGAATATTTTTTTAATTTACTTAACGCAATTTTTATTCATATATTTTTGAATTAAGCCGTAAAATAGAGATCTGCAAAGTTAGGCCCGACCTGTACCCGGGGTCTAATATTTTTAAAAAAAAATCGGGCCGGGTCGGATCGAACCTTGGAAATTTTATTAAATATATCTAAATTTATCAATTTTATATTAAATTTTTATGTAAAATTAAAATTTTTGATTTAATTTATTGAAACTAAACGCTATATAACATATGTCTTTTATTTTAAGTAATTATAAAATTAATTTCTACTTTAAATAAATTCGGGCCTAACCGGGCCGGTAAATTTTCTTAAAATAAATTTCGGGCCGGACCGCCAAAACTTTTTTAAAAAAAATTTCGGGCTGGGCCGGGCTTGAAAAATTAGGCCCGATGTAGATCACTACAGTAAAATAATTTAAAATTTTGTAGGATAAAATTTTTAGATATATTTGGTTGTATAAGGTAAAAGCAGATTTTTTTAAAAATATTTTAAAATTATTTTTTTTAACACTGCAATTTTAAAGTAAGATAAATTTTCATATAATGAGATGGGCTTTATGCTTAATTTTGATATTGAGCCAGCCTATTTGATAAGATTTCCTGGTATCAGGATATTAGTTATCAAATGTTGTATAAAAATGTTGATAAATTTGATATAAATAATTCGTTAGGTTGATTTGAAGAAAGACACTGTGGTGTCAGATAATTCTCGTAATATTCAAGAATGTGTAGAGAAATCAGTGGTGGTCCTCCAGGAATTAAAAGAAATAAAAGAATCAATCAAAGGTATATATAGTAATATATCTAAATTGATGAATATGAGTAATCAATGTGATAAAAAACAATTTGGTGATAAAATTATTTCCAATGGAAAAAGTTTTTTTTTCAAAGGATAAAACTGTTTCTGAAAGGGTTTGTAATCGTTGCGATTACAAAGGGTCATAAAGCAGAAACGTTCATTGTAAAAGAACAGAACTATCGAATGGGTTTCCCATTACAAAAATCTGTATTAGAAAATACCAACGTGAGGAAAATTTCAGGCCTCATTATAATAATTTGAGGCATTGCAATCAAATCAGGATGGGTCTCATTTATGTTTTAAGTGTAAAAAACGGGACATATGGCTATAGATTATGATTTACACTGACTATATGATGGCAAATATAATCATGTAGCAGTTAAAATACAGCGAAACAAAAATTTTAAGAAAGTATATAATATTGGTAAAATGAGATATGATTCTCATAAATTGAATGATTTTAATAAAAAAATTTTATCAGTTATAATCTGAATAAAAAGGATTATAATGATTTTAAATGGGAAAAATATCCCATAGATATTATAAAGTATACAAATAAATAGGATGTTAATAATTTTAAGTGGGAAAAATATCCTAGTGATATTATAAAAAAATATAGCAATATTAGTAAAAACCTCTAAATTCCGAGTTGAATTTATGCCAAAATTTAGATTCTAATGAAATTGATATTCAGATGGAATAAATAGTAGTCAGCCAGGGTTAAATTAAGAATTGACCGTAGGTACATTGATATGCTGTTCGACACTGGAGCGAGCATTTCAATAATGCCTCAAGAAAATTTTTATAAATATTGGCCTAATGGTATTATTATGAAAGAAAACATGTGTTTAAAACAGTTTCTGAAATTGATAGGTAAAACTCAATGGGATACTGTTTTCAATGATACTACCATAAGTTTGGATTTATTGATAGTAGAAAAAAATGTGGAAACTTATGGGGTGGGATTGGATTACCAAAATTGGACCTCGTAATAATTATTGGGATTTTTTCATTATTGATAGCGAATTGGCTAAATATAATACTGAGAGAAAATTAATTGCATATAGCATCAGAAAAGAACTTCAAAAAAGAGAAATGTCTAATTTATTGAACGAAAGAAACAGGCCTGTCGTTAATAATAATTTTATTGAAACTCCGAGAGTAAGGGCAGTGAATAACTTTAAAATAAATAGTGAAATTGATAAAAAAATCAATTGATAAATTGTGAAACCATTGAATTAAATAAAAATAATCATGCTATACCTTTGTTAATTAAAAAATATGAAATAATTTTTGAAGAAAGGTTGGGATATTTAAATGACTATCAAGTAGATATTAAACTTAAAGAGGGTTTTTTACCCATTTTTTTGGATTGCCGAAGAGTTCCTTTCGAGTGAAAAAAGGAAATCGATCAAGAATTAGACCAATGGGTCAATGGAATTATTATTCCAATTGAATATAGCGAATGGGCAACAGCATATGTTCCTGTTAAAAAATCAAATGGAAAATTAAAGCTATGTGCTGATTTCCGTGTAATCCTAAATAGATGGGTAGTAGAGGTAAAATATCCATTGCCTAGGATTGAAGAAATTTTGGCCAATTTAAAAGGTGCCAAATATTTTTCCAAAGTTGATTTTTCTTCTGCATATTTACAGTCACCTTTAAAAGAAGAAATTCAAAAATTTTTTACTATAACGACTCCTAAAGGTTTATTTGCCTTTTGTAGTTGGATTAAGTGTGTCAGCGCCGATATTTCAGCGTACTATTGCATCAGTTTTCCAAGACTTTGAAGGAATTTTTTTATTATATGGATGATGTGGGTTACTGGTGTAACACCGGAACAACATAATCAACGTTTGGAAGAGGTTTCAAACGAATTCGTGATAAAGGTCTTAAGGGCAAGTAAAGAGAAAAGTGTTCTTGGGGTTACAGAATTTATCTATTTAGGACATCAAATTAAAGGAATGGAGGTGAAACCTCTTGAGAAAAATTTAAAAAATATAACAAATATGAATCAGCCAACCAATAAAGCTGAGTTATAATCATTTTTGGGTATGATAAATTATTATCATCGTTTTGTGGAGAAATTTGCAAAAGTGGCATCTCTATTGTATGATTTATTAAAAAATGGTGTTCATTTTGAGTGGAATATTGAACACCAAAATGCTTTTGATATTTTAAAAGAAAAAATTGGAGAGGAACCGATTTTAATATGTTTTAACAATGATTTAAAAATAATTTTGGCAGTAGATACATCCAATAAGGGTGTTGGAGGTGCATTATTACATATAATTGATGGTTTAGAGTGACCAGTTATTATTTTTCAAGAATTTTTCATGAAGTTGAAACTAGGTAATCTGATATTGAACAGGAGGCCTTAGCGGTTATTTTTGGTTTAACGAAGTGTCGTGAATATTTAATCGAAAAAAAATTTGTGACATACTGATCATAAACCATTGATTCATTTGTTTAAAAAAGATAACAAAGAATTAATGTTATCTCCCAGATTACAACGTTGTTGTTATTAGTGGGAAGTTTCAATGTTGGAATTAGATATCGTCGAGGCAAAGGAAATTGTCAATAACTTAAAATATTTAAAAAATTCTCTCTTGCCCGATATTTTATCCAGATTACAAAAATACAATAGTAGATAAAGAAGAGGCATTGATTTGTTCTTTATAACATATGCTTAAAGGTAGTCCTACTTATTGGGAATTAAATTCAATACTTTAAAAGATAAAGAATTGAATCAATTAAAGTTATTTTTAACCGGGAAAAAACCGTGGAAAGTGATTTTATTTATAGAAAGTAGACGCCGTATAACATATATCGTTATTTTGAGTAATTATAAAAATTAATTTCTATATTTAAATAAATTCGGACCGGGCCGGCAAAATTTTTTAAAAACAATTTCGGGTTCGGGCCGGACAAACTTTATATAAAAAATTCCGGCCGGGCAGGCTTGAAAAATTAGGCCCGATGCAGATCACTAATCTGAATATTTTGATTAGACGTTCATATAAATTAATAACTCACAATCAACATAAAGTATATTATTAAATTATATTAACACTCTAAGAATAGTAACAAATATAGAAAGGCAGAGAAATATAGGCCCAACCCAGATTTTTTTTTATTTTTAAGAAATATTTTTAATGACCCTGTGTGAAGGGGAAGAAGGAAAGGGAAGGAAAGGACAAGAAATGAAAAGAAAGGGAGGGCAATATTTCTTAGCAACCCGAGACTAGAAAGCTTTAAATTAAGTTAAAAATTTATTAAAAACCTTAAAAGGGAAGAGAAGGAAAGGAAAGGAAAGGAAAGGAAAGGAAAGGAAAGGAAAGGAAAGGAAAGGAAAGGAAAGGAAAGGAAAGGAAAGGAAAGGAAAGGAAAGGAAAGGAAAGGAAAGGAAAGGAAAGGAAAGGAAAGGAAAGGAAAGGAAAGGAAAGGAAAGGAAAGGAAAGGAAAGGAAAGGAAAGGAAAGGAAAGGAAAGGAAAGGAAAGGAAAGGAAAGGAAAGGAAAGGAAAGGAAAGGAAAGGAAAGGAAAGGAAAGGAAAGGAAAGGAAAGGAAAGGAAAGGAAAGGAAAGGAAAGGAAAGGAAAGGAAAGGAAAGGAGGAAAGGGAAGGAAAGGAAAAGAGGAAAGGGAAGGATAGGAAAAGAAAGGATGATATATATTTTAGCCACCCGGGATATCTAGAAACTTAAAACTTAAAAATCTATTAAAAACTTTAAAATAAGTTCTAAAAAAATTTAATATGAAAATGTGAGGACATTTAATTCGATAAGAAAAAAAATCTTATTATAAATATTTGTCATAAGTATTCTCACGATACATTTTGAGTTAAAAGGTTCAATTTTATTATAGTTTATACAAGTATTTTTATAATAAAAATATATTTACTATTAAATGTAAGAAAACGTTTTAAAAATTGTTGTAAAATAATTTGCTACACAATTTAATATAAAATATTTTATTTTTTAAATTTGAAAAAATTGATTATATTTTTCATGGTTGTCCAGAAAATTACAAAATGTACTAAATTTCGAATATTTAAAATACATGTAAATATTTTCAAATATGAATTATTTAATAATTTAGCATTACTAATTCAGGAAGAATTTTTGATTCCTAATTTTTATATATTATTGGCCCTTGAAATGACTTAACATATTTACTGGGTTTGTTGCCTTTACAACATTTATTAAAATTGAATTGTGTATTTTGTTATATTTATCCGAAATTTTTAGTTATATTAAAAAAAAACTCGTTTATATTAAATTATTAAACAAGTATATTTAAAAATTTTCATTCTAACCAGAGTTGTTATAGTATCTAGTTACATGCATGTAGATACTATATCTAGATACATAACTGTGATATCTGTCTGTATTTGTATCCTAATAAACTTTTATAAAAAGTATCGTATACTTCCCTAAAGATATACTATTTTAAAAATCTTTTATTCTTTTTATTTAAAATATATATAAATAGCATGTATAAAAGAAAATCTCATTCTATAAAAACGGAGAAGGGATTACAAGTTCCCAGAAAAATGAATAATTATTAAAATGATAATTTGTATATTTTGTTTTAAAAAATAAAATTCTTTGGGTTCTGATGTAAGTATTCTTATTTTGCCGCTTTTTTTAAAAAATTTTTTTAAGTTCCGCATGACATATGTCCAAGGGAAGAGATAACGATTGGTAAAAAAAAAAAAATTTGTAAATTTCGAATATTTAATTGTTTTTATTCTCGGCTATATCAACCGGGTCAGAATTTAAATTTTTTGGAAATGAAGAGACTGTGAAGACCCAGATTAAGGATTTACCTAAAGACCAAGATACAGAAGTAGCTTCTGGTCTTAGGCCCATTTAATGATAAATTAACAGACTCCACGATATTTGGTATTCGGGCCCTCGTGAGAGAATGGCCAATAACTGAATTAGTTGCTGCGTCTCTTGCATGTCTGCCTAGACTATATATGCAATTAAGACCATGTCTCCCTTTGAAATCAACTAATATTTTATATTTTATGCATGTATGTGGTTGAACTATGTTACATCCAATTCGATGGCCTATGGCAACTCTTAATTGTTCATCTGGTAAGAGGTTATCTAAGTTACAACTTGGTAATGCTTCCAGCCATTCATAACCACTAATACAGTCAGCATTTTGAATATTTGAATATATTCTAAAGGGGGTTTGATGAGAGTATTTAAATTTTTTTTTAATTAAAGGTTCAAAAATTGATAGATGTATTAAAACTGGGAGAAAACAACTTAGGGTAGAGCTAAAGATATCCAAGCTGTCAAAGTCGAATTTAAAATGTTATCTTTAGGAGTGATAGAAGAAATTATCATGGCTTTGTTCATCAAACGCGATGCCAAAAATGAAGAAAGAGATATACGATTTAATGGATATATGTCTAAACTTAATGTTGAGAATATTTTCTTGGCATTTTTAATATTTACTTCGCATTTCTTATTAATTTGAACTAATTTCAGAGACTAGTTGCTATTTGCCATCATAGGGTCCGATTTTTGCTGTATATTACTTTCTAGTAAAATAAAAATGAAATATATTTTAAACAAAACGGGCAGTTTAAAAAATTATAAAATAAAACAGCAGAAAAATAGTTAGAAAGGGGGAATTCATAATAGTGATGACATATCTTTATGCATTTCGAAAGAGTTCAAATCAAAAGTAATGTTAATTAAAGCGCAAATAACACTACCCCCCCCCCCCTTCATAATGAATGAAATTAATTAGAAACAATAATAAATTAATTTTTTCAGAAAGAAAGGTATAATCAAAATCATTTTAAAAAAATTAAAAATATATACCAAAGGCCAGTCCGATGCTTTTCAAATTTATGGATAGAGAAGCCGTTCAGAACCTCTACCTTAGGAAAATATTGTTGGAAAGTTAAGGTTCTGAATTTCAGATTTTGACCATAAAAAAGGAGACTAGGAAATATGCGTTCACGAGAAATGATTTCGATTTAGAGTATTCTTTTCGATTGTAGAATATATGTCCAAAATTAGTTTATATATATCTAGTTATTGTATGATACAGAGAAATAAAGATATAGAAGTTAAGCACAATTTTAAAAAATGTTGAAACACTCAAAAATTAGAATAAAATGAATGATGTACGAAAGGTAAAAAAAAATAATGTTAGAAATTTTCATAATATATTCAAATGATAGGAAAATAATTAAAGAAAATGAGAAAAAGATTAAAAATAAAGGAAAATGAGAAAAAATTAAAATAATCAAAAATGGGTTAAATAAAAACAGTATATGTTTATTAGAAAGAATCATTTTAAAATAATTTAAAGGTAAAACGAAGAATTATTAAGTTAAAAATAATAAAATATTCAAAATATTGGGAAAATAAAAATCAAATCATAAAATATATTCAAAATTTTTTTTAAAAAATCACAAAATATATTCCAAATCTTTAAAAAATTCGCAAAAATACAAACTTAGCTAGTTTAAAACTACAGTCATTCTAAAATAAATTGATTATAAAATAGGTGCACCCATGTCTGCATTGGCCTAGACAAGGCTTCCCCCTCCCCCATTCTATAAATTCATCTAAGAAATTTTTCCTCTATTTAAAAAGTGACATTACTACATAGACGAATCTTGGGGAAAAACTTCGGACCACACCCCCTCCCACTCCCCAGAAAAAATCTTAAATATATGATACTAAAAGAATTTTTTTTCGAATTTGCTTCTATAAATAACATTTGAAATTCTCTCATATAATATAAGATTGGTTCAGGCCAAACACCTCTTCCATAAGATCTTCTTTAAAATCGAACATCGAATAGGGGTGGAGACTTATAAGGGATACTTTATCATAAGAATATATGAGAACTTGGGCAAAGTATGGGGAGGGGGCAGGTAAAGAATGAGGTAGATGTGGTTATAAGTCTTTGCCACAAATATAGAGAGCTATTTAAAGGTATTACTTATTTTTTTATTTATCATTAAGATGTAAAATTTATATTAATCAAATAAAAATTGTTTTTTAGTTAAAATGGAGCTATAACTCCTGACATTTAGAGAATTTCATATTTTATTTGTTAAAAATAATTGTTCAGCATTGCCTAAATTATAAACACTTATTATTTATCATGAATTAGAATTTGTTTTCAATCAGCAGAATAAAAATTGATTATGATATGAGTAAAAACAATGCTATAATTCCTGATATTTAGACAATTTAACATTTTCAATTATTATTCATTCCTTCAAATCGGTAAGATATATAAATTTATCCATTTGATCGAATAATAAAGGCAAACTGTTTGGAATAATTTTATATGCATTATAATGGATACACTCATCTTTATAAGGGGTATATAAAGACAGAAATTTCTTTTTAATATTTTAATTAATGCAGACTCAATTTTATCTCCATCCTCGGCTCTATGTCAGACAACATTTACAATATATCTTAATGTTATGGTAAATGTTAAAAAGTTAGCCAGATATACATAATATATTTAAAAAATATTAAATTAAGACTAAATATCCAAAATAATTTTGAGCATTAAATTAATAGTGGATATCAGCATCCCCTCGGTGTAACTAATTTTTTTTAAATAAAATTAACCTCTTGGGCCAGGTTAGGATTAAAGTTAAAAGATTAGCCTAATTTTTTATTTTTTTAAATCTAATGTTTTCCTCTTGTTATTATATAATAGACTTTAAATAAAATAACATAATTTAAAATAGGAATATGTTGTTTAAAATAAATAACCATTTATAAATATTATAATCTGAGCTAATATATTTTTAAGTGGCCTGTATATCTTTTTTATAAATTATATATAGCCTGAGCAATTGTATTTTTTTTACATAAATTATATTATAACCTGGGCGTGGAGCAGATACATCTTTTTTTATAAATTATATTATAGCCTAAGAAGATGTATTTTATTTCCAGTTTATATGATTTTCTGAAGCAACCGGGAAAACCTAGACCCCATCCCCCCTCCCAAAAAAATGAAATAATCATCCAGAAAAATACCCATATCTTAGCACTAAATGTCTCAGTAAAAAAACTCGGAAACAATATCCTAAGAAAATAAGTTCCTAAAAAAAATAACGGGAAGAGCCAATTAAAAAAAACTGTCACCGTAGGAAAAACCCCTTATGCTGCACTCATTTTAAATTAAATATATTTAATTAAGAAAAAAATGCATCATTGTTCATAGAATATTTGTTAAAAATTAGTTTGAAATTCTAAATTCTAGCCGTTAATTGCATAAATATTTACTGCCATCTATATTTTAAGCAATAATGAAATATAACTCTCAAGCAATAATATAATTTATGAAAAATGATCTGCTCAAACTATCATGTAATATATGGAAAATTGGTGTTTTTATTCTGTTTTATTTCCGAAATATGTTTGTATTTTTACAGAATTTGGTTATTTTTTCCAAGGTTTATTTCCAGAGATTTTTCCCTGATATATTTATAGGTAGTTTTTTTCTCTCTGATATATTTATGGGTCGTTTTTTCCTTTGGATAAACTAGGTTTTTGATTTTTCTGTGATATTTTTTCCTAAGATTTTTTCCCGGGATTTTCTCCGGTAATAATTTTTCCTATTACTTGTTTTTATTTTTGTAATTATTTTTTAAATATGCATGGTAGTAAATATTCAAGCAGTTAGCAACTAGAATCTAAACTATTTTGTTTAGCACAATTGATGATGTAAGCTTTTTATTTAATAAAAATATTTAATTTGATGTAAGTGCATCAATAGGAGCGTTTTTTAATTATTTCCTTTCTGGAAAATTTTTTCTTACGATATTTTTTCAGGTTTTTTTTATTTCTTAGGTTTTTCCGGAGAGTTTTTTCTTGTGGCTACTCTTTCAAGAATCTAGTTTCAAACATGAATTTATGGTTTAAAAATTATTTTATTTCATAAATTTCAATCATAACTTTAAAATATCTGATTTGGATAATATATAAAATTAACTAGTTGTTTACGCAATTTTATATAATAAGAAATATATTGATTAACAATTTTATATATAATTTAATATTTATATTAGATCCAATAGACTAATATTTAATAAATAATTTAGCAACTGAAAGAATAGGTATGAGATAGATAATTGCTGTGTTGTTATGTGCTGAATAAATTTATTTCATGCTCCCTCCAATGTCCAAAATATAAAATTTATATATAATAGTGTATAATAATAAATCTTAATTAAAGAAAGACGGGAAAGCATTAATTTGTTCACAGAATATTATTGTATTAATAATATAATTTAAATATGCTCAGATCGTGATTTATTAAATTATCAAATAATCGATAACGTAATTAGTTTGAAAAGTGATTTTTAAGACATATTATTAAAGATTACTAAAATCTAATGCCATAAACGTAACTTCAAAAACTGGTCATGTTTGATAAAGGAACGCGATACCGATCTCGCATTATAAAAAAGGAACTCGTAATTTAAAAAAATTATTTTTATATTTTTCCATAGATAATAAAAATAAAATTATGCAAAAAATATTATTATACGATATTACTTGAAATAATTATTTATTTATTTTTAAACAACAATTAATTTCAAAATTTTAATAAATAAACAAGAGCGCTTAGTGCTCAACAGAGTTTGCTAAACATACTTTCAACTAACACAAAAATGTTTAAAGAATGACCTTTATTTTCAAAAAAAAGTATCTTCATTCAGACCCTCATCAAATATTTTTTTATATTTAGCAGTAGTTAATCTGGTATGTGCATTATTTAAAAAACCAAGTCTAATTTTTTGTTTGTATTTTTTAAGATTTTTTCCCAAGGTTAAAATATTTGAATTAGGACACAATTTACATTTACAAAGTTTAGATATAGTGTCTTTCTTTTTCTTTATTAAAGTAGTTAATCATCTTTTTTGAAAAAATAAGTACCATTGACATATATACTTTATAAAATAAATTATAATATTAGAGAATATAAATGAACATACCTAAATTAGATTAACGATATTTAAAATTTAACAACAAAAATGTAAATAAATAAAATAAAAATGAAGAACTTTTAGTTGATCTGAATTAAAAATTAGGTATCATTTATAAAATTTTTCTTAAATATAATACATAATAATATAAAAAATATTTTTTCCCTAATTTTTTAAAAAAACTTTTAAGTTACCGTTACCAAAAAATATATTACTCGTTACCTATTGAAACAAATAACGAATGGCGTTCCTTTTCCTGTAAGGCAGTTAGTAATAACGTTACTTTACAGCACAACTATAATCCAATCTAACAAAAGATGGGGATGAGAATCTAAATAATACTTTTCTTTATATAAATATTTATCTATTGGCAAATTTATCTTTCAAAATCTTATTTTAATATGTTGGTTCAGAAATTATAAAAAATATTTCCAGCACGAATTCTTCCATCCTAACATGCTTACAAGTAAAAGAAAAATTTATTCAATAATAAAACAA
Source organism: Gordionus sp. m RMFG-2023 (assembly GCF_954871325.1). Classification (NCBI taxonomy): domain Eukaryota; kingdom Metazoa; phylum Nematomorpha; class Gordioida; order Chordodea; family Parachordodidae; genus Gordionus; species Gordionus sp. m RMFG-2023. Next base: position 28,727,505 of record NC_088776.1, read on the forward strand.
CGATTATTATCCATTATTGTAATGTAAACAAAATGTATATTGTAAATAAAAACAGTGTTTTACCTTAGGTAGTAATTTTATTAGAATTATTAAATATGCCAATAATTTGTCTTAATATTTATTTTCAAATTAATGCTATGAAAGTTTAATAAATATTGGAAATTTATATGAAGTGATTTATAACAACAAAATTTAAATAAAGTTTTAAAAAATAAAAGATAATCTACATTTGAATATTAATTTAGATAGGAAATAATTAATTAAATTATGTTAATCATGTTCATTATTCTCGTATTTTAATTTTAGGTTGATATTATAATAAATCTCAAAAACCTAAACAAAATTAAATTAAAAAGTATATTTTTAAGAAAATCAATATAATATAATATAATAAAACGGAAAAATTTAATATAATTATTTTAAATAATTAGAAACGGACATTATAAGGCTACTGATGAATTATTGTAGCAGCTTATGTCAACCTAATATATTAATTATTATCAAAATATTTTTTTTGAATTAATTATTATTTATATGCACCATATGTATTACCAACAAATATTATAGGAATAATAATTTATTATGCAAATTTTGAAGTATTAAATTAAGTTAGTTATACTGTATTGTTAAGAGAGTTAGGCAATATCATCCTTGTATCTAAGATACTAGATCTTTTTTTTAAATCTTGTACACGATATATTTTTGACATTTTTAACTATCTAAGATACATTATTTTCAAAAGAATCGTTATACTTTTCATTTTCTTGTTAAAAGATATAGATTATATTTTTATTGAAAAGTTTAATAATCACATATAAATATTGTAATTGGAACTTCTTAAAATTTACTCGGTTAAAATATTTCGTTTGATAAGTTTTACCTATAAGCCTTTATAGATAATGTTCTTATGTTCTGGGTTTAAGAACGCACAAGTAAAAATAATAAATAATTACCAACATTTCATCCTTTTATACATAGAAATAAATAAAATAATATAATTAAAAATAACATCAAATGACTCTCATTGAGCCAATCATTAAAATAATAAAATATCCAAAAATATAACATTGCGAAGTAAAAACAAATATTGTAAAATCCGCGTTAACAAAACTTATGATTACAACACCTCCGCAACGACCGAACTGTCTCTGATGGTTTCATTTATGCTCCATTTTTAATTTCGGTCTTCATTGCGTTTCTCCAATAGTAGTTGTTATTTCAATAATCTTTTTCATCTCGCCCTCCTCTATGATTTAAAGTGGTGGCTTTTATTTTCCATACTACGAGATTAGCATAAGGCACACAAGATTAATATAATAGAAACCTAATAATTACTCTCAACTTCTATAATTTATGTTTGGTCAATTTTTCTATCTCCTACAACTTTAATAAAATAAAATTTAAAAATAATATTTCCCGAATATTTACCTTAAATATTTATTCTTATATAGCATAATAACATGAGATGTAATTAAGCTATCCCCGCATAAAAGCATAAATATCCTTCATAATTTAGAAATATTTGTTACAAATATTATTTATATTTCAGACAATAATTATCACACTCCACAAAACCCTATAGCACAATAAAACATTTTAATTTACTTTTTTAAGTAAATAAAGGGCAAAAAAAAATCCAATTTAACATTCCAGAAAACATTATCAACACTCGCTGTTATTTCATTTTCTTTCCCAACAAATACTTATACAGTGAAAGGGGGGATATTTTGATAATATTATATTTTTATTTTAATCATACTTAAACATTAATCTATGTTAAAAAAATATTAAACAACTTTTTTAAAAAATGCCGCACTTGAAGTTTGTACAATTAAAAAAAAATAATTTTACATAAAAAGCGTATTTACAATATTTTTTCAATATTTTCATATTTAATTTAATTATTACTTTTTCGATGTTTAATATCTTTCACTTATTAATAATTCTCCTTTATTCCCAATTACTTCTGTAAATTATTCTTTGCCCATCTCAGATGAGAAATAGATGGAAAATTATCAATCATATTCTAACATTTCCACAAATAATAATTCTTTAGCTACCATTAATGAAAATACAAATCATCCTCTCCTCAATTATTCCTAATCCGAAAAGAACATACCATTGTTGGAACAAAGAAAAGATTGACATGGTAATAAAAATTTTATCTATGCCAGAGGAGGAACAGATGAAGATTGCGAGATTTGTTAATATATCGAAGATCTCGATTCATAAAATAAAACGGGATTAGAAATTATTGGTGATCCCTTAAAAGAATTCACTCTTAAACAAAGAGTGAGAAAAATAAAGGACATATCAAACATTGAAAGACAAATTACTATTTGGAGCTGGGCTATCGTAGACTACCAATTGACTAAAGTAATCTAATTATATAATAAATTACGATTAACTTTTAATATTTTAACTTAGCAAGAAATTTGGGATGATTATGAACTACCATTTAAATATTTTATATAATCAATATTAATATTAGTGTAATTACGAATATATTCCTTATTATATATTGTTTATATGTAATATATGAATTGAATAAAATATTGAATTAAATTTATATCTCAAACATGATAAAATAGAGTGGGAGAAAAAAAAACTATTTTCAGAAATAAAAGATTTTGACTAAGATCTAATAACTAAGATGAATATTTTATCATTATTTTTGAAATATTATTGTTTTTAAAAATATCAAGCATAAATTTATTAGGACTAATAACTATTTCTAATACACAATTTTAAATTAATGTGAATTATAAAATAATTATATGTAAAGAATCACTTAAATGACCCAAAATAGAAATTTGAATTTTTTGAACTTTAAAGTTTATTTATAAAGTATAAAAAATTTAAATGTTAGAAATATAAATTAATACACAAATAGCTTAGGGAATAATTGTATTTTGTATGTTATATATTTACAATGTAAAATCCAATTTTCGTTGGGATTGAGCTATTTTTACAATTATCTCATCCTTGCTTGTTGTCAAATGCCTATGAATATTCAAAAGATCCAAACCTTTCAATCTACATTCAAAAGTTGTACTTCTTGGTATGTTTTTCAGAGACCTGCAGGCCCGGCCCCCGGGCCGGACCGTATGGCCGGGTCCGAAATTTTTTAAAAAAAACATCTAGGCCGGGCCTGAAAATTTTTTTAAAAAAAACATCCGGGCCGGACTGTATATTTTAAAACAGCCTATATTTGAAATCGTTATTATTAGCTATAAAAATCAAAAATAAATATAGTTTATTTTAAAAAAATCAGGGTCGGGCCTGAAAATTTTATTTTAAAAAAGGCCGGGCCAGGCCTGAAAATTGAGCTTAGCTGTAAAAATCTTTAAAAAAATCCGGGTTGTGCCCTGCAAATGGTACCTCTGCAGGGCTCTGTTATTCTTATTAAAAAAAAGAATGTTCTCTCATTAGTTTACTATTGGGAAGAGTTGCTAATATATAAACCCTTTTATTACATTGGGAATATAATCTAAAATGTGTTTGAAATAATGCAGAGCATCCATAGCATTTTTTGGGACTGTATCAATCATAGTTAATCTTATAAACATAGTTATTCAGCTAATAACATAATAAAAATCTAACAAATATTTTTTTTTCTATCACCATTTGAAAAAGGTTGGGAAGGCTTTTGTGGAAGTAATATTTGCAGATGTAAGTGCTGCATGATGAATTAAAAATTCATTTATTTGGGTTATAAATGTATCTGCATCTAAGATATACTCTTCTACTGATCCTATATTAATGTTTTAACGATGAGCTTGCCTTGCTACAAGTCGAGGGAGACAAATATTAAACACGTATAGCTCTGCTTTTGACTCAACAATAAAATATAAAATATGAAATTCTTCATCAACATTAGTCATAATTTCCTTGAGTTCTGATAAAATGCTCTCCGCTATTCTCATCTTCTTAATCAAATCAATGTCATGTTTTTGAAAAGTAATACTTGTATAATTAAATAATACATTCTAATAAGAAATAAAATTTGGAATAAGCATTGAATCCAACAATTTTCTTGCTTCTGAGGAAATATTTCTTTCAGGCCATTGTGATATGTCAGTAATAGCAAATAATCGGCTCTTCTAACTCCATAAAAGCTGTTACTGCTTGATGGCGGAGACTCTATCTCGTAGGACAAGGTTGCAATTTCTTTCTCCCTGTTGGACAATTTCAGAATAATTATTATTTGACTAAAAATTTAAAAATGGTAGATAAATATTACGCCACTAAAAATTTGAAAATAATAAGATAATATTATGCCGGAGAACTTAATATCGAAATTAATTGATAAACTTAGTGATGAATGTGATAATAAATGTAATTAAATATATATTTAATATGAGATAGGAATAAATATTAACAAATATAAATTAATATAGTACTGTGTAAATTTAATTCAAAACATTTCCATATTTATTAATTTATTTGAAAATAAAATTATTTGACTTGAAAAAGTTGTTAAAATAACATATTTATATATTCTTATCAATTTTTACAAGTTAAAATTTTTATTTACAAACGAATTAAAAAATATTGAAATGTTTTAAATTAAATCTGCACAACACTCTAAACAAAAATATTTTTGAAAAATATATCCGGCATCTGCATTTTTTGGCTTTGGGGCCCCGCTGCGTACGCCAATGGTTATTTACCTAATTCATAAATAATTGCATATTTAATTTAAACTATAAATAACTGATAAATTTAATTAACATTCATCGCCATGGCTTGCACTCTAAATACAATAAATCCTGACGATACCCAACATTTATTTTTCTAAAAGATTTCCGAAGCACATCCTTATCCCCCCCTTCCAGATAACCCACTATCACACCTTTTCAAAAAACAAAAATATTCATTATATGAGATAGATTTCGTTTATTTTCAAAATAAAGTACAAATTAAATAATTGATATGAATTTCTGCACTTAACGACACATATTTGAATCTAACAATTATCACCCCAAAAAGTTATTTGGACAAGAAAGACATTTTCATAAAAAGATATATTACAAACAAACAAAATATATACGAATTTTTTTTGTACGTCGTATCTTGAGGATAGGAGCTCGTTAATTTTCTTATAATTTAATTCACTTTGCCAGAAAAAATTATTTATACATTTTCATTAAAAATTGATATTTAAAAAAAACATTTATTTGGCCGTTGCATCTTAAGGATAGAAACCCGTTGATTTTGGATGACCTTGAAAATTTTTTTATTACACATGGGTCTTCACTGTCCCACCACATTATCCTAGCAATTAATCACTACACCGGGCCCACTTTTTCACCCGGATATTTCTCTTGACTTAGCTTTCACCCATACTTTCGATTAACACCCATTTCCTTTTACTCACATACATTATGGCTTACTTCAAACTTTCCATCACTCTCCTGTTCACCTTCTATCTCTTCCTTCTCTTAATCCAAGTTCTGGGACCTAAAAACTTTTCCGACGGAGACAACCCCTCTCCCTTCCAGCTATTATTATTATCATAGACCACCGATACCCATATCTCACATTCTTTTCATTTAGTATCAACCAATGAAAGAAAGAAAAAAATCGAGAATGAGTTATATAAAACTCTCTTCTAGCAAGAATATAATTTTTAGGTTGTATAAATTACAAATACAAATGAGTAAAATTTCGTTGAAAATATTTTATTGTGCGGATAAAATTAAAGCTACTAAATTTACATTTTTACTCATTTATTTCTATAAAAAAATATATGAGTGGTTAGAATAAATCATAATAACAAAATGCAATATCGAACACAAATAATATAAAATAAAAAATATTATAGCTACATAAACTAGTACCAGTGTTGTTAATCGACTTAGTCGAAAACTGAGCCAAGTTTTGGGTAGGAATTATATATCGAATAGTTCTATGAACTTGAGTTGACAAGAGGATTTCAATTATTAATTAAGATGTTTGTTTTGTTTTTTACATTTTTTACTAGTGTTGTTAATCGACTTAGTCGAAAACTGAGCCAACCCAAAGTGACTTGATTTATGAACTTGGGTCGAGAACTCAAATTAATTCGAGGCGTGAACTCAAGTCGACTCGAGGCGTGAATATGAGTCGACTAGAGGACGAATATTTCAAATTATTTTTTATTATTTATTAACAAAACAGTTATATTTTCTATACTTCAAATTTGAGTAATGATCGTGAATACGAATTATATCCTTGAGTCGACTATTGCTTTATACTTACAATTTGAGTCGTGAATACTCAAAATGATATCAAGTTCAATTTTTCATGTTATTTTAGGCTAAATAATTAGTCTTGTTAAATAACTCGAATTTAGCCGATTTAAATTAACATTTTAGCCAAAACCAATTATATACTTCATTATCTTATTCCACATTTTATTTGATCAAATTCTTATACATTTTTTGATTGAATACTGTATTCTAAAATAATAAAATATTAAGCAGGTATCTGAATATTTTTATATTATATCTTAACTATTATTTGAATTTTACATAGGAAAGGCAGACGTTAATCAAAACTATGAGCGGGTGTGTGAATTTTCTGTAGCACTCCTTCTCATCTATATTTATAATTTTTATAGTCCCTTTTTTAGTCATTCTTTTAGATAATTATTTTATAAAATATTTTATTTATTCATAAATTATTAATAACTATTAAAATATTTAAAAAATACCCTCTTTGGTAAATAATTATTCTTATCTTGGGTAATTGTGATGTAATATTGGTTTAAATCTTTGTAGATAAGAATTATGATGACTATAATCTTATAATATTATTTAGCATTTAAGAATTTATTTCTTACAAAAAATCAACAGTCTTTCTAAATTATAATAATTAATAATTTTTTTAAGTATCATATCCTTAAAAAAATTACCATATATTAGATTTTTTTTTTTTAAATTTATTCGACCTTTTTATTATTTTTAAAAAAAATATTATAAAATAAATTATATAATTTACAGAGATTATTAACAATTATTTTTAATATATTACATTTTTTTTAAAAAAATTTTAAATATAATAAACAAATACATAACTTAATTGTGTTGAGATGATTTAATAAAACATGTTGATTAAATAAAAACCCATCCCATTCTAGATAAAAATATTTTGTTTGAAAATAAATAAAATAACACATTTGCAATTTATAAAATAATTTAAAATAATCTTCATTTTTTTATAAAATTTTCTATCTTTTTGAGTGAGTTAAAAAATACACAATTTTTTTTTGGGTAACTTAAAGTCAAATTATGATAATTGGTAACTTATTTTTTCGTTGTTTATTATATTTTCTATTAAATTTACATATTATAGTTTCGAATGACTTGTGAAATCTTTATTTAATGTATATTTATTTTATAAAAGATCTAAATATATTTAATTTTCTAATTGTATTGCGCATAATATAATAAAAAATATATATACTAACAATTCAAATTTTTCTTTAATTTCATATTAGAAGTTATTTTCTTTTTTTGAAATTTTTAAATCAAAATATAAATCCATTCTTTTTTTGCGTTTTAAAATAATTTCCGGTATTAACAAAAATGGATTCAAAACGGTTCCATGTCAATTCAGCGAAACTTTTATCACGTATAAATTTTATAGCGAAACTTTTATCGCGAATTCACATTAGCTATTACGTTTCAACGAAGACAATATCGCGAAACCTATAAAGCGAATACATTACAGCGAAACTTTTATCGCGAAACTTTTATCGCTAGTCAATAATCACGAAAATTTTATAGCAAAATTATTATCGCGAAACCCAAATGGCGAAGACTATATAGAGAAAACTATTTAGCTAAGATATTATAGCGAATTTAATACGAAGTCAATATCAAGCGATAATTATTTAGTGTTATTAATTAGTCTAATTCTGTCGTAGTCGAGGAAATTAACTAAAAACTTTAGCGACTAAATTAGTCGATAGTAAAGTTGAATCATTTAATCGGCTTAGTCGAACCATTTAGTCGGCATAGTTGACCCATAGTCGACTAAATTGGTTAGAGCAGAACTTGCATCACTGTATAGTCGGAGTAATAATTAAATTGTAAACATGGTAAATTGAGATTTAAGTGAAGATGAACCGTAGAAAAGTGACAATTTTCATATAAACCTAATTTTTTAAAATTATTATGATGCAAATAAGTAAAAAAATATATTATAAACATGATGGAAAAGTGTCAATTATCATAATCGTTGGTTTTAAACTTTTTTGAATTTTTTTAAAGCAAATGGGTTAAAAATAAATTATTGAATAAGATTTTTAAATAAAATGTAACATATATCGTAAAAGAACGATAAAATTCTCATTCCCCGTCATTTTTTACTAGCTATCTATTAGTTAATATAAACTTCGCAGAAATATAAAAAATCCAAATAATATCAATCTGGGAAAAACTATCTATGTAATCATATTGTCAGAAAAAAAAATATATACTCAAATATACATCATAGACCGGCATAATCGGCCTTAATCTCTGCCTGAATACATAGATCGGGTGATATTTTTAAATATACCGGGGTCAGGTCTAAAAAAATTTAAATACCCGAGCCAATGTAGCGTTGTAGATAGATTTGTATCTTTAGGAAACAATATACGCAGCCTGAAAGATTTGGAAATCAAGATTTAATCAAAAAGTATGCAAAGTAAATAAATGAAAATATATTAATATTTTTTAGAAATGGAGGAAGATAATTATCAAGACATCAATTAATTAGGTGGTGTTAGAGCTAACTTTAAATGAAGATCTCTAAGATTTAACCTGGTTAATGAGATTTTACATAAAAGTTAAACTATTTTTATGATATTAAATCATTATATAAATTTTAGAAAAATCGTTATATATGAAGAAAAAGGGATATCTATAGGTGTCAACAAACTTTATACAATAATAAATAAAAGGTTAACAATTATATTTTTAAGGATTAATTGGTTACACAGCATAATTACATAACCTAAAATATAATTTATCTTCTGCTTAATCTAACTCTAATCAGATCCAGATTTCAGTTATTTCTACTTAGGGATAGTTAGGTCCCGATAAGATTTTAGGTTTAATTATTTTTATTGATCCTCTTTTAAAATTATACAATCAGCCACAAATATCTGTTTTCCAAACTTAAGTTTCATTTGAACTCGTAAAAGACCTTATTTTTACATTTTCTAAAAAAATTTCATTATATATTTTAAATATTAATATTTGTCTGAAATTTTAAAAAATGGTGTATGAAATATTCCAATCTTTTATAGTGAACGCAATTCGTAGAAAGTAGTTCCACGTGTACATATTTCAGAAATTTAATCCCATAAAAATTGAAGACGCGTAGGTTAGGCGTAGCTACATATTTATAAAATTTAATTTAAAATTTTATTTTTAGAAGAATTTAATTAAAATAATATTGTAAAATTTATTATATTATAATTTAGACATTATCGAAATAACATGCATGAAGATAATAGAGACTATAATAAGGCATGTGAGAGATGTCAGAAATTAGATAGTGGATTTGTGAAGAATGATCTAATTTTAAAAAAGAATAAGCATAGATATATGTCTATTCCCGCATTAGGAAAAAAGCGCATTGTGTTGAGAAATATTGAGCAATATTGGTTAGGTTATTTTCATATGGTTAAATATTATAAATAATCTTAAATAAATATTGTCATTTTAGATATAAATATTTTATCCCATAATTTATAAAACAATAAACTAAAAATTAAATAGATGATTCTCAAATAGCTGGCCATTCTCAAAGAAACGAAGGGGTCATATATTAAGCTATTTCAAATAATAGTGGAATATAGCACATTAAATGGTATCCATTTTTTGCCAGAGGAGCAATATCTGCTCAATTTGTATTTCCGAATATTTTAATAAAGGGTAAATTTTAATTTTTAAAAGTTGTAACATAATTTATTTCTATGCTGCTTCTTTCACTTAGCCGTTTGACATAAAGTTCAGCATTTAGTCTTGGTAAAACAATATAAAGAAAGAAGAGTCTACTGTGTACACTATTGTTCGAAGGATGAGCATACTTCCTCTATGCAAGAGAGAAGACATTGAAGTAGTCGGTGATTATTGCTTAGATTTAGCAGGTATTAACCCGTTAATATTAAGCTTCTTAATATATATGGATACAACCTGGAAATTCTGATGCAATTTTTCCTCATCAAATTTGATTTATTATTCCACACAGTTTATATATTCTTTTATCATAATATTTTTATTATTTAATACATTATTTTGTACAGGTGCCATGATAACAAGGACCACGCATTAACAATCATCTAGAGGGATATCACCATTCCCTTAAGCAATTGAAAAAAAACCCCACCCCCACATATATTTATTAATTTGGATTTTAAAAGATAATCAACACCTAACTCAACTTAAAGTAATACAAATTAATAATGGAGAAATCGTGACCGAGAGAAACAAAAAATATGTTATAATTAATAAAAAAATTGTAAACCTAGCAGTATTGTATGATATTACTTATGATTTATTTTTTTTATTAACAAAGTGTCTGATTTAATTAAATCATTATAATATAAAATACATATTGTTAAATGTAAAATATTTCTATATATATGTCGTATTGGGATATCATGTGGGATTCGGAATCCCAACGTGGGGATTCGAGATCTTGAATCCCCACGTTTTATTCGTAATCTATATTTAAATATTTTTTTTTAAATATATTCCGCATGAAAAAAAAATAAATAATATTACTTTTTCTTCTCTTTTTTGCCGTCTGGCTATCACCATATAATTAAAAGGCCAAAATAAGGGTTTTAAAAGAAAATTTAAAAAAAAAGTAAATAGTATAAAATTAAGGCATATAACGAATGAAAAATAAGGTTAAACATTTTTATTTTTGTAAATCCGAATTAAAAAAAAAATTATTTATTGCAATAATTCTTCAATGCTATATGACATTTCGTTGAAATTTAAGGTTGTTCTTGATACACTCGCACCTATTATTCATGCAACCCATTTTGCAATTGCATAAAGATGTTTTCACAAATTTTGTGACATTCGGGGAAGCTCCCAAATATTTTTAGCAGTTTAGATAAAAAAATAATATATTTTATGTACATGAATTAATTTGAGGAGTATATGTGCTTACTATAAAAATAGCTTAAATTACCTATCATTGATATATCTTTGTTGGGAACTTTAAAATCATTTAATTTTATAGTTTTATATAAACTAGAGGCAATAAATGGTGCTGAAATTATTCCAGCACACATTCCTACCGATATTTTGTTCAATTTTTAATAATTCCCTTCTAAATTTTTAGAAATAAAATAACTCAGAGACCTGCAGAGGTACCATTTGCACGCCCGGCCCGGGTTTTTTTTTAAAATAAATTATATATATTTTTAATATTTGGTTTTCAAATTTACTGCCCAGTCTGGGTATTTATATTAAAAAAATTAAAATACGACATGACCCATGTATACCCGGACCGGGCTTAGGGCCGGACCTGCAGGTCTCTGAAATAACTGATATGAATAATCAATAACATTAATTTTAATATAAATTAATAATTGTATTGGGTAAGATTTTTTCTCATATAATTTCTAAATTATTACATTTTGAAATGAAAATTTATTTTTAACATGAATTAAAAATCTTATTGGACGGGATTTTTTTTTCATGGAATATCGAAATTATTACATTTTGAAAATTTATATTAATACAATTATTTTATTTTTAATATTAGTTTAAAAATTTTTTTAATGCCTCAAATTTTTTTTACGAATATAATTTATATAAAATCATATTAAAAACACCATAATACAAATCTATTCAAAATATACGGAAGGAAATTATTTTTATATTATCCAACATAAACTTCACTTTCATAGAAAATTAAGGAACCCCATTTCCTTTTCATTAATCCTTTATATATTATTTTTTTTATATTTTTTTTAAATATGAGCTATGAAACCCCCGAAAAACTACGAAAGTATTAATCCATCTCTTCTCACCGTATCATGACCTGATCTTAATCCTTCGGACTCTACCCTCTTTCGTATTTGTTCTAAGTGTCTAACTCCTTCCTTTTCGGACTTTCTTAACCAACTCTTAACAAGTGACACCATTCTTTCCTTTTCAGGTGGTATGGAGACGCCAAAATGTGACTCGCCCCTATTTCAGCACAAAATAACTTGAACTGTCCACTTATGAAGGCTAGACCTCCATCCGATGATATTATATTAGCCCACTCCGAACCGATCCCAAAGATTTTTCAACATCTTTACCATAACCTGAGTTGTCAATTCCCTCACTTCTTAGCACTCTTCCCATTTGGAAAAAGCATCCACCACAAGGAGATATATTTTATTTTCAAAGTCGAGAAAGTCCAAATGTATGCGTTCCCAAGGTCATGTCGCCTTATCCATATCCTACTCTTATCTTTATAGTGCATACTGGCCCATGAATTACACATTTCACAAATTTTCAATCTCTTTGTTTATGCCAGGCTACCACACATATTAGCGCCCCCATTGTTTCATTCGATACCCTGATGCCCCTCATAGATCATGGATAACATTGTGAATTTCATCGGTATTACTCCTCGATTTCCTCGAACCAATCATTCATCTACTATAGCCAGCTCTATTTATCTCCATCTCTCCAAGGTCTCCGGCCTATCACGCTCCTTTTAATCCTCATCAGTTGGCGATATTTTTAAGTGGCCTTCTTTAATTCCTACCATGTCACTGGCCCGCCTTTTTATATCCCCGCTATTGCACGAATCAATTTTTTTTTCTTTCCTCTCCTCCCCATCTTATGCTTTATTTCTTCCCTATACTCACCAGCTCCACATCTGGAAAGAATATCAGGTAGATAATTTTCTTTTCCTCGCCTATATTTTACTTGCACGTCAAAACTGCATACCAGTATAAACCATCTCTGAAGCCTAGGCGATAGCATTAATTCTTTATTGTTCCTGAAATGATGGACCAAGGGTTTGTGATCCCTATATATAATAAATCTACGTCCAATTAAATATCGACACTTAGTCAATCCAAATATAACTGCTAGCGCTTCTTGTTCGATAACCAAATATCTTGTTTCTGCCACCCTAAAAATTCTTGAGAAAAACAAAATAGATCTCTCAAGCTCGTCTATGCAATGTAGCAATCCACAGTCCTTTTAGAAGCATCCACGGATAATATCACTTCCAAATCGTTATTAAAATACACTAAAATTGGTTCTTCCAATTCTACGTTGCTCTTCGAAAGCCTCCTCCTGGTTATTTTGCCACATGAATTTTTCTCCTTTCTTTAACAATTTATATAATGACGCCGCTATTTGCTCAAAGCCTTCCACAAAACAGTGATAATAATTTATCATTCCCAGGAAAGATTGTACCTCTACTAATTATTAGGCTCATCATGCTTGTTATGCCCGCCATATTTTTGTCTAAGGGCCTCACCTCCTTTCCAGTGATTTTATGACCTATAATACGATTTTTGACACTCCTCACACTTTTCTCAACGCTTGTCCATAATCCTTTATCTCTTATTCTTTTGAATACTTCCTCCAATCTTCGTTCATGTTGCATAGGAGTTTCTCCTATCATTAATACATCATCCATGTAATAAAATACTCCTTCAAGACCCTCTTTTGTTGAAAAATTGGAGCCGACATGCTAAGTTCAAACGGTAATCTTCAAAAGCATACAACCCCTTCGGAGTAGTGGAAAAGTATATCTACACTTCAAATTGGCTAATATTATTTCCTCAACTCGAGGCAACGGATATTTGACCTCCATCACCCATGGGTTTAGCGTGACCCGGAAATCTGCGCATAGGCGGAGCTTTCCATTGGCTTTCTTCACGGGCACTAACGATGTCACCCACTCACTATATTTCACCGGGCAAACAATGCTCTTCAGCACCCATTGCTCCGATTCCTTATCCAATTTATTTCGCCATTCAAACAGTATTCGTCGCAACGCACAAAATTTTGATAGTGTCCATCCTTTAATTTGATACCCACTTCGTAATTACTGAGACATCTAAAATTTTCATCAAAGATCTCCTTATAATTATTTAGCAATTTTCGCACTCCCTCTTGCACTCTGATTATACCAAACTCTATCTCTTTATTTTGACATTTCCTTTCTTCATGAAGTTTAGTCTCTTTCCTTTCACTTCCACTCCTTGGCTATATGTTCTTCTCCTATTTCCTGGTTCCATATCACTATTTTCTCCAGCCCATCCTTCTGGTAGCTCTATTCCATCATTTGGCATTTCATCCAGTTTCACTACAAACTCTTTATTATCATAAATTTTTTCCTTCTCTTCGATATTAAATTTTCCTTCCTATTAGTCACGACAATCCCTAGAATTCCACCCCCTCCCGATTTCTCCCCTATAATTCCCCCCGATATCTCCTCTAGAATCTCCCCCGATACCTCCCTTAAAATTAGCTCCGATATCTCCCCTATAATTCCCCCCGATCCCGATTTCTCCCCTAGAATTCCCCCCGATATCTCCCTTATAATTCTTCCCGATATCTTCCCTATAATTCCCCCTGATATCTCCCCTATAATTCCTAAACCCTCTACCTTCTTCTCTTCCTCTTTCTTCCTTCAATAAGGTCTCAATTCCCGGAAATTTTTCTCCATGCCAATAATTCATATCACTACTCACCTCACCCCATTTGATGGGTGAAAATACACCACACCACGCGAATACACCCCAAAAATTACAACCTGGACCTATATTCGGGTGATCCAGTCTCATCCCAATACGGCCTCTATTCTTTGGTATATTATCTATAAATCCAATATCTCCACTCTATCCTCCAACATTACCTTTAACTCTACCCTTTCCATCATTGCTATCTCTGATCCATTCAACTACCGGATCTTAATGTCCTCACGTTTAATCATTCCCTCTGACCAAATACTCCGATATTTCTCATATCCAATCACGGAGATGGCCGCTCCGGTATTAAATAACATGGATACTATATTTCCATTTAAATTTATCCACACTCTATGACTAGAATCATGTACCATCTCCTCGTATCATATTTATATATTTTGATTTCTCCTTTTCATCTCTATAATCAACTCTTCCTACCTTTTTAAACCACCGTCTCTCGACCTCTGTGGCATTCTCTTTGCCATCATAGTCACAAATGCTCACACTCCATTGCCACATGTCATTCCTTGCGGAATCGAAAGCAGATACTATTTAGTCTTTTACTCTTCGTAAAATAAAGTATTCTTATATCCTTATTTTTCCCACTCTCAATAATCCTCACATTCGGAGCATTTTAACCCATGTCCCTCTGCGGGAAACCGCCTCTTGTATTAAAAATGTCAACATTGCATTCCTCCCTATTATAACCGTATCATCCACAACCTGCACATAGTAATTTATCACGTTTTCCCGGACAATACGGGGCTATATGTCCATGTTTTCTACATTCGAAACATTTCGTTTCTTGGCAATCTCTTACCATATGACCCCTTTTTCCACAATTTTAACAATTTAGATTTTCTCTTCCTCTGGAATTAAAACCTGGTTTTATTTCCATTTGCCTCCCCTGCGAATTCTCTCTCGACCATCTATAAGGCCCCAATTGATTGTATCCAGACCTTCTATAAAGGTCTTCTCTTTCCGTGTTATTTATTAGTGATCTGCATCGGGCCTAATTTTTCAAGCCCGGACGGCCCGAAATTTTTTTCTAAAAATGTTTACCGGCCAGGTCCGAATTTATTTAAATATAGAAATTAATTTTTATAATTACTCAAAATAAATTTAAAATCTAATATTTTTATTTTACATTAAAAATTCAACATAAAATTGATAAATTTAGATATATTAAAAAAAATTCCAAAGCCCGACCCGAATTTTTAAAAAAATATTAGGGCCGGGTGTGGGCCGGGCCTACTTTTGTGAATCTCTACCGTGAATATTCCAATAAAGCACATATACATAAATATAATGCCTAAATTTATATATCACTACTATTTTCTGTATGACATTTTTAACACATTTTATTCCGTGTTTATTCTGTTTTAAATAAATTATCAACGATAATTAATGTAAAATTCATTTCGAATTTTACCACTTTAAATATTATTTTTAACACTTATAAGTGTTTAATCTCAGCACTTAATATAATATCACTTCGTTTCAAATTCAAGTTTATAATAATTTTTATCCACAAAGCTTTAGTTTAATTCGCTAAAAATTTATCCACAATGTTTTAGCGAATAAATTTATTTACAGAGTTCTAGCGATTATTTCGCTACAAATATATTCACAAAGTTTAAGCGATTATTTCGCTACAAATATATTCACAAAGTTTTAGCGATTATTTTGCTAAAAATATATTCACAAAGCTTTAGCGATTATTCTACAAATATATTCCGCTACAAATATATTCACAAAGTTTTAGCGATTGTTTTGCTACAAATATATTCACAAAGCCTTTACGATTATTTTGCTACATATATATTCACTAAGCTTTAGCGATTATTCTATAAATAAATTCACAAAGTTTGCGATTATTTCTCTATAAATATATTCATAAGGCTATAGTGATTATTTCGCTACAAATATATTTACAAAGTTATAGCGTTTTAACCACTAGGTTCTAGCGTTTAATTCGCTTTAGTTTCATGGCCCCAATTTCCCGGTTTACCCAATTTCTATAAATTTATATATTACAGATAATTTTCCAGTATAATTTCTATAAATTTAAATTTTATTTCTCTATATTTTTTTTTTACTTTTTATTTCAAGCGGAATAAAAAAAATGATAATGATTATTTAAAAAATTGGCTTTTTATATTTGATATAAAAAAAATAATAATATTGAAAAAAAATAAAAAATAATTTATAATAAAAATAAAAATATTATGGGTATGACTAAATACTGCATTGCTAAACCACAATGCTAAAAGGCAATTAATCATAATCAAAATTTGATTATATAATCTTTTTTAAAATAAATTTTCAGAAACATTATTTTAATTAAAAAATTGAGATTAAATATCAAATAATTAATAATGGATTTTTATTTAATATTATTGCGAAATAAATATTTTTACTAGCTTATTACAACTCAAATTTTATTTTTCATATTAAAGATTTAACAAATATATATCCATAAGAGGGCTTTAAATACATAAATATAAAAATATCTTCTTAGGAAACCAGAATAATTATTGTATAGCACTTTTTTTATATTTGGGTGTAAATACATGTGAAAAACCTAAATTTTTTTTAAAAAATATAGGTTTCTATGACATTTAAATAATGAGTAGGTTTAGAATCGAAAAACAATAGAAAATTTGTAAGGCATATATTGCGGGCTTTATTTATCAAAATATCTTCATTTTTGGTTTATACGTGTACATTAAAGTGTTAAGCATTATCCTAAAAATATTTTGGAAATATTATGATTTGATCGAGTGTCGAGCTCAAAACCGACCACTTATTAAATATTCGATCGACCAAATTTGGTAGTTATATTAATTGAAAAATGTTCATTTTTGTTTTATTTATCTATAAATACGTGTAAAACAATATCCCAAAAAATATTTTAAAAATATCGTGATTTGGCCGATGACCGATTTGAAACCGAAATACGGCATTGCAGGCGTTATCATGGAAAATTCTTTATATTTGGTTTATACGTATACATTAACGTGTTAAGCATTATCCTTAAAATATTTTGAAAATATTATAATTTGACCGAATGCCGAACTCAAAACCGACCACTACCAAATATTCGAACAACCAAATTTGGTAATAATACTAATTAAAAAATGTTCATTTTTGTTTTATTTATTTATAAATACGTGTAAAACATTATTTCAAAAAAAATTATAAAATATCGTGATTTGACCGATAATCGATTTGAAACCGAAATACTGCATTTCTAGCGTTATCCATGGAAAATTTTTTATTATTGGTTTATATTTGTACATTTCGGTGTTAAGCATTATTCTAAAAAATATTTTGAAAATATTATGATTTGACCGAATGCCGAGCTCAAAATTGACCACTACTAAATATTCGATCGAATTTGATAGTAGTATTATGATAAGTTCATTTTTGTTTTATTCGACGAAGCGTTAAACCATAACCGATGGCAATATAGTCAGATCGGATGAACTCTTAGCCATTGAAGAACTCTGCCCTGACCCCAAGGAACGTGCCATACCTCCCCCGCAGTAACATCCACTTTAACACTTTATTGCCTTTGGCACTAATACATTATATACCAATCATAAATTGATAATTAGTATACATATTTTTGTTAATAAAACACCAAATTAGGGGGTAATAGGCCGCCAAACCCAAATACTTAATTTTATACAGCGCTGATAAGCCCCTCTATATGATCTATAGATCTATTTGCTAAGCATTGTAAAGTCAATAGACTTCCTTTGTTTTATGGTCAGAAACTTATTAGGGGTACCCTGCTCGGGTGAGCAATAAAGTCCTATGCATATAAATATGCAAGCACAAGGTTATATAATTACTTTTTATCAAATTTTAATTAATAACCTGCTAAAAACTCACCAGGAATACCCCTAAAAATTTTCGCCCATTTTGTAATAAGCCATGATTTATATACAATATAAACTCCGCCATATTTTTGTTTACCATATTATAACCAATTGTATTATATTGATAAATCGTCTTTACTTTAAAATTGTAGATATATAGTTTTATTAAAGACAATTAGAACGGCCTGGCACGGCCAGCTAACCGAATTAAATATGTCTGGAAATAAATCAGACATTTATTTAGGCAGAGGATAGCAATAGCTATTCTTAATGCTAATTATGTTTGTTTTATCAATTCAATCTCTTCCGATGATTAAAGGAAAAGGATTTTGAATAATTGTGCTGGTTTCGCTTTTCTTTATTTTGTATTTTACATTATTATATTATTTATGCTCAATATTGTCTTTTTGTTATTATGATTTTTTTTTCTAATTCGTAATCTATTATATAAAATATATTATATTCTCATACTTAGACATATAATTGTTAAATGTAAAATTACATTATTATGTTAAATCATAAACCATATATATTAATCTTATAATATATTAAGAAAATATTCATTAATTATTTTTAAAAAAATTTGAAGGATAATATTTCATATTATTTTGTAAAATACTCCATTTTCTTGCAGTTTTTGCAAATATCTAGAAAACAATAAATCACGTCTTGTATATTAAATAAATTAACACTGCATGCTTCTGACTCAGTGAATAGGTTATTTACTGTATAACCTTTCCCAGGGCAGGATATATATGTAAAAATATAATAAACTTTATATTTGTAATATTTTGACTTTTTGTGTGAAGAAGGTGTCATTATTGAAGATTATCACAATTACGATATGGAGTTAAGGACTATACTACCTAATTTTAAAAAAAAGTATAAGAAAAAATTATTTACCATAGAGCACATATCAAAACTGTATTTGTATTTAAAAAAATCGAAATTGGTATAATAAAAATTAGTGGCGTCGCTAGACTTTACAATCTCAGGGGGTTCAAATAAGAAAAATTTATGGGGGCTTCGCCCTCCATACCCCCCAGTTAGCGGGCCCGGGTTTTAAATTAGTATATTATACATTTTTAAATTTTGTTAACTCTGAATAATTATTCTGAATTTCATATTTTGTCATTTATTATATTTTGCATTCAAAATAAACTGGCATACAAATAATTAAAACAATACAGGACATTTCTAAAAATAATAATTTTTAATACAAAATCTATTTATTACAGTATAAAATGTTTTCGATTGCTGATACAGAAAAAATTTGCATCAAATATTAATTTATTTATACATATGCCTCAAATGATAATAGTTTTTATGAACCACATAATACAATAATATATTTATTAGCAAATTACATTGACAAAAGGTTATGAAACTAATATAACTCTCTACTGCCATTTTAGACAATGTTTTATAGAATGGACTAGTAAGGAAAAATTTATAGGCCTAAACCAAATCAACAATTCTTGAAAAAGAGAGTATAAACGATGAATCTATATTATGAAACTATTTCCTATTAGATGACATGATGGAAGAGATAAGTAATCGAGAAAATTATTGTGGGATATTAAATTCCTAAAAGATTATCTTCCATTTTTAATGATATATAAACGACTACACAGTTGACCATTATTTTTTATCTAAAATATACAATCATATGCTCTCAGCAGCTGTAATAATAATCTTAAATTACATAGCAACACAAATAATAGATGCTGGTTAATTTGCAGTCATAGCCATGACACGATGTAAACTAATATAAGAATTTATTATGAGGGATAAATTGATAAAATAAAAACTCTAAAAATCTTTGGAAGAAATAATTATGCAGATATATTGAAACCTTGAGTGATTTACACGGCAAGGATGCCATATTTAAAATGAAACATTTTCTAACTATAAAATAAGGACCAGAATATGGTGAAACAATTAAAATTTAATATATTGTCGCACCACCTCTAGTTGGTATATTATATCTTAAAATAATAGTAGTTTGTAATAATATCAAATACTTGTATTAAAAATATAACTCAAAACTATTTTTCGAAAAAGAAAAAAATAGCTTTCCTAAAAACACGTAAAAAAGAGAAGAAAAGATTATAATTTTTTACATCAATTGTAGGATGAATAATAAAATTATTAATTTTAAAAATTATTTATAACTAAATAGATGGCGTTAAATACTTAAATGCAAATTGTTACTATATTTATTATATTTAGTAAAATTTATTATAATATTAACTGTAATATATTATATAATAACTGTCAAATACCTCTATAAAAGTGGCATTTTATTTAATATTTTATAACCAATTGTATATAATAGAGGTTATAAACTATATGTCTAATTACTTACTTTTTATAAAGAAATCTCTTATACTTATTATTTGGACCTTGAAAATATTTTTAGGAATAGGTATGATAATTAAATTTAAAAATAAATATACAGTTGATTAGTAATTTTGATTAGGGTTATATAATAATTTAAACAAGTAGAAAGCCCGTCAAAAATGACTGGGAATGAGATTTTTATTCATTTTTTTACGATGTTCACAATATTAGGAAGCATATAATTATTAAAAAGTTTATCCAGCCCAGCTCAACCCTTAATAATTTGTTAAAGATAATATCATGTCAGGTGCAAGCTAATATAAATTTTGAGGTTCCAAGCCCAGTCGTATCCAATATAATTTTGAAAATTTTTTCCCACCTCGGAGATAGTTAAATTTTTAATTGATTTATCATCACATGAAGGGGAATTATCTGATTTACCAAATAGTTTAAGATGTAAAAAAAACATGTGAATTCCTTATTAAGGGAAACTGGGAAGGCCTGGGTAAACCACTTATTAGAGAATCATGACAAATAAAATAAAAATAACCGACTCTTATACTTTTTGGTAATATGTTCAATTATAATTATATATAAAAAATAAATTGTTGTTTATTATATAGGGTTATTGTAGCTTTTCGGATAAATTTAATGTATCTCTTGCATTTCATAAATTATTTGTCTATATTTTATATTAAGTAAAAAAAATGTTATCTATATAACAAAAATGCCATTAAACACTAATGAAACTTATATGCAAATGATATATATATATATATATATATCTTTTAAGAAAATATTTTTTATTGACATATAAATTTAGGCTAATTTTTTAAAAAAATAATGAGGAATAATTATTATGTTATGTATTTGATAAAGTTAAGAGCAAATCCTTGTTGACATTTTTATTTTTGATGGAAAAAGCGACAAAATAAATCTGGAAGGTTGTCTGGAAAGCAAATAATTAATGTACAATTTCATATCATTTAGGGTTGTAGATGAAAGTAATGACGGATTACCAAAGCAATAACACAATACGTCCTGATAAAGATGAATCATATGCCTATGCCTTGGGATACTGGTAAAAGAAAAAAGCAAAATGATATTTCTGTCAATGTCAGCATTGGTAGCCCCCTCTAAAATAGAATCATGAACGACAATGTTAACTCAACCATAAAAAGGTAGTAAGAATGGTTATAAAGGCCACGACAGAACTACTGCATATTTTTCCATAAATAAAGTTGATGAAAATGCTGTACTGCACATTCAAGTTTGAACATTCCTCTAAATATTCATGAAAGTTTCTCAGAGAATCGGATAAAGAAATATTTATAATAACTACTAGTGAAGTGAATGATAGTACGGAATTGAATGCTTATATTTGTTAAAAAATAGGCAGAGGTAGCATAGGGAATGTGGTAGTAGTGATAGAAATATCATTTGGAGGCATATGGGTGAAAATAAAATAAGCATATAAATATAAAACATAAGATAAAATAAAATAAACTCCAGAGGAGTTAATTTCAAGCGTAGTTTTTTATTATTTTGGCTACCAGTAACTCTAGAACGGGCAAGGTGTTTGTTTATTCGTCATTATTTTCTTTGCTTATCTTTAATAGATTCATCATGTTTTGTAGCAATATAAGGGATTAAGGTTGGGTTAGCCTAGAAAAATAAAAAAATTAGGCAAAATAAATAAACTTTATTATTGAAATAAAACGAACATTAAAATTCTGTAAACCAGTAGATGGGTCAATATTAGATGCATATATCTAGTAGATGGAGGGATATCATCAAAAAAATCTGAGGGGGGGGGGCTTATCAAGCCTATTATGATATTCTAAAGGTATATTTTCAATTTGTGCATTATTAATGGCTGATATATCAATATTTGAACAATTATAAAGAGGAAATAAGATGAGGATAGTTTTATAAAGTAAAAATAAAATAATTCTCAAGTTAAATTTATAAGGTCGGAATAAAATAAAATACCATTCGGAGAGAACAATTAGCAAATTCTTTCAAAAAATAGGATCCTTGTGATGTAATAGATAGTAAATAATGTATTACTTTTTGGTTTTAATATGGCCTCCTACAGTTGCATAGAAAATAAGTTATAGGATCATCTGTTTGTATAAAATAAATAAATAAAATCAACAATAGTAAATAATGTATTACTTTTGGGTTTTAATATGGACTCCTTCAGTTGCATAGAAAATTTAAGTTATAGGATCATCTGTTTGTATAAAATAAATAAATAAAATCAACAATAGTAAATAATGTACTACTTTTTGGTTATAATTTGGACTCCTACAGTTGCATAGAAAATTTAAGTCATAGGATTATCTGTTTGTATAAAATAATTTTTGTGGGAGTCATCACGAGAGCAGTAATTGATTCTCCCACAAATCCATTGCGTCATTACGTTGGGATACCGCAGAGGAGGTTGATGTCGACAGAGCGGGCTCATGATTACTGCTTATAGCCCTCTTGAGAATATCTTCTGTCGGTAGGGTTGATGCGATGCTAGAATGACCACTGGATGTGCCAATTAATTCACCCCTGTTGGCCGACGGAGCCGGACGATTGGGAGAAAATGACGATTGCACTTGCGTTGAGTCACCCAGTCTTCGTCGATGATGTTTGGCGGGCCGACCGGTAGAGTTGTCATGGATCGTGGCTAGAGGTTGGCGAACATCCTTACCCAAACTTGGACATTGGCTACGGATATGACTATCGCTGTGGCAATGGAAACATCTTCGCTTCCTGAGCCCTCCAGACGCCATAGAATTTTCCTGGGATACCGGAGATTTAATAGTCATTCTAGTATTCTTAGGTATTAATGTTACTTGTAAATAACAAAATCCAAAATCGATCAAACGACTATTAGTTTCATGTTTACGATACTTGGGCGGCGGACGAGTATTATCCAAAGGATTGTATGTCGACTAATAAATGGATTATTACACCACAGTTGTACGTAGTGACGATTTAAATAGAAAAAAAATTTTTATTTTAAAAAATGAAAGGGGAAACAAAAATTTTTGGGGAGAAAAAACAACTTAATTTAAAATTTTTAAAAAAAAAAATTTTATGATTATAGATATAGAAAAATTTTCTTTATAGTGTTTTATCGGTATAAAAAAATTATTATAATATATTTTACAAAAAAAAACTTATGGTTTTATGTATACTAGTTGCGGCGCATACATTTTTAAAAAAAAAAAAATTTATGGTATAATATAAACTAGTTGAGGCACATATATTATAACAAAAAACAAAAACTTATTTCCCACATGTGGTTCAACTATCTCTATATTATTATCACCAATATCCCTTGGGGTGAGCGTCTAGTGAAACCAATAACACAACAGTATTTGTAAAACAAATCTAACTCACTCAAGCGAATCCCCCAAGTTAGTATTATTCATTCCTAATTTTAATTACAAAATTAAAGGCAACTTCCAATAAAATAAGTTAGGGAAAAAATGCAACAACAATTTTTTACTAAATGTGTTTAAGATTTTCTTTTCAATATACATTATGCAGTACCATGATAAAAAAAAACTTTTCGCTTACACTGATAACAAAAGCTATTTTAATACCCCCCTAAAAAAAACTTTCTATTCATTCAATAAAAGATTAAAACAAAACTTGTCCATTCATTCAAGAAAAGATAAAAACAAAACTTTTCTATTCTTTCACAAAAAGATAACAACATCTGTTCATTAAAAAAAACTTTTCCATTCATTTAAGAAAAGATAAAAACATCTATTCATTAAATTAAAAAAAACTTTTCCATTCATTTAAGAAAAGATAAAAGCATCTATTCATTACATTTAAAAAAAAAC
This sequence comes from Gordionus sp. m RMFG-2023, assembly GCF_954871325.1. Classification (NCBI taxonomy): domain Eukaryota; kingdom Metazoa; phylum Nematomorpha; class Gordioida; order Chordodea; family Parachordodidae; genus Gordionus; species Gordionus sp. m RMFG-2023. Next base: position 28,752,287 of record NC_088776.1, read on the forward strand.
TTTTCTATTCATTTAACAAAAATGACTTATTGTCCCTATCATCTGGCATACACAGAACACTCCTTAACGAACCAAAAAGAAAAAACCTTTCCAATATCATTAAAATGGTGAAAAACTTTTTAATGAACCCGTCTGAATTGAACTATAAATTGAATCGACAATGACCATAAACTCGTATATATTGACATATTACAATATGATTCAATATACGTAACCCGGACCGATATGAACCGTAAAAAAATCGAGTATGTCTTCTCATATTATTTACCCCTCTTATTTATCCCAATTTTACATGATCGTGATGACGGATCACAGTAACCCCGGTTATTAACAAAATTTCACTTAATTTCGAACCCCGATTTAATATGACCCGACCTCTTTCCCATTTTGTTTTTCGATTGTCAAAAATATGGCCCAAACTTTCTGGCCCACTGAAAACTTTACCCCTAATTTTACTTCCATTGAGGTAATAATCTTCCTTTTTGGTTTTAAGAAATCTAACGGACCCCGTGTTCGCCTACCTAAAAATAACTCTACAGGCGTAACCCCCTCTCGATTGCGAGAATTGAGGTAATATAATTGAGACATGTAAGTCTCATCTTTATGGGTTCCAGCCTTTTTGAGCCAATTTTTAACAATGGCTACCATCCTCTCTGCTTGTCCATTCTAGCTGGGATGATAGGTGGAGCTAGAATGTGTTTTGTCTGTGACTCAACACAAAACTATTTAAAATCCTCACTGACAAAGGCGGGACCCCCATCAGACACTATCGTGTCGGGAAAACCGAACCGAGCATATAATTCTCTTAATTTTTTAACAACAATTTTTGTGGTATATCCATGTACTTCTGCATATTCTATCCATTTAGAATACGAATCTACCACTAAAAAATATGTCTTTTTATCAAGATCAAAGAAATCAATGTGGATACGTTCCCAAGGTTTCTTTGATTTAGGCCAAAATTGCCCTACCTCTTTACGGGGCATTGGGGCACAGGCATTACAAGGAACGCATTTCCTGGTAATCCGTTCTATATCATTGCCCATACCAGGCCACCATACATATTCTCGAGCCCAAGATTTCATCTTGTCTCGACCTTGATGGCCGGCGTGCAATAATTTCATAATTTTACTCCGTAATTTATAAGGAATTACGCCCTGTTTCCCCTCATAATACAATCATCGACAATTGATAATTCTTTCTGTATTTTTTTATAGGAATCATATTTGTTTTTTCAAGGTTTTTCTCCTGTTAAACTTAATTTTACTTGACCTAAATCTTTGTCATTCACAGTATTGGTTTTCAAATCCTCCCAATTGGTAGGACCCCCTTTTAAAATATAAGACAGAGAACGCACTAAGGCCTTCTCTCTATCAATGCTTATACTATTATTTATTTCCGGGTCTGCACAGCCAGAACCTAACCTGGACAAAATATCCGGCAAATGATTCTCTTTGCCTCGACGATATCTAACCTCCACGTTAAAACTGCCCACTAATAATAACCAACGTTGTAATAGGGGAGATAACATTAACTCACTATTATCCTTTCGGAATAGGTGGATTAACAGTTTGTGGTCGGTAAAAATTCCAAATTTTTTACCAATCAAATATTCACGGCATTTCGTCAAACCGAAAATCACGGCCAAGGCCTCCTGTTTAATCACCGAATATCTCGTTTCGACATCCCAAAAAACTCGTGAAAAAAAAGATGGGTCTTTCCACACCATCAATTACATGTAATAAGGCTCCTCCAACACGTTTGTTAGAAGCATCAACAGCTAAAATGATTTCTAAATCATTGTTGAAACATATTAAAATTGGCTCTTCCCCAATCTTTCCTTTTAAAATTTCAAATGCTTCCTGTTGCTCCACTTTCCAATCGAAATGAACACCTTTTTTTAATAACTCATATAACGGGGCAGCTACCTTCGCAAAATCCTCTATAAAACGATGGTAGTAATTTACCATACCCAAAAAGAACTGTACCTCAGTCTTACTATTGGGCTGCTTCAAATTTAATATATTCTTCAAATTTTTTTGTAATGGTTTCACCTCAATCCCATTTATTTGATGACCTAAATATTCTACCTCCGTTAGGCCCAAAATGCTTTTCTCTTTGCTGGCTCTCAAGCCTTTACCATGAATTCTTTTAAAAACTTCTTCCAAACGTTGGTTATACTGTTCAGGCGTCATCCCTAATTAGCACATCATCCATGTAATAAAATACCCCCTCTAGTCCTTGGAAAACGGACGCCATGGTACGCTGAAAAATAGGTGCTGACACACTCAACCCAAATGGTAATCTACAAAAAGCGAACAACCCTTTAGGAGTCGTGATCGTCAATAATTTACGAATCTCCTCCCTCAAAGGTAATTGTAAATAGGCTGACGAAAAATCAACCTTTGAAAAATATTTTGCTCCCTTCAACTGAGCCAAAATTTCCTCAATTCGAGGCAACGGATATTTAACCTCTGCTACCCATCTATTTACGGTTACTCTGAAATCAGCACAGAGCCTCAATTTACCATTTGATTTCTTAACCGGTACCAACGGGGTTGCCCATACACTATATTCCACTGGAACAATAATGCCATCTTTAACCCACTGATTCAATTCTTCATCAATTTCCTTTTTCCATTCAAAAGGAACTCGTCGGCACGCTAGAAAAATAGGTGAAAATCTCTCCCTTAATTTTATATCTACTTGATAATCATTAAGACAACCTAATTTGTCTTCGAAAATTATTTCATATTTCTTCATTAAACGAGATATATTTTCACGCATTTTATGTAATTCATGAATACCAATAGCAACCATTGGGGTTTCATCAATGCTAATATTGTTTTCAACCATTAATTCTGTGGAATTTACATACCTATCAGAATTACGGGTTGAATTATCTTGTTTTACGGTTAAACCCGTCCCTCCTATTTCATGAATATTTTTTCGAGCATTATTAGCAATATTTTTGTTTTTAGTCTCATTTAGGGCCGAACCATTATGTATGGCAAAAATATTTCAATAATTATTGAAAGGACCTAACTGAACAATCCAATCCCACCCCATGATGGTTTCCACATCTTTCTTTACTACCCATAAATCTAGAAAAAATGTGGTATCATGGAGAATTACTCCCAACTTAGTTTTTCCTAAAATTATTATCTCAGACCCATCAAATTGTCTGACACACATAGATTCTTTTTCAAGTTTACCCCCAGGCCAATACTTATAATAATTTCTTCTAGACATTATGGAAATGCTAGCCCCTGTATCGAACAACATGTCAATATCCCTCGAGTCAACTATTACAGTAACTCTTGGACAAGGACAAGGTTCGACTAATCTCTCAGTCATTAAAATCTCATATGTTTTAATTGACTAATCAATATTAATCTCATTTGAAACATCAGTTTCATGAGAATTCCCATTTGAACATAAATTCAACTCGGAATTTAGTGGTTCATTAACAATATTCATTTTTTTTTGCCATATAACTGGGATATTTTTCCCATCTGAAAGTATTGATATTCCTTTCATCTGAATATTTAACAATACCCCTAGGATATTTCTCCCATTTAAAATCATTAGAATCTTTATTATTTTTATTTTTATCATCAGGATAAAAAAATTTCGGTTAAAACCACTGCTTTTACGAGAATAATATCTCATTTCAGCATGGTTATTTACTTTATTATTATTTCTCCCTCCCGATCTGTTATTTACTATATGATTACACTCGCAATCATATAGTCAATTTTTGATACAGTTTATGGCTACATGTCCTGGTTTGTTACATTTAAAACACAAACGAGATTTGCTATAATTCGATTGCAACGAATCAACTTTATTTACATTTAGGCCTGAAATCTTCCTTACGTTGGAATTTTCTCCACTAGACCTTGGCAATGGAAAACCCATTCTAAAATTCTGTTCCTTTACAATACAGGTTTTAGAATAATGACCCTTGTATCCGCACCGATTACAAATTATGTCAACAACCATCTTTGGAAAACTCTTTCCATTCGAAATAATTCTATCACCGAGTTGTTTCTTGTCCCCTTGATTACTCATATTAATCAATTCAGATACTACACTATAAATATCTTTAATAGATTCTTTTATATCTTTTAATTCCTGGAGGCTAACTACTGACCTCTCCACAAATTCCGAACGATCATCGTTATTATCTTTCATCGTTTCAACCTTTTCAGGTCTGCCGTTCTTGATTTCATTTAAAATTCCATTTAAACTACTTTCCAAGTCCGAAATCTTTATCCAGCAATCTGCCGACACCGGAGTGTCTATTTTCCAATATACCATATATTCTGGTCGCAACCAGAGTACATTTTCCAAATAAAAATTTCAAAATGATATAAATGAAATATATAATTACTATTAATCCTAATATAATTAAATGACGTCATATATCCAATTCATTAATGTTCTTATACAAGATTTTATAACCCATATCCTTAAGGATGGCAACTTTATTAATAAAAGTAGGCTCAGAATACTTATTGAAAATAAAAGAAATCAAATCATACAAAAAAATCCCTAATTTTAAAAATATGACTGACATTTTAACTATATACAAAAAATAGATAAACAAATATATATATTAAATGATTGACATTTAACTACAAAAATGCATAATTTATGACAGTGAGGACATCGGAAAATTATAATCTAGATAATAATAGTCAATTAAGCATCAACTGTTATTGCTTAATTAATATTTATTGAGTGATATTGATATTCTATTTTTAACACAAAATTTGATTGCAAGCTGACAGTGAAAATATAATTTATATGTATTAATCTAATCTAATATTTAAAATAGTATTCATTTGATAAATTTAGACACTCTTATTAATTTTTAAATAATAAAATTGAATCCATAGAAATATAAAAGAAATCACTCAGGGTGAAATAAAAAAATTTATTTTAAGTTCAAGGGGTTAAGATTCCATTTAAAAAAAATTTTTGCTTCAGGGAGCTATTCAAATTTTGTAGGGGGCTTGAGCATTTGCGCCCCCCCCTTTAGTAACGCCATTGATAAAAATCACTTACCATATAGCACATCAATAAAAACTATTTAATTTACAATTTACTAAGTTCAGAAAAATATATAAGTGAATATCAATTATATAAAATATTTTAATTAAAACCAATTACCTTTGTCCTTAAAGTTTACAAATACTAACTTTACAGACCCAAATGATATACCCATACTCAACGTGGGTTTATGGAGGGATCTTAAGGTGATATAAATTTATATAGAATTATTTAGTTTTTTAGTTAATATATATAATATTTACTTATAGGCGTAGTCAAGAGGGAGGGCAATGTGAAATCCCCCCCCCCTTCATAAATTTATCACTTTTTATGAATATCATTTTAAGCTAATAAAAAAAACCCCCTTAGTCCTCTCCCCACTACCTGACCCCCAAAAATGTATGCATATATCTTAAACAATAATTTGAAAGAAAGAATGTAAATGTTGATATTTTATTAAACTAAAACTATTCATCATAAATATACATTTTTGGAAAAAAGCATTTATATATAAAAAAAGTGAACCAAAAATATTTTCAAAGAAATGGAATATAAGCAAAAGATAAGTCTTAAGACAAACGTGAAATTTATTATAATTATATTAATAGATCCATAAAATTACTAAATAATATAATATATTAAAGATAATTTTTTATAAAGTGAGTAATTTTAATTTATTTATCCTAATAAAAGTAATATAATTATAAAACTATTGATAAAATTAAATAAAAAAATTAAAGCAAAATACAAACAGTGGATTATTATATGTCGTAGATTAACAGTTTATCTAATTTTTTTAATTATTATATGACAATCAAATAATTTTTACCAATATAGCGAATTATATATTTTACAGAAAACTATAAAATATTGATAAGGACAACAGAAAATATATTTTAAAGACTTTGTGGGATGAATAATATAAAGATTAATTATTCATATATTTTATTTAAAATAAATAGATGGCGTTAAATAATTGAATGCAAATTGTTGCTATATTTATTATCAAGAGCATTAATTAGTAAATTATTAAAATATTAACTGTAATATATTCTCTAACTGTCAAATATGTCTGTAAAAATGGAATTTTACCTAGTATTTTGTAACCAATTCTATATAATAGAGAAATATCAACTATATGTCTACTTACTTTTTATAAATAAATTTCTTATACTTGCTTTGAATAAATTATTACTATGCTTTTATATTAATGTATATACAAGTAATTTATTATATTTTATACAAACTAATAAAAATATATTTCATATTTGTTCCAGGCCTTTTTTTTTATTAAAATTAACCTCCTTGTAAAAATATTTTATGACTATATATAAACTAAGGTAATCCGGCCGAAGGCCTCAAAAGCGGGTCGAAGGCCCACCCCAAACATAGGAAAATCGTGGCTATGCTTATGTGTTTATTCAAATAAATTGCTTAATTTTCTAGTATTTGATTTAATAGTACTAACTTAGTAGCATCCAATATAGCATACACCTTTTTCAAATTTTTAAATAATATACCCTATTTATAATGTAAGATTAAAAAATTGTGAAAATTTTCACAAAAAAAAATTATAGTCCTAACTTAATAGCAATTAATATAGCACATCCCTTTTCCATTTTTAATATAAAATTAAAGTATTGCTAAAATTTTTAATATAAAATTAAAGTATTGCTAAAATTTTTAAAATAAAAAAAAAAATTTAATTATTATAACTTTTGAGTAATGAAACTTTGAATTATTATAACATAAAAAATTTTCACCCATATCCACAAGATCGCATATTTGTTATTTTTAAATAAAAAAAATATTAAAATAAAAAAAAATATATAAAAAAAAATAATATTAAAAATTTCCCAGAGTTTCAGTGAGTTACTTATTATAGATAATAATTATGTAAAATATTTTAATTAAAATAAATTACCTCTGCCTGCATTTAAGGTTGACAAATACTTGCTAATATTGAATGAATAACTTTAATTTACAATTTACTAAGTTTAGTAAAATATTTGAAATTTTTCGAAATATTATCGCGAAATGATATAAATAATGACAAAACAAAGTCAAATAGATGGTCCCAATACCGATAAAGGTAGAATCTGAGAATCTAATAACATATAAAGGAAAATTTTTAATTTAGATAGATAAAATATTATTGTAGTGATCCCATATTTATAAAAAAATAATATAAAAGATGCGCCGACCAATGAAAATTGAGAAATAATTCTCTCGCCTTAGTATAATTATACGGCTGAGCACACGATATAGCGAAGACCGAAACAGCGAAAATCAGGGAACATTTTTATGTTCCCAAAAATGTTCCCAGTATGGCGTAATTTTTGATATGAGAAAAGTATATAATTGGTTTTACAATGAAAATCCCAACTGAAAATTAAAAACAATTATTAGGCGTAGTGAATTAGATATTAAAGTATAATAACTTTTTATAAACTTTTATTTGTAAATAAAATTTTAATTAGAAAACTCAAAAAGGAAATAATTTCATAATCTATAAAGGTTATGAATATATATTCCATAAAAATGCAACTGATTTTACTTGTAGAAAAGGTGTGAAGGCCGAGAAAAATTGATGGCCGATTAAAAATTTATCATAAATATGAAACATGATATAACTTGCAAATTAAAGCAAGGTACATAAATTTAATGTGATACTGTAAATAAATTTAATAATTTAGGGGTAAATTCAATTCATTCCTCTCATAAGAGATAATATCATTTCCTCTTGAAAGTATAAATTTTTTACCAATTTAATTTAGTAATTTTAAGGATTTTTGGCCCAAATTTAATTCAGCACCTAAAATGTAGTAGAAGAAGATGCGGAGGTCATGCTTACTTCTGCTGAAGGTATAGATTTATTTTACTTTATTTATTATATTAAATTTAATTTTTTAGGTGCAAATTCAATTCAGCTTGCAAATGATAATAAGTCAGCAGGAGAAGCAGCTACTGAAAGATTTTTATCCTTTAAATCAACATAATTAATAAATCTATTTTAGATTATGGTGATTTTCCAATAAATATAGAAATTCTCTAATTGATCTACATCAATATAGTTTTTATATATATTTAAAATGCAATATAGATATGAATCATGTCTATTCGATGTTAATATCTTATTATATGAGTGCATTTTGTATTATGATTGTGTTATTATAATATTATATATTCAGTGCAAATATAAACGATCTATCTGTCTATGCAATGTATAGATACTTAAAATAAATCATTTATTAATATATAAAGAAGACTTTAACACTAAAAATAAAAAAATCTAAAGCCAATTAAATTTATAGGGACACTTATCAAAAAAGTGAATGTAAAGGTTATTATTTAAAATATAAATAATTAAAAATGCCCTTCATTTACTATAAATGAATTTATATAAGAAAGAAAGATATATTGTTTGGCAATCTTTTAAATTAAATTTACAAAAAATTATAAATACCATGTTTAGGATTTAAAAATGTTTCATATTATATTAGGCACATTAGACAATAAAATTGTGAAAAAATTAATAACGTATTTATTGATCTATAAGTAATTTTGTATCAATCATTTTTATAATAAATTTTAAAAATTAATATTAAACATTATATTTAATTAAAAATACACAAAATAAAAAAAAAATATTAGTATTTTATTGATAATATTTAAAGAAGATAGAGTTTATCTAATGGCCATATATATTAATGTAATATACATAAAATTAGTATTTATAAATTGACAATATATAAATACCATGTTAATAACCTTATTTATGACATTTTAGTAGAGTAATGCATTATGGGAACATTTATTTATTTTTCGCTATTCTGCTGTTTCAATTCTAATTGCACATTTTTTTGTGTTTTACGTTATGAAACTAATATACATAATATTAATATTAAAGCTTAGAATATTTGATGTACATATGTATAAATTTCAGGAAGAATTATTTATAAAACGAATTAATGCGTCAAAAAATCATAATTTCTTTAATGCCATTTTCAAATTTGATATTGTGGAAAATATAATCTCACGTTTACAAGACAATAATGGTAAATTTCAATGTTATATACAATATAAACCAATACATTATTTTAATATTCAATTTTTTTAAATGCAAATGAAATATTTTTCTATTTTAAATTAACATTAGTAAAGTTGTAAAATTTATTTTGAGTTAGTATTCATTTCTAGATTTAAAATTACTTTTAATTTTAACAATTAATCATGGTATGGATCTTTTATGACTCATAATATGGAAATTTATTTAAAATTGGGAAAAAAATAGAAAATGATGTTTTATCTAATAATTAGAATTTATTTTAATAAGGACAAACATATGTTGATTTTTACTTCATTTATCTTAAAAAATATTTTAAATATATATTTTTTATTAAATTTTGGGTTGGATAGGGGTCTAAATTTTTCAAATATATTGGATGCATAGACATACAAATTCATTAACAAAAAAAATTGAATTTGCACATCTCATTAAAAATATATGGTTTAAGAAATGTATTTTTTTCTAGATCATATGGTTATTCACAAATATATAATTAAATATATGATGCATTTTAGATATTATATAATATATTAGTCCAATCTGGCCTGTAATAATTTTCCAACTCATATAAAAATTTTAGCTAAAATAAATAAATTTATTTTTTTTCAGTTTTAAATGTTTAAAAAATTATATGCTGGTCTAGCCTATAATAAAACCTTGCACAAGTTGATGGGTTTGGCCTAGCTTATAGATTTTTAGCTTGTCTGATTGTCCAAACTATGGATATTTATTAATAATATATAAATTGAGGATTTTTTTTTGTTTACTCTTCCAAAGTAGGGTGAATACATTCTTGTTGAAAAATATTAAAAAAATTAAATAAAAGAGATTTTGCTTCATTAAAATTATGAAAGAATTTGAGTTTACTACAACACTTAGTATTGATATTGGGCCTTACAATAGACTTGGAAATCATATCAAATATTATCTTGATTTTTTTCATTTCCTTTTACTTTCACATTATACAACATGATGGTCTAATAAATGTCCCATTAAGTTAGATGTATTTATATTTTTAGAAAAAAATTTACATATTTTAAAAATAATAAATTTAGGAAATGAATAATTTTAATTTACAACCTCATCATTTGCTATTTGCAAACACAAATTACATGTAACTATCTACAATACTAATTGTCTAATAAATTACCAAGGTATCAAAGATATAATATAAATTTTAAAAAAATTTAATTTTCTTTATTAATACATTATATTTATCAAATTTTTTAAAAAAATATTAATTATATGATTTTTTAAATGTTCCTAAAACAAACATTGGGAGGTAGGGGTGTTACCGATATCACTTTATGGAGGCCAATCTGATATTCCCGATATTAAATTGATATTGGCTGATTACTCTGATATCATATTTAATCTTCTATTATGTAAAAATACCAATGGTTTTAATTTTTAATATACTTTTTATTATTAAAACATCTATAATTTAACTATATCATAACTTATGTCATTTAAATATATTATAATGATCAGTTATACTTTATATTTAATTCAAATGCAATTCTAAAAGTATATAAAATATATTATTGATATACATATTTATATAATGATAAATTACATAAATCTATTTACATAATAAGTAATAAACATATATATTATGAAATTTGAAATAAATATTTAAAATTAATATATTGAAAATTTCTTTTTAGAAATCCTAAATTTACAATTTATTTATTATTTATTTCCAGAAAAAAATTATGCTAATTTTCCTAAAGTTGCTTAAATTTTATTTATTTATGAGATCTTCCTATAATTATAATATTGTCACCAATAAAAAATTTAAAATGCTGAGTTTCATCTACCAAACCTTACCCCTATGGTGCCTTTAAAAACTTGGTAGGCATTATCAACATAAAAAAATAATTTTCCTAAAGTTGCTAAATATTTTTTTATTTATGGGATCTTCCTCTAATTATTGTATTAACACCAAAAAAAATTAAAATGCAAAGTTTCATTACCAAAAATTTTGTTGAAAAACTTTTTTAAAATATCTTATATAAAAATTAATGTATTAATTTTTTTAAAAAATAAAAATAATAAACTCCCCCCCCCCCTTTCCACAAGTGTTATTATTATTTATTTCCAGAAAAAAGTTATGCTAATTTTTCTAATGTTGCCTAAATTTTATTTATTTATGAGATCTTGATTAGTATTATCTAGAGATGTACATTTCATTTTCTCCGATCTGTTGATGTATTTTCTGCACTTTATCTGGTATATCTTCTGCCCATTTCTTCCTCATTTTATCTCCCATTAAACTGCCACATCTCGCATCCGGGTTATTCCATGTCAAATGAGCAAAAAAATCAAGATTTTCGGCCGACCCCTTTCAATTTCGATAAAAAGTTGTAGACTGGTTATATATGTTCCCATTAGATTATAAACAAAATTTTAGCGCATTAGCAACTATATTAGCGGAGATAATCGGGGTTAAAGGTCCAAAAAACGTCTTTTTTTGCTTTTTACTTATGTCAAATAATTAGTTTTTAATTTAAAACTAAATATGATCAAATATTGAATCTAATATCAATAGCTAAGTTAATAATTTATGATTATGACGAAAACATCAAAATTAATTTTTTATAAAATATGGGTCATCTTATGGTCAGTTGAAAACTTGAAATTAATATTTCGAAATGTATATGATCTCCGATTTTTATTTTTTTTAAGAAATATTATCCGTTTACTATTTTTCTAATAATTTCTTCAACAATTAGCATGGCTGGATATTTATTTAAAAAAATATTGCGATTTTTATACTTTTAAAAAAATAGATGGCGCTATTTATAATAGTTTTAATATGTTAAAATTCATTTTTTTATTGATTAAAAATATTTTAATGTATAATATATCATAAAATTGGATTATATAACTTTGTAAACCTTATTCCCCTGAGATATTCGCAGGATAAAAAAATTTAATAATTTTTTTAATATTTCAATGTAAATTAAAAATAATTAAAAAATCCGACTAGCATACGAGCAAAAAGGCAGGATTAAAGGAGTGCAGGAAAATTATTAAGCTAAAAATCGAAAATCACATTAATTATCAGGCATACCCCCCCCCCCCCCTGACTAAGTCATACCCATCAAGATCAAGAATGTTATGAAATTGTCATTATCTTAAATTATTAAAATAACCAGAGATAAAGAAAATTTCGAAGATTTTGAAAAATTTTTTAAGTAATAAAAATAAACAAAATTATAGTTCTGATGAAATAAGCCGACTCATGCCTGGAATAAAAGATTGTGTATCTGTTAAAGGCGAGAAAGAATCAGTCCAAAGATTTATATTAAATAAGCTTAAATAAATATTCAAGATGTTTAAGGAAGAATACCCAAATATATCAATTGGATTCTCTAAATTTGCCGAACTTAGACCAAAAAACTGTATTTTAGTTGGAGCTAGTGGCACACACACTGTTTGTGTCTGCGCCATTCATCAGAATGTGAAATTGATGACAAATGTAGAAAAATTTAATAGATGGGGAATTTTTAACAATTCTAGATTATTCTGAGAATTATTCCTTCATTTTACAAGATGAAGTTCAGGGATTTCATTGGAACAACGTGCAGGCCACTATACATCCATTTGTAGCATATTATAAATCTGGAGAAGAATTAAAAAATATAAATTTTGTTATTTTATCCAAATTTAATTCTAAACCAGAAAAAATAATATATTTTTCAGATGAAGCCGCGTCTCAATACAAGAATCGCAAAATTTTTCTGAACATATGTCTTCATAAATACGATTTTAATATTCCTGCCGAATGGCATTTCTTTGCCACTGCTCACCGCAAAAATGCATGTGACGGTATTGGAGGAACTGTCAAAAGATTAGTTGCCAGAGCTAGTCTTCAAAGGCCAAATAAAAATCAAATCCTAACCCCATTAGAATTATATAATTATGCTAAAGAAAATATTAATGGAATTCAATTTGAATATGTATCCAATCAAAAATATATCGAAGAGGAATTAGCCCTTCGTAAAAGATTTAATGCACTGCTTATACATCGGACCCAAAAAATTCACGGGGTTATTCCCATTGATCAAAATAGACTAAAAACCAAAATATATTCTAATTCCAAAAAATATAATATAAAACAAGTTTCGTATTTAAATGAGAAAATTAATTTTTAAAATATTAATGGATATATAACTTGGGATATATAATCGATAAAAATGATATAAATAAAGAAGTAAAAATCCAATTTTTACACCCTTGTGGACCTTCAGCCTCATTTAAATTTCCTCTGAAAGATGATATTTTAGTGTTGCCTAAATCTCATATACTCTCGCTGGTCAATCCTTCTACTCCTACCAGTCAAACATATATATTATCTCGCGAAGAAATCTCACAAGCTAGCCAGGCTTTGTATTCCTTTAGATGAAGTAAGATTTAATTAATTTATAAACTATCTAAATTAGGCTAAATTTGTTAAGATTTTAAAAATTTATGATCTGAATTACAAATAAAAATATATAATGGACATTGTAATCGATTTAGTATGATATATATACATTAAAATATTTTTAATCAATAAAAAAAATGAATTTTAACATATTAAAACTATTATATATAGCGCCATCTATTTTTTTAAAGTATAAAAATCGCAATATTTTTTAAAATAAATATCCAGCCATGCTAATTGTTGAAGAAATTATTAAAAAAATAATAAACGGATAATATTTCTTAAAAAAATTAAAAATCGGAGATCATATACATTTCGAAATATTAATTTCAAGTTTTCAACTGACCATAAGATGACCCATATTTTATCAAAAATTAATTTTGATGTTTTCGCCATAATCATCAATTATTAACTTAGCTATTGATATTATATTCAATATTTGATCATATTTAGTTTAAAATTAAAAACTAGTTATTTAACATCAGTAAAAAGCAAAAAAAGACGTTTTTTAGACCTTTAACCCCGAATATCTCCGCTAATATAGTTGCTAATGCGCTAAAATTTTGTTTATAATCTAATGGGAACATATATAACCAGCCTACGATTTTTCATCGAAATCGAAAGGGGTCGGCCGAAAAGTGATTGATTTGACATGGAATGACCCATCCCAGTCTTTTGGTAGGTAAGGGATTTTGTCCCAGGAATCTATAGTACGCTTATCTTCTATCCATGGATTGTCAATTATCCATACTCGATTCCATACATGTAGCTCCATTCTTGTTTTTGAATTTATTGGAACCACTGAATTTATAGCGAAAGCACTAAGTCGAATATCTCTCCTATGGAAATAGTATAGTAACCACATTTGGCTATATGCTTTGGCCAAACATGTGCTTTCACGTATGTTTGCTAAACCTCCTTTCTGAACCCTGGCTCTTCCTATAATTTCGTTTTGATGTCTATCCGGTACTATTAAATTTCTGCCATATATGTCATCTAAAGAGTGGAAGTGATGTGAGCAAAACTCTACTTGCTCCCAGTTATAGACTTTGCTAGGTACAAATTGTTCAATATCTTTACGTAATTTCCCTGTTTCTGCTAGGTAGGTAAGAGCTCTAGCAAAGGTATCATCCTGCCTTCCAACCACGACATCATCCCCAGCTATCATCATTTGGTCTAGTGAATTTTTTCCCTGCGTATCTAACCAATTTACAACTAGATTTTCAGCAGCATTTGGATTCTTCCCATTCTCATACAATAACCTTACCTCGTTTAAGATTCCTTCACTTTTAAGGCACCTTCCTAGTTGTATCTTGGTATTAGTGATTGTATTTAAAGCATAAGTAACCACCTGTCCAGATCCACGTTGATCCATTCTGGCTATTATATCTAAACATGTCCTTGATTGAGTCTGTGCAGTCTTCCTTGGAAATAATGCCACTATTGTCCGATAGCACATTTTGTACACACTAAGGCATAATTTTCAATGGTATCCTGTTGTCACCAAACTTATAAAGTATTGTTCATTGTCTAGATCATCAGCCGATACACACGTGTCCCAACTTGCAATATCGTCAGCTATGAAGCATTTACTTAATTTTGAGATTCCTTGGAGAATATAGCCTAAGTAATTGGCACCCAAACCTCCTACACCGCATGGGAGGTTCTCATGCTTCACCCAATGATCTTCATTTAAGAACTCTAAAGCCTCATACTCTAAAAATCTGCCACCTAACCAAAGATACCAAATTGTTCTACTTGGCTCCATCTCTCCTATGAATGAAACCTTCTTCTCTTTCTTTCCAAGAGTATTGTATACACAATATTTACAATCTCCCTTTAAGTGTCTCTCTCTCTCTCTTCATCTACTATACTCCAGAACTTATTATCATCCAATGCTGCATTAACAGTGTCCCAATCTATTTCTTTAGACCAACCACCGAGAGCTGCGTCATTTCTTACAATTTTCCTAAAATTCTTCTTGTCTAACAATCTACCATGTAACCCTTTTTTAGTGTATAAATCAGCCAAAAATTCCATAATCTTTTTGTTTATCATTTTTATATATGGTTTATATCTCCGTACACGTTTATCTAATTTTTATTTCATAAGTTTTTGTTGCCCTTCAGTTGATATATCAGTCATATTGTATCTATACACATCATATACTTTTTCCCAAGGCCACATCATTTTCTGCAAGACTAAATTGATAGTATGACCTCCGCTTGTCCGAGCTTGTGTTGCAAAAGAGCCTAAATATTTAAATGTTCTATAGGGATGTTCTTTATCGAAAAAGAAGGTTGTTTTATGTTCTTTTTTAATTAGTTCCAATCTAGTCCTATATAAGGTATCATTTTCTAGATTCTCATCATATACCATGCCTTTTTCACCTTCCATCAAAGTAGGGGTGTTTATTTGGACTGGTATCATGGACCAGGGAAATTACGTAAAGATATTGAACAATTTGTACCTAGCAAAGTGGTCTATAACTGGGAGCAAGTAGAGTTTTGCTCACATCACTTCCACTCTTTAGATGACATATATGGCAGAAATTTAATAGTACCGGATAGACATCAAAACGAAATTATAGGAAGAGCCAGGGTTCAGAAAGGAGGTTTAGCAAACATACGTGAAAGCGCATGTTTGGCCAAAGCATATAGCCAAATGTGGTTACTATACTATTTCCATAGGAGAGATATTCGACTTGGTGCTTTCGCTATAAATTCAGTGGTTCCAATATATTGGCTGCCTACGGGAATAAATCGTGGTCAATACATCAAAAACAAGAATGGATGACTTTAGAAGATATGATACATGTATGGAATCGAGTATGGATAATTGACAATCCATGGATAGAAGATAAGCGTACTATAGATTCCTGGGACAAAATCCCTTACCTACCAAAAGACTGGGATGCGAGATGTGGCAGTTTAATGGGAGATAAAATGAGGAAGAAATGGGCAGAAGATATACCAGATAAAGTGCAGAAAGTACGTCAACAGATCGGAGAAAATGAAACGTACAAAGATGCTCTCATCAATATGCGTAGGTATATGGTGAGTAAACCGGCTGTGTGGTGAGATGAATGTCTAATTTATTTAAATACATTACTAATTACACTATATATTTTTATGGATTAATAAATCATTTCAATTTATATTATAAAAATCTTCGGCACAAAAACACAAAAATAAAATAAAAGGCTACGGCCAACAAAATTTAAAAAATATTATAATAAATACAATATTTTAACATTAATTAATAATAAATGATGTACCATAAGATCAGGCCGTATTACACCCATTTTAAAATATCGGGTAATGGCCAATATAAAATTTCCCGATCCGATCCGATATAAAATGGCGTCTTTAACAAAAATAAAACGGTTTGACTAAACTGCGAATGCTTGGTAAAATTTTTTAAATATATTCTCTATTAATTGGAGGGAGATTCATTTTCTTATGATTAGTGTTGTTAATCGACTAAGTCTAGTCGACTTAGCCGAAAATTGGAGTCAAGTCGACCCAAACTCGAGTTGTGAACTCAAGTCCATCAACTTGAGTCGACTAGAGGACGAATAGTTTTATAAACTTAGTCGACTAGAGGACGAATAGTTTTATGAACTTAGTCGACTAGAGGACGAATAGTTTTATGAACTTAGTCTACTAGAGGACGAATAGTTCTATGACGAATAGTTCTATGAACTTGAGTCATCGACTAGAGGACGATAATTTCTATGAACTTGAGTCATCGACTAGAGGACGATAATTTCTATGAACTTGAGTCATCGACTAGAGGACGAATAGTTTTATGAACTTAAGGCGTCGACTAGAGGACGATAAGTTCTATGAACTTGAGTCATCGACTAGAGGACGAATAGTTTTATGAACTTAAAGCGTCGACTAGAGGACGATAAGTTTTATGAATTTGAGTCATCGACTAGAGGACGAATAGTTTTATGAACTTGAGGCGTCGACTAGTGTACGAATAGTTCTATGAACTTGAGTATACTAAAGGACGTAGATTTTAAATTAGTTATTATTTATAAAACATTTTTTTATTTTTAACTTTAGATTTCTAACTTGAGTCGTCGTTTTACGAAATATAATATACTTGATAGTGATCTGCATCGGGCCTAATTTTTCAAGCCCGGCCCGGCCTGAAATTTTTTTTAAAAAGTTTTGCCAGCTCGGCCCGAACCCGAAATGTTTTTGAAAAAATTTTGCCGACCCGGCCCGAATTATTTAAATATACAAAGTCATTCTTATAATTACTCATTTCAATATATAAAATCAAATATTTTTATTTTACATAAAAATTAAATATAAAATTGATACAAACCCGCCCGATTTTTTTTTTGAAAATATTAGGCCTTGTCCGGCCCGAACCCGACTCTTTAAATAGAATTAGGCCCAAGCCCGACCCCATGCCCGTTCGGGCCGGGCCAGAGAACGAATGAATTATTGGAAATGGGGAAGATCGTGATTTAAATTTAGTCTAGAATTTTTAATATATTTTTTTAAAGCTTTTATCAGAATTGTGAACATTATAACAATTTAATATAATATAGCGATACACTTTATATCAACAAGATGTTTATTATACAGAGTTGCATGTGTTTTATTTGGTGATATAATAAAAACAAAAACTATTAAGTGATATAATTATTAATTATGAAGTTTTTAAAAAACATAAATACCTCATTTATGTATTAAGAAAAAAAATAGTTTAAGTGAATATTTTTTCAAATTTTTACAATAATTTTTATTTTAAAAAGTAACATAAGAACTTACCTATGAAATGTTTCTAGAATATCGTAAGTAATTGGAAAATTAATTATTTGAAAGTATAAGTGGTAATACTGTATTGTATAAATCATCAAAAAATAATACTATGTATTTAATGATCTTTATTTCAGATAAGACTTACATAAAGAATTTAAACTTAAAATCAGCCACCACCCACCTTTAAATTAATTTACTTATATTGCAGATAAATGTAAATGCCATTCTTTTTTTTCTATAGAAAGGCGCTCAGAAGAACGAAATATAAAAATTATCAACCAAAGAATATTTTATTTTTTATATATTATAATAATCTATGATTGCCCCCCCCCCTATAAACTCTGGAAAAGTTTCTTGCCTTAATTTGTTAACCGAGGTAAATTTTAAATTTTTTAATGTATTTTTAATATAATTATATTAAAGGATTTCAACTATTTATTATGAGATAAAATGAAATACAACTATTAATATATATTCATTTATTATTGATTATATCTAATAATTTAATTTTTATAAGTTATTTATATCATAAGAAAATTCATCTAACAGAATATATTTTAAAAAATTTACCTAATCATTTACAGTTTACCTTGGCATTTGCAGTTTACCTAGGCATTTGTAGTTTAGTCAAACCCATTATTTAAAATATTTATTTCAAATTTCATAATATATTTGTTTATTACTTATTACGTATATAGATGAATGTTATTACTTATTATATAAAAGTGTAATAATAAAAATTTTATATATACTCTAGAAAATTAATTGAATTGAATATAAACTATAACTGATCATATCGAATTTTTTAGTATTTTCTTATTTCCGGTAAAAAAATTAACATTGTTTGGAGGGGATTTTTTGGGGGTGTTGATATTCTCTAAATGTTTATTACCTTTATATTAAACTATTTAATAAAAAATCTCGATAACCATTTTTGTTTTTTTAACTTTATTTGAATTTTTATTATATATATGAATAATAAAAGATAAATAGCGTTATATCCAAAAATTATTATAATATAATATTTTTAATAAAAATATTTATTATAATGGTATTAAAATTTAAAAAACGCTTAATGGAATAAGATTAAAATAAGTGGTTTGTATATCACCTATCCATGTTTTTAGTCCTATATTCACCATAATTTTTTTTTTCTCTTTTAAAGATTATAAGTAATATAGTATCTAAACAGCCCTCAGTCCTTGATCATATTCATACCAAGCTGCAATAATAAAATTAGTCCTTGGATCATTCTTTCCCAAACCTGCAATAACCATGCTTTTAGCCCCTTATTCACAATCAGCTGTTTATAAGATTATAGTTTAGTAGTTTTAGAATCCTTCCTATAGCTATATATGAAATCTAAACAATTATATCAACAACATGAATCATTCATTTATTATCATACCTACATAATTTTTAAATATAACCAATTACTCAAGATGTATTTATTCTTCAATTTTTCCAATTTTAATTTCTTTCAAGAATTTAGTATTTGATTTTTCTTATTTAAAAATGTATATTGTTTTCAACGTATCTTGATGTTCTCTTACAATAACTGAAATAATTTTTACTATTCCAAAATGTTCTCCTGAATTCTTATTATTATTAATGAATTTATTCAAAATAATCAAATATAACCTCATTATCCAAAATTGTTGCTGGGTTCCCATAGTTATTGTTTGAGTCAAATTATTTTTTTCTACAACATGAATTCTTAATTTACCATCCTCTATATGTCTTCATCACAAATCTGTCCCTCTTGTCAAAAATCAGTACATATAAGGAAAAATGGATGCTTACAAGTCCATGGTCCTCCTTCAGTCAGATGTTCACACTCTGGCTACGTTCCTTTTTCCCTTACCAATACTTTGATTATCCCCAGAAAATTCCGTTCCACTTCACCACAATTCAAATTCCAGCTTCTCAGATATTTTTCTTGACCATCCCAAACCAAATATTATTTCAAGGATCCCTAAAGGTGCTAGATTGTCTGTTGCTAAATCCTTTGCGGAATGCCTATCCTCTCTTTTGCAAAACTCTAGTAATGAGCAAGAATGGTTAAAATTCATATATTTTGGATATAATACTTTCAGAGTGCCTGACAAAAGGATGCTGTTTCGATGAAGACCCCCCATCTTCATGAAAACAAAATTTCACAGCCAGTCTTAAACAAAAGAAGACTCTTACCAATAGAGTTGAAGGCCAATTTGATCTGCAAGAAAATTGACAACCTCAATATTAAAGGAGCACTCAGATTGGTGTCCACACATGACTCTTTATGAGCCATCCACGTCCACCTATTTAAAGTTGTCAAAAACACCCCTCAGCCAATATCATCCCTATTTCCCCCTCACTCTACTTGCGCCTCTCTTTTTACTTCTGAAGAAGTGAGGAAAGCCATTCTTTCCTTACATCGCGATTCCGCTCAAGGGCTAGATGGCATACGCCCCATTTTCTCCAGGACATCACTTCCCCCCTCTACATGCTCACAAGGTTCCCGTTCTAAATCGCTAATTGGGAACATGGCTTATATCTCCTAGAAAATTTTTAAAGTAAATTTGAAATTAATATTAATAGATACTAGGGGATTAAATACTTATATTTAAATTGAAAATTTAAAAAAAATCGCTAAAATGGAAGAAAGAATTTAAATACAAGTATTTAATCCCCTAGTATCTATTAATATTAATTTCAAATTTACTTTAAAAATTTTCTAGGAGATATAAGCCATGTTCCCAATTTTTAGCGATTTTTGTTTTAGCGATTTAGAACCTATCCCGCTCACAAACATCCGTTCTCTCCAAATTAACAAACTTCTGCAGCAAAATTTTAAACGGTGATGTTCCAAATTTCGTTTCACCTATCCTCTTTGGTGCTAGGCTAATCGCACTTCAAAAGCCTAATAATGATATCAGACCCATTGCCATTGGTTCTACCTTTCGTCGTTTAGTAGCCAAGATGATATCATCTCGAATTAAGCATGATGTTTCACGTCTCCTAAGCCCCTTCCTTGGTGTTGGAATCCCCGGTGGCTGTGAAGCGGTTGTACATATGTCCAGATTATATCTTGAAAATTTACCTTCTAATGAATCCTTGATTAAAATCGACTTCTCTAATGCTTACAACACACCCTCCCGGAACTCCTTTTTGAGTTCCTCAAGTAATCTTTTTCCCAGTTACACTAAGTTTTTTTTATTCATGTTATCAACAGCCCTCCACTCTTCAGTTTGATACCTTTAAAATTCCTTCCGTCGAGGGCATTCAGCAGGGAGACCCTCTAGGTTCCCTATTCTTTTGTTTAGGTATTAATGACATCATTAAATCCATTAATTCGGTCCGCTTATTATCCTTGCATTCCTGGTACATTGATGATGGTATCCTTGGAGGATCCAATGTTGAGGTCAATAAAGCCGTGAACATCATCAAGGAGGCCGGATCCGCTATTGGACTCTCCATTAATCCAGAGAAATCAGAATTTATCCCTATCAATACAATCGAACCTAATACAAACAAATTCAAACTAACGACTCTTGATGGTCTCTATCATCTGGGAGCCCCCGTTGGTGTTAACTCTGTTATTTCTTCCTTTCTTCAGTCCACTTTGGATACTTTATTTGAGCTGGCAGATTTATTTTCCCTACTTCCCTCTCATAAAACCTTTTTCCTTAGGAAAATTTTTTTCAACATTCCCCGTATTCTTTACGCACGTCGTTCAACCGCCATATTTAAATTCCCCATTCCACTTGGAGTTTATGAAAATGGGATCAAAATCCTTATCGAAAATATCCTAAATCTTAAATTTGATGAAATTGCATGGACACAAGCCTCTTTACCCACTAAGATTAGAGGTCTAGGTTTCAGATCTTCTTCCGATCTCGCCTTAACAGCCTTCATATCCAGTTGTCTTTTTACTAAAAACATAGTAAATCCTAATTCTTTAAAACTCGACTCGTCTTATAATGAAGCAATCATCGAATGGAAGACTCGAATTACTGCGGATCACCCTCTTTCCGAATCAAATAAGCAGAAGGACTGGGATAGGCCTATTATTGCACTCTGCGTTGAATCACTCCTTTCCAGAATGCAATTATCTGACCGTCCCTTATTCTCTTCTCTGCTTAATGGTTCAGGCCATGAGTTTCTAGAAGCTACATCTGTTAATCTGCAATTACAACTGAATAAAAACGAATTTACTCACGCCATTGGTATTCGATTAAATTGTCTTATTACCCAACCCCACATATGTTCAGGTTGCGATTCTGCAGTTTTGGGCAATGGTAGACATAATCTTCATTGTCGCTCATGTAAAGGTTTAATTGTAAGACATAATCTATGCAATTCTATCATCCTTAGGCTCTTACATCCGCTCAAATCCTTTCCACTCTTGAACCTTCTGGTGTTTTCAGATCTGATGGGAAACGGCCTGACGGAATTTCGCAAATTCCTTGGAAGCGCGGTCAATTCCTGGTCTGGGACTACTCTTGCAGTAATCCACTCGCTCCATCAAATCAAACAGTTAATATACTTGAGAAAAAGGAGACACTTAAAATAGCGAAATATTCTGAAATCTCCCAAGAATATATTTTCATCCCCATTATTTCCACTACCCTTACTACTTTTGGGAAATATGCCTTATCCTTTTTCAAGGAACTCGGCTCCCACATCCGTCAACTAACCGGTGAACCCCGCGAGAGCTTCTTAAGGCAAAGGCTCGCCATCGCAATACACAAGGCTAATTATATTAGCTTCATAGGCAGTCTCATTTCACAAGATGATCCTTCCTAACCTCAATACTTTTTATAACACCGTCACAAACATATTTTCCAATATTTTATTATATATTCCTTTTTTTTTATTATTATACTACTAGATGCATAATCTTTTTAATGTTTTATTCCCTAGAATCATAAAATTTATTATAAATTTCATATACGCAATTAATTAACCATTAAAGTTTAATAATAAGAAAAATATCACATTTAAAATACAAAAATATATGACATATATATATTTTTATAATAAACATTAAGATTGTTATTTTAAAATATATCGTCCTAATAACCATATCCGTATGGGCTACTTCCTTACTTATTGTCCCAGGATATCATATTAGTTATATTTAATTTTAATACCTATAATAAATTTTTTTATTAAATATATTATATTATAAATTCGGGTCATTCCACGTCAAATGAGCAAAAAAATGAGATTTTCGGCCGACCCCCTTCAATTTTTTTAAAATTTGGTAAGCAAAGAAAGGTCAATGTAACTAAGAAATAGCCAAAATTTTAGCCTCCTAACATTTATATTTTTGAAGATATTAGGGTTAAGTGGCAAAAATGACGTATTTTTACCATTATCTGCCTTCATTCAATTAAGCATATCTTAAAAACTACATAATTGTAAATAACAAATTTAATATCAAAATTACGTACAAAGATTCTACTTTTAGATAAAAAAAATTTTTTTTTTCCAATTTCCGGTCATTTTATTTAATATATAAAGACTAAAAACGATTTTTTGGAAATAATACGACCTTCAATTTTTTTAAAAAATTTAGTAGACATTATTAAACTCTTCCTTTATATTTATAAAAAAAATTGGTCTGGGACGCGGCCATCTTCATTCTCAAAATCGATAAAAATGTTTAGAAAAGTGTATAAATATTTCCCCGAAAGGGGGCGTCTTTGTATAAAATTATATATTAATCAGTTTTTAATGGTTTTTCTTGGACTATTTGATATAATTTAAAGGATTATTCATCTTGTAAGTGAAAATAACAATAAATGGGGCTTTCATTCAATTATAGAAATTGTCTAACGATAACAGAAATTCAATTTATTACTTTATTTATAATTTATTATAAAAATTTTTGCCCATATAACATATATTTAATAAATATTAATAAAATATGTTTAATTAAGTTTCGAGTTCTTGAATATATGAATCAGAATATTGTGCATTTCATATATGGCGCCCTAAATATTAAAAAAATTACTATAATTTAAATTTAAACTTACTTTTAAAAGATTCTAATTTTTCGGTAGCGCATTTACTTTCTTGTGACGACAATGTATAGTATAACTACGGCCAGTAGCATTTAACAGTGAAACTAATGTTAAGATATGACATTTGGGCAAGCAAAGAGTGTCGTCTATCTTGGAAATGTAAAGGAATTTGAAGGTCCGGATGGGTGTAGAAACTTTATATATATTTCTTCCTGCTTTTGATTTTTCACTAAAACAAAGCTAACCACCAATTAGAATCATAAAAATAAGTTAGGTATCATGATATTTCTTCAATAATTATACTTTCATCATTATATGATAACTATTCCAAAGTACTTTCTATTAAATTGGAATATATTTTACTTTTAAATTATGTAGATCTGTTGGAATCAAGGTGTATTTTGTGTGTTCCAGGTATAGATCTAGTTCTTGAAAATCTTTCCCTGAGTAATAGATCTTCGTAATCATAATTTATTTTGGTCATCTATTCAAAATATATGACATTAATATTTTCTTTACCTAACTCGTACAATTCATATGATGTGTACTTTGAGTAAGGCCTTGTAAACTAGCTCTAGCGGCTAATCTTTTAACAGTGCCACCAATCCCATCACAAACACTTTTCCCGTGTGCTGTAGCAGAAAAATGCCATTTCGCCTGTACCCCGAAATCCATCTCATGATGGCAAATATTAATAAAATTTTTACGTTTTTGTACTGTGCAGCGGATCCACCGAAAAATAAAAAATTTTATTAATTAAAAAATTTAGCAATGTTTTTTTAAAATTATGTACTGCTATTGTATTGTGTTGCAAAGATTCGGATATCATTACATAATTTAGGCAACAAATATTGGCAAAATTATCTTTATAATATATAACAAAAGGGTGAACAGTGGATTGAGCCCTATTCCAATGATAATTTTGTACTTCATCCTAAAGTATAAAGCTATAGTTTTCTTAAAAATCACAAAATTAAATATTGGTCTTCGTCTAAGTTCAATTTTAGATTGTTTTGATACAACGATTGTTGCGTTGAAATAAAAAAATGGAGTAATAAAGATTCCATTTTTCAAAAAAGGCATTGATAAATTCACCTACTGGTAAGAATGGTTCTATCTACGGATAGCCATTGTTTGTATGTTATAAATTCGATGTCCTTAGAACGAAACAATATTTCTATTTGATCGCGTAAATGTGTTGACCCTGGACAATTATCACATTTTCCCATATAAACTGGATGGTTGAGGCGAATTACAAATTATTAAGTGTAAAATATGTTTGTATGTTCCTAAAGGGCAACATATCATTGGTTAATTTGGGTGAATTTGATCCAATGATCATCAATTTAAATTTTGGTGGTAGCTGCAATCACATACATGTGTACCACTACCTTCAACGAGTATACAATTTTTGGGCGAATGCTTGCGAATTTCGAAAAACCAATTTTAACATCAGACCTCATTTCTTTAAAAAATATATAAATTTTTTTCAAATTATCTAAAATTAATCTCTTATGTATGGTATTCTTTTTTCCGTCTTTGGTCAAAATCTAAACGCAATCTTTCTTGCCTGGTATGATTCTGCTTATTTCGTCCATACAATAAAATTCTTGTACAATTTTAACTGTATATTCGTCTATAGTTTTTCCAGGCTTGGGGTTAGGTGTTGATAGAAATCAAAATACCAAGAAATTTATTAAAAAATGAATTAATATAGTGAGTATGTGTTATTGAATGAATAAAACCCTTTCGCGCTTGAAATATTTCCCATAAACAAAAAATACTTGTACTTTGATATAATAAAATAATCATTTTGACATAATAAAATAATGATTTTGACAGGTTAATGATAAAATATGAAATAATAAATATTGTTTTATAAATTAATATCTCTAAGTACCAACCATTAGTGTCTTTAAATATAAAAATTAATTAATTAAAAATTTTAATGACAAATGATCTCGCTGGGCGCTAAAGGGTCAATTAATTTTAAAATTTTTATTTATTTTATTGATTGAAACACTTATTTATTGTTATTCTAATTTAGAAAGACTATGCCGATTTTAGAAAATCCGATCCAATATTTATATTGTTTTGGGTAATTTTATGATAATACTTTTATTTTGTATATAATTTCATATATTTTAAAAATATCAAATTATTTTAAAAAATTGAGTAGAGAAAATTTTGATATTATTTTTGGCGTCTATGAAATGAACAAGATTCTGATTCATATATTCAAGAACTATAAACTTGGTTGAATATATTTTATTAATATTCATTAAGTATATGTTATATGGGCAAAAAATTTTATAATAAAGTAATAAATTGAATTTCTTTTATCGATAGACAATTTCTATAATTGAATGAAAGCCCCATTTATTGTTATTTTCACTTACAAGATGAATAATCCTTTAAATTATATCAAATAGTCCGAGAAAAACCATTAAAAACTGATTAATATATTATTTTATACAAAGACGCCCCCTTTCGGGGAAATATTTATACACTTTTCTAAACATATTTATCGATTTTGAGAATGAAGATGGCCGCGTCCCAGACCAATTTTTTTTTATAAATATAAAGGAAGAGTTTAATAATGTCTACTAAATTTTTTAAAAAAATTGAAGGTCGTATTATTTCCAAAAAATCGTTTTTAGTCTTTATATATTAAATAAAATGACCGGAAATTGGAAAAAAAATTTTTTTTTTATCTAAAAGTAGAATCTTTGTACGTAATTTTGATATTAAATTTGTTATTTACAATTATGTAGTTTTTAAGATATGCTTAATTGAATGAAGGCAGATAATGGTAAAAATACGTCATTTTTGCCACTTTGAACCCTAATATCTTCAAAAATATAAATGTTAGGAGGCTAAAATTTTGGCTATTTCTTAGTTACATCGACCTTTCTTTGCTTACCAAATTTTAAAAAAATCGAAGGGGGTCGGCCGAATCGTGGTTGATTTGTCATGGAATGACCCATTCTTTTTAATATAATACCATCTCTATTACCTTTTTTATTTATAAAAATTTTAATAAAATTAAAAAAACAAAAATGGCTATCGAGATTTTATATTAAATCGTTTAATATAAAGGTAATAAACTTTTTAGAGAATATCAATACCCAAAAAAATCCCTTCCTAACAATGTTAATTTTTTGTTTTTACCCGAAATAAGAATAACTTGAATTTAAAAAAAATTTTTTCAATATTTTCCAATTTAAAATTTTAAGGGCTATAAAATGATATATAATTTGTAACTCTATCTTAAGTATTTTTTAAAAAAACAAGATTTAATGATTCGACTTTGAAGGCATATATATTTGTATCTGGTTGAGCTAGCACTCTAAAATTTTGATTTTATTAACATTTACAACCTAAATAACTAACATGCCAATTCATTCATTTTTGAGATGGTCCGAATCACTGGTCGATTTGCCAAGGATTACCCCTTTATCATACTCACCATGACTAACAAGCTCTTTATTAAGTAATTCTACAAATCGAATTACTATACTAATGGATGCATATTCTCCACTAATTTCTTTAGATGTTTTGAATTGGTAATGTGGCCATACTTTTGTTGCTAAATACCATTCATTTGGAATTAACATAGAAGATAAATCATCGCAATAAATAAGCCTAACCTTTTTTTTAATCCAGGAGACTTTATAGCATGTAAAAGGTTGAATCCCACATTGTGTCAAGATCTTGAATGAATTTGTGGGTGGGTCAATTCAATTGCTTCCTCAATTTGGTAGTGTTATATGTATTTTGAGATTTTCCACTTCTTGAAATTTTATCGATACGCTAGTCCACTTTACATTTTGCAAAATTAGAGCATGACGAATCCAATTCAAATAATCCCATATAAGCGAATAGGAAGCCATCAAAAAATGTTTTATTAATTTAATAACGGAAACTCATTTAATGTGTGAAAACAATAGATTATTATAATGTAATGTATTAATTT
Organism: Gordionus sp. m RMFG-2023; assembly: GCF_954871325.1. Lineage (NCBI taxonomy): Eukaryota > Metazoa > Nematomorpha > Gordioida > Chordodea > Parachordodidae > Gordionus > Gordionus sp. m RMFG-2023. The sequence goes on from NC_088776.1 coordinate 28,780,617, forward strand.
TTTTATTTATAATATACATGAACATACAAATAATAAAACAAGATTATTTTAAAATAAATATCTCACACTTTTATAAACAGAATGGTAAAATAAAAATAACAATATGGCAGAATGTTTATTAATTAATTATTATTAAAAAAATAAAATCATTCTATTTTTGTTCAAAACGCCATTTTTTATCGGATCGGAAAATTATATTTTAAAATGGGTGAAATATCAGCCCGATCCTATAAAAAATATCGGTACATCCCTAGTGGGATGTAACGAGTTTACTATTTGGTGAAATAATTTTAAGCATATGAATAACTACGTCACTATGTCGTATTTATTTTTGATTATTTACAACGACCTTGACGACTGGTTAATTGGTATATGACTTATCTCTACCTCTCGGATTGAATCAATTATAAAGACATATTCCTTCCAGAAGTAATATGAATTCTCCAAGCGGCTATACACATAAATTAAGAAAGTTAGAAAATAAACACTACCACCAATTTTTGCTGCGCAATTGAGGGTGATAATCACTCAAAAATCTATCCAATAAATCAACACATCCTATATGTTGATTATATGAGGTGATCATATTTGGTTGATCTATATCAATATATACCTTATGTTTAGAACTCCATCGCTTGACTTTATTTAGAGGATATATTCCTTGATAATTGCTCACCACTGCTACAGGATGACTATCATTCCAATATTCATTATTGAAAGTTTCATAAGATCCTCTGGGACTTTTTTATATTAGTTTTTGTTCTAATGGACATTTCTGTTCGATTTATGCGGATTGTTCCTATACTACGTAAACATTTTTCTCCTGGAAATAAAAAATTATCAAAGAATAGTGTATGTTCTTGAACTTTAGAAATAACAGTTGTTAATTTGCCAGGTATTGTCATCCTTAGTATAAATATCAAAAGCAAAGGATATCCAAAAGATGAAGATACCCAAACTTTAAGGTCAAATTTTACTGACTTTCCTCGTATGTACATCTTTATAGTTTGGTTTCCATAATGGGGGATTATTTGTTCATCCAAACTGTAACATTTTGAATATTTAGAATAAGAATTTAGAAGGATTGGGTGATTAATCGTTGTCAAATAAGAAAGGTTAGAAAAAAATGATACTAAATCAGACTAATATCCTCGTTAGAACTAAAATGATACTAAATCAGACTAATATCCTCGATTATATATACTTTTCTATAATATTCGTCCAATAATAAACGTTAGAACTAAAATGATACTAAATCTTTATTAAATAATATGATAAAAATATAATCAAACTAAATTAATTAAAAAAATATTAAAATAATAAAAAATTAAAATTAAAAATTATAATTAAGTTCGTAAAATCATGATCTGTCTCTATACAAATATCCTCGAATATATATATACTTTTCTATAATTCATTTACATAATGTTTTACAAACAAACTGAAAAAAATCTTGAACTTTCTTTAATTTGAATAATCATTCTTTTTTATTCCTCTTTCTTTAAATCATTTGCATTCGAAATTTAATTCTTTTTTCTTGAGTAGATTTGAATATCCTTCGGCTTTGTAATTTGGTTTAACAATTACAACACCCTTCCACTTAGATTAGTCCCACCATTCTGCGAGTAAGGCATGGTTCCCGATACATTCTTCTAGCTCCTTTAATTATATCTCGTTTTACTCCCACATTATCCTAGTCTTTGCTTGTTTCTAACGGTTTCTAGTAACTAATGACGGTAAACCACTGACGATAATTTGTCTGCGAGTAACGATGGTTTCCACGACTTCTTGTTCAATTTTTTATCTTATACTAAATTTTTGATAAGCAATTGGCTATAATTTGTCAATGATTAACGATAGCATCCTGGTCTTCTTGTCAATATATCCACTTTGCCTTAAGATCTCTTATACGATAATGATTTCTTGTATCTTTTGATCCAAAATAAAAATCCGATCTCTAATTGAGCTCGATTGCGGCATAAATTTTCTAATGACGAAAAGCCGTTTCTCTTTATGAAGATTTTTAGGTTAATCAACAACCTGATATTTTGCTAAATATTATCAACTTAAATAACAGTCAACCATATATCTTTAATAAAAATTTATAACGAATTTCTTTTAGCTACATCGATCACTTGTACGTATAACGATCTCTTGTGACGCATTCTTTTTAGCTAAACGACTAATTCTCCGAAATACGACCATTAATATTGATACCATTGTTTTATTGCTCTCATTCTTTGTCTTAGTGTCGATAGTCATCTCATACATCCCCTTCCCCCTTTATTTAGAATCTCTTTTCAGAGTTAATTAGACTGACTTTTGATCTTCTAAAGCCTGGATCAATCGCTGTAAGGCACCTCTGTACCAATATGGTATTGATATTTATATTGCTGAGGCTAGTGGGAGAGTTAATTAGACTGAATTGTTGAAATTGCCCTGTCGCCTCCACTCTCCAACATCATTGTAACATTTTATGGATTTTTTTTAAGGATTGAGAGATTAGAACCGTTGTCAAATAAAGAAAGTGGTTAGAAAAAAATGATACTAAATCAGACTAATATCCTCGTTAGAACTAAAATGATACTAAATCAACTAATATCCTCGATTATATATATTTTTCTATAATATTCGTCAAATCAGAAAAGTTAGAACTAAAATGATACTAACTCTTTATTAAATAATAAGTTAAAAATATAATCAAACTAAATTAATTAAAAAAATATTAAAATAATAAAAAATTAAAATTAAAAATTATAATTAAGTTCGTAAAATCATGATCTGTCTCTATACAAATATCCTCGAATATATATATACTTTTCTATAATTCATTTACATAATGTTTTACAAACAAACTGAAAAAAATCTTGAACTTTCTTTAATTTGAATAATCATTCTTTTTTATTCCTCTTTCTTTAAATCATTTGCATTCGAAATTTAATTCTTTTTTCTTGAGTAGATTTGAATATCCTTCGGCTTTGTAATTTGGTTTAACAATTACAACACAAACATAAATTTTTTTTTGAATATTCCAAATTGTTGTACATTTTGACTAATAATATCTAAAAATGGCCTGACCTTTCCTAATTTGTCAATTTTATCGGTATCAAGATTGTTGGCCAGATGTAAATATATTTTTATTTCTTAGAAATGATTTCTAGACATTTTTTTGTTCTCTTTACCCGCCTTGTATTTTATTTCACAATTGTAACTTCCTGACATTACAGACCATTTGAACAATCGCGGTGACTATTTACTGAACTTTGTTATATTTACTGAACTTTTGTTGCCGAATATATTTGAAGGGTTTGTGGTCCACATTGCAAAAGTTTGTCCTAAATATTCATAAAATTTCTTTACTCCAAATACAAGCGCTAATTCTTCTCTTTCTATAGTTGAGTAGTTTTTTTCTGCTATTGATAGTGGCCGTGAAGCAAAACCTATGGGATTCTCGGATCCCTCTTTCTGTATTATACAATATGGCTCATACGCCCTTCATAGACGCATCCATAGTGAGATGGATATCCTTACCTGGTTCGAAATGAACGATTATTGGGGGATTAATCAAACATCTCTAAGATTTCAACACTTGATCCGCATACTTCGGTCCATTGGAAGTTGTTGCCTTTCTTTAATAAGTTATAAAGGAGTGCCGCGATTGTTAAAAATTTTTTTATAAATCGATGATAGTAATTCATAAGTAACGCGTTCATTTTGAACGCCTTCGTGAATGAAGTTCCTTTTTTTGAAAAAAATAATGAACTCCTTTTATTTTTGACGAACTTTGACGTTCAATTTTAAAAACACCTTTTATTTTTATTTATTTGAAAAATTTACTATTAATTCGAATTTTTTAAGAAAAAAGTCATTTCACATTTCAATTTTTTAACACACCATTATAATAGTTTATCAATTTGATACTGTTTATATTAATATAGCATAAGCATAGATATTATTATTTCATCATCATTATCTGATTCAAAATCAGATGAATTAACAGTACCATAGCCCAAATATGATAAATATATTAGAGTAACATCTATATATAAGGAATTAATTCAATACTTTCTAAATGTAAAATGTGTCCAATCTTCAAATTCTAATTTTAAACGACGTTTGATTGTAATATTAATTATTTTATATAATATACCTAAGTAAAATCATTAAATTTGAATAAAAAATGCATTTGTGCTTGTCCCAATAATAACGATAGTTACTTTAAAATTAAAAAAAATTAGGCCTAAAATATGATCAACCATTGATAGGTCATATTGAATGGAATTAATAAAAGATATTAAACCTATCACTATCAAATTAATTACATATTTTAATTTTTTGAAGATTTGAACATATATATATAAAGATCAATATGTTCTTTCTGCAATTATACATCCAATATTCAAGCTCAATGGCCAAGGATAAAACTTCCACAGAACGAACTTATGAAAAATAAACTTACAGCGTTATTGAAAAAATACATTTAAAACGATCGAAATGATGATGCAAGAACTGTTAATTTCGAGATATCCTTTTTTTGACTAGTAAGTAAAGGATGGATTGGAGGAGGATAACTTATATCAATTTTTTGAAGCAAAGGACAAAACAATAAATCTTTTTAATAACCACGTTAAAAAAGTTGTTTATTAAGTATAATACAGCAAATCCCATCATCTGCCCCTGTAGAGCACGTTTTTAGTATAGCCAATGCGGTATTAACTGCCAAGTGTTCTATCAGATGAAAATTTTGAAAAAACAATCGATATTAAAATTTAATAAAAAATTTTTTTATAAAAAAAATATCTTTTTATTCGCTTTATTATATTGTGTTTATAATTATATTATCAAAATAAAACTATATTATTTTTTAACATAGCTAATATATTGTGTTAAAAAATATAATTATATTAAATTAAATTTAAAAAATATAATTATATTAAATTAAATTTCAAAAAAAATTTATCATAAAATTTAGAACAATTTTTTGAACGCGTTAAAATTTTTTTAGAAATTAGTGACTGCAATTTGTTGTCTTACTCAGTAATTGTATCATATTTTATCACTTCTAATTTCTCGCCTGAGGGCATAAGAACTTTGCTGGATATGACATGCCCTACCTATTTTAGTTTTTCTTTAAGAAATTCGCTCTTCTTAATTTGCTTTAAGACCGAACACCGACATTCGTTCTAGATTTTTTAGATGCTATTCATCCGAAGAACCTATAATTATTAGATCATCAATATAATATCCTGCTCCCATTATTTTTCCTAAAATTAGGTCCATGGTCCTTTGGAATATCGCTTACGCCGGAGTTATTCCGAATGGCATTCTTTTGAATTGAAACAGACCTTTATGAGTGTTAATAGCTTAATACTTCCTCGAATCAGAATCTAATATTATTTGGTGGTATGCATTTGAAAAGTCAATGGTTGAAAACTTTTCTCCTTTTCTTAATTTATTAAATATTTCCTGTATTCTGGGAATAGGGTATATGTCCGGTGTCATCCATGGATTTATCGTTATTTTATAGTCTATGCAAAGCCTGATGTTCCCATTGGGCTTAACTATTGGTACCAGAGGACTGGCCCATTCCGAAAATTTTATAGATTCTATTATGTCTTCTTTAATCCATTTTGGTTCATCGTCTACCTTTTTTTTAAAGCATGTGCAATTTTCCTAGGGGCCCAAAATTTTGGGGTCATGTCTTTTATACTCAAATGGAGTTCCATTTCTATATTCTTCAATTTCCCTAACTTTTATCGAATATTGTGACCTATTTCTCCGTTAGCTCTTTTAATTCTTGTTATATAATTATCATATGTATCTTCCCTCCCTGCTAATATCAATTCTTTCCATACTAATTCTCTGTATTCCTTTATCCAGTTTATTCCTATCAACGATGGTCCATCAGCTTTCACTAAGGATAGATATTTTATGGTTTATTTAGATTAACTTGGAATTTCCTTACAAAATTTGATATCCATCGAGTATATATACGATATATCTTCCTCTTTGCCGCTTTGATCGCAAGATTTAATCAGATGATCACTACCGCATTTGAAGCTAGTTTTTTTAGTCTGACTGTAATATTGATTGTCGTTGTATTTATAGTTATTATTGTTTGTGTTGAAATTTCCCCCTGTTTTATCGTAAGAATATTGATATTTGTTTTTGTGATAATAATTATCGTTGTCATACCAATTATTATGTTGGTAATATTTGTTATCATTATTATATCTACTGCGGGTTAACGTTATTATGTCTTCCATAATTCGAGTTGTCATAATTATTATATCTAGTAAATATGTTATCTAATCTCTCGTTTGGTGGGGATAATTGTCACTATAGTGGTCCTGAACCTTGCTATTATTATTACTATTATGCTTTTTATTGTATTGTATATAGTCTATTTTATTTTCTATTATGTCTTTATCTCGTATCTTTCTTGATAATAAAATATACCTTTTGTTTTTTCTTTTCATCTATCAAATCCATGGTTTGAAGGAGTTTTTCAATTTCCTCTATTCCCATACATTCTTCTAGTAATAACTTTGTTTTGATCTCTTTGCTTTCTAATCCGTTAATTATCTGCATTTTTAAATTTTCTTCATATTTTTCTTTAAAATTACATTTTAGTTCTAACGCCTTTAGTAAATTTAAAAATTCTAGATTGGTTTCTCCATCTCTTTGATTACATTTGATGAATTAGAAACTTTCCAATGGTGCTATTTTTTTTTCGTTGGCTTATTAAAGAATCTAGTATATTATCATTTATTTTATTATTGAACTTAGGAGCGAATTTTAAAATAACTTTATTTAAGTCATACGTTGATAATGCCGATATGAGTGCTCCCCCTTTTTTATTATTCGATATATCGTTTAATAAGATATATGCCTCCAATTTGATACGATGTTGTGAATGAATCTTTGTTTTCCTTAATAGGAATCGATGTTGGCATTTTAGATAATTTTATATCGAATTAAATTTTTTTAAAATTCAATTGAGTTTTCCCGGGTTCTTTCGTCGTCTCCAATGTTAAACATTCACTAATTATCCAAAATTAATTTTTCCTCCATAATTTTATTTTCACCAAAAAAAATATAAATTGCATCATTATATTCTTAGTAAAAATATAATTAATATAATAAATCCATATTCCTAATATAATTATAATTTCTTAAATAAATAATTGAAAAATTTTCGAAAATCAATAATAATATTCTTCACAAAATAAAATATAAAAATCGATATTTTCCTTAAACAAAAAATAAATAATATTTATTAATAATAATCACTATAAAAATGTACAAATTTTTGATTGACATATAATTTTGTTTAATTTGTTATAAGTGAATATATGTCTTCATCAAAAAATATACGATAGGAGATTTTATATTAATATTAGGGAATGAATTTTCTAACTGAATTGGTTCTTTTGAAATCATTTTATTATGCTTTTCACTATTTTTTTCCCCATTTTATATTTGAAATTTTTATTCTTTTAGATGGTTGTTTATTATTTATCATATTCTGACTATTTTCCTGCAACATCTTATAATTGTTCTGACGATTATTTTGATCATTACCTTCGTCACCTGTGACATTTCCTATATTATCTGGTGGTAATATAATTTATGTTCATCATCATCCGGATTTTCTATGAATGCGCTAAATACTGCATTGTTGGCTTATTTAAGGAAAATTCTTTATTTTAGGTTTAAGGTGTTAGCATTATCCTAAAAAATATTTTGGAAATATCATGATTGACCGAATGCCATGCTCAAAACCCACGACTTACTAAATATACGATCAAATTTGTAAGTAATTAATGTTAATTGAAAAGCTCATTTTTGTTTTTCGACGAAACTTTAAATCTAAACGAAGGCAATAATACGGTCAGATCGGATGAACTCTTGGCCTACGAGGAACGCTTCCCTGGCCCCGAGGAATGTGCCTTATCTCCCCCGCAACAAAATAATCTTTAATATTTGAGCCTTTGACACTAATATATTATATAGCATAATTAGTACACATATTTTTGTTAATAAAACACCAATATAGTGGGTAATAGGCCACCAAACCCAAATACTTAATTTTATACAGCGCTGATAAGCCCCTCTATATGATCGATAGATCAGTAGATAGACTTCCCTTGTCTTATGGTCGGAAACTTAATAGGGGTACCCTACTTGGGTGAGCAATAAAGTCCTATGCATATAAATAGGCAAGCACGAGGTTATATAATTACTTTTTAATCAAATTTGAATTAATTACTTTTTAACTCACCAGGGATATCCATAAAAATTTCCGACCATTTTGTAATAAGCCATGATTTATATATAATGTAAACTCCGCCATATTTTTGTTTACCAAATTGTAACCAATTGTATTATATTGATAATTGTTTATATCAATGTTCATTACTTTAAAATTGTAGATATATAGTTTAAATAGACAATTAGAAGGGCCTGGCACGGCCTTAGCTTACCAACTTAAATATGGCAGGAAATCAGACATTTTTAAAACAATATGATTTATAATTATATAATAATTTTAAATTTTAACGGCTAATATTTAAAATTATTATTTATTTGTTTATTATTTTTTACTTTTTTCAATTATTTTAGCTTTAGGAAAATGGCAAATTTTTAAAAATATTATAATTTAAAATTTTTAGAATTATAAATTTTCAATGAAATTGAAAAATATCAGGCATTGGTAATCTCGACGGAGGTGGAGGGAGGAATAATTTTTTGTAATATTGAAATTATTTTTTTTGGAACATTAAAAATTTATTATAATTAAGATTATTTATTGGTAGGAGTTGAGCTCGGCATTCGGTCATAATTTTTCAAAATATTTTTTAGGATAATGTTTTACACGTATTTATAGATGTATAAACCAAAAATGAACATTTTTAAATAAATATTAGTGATCTGCATCGGGCCTAATTTTTTAATAAAAGAGTTTTGCTGGCCCGGCCCGAACCCAAAATTTTTTAAAAAAAAATTTACCGACCCTGCCAGGCCCGAATTTATTTAAATATAGAAATTAATTTTTATAATTACTCAAAATAAAACATATCTTATATGGCGTTTAGTTTCAATAAATAAAATCAAATATTTTTATTTTACATAAAAAATTCAATATAAAATTGATAAATTTAGATATATTTTAAAAAATTTCCAAGGTCAGACCCGACCCGACCCAAATTTTTCTTAAAAATATTAGGCCCGGCCCGAACCCGATTATTTTAAATAGAATTAGACCCGAGCCCGGTCCGAAGCCCGTTCGGGCCGCCCCTAACTTTGCAGATCTTTAATTAATATTACTAGCAAATTTGGTCGATCGAATATTTAGTATCTGGTCGGTTTTGAGCTTGACATTCGGTCAAATCATAACATTTTCAAAATATTTTAAGGATAATGCTTAGCACGTTAATGTACACGTATAAACCAAAAATAAAGAATTTTCCATGATAACGCCTGCAATGCAGTATTTCGGTTTCAAATCGGTCATCGGCCAAATCACGATATTTTTAAAATATTTTTTGGGATATTGTTTTACACGTATTTATAGATAAATAAAACAAAAATGAACATTTTTCAATTAATATTACTACCAAATTTGGTCGATCGAATATTTAATAAGTGGTCGGTTTTGAGCTCGACACTCTATCAAATCATAATATTTTCAAAATATTTTTAGGATAATGCTTAACACTTCAATGTACACGTATAAACAAAAAATGAGGATATCTTGATAAATAAAGTCCGCAATATATGTCTTACATATTTTCTATTATTTTTCGATTCTAAGCCTACTCATTAATTAAATGTCAAAGAAACCTATTTTTTTTTTTTAGGTTTTTCATATGTATTTACCCCAAATATAAAAAAAGCGCTATCCAATAATTATTCTGGTTTCCTAAGAATATATTTGCATTTCTTTTCCTTTTTTGATTGAACCTTTTCCTTTTTTAATTGGGAAACTAAAAATATTCTGAGCGTTTCAGTTGTGAAATAATATAAGCCTTTATTTAAATGTATTTCTACTTAAACTTATAAAATAATCCATATTATGGATTAAAATTTTTTTTAATAATAAATATAAGTCTTCAGCTCATTTCGTCAATATTTCAAATTCACCTGCCCATCCCTGGCTCATTGTTTTAATTTATTACTTACGCCGATGAAATCAGTAGGTTGAAACTCGCCCATCATAAACCTCTAATTACTATTTAAATAACTTACCCTCCATCCCCCTTAATTTTTGCATTCAAATTTGGCTAATATGAGCCCTTGATAATTCGGGAACCTACTACTATTAGAAAGTAAAAAGTCTTGATAAATTGGGAAACTTTCTAAGTTAAGCCAAATCTTGGTCCTAATGATGCCCAAATTAGATAGTTTTTACCAAATATATATAAATGAAATATATTATTTTCACTTTTCAGCGATTTTTTTTAATTACTTAATTTTTTTAGTGTGATTTATTTGGTTTCTTAATATAAGAATAAATTAAAATACTTTAAAACATTATAAAAATTAAAAAAACTATATAATTAAAAATACAATTTTATAATTGAGTTCCCAAAAAGAAACCCTAATTGTGTCTAAAAATTTCTACTTGAATTTTTTGACGCATATATAAAAATTATCTGACTTTGTTTGTTAAAAGCCTTATTTTATTGTTAAATTTTGGCGAAAAATGGCCATTTTTGAAGTAACTATTGGAGTGAATGTGAAGTTGTTAAAATTTTTGTATTTGTCAATAATTTTAATTTCTGCCTGTATAAGTGGATTGATATTTAAGTTTGAGGGAAGAGACCCATGTGTAGTCACATATAAGTGATTTTCCTATGGCCCAAGGTATAGTTATCATAGCATCAGGTCTTAAACCATCTACGATAAATGACTCAATTGAAATATTATTAGTATTATATCTTTCCTAACATCTATTATAAATATTAACTTCGTTCTATAATATGCAAATATTATTCTCAGTTTTTTTTGCCTTTTCAATTTAATTGTAACTATAGCAGGGATGTGAACCTGGACCAGGACCCGGAACCCTCAAGAACCCTCTTATTTTGGCTGTACTCGGACCCTTTTTAAAAGTAGAGAGTCCAAGTGTTTTAGGTGTCATAAAAAATTTTTTTAAATTAAAATATAAATTTTTTTTTTACTATTAACTTTTTTTCGTTTTTTATATTCGCGTTTTTCTTTCAATTTTCTTCCTAGACTTCCATTTTATATTTTATTATGTAAATTTATTAAAATGCTATATATACGTTGATTATTTTCAAAGTGAATTATTTTGTATGCAAGTAATGATATTTTTTTAATTTAAGATGATTTTTGCCAAATAAAGGACCTTACTAGTGTATTATTTCCTTTAAAAATGATCATTAGGATTGCAATCAGAACAATTATGTTTATAGCATATGAATTAGATGCCGATTAGATTTCAAAGATCTACTAGTCGTTATCATACGAAATATTACATGAAAATTCGAGAGCAACAATATTTGCAAAATAGTGTTCTACACACTTCTTTATATTTAGACCCTTGATATCAATTTTTATTGAGTATTGAGCAAAAACAGATGGCAAAAGACAATCTTAGGGATTTATGGCATTCGCAAACTCCATTATTTACAACACATTGGAGGCTATGACAATAACTATTGGTTGTAGTGAGAATAATGACAATGAAAGCAACTTTGATGAGCTTGAAATTTTACTTTTAGATAGAGAAAAATAATCAAATTTCATCAGATAGAAAGGAAAATTCCTATTACATCCTTAATAGAAAATTTATTAGAAGTTAAGAGAATAAATAAGGATACAAATATTTTAAAAGGAAGAAAATTCTTCAAAATATTCAGAATTATATATATCTTGTATAGAATCGCCATGGCTGTACCGGCGACACAAGTACAATAATTTATGTATTATAAAGATAACTATCTATTTTAGGTCAGCGTGGAACGTGGATTTTCATCTTTGAAATATTTATTCTCTAATTTACATGGAAATCTCAAGGATGATATTTTAGAAGATATTATGATTGTGCGATATAATAAAACATTTAAAATATAAATTATTTCTTTTTTTAAATTATTTATTTGTAAATTATGTATGTGTATATATTGAAGTATAATAATAAATGAATAAAAAAATCTTATTTTGAGTCACTTTTATTTGTGCCCTGGACTCGAACCCATTTTTAAATTTTATTCCTGTACCTGGACGCTTTTTTTGTTGAAGGTTTAACAACACTGAAAAGTAGTATTATATAACTTTCTAAATTTTCTATATAAATGTTTTTGATTTTATTAGGTCCTAACATGATTCATTATGGACTTTTCTCTTCCAGCTTGGCAGATACTATGATAAAATATTCCTTGAATCGATTAATTATTACATTTTCACATACCAAGTGGAAATCAAATATTTACGGTTCAACAAACTTTATGTCTGACATACCTTCTGGTATAAGTGTGTTTGCGCAATTTAGGTTAGTTTTTATCATTAATCGAAAATTGTTTACCTTAATATTTAGTGTTAATAATGTAACTAGCTAACCTTTTTTGAGGAACTATAACTAGTTATATTTTGAAAAGGGTAACCTTAGTCTGTTACATTTTTAGGAATGTTAAATTAAAATTTTTTATCATATAATATCTTAAAGTGTCGGATTATTTTTATAAATGTGTTTTAGGTTTAAAATTATTCTAGTTTCTCATTTTTTATTCCAAACATATTGAAAACAAAATTTTATAATACAAATCGTCCAGTTCGGCCGATCATCTCAAAAATGAATGAAACTTGGCATGTAGTTATTTATGTTGTAGATGTTAATATAATCCTAATTTTAGACCGCCTGCTCAACCAGCTCCAAATATATACGCCTTCAAACTCGAGAATCGCGTAATATGTGATTTCATTAAATCTTTTTTTTTAAAAATACTTAAGATGAGTTACAAATAATATATCATTTTATAACCCTTAAATTTTTACATTGGGAAATATCGAAAAATAATTAAAAATTTTCAAGTGTTTTCATATTTCTGCTAAAAATAAAAAAATTAACATTAGAAAGGGATTTTTTTTGGGTGTTGATATTATCTAATAATGTTTATTATCTTTATATTAAACTATTTAATAAAAAATCTCGATAGTCATTTTTGTTTTTTTAACTATTAAAATTTTTACAAATTAAAAAAAGATAATATAGATGGCGCTATATTAAAATTTTTTTTATAATATATTTAATAAAAATATTTTGAGATATTGTTAATTTAAAATTCCTCTACATATGAATATAATATATTTTTGATTTAAGTTTACTTAAACTTAAAGGAAATACAGTATGTATTTCCCGAGTTTCTGGAATGAGGCGTCATACTTTAATCCCTTCTAAATAGTATGGTTTGGTTATATATATGTAAAATTTATACTAGATATGTTATTATTTTAGTTTGAATATAAAATTTTAAAATATAATTATTTGCATAGCGTCCTAATAATAATAATCATATCTGTAATGCCTGCTTACATTATCGCCCCAGGACATCATATTAGTTATACTCAATTGATTTTTTAATTTTAATTCCAATACAATTCATATTTTTATTAAAAATATTATATTATAATTATTTTTGAATATAACGCCATCTATATTATTTTTTTATTTATATATATTATAAAAATTTAAAAAACAAAAATGTCTATCGAGATTTTTTATTTAATAGTTTAATATAAAGGTCATAAACATTTTTAGAGAATATCAACACCCAAAAAAATCCCTTCCTAACAATGTTAATTTTTTATTTTTACCGGGAATAAGAAAACACTTGAAATTTTTAATTTTTTTTTTCAATATTTTCCAATGTAAAATTTAAGGGTTATAAAATGATATATAATTTGTAACTCTACTCTATCTTAAGTATTTATTTAAAAAACAAGATAGAATGAAATCACACATTACGCTTTTTCGACTTTGAATCTGATTGAGCTAGCACTCTAAAATTTTGAATTTACTAAAACATACTAAATAAATAATTATCATACCAACACCAAGTTTGGTTCATTTTAAAGATTGTCATCTGAAAATCTCGTTTTTTGGTCGATTTGACGTGGAATGAATGACCCGTATTATTTGAAATTTCATATGCAGATTTGCAAAAGTAATTTAATAAAAATCATTTTAGATGTAAGTTTATAAACTTCTTGTAGTGTTTAAATCAAACCCATACAATTTTAATCAGGAAAATCTTTATTCCTTCCACCTTCCCGAATATTGCCAATTCATAAAGGCTTTTTATGATTCCAAAATTACTCTTAATTCTGGTTCCATTTTCCTTATTACAGAGGAAGGCATTCAACAAGGAGACCATTAAGGCCCTTTTTCATTTAATAATTTGCATTCTAGGGTCTCATTTGGTTACGACATTACTGTTTAAGATTATTCAACGTAATAGTCTCAATGCTTGCCTCAAATTCTTTAAAAAAATTTACACTAACATTAACCTTACATAAAATCATCCAAATCTTGATGAGCCTAAACATTAATTCTTATTCCTTATTTAAAGCGTTTCTTTTTGTCCAATTACGGGCTTAAATGTTCTGTTGCATTTCTCAATTATCAAGGGATATTGGTAGTGTTATAACCTTAATAAGGATAATAAGAATATTCACTTTGTTTTTACCTTTTTATTTTCATTAAAAAAATTTACATAAAATATAAATGAGCGAAAAATAAACAATGTATGATTACATTAATTGCTAGTTCTGGGTTGGTTAATCAGTGGTGCTCGATTCGAAATATTTGGTCGATCAGATCACCCATTTGGTTGGGATAGGTTTGACTCATTTTTTCTACCAATAAGCATGCTACTTTGACCAAACCAAGCTAATTGGGCTCAGAAGTTTTAAACTATTTATAGAACCATTTTTAAATTTAGTTGTTAAAGTTATAACAATAATCAAGTCGATGAATGTTAAAGTTATAAAACTATCAACCCAATGAACAACTCCTTTTTAATTACTACACTTATATTAATCTAAGATTTTTTCTTAAAATATTTTTAACCGTTTTGTTTTCGATATTCTTTTTCTTTTAAAAAAATTGAAAGGAATAAATTGTACATTTTTTTTTTCTAAAACTTTTATTTTTTTAAAAAACTTTTCAAAACGAAATATGATAAATTGAAAAATTAATGACTAAAATGTTTATAAAAAAAATAATATAATAATTTAAATAAAATAAATTATATTTAAAAAAAAACAATTTCTTCTATTTATTTTTTTTAGAGGTGGGTGCCGGCCTAATTTTTTATTTAAAGCCCGCCCGCTCACGTGGCAATAAAAAAATTTACGCCCATTCACGCTTACCACTAAAAAAATTCCGACCCGCCCGCTCACGACAAGCTATATTTTGATTCACGCCCGAAAATTCACGGTAATTTTTCTAAACTATTGCTATAAATTCACACTTTTTTGAATTCATTCTATTTATTTCTCTAATTTAATAATCCATATTAATAACAAAAATAAATACAATCTATAAATCTAAATTTATTTAGAAAAAGAAGAATGCCCATCTTTTTTTATTTCAATTGTGTACGCCTTTCCTCTAATAAGAGATTGGCAACAAAAAATACTTTCACTAGAAGCCGAACTTGCAGCTGACAAAATTTTACCAGATAATTTTCTTAAAAAAGGAAATGAATATTCCTGCTTCCAAAACTTCAAAATATTGTCTTGTTATTTATCTTATATGAATCTTTTAAGGTTATCCTCACAGCTTTCATCGGTGATGCATCTAAAAATTCTCTAAATTTTTTACTTAGAATATACGGTCTTTTATGAGTGTAAGATGAATTAGGAAAGTGATAGTTGGTATTGACCATTTAGAATATACGGTTTTTTATGAGTTTAGGAAAGTTAGGAAAGTTAAAAATGATAGTTGGCATTGACTTATGCATATCATCTAATTTTATATCATTTAGCATTTTCAAGATTGTTTTATATATATCATTTTCTTCTTTTATTAAAAACTTAAGTCTTTTGAAATTCGAATCTAGAATTAAGCCTTTTATGGCTATTTCAGTTAAACAATTGTCAAAAATATAATGCATAATATTATTTAGTATATGGCATATACATGCAAGCGTTTCGTAATCTTTGAATGCACTTATAAGATTTGCTCTGTTATCACTCACAACACATTTATTTAAGTATTTTCTACTTCTGTATATTCTCCTAAAATTAATTGATTACACTTTTAATTTTGACGTTTTTTTCATCCATTGTCATTGTGTCCAAAACAAATGTTTTTAATTTAAAATCCTTAATGATAATATGTCCTATAATGGTTAAAAAACTTAGATTTTTTATAGTCATCCGTCCAAATATCAGTGATTATGGACAAGTAATTATTATTGTCCATGCTTTTAATCTTAAATTTTATTACATGGTATATTTTTGGACCTATAGTATTCATGAGAGTTTTCCAGTTCACAACTTTTATATTTTGTTATCCATATGTAACACCAACAATCTCTTGGCCTAGCTTGTAAAATCCTTCACCTTCTGTTGCATTTAAAGATTGAAGATCTTTATAAATAAAATATAACTGACTTTTCTGTAAAAAGTTTAAGCAAAATTTAACATAAAGTCTCGCGACAAAAAACACCTAAACATAAAAAGAAAATAGAACCAACTAAATGATACCGGATGTTGTTTATAAAATGCGGAAGATTTTTAGCTTTCATTATTCTTTTTTAAAAAAGAACTAAATTAAATAAGAAAATATATATAATTATAAAATTGCTAATTTATATTTATAAAAAAACAATTTAAAAAATTAAAATTTCCGTGATTCATGGGAAATTTATGTTCACGCCCGATCACGCCCGGGGAAAATTTTGGGAAAGCCGATCACGCTCAGTTACGCCTTGGAATTTAAAATATATTCACACTCACGCCGTGACACGATGGGTTATGCCTAATTTCACGGCCCGCGCCCACCTCTAATTTTTTAACCTTTTTCAAGGTCACAATAAATAAAAAAAATAAAACAACGTATCCGCGATAAAATAAATCTAAAATAAAAAAACATAGTCTCATCACATGTTCTACCCAAAATGAATTTTTTAAACACCCATTCCAGTCATCGAGTTGTAACTTCAGAATATAAATACTTTTAGAAATCAAATTCATCGATTTACTTAATCATGTCCAATATTGATGTTTTCATACATTTTGCATTCCCCATTCGATTCTTCATCTGAATAATATAGAATTTCAATATGAGCCAATATATGAATTTATCTTCCTTCCAATTTGATCGTATAGTGATTGTCTATCCTTTCAAAATCCCAATAGTTTCGCTGATGTAAGCATTGGCCTCATCGTTTATGATTGAATATTAGTTAGCTTGACTCCTTAATGATTAACCTCCATTGTCTTCATAGATTTTGAACTAATATTAGTCCCAACTTTAATGATTTGCCTCCATAGACTTCATCTAGTTAGAACGAATATTAGTTATCTGTTCCCAATTTTAACGATTCGTCTCCATAGTCTTCATCTAGTTTGAACAAATATTTCCCATAATTTTTTTTTCACAAGTTGATAATCTATATCCATTGGCACAATCAATTCTTTTTTTAAAACACCCTTTCTACTTTTTTTTCTTGGTAATACAAAAATAAATTATCGCATATGATCGTCGATCTTCATCCCATGACTTGGTCGATCAACATTAGCTTTCCTTTCTATTTCACCGCTTTGATATATAGGAAATTATCCAAGCACAATATATTATAAAAATTTTAAACACCTCTTTTGTACTTCTCTCTTTTTAAATTTGACCCCACATACATATTTGTGTCTACTCTTTCTCCAAATATTGAAACTTATCCAAGCACAATATATTACACTTTTACAAAAATTAACACCTCACCTCTCTCCTTTTAAATTTCAACGCACATATACATATTTATGTCTACTCTTTCCCTACTGAATCCTCCGATTATTCCCCACTGAGCCCCCTGAATACTCCCCAATGAGCCCCTCGATTACTCCCCAATTCGTCCCTTCTAATACTCTTTGATGAGTCCCCCTTGTTTCCCTCTATTCCTCTTCCATATTCGCTTTATTTGGCCGAATACTTCGACACCTATTGTAGCCCATCCCAAAAATTCTTGTGTATATAACAAATATCTTCAATACAACACTTTCATCAAAATTAATCAATAATCTAGGTCATGTGATACCTCTTCCCGCACCATGTTAACACAACTTCCCTCTGAAAAATTTTATATTTTACACCCCGCTTCTCGTTGCACAGCGTCTACATGAGCGGGAGGGGTAGGAACAGTTTGCATCCTATTTTTTTGAGGGGGTAGGGGGTAGGCTGCTTTAATGGGGGTAGGATAAATTTTTTTAGGATAAATTTTTTGGGGGATTATCTATTAAATTTTGAGATAAAATAGAACAAAATTTATTGCTGTAAAAATTAATACTTTTATTATAGAATTATTATAATACAATTATTGACCAAATCTATATATTGCAAACAATCATACACATTGTTTTCCAAATCAGCAAGCTCATAATGCCATAATAATTAATTCATTGTAAATAATGGAGGTTTTAATTGAATTTATTATCTAAAAAATAAATTCTTTATATTCACAAAATATCGATAGTTGGTAGTAAAGATAGATTAATTTAAGTTATCTTTATAAATTCTCTGAAAAGAGTATCAATATAATTATAAAGGTGAAAATAATAATAAAGGTAGGCAAAGGTTTTTAAGGGGGTTTGCATCCAGTGAAAATCATGTCATATAGACGCTGTCGTTGCATATTCTCCATTACCATATACTAATCAATTTACACAATCGTTCGCCACATGTCCTTCCTTCCGACATTTAAAATCTCCATAAAATTAAGCACAATTATCTCTTTGTTCCTTTCACTTAGCCCGCACATTATGAATATTTTGATTCTGTCCCCATTGCGGAAAACCACCTCTATTATATTTGCTTACACTACATTCCTCTTTATTATGACCAAATCTCCTATAACCGGCACAGTTCAATTTATCTTGTTTTTCCGGACAATGCGGGGCTAATTATATTATTTCCACACTAAAACCCTTTCTCTACCGACAATCCCTGACCATATGCCCTTGCCCCCCCCCCCCCCCACAGTTAACAAGTAATCCCCCCCCTCCTCCTTTTTGAATTCAATCTCGGTCTCATCTTCGCTCTATTTCTATACGAATTTCTTCTCATTATTTTCCTGCATATCTCACAATCAGTTCAATCCTTTATTAACCCTTAAACAGGTAATTAAGTCTATCATCAGTCCTCGCCATTATGCTCTTCTATTATTTGTTTAAATTTACCTCCTTAACTCTCTATTGCGATATCAAGAAATGATATAATATAAAAAAAAAACTTATTTTTGTCTTAAATTAGCCCTTCTTAAATTAAAAAAAATTTTAAACCGTAAAAAAATACATTTGTCACAAATCTCTTTAGTAACCCATTAAAATTCAGGGTTCTTGCCCCACGCCTTTATACTATATTTTGGCATATGAGCTATAAAATCATGTCTTATTTATTTTAGCGGAATAAGACTTGTCGGTCTCTTGCATCATTTTTCTCTATATTCGCATAAATCGTTATTAAGTTTTTTAGCTAGAGTTCGTATTTTATTACACTCACATATAACCTTCTATTGAAATATTAAAAATTAATAATGACATTTGTTCTTATACTGTTAACTTTAAACCTACATAGCTCGTCTATACATTAACCAAGAATTTATGAGCATCATATTTACGTGATCTTATGTGAAGTCGATATAAAGGTATTCAATGAATCCATTAAATTTACCCCTCCCTATTGTAAACTTTTAAAGCTGTTGGATATTGAATTGTAATTTTCCGTCGTTCCTTTCTATAAAATCGTTCACAATCTCCAACAGGGTAACTACCTCTATAAGTACTTAGAATAATTATAAAAAAATCATATTTTATAATTTACCTGTATCAATATCTGATGATCTTGAATTAAGGATTTCCTTATCTGATTTAGAATCAACTATCTTCTAAAATACAATATATTTTGACTATGAATAGCAAATAAAGACCATTTAATAATAAAAAAACAAATTCATATTGCATTTATGTGTATTATGTCTGGTTCCAATACCTTAAAACTTAAATTTTAAGCACTATTAAAGAATAATTTATATATATTTTCATTTGTTAATAGAATTTTTAACTTCCTGTTCCTTAATAATTTGTATAAGAGAAATCATAAAATTTATAAATTGAAAAAATGCAAATATTACGTGATACGTGATATATATCGCATATGCCCTCTAACGTTGAGTATCAACAGAGCTAAGCTAGGTTTTCCTCATTTCCATCTAATTGGAACAAAGTTAATTTGGGTATTAACTAAAAATAAGATATGAGGAGCCCTACAATTTATTTTAGAATTTCTATATTGATAGCTGTCTTACATTTTTGCCAAAATTAACTATAAAACTAAATAAAATATGTTATTAAAAATTTATACTTTTTTATGGTATTTGTATTCAAATATGATGTGCGTAATATTGGGTTAATAATTATTCAATCCTACTTTATCAATATTATTTCTCGTTTTCCAACACTTCCTTGTATATTTTATTTAACTCAAATTTATCAACACGGTTAGGGTTATCACGGTACCAATGAAGTTATAACAAATGATCAACTCAATTATCTTAACGTTATAAAACTATCAACTCAATGAATGTTAACGTTATAATCTCTTAAATTTCTATTTTTAAGTATAAAAATTACTACACTTAATTTACTCTAACTTCTAAAACTATATTTATCTGTTTTGTTTTAGAATTCTTTTTCTTTTAAAAAAATTGAGAGGAATAAATTTTATCTTTTTTCCGAAACTTTTTTTTTTTAAAAACTTTCTTTCAAAGCGGTAATAAATTGGGAAAAATTATTAATGACTAAAAAATTTAAAAAAAAACAATTTCTTCTATTTATTATTTTTTTTACCCTTTTCGAGGACGCGACAAATAAAAAATAAAACAACGTAAATAATATATCTTCGCGATAAAATATAAATCTATAACTAAAAACATATTTAGTGAATTCAGCTCGTAATTGGCATCCTTATTTACGAAAATTGGTGGACTAGGCTTTATTACTCCTTCATTAGTTTCTTTAGCTAGCGTTCTCTAGTCTAGAGGGGCCCATGAGCATATAGTGAAACAACTTATTTCTCTACTAGATTCTCTGTATGTCTTTAATAGAATGGGGACAATCTTGACCCCTTCCAGTAATCAACAAAAATCCTCTATTTAAGCATTTCATTAATGTATTACTTGGTAAAATATTGGAGAGTCTATCCCAACGATAATCTTCTGCTAGCTTTAGCGCAAAATAAAAAAAATAGTTATCACTGGCTTGAGTCAGTGTATAGAGATGCCGTCAAGTGATCAGAATTTAATGATTGCATCAGATCTTCAACTAACATGCAATATTACACTGATACACCAGTGCGCTAGATGTTTCTTACTAGTTTATAGTGAAAGTAGACATTTCTTTTCTTCCTCCAATTCTTCAGGTCAGGTCATGCAATATAGAACAATAAAGTACAGGTATTTCATTTCATTCCAGGGGGACCGGGCTTCCTTAAACATTAAATATGGATCTTGTCGACTTAGCCGAAAAATTAAGATAAGTGAATATTCAGAATTTGCATCAATATTCATATTTACACCTCTTATTTCTAGTACACTAAGATACTTTGGTCTCAAATTTAAATTTTCTTAAAAATTAATAGATCAAAAATAATTCTCTCAAGTGATCCTAATCATATTTCATATTTATATAAAAAATTCAATTTGAATATATAGAGATAACTCATATGTTTTCGAAATTCATTTCATCTACCTATTTTATTTTTATAAAAAAGATATAACCATTTTATACGATTATTAAAATTTGTTACAATACAATAATTTATATTAAATTTTCTTCATTAATTGGTGCATTTACTTATTATTATTATTTGTATAATTAATACTATAATTTATAAAAATAAAATCTTTGGAAAAATATAATATTAAATTTTATATAATGAAAATATAATATTATGTATAATATATACTATGATTATCTTATACGATAAATAATAGATATATACAATTCAATAAATAGTATAATTATTAGGCTATACCAGAACGTTTTTTAAAAGATTAAGCGTTTGCTATAAATAAAAATAAAAACTAAATAGTTATGAATTATACTGGGTAATGATTAGGGATGTAACGTAGGGGTCCCCGCCGGGAAGCCTCGTAATTTCCTCTATAGATTCCCCAATTTTTATTTTTTTGATCAAATAATCAAGATTTTTATCATATATTGGAAAAACATTTTTTCCTATTGTTTCATATATCATAATTGTTTTTTGTTTTTGTATATGCGTTCATTTTCGATAATAAATAGCACAATTCTAGAAATGTTCATCGGAAGGAAATTTTTTTTTGATTGAAATATATTTAAAATTTTTAATAATAACTGATATAAGGATAAGGAGTAGGATTAGATGTAGGGTAAGGCCAAATTCCTCTTCTAATTTTAATTCAACTAATATAAATTTTTGAAAAAATAATTTAATGAAATATATTGATAATTTCGAAATTTTTCATAATGCAACATGTATTTAGAAGAAATTATTTCAATCTTTAAAAACAGCATTAAAAATGCTCACAAGATATTAACTCGGTAATAATTTGTTGAACAGTGAATATCAAAGGATTATAAATGTAGTAACTGAAAGATAAGATAAAAATTTTATCCTTATAAATGAAAGATAAGATAAATAGCTAGAACGCACTGGGCTAGCTAATATTGAAAGTTTAGGAAGATCCAATGTTCTTATCTTCCAAAAATCAAAGACATCTTTTATCTCTAAATTATAAGGCGAAAATAATGAATAACACTCTTTTTCTAAACTAGTTAAATAGTCTTGTTGTTCCAGGTTATTGTTATGAATAGATGAATGTTTCGTAGCCAAGGATTTAAGATAATCGAGTTTTGAAGCAACTTCAGTCGTTTCACATTCGTTTAATTCATCCATGTAAGGCCGTAGAGAGGTAGCGGGTTGACATAAAAATTGCACCGGAGTAATATTTCTTTTTCATTTAAATATTCATTTACTATGTGTATAGATTGAAAACGAGGATCCAAAAGTGCTCCTAACACCAAAAATTAAACAAAGAGAATTAATATATAAAAAATAATTTATTTATTTTAAAATACTACCTGAAGATCGGTTGATCAATTTAATAAGCATATTTTGTTTAAGGGATGCTATGGGAGGACGGACTATCATATAATAATAAGGATAAATTTATAGTAACTCCTTTTTGGACAAATAAAAATTCAACAGTTTTTTTGAAGGTTTTAAGAAAATTTAAAGGTTCATGCACCAAGTCCCAATCGGAGTTAAATAATTTGAGTAATAGAATATTTATAGTATTTTTGTTATTGCCAGTCACACTTTCCATCATTATTAAAATACTATGCCAACTTAAGGTTTTATGTTTTTTCTCATATGATTTTTGATTTGCACTATCATCCATCATTAAACCCCAAACGATCTTCATAAAAAGGATCATTATCATCCAAATCTAAAATATCCGATGTATATGATATCGATTCAAAACATTTTCTATTTTCGATATCCTTAATATTTCAAAATCCGCTGTTTTTCTTAAGGCAACTATAACTTTTCTCATTTTTTAATGAGTTTTTCTATTTTTTAAACTTTTATTATTCCATCGACTGTCACTAGATTATGTAATCCATGCCCCAAACATAAATGATGGTCATATTCTCCTAGACGAACACTTTTCTTAACTTTGGGTCCTGCATCCGTAACCGAATTTTCTTGGACCCTAAATCAAATTCATTTTCAACTTTTTCTATCTCGAAAAGAATAGTTTCAGCGTTATGTTTTTGAGTGACAGGATGTGTCGCCTATGTATAAAATATAATATTAAAAATATTATCTATTTCGTGAAATATAAAGGTAATATAATTTCGCCTTCTATATTTGTCGGTCACATATCAAAAGGTATAGCACAAAATTTAAGACCTATATTAATTTGCTGGCATATGTATGCTTTCATTGATAAATTCACATCATCTAATCCACTCCGGCTAAGTGTTGATCAATCTGGTAAATCTTTTATATCTGAAATAATGCCATATTTCTTAATAATAAAAATATTATGCCATAAAAAATTCTAAATGTGGGATGATTTCAGTTTTATTTAAATATTCTATCATAAAATAATTAAATATCTTAAAAGTTAAAATAAAAATTAAGATTGCCCTATAAAAAATTTAATGATTTTACAAATAACCTTTAGAAAATCTTGCATTTCAGTATTATTTATAGAAAAGAACGGCATTAAATCCTTGCAACAACATGAGCATAATTTCTTACCAGAACCCATTTTTTATCATTTATAGGGTCAATTGTATCTTTTACAATGGGTTTGAAAATAACTTTAAATTTGGTTTAGATATTTCTTCTTTACATGTTAAGTCATGTTTGTCAAGTAAATGTTTTATTATGTTTGATGTGCTGATATTTTTTGAAAAAGATTTGATTGGATAATTAATTAAAAAATTCACAAATTAAAATAATCAAAAAATTTACTCTGAAAATGAATAATTTTTTTCATTCTCACCATCTTTATCAAGGGATATTTGCAAGCATATATTACAAAAGACTTTATCTGTAGCAACACTGGTTCTCTTATTATTTGTGTCAGTTTTTAATATTAAGGATCCAAAATGTTTCCATGCAAAAGAAGACTTTGCTTGCAAGCATATACTATATTTTGTTACAGGGTATTGCAATACTGCATCCATTATAATTGTTTTAGTCCTGCTATTTTTATATATGTTATAATGGCAACAAAATAAAAATGATTAATTAAAATTTCCTTTTTTGATAAAAAATAAATTTTATATAACGAGTTGTAAATTGCATTATGGTTTTATTAAAAATATTTGAAGCATCGAAAATTAAAAGAATAAAATATAGAATAATATCAATATCTTTTCTATTTGCAATAATATATTTTATCTAACAGACCTGCCCAAAGTGAGCGAACGTGTATTTATGGATTGTTACAAATCAAATTTATACAAATAATATTTATTAATTTTAAAAAATAAAATCGCATTTTTTAATAATTAAAAAAATATTTAATATTTTTCTTCTAATTACAATTCATAAATAATATATAAAATAAATGTTATTTATAATAATAAAAAATTGTATCACGCCGCCAAATTTTTACATCGGCGGCGGGGTATTGAGCGCCGACACTTTTTTGGCGGCGGCGTCGGCGTGGTTAAAAATCACCGGCGGCGGCGCGTTTGACCGGCGGCGCACATGTCTAGGTACACCCTTAATAACTATTAGATTCGTGAAACCGTAACTTACATTTCAACTTGGTAGCTATGCATTGTAGCTGTTTACATTTTTGGGAAATGTATTTTTAAAATATAACTAGTTACTTTTGAAAAGTAGCTTTATCAGCACTAAAAATGTTCAATATTTTTATGGAATTAAAAATATTTCATTATTCTCTAATATTTTATTTTTAAATTGACTATGAAGATCTAATGTAGATATCGAAACAGAATGGGAATCCTTGACAAATTTATTATCAGGTATGCTTTGCACATCTATAGGCACATCAGCCCGTTATTATACAATTGATCCAAGCGATTTTATCAATGATTCTTCCGGCCAAAGTATGAACAAATGGGCTATTATACCTTTTGAAACAGTATGTACAGAAAATTTTGCTCCTTGGAAAAAAATGTTACCTTGCAAAAAACAAGTTTCTCATTAATATAAATATTCGATGTTGCACTGATATCACTAGAGATAAATATAAATGTAGCAAATTAATATTGATTTTCCTAATAATAATATATTTAAAACAATTTTTAAGAATATTTTATAGAAAAAAATATAGAGCACGAAAGTTCTCTTATCTCTTAAGCTTACTGGATAATATTCTAGAAAAAACGCCTATGAAGATGAGGCTTGAAAAAAATCTTATATATATATATCTAAATTTTAATTATTTCAGTTAAAAATATATAAGTTATGTGTTATTTCAAATTTACATTGCGATCATAGACTTCTATGCTCAACATCCAATTTTATTTTTTATTATTTTTTTCTCTCTTTAGCTTTCACCTTTTCTGGTGGTAAGCTCCTTCAACATCTCTCTCCACCTTATGTTATTCATAAAATCTCTTTTATCTAATTTATACTTTTTTATATTGGCTCTAACTTTATGGCCCCATTGAAGTTTTGGCCTTCCTCTTTTACGTTTGCCCATCACTTCCAAACTCTCAACCTTATTTCCTATGCAGTTCATAGGCCTTCTCATTGTGTGTCCATAACACCCAAGTCTGTTTACGTCTTATGGGCACTACCTTTAAACTACTTAGTATTCTTGTACTGCGCACTTTATCATTTCTTGTTACCCCAGCAATCATCCTCAGCATTCTCATCTCCATAGCTTGTAGACTTCTCTCGTCTGATTCCTTAGTTGACCATGTTTCTGAACTATATAGAATAGTTGGTTATACTATGGAACTGTAAATTTTTCCCTTTAATTTGTGTGGGATTCTTTTTAAAATAGCACTCCGGATAAAGATCTTTACTTTAACTACCCTTGATTAATTTTACTCTTTATCTCTTTTTCTATTGTGCCATTTGTTTGTATAGTGGAGACCAAATATTTGCAGTTTTAAATTGCCGATATCTGCCATTCATTTATATCAATACTATCTGTTCATCTCCTCCTATCACCATATATTCCGTCTTTTCTCTATTTACTTGTGCTTTTCTAGGATATTTATCCAACTCACTAATCTTTCTTTCATTTCATCCTTGGATTCGGCAAGTATCACAATATCATCTGCAAATATTATATTCCACAGGGCTGTTTGAGGTATAGACTGTGCTAATACATCTATTACTGTAATAAAGAGAAACTGAGAGCCGACCCTTGATGAACTCCTTCGGCTATTGTGAAGCCTACTGAAGTACCTGTTGTGCTACGGACCATTGTTGTATGGCCCATATACATATCCTGTATTATTCTTATATATTTTCCGGGAACCTTTTTGTGGCTTAACCTTTAAGTGTCCCAATATTCAAACTTGCTAACCTTGTCTTCTTTGCTTTGACCTTTATTTTACTTTTCGCAGGATAGAGGTCTACACGCTGCGCGTCGCTTGGAGGGAACGCCCTAGCTTTCATATTCATATTTTCATTTGTTTCCTTCATTTTGTTTATTAGACAAGTTTCCTTAGTACCTGGCTGTCCAGGCCTGTCGGTGACCGGGGTGTCATCTCTAAGCTCCGAAATTCATCTTACCATATGTCTTTACACATCATTCACCGAAGAAAAACCTGAAAGTTTTTATAAATAGCGAAACTCTTATCGCAAAACCTTTAAAGCGAATACATTAGAGCAAAATTTTTATCGCTAATCAATAATCGCGAAAATTTTATAGCGAAGTCAATATCACGAAACATAAATCGCGAAGATAATATAGCGAAAACTATTTTGCGAAATATAGCGCGGCCTATTATTATTTTTTATTAAAATAATTTATTTTATTTATATTTAATGTTAATATTAATATTTTATTTATCAACAAATAAACATATTATATGATATATATTTTTTATTTATATTATTATATTATGAAATGAAAGATGAATTTCTTTTATTTGATATTTTTTTAATAAAAAAAATGATATACTACTATTGTAATATTATTTTTGTTACAATTTATTAGTGATTTTCACGACCAAAATTTTAAGCAAAAAATATTTTTTGAAGTTTAAAAAGATTTTTGAACATATTTTGATAAAAATTTTAAATCTTCTTTGTAAATAAATCTTTTTTGAGGAATTCTTTTGTGAATTTTATTATAAATAAACAATCTTTTAGGTGAAATCTTTTTTTAGTTTTTTTAATCATTTTTGTAAAATTATCTATTTTTTAAGTATATTAAAAGAAGTGGGTTTTCTAAATAATATTTTTTAAAAATATTTTTATTTAACTTATTTATCTATATGATCGTTTTAAGGATAATAATTAAATCTGATAATTTTTATATTCGTTATTGAAGATGTTCCTTGGAAAAATAACCATTATCATAATCGGTATTTTTAAACATATTAGATTTTTTTTACGGTAAAATATATATTTTTTTAACATGTTAAATTAAAATTTTAATTAAGATGCACCATATAAAAGTGACAATTATCATAATCGTTATTTTTAAATTTTTTGACGTAAATCGGTTAAAATAAGTTATGATAACATATTTAAATAAAACTTCAGTGAAGATGTACCCAAGATAAGTGACAATTGTCATAATCATTTTTAAAGTTTTTTGAATTTTTTTGACGCAAATGGGCAAAAAAATAAATTGCTAACATGTTTAAATAAAACTTCATTGAAGATGTACCTTAGATAAGTGACAATTGTCATAGTCGTTATTTTTAAAGTTTTTTGAATTTTTTTGAAGCAAATGGGCAAAAATAGAAAATGATAACATGTTAAAATAAAATATCAATGAAGATGTACCATAGATAAGTGACAATTGTCATAATCGTTGTATTTAGAGTTTTTTGAAATATTTTGATACAAAAGGGTAAAAATATAGATTGTAAAAATGTCAAGTTAAAAATGAAGATGTACCATATAAAAGTGACAATTGCCATAATCGTTATTTTTTAAAAGTTTTTTTAATTTTTTTGAAGCAAATGGGCTAAAATATAAATTGCTAACATGTTAAAATAATATTTCAGTGAAGATATACCCTAGATAAGTGACAATAGTCATAATCGTTATTTTTAAAGTTTTTGAATTGTTTGACGCAATTGGACAAAAATATAAATTGTTAACATGTTAAAATAAAATTACAGTCCAAACAAAAAACAAATCGATATTTTCATTTTAATAATCGTTATTCCTTTTATCCTGCTTAAAATTTTATAAAAATATGCAAAGTGATTATTAAAGATAGCTGTAACATATGTTAAATTCTAAACTTTTAAGATATGGATTCACAAATTTTAATTCTACATTATAAAAATGTATAACCTTGCATTCGCAGTTAGCAAATATTCTTGTATACTCGTGGCAAAATAGTGATGAGTCTGAATTCAGGGTAGGATTTATAGAAAGAACTTAAAAACCATATGAAGATACAATTTGTTGAGTTTGGACCAATGGGTCCCTTCGGCAGATTGGGAAAAATACAGTCCGTGATCGGGGGTCCTGGATGGTCGATGACGGGATCGAGGGGGCCGGGTTTTATCGTTTTTGTCATGGAATCAATCGGACAACGTAATGGAAATATATTTTCAAGGTTTATTAAGCAACTACAAAAAGAATATATTTTTCAAAGTTTATTAAACAAAATCCAAAAAAAGAATATTTTAATAATCTATTAAATAAAAACTAAAAAAAAGAATATCGTGCAAAAATAGGTATTTCACCAACCTTTATAATTTTTGAAACAAAGAGAGAGAAAAAAAAGGTTCTTATGTAATCGCGATACAATCATTCTTGAAACTGGTTAGAACCAGTTTCAAATACAATATGAAAATATGGTATAATATCAATTTCATAAAAACAATGGAAGATGGGAAAATAAAAGAAACAAGTGGAGAAAAACGTAAAGAAAGAAATAAGTTATACGGGAAGAGTGGGGAGATTGAACATAACACTCCTCCCCGCTTAACTTCTACTACCACCGCACCTTTCGGATCAGGGCAGATGGCAGGCTTAAATATAGATTTCTTTTACAACCCAGAAAAAAAAATAATATATCGGCATACGCCGTACCGCTGGATTAGAGCGGGGTTCAGTCCTTAGTTCATTACCTTAGGCTCATAAAAATGCCTAACAAAATAAACGGCATAGCCGCACCGCGTTGTCAGGGCGGAATTTAATCCTAAGTTCATTACCTTAGGTTCATAAAAATGTCTAACAAGATAAACGGCATAGCCGCACCGCGTTGTCAGGGCGGAATTTAATCCTAAGTTCATTATCTTAGGCTTATAAAAAAAGTCTAACAAAATAAACGGCATAGCCGCACCGCGTTGTCAGGGCGGAATTTAAATTAGCATATAAACAAACCAAAAATAAAAATAATAACGGCATACGCCGTACCGCGGGGTCAGGGCGGATTTTAATCCTACAAAAAAACTTGGGGGGGGGGATGGTTGGTATAAAAAGGGAATGTATTTATAGATATATAAAAAAAAATAAGGTTTAGTGTGCGATAAAAAAAACGGTTTTTTTGTGAGATTTCTACGCTCCTCCCCGCTTAAAATCTGATACCCCCGGGAAGGGTTTCTGACGGGTTTGCGGGTTCTTCCTCGTAAATTATTGAGCTTGCTTGATCGGAGTCGCTACGGTTTGTCCTTTGGGTCGGGGGATTTGAGAGTTCTTTCTCAACCTCAGTGATGGAATTGAGGAATCCTATTGCAGAGAAAAGTGGGGTTCGGGGGTTGATCACTTTGACAGGGTCATTGACGGCTTGGGGCAGGTTGGTGATAGTGGTCACGATTTGGAGTTGCAGTTGGTAGGATGGTGTTTTGGGATCTATCGCGTATGGTTCTTTGGGGAATATGGTGACGTAATCTTCTCTGGTTGCATCGGTGTCAGGGCATTTATGATTCCGTCGGGGTCGGATATCACGACGGTGGTATCGTTGAGTTTCGTTCGTGGTTTCTATGTATAAAACGACGGATTCGTAGGGTATCGAAAGCACGTTAGGCGCCAGTGTTGAGTTTGGACCAATGGGTCCCCCCGGCAGATTGGAAAAAATACAGTCCGTGATCGGGGGTCCGGGATGGTCGATGACGGGATCCAGGGGGCCGGGTTTTATCGTTTTTGTCATGGAATCAATCGGACAACGTAATGGAAATACATTTTCAAGGTTTATTAAGCAACTACAAAAAGAATATATTTTTCAAAGTTTATTAAACAAAATCCAAAAAAAGAATATTTTAATAATCTATTAAATAAAAACTAAAAAAAGAATATCGTGCATAAATAGGTATTTCACCAACCTTTATAATTTTTGAAACAAAGAGAGAGAAAAAAAGGTTCTTATGTAATCGCGATACAATCATTCTTGAAACTGGTTAGAATCAGTTTCAAAAACAATATAAAAATATGGTATAATATCAATTTCATAAAAACAATGGAAGATGGGAAAATAAAAGAAACAAGTGGAGAAAAACGTAAAGAAAGGTAAGTTATACGGGACGAGTGGGGAGATTGAACATAACACAATTAACATCCTATAAATTTAATGTTAAGATTTTATTATGGTTAAAATGGATTACAATCTATATTTTAACCCATTTACATCAAAGAACTTTAAAAATAACGATTATAAAATTGTCACTTTTCAATGGTATATCTTCATGAAATTTTAATTTAGAATGTTTATAATCTATATTTTAATCCATTTACAACAAAAATATTCAAAAAAACCTTATTAATAACGATTATCACAATTGTAACTTATCTATGGTACATCTTCACTGAAATTTTATTTAAACATGTTAGCAATACTTATTTTAGCCCATTTACGTCAAATAAATTCAAAAAGTTATAAAATAACGATTATGACAATTGTCACTTTTCTATGGTACATCATCATGAAATTTTAATTTAACATGTTTACTATCTATATTTTTACCTATTTACGTTAAAAAAATTTAAAAAAGTTTAAAAATAATGATTATGATAATTGTTATCTAGGGTACATCTTCACTGAAGTTTTATTTAAACATACTAGCAATACTTATTTTAACCCATTTTGGTCAAAAAACTTTAAAAATAACGATTATGACAATTGTCACTTTTCAATGGTAAATCTCTATGTTAATTTAGCATGTTTACAATCTAAATAATAGTTTTACCCTTTTAAGTCAATAAATTTCAAAAATCTTAAAAATAACGAATATGACAATTGTCACTTTAAAATATTATCCTTAAAAAGATCATAAAATAACATAAATAAGTTAAATATAAATATTTTAAAAAATTTATTTAGCCTCCTCTTTTAATATACTTAAGAAATAGATAATTTTACAAAAATGATAAAAAAAACTATAAAAGATTTCACCTAAAAATTGTATATTTATAATGAATTTCACAAAAGAATTCCTTAAAAAAGATATATTTACAAAGAAGATTTAAAATTTTTATCATAATATATTCAAAAATTTTTTTGAACTTCAAGAAATATTTTTTACTTAAAATCTTGGGCGTGAAAATCACTAATAAATTATAATAAAAATAATATAACAATAGTAGCATATCATTTTTTATTAAAAAACATCAAATAATAAATATTATGTTGTTTTTTTTAAATAAATGCATTCGCAATATATTTTTTGTTTCGCGGTAATGTGCTCGCGATAATGACTTCGCGATAAAAAATTCGCTCTAAAGTGTTCGCGTAAAAGGTATTCGCTCTAATAAATTCGCGGTTAAGATATCGCATAAATAAATTCGCGACCATGGCTTCGCGAAATTGTCTTTGTTATAAATGTTTTGCGGAGATAAATTCGCAGATATGGTTTCGCGATTTTACCTTCGCTATAAATACTTTTCGCGATAAACGACATTCGCGATAAAAGTTTCGCTGAATTGACCTGATACGAAAAATCCGGGCCAGGCCTGAAAATTTTATTTTAAAAAAAACCGGGCCGGGTCGAAAAAAATTTTGAAAAAAATCCGGGCCGTGCCCTGCAAATGGTCTCTGCAGGGCTCTGTTATTCTTCTTAAAAAATAGAATGTTCTTTTTGTAGTTGAAAAATAGAAGAAATAAATTTAATATAATACATCAAATGTCAGTTATTTTCTGACAGGAGAATTAAGTTTTCCTAGTGGATGGAGGGAAAACGAGATGATCACATGGGTTGTTGTTAGAAAAGATCATTCTATGTTTGGATTTGGTAGAAGATATTGAAGACGGGATTGATTGGGGAAGATTTAATATGTTTATATGTGTTATATATTTATGAATAAAGTGGAATGGTAGTAATGTTTATTATATTTATTTAATATTATTAAAGGGATTATTTTGGATTGATAAGTTATATTTTTGAGAGTAAAGGACATTATATTATTTTTATTATTTTTCAAAAGTTCTCTCATTAGTTTACTAATGGGAAGAGTTGCTAATATAATCATTTTAATACATTGGGAATATAATCTAAAATGTGTTTAAAATTATACAAAGCATCCATAGCATTTTTTGGGACTATATCTTAGTAAATCTTTTAAACATAGTTATTCAGCTAGTAAGGCATCAAACCAATATTATTTTTTTCTATAACCATCTGAAAAAGATTGAGAAGGCTTTTGTGGAAGTAATATCTACAGATTAATAAGTGCTGCATGATGAATTAAAAACCATTTATTTATTTCTATTATTATAATACTTTTCTACTGATCTTATACTAATGTTTTGACGATGAGCTTGCCTTGCTGCAAGTCGAGGGAGACAAATATTAAACACGTATGGCCATAGGCGTAGCCAGGGGTGGGGGGCAAGAAGAAATCCCCCCCCCTCTTTCAGAAATTTATCACTTTTTGTAAATATCATTTTTAGCTAATAAAAAATATCCCCCTTAGTCCTCCCCCCACTCCCTGAC
This sequence comes from Gordionus sp. m RMFG-2023, assembly GCF_954871325.1. NCBI lineage: Eukaryota > Metazoa > Nematomorpha > Gordioida > Chordodea > Parachordodidae > Gordionus > Gordionus sp. m RMFG-2023. The sequence goes on from NC_088776.1 coordinate 28,814,469, forward strand.
CCTCAAATATGTATGCATATATCTTAAATAATAATTTAAAAGAAAGAATGTAAAAGTTGATATTTTTTTATAAAACTATTCATCATAATTTATAGATTTTTGGGAAAATAATTTTATAAATATATAAAATGAACCAAAAATGTTTTTTAATAAATGGAATATAAGCCAAAGATAAGTCTTAAGACAGAAGTGAAATGTATTATAAAATTACTAAATAATATAATATATCAAATATAATTTTTTATAAAGTGAGTAATTTTAATTTATTTATCTTAATAAAAGTAAAATATAATTATAAAACTATTGATAAAATTAAATCATAAATTAAAAAAATATTAATACAAACAGTGGAATATTATATGTCGTAGATTTACAGTATATCTAATTATCAAATGACAATCAAGTAATTTTTACCAATATAGCGAATTATATATTTTACAGAAAACTATAAAATATTGATAAGGACATCAGAAAATATCTTAAGACATTGTGGGATGAATAATATGAAGATTTAATTTTAATATCATTTTTACTTAAAATAAATAGATGGCGTTAAATAATTGAATGCAAATTTTTGCTATATTTAATATCAAGAGCATTAATTAGTAAAATTTGTTAAATTATTAACTGTAATATATACTCTAACTGTCAAATATGTCTGTAAAAGTGGAATTTTACCTAGTATTTTATAACTAATTCTATATAATTGAGTAAAATCAACTATATGTCTACTTACTTTTTATAAATAAATTTCTTATAATTGTTTGGAAAAAATTATTACCATGCTCTTATATTAAGATATATACAATACAAGTAATTTATTATATTTTTATTTTATATAAACTAATAAAAATGTATTTCATATTTGTTCCAGGCTTAATTTTTTTATTAAAATTTGTAAAGTTCCAGGCTTATTTTATTTCCCCCTCCCCCTTATGAAAATCCTGGCTACGCCTATGCGTATGGTTCTCCTTTTGACTCTACAATAATATATATAATTAAAATTTTTCATCAACACTAGTTCTAATAAAATGCTCTCCGCTATTCTCATCTTCTTAATCAAGTCAATGCCATGTTTTTGAAAAGTATTACATAAAATAGTTGTATAATTAAATAATACATTCAAATAGTTGTATAATTAAATAATACATTCAAATGAGAAAATAAAATTGAAATAAGTATTGAATCCAATAATTTTCTTGCTTCTGAAGAAATATTTCTTTCAGGTCATTGTGATATTTCAGTAATAGCATTAATAATCGGCTCTTCTAACTCCATAAAAGTTGTTACGCTTGATGGCGGAGACCCCGGACAAGCTTGCAATTTCTTTCTCCCTGTTGGACAAGGAGTTTCAGAAAAATTATTATACGACTAGAAATATGTAAATGGTAGATAATTATTACGCATGAAAACTTGAAAATAATAGGTAAATATTACTCCAATGAAAACTTGAAATCGAAATTAATTGATAAAATAACTTATTCGATGAATGTCATTTACCAGATGTTTTATCGAGATTAGGAATGGATGAAGTGAATAATAGTAAAGAGGATAATAAAGTTGGGGAAGAGGCATTGATTCTGATATTAACGGGAAGTTTTAAGGGTAGTCTAACTACGTGGAAGGAAATACAAAAATATACTTTAAAGGACAGGAAATTGGATTTGATAAAATTATTTTTAACGGGGAAAAAAACGTGGAATGATAAAAGAAACAAATTTAAAATTATAGAGACGGATTGATGATTGTTTAATGAGAGGAAATAGAGTAGTTGTACCCAGAAAATTAAGAGAAAAAGTTTTAAGTATGCTACATGCGGGTCATCAAGGAATAGCGAAAATGAAACAATGGGGAAGAGAATATGTATGGTGGCTGACCGGGCCGGCAAAACTTTTTTAAAAAATTTCGGACAGGGCCGGGCTTGAAAAATTAGGCCTGATGTAGATCACTAATACTTATGCAAGAATTCTGAGAGTTACCCTGATTGATTTGATAAATTACTGCCATATCAATCCTTCAAATTTTTTGACACCTTTCTATACGCCTAAGAAAATTTTAGACCAAAACATTAAAAAATTATATTCGATTCACAAATTGACGTTCGTCTTTATTCAAGTGTTATTATTAAAAAAAAAATTTTTTAAAATTATATCAAAATCAAAATGTTTTTACAATTATTATGGAAAGTTATTTAACTATATAAGAATGTTTCACATTACGGAAATGTGTTACATACTATAAAAATTTACAAGTAATCAGAAAATTTTTGAATTATATAAAAAATTAACCACAGAATTTCCCACATGTAATTAATAAATCAATTACATATTTTATATATTTTCATAATCCTTAGCATATTACAATTTTTTATAAAGATGGTTAACCAAATTAATTACGGAATTCAAATTTGCTAATTGAGCATTAAATAATGAAACAGGATGTTTGGTTTTACTATAGTTTTTGTTTTGGCACGTCGCCATTATTTGTTTATTTTTGTTTTTTTCGCTAATAACTTTTTATTCTTAAATTCGGCTACAAAAGTGATTGAAGCACTAACCTCTACTAACGAAGCTCTAAAGAATGATATAAGTTTCATCGTTAGTGCTTCCAAAAGTTCGGCCAACTTCTTGCCTAAATCGTGACGTCATAATTTTTATTTAGCTAATAACTTTTTACCATATGGCGGTTAGCCAAATAATAAAATATATTTAAATACATTAATTAAGCACTAAATAATGATGAAAACTGGATGTTTAGTACTACTCTAGTTTTTGTTTTGGCACGTCGCCAATATTTGTTTATATTTGTTTTTTTCGCCAATAACTTTTTATTCTTAAATTCGGCTACAAAAGTGATTAAAACACTAACCTCTACTAACTAAGCACTAAAGAATAATATAAGTTTCATCGTTAGTGCTTCCAAAAGTTCGGCCAACTTCACGCCTAAATCGTGACGTCATAGTTTTTATTTTGCTAATAACCTTTTTTCCATATGGCGGTTAACCAAATTTTAGTATTCTATTTAATATAACACAATAAGATCTAAATTATATAAATTAATTGAAAAATAGCAAAATGATAACATATATATAAAAGATTATATTACAAAATTTAATATAGAAGGTGGCTGAAAAAATTTTTGAAACTATGGTTGGGTGGGTTAAGAAATTTAAACAAGGGTGGGCGGGTTAAGAAAATTTAAAATTTCAAAAACAAAATAAAGAAAAATCATAATTAATTAAATGATTAATAATAATATTTCTTTTTTTTTGCCGGGGTGGCCTAATTGGTTAGATGTATGCTTGGAAACAGAAGTACGAACAAAGACGCAGGTTCAATCCTGGTAAGGAGCAAACCTTCAAGTTTTTCTTTGATGACTGATGTGTAAAGACATATGGTATGATGAATTTCGGAGCTTAGAGATGACACCCCGATCACCGACAGGCCTGGACAGCCGGGTGCTAAGGATTCCAATAAATAAAATGAAGGAAGCAAATGGAAATATGAATATGAAAGCTAGGGCGTTCCGTCCAAGCGACGCGCATGGTGTAGACCTCCATCCTGTGAAAAAAAAGTAAAGGTCAAAGCAAAGAAGACAAGATTAGCAAGTTTGAATATTGGGACGCTTAAAGGTAAGACGAGAGAATTGGCATCAATGTTGATCAAGAGAAAAGTTGATATAGCGTGCATACAAGAGACGAAATGGAAGGGACAGAAAACTTTGATGATTGGAGAGGGGTATAAATTGTACTATAATGGAATTGTTAGCAATAGGAACGGTGTCGGTACATCCTTAGTCAAGATCTAACCTCCTCAGTAGTAGAAGTCAACAGGATCTCTGATAGATAATGAAGATAAAACTCTGCATTGGTCAATCAATACTACACATCCTTTCAGTATATGCTCCTCAAACGGGTTGTAAGGAAGAACAGAAAGATTACTTTAGAGCTATACTTGATGAAGCTGTAATGGAAATCCCTAAGGATGACCTAGTCATAATTGGTGGTGACTTAAATGCGCATGTGAGGAAAACAAGAGATAGCTACAAAAGGCATCATGGTGGTTTTGGATATGGAGAAAGAAATGATGAAGGAGAGCATGTACCGAAATTTGCGCAAGCCTTCGACCTTGCCTTAACCAACACCTACTAGAGAAAAAAGACAGTCATTTAATAACATATGAAAGTGGTGCAAGGAAAACACAGATAGATTACATGCTAATCTCTCGCAGAAGATTAAAAGATGTAATAGACTGCAAAGTCATCCCAGGAGAAGATATCGCAGCGCAACACAAGCTACTAGTCATGGATTTACACATCTCAAATAAATCCACTCAAAACAAGATAAAACTGGAACCATGAATCAAATGGGGCAAATTAAAAACAATGACAGTTGCCTTTGCAATCAATGCAAACATTGAAACAATAGATTTCTCACAAGTCAGTAAAAAAATGTGGACCGACCTTTCATCCAGATTAATACTGCCAAATCGACATTAGGCTTGACAAGGGGAGGTAACAAATCATACAAAGAACTATGGTGGTGGAATGAAGAGGTACAAACCACTATACAGGAGAAAAAAGCCCTTTATAAAATATGGTACAAATCCAAAAAGATGACAAGACTAATTACAAAAAATCCAAGAGAATAGCTATAAAGGCGGTGGCTAGAGCCAAATCTATGGCATACGATGACATGTACGAAGATCTACATACCAAAGAAGGGCAAAATAAAATATACAGATTAGCCAAACAGCGAGAAAAGAACTCTAGAGATATTAACGGAGCTCCGAAAGTAATCAAAAATAAAGATGGGAAATTGATAATAAAGGAAAAAGAAATAATGAATAGATGGAAAGAATATTTTCAGGAGCTTCTCAACTTTAATCCCCACATACTACATATAGATGAATACACCCCATGTCAAAACCTTGTACAACCAATAACAGAACAAGAAATAATCATATGCCTCAAGCATATGAAAAACAACAAAGCTAGGAGTCCAGAAGATATTCCAAAAGAAAGCCCTAAAGCACTAGGAGATGATGGAATACATCTCCTCACAAATCTGTACAATAAAATACTTGGAAATGAAGAGGTTCCCCAAAAATGGAGGCAGAGCTATCTAGTTCCTATCTTCAAAAATAAAGGGGATCCACACAATTGTCAAAATTACAGGGGCATAAAACTAATGTCACTTTGTCTAAAACTATACGAAAAAATAATAAAAAAAGATTAAGAGATATAATCGAAATAGGAGAGACTCAGTTTGGCTTTTTGCCTGGAAGATCAACAACCGATGCTATCCACGCAATTAGGCAAATGTGTGAAAAATACAGGGAGAAGAACAAAAAGCTACACATGGTCTTTCTCGATCTATAAAAGGCCTTCGATAGAATCCCAAGTAAACTTATCTGGTGGGCGCTACGCCACAAAAAGGTTCCCGAAAAATATATAAGAATAATACAGCATATGTATATCGTCCATACAACAATGGTCCGTAGCACAACAGGTACTTCAGCAGGCTTCACAATAGCCGAAGGAGTTCTTCAAGGGTCGATTCTCAACTCACTTCTCTTCATTACAGTAATAGATGTATTAGCACAGTCTATACCTCAAACAGTCCCTTGGAATATGATATTTGCAAATGATATTGTGATACTTGCCGAATCTAAGGATGAAATGAAAGTAAGATTAGTGAGTTGGATAAATATCCTAGAAACGCATGGATTAAAAGTTAATAGAGAAAAGACGGAGTATATGGCGATAGGAAAAAATGAAACAGAAAGTATTCATATAAATGAATGGCAGATATCGGCAATTGAAAGCTGCAAATATTTGGGTTCCACTATACAAACAAACGGCACAATAAAAAAAGAGATAAAGAGTAAGATTAATCAAGGGTGGTTAAAGTGGAGATCTTTATTTGGAGTGCTATTTGACAAAAGAATCCCACACAAATTAAAGGGAAAAATTTACAGTTCCATAGTACAACCAACTATTCTATATAGTTCGGAAACATGGCCAACCAAAGAATCAGACGAGAGAAGTCTACAAACTATGGAGATGAGAATGCTGAGGATGATTGCTGGGGTAACAAGATAGGATAAAGTGTGTAGTACAAGAATACTAAGTAGTTTAAAGGTAGTGCCCATTAAGACTGAGTTAATGGTAAACAGACTTAGGTGGTATGGGCACACAATGAGAAGGCCTATGAACTACATAGGAAATAAAGTTGAGAGTTTGGAAGTGATGGGCAAACGTAAAAGAGGAAGACCAAAACTTCAATGGGGCCATAAAGTTAGAGCCAATATAAAGAAGTATAAATTAGATAAAAGATCGTATGAATAACATAAAGTGGAGCGAGATGTTGAAGGAGCTTACCACCAGAAAAGTTGAAAGCTAAAGAGAAAAAAAATAATATAATATTTCTTTTTTAAAGTACCAATCTTTTTTTAAGTGAAGAACACTTTACTAGTTTTTTGACTCGTTAGCTAATTGTTCCCACCATATATAATGCCTCGTAATGTTCATTGATGTAATACCCGGATGTCCCGTATGCAATATATATAAAATCTTTTTTGAAGTAAGTACGAAATGATTAATCTGCCATTCCAAAATAAAATACCGTCATCATTTTTATATTTCATCTATTCTTGTTCTAAAAGCTTGTAATTCTGGTCCCTGATTTTGTATATTTGTACCATTTATTAATCTTTTTTTTGGCTTTCGTTCCCTAGTTGGATATCGGGGTTGAATTCCTTCTTGACTTGGTTCCATTGTTTCTACTGTCTTATCATCTACTAGCTTTATATTTTCATTTGTTTTTTTTAAATTCGGTTTCAACTGGTTCTTCCCTTGTTTGTTTATGGTCGGCATGTTTTAACGATTTTTTCTTTTTCTTCTACCTCTTTCCAGGGTTGTGATGGCGGATTTTCCTGGTATACGGCAACAATAGGTATATCTGCATTGTTTTGACATCCACTACAGCTGTTTACTAGTTTTTCGACCCACCATATATAATGCCTAGTAATGGATTTCATTGATGTAATACCCGAATGTTTCGTATGCAATATATGTAAAACTCCTTTATGAATTTAGTACGGAATGATTAATCTGCCATACCAAGATAAAACCGTCATCATTTTCTATTTCATCTATTCTTTTTCTAAAAGCTTATAATTCTGGTGCTTGATTTTTTATATTTATACCATTTATTAATATTTTTACTTTTCCTAAAATTGGATCTTTTGCGGTTTCCTCTCTAAGTTTTTTTCTTGATAGAGTTAATTCTGTTTTTAATATAAACGCGAGGTCCGGTTAATAAAACTGTATTGTTCTGTTACTATTCCGAATAGCATGAAAACGATTACAAAAATAGCCCTGTATTTTATTTTGGAGTGACAGATTAATCATTCCATACTCATTTCAATAAAGAGTTTTACATATATTGCATACGGGACATCGGGATCTCACTTGAGGAAGAGGGTATATTTCAAACGGATATCCTACTTTGGTGGAAACGACAAGAGATTTGCCAAAGCTATCAAGATTAGCAAAAAAAATATTGGCAATTCCTGCAACTAGTGCTTCTCCTGAACGAGGATTTAGCATTGCTTGAAGGTTTTTAGAACAAAGAAGAACGTGTTTGAATCCAGTAAATGTCGATTCATTATTATTTTTGCATTATAATTACATATAATATCAATTTTAATTTATATTTTTTTATAAATATTCTATTTGATCAAATAAATTGTCAATAATCTAAATTGATTATTTTTTTTATTAAATTAATTTCCTAAATTATAAACTTTTTATAGAAGTGTAATGCTGAAATATTTTTATTAGATGCTTAAAAAATTGAAAGAATGACCATAATTCAATTTTATAAGCGGGCTTGGGTTAAAATTTTTTATAAATAATGGGCGGGCGGGTAAAATTTTTTAGACAAATGGGCGGGCTGGGCGGGCGGGTTAAATTTTTTAAAATATTGGCCAATGCAGACCTCTAATATATATTATTAAAAATGCGTTTTTTATACCCCAATATTATAATTATTTTTATAATTTGCGCCTTCTATAATTGATTTTTTATTTCAAAATTATAAAAACTAAATAAGATATAAATTCTTATTTATTCATTTAACATTTTTATTTATATAATTTAAATATATTGTTATTAAACATATTTAATGAGCTTCATCGTTTCAAACACCCTTTATAATTGATTTTTTTTATTCCTAAAATTATAAAAAACTAAATAAAATATCTTATTTTCTTACCCCTAATGGTCAGCGTTGCAGATGTGCAACGGTTCAGATTTCCTATTTAGGATGAGTTTTTTCTTAGTAGATTAAAATAAATAAAATTTGAAAAAATCAAGAATTTTCATCGGCTGGAAAAAGTGTGACCATTAACGGGTTAAACAATGCCAGAGTATGATCATTGGATGTAGTGCGCAAAGGCTCTTTGCTACACCAAATTTCTTGCCGGTATGACCCTGGCGCCATCGTTAACAAAAAAAATTCAATTTTTGCAAAAAATTTTCAGAAAACAGCGTTTAAGAGGATTCAGTAAGATATAAATGATCTCCTCTACATCTTTCGATTCCAGTTCAATTAGGTCTGGAAATTTAAAAATAGGATCATAAGAGGACACCAATGCCTATTTTATATAAATAACCAAGGCCGGTTTATTTGGCAATATAAGAGATTCATCTAACAGGAAAATATTTTTCGATTGTAAATTGTATTATTTACAATTTTTATTTGCATTTCCTTGGCCATAAATTATTAACAAAGCAGAATATTTAGAATGCAAATCTAAATCGTTCTGCTTTTGTAAATCTATTAACTATTCAAAATCCACAATTGGACCATTTGATTTTGCAAGATAGTATTCAGCATTCAATCTTGGTTTGTTTATCAATGTACATAACCATTTTTAATGTATGCTCTGGTTTTAAAAATAATTTAATACATTTTTATTTAAACACTTACACGGCTAATTGGATATATTTTTTAAAGAACCAATTAAAATAGTGAAGGGATCGTTTTTGAATTAAAAATATATATACTACCATTTTTTTTATAAAATATTTTATTATGTTTATATCATGATAAAAAATATTAATAATATATACCTATAAAAAATCAAATTTTTAGAAGGGGCACGCCATTCCCTTTACTTTTTTAAAAAAATTTCTGGCGGGAACTCGCTATTTTTTGAAACTAGGTCAGGGCAGGCTATTTTTTTTAAAAATCGGTGAGGGGAGTGCGTGCCCCAATCCCCGATACACCTCTGATTATAGGTAATAATTTTTAGATTTTAATAAAACTTTCTTAAAATTATCATTTAAGGCACCCCCGCTTATCTAGATAGGTTTTTATAATGAAATAGACTCGAACATATTATGAATTTATATCTAACATTATTATTGTTAATATAAAAATAAAATAAAATGTATCGAAATATAGATATTTCGAAAATAGTATCGAAATATAGATATTTCGAAAATAGTATCGAGATGCCGATATTTTTTATAAGCAAACTAGATACAGATATCACATTTTGTATATAAATACAACAACTCTGCAATGTACCGAATGTCTTAAATGGCTACATTTTTGCTATGATAGGAATGTTCCTTTTTATGTGCTGTGAAGATTAATTTTTTTAAAAAAATTTATAGTAATGTATTAATTATAACAATAAAAGTTTTAGTTTTTGGGGGCTCAATTTGATATTTTCCATCTTACCCTGAAGGGCTTTCTATCTTACACAAGATCTTTGGTAAATAATAAAAGCACGACATTTACTTAAACCTTAACAGGACACACACTATAATAAGATAGGAAGCTCTGGTTTATTTTATTTTATAGCCCAATGATGAGGCTATCCAATGATATAATTAGTATGAGGCTATCCAATGATATAATTAGTTTTTTCCTTTAAAATAAAATTAAAATTTTATCGTAAAAGTACAATACACCTGCCATATAACCCGGGTTCTTCTAGTTCAATATATTATCTTAAAATTAATGTATTCCAAATATGTAATATCCTGGAAAACTATAACCAATGACATTAATACTAATTTACACGAAAATTAATTTATTAAGAGTATACTTACATGCATTGTATTCAGCTTTAGCAGGCCCCGCACTATTGGATAATTTTTTATTAAATTTTTTGTCCTACTAATCCAACAATTTTATTTAAAAATAATTCCAAATTTTTTTAAACCAGTTCGAACTAATTTATTAGTAATATAAGTAGATAATACAAACGGTGCTAAAAAGTGGTATTGGTGCGGACATTCTTACTCTTTTTACTAAGCTTCAAACATGATTAATATAATATATTTAAATTTGCAATACACTTTAAGGGTCTGATTTATCTTGTGAACGAGATAGTTTGGTTCTCTAAGCATTATATAGCTCTACGTATAGACTTAACTTCTAAAATAAATCAATTGTATGATGCAACTATTTATCAAATATCTTTCAACTCTACTCTTAATTCATTAACCACAGGAATGGATGTTCCTTCTTCTTTATGTATGAAATACAAATCAGGTATAATATCTTTAATTGAATATAATTTTAATTTTTTAGATATCAAACATTTGTTCTTACATTTATTTGGAAAATTCTATACTAATGATAATTTTTGTTCCATACCATACAATGCGTCCATGTTACACTTTCTTAATATTGATAAGGTTTTATATAATTTTTTTTATTAATATCGAAACATTCATTTAAAACCCTGATTAGGGGAACTCCTTTAATTTTTTTGTTTAAAATTTAGGATTGAACTTAAACTTGTTTATTATAATGATAATATATAAGAAGGTATTTCCTAATTTATATCTTACAATATCACCTTATTTGGATAGCATAGTTTTGTTATAAGCAGCGTCTACATGACAGAAATTTTTTTGGAAGCAAACCCCCCTCACCCTGCCAATCTTCCCCTGCCTCTCTAAAAAAATTAACGACCTTGGACTCTATATTCATATTAATAAAAATATCACTCACAAACTCATAATAAAATTCTAATTAAAACTCTTTTGGGCCTCGTGATCCAGACTAGGAATAACAAATAAACATTGGTTATAATCAACTGGTTGTTACTAACCGTATTATAAAATTAAAACTGTAAAAGAAGTCAAAGTCTACAAGTCGAAAGGTAAAAATAATATTGAAAATAAAAATCAAAAGAAAATTATTAATGAGAAAAATGATTGATTTATTGCTTTCATAATAATAGAAGAGGAAAGATTTTCGCGAGTACGAAAAAAAAATTGACAATTTAATTCAGAGTTCCACATGTCAAATGAGCAAAAAAATCAAGATTTTCGGCCGACCCCTTTCAATTTTGATAAAAAGTTGTAGACTGGTTATATATGTTTCCATTAGATTATAAACAAAATTTTAGCGCATTAGCAACTATATTAGCGGAGATAATCGGGGTTAAAGGTCCAAAAAACGCCTTTTTTTCCTTTTTACTGATGTTAAATAATTAGTTTTTAATTTAAAACTAATTATGATCAAATATTGAATTTAATATCAATAGCTAAGTTAATAATTGATAATTATGGCGAAAACATCAAAAATAATTTTTTTTAAAATATGGGTCATCTTATGGTCAGTTGAAAACTTGAAATTAATATTTCGAAATGTATATGATCTCCGATTTTTAATTTTTTTAAGAAATATTATCCGTTTACTATTTTTTTAATAATTTCTTTAACAATTAGCATGGCTGGATATTTATTTAAAAAAATATTGCGATTTTTATACTTTAAAAAAAATAGATGGCGCTATATATAATAGTTTTAATATGTTAAAATTTATTTTTTTTATTGATTAAAAATATTTTAATGTATAATATATCATAAAATTCGATTATATAACTTTGTAAACCTTATTCCCCTGAGATATTCGCAGGATAAAAAATTTTAATAATTTTTTTAATATTTCAATGTAAATTAAAATAATTAAAAAATCGGACTAGCACACGAACAAAAAAGCAGGATTAAAGGGGTGCAGGAAAATTATTAAGGGAAAAATCGAAAATCACATTAATTACCAGGCCTACCCCCAACCCCCTATCCACCCTTTCCCCAGACTAAGTCATACCCATTAAGACCAAGAATGTTATGAAATTGTCATTATCTTACATTATTAAAATAACCAGAGATAAAGAAAATTTCAAAGATTTTGAAAAATTTTTTAAGCAATAAAAATAACAAAATTATAGTTCTGATGAAATAAGCCGACTCATGCCTGGAATAAAAGATTGTGTATCTGTTAAATGCGAGAAAGAATTAGCAAAGATTTATATTAAATAATCTTAAAGAAATATTCAAGATGTTTAAGGAAGAATACCCAAGTATATCAATCTAAATTTGCCGAACTTAGACCAAAAAACTGAATTTTAGTTGGATGGCACACACACTGTTTGTGTCTGCGCCATTCATCAGAATGTGAAATTAATGACAAATGTAATAGCTGAAATTACAGCAGGAGAAGATTACTGTATAAATTCTTATAACAATCTTTTGGCGCAAATTATTTATAATCCATCTCAGCCAAAATGTTATTTAACAAATTGTGATCAATGCCCTGGTATAGAATCTCTTATGGGCCAATTATACGAATTGTTTCAGAGAAATCGTATAGAATATGTCACGTTTAAACAATGGATCACGGTGGATAGAGCAAATCTTGAAACTATTATAAAGTCCATTGATGGTTTCATCGAATATCTATTATAAAAAGTTCAAATTTTACTGCGTCACTCGTTTATAGCTAAACACAAAGTTTATTTTTGAAGAATTCCAAAGAAAATTTAAAAGATGAGGAATTTTTAACAATTCTAGATTATTCTGAAAATTATTCCTTCATTTTACAAGATGAAGTTCAGGGATTTAATTGGAACAATGTGCAGGCCACTACATCCATTTGTAGCATATTATAAATCTGGAGAAGAATTAAAAAATATAAATTTTGTTATTTTGTCCGAATCATTAAGCCATAATACTAGTGCAGTCCACCTTTATCAAAAAAAATTCATTAAATTCTTAACAGCCAAATTTAATTCTAAACCAGAAAAAAAAATATATTTTTCGGAAAAGCCGCGTCTCAATACAAGAATCGCAAAAATTTTCCCTTCATAAATACGATTTTAATATTCCTGCCGAATGGCATTTCTTTGTCACTGCTCACGGCAAAAATGCATGTGACGGTATCGGAGGAACTGTCAAAAGATTAGTTGCCAGAGCTAGTCTTCAAAGGCCAAATAAAAATCAAATCCTAACCCCATTAGAATTTATAATTATGCTAAAGAAAATATTAATATTCAATTTGAATATGTATCCAATCAAGAATATATCGAAGAGGAATTAGCCCTTCGTAAAAGATTTAATTCTGCACTGCCCATACATGGGACCCAAAAAATTCACGGGATTATTCCCATTGATCAAAATAAACTAAAAACCAAAATATATTCTAATTCCAAAAAATATAATATAAAACAAGTTCCGTTTTTAAATGAGAAAATTATATTTTAAAATATTAATGAATATATAACATGTGTATATGATGATAAATGGTGGTTAGCAGAATTGTTAAAGTATCTAGATATAAAAATGTAGTATCTGTATCTAGATAGATTTTTTAGAAAGGTATCTGTATCTAGATATTTTTTTAGAGGTATCTGTATCTGTTTTTAGATACTTTTTAAGATACATTTTATATACCTCTTTTTTAATTATAAATAAAAATATTTGACTGTAAAATTTATTTTATTTCATATGAGCTTATGAAATAAATAAATAAATATATATATATATATTATAAATTAATATTTATTAATACTATAATAAAGAATTATATATACATAAAATATTAAAACTATATATAAATATTCATTAATTTAAATATTATGTGCGAGTTTATCAATAAACCATACAAATTTTAATATTACAATATGAAAATGGTTAAATTAAAAATATTATAATTCTAGGTTTATTGTGACCTTATTTGAAGATGATAATAGTATAGCAACCATGCTCCACCCTTTTTTTAAACTTGATTGGACATGGTTGCAAATGGAAGAAAAGCTTAATAAAAGAAAACAATTGATGCAAAGATTAGCTGGTGAATTATCAAAGTCATCAACTGACTGCAAGCAAATAACCTGTCAAAAAAAACAAATAATTTAATTTCAGATTTTTTAAGTACCCTACAGCATATATAATTTCTAATAATGATTTAAATTTTGATAATCAACAAATTTTAAATAATTTTTTCAAAAATGAATGTAGAGATTTTAGCATTTTTAAAGAATACCCTGATATAAAATTGTTATTTATTAAATATAACACTACAATTCCTTCAAGCGCCCCTGTGGAAAGACTATTTAGTGTTGCTAAAAATGTCTTTAAAGATAAACGAGGATACCTAAATGATCAAAATTTTGAAAATATTTTATTACTGAAATCTAATAATTATTTATAATTATTTAATCATATATTTTCATATATTATATTAAAATCATTATTTTAGTTATATTCTGATAAATGTTATATCGCGTCAATAAATTTTTTAGCTCATTTGAATTTTCACAATATAATATTAATTTAGGTTTATGCAAACCTATAAGAGCATAATAAAAAATGTATCTGTATACAGATACATTTAAAAATTGTATCTGTATCTTGAAAACTTTTTAGACGATGTATCTGTATCTAGATATTTTTTGAGACTATGTATCTATAACTGTATCTAGATCCATTTAAAAAGTATCTTTTAACAACTCTGGTGGTTAGGATATATAATCGATAAAAGTTATACAAATGAAGAAGTAAAAATCCGATTTTACACCCTTGTGGACCTTCAGCCTCATTTAAATTCCTCTGAAAGATAATATTTTAGTGTTGCCTAAATCTCATATTCTCTCGCTGGTCAATCCTTCTACTCCCACCAGTCGAACATATATATTATCTCCTGAAGAATCTTACAAGCTAGCCAGGCTTTGTATTCCTTTAGATGAAGTAAGATTTAATTAATTTATAAACTATCTTAATTAGGCAAAATTTGTGAAGATTTTAAAAATTTATGATCTGAATTACAAATAATATATATAATGCACATTGTAATCGATTTAGTATGATATATATTAAAATATTTTTAATCAATAAAAAAAATGAATTTTAACATATTAAAACTATTATATAAAGCGCCATCTATTTTTTTTAAAGTATAAAAATCGCAATATTTTTTTAAATAAATATCTAGCCATGCTAATTGTTAAAGAAATTATTAAAAAAATAGTAAACGGATAATATTTCTTAAAAAAATTAAAAATCGGAGATCATATACATTTCGAAATATTAATTTCAAGTTTTCAACTGACCATAAGATGACCCATATTTTAAAAAAAATTATTTTTGATGTTTTCGCCATAATTATCAATTATTAACTTAGCTATTGATATTAAATTCAATATTTGATCATTAAAAACTAATTACATCAGTAAAAAGGAAAAAAAGGCGTTTTTTGGACCTTTAACCCCGAATATCTCCGCTAATATAGTTTCTAATGCGCTAAAATTTTGTTTATAATCTAATGGGAACATATATAACCAGCCTACGAATTTTTATCGAAATCGAAAGGGGTCGGCCGAAAAGTGATTGATTTGACATGGAATGGTATAATAAAATTTGAAAGTATTTTTAAGATGCTAGCTTTTTCCCATTTTTAGATTCGCTGAGGTTAATGTATATAATAAAATAAATTATCTTTAAGATGTTAGCATGTTTCCCCTGAATGTATTTACAATAAAAATTAATTTTCGAACCGAAAATGAAAAAAAAAAATATATTTAAGATGTTAGCCTTTTTTCCCTGAATGTATTTACGATAAACATATAAATTTTCGAACCTAAAACCTTTTTTAGATTCGCAATTTAATTTGAATATTTTAAAATCTTAGCCTTTTTGCCGTGAAAATATTAGCGACAAAAAAATAAATTGTTGAACGGATGACAGAAATAAACATCTTAGCTAGTTTATATTCGTCGTTTAATTTTTATTCCAATACTATAAATAACTTTATATTTACAAAAAAAATTTTGAAAAAAATTAAATTATTTAAAAGAAAAAAACTTTCATTTTTTAAAAATTTTATTCATATAAAATTATAACAAAATTAAATCTAATTAAAAATTAATTTAATAAAACCGCTTATTATCCTAGTATAAAAATATAATTTTTTAAAAAAAGAGGCCTGACGGTATCTCTCTGTTGACCTCATGGAAACGGGGGCTATTTCTGGTTGACTAAAGGATATACTTGTTTAGATCTATTAGCCCTATCCAACCAAACTCCAAACTCGAGCAAAAAGAACAGTTTAATATTTTCAAATATTCGGAAATATCAGAAGATCACTTCCTTATACCAATAACCTTAACTTCCTTTGTTAACTTTGCATTATCCTTCTTCGAGGATTTAGGATCTCACTTCCGCAAGCATACTGGCGATTTTCGAGAAGGCTTATTCCTCAGATAGAGACAGGCTATATCTTAAGACAAATTATCAAATTAAAATGACAGTTTTCTCTCCACAGATCTTCACTAGACTTAGGGTGCATTCACATTAGAGAGCGACAGCGACACGACAAAATACAAATATGTGTAATTACCAATGACTATTCATAGTGAGTTTTTGCGACGCGACACGACATTCCCGCCACATTTGTCGCATTAAACATAGAAATCAAATTACAAAACATTTTATTACTTTCAAAGCGACTTAACTACAATATGGTAGAAATAGAAAATTTGCAAGTGAATTTTTGAAATGTTATTAAAATAATAATGTTATATATATATATATTTTATAATATAAATAAATATTATGTTATATATGGAAATTAATTTCAAGTGAAAACAATATTAAAACAGGTAATTAAAGAGTATTTTAATTTGAAATATTTTTCATTTGCAGTAGATGGTCAAATCGGCATGAAAAAATCTAAGAGATTGTTATATGAGGGAGCATAGGTTTTTCTAATTCCAACCATATAACTAGAGAAACAATATACAAACTTGAAAAATATAAATTGTTTTATTTAATATTGATGAAAAAAAATATTGCTAGAACAATGTTTAAGCAGATGAGTGGAAATGAAAATTTAAGATGGTAAATATACTAATTTTTGAGATTTTATTATTACATAGCTGTTGAAATCCCACGCATAGAGACTAGTCAAAGTGAATCCATAATTTTAAGGAATGATTGTAATTATATTTTATATGAATAATATATATATTTAGCATCACCATCAACGAGTATAGGATCATATGTATCTTGCAAAAAATTAAAAAGAAGGATATAGATCAAGGAAAAAAATAAAAGAAAGAAAATTATCAACAAACACTTGGATCAATGTTATGCTTGAGAAAACCCTTGCAAAAAAATCAGAGAGGGGAAAGAAGAAACTAATTAAAATGATTTTTGATATATTATTTAAATATGAAAGTTTTATAAAAAATATTATATTGCATTGTTATTATTCATTGAAGGACCTTTATATTATTTTAATCAAAATAAAATAATCATTTTGTTTAAGATATTGAGTATCATTGGGGTGGAGATTTATGTTTTCTTTATCAATCACCAAGTTGTCACAGTGGACAAGTTTTTATAATTCATTCACTATTGGTAACATTAACTTACCTTTATAAGGTTTCATAATATAATATTTGATCCATCTGATTCACTGCCATAACTGCCTATAACAATTACTATAAATCTACCTTTACTATCTACTAATGCTTGTAATATTATGGAGAAATATTGTTTATAATTGTAATATATGCTCCCAGATTTTGAAGGATTTTTAATCTCAATGTACTTGCCATCAATGGCTCCAACACAATGGAAAGTTTCAAGACTTCTCAAATTGATCAGCAATTATTTTGAAATCATTTAAATTAGGTGGTTTCAAATGGATATATCGCAACTACTATGAATGCTATATTGCTTACGACACATCAGCTGCTCTATAGTTTAATGTCATGTCGCAGTCACTCTCTGTGAATGCACCCTTACTCTTCCTTCCTTATTCCTAACATTTAGCTATATTTTACCTTTATATTATTTAATTTGTGAATTTTTTATCTCGTATATAAATTTAGTGTTGGATATATAAAGATAGACATATATTCTATTACTTCACAAATAAAATTTAATATATCATAATTTCTATTATTATGAAATCAATAAATCAATCATTTTTATTTTCAATGTTATTTTTTAGCCTTTTGTATTGTAGCCTTTCCATTTATAGACCTTCCTGAATTCTCTAAAAAAATATATATAAATTAATCTTGAATTTTTTTTATTAACTTTTTATCTATAATCTACAAATAGTGCTTATTATACTTTACCATACCTTTCTTGGATGCCTACCCCGTACCCTTTTCAAAATAATTGGAAGCATATTGCTCCTTCCTACCCCCCCCCCCCCCCTATTATATTGACACTGCTTATAAGATCTCGAAATAAATTTATATTAATTGGAATATTTTTTATTTGTTTCTATTGCTCCTACCTATTCTTTTTTCCAAGCCAAACCATCCTAAATTACATTTATTTATGTGATTTATTACAGAATCAAAGTGAAAGTTCAATTAATATTGCTGATTTACTCAATATATCTGAAAATGGGAAATTAATTTTTTCTAAATCATCACAATATTTATATGAAAATATGTACAACAGTCATAAATATCTTACAGGTATCATATTATGAAAAATATATATTAACATAAATTAACTAGGGTATAGCCGACACATGGCCACTCTAAATGTAATAATATCCAAATTCACATTTAACCAAGATTTGACGAATCTCATAACAATGAGTTATTTGCAAATAATTCCTTTTTTCCTCAAAATTTATGTCTCTACTTTGAAAATTCGTGCCAAACTGTCAAATGGTACTATTCATGACTGTAAAGGTAATTTATAGGTTTATACGAGAAAAGGGTTTAATCAGATAAATTTAACAATTGCACTATGCTCCCAATTCTCATATCAATATTTATTATATAATAAGCACATCCAGTAAAATAGAATTTTATATTATTATTATAAACACCAAAATTTTTTACCGGAAATATCATAATGATTTTATCTCTTAAATTTAAACTTTCATTTTTAGTTACCAACACCCTGAGAATTTTAGAGGACAAATCTTTCTAATTAATCAAAAACCTCTGAAAGAAATAACTACACCGGAGATCTTAGCGAGGGGTTTTATATACGATATAGGTTCTCCTTATAAATCTGTCTATACAACTTACTAATCATACACCCCTTCCTTAGATAACAATAAACCTTTAAATATTTATTAAGTTTTTTTATAGCCTTTTTAATCACCTTTTTTTAGCCAATTTTTTAGAAATTTATTTTTACTCATCCTTTTTACAAATTAATTTTTATTCATCCTTTTAAGAAATTATTTTTTTATACTATATGTTTTTTTATTGTTTCTGTCATAGTTTTATACGACTTATATATATATATATATGTATTTTACAAACCTTTTTAAATTGAAACAATAATCCTACAACTAATGAAAACCCTATTTATTGATTTAAAAGTGGTTTTCTATATTTACCCAGGTAAGCTAGTTTCCCCTCTGATCCCTCTAACTCCACTTTTTGTGGTCCAGGACATCTTTATTTTTAATATTTATTAAGCTCATGCCATCCATTATCACTTTCATCCATGTCATCTTTGGTCTTTCTCGATGCCTTATTGCCATTATTTCCATCGAGATGCATCTCTAACCAATCATCCTTCATCTTTCGTTCAAGGTGCACAAACCATAGTCTATTTCTTCTCATTACTATTCCAAACTCTTCTTTTCCAATCCTTTCTAGCAAATATTTCTTGTTTTCCACTCTGAGATATCCCACACATCCATCTAGCCGTTCTCATCCCCGTTCTTCCTATTTATCTTCGACTTTTATTCCTCATGTTTCGCCGCCGTAACAGGTTCCACACAGCTTACAGACTTTTTCCTATAATTTCAGAGATGGTTTTTACATTGCTCATGTTCGCCGCTGTAACAGGTTCCACACAGCTTACAAACCTTTCCCTATAATTTCAGAGATAGTCTTCATTTGTTGCAATAGATTACATCTTAGAACTTCTTCCAAGCATATCAGAACTTTCAATAACAACAATAAATCTTTATCTGCTTTCAGCATGTCACCCAAACAAAACTAATTTCCCCACTTTTTTCAAAGCAACTCCTTTGTTGATATCCATCCCACCCTTATCTACATTATCGTATACAGGTTCACGCATGTTATATAGATAAAAGTCGTGCTTACTATCATCAGCCTTATTTATCAATTTCTGGGAGCTGGTGCATTGGATTTAATTTCTAGGAACATCTTTTTCACAATCACAACATTGCCAAATGCCTGTTTCTTCCTTAATTCCTGATCCTTTATCTCCAATCATCTTAGTCTTTCATTCATTCGCTTTTAAACCTTTTGATAGCCATGATCGGATCGGATTAGCTTATCCTTTGACTTTGTTTCACTTATTGCCAAGAATACAACATTATCATATAAAGGTTCCCATGGAAGTTCCCCTACATCTTATTTTCTCAAAATCTATTAAGTAATCTCGTGTGAAAACTTGTCAAATGTCTTCTCTATGCAAAAGCATAATAAAGTTCTTTTTTCTTACCTTGATACTTTTCTTGTATTTGTCATATCACCAAAATCGCATCCATAGTTCCTTTTCCAAATGAAAAATGTATATTCAATTATATTATATTCAGATTAAGATGTTTTTGATAATGTTTACCACCATTCCTTCCCTTTTCTTACCAAATGCAGTCCTTCATCTTATATTATTAAATAACTCTTTAATTATATTTCTCAACTTAATTACCAAAAAGTTATAATCTACCTTCTGCATAATGCACTATTACAAACAAATTATTTGTTGTGATTGTTTTTATTTAATGCTTTGTTACCAATTATTGAAAATCAAATTTTAAATCATAGTAATTTCCCAACCAGTTATATACAACTTAATTATAATCTTAAACCTACAAAAGGATGCCCACAATTTTTTTAAACATTTCACCTTCCTTGGTTTTAATAGACACAAATAAATTTTTTAAAAGACCAGAGAAGACATAAATTTATCATCCAATAAATAATATCATGTCGAAGTATATACACAAAAGGGACAATTATATTTATAACTAAATTGTTGGGGATACTGTATGAAATTTGTCCCATATGCAATATAACCAAGGTCAGGAAGTTTCAAATTCATGGACTTCCATCCTCTAGATGCTGAGGTAGGACTACCAATCATAACACCTATATACTCCATTCAGCCTATTAAATCTAGTAAGCCCTCCTTCCTCAATTGTTGCTACTGACACATCTCCAACTCAACAAACCTAACCTACAATCATGGGCCAATGAATTTTTATCATTACCCAACTATCCCACCATATCCCGTATACTTCGGGGAGCACGTATCGCGGAATCCTTACAAATTAATCCATTTAACTGTAAATAATTCTGGATATCATTCAAATTGGAAAAATCTACTAAACTTTACCAATTTAACACTTAAAATACCTAACATCAAAAATATCTTGATACCTATTATCCAAATATATTAAAATCTTAATAGCCCTTTTCAATCAAGATATCATATCAGCCTCCACACACCACACTTACTAATCTACTTCACTACCTATTGCCCGTAGCGCCAAAATAGCTTCAAATAAAATAAATAGCCTCTATTACAAAAACAGCCCATATGTGACTAAGAATTTATTTATTTAAAACAATAATAATGCTCCCTAAATTACAAGAAAATCACTCAATCTCCTCAAATGTGAGATTCTTTCTAAATCCTACATCCATTCATTTAGGCACCACATACCATTTAAATCAAGGGTTTCCTCGAAAATATATTGAACATAAAATTTTCCGATTCATCCTGGCTTCAGACCACCCTCCCCAGCAAGCAGGAAATATTTGTATCCTATCCCCGCTACAACCTTCTCTTTCAGCCTTTATCTCTTCTCGTCTAACTGCTCAACATCCACTCCCATAGATCCTGACCTATCCCAGGCTTTTACCTTTTGGGACAGCCAGCCTGCTGTCCACCCTCTCTCGTTCTGCCTCCAGTATTCTTAAAAGACTGGGATGCTCCTCTGATCGCCCGTACCGTTAAATACCTCATTTCGAACAGGCCCTTTGATGAAAATCCTAATAATATAATATTAAATGCAAACTTAGGCTATGAATCATTGGAAGCCATTCTTAATTCCAATCTAGGTCTCCTCATGACTGGCAAACAGCTACATATATCCATAGCCCTTTACCTTGGCTGTAAAGCTGTAGTACCTTCCATTTGCATCGATTGAGACTTGCCCATCGAATCGAAAGCCCACCTTGCACTTTAAGTTCTCCTGCGACGACATCCAACAACAACATTCTCCTAGATGCACTCAAAAAAGTTAATATCCCATCTACCTTTGAACCAACGGGCTTTTTAAATGAAAACGTCATTCGCCCCGGTATATCCTCCATTCCCTGGACTAACGATCTTCGCTAACTTGGGATTATACTTATATCGATTTTGCAGCAAAGTCCATCCTCTCAATATCAGCTATCGAAGAGGCAGAAATCCTCAAAAAAAACAAATATGCTGGTCTCACCAACATAGTGTTCATGCCATTTGTTACCAATTCCTTAGGCATGATCTTAAGTTAGGCCCTCAATTTCATTAAAACCATAGGGGAAAAATCCAAAGAAGCTTTACTCTTCTCTAGGGTGATATGTACCTTTTTTAATAATTTTTTGTTTTTCTTTATAAAATATATATAGTTTTTAATATATTCTTATTTTTATTTTTTTAATTTAATATTGATCGTATTTGTATTTAATTTTTTAACATATTTTTAAAGTTTTTTTATGATGAATAAAATTTATTTATTTAAAAATAAGTGTTATTAACTTTTTTATTTTAAAATTTATATATATTTTTAAGATGTTATATCAACATGTGTAGTTCTTTTTGGATTTCTCATATTTTAAATTAGATTTAATATATTTAATGTATACAATTGCACCGCGAGTAATGAATATTTGCAGCAGTAGTATCCAACAAATAAAATAATTGAAACGGTCGGGAACATCTACTACAAATTCAAAAATAACACCGTTCTTACGTTTTGTCTCTTTTACCAATTTATGCACGAAAAATTATGTATGTAAAGATTTGATTATGATTTAATAATTTATTTTGGGTCGCCAATTTTGAAATTTTGACTATTTATATAGGAAAATATTTTAATACCACCTAAGCAAATTTAATGAAGCTCCTTCGTATTAAAGTTGTTGTAGGAGTTAGAGATCTGCAAATGACAAAATTATCAAGCTCGGCGGAAAATTTTTACCAGCCCAGTTTCAATTTTTCACTATGGTTGCCCGGCCCTGTTTTAAATTTTTTTTAAATGCAAGTTTAATTAAATTTACTCCATTTAGATGAGGACAATTTAAAGTATACATCATTCATAAAGTGTATGTATTAAATGAAAACTATGGTATACACATTTTTTTTTCTAAAAATTTATCATAATATCTAAATAGTGCTTTCATCTTAAAAACCAGACTTTTAAAACTTAAAAAATGTAGTTGTCAAATTTTTTTATTTTATTATATTTTTTACCTTATATCTTGAATAAATAATTTTTATTTAAAATTTATTTTAAGATTATTTATAATCGAAAAATAGGAAAATTTCAATAATTAGAATATAAATCAAATTTTTTGTTTTAACAGTTGTTAAAGTAGCGCACACCAAGTAGTGCCCTATCTTTTTTGGTAACTATATTTAACTAATAGCTATTAAAAAATAGCGACTGAGTTAACGCGTTACTTTTTATAAATATAACTTTAAACACGAAAATTAAAATATAATTTTATTTGAAATTTTATTTTCGAAATTTATATATCCAATTCAACTAATATAAATTACTAAAATTGTCGAAGCAAATGTATATCGAGGTGATAAGTTAGTGTGAGACAGATCTTGGAAGCAGGGGCGTCGCTAGCCTTTACAATCTCAGGGGGCTCAGCTAAAAAAAATTTTGGGGGCCCGCTTTTTCCCGGCCTTCGGCTTGGTTTAATATTAATAATACATTTTTAAAATATGCTAACTCTAGACAATTCTTCTGAATTTCATATTTTGTCATTAATAATGTTTTGCACACAAAATTAACTAGCATAAAAAATAATAAAAAAATACAAGACATTTCTAAAAATAATATTTTTTAATACAAAATCTATTTATTAATGTATAAAATATTTTCGATTGCTGATTATAAAAAAATTTTGCGTAAAAAATTACAAGTGATAAAAAGGTTAATTAATTCATACATATGCCTCAATTGATAATGGTTTTTAAAAACCACATAATATAATATAATTCTTAGCAACTTTGGGAAAGGGTCATGATGCCATTCTATACAATGTTTTATTGAATGGACTAATAAGGAGAAATTTAAAGGTCTACCCAAATCCACCAAATCAACAATTCTTGAAGAAGAAAATATAAACGACCACCAAATCATAAAATTATATGGTGGCTAGAGCTTCCTCTTAGATGACATGTTGGAAGCTAAATAAGTAATCGCGAAAATTTTTGTGAGATAATAAATTTCTAAAAGATTATATTCCAGTAGACCATTATTGCTTATCTAAAATATGCAATCATATGCTCTCAGCAGCTATAGTAATAATCTTAAATTAAATAATCACACAAATAATAGATGCTGGTTAATTTGCAGTCTAGCCATGACATTCACGATGGTAACCCATATCAGAATTTATTATGTTAGATAAATTGATAAAACAAAAAGTAAAAATCTTTAGAAGAAATTATGCAAATATATTGAAGTTTTGAGTTATTTACACAGCGATGTTATATTTGAAATGAAACATTTTGTAACTATAAAATTAGAACCAGAGTGATATGATGAAAGTAATTAAGATTTTATATATTATTGTCGCACCGCCTCTAGTTGGTATATTATATCTTAAAATAATAATAGATTGTAATAATATCAAAAATATATTCGTATTAAAAATTTAACTCAAAACTGTTTTTGAAAGTAGAAAAAAAAGTTCTTTCCTAAAAACACGTAAAAAAGAGAAGAAAAATTATTACATCCATTTTGGGATGAATATTAAGAAGTTTTAATAAAATATTCAATAAATAGATGGCGTTAAATAATTGAATGCAAATTGTTACTTATATTTATTATCAAAAGCATTTATTATTAAAATTTTAAAATTATTAACTGTAATATATTATATAACTGTCAAATATGTCTGTAAAAGTGGCATTTTACCTAATATTTTATAAATAATTATATATTAAAAATGATTATAAACTATTTATCTACTTACTTTTTATAAATAAATATCTTATACTCGTTTGGATTTGGACCTTGAAAATAATTTTAGTAAGAGACATGATAATTAATTTTAAAAATAAAAATGTAGTTGACTAATGATTTTGAACTCGGCTAATTACAATATTAAATTTGTTAATTTTCAATTAATAAATGATTATATTTATTTAATTAAGGTTATATAATATTTTAAATAATAAACGTCAATTAAGCTCCAACTGTTAATACTAAATGAATATTCAGTGAGTGATATTGATATATTTTTAACACAGAATTTGATTGCAAACTGACAGAGAGAACATATAATTTATATATATAATCTAATCTAATAATTAAAATAGTATTAATTTAATAAAAATTTAGATAGTTTTATTAATTTTTAAATAATAAAATTAAATCTATATATTATCAATAGAATTATAAAAGAAATCGTTCAGGGGGCAATTAAATAATTTATTTTTAGTTCACGGGAATATTAAGGAGCAATTTTAATAAAAAATTTTGCTTTAGGGGGCTATTCAAATTTTTCAGGGGGCTCGAGCCCCTGCGCGCTCCCTCCTAGCGACGCTACTGCTTGGAAGCCTATTAAATATATTTTTTAATTCACTAAATATGCAAATGAGAATTTTTTAAATAATTTTTCATATTTAAAATATTTTTTAAATATAATTAAATACCCCATTACCCTTAATTGCTAATAATAAGCGATTATTTGGTAAGGTTAAACTTATACTTAAGGATCGTCGATCTAGGGGTTATAATATTGATATGATTTTTTTTATTAAAATGTAATGCAATAAAAATAATTATTTCATTATTTATATAGTCTTTTTATATGAATTCTTTATATTTAATAAACTTTTAAATATTTATAATTTTTATATACACAAATATAATTGCTAATTGGGTTTGACAGAATAAAGTTGCTGTAGCGCGCTCCTGTAAAAACGTTTAACAACACTGATGGCTGACATGTCAAACCTAACTTTTTTTAAAAAATCATAAAATAATTAAACAATTTATAAATCTTTTTCAATTGGCATATAATAAACTAATACAATTATACAAAATACGCTTCCTAAAATATAAATTTTTTAATCCATTTAGTATTTATTGTTATTACTTTTGTATAGTTGAAACGGGAACTATCTTGTACAAATTTATCCTTTGATTGGTTTAGTTTCAATTTTTCCCTAAATTGTCCATTTTTGGTGGTATTCAGAATAATGGCTTATATTTTTTTATCTATAAAGTTTTAAAAGTTTGCTAATCGTATTTTTTGATATTTTGGACTTGGCCTTAATAAAAAAAATTAATATTAATTGTAATTGATAAAGATTTGTGAATGGTCTGTGATTTAAAAAAAAGAAGATTTATATGGATAAAAATTTTGAAAAAAATTATGTAATTGAAATTTTTTTTATGTGTAATACAAATTAAGGAGTATTATTTTTTAATACTTCAAACATCTTTTACACACTACTTAATAATCTTTGTTTTTATTGTTTTAGTAAAAATAACACATGCACCTCTGTATCAAAATTTAGAATTATAACCTCTCTTTTAAATTTATAGGAACTAGAACCATAAAATATCCAGAAACTGACTAGAAAAGCTCAACAAATTTAATTTATATAGTGTATATTTAAAAACTAGACACAGAAATCACTTTTAAAATTTGTAGGAATAGGAACCATTCTTTTAGAAAATATTTAGAACAGGAGCTAGACGTCTTTTTATCCTTTCAAACTGCCTATTTATTATATGTCATCACAACATTTATAAATATTTTAAAATTTAATATCAAAATGCTAATTATAAAAAGATTTTTAAATCGAATTTATTAAATCAGGGTATTTAGGGCGGGGTTTAGGTGCTGAATATATTTATTCGTGTCTTATTTTATATTTAGATATCAAGTTGACATTAAAGATGCCTATAAAACAAAAATCAAACAATTATCAACAAGAAGCCGCCTCTTTTTTACAAATTTATTTATTTAATAAACGACCTGGCATATTTGACCCACAATGTTTTGATTCATTAAACGACATAGATAGAATAACAATTTCCATGTCAATTTTGTTTAAATTATTTGCGTGGCATAAATATCCTCCAGATAGTAATCATGGATTTTATATCCCTGGGGGACTTTTGAAGTATAATTGTGAAAATAATAAATCTGATAAAAACGAAACGAGAGTTATCGACAAAACTGTTTATGATGACGCATTATTATTGTTGTTACCCACTCCAGATTTTAGTATGCCTTATAACGTTTTATGTATATCATGCACCGTTTTAGCCCTCTCCTTCGGCACCATATTTAATTATTGTTCAAAAATGTAAGTCTCATTTTAAGTTATTAGATTTATAATTTATGGTAAATGTTCCGGGGCTACGTCGAAATATGTTTTATATATCCAATCATTCAACCTAATAAGTTAAAATTAGCAGTATTATATAAAATTTTATATTGAATTGATTATCATAAATCTTTTGATTTTTAAACAATTAAAAGGAGTTTTTACAATATAAATTTCATGTTTTTTGCTTCAAATCAAAATATAGAAAGGTAGTTTTGGCAAACCTATATTAACTTAGTCTGTTAAACGCCCAATTTTATAATGTTATAAAAACATCGTTCATTTTGCAGCCATTAGGAACAACCTTCATTTTAATAAGTTGAGGTTTATAATGATTTTAACATTAAATATTTATCAATTTTTTAAATTTCACTTAAAATAAGATAAATTACAAGATATATCATTTTTCCAAAAGATATAATATAGAAATATTTAATTTTTTTTAAAAAATGCAAATTTTAAAGAATGTAGAAGATAACAATTTTTATGATAATATATAATAAGAAATTAAATTAACAAAAAAAAAATCTCAATTAGAGCATTTTTAAATTTGATTAGTAACAAAAATAGCGGTTTAATTTGCAACAGAATATATAAATTTAAAATTCATATAAAAGTTTTTTTGTTCAGCAAAAATAAGGATGTATCTTTTCAATATGTATAAGCATTTATTTATAAATTTTTTGCTTTTATTAATAATCACATTCTGAAATTTTTAAACCTTTAACAATCTTTATATAATCAAATTTGAATTATAATATATAATATCATGAGTAAAAATATAATTCTTTAATTCTATAATTTTAATTGATATTATTTTTTAATTTTTGACATAATGTTAATATCTCTTATTTTTTTTCTAGTATTTTTATTCCTGATCACTTTATAATTATATAGAATAGTGTTACTTTGAATCAAAATAATTTTTATTTTTTTAATTATTTAGGTCAATAAAGCTCTTTAAAATAAATGGACCCATGAAGTTAAAAGAGAATTTTTTAAACCACATAAATACTCATGTCTCTTCATTGCACATTTTTCAAATGTATCTTTTTATCCAACAACTATAAAATATCATATTTTAATTTATCAATTATAGGATTCTAAATTCTTTTTAGATTATCGATATTTTATATAAATATTATCCTTAAGCATTTAGCATTATTCACACAAAACATTAGACTTTAAAAGCTTTATTTAATAGACATATAAAGGCGCTTAATAATAGTAGAGAGGTGAGTATTGACTGGCCATGTATTGATTGGCCACAATTCGCACATTCACATATTCATATTAAAATGAAAAGCTCTTGCAAAACAACATTTGGTGAAATGAAATGATGAACAAGCTTAAGAATGTTTAGTAAAATGATAATTAAGATATTAATTTATAATATTATCATAAAATAGATGTTGCAATAAATTGCGATTTTAATACTAATTAAATTAGTGTATAATTAATTTTTTATATAACTAAAAAATTTAGATACATTAATATAGGTCTTTTACAAGTATTTCATATTGTATTATTTCATATTTATAATAAAATTCTTAAATAATATATTATGACCAGTTAACATTGACTGGCCAGAAAAACAACTCTCACATAATCTCATTTAGCTCATAAACTATTATACATAGAGCTTTGATTTAAAGATGAATATTTAGGCTACACATTGATATAAAATTTGTTTGGTTAAACATAAATTTTAATACTTTTTTTCAAAACAGCAAACATAACCATTCATGGCACATTTCCCCTAAATAATAATTAATGTAAAATACAAAATAAATAAAAGCTAACCCGGCACATTTATTCAAAATCCTCTCCCCTAATCATCAGGAGAGATTGAATTGATAACAAACCTTATTAGCCTTAAGAAGGGCTATTGCGATTCTCTGCTTTAAGTAGATTCGCGAGGCTCCCCAGAATCTTTCCTAATTAGGCGGCTAACATCTTTAAAAACTTTTTAGCCAAATCACCATATATTGTTAAAGTGGAGCAAATGATTGGTACGAATATGTAATTAGAAGAATCAGCGCTGAATTTGGCGATCTAAAATTTTGAACTCTGTTCAGAGCATCCTTTTTAAAATTCGAAGGGGAGTTCTTGTCCCAGACAAGAAAAATCCCATATTATAAACTACCCTTGTGACCATGTAATTCGTATGATTTCATCAGGACGCCTACCATCGGAAAAGAGATCTGAAGGCTCCAATGAGGTAGGAAAACCAGCTGACCTAAGTGCAAGAGATATGACTTAATTTTCACCTCGATTGTCGGGTTTGCCTATAGGGATTACGTTTGCAATGTAAAGGATGCTGCGTCATGTCATCCTCAGTATGATATCTACTGCATTTATATGGTAATGAGAAAGGAATGTTGAGCCTTTACGTAGAGCATAGCTGAGCTCGTGGTTGTCCAATTCATGTTTGAGATTACTTGATGGAATAACACTTAAAAATTCATATTCCCGATCCTTGATAAGTTCAATGAATGTTGATCTAGCCAAATGTGGAAGACTCAAAATAAGGTAATCAACGGAGTTTTTCACAAGTAGTTCCCAATCTTCTGTTTTACAGAAATCGGAAATAGTGTTGTGGTTGTGACGAATTTTACCCACTCCTAGCTGTATTTAAAAAAGGATCATGGACTTACAGATGTTGGTTTATTATTCTATGTGCCTGAAGGTGGCTAGCAATGAACGTACATATTGAAATCGACAGTGAAGACTTTATACCAAGATCGCCATATTTGGAAGGAAGTGTGGCTTGATGCCAGACTATATCTCTAAACTTGAAGTTTAAGCAGTCACTAAGAATGATTCTTATTCTGGTTTCGAATCTTACTAGATGCACCCTTTCTAATAATGGACTCAATCATAGGGAATAATGGATTTTAGGGATTTTGAAAAAATTCCTAATTAAAAAAAGCCTTGTGAGACGAGAGACAGGAAGAATGCGTTTTAAATTTTCAAAAATATCGTCTATATCGCTATCGCTAAAAAAGGAATTTACTGACTCCTCACCGATGGGAGAACCCAAATGCGATATATTTCTCAAGGGAGATATGCTAAAACCAAAAACGTTTAATGGATAAATATACAGAAAACAACGACGACTATCATTAGTCTTACAAATAATACTAAGAATCCCAGACTATTATCATGATGGCAATGGAATTCGAGAGTTCTTTTTTTTCTTTAAAGATGAACGAGGATTCTTCCTTTTTCTTCAAACATGAACGAGGGTTCTTCTTTTATTTGAAGGTTAATGATGATTCTTCTTTTTCAAGGTAAAAGCATACCCATATATATAAATAAAAAGTATATTAAAATAAAAATAAACGAAAATAAATTAAACAAATAAAAAAAAATATAAAATAAAACATTTTTCTTAACCTTCAAAAATCGTCGTTAAAATAGTTCAAAGTACAATATCGATTTATATATAATGCAAAATAAAAAAAACTAATAAATAAAGCGCACAAACGCAAAAAATGATGAAGTTTATATTTTAGCAATCATAAAAATGATCAAATTATTATCGAATTTCCCAAATAATATGTAATCATAATGTGCGTTGTTAAATAAAAAAAAAAAAATTGTTTAATAACGTCCAAGACAAAGGACGATGGAATTGTCTTTCCCAAATTCTTAGGCAATATTAATATCTATATTGACAGAATCACTAGATATCTAAATAAAAATAAAATAACCGATAAAGCTTATATTCTAACGCAAAATCTTCCCGATAACATTTATATAAAACTACATTCTATAAGCTCTGAGGCGGAATTCAATAATTAGTTAAAAGGTCTATTATATGTGAAATCAAACATGTTCACCATATATAATGATTTTAGAAATGTTATTGAATATTAGTAATGTCATTTAAAATTTAAAGAATAGTCTTTGGGCATAAGTTTTAGTGTCTCCATTATCAAATAGTATTATGTAGATTTATTTGAATATTCATTAGTCATCGGAGATTAGTTTCTTATACTAAAAGTATTTTATAGACATGTAGCCAGAAATCAATATGAATATAATAGATGGAGTTAGACTATTTTAAATTCTATCAAACCTCTTATAGTTGAATAATGTTAGCATAAAAATTACGCAGCTGATAGGAAATTTTTATATATAATATTTAATTTTTTGACGTAACATGTAACGCGTTTTGCATTTGAAGTAACGTTTACCGCACTAAATATAAGTATATAGTTAGCGATAATGTGTTTTTTCGGGCAATGTGTTATTTTGCAACTTTAAATCATTTTTTGAGCGCGTTTTTTAAATTTAGGAATATGATTTTACTCGAAATATATTCCAGCCTGCTTGTACCTATCTTATGAATTCAATTTTGCCCTTAACCTTTGAATCATCTGTAATTTATATAAAAAATCTTTAGAAAAACGAATTTAAATTATACTAAGCTCAAAGGTTCATATCAAAATTATCTGTAATTCATAGGGTAGGCATTCAAAACATTATGCAATACATTTCAAGTAAAATTAGATATTTAAACCAAAAATCGCGCTCAAAATGATATTAAGTTGAAAAAATAACACATTGCCGGAAAAAATACACTGCCGCTAACATATATGTGATGAATTTTATATCAAATCAAGCAGGGTTTAAACCCCACGTCTTCAGAATTTTTTTAAATTTTGTATATTGGTAGTATTTATAATATATATAAAAGCCGTTGTCACATTCAAAGTGTCACAATTTATAATATATATTTAGTGAATTTTGAAAAGCATCTGTGGCCTATTCGGCAAGAGCGTCGTTTACAAATCTGACGGCTTTGGGCCCAACAAAGATCCTTTTTTTTCTTAATACAACTTGGTATTTTTTTTTCTTAATCTAACTTGGTGGTTTCGCCCTTTGGGATGGGCATTAACTAATTTCTCATTCAGCCTGAAAATGTTGTCATATGAAGACCTCTGGTGGTAAATGCATGGGAAAATAAAAGTGGTAGACGCATATCATAATGATATCTTTGGCAGAGGTAAAATCCATTATTATCTGCTGTTTCCGATGTCATCCTGAATAGAAGTCTGCAATGGGCAAGTTTTGGTGCTCCTGCCTGCTCATTTATTTAAATATTTTGTTTAACTTGCCTGTCCAATGTTTAAAAATTATTATGTTGGTTGATTTGGCTCTTTATGTATTATTTTAATTTTTTTTACTTAAACTTATAAATTATGAAATCTATAATAATATATATAAAAGCCGTATCACACTCACAGTGTCACAATTTATATAATGTATGTAAAAAATCGCGAATTTTGAAAAGCGTCTGTGGCCTAATCGGCAAGAGCGTCGCCTACAAATCTGATGGCTTTGGGTTCGAATCCCAACAAAGATCATTTTTTTTCTTAATCCAACTTGGTATTTTTTTTCTTAATCCAACTTGGTGGTTCCGTCCTTTGGGATAATTTATAGGCCTAGCCAAGGTATATTTAAAAAATTAAAATATGGCCTAACCCCTAAAATATTTTCTTATTAGATCATCTTAAAAATTGGATCCATATCATGAGAAGAAGCAAACTTATTCAAAACTCTGTGGATAACAATTTACTAAGGAGTGCTTTGTGGCTTCCATTGTTAATGGAAAAATCCTTAAATTCATTCCCAAAATCTAATAAATATTTGCATTCTATATGATTAAGCTGATTTCCCACAAGAATGACAAGGAATTAGTATTCTCCTTAATTTGATAATGGATATATCAGAAATATGCCTAAATGAGATGTGAATCAGAAATTTAACTTATTTTGATAATAGTTAATTCCAAAATTTTCATTACTCTTGTAATAGGTTAATGAAGTATATATATACTTATTGCATTCAATAAAGAAATATTTGAAACATGTTTGAATAAACTTTTTTTAAAATCTATTAATTTCCTTATTTTTTTAATTTTTAATATTTATTACTCGATAAAAATTTAATCCTGCTAGCTGTGGGTTTTGTATATTGTTATCATGGAAACAGATTTTGGATTTGGACTTATTAAGAATGAGCCTTTTAAGAGTGTCTTCATTGAAAACCAATTATTATAAGAAGAGCATCACAGATTGTTCCATCATCAAGATACCTAAAATTTATATCCAAATCAAATTAAGATTTAAGATAATAGATGAGATAATGAATGCCAAGGTAAAATAAACGAAAACCTGTGCCCCCTGCTGGATCCTTTCGTCAGAATCTATGACATGTGGGCTGAATAAAAGAGTTGTAATGTTACAGTATGTCTCTAGGAATTTTGAATAAACAAGAAATTTGGGATAATAACAAATTTATGAAATGTTCACAAAATTTGTTATTGAAAGCATTTTTAAAGTCTACTTTATGATAGCCACGTCAGGAGAAGGATTTTGGATATAATACAAATGGTTTGTGATGCTATTTTGCCTTATTCCTTAACACCAAATCCTAATTGATACGTATGAATCAAGTTAGAACAATAAAGCTTAATAATAGATCTTTAATATGGCATATTAATAAATGTGATCGAAACCTGATTAATACCAAACCCGGAAGTACAAAACTGGAAAGGGCCATAAAAAAGGGCATCTTCTTTCAAATTTTTCTTCAGTAGATATATACCAGACTTCTTTATATTTGTACAAAATCCTAGACTGGACTGAACGTGGGTCTAGGAGTTATGACCCTTTTGGGTAAAATTGATCAAAATTAACAAAAATATCATCTAACTAATGTAAAAATTTTTATTTGAAAATTATATCTAAATAAATGGCCCTTACTTTATTATTTAAAAAAATTATTTGATAGGTGGGTGGGGGGGGGTGATAAAGCGGTTTATTTAATACATTCGTTAAATTTTAAAATTACTTGGTAAAATAATTTTAAATTCTTTATTTTAACATAAATCAATAAAAAGTAAGTGGATCCATGCAGTTAAAAGATAATTTTTTATACAGCATATGCTAATAAGGAATTAGGACCCCTTAGTAATTTGCAAATATTAATTATACTCATAATAGTAAATCATTTTATTTCATCATTTTGAAAGAAAAAAGTTTAAATTTAAAAATAAATATAATAAATAATTAAATTAAAAATATAATAGTTTTAGCCCAATAATTTTTTTTTATTATATAAAACATATTCTGTTTTATAAACTTTTATGTTTTCATGAATAATATATGTTATATTAGTGGCATCGGGCCTAATTTTTCAAGCCCGGCTCGGCCCGAAATTTTTTTGAAAAAGATTGCCCGGCCCGAACCCGAAATTTTTTAAAAAAATTTTGCCTGCCCGGCCTATGTTATTAGGCGTCTACTTTCTAAAATAAAATCACATATTTTTTATTTTACATAAAAAATTTAACATAAAATTGATAAATTTAGATATATTTTAAAAAATTTCTAAGGCCCGACCCGGCCCGAATTTTCTTAAAAAATATTAGGCCCCGGCCCGAAATTCGGATAAAATGATATACACATATTCTGTAGTAAATTAAACCGCTAATTTTGTTATATAATTGTAAAATGAATAGAGAGGTTAATAAATTTAATAAAAAAAAATTAGGATCAAATACTTTTTAAAAAACCCATAAAATTAGATGGTGTCCATAATTGGATATAGATGATTTTATAAAATAGTGACGAGGCGTCCATAGAAGTAAGGGAAGCATTCCTTCTCTAGAAATTTTTCTTACATCTTAAATAAATATAATATAATCTTTATACTATGCTAAAAAAAACTAAACTGACTTCATTAAAAAAAATTAATATATTTTTATTACGTTAAAAAAATATACACGATAGAAGCAAATATTGCTTATTTTTTAAAATAAATATTTAAAAAATCATGTTTCATAACGATATATTTTTGGCGTGTTTTTTTTATTACGTTAAAAAAATATATATAATGGGAACCATATTTAATATTGCTTATTTTTTAATAAATAAAGAGAAAATCATGGTATGGTATTGTGTAATTTTACATTAAAATAAAAGCATTTGGGGAAGCAAATGAAAAATAAGATGTTAGCCTTTTCTCGAAACGTAAAAAAATACTAAAGTATTTTTAGATAGGAAATTTAATTCTGAATACAATTGTATAATAATATTTGAAATTACTTTTTAGATGTTGCCCTTTTCCTTCTGAATGTTTTCGCGACAAAAAAATTATTTTTCAAACCGGAAACGTAAAAAATTACATCTAAGTATTTTTAGATAGGATATTTAATTTTGAGTACAATGATATAATAATATTTGAAATACGTTTTAGATGTTAGCCTTTTCTCTCTGAATGTTTGCATGACAAAATAATATTTTTCGAAACCGAATACGTAAAAAAAAATATATCAAATTTATATAAAAAAACTGAAATAGAATTAAAATATAATTATAAAATTTCCATTTTTTTTAATTGTCATATAAAATCATAACCAAATATAATTTAATTTAACCGCAAATTATATGAAAGAATAAAAAAAAATTGAAAAGAGCTTAAAATTTCCAATTTTTTAATATATTATAATGTAATGTTAATTATGATATTTTTCTCGTAAAGAAAACAATAAATCAATCAAATTTCTCATAATGTTATTTTCTATTTTCAATATTTTATTTTAGCCTTTCGTATCATGCAGACTCGACTTTTAGACCTTGCGCTTATTTTTAATAAATTAAAGAGAAAGAAATTTTCTTATATTATATTTTTTCCTTACTTTTTTTAAATAAAAAATTAGCTCAAGAAATTTTGAAGCGAAAAAATTAATTATTGAAAAAGGAAGACCAAAACCAATTTACAAAACTTAAAAAAAGAAATCAAAACTTTGTATTCTTAATTTTTCTATCTATAAATTTGAAAAATTTGAGTAACTTATTGGATGTGAATTTTCTAATTCTCTAAATTGTTAGTCATGCCTATTTATTCACAAAGGAAAAATATGTTTGGAATGATAAAGCGGTATGAATAATTTTTCAAAGGCAGTTAAACAGCATGAAGAATCAACCTCTATTTGCAGTCGATAATTCAATTAAAAACATTTGGCAAAAATTCTATTGAAAATATGATAGATTCGATGCGCAAAATATCAACTGAACAGTATAATTCGAAAGTCAAATCAAATAGGAAAATATTGATCGACTCTATATGTTTTCTTGGAGTTCAGGAGCTCGCATTCCATGGTGATGATGAATTTTCTAATTCAGTAAATAGAGGAAATTGTATTAAATTAATTTTTTGCCCGCGGAAGAAAATTTACTATTGAAACAATTTAGAAAATAGTACAGTTTTTATTGGACAATCAAGTGATATTCAAAATGATTTAATTAATTTCATTTCATATGTTTTACACCAAAAAATATTAAATGAACTGGAAGAAACAGGATTTATAACAATAATATTAGATAAAACAATTGTTATAAATAATAAATCCCAACTGGCGGTTGTTCCTTGATATGTTTTAAATAACGGAACATTGTATGAAAGATTTATTGAATTCTTGTTGTTGCTATTCATCAAGATGCTAATTCTTTATCAGAATTTTTCATTAAATTCTTGAATGATAAAAAAATTAGGAAAAAATTAATAGGCCAAAGTTACTATGGCGCAGCTGTTATGTCAGGCGATTCACATGGACTACAAGCAAAAATAAGAGATGCCATTTATATTCATTGCTTTGTCCTTAGGTTAAAATTATCAGAATCTTGCAGCATAAATAAAAAATATATGGTTTTTTTCCAACTTTATCTCTTTTAGCCAGTTTTTTTAATGCATCATCTAAGCGAACACCGGAATTTGATAATTATGTCACAAAAAGATACCACGAGTAGCTCCAACGAGATGGGAATACAATGGCCAGCTAATTCAAACATTTTTGAATTTGAAGGATCTAGCCTTTTTTTTGAAAATATGATTAATGGAGAATCTGATATTTTCTAATTTTATAATATTTTTTTCAAGAAATTTTTCCAGAATCTGATGTATTATATGATATACTTCAAACTAAAATTAACTCTATATCTTATTGTATAGTATTAATGATTTCAGAAATTCACTTAAATCAAAATAACTGATGTTTTTTGTAGAAATTTAAATGTAAAAATAGTGAAGACAATTTAGTTATAAAAAAACGAAATAGATCCGGATTGCTCAATACAAAGAATTTTATAAAAATGTGATAATTGAAATAACAGATAATCAATGAAATTGATTTTCGATTCAATACATTAAAAAATATCAAATTCTTCTAATTTTTAAGATATTAGTACCAAATATTTAATCAAAATTTCCCAAAATATTTATTTGACAATAAATGACACTTATTCTTAATTTTTCTACTTACACAAGCTGGAAACCCAATGGAAGGTAGTGTTTCAGGACGATGAATTTAGAAAGAAAAAGAATGTTATGCACATCTTAACTTTGGCTTCAACAACCAAGTGCAGAACGGGGTTTTTCATCTTTAAAAATTATCAAATCTTGTTGCAGAAACAGGATGAGTCAAAATCGATTATTGAATCTATCAATGATTTCAATTGAAAGAAAATATAAAATCTAGCAATAACTTTTATAATTCAGTACTTGATCATTTAACTCAAAAACAAAGACGAATTCCACTTATTTATAAATTTTAATTTTTTTATCGTTTGACTAATAAATAAAAATTAAAATTTTTTTTTGATTGCTTCCCTATTAGTAAACTTGACGCTTCGTCACTGATATAGATATATAAATTACATATATAGCTATTTTAACAATTCTGCAAACCAATTTACTATTTTTATATCGGCGTAACCCTGGTAGATCATTATAGTTAAAAAGTCTATTTTTATTCATTATCAGTTTTTTAAAAGGTGCATTTGTATATGACCGAACATCGTAGTGTGACATTATTTTACAACCAGTGATTTATGAATTTAAATTTTGTATCATATTATTTATTATAATGATAAAAATATTGGGCAGCATAAAATTACAGTTTGTATATAATAGTATTGTAATTAATTTTTTAAATATCTTACACTAAATAAAATACTAGTTATAAATTCATTCTGAATATTGTCACCAATTTAATATCTAAGATTTTAAAAAAAATCATTATTAGATTTATGTAGTAAAATGTCGTGTAACATAGCATTATAAAAATCATATAATAAATATGCAAATCTTATTACGGTTTAAATATTATGGCCAATAATTTTTTATTTTGGTTCCTAAAAGAAGCTATAGTTTATATTTGAACATATCAATTTGCGTTTTTTTTCCCGTAGAAAGAGAAATTCTCTTGGGCATTAGTAAATTTTATTATATTTTTATTTTATTTATTTCGGCTTTATTTTTTAACTTTTTAGAATTTTTTTAAAGCAAATGGGTAAAAATATAAATTGTAAAAATGTTAAATTAAAATTTAAATGAGGATGTACCATAAAAAATGACGTTGTCATAATCGTTATTTTTGAAGCAAATAAGTAAAATATAAATTGCAAACATGTTAAATTCAAATTAAATGAAGTGCATAATAGAAAAGTGACAATTGTCATAATCGTTATTTTTAGACTATTTTAAATTTTTTTGTAGCAAATGGGTAAAATTATAAATTGTAAATATGTTAAAGTAAAATTTAAATAAGGATGTATCAGAGAAAAGTGACAATTATCATGATCGTTATTTTTAAACTTTTTTGAGGGTAAAATTGTAAACGTGTTAAATTAAAATTTATATAGGATGTACCATAGAAAAATGATAATTGTCATAATTTTAAATTTTTGAATATTTTTGTAGTAAATGGGTAAAAATATAAACTGTAATTAGGATGTACCATAGAAAAACGACAAATGTCACAAACGTTATTTTTAAACTTTTTGAATTTATTTTTAGCAAAGGGGCAAAAAAATATATTGTAAACATGTTAAATTAAGATTTTAGTGAAGATGAATCATAGAAAATGACAATAATCAAATTCATTATTTTTTAACATTTTGAAGCAAATGGGTAAAAATATAAATTATGAGCATGTTAAATTAAAATTCCAGTGAAGATGAAGCATTAAAAAGTGACAATTGTCATATTTATTATTTTAAGGAAAATTGATAAAAATATAAATTGTAAGCATGTTAAATTAAAATTTCAGTAAAGATGAACCAAAGCATAGTGACAATTTTCATATTCGCTATTTTTTCACTTATTATGATAGTAGATGTTATATAAATATTATTAAAAACTACCACTCTAGACCAGGGTTGCCAGCCCCCCCCCCATAAATGTAGGACTCCCGCAATTTTTTAGTTTACACGCAGACATCTAACTACCGCAATTTTCAAATTTCCCTGCACAATTTTTTTTTAGCATTTAACTTTTTTAATATATAAATAATAAATTTGAGAAACAGTAGTTGATTATTTTAATATTTTTAAAATAAATTTTAAATATTCAAAAAAACATGTCTATCCTTACCTTAATTATATGTTTTATTTTTATCCAATAATAAATCAATATCATTCCTTCATATTTTATCATTTTAATGTGTGTTTGTTTATATCATTATAATCGTATCACATTTAAATACATAAGGTAACATTGTACTTATTTCAATGATAATGATTTTATTCATTATAATTCAATCACATTATTATTATAATCAGTGCAGGGGTATCTACATCTATTGCAATACAAAAATGAGCAAGGCTATCACCAATGCTTTAGGACCTGAA
This sequence comes from Gordionus sp. m RMFG-2023, assembly GCF_954871325.1. NCBI lineage: Eukaryota > Metazoa > Nematomorpha > Gordioida > Chordodea > Parachordodidae > Gordionus > Gordionus sp. m RMFG-2023. The sequence goes on from NC_088776.1 coordinate 28,855,079, forward strand.
AGGAGGTCAATTCGTGACGATTTGAAAGATGAACATTTAATGCAATTCAAACAGGTGCATCTAATAAGGGAAATATTAAAACATTTCCCTTGATTCTCCGCTATTTTAACAAAATAAAGACGTTTCAATAAAACTATTAAATTTTTTTTCCTCAGATAGTAAAAAATCCAAAGACATAGCTAACCATATAATGATAAATAGAGCAGATTCGGGATTATCAATGAGTTGCATGTCTGTTTTCTGTGCTGATAATGTCTCAGTAAATTTTGGCAAAACTGAGTGTATTTACAAAATTGAGGCAGCACAATGTTGACAATACCAATTGGCTGCATATGCCATATACTAATTCTTGCAAGAAGCCGTGGATGTCGAAAAATTGAATAAAATGTTTTAACGAATTAGTTCAAAAGAGTTGATCGAGTGGTCTGGCTTGGAATGGTGTGAGTTGGTGTGACATATCCCTATCAGGTTGTGACCATAAATACCCGCCATCGATAGAATTTTAAAATTTTACGAACCTTTAAAAAAATATTTTTCAAATAAAGATTATAAAAGCTGTCCTAATATTTTTTAAAAAAATTTTGAGAATTAAATGGCGGAGGCATATTTAAGAATGATTTCACATGTAGGAAATCTACTACATGTTATTAATATGTAGTTGCAATCCAAAGAATCTTTTTTAATAAAGATCCAGAAAATTATGCTGCAGCTGTGTTCCTTTAGTGTAAAATTGACAATAAATTTTATGGCGCTATTGCTGAAAATATCATAAAAATGTTCTAATATTACTAATTAAGCAAATATTTTTATTAAGACAATTTTAGAATGTTTGCAATCAAAATTAATTTTATTAACTAGATCTACAAATGTATAGATATTATGGTTCCATGTCAATTCAGCGAAACTTTTATCGCGTAACACTTTTTCGCGAAACTTCTATCGCGAATGTTGTTTATCGCGAATGAATTTTATAGCAAAACTTTTATCGCGAATCCACATTAGCGAATACTTTTTTGCGAAGACAATATCGCGAATTTTTTATAGCGAAATCCTTATCGCGAAACCTTTAAAGCGAATATATTAGAGCGAAATTTTTATCGCGAATCAATAATCGCGAAAATTTTATAGCGGAGTCATTATCGCGAAGACAATATAGCGAAATATATCGCGGACTAGTATTAATTATTATTTATTTATATTTAATGTTAATATTAATATTATTTATCAACAAATAAACATCTGATATGATTTAAAATTTTTTATTTATATGAAAATGATTATTATATTATGAAAATGAATTTCTTTTAGTTGATATTTTTTTAATTAAAAAAAATGATATGCTACTATTGTAATATTATTTTGTTACAATTTATTACTGATTTTCACGCCCAAAATTTTAAGCAAAATTTTTTTTTTGAATATTTTCATTTGATAAAAATTTTAAATCTTTATTGTAAATATATCTTTTTTGAGGAATTCTTTTGTTGAATTTTATTATAAATAAATAATATTTTAGGTAGAATCTTTTATAGTTTTTTTTATATCATTTTTGTAAAATTATCTATTTTTAACTATATTAAGAGAGGTGGGTTTTCTAAATAATTTTTTAAAAAAATATTTATATTAGACTTATTTATGTTATTTTATATGGTTGTTTTAAGGAAAGTAATTTAATGTGACAATTGTCATATATTCGTTATTGAAGATGTTCATTGGAAAAATTACAATTATCATAATCGGTATTTTTAAACATATTAGATTTTTTTGACGTAAATAGGCTAAAATATAAGTAATGTTAATATGTATAAATAAAACTTCAGTGGAGATGTACCCTAGATAAGTGACAATTGTCATAATCCTTATTTTTAAAGTTTGAATTTTTTTGACGCAAATGTTTAAAAATATAATTGTAAACATATTAAATTAAAATTTCATGAAGATATACCATAGAAAGTTACAATTGTCATAATCGTTAATTTTAAAGTTTTTTGAATTTTTTTGAATATGGGTTAAAATAAGTATTACTATTAAATAAAAATTCAGTGAAGATGTATCCTAAATAAGTGATAATTGTCATAATCATTATTTTTAAACTTTTTTGGATTTTTTTTGACGTAAATGGGCAAAAATATGAATTGCTAACTTGTTAAAATAAAATTTCAGTGAAGATGTTGTACCATAAATAAGTGACAATTGTCATAATTGTTGTTTTTAAAGTTTTTTGAAATTTTTTGATGTAAATGGGTAAAAATATATTGTAAACATGTTAAATTAAAATTTCATGAAGATAAACAATAGATAAGTGACAATTGTCATAATCGTTGTTTCTAAGTTTTTTGAAATTTCTTGATGCAAATGGGTAAAATATAGATTGTAATCATTAAATTAAAATTTCATGAAGATGTATGATAGAAAAGTGATAATTGTCATAATCGTTATTTGTTTAATAATTTTTTTTGATTCAAATGGGCTAAAATATAAATTGCTAATATGTTAAAATAAGATTTCAGTGAAGATGTACCCTAGATATGTGACAATTGTCATAATCGTTATTTTTAAAGTTTTTTTAATTTTTTTGATGCAAATGGGCAAAAATATAAATGATACATGTTAAAATAAAATTTCAGGGAAGATTTACCATAGATAAGTTTTAAAGTTTTTGTAAATTTTTTGATGTATATGTGTAAAACTATAGATTGCATGAATATGTACCATAAGTGACAATTGTCACAATCGTTATCTTTAAAGTTTTCCAATAATTTTTTTAGAAATCATTGAAAAAAGTTATATTGTTTAAATTTTATTAAAATAATTCAGAAAAGTGCCAATTATAACAATCTTTGATCTTTAGCTTCTTATATTATTTTGAGAAATGTCTTAGTACCATTTATCGAAACAAAAAAAAATGGAAATTTTCATGCACATAATCGTTGTCCCTTTTATCCTGTTTAAAATTTGATAAAAATATACAAAGTGATTATTAAAGATAGTTGTAACTCATGTCGAATTCTAAACTTTTAAGATATAGATTCACAATTTAATAAACTTTAATTTGACATCTATTAAAATATATACCCTGGATTATTTTTAAAATATATTTTAAATATTTATACTAAAAACATGTAGTCAGTACAGGGGAGTATATCAACATCGATTGCAAACAAAAATATTCTCAAAAATAATAAATAATACAGATGCAAGTACATTTGCGGAAATCGTATATACTATCATGTATTTCAACATTCACAGAGCTATATCATCACAATGTGGGTTGAATTTTTTTTTCATGATATTTAACGACTCCATATAAGTGGAAACCTTATTTGTGGCAAAACAAAAATGAGCGAAGCTATCACAAGTATTTTAGTACCTGAATCCTATAGGTCAATTCTAGATTATTTGAAAGATGGACATCCATATGCAATTCTAACAGATGCATCTAATAAGGGAAATATATAAACATTTCCCTCGATCCTTCGCTATTACAAGAATAAGAACATTTCAATAAAACTGTTAAAATATTTTCCTCGGATAGTGAAAAATCCAACGATGTAGCTAGCCACATAATGGTAAATAAAGCTGATTCAGGGTTATCAATGATTTGCATCTCAGCTTTTTGCGCTGATAATGCCTCTGTAAATTTTGGCAAAAACCTAAGTTATTGAATTGAGACAGCACAATAATGAATTAATACCAATTGGCTGTATATGCCATATACTACATAATTCTTGCAAGAAGGCAATGAATGTACTATCTGTGGATGTCGAAAAAATTGCTGAAAAAGCTACACACCCCTTACTTCCAACCAGGGATGTGAACCCGGACCCTGAACCCTCCTGGACCCTCGTATTTTGGCTGAACCCAGACCCGGACCCTTTTAAAAAGTGGAGCGTCCAAGGGTTCAGGGTGTTAAATTAATTTTTAAAAAAATTATATAAAATTTTTATAATTTTATTAATTTTTAAAAAATTGTAAAACTTTTATAATTTTATTAATTTTTTTCGTGGAATCTCCCTAAAAAATAGTCACTTTAAAACTATAATTGATAAAGCAAGGGATGTTGTAAAATATTTAAGAACTCTCATAATTGTTAGAATATTAAAATCCATGAAAAGGCAAATGGCAATTTTAGATTGCACAACACGTTGGTCCTCTATATGTATGATGCTAGAGCGATTATTAAGTTTGAAAGATTTCTGTAATGATTTTATCATCATGTGAAATCATTTTGTCAGAAGATGATTGGAATCAAGTAAAAGAGCTTACTAGTGTGCTGGTTCCTTTAAAAATAACAACATTAAGAGTGCAAGCAGAACAATTATGTTTATCGGATTTTTATGGTATATGGTTAAGATGTCGATTAGAGTTAGGGAGATTAACAAGTTCTTTTTCAAATGAAGTATTAGAAAATAAGAGAGCAACAATATTTACAAAATAGTGTTGTATATGCTTCGATATATTTAGACCCGCGATATCAGGTTTTATTAAGTAGTGAGCAAAAACAAATGGCTATAGACCATCTTGAAGATTTATTGCATACAAACTCTATTATTTACAATGTATTGGAGGTTACAACAATATCTACTGGTTGTAGCGATAACAATGATAATGATAACGATATTGATGATCTGGAAATTTTACTATTAGATAGAGAGAAAAAAAATTAAATTATCATATGATAGAAAGGAGCAAAAAATATCTATTGTATCTTTAAAAGTTCTCGGAAGTTATGAGAATAAATAGAGATACAAACGTTTTAAAATTCTGAAAGGAAAATTCTTCAATATATCCAGAATTATATACCTTGTCTAGAATCGTCATGGCTGTACCGGCGACACAAGTACAATAATTTATGTAATATAAAAATGACTATCTATTTTAGGTAAGCGTAGAACGTGGATTTTCATCGTTGAAATATATTTTGTCTAATTTACGTGGAAATCTGAAGGATGATATTTTAGAAGATATTATGATTGTGCGATTGAATAAAATATTTAAAATATAAATTATCTCATTTCGAATTATAAATGTGTATATATTGAAGTATAATAAAAAATGAATGAAAAAAAGTCTTATTATGAGTCATTATTTTTATGTTTCCTCTGAACCCGAACCCTGGACCCGGGTCCTTTTTATATTTATTACCGAACCCGGACCTTTTTTTTTGTCGAAGGGTTCACATCCCTGCTTCCAACCTTTCCTAAACTTACTCTGCAATTAAATTGAAACTATTGGATGATGTTAATTTTCTTTATTAAGTTTCAACACTTTCAATATAACATATGTATAAAAAAAACTAATTTTATAATCGTCAAAAAAAATCAGAAACGAAACATTTCATGGTAATTTTTTAATAATAAATTTTATAAGACAAATAATTAAAATATTTTTTTACAATTATCTTCGAACACGAAAAATATAAAATAATTTTAAAAATCAACCTTATTTATTTTGGTTGATTGGCATTATGCAAAATTTAATATAAATTCATATATAAAACTACGACAATTGTGATGAAATGTTTTAACGAATTTAGTTCATCAACTAAAAGAGTTGGTGAAGTGGTCTGACTAGGAATGGTGTGAGTTGTTGCGATATATACCTATCAGGTGGTTGTCATTAATATCTGCCATCGATATATTTTTTAAATTTTACAGACCCTTAAAAAAATATATTTTAAATAAAGATTTTAAAAGCTGTCCTAAAATTTTGAAAAATTTTTTCGAGTATGAAATGGCAGAAGCATATTCGGGATTCATTTCACATGTAGGAAATCTACTTCATCCAGTTAATATTCAGTTGCAATCAGAATATTCTTTATTAAAAAAGATTCACAAAATCATGCTACAGCTCTCTTCATCTCTACAGTTAAAAATTGATAATAAAATCTAGCCTCAGCTTAAATTCTCATACAATATAAGTAGAATATAATTTTTTTATTGAAAATACTAATAGTAGTGTGTTAAAATATTGACTAGAAAATAATTTAAAAAACAAGTTTTTTTTTTCTTATCAAATACAATATTATACAAAATTTTTATTAAATACTATAATTATAATATGATTTTTAATTTTCGTGGGAAAGTTGCCAATTCATCAAGAATTTCGTTTATCGTTGGAACCAAATCTCTGTGGATATTTAACAGAGCTAACCCATTTAGCCGAGATTCGGAAGCATTATTTCGTAAATAAGTTTCCAACCTTCACAAGTTGGAAAAGGTCCTTTCATTCGTACATGTTGTAATAGGCAAATATGCAAGAATATAAAAAAATTTCAAAATATTTGGAAATTGAACCAAGGTTTCCTTAGACCGATTGAGCGAATCAATAGCATGCTTAGGTAAAATAACCAAAAGTAGTAAATATTTATACGACAATTCGAATTCACTGATTAAATTGATTTCAGTATCAATATCATAGGAATAAAATTTTGCTAAATTTTTAATTTTACCAATAGTAGCATCAGAAAATGAAGGGTTTTTAGGTACTAAAATTTGAAGATTCAAGACTTGTTTTTTTATCTAAAAATCTACTTTAATTTGCGATAATAAAGTATCTAAGAATGAGATGAAAATGGATATTTCATAATATTTTTCAGTTAAGTCAACATTTATATTAGATCAATTGCCTGGGTGCTAGACGAGGCTTAATTAGTGTTATACCTTAAGATTTAGCTTTCGATTCAATGTCTAGATAAATATTGTGCAAATATTCATCTACATTCATTCTTATTGTATTTATCTACCTATTTAAATATATTTTCCGCCAAATCAATAACCTGAACTAAATCTAAATTTGAGCATATTAGATTTTAGGTATGTTAAAAAACATTGCTTAGTAGTCTACAAAGTAGTGAGCTATAGGAATATAATTTATTGATGAAACTAGCAGCAATAACTCTGATTAATCAATTGAAATCAATAATGATATCGCTTCTGACGACACATTACTTTTTTTCATGCTCAGCCTTATTTAACTTTTGTATTTCTATTTCTTGTTCTACAAAATGGAATGAAAAAAATTATAGATATTTATTAATTATTAAAATATTATTAAAAATACTTATTAATTCTAACTCACTAATAATTTTGAATTTAATAAAATAATTATATAATAATAAAATAAATTACTGTTTGATTTCAATCTCTTTGACTAAAAATTTTTCCATTTTATTAATATTTTTGAATAAAGTTAATGTACTCACAAGGAAAGTAAATTTTAATAAAATTTATTTATAAAAAATAAGTTTTATGTTGGAAAATTGATATTCAAATATTTGTAAAATTTAGGTGGGGAGGGGGGGGGGGTCGATAAAATTTTTATTAGCTTAAAATGATATTTATGAAAACAGTCAAATTTGCGATCCATTTGTTACGCGCCTGAAGCAGATATGAATTGCATATGTATGCCCATCTTTCAAATCGTCAAGAATTGACCTCCTGATTTAGGTTCTAAAGCATTGATGATAGCATTGCTCATTTTTGTTCTAAATTTTCATTTATATTAGAGTCGTTAAATATTATGGGGAAAAGATTCTACCAACATTGTGATGATAAGTATCTCTGTGAATGTTGTACTACAAGATAAGTGATTAAAATTGCCGCAACTGTAGTTGCATCTGTATTATTTCTTATTTTTGGAGTACCTTATTATGTATTTAAACGTGATCCGAGATAATCAAGCGCCTATCTCTATAATGTTGTTATACACACACACGGTAGATTTTTAATTGCGGTCGTTTTGCGAAACATTCCCATAAAATATATTTTTAATTGTAAAATTAAAATCGTTTTTTTAATAAAATCTAATCTTGTTTACATTCTTTTATATTTAAAAAAGATCGTTGGTTTTTTTTATAAATTAATATATTTTAATAAATCAAGATGTTATTTTATTTTGATAAATAGTTACCGACTTTCTATTTATATAAACTAATTATAAAAAATAATAGGCGGTTAATTAAGTCAATTTAAAATCCCGGCCGAAGGTCGACAGTTAGCGGGCCTTCGGCCGGCAAAAAATTTATTTTAGCATATTTTATATTTCAACCGCAATTTTCATATTTCTCCCGCATAATACCAAATTTCTCCCGCAATTTGAAAATTTTGACCTGGCAACCCTGCATTAGATGGTAAGCACATATAAATAGTCCTGCAAAATCTGGAACCCATTTTTAACATTATAAATCTTTTAAAAAATTGCTTGGTTTAGCTGATAGCAATTACAAATTTATATTTATAGATGTGATGGTAGCACTTTCAGAAATAGTAGTTCATATCAAAGTAAATTTTTAATTATTTTAGAGTTAGAAAATCAAACACTTTTATTCCTCTTTCTAAATCTATGCCAATTAATATCATTGTTCCATATTTGATTATATGATAAATATCAGTCCAGACGAAAAACTAGAATGTGCATTGAATGGACTGAATACACAATTAATATTATACCTATTCCTGAATTTTTAGGGATCAGTAGAACTTTGAATGTATCAATTACCAATTCAAGATGAATAAGAAATTTATTTAACCCTTCAATAATCCGGTGAAAAAAAATGACATTAGTACTCGGGTAGGGTTTAATAGACCCCAATTTCAAATGTATATATAACCAGTAATATTCATTATTTTCATTTGATATTTGGATATAAGATAGATCTAACCTTAATCTTGATAAAATATTTAAATATTTTTATTTCTTAAGCCTAGATTAAAGATTATGAGGATAATTTATAATTTGTGCCAAAATTTTTTAAAAAAAGTTTACTTTTTTTAAATTTAAAATTAAAATAATAACTTATCCATCATATAATCATGATAATTCATAATATGGATCTTTATTCTTTAATATAGAAAAAAATTACACTAATACATTCAAATATAAAAAAAATATAAAACATACAAATTTACTCTGATGGGGTCTCACAAACCCCAATCAGTCACAAAATGCTTATATCTTAAAAACTACTCAACCAAAATATATGAAATTTAGAATATAGATTCTAAGATATATTTGATGAAGCTACTGAAGAATCCAGATCATAATATTTAACCGTTTTTATGTAATATCATTTCTAACATGCCTGGGGTTTCATATACCCCACCAGAATATTGAAAGGTTAAATACTATTTTAATTCTTGAATTTATGTATAATTTAAAATTTATACTATTATATTGGGGTATCAAAATTTTCTGCTTTTGATAGATGAATTAGAAATTTTCCTATCTTATGAGGTGTTATTTAAAAATTTATATTTATTTGGGGTTATTCTATAATTTTTCATTATTTTTATATAATAAATTTTAATTTATATGCTCAATTAAAAAATCTTTTAAACAAATTTTTAATCATTTGTATTTGTAATTTATAATCTAAAATCTTATTCTTGCTAGATGAGAGTTTTGTGTTACCAAGGTGTGCTTTGTGCCTTCCATCATTAAAAACCCTTAAGGAAGCATTCTTCCACATAGAATTTTATATATCTTTTAATTGAATCGCCTGAGTGGCCTAGTGGGTTATGATGTAGGCTTGGAAACAGAAGGTCCAGGTTCGATCCTGGTAAGGAACGTTAAAATTTTCGGATTTTTCTTCGATGAATGATGTGTAAAAACATATTGTAAGATGAATTTTGGAACTTAGAGATGACACCCCGGTCACCGACAGGCTTGGACAGCCGGGTGCTAAGGTTTGTCCAATAAACAAAAATGAAGGACGCAAATTAAAATACGAATATGAAAAGGGCGTTCCCTCCAAGCGACGCGCAGGGTGTAGACCTCCATCCTGCTTAAAAGTAAAATAAAGGTTAAAGCAAAGAAGACAAGGTTAGCAAATTTAAATATTGGTACACTTAAAGGTAAGACGAGAGAATTGGCATCAATGTTGAACAAGAGAAAAGTTGACATAGCATGCACAAGAGACGAAATGGAAAGGTCAGAAGACTTTAACGATTGGAGATGGGTATAAATTGTACTATAATGGAATTGCTAGCAATAGGAAAGGTTTCGGCATCATCCTCAGTCAAGATCTAACCTCTTCAGTAGTAGAAAACGGAGAAAGGTGACTTTAGAGCTATCCTTGATGAAATGGAAATCCCTAAGGATGACCTAGTCATAATAGGTGCCGACTTAAATGCGCATGTGGGAAAAGCAAGAGACAGCTACAAAAGGCATTATGGTTTGTTTTGGATATGGAGAAAGAAAGGATGAAGTAGAGCATGTACTGAAATTTGCGCAAGCCTTCGACCTTGCCTTAACCAACACCTACTATAGGAAGATGGACAGTTATTTAATAATATATGAAAGTGGTGTAAGGAAATCTCTCGCAGAAGATTAAAAGATCCCATGATTTACACATCACAAATAATTCCATTCAAAACAAGATAAAACTTGAACCATGCATTAAATGGGGTAGATTAAAATCAATGACAGATGCCTTTGCAATCAATGCAAACATTGAAACAATGAATTCCTCACAAGTCATTGAAAAAATGTGGACAGACCTTTCATCCAGATTAATAGACACTGCCAAATCGACACTAAGCTTGACAAGGGGAGGCAACAAATCATTCAAGGAACTATGGTGGTGAACTGAAGATGTACAAACCACCATAAAGTAGAAAAAGCTCTATATAAAATATGGTACAAATCCAAAAACCCAATGACAAGACAAATTACATAAAATCCAAGAGAATAGCTACAAAGTCGGTGGGTAGGGCCAAAGCTATGGCACTCAAATATATGAAAAACAATAAAGCTAGGAGTCCAGATAATATTTCAATAGAAAGCCTTAAAGCACTAAGAGTAGATGGAATACATCTCCTCACAAATCTGTTCAAAAAAATACTGGGAAATGAAAAATGGAAGAACGTGCAGGCGGGCGGGTTAAAAAATTTTAAACTATGGGTGGCCGGGTGGAAGGGTTAAAAAATTTAAGCAATGGGCGCGTGGGCTAAAAAAAATTTTTAAATCATTTAAGTAAATATTAATAAAAAATGGTTCATATGAACTTTTTAGTTATTAAATATTAAAATATTCTTTTTTGGTATCATAAAAACATTTCTGTTATCTAGTTCATATCTTCAAAAATAAAGGGGAAAAACTAATGTCACACTGTCTTAAACTCCAATAATAGAAAAAAGGTTAAGAGACATAATCGAAATAGGAGAGAGTTTGGCTTTATGCCTGGGAGATCAACAACTGATGTTACCCACGCAACTAGGCAATTGAGTGAAAAATACAGGGAAAAGAAAAAAGCTACACATGGTCTTTCTCTATCTAGAAAAGGCCTTCGATAGAATCCCAAGAAAACCTATCTGGTGGGCGCTACGCCACGAAAAGGTTCCCGAAAAATATATCAGAATAATACAGGATATGTATAGGGGTCATACAACAATGGTCCATAGCACAACTGGTATTTCAACAGGTTTTACAATAGCCGAAGGAGTTCATCTAGGGTCGGCTCTCAGCCCACTTCTCTTCATAACAGTAATAGATGTATTGTCACAGTCTATACAGCAAACAGTTCTGTGGAATATGATATTTTCAGATGATATTGTAATACTTTCAGAATCCAAGGATGAAATGGAAGAAAGATGTAAGTTGTATAAATATTCTTGAAAAACATGGACTAAAAATAAACAGAGAATAGACAGAATATATGGTGATAGGAGATGAAACAGAAACCATTGATAAAAATGAATCGCAAATATCAGCAATTGAAAGCTGCAAATATTTGGACTCTACTAAACAAACAAATGGCACAATAGAGAAAGAGTAAAATTAATCCAGGATGGTTAAAGTGGAGATCTTTATCTGAAATGCTCTGACAAAAGAATCCCACACAAATTGAAGGGAAAAATTAAAAGAATCCCACACACATTGAAGGGAAAAATTTACAGTTCCATTCGGAAACATGGCCAACCAAAGAATCAGATGAGAGAAGTCTACAAATTATTGAGATGACAATGTTGAGGAGGATTGCTGGGGTATCAAGAAAAAATAAGGTGCTAAGTACAAGAATAATAGGAAGTTATGCTAAGATAATGGTGAACAGATGTAGGTGGTATGGGCACACAATAAGAAGTCCTATGAAAATTTATAGGAAAAAAGGTTGATAATTTGGAAGTGATGGGCAAACATAAAAGAGGAAGGCCGAAACTTCAATGGGGCCATAAAGTTAGAGCCAATATGAAGAAGTATAAATTAGATAAAAGAGATAGTATGAATAACATAAAGTGGAGAGAGATATTGAAGGAGCTTACCACCAGAAAAGGTGAAAGCTAAAGAAAAAAAAAACTTTTAATTAGGTAATTTTTATGCATAGGTAAATATTTGCATCTCTCATATCTCTTCTGAAAATTTGACCTTTCTACATGCATTTCATAGTGTTGTATATTTTCTCATAACTTCATAATTGTAGATTGTATATTATTCATAACTTATTATACCATTTTTGATTAAATGTATAAACTTTTTGTTTTACTTATATATAATTTGACTATGATTGAAGTTAACCTCCTATTATTTGTTAACTTAAATATCTTTTTATTCTTTCTATTGTAAATGTCTTAAATTTAATTTTATATATTGTAACTAAGTAATAAATCATTTGGAAGGGCGCTGGTTTGTTTAAAATTTAAATTAGGATGAAAATATTTTCAGCATTGTACTAATATGTATTCATGAATTTCAAAATACAAGGAGCTAACCAGTAGAATGATAGGTAAATCAGATATTTCCCCTTCATTTGATGATAATTTTGAAAAATTTTCTCAATAATATAAAATGGCAAAAAAAATATTTACATATCAGATTTAATTCTTATAAACCCCTTACATCTTTTCTGGATTCAAGGAATAAATAAATTATTCTGGATTTTCCTAGGCTTGGGATTTTCACAATTAATATGGACTTGGACATAGCTTGGGAAACATTTTTCAAAATTATTATGGTCTTAGATTCCTGAAAATTTTTTAATTTTAAATATAGGCTAGAAATTGGTCTGATGCAACTTTCATATTCTGATTGTATTTCTAAATGCATTGTGACTTTTTATATATTTTATTTCAGTTCTCAACTACCAAAATTATTATTGTTTTTGGTGGGTTTGAGAAAATTTTCCTAAGTGCGTGGACCTGGCTTGAGAATTTTTCTTAATATTAGGCATAGGTGTAATATTTAACGCAGAATATTTATATAGCCCTCAAGTAAAAGCTATATTTTTATTCAAAAAAATAGTATTCACTCTTAATCTTAATGGGTTGGCATTGGTCTAATATAGAGGTGAGCTGGGTTAAAATAATAGAATTAAAAATAGATACGGTGTTTAGAGATATACCTATCTTCAGGTTTAGGAAAAATTTTGAAAATTACTATGGGTAGGCCAGGCTTGAGGAAACATTTTATAAAATTATTATGGGTTGAGCTGGGTTTGGAAAATATTTTTATAAATTATATTGGGCTGGGCTTGGGGAAAATTTTTCAAAATTATTATGAGCTTGGACGCTTGAGAATTTTTTTATTAATAACTATGGGTCAGACATGGCCTAAAACAAATTTTTTTGCAGACCTGGGCTCGGCCTGATCAAAAAATCAAGGCCCATTAAAATCTGATTTTGATTGTATTTTTAAATTCATTATGATTATTTAAATATTTTACTTCAGTTCTTAACTACCAAAGTTAATTGTGCTTGGAAGAATTTATTAAAATTATTAAGGCTTTGTACTTTGCCTGGGAATTATTTTATATTAAATACTAGGTATAAGTAGACCTGTACGCCGATAAAACTATCAGCGGCCGGGGTAATTTTTAAAAATCTAATCGACTACCGGCGGCGCGCCACTTTTTAGCCGCCGTCAACAAAATCGGCGTAAATGGGCGCAGTTATAAATTTTTATAACATAAATTTTTAATTGTTTAATAATTTTAAAAAAAAACAAATATACACTACTCTACAGATATCTTGGCATATTTTTTAATATTTATTTAATAGTACACTCATTATAAATTCAAAATCGATTTCGTAATTTTATAATTATGTATAAAAATTATTTTATTTAAATTCGGGACATAATGACGATCTCGTTGAATTTAATGTCAATCCAGCGGTAAAGAAAACTTTTTCACTAAATGTGCTAGTCGCCGGAATGCAAAGAATTTTTTTGGCGAGCCTGGAAAGATTGGGAAGTTCACTCTTCTTTTCTCTTCAAAAATTTAGAACGTCCACATCTCGTGAATGTCATTTTCCAAGAAAACTGTGGCATTCCTGTTCTAAGTCACTTAACTTGGAATCATAATTTATATATTTTGAATGTTTATTTGCCAATTTTGTCAAATAACTTGAATTTAATAATTTCTTTTGATCCTCATTAGCTATATTTACTACCTGATTATCATCATTCTCTATAAGTTTAAGATGTTTTATTATAAATTCGAAGCTGAGCAATTTTGCTCTATTAAATACTTTGACACAATTGCAATTTTTGAATTCTAGGATCTAAAAGAGAAGCCAACCTAGATAATTAAAAAATAAAAGAATATACTTATATATTATTACTTGTAGATTACAAACAGGAAATAGTAACGCAAGTTTATTTAACATATTATCCTTAAGTGAAATGATTTCAGAACTATCACTATCATTTACTATTAAATGTGTTTCATTTTCACTTCAAAAAAGTGAAGCCAAGTTTAAAATAGGCCTTTTTTGTACTGATAGAAATTCGACAGTTTCTTTAAATTTTGGAAATGCTAATAGTTCTTCTACCAGATCAAATTCATAGTTTGATAATTTGAGAAAGTGCTTCCCAATTCTTTTCAAAACATTATTAATTAAATTCTTATTTAATCCAGATATGCTTTCTAGCATAATTAATATACTAGGCCAATGTGTTGGAACATTTAATTTTAAGGTTTTCATATGCGTGGAATTATTATTATTATAATTGAAATTGCCAATTTGAAAACGGGTATCTGGGTATGGATCAGTGTTGTCAAGTTCTAACATGTCTGGTGTTAAATCTATTGTACTTAGGCATTTTCTTTGATCTGCCTCGAATTCAAATTCAACCTCTGCAGTTTTATATCTTAGAGCAGTTATATTTCTCTAATTCTTTTGATGAGATTTTCAACAAAGGGTACCTTTTTAATAGCATCTACTGTAACCAGATTGTGTAAACCATGACCCAAACATAAGTGGTGTTCATATTCACCTAATCGAACACCTTTTCTAACATTAGGCCCAGCTTCTGCGACCATTTGTATTTTTTTCTTTTTTAAATTAAATTCCTCTTCCATTTTATGAATCTTAGTTAGAATAGTCTCAGCTGTTGTTTTGGGGTTATGAGTTGCTAAAGTAAAATAAACCATTTCAAAATTATCATTTATTAAATGAAGTGTAAATGCAATATAGTTCTTCTTATTCTTTATTGATGTGTCCACATATCAAATGTAATTGAGTAAAATTTTGGCCCTGAGTTAATTTGTTCTTGTACATGTGCTTTCATTGATAGGTAAACATCATTAAGAGCAGTACGGCTTAATGTTGTCCTGTCTGGCAAATCAGAATTAAAATTGATAACTTGATATTTATAAAATAAGCATTTTGAAATTTATAACAGAAAATCATTATATCTTTAATTTATATTAGACAACAAATTAGGGAGAATTTATCAAGAAGAGATAAATTTGTTAAAAATTTATTATGGGTTGCAAAGCTACACAAAAACAGAGATGATTAAAACAAATGAATATACAATTATCCAATATTATTTAAATCATATATGTCTATGTGTAATCATATTGTTAGCATGGCTATAAAATTCAACTATTGTAAATCTTCCTTAGTGGGCAATGCTATTTCAATAGAACAAAAAAGACATAAAGGTAGATCTATTATTATAATAGATACTATATCTATAAATTTGATACCTTCAAAAAATCTTTCATTCTTATATTATCAATTGATTGAAAAGGTAATAAGTCAGCACAACATAATAACACATAATTTCTTGCTAGAAGCCAATTTTTAAAGGTTTTAGAATTTGTCTAGATATAAAATATTTTTTTAAATCTTGCGATTTTGATGAAGAATCTGCTTTAATATTATGTATAGCAGAAGTCAAGTGTTTTAGCAAATTTCCTGTGGTAAAATTTATTGTAAAGTTTGAAATTTTATAGCTAGATTATATTTTACAAAAAATATTTTTTAATTTATTAAAGATTTTGGCTATATATGAGAAAATAATATTTTAAAAAATATACTGTGAAAATGGCTTATTTGAATCATCATCGCCTCCAATAGCCTTTTCTTAGCAACAATTGTAGTAAAATTTTTCAGAATTTATGAAAATTGTTTTATTATCTCTTTTTAAGTGTAAGTAACCAAAAAATTTAATGACGTCAATATAATTATAATTTTAAAATAGTAGAAAATAAAAATTCATCAAAATCCTGATTGACATTAAAAAAATTACAACAATGATGTTGACCAATTATTAGAATAAAAAGGCATAAAATATGAAAGTAATTTCTGCGCCAGCCGTGTGCCGCCGATATGTAAATCGGCGACGCGCCCGTGTGATTTTTAAAAGGCGGTGTTATCGGCGTAACCAAAAAAAGGTCGGCGGCCGGCCAACGGCCGGGCAGCGCACAGGTCATATGTAATTAGTAATATTTAGCAAATAATATTGATATTATCAAGTAAAAGCTTTCAATTTATTTTTACTCAAACCATAGTATTTACACTAAGTTTTAATGGAGTGAACCTAGCCTGAAGGGGGGAGGGGAAAAGAATAATAATTGGATATTATTTTCAAATAACAGGTAACAACTCATAAAACTAAGAAGAAAATTCTGATTCCTGACGGGATATCTACCACTCTATTATAATAATCCTCAAAAACGTCAATCAAATTTTGCAATAGTGTTTTTTAAAAAAATATATCCAATAAAATGATTTTAGCGTAATCGGTCCAATGGTAATCACTACACAAAATGATCATTCATACATATACAATGCTACATTTATACAATGCCACAATATCTATTACATATTATCATATTCTTATACCATCTTCTATTATATATTAATTAATTAATTTTTTAAGGTTAGATAATATAAAAAGATAAAGAGAGAACAAAAGAAGGAGATCACGTCAAAATCTAAATTATTTAAAACAAACCTATTATATTCCTAATTTTACCTTTATTTAATAATAATATTATATACCAGAGCTTCTTTGATATACTGAAAGATACTGGGTTGGTGAGTGAGAGGGTTAAAAATATTTTTAAAACAATGGGCAGGTGAATTTGATTTCTATTTAGTTTAAATTTATAGTTAAGATTTAAAATCACATTTGATTCATGTTGATTTTAGCTAAATTATTTGACATTTTTTATATCAACTTATAATAATATTTATATTCATAAAAACAAACCAAATGTATTTCAGGCAAAATGAGGAACTGATTCCTATTTAGTTAAAATTTAAAATTATATCTGATTCATTTTGATTTTAACTAAATTATTTGATTTTTTATAGGTATTGGTTTAATTATCCAAAGTTGTAAGTTAAGAATTTAAATCACATCTGATTCAATTTTTTATAGGTATTGATTAAATTATCCTAGATTTTAAAATATTTATGACTTCAACTTATAATAATATTTATATTCATAAAAACAAACCAAATAAAAAATTTTAATTTATGTTAACAAATATTTAATTTTTTTTAAAATTAGATTCCACCACTGATACTACCAAATCCTTACAATTCAAACAAATCTTAATTTACCCAAATCACTAAAAACTAACCAAGTTAACATTTTAATTTATGTTAAATTAGATTCCATGACTGATACTACCAAAACATATCATTCAGACAAATCTTAATCTGCCAAAATCAATAAAAACAAACCAAGTTAAAAATTTTAATTTATGTTAACAAATATTTTAATTTTTTTAAAATTAGATTCCACAACTGATACTTCCAAAACCTACCATTCAGACAAATCTTAATCTAACCAAATCAATAAAAACATATCAGGTTTTTTAATTTATGTTAACAATTCTCATTTCATTATAATTTTGCCGGTCAAAATGATATATATAATTAGTAAGTGCTACAGAATCGTAATTGCCGAGTAGGAATATTTAAAAAAATATATTATAGTCCTGGCATATGTTTATAACATAGCCGTCCGTGACTATAGGTCTCTAAGCTGTTTTAATTATAAAAATATTCAATTATAAGTATAATTTTTAGCAGGCCTCAGATTTATTTTATTTACATAAGTACTAAATTATTATTACAATTTATATTATATATTTTAGATAGATATTCCTTCACAACAATCATTAGTACAAGAACATTAATGTGGCTTGCTCAACACTAAGTGCGAATATTGTGATTCTCTAAAAAAAAAATTTGAAAAACCCTCCGATGGCAGATTCAAGAATTGCTGTCATAAGGGTAAAGTAAGATACCATCAATTAGATATATTCCTTTTTTACAAGACCATTTATCAATTCCTAACAATGAATTTCATTCAAACTTTATGAAACATATTCATTCTATAATAGTTCTCTTGCGTTTGCATCGATGGTGCGGAGATTTCTAATAGTTTGAACCAGGGCCCATATTGTTTTAGAGTTCATGGGCAAATTTATCACAGGGCATCTCATTTATGTCCTCCCATTGGGATGTCTCCCAAGTTTGCACGATATGTCCTTGAGACTACACAGGCTGTTAATATCAGATTACATATGAAAGAAAATTCAGGATGCAATGAGGATCTCTTGAAAAGATTATTTTAGTAAAACAGAACAACGCATTTTCTATTAGTTTTAAAACTTTGGGAGAAATTGAGAAAGAAGAAAATAATAGAGCCTTTTGAGAAAATCGTCCTATTCAAAAAATCAATATGATCTTTCGTGCAGATCGCTCAAGTGACAAGCGAAGATACAACATCCCTAATATAGTTGAAGTTGCTATTGTTTTTACTAATGATGATGGTGAACCCCATTTAAACGGGATATCAAAGTCTATCCTCGATTTGATGGTAGTGATCTCATAAATATAAATATATTAAGTCCTAATCTTGATCCAATGGTATATTGTTTATTATTTTCTGTGACCCTGTTGGAAACGAGATTTGAAGGGTGAAGGTACAGTTCGTACAAGGGAAAATATCTCACTATTATAATTTAAAATATTTAGATTAGCAAATCGTGAAAATGAATTCAACCCAATCCTTTTTGTTGGGAAATTATCACAACAATATATTGTTGATACTTATTTACGAGTAGAGGCAAATAATTTAAATTTTAATAGACAAAATCATCCAAAATTACGAGTAGATGAATATTCTGGATTAATGGACTACTTAGAAACAACAAATAATATAATTCCCGGTAAAGCAGTAATACTACCATCATCTTTTCAAGGTTCTCAAAGAAATATGCGAGAACGATATCACGATACAATGGTTATTGCGCTCAAATTTGGTAAACCTGATTTGCGCAAAATTGAGGAAAATCTATTTCCTGGGCAAAGTCCTTCATATAGACCAAATTTAATAGCTCGTGTTTTTAAATATAAATTAAATGAATTATTGTTTGATATAAAGAAAAAAATATATATTTGGTAAATCCATGGCTTTTATATATACAATCGAGTTCCAAAAAAGAGGATTGCCTCATGCCCATATTCTTATTATTTTAAACGAGGATAGTAAAATTGAAACATCTCAAGCTATAGTAAATTTGTTTGTGCCAAAATGCCAGATAAAATTCTCGAACCTAAACTTTTTCAGATTGTTACCCATTTTATGATACACGGTCCTTGCGGGATATTTAACCCCAAATTGCCTTGCATAGAAAATGGCATATTTATAAAAAAAATTTCCTAAGGATTTTCAATTAGAAACAAGACCAAATATTGATGGGTATCCATATTATAAAAGGTGAGATAATGGTATTACAATTCTTTCTGGTAAACCTACGGGTAATCGCTATGTTATTTCAATCGATATCTAATGTTAAAATTTAATGCTCATATTAACGTAGAAATTTGTACGTCTATTAAATCAGTAAAATATATCTTAAAGTATATTTATTAGGGCTATGACTGTACTAATGTTGATATTAATATTGCTTCAAATATAAATATTCATGACGAAATTAAATCACATTTAAATGCGCGATATGTGAGTGCATGCGAATCAATGTGGAGATTATTAGAAAATAATATGCATGATCGCTCGCACGCTGTTATTCGCTTAGGAATTCATTAACCTTTACAATAGCCAATATATTTCTCAGCTGAACATGAAAAAGTTGCTTTAGTGAGATCACAAAACAAACATATTACTTTAACGGCATGGTTTGAGTTAAATCAGACAGATCTAAATGCTAGACAATATCTTTAAGGGGAAATTCCTTATCATTATGTGTTTACAAATTACCGATGGAAATAAAGAAAAAAACTGATAAATGTCATTTCGAGAATGTATTCTGTTCATTCTAATTCTGGTGAACGATTTTTCCTTCGATTATCACTACTTCATGTTTGCGGTACGAGTTTTGTTAATTTAAACTATTAATGGAATTTTAATGAGTACTTCTAAGGAAGCAGCTATTAAAATAAATTTGTTATCAGATGATAAAGAGTGGGAATCATGCTTAGAAGAGGGATCAGTATATCAAATTTCGTCACAACTTCGTAGTACTTTTGCCTTTATCTGCCATTTTTGTCTGCCTGAAAATCCTGCTTATCTTTGGAATAAATTCAGATTTACAATGATTGAGTATTATTTGCATAATATTCAGAAGTAATTGCAATTAACATGGCTTTAATGGACATTGAAAACGTTTTTCTTGATCATGGTTTATGTTGTAAAAGTTGTGATTTTCCTTCACCTTCAAAAATTCCCCCAAAACAATATTATGATGTCCATGTTGAAGCTGCCGATTCAATCGAGCGTATATCGAAATTAAAACTATTACAAAAATATTCTTTTGACTTAATTATACAAGCGATTAAATTAAAAAATATTTCAGAAAGATATTTCTTCATGGATAACCCTGGGGGTTCAGGAAAAACCTATCTTTACAATACCTTAATGTGTTATATAAGAACAAATAATCAAATTGTATTGCCTTTTGCAACAACCTAAATATCCTCTATTCTTTTAAAGGGGGGGGGCATCTATATCGGATTTAAATTACCTGTGCCTATCTTTGAAACCTCTACATCCCATATGAATATACATAGTTCGCAACCACTAGATCTAAAAAATGAAAATTGATTATTATTGATGAGGCCATAATGATGACTAAACACGCTTTGCGATCATTTGGAGGAAAAGTTATTTTATTAGGTGGTGATTTTAGACAGACTTTACTAGTAGTGCCAAAAGGCGCCAAAGTCGCTATTATAGAGTCTTATATAAAAAGTTTAGATTTATGAAGTCATTTTAAAATAATACATTTGATTGATAATATGCGTATACCATCAGAGCAAGTTGATTACAATGCTTGGTTACTTAAAATTGGAGAAGGCCTTTCAAGCACTAATTCTGATCTTCCTACAAATAGTGTTGAATCCTACCTTATTTGCTTGAAAATGATTTATTAATAAAATGTGTATATGGTTTTTATCGAAATTGTTGATATAGAAGATCTTCCTACTAAAATAATATTAACCAGCAAAAATAAAATTACATTTATCCTCAACAATGACATCATTAATATAATTTCAGGCTCTATCAAACATTATTTTAGTGCTGATTCCATTGAAAGCGATAATCAGGATGATATAATGAATTTTTCTATAGAGGTTGGTGCAATTGTTATGCTTTTACGTAATTTGACCCCAAACAAAGGACTTAGTAATGGTACCCGCTTAATCATACATTTACATATTAATTTTATCGATGTTGAGGTATTGACAAGCACAGATCTAACTCTAAGTGTCTCTCAGTTGCCATTTACTTTAAAAAGACGCCAGTTTCCTATAATTCCAGCTTTTGTTATTATAATAAATAAAAGTCAAGGACAAACTTTTGAACATGTAGGCTTATTTCTCCCTGAGCCCGTCTTTGCCCATGGGCAATTATATGTAGCTCTTACTAGATGTAAATCTCAAAATAATATGAAAATCATGATTGCCATCAGAATTACAAGGGAATATTTTAAAAAATGATAAAACATTCACACAAAATATCGTATATAATGTAATCTTGAATTGATAATTTGTAAAATTTAAAATAGTCACCAATTGTTGTTATTTACAATCAAATCAACAACATTTGTTATTCAGCATCCATTCAACAACAGTAGATTCTATTTTATAATTTATATTTACACGCTTTATTTCAGGTTATTTACAAAAAGCTACGAGTAAGGAATCAAAAACGACACCACATAGAGCAAAGAAAGCTTCCTCACCCTTAAAGACACGACACCATCTTCATCATCAACAACAGAGTTTCTATTTTGTAATTTATATTTACACGCTTTATTTCAGGTTATTTAGAGCAACGAATCAAAAACGACGCCACATAGAGCAAAGAAAGCTTCTACACCCTCAAAGACACCACAATATTTTCATCATCAACAACAGTAGATTCTATTTTATAATTTATATTTACATGCATTATTTCAGGTTATTTACAGCAAACTACGAGCAAGGAATCAAAACGACACCACATAAAGTAAAGAAAGCTTCCTCACTCTCAAAGACACGACACCATCTTCATCATCAACAACAGTAAATTCTATTTTATAATTAATATTTACACGCTTTATTTTAGGTTATTTAGAGCAGTGAATCAAAAATGACACCACATAGAGCAAAGAAAGCTCACCCTCAAAGACACGACACTATCTTCATCATCAACAACAGTAGATTCTATTTTGTAATTTATATGAGCAAAGCAAAAAAAATTTAAAGGCAATATACGGTGATATACCCAATGCTTAAAAATCTTACCTCCCTCTCAACTTTGAAAAAAAATTTAAATCTCCTTTTTAAGTAAAATTTTAGATATTATAAATTTTATTGTATTATATTTTTTTATAAGGCGATAAATGCATATGTGCTGGAACACGATATTCGTCAGGTCTTGAAGTATAAGCAATTATTATATTTTCTTATAATTCATATCTTTATCTCTTTTTTCTATTTTTTCCTTCTTTTATTCATTTCTTTGCTCTCTTAAAATCCATCTCCTACTTTCACACGGTGGGGAGTAAACAGCAAACTAACAGGAGCTCTGGTGGATAATATTAGTATTTAGGGTGCTAATAAGTAACATTGTTTCCGTGTAAAAATCATCTTAACTATCATAAGATAGAAAATTTTTGATTCATCCATCAATGAAGGCAAAATTTATTATTCATCCATCATTGAGTATAGAAAAAAATTCTGATTTCCCGTCATTCTTGACGGGTTATGGGTTATTATCTAGTTATATATAAAATTAGAAATGTTATAGCAGTAAATTTGTAAAAAAATGGCAGCGGTATTCCCACCTATTACGAATTTTAAATTATAATTGTAATCCTTTAGTATATTTTACAAGTAATATCTTAAATTATCAATACTCTACTATAAACTACCAAAAAATTAAAAACCTGCTACCCATTTACGATAAATGTATCTTTTTTTTAAAATTGATCGTGTGCTATATTTTGACCTTGTTATATCTAACATTAAGCATTTATGTTGATGTGTTATATTATTTTTTAAATATATTTCTTTTTAGGTTAAAGTTTTTTAATTTTATATTATTTTTTAAATATACCTTTTAGAGATGATTTATTTTGATGTGTTATATTATTTTTTAAATATGAGATTTATCTTGATGTATATTATTTTTTAAATATATTTTTTTGAGATTTATTTTGATGTTCTATATTATTTTTAAATATATTTTTGAGATGATTTATTTTGTACTTTATATTATTTTTTAAATATATTACTTTGAAATGATTTATTTTAATGTGTTATATTATTTTTTAAATTTATTTTTTTGAGATATTATTTTATTGTGTTATAATATTTTAAATATATTTTTTAGAGATTATTTATTTTGGATGCGTTATATTGTTGTTTAAATTAATTTTTTAAGATGATTTTTATAAGACGATTTATTTTTTTTTTAAATATATCGCCGGGGTGGCCTAATGGGTAAGATGTAGGCTTGGAAACACGAGCATGAACAAGGACGCGGGTTCAATCCTGGTAAGAACCATAAAAACTTTCAAGTTTTTCTTCGATGACTGATGTGTACAGACATATGGTATGATGAATTTCGGAGCTTAGAGATGACACCCCGGTCACCGACAGGCCTGGACAGCCGGGTGCTAAGGATACCTGTCCAATAAACAAAATGAAGGACACAAATGAAAATATGAATATGAAAGCTAGGGCGTTCCCTCCATGCGACGCGCAGGGTGTAGACCTCCATCCTGTGAAAAGTAAATTAAAGGTTAAAGCAAAGAAAACAAGATTAGCAAGTTTGAATATTGGTGCACTTAAAGGTAAGACGAGAGAATTGGCATCAATGTTGAACAAGAGAAAAGTTGTTATAGCGTGCATACAAGAGACGAAATGGAAAGGACAGAAGACTTTGATGATTGGAGATGGGTATAAATTGTACTATAATGGACTTGTTAGCAATAGGAACGGTGTCGGCATCATCCTCAGTCAAGATCTAACCTCCTCAGTTGTAGAAGTCAACAGGATCTCTGATAGACTAATGAAGATAAAACTCTGCATTGGTCAATCAATACTACACATCCTATCAGTATATGCTCCTCAAACGGGTTGCAAGGAAGAAGAGAAAGATGACTTTAGAGCTATCCTTGATGAAGCCGTAATGGAAATCCCTAAGGATGACCTAGTCATAATTGGTGGTGACTTAAATGCGCATGTGGGGAAAGCAAGAGATAGCTACAAAAGGCATCATGGTGGTTTTGGATACGGAGAAAGAAATGATGAAGGAGAGCACGTACTGAAATTTGCGGAAGCCTTCGACCTTGCCTTAACCAACACAGTGGTACTAGGAAAACACAGATAGATACATGCTAATCTCTCGCAGAAGATTAAAAGATGTAATAGACTGCAAAGTCATCCCAGGAGAAGATATTGCCGCGCAACACAAGCTACTAATCATGGATTTACAAATCTCAAATAAATCCACTCAAAATAAGATAAAACTGGAACCATGCATCAAATGGGGCAAATTAAAAACAATGACAGATGCCTTTGCAATCAATGCAAACATTGAAACAATAAATTGCTCACAAGTCAGTGAAAAAATATGGACAGACCTTTCATCCAGATTAATAGACACTGCAAAATCGACGCTAGGCTTGACAAGAGGAGGCAACAAATCACACAAAGAACTATGGTGGTGGAATGAAGAGGTACAAACCACTATACAGG
Organism: Gordionus sp. m RMFG-2023; assembly: GCF_954871325.1. NCBI lineage: Eukaryota > Metazoa > Nematomorpha > Gordioida > Chordodea > Parachordodidae > Gordionus > Gordionus sp. m RMFG-2023. Next base: position 28,880,533 of record NC_088776.1, read on the forward strand.
AGAAAAAAGCCCTTTATAAAATATGGTACAAATCCAAAAATAAATCCAAGAGATTAGCTACAAAGGCGGTGGCTAGGGTCAATCTATGGCATACGATGACATGTACGAAGATCTACATACCAAAGAAGGGCAAAATAAAATATACAGATTAGCCAAACAGCGAGAAAAGAACTCTAGGGATATAAACGGAGCTCCGAAAGTAATCAAAAATAAAGATGGGAAATTGATAATAAAGGAAAAAGAAATAATGAATAGATGGAAAGAATATTTTCAGGAGCTTCTCAACTTTAATTCCCACATATTGCATCTCGACGAACACTCCCCTTGTCAAAACCTTGTGCAACCTATAACAGAACAAGAAATAATCACATGCCTCAAGCATATGAAAAACAACAAAGCTAGGGGTCCAGACGATATTCCAATATAAAGCCTTAAAGCACTAGGAGATGATGGAATACATCTCCTCACAAATCTGTACAATAAAATACTTGGAAATGAAGAGGTCCCCCAAAAATGGAGGCAGAGCTATCTAGTTCCTATCTTCAAAAATAAAGGGGATCCACACAATTGTCAAAATTACAGGGGCATAAAACTAATGTCACACTGTCTAAAACTATACGAAAAAATAATAGAAAAAAGATTAAGAGATATAATAGAAATAGGAGAGACACAGTTTGGCTTTATGCCTGGAAGATCAACAACCGATGCTATCCATGCAATTAGGCAAATGAGTGAAAAATACAGGGAAAAGAACAAAAAGCTACACATGGTCTTTCTCGATCTAGAAAAGGCCTTTGATAGAATCCCAAGAAAACTTATCTGGTGGGCGCTACGCCACAAAAAAGTTCCCGAAAAATATATAAGAATAATAGAGGATATGTATGACATACAACAATGGTCCGTAAGCACAACAGGTACTTCAGCAGGCTTTACAATAGCCGAAGGAGTTCATCAAGGGTCGGCTCTCAGCCCACTTCTCTTCATTACAGTAATAGATTAGCACAGTCACCTCAAACAATCCCGTGGAATATGATATTTGCAGATGATATTGTGATACTTGCCGAATCCAAGGATGAAATGAAAGAAAGGTTAGTGAATTGGATAAATATCCTAGAAACGCACGGATTAAAAGTAAATAGAGAAAAGACGGAGTATATGGTGATAGGAGGAGATGAAACGGAGAGTATTGATATAAATGATTGGCAAGCTGCAAATATTTGGGCTCCACTATACAAACACGGCACAATAGAAAAAGAGATAAAGAATAAGATTAATCAATGGTTAAAGTGGAGATCTTTATCTGGAGTGCTATTTGACAAAAGAATCCCACACAAATTAAAGGGAAAAATTTACAGTTCCATAGTACAACCAACTATTCTATATAGTTCGGAAACATGGCCAACCAAAGAATCAGACGAGAGAAGTCTACAAACTATGGAGATGAGAATGCTGAGGATGATTGCTGGGGTAACAAGAAAGGATAAGGTGCGCAGTACAAGAATACTAAATAGTTTAAAGGTAGTGCCCATTAAGACTAAGTTAATGGTAAACAGACTTAGGTGGTATGGGCACACAATGAGAAGGCCTATGAACTACATAGGAAATAAAGTTGAAAGATTGGAAGTGATGGGCAAACGTAAAAGAGGAAGGCCAAAACTTCAATGGGGCCATAAAGTTAGAGCCAATATAAAGAAGTATAAAATAGATAAAAGAGATTGTACGAATAACATAAAGTGGAGAGAGATGTTGAAGGACCAGAAAAGGTGAAAGCTAAAGAGAAAAAAAAAAAAAAAAAAAAATATTTTTTTAAATATATTTTTTTGAGATGATTTGTTTTAATGCATCGAGATTCTGTTTTGAGAAAAATATCCCTGACCCATCAGCCCTAAATTTGCCCATTAAGGGAGAGATTGATCTATGAATAGACTTTTGATTAGCTATCAACTGATATCCTTTAAAAAATTGAATTCTTAAAGGGATCCCTTTAAATCCCGTGATGATCCCGGATAGTTCTAATGCTTTTGAAAATTACGACATATTATATACATCATAATTGTAATAAAATAATTTGATAAGGAAAAAATATTAATAAAAAAAATTTGATTGCAAAAGAGAAATAAATTAGGTGAAATTTAAAAAGAAAAATATAAGACGTAAAAAAATCATAAAAAATAAAAAGTTGTTAGGATGAAAAAACAAAATTGTTAAAAATAACATTAAAAAAGTGAAGTAAGAAAAATAACAGGGAAAATTAATATATTTTTAAAATGATAAAAAAATAGAATTTTCAAAAAGCGAAGATAAATAAATTGAGGAAAGGTAAGAAAAATAAAGATTAAAAATGACTAAAAGAGATTGCAAAAAGTTAGAAATAAAATAAGAAAAAGTAAAAATTTAAGAAAAATTGACAAGGAAAAGAATTGAAAATATTTTAACAAATAACGATTTTCCTTTTTTGATTGACACTTTTCCTTTTTTGATTAGGACTTTTCTTTTTTTGAATGGAAAATCCAGTATATAAATTTATTTTAATTAATTAATTGGGGAGACCAGAACTAGTCGGCGCAATTTTGATCACATCATAGGTCTTCTTATAATTCCTAATTATTGGTGATGATAACAATTTTGAAAATTGATAATAATAACAACGGAGGACAAGTAAGTTAACTAAATGAAATTACGATTTATGAAAACAACTTACGATAAGGATTACCAGCTAACGTTTTGGACAAACCAACGTACAAACTCAAATAAAGATTTGGATAAACCAGTATAAAATCAAATGCGATACAAGCTAACAACAATGAATCTGACTTATGCAATAACGAGAACAGCCAAAATGATAAACCATTTGGATTACAAGCTCATGATGATAGCTTATATGAAACTATGGGTAAAGCTTCTTAGAAGAGTGAGTATGTTAGATAAATAGAAATATTAAATTGATATTCAATTTACCTTATTTTAACTTATATTTTTATATTATAGTAAAGCATTCAAATCGTACAAGAGATTTTTATATATAAACCATAATTATTTTTAATTAGGAAGATATGTGAGTACATTTTTAAGAAATGAAATAAATAAAATTCTTTATATTAACCCTATTTATTATGAATTTATCAATATGATATATAAAAGTTTTTATAGTATCTCAAGCCACATACCACAAATTATATAATAAATATTTTATAAATAAATTTTAAATCAATTGCATGGTGTGTATTTGAAGCCATATTCTATATCTTCGATTGGAATTTTAATTTGGGCCACGTGATCTATTATTTATTTTTAATTTCGCATTTTATTAAACCCTATTTTTAAAAATGGCTATTTTTTTATAAAATTTTTCTTCTCAATTTTCTACACATCGTAAAAGGATAAATAATATATTTGACAAATTTCAAAACATTAAAATTAGATAAATAAAAGGTAAAAATTAATGTTTATGAAATTATTTTATATATATTTATTATTTTTGATAATTATATTTTGTAATAATCATACGTTGCTTTAAAGACACATTATGCAAATAAGGTATTTTATTTGAGTTTTATATTTTTAGAATTATGAATTGTGGTACCATACCTAATGATAGTGAAGATTCAAATTTAAGTGAATCGTCTGATGAGGAGTTTCTGTCAACCCAAAATAATGATTTAGGTATATTTAAAATGTATGCTCTTATATAATCTATAAATATCTAGATTTCAATGAGAGTGATGAATCGGAAGAGGATGAAAATATAAATAATGAAAAAGGAATCGTGAGAAAAATGATTTGGAAAAATTGCTTAACTAATTTACCATTAGTTATTCCAAAGTGGAAAGGAGAAAACCCAACGGTTGATAAAGTAAAAAAACCAATGGATTATTATAATACATATCTCAATGATTTATTACCTCTAATTGTTTACGAAACAAATTTATATGCAATTCAATGTAATTCCAACAAACCTTTGAATTTATCGATAGATGAATTAGAAAAATTTATAGGAATTATTTTTTACATGTCACTTATTAAACTTCCCAGAGCACGTCTCTACTGGGCCACCAATACAAGACAGGCCAAGGTGGCTGATGTCATGACCCTAAATCGCTGGGAACAAATCAAATCATTCATTCATATAAATGATAATGACAAATTTATTCCACTTGGAAGTGAGGGCCATGACCCACTTCATAAAATTAGACCCTTGATAACTATAACCAATAATATACTAAAATCTTTATCGATAGGGGAAAATATTTGCGTAGATGAGCAAATAATTCCATACAAAGGGATGAGCAGATTAAAGCAATATAACCCCCAAAAGCCCAAAAAATGGGGCTATAAAGTCTTTCTACTATGCGGAGATGATGGCCTTCTCCATAATTTTGAAGTATACTCTGGGAAAATACTACCAGCGGAAGGATTGCCTGATGTTGGAGCAAGTGGCAATGCTGTGCTACGTTTAATTTCTTATATACCACAGCAAATTAATTATAAATTATTTTTTGATAACTGGTTTTGTTCACCAAATTTGCAAGTCGTACTCGCTCAAAGAGGGATATTTTGCGCGGCCACGGTCAGAGGTAATCGACTACCAAATATCAACTTCCCAACAGATAAGGAGTTGAAAAAAAAGGACGAGGATTTTTTGTTTCAAAAAAAACAATAATAAACGGGGTTGAATTAAATTCAGTGAAGTGGCACGACAATCGTGCTGTGACCTTATTGAGCACTTTTGTAGGTGCACATCCTCTTATCGATTGCGAAAGATATGATAGAAAAAAAAGGATAAAATAATGATAAAATGTCCAAACATTGTTAAAGTTTATAATAAATCAATGGGAGGTGTAGATCTTATGGATTCTTTACTTTCATTATATAGAATTCATACCAAATCAAGAAAATGGTACCATCGAATTTTATTTCATGTATTCGACATGTTACTTATAAATTCTTGGTTGCTATACAAACGGGATTATAATAGTATATCAATAGCAGGCAAGGATCGATTAAGTTTGTACAATTTCAAAATTTCGGTGGCGGAAGTCCTTTGCAAATATGGCAAATGCACTTCAAACAATATTCCAAAACGAAAATCAGTTCAAACTGGTTATCGGGAAAAATGTAAAAAAGGACCAGCTCAATATTTACCACTTCAAGAGGTTAGGAAAGACCTCACGGCTCATTGGCCAAAATATAATGATAAGAAGGGTAGATGTAAAATGCCAGGATGCTTATTTATAACAAAAGTATCTTGCAAAAAATGTGGTGTATATTTATGTTTTACGCCCACAAATAATTGTTTTATAGATTTTCATGAAAATTAAAATGTTTAAACCTTTAATATTTGTTATATTTAAATAAAATTTTATATATTTATAGTTTAAAGTACAATAAAAATTATTGTGGAAATAATTGAAATTTGTATCCTTAATTGCATAATGTGTATTTAAATCCACATACCGTTCATCTTCTAAGAAATTTAGAATTTTTTTTAAAAAAGTGAGCCATGAGATTATCAATAGTATCTAGAGAAATAAAAAATCTAGTTTGCCAAAAAAAAATTATTCTAACATAGTACATGCAATACAGGGTTAAAAACTAATAAGAATATTTTCTATTATTTTAATCATGGCTAATAAATATATTGTGTTAAAAAATATATGGTATTAAATTATATTTTTTTTAAAAAAATAAGGTTTGAACGAACGTGAATTCGTTTGATTTTTGTCAATGAACGTTGAACGTGAATGCGTTCGTTTTTAGAAATGTTTACAGCACTAATAAATAATAATTTTGATCTAAGCATTTGATTATATTTATATTTTTTAAATAAATAATATATTATCATGCAAAAAACTTGTCTAGTTTATTATATTTAAAAAAATCTCAATTTTATAGAAACTATCATTAATTTTTCTTCTTTCAACAAATGTTAAGCACAATTATGTTTAATACCGCTATTAAATATAAAAGTATCAAAGCTACATCTATATAAAGCTTTATATTTTAAAAGATGATAATATTTTTTATAATGATAATAATAGTAAAACCTATTTAAGATATTTCGTTTATTTAATCTAGAATCTTCATTCTCTTGTTTAATGAGATTTAAATTACTTCTATATTTATTGAACTAACTGAAAAGAAAAATTAACATCTGTGAAGATCATAAAATCATAAGATTCAAAAATACTTGAATCGGGAAAAGAGAAACATTAATATATCCAAACCAAATTAATTTTTGATAATTTAAAATTAGACATGTAAGATTCAGCAAGTTATTTTTATTACGCTCATATCTGGTTTTTATTTATTGAAAAAACTTATCGATGAACTAGTAGGTATCAATAATACTAATTTTAGCGATTTTTTTAATTTTGCCAAAAAGTCTTTCCTAACTTTCCTAAACTATATCAAACGGGTTGAAGTAGTAAAGAAATATGAAATACGTATTAATTATTTACATAAATTTTCGAGATAATGCGTCCAGATGTTTGGCAAGACGTGATAGCATAGTTAGTTTTTAGTTCATACTTCGATTACTTTTTTAATGGCTGGCAAAATTGGCTAATGAATTTATAAGGCACTAAATACTAACGCACTATAACTTCTATATTCTACCTTCTGGCATATGCTAATTTTTACATTTTTTATTTTTCTACCATTTTTTCCCTCTATAAACCAACTACCAAAGAGAATTGGCCTACTTCACGCTTAAAGCGTGTCGTCATAGTTTTCATTATGTATATAACTCAGTTTCTTTTCGTGGTTCTCATATTTGAGTGAGGAATTGAAAATACTAGTCAGGCAATTAATATTAGCGTACACCAGATATATAGGTTTTATATTTTTCATTTTAGCACGATATCTATTTTGGCAATTTTCTATTTTCTTTAAACTATCTATAAAACGGATTAAATTATACTGAATAAATGCTTTCAGTCACTTTTTATTCTTAATGTTACGAATAATTTTTTCTTTTATACTAGTGAGGTGACTTTATGGGTAAAAGTCAAACGCTAATAAAGTTGAAAACATTGCCATATTTCTGAATTAGAGCTTGTCAGCCAACTTTAACGGAGATTAAATAAAGACTACAGAAAAATACCCAAGCGAATGCCGGGCATAACGGAATTTTTGAAAAATCCTGGCTACGCTACTGTGTACATCTATATTTTATGATATTTTTATTTTGGATTATTGTCATACTTTAGATTATTCCTTGCTTTAAATAAAAGCTTTAAATGGCTGTGTCAATTTCGATTTAAACTATGACTATTTATATTTAATTGCTCAATTCAATTCTTAGTTCGAGTTTCAACAAGGTTACTCTTTCAATCTGGACTATTTCTAAGTCAGGCGCAAGGCTCACCATATTTTAAACATCAATGATGCATGTTCAAAATCTCCATACTCGTAATGAAGTTTGAGGTCATTATTAAAAGCAGATAAATTAATCCTTAGCCTCATGTCTATGGCAGATTTCTCAAAAATACCGAGTAACCTTTTATCCGATTGCCAGACTCGAGAATAGACAGACTCCTCCTAAGATTTGCTGCATCTAGTAGGATTGTCAAATAAAAAACAGGCGTATGTTCATAAGCTTATTAACTTTTCTTTGTCCTTGATGATATCCCATGATGCAGCCATGAGCTTTAGAATTATTTAATTACACTCTTTTTTATATATTCTCGGACCTTAAGTAAACAAGTAATATTTGACATATCTAGTTATTATTTATTATTTAAGTCTATCAATAGATCCCAAATAATCTTCAATATGCATTTTGGTTTCATATAGTACCAAGAACTTTATACTTACATAAATTATATAATTCATAGCAAATACTACAAATAGTGTTATATCTATTCTATTCACCAGTTTTCAATCTAGGAAGACGTATATATTTTAATTCACATGATATATATATCTGTAATGTGTTTCAAAAGTAAGGTATATTGCAATATGTTGAGCGTTGACATATAATGACCATTTTATACCTAATGTAACAATAAATATTTAAGGAATATCATAACTTTATTTTTAATCTACTAATAATAATAATATTTAATAAAATTTTTGACCAATATTATTACAATGCAATTTTTATATTTCCATTATATATTGATTTGATTGACAAAAGACAAAAATAGAAATCAAAATTTCCTTTCCTGTCTTGAAAGACATCTTTATTTTACTTCACATGACATATTTACAACGTGTTCCACAATAGTAAAAATATGAAAAAATATATCAGTATTATAACCACTACAGAATTTCATAATACTAACTATATTTTTGATATACAATAATTATAGAAAAATTGATGAAATTCAATAGTATATTATCTGCATTTTATGGTCTGGGAGGGTCCAAATTCTGAAACCTTCTCTGTAGCAATTTACAAAATACATAATATATATTTACAGCTATTGCTATCGTTTAGCGAAGAATTACGCATCCTTATATTTCGTGCTTACTATAAATGAGGCCTATCTTTATAAGAATGCTTTCTATTATTATTCAATTATTCAGATTTCACTAAAATATTACAATTATTATGTTTCAACATCTTTTACTTTAGAAAAATATGAAATATAATTTATTATTTAATAAATAACAAATTCTTAATGAAAACAAAATACGAACAGAGGATTAATAAAATAATATTTTTTGATCAATCGAATTATGTTATATAATTTAAATTTTGCTATTATTATCTCAAAGTTTTTCTATTATTATCTCAAAACTTTTGCTATCTTATTCAAAATGGAAAATCTCCATAAAACATTTTTTTTATAACCAAAAGAGATTATTAAAACTGTCTTCGTAATCATCTTCCCTCCTTTCATCTCTTCCATCCATATCACGTAAGACTGAATTATCCACTATGTAGTCGATTGTGTCATCTCATTATAAATAAATGTGATTTATGAAAAATGAATATGATAATGTGATTTATGAAAAATGAATATGATAATGTGATTTATGAAAAATGAATATGATAATGTGATTTATGAAAATTGAATATGATTTCTATTTTTTCATCAATGTTAAATATCTCAAGATGAATTCTTCAATATAGATATTGATTACCATTTAAAAAATTGCCTTGCGATTCCCAAATCTCTTAATTAATTATAAAACTATTCTTTATGACCTTATGGTTTTAATTGCATATATTTATTATTAGTCAGATCGATTTTGATCGATACCATTCAATTATATATAGCCTAAAATCAAGTAACTTACCTTTTGAATTTCCATCATAACTATTAGAGTAAGGATATTCCTGTTTAAACTGCATTTTTTGCAAATTTTTACTAGCTTGAATTAGCACAGCTGACGATTTCCAATACCAATAAGGAGGTCCAGGACTGTAGCATTGTTTTTCTGAAATTCGTAGTTCTGCTTGTTTTGCGCCATCAAACATCTTTAATTTCATGTCCTTAGTGACGACATCGTAGTAGTACATCAAGTAAAAATTGCACATTTCATCCTGGTCAGTTGGTCTTTCCATAGGCATATATAGGAAAAATTCGAATGATATAATTAAATTTAATTATAAATACCCGATAAAAATTTCTTCCGATCTGGTATTATTCATAATACATTTGGCTGCCTACAATAAATTAAAAATATTTTTTTACTATAAATCAATTTTAATAAACAGAAAAAGTGTTTAATTTGCAGCGTCTACATAAGAAGGGAGTAGGAGTCATTTGCCTCCAACATTTTTGAGGAGGAGGGAGAGGTAATGCAAAAATCAGAGGGCTGTCGAGGTTAGATTTTTAGGCTAGCCCGGGTTTAAAGAATTTGTTATTTTCAAACCCGGCCCGTTATTTTTATGCAAAATATATTAACCCGACCCGAATTTTTATTTTTATCATTTTTGGCCCAGTTAGATATTTTTAAAATTTTATCTTGAATAATTTTCCTAGTATTTTGAAAATTTTTGAATGGGAATTGGGAAACTTTGGCTTTCAATTATTTTTTAAAATTATGCTTTTGACAAATTTTTCGGAATTGTCATATTTGTGGAAGCATAATAAATTAAGTACTATATGCCAGGAAAAGCAAACTGGTCAGATGCACTAGGGGGACCCTAGCCCCATTCATAATATTAGGATTCTCAAATAATCTAAATTGAGTCTTTTTGAGGTCGTAAGAATTTCTTTTAAATCGGAGGATTTGCTAATGTTATGAAATGAGAATGATTATTTAGATTAATAGTAAAATCTTATGTAATGACCTTATGAAAAATTTTAAATATAGATGAAATAACAAGCTATAATTTTTAGTTTATAAAATGATATATATTTTATGAATTCTCGATTACAAGTATATTTTTAGAAAACATTCTGAAGAGTTGAATAGCAATTTTTACTATTAATTTAAAGAATCTGATAAAAATTTTAAAGTTTTATTTTAGATTTTCCTTGTAATTATCCTCATAAGTGTGTAACCGCGCTATTTGATCCTCGAATAATATCTTAAAATATAAATATATTTATTTCTTTATTTTATATGCGCTAATAGCTAGTTAATGAGCATCCATCTTTGAACGCTTTCAGCGAGTCATAGAAGATCTAACAAATTGGGAAAAATATAAAGCTTTTTATTAACTTTTGCATTACCGTATTATTTCATATCAGATAAGTTAACTAAAAAGATAAAACCGTAGAATTTAATAGTATTTTTAAATTAGTCCATTAACCTATTTTGCCTCTTGTCTATTAAGACAGTAATTAATTGATACCTGAGTGTCTTCTGTTTTTTATAATATTAATCCAAATTTATCTATATCCCTAACTTTATTATACTATTTTCATATGTTCTCCTCAAGAAATATTAAATTAACATTCATTTAGAAATGATAAAGAATATTTAGAACCTACCAGGCTTATCCTTAAAAGATTTGCAGTGCTAATCGTTCGATTTTTCACCTATAGCAAATTGATTGTTCTTATCTGAGCCATAAAGACATATAGAACATTATACATCAAGGCAAAGTAGGGCAGGTCCTCTGGAAAAAGAATCTAAATACAGATACAGATTCTTTATGAAAAAATGAATCTTAGATACACATACTAGTATCTTTTTAAAATATCAAAAAGATATAAGATAAAAGATACCTGTATCTTTTGCTAAATTAGAGTATCTTAAATAAAAGATACTTTTAAATTGTCATTACAAATTAAATTAGAACAGTTTATAAAATACAGTTTTTATTATTCATTTGTGAAGAACATAACATGCTTATATAATAAGAATGAATATTTACAATAATTAATAAAATATTTAATGATGAGTTAATTATAATATAATCAGGCATTAATATTAGTATTAGCCCATTCTAAGCGTAGACAAGGAAAGGAGACTAGTATTTTTAATGGAGTTGAAAAATTAATTTGCAAAAGAGTATTTAAAATAGATTCATTATTTTGTAAGATAATCAAATTATTCAAATAATTTGTCATCAGACCTTTGTCTTTTTGGCGTACTTAACATTGTGCCAAAACTAAATAACCTTTCAATTGGAGCTGATGAAGGTATTACAGTACTATATTATTAAAAAATTTCCTTAATGGAAAGATAATATGTATTCGACTTTCTTTAATATAATTTAAAACCTCCAATTCAATGTTATTTTTACAACATTGGTTTCACCAAAAGAAAAATAATCATAATTCTTTGTTAGATGTTAAATCTATTGGTGTTATATTTTGAACTTTGTATCTATGGTATTACATTTACGGCTTCTTTTATTAATATATTTTGAAAGTATTTTTTTTATCATCCTACTCAATCCATATCAAAATATGGATGTGATATTGCCAAAACTCTTTATATTCAAATCATAGGAAAATATTTTCTTAAAATCTTTTGCCCATACCATCTTTGTCATCTTTTAATAAAGGTCCACAATATTGTAAACTTGATTTTTAAGATAACCTATGTCCTTTTTAACGACATATAAATAATAATTTGTGATGGATCTTTTATCATTTTTTTGTTTATAAAGGTTTTACATTCAGCCTCGACATCATCTTTTTTAACTTTTATTTTAAAAAAAATTTCCATCTAAAATTTTAATATTAAGATTTGATTCAGGGGTTTCCATAATTTAAATTTCACTACCTTCTACTTCACTACCATGAGTGTTAATAATCTTTCAAATTAATATTTCATAAAATTGGTAATAAAATTCTTTCGAGTTACATTTATTTTCGCTTTGGTGTTGTTATTTTTTATCTATCTATTTTAAAATTATTTGTAATTAATCCAGCTAATTTTGGTTGTCAATATATTTAAAATATGGCGGGAAAAAATAAGGAAATTTATACAAAATTCCCGAAGAAAATAAAATACATACTTGTGATATGTAAAATTTTAAACATGAGTATTAAAAAGATCTATATCTGTATCTTTTGTCAAGAAAATGAAAAACAAGATTCTTTTTAAAAAAGGATCTTAGATATAAATACTAGTATCTTATTATAAATGTCATCAAGATGTTGAGTACAAATTACAAAGGGATATTGTATCTTAGATAAAAGTCACGGTACTCCCCAACTCTGCATCAAGGCGAGATTTGATAGGAATTCACCGCTTTATAATATATGAACATCCCGTTAAATTTTGTACTGTTGCTAGAATTGGCTGATACAGGGCCTTATAATTATTCCAAATTGATTTAACAGTACGAAGACTGCTAGAAACCTATCGTGCATCTATTCAATTTTCAGCTACATGCCCAATTCATAGGCTATTTAGTCCAACGTCTTTTGAATTTTGTTAAACTGGCTAAATGAACTATATTTTATGTGAATTGAACATACTCTGATCATGATAATTATGTAGAGATATAAAAATAAATATATATATAAAAAATTATCTATATACTTTTTTCGTTTATCTTGGCCTTGTTTATTAAAATAATTTTTAAACCTTCATCTTTATATAGCACGTATACGGCTAATCACGATAAAAATTCCCCTATTTCTATTGGATACTCTCTTTTTAGGAATCAGTTAAAATAGGGAAGGGTTAGTTTGTAGAATTAAAAATGTACAAGCACGCCCCTCATTGCAGCCATGATTATTGGTTTATCATATTTTATATTAAATAATTAAATTTTAGGGGATAGCCGTATTTTCAACTTTCGATTTCAAAAGATAATATTGAAAAATTTTGCGTACCTATTCAATATATATTTCAGTATGCTAACTTATTGGATATAATGATTTTGACTTTTAAAAAAAGTGATAAAGGGAACTTTCAAAAATTCCGTTTAAGCCAGAAAAATAATTTTATGTCCCAGCTAGCACACCCATTAAACACGCTCATCGACAGTCTTACGGTGTAATATGCCGCTATCCTCAATTTTTTATCGGCGGACATTTTTAATAAACGATATAATTATAAAATAATTATACCACAATGTCATTCTTTTCGATAGTTACGTTATTTTCCACAGGGTAAAACATCTGAATAAATTAATTATGATCAAATATAAATTATGTATTTACTTGTTCTAATTGAGGGGACTTTTCACCTAATCTTATCCAGCCATTTCCGTTTTTGATAACGTAGCCTGACACCATTTTACCTGTAAAATAAAGTTCATTTTATGGTTTATCTTAGTATTTAAACCCTACCTAGCTTATGAGTATGAACGCGGTAGGCAAAGGGATGCAATTTGACACTCTCTTCTATTTTACAAGCCACTTCCATTGACTCTAAAGTATGAAATATTTAAATTCTACAACAAAGATTTTATTATATAGTACCTATAGATTTTGCAAGTATCGATCCACCTGTCATTAAAAGAAGAACTCCAGCTTGTCTTGGTAATCTATATAATTGTATTTGAAATTGAAGTAAAATATTATATTAATTTTAATTATAGGGTTTTTACACAATCGTAATAAAGGAAAAAGTCATAATTTACCCCCCCCCCTCCCCACAAAGTCATAATTTACCCCTCCCCCTTAAGTTGCCTAGACAATTTAATTTTAAAAGGTTCCTTTATTTTCTTTGAATTAACTTTCCATCCAATAATACTATATCTAGATATTCTTTAACATTCATTTATAAAGATGGAATCAAAAATTTTCTATCTTGCTCCTTCGCTTACTGAGATCTCTTTTTACTTAATATATACATAGGCGTATTCAGAATTTTTTGGGGTCAATCAACAATGTATTTTATTAATCAAAGAAAAGTATCTTTACAAAAATTTTTAATTGATTTTAATTATCCAATTTAGGATATGACAGAAGAAATGTGCATTGCCATCAATCACCCACGAGCTGCTATAAAAAGTTGAATTCCAGAAATATTGAAAATAAATTTAAATTCAGATTCATATCAATTTTTTTGAAGATATAACTCGATTCATAAATATATTAGATTATAGATATGAGGTAAATGTTACTTACATATCTATTAAATAAACTGAAAAGAATAAACAAATTGCATTTATATGGTTAAATTATAAACAAAAAAAGATACCTTAATGTATTTAGATGTAAATGATTTATTAATCTAAAAATTCTAAGTTACCGCAGATTTAGGGGTAATTTTTAGTGAAACATTTAAAATGATAATTCATGAAATCTATTTTTCTAACTAATTTTTCTGATAAAAACATTTATATGCTGTATTACGAGTAGGAAGGACCAATAAATGTAAATACGTGGAAAATTAATTATATATTTTTAAATAAAAATGCAAATGCAAATATTTATCCATAAAATAGCTGTAAAAATAAGTATTAAGGTGGTATCCTGGTTCGTTTTACTCTTATTTCTAAATAGCAGTCTATTTCAGCCATCTATATCGCTTCCTCTCAACCGCCTAAGAAGAAAGAGGCTATTTTGTTACAAATAAAAAAAAATACACTTCTAAGTTTAGTTTGTACCGAAAAAAAATATATATAATAAATACTCTTTATTTAATGTACAAACTTAAAACGAACCAAAATAGAGTATCCTAGTTCAAAATCTGTTTACCCTGGGCTAAGTAAGCAGAAATAAGTTTTAAAAATAAGACGAACCAGGACATCCTGGACCCTTTTTTTAAAGGGAAAGAGACGCTTAGAGAAAAAGTAAGTGTTTCAAAGAAACCAGAGTGAAGCCAGGAATTTGCTTTAAAGTGGGGGAGGGGGGATAATTTTTAATTCATTTTGAAGTTATTAATAATATATCTTAATATAATTTTTTGAGGAAAGTTCTCTTATAAATTATTAAATGTATATTATGGCTGAGATACTTTTCTCCTAAAACTTCGGTTTCACCGTTTTTGAAATTAGCTGAAACGGCAAAAAATGGAGCTATTATTATGAATCATATTTTAAAAAAATTTATACAAAAGAATTCTTTGAGCTAAAATGTATATAAATTTATAAATATTTATTTAAATCATCGTAATTTTTAAAATAAATATTTTTAAATCATCGTAATTTTTAAAATAAAAATTATATTTAATAAATTCAAATGCTGTAATATTCGTAAGAAATATTTCAACTAAACCTCCAAGGTATTTACAAATAAATACAGATCATCTCCTTGATTGAGTTAATTTTTAAATGATTTCATCAGTATTTGGAGATGTTGTTAAAACCTTAATTTAAACTTTTTAAATCTTTTATAAGGATTAAGACCAAATAAATATTACCTGGTCCTAGAAATTGCACTAAAACATCAAAGAAAGTTTGGCCCTCCTTATTTTCTCTTAATAAGAAAATGAGATAATGAAGCAAGTATTTTATCCGTATGTTTTTTTTATTTTTAAAAAATTAAATAATTAATAATTCTTATATTGTAGAGTTAGAAGTAATATATTCTTCAATTTATTCTTTTTCATTCCGTAAGATAGATTATTGAATTTCTAAAATTTAATTAATAAGCCAAATAATAGGCATAGATTTAAAATGATATTCTCATTAATTAAAAAATAATGACCTATCATTTTAATAAATTATATATATAATATACCTTTTTTCCAATTTTAAATGTGATTATTTAAAAAAATTTTATTTCATAAATTTTGTTATAATCTTTGATTCAGTGTCTGCAATATCATTTTATTGTGCAATACGTGATACTAATTATATTTTCAATTAGGGGAGAGTGGGGTTATTCTAACCGATTTTTACAAAATTGGCTATATCTCCTGGTCTTATTTAGATACTATAAAAAATAATATATGGTTAGATACCTAAAATTATACTCTATAAAGGTGTCTTAAAAAAAATCTTAAGAATTAAATCATTTTTTTTAAATCCTATTTTTTGTAAAAGTGAAAATTTTGTTCAACAAGCCCCAATTAAACGGGGTGAGGCAAACCACTTCAAGTTCAAGGGGCTTCTAAACCATTGGTTTTTTAGAAAAAATTTGAATGCATTTTTATTTATTAATAATGATACGAATAGAGTAATTTTATTGTTTTATTGTTCAAAATTTCATAAATCTTAATTAAAGCTAATTATATATAAAATTTGAAACTTAATTTTGGTTAATTTAAAAAATATTTTGGACATAAAAAAATATGAATTTTAAAGAGAGATTAATATTTCTTAGTATAAATCCTAAATACCAATCATAAACACCTATGAAATTGCCTTTTCAAGATTTTGAAATTTTTTTCATTATTGACTGCCAAAATTGACGTGTATGGTTTAGCAAACCCCGCTAGCTCTAAATTGACAAATCATGATTAAAATAATATCTAGATATGAATACTCATAAAACTTACCCAAATTATAGAAGAGTGTTTAAAATTGGCACTAAAATTTAATTTACATATATGATTATATATTTTAATAAAAATTATAATTCTGTCATGTAAAAATCTTTTGAAAATTTCATCAAAATTTTATTTTTTATATAAAATTTTTAATAATTAATTATTTTAAAATATATTTTGTCTATAGATGTAAACTAATGAAAACTATTTAGGATAAAATTTAAACCTTCTGGTGTATTTAATTTTAAAATAAGATTAAGTGGTTTGCCAAGCCCCGGAGTTTACCTAACCCCAGTCTCCCCTATATTATTACTTTTTAATGTGATATGCCTCTGCTGCAACAATAAATATATTTTTTATAATGTTTGTATTATTGCAGATAAAATTATATGATATTTACATAATTATTAGAATTTTAGAAAATGGCTAATAAAAATATTTTTTAAGTTTAAAAATTGATAAAAATCGACGTTCATCAAAATATTTATGGGCAAAAAATGTGGTCAAAGTATTTGTATTTAAATAGATTTGTGGGCATTTAGTATTTATATTTAAAATATATTTTTTAAACTTTTATTTATATTCAAATACTTTTTTTTAAAGTTTGTATTTATGCTCAAAACATTTTTTTAAAGCCCACCATGCCTAAAAGCCTGAAGATTCGGTAACAGTTGACAGAAGGATTTGGCACTCTTTTCGTAAATTCTAGAGAATTAAAATCGACTAAATTTAGGGTTTTAACAACACAAAAAAATGGGGATGGGATATAGAAAATTATTTTATAATATTCTTCTACTGCTCATACAATATTTGGAGATAGGCATGAGTACAAGTCAAGGTATGCGAATAACAAATTTATAAAGATCTGCTTTGACTTACAACTCATTAATCACATTTATGAAATTCATCATCAGCATTTAACCTAATTTCCTTGAGCTCCAATATAAAACTTTATGCTATTTTCATGATGAAAACTAAATCATATTTTTTTTGAAATGGCATAAAATACTTAGTAAAATTAAATCATTTTGAGATACATTTTAATGCAAAGAAAAGATTATAGAGTCTAAGGTCTTTCTCTTTTTTTCAGCCCATTCTACCATTTCACCAAGAGTAATTATAATATAAAATACGTGATTATGTGATAGTGAAAGACTCATTTTTCCTCGGTTCTTATTGATTTTTTGTCTAATAGATTTTAAAATTTTAGAAATAATGGAAAGAGATTCCCTAAAACACGGAAAATTAGGAGAATTAAGATAGAAGAATTTAGGAGAAATCTATATTGTTAGAACAATTGATTTCTTGGAGTAAGAGGTCAGAATTTTAATTAAGAAATGAGGTAATACATGACACATCCTTAACCCATCTTTTGCTGTCATGTCAAGACGTTAAAAACATCATGCCATCTGGATATTTGGCATTCTCATTTAAAACCCTATGGGATTCAAATTATTGATAAATCTTGCAAAAATTAAAGTTTTGCCGATTAACCTATCAAGCATATCAAGATTGTCTCTGCTTGCTACATGCAACAAAAGTGTCAATAGAAGGAATAAGACAACCTAGGAAATTATCAATAACGATTTAGAACTCGTCTGTCATCTACCCGAAATCGCGTCAGCCATTATGCACTCATTAATTATTTATGTGTTTCTAAGTAGTTGAAAATTAGTTAGATCAGGAAGAAAATGAGTTTTTCGAAACATTATGAAGTTATTTAAATGACTAGAAATGTAGGGGAGACCGGGGATAGTGTGTTCCCGGGGTAGGTATTTCCTTCTCAAATAATTTAAAAATTAATAAAGTTTAAGATTTGAAATTTAAGCCAAATATGTATTATAATAAGGTGCTTAAGTAGGTCCAAAATTGTTTCAGACAAAATTGCTCATGAAAAATTTTAAATGCAAATTTAAGTTTCAACATACCCAAAGTAACTTTTTTAAATTTTACATTTTCACGAATAACTTTTTTTATAAAAGTTGTTCAGACTTAATATAAATTCTAAATGATAAAAAAATCTCCATTTTATTATATATAAAAATATTGACAATCATTATATTAATTTAATATTCTAAATTTAATTTTTAAATGATCCTGTGGACCTGGGGAAGGTATTAGCGGGGTGCGTCTTTTCCTTTTACATACATTCATTAAAAAATTGGTTCTGATTTTGTAAAATGGTTCGAACATATATAAGAAAAACTAACAAAGAAAATAATGATAATCAAAAGGCAAGTATTCTTAAAATGCTGAAAGTTAAGATACCCTTGACAGTTATAACCATGAATACGAATTTAAGTTATGGGAGGTATATTTATATATTTAAATAGTATATATTTAAGAAACTAAGCATTAAGAGGTATAATAAATTGTTCAAAAGGAATGAAGATTTTCAAGAGCTATATCTTCACAGATCAGTATTTTCTCCTATTCAAGAAGCTAAATTAACAGATTATTTAATTAAAGGATCAAGATTATTTTCAGGATTATGCCCTAAACAAGTATTTTAATCCTTTGTTATATCATATATCTCTGTAAAATGAATTTTTTTATAATCTTTAAATTTATGCCATGGTATTTCTTTAGTTAAATAATAATAAACTTAAGAAAATTTTTTTAAATTATTTACATTATATGTTAATGAAACATCTTTATTATACTTTAAAGTAAGAATTTAACTTGTACATTAGAATGATATTTATTTAAGTGTGTATGATATATATGTAAATAAAATGATGCTGCCATTTATGTATAAAATGATGCTGCCATGTATATATATTAATTTTAAAATGATGCTGCCATGTATTAATATTAATTTTAAAATGATTTATTAATTTTAGCATTATATATATTATATCATGCATTAAATCATATCTTACCTATATATTAAAGATTTAATTATGTGTGTATGATATATATTTAAAATAAAATGATGCTGCCATGTATATTAATTTTAAAATGATTTATTCATTGATTTAGCATTAAATTATATCATGCATTAAAACATATTTTGGTTCTTACCTATACATTATAGGTTTAATTATGTATGATATATTTTATTATATTAATTATAAAATAAATTCAGAATAAAATTTAAGAATTAGGATTTTAATTAGATTGCCTTAATATATAAATAATTTAATGTCTTATGTTTAAATTTAGGTTAGAGTTTTAGCTTATCAAATGGCCAAGAGGTATAATTTACAAGTACCAAAATCATGGGAAATAACTCAATCAGCTGGTGAAGACTGGTTTGGAGCATTTATTAAAAGAAATCCAACTATTTCTTTGAGAACACCAGAGGCTACAAGTATAGCCACATTGGATAGAACTGTTTTTGGACCTCTAAAAAATATTACAACAGTGCCTTGGATGCTTGGATGAGAATGCATCCAGGGAAAAGTTTTACTATATATGATATCCCTAGAGTAGTAAAGGATGTCCTTCCAAAAGCCACCTCAGCTTCAAATATCCAAAAGGGTTTTGAATCCTCAGGTATATGGCCCCTAAATCCTTTAATTTTTAATGATGAAAATTCTAATCCTTTATATTATAATAATAATAACGATCCTTAATGAGAATTATCTGAAATTATTTTGCAACCATCTGTCAGTGATAGTCCTGTTCCATCATCTTCTCACGTGGAAAAAGATTTTGCTCCAGAAATTATTAGTCCCCATCCAACAATATTTAAAAAAACAACAAGTAATCAAATGACTTCAGCCATTTTAACCTCTTCACCTTACAGAAAAATAGCCAGATCTAGGGCTAATAATCTGGAAAAAAAATCAAACCAATAATAAAAAAAGTTTAAATATGAATGCTGGCAAAAAAGAATTTTGTTTAGTGTGCCACAAAAACTATCAAACTCACCACCATAATGAAGATTGTTTCCAATGCCGTAATTGTCATTTATGGGCACATGGATCATGTTGTGATTTTAATCCATTTTTTATATGTAATAAATGTGTTGTATGTTAATATTATATGTTTGTTATGATTTTTGTATGAAAAAAAATGAATAAAATGCTTAGAAAATGATAGTCTAAAACATGCCCCACAAAAGGATAATATGTCCCCCGTCTCTTTTTCATGACTCAAAAATTTTCATTTTTTTTAAATTTAAATTTAAAAAAATATATAATATTTTTTTATTAGATATTAATTTCTACCGTAGATAATTATATAAAGAATAAAATAACATCAAAATTATTTTGATAAATTATTTCTCCTCCTTTTCACAGCCTCTCAATTTTTTATAAACAATATAACCCCGGTCTCCCCTACTGGTCAGAACCTTAGAGAACTAAAGTGAGAGAAAAATATTTTATCACATTATTCATTCTATTTAAATTTATATGTTGAAATCAAATAGTTATGAAAATAAATGGAGATCTATTATATTTAGGTTAGTAAAGGTCATAACTACAAAATTGATTAATTCTCACTCTCCTTCATCATCTTAATAAAATTAGCAATATATTTTATTTTGCTAATTATGCCATCAATTTGGTTTTCAAGAGGACGTTGAGAGCCATACATATTCCTTCTTCATTCGAACCCTCTGGTCCTAGCCCTGACAATTGAACTATACTCGGTGGTATCATAATCCTTTCCTTTGGTGCCAAGCTATAACTCTTATTGCTTGAGATTATACTTGCTTAGACCGTTTTGTCAGATTCGTATTTACCAACTTAATTACGAGAACGGAAAACTTAAAAAACTAATAAATACAGAAAACTAAACAATCTACGGTTACTTCAAACAGTTATGATTAATTTGAACTTCAAGTCCTAAATTCAAAACAATAAAAAAAAGCTACATATAGTCACAAGTGATCCAAAGGGTTATGGCTGATTATATTTATTGAAATGCCGATTGTCTATATTTCTATACATGGTTCATTAAATCATACCAACTTAACTAAAATAGGTTTTATTTTTTGAAACATTGTTTCAAAATATATCTTATAGAGACAGTAATTCTTAAGATGCAAAAAAATTATTTATCGAGGATAAAAATTTTACAAATGTTGTCCATGATAACTTTTAATTTTAATTCTATCGAAGCATAATGATAAAACCAAATATGAAAAATTTCTTTATTTTTTTGTATTATATATGAAATGCTAAACAAATAACAGTGTGAGGTTTAAACCATCTAACCTCCCCCTTAGAAAAGCCTATGCCAATATATATTTTGTTTAAATCAGATCTACCGACTGACGATTTTATGGTATATTTTTATTAACAATTAACTGTTTTCTGTCTTTTAGATGAAAGCTCCATCGTATTGGAAAACAAAATTATTATTACGAAAAAATGTATCTATTGGATTGATAGAAGTAAAGGTTGTGATATTTTGAATTTATAAAATATGACCTTATAGATTAATTTTTTTTTGGAAATTTTATTCCCTGAAGACAATATGGACTATATTGCCAACAGTACTAAAATTAAAATTTAATTCATCGCTAAATCTGATATTATAACACTGTTCCGTTCTCAAATCAATATGATTATTGATCCAGTTTAATATTTTTCTTTTTGAAAAGTGATCAAACACGGCTTCCTTCTAGTGTAGCTAATGTATTAAAACAATGAAAATTTAAAAATCATAATATTTCCACTTTTATTCTAAAAATCAAATACTCACAAAAACGCAAAATCTCAATATTTCTTACATTCTTTCTTATCTGAAAGTCGTCAATTTTTAACGTCCAAGATTTTTAATTGCTATATTACTATTATTCTATTGTTCTGCAATTTAATCCCTGATATCTAAATCAATTCGCCTAAATATTCCTTTAATATAATGCTGGACAATAAGGAAATTAATTACTCATTAGAACTTTAATTATATTGAATTTAATTATGAATAATTATATGTAAACAATGTTGAGTGTAATATCAAGCTATAATTTTTTTTTTTTTTCAATTGAAGGCGATCAAGCATTTTTGAAGATAGAAGTGCAGTGATCAATCACTTTTGAAGCCTTTGTAAAATTTTAAAATAGTTATCTGGACCTTAAAATATTAAGTACTTTTGAGTTAGAAATTAATGAATGGTGAAAATATAAGGGTGACTGAACAATAATGATGTCGGGTCATATTTTAAGTTGAGTAAAAAAAATTGTCAGTTATTTTAAACCCATTTTTTAATAAAGCGTCACCCCTTTGTTGATTTAAGCCTAGTTCACTCGTTTCTCTTTATTATAAATATAATTTTTTGACAATAAACTTCCGGTTTTTTATTAAATTTTCATTTTCTGCTAATAAACTCTAATTTGATCTAATGTCTTAAATATATATATGATTTTGTGTTTTATTTTTTTTGTTAATATATTTCATATATTTTTAGTATCTATACAAAATAAGTTTTTTTTTTGGTTTCCCTTTATATTTGTAAATTTGTAAAAAAATATATAATTAATTATTCTGTTTTTCCATTTATAATCTACACAGATAATTGTTTTGATATTATTATTTTTTTGTTTTAATAATTAGTACATCCCCATCCAGGTTACCACGCGATATATTAATACAATCATATGAAGTGAATTATTATTTTTATATTGTTTATACAATTGCTTTTGCATAAATAGACGATGAATATAGACCATTATTTTCTTTTCTCATTGATGAAATATTGTTTTTCTTCTCAAAATTGTAAATCGAATGATAAATTTATCTTACGTAATTAACAAAACCCAAACGATTCACTATCTTGAGCCTACCTTATAAAATCCACCCTTTCAAGGTGGTGCGATCTTGTTCCATCCCCTAAAATTAATTTAATTGAAATACGCACTCATATACTGTGTTGGAAATCCATTCTTTCTTTTTAAAATTAAAGTTATATAGAATGGAGTACTCATACTGCGATGCAGAGAAATCAGATCCTTCTTTTACAAATTAATTTAGAATAAAATCCGCACTCATACTAAGGTGTGAGCCGTCACGTTCATAAAAAAATGACACATCGTTGCATAATAAAGAATTATGGTTCAATTAAAAATATTAGCTAAAGTACACAATCCACTCTTTCTTTTTATTTAAACAAACCGCTGCTGATCCTGGAATTTGACTATTGTCGTTTTTATAACCCATGGGGGAAGTTTTAGTGGTTTCTGTAGATTTTTACACATTGATCAAAATAACAGCGAAACCAGTCTCTCAGCCTACCCCTGAAAATCCGATAATCGAACTTTGTCTACCCCCCCCCCCCCCACATTCCGACGTTGGCACGGCCTTAAATCTAACAGATTTAAGTATTTATTTCTTAAAAAAATTAATAACAAAAGTTTATTATTCTATCTATGTTAGGTTTGGAGGATAAACCTTATTATTATGATATAGTAAAGTTTACATTAATGACTAAATTTTATATTCTATATTTTTTAAATATACATTTGATTGGTCATGGTTAGTTGAATTCCGGAATTATCTTTGTTCGGATCTATAAGCGAAATAAATATTAAAATTTTTTAATAAAATTACTTTTGTGGAGATAATGGATTTGCATGACTAAAAATTGAATGGAAGTTCCTTGGCCAATCTTAAATCCAGTTCCTTTAATTTACAAATCATTATAGTTAAATGATTAATCAAATTTATTTTATAGGGTACCGGAAGGCAACTCTAATGCCGTCGCATTATGAGCCCATGCATATAATATAATGAGTTTGGATTTACAGATTCGAAATTTTGGGTAATTACTATAATTCGCAGACTTTGCCATTTCCCCACAAGACCTAAATATAGAAAACATATTGAAAGTTAATTACAAATTTCTTACCAAACATCATTTGGATTTTCGAAATTTTTCCCCGGTTCTTCACACCCATATAATAATATATGATGAGCATTATGATTTTGATCTAAAGGTCCAAATTTTACTATTAGAAATTAAAAATGCGTTTAAAATCCCAATATTTTATTTTTACTTATATAAAACGATTTTGAAAGGTCAATTTGGTCACCATAACATAAATATAAATTATCCTATTGAAAAAAAATTAAATTTCCTAATTATTGTATTAAAAAAGGTATATGAATATTCAAAACCACTTACTTCCTCAGGTATAATATTAGGCATTTTTAAATCATATGTCCATGTTCTAAACCCCTGATCTTCCGAATCGACTAGAATGTTTGAAGTTGAGCAGTCAAGATTAACGTATAGTCTTAGAAATTGGAACCACCATATTATTATTGATACTTTGTTTATTTTATTTTCCAACATAAGTGAGATTTTAAATAGCTTTAATTCTTCTACCTTTTATTATCTGAATTAAAAATATTTTTTAATTTTGCAAAATGTATTAAATACATTAAATTAATTTTGAAATAATATGAAATGTGGATACAAATATTTTGAAAAGGAAGGAACGGAACATATTTTATAACGAAACCTTTTATCGAAAATCGATAATTAAAAAAGAAATAAATAGTCGATATTCTTTTTACAAATTTTTATTTGCATTTTTAATTCTGACCTGTTTATATTGAGGATAAAAGATTTGGACCAAAATCTTTGCACAATATATAATGATTCTTTAAAAAAAATATAATACCTACTAAATGTTTATTTCTACTAAAATAAATATAATATAATTATGTAATTTATTGCGAATGTGATAAGGGAAAAAATTCAAGCAAAGAACTGCCGAATAAAAAGAATAAAACTGCAGAAATAAATCTCAAGAAAAAAAATTAGGGGAAATATAGACTAAGGATTTAAAAAAACTGGAATAAACCTCAAGGGAAAATACGAATAAAAAACTATGAGGAAGATAATTTATAGAAATAAATTTCTTCGGAATATAAATCTGTTTACAATTAATTATAAAATGAAACTATAGTTAATATGTAAGGTTCACGTTTCTGCAATAATGCAAAATTCCTAATATATGAATCCGGGCTCTCATAATATTCGTGTTCGATAAACGATTGTTTATGGTAAATAAAGCATTGGCAAATTGCTAATTGTTTCAATTTGTATTTCAATTTGTAGAAATTTTTACAAAAAATAATCGAGGGAAATAATATTTTAACAAATTAAAAAAAATTTCTCGATATTTCGAAGTTGTTGCAAAAATATTGGTTATTGTGTCTAATATATTAATAGCGTTGGTGATTGTGTGCTCAAAGCTTATATCCAAATTACACAATCTTAGCTCTAACCTCTAAGATTATTTTTGATCTATCTTTAACTTTAAACTGCATTCAGAGGTTGCGGATAACGATATTACAAGGTATCCCATCCAAAAAAGATAAAGTCCCAACCAAGAGGAATGGTAGATCATAAAAGGAAAAAGTCCGATAAAAAATGAAAAGTGTAATACATAAAAGGGTCGATCAAAAAAGGAAAAGCGTCTAACAAAAAAGGAAAAGGTCTATTCAAAAAAAAGGATGTGTATCAAAGGAAAAGTTAGGAAAAAATCCGATGAAAATAGGAAAAATGTCAATAGGAAAACTCCCATTCAAAAAATGAAAATCGTTATTTTTTTAAAATGTTTTATTTTTTTGTTAATTTTTCTAAAATTAATTTGTGTATAAATTGTGTAACAATCCTTTAGACCATCAAATTGCGTGAAGCCAGGCAATAGCTGATTCTTACAACTTATTAAACTAATTTTAAGACGCCGATCACTACTACTAGAACTGTCTGATAAGGGTCTTCAGTTAAGGGCCGATTATAGAACCTAAAAACAGCCACCCTATAGCCAAAGGAAAACTGATATAAAATTGACTAAATTAAATCATAAGGTGGATACCATGATAAAATCAATGACTAAATTTGAATGGAAGACAAAGAGAGAGACGTCAAAACGCCCATGACAGCGCCAGGCCAAGATTCCAAAATGGAAGCCCTCTTCACAAATTTAGGAGCAAGCCTTAAAGTACCATAGCTGGTCAATTTGGGTGGAATCCACCAAATTTCTGCTCTCAGAGAATGAATTATGTTCCCTAAATGGTATGGCAGAATCGAACAAAGCTAAATTGATAAAGATAGCCAAACATTTCTTAAACGCCATATACTTAACCGAAAAAATACAACGGTTTAAACTTAAAGGAAGAAACGTAAACGAATTCCCTTCACTCAAAAGAGAAATGAAGCAAGAGAGTTCGATCGAATTCCTTCATAACGTAGCAACGAAAACCCAAGTATAGGCGGAATCCGTAGCCTGGGGCTGAGATCAAATCAAATGGGAAGCCCAATCCACAATGTACAAATTAGTTGGAGTGCCACCACCATTGATGCAAGATCCCTTTCGGGCCGGCCCTGCTTCTGCCTCTGGGACGAAAAAATAGGAGTACAACAACCTCTCTAGATCTCCTACTAAAGACGATGACCATCGTCAAACCTCCACTAGCGCAGTCACCAAATCAGGTTTCCCCAATCGAGGAAGGAAATCTCCAAACAATTAATGAATTCCTACAAACCCTTCCTCCATTTGCTATCAATCTGGCGCTACCTGTATCACGGCCGTAGGACATTACGAGATTCGTCAATGGGTCAAAGATGTGAGACACTAGATGTTCTCGCCGGCGAAAAGCCATAAGCCAGGACGACGCTTGAGGAAGACAACGCCTCCACCGCAAGTGAAGACACTATAGCGGACCTATCAGTTACGGAACAAGTCTGTGCCGAAGGTGGGCAGCAACTTCATCGGTCGATTCCATCGACTTCTAAGGTTAATGGGCATTCGAGCATAGAAGTTAACTTGCAGGCCCCATTAGGATTATCCGCATCGATCTTGAATCCCCATCCAGAGCAATCCCCCTTTACCCGGAGAATAGCAACGATAGGTTTCTGTCATAAATTTTCAACAATCAGGCAATCAACAACCATGGTGGATTATTCAGGAACCGATTCGTTAGATTAGGATAAGTACATGCTATAAATCAGCCAGCTAGAGATTTCTGCTCTCCGCTGTTCCTTATACCGAAGCAGGATGGAAGTCCTAGGATAATATCATGATACCCATTCTGATTGCGCATAATCCCCATGATAGCCCCGCTATTAGCGATCCCCCTGCACAGATTCTTCGGGTTCGCAACTTCGACGGCCAAGTTTAGATATAAAACCCTGCCGATGGGCCCCGCCTTCTCGCCTTACACACTCCTAAACATATTATTGATGCGCAAAGTCAATCAAGTACGCAAATTAATCAGTATATCTAGACCATATCATCATTTTCCATATCAGCGACCAAATATTCCAGGATACAATATCATTTCTGGATATGGTAGCTGCATGGGGATTGGTCGTAAACGAGACTAAGTCTCTCGTTATCCCAAAAGATAAACTATTTAGGAATCAACATAGATTTTGCCAGAAAGACTGCAGCTGTGGACAAAGAAAACAAAACGATATTGTGATTTTGCCAGCTCATAATATATAAGCACACCCTGCAGTCAATAAGCAGTAAAAGGAATATCGCATTGGAATTGCCAGGTATCTTGATATTACACATACTCAATACCAGGATAATCAAAGATGTTCGCGCCGTATTACTTCACCATGTTAGAGGAGGAAACACCCCGATTGACTACCTCAAAGCGTACCCCTGGGCTATAATAACAATAGCGGCATTAATGATGACATTTCTTTTTGTATATCAAATCAACGCGATCATCCATGTAGATGCGCCCATTGGCTTGGCGGAAGTATTACAGAAAGGATACTCCTTCACGCAAGGCCAGCATGACTTGGGAACGCCCAAGCTAGCCAAGCCTCACATCAACCAAAAGGAGTTACTCATGATATGGGTAGGCTGTAAATATGGACTAAATAAATACAAATCGATTTCATCCTTGGTCACAGATAGTCAGGTCACTTACCGATCATAAAAAAGGGTGGATCCCGTTCCCTGTCTTGTGAACATTTGGTCACCAGGATCATGCTAGCGAATTTGTTCATTTGGTCAGTAATCTCACTCGGATTCCCTCCGAGGAAAACCACGCTGATGGGACTAGATTATGGATCGGTAATAAAGCTGCCCACAACATACTTCACGGCATCGATACCGACGGCTTATCTAGAATAGAGGAGGCCCTTCCATGGATACACACGTTAACCCCCATTTATCACATAGATAAAGTGGAGGACCTGGACACGGACACGATCTGTGAGATGGAACTAATTTGATTCAGACATGTTCGATAGAACGTTAAATCTTACATCGGAAGCTGCAACAAGGAGGATAGGATGACCAACGAGGAACCCGAAACGTCATGGAACATCCAATCAGCAACAAACAGGGCCCCGAGGAACAATAATCTCCCCCACATTCACACACACTAATAATTCATTATTTTATTATATGTTTATATAATTTACTAAACCCCCCCCCCTCCCTTAGATCAAATATCATATCTTTATATCATAAATAAAAAGTAGAATACTACAGAATTGATCCTATAAGGGCCTGGGAAACTTTGGGATGTCCTACAGCAGAAATAGGTCCTACACATTGTTAAAACAATTACCTATTAAAATTTATTTGTTTATATAAATTGTGTAACATTCCTTCGGACCATCGCAAAATTTTCCTAATACAAATCCGTATTTTAACAGGGCAGCATAGACCGATAGTGGCACTCCCCCCTGCGGATCCCCGTCATATATTACCCTAGTAAAGATGATAATCCTGACAGGGCCCTTATTATTACATAATACGTGATAGCATATATTGTATATTGATGACATTATTTGACATACCAGGGTTGGGCAGTATCGCGGATATTTGTATCTAAGATACAAGATACTTTTGTATCTTGTATCTTTTTTAAAATTTTGGAAAGTATCTTGTATCCAGTATCTAAGATACATATTATTTAAAAGTATTTGTATCTTAACCAACTTTATATTCAAAAAGATACAGATACTTTAAAAAAATTTTATATTGGTTAATTTAAATAGTATTAAAATTTAAAATGATATTGTTTTAAGATTTAAATGAAAAGTTTAATCAAAATATAGATATTATAAGATAATTTTTGATATATGACGTTGGTCGTCATATAGCAATTTGCTAACAATTAGAACTACCATATTTGAATCGTTTTATATCTGTCTATTTTAAAATTATGGAAGAAGAAAATAGAATAATATGTTTATCTTCGTCTTCAGATGATTCTTCAACCGAAAAATATAAAAATAAATTTAAACTAAGCATACTTAATGGCAAATTTTTTGAAGTACTTCAAGATGATCATAATAAAGAAATTCGTCGTGACTTTGGTATTGACTAAAAAGTTATAGCAACTCTTACAGATAACAGCTCTAACTTTAAGAAAGCTTTTAAGGAGTTTGGATATTCTATGGAAGCTGTAGAGAATGACTTTGACATCAATGATGATGAATGTATAGAATTCGAAATCATTGAAAGTATTATTTAATACTTCTTTAAAATTTATGATATTGTAAATTTAGTAAAAAATTTTATTCAAATAAAATTATTTATTTGTTTATTTAAGGGTCTAAAGAAGCCTCAATAACATTGCCTCAACTCATTCGTTGTTTGTGCCATACGATAAATCTAATTGCCACAACAGATGTCGAGAGAGCTATTAAGGATTCTCCTAACATTTCTAAAATTCATCATCCTGCAATAGCTAAATGTACTAAGCTATGGAATGCAAATAATAGGCCTAAAACTGCAGAACTTATCAAAGCAATTTTAGGAAAACAATTAGTTACACCTTGTTGCACTAGATGAAATAGTTTGTATGATAGTCTTCATAGTTTATTAAAATTTAAAGGCGAACTTCCTAAATTATGTCAAAAATTAGAATTTCCTAAATTAAGAGATATTGAAATTCTATATTTAAAAGAATATTGCAATATAATGCGATTGACAAAATACAGAGTGAAATCAGCTGCTATTATGGAGAATCAGCTCCAATTTTGAATGTCGTTAAAAAAAAATTACTAATTTAACCATTCTACAATTTTGCAAACCATTAGCTATTGCCATAGAAAATTATTTAAATAAAAGATTTAAAAATATATATGATTTTGATAAAAATTTTAATAGTGCATTTTTGGCAACTATTTCTCATCCCTATTTTAAAAATCGTTGGATTGATGGTGAAAAAGAAAAAAAATACCTTCAGGATTTGTTATTAAATGAAGTTTTATTGTTTTTAAAAATAATATTGAAATTAATACTTCAACAAAATCTTCAATTGATGAAGATGATGATTACTTTTGTCTTAAAAGTACCACATCCAATTATAATAATTCAATAAATGATATTGAAATAGAGGTCCTAAGTTATATGAAAGATGACAGGCGGAGTATAAATATGTTAAATAGTTATAAATATATAAAAGATATTTATTAAATATAACACAATATTACCCTCCTCAGCCCCCGTTGAAAGATTATTTAGCTTTGCTAATATGGTTAATAGACCAAATCGTCAAAGATTGGACGATAAATCATTTGAAAAATTAATAATATTAAAAAATAATGCTGATTTATGATGCTGATTTATTATTA
Organism: Gordionus sp. m RMFG-2023; assembly: GCF_954871325.1. Classification (NCBI taxonomy): domain Eukaryota; kingdom Metazoa; phylum Nematomorpha; class Gordioida; order Chordodea; family Parachordodidae; genus Gordionus; species Gordionus sp. m RMFG-2023. The sequence goes on from NC_088776.1 coordinate 28,911,796, forward strand.
TTTACTAATTATATAATTATTAAATGGAATATCGCATTATCTTTTATAATAAATTTGTTATTTTCTACAATTTATTTTAAATATTTTTTTATAAATTTATATTATAAATAAGAAAATAAAGCTTTATACATTTTGATTTTGACTATTTAAAGTTTTTTAAAAAAGTACCTTGTATCTTAGATACTTTTTTTTAAAAAAAATACAAGTATCTTGTATCTTATATCTTATTGAAATTTTTCTAAAGTATCTAGTATCTTGTATCTTTAATACAAAATTTTATAAAGTATCTGTATCTGTATCCGAATACAATTTTCTGAAAATTTGCCCAACCCTGACCAGTTGCATTATAAATATGTATATAATATTTTTATTTTTGACCTTTCTGGTGGTAAGCTCCTTCAATATATCTCTCCACTTTATGTTATTCATGCTACCTCATTTATCTAATTTGTACTTCTTCGTATTGGTTCTAACTTTATGACCCATTGAAGTTTCGGCCTCCCTCTATTACGTTTGCCCATCACTTCCGAATTCTCAACCTTATTTCCTATATAGTTCATAGGCCTTCTCATTGAGTGCCCATACCACCTAATTGTGTTCACCATTATCTTAGTCTTAATAAGCGCTACCTTTAACATTTATTGATATTCCAGCATTCACACTCAGCATTCTCATCTCCATTGTTTGTAGATTTCTCTCGTCTGATTCTTTGGTTGGCCATGTTTCCGAACTATATAGAATAGTTGGTTGTACAATGGAACTGTAAATTTTTCCCTTTAATTTGTGTGGGATTCTTTTGTCAAAGAGTACTCCAGAAAAGATCTCCACTTTAACCACATTTGATTAATTTTACTCTCTATCTCTTTCTCTATTGTGCCGTTTGTTTGTATAGTGGAGCCCAAATATTTGCAGCTTTCAATTGCCGATATCTGCCATTTGTTAATATCAATGCTCTCTGTTTTATCTCCTTCTATCACCATATACTCCGTCTTTCCTCTATTTACTTTTAGTCCGTGCTTTTCTATAATATTTATCAGCTCAATAATCTTTCTTTCATTTCATCCTTGGATTCGGCAAGTATCACAATATCATCTGCAAATATCATATTCCATGGGACTGTTTGAGGTATAGACTGTGATAATACATCTATTACTGTTATGAAGAGAAGTGGGCTGATAGTCCACCCTTGATGAACTCCCTCGGCTATTGTGAAGCCTGTTGAAGTACCAGTTGTGCTACGGACCATATGGCCCATATACATATCCTGTATTATTCTTATATATTTTTCGGGAACCTTTTTGTGGCGTAGCGTCCACCAGATACGTTTTCTTGGGATACTATTGAAGGCCTTTTCTAGCTCGAGAAAGACCATGTATAGCTTTTTGTTTTTTTCCTTGTATTTTTCACTCATTTGCCTAATTGCGTGGATAACATCAGTTGTTGATCTTCCAGGCATAAAGCCAAACTGAGTCTCTCCTATTTCGATTATGTCTTTTAACCTTTTTTCTATTATTTTTTCGTAGAGTTTAAGACAGTGTGACATTAGTTTTATGTCCCTGTAATTTTGACCATTGTGTGGATCCCCTTTATTTTTTGAAGATAGGAACTAGATAGCTCTGCCTCCATTTTTAAGGGATCTCTTCGTTTCCCATTATTTTATTGGACATTGTGAGTAAATGTATTCCATCATCTCATAGTGCTTTAAGGCTTTCTATTGGAATATCATCAGGACCCCTAACTTTTTTGTTTTTCATATGCTTGAGGCATGTGATTATTTATTATTCCCTTATTGGTTGAATGAGGTTCTTACATTTTTGAAGTAGTATCCATTTTCTATAGTAACAAAATCTCTATTATTATAGAAAAAAGTTTCAAAAAAAGCAAAAAGTTGTGTTATTTTAAATTTGCGCATTATAAAACGTAAATGAATTTAAACGAATACAATTGAAATGCACTAGTGGCGTTTGCAACGCAACGTTTGAAACGTTCTATTTATGCGTACTATAAGCGTCGAGATTTCACCAATAGATGTTCAATCCTATGTTTCATCTATGAGCAAATCTTTAGGCTTGCATAATATTTTTCTGGATAAAATGTTGAGTTAGACATTTTTAAATATATACTTTTCTCTATAATATTTTTTTTTTATAACTAAGTTGTGTAAAATATTTTTTAAATATTTATTAAGATATCTTATTTTTAATGTAGTTATTATAATCAACTAAATTTTTAAAAGATATTCAATTCCAATCTAAATAATTGTAAGACCAATTTTTTATAAAATTATTGTTGATTAGTGTTGTTAAAGTTACTTTTGAAACATAACTAGTTACAGTTACTAGTTATTGATATAAATATAACTATTTACAGTTACTAGTTACATTTTTATAAATGCAACTAGTTATTAGTTACAGTTACATTATGAGTTACTTTCTGATTCTTATAAATTATAAAATGGTCTATTAATTCAAAATAGATTTTAGGTTATGTATTAAGAATTAATGATTTTTTCACTCAAATATTTGCAAATATGATATTTATATATACAGTTGTTACAAATATTTATTTTAAACTTATTGCAAATATATTTTTTTAATTTCAAATAGAACTGTCTAATATTGGAGTTTTTTTGTCAAGAAAATTGTGATGACAAGAATATTAGGGGAAGGGTATTAGATAATTTATTTTTTATTTAATTATATATGCATGCATCCTATTGTATAATTTGGAAAACATTTTAGATCATAGAATTTACCACTATTTTGGAAGGCAAATAATCCTGAACAAGAAGACCATAACAAAAATAACCTAGAAAATTACCCAATTTTCAAATAAATTAAATTAGCCTATAGGATGTAGGTTATTTGATTAATCTTTTGTTGAAGGAAATGATATTTGATATCTGCATTATAATATTTTGTTTTTCTTTCATAGTCTTTGCCTTTTCTTATTAGTAAGTAGATGACTAATTTAGCAATTTATACAAAAATTATTTAACTCCAAAATAATCTAAATCTTTTTATTTCCTCATACTAAGTTTTATGCTCTAATTTAGTAAAATTTAAAAAAAATACATTTATATCTTATGAAATAGAGTATAAATATTGCCAGCAACTTGAGGGCAAAAAATATGGAAAATATTGTGCTAAATTTGCAAGGAAATATAATATTAAAAAAAGGTTTATTAATTGAATTTGGTTACAAAATTATAAAACCCAGCAATAATTTGAGAAAAAAAAATCTATTTGAACATATCCTTTCCGTACACAATCAGACATTAAAACAAAATTTTAATTTAAAATTAATTTAGCACAAAGCAGTCTCAGACACCTTTGGATCATTTGGACCCCAAGCCCTAAAATTATTCAAAATAATAGGGCAAAGGTTACGTTTAATCACAGGTGATCCAAAAGAAGGCTTCTAACTATGGCAAAGAATATCAATAAATTTGTCGATCCAACTGTATATCTATACATTGGTCATTAAGCCCCGCCGACCAAACATAAATTATTTTATTTTTTTAATCTTCTTTTAATTATATATTTTTATAAAGTTATAGTATATTATTTATAATTTTAATATTCTTTTAATAAATGATTAACTCACATATTAAAAATAAAATTAATTATTTGAATATATTATTTAGATTTATACATACATATTTTTAGATGTAACTAGTTACTTTTTTGGCAGTTACATTTCAAAAAATATAACTAGTTACAGTTACTAGTTACAATTTTTAAAATATGGCTAGTTACAGTTATTTTTTAGCAAAAATATAACTATTTAAGGTAACTAGTTACTTTTAACTAGTTCCTTTAACAACACTATTGTTAACATCAAAACTCTATATAAGATATTTTAACTATATTACATAATTATTTAACAAATTTATTTTAACATTTAAAAATGCATATTATTTTTAATTAATTTATATTTAATATATTTATGTTATTAAGCATAATCATATTTAATTATATAAATTATTGAAATTTTATCTAGAATATGTGGTTGATTAGTATAAATTTCGCAATTATTTAAAGAGACCCATTCTAAAGACAACAATATGGCCAACTTTAATAAATTTATACTATATAGTTCGGGCACTACCTTAAATAGTTGGTCAGGAGTTGCCTTCCTAATTAGTAAGAGAGTGCATAAATTTGTAGACAAATTTGTCCCCATTTCCGAAAGGTGTTGCCTGTTGTATTTAAATACCTATTTTAAGCGAACGATCCTAATTAACGTTTATGCCCCCCCCCAACAGAGGTGAGAGGCTCTCCTTTTTAGACCATCTTGAAAACATTGTATGCTCTCTTCCTAAGAGCCGCAACTGGATAATTTTGGGAGACTTGAATATCAGGATTGGGAAGGAGGAGTTTTACATACATGATGGAGTAATTGGGAATGCGGCCATTCCCCAACCAAATCGCGAAGATAGTAGAAAGCTCTTGGAGTTGTGCAGGAGTTTTTCCCTCAAAATCGAGAATACTTTCTTCTTTCATAATGAAAGTAATACTTTAACTTATAGGAGGAACAATATTACTTCTCAAATCGACTTTTTCATTTCCAACATTCATGGTTGGTTTACTGATGTAAAAGCATTGCGGAATATAAATATTTCAGATCACAAGTTAATCAAAGCGAACCTCCTCATAAAGAATTTATGGGGAAACTCCCAACGCCTCCCCACATCTAATCAGCCCAGATTTTCTCCCTGGACAAATAATGCTACATCTAATCTGCCCAGATTTTCTCCCTGGACAACTAATGCTAAAAATTTACTACGACCTGAAGTAAAGCTGCTATTAGGCCAAAACTTAAGAGACAGGATGACAGCACGTGAAATTACATCGGAGTCTGTTTCTACGGAGGCATGTTGGTCCTCCTTTAAGAGTATTCTTTTTGGAGCCTGTAATGACCTTCCTAACATCAATGGTTCTCCCTCGAGTCATGAATGGTTATCTGATGATACAGTTCTTTTGATAGCTGAACTTAGGTCGCTTGATAGACGTGATGGTGCCCTTTGGACGACAATCCATAGACTCCTTAGGAGGGACAGAAGGATCTACATAGCAAAGAAAGCTTTCGAGATTGACAGAGACATTAGAGAAAACAGAACTTTTGATGCCTATAAAAAGCTCAAGCTTTTCTGTAGTGAAAGAGTATTCAAGCCTCTCCCATCAATCAGACTGGACAATAATAAATTGATTACCGACCCGGACGAACAGATGGCTCTATGGTTGGACCATTACATGGAAACCTTTGATTCAAGGAGACGAGTCGTATTTCCATCCTCTAGCCGTAGCGCAGTATCATCTGATGCTAACTTTTCTGTGGTGGAAATAACTAAGGCCATTAAAAAACTTAGGAACAATAAATCCCCAGGTCCAGATAACATCTTAGGAGAACATCTGAAAGCTGCCCCCTTAGAAGTTTCTCAGCTCTTGCTGGGGTTGTTCAATATGATTTGGGTTACGGGGAAGATGCCAGCCAGCGTCTACATGGCAGAAAATTTGATGGAGGCAACCCCCATCCCAAATCTACCCCTACCCCCCTAAAAAAATTTCGCGGCCTTCGGCCGCGATATTTGCCTTAATCAAGAAAATCTTATATTAAGTCACTATTTATACCCTTACAAACATTCAGACCTGCTTTGGAAAAAAAAATTTACAAACTGATAACTATTGTTACTATCCGTTTTCAATTAACTTATATTTAAGTAGGTAGTGCAATCTTTTCATAATTTGATTGATAATCAATTTATTTTCATAAAAATTAATATAATAGTATTAAATGAGATAACATATTTACATTACTATAAAAAAATATCAAAAATTTAGTAAAAAAATATAAGATGAGTAATTTTAAAGAGGTATAGCTTGATTCTATAATTACTAATACCTTTATATTAAGTAAAAAAAACAAAATGAGTAATTTTAAAGAGGTATAGCTTGATTCTATAAATACTAATGCCTTTATATTAATTAAAAACATTCATATAGATATAACTATTATATAAAAAAAATTTTTATGTAAATATAACTTTTATATAAAATATTAGAATAAAGAATATAGTATATTTTGCACAAGAATTATAAAAACATTTATGTAAATATAACTATTATATAAAATATAAAATGAATAGAGTATATTTTGCACTGGAAATATAAATTTTTTTATGTAAATATAACTTTTATATAAAATATGAGAAAAAAATGAATATAGTTGCACTGGAATTATAAAAACATCTATGTAAATATAAGTTTTATATAAAATATTAAAATAAAATGAATATAATATATTTTGCACTGGAATTATAAAAACATTTATGTAAATATAACTATTATAAAATATTTAAATAAAATGAATATAGTATTATATTATGCACCGGACTAGAATGATATAAAAAACTATTAAATTAAATTTACATTATTAAAAAGGCGTATATAATTAGCTGTGAAAAAGATATAACTTATTTTATTAATAATTTAGTTAATCTTTTAGACGTAGATGCAAATCGCGTTATAATGTCGTCTATTTTAAATCTTTCAAAAACATCAATTTCGCTGGATATTAGAAGTAAATTTTCTAAAAAGGGGTCAGAAATTTTATTCCGCATTCTAGTTTTATTTATTTTGACTTTGCTCATCACTCTTTCGGCTGAACAAGAAGTAGTTGGTAGAGTCAATAAATATTTATATAATAAATATAAATTAGAATAAGAATTTAATTTATTTAAAAGACGATATGGTAGTATAAATGAATATTTTATCCATTTTTTTGTATTAATTATGTTATCGTTATTGATATCTTCCTCGGTTTCATCGTTTACAATACCTTTAATTATATATAATTTTAAATAAAATATCAATAAATTACTTTCATCAATATATAACCCATCATTCTTTTTTATTTTCAAAAGATCCTTGCAATAAATGATTGCTTGTGAATCCAAATATAAAGATCGAAAATCATTATATTCACGAGCAATATCTTGAGCATTTAATTGGTAAGTATGACAAATTTGAGATATTTGCCACCCTTCTATTCTATCATTGGCTATAATTCCAGCTGGTGTAAAAAGAGATATTTGAGATAAAAAATTTAAACAATCATAATTAAATCTTTCATTTAAATCATTAATGATTGTATCAAGCACAGGGAAAAATATTTCCCTTTTATATCTATAATGCTAAATAATAATTTTAAATCTTTTTTTATTCAACTTGTTTTTTTTTTGTTTAACATAATTATTGAATGCTGTTTGATCAAATTTGAATATTGATTTTATATTATGCAATTCCGTTGTAACATTATTCTTTTTCAAATAACTGTTAGATAAGGAATGCAATTTTAAAAAAATATTATCCCCATTAGCTACATTTTAAAATTATTTATAGAAATCGTAACTAATTTTAACCTCTTAGTCTTTGTAATTTATTTTTTGTGTGTTGTATTAATTTAGTTACCATAGCCAAATCATTACCAACTGCCTGCATTTCAATACAAGCCTCATGTGTGCATTTCAATATTTCTTTCAAAATAAATAGACTTAATATGAAATCTTCATCCTTAATTCTTGTTAATAATCCATCGGCAATAGAAGAGGTGCTTGGGTCATTAGAATCTTTTAATTCATTTAATGATGCTATAATATGTTCATAAACATCTAAAAAAATTTCTACAGCTTTATAAGATGATGACCAATTTCTAAAAAAAGATAAGTTACATTAAAAATATTATATTTACCTTGTTGTATTTTTTATTCTTTTAAGAGATTTTTTAGACTTTGTCATTTGATATTTAACAAACACTCCTTGACGTCTTACCCCATTCATGAAATTATATAACTCATCCAATATTCCCATTACCTTTTTCATTTCTATTTTGCATCCACAAACATGAGCAACTACTAAATTGAGCCTATGTGCATGGCACCAAATATATATGGCTTTTGGAGCCTCTTTCAATATTAAAGCCTGCATTCCTTTGTATACTCCTCTCATATTCCCTGCACCATCCATACTTTGCCCAACCATATAATCAAGAGGAAGACCAAGATCTTTGAACTTAGAAAAAACATGTTTCTTTATATTTTCCCCGGTGGTTTCTGATGTTGTAAAAACATGGATGATCCTTTCTACAGGATGTGGATGCGGATCATCTTCTATATATCTTACAAGTAAAGCAATGCATTCTTTTTTAGACACATCATATGTTCCATCTAATATGATGCTATAGGCACAATTCTCTTTAATTTTTTGAATAATACATTTTATTATTTTTATCTTAATGACTTCAATAATTTTTTTCACATGGCCATATGACAATAAATTTATATAAGGTCTTGAAATTTTATCTGATTTTTTTCTCCTCAATTTTTCGTTGTTATCAATGTATGCCCGTAAAGTTGGAACCGTTTTTGCCATTAATTTTATGAGGCACATAAAATTACCTTCATTCGAATTAGTGCCCCAAAAGGCTATGTTACATTTTATAAGGTATATAATGGCATCAATAATATTATGAACTATATTACGATTTTCCATTATTATATCAAGCCTATTTGATAGAAAATGATCTTGAATACGCTTATTTGCAAGCCAAGTCATGTTGGTGTATTCACAATCCTTATGAATAGAAGATGACTCATGTCTCTCTAAGTCACGCTTAAAATTTTTCCAATTATTTACTCCAAGTTGAGTCCAAAAAGTATTGGATTTAGGGCCACCAAACATAAGACAATAAAGACAAAAGACTTTGTCTAAAGTGGTGCTATAGGATAACCAATTTCTTGGTTTGAGGGAACCATCAATATTAACCTTTTTATAATAGGATATATTCATGCTCCTATTTAAAAGTAGAAATAATGGATGCGTAAAAATTAATAAAAATTAAATTTTTTAAAAACCTTTTGTGAGTAACAGGATATTGAAATATATTTGAACATGGCTGACATGGGCCTATGGAAATTATGAAATTAATCAAGATATTTGTCATTCTAAAGAATATGAAATGAAAAGGGTCATTAGGCTCCTTTTTTTTATATAATTGAATAATATTTGGGCCTTTAATGTTTGAAATATTTTGGCTTGCATTGGGATTGATAATTGGATGAAAAAAAGATATAATTGGGGAATTTTCAATAACTTTGTGTGTTTGCTAATTATTATTAAAGAGTGTATAGTTTTATTTAAATTAAATACCTCATCATTCAAAATCAGCAGATCACTGGAACTGGGCATTGTATGAGAAGATAATATAATTTGGGAATCTTCAGTAAAAGATTTGTGCTAATTATTAAATAAAGAATAATTAAAATTTGTTTATTCATGAAAATATCTGAATATCCTCATTTATTCCCTTCAAAATTATAAAAGAAATCTTATTTAAATTAAGTACCTCATTATTCAAAATCAGCAGATCACTGGAACTGGGCATTGTATGAGAAGATAATATAATTTGGGAATCTTCAATAAAAGATTCATGCTAATTATTAAATAAAGAGTGGTTAAAATTTGTTTACTTATGAAAATCTTAATTTTAATAAAAATTTTATTCTTAATTAAGATATAGAAAAGTGGAAAATATTTCATAATTTATTCACTTCAGAATTATCAAACAAATCTTATTTAAATTAAGTACCTCATCATTCAAAATCACCAGATCACTGGAACTGGGCATTGTATGAGATAATATAATTTGGGAATCTTCAGTAAAAGATTTGTGCTACTTATTAAATAAAGAATAATTAAAATTTGTTTATTCATGAAAATATCTGAATATCCTCATTTATTCCCTTCAAAATTATAAAAGAAATCTTATTTAAATTAAGTACCTCATTATTCAAAATCAGCAGATCACTGGAACTGGGCATTGTATGAGAAGATAATATAATTTGGGAATCTTCAATAAAAGATTCATGCTAATTATTAAATAAAGAGTGGTTAAAATTTGTTTACTTATGAAAATCTTAATTTTAATAAAAATTTTATTCTTAATTAAGATATAGAAAAGTGGAAAATATTTCATAATTTATTCACTTCAGAATTATCAAACAAATCTTATTTAAATTAAGTACCTCATCATTCAAAATCACCAGATCACTGGAACTGGGCATTGTATGAGATAATATAATTTGGGAATCTTCAGTAAAAGATTTGAGCTAATTATTAAATAAAGATTAATTAAAATTTGTTCATGAAAATATCTGAATATCCTCATTTATTCCCTTCAAAATTATAAAACAAATCTTATTTAAATTAAGTACCTCATTATTCAAAATCAGCAGATCACTGGAACTGGGCATTGTATGAGATAATATAATTTGGGAATCTTCAATAAAAGATTTGTGCTAATTATTAAATAAAGAGTAGTGAAAATTTTAGGCAAATGACTTATTTTATTCTTAATTATAATATATAAATTTTTTTTTAACAAAAGTTGAAATATTTAAATATTCTTATAATTTATTTCCTTCAAAATTGATAAAGGGCATAATAAAAATGTACCTATATATTAAAAATCTTATCTTTAATAAAAATTAAAAGTATTATGCTCAAATTATAGATGAAGAATTGGTTTCTACTAATTCACAAAATTTAAGGTTATTTTTACTTATATTTATTGTCATGAATTAAAATAATATATATAAAAAATTACTTTTTGGAAGTAAGATGTTATTGATTTTTTTTGTAACTTGGTTTCAACCCCATTTGTGATATTGAATGGAATATCTTTATTTAAGGATACCCAATTATTATCCTTTTTGATAGCTATCTTTGTAAATTTGATATCAGATAACTTGACATGAGGATGTTTATGTTTATAATGGTTATTTATTTTGTCACTTCTTATTTTAGAAGTTTTACAATTAATATAGTCACATTTGACTTTATATATTGTTTTGTTACTTGGCATCTAGAATAAAAATGAAATAAATATTTAGATAATATTTTTTTACTCACTGATGGCCATCAAGAATGATGGAGAATCATAATTTTATCCTTTATTTGACGGTGGATGGCTGAATCTTAAAATTCTCCTATCTTATGAGGTGTGATTCAGAAATTAAATTTATATTTGTTTAAATGAGGGTGTAATTTTAAAATTTTCCAGTGGTTTTACAAAATATATTAAAGAAATATATATTTAGATATTTTAATATATGTGCACAATAAATTTTTATTCATTTGTATTATATTTTTAATCTAAAAAATATATTAAAATCTTTTAAAATAAATTCTTATTCATTTGTATTTGTAATTTATAATCAAAAAAATATATTCTAGACCCTTATTGTTTTTAAATTAAAATTCATAAATATACACTCTATTAACATATTTTATAAAAATAATGAAAAATTTACTGATTCAATCATCATCATATAAAGGAAATTTATTATGCACCCATCATTGAATAAAGAAGAAAATTCTGATTACCAGTCATTCATAATGGACTATCAGCTATTAACTTATATTTTTGATAATGTTTTCTTAAAAGATTCCTATTATATTATATGTAAGCTTAATGCATGGTCACAAAAAATATAATATTTTTTGTTATTTATGCCAAAACAATCATGGATCAATATTTCCTCCATTATACACTTCACAATTGATTTCTTTATTTCTTAGTGTCCAACAATTTTTAGAAATGTATGATGCTTTGAAATCATAGTTTCTTTAAATTAACAATCCTAATAAATTTTGCAAATAATTGAAAACAGGCATATTTGTGATTTGCCCATTCATTTATCTTCAAATAAAGTCTGAGAAATGATATATTTTAATCATTGAAATTAGAGACCTTCACTGGCATTGATTTCTTCATCCAGCCTAGGTCATAAGTAAAAATAATTTTCAGGCCCAGTTCATGTTTAATGGAAATCCAAACCCAAACCACATCATAGGTTTCAAAGATTATTCCCAAGCCATATCCAAAAATTTAATTTATTGTTAACAAAAATAAACAATATTTCAGTATATGGAATCACTTTGTCAATTCATTTAATTGAAATCTTTTCTTAAATCAATAATCAAATGAGAGGAATAGATTATCTGTTCATTCTCCCAAGATTTCTATAAATATTTAGAAAAAAGGCCAAATATATTATGGAAAATTTGATGTTATATAAAATTTATCTAATAATGAAATAAAAAATTTATCAATTCTTTTAACAAATTTTTTATCACACAATGGTTTTCACCTCTCACTTATAATTTTGTATATAATTTACACTTACCTCAAAGAATCATTTATCATAAATAGAAATCAATTATGGGTCCAACCTGATTGCCTCACAAAAATGTGGTAATATTTACCCCATTGAAAATGATTATTTAAAAAATTATTAGCAAAAATAATTGCCATGGTTCAAAACCCAGATAACTTATTAAGTATACATATTAAGATTAAATAAAAATAGCTTCATTCTTTATTATATTTATTTATCTATCATCAAATTAAGGAAAATGCAATTATATGCTTAAAAAATTACCTTTTTAAAATCCAAAAATGTTTCTTTATATTGTTAATTGAGTAGGATTATCTTATCATAAAAGGGATTCTTTATTCAAAAGGTCCTTATTATAAAAAAATATATATTGATAATTTAAAATTGATACTGTGAAAATCTAAATCCCATTATGTAAATGAATTTTCTAAAAATTTAAAAAAATAAATATAGTGTATAATATTTATAAATTGACAGATATCTTTTCTTTAATTGACATTTTTCAGAAAATCAACGATAATCATATCGATTATTGGATTTAAAAATATCATAATACAAGTCAAAAATTACCCTCCAAAAATCAATACCTACCCCCCAAAAACAAATGCCTACCCCCCAAAAATCAATATCTACCCCCCAAAATTAATACCTACCCCCCAAAATGCCAATATTTTTTGGAGGCATTTGTCTCCTACCCCCCCGGCCATGTAGACACTGATGCCAGCTGACTGGAATATGACAATTTTTTATAACTACCCCAAAACCCCAAATTCTGTTAAATTTAAGGATTACAGAGCTATTGCTCTCACATCCATCGTGTCTAAGGTTTTCGTGATTCTTCTAAAAACCGCATTCTTTCGACCACGCCTAATCTTCTGTCCAAGTACATCTGTGCCTATCGCCCAAACAAGAATATCAATGAACCTATATTGGCATTAAAGATATTAATACAGAAGTGTGACAAATATAAATTACCATTCTACTTTATCTTCGTCGACTTTAAGCGCGCTTTTGACAGTGTTATTCATGATTCGTGGGCAATCCTAGAAGGATGTGGCATTGACGGAAACATCATTAGGATTCTAAAGACACATTACAGTAATCTCTTCGCCTCGTTTAAAATTAATAAAGTTTCTCCCCCCTTTAGAACTAAAAAAGGAGTAAAACAAGGGTGTGTCGTCTCCCCGCTGTTGTTCAATATAGTTATGAATAAAATAATTATTGATTCGCTGGGAGCTGCAAATCTTCTGGAACTTGGACTTAATGAGCCATGGTTTTTGGAAAATAGGGTGATTTGTTATGCAGATGACTTAGTTATAATCACCAAGAGCTTGGAGGAGGCCCACAATTTAGTCTTGATACTTAATTCCTTCAGTTTAAAGGTTGGATTGGATATAAACTTCGATAAGACGGTAATTATGCCATCATCTCATGCGCCGCCCCCATTGGTTGATTGGATGGTTGGGGAAAGTTGGTCAAGGTGGTGTCCTATAAATATCTTGGGGTAAACATGGATAATAGGGGTAGCTGTCACGAAGAACTAAAAATTAGAATTCATAACGCAAGGGCTGCTTTTTACAAATATTTCAAACTGTGGAAATCCAGGGAGATATCGGTTTACACTAGGCTACGTATTTTCAATTCCACCATCATCCCAATTCTCCTTTACGGCGGTGATATATCGGAGACTACGAAAACAGAGATCAGGAGATTACAGGTGTTCGTCAACAAATATCTTAGGATAATAAATTATTTTTTACCCCAACATTATCTCTAATGTTAACCTTTGGCGGAGGTCACGTCACACTCTAGTGCAAGTGACTTTGAAAAAGAAACGTCTTACCTTTTTGCACACATTCTGCGGAATCACACAAATAATAGCCTGGTCCTGGAAGCGATAAATTGGTTATACTCATTCAACGGCAAAGTCTATGGGAAATATAAAATTTTATGGTTTTATAGGGCAGTGAAGGATATCATGGATTTAAACCTCAACACGAATCAGTTTTTAAGGTTGAATAAAGATAAGAAATCAATAAATAAACTGTTGAAGATCAAATCAAATTATTTGAATCTCTCATAAACTCCTCTCTGATACAGGTTATTTTTACTTTTGTTTTATCTTCTTTATTTTAATTTTGCTCCCTTTTCTCTCTCCTTATTCTGTATCGAACTTTTCCTTTCATCTATTATTTGCTAACAATTATCTCATCTTAAAGTTAGGTCCCCCTTTGCCTTTAAAATCTATTATGTATATACTTTTGCTCCCTTTTCTCTCTCCTTATTCTGTATCGAACTTTTCCTTTCATCTATTATTATCTATCAATTTTCTCATCTTAAAGTTAGGTCCCCCTTTGCCTTTAAAATCTATTATGTATATAAGCATCTTATGGGTGTGGGCTGTGCTTATTTTGTCCTTTCCTCATCAGCCCATAGACGTTTAAGTAATAGTCCTTGGACTATTACGCGTACAAGTACGTGCGGCTTGCCCACAAACGTGTGAAGGGCTCCTCATTTTTATCCCCTTTTTAATTTGTCCAGTCAGATGGATTATGAGGAAAACCTAACGTAGCTCTGTTGTGTCCACAACTAGAGGGCGAAAACGTTCTATATCACGTATATGTAAAGTTTTTATATAAATTCCAAACAATTTGATCTTGGCGATTTCGTGTGGGAACCCCGAAACTCAATATCATATAATGGCTGACGATTTTCAAAAAATTCCAAATAGATTCTTAACAATTCCTACTCATACTAAAGGTGATTGAAGATCAATGACTTTAAAAATATTTTCTTTATAGAACTGACGGATTTGATGTACAATTACAAAATTTTTAAACTTAACTATTCAGACTCTAATGGCAAAATTTATGGCTTAAAGATTTTTCCTTTCATTAACAAAATAAGGAGTGGATTAGCATCAAAAGAATATATTGAAACAGATGACTCAAGTTCAAGTTTTTCAGATGAAGATAGTGTAAATAAATATTTTGCACCATTATTAATGCACACCTTAATGTAAATTTGGTCTTGGGAATTTTAAAATATATTTATATTAATTTTTTTTTTAATTTTTAAGTTGAATAAAAAAATAGATTCTGCACAAATAAACAAGCTTGAGTCCAAAGATAAAAGTATAATAAATTTTTTAACATAAAAATGAAATATTTTAAAAGATTTGAATTTCAACCAAAAGAAAAACTTAATTTTTAAAACAAAATATTATTATCATATAAATTGCAATTTGGAAATAGTGAGTATTTTTCTTTAAATTTTTTTATTTTATCTATAATATAGAAAGATAAAAAGGCTGTCAAACTTAATTTATCTGAAAATGATAGATTTCAAAAAAATAATATTCCTAAAAGTGATATAAATAAATTTTCTTCTAGTTTATGTCTAGAACAAAGCAATGAGGGTTATTTCAAGAAGATTTCATACAGAACAAAAAGAATGTCAAATATCCATAATTATAAATCTACTGATTCATCAATAGAACTTTATCTGAATAAAAATCAAGAAGTCTATAAATGTTGTACATACAACAAAAAATTATTTTTTAAATTTAAATTGTTTAAGTGTTCACAATTATATAGATTGCATTATCCAAATACAGGTTAGGTTATATGAGTTATAAATATATTATATATAGGGAAGCAAATATTTATGCCAATATTAAAATGATATATTTATATTTATAAATGTGTATAACTTGGGAATTGTGAATATTTTTAATGAATGTTAATAAAAAATATTTTAAGGAGGAGTCAGTATTGACAGGTATTACCCAATAATTATTTCTTTTTAGGAAATTTTTTTTTCTTTTTAGCTTTCACCTTTTCTTGGTGATAAGCTCCTTCAATATCTCTTACCACTTTATGTTATTCATGCTCTCTCTTTTATCTAATTTATACTTCTTCATATTGGCTTAAACTTTGTGACCCCATTGAAGTTTTGACCTTCCTCTTATATGTTTGCCCATCACTTCCAAATTCTCAACCTTTATTCATATATAGTTAATAGGCCTTCTTATTGTGTGCCCATACCTACATCTGTTCACCATTATCTTAGCATAACTTCCTAGTATTCTTGTACTTTGCACCTTATATTTTCTTGATACCCTAGCAATCATCATCAACATTGTCATCTCAATAGTTTGTAGACTTCTCTCATCTGATTCTTTGGATGGCCATGTATCTGAATGGAACTGTAAATTTTTTCCTTCAATTTGTGTGGGATTCTTTTAATTTTTCCCCATTTTGTATGGGATTCTTTTGTCAAAGAGCACTTCAGATAAAGATCTTCACTTTAACCACCCCTGAATAATTTTACTCTTTCTCTATTGTGCCATTTGTTTGTATAGTAGAGCCCAAATATTTGCAGCTTTCAATTGCCGATATCACCATATATTCGGTCTATTCTCTGTTTATTTTTAGTCCATGCTTTTCAAGGATATTTATCCAATTCAATAATATTTCTTTCATCTCATCCTTGGATTCTGCAAGTATTACAATATCATCTGAAAATATCATATTCCACAGGACTGTTTGCTGTAAAGACTGTGACAATACATCTATTACTGTTATGAAGAGAAGTGGGATGAGAGCTGACCCTTGATGAACTCCCTTGGCTATTGTGAAGCCTTTTGAAATACCAGTTGTGCTATGCACCATATTCATATACTTATTATTCTTATATATTTTTTGGGAACCTTTTTTGTGGTGTAGTGCCCACCAGATAAGTTTTCTTGGGATTCTATCGAAGGCCCTTTCTAGATCGAGAAAGACCACATGTAGCTTTTTGTTCTTTTCTTTGTATTTTTCGCTCATTTGTCTAATTGCATAGATTGCTTCAGTGGTTGTTCCAGGCATAAAGCCAAACTGAGTCCCTCCTATTTCCACTATGTCTCTTAACCTTTTTATTTATAATTTATTTGTAGAGTTTATGACATTGTGACCCTGTAATTTTGACAATTGTGTGGGTCCCCTTTATTTTTGAAAATAGGAGCTAGATAGCTCTACCTCCATTTTTGAGGAATCTCTTCATTTCCAAGTATTTTATTATACAGATTTGTGAGGAAATGTATTACATCATCTAGATTGGAATATTATCAGGACCCCCAACTTTGTTGTTTTTCATATGCTTGAGGCATGTGTATTTCTTGTTCCGTTATTGGTTGAATGAGGTTTTTGGCATGGGGAGTGTTCATCTAGATGTAATATGTGGGGATTAAAGTTGAGAAGCTCCTGAAAATATTCTTTCCATCTATTCATTATTTCTTTTTCTCTAATTATTATCGATTTCCCATTTTTATTTTTGATTACTTTTGGAGCTCCGTTTATATCCCTAGCATTCTTTTCTCGTAATCTGTATATTTTATTTTGCCCATCTTTGATATATAGTTCTTCATACATATCATCATATGCCATAGCTTTGGCCCTAGCCGCCACCTTTGTAGCTATTCTCTTGGATTTTTTGTATTTTGTCTTGTCATCTGGGTTCTTAGATTTCTACCATATTTTATAAAGGGCTCTTTTTTCCTGTATAGTGGCCTGTACCTCTTCTTTCCACCACCATAGTTCTTTGTAGTGTTGTTAAAAAGCTCGTTTGATTTTTCAAAACGGCTAACTCAATATTTTAGGCAGAAAAAAAATTGCCTAAGCCTCGAGATTTTGGTAATATATGTCTAAACCTTGTTCCTTCCATGGGCAAAATCTTCAGGCTTGCGTAATATTTTTCTGGATCTAATATTGAATTAGCCGTTTTGTAGGATTTGTTACCCCCCCCCCCTTGTCATACCTAGTGTAGATTTAGCAGTGTCTATTAATCTGGATGAAAGATCTGTCCAGATTTTTTCACTGACTTGTGAGAAATCTATTGTTTTAATTTTTGCATTGATTGCAAAGGCATCTGTCATTGATTTTAATCTACCCCATTTGATGCATGTTTCTAGTTTTATCTTGTTTTGAGTGGATTTATTTGTGAGGTGTAAATCCATGACTAGTAACATGTGTTGCGCGACAATATCTTCTCCTGGGATGACTGTTGTCTATTACATCTTTAAATTTTCTTCGAGAGATAAGCATGTAATCTATCTGGGTTTTCCTTGTACCACCACTTTCATATGTTATTAAATGACTGTCCTTTTTCTTATAGTAGGTGTTAGTTAAGGCAAAGTCGACGGCTTACGCATATTTCAGTACATGCTCTCCATCGTCCTTTCTT
The DNA here is from genome assembly GCF_954871325.1 of Gordionus sp. m RMFG-2023. Lineage (NCBI taxonomy): Eukaryota > Metazoa > Nematomorpha > Gordioida > Chordodea > Parachordodidae > Gordionus > Gordionus sp. m RMFG-2023. Next base: position 28,930,259 of record NC_088776.1, read on the forward strand.
TCTCCATATCCAAAACCACCATGATACCTTTTGTAGCTGTCTCTTGCTTTTCCCACATGCGCATTTAAGTCTCCACCTATTATGACTAGGTCATCCTTAGGGATCTCCATTACAGCTTCATCAGGGATAGTTTTAAAGTTATCTTTCTCTTCTTCTTTATAACCCGTTTGAGGAGCATATACTGAATGAATGTGTAGTATGGATTGACCAATGCAGTTTTATTTTCATTAGTCTATCAGAGATCCTGTTAACTTCGACCACTTAGGAGGTTAGATATTAACCGAGGATGATGCTGACACTGTTCCTATTACTAACAATTCCATTATAATACAATTTATACCCATCTCCAATCATTAGAGTCTTCTGACCTTTGAGAATTGGCACCCAAGTTGAACAAGAGAAAAGTTGATATAGCATGCATACGAGAGATGAAATGGAAAGGTCAGAAGACTAATGATTGGAGATGGGTATAAATTGTACTATAATGGAATTATTAGTAATAGAATGGTGTCGACATCATCCTCAGTCAAGATTCAAGATCTGTGTACCAATTTTCAAGCTTGCTTAAATATGGTAATAAGTATGTATTCATATATACATCTTTTGATCAATACATTAATCTGTTAAGAACAAAAAATGATTGCCGTTACCCTTTTTCTTTGCTTTGTCCTTTATTTTATTTTTCACAGGATAAAGGTCTACGCCCTGCTCTTCGCTTGGAGGGAAGGCCCTAGCTTTCATATTTTCGTTTGTATCCTTCATTTGTTTATTGGACAAGTATCCTCAGCACCCGCCTGTCCCCCTTTTTTAAAGACTTCATTTTATACCCAGGATATTAGGTCTCTTACCTAGTCTGCCAGACCATCTATCCCAGTATCCTCTGGAATTTTTTTTTCTTGTTCCCTAGTATTTTCTTCCTTCCTTTAATTGAATTTTGTGTCTTCTCTCGTCCTCTTAATTCCATTCTCTGTGCGTATTGTATATGTTACGGTTTTTTTCAATCACTCACCCCCCCCCCTTCATTTCACATTCATATACGTTCGTGTTCATACTTAATTATCTTGCTTAAATTACCGCTTCTGTCCAGCTGATTATCGAAACAGCTGGACAGTTAGGCCGTAACTGATCCCAACTTACTCTTATTTTGCGTTTGTTCATTATCTCATCTGGTCTTGTTCCAGTGGCTGGATGTCTAGTCGTTCTCTTAAATTTAAATCCGTTATTTAGCGGATGCCGTTTTTGTTCACTCTTCATAATTTTGTCGCCTTTTTTTCTAGTATCCATCAACACTTGAAACCAACTTCTTCTGTCTTTGCCACATTGGCCTGTTCTTCCTTCTTGGTTGCTCAACCATCTTTTCCTTTGTCTTCTCTTTGTCCTTAAAGAGGATCAAATATTGTTTAGCCAATTTTAGTTTGGTCTATTTGCTTTCTACTGGTCCGCTATTCCTTCAAGCTCAGTCACTTTTAGTTGAACGTCCAAACATGGTCTCATCATCTTGAGAAGTGGTAGCTCCTTTTAGCCAGGGATGTGAACCCTTCGACAAAAAAAATGATCCGGGTTCGGGTACAGTAATAAAATTTTAAAAAAGTCCTGGTTCAAGGAACATTTAAAAAAATGACTCAAAATAAGACTTTTTATTCATTTATTATTATACCTCAATATATACACATTCATAATTTACAAATAAAAAATTTTAAAATGAAATAATTTATATTTTAAATGTTTTATTCAATCGCACAATCTTAATATCTTGTAAAATATCATCCATTTCTACGTAAATTAGACAATATATATTTTAAAGATGAAAATCCACGTTCTACCCTTACTTATGTTGAGTGACCATACAGCGATGACGATTCTATACAAGATATATAATTCAGGAAATATTGAAGAATTTTCTTCCATTTTATAATATATGTATCCTTATTTACACTTATAACTTCTGAAAACTTTTCTATTAAAGATGTAATATGCATTTTTTGATCCTCCTTTCTATCTAATGATAATTTGATTTTTTTTTCTCTATCTAAAAGTAAAATTTCAACATCATCAATGTTGCTATCATTATTATCACTACAACCAGTAGATATTATTGTCGTAACTTCCAATATATTGTAAATAATGGAGTTTTGCGTATGCCATAAATCCTTAAGATGGACTTTAGCCACTTGTTTTTGCTCAATACTCTAAAACTTGATAGGGTCTAAATATATAGAAGCGTATACAACACTATTTTGCAAATTGTTGCTCTCGAATTTTCATGTTTTCTAATATTTCGTATAAAAAAGGACTAGTAAATCTTTCTAAATCTAATCGGCATCTAATCCATATGCCTTAAAAATCAGATAAACATAATTGTTCTAATTGTAATCTTAATGTTGGTATTCTTAAAGGAACTATTACACTAGTAAGGTCCTTTATTTGGCACCAATCATCTTCCGATAAAATGTCTTCATATACTCCTATAATAAAATCATTACAGAAATCTTTCAAACCTAATAATCGTATACAAATTGAGGATCAACATGTTGTGCAATCTAATATTGCCATTGACTTTTCATTGATTTTAATAATCCTCAATTGTAGGAATTCTTAAAAATTTTGCACAATGATAGTTTTAAAGTAATTATTTTTTTTAGGCAATCATTAAATAATGCAATATATATTTATGGGGAAATCTATTAATAAATTTATATAATAAAATACTATTACCTTTACTAGAATTTATGATATTAATCTCTAACTAAAATGGAAGTCCAGGAAGAAAGTTGAAAGAAAAACGCGAAGATAAAATAAATGATTCCACGAAAAAAAGTTAATAAAATAAAAAAAAAATTATGACACCTAGAACCCTTCGACCCTCCACATTTAAAAAGGATCCGGGTTCGGGTACAGTCAAAATACGTCCAACCCTTGCGAGATGGGTACTGTATGAAGTTGCTTGATTTTGTCAGTGTGATGCGCGATTTATTTTATAATCACACCTCATAAGATAGTAAAATTTCTGATCCATTCATCAACAAAGATGAAATAGCGCAAGTAATATGAAATAGTTAATTATCATATAAATGATAAGTTATGTCGCCATATCCATTCAAAAATAATAATAAATTTTCTAAAAAATTAATTTTTATCGGAGAAATACATTTATTATTATTCCGATGGGCTCGCAGCCCAATATAAAAACAGAAAAAATTTCATAAATTTTTGTTATAATCAGGTAGATCAGCAGAATGACATTTCTTTGCTACTGCCTATGGGAAAAGTGCTTACAATGGAATAGGGGAACTTTTAAACGCTTGGCTGCATGGACTTTACAACAACCATATGAAAATCAAATAAAATCTTGCGATTTCTTCAAATTCGCTGAGGAAAATTATTCATTTTTCTTATACATCCCATGTAATACCAAGAGGAGCATGAACTTTTAAATGATCATTGCAGTTTATCCTACTAGCTCATCAAACAATTACATAAAAATATTTTGTTCAACCACACCACAAAATATTCAAAATCGAATAGGCAAAATATCAACCAAAGATGTTTTTATGCTAATGAATGGTTAGATTGCATAGATGAAGTAAAGGTAATATTTTTACACGCTAATGGACCTTCTAAGTTTAATACCTGTATTCTTATTCTTCCGAAAAATGATATTTTAATTGTCATCAACCTTTTGACCATTACAGGAAGAACTTATAATTTAACTCGTGAATAATCCAAAAAGGCCATATACAATTTAAGGAAATCAATATAACTCTTCTATAAAATAAGTGATTTAACTCTCAATTAATTCAATAAATTATCGAATATTTTTTAATGTCAAGTTTTATCTATTAAAAATTATTGCAGTGGAAATTTTAAATTTATGCCAAAATGCGATTTTATTCAATAAATATTATATTATGGAATGTAAAAAAATGTAGTTTGATCTATAAAAATTAAGTATTGAGCTATTTAAATTTACTAACGCCATCTAGGGATAATTTATTTTAAGCATTTTCTATACTTAATTTTGTTTTACAACTGAAAATTTTTATATGAATAGTTCTTGATACTAGTTACAAAATATTTCAAATTTGGGGAACAAATTTATACTAACATTTTAGAAAATCAATTACAAGTTTTTAACCGCTAAAAAAAATATTCAAATTAAAAATTAGCATGAATTTATAGGGGGGTTATCTATTAAATTTTTACATAAAATAGGGCGAAATGCTGTAAAAATTACTACCCTTATTATAGACCTATTACAGTACAAAAATATTACTAATTATCGACCTAATCTATATATTACATACAATAGACATTATTTTTAAATAAAACTTTCTACCATCCTTTTAAATGTAATTTAAAAGGGTTAGACATTTTCAGCAAACTCATTCATGTCAAACAATATACTATAATAATGCATTCATTGTTAATGAGGGGATAATTGAATTCATGTTTTAAAATATAACTTTATTCACAATATTCTGATAGTTGGTAGTAGATCTAAAATAATTTAGGTTGTTCTTTTTAAAATTTATAAAAATTTCGCCCAAAACGACGAAATTTTTTTGGGGTTAGGCATAGGGTTTTGAGGAGTTTTGCATCCAGTGAAAATCTTGTCTAGATGCAGGGTTCTATTAGTGTTAAGGGATAATATTTTGGATTCGTCAATTACAACCTTTATTAACATATATACCAAGTTTTAATAAAATCTGAGATGGTTGTGTTGTAAAATGATTGATTTGATATGGAATGACCCATCTTTCTTTTTTTAATCAAATAATTAATTAGATAAACAAAATACAATCAATACATGACAGGTTCATCTTATAAATTAGTATAATTTATTAAAACAACACATATATATCAATTATATGGACAAGACATCAAAAGTGTTCCTACCTTCAACACGTTTTAAGGCTAAGGCTGCAGACTTTCGTTGCAGTGATTTTGAGTCGATCCAATGAGCTGTTACAAGAAAGTTGTTTTAGTAAAATCCATCTCTTTTAGAAAAGAAAAATATTAAATATAGGATGGAAATGGAAATTGTATATCATCCAATTCAGTATCTTATACATATGATAACTGCTGTGTTTTGCTCTCTCACATACATACCTTTTTTTATATTTCACATTTTAACATTCATACCAAACATGTTTTTTTTATGTTTCTCATTAATTGTTATGATATTATTTATATTTGATATTACAATAGGGACATCCCATCTAGGTTACCTCGCGATACAATAAGACAATCTATATTTATATAAATATATAACACTATTATTTTTGTATAAATATGATGATATAAACGAAATTGATTTAATGATTTTTTTGATCTCATTCACAACGAAAGATTCTTTTTCTTAAAAAAATTTGTAAATTGAATTAATTCTGTTAATGTAGTTAATAAAAAAATTCTTTCTTAAAAATTTGTAATTGAGTGATAAATTGATGTTATATATAAATCTAAAAAAGGAACCAAAACTATTCAGGATATTGATGTTTAGGGCAAATCCTCACCGTGACCGTAGATCGGCCCCGTACCGTCCCCTACAATAAATCAAAGCCGCGCTAATACTGTGGTGCGGATAAATCTGTTTCTTTTTTTAAAATTAATTTATCATTAAATCAGCACTTTGCGGTGCGGAGAAATCTGTTCTTTCTTTTTCAAATTAATTTAAGATCAAATTCTACTTATACTGCCGTGCGGAAAATTTATTCCTTCATTTTTAAGATAAATTCACACTACCATTGCGGTGCGCAAATACGTTCCTTCTTTTTCAAATTAATTTAGGATAAAAGCTGTACTAATTCTGCGGTGCGGAGAAATGAGTTCCTTCTTCTTCAAATTTATATCTATGTCCTAGTTTGTAACTTATTTATTATTTTTTATTGATTGACATTTTTGTCTTAATTTGAAATTATTTATTTTATTTATAATTAATGATTGAAATTTTGATATCATTTTTTTTTGTAAAATGAAAATTATAATTAATTAATTTTTTCTGCGATCAATTTTTCTTCAAGATTTTTTGTTTAACGATAATTAATTTTTTGCAAATAAATTTTATAATAAAAAATATTTCTTATGCTTTATTAATTTAATATTTTGTTGATTAATTTAGAGACTTGATTAAGTTAAGTTATAAGTTGAGTATTGTTCCCTTTTAAGTATTTTTTTACGCTCTAAATTTTGATTAGTTCACCTCTTTTATTTTGTCAATACTGTGGTGCGGAGGATGTTGTCATAAAATATATAACAACTAAGAAACCTTTGAGTTGAAACCAACCCCCGTCGATTATGGGGTATGACTATTGTTGAGTTCACACTATTGTAGTATAATTACCAAAAATTGGGTCCTACACTGGACCGTTGAACTCATTCAATCCCCCCCCCATCGATGTTCGGTAAGCCCATTGTCGGGCAGAATTTTACATAACATCAATTTAAGGTCTTCCATGTTTTAAGATTGAAAAATAAAATATAAATAACAACTTCGGCTCAACATTTACTATCAAAATTTAAATTTATTCTATTCATTCAACAAACATTTAATATTAAGATTATTTTTTAAACTAATTAAAGGAGCGGAGGAGCGGGTTGTTGCAAAAATGTGCCCCTCTTTTACAACTCTGATTAAAATATCAAATTTAATCATATGCATTCATTTTTGAACATATTTTGTATATTTACTATTATATTTTATCAAATAAAGTCAATATTATCATTAAAACGTATAATTAAATTTGACCGTCAATTAACCGAATTTTATTTGGTTTGGCTGGCCAAATCTCCAACCTTAGTCGTTATTCTCTTTACATGAATTCATTTTTTTGATTAATCATTAACAAATACATTATGAAAAAGAAACCATATATATTATATAATATAAGCAATAATTTTTATAGATGTGTCAATACATAAATTTTTCTTCACTCCATTTGCTGCATATTTCGTACGTGCCCAAACCATCTATTTCTTCTCATCACTCCAATCGCTTCAATACCATTCTTTTCTCCCAATTATTGCTTATTTTCCTCCCCCCCCCCATAGTTACAACACACATCGATCTAACCATTCTCATGTCCATTCTTTCCAATTTATCCCCGACGCCTCCGGGGGTTGGTCCCAGTCTACCTTAATAATCTATCCAAATGGTCCATCCTTCATATGTCCGAAGGACACATCCATCTAGTGTTGTTAAATTTATTGTTCGGAAATTTTACGACTCACTTTTGTGCTCCATCTGCTCTCAGCACGAACCCGGAGTTCAGATGAATAATGTTATTCAAAATAGTTCAAATAAAATTATTTACCATAAGTAAAGAGGCAGCAAAGAGCAATGGTGTTTTCTGGGGTTTGATAGTAAAGCCCATGTGAAATTTTTATAAATTCATTTCAGGATTAAAAAAAAAATTATTATTAAATATAATAATGTGGTGATGTGATTCAGTGTAAACTTATTCACTGCTCTGCTGCCATATATGATCATTCTATTAACTCCACTAAACGAAAACTAAGAAAAAATAAATCTCATTTACTAATCTTAAATTTTATTATAAGGCGTCACTAGCCTTTACAATCTCAGGGGGCTCAACTAAAAAAAAATTTATTGCGGGCCTTCGCAGGGGTTTTATATTAATATATTATACTTTTTAATTGAAATTTGCAAACTTCGAACAATTATTTCGAATTTCAACTTTTATCATTTATTATTAGAGAACTGCAAAGTAATTTTTTCGCAACCCGAGCCCGAATTAAAAAAAATTTTTTGCCCGACCCGAGCCCGAGCACACATATTTTAGTCCAACCCGAGCCCGACCCGAATAAAATTTTGCAATTTAAGTTTTAATATTATAATAACCAAAAAAAAATTTATGTGTATTTATTCAGTTCAGCCACCTTAAATAAAAGTTTATTTGACGGCCATAATCTATTCAAGATATATATTAAGTTGCATTTTAAAATTTGTAAAAAATATTATAAAATGATTAATATACAAGCGAATTTAAAAATTATAACGATTATATAATACAATAAGCATCATTTATGCGAATATAGATATGATATAAAAGTTAATAAATATATAAAAAATATAATGAACATATTATATTATATTGACCTCATCAATATCATTATCAAAATTATCACAAAGTGAATAATTATGATATATAAATAAAGAGGCGTCCAGTTAATCTGGCTTTAAACGAGTCCTTCTATCCTCAAAGGCCCTACCTGGAAAACGCCCTTTCACTGCTAGCCGACGAAGCAGGGATAGCCAGGAATTTAAGAGCTAAAATACTTAAATTTGGAAACTCATAATGGTTTGTTTTCCACCATTTTAAAATATTATCGTCATCAATACATAATTTCGGATCTAGGTATTTTTTAGCTCGTCAACTTCGGCGCTAGCATCAGAATACGCATTGTCAGCCTCCCATAGAGAGAAGTCCAAAAACGTATCTACCACCTCTGTAGTTTCTTAAGAAAAAAATATTCATTAATAATGTTAAGATATATATTTATTTTATTATTTTTTAATAAATAATTTTATTATTTTTTAATAAATAATTTTATTAATAATTTAACTATATTTTCATAAATTTGTTACCAGCACATCGACCCTTTTTCATATATGAGTTTAATATAGAAAATAATTTATTGCGGATACCATCAGCAGTATCTACTGAATTTCTAGAAATTGTCGTAGGATTTGGAATGATGCTTTTAACATCAATATTTCCATATATTGAACCAATTTTGGCAAAATATTGGCAACAATCAACAAAGCCTTCCCCATGAATTGTATCAAATGATCTCAAATCACGTCCACAAAACATAGTAAGCACCTTTGTGCACTCTTTTTTCAATTTTGTACAACTTTTGAGTTTTTTCGGATCAGTACCAAAAAGACTATCAATTGTTAATTGTGTCTTTTTACTCTCTGCTGTTGTACTTGTATTTGTATATACACATTTATGTCTTTTAAATTGATTTGTTCTTAAAATAATTTAATAAGTTCATATACCTGTTGTTATTGAATTATATACATAAATAAATTTGCATATAATAGAAATGACATAATTAAGCTTTTCTTTATTTTCATCATATATAAATGAAAATTTCTTCCTTACTTCATACTCCTTTGTCTTAATCTTTTCACCAATTCTTTTTAATTTTGCATCCATTAAGATAATTTTTTTAATATGGCTGTGTTAAAAAAAATATTTAAAATGACTTTAATAATTTAGATTGAAATAAACAGAGTTGGGCAGTACTGCTAATACTTGTATCTAAGATACATTATACAAGATCCCTTTATATCTTGTACTCAGTATATTTTGACATTTTTAATAAGATACTAATATCTGTATCTAAGATCCTTAATTCTGAAAAGAATCTTGTATCTTTTTCATTTTCTTGACAAAAGATACAGATACAGATTCTTTTTAATATTCATGTTTTAAATTTTACATATCACAGTATACATCTTATTTTCTTTGAGAATCTTGTATTAATTTCCTAATTTTTTTCTGCCATATTTTAAAATATTGACAACCAAAATTATCTGGAAAATTTATAACTAATATTAAGGTAGATAGATAAAAAAATAATAATACCAAAACGAAATAAGTAAAGATTATATTTTATATATAAATGTAACTTACCAATTTTATATAATATTTTTTAATTTCTAGGATGGGATGATTAACATTTATGGCAGTGAAATTTAAATTATAGAAATAAGTTCCCCTGAATCAAATCACAATCTTAAATTTTATATGGAAATTTTTTAAAACAAATGTTATAAAAGACAATGTATAGGCTAGATAAATAATAAATAATGAATAAAACTTATCTTTAGTACACAAAATATGTCTTATCTTGTAATTCACGGGAAACACACAATTTAGTGATAAAATAGTTTGGTATCCGGTTGTTAGGTTTATAAAATAATAATTAATAATGACATGACATGTTAATATGATTGACATTTTAATCCTAAAATGTGATAAATATTAAATAATATGATTTTATAATTAATATTATAAATTATACTGACTATTTAAGATATTAATATTATTATTTATTGTCGGGTCGGGTTTTCGGGTCGGACAGCTTTTACAACCCGAGCCCGAACCCGAGAAATTTTTTTTTTGATGTCCGAACCCGACCCGAGTCGGTCGGGTCGGGCTACGGACAGCCCGTGCAGTTCTCTATTTATTATGCATACAGATATTAAAAGTAAAACAACACAAGACATTTCTAAATATAATATTTTTTAATAAAAAATATTTATCCATATTATTACAGTATTAAATATTTTCGATTGCAAATATAAAAAAATTTTTTTGTCTAAAGAATTATAAGTGATAAAAAAGGTTTACCTCAATTGATAATGGTTTATAATAGCCACACAGCAGAGTTGTACATTTGCTCAAAATAAAAAGATCTTCAAAGATCTAGATTTTTGAAGATCGTAAAATTTGAAGATCTTTTATTTTTTAAAAATTTTGTGTAACGATTTTCAAAGATCTTCATGATATTTATTTTTTTACCCCTTTATTAAAATCCCAGATGTTTTTCAATTTTATTAATATAATATTTCTTTTATGTTTTATACCTCTCCTCCTGCCTTGATGAAAATTGAAAAACATCTGGGCTTTTAATAAAGGGGTAAAAAAATAAATATCATGAAGATTTTTGAAGATCGTTGATCGCAGCGATCTTCAAAGATCACAAAATTTTTAAAAAATAAAAGATCTTCAAATTTTACGTTCTTCAAAGATCTTGCTCAAATTTTTGAGCTAGATCTCGCTCAAAAATCTTCAAAGAAGATCTTTTGTACAACTCTGCCACACAGGGCGATATAATTCTTAGCAATTTACATTGACAAAAGATTATTAAACTAATATAACGCTGGGTTCAATGATACATTGGTTGTGTTACCATGTTAGACAATGTATTCTTGAATTGACTATAAAGGAAAAATTTATAGGCCTAACCAAATTTCATAAGACTATATGGGTTAATGATTGATACTGCCAAGTCAAGTATATAAATTTTCTAAATACCAACCTAATTTGCTAAATTCTGACCTGAATTTAATAAAATATAATAAGACCCTTATTATTAAAATATTATAACGGTATCACGTGGTTGAGCCCGGCCTCCTATATATCGAGAATAATAATAAAAACATGATCTTTGTTGGAATTCGAACCCATAACCATCAGATTAGAAAGGGACGCTCTTGCCGACTAGACCACAGTAAATAACGATTTTTCAAATATATATTATAAATAAATTTGGTAGTACCTATCCAAATGAAAAATCAACAAAATACAAATTTGATTGATACTACCTTGAGGCAGTATCTACAATAATCGACTATATGGTGTTTAAACCTAGATGACATTATGAAGTTAGATAAATAAAGAAAATTATTGTAAGATATTAAATTTCTAAAAATTTATCTTCCATTTTTATATATAAAAACCACTAGACAGTTATTGCTCATTTAAATTATGCAATTATATGCTCCCAGCAGTAGGAGTAATCTTAAATTAAATTGCCACACAAATAATAGATACTGGTTAATTTGCAGTCATAGCCATGGCACTCACTATGTAAACTCTTATCACAATTTATTATGTTATATAAATTGATAAAACAAAATAACACTAAAAATTTTTATAAGAAATAATTTCGTAAAGATATTGAAGCTTTGAGTTATTTGCAAGCAAGGTGCCATATTAGTAATGAAACATTTAATAATTATAAAATAAGGACCAGAATGATATGATGAAAGCAATTAAGATTTTATATATTATTGTCGCAAGTAGTTTGTAATAATATCAAAAATTTACTCGTATTAAAAATTTAACTTAAAACCAGTGCTTAGCTAGGAATTTTTCTTAGAGGGGGTCCATACATATAAAATGCAAAATCATAACCATATCTTCGGTAATATATAATAAATATATTTTTTAAATGCATCAATAATATGTTATTATAATTTAGTCGATTATTCTCAATGACTTTATAATAATACTATCCAGAATAATTTCAATAGTAATATAATATCCTTCCACAAACATCTAAACCAGAAAAATATAAATATTAATGGTATTTATTTGATATAAAGTCACTTTTAAGTCTTTTGAACGTAAAATCTAAAAAAAAATTTTGCTCTGGGAGGGGTCCAAACCCGAAAACCACGCCAGTAGCTACGCCACTGCTTAAAACTGTTTTTCAAAGAAGTAAAAAATAGCTCTCCTAAAAACATGTAAAAAATGAGAAGAAAAGATATCTAAGATTACATCCATTATAGGATGAATAATAAAATGTTTGATTTAATAATATTTTTAAATAAATAGATGGCGTTAAAAAATTGAATGCAAATTGTTACTTATATTTATTATCAAAAGCATTTATTAGTAAAATTTTAAAATATTAACTGTAATACATTTTATAACTGTCAAATACATTTGTAAAAGTGGCATTTTGCCTAATATTTTATAACCAATTTTATATAATAGAAGATTATCAACTATATGTTTAATAACTTTTTATAAAGAAATCTCTATACTTATTTGGACCTTGAAAATATTTTAGGAAAGAGTCATGGTAATTAAATTTAAAAATCAATTTATATTATCGTTTTATATTTTCGCTAAAATTGACAAATTATATTTTTTGTTAAGAACATTTTTTTATTTTTACGGATTTATAAAGAATATTTTTTTTGTTAAATATATGCTTATAAATATATTTTTGTTTGATGAATAAAAATAAATCATACACCTTATTGACCTCAAAAAAAAAACTAAATATAAATTCAGCACCAAAATTTAATACATTCAGCAAGCTTCAACTGTTAATACTAAATTAATATTTAGACATATTGAGTGATATTGATAACCAATTTTAACACAGAATTTGATTGTAAGCTGATATTCAATATAATTTATATGTATTAATCTAATAAAAAAAATTACACTTAAAATTCAGATAGTCATTAATTTTTAAATATTAGCTTGTCAGCAGAAAGCAACAAATCAAGATTGTTAGAGATAGTTTCCATAACTCGTTGTGATGTTTGGCTTCTATTATATTTGTTTATATTTATTTGCAGTAATAGTTCATCTATTATATTGTTGTTAGATTTTATTATTTTAATTTTTTGTAGTTGTAGCGATATTTTTATCGATTATTTTTTTTTTGTTGACATATATTTATTTTTTATTTGATTATTATTGGTTTAAAGAAAATAGATATTAAAAAAGTAAAAGAAAAAATAATAAAATAATCATTAGCCGTTTTTTCATTTTTTTTAAAAAAAAATATTAGAGTGAAACAATGAAAATTTAAAATAAAAATATTTGAATCTGATTTAAAACCCCAAATTATACCATAATTCAGTAAAGAGTATCAACAATTCACTCATAACTAGATATTTGATTCAATTGGTGAAAAACTGTGAGATCGTTATCGTGAAGGCTCGATTTTAGATAAGCGATGGAGTTTTCGTTAAGTGGAATATCTCAGCCTTTCTGTGAATATGAGTAGGATCGTGGAGTGTTTGGGACAACAGAATTGTCCCAAATGGTCTGGGCTTTAGCTAATTAGGGGTCTGGAAAGTGAGAAAGATGGTGAATGTGTGAGTCAGATGGAAGACGGGAGGCGATAACACCGTTAATGGAAAGAGTTAGAGGTGCGTAAGCCGATGCCCTTAAGTTTGCATAGAAGTGATACTTGTAACCATGAATTAAGCGGAGATTAAGGATCTATTCGGGAAGAGATTTGATGGAGGTTTCCAAATTATTTTAGTGAGTTGGGGAATTTGAAGATTGAGGTAGATCCAGCGTCTACATGAGCGGGAGGGGTAGGAACAGTTTGCATCCTATTTTTTTGAGGGGGTAAGGGTAGGCGGCTTTAATGGGGGTAAGATAAATTTTTTGGGGGATTATCTATTGAATTTTGAGATGAAATAGGACAAAATTTATTGCTGTAAAAATTAATACTTTTATAATAAAACTATTATAATACAATTCATCGGTTAAATCTATATATTGCAAACAATTATAGATATTGTTTTCCAAATAAAACTTTCTGCTATCCTTTTAAATTACATTTAAAAGGTAGATATTTCAGCAAGCTCATAAAATGATAATAATAAATTCATTGTAAATAATGGAGGATTTAATTTTATTTATTATCTAAAAAATAAATCCTTTAGAAATTTTTTTAGGGGGGTAGGCAAAAGTTTTTGAAGAGGGTGCATCCAGTGAAAATCCTGTCATGTAGACACTGGGTATATCAAATAGCATAAAGAATTTTAGGAATGTAGTAAAAGTTTTTGAGGAGAAAAAAAATTTGATGAGGAGGGAGAAACTTAGAAATGTTTTTGAAATGAAGTAAGCTAGATGTTGCGTCAGTGAAAAAGTGATTGATTGATTTCAAACCACCAACTGGGGAGTCGAGATGGGTGAAGGATGAGAGCTTAGGTATTTGGAAGTTATGGGTGAATGGGATGGAACCAGGGACCCGTAGTGAACCGTAACGAACCATTAAACCATTATAAATATCAGAACCGTAACCGAACCGATATCATTATTATTTGAAGGAGTAAAAAGAATCTTTATAAAAAAGGTTAAACCGGTTTATATCGGTTCAGTTTTTATATTTTAGGGATCAAAAAATTTTGAATATCCAGAATTATATAAAGTTGCTCTTATAGTACTGGCGGTTCCCGCAACACAAGTTTCTGTAGAAAGGGTCTTTTCGGGGTTAAAATTTGTGTTATCTTTCACAACAAACAAATATGAATCCATTTATTTTAGAAAATATATTACTTATAATATATTTAAAAATGAGTTATTTTGAATCTTATATATTTTTTTAATATATAATTCATAGATGCTTATAAAAATAAATTAGACGATGGTGTTGCTTCAATAAAAAAAAATTTCTAACAGCAATGAACCAATAGAACCTTTATAATTAGCTGAACAGAACCGAACCTTTGTAATTTTTTTCTTAAGAACCGTAACCAAAACGTAAACATTATAATTTTTTACATATTGAACGGTAACCAAACTGAACCGTTATAAATAAAGGTTCGGGTTCCTGGATGGAACAATAAAATGGACAGATCTCAGTTTTTTGTTAATTAAATGAGAGTCTAATTGCACGAAAATCTGTTTTGCATCTCGCTGGTGGGGACGCAGAGTATTCCGTCGTAAATGTACCAAGTTGCAGTGGAAGATTACAGTTGGCAGAAATGTTTTTGACCATTTCATTGATTCCTATGTAGAAAAGTATAGAACCCAGAGGATCGCGTTGTTGGATTCCTTCTGTTGATGTAAGTAAATAGTTGTTGAATTGGAGATGAGATGACATGGAATAGTAGGAGTGGAAGAATTGAGAAAAGGTGGGAAAAGAGTGGTATATTAGTGGGAGAAAGTGAGAGATGCGAATAGGGTAGAAAGCATTAGAGAAATAAATCTTAACGAGGATTTCCTCACTTGAGTTGGTTTGGAAATGGATTCGAGTAGCGTGTGTGGCTATTTCGCTACCTTTTTTGGTGCCAATATCAAGTTGGTGGGGTGTTAAAATTAAGGCAGTATTGTCTTTAATTTTGGAAGTTATAAATTTAGCGACAAGAAGGCGGAATACGGTCCGATTGCTATCGGGGATGTCCTTGTTGGGCTTTTCGAGTGCGATCAATTTTGCACCGAATAAGAGTAGTCTGATAGATTCAGGAACGGGCCTATGTGTTATTTTATTACAAAATGTCGTTAAATTTTTATAATATTGGGACCTGACTGAATATGAGGGGGAATGTAAGGTCCTGGAGGAAGATGGTACAAAGTCCATCGTAACAGGAGAAGAGTCTTGATGAAAAAATAGGATACATTTGCGCATCTCGGCAGGGGTAAAATCAGTAAGAAAAATGTTGAGCGCAGAAGGAGGTATAAAGTCACCTCAAGAAGGATGCTCTAATTTGAGTTTGTTGTAACTTGCTTCGTTACTGGTTGTAAATGAGTCGTCAGATGCTAGTAAGCGAAGATTGATATTTAGGTTATTAATTTTGTTGAATATTACCTTGGCCTTTAATTAGAGGCTGGAAAGTTTTTTAGGTTCATGAGAAGATAGCTTGTGAGGGGATGTATAGTGTCGTCTTTATGTTGGGTTAAAGATTTCTGGACTGGATTGGGAGGTTGGAGAGTTGTGAAGGAAAATGAGAAGAGTTTAAGCCAATGATCGAGAGAGAAGAAGTTATAGTAATGATTGGAGAGAGGTGCAGAGGGTTTTGGCTACTTGTATTCTGGAACCTTTAGGGATTCTAGAGATATTGGGAAGTTTGTCAGATTTTAGGGGTCTTTGAATATAAAAAAATTAATTTATTGCTCAAATGATTGTGAGGATTAAATGTAAATATATGCATGTAAAAAGAAAATTTATGATGTGTAATATAAAAAAAAAATATATAAATGTTATTAAAATATCTATATATTAATTTATTTAATATTGATGTGTTATTAAATAAGTTTTTTTTAAAAAAAAATAATATATATAATATATGTATATGTATATTAAGTAACTTCTGATGAATAAAAAAAAAGAAGATGGCAATGCTTGATTAAGGTTATTTGAATTGGTCATAGATATTATAAATGATTGGTCAAATAGGTTTTGTTGGTTAGTATATTTTGGGATTAGCTATTTGGTCTGTTGTTTTTTCTTAAAGAATAGGAAGTCTGCATAAATTTGCAAATATTTGGCAATCTTAGTACTGGTAAAAAGGTATGAGGGAATATTGAGAGATGCTAGATTGATGATAACTAGGTAGTTTAATTTGAAAATTTGATTATTGAATTGTCTAGTTTATGTTATAAACCTCATCATAGATGTGGGGATATCAATAAACGAAGTGTGTGTCTAACGCATTTTCTAGATTGCGTGGATTAAAATGACAAAGTCTGAGTTGTAGGTCTTTTTAAATTGATTACTATATTTGAATTTGTAGGTAGGTTTGATTGCATAAATGCTAAATGGTTTTGTTTTGATTATATTAATACTGGTATATAGAATTGTTGTTGAATTATATTTGGATTAATAGATGGTTTTGGTAATATCAATGATGGATTATACTGGTTATGAATTGATGGGTATATTGGAATTTCGTTTTAGTTTTGATTGTATAAATATTTGCTTTGTTGTTGTGTTATAAAACCTTTGTTAAATATGCTCAACCTTATAATAATGTCGATAACCGAAAATACATATCGTAAAAATGTAATGAAAAATACATAAATATGAAATTGCAAATGCACAAAAATATTTTGGCATTATTTAGTGAATTTGCATACACAAAAGAAATAAGATTTCATGATAAAATACAATAAAAATTTAATTTCTGGATAAATTACTACTAATATAAGTTAACGATAATACAAAAATATATGACTACATAATAAGATAGGTAAAATATTTTATAAGAAAATTAACAAAATATTTTATGACAAAAGAAAGCTATTCCAAAAATTAATAATAAGAAATATACTTTGAGATGTATTATAACTGTACATAGTCGGACAATATATGCAATTTTTCCTAGACTTCTTGGGTATCAGCGTGAATGAATTTTTTATATCTACCGAATTGGATAATGTAGAATCCTCAGAAAACAAAACAACTTATTCTTGCCTTAATGACTGAGATAATAAAATATCCTCGCTTGGAATGTTTATAGGTGATATCAATGTAGAGGTTGATTGTCCATCATTGATAAAATAATCAAACCATTAATCCTCAGCTAGATGGGTAAACATATATTTATTATAAATAATTTAGGTGATATTTAGTTTTGAAAATAATAATAAAAGCGTGAAAAATTGTAGAGGAAAACTTTTAATATTTGAAATAAATTATTTATTTTAATTCTACTATTTTTATTCCTATATATAGATTTTAAGAAATAAAAAAAAATTCTTAGGGAAAAATAAAAAAATATTTTTGAAGTTAAGTTTATTAATTATTATTTTTTTAGTTATTTATTTAGAAATTTTGTTTAAAAAAATTTATTTTTTTATTCAATTCAATTTACACTATAATTGTAATTATTATTTTTTCTCATTAGCTTTCACCTTTTCTGGTGGTAAGCTCCTTCAATATCTCTCTCCACTTTATGTTATTCATACTATCTCCTCTATCTAATTTATACTTCTTCATATTGGCTCTAACTTTATGGCCCTATTGAAGTTTTGGCTTTCCTCTTTTAAGTTTGCCCATCACTTCCAAACTCTCAACCTCATTTCCTATGTAGTTCATAGGCCATCTCATTGTGTGCTCATACCACCTAAGTCTTTTCACCATTATCGTCTTAATATTCACTACCTTAAAACTTCCTAGTATTCTTGTCCAGCAATCATCCTCAGCATTCTCATCTCCATAGTTTGCAGACTTCTCTTGTCTGATTCTTTAGTTGGCCATGTTTCTGAACTATATTGAATAGTTGGTTGTACTATGGAACTGTAAATTTTCCCTTCAATTAGTGTGGGATTCTTTTGCCAAAGAGCACTCCAGATAAAGATCTCCACTTTAACCACCCTTGTTTACTTCCTCTATTGTACCGTTTGTTTGTATAGTGGAGCCCAAATATTTTCCGCTTTTAATTGCCGATACGCCATTCATTTATATGAATGTTCTCTGTTTCATCTCCTCCTAACACCATATACTCCTTCTTTTCTCTTTTTAGTCTGTGATTTTCTAGGATATTTATCCAACTCACTAATCTTTCTTTCATTTCATCCTTGGATTCGGCAAGTATCACAATATCATCTGCAAATATCATATTCCACGGGACTGTTTGTGGTATAGACTGTGCTAATACATTTATTACTGTTATGAAGAGAAGTGGGCTGAGAGCCGACCCTTGATGAACTCCCTAGGCTATTGTGAAGCCTTAAAATTAAAGGTCTCCTTACCAGGAACTGAGAAAAAAAACAAAAAAAATCATAATTGATTATTTGGATAACGTTGAGAGAGTATCTAAATAGATTTCTATGATGGCCTACCGGGAGCCCAAAAAATATGCCAAGAATTATTTTAATTAACCAAGACAGTGCTCACAGTCTCCATAACTCAAACTCTAAAAAGTGTTCTGTTAAGGATTATTTTATTCTCACATCACGTGATGATAATTAACCTTTTGGGAAATATATTACTAATCACGTAATCACTACTATCTCTCTCAGAAGATGTTGACAATTTTTCAATAATATGTACTGATAAGCAAATAAATACTTATAATTTTTAGAAAACATATGCCAGCAATTTTAATCCTTTGATTAGTAAATTGATGGCTACCAGAAATTTTATATCTTTTCAGGGCCTGGAGTAAACAAACCCGTCTTTGTTTATTGCCATAATAATTATTATATTTTATGTAGAAATTTATAATATTGATGATTTAAATCAGAAACCTGGAGGCTAGGTCCGGGCCCTGTTTTAATTTTTTTAAATACCCGGGCCGGGATTAAGTTATTTTTTAAATACCGAGCCGGTTCTTAAAATCTCTTTAGAAAATTAATCAGGCCGGGCTATATATTTTAAAAGCAAATATTTTAATTGCCATAGCAATAAATATTAAAAATAAATATAATATATTTAAAATAAATGGCCGAGCCTGAAAATTTTTTTTAAAAAAATATTGGCCCCGGTCCTGACCAAAAAAAATTTTTGAAAAAAAATATCCGGGCCGAGCCGTGCAAATGGTACATCTACAGGTCTCTGATTTAAATCAACAGTGAATATATTATATGATCCACTTAGTTTACCAGAGTTTTTTATTAAATCAATCTCTCTTATCTTTAATCTTAAATTTACTTATTTTAAAAATATTTAGCCAAATTAAAATATTTACTTCAGATAATAAAAATTCCTTGGGTTGCTTGTTTTCATTTGTAAATTGCACGGGCTTTCCGTAGCCCGACCCAAAAAATATATATTAATGGTCTGGCTCGGACAAAAATGTTTTTTAAATTCAGGTTAGGGCTGCGAAAAAATTACTTTGCAGACCTCTACTTAGATCTACATATCTTAAGAATATTCGTTTACTAAGATATAAATTTAGAATCTCCAGTGATTGTTCTTAAAAAAGTTTTAAAAATAGAAGCGCTCCTTCGCCGAAGATCTCTAATGTGGTAGTGACAAAGGGTTAAAAAAAATGTTTTTTAGTTTGTTATGTTTGGATGATTCGGCGGCCACAATGGATGCGTATTATGCGTTTGATTTTGCAAACGCATGTATTACAGGTATAATCGCATACTAAAAATTGCCCTTTAGACCAATGCGTAAAAGTGACACAGTCGGTTAATCCGACTGGTTCTAAGGTGGAATGAATATAGTAGAGCCTTCTAGGTTAGATTGTTAATTGCCCGGTGACGTGGTGTATTCCCAGTGTAAGGAGTGGTTCCCTTTACCCCGTTAACTGGAGTGTAGCAAAAAGTGCATGGGTGTGTTGAGACGTATTGCAGTTAAGATGGAGCCCTAATGGTATCCTGAGTTCTTCGGGAGAGATATGTGTCTATATTTAGACAGGGGATAGCCATGAGCCATTCGTATCTATTGTGGTTATTGATAAAAGAAAATTGATTAGTTCTTCTGATTGCGGGTTCGATAGGAGAGAACGGAAAGTGCATTTAGTAGAGAGTCCAACTTTTTGGAGTGTGTTAGGTAAAATATTATTGTCCTATATGGTAAAAGCTATCTGAAGATTGGTCAGGTAAAAATATTAATTGATTTATTAAATTATCGGAAGAGAGGGGAGATGAAATGAAAGCTGCAGTGATAAAAAAAATTGGGGATTAGATTTCTATATCTCCGGTTTTAGAAGGAGAAGCTTGCATCCATAACAAAGGTGATAATTTGATGTTTGAAATTTTTTAAACAGTCTTTGATTGTGCTTTCATTTAAAAATATATTAATGCAAATTATAACTTCTCAAACTAATATTTTTTAGAAATATTGGTTATAGTGTGAGTTGTTATTAATTATTGTGTTAGAAATTTAATTTCTTATATAACTAATTTATTCTTAAACTCACTATTTTAATCATGCATGGCTAATCCATTCCCAATTCAATTTCAATGTAGGATGGATATAGCAAAACAATTTAAAATCTGCAATAAAGTTATTTAAACATATATAATAAATATTTATAAAATTATAAACCTTTTATCAATGCTGTGTATAAGACACTACAAGAGATTGACAAAATTTGAAATCTGCAAAATATTCTAATTGAACTTCCTTTCCACGCTAGCTAAAAAAAATCTTCGTGTTCTGGCAACTAGCACACTTATTGAAGGAGTTCTCGCTACCTCTGGTTTGACATTGAATTCAAGAAGATCATTATTATGTCCGAAAATTTAAATAAAATTATTTTTATATATGATAATTATAAAATTACAAAATTGAATTCGCATTTATAATGAGTTTTCTCTAGGACTGTATAACATTTCTAAAAAGATCGATCTTGTTCACTTTCACAAAAAAGGAACACGTTCACATTCTTTCAAAATTTTATGATAAATTTTTTTAAAAATTAAATTTAATATAAATAAATGTCTTATATTTTTTAACACAATATATTAGCCTTGTTAAAATAAATACAATATAATATAATATAGCGAATAAAATAATATTTTTATTTATTAAAAATTATTTTTCAAATATAACGCTTGGCAGTTAATAATGCATTAGCTAGATTGCGGTATTATACTTAATAAAACGCGGGGAATATATTAAAAATTTTATTGTTTTGTCCTTAGCTTCAAAAAATTGAGATATGTTATCCTTCTCAAATTCATCCTCTACTTCCTCGCAAAAAAAAGAATATCTCAAAATTAACAGTTCTTGCATTAACGCTATCTGTAGAAGTTTTATACATGGCCATTGAAGCTTCAATACTGGATGTATTATTGCAGAAAGAACATATTGACCTTCATATATATGTCTAAATCTACAAAATATGCAAGAGTGATGTTTGGACAGATAAATAGAGTTTTCATTTCTATTTTGATTTTCAAATTCCTCCTTATAATGGTACAAATCCATTCTCATCTACAGATATTTTCTCAAATAATCTTAATTTTTTAAAAATAAACATAAAAATTAAAACATAGACATTTATTTATACCTAAAGGCTTTTAAAAAATTTATTGCATTATCAATGACACACAATGTTCACTTATTATGTATTTTAATTTTCTTGAGAAGGTTTGAAATTTTTTCGGCTAAATAATCAAATGTATGTTGCTAGTTAGCGTTGGCAAGCTAAAGATGCCGATTTTCTTTCTCTAAAGTGATTGCATCCAACTAGTGGACAGTCATGCCGAAACTGAACTAATAATATATTTTAACAAATTGATAGATTTAAAGTATTATGTAAAAAATACATGGCATGATAACTATGAATCAGTTGCGATACATAGAATTGTTTGTTTGGCTAAACAAGTTATTATTTTATCTAGCATGATGTTATAATATTTAGATATTTTTGATACAAGAATTGGGCGTGACCTAACCTTTCTGTTTGTATGTAGAAGGTTTTTCAATTTAAAAAGGCACTATATTAAATGGCTCTAGTTCTTCTATTACAAAATTTAAAATTGCATTATCTACTTGTGACTGCATCACATTTGATTATTTTTTATATTTTAAAGAGTTTATTGTTTAAATTTATCAGATTTAAATTTTTTATTAATATAATCACTATAATTTGTTTTTGCAGCATACTATCGTGGGAACTCTGTAAAATTAAAGAGTTTTTGATAAATTATAGTATTTTATTAAATTAGTAATAGCAAAGTAATAATTTATCTATATTGAATAAAAACATTTTGCAAATGCATATTTGATTCAATTTTATTATTTATATTATAATATTTCAGATTCTTTTAATTCAATATTCAATATTTTATATTAAATATTTTTATAAAATATTAAATTTATCATTTATAGCATTTTAATAAAAATATAAAATCCTAGACATAGATTCAAAGAAATTATTTTTATATTAAAACTTTTATATATCATATAAAAATTAAATATTTTTACAATATATAAATTAATACTTCAAATTGTGTTCAACATTAAAATATAAAATCCTTGATTAAAATAATAGTGATTAGATTATAATTTCATAAAATGACATTAAAAATAAATTTCAAATGATACATTTTCTATCTATGTATATAATATATGAAATTTAATGATTTTTACCTAGAGCAATCTAAAATAAATTATTAACTGGCTACTTAGTTATATTATATAAAATAAAATATTTAACCATCAAATGTCGCTTTAAATTGGAACTTGAAGATTTTGAAACTGATATAATACTTTTTGGGCACATTTTACATTTGATAAGTATTGAATTAGTTACTTCAATATAGGTTATTACTGTAAAATATTTATCAAGCCATGTTAATGTTAATTCATTTTGAATTTTCAGATTCAGATGATGAAATAATAATATCCATGCTTATGCTATCTATTAAATTAAAATATAAACAATAATATTCAAATTAATAAACTATAATAAAGGCATGTTAAAAAAATTGAAAAGTGAAAAACAGCTAATTAAAAAATATAAGACTTTTTTCTTGAAAAATTCGATATTAAATTTTTCAAATAAATAAA
This sequence comes from Gordionus sp. m RMFG-2023, assembly GCF_954871325.1. Lineage (NCBI taxonomy): Eukaryota > Metazoa > Nematomorpha > Gordioida > Chordodea > Parachordodidae > Gordionus > Gordionus sp. m RMFG-2023. The sequence goes on from NC_088776.1 coordinate 28,953,971, forward strand.
AGTATAAAGTGTTTTTAAAATTCAACGAACATTCGAACGCATTCATCAAGAAAAAGGAACGCGTTCACGTTCAAAGTTCGTCAAAAATAAAGAAACGTTTTTTCAAAAAAAAAATGAACTTGACTAACGCGTTCAAGTTTACACTAGTTTTCTCTTCAATAAAAATCTAAAAATATATCGAGATAACTGTAACATATTGTATATTTTAATTTTTTTTAAAAAAATAATTAGCAATTAAAAAAATATATATGGTATGAAAAATTTAAATGGTTGGCTGATTTACTCTGCCTATATTGACGGCAAATAAAAATCGGCATGCCGCCGATCGATTATATTTTTGAAAATCGCACTAACCGTCGATAGTTTCAGCGGCGCACAGGTTTAAATCAGCCGCAAATATCTGTGTTCAAAGAGCACCTTATTTTTACATATTTTTAATATTTTATAAATTTAGATATTTGTATATAAATAAAATAAATGGTGTATAAAAATAAAAAAATACTTCAATCTTTTACAATTTGTTAAAAATTTTATATTTAGAAGAATTTTAAATTATTCAACTTGTTAGTGGTTGGCTATAATTCTTTATCTATCTTATTGTGTGTGCTTGAATTTTAAAGATCATATTGTAAAATTTATTATATTAAAATTTAGATATTATTGAAACAATATTCATGAAGATATAAGAGACTAAATTAGGATATGTGAGGGATATCAGAAATCAGATAGTCGATTTGTACCTATTAAAAAGGAATTGTTAAATATATGGAGGTTTAAATGTTAAAAAAGAAAAGTGTAAGAAATGTTGTAGAGTTCTATTAGTGTTTTTGGTTAGATATGGATGCTATAAAATAGGATATTTGTGTTATATATTATATAATCTATATATTTTATTAATTTAGATTCAGGTCAATAACTAAGACTAATAATAATTTTTTAAGAAGTGCAATATTGATCAGCGTACCACCCACAAGCTAATGAAATTATGGAGAGAACCAACAAAACTATAAAATCTAAGTTGGTCAAAGTGTTTTGGAGGAAAAAATAGAGATTTGGGCGAGCGCTGTACCTGGTGTCATCATGGCATACAACATTATATCTTGTAATTTAAGATTTTTACACCTCATTTTTTTTTTAAATATTATAATGTCTATTTTAGTATTATCACTAAATTTTACACAATTAATTTAACATAAAAAAAACTTATATTGATCTCAAATTTTCCAATAAATTTAAACTACGACTTGTCACTATTACCCTATTTCCCATCTCAAATTTGATTGTTTTCATAAATATCATTTTAAGCTAATAAAAATTTTACCCCCACACACCTTCAAAATTTTACAATATTAATCAGAGTTTATCTTTGCTGCTAGTTGAATTAATAAATTATTTTCCTATAGCTGACTACTTTGTAGAAATTTATAAAAACCAAATTTAGAATTGGTTCATGTTATTGATTTGGCGGAAAATGTATATGAACAGGTAAATAAGAATCAATGTAAATGAATTTTTGCACAATATTTATCTAGACATTGAATCGAAAGCTAAATCTTAAGGTATAACACTAATTAAGCCTCGTCTAGCACCCAGGCAATTGATCTAATATAAATGTTGACTTAACTGAAAAATATTATGAAATATCCATTTTCATCCCATTCTTAGATACTTTATTATCGCAAATTAAAGTAGGTTTTTAGATAAAAAACACGTCTTGAATCTTCAAATTTTATTAACTAAAAACCCTTCATTTTCTGATGCTACTATTGGTAAAATTAAAAATTTAGCAAGATTTTATTCCTATGATATTGATACTGAAATCAATTTAATCAGTGAATTCGAATTGTTGTATAAATATTTACTACTTTTGGTTATTTTACCTAAGCATGCTATTGATTCGCTCAATCGGTCTAAGGAAACCTTGGTTCAATTTCCAAATATTTTGAAGTTGTTTTATATTCTTGCATATTTGCCTATTACAACATTTCCAACTTGTGAAGGTTGAAAACTTATTTACGAAATACTACTTCCGAATCTCGGCTAAATGGGTTAGCTCTGTTAAATATCCATAGAGATTTGGTTCCAACGATAAACGAAATTCTTGATGAATTGGCAAATTTCCCAAGAAATTTAAAATGACAATATAATTATAGTATTAAATAAATTTTTTGTATAATATTGTATTTGATAAGAAGTTATAAAAACTTGTTTTTTTAATTATTTTCTAGTCAATATTTTATACAAACTACAATTAGTATATTCAATATAAATTTTTATTCTATTTATATTGTATGAGAATTTAAGCTGATAGTTTCTAAAGCTATATATAAAAAAATGACACTAAACTTTTTCAATTTGATGGAAATGTATATTAAATATAATATATCTAACTTAAAATAATAAAAAAATGGGTTATAACCTTTATTTTTACTTTAAATATCCATAAGCGCAAATTAGTAAATAAAAGCTAAAAATATTAATATAATTTTGAATTTTGAATAATTTAATAGAATAGCTCAAAGATATGACCTGGCCGAAGGCCGGGGAAAAGCTCGCCGGGCTAGTTAAGTGGAGTTTGGAGGGCGAAGCCCCCCAAAAAATCCCCCCCTATAGGAAAATCATGATTAAACTAATTATATCTATTAATATGATTATTCTAATATATAATTGATTTAATTAAATTTATATTAGGTACTATCTATACTAATCTCTTTTGTCTAAATTTTTAATATGAGTTTTTTAAATCATTATAAAAATATAAACTGTGCACTTTGTTCAATTAATTCAAATAAAAACCAAATATGATGTCTATTTAGTTATTCATAATGAAAGCTGAAAAGCCGGCCCTTACACAAACATATACTAGTGGGGGAGGAAGAATTGTATATAACTCTACCTCATTCTTATTTAAATTTCGCGTAATGCATTTATTTTTGTCGTTCTTCAAAATCCCACGAGTAATGCATGTTAATTCAATTAGAAATCGTGGACTCATTAGACTGTAAAAATCTGAAGAGCCACACACACCAATAATTAAAAAAATAAAACATTAATTTTTTTAAAATACACCAATACTTTTATTTTCTCTTTAGTAATTATGATATATAAACAGTAGTGGAGTTATTTTTTCTTATCAATTTTTTTTGACCCTTATACAAACATATACTATACGGGAAAAAGAATTGTATAGAGCTCCACCGCATTCTTATTTAAATTTTGCATACTCTTTATTTCTATCGTTCTTCAACACCCATGAGTGTAAATGTTAAGCATCAGGGATTCCCGTGTCACTCCTGGCCTACTTTTTTCTCTTCCCACGTAGTTCATTTTAGCGAGGGAGGAGTATTGTTTGCAACATATTAATAAATAAAATTGAACTCCTCTTTTGGAATCGCAATTAACAAGCCACAAAAATTTGAGATTAACAAGTAATCACTTTCATTTTATCAAATAAAGGCTATTATTTTAGAGTGAAAGGAAAGGGGGTATTTTTTATTAGATGTTGAAAACAGATAAAATGATCTTATTTTGCTTTTAATCGTATTTAAACATTAAATTATGTTATACAAATACTGAAATTTTTTTTTTAAATGCCATACTTAAAGTTTACATTGAATTTTTTTTTAAAAAAAACCCATATTTATAAATTAATAATTTACATAAAAAAGAGCCTTATTTGGAAATTAGCTTAACTTCATAATTTCTTTTTCGATATAATTTTATTTTAAAGTGTTTAATATAGACACTTTCACATAACACTAATGATAGCTTTTATTCATTTTCAATTATTCCAATAAATGTAAACTATTATTTGCCTATTTTAAATAAAAAATGGGATTCTAAATTAGCAATGATCTTCAATTATTTCAATAAATAATTATTATTTAGTTAACATATGAAAATACACAGGGGCAGAGTGGGAGAAAGGCTCCGTGGGAAATTTCGAAGAAAGGCCGCATAATTAGGGGGCTTCGCCCCCGAACCCCCATTTGCGGGTGAATGGCCCGCTTGGAATTATAAGAGTTTATTTGAAATCTAATATACTATATTAAAATTTAAAAATAAATTTTATCTTTTTAATATTTATGTATATGATCATTTTAAAAAAATTACCCTTCCTTTGAGTTGAATGCATTATTTTTACTTAATTTATGAACTTTTGTGATTATTGTTGTAGTTTTGTATTATTATGATATATATTTGTACTAGTGTTGTTAAACGGCTCGTTTTGAGCCGATTTTTAAAAACGACTTACTCAAAATTTTAGCCAGAAAAATAATGCCTAAACCCTTAGATTTCGATAATACATGTATAGACCTTTGTTCCTTCAATGAGCAAAATCTTCAGGCTTGCGTAATATTTTTCTGGATGAAGTATTGAGTTAGCCGTTTTTAAAAATCGGCTCAAAACGAGCCATTTAACAACACTAATTTGTACATATATATTATAAAATGTCAATCAAAAAGAATATATTTTATTTATTAGTTATTTTATCGAGAATTGATATTCAAACACTTGGTATTTTTTTGTTTACTTTTTACTTTTTTACTTTTGACTTTTGAAAAATATATTATACGAGATAAATTGAATGTTCTTTTTTTTATTGAAATGAAAAGAAAAACTTTTATGAGATGGAAATTATTTGAATTTGATGTTAATAATTTGATTCAGTCGGTGATTTTATAAAATGGAGATGGAATTAATTGATTTTTATATATATATTGTAAAACGAAAATTTTACTTGGGGATATTTTTTTATGGAATTATTGAAAAATAAAGAAAAATAGTGTTAAATATAAAAATTAGAGAAAAGAAAATAGTGTTAAATATAAAAATGGTACCGACTGACCAAGATTCGTGAACACTTATTAGGGAAAAATAAGAAAATTTAAAAAATAGTAAATATTTTGTAAAGAGAATTTTAGATATTAATCAACTTTCTTTCTTTCTTTCTTAAAAGATTTTCTAGGACCGGGTTCCTCAAATTAATAGTGGATTCCGGAAATATAAAAGTAAGAAATTTTTTTTTGTGTTATAAATTACACAACGCAATAGTAAGAATTTTTGGATTAAAATTAGTAATATATAAGATAAAATTTTAAATTTTGGGTAATTAATGAAAAAATGGCTTTTTATTTTAATGATAATTATAATAAGCATAATATTAATAAAATGTCAAATTTTAAGAGTAATTTTAATAAAATTTTTAATTCAAACTTTAATAAAGTGGATATGACCAATAATGTCATTATTGCAGTAATTTTTTTTGTGTTTTATGTAATCTTAATTATAATAAAACAAGTAATAAGGAAAATAAAAAGAAGATCTCTTAAAAATAGAGAAAATGATATAAAAAATACAAATACCGAAAATTCAATTCCTAAGGTTTTGGTGAAATCTCCAGATATTACTGAAGATATTAGAAATAGTTTACATTTAATTTTGTTAGAATTAAAAATTTTAAATAGTAAAAAAAATGTTGAAGATAAATATGAGAAATATTTAGATACTGGTGAAGTATTTAATGTTCCTCAAAATATTGACATATCGGAGGATATCAATAAAAAATTAAATTCAATTGTGATTGAATTTAAAGAGAAAATTTTTGAGGTTTTAAGTAAAAAACCAGAAGAAATTTTGAAAAATAATAAAACAGATAATACTTTGAGACAAAGTACTGAGGAATCTCTAATTTTACGTGAAATTAGAGAAATGAAAGAAAATATGAAAAATTTGTCCAGAGATGTTTCCAATTTAAAAATTAAAAATAATAATAATATAATTGAAAGTTGTGAACTTTGTGGAAGAAGAGGACATATTGGTAAAAATTGTTATTCAAGAGACCGAAAAACTAATGAAAATGTGACTGCAAAACCAAGTGAAAAAAATGACATAGTGTGTCATAGATGTGGTTTTGTAGGACATATAAAAAGAAATTGTATGGTGAAAGAAGCCAATTTCAAAAGTGGATTTCCGCAACGAACATAGGTAGTGATAAATCCAGTGGTTCGAAGTATACAAAATCCTATTATTAAAAATGTGGGTAAAACTGAAAATTACAATACAGACCATGATAGAATGTGTTTCAAATGTGAAGAAATGGGACACATTGCCCTACATTGTATTCAAAGTGTAAGTGGGTTACAGTGACTATATGATTTGAAGAGAATCATATAAAAATAGAAAAATCATATTTAGAGAATAATAAATATTTTGATATATATAGTTTTATTAAAAATTTTGTGGATATATATAATAAAATTGATAATCATCATGGGAATGATGATTATACATTGAAATTTAAATTGAATAAAAGGAGTTTTAATGTAAGAAATTTTTATTGTCATTTTGATGAAATATTAAATTTTAAATTAACCAATAATCTGAATAAAAAGGATTATTGTAATCTAACAAGTGAGAATATCCAGGAGAGATTTTTAATAAAAACATAAATGAGATTCAGAGATCTTTAAATTCTGAAGAATTTAGGTATGAATAATAATTGTATTGAAAAAGAGATTAAAATAAATATCATTCAACCGATTAAATTGCCTAAAAATTTAATAACTGAGAGAGCAAAGAAACAGAGTTCATGTCATCATATTAATCTAAAATTTGGTGGACAAATGGTTGAATTGTTATTTGATACCGGGGCAAGTATGTCAATCATGTCTTATGAAAATTTTTATAAATATTGTCCTAATGATATTAATGGTGATTCAAATATAATGAATAAAATTTTAATGATTGAAAATGAAAGTAATCAGTGTTCGTTTTTTTAGTGTCAATATAAAATTGTAAAGCATAATAAAAAGTTAATAAAAGTTTTAATAAAAATAACATCTGGGAAGAAAAGTATTATTTATCTTAAGCAGTAGAGAAGAATATATTATAAGAATTAAATTGTTATCAATAAAATAAAAAAACATTGACTTTAATATATTCATGTGAATAATACCATGTGGTATGGTATTAGAAAGTTCAATGAAATACAAACTTTTGTGTAGATTAATTTTAAAAAAAAAATGTATTTTTTTTTAAATTTAAAGAGACATTGTTGTGAAACAGTTAAAAAATTTTTTAATATTATGTGATAAAGAAAAAACTCTTAAATAAAAGTCGGTGGACCATAAAGGATTTTAAACTTTGACCTAGTGAAGAATTATGTAAAATAAAAGAGTTTTAAAAAAGGATGGAATGTGATGTGATGATATTGTTTATAGTTTTAATAGTTATAATTATAAATTAAAAATTTTTTTATATATCCGGCATATCTTCATATTTTTTTTAGTAACATAAAAAATATGATTATGGTGGAATTATATATATATTATAGTTTAGTATTTTCGCTATATGATATGTCTTAATATTTTTTTTTGTGGTTCATATTATTTTCTTTATGGATATAACGAAAATATATATATATGTAATTTTAATAGTGATAATTATAAATTATTTTTTTTTATCCCTATTCGTATTCTTTTATTTTGTTTGTGGTCAATTATTTGTTTTGTAATTGAACATTAAGAAAAAGAAAATAATAAAGGATTGTTGAATTCAAATTTAGATGTATTATAAAACAAACAAAATATATTAATTATTATAATCCGCATGTCGAAAGAAGACAATTAAGAGTTAAAAGTCGGTGATGTTCAAAGATAAGATTCGATAATTGACGAGGAAATAATCAATGTCCTTAAAGAACGATAATTATAATGGAACACGTGGCCTATGAAGGGTGGGCGTGTTGTAGTTTTGTATTATTATGATATATATTTGTACATATATATTATAAAATGTCAATCAAAAGGAATATATTTTATTTATTAGTTATTTTATCGAGAATTGATATTCAAACACTTGGTATTTTTTTGTTTACTTTTTTACTTTTTTACTTTTTTACTTTTGACTTTTGAAAAATATATTATACGAGATAAATTGAATGTTCTTTTTTTATTGAAATGAAAAGAAAAACTTTTATGAGATGGAAATTATTTGAATTTGATGTTAATAATTTGATTCAGTCGGTGATTTTATAAAATGGAGATGGAATTAATTGATTTTTATATATATATTGTAAAACGAAAATTTTACTTGGGGATATTTTTTTAAGGAATTATTGAAAAATAAAGAAAGTATATTGTTAAATATAAAAATAAAAGTAGTGTTAAATATAAAAATTATTACTTATATTATTTCATTCAGTTAATAGCTAGCAACAAGCCTATCCGTAATAAATAAATGATTTAAAATAATCTTCCCATATTTTTTATATATTAGGAATAATTTTATATCATAATTCTTATTATTTCTTGTAATATATTTTATTTACTAAATCTTAATTGTTTTATATATTTTTTTTATCTATATGTAAGGCTGAGAAAAAAAAATCAGTTACCAAATATTTATAGAACAAAAAAATAAAATATTAATAAGAATTAAATAAAAACTCTCGATTAATTTTATAATAAACGAAATCTAAATAATATAAAAATGTAATATATTTTTAAAAAAATAAATTGCGCAGGGTTCAAAATCGATAGCATTTGACTTTTCAACAACAGAATATATATGTTTAAAATTTTGCATAAAAATTTTTGATAAAAATTATAAGTTAGCCGTTTTATAACAACACTAGTAGATATAGTAAAGAAGAAGCTGGAGTATCTGAGCATGTTAAATATGCTATTTTTGTGGTTTTAGCATGAGAAAATCAGATGTTATTAAAACATGAACCAAAATATATAATGGGTGAAGATACTTGTAAACATAAAGATGGATGATTTTTTTAGATATGATTTATGTGGATTCTTTATGGTATGAACTAGAACGTCAGGCAACGTTGTATTATCACTTTTTTTGGAGAATAAAGGGGAGTCTGAAGGAGTTTCAAGATATGAAGATGTTTTTGATAAATTTATAGTTGCTATATTGAAAAAAGACAATTTTGCTGTTCTGGATTTTCACCAGCAATCTTAAATTCTTTACAAGATTTCTCATGAAGTTTTCCTGCTCCACTTTTGTATTTTCTTTTTTTACTATATATTTTTATGCATGATAATATAAAAAAATATAGATTTTAATATAAAATTAGAATTTATATTTAATAAAATAGCTATCAAGATTATCTATATATTTTGTTATGTTTAAATGCTAAAATCATTGATAATCAAAATATTTTAAGTAAAGATTCTACTCTAATTCAGAAAAATTCTTAAACATTTACATTGGATTATGTTTATGAAACAAATATGGCTCATTTTAGTTGGGAGGGGGATTAATACATATACTTAGTTCTGGGTTAGAATAGTTAATTTAACTCAAGATAAATAAATAAAATGATATGAATATGAAAAAATCATAAATTATTTTTATGGGGTTTGGTATTACTTGTGTTGTTTATTATTTTCATTTTGGTCCATTTTCAATAATAATAATGTGTTTACTATATATAAACATGAATTTTAAATAAAATGTATGAGTGTATGAATTTTTTTATAGTGATAAATCCACCAGATAATTTAATTAATATTTAATAATTTTTTAAATTTCTAATATTTAGAAAAAAAAATGTATTAAAGCAATATTTAGATTTTATGCCAATTTAATTTTAAAAAAATTCTTTTTTCTTTACTAAAGAGGCCCCCAAATTTGTAATTTACTAAGGAGAGGCCCCCAAATTTGTAAAATCTCGAGGCCCCGTGGGAGATTTTCCCACTAGGCTTATTGGCTAGTCAGACCTTGAAAATACATATTCTCAAGCACCTTCAAATATATACATTATTTAAATATTGTAATTACTTTCAGATTTCTTTATATAATATATATGTTATATTATTCAATTTATATCATTTAAAAGGTTCAAATATAATAAAGAGGGAGAAAAAAAACAAATTTTAAAAAGAAAGCAATCGTTGAAAAATAAAAGATTTTGACGAAGATTTAATTTAGGATTATTTTATAAAAACTACTCTACATAAAATATCTCCAAGCCAGAGATATAATGACAAAACATTTTATATTTTATTCTGTAAAAATTAGAGCTAGATATTATTTTTTAAAACTGTACATTTAAGTGTGGCTTCTTTAAAAAAAAAGCATTTGTGTTTTTTTTTCTCTTTAGCTTTCACCTTTTCTGGTGGTTAGCTCCTTCAACATCCCTCTCCACTTTATGTTATTCATACAATCTCTTTTATCTAATTTATACTTCTTTATATTGGCTCTAACTTTATGGCCCTATTGACTTTTAAGTTTGCCCATCACTTCCAAACTCTCAACCTTATTTCCTATGTAGTTCATAGGCCATCTCATTGTGTGCCCATGCCACCTAAGTCTTTTCACCATTATCGTCTTAATATTCACTACCTTTAAACTTCCTAGTATTCTTGTCCAGCAATCATCCTCAGCATTCTCATCTCCATAGTTTGCAGACTTCTCTTGTCTGATTCTCTAGTTGGCCATGTTTCTGAACTATATTGAATAGTTGGTTGTACTATGGAACTGTAAATTTTCCCTTCAATTAGTGTGGGATTCTTTTGCCAAAGAGCACTCCAGATAAAGATCTCCACTTTAACCACCCTTGTTTACTTCCTCTATTGTACCGTTTGTTTGTATAGTGGAGCCCAAATATTTTCAGCTTTTAATTGCCGAAATACGCCATTCATTTATATGAATGTTCTCTGTTTCATCTCCTCCTAACACCATATACTCCTTCTTTTCTCTTTAGTCTGTGATTTTCTAGGATATTTAATCAACTCACTAATCTTTCTTTCATTTCATCCTTGGATTCGGCAAGTATCACAATATCATCTGCAAATATCATATTCCACGGGACAGTTTGTGGTATAGATTGTGCTAATACATTTATTACTGTTATGAAGATAAGTGGGCTGAGAGCCGACCCTTGATAAACTATCTAGGCTATTGTGAAGCCTTAAAATTAAAGGTCTCCTTACCAGGAACTGAGAAAAAAAACAAAAAAGATCATAATTGATTATTTGGATAACGTTGAGAGAGTATCTAAATAGATTTCTTTGATGGCCTACCGGGAGCCCAAAAAATATGCCAAGAATTTATTTAATTAACCAAAACAGTGCTCACAGTCTCCATAACTCAAACTCTAAAAAGTGTTCTGTTAAGGATTATTTTATTCTCACATCACGTGATGATAATTAACCTTTTGGGAAATATATTATTAATCATGTAATCACTACTATCTCTCTCAGAAGATGTTGACAATTTTTCAATAATATGTATTGATAAGCAAGTAAATACTTATAATTTTTAGAAAACATATGCCAGCAATTTTAATCTTTTGATTAGTAAATTGATGGCTACCAGAAATTTTATATCTTTTCAGGGCCTGGAGTAAACAAACCCGTCTTTGTTTATTGCCATAATAATTATTATATTTTATGTAGAAATTTATAATATTGATGATTTAAATCAGAAACCTGGAGGCTAGGTCCGGGCCCTGTTTAGTGGAGCTCAAATATTTGCAGCTTTCAATTGCCGATGTCTGCCATTCATTTATAACAAAACTATCTGTTTCATCTCCTCCTATCACCATATACTCCGTCTTTTCTCTATTTACTTTTACTCCATGCTTTTCTAGGATATTTATCCAACTCACTAATCTTTCTTTTATTTCATCCTTGGATTCGGCAAGTATCACAATATCATCTGCAAATATCATATTCCACGGGACTGTTTGAGGTGTAGACTGTGCTAATACATCTATTACTGTAATGAAGAGAAGTGGGCTTAGAGCCGAACCTTGATGAACTTCTTCGGCTATATTGAAGCCTGCCGAAGTACCTGTTGTGCTACGGACCATTGTTGTATGGCCCATATACATATCCTGTATTATTCTTATATATTTTTCGGGAATCTTTTTGTGGCGTAGCGCCCACCAGATAAGTTTTCTTGGGATTCTATCGAAGGCCTTTTCTAGATCGAGAAAGACAATGTGTAGCTTTTTGTTCTTTTTCTTGTATTTTTCATTCATTTGCCTAATTGCGTGGATAGCATCAGTTGTTGAACTTCCAGGCATAAATCCAAACTGAGTCTCTCCTATTTCGATTATATCTCTTAATCTTTTTTCTATTATTTTTTCTTATAGTTTTAGACAGTGTGACATTAGTTTTATGCCCCTGTAATTTTGACAATTGTGTGGATCCCCTTTATTTTTGAAGATAGGAACTAGATAGCTCTGCCTCTATTTTTGGGAAATCTCTTCATTTCCAAGTATTTTATTGTATAGATTTGTGAGGAGATGTATTCCACCATCTCCTAGTGCTTTAAGGCTTTCTATTGGAATATCGTGGACCCCTAGCTTTGTTGTTTTTCATATGCTTGAGGCATGTGATTATTTCTTATTATGTTATAGGTTGTACAAGGTTTTGACATGGGGAGTGCTCGTCTAGATGTAGTATGTGGAGATTAAAATTGAGCTCCTGAAATTCATTATTTCTTTTTCCTTTATTATCAATTTCCCATCTTTATTTTTAATTACTTTCGGAGCTCCGTTTATATCCCTAGAGTTCTTTTCTAGCTGTTTGGCTAATCTGTATATATTATTTTGCCCTTCTTTGGCATGTAGTTCTTCATACATGTCATCGTATGCCATAGATTTGGCCCTAGCCACCGCCTTTGTAGCTATTCTCTTGGATATGTTGTAATTTGTCTTGTCATTTGAGTTTTTGGATTTGTACCATATTTTATAAAGCGTTTTTTCTCCTTTATAGTGGTTTGTACCTCTTCATTCCACCACCATAGTTCTTTGTATGATTTGTTGCCTCCATTTGTCAAGCCTAGTGTCGATTTGGCAGTGTCTATTATTCTGGATGAAAGGTCTGTCCACATTTTTTCAATGACTTGTGAAGAATCTATTATTTCAATGTTTGCCTTGATTGTAAAGGCATCTGTCATTGTTTTTAATTTGCCCCATTTGATTCATGGTTCCAATTTTATCTTATTTTGGATTTATTTGAGATGTGTAAATCCATGACTAGTAGCTTGTGTTGCGCGGCGATATCTTCTCCTGGGATGACTTTGAAGTCTATTACATCTTTTAATTTTCTGCGAGAGATTAGCATTTAATCTATATGTGTTTTCCTTGTACCACTTTTGTATGTTATTAAATAACTGTCTTTTTTCCTATAGTAGGTGTTGGTTAAGGCAAGGTTGAAGGCTTGCGCAAATTTCAGTACGTGCTCTCCTTCATCATTTCTTTCTCCATATCCAAAACCACCATGATGCCTTTTGTAGCTATCTCTTGCTTTCCCCACATGCGCATTTAAGTCACCACCAATTATGACTAGGTCATCCTCAGGGATTTCCATTACAGCTTCATCAAGGATAGCTCTTAAGTCATCTTTCTCTTCTTCCTTGCAACCCGTTTGAGGAGCATATACTGAAAGGATGTGTAGTATTAATTGACCAATGCAGAGTTTTATCTTCATTAGTCTATCAGAGATCCTGTTGACTTCTACTATTGAGGAGGTTAGATCTTGACTGAGGATGATGCCGACACCGTTCCTATTGCTAACAATTCCATTATAGTACAATTTATACCCATCTCCAATCATTAAAGTCTTCTGACTTTTTTATTTCGTCTCTTGTATGCACGCTATATCAATTTTTCACTTGTTCAACATTGATGCCAACTCTCTCGTCTTACCTTTAAGCGTCCCAATATTCAAACTTGCTAATCTTGTCTTCTTTGCTTTGACCTTTACTTTACTTTTCACAGGGTGGAGGTCTACACCTTGCGCATCGCTTGGAGGAAACGCCCTAGCTTTCATATTCATATTTCCATTTGTTTCCTTCATTGTTTATTGGACAGATATCCTTAACACCCGGCTGACCAGGCCTGTCGGTGACCGGGCTGTCATCTCTAAGCTCCGAAATTTATCTTACCATATGTCTTTACTCATCACTCATCGAAGAAAAACTTGAAAATTTTTATGCTCCTTACCAGGATTGAACCAGCGTCCTTCTGTTTCAAAGCATACATCTAACCCATTAGGCCACCCCGGCGAAAAAAAAGAAGAAATAAAGCATTTGTGTAACATAATTAAATATTTAAGTTTGACAAAAAGAAAACAATAATAATTAGATTTGTTTTAAAAGATCTGGCAAAAGATATCTCCCCTTTCATTGTAATAATCTCATTTTCTACCATACTGCTGATATTTGGAGGTGGATAATGGGTTTGCACCAATTCTAAGACATCGGATTGGTTGATTAAAAAGAAAACATAATGAATCCTAGAGGCTTTCATCATAATTATGATTATTTGCACACATAATCGATAAAAAAACTTCAAAATAAGGTGATTGTTTGTGAATATAGACTCCCTTATTTTACGCAAACTTTAATTATTAATATAACTATTTTTTAGTCTTTTAAAATGTGTAAGTTGAATTAAATTTGGCCATAATTTTGTTCAACATTCTAAAATTAAGATTAGATCAAAATTGACATGTGACGAACGGTTAGTACATTTATATTTTAGGTCCTCCTTACCAATCCTTATAACTCAAATGTAACTGGACCCCTGATAGATCCACATTGACATATAACGAACGCTGCGTGTATTTATATTTTGGGTCAACTACCTTATCAGTGATCAAGAGTTAATCGGTGCACTAAATTTCATGAGTACCCTCGTCCCGTACTCTACCCAGTTATTTAGAGTTCTTAAAAAGATTTTTATTAACAGATGGAAAAATTATAATATCAAAAAAGGAACTAAAATAATCCGCGATTTATACTTATTTATTTTTGAATAAATGATTTTAGAAAAAAATACAAAATAAAATTTTTAAGAAATCGATATTAAAAAAATATAAACAAAAAAAAACCACACAAATTTGTATAATTTAAAAATATGTATACTTTGTGTAAAAACTTCCATAAAATGTCCGCCTCCATACGGTAGCCAATTAAGTCATTTTCCAAGCCAATATACAAATTTATTTTTAAATAATGAATTATCTTTTAATAAATAAAAAAATACGCAATAATAAATAAATTTATCTAGGTTTTTTAAAAAAGGACTAATAAACTAACAATAATACAATATACAGTTACAATATAATGAAACTGTAGTTACCTTTTGTTTATTATTGCATAACCATGGTATTTTAAATCCACATTCTTTCTTGTTTTATTATTTTATTTATTGTTTATATTTGATAATTAGAGTATAACATTGACCATTTAAATAGAAATATTTTTACTCAAAATGGGCAGTTGCATCGTTAAATTTATGATATATTTTAAATCCTGGATTTAATTTACTCAAATAAGGTAGTTGCAATTTGATGTTAATAAAATGGTGTAAAGCTCAAATTAGAAAGGTTTTAAATATGATTTATACTGGTAACAAGGATGTTTATGAAAAATGTTTGTTTATTTTATCATCAAGCAAAATATTTTACATTATATGATCAACCTTTATTTTTCTATATATTAAATTTCGTAATTCAAAAAATAAACAAAAATTTTATTTTCTTATAAAAATTGTGGTTCTATAAACAATAACAAAAATAAAAAGGATTTAAATAAATAAAATATAGCCTTAATTAATTTATTTTTATATATATTTTCATAGTTTTCCAAAATATAATATATCAATTTATTTAGCATATATTCTAATAAAATTATATATTATCAAATATCAATCATGAAATCAGTTCTCTCAAAAAAGACATCTTGACCAATTAAAGTAATGAAGCTTTTTGTTTTTTTGTGTAAAACTAAGTTAATTTAGTTTTAAATCATTAGATTGATTCGGTTTCTCGTTAATCGTAATTTTTCATATAGTAAAGATTTTGCCTCTAGATTTAAATATTAAATAAAGGGATATGAAATATTTATCAAAATAGACAAGGAAAATTATAACATTTCTAGTAAACAACAAAATATTCTCAAATTATATTTGCTCATTTAGATTTTAAAAAGCTCAAATTTGATTGTACTCGCTTTATTGATTTTTTATACAAAACTTTTTTTTAAAAAAATTATTACAAAATAAATAAAAAAATAAGCTTATTTATAAAAAAATGAATATTTTTATTTACTTAAAAAAATAAACAACCAAAAAAAAAATGTAAGCCAGATAAATTAACAATGAAAATAAAATTATGAGGGTTAAGGAGGTAAAAATGTGTCGTGACGTTTTCTTATTTCTTTTTTTTTAAAATTCTTGTTTATTTATTATATATTTATTTACTTATTTATAAAATGCGGTTTTTTGAAATAATATTTTCTTTATCTGTTATTAAATATACTGGACAGAAATTCCATTATGGGAGAACAAATTATGTAAACTACATTTTTTTATCCAAATCGAACAACATGGATAAAAATATGTCAATACCGTTCCTTCGAACAAAGTCCATTTTAAAACGATATTTTTCTAAAAATTTAATTAATTTATTTGAAAAAAAACCTGATATTTTCCAGGCAAATTCAATTATAAAAATATAAAGAGCTGTTTTTAACAGTTATATTTTTTGGAAAGTATTAAAATCTGAAAATAATTGATTAAAATTTAAATCATACTTCAATATTTTTTGGCTAAAATATTGGGTTGGTTAGCCGTTTTTAAAAATCATATTTGTAACTAACTTATGCTAGAACCTATAAAATAATTTATGAGTATATTTGAAATTATTTATGTTCTTTTGAAAATAACTTTAAATGAAAGAAAAGGTAGATCAATATGAAAAGAAAAAGGATCAAGGGCCAGCCCATATTTTAATTTTTTTAAATATACCTGGGCTGGTATCACATTGATTTATCATTATCCATTTTATGTATTCTTCAAAAATATTTCCTGTATAATGTTTTTCAAATTAATTATTTAACTAATCATTATTTTAAATGATACTCAATCAAATTAATAGCAACAACACTCAATATTCAAAATATCATATTCATATACTTTTTAAGTGAAAATTTTTATTCTAGATAAGCATTATTTTATCTCTTTTTCTCTATCCCATATTCAGGCAATTCGTATGTTGTAAGGGAGAGAGCACAAAATTGGTTATACTTAAATGACGATATTAAATTACCAGAGGAACAAGAAGTAAGTGAATTACCATCGACCAGTTGAATTTGTGTGGTGATTCAAACTCACTCCTTTTACGAAAAAATATATGGATGATATTTGCTGTAAAACCATCCGTAAAATAGCGAAAAAATTTATATACTCCGACCAATTTTTTAAAAACAATCTGGGCTAAAAATTCTTTTAAAAAAATCCCCTCCATGCCTGGCCTAAAAATATAAAACCAGTGCTTGGACAAGAATTCTTTTAAATACGGGCCGGGCTGCAAATGGTACCTCTGCAATTCTGATAGTTTAAATATTTTTTCAAGCGAATGACGCCCTGAAGATTTTTTAGCGATACCTGGCAATATTTGCAAATTTCTTCAGAAAATTGAAAATATGAGCCAGCTTAGACTTTTTACTATCCAGGGCAGAAAAGAATTCGGCGGCCCTTTAAAGCCCAATTTACTTAATTTTTTAAAATTATTTTTTCATTCTGACAATTAACGGAAACTATATAATTTGGTAAAATTTTTTGAATTATAATCACAAATTGATTAACTTTTAGAATTAATATAGTGATGGTATATGTTATCGTCAATCTGTTTTTTCCGGCAATGTGTTATTAAACCTTATTTTACCGTAAATGTGTTCATTGTTTGTTTAGGATCAGGGTTGCCAGGTCAAAATTTTCAAATTGTGGGAGAAATTAGGTATTTTGTGGGAGAAATATAAAAATTGTGGGAGAAATTGCTAAAAAAAATTTTTTTGCGGGCCGAAGGCCCGCAAAGGCCCGGGATTTAGAATTGACTTAGTTATCCGCTTATTATTTTTTATAAATATAAAATCTAATCTAAAATAAAATAGGTAATTATTTTTCAAAATAAAATAGCCAACTATTTAAAATAAAATAACTAACTTTTTCCAAAATAAAATAGCCAACTATTTTTCAAAATAAAAGAGCCAACTATTTTTCAAAATAAAATAGCCAACTATTTTTCAAAATAAAATTTCCAACTCTTTTTCAAAATAAAATAGGTAACTCTTTAAAATAAAATAGCCAACTATTTTTCAAAATAAAATAGCCAACTATTTTTCAAAATAAAATATCCAACTCTTTTTCAAAATAAAATAGGTAACTCTTTAAAATAAAATAGCCAACTTTTTCCAAAATAAAATACGCAACTATTTTTCAAAATAGGTAATTACTGTACGACACAAAATTTCTTAGAGTACTATCTTTATTATTAAAATAACATATTGATTTATTATAATATATTAATTTTGTTTACAAATAATAACCAAAGATCTTTTTTAATTACAAAAGAATGTAAACAAGATAAAATTTTATAAAAAAATTGTAATTTTACAATGTAAAAAAATAAATGTATAAATAAGATTTTATAAAAAAACAAACAATTTTAAATTTACAATGTAAAAAATATTTATAATCAGTGCGGGGAAGTTGTTCTACAGTATTTAGTTAATACAATGGGGGAAGGGAATATGATATTTTGAGGTATCAAAAATCTTCAAAGCATAAATCAGTACAGGGCATTCTATCAACATCTATTGCAAAACAAAAATATTCTTCAAAAATTAGAATTAATATAGATGCAACTACAGTTGCGGAAATGGTAAATACCTATCATGCAGTACAACATTCAGAGAGTTACTCAACATCTCAATGTTGGTAGAATCTTTCCCCATAATATTTAACGACTAATATAAATGAAAAGTATACTTTGTAGAACACAAAATGAGCAAGGCTATCAACAATGTTTTAGGATATAAATCCAGAAGGTCAATTCTTGACGATTTGAAAGATGTGCAAACATATGCAATTATAACAGATGCATCTAATAAGGAGATATCAAAACCTTTCCCTTGATCCTCCCCTATTTCAACAAAATTAATGTCATTTCAATAAAACTATTAAAAAAAATTTCTCCAGATATGAAATATCCAAAGACATAGCTAACCATATATAATGGTAAATATGGCAGATTTGGCATTACCAATGAATTGCATGGCAGCTTTCTGATCTGATAATTCCTCAGTGAATTTGGCAAAAACCATAGTGTATTTACAGAATTGAGTCAGCATAATGTTGGTTGACAGGTTCCTCCTAATACGCGCCATCGTAGAATTTTAAAATTTTACAAACCTTTAAAAAATAAATAGATTATAAAAGCTGTCCTATTTGAAAAAAAATTTCAAAAATAAATGGCAGAAGTATATTTAGGAATTTTACATATAGGAAATCTACTATATGCTGTTAATATGCAGTTGCAATCAGAAGAATATAATTTAATAAAGGCTCACTAAATTATTCTGCAGAAATACCAAAGTAATCCACTTCTAAAAGTTCTATTCTTCTATGAAAATGTTGAGTGGAGCACTGCAATTATAGAATCTAGAAATTTAAAATATATTTATAATAATTATACATACTATTCTAACTTCAAATTTTGAAAATGTCGAATGGATTGGATTGGATGGAGAATTTAAAATTAGCGGAAAAATAAAATAAAAGAACTAGACATATTTTTCGAATAAATATTTAAAATTTATTTTAAAAATATAAAAATAATCAAATACTGTTTCTCAAAATTATTATTTATATATTAAAAACATTAAAATGCTAAAAAAAAATTTGTGGGAGATTTTTGTGGGAGATTGTGGGAGATTTCGAATTGTGGGAGTTTTGTGGGAGTGAGATGTATGTGGGTAAACTAAAAAATTGTGGGAGACTCCCACTGATGGGGGGAGGCATGGCAACCCTGTTTAGGATACCTATCTTATGAATTATAGATAATTTTACCCTTAACTTTTAAGTCATTTATAATTTATATGAAAAACATTCTCAGTAAAATCAGATTTTTAAATTTAAAGAAACGCGTTCAAAAAATGATTTTAAAGTTGAAAAAATAACACATTGCCGCTAACATAATCATATATATTAAAAACTAAAGTTGAAATTTAAATATTTATCTTCCTAACCTTTTTATTTTCAGAAAATGTATACACTTTAGGTATTGCATATTAGCCTAAGCAGTTAGAATTAATGTTTTCAAAAGTTTGATAAACCTCATGCTTAGGATAGTGTCTTAACTCTTAATATCAGATTTATATCAAATTGTTGAAAATATATGATTTAAAATTTAATGAGATTTAAACTAATTTATTCCACATCTTAAATAAACTGAAAGGAAAACACCTATCAAGATCATACATCAATTACTCAAAACTATTGTATAAAATTATTCTATTACAAACGTAAATATTGAATAATAAAAATATTATATTTTATTTGGAATTATTAATAAATATTTGGTGTTCCTTGTGAAGTACCTAGGAATTCTTTATTTCATATTTCAACCATTTTGATGCAAAACAAACTTAAATAGCTCTAATTATAAGTATGTAATGACCCTGCCCGTTTAAAAATCTGATAAAAGTGATAATCCATAGTGTAGCCTTTAATTTAGCAAATCTCCAATATTGAAATAGTTGTTTATTTTGGTTTAAATACATATATTTCCAGTTAGGCCTTGTATTTAAAAAACCGGGTCGAGCCCGGCAACCTTATTAAAAATTATAAATGGGCTGGGTACAAATTTAGCCGGGCTCGCAAAAATTCTAATCAGGCCGGGCCTGAAAATTTTTCCGTTTACAGACCTCTAGCTCTTATAATACTCTGACAATTGATTTATTAGGGAATCGGATATGGGCAAACAAAATTTAGACGCTTTCAAATAAAATTATTCTATAATATTCACAATATTTTAAGTTGATTTTATCTATCATATAAAGGGATCAGAACTATACAGGATCAGAATTTTAAAAGGATAACCTAAATTTAGGATTTTAAGTTAAGGAATTATAATAGGGTATTATGTTTAACCTGGAGTCTTGTCGTTTTGAAATCAAAAAATGTCAATCTGGTAGTCAGCTTCTTCCCCTAAACGAGTCTAGGCCTTAGGGGGGCAGGAATATTTTACTAAACCAAAATATCGATATTGGTATCAAATAAAAGATAAATTACATTTTAAATGAAATAATTGCATTTACTCTTGGTCTTAATGGGTTGGACTTGGTCTGGAGAAGGAGAGGTAAATAATAAAAATTTGATCTGGATATCAAATAAAAGGTAATTAAAAAATATTTCTATAATATCACTCTAAGTGAGTTGGTTTAGATCATGGGGGGGGGGGTAAGGAGTATACCAGAGATCTGCAGAAATACCATTTGCACGGCCTGGCCTTGATTTGTAAAAACCGGGTCACGTTTTATATTAGGCCCGCCCATTTCAAATTATCTTATCCCCACTTTGTCGTACGTAA
This sequence comes from Gordionus sp. m RMFG-2023, assembly GCF_954871325.1. NCBI lineage: Eukaryota > Metazoa > Nematomorpha > Gordioida > Chordodea > Parachordodidae > Gordionus > Gordionus sp. m RMFG-2023. Next base: position 28,975,381 of record NC_088776.1, read on the forward strand.
CAAGAGTGAGTTTTAATCACCACACCAATTCGACTGGTCAAGGGTAATTCACTAATTTCCTGTTCCTCTTGTAATTTAATATCGTCATTTATAAGTATAACTCATTTTGCTCCCCACACTTAATTGTCTGAATTTGGGACAGAAAATGAGATAAAATGATATAAAATAAATTTTTCTTTTAAAAAGTATATTATATTTTGAATATTGAGTTCATCTTTGTTGTCCCTAATTTGATTGAATGCCACATAAAATAATGATTAGTTTAATAATTAATTTGGATAATATTTTACTATAAATATTTTCTAAGAATCGAAAAAATGGAAAATGAATAAATTAGGGCTGTGCCGATCCATATATTTTTCACCGATCCGATCCGATATTTTCCGATATTGCTTCAAACCCGATCCGATACCGATTCGATATTTTTACTGATTTTTAATCACCCCCCGTTTGAACCAAATGTAATTAAGAAATCAATATTTTTTATGCAAAAAATCGAATTATGAATAATTTAATTTTTTTATTTCTACAATTAAGACTATAATAAAAAAATATATTATATGTCCATTTTATGTTGGAATTATAAAATTGTTATATTTAATATATAAAATTATAATATATTAGATTTTTTTAATAAATATGAGAGCCTCTAGATTTTCTGGGAATAAGCTTCAACGATATGGACTATCTATCTCCTGCCGTACTGAAAGCAGACTCAGATGATTCCGTAGATAACGCATTTTGCAAAATTATCTTTGTCTTTTGTAAAATATTTCCATAATTCAAATACCATATTTAAAAAAATTCTTTTAAAGTATAAATAAAAAAATTGGCGTTATTTAAAAAGATTTAAAATAAATAAAACTTTGGGTGTCCTTTCTATTTTTATAAAAAAAACTTTTAAAATACTATAAATCTATTTTAAAAAAGAAATAAAATTTAATAAATATACATAACATAAAATAAAATAACAAAAAAAAGAAAATTAAAAAGATCGGATCGGTTTTTTACTGGTATCGGCCCGATCCAATATTTTTGGAAAACGCTAAATATCGATACCGATCCGATATTTAATATCGGCACAGCCCTAGAATAAATGTGATGATACTTTGTTCTATGATAATTTTTAAATATATCTTATTTATTTTTTAATTTTATAGATACTAATGACGAATTAAAAATTTCGGGGGCCAGGCCCAGTTCAAATATAAATTAAAAAATATGACTCGCCTATGTACCCGAACCCAGTTTAGGGTCGGACTTGCAGATCCGTGATTTTTACTAACACGAAATATTTAATTTAGGTATGGAATAAATGTTAATATAAATTTGGGGCAATTAGGTTATTTATATATAAATATATTTATACTTCATATTAATCATTTTTAAATATTACATCAATTGATATAAGTTGATAATAAAATCAAATTGAAAAAAAAATAGAATACAGAAGATTTGCTTGTAAAGAAGTGTAATTAATTAACAATTTTTTAATGCCATTTTAAAATTATTAAGATTTATGAATCAGTAGGGTTTGTAAAATTTGTGATTTTTTTCGATTTTTTGATTTAAATCACGATTAGATTGAAAAATATTATACATCATAATTCTTCAGGAAATTATTGAAAAATATATATTGATAAGTCATGAGCTAATTTGATATTTGTCAATGAAAAGTAGACTGTCAATCAAAAATATGATTGTGTACAAACTGTTTAATTTTTTTTAACTAGTTCATATCCGTGAGTCGAAAAGAAAATCATTCATTTCCGAAAACGAATACTATTATGAATACCAGGGATGCGAACCCGACAAAATTTTTGCCCGGGTTCGGTTCGGGGTATAAAAAAAGGTGGGTTCGGGTTCGGTTCAGGGAAATATTTTTGAACCCGGGTTTGGTTCGGGTTCGGTTCGGGTTCAAGAATTTGAGTTGATAAAAAAAATTCTATATTTAAATCATAATAAAAAACTAGACATAAATTTGATATAAAAAATAAATTTTTTATTTTATTTATAGGCAAATATAGTTAAAAATACAAAGCATATAGTCATGTATCAATTTTAAAAATTTTATTTAGACGTATTAGCATAATATCTTCCAAGAGTTGTTCACTCATCCTCGATCTATGTGGTGAAAGAATGAATTTCAAATGTGAAAAAGATCTTTCAACGCTAACCTATGTTAAATGTATTTATATGTGAAAATATGATAAATTAACTTGGATTGCAGGAACACCAAATAAGATTTTAGATAAAATATATAATTCAGGGTGTTCCAGCTTAGCAGACTCCCAAAAATGCAAAATATTTTCCTTCTTATCTAATCTTTTATAATCGCTAAATCCAGTAATTATTGTTCCAATACTTTTCTCAGCAATCGTTGGCCCTCTTTTAAGTATTTTCTCCTGCCTTTCTTTAAGTTGTATCAATTTCTCTAAATCATCTTCTTGTTCAATAACTTCATCGGAACTAATATCATCAGATAAAATCGGTGTTGTTAAGCTTTTAATTCGTCTCCATGACAAGATGCCTTTTCGCACAAATCTTATCATCATCACTAAGTAATACCTGTAATATTTAAGGATTTATATTGTTTATATTTAAATATTCCATAAAATAACAATTTTAATATAAATCGAAAATAATTAATTTACTAAGCTTTTAATTAACCTTGTATCTTGGGTCCAGGTATATGGCAGCTAAGAGAATTTCGTTCTTTATAAACCTTTCTTCTCTGTTCTTAAGACAAGAATATAGTAATTGAGCAAAATGGTTTGGATTTTTTTCCAGTTCGATGCAGCATCTTAACCATGCTGCATAAAAATCTGTCAGTGTTAACTGTTCAGATTGGAATTGTTTGGTTGCGATTTTTAGCGATTTTTAGCGATTTTAAAATTTCAACAATCGTTATTATCTCTTTCCAATCTTCAGTCAATAAATAATCAGATTTCTCTGAAAAAAAACTTCGATATTAAGTTTTAGTAAAATCAGCCTTTCTAACATATCATGGGTTGAATGCCATCTGTGGCAATCTAACACAGGCTTAGGGAGTTTCATATTTTTTAATAACTTTTGGTAAGTGAGATGTCTTAATTTTAAATTTAGGCTCCTAGCTTTTGCAATGGTTTCCACAATAGGTGATAATTTTATAGCATCTTGAAGTGCCAGCTGAAGTGTGTGAGCTGCACACCGTACACTATAAATCGGATAGGATATAATAGTTGATAAAAAAGTATTCTGTATATCATCAATATCATATTTATATACATTTACATCCATATTTTCCTCATCTGCTGATTCACTCCTTATATCATAATCAGTTTAAGGTTGCAGGAGCTTTATAGCTCTTAAAAAAATACAACCATTATCAGAAGTAATTGTGTATATTTGTTCAATATTAATTTTAAATTTTAGTAAAGTTTTTAATATATTATCTTTTATATATTCTCCTGTACATCTCTCTTTCAGCTCTACAATTCCAAGAGTCCTCAAATTTATAATGGACTTTGATATAAATTGAATATTTACACCAAGAATTGACCTATCTAGTCGTTGAACTGCATCAACTTTTAAACTTATTAATTTTCTTTCTACCTCTCTCGATATTTTGTCTCTAATTGATTGGGCTGTTTTATTAATAGTTCTGGATAAATTTTCTTTGTTTATAACTAAATTGAGCCCAGAGTGGATTTATAATTCTTTGAAATCCCGAATCTTCAATAATTGATAAAGGCCGGCCATTTACAGTAACAAGTTCTAGTATAGAACTCATCAAATCATTAGATGATATATTTATACTTATATACTTTTTTGGAAAAAAGGTTTCTATATTAATTTGAGGTTTTTTGCCAATAACAATTCCTGATATTTGGTTTTTTCATTTAAATAATTTAAATATTCATTGTTGTGATTTTTTTCCAGGTATCTTTCTAAATTTGACAAGTGATTACCAGACATTTTTACTTTGCAATATGAACATATTGATTTTTTTTTCTATTGTATTTAAAATGCTTATCAAATATGACATAATCTTTAAAATCTATAAAAAGAGAACAATTTTTTTAAATAGCAATGATTTCAGAATTAAAAAAGAGATATTTATAAATTTAATTTCATTTATAATATGCACTTCATTAATATCTTGTAAAAATTAATCTGAACCAAAAATAAATGATTAGCATATATAAATTTTAAAATCATTTTAATAAGTTCACAAAAACTGCCCTACATTTAACAATTTTTAAGTTAGATGTTTAGAATTTTTTAAATTAACAATATAATAAATTTTATTTTGATTTGTTAACCATTTTCTTCTAATTAATAATCTTTAAGAATAATAAGATAAAAATTTAAAAATAAATGGCGTAAATTAATTCAATTGTTTAAAATTTTTTAACACTCCAATAGGAATCGAGAATAAATTTAAAAATGGCATAAATGAATTAAGTTGTTTAAAATTTATTAACACTTCATTTAATTGGAAATTTGAAAATATAATATTTGTATTTACATATATTAATATATGATTTTAAATAAAACACTGAACCCGGTTGAACCCGGGTTCAAATAAAATTCTTGGGTTCGGTTCGGGGTTTTGAAAATTTTATAAAGGGGGTTGAGGTTAGGTTCGGGTTCAGAGTATTTTTCTAAAAACCCGGGTTCACTTCTCAGGGTTCGGTTCGAATCCCTGATGAATACCCTCAAATAAAACTGTTAATCAAAATTTTAATTTTATTTTTTGACATTTGGAAGTCCTGATGCATTAGCCAAATTTAAATTCAATGACCTTAATTTAAAATAATCTTCATTATTAGTTATTTGGCAATTGTTTATTATGTCCCAAATAACATTTATAAAACTCCCTCTCCTCCCTTTAGAGAGTTTTTAAATTATATTATGATAAATATAGTTTAATTAACCCTTTTTCTGAGGATAAATCAATTGTTTATGAAACAAATCAAATAAGCAATCTAATTCATTTTTAAAATTTTTGGTATTTGACAAAATTAGAAAAAAGATTATTATAAATCAAATTAGTTTATTATTTTATTATTATATGGTTGTTTTTATAACCCACTATCCTGAAAATCAACATGATTATAACCCCCCCCCCCCCCCCAAATATATTTTATTTAACAAACAATCAAATCGAACAATAGAACATGGCTAATTTTATATCTTCAAACAATTTCTTATCCATGGTAAAATTCCAAGCTGATACCCGTTTAATAAATGTATGTTTTCAGATGAAATAATAAAAAAATGAATGGGTTAGCAAGACCATTTAATTCTATGTAAAACTATCAACATCTTCTGTAGAGTATTTTCTTTATATGAGTTGCAATGTACTGTTAAAGTTAGGCATAAATTATCGATCTTTTAATTTTAACAGATTTTGGAAATCATGTTAATTATCTTGTAAAATTTACAAATACAAATAGAATATTATTTTTTGAATTCTATTGTATTATTATAATTAAAATAATAAAATTATTTTTATGGTAAATGCTAAATATAGTAAATTAGATTTTCAAACTGATGTTTCTATTATTTTTTCTAAATTTTATAAGTCTTTATTTTTCTGGGCACCAAACCCTGAACCCCAACCTGGTTCAGATATTTTACTGGACCAGAAGCCTTTTTTAGGAGAGTTCATAGTCTTGAATTTATTAAACAAATTAATTTTTTTAGAATATTAAATATGTTCTCACTACTTTGAAATTGGAATTATATAATTAACAATTAATTATGTCAAAAATTGAAACAATTAATTAGAAAATAAATCAAGTATTTTTTATCTAATAAGTAATAAATTACTGATTTTTTTCAAAAAAACGGGATGATTGATTTTTATTGACCAACTTTATTAACAGCATTTCAAAACTGGTAATTATGATCCATTAGGGATTGCAGAGAAACGAAAATCTCATAAATGCTTGCATTTAGCTGAAAACAATATATTTATACCCAACATGGTTATAAGCTATTCATTTCAAAAAGAGGCCACGCCCTAATTAAACTCATTAACCAAAATAGCCCTAAAACAACAACATCGAGGGCTATTTTGATAATAAAAAAATAGCCTTGAAATCATAGTACATACAATGATGTATTTAAAAGAGGTTTCGAAGTAAAACAAAAATTCAAATTTCAATTTTAATGATTGGCAAAACTCACATTTATTTTATTTATAAATTATGTTTAAATATCATAATTAACTCTTTTTTTTATCTCCAATTCGTAATCATTGGCCTGGTATATAATATAAATTAAGTTTGCATCATATTTTCAAATGAGCCAAACATTTATTTAAATATATAAGAGAGATGGGGTGGGTTGGGGCACTTTCTGTTCAAACCTGAATAAGTTAAATACTATTAATTAAACTAATTAAACTAATTTGAATAAATATAATATATTTATATATAATATATATTAAAACATTACTTTTTTAAAATAAATTAAATTGATTTTTTTTTTGCTATACCTACAAAAATACGAATTGTTTTTAATACTCTCATCGAACTCTCATTTGGAATATATTCAATATTATAATTAATGCTGATTGTACAAGTGTTAACAAATGGTTGGAAGATGATATTATTCGTATTCGTTTAAGTCGAATAATTCATTATTCATATAAATAATAAAATGATTAATCGATTTGAGTCGAAAATTTTATTTTTCCATAATTCAAGAAAGATAGATTATTAAATTTATTTTGTAAATTTTAACTTCGGATAAAAGACAAACAAATTTTATTAATAAGATAAAATAGAAGCATAAATATTTAGTATATTTCTATATAATATAGAAAAATCAATATAATATATTTACAATCCCAGGGGGCTCAATTAAGAAATTTCTATGTGGGGCTTCGCCCCTTATATCTCCTATTTCCGGGTCTTCGGCTAATTTTTCCTGGCCTTAAGGTTTTTAAAAATTATATTATACTTTTTAATTTAAATTTGCAAACTCTGAACTAATCAAATTTCATATGTCATTCAAATCCCAGTGGGGGGGGGGGCTCAACTAAGAAATTTTTGTGTGGGGCTTCGCCCCTCATATCTCTTATTTACGGGGCTTCTGCTTATTTTCCCGGCCGTCAGGGTTTTTAAAAAATTATATTATACTTTTTAATTTAAATTTGCAACTCTGAACTAATTTTCAAATTTCATATCATGTCATTTAGAGTTGGGGCAGGACCTCAGGTAAATGAATTTAGATATAAATACAGATTCTTTATAATTATATATAATCTTAAATACAGATACTGATCTTTTTCAAAATATCAAATAGACACAAGATAAAATATAATTGTATCTTTTGCTAAATTAAAGTACCTTAAATATAAAATACTTTAAAATTATCATTACCAAGTAAATAAAAATAGTTAATAAAATACAGTTTTTATTAAGATGCACCGATATTTTATATCGGATCGGGCCGATATTTTACGCAATTTAAAATATAGTTTATCGGCCAATATTATAAATTTTTCGATCCGATCCCATATAAAATGGCGTCTTTAACAAAAATAAAATGTTATAAAATTTTTAAAAAAAGTTATATTTAAAATCATTTATTTTATAAATAAAATCGAAATCCATTTTTATGTATATTTTTTTAATAATAATAATTAATTAATAAACATTCTACCATATTGTTATTTTTTTTGTTCTGTTTATAAAAGTATGCGATAATCTCTTCAGAATCTACAGTTACCATCGCCGCAGGCTGACATAAATTTGAAATTTTGGTATTTGTAAAAAGAAATCTTCGATATATTAATGTTAAATATTATTTTAAATATTTATTTCAAATTCCATAATATATTTGTTTATTACTAATTAATGTTATATAAAAGTGATTTAACAATAAAAATATTTTATATACTTTTAGAATTCAATTAAATTGAATATAAAATATAACTGATTATTAAAATATATTTAAATGACATAAGTTATGGTATAGTTAAGATATTATACTAATAAAAAGTATATTAAAAATTAAAACCATTGGTATCTTTACAAAATACAAAATTAAATATGATATCGGGAATCGGATCGGATCGGCCTCCAAAAAAGTGATGTAGGTACATCCCTAGTTTTTATTATCTATTTGTGAAGAATGTAGCATACGCATATAATAAGAATAATATTTAATGATGAGTTAATAATAATCAGGTATTTTAATATTAACCCATTCTTAGCATTGATAGGAAAAGGAGACTAAATGGGGTTAGATATTAATCTGGAAAAGAATATTTAAAATAGATTTATTCTTTTATAGGATAATCAAATTTTTCAAATAATTTATTTAGACCTTTCATAGTTTCCTTTTAAAAATTAAAAATATTGCCTTTTCGGCGTATTTAATATTGTGCCAAAACTAAATAACCTTTCAATTAAAGTTGACGAAGGCATTGCAGTAGTAGATTTTAAAAAAAATTTCTTAATGGAAGGATAATAATTAAGCATTTATAATGTATTTAGACTTTATTATAATTTAAAACCTCCCGTTCTATGTTATTTGTAAACTCAGCAAAATTTGTTTAACAAAAGAAAAATAATCATCATTTTCAGTTGGTTCTAATTTTGAAAATATTTTTTTTATCATCCGACTCAATCCTTAAGTTCTTAAAATATGGATGTGATATTGATGCCAAAAAAGCCTCATTATATTTATATCATGGGAAAATATTTTCTTCCATACCATCTTAGGCAGCTTTTAAAAAAGGTAAACTTGAATTTTTAAGATAACCTATGTCTAAATAATATATCTTAATATGTTTAACAAAATTTATGTTGAACCCTTTATCATTTTTTGTTTATACAGGTTTTACATTCAGCCTGTACATTGTCTTTTTTAACTTTTATTTTAAAAAATTCCATCTAAAATTTTAAGATTGGGATTTGATTCAGGGGAACTTATTTCCATAATTTGAATTTCACTACCAATAGTGTGAATCATCCTACAAATTAAAACATTATATAAAATTGGTAATGATATTCTATCGAGTTACATTTATATATAAAATACTAGCTGATAAACCGTCAAGAATGACGGATTCAGAATTTTCTCCTTATGGAAAATAATAAATCTTATTTGACGATGGATGAATCAGAATAGTCAAATGTGAGGAATAGATTATACGTATTCATTCTTCTAAGATTTTAAAAATTTTTTAGATAAAAGGCCAAATATATTATGGAAAATATAGAATAAAAAAATATGATTTGTGAATTATGATTCAATTCTTTTAACAAATTTTCCACATTCGACGCAATGGTTTTTGCCCTCTCACCTCGTATAAAATCTACATTCATCCAATAGAATTATTTAAATGATTTTAAAACCTTTCTGAATATTTTTTTAAAAAAAATACTTGCCAATGAGAGGCAAACCTGATTACTCACAAACACTGTGGTGGTATCCACCCCATAACAATGCTATTTAGAAGATTATTAGCAAAAATAATTGCCACGGGTCAAAACCCGTCTTAACTTATTAAGTATACGTATCAATTAGGATTTGGTTTTCAGGGAGAAGGCTTTTGTAACTTTACATGCCATTTGTATTATATCTAAAATCCTCCTCCTAACATGGCTTATCAAAGTAGACTTTAAAAATGCTTTCAATAGCAATGTTTTTATCCCAAATTTCCTGTTTATTCAAAATTCTTAGAGACATACTGTAACATTTAAACTCAATTCAGCCCACTTGACATAGATTCTGACGAAAGGATCCAGCAGGGATCACACGTCCTCGTTTATTTTACCTTCGTATTTAGTGTCTTATCCATTATCTTAAATTAAATTTGATTTGGATATAAATTTTTGGTATCTTGATGATATAACAATATGTGATGCTCTTTCTTAAATAATATAATTTCTTGAAGCGTCCAAATCTAAAATGTGTTTCCATGATAAAAATATACAAAACCCTCATCTAGAAAGATAAATTTTTTATAGAGTACATAAATAATACAAATTAAAAAAAATAACGGAATTAATATAATTAAAAAAAAGTCTATAAATATTTGTTCATATTGAATGCAATAAGTATATATATATATATACTTCTTTAACATATTATAAGATTAATGAAAATTTTCGAATTAACTCTCATCAAAATAAGGTAAATTTCTGGTTGACACCTCATATAGGCTTATTTCTGATTTATCCATCAACAAATTAAGGAGAATACTAATTCCTTGTCATTCTTGGGGAACATGAGCTAGTAATGCAAATATTTATTAGATTGTGGGAATGGCTCCTTCCTTAAGGGTTTTTATATTAACAATGGGAGCAGCAAAGCACTCATTAGTAAATTGTTATTCACAGAGTTTTGAATAAGTTTGCATCTTCTCATGATATGGATCCATTCTTCAAGATGATCTTTATTATAATAAAATATATTTTTGGTAATATCTCGGAGATCGATCCGATCCGATATTCCTGATATTAAATTGATATAGGCCGATTACCGATCCTATAACAAAGATACTAATGGTTTTAATTTTTAATATACTTTTTATTAGTATAACATCTATAATTTAACATACCATAACTTATGTTATTTAAATATATTATAATGATCAGTTATAGTTTATATTTAATTCAATTGCACTTCTAAAAGTATATAAAAAATTTTATTGTTAAATCACTTTTATATAATAAGTAATAACATTAAGTATTTAATCCCCTAGTATCTATTAATATTAATTTCAAATTTACTTTAAAAATTTTCTAGGAGATATAAGCCATGTTCCCAATTTTTAGCGATTTTTGTTTTAGCGATTTTAATCCCCTAGTATCTATTAATATTAATTTCAAATTTATTTTAAAAATTTTCTAGGAGATATAAGCCATGTTCCCAATTTTTAGCGATTTTTGTTTTAGCGATTTAGAACGGGAACCATTAATCTATATACATAAAGTAATAAACAAATATATTAAAAAATTTGAAATAATATTTAACATTAATATATCGAAGATTTCTTTTTAGAAATACCCAAATTTTCAATTTATCAGAGGTCAGCCTGCGGCGATGGTAACTGTCAATATCACCAGCTTCACTAAAAACAGATTCTGAAGTTATCGCACACTTTTTAAACAGAATGCGCAAAAAAATAACAATATAGCAGATTGTTTATTAATTAATTATTATTAAAAAAAATAAATATAAAAATGGATTTTGATTTTATTTATAAAAATTAATGATCTTTTTTTTAAAAATTTTAGAACATTTTATTTTTGCTAAAAAGGCTTTTTTTTATCGGACCAGAAATTATATTATTGCCCCATAACCGATATTTTAAAATGGGTGAAATATCCACCCGATCCGATAAAAATATCGGTACATCCCTATATATTTTGATACAGGTACGGGTTAGGGCATATTTTAATTTTTTAAATATACCCGGACTGGGCCAAAAATTTTTAAAGATATCCAGGTCGGGTTGTATATCTTAAATAGCCATTATTATCTATAAAAATTGAAATAAATATAATATATTTAAAAAAAATCCAAACTGGGCCATGCCAAAAATTTAAAAAAAAAATAAAGGACAGGCTGTGCAAATGGTACATACAGGTCTCTGATATTTTTATTACCTTCAATATTTTCATTTTATTAATTTCAATTCTGTAAAAATTAGGGCTGTGCGGATATTAAATATCGGAATCGGCACCGATATTTAGCGTTTTCCAAAAATATCGGATCGGTCCGATACCTGTAAAAACCGATCCGATCTTTTTTCTTATTTTTTGTTATTTTATGTTATGTATGTTATTACATTATTATAATATTTTCTAAATATTTTTTTAAACAATGCAAATGCACAAAACCCCCTAAATTTTATATATTTTGAAAAATAGATTTATGGTATTTTAAAAGTTTTTTTATAAAAATAGAAAGGAACGGAACATCCAAAGTTTTATTTATTTTAAATCTTAAAGAGCCAATTTTATTATTTATACTTTAAATCAAAGAATTTTTTTAAATATGGTACCTGAATTATGGAAATATTTTACAAAAGATAATTTTGCAAAATGCGTTATCTGAGGAATTCTAACTTTACCAGGAGGAATAATGAAAGATTCATTAATTCGATTTTTTGCATAAAAAATATTGATATTTAAATTACATTTGGTTCAAAGGGGTGTGGTGTAGTATAAATGTCGGATCGGTTTTGAACCAATATCACGGTGAAAAATATGTAGATTGGCACAGCCCTAGTAAAAATTATATTTGTGCTCAATAAAAAAATATTCCTAAATAAATTTTTATACATTCATTTGCAGTTTAAAACCTGAAAAATTTATTCTTGTTATTTCAGTCAAAATGAGCAACTGACTTCTATTCATTATTAGATATTATCATAAATCTAAGTAAAAAACATTAAAATAATACATAACGAGCCAAATCAACCAATATAATAATTTTTAAACATTGGACAGGAAAGTTGAACAAAATTTTTAAATAAATGAGCAGTACACCAAAACTTGCCCATTGCAGACCTCTAGGATGACATCGGAAACAACAGTTCATAATGCATTTTACCTCTGCCAAAGAATTCATTTATAAATAATATGCGTCTACCACTTTTATTTTCCCATGCATTTACCACCAGAGGTTTGCAAATGACAACATTTTCAGGTCCAATGGGAATTTAGTTAATGTCCATCCCAAAAGACGGAACCACCAAGTTGGATTAAGAAAAAAAAACACTAAATTGGGTTAAGAAAAAAAATGATCTTTGCTGGGATCGAACCCAATGTCATCAAATTTTTACGCGACGCTCTTGCCGATTTGGCTACAGAGGCTTTTAAAAATTCACGATTTAAATATATATTATAAATTGTGACACTGTGAGTGTTCACGGCTTTTATATATTATAGATAATCTATACTTATTTAGTTTTGGTATCGTTATTTTATATCTATTTATCTTAATAATAATAATATAGAAATTGCTTCCATTTCCATTATTTAAAGCATTCATCGAAATCAATCTCTTCTTTCTTTACAGTGAAACGAGTGTTAAAAATCAACTAACAATAAAAGGGGATAAATATAATAAAGTTTTATTTTAATTTAATACATATTGGAATTAAATATGGACAAGCAATTAATTAACATTAATCGTTTTTAAATTAATACAAAGAAATTATGTTGTAAATATAAATTTGTAATAAAAAATTTGATCTTCTTTGAGAATGTTCAAGTAAGATTTTTGTTTAAATTTTATCTAAAATTCTAAATCATTTTTTGTAAAAAGTCTTTTTGATATTTGAAAATATTTTAGAATTTCTTAAATGTAATCTATTTTGAAATTTTGCACCAATTTATTTCGATAAAAATATGATAATGCTATAAATTTTTGTAATAACTTCGATAAAATAATTAATACATAAAAAATATAATTATAATTTATCAAAATATTCTTTTGTTCCACGAATTTGATGATGGTACCTATTTAGAAATTAAAAGAGTTAATATTATAATTATTAATACAAATCAATTAAAAGGATTACCTAATTAATCAGTTGCCCGCGATAACCCAACTCCAAATAGTTTTGCATGTGATTGTAAAAGTTAGTAAAATCATAAGGAATAAATCCGTGTAAGAGCTGAATAATATTCCCAATAATTTCATCTCTTGAAGTAGGGCGGGGGTTTATTGCTCGATATTTATTTTTCAAGACTCCAAAAAAATTTTCGATGGGATTTAGCTGAGGTGAATATGGTGGTAGATATTCAATCCTATCTTTATATGCATCGATAAGATGGCTTCTATGGATAGATGCATTATCCATTACAATAATTGCATCGTGGTAAGACACTGATAAGCTCTGTCATAAAATCACGGAATAACAACCCATTATAAGCTCCTTCGATTATTTTATAATGGATTACCCCTCCAATTCCAATTGTACAAAGTATGCTTACATTTTTACCCTTAGAGGATGGAATTTTTATTACTGGACGGACATTGTATGGTGCCCAGGCGTAGATTGGTACAACGTGCAAGTTTATTCCAGTTTCATCTAAGAAATATAATTTTTCTCTTGGGGTATTTAAGATCTTTACACAATAGATTTGACGAATATTGATTGCCCCAGGAGTATTTCTTCTATCAGGCTCCTTGCCAGCTCTTTTTTTCGACCAACCTATATTTTTTATATATTTGCTAATTGTTGTTCTTGGACTACCAGGAGGTAAATTTTCTATTATCTGCTGGATAGTAAGAGTATTATTATCCATCAATAAATTTATGATGAGTCTTTCAATTATGGAAGTATCTTTTTTTTTACTTCCTCTTTTTTGAATATTATATTCTTTTAAAGGTTCTCCATTTATATCTGGGAATGTGTCACGTCTAAATTTATGAACTGATGCTGTAGACATTTCGACGCATTTTGCAATGTCTTTAATTTTCATCTGTTCTCTTTCTGGCATTGATAACATTTTAGTAACTATATCTATTTTTTCTTTATTCCAATATTTGTGTATTCTTTTTGGTCTTTGAATTCTCGACGAAGATTGGGAGTTTTCAATTAAATTGGAAAAATTAATATTACTATTGGATAATAAAGATTCTATATTAAACATTTTTTTTTAATATTTAAGTAAAATTTAAAAAATTAATAAATATTTTTTTACTTATTTAAGAAAAAATTAATAAAAGTCTAACACATTTTTTTATTTTTAATTAAATTTCCAACACAACGATTAATCTTGTTAATTAATTACTTGTCCATATTTAATTTCAATATGTTTTAAATTAAAATAAAACTTTATTATATTTATCCCCTTTTATTGTTAGTTGATTTTTAACACTCGTTTTCACTTTATTATCTAATATAAAATAAATGAGTAAAAGATGTTTTATAAATATACTTAGAGTTTTCACAAAGTATTTTTGTATACTGGTTTAGATTTTAGAAATTTTCTTAGGAAGTGGTATAGCAAAGTAAATTTAAAAATGAGTAATATAGTCGATTAGGGATTATGAACTCGGCTAACACAAATCACAATATTAATTTGGATTTTTTTATCAATTAATCAATGTTTATATTTATTTAATTAGAGTTATAACATTTCAATAATTAAAATCAATTAAGCTTCAACTGTTAATACTTGATTGATATTAAGATATTATTATTGCATATATAAATATTTTTTGTTGTCATATAATATGACATATTTAATCAAATTTCAAAAATTAATAATTATATAATATGAAAATAAAATGTATGATTCTAAAATAATAATATACATTTAAATAATATAAAATTATTATAACTATGATTAGTGACTAAATAATAGTTATACTCAAAAAATTCGACTAAAAACTTAAGCCGCTTAATTAGTCGATTAGTCGACAGAGAATAAAATGTTTAATTTTATTTATTTTTAATATATTTATTTTATTAAATTATTTGAAAACAAAATAAATCTACCTAATTTTCCATTAATAAAATAATAATTTAAAAAAATATTAGATTTGGTGGTAGCCAGGCTCTAAAAATTAATAAATTCATTAAAATAAATAAAAGGAAATATACTAAATTATCCGACTTATCGACTAATTTAATCGTTAAAGTCGTAGTCGAGGAATTCGACTAATTAACAACACTAACGATGAGTGATATATTGATACCCCATTTTTAACACAGAATTTGATTGCAATTGTTAACTTAATGAAAATATAAATTATAGTATTATTAATCTAATAATTAAAATAGCACTCATTTTGTAAAAAATTATATAGTTTTATTAATTTTTTAAAAATAATAAGAAATCTATATATAATTCATAATAGAATTCTAAAAAAATATTGTTCAGGGAGCTATCAATATTAGGGATCTATTAAAAAAAATTCGTTCAGGGGGCTATAATTTTTAAAGAGGCTCGAGACGCTACTGACGTGTAAAGTTGATATTATAAGATTGAGGTAGGTATTCAAAATATTCCAATTTAAGTCTGGACTCTAATGTACCAGATATAAAAGTTTCCAAATTCGTTAAAATATAATGAAATTCTATTTTTTATTGAGCACTAATTGCGTTTATTAATCAAAGAGACTTAAGTGCTCATTTAATTAAATATAAGATGGGATGACCAATTAAGGGTAGGATAGGCTTCCCCTGATATAGCAACTAAAGGTCTAAATTGGGCGAAATTTCGAAGTGAGCGGGCAAAAAATTTTTTAAGAGGGCAGTTGGACGGGCGGTTTGAAATTTTTTTTTAAACTATGGGTGGGCGGGTTAAAAAATATAAAATCATTTAAGTAAATATTAAAAAAAATTGTTTTTTTGAATTTTTTGCATATTAAAAATTAAAATGCCCATTTTTGGTATCATAAGATCATTTTTCTTAAAATAAATAAACTTTTTTGTATATTTATAACTTCTTTGGTGGAAACGACAAGAAAGAGATTTTCCAAAGCTATTAAGATTAGCAAGAAATTGGCAATTCCTGCAATTAGTCCTTCTTCTGAACGAGGATTTAGTATTGTTGTAAGTTTTTAGAACAAAGAAGAACGTGTTTGAATCCAGGAAATGTCGATTTAATTTTGCATTATAATTACATATAATATCAATTTTATATTTATATTTCTTCATAAATATTTTATTTGATCAAATAAATTATCCATAATTTAAATTGAGTATTTTTTTATGCTTAAACTTTTTATAGAAGTGTAATGCTAAATAATTTTTATTAGATGCTTTAAAAATTGAAAGAATAGTCATAATTAAATTTTATAATAGCGGGCTTGGGTTAAATTTTTTTTATAAATAATGGGTGGACTGGCAAAAAATTTTAGACTAATGGGCGGGTGGGTAAAATTTTTTAGACTTATGGGCAGGCGGGTAAGGAATTTTAGGCTGATGGGCGGGCGGATGGATATATTTTTTTTTAAAGTATGGGCGGGCAGGTATATTTTTTTTTAAAACTATGGGCGGGCGGGTTAAATTTTTTTTAAACATTGGGTGGGAGGTCTTATGGTTCAAAAACCCACCCAATGCAGACCTCTAATAACAACAGTAAAATCATAAAATGTTTTCAAGTTTATATTTTCTTAGCCCAGTTTTTAAAAATCAGCTCAAAACGAGCCATTAGCAACACTAGCTATTGAATATCACATTTATAAAATTAATTTAAAAAATATGAAGAAAAAATTGGAAATTATTTTGTAATAAATAAAATAAAATACATAATCATCATTAAATTATCAGTTATTGTTTAATATTTAATATTATTGGATAATAGTAAAAATAAATATTTTGAGTTTAAGATTCTTTCTTTATAAGCTTTTAAAATTCGGGCCACTCCGCAGCGTGATGTGCTGGGACTAGATTTAATTTGTTTTGCAAAGATTAGTTTGAATGTAAACTTTAAAAATAAGGACTTAATTTTTATTTAATTTTAACCTTATCTTACATTCCCATATGCTGAATTTTTAATTAGTAATTTTTATTGTCAAAAACTTTAAAGCTGATTCGCTGCGACTCATTAGTGGATCTCGTAATCCTTTTTCCTTTGCAAGTATGTCAACATAGCTTCATTATCATTATGAATGATGCAAAAAGGAACAATCCACTAGGCAAGTTTTAATACTTTATTGTAATGTGTTCTTTTTTTCTACATTATAATTTTTTTTTTAGATTTGCATAGCAATAACGAAAAAAATTTGGGCGAAATGAATCAACACGTACATTATTACATTATATAATTTTTTTAGAAATAATGTAACTTAAAGATCTTTTTTATTTTACATCTACATTTTTGTCTATAATTATAAAATTAAAGTTTTTTCAATGCATAATGAAGGTCACGATCTGGTCTTCGGATGATTAGACCACGATCCCCAAATTAAAGACCGGTTCAGACCGTTGTTCAAAATAAAAAAATTCTAGGACAGGTCTTTCAGTTTATTTGTTATTTAAAAAATATTTTTGTTTTTACCTAAGTTAATTCTTGTTTTTTTTTCATTGTGAATAATATAATAAATAATGAAATTATTTAATTTAAAAGTAAAATACTTTTTTGACAAACATTTTATTTTCTTTCTAAATTAAAAATGAACTAAAATAGAAAAAGAATCACAAAATTTAAATAACTTCCCTATAAAAGTAATATAAAATAAAAAGTTACTAAATAATAATAAAAATTGAATAATAAGGCAAACTAAAATATTAATAAAACCGCTTTAGATTGCGGTCCTCGAAAAACACCGGTCCATCCGTTGATCCCGCCCGGTCTCGGTAAGGACCGACAGAACCGGATCGTTTACCTTCGCTAGCAATTATAATCAGGTTAACGTGGTGGGGGAAAGTTAAAATTTATAAATTTTATTATCATTTTTGGGTATCGGCTAGTGTTATTGGTATAAATGGAAAATATCAGCCAATACGCAGGATCTTTATCGACGTATCTTTGATTTAAATTACAGCAATTAACTATAATGACAACAAATTATTTAGAATAGCCAAATTTCAAAAATCTGGGACGGGTAAAATTATTAAAATCAGACCGGGCCTAAATATGAAAAAAAGGTAGGACGGCCTCATAAATAATGTTAAAAACATCATGACAAGAACTAAAAACCCAAACTGGGTCAAAAAAAATCCAAGCCTATTTGGAAAATGTTTAAGAATCTCTGATACAATATTAAATATAATTTAAAGCTTTCCTCGATCAAAATTTAAAAAAAAACGCACAAATAATATGATATAACTATATACAAAAAACATTATACAGACACCATACCTTAGTAACAGAACCGAAATGGGGACTAAAGACATATTTGCCCATCGCTTAACCTTTTTTAACGATTTCAAAAACTCGAACGATTTATATGCGGCCGCCCTTAAACTATACAACCTGAATAATCTCTCACAACTTAATACGCATCACAACACAATGTCCCATAGTGATATAAAATCGGGAAAAGATATGACTAATTGCGAAAGTGAGAATATCGATGAGTCCAGAGAAATTTCTGTGGGTGAATCTATTGAAAGAGCTATTCACAAATGCCTTGGTCAGCAAGATACACTTGAGAGCGTTAATCGAGGAGAAAGCCTGAAATATTTTAGTTCAAACATCCAAAACAGCGATTTGCTCGTGCAACACCAGCAACAAGAGTCTGGTAACGAGATATTAAATCTCAAGAAAAAAAAGTCGAAACCTACCATATCTTCCGTAGGTTTTGAACATATTTATAAATATCCGAGTAGCAATATTACTGTTTACCACGATAAGAGGATCCCTATTACCGATTGCAATTATGATGGCCATGAATCTAATGTTAAAGGTCTAACATCTAATGGAAATGCAAAAACCTTATCCACTGCCAAAGAACTAGATGATAATCCTTTTTTAGATCTTACTTATCCCAATTCGTTTCCATTCTTTTGCAGAACTCCTAACATAGTTAATTATAGCCCTAATAATCTAACTATAGATAACGGAACTCATAACTTCAATCTCTCACACAATGAAAAAGAAAAAACATACTATAGTCTAGCTGACAGGAATGACAACATAAACTTTATAAGTTTTTCCAACAATCCCAATCAAGTATTATCGGGATTTAATTATAAATATAACGAGGAATTTTCCGCCTTCGCAACTGGTTTAGGCACCTCACACTATAACTTTATTCCCCTTAAAAACACATCAAAGCCTCTCAATTTTTTCTTTCCCTCTCTACCTTTCAATAACACGAATAGTTTTTACAATATTAATAGCCTAAATAGTTCAGATATCTACAACACAACAGCCACAACTTCACAAAATTTTAAGACTACGCTCGATGGCTCAAATCCCACAGACAACAATATATTATTTAATATTAATTTAGATAATAGCACATATAATAATCCCAACAATAATAATGTGGAAGATAAATATTTGATACATAGAGATAACAATCGACCCAAGATATTTCAAAATTATAGCGAATCTCATTTAGAAGCCGTAGATGATCACTTCAAGGAATCCTTATTTAAAATATCCAATAGTAACCCCACTTACACATTTTCAAATGACAACCCTAAATTAAGTATCACGTCTCATCACGTGCGCAATTACCAGAATGGCAATAAAGGCGTGAATTCCTTTACTAATAACGCCGATAAATTGCAAGAGACATACATGAATTTATTGCTGCCCAATTTTTGTAATGGAAAGAGCAATTATCTGCACGAAAATGATGTAATAGATAATAAATGCAATGAAAATGTCTCTAAATCAAATAATTGCGATAAATTGCTGGACTCTGGGTACATGATGAAATATATCAATAATTTATTACTCTCGAACACCACCTTGATATGTCCTAACAATAATAATGTCCCCAATTTCAATACTAGCCTGTTTGCCAACAACAATTTTTCCAAATCCGACAATTTCAATACGCCATATCTTTATAACAATCCCGAGAATAATAAAATAATTCACAAACTGAATAATTATTCCAATAATCTCTCATCTTTTAATAATCCATATATCAGCTGTTATAATAACACGGACATTGTTAATAACAATATTTTCCGTAACTTTTTTGTTCACTCCAACAACATCCCAAATTTAAGCATCAATCAAAATGAAGCCCTGCCTTTCATGCCATCCTCCCTTATGGCTCCACACTTACTAACTCACAATTTTCCGCTTTCATTTCCTTATCTACCCACACTCACGCCTCACCATGTTCCACCTTTTTACATGTTGAATGGTATCACGAATCATGCACAGAATAATAGACTTCAACAACCTAAATGTAATGGTATTGATAAGGATCAAAAACAATTTATAATGGATAATAAAAATGAACGTAATCATATATCTAATAAAATAGACCAGCCATTAAATCTCAGTCACACTAATTACAGTATCGGAACTCATCGTCTTAATAAAACACCATCAAAGGAAATTCCCAAAGACGCATCTCCTAGTAGTGCAAAAAGCCTGATAACAACCCTGCATAGCCCGCTTTTAATGACGGATGATCTCTCGAAAATTAACAACTCTTTCCAGAGCTTCATAGAAAAAGCTGTTCATTCTGCGTTTCTTTGTAACGACGATCACGAACATGGTTATAAGGATGTTAAGGAAGGCTATAAGCTCGTTGGGAAAAAAATTAAAAAAGAAAGTTTCAAACCTTCAACTACCAAAATTTTGAATGACGATAGAAAAAACACATATCCAAAATCTTATACTCACCAAATTTCTTATGATAAAAATAGCGACCCCACTATTTCAGAAATACCATGTAACAATAGTGAGGCTAGCAAAACAAAACTTGAAAGCATGGAAGAAACTAGCGATCAAAATGATTCGCTTATAATTCACAAGAAGTTAAAGTTGAAACACACATGGTTTCATAGGTACTCCAATCAGGCTGAAGAAGATTTTATTAACACTAACGCAAATCAAACTAAAATCTTAGATAAAATTGAATTAATAGATGAATATTGTGACCGAAATATAGGTCACATTCATAATAAAACGTATAACGCATCGGAATATAATTTCGCGTCCCCGGATAAAACGTGTTTAATACCGACTTTATATTCTAGCACCACTCCATTTGGAAAGGGAGAAATTCTTATCAAGAATAAAACTACTAAAAACTCTAATAATAACAATAATTTAAATAACTCCAATGAAAAAAGAGGTCGCGGCAGGCCACGCAAGGACCTTGGCTCGATATCTTTCACTAATTTTAACCCTGGTGGATATTTAGATATGACCACCTCAAATCACGAATACAATATGCAGACTTTTAATACGCAAATTCGTGGCGGTGATAATGAACTGTCAGCAAAAGTATCTGAACTTAGAGTAAACAAGCCTCATGGTACTTTTTCATATGCTAGTTCTGATTTGATAAGTCTTACAACTTGTAGTTATAAAAATGTTGAATTATTCCCCAACAGCTTTAATCAAAAAAGTTTTGTCAACAAACATATTCATAACGATTCTAATAATTTGCTCACCATAAAAAGTAAAAAAACATTAATTAATTTATTTATGTATTAGTTTTTTTAATCACATCATGTCACTTTCAATAATTAGTGATTTTTGCAATATCATAGTGACTATGACTTTTTTAAGCCCATATCAAAATGGTATCAATCGAGATTACGATACCAATACAAAAATACTAATGATCATATATATTTATGTATTTATAAAATCATATAAAATTAACAGTAAAAAGATAGGGAAGGAAAAAAAATTAATAGCACCTTCCTTCTTAACACCGTAGATATATTGTTTTTACAAATTCATAGCAAACTTAATGTAGGCTAGTGTTGTTAAACGGCAAGCCGATTTTAAAAAACAACTATCAATATTTTAGAGAAAAATATTCCCTAAGCCTCGAAATTTCGATAATAGATTTCTAAACCTTTTATCATGATCAAAATCTTCAGACTAACGTAATATTTTTTCGTGATAAAATGAGCCGTTTTTAAAATCGGCTTAAATCCCATTTAGCCACACTATCGGCTACTCGGATCAGCTGATACCCTGAGTATCGAATCGATCTTTCTACTTTTTTAGTGCATTTTAAAAACATTGTATCTTTTTTTGAAAATGGAAATGATTTTTAACAAAATAAGAGTGGCACTTTAGTTAAATAGAGTCCTAATCGTCCTAGTTTAGTTTTTTTGGAATAGGGGAAATTTTTAGTATTTTTGATAAATTTGGTCCTTTTTAAAAGTATATTTTTTTTGTAATCTAGTCTATAGCTTAGTTGGTTTCTTGACGATTTTTGTTGATTCCAAATTGACCATTTTTAATAAGCGATCATTTAAGGTTTTTACCCTTTTTTGTAATAATAATAAATTGAGTTCCGTAATTTGACTTACTAAAATTGTCCATTTTTATTATATGCTCCATTAACAAAAATAATAATACTGTTCTTAGAAATTAATATCTGTATAAATTGACCAGCTTTTTATGCTAAACCTTTACTAAGATTTTAGCTATTTTTGTAAATATACATATTATACCCTTATTTGGTGTTCTACATTTTAGTTTCTCTATAATTATTTTTATATAATCCATATGACTCTTACTAACCAAATAAGTTTACACTACGAAAATTGGCATAAATTGAATAGAAATTTATGTTGAAATATAATCTTTTAATTACAAAATCAGTACAAGACGATTTAATGAAAAAAATCTTATCTTTTCTGATTTTATTCCACAAATATATTGCTATAAATTAATATTGATGAAAGTAACGTTGTGGAACGCCATTTATTACTTGTTTTAAAGGGTAACTAGTAACGCGTTTCTTTTTTTTGAGTAACCTAAAAGCAAAGCGTTTCTTTTTACCTAAAATTTTTTGGAAAAATATATTTTTTTTTATCTATATTCTTATTTTTTAAATTTTACAAATAATTTTTTAATTCAGATCAACCACCAAAGTTCTTTTTTTAAATCAATAGAATTTTTGTTGAATTTTACAAAATCAAGATTGATAATCTATTTAATATTGAATCAATCAAAGGCACTAAGTCTACACTTTGTAAGTGTAAATTGTACCTTAATTGAAATATTTCAACCTCAATTCTAAAAAAAAATATATGAAGATAAAAATATGAATTAAGATTAAATTCTTATAATGATAGAAAGAAATTGATGAGGATCGAAATATAGATTCAAGTAAAGACGTTCTAATAAGTTGCTTTGAAAATAAAGATCTTTCATTAAATATTTATTAATAAATTTCCCCAATAAATTCTTTTGCACCAGTTGATTATGTGTTTTTCTTAAAGCTTAAGACTGGGAGGCACCATTCCTTTTGTTTACAAGTGACTGGTAAAGTATTATCATGAATCCAAGATCTCAATTAAGCTAATGCATCGGTGTAGGAGGAATCATTCACGGTAGTATGAGCGTTTACAAGGTTTTGGTAATAAGCAGCTTGAGATAAATGTAATTAATGCTAAATCATAAGGAGATCTGATGTTAAGAACTCCAAATTTTGTTAGGAGAGAGCCATGGGCCTAAACTATTTTCCCAAACTTAAGATTTAATATTTCTTCGGTAATTATCTTGATTTTCAGTTTCATATACATTTAAGGGAGTGGGATATTTAAAAACAGGGGTAATCCTAAGAGCATAAAGAATGTGCAGTATATTAAAAAAATTTAGATGGAAAAACGATTTATGATAGGAAAATAGGAGTAAGATATCACCCAACTTGCAAGGAGTTTCAAGAGTTGAATGAAGAAAGGTGCAAACGACCAAGTTCCTTCCAATAAGTATTGCTAATTGATTTTGATTAATGATATTAAAATTGTGGGTATTTGGCTAGGAGCAGTTTAGATGGATGAATTCAGATTTGTTCTGATTGAGAATAGGCCCTAAAGATAAATTAATCTCCAAGATTATATCAATCGCTTTATTGACCTCTTTGAATGAGCCACAGATTGTACCATCGTGGATGTACCAGATAAGGAGAGAAAGGGAGCATAAGGTATTGATTTCCTTGATCATATCGTTTATTACGAGACAAAATAGCAATGATCCGAGAGGATTACCCAGTTCAACCCCTCTATGGAGGGAATTTTTGAATAATCAAATTGTATTGTGGCAGGATATTGATAGCAAGAATGGAAAAATCTGCTATATCTGGGAAAAGAGTGCTCGAGGATTTAAGAAAGATGTCAAAACAGGGTATTATGTCGACCTTATTCGATTTTATTTGAGGTATGAATTTGGGTCAAGTAAACCACGGTCTCACAACCACTCACTAAACACCAAGTTGAAACGAACTCAAAAATCATGCTTTATTCTTGCAGAAATCATTTTGGCAACAAGACGCCGAAAGGTTGAACCTATAGCTATTGGCATGATATAATTGTTGGATTTTTATAAGGCAATGAGTCATGCACCAAAAAGAATGAGAGGTAAAACTTGGAACATCCCAGCCTTAACTGTAAAGGTTAGTTAGCAACTAAAATTGAAGCCTGTGCGCATATAATGGAGAGGAAATGTTCTGTAAAAATATAGAATGAATTACATCAGGACATTGGGCAGAATCAAATGGCTTTTTTGACTTCTTCCTATGCGACTTCAGTCACGCGAATGAAATAAGGTTGAAAATCATTTGGAATGATGGTGGGGGAATGTAAGAAGGTTCAGCGTGAATCATAGGTGGATGCTAATCGAACTGTACCTTTGATATTTAAGTTATCATTTTTTGGAGATAAGTTTGACCTTGCTTAATAAGGGATGTTTTTTTCTCTGTGCAATAATTGGTAGATGAAAAGTTAACAAGAAGGTGTGGATCAGTATTAAGAGCAGCATCTTTAATATGCTGTGTTAGAGATTTAAGCAAGGGTTCTATCAGGTACTTTGAAAGTATTGAAGCTATAAAATATCTGAGCCATTCCTTTCCTAAGTTGAAATTTTGAAAGAGGACATAGATGCAATCAGATAAACTTTTAACCACGAGAATTATCCTTAAAACATTCGGCTTGGGAGTATCAAAGAATAAGGTAAGAAAGAAGTTTTACTGGGTCATGTGGGATTAAAATAGTCACCATTATTTTTCTTAACTAAAGATCTTATTTCGTAACCTATTTTCTGGCCTTCACTTTAATAATCTTTTCCAACACAATTGCTACTATCCCAGAAAAAGTCCTATCTAATAAAAAAAGTGTTAGTTATTGAGACCTAAATGGTTACATTTTTCCAATTTATTTTTTCGTGCCTTATAACCTCATTTCCCATCGCTTGGGCTTTCATTTCTGTGTGTAACTAAATAATTGCAAGGCCTGGCTTCCTTAACCCCTATTCACTGATTAATTACGTTTTCGTTCCCTAATTACTAAATCATTCAATCATAAATAATATAAAATAATTGGTTACGAAAAAATGTTATTTTACGGGGAAGAGTATAATATAGTTTTATATATAAAAGTAATAGTAAAATTCTTAACAATTTTAAATCTTAAATAAATAAATTAAAACACATTTTTAAAAAGCATCTAACACTTTTAATTAAACAAAATTTTAAATATAACTTAATTACAAGCTTAAGTTATATTTTTCAAATTCTAATAAGTTGTAGTTAAAGTTCCGCAAAAAATGGCTAATTACATTAACAACACTAAATTAGCACATATAATGTAAATTAATGTTTAAATATTTCAGTTTGGTTTTATCAAAATAGTAACCAATCCAATATTTTCTTGAAAAATAATATAGGCGCCGATTCAATACCGATCTATTTCTGATATCAATGCAGCCCTAATATAAACCTTGACAATTTATAAATGTTATTCGTTTATTCATATCCTTCATTAAATTTATACACATAATATTTTTTTTTAACTATAAGGTGTCAATGATAACACATATGAAACATTTCTCCAAAAAGAAATTTGTAACAATATAATCCCCAAACTTCCTAAATGCTGGGAATGTAAATTATCGTCTTCTCAAAAACTCGAGCGCCCGAACATTTTTTGCCGTTTTTATGCATTTAGAAAGTTATTTTAATTAAAACATTTTAAAACCTCTGGATCATTATTAATTTCATATGGATTTAATAATTTATGAATTTCTCTAAACCAATACTTTTGTTCATTTATAGTGATTGCTAAATGTAAGATTAAGAACCATATTAAAATACTTTAATAATATTTTGATTCAATTAATATATTCGTTTTATAACAAAGTTCGTTTCATATATTTGATTAATCTAGAAATTCGTAGGATTACAGACAATGGCAAATTGAATTCCTATTTAACTCTTATTTCAAAAAAATTATTTTTATTATTAAAAAAAACTTTGACGGTTATAAGATTAATAAAATAATTAGGGATATAGTAATTTAGATACCTAAATTAAAATGTGATCATTTATTTTTAAAATATTTATACAATAATCATAAATTTCATTAAATTTATATCTAATAAATTTTTATCTCTTCAAGACTCAAAACAAACGGCAAGGGTGGCTTAAGCGTCGCTGGGTTTTCCGAAACCCACGAAGCTAACTCGGACGATCTACGTGTGTGGTTGCCCTTCCCATCATCATCTTTAAATATGGATAATGATAATCATCTCAAAAACTCCGAGTCTGACGCCCTGTATTTGTTTAAAAACGTGATACCCCATTTTTATAACATTATCGAGGCGGAGGCGCTAGCTCTTCAAACCTTTTACGACCTATGTACTTCGAATCGCTGCCTATCAAGTTGTCTTTCCAATCATTCTAATGGTTTTTATTTATATTTATTGGGTTAAGTACCCCCCCCCCCCTTTAAAAAGTCTTGAATTTAAAAAACCTACTATATAAAGAAAAGAAGTTTAAAAAAGAAAATGTATGAATCATGCTTTTTTTTGTCGAGCTCGATATGGGTTATTGTTCGGAAATTTTTTAAAGATGGGTTTCGGTTCATGCGGGTTTAGACATTTTGATCCCGGGTTCGGCAAGATTCAAAGAATTTTTTTAAAAAGTTTAAGTTCATAAGTCGAATAAAGAGAATAAACAATGTTCCATTGTAATGTAGTTCTCAAGATATAAATTTAAAATGACAATTTTTTCTAAATCCGGGCACAACAATAATTTAAAAATGTATTAATCCTTTTTAAAGCAAACAAAATTTAGAAAATTTTCTAAATATGATATTTTATACATAATATTAATTTTATGGACTTCATCAATTAATTGACAGTCTTCAACACAATTTAAATATTGTTCTAAAAATATAATGTTAATATTACATACTAACAATTTTTTAAATAATTTTTTT
Source organism: Gordionus sp. m RMFG-2023 (assembly GCF_954871325.1). NCBI lineage: Eukaryota > Metazoa > Nematomorpha > Gordioida > Chordodea > Parachordodidae > Gordionus > Gordionus sp. m RMFG-2023. Next base: position 29,003,183 of record NC_088776.1, read on the forward strand.
AAATCGCATTGTAAAAAGTAGAGTTAGGGTTAATTTGATATTTCCTTGCAAAAATTTTGTTTTGTATTATTCTAACTAAAAAAAAATTTCTGCTAACTTTAAATATATCTTCATCAAACAATTTCATATTTCTTCAAAAAAAGATAAATAATATTTCAAATATTCCAATAGCCTATAAAAGTGGCAAATATTCTAAGTATAGAAGAAATAACACTATTAAAGATTATACACAGAAAATTTTAATTTAAAGATTATGTATAAAATGTTTTATAGTATTCCTACCCAGATTTTTTCAATTACGAGTTAATTTAGAGTTTAATCATGCTAAAATAAAATTTCTTCAAAACAACGAAAAGTCGGTCAAATGAATAATGACAAAAATGTTGCCATGATATATTTTAACTTAGAAGCCTCGGCATTCCCCAATTTAATTTTATCCCAAAATCTAGAAAATAGAGGAAACGTTTTCTAGCTAAAAAAATTATAGAAATTTTAAAAATATAATTTTTTCATAAAAATATTTAGACAAAATCTAGAAAATAAAAAAAAAATAATATTGATAACTTCCAGTTTCTGGGCAAAGATTGAATGAAATTAAATAATTGAACATTTTTAATAAATAAATATATATTTACATTTAGAATCCTCATGCAATTTAAATGTTATAATCGATATATAATATTTACTTTATAAAAATTATTTTTTTAAAATTTATTAAAAATATATTTGTAAATGTTTTGAAAAAATATATAAATATATATTTTGAAATTTATGAAAAAATTAATTAACTTCTTATATTTATTTTAAAAATAAATTTTTAATATAAATTTTATATATCGATATATATGTTCGTGGGAATGTTTTTTTACGTAATAGGTTATTTTTTCAAATTTAACATTTTTTGAGCGCGTTTTTTTTAAATTTTAAAATCTGATTGTACCAGAAATGTGTTCTATCATGTTTGGGAAAAAGTCAATCCGATCCAATTTTTCCTCAAATTAATCACATGTAATTATGATTATAAAAAATTAAAATTACATGTAATTATGATTATATAAAATAATTATAATTATACTACAATCCTTTTCATCTTAACCTTGAATTCATAGTGAAGCGCTATTGCTTAGCCGCGATATCGCAGCAGCATATCAGCTGGATCAATACCAGCATTTTCATACATAGTGCAAATTTAACATCTGGTAATTGTAAGCGATTTTAACAATATTTCATTATAATGGTTTCCATCAAATTATATATTTTATACAAAATGATGATGAAAAAGAGAACATTAAACAATCTCAATGTTAATAAAAGGAAGGATGGTAAATTTTACCTCCTCTTTCCTAAACTCTTTAAAAAATCAGGCTAAATTTTACAATTATATGAGAATGGCAAAAATATTTATTTATTCGATCTTATATAGGAAACTTTTTTATCACATACTAAAACATATAAAATCAGTTTACACCGCAGCCTAATTTTATTAAATATCCTATAACCATAAAAAAAAACGCATGGTTTGTCTTAGGTAATAATTAAATAAATTTTTTATCTTGTTATTTAGCCACTGGATGTAACCATCTTAGCTTGGTCTATTTCTTCAAATGGAGATTTCAACAATCCAAAAATTTATTAGGACCACATGCTTAGCTATATAGCAATTAGTAAGCATTCATATGCAACTACTCTCACTCTTGAGAGGATAACAAATAATTTTGAAAAGAAATAAAATTTACCTAACTGTGTGGGTAGCCCTTTATTTATACATCCTATATTATAAAAATATATTATATTTTCTACAAATAAAATTTTACCTTATTTTGTATTTTATATATTTTTTCAAAATTGTTTTTACATTTTATAGTGATATTTTTTATTAAATATTTCAAAATATTTTTTGACATTACAAACCTATAATATAAAGATTTTTCTATATTATTTTAAAAATATATATTCATTATAATTTTACCTTATTTGGATTTCATATGTATACATTTGTTAAATTGTTATATGTAGTGATATTTTAAATAAATTCACCTTTAATATAGTCTAAACTCATTAAAAAATATATATGTAGGAATATGTCACTAAAAAAGCTATAGTATATAATTTTATATAAAAATATAGCAAATAAGGTATTTAAATTTATGAATTTTATTAGAAATCATAAAAATATAGAAAATAAGGTATATAAATTTAAGAATTTTATTAGATAGAAATCATAAAAATATATACAAAATAATTATATTACAAATAATATATATATATGCAAAATAATTTAATTTATATATAATTAATGAAATTAATGAGTTAATTGTAAATAACATTAAAACTTTGATTAGTTAAATATTTATACAATTCTTCCTTCAGCATAATACATATGCCATCATATTCATTGTTTTGATTTTTAATTCTCTCCATTTTAATTTTTTCTTGTAGATTTTTAAACATCTATTTTTAATTTTTTTTATAAAGCAAATAATAAATTTAAATTACCAATGGCATTCCTTTTCTCTTAGGATATTTATAAGAACTACGAGATTCAACAGAGGATATCTTACATGTAAATAATATACTTTTTTAGATATTATAAATCACCATTCTGAATGCCAAGTTTAATGAATGCAAGACTATTGAGAATAATTACATCTTCAAATGTATTATCACTCTCATCAAACTTTTTGACACTATCAATGAGGTCAGTTAAATATTTTATTTATTATATAATCATTTATGCTCTTGCACAAATATATAAATGCTGTTTTATCTATTTTCTCAAAAAATATTATAATTTAAATGATCATTTTATCTTGATTCATAGGTTTGATATCTTCAAAAAAGGTAGTCATTAAATTCATTACCGCTAAAGGTAGAATAATTTGCTACATTCACTAAAGGCAGTATATAACGAATCAATATTTCAAAATCAAACACAAATTGATATGTATTTAAAAAAAATCGCTGAGATTAGTTTTAGCGACTCAAGTCGCACGATCGGTAACTATAAACGATATGATATTTACTGTATTTTGTATTTATCGCGGCTGCCACTATGAATTCAAAGTAACGAATGTCATAATATAATAACCATATAATTTGTATTTTTATGTTTAAAAAAAATATATAAAACTCGTTAAATATGTAATACCAAGATAAGAATTTTCATATAAATTATAAAGATTATATTTACACATTAGATATGTTATCAAATTCTGTGTTACAAAATGGAACATCATTAATATTAGACATTGATATTTTAAACTGTATTTCCACCATAATCAACAACTGATATTAATTTTTTTGAATTGATATTGAATATTTTTTTAAAGTATCAATTTTTTATATAGGTATTTATTTAAACGTGTTATTATTATACTTATTAAGTATGGTTACAGAGTGATGAAATCAACAATATGTTATATTTCAAAGCCACTTTTAATTGGAAAATTTTCTAGCATATTAATATCTCATTCATCTTTTATAGGTAAGCTCAAGTTAAATATCATTAATTAGATTTGTGGAAGATCTCAAACTCTCACATTTAAAAAAATAATGATTGTTTTAGACAAATTTTTGCATTTAGGATTGTTTATAATAGCAGCTTTAGATATTATTAATGATCCTATATCATTTTGTTTAAATCTCAGTAAATTAGGCCAAATATTATAAAATAAACTATGATTGCAATTATTAATTTTTCATAAAATGTAATTAATTTCAAGAAAATTATAATCATAAATGTAATTGAAATGATGAATTCCTTTTTTTTAAATTGTATTTAATTACAGTTACTAATTCTAAACATCAATTTGCAGTAAGTTTTCAAATGATATTTTATTAGGTTTCTAGATACAGTTTGATTTGCAATTGAAAAAAATTAATTCAATCTTTTAATAAGGTACGCGAATTCTTTTATCCACATTATTTCGGATTGATAGATGTATAACGATCAACCCATTACTTAATTAAAAAAAAATTAATAAATCGGCCGATATATTAAATTATCAATACAATCCCTATTTTTTACATAATTATAATCACGATTTCTTTTATTGTAGTTCTTCCATCAACCCTTACTCCATGTCCTGTACCCTTATTGAACAATCTTGTTTACGATTTGCCGCTCAATCCTAAAGGATCAGGGGCCATTAAGAGTGCGTGGAAAAACCCCGTTGAATTTGTGAGAGAAATGTGCGATGTATGCCAGACCACCTTGTTTAACAGGCATTTAGTGTGCCCTAGGTGCGGCTTTTCGGCTTGTTTGGATTGTTTCTTAGCCAAAAAAACTTACGAAAATAATCATCGTCAAAATTTGTCAAGTCCTAGCTCTAGTCTTACCGATATCAATAATTATAATAATATATTTAGTGTTGATAATGTTACCATTGATTATACTTGCTCTATTAACGATGAAAATTTACTGAGGGATGATAAAATACTCAACTTTGATAATGGGACCAGCATTGAAAGGTAGCTTAATTTATTATTATACTTTTAATTATAATTCTTGGCGAATATATTTTACTGGAATATTTTATATAATTTTTTAAAATTATATAATGCGTCAGCCTTATAGAAATATTTGGATATTGCAAAATTATATAATTAAGGTTGCAAAGATGTACCCGAAGAACTTATTTCTTTTAAACAATAGCATTGAGACAATATAAATAACACCATATAATTAAATTACGAAAATTTTAAAAAGCAAAAATAATTATTTTTTTGAATATTTCAAAACCTAAAGATCACATTCAAAAACAAAAAATATTTTAGAACATAAAAACAAAAACAAAATTTGCCTTATTTCTGAATAATAATTTAATTTGATATTATTAAATTCTCATTAATTTACCTAAAGTTGCTAAATATTTTTTTTATATCTACATTCTTTACTTCTAAGAATTTAATCATTTCAAACGCTACCTTTTTTCTAGCCGTCATTATTATAGCTTGAATTTCTCTGGTAAATTTTAAGACTATTTTTTAAAAATTAAATATTTCTACTCATGGGTAGATGGTGATATAATTTCATTAATTAAATAAATTCAACTTAATCAAAAATCTATAATGAGATGCACTGATATTTTTTATCAGATAGGATCGAGCTGATATTTCTTCTTTTTTAAGATATCTGTTATCGGCATTATAAAATTTAGGTTAATGATGCTTACTACCAAGTGAATGTATGGAAATATTCTAAATACCAACCTAATTTGCTACCGACCAAAATTTATTAAAATGTAATAAGATCCTTATTATTTAATATATTAATACCACGTGGTCGAGTCCGGCCTCCTATATATTATCCCCCCAAGGATGGAACCACCAAGTTAGAATAAGAAAAAAAACATGATCATTCCCGGGATTCGAACCCGGGAGTATGGGATAAGTAAACCAAGCTCTTGCCTACTAGGCCATAGAAGCTTTCTAAGAATCACGATTTTTCAAATATATACTATAAATATATTTGGTAGTGCCTATCCAAATGAAAAATGAACAAAATTCAAATTTGATAGATGGTACCTTAAGGTACCAAGCATCATTAACCTAAAATTTACCTATCCGATCCAATAAAATGGCGTCTAAATTTAAAAAAATTTCAAATTTATTAAAATATATCTATTTAAATAGATAAATGTTATTATATAAATAAGTGATTTATCAATAAAAATATTTTATATACTTGTTGTTCATGAATATAAACCATAACTGATCATTATAATAAATTTAAATGACTTATATGGTATAGTTTAATTCTAGTTGTTATACTATTAAAAAGTATATGAGATGATTAGATTTATATGCATTAAAAATTAAAACGATTAGTATGTTTGAATACAAAATCAGATATGATACAGGATCGGTAATTGGCCGATATCAATTTAATATCGAATCGTATCGTTCTCTAAAAAGTAATATCGGTACACTCCCAATAATTTGGGTATTTAGATATTTTGCATACTAAAATAGAGAAAATAGGAATATGGCTCTAATATTATAAGAAGCAGTAAAGATTGTGTATCGATTTAAGTCATATTGGAAAAATTAATACATACTTCTTATGGATATTAAACAATCATTTTGATAATTGTAAAATGGATTGATACCTTATAACGATGCGAATATAGTAAACAAGGAAAAGAATGTAAACGAAAGAAATGTAAAATTATTTATCATATTTTGGTTTGAACTAGGTTTAATTTCATTTGTAAAGCTTATTTTAATTCCTTCAAAAAAATTATTATATCGGTTTCGGTTACGGTTCTAATATTTACAGGTTTATTCCGGTTCATTCCGAGTCCTTGCAATATTCATATAAATTTGTATTTTATTTAATATGTACAATATAAATTTTATTCAGTCTAATAAAAAAAGTAATTAAAATACAATCAAATTAAAAATTATTGTGGTTATATAAAATAATTTACATGATTGATATCGAAAAAATATGATTTAATTGTTTTTATAGAGAAAATAATATCTAAAAAAATATAATAAGGTACATATTAAAAAGAATCAATATGTTATTATTATTATTGACATTTTTATGAAACAAAATAAATATGTATTGAGAATATTTGTATTTTTAATATTTATTTATCTGGTCGGGCTTCGGGTCGAACACCTCTTACGACCCAAGCACGAGGAATAATATCCTATGTCCGAACCCGAGCCTCAGTTTGGGTTACCGTTCTAAATCGCTAAATATTGGGAACCTGGCTTATATCTCCTAGAAATTTTTTAAAGTAAATTTGAAATTAATATTAATGGATACTAGGGGACTAAACACTTGTATTTAAATTGAAAATTTAAAAAAAATCGCTAAAATGGAAGAAATATCGATATTTCTTCCATTTTAGCGATTTTTTATTTCTTCCATTTTAGCGATTTTTTTTTAAATTTTCAATTTAAATACAAGTGTTTAGTCCCCTAGTATCCATTAATATTAATTTCAAATTTACTTTAAAAATTTTCTAGGAGATATAAGCCAGGTTCCCAATTTTTAGCGATTTTTGTTTTAGCGATTTAGAACCTATCCCTCAGGTTGAGCTTCAGACATCCCGCGTAGGCTTCTATCACTAGATATATATAACCTGAGGACAAACTTTTAGATATATTTTTAAAATAATATATAAACTTAGATATAATAAAATATATATATGCCAAATTATAGTAAAATGGAAACTAGTAATACTCGTTCTAATTTTACTATATTAGTTCCTGAAGTAATTCCTGTTTGGAATTGATATTAAAATTTTGAGGAATATTATTTTTTTATGAAATAAGCAGATTCCAATAAAACAAATTTTGAACTAAAGTTGTAAACGATACTTCAAAAAAGAAACGCGTTATTCGTTATGTATAAAAAAAGGAACGCGTTACTTACTCCTTACCTTGTGTAAAAGGAAACGCGCTTTACTGGCTTTTCAAAAAGTAACTTGTTAAAAAATTAAATATTATATACAAGAAATTTTTTTCCCCCTTATATATAGTATAAAAATTATGCGAAAAATAATATATTATATGATAAAATCTTATAATTTTTTTTCAATATATAATTATTAAATGAAATAATACAAAAATAATATATTATAAGATAAAATCCTATAATAATTTTTTTTCAATATATAATTATTAAATGAAATAATACAAAAATAATATAATATATTATAAGATATATTTTTGTATCATTTTTTAGTTTATTAATAACAATTAATTTTAAATGTTTGATCAGATAAACAAGAGCGCTTAGTGCTCAACGCAGCTTTCGCCGTACTAAACACACGTTCAACCAGGGTTTCGAACCGAACCGAACCGCCAAACCGGAATGAACCGTTATAATTTTCTGAACCGTAACCGTAACCGAACCGTTATAAAGAAACTATAAAAAGAGCGAACCGAACCGTTATAAATATTTTAAACCGGTTCAAAACGGTTTTTAAAAATAATTAAATTTAAACATTATTAACCTAAATTTGAAATTTGAATTTTCCTTGGGGAAATTTTTAAACTCTTTATTTCTTTTCAAATTGAATTTTTTTTACATGTCAATTAATACCACCATGTTTATTGTTTTTTCTTTTCACTTTAATAAATACTCAATTTAATAGAGATTAAGCGAATTACCAGTTAATTAGATAAGAATCTTAAAATCAAACAAGACTATTCTTTAAATTAACAAGTTTATTCTTATATATATATATATGTATATTAGTTATTAATTAGCTTATTAATACTTGCTAATAATTTGGGAAAAATCATAATTCTAACTAACATATAAAGAAAATCAGGTACTGATTACTTTTAATAAAATACCGTTTTATATTAATTTCTTATTAATTAATATTTTCATAATGAATGATTTATAATTACTTAAATGAATATTAGAATTCTGAAATTAAAAAAAAACATATGATTGTTAATTAATATTCCTATATTTTATGGTTAATTTATTTATTTATTTCCATTTACACTTTAGTGGATAATTTCTTGAAATAATAACTACTTACTGATTAACCTTCTAAATCTTATAGTACCAAATAAAATTTAAACACATGAAATTCAATTGGATAATTATAAAATATAAAGTATCCATTAAAGTTTTAATTTAATTAACTTTAATTTTTTAATAAAAGACAGTTGTTTTTGGAATTTTAAACAGCTTTTCTATTTCTTTTCTTCTTATTTTATATCTTATCTTTTTGCTTCTTTCTTTTCTCTATTAAATCAAATTATTTATTAAAATGGTATTAGTAAGCTCCATTCACTTATTTAGTTTCATCTGTGTACAAGTTTGTTTTGTTAGTATTTTTGAGGAAAAAATCGGCATAATTATATGAAGGGTAGGCCTGCATATAATTCACATTTTTGAGGGAGATCTTGTCAGATAAGATAAATAAAAATTATACTGATTCTATTAAGAAATTTATTTATTCTATTTTTATAATAAAAGATTCTGATCTATTCATCATCATATAGCATATTAGTATCTATTAAATGGTTCGGGAAAAGTCAAATCCTGTGCGATCATATTTTAAATTAGATATTGTAAAAAATCAATCTACTTGTAAACTAGAAAACTGTGGTAAAGTTTTAACCGGGGACCATGCAGCAAATCTTGAACGACATATAGAAAGATTCCACGATAAGGAATTAAAATTATTAAAAAAAAAAAAGATAATTTGACTATTAAAAAAACAATAACAAAAAATGCAAATAATCATAATACAATTCAAAATGCTTTTACCAAAACTAATACAATACAAATTAATATTAATAAAGACACTTTAATCCGCTCCTGCACTGAGTTAATCACAGTTCATGGGAGACCAATAAAATCAATTGATGACAAAGCATTTAGAAATATTATAGATCCGATAATTGTAGGATTGGGTGGTAATTTAACCATCAATTCTGAAAATATACGCAATAATATTAAAAAAATGGCATTTGATTTTTCGCAAAATTTAAAAAAAGAAATATACCAAAAACTTATATCGTTAAAATTAGATATTGCAACTCGATATGATAGGTCCATACTGGGGATCAATATTCAATTTATAGATAATGGAGAAATAAAATTAAGAACGTTATGCATGAAAGAGATAAAAGAAAGACATACATCAGAATATCTAAAAAAAATTATTCTAGATGTTCTAAACGAACATGAAATAAGAATTGATCAAATTTATACGATAACCACAGACAATGCAGCTAACATGATTAAATTAATTAAGCTGTTAATACATCATGATGAAGAAGATGATGAAGATGATATCCTTAATGATTATTTAGATAATGATAATTTAAATAACAATGATGATATAATTGTTAATGAAAATGAAGAACCTTTTTTTAATATTGAAAATATTAATCTTGTACCTCATACGAGATCCATGTTAATGGGCATTAGATGTGCCTCCCACACATTTCAATTAGCAATTAATGATTGCATAAAAAATTCAAATGAAATTGTTATTATTAATAAAGCAAGAAACATTTGCAAAAAAATAAGAAATCAGACTACAATGTCTATTTTGTCCAAATTAAATTTAAAAAAGCCACTAATAGATTGTTGCACAAGATGGAATTCAATCTATTTAATGTTGGAAAGATTATTAGAGTTAAAAAACTTTTGCCAAGAAATATCGGCCCAAAGTAATGATCGTGAAAAATGTTTGTCAGAGAATGAATGGAAAATAATTAGTGATATATTAAAAGCTTTATATCCATCTTATATTTTGACAAAATATATACAAAGTGAACAAATGACCATGGGCGATTTTTATGCAGCATGGATCAAATGTATCATGCAAACTAGCAAAATAGACACTTCATTTGCCAAACTTTTAGTTTGTACAATCAAAGCACGAGAGATTAATTTGAAAAATGAAGTTTTTTGCTCAGCTATATATCTCGACCCAAGATATAATGTATTTTTATCATTTGAAGAAAAAGATATCGCCAAAAAACATCTCTATAAAACTTGGAACTTAATCCAAAATTTAAATAATCAGAATATTGAAAATCTAGATACTATTCCTACGTGTTCACATTCGAAAGATAACTTAGATGATGATTTTGAAGATTTATTAATGTCTCATGAAAGCCTTAATAAGAATAGTTCTCAGGGCATAGAAAATTATAATAAATGTGTAGAAATAGAGTATATAATTCGGTCATTTGATAATATAGAGAGATTAGAAAAAGATGCAAATCTTTTGAATTATTGGGGAAATGTAAAGAATAGTATGCCAGAACTTTATAAGTTAGCTATGGTTGTGCTAGCAGTTCCAGCTACGCAGGTATCCGTAGAAAGAGCATTTTCTAGCCTTAAGTTTATACTCTCTGCCCAAAGAACTAAATTAAATCCTGAAATATTAGAAAATATTTTAGTTATCCGTTCCAATTCTCTTTTTAAAAATAAATAATATAAATTTCATTATATTTATGTGTTATTTTATTCCTGATTGTATTTGCGCATGTTTGTGTTTATCTTATTTATGAAATAAAAAGAATTGATTTGTCTAATTTATATTTACTAAGTTTAATAAAAATATCTATTAGATTATCATTCATGGTTTTAAATAAGAAATTATAAAAAGATTTTTCTCTAAAATTAATATATACATGGTTAATGATTAATTTTTTTTAAAATTAAATTTATAAAAACCGGAACAAACCGAAAAGAACCGTTATAAATTATAAACCGAACCGAACCGATATGATTTTTTTTTTTAAAAACCGAAATGGAACAAAACCTTTATAAAATTTTAAACTAAAAACCGGAACGAACCGAACCGTTATACTAAACGGTTCGAAACCCTGCGTTCAACTGGCCCAGAGGATGGGATGGTTGTATTATAATTAATAAATAAAAATTTTAATTTTGGGAGGAAATAATAGTTTTGCATAATTTATTAAAAGATGTTATATCATATAGGCTGAACTTTAAGAATTAATTAACTATATCATTTTTAATTTGAAATTTTGGAAAGTTATTTTGCCATAATATACAGTGTAAATACAATTACTATTTTTTTTTTATCTGTTTATAAAATTTTAAAATATTTTACATAATAAATATATATACATAGTTATTATTGTAAAATATTGTAATGACTTGTGCAGATCTGGAAAGCCCGCAGGGAAATTAAACAGAAAATTATAATGGTCCAGGCAATCCATGTATAAAAATTTTTCTGACTGGGCCGGACAATTATATATAAATGCAGGCGTCTCGCAAATCTCTGATTTTCAGTAAAATTTTAATAGGCTAGCTCGGCATAAATACTTATGTATTTTATTGAATATCAAGCTAATATTTTGAATGAAACTACTTGAAAATATATTACAATATGCTTATTTTTTTGTATTTCAGGAGCTGTCTAAATAAAATAATAAATATATAGATAATATTAAATACACAAAAATTAAACAAATTATTTATAACATGTTCCAATTTCAAATTATACAGATATCAAGTACAACCGATCCGATCCTACTAATTTTGTATCCTGTATACCAATGGTTTTAATTTCTAATATACTTTTTATTTGTATAACATCTATATTTAACTATACCATAACTTATGTCATTTAAATATATTATAATAATCAGTTATATTTTATATTCAATTTAATTGCAATTCTAAAAGTATATAAAATATTTTATTGTTAAATCACTTTTATATAACATTAATCTATATACATAATAAGTAATAAACAAATATATTATGAAATTTTAAATAAAAATTTAAAAAATATTTAACATTACAATTATAAATTACTAAAATTTATATTAATACAATTTATATATTTTTCTTTATTAATTTAAATTAAATATATTAATTAATTTAAATATTATATTAAAATTATATTATGTTAAATATTACAATTATATATTTATTAAAATTTATATTAATACCATTTATATTGAATTTGATTTTAATTTTAATTATGTAATTATATTAAATAAAGGTATTTACTAAAATTTATATTAATACAATTAATAAATTTTTCTTTATATAATATTAATTTAATATTAAATACTTAAATAGTAAAATCTATCGAATCTGTAAAAGTTATATTTTTAATATTTTTTTAAATCTTTCACTTCAAACTAATAGGGGCCATTTTGACAGCCATTTTAGCTTATTTGCCTTTTTGATATTTTTAAGAGTATATAGAGCGCACCCGAACCTCGAAGATTTCTTTTTATAAATATCAAAATTTCAAATTTATCAGAAGTCAGCCTGCAGCGATGGTAACTATCAATATCACCAGCATCACTAAAAACATATTCTGAAGGGATTATCTCACACTTTTTTAAACAGAATGCACAAAAAAATAACAATATGGCAGAATGTTTATTAATTTATTATTATTAAAAAAAATAAAATATACATAAAAATGGATTTCGATTTTATTTATAAAAATATATGATTTTAAATATAACTTTTTAAAAAATTTTATAACATTTTATTTTTGTTAACGACGCCATTTTATATCGGATCAAATTTCATAAAATTTGCCTATAACCGATATTTCAAAATGGGTGAAATATAAGCCCGATCCGATATAAAATATCGAATCATCCCTACTTAAAAGGCTGAAGCGGACCGAACTGCAGACCTCTAATATGAATACTTATTAATATAATTATAGAAAATAAAAGTTTTAATTGAAAAATTATTATTATTCATGAATATATTAAAAAAAATCTGTTCTTAATATTATTACAGTGCATTTTTTTGGGCTTCATGATAAATTTGGTACTTTGATATCATTAATAAATTCTTATTCATTTAAAATAGTTGACTTGATTTAGAAATTTAGTTCATGAAAATTAGTTATAATAATTTTAGTTATGCAACCTGGAGACTTATGCTAAATAACATTAATATAAAATTTGTTGACTAAATCCGTAACTAATTTACTCAAGCTAGGACAAGGTATCAGAAAGGAAAACGTGCTAATTTGAAGGAGGCAGGTGATTAAGAAAATAAAACCCTATACAAGATTATTTTTAAAAATAAAAATTTAATGAACGTAAAAGATAAAAAAATAAATACGTTTACGTTCTAAATTTGTCTAAAATAAAAAGAACGCCGTTCACCATAATTTTTTCAAAAAGAATATTACCCACGAATTTCATTTTGAATGCATTTGTTTATAAATGTTATAAATATATTTAGACTTGCTTTCTCTGTTTCATTTTTATGTTTAAAAAAATTCGTTTTTACCCCCCCCCCCTTCCCATTATGTATGCCAGATTCATTAAGAGAATATAATAATTATAGAATTAAAAATTAATATATACTATTATTTAAATACTCTAGCTAAATGGCTTAATCTTTAAAAATACATAAATAGAAATACTATGATATACCTCTGAGCATAAATAAAATATCGACTTATCTTACAATATTTTTTATTTAAATGCGTTGGAAAGGTTTTGGTAAATAAAATGATTTTCATTTGAAAATTGATTTACAAAACTATCATATACAGAGATAAAGATATAACGTCAATCGATTTTAAACCGGATATAATGAGTGTTGATAAGATGCACGAAATATTTCCTTGGCCCGCATGTACCAATAAGCAAAGCCACGAAACTTGGAAATTAATGCCAACACATATTATACCTAACATAGGTTTAATTTATTTATAATACTTAACTCTTATATTAATTTTTTGGTCAGAATTTATTTTGAATTATCCATAAAATCGATGCTTGTTGCTTGTTGGTATAAAAAATTATAGCAATGTTTCTTTATCTTTTACGATCTTGCAACTTTCATTAAAACTCTCTGTTTGCATTTCCTTATTTCATACCCTTCTTTTCCTACAAGTCAGGCCATCTTTATAATATTATTTTATAATCCTTTATCAAGCTTTGAATATATTCTTGTTAACTTTTGCCCCCTCTAAATCTCTCGCCTTCGCTATATTATTATTTTATTCTAATAAGTTTGAATTAACTTAATTATACCAGAATGCAAAATTTAAAGATAAAGCACAACTACATTATGCCAAAAATTAAATTTTTTTTAAAGCGTTAACCGAAATAATCCAAACTTGTGAAAAGCTATCAGTCAAATATAATTTAAAACGGTCACTTAGTGATGAAAATTGCTTTAGAAAAACTTCCATCAATGGTAAAATTTCACAACCGCAATCCAAATTTATTAACGGGTTTTGCAAGGTTTAATTTTTTATACAATAAGATGATGACTTAAAATATGCCTTTTATTAGAATTAGTCCTTTCCTCAATAAAATACAATGTAATTTTATTTCATATGAATAATTCAAATATGTGAAGTTGTTCAAACCAAACATTTATGGATTTCATATAGAATATTTATACTAAATAATACGATTAAGGATATTTAATTTGTTAATTTGTTTAGAAATCATTTTTCGATTTTTCCAAGTTATTTTTTCAACAAAACTTCCACAATACCACGGAGAAAAATGATACCAATATCGATTATGCTAAAAATAATTCAACCAATAGCAATTCTTCACTCAGAGTTTTGGCCGATGTAGCGTTGAAAAACACTTCTTACGATATTTCTGAAAAAATACCTTCAGGTCTTATAGAGACTAAAATTTTGATATATTTTAGTTCACATTACTTTCGGGCTTAATGGGTTATTTTTTAAAAAATGGTCCTATTATGAAGGTATTTAACAATGAGCAAATTCACTTTAATATAACCTTTAAATTCACGGTTAACGATGGATACTGCCAACTCAACTTATAGCAATTCTCTAAATAACAACCTAATTTGCTAAATACCGACCAAAATTTATTAAATTTTAATAAGGTCCTCTTATTATTTAATATACATTAATGGAATCACTTGGTTGAATCGGATCTCTTATATATCATACTGAACTACCAACTTGTTTTTAGAAAAACACATGATCTTTGCTAAGATTCGAACCCAGAACCTTCGGATTTCCAAGCGACGCTCTTGCCGGTTAGGTCTAGGCGCTTTTCATTTTTCATAAATAAATTTGGCAGTATCTATTCAAATGAAAAATAAACAAATATAAAGGAATACCTATCATTAACCCAAATTCACATAGTTAGGACCGCAAATCATCGAAATCATTTTAACTTTATTGAAAACATAAGAAATTTAAAAGTTTTTTTTTATAAAAATATAAAATTTAAGATGAACATATTGATTTTAGCGACTCGAATATTGATAGCAAAAAGAAAAGCGCTGTAAATTATTTTCAACATTTGAGCCCTAGTAATACCTTGGATGACGTAATAACGGCTGTCATCGAACACAATATTTCTCATGATCCTTTCGAAATGCAAACTCAACACTATATCCTAGAACAGACTGAAGGCCATAAAAATATCACGAAATTAGAAAAGAATAAGGATATTACTCATAATGGATCAAAAGAATTTTCCATTTCCTCAAATCTTGTAGATGTTGGGAGTGATAGAGATACAGTTTGTTATGTTTATTTTATAAATTTAGTGAGGGCCTAGACAGGATTAAGAAATGCGAGAAAATTATTATGTTAATTCGTTATAATTTATACTACGATGCATAAATTCCCGTATCACGTCATTACGGCAATACCTTTTCATTACTGCTTAAAAGATATTTATGCAAATGTATTCCCACTAAAACATTGCAAATGAATTACCGCGAAAATATTACAGCGAATGTATTACCATAAAATCATTGCCACAAATGCTTTAACGCGTATATATTATAGCGAAAACATTACTGCTTACGCCTGAATATATTATCGTTAATGCTTGACAATAAATCAGCGAATTCATTCAAAGCTGGGCTAGAATTAGAAAAATTTTAATTAATTAATATAGGAAAGTGTTTGTCTTTTAATTTTACCAAAATTATTTGTGGGAGCCTGAGTTTCTTACTGGGGCTAGTATAATTAGAGACTAATTTAATAAATATAAATATTTTGCACAATTGCACCTAAACTAACTTGTAGTAAATTATTTTTCGGACTAGACTCCACAAAAAACTCATGGACAAAAAAACTTTCGAAAATTCCCACGCCAAACTCTTCATACTTTAGGCTACTTTTTAATATGTCTGCTAAAATATATTTTTTTTCTCTTTAGCTTTCACCTTTTCTGGTGGTACTTCAACATCTCTCCACTTTATGTTATTTATACAATCTCTTTTATCTAATTTATACTTCTTTATATTGACTCTAACATTATGGTCCCATTGATGTTTTAGCCTTCCTCTTTTACGTTTGCCCATCACTTCCAAACTCTCAACCTTATTTCCTATGTAGTTCATAGGCCTTCTCAATGTGTGCCCATACCACCTAAGTCTGTTTACCATTAATTTAGTCTTAATGGGCACTACCTTTAAACTACTTAGTATTCTTGTACTGCACACTTTATCCTATCTTGTTACCCCAGCATTATCCTCAGCATTCTCATCTCCATAGTTTGTTAGACTTCTCTCTTCTGATTCCTTGGTTGGCCATGTTTCCGAACTATATAGAATAGTTGGTTGTACTATGGAACTGTAAATTTTTCCCTTTAATTTGTGTGGGATTCTTTTGTCAAATAGCACTCCAGATAAAGATCTCCATTTTAACCACCCTTGATTAATTTTACTCTTTATCTCTTTTTCTATTGTGCCATTTGTTTGTATCAGGGTTGTGCATTTGACCGGTCAAATACAATTCGGTCAATTGACCGATATTTGACCGGTCAAATATGGTCAAATTCAAATAAATGTTTTTTACACCAATATTAACTTTATTTTGCATTTATATAATATTATAATAAATCTATGTATAATAATAAATATAATATTTTTTAATTCATTCTATAGTCAATGTTTCACCCTCCGTGGCAGAGTCTTGTTCCGATTCATATTCAATATCATTATTTTCTTTAATATTTTTAATCAATCTTATATGATACACTCTTACTAATTTTCCTGCTGTAGAAGCCTTTAATCTATTTCTGTTTTTCGTGTGAATATTGCCCTAAACCGACCAATTTCTTTCAGAAGAAGAAGTCGAACTAGGAAATGTTAGTAAAATATTAGCGACTTCTCTTAATGGGCAAGGTGGGCAAAATGCATTCCACCAACTTGAGGCCGAAATTTGATTGTTTCTTATGGAAGTTACAACTTTCCACATATTATGGCTATTAAATATACCGCTTTTGCTTCTGAAATTTACTATATTACTCAAAATATTTTGATTATCACCACCTTGTAAAATACCCAATTCTTGTATTATATTACATGCTTCATCAAATTCAGTAATAGTAAGATGCTCCCCTTGATATTGGGGGTCCAATAAATAAGCAGCATTGTGAGCACATGTATTTAGATCAGTTTTTCTCTTTTCAAACATAACCTTAATTTTTTTTTCTTGAGATGGAGAAAATATAGAATCATAGCATGATTGTATTATGTGTTTTTCCAAATTAAGCATCTCGTTTTTTACTTGGGCCAAAGTACATTTATCCCCTTGCACTTTCAACAATGAGGTAGCTAAAGGCGTCCAAAATTCTTCGTTTAATATATTATTGGTAATTTCTATGGGACAAATATCACAAACAGCTTCTTCAACAACTGATGCTTTTAGAGCTTTCTTGCATATTTGAATTTGTTCCATACATTTTATTGACGATGCCCATCTTGTTTGGCTAATTGTACTTAATGTAGATGGTATGCCATGAAGATTCTTATTACGGGAAAATACTGCAGCTGGTATGTGTTTATTCTTGAAAAATTTAACAATTTTTTTAATTATTAAAATATGGTCACTGAAGGCGTTCAATCGTTCAAAATCGTGAAAGAATAACTGCAATGTATGCGCTGCACAACCATAACATTTTATATGATTATAAATAGATTCAGATTTTAGAATTCTCCAGGCTGCTTTCATGTTAGCGGCATTATCAGTAACTAAAGAATATACTTTTACCGGATTCAATTCATGAATTACATTTTTAAATTCCTGGGCAATATAATCTGCCGTATGGCGATTTTCCTCAGTATTTAGAAATTTGTAGAACACTGGAACAGGCGTCATCACCATAAAATTAATAATACTCTCGTTTCTAATGTTGCTCCAGCCATCTGATACAATTGATAAGTAAGGAGCTTTATCTATTATATCTGCAACTCTCACCTCCATATCACCTGACGCTTTGTCTAAAAGATATCCAGCCAGCTGCCTTCTCCTGGGTAATGTGTAAATAGGACGTATTTTTTTAAAAAATTCTTGGATGTAGGGATTTTCAGTGATGTGGAAAGGTAAATTGCTCGCATATACAGCCTTTGCAAACAATTGATCCAGCTCATTTTTTTCTTTGGGATTAATTCTATCTATGAAACCGGTTATACAAGATTGAGATTTATATTTAATCGCCTTGCTTGTAGATTGATTAGAAATAATGGAATCAAATTCTCCTGAGTCACAAGACAAAATATTGTTCATTTGATAATCATTCTCACTAATTTCACCCAATTCTTCATTAGAGTTAGACTTAGAAGTATTACAAATTACATTTGTGATATTTTTTGTAGAGGTTGATATTTTGGAATTTGAATAAAATTTTTCCTTAATTATAACAGGGCACATAGTACAGCTGCCTAATAAATGTTTGACCATTCTATCAACGTGGGTGATATAGGACATCTTGCAAAACTTGCACACCGCTTTAACTGATTTACCATCGCGTACTTCTTGAAAATGTTTCCAAACATGATGCTTTGGTTTGACCATAATCCCTAATATATTAAAATTTAACAAAAAATGATTTTGATTATTGTAAAGTTAATCAATCTTAACTATTTTATAATTATCGACCAATTATTCCAATAATTTCTTAATATTATAAATATAATATAATATATATAACTTTTTACCAGAATTGAATAATATTCCGTAAATCTGACCAGAACAATTAAAATGAAAATTAATTTTAAAAACCAAATATAGCAAGTGTAAGTAAAACCAATGAGAATTAATATAATTTATACTCGGCTAAATATTAAATAAAATTTAAATTTATTAAAAAATAAGAATGAAAAAATTATATTATGATTATAATAAATCGGGTATTTTTATTTTTTTTAAGAAAAATGAATTGAAAAAAATGAAGAAGGCGAGAAACGGCAATGATTAGGCAAAAAAATAACTAAAAATATTACTATATTTAGGAAAATTACATATTTATATTTTAACAATAAAAAAATTCTTTTGTTTTTAACAATTCATGATACAAATAATTTTTTAAATAATTGTAACCTCATAAGATTGATAAACATGCTTTTAATGCATACTAGTTAATTATATCAAAATATTTATTCGCCATTAATATTTTAGAGTATTTGACTGTATTTGACCGGTCAAATATTCCTCCGGTCAATTGACCAGTCAATTGACCGACATGCCAACCCTGGTTTGTATAGTGGAGCCAAAATATTTGCAGCTTTCAATTGCCGGATATCTGCCATTCATTTATATCAATACTCTCTGTTTCATCTCCTCCTATCACCATATACTTCGTCTTTTCTCTATGTACTTTTAGTCCGTGCTTTCCAAGGATATTTATCCAGATCACTAATCTTTCTTTCATTTCATCCTTAAATTCGGCAAGTATCACTATCATCTGCAAATATCATATTCCACGGGAGGTATACTGTGCTAATACATCTATTACTGTAATGAAGAGAAGTGGGCTGAGATCCGACCCTTGATGAACTCCTTCGGCTATTGTGAAGCCTGCTGAAGTACCTGTTGTGCTACGGACCATTGTTGTATAGCCCATATACATATCCTATATTATTCTTATATATTTTTCGGGAACCTATTTGTGGCGTAGCGCCCACCAGATAAGTTTTCTTGGGATTCTATCGAAGGCCTTTTCTAGATCGAGAAAGACTATGTGTAGCTTTTTGTTCTTTTCCCTGTATTTTTCACTCATTTGCCTAATTGCGTGGATAGCATCAGTTGTTGATCTTCCAGGCATAAAGTAAAACTGAGTCTCTCCTATTTCGATTATGTCATTTCTATTATTTTTTCGTATGTTTTAGACAGTGTGACATTAGTTTTATGCCCCTGTAATTTTGATAATTGTGTGGATCCCCTTTATTTTTGAAGATAGGAACTAGATAGCTCTGCCTCCATTTTTGGGGAACCTCTTCATTTCCAAATATTTTTTTGTACAGATTTGTGAGGAAATGTATTCCATCATCTCCTAGTGCTTTAATGCTTTCTATTGGAATATCGTCTGGACCCCTAGCTTTGTTGTTTTTCATATGCTTGAGGCATGTGATTATTTCTTGTTCTGTTATAGGTTGTACAAGTTTTGACATGGGGAATGTTCGCCTAGATGTAGTATGTGGGGATTAAAATTGAGCTCCTGAAATTCATTATTTCTTTTTCCTTTATTATCAATTTCCCATCTTTATTTTTGATTACTTTCGGAGCTCCGTTTATATCCCTAGAATTCTTTTCTCGCTGTTTGGCTAATCTATATATTTTATTTTGCCCTTCTTTGGTATGTAGTTCTTCATACATGTCATCGTATGCCATAGATTTGGCCCTAGCCACCGCCTTTGTAGCTAATCTCTTGGATTTTGTAATTTGTCTTGTCATCTTGGGTTTTTGGATTTGTACCATATTTTACAAAGGGATTGTTTCTCATGTATAGTGGTTTTTACCTCTTCATTCCACCACCATAGTTCTTTGTATGATTTGTTACATCCCCTTGTCAAGCCTAGTGTCGACTTGGCAGTGTCTAATAATCTAACTGAAAGGTCGGTCCACATTTTTTCACTGACTTGTGAGGAATCTATTGTATCAATGTTTGCATTGATTGCAAAGGCATTTGTCATTGTTTTTAATTTACCCCATTTGATGCATGGTTCAAGTTTTATCTTATTTTGAGTGGATATATTTAAGATGTGTAAATCCATCACTAGTAGCTTGTGTTGCGCGGCGATATCTTCTCCTGGGATGACTTTGCAGTCTATTACATCTTTTAATCTTTTGCGAGAGATTAGCATGTAATCTATCAGTGTTTTCCTTGTACCACTTTCATATGTTATAAATGACTGCTTTTTTCCTATAGTAGATGTTGGTTAAGGCAAGGCCGAAGGCTTGCACAAATTTCAGTAAATGCTCTCTAACATCATTTCTTTCTCCATATCCAAAACCACCATGATGCCTTTTGTAGCTATCTCTTGCTTTTCCCACATGCGCATTTAAGTCACCAATTATGACTAAGTCATCCTTAGGGATTTCCATTACAACTTTCTCAAGGATAGCTCTAAAGTCATATTTCTCTTTTTCCTTGCAACCCATTTGAGGAGCATATATTTAAAGGATGTGTAGTATTGATTGACCAATGCAGAGTTTTATCTTCATTAGTCTATCAGAGAATCTATTGACGAGGTTAGATCTTGACTGAGGATGATGCCGATACCGTTCCTATTGCTAACAATTCCATTATAGTACAATTTTTACACATCTCCAATCATTAAAGTCTTTTGTCCTTTCCATTTCGTCTCAGCACGCTATATCAACTTTTCTCTTGTCCAACATTGATGCCAATTCTCTCGTCTTACCTTTGAGTGTACCAATATTCAAACTTGCTAATCTTGTCTTCTTTGCTTTGACATTTATTTTACTTTTCACAGGATGGAGGTCTACACCCTTCGCGTCGCTTGGAGGGAACACCCTAGCTTTCATTTTCATATTTTCATTTGTTTCCTTCATTTTGTTTTTTGGACAAGTATCCTTAGCACCCGGCTGTCCAGGCCTGTCGGTGACCGGGGTGTCATCTTTAAGCTCCGAAATTCATCTTACCATATGTCTTTACACATCAGTCATTGAAGAAAAACCTGAAAATTTTTATGCTTCTTACCAGGATTGAACCTGCATCTTCTTCGTCCTTCTGTTTCCAAGCATACATCGTAACCCATTAGGCCACCCCGGCGATATGTCTGCTAAAATATATTAGCTAAATTATGTTCTCGGTAGAGCTAACTCCTACCAAATTTAGTCTTATACTGAACTCGGGTAGATCGGACTGAGAAAGATTTTATTGGACTTGGTCGAATTCGGATCTTAATTTTATCATTTATTTTGGATCGGACTTGGACCTCGGTTTCCAAAATGATCACAAAATTGTTAATTATCTTTCAGTGATAATAATTTTTCCCGATTTTGTTTATTGTGCTTTTTCAACAGTCCAAAAAATAATTCCGATTGGACTCTGATCTATATAATATATTTTTGATTGGACTACAATTTGTAATAAAAAATTTCGGGTCATGACAATATTTTTTTCTCAGGGCCCTCAAGAAATGTGTCCCATGCAGTCTAATTTGTGATTATGTTTTCGCTGTAAGACATTGATGATAATATTTTTAGGGTGATATATCTATTAAAGTACAAATGCCCATGGGATGGACGCAGTCTGAATGTGGCAAATTTCCAAGTAGAATTTTTTTGGTACTCGTTTTACTCAAGTAGACTGTCCTTTGTTTTTCAAAAAAGAGGGTATTAAAATATGAAATACTTTATGGATTTCTAGACAAAATATGTTTTTATACCAAAATATTTAATTTGCTATTAACAACAATTAATGTGGAAAATAATTAATACAAATTTATTCTTATATTTAGCTGATATTATGTTTGAAAATAATTCTTATATTTAGTTGAAATTATGTTTGAAATATAACATTGTGATTTATTAATATGTCGATTTTTTTTTCGAATCCATATATAAGAAATTATCTATAATTTAAAATAATTTTTGGGATCGAAACATTGTACGCGGACGCGTCTTGTCTAGTGTATAACTTCCTTAGGGCTCATTTCGGAACGTCTTTGGGACGCGACTTTTCCTAAATAACTAAATGTATCGGCGGAAATGAATTTTGAGTATGGATTTGCTGTAATATGTTGGCAGAAATGCATTCACGGTAATGCACTCTTAGTGGGTTTGGGAAAATTCGTGATTTTTAAATATAAAAATCGTGTATTTTTTAAAAAAAATCTAAGATATCAATTTATTTAATGAAATTGTTTTTTTTTGATTTAAATTAAATTTTATAATAAAGCTAATTTGAAAAATATCC
Organism: Gordionus sp. m RMFG-2023; assembly: GCF_954871325.1. Lineage (NCBI taxonomy): Eukaryota > Metazoa > Nematomorpha > Gordioida > Chordodea > Parachordodidae > Gordionus > Gordionus sp. m RMFG-2023. The sequence continues at coordinate 29,026,826 of NC_088776.1, forward strand.
CTTGCCTGGAGCGAAGTTATTAATGGAACATTCATTCCATTTATTACATTACTTCTTTTTCATATCATTGTTAAAGTAGCAATATTAGATTGACTAAACGTATTTTAGCATAATGTTATCTATTTAATATTTGTCCAAGTATGATATTTATTACGTCAGGGCCGTAGCCACGGGGGAGGGGGATTTTCTGACTCCTAAACCTGGCCCCTAGAAAAAATCTTTAGCCACAAAAAATCGCCTCCATAAATTTTTCCGGTCTCCCAAATTTAAAAATTTTTTTTGTAATATATTCTTTTTATATTTTTAAAATAAAATTTAAATATTTATTCAAAAAATATGTATAGTTTGTAAATTTCTTTCGATCCTGTTTTATTTTTATCCAATAATAAATCATCATTCATATTTTATCATTTTCATGTGTGTTTGTGTATTACATTATATAGGCTCTTAATCACGTTTAAATTGTATTTATTTCAATGATAATTATTTTATTTATTATGGTTCAATCACAATATTATTATTATAATATAATTAGTTATTTAAAACAGCGGTGAAATACTGAGAAAACAACAATTTTGGCAAGCCAACAAATTAACCGTAATCTTTACTATCTTAAATCAATATTTGAGATATGATGCTATTTCCTAGCACACATGAGCTGCCTTTCGTGCGATTGGTCAACAGAAATTATGGATGATACAACTGATGAAAACATAATTTATTCTTCTGGATTATTTATGGCAATGTTTTCATGCACCATCCAAAAAGATCCTGAATTAAATAAAATTATGAAATTTATACCCAAAAATGCCCAATATACATCACCCCATATTCAAAACGATGTAATATCTATTATGGTACATATGTTGCTTGAATATATTTCAGATAAATATAACAAAAGAGATGCCTTTTATTTGTCTTCAGACTGATGAGATAAAAGATACATAAGGTCGGGAAAACCTGAAGTCCCAGAAAATTTGATAGGAATTATTAATTTACAGTGTCTATCTTCTGAAAGCATTACTAATTACATTTTAAACCAAATTAATGAGTTAAATATTAATTCAACGAATATAATGAACCAGGCATATGATGTGGTGAACGTTATGTCTGGCCGAAATGAAGGAGAGCAAATCCTAACTCAAAAAAAATTAATAAAATTGTTTCTTTTATACATCTACAACCACGTGTTGCATTTTGGTTCAAAATTGGTATGATAATATTGGTATCATTTCTAATTTTTTAAATTTATACAATGTGTTGTATAATTTTTTTAGGAGCTTTAACGTATCCTATAAATATGCAGGCCATACTCTTAAGAGACTTTTAGACCAGAGGTGGGCTGGTCATTTAGAAGCATCTTGCATCGTTTATGAAAATTTTGACGCTATTGGTGAAGTATTATTTTTTTTTTCTAATACAACTTTTAATTCGAAGGTTTCCACTCATGATACACTCCAAGCCTCTGGTCTTTTATATAAATTACGTTATATTAGCCATTATAATTAATAGATCCACTGAATAGCTACAGTCAGTAGGTACTAATCTAGTGGATGCTAAAAATTATATTGATTCTACTATCAATATATTAAAAATAAAAGAAGCTATAATTCTTTTGATTTGATTAATATTAAGGCTGAAAAACTTTTAGCAAAACTTAATCTCACTCCCCACAATTCATCAAGGGTACGTAAAATGAATATAAATTTTCAATATTTTTTAGTCTAGACCAAATTACAATTTGAATGTGAAAAAGACTACAATTGAAGTTCTTCAAAGAGGAATTATTAAGAAATCATTGATTACTTTGTGTTGATCGTTTTTAGATAGATTTACACAAGATGATTATAATCTTCTATCATGTTTTAATACATTTTCCCCCTTTGACCCTGATTATTTTATATCGGATAAAATGGCCCTATTAGAATCATTATTAAACTTAAATATGGAAACGTTACATCATGAGATGAAAATAGTTAAAGGATTATTAGCTGCAGAAGTTAAAGAAACACATAATTTTGAAAATATCCTAAATATTATGTATAAAATAAATATCATCATGCATTTAAAGAATTGTATAAATGCTACTCAGCAGCCATCATCATAAGGGTACAAACGGCTTCTTGGACCTCTTTTTCTACAATAAAGAGAATTCTATCGAGCACTAGAAAGTCGATGAAAGATCAACGTAAGGAAAATTTAGTATTGATGGCTTATGAAAAAAAAAATTTATCCTTTAATTCATTTATGTTAAAATTTAAAAATAAAAATCGTCGTATTATATTATAGTATTATTTTGTATTCATATTACATTAATAAATTTTAAATAAAAATAGCAAAAAATTTCTATGAATGCCTAATTGTTTTATTTTAAAAAAATAGTGGCCCCCCTCAAATAAGCAGCTTGCCCCCCTAGCTGAAAATTCCTGGCTATGATCCTGTATTATGTTGAGCAAACTATTAAATTGTAATGTTAACAATGCTAGATTATTTTAATTATATATATTTTTATGTATTGCATCTCAATTAATCTTAGTATTAACTAAATAGATATAATATACAGGAACAGAAATGCCTTCGATATTCTTAATATCTCCTTTAATTTTAACAACTAAAATGATTATAAAAATTTATTATACTAAAAATAATATTTTCACGATTAACATCGTATCACATAAAATCATTTAAAATAATAAAATTTAGCAATGAATTAAATCTTATTTGCAAAAAGTAAATTTACGTTATAAAATGTTTTTATTTGAAAATATCATAATTTTATTTTAAAAAATCATCTATTTTAATCACCTATTAAATTAATTTGATTTAATCATGCCATCCCTAATTCTTAATATTGACATATAATCTTAAATTTCTTAGATCTTTATAGCTTTAGATTATATTATATTTAATTTCAAATAAATTAATTATTAAATAGTACAAATATTTATTATAATGTGCAAAGAAAGTAATTTTTATTCGAAATAATATAGGAATTCCCTAATTTTGTAAAATCCTCGCATATATTTTACCCTGATGTCTCCCACTCTTGGCTTTGCCATGGATCCGTCCTGCACTTGAAACATAGGCACTCCCCTATCAACACCAATACACGCGTCAAAACTAAAAATAACGAGAAACACCAAAATAGATGCAGTGATTATAATACTCTCATAAAGCCAGCTAGATTGAATTTCGACAATGACAAAAATGAAAAGGACCAAATTCACGAAATAAACGATTATCAGTTAATCGTTTCTTGTTTTAATAAAAACGATAAGAGGACTGATCTTACTACATCTAAATCAACAAGGTTGATAGACACAACTAAATTCCGTGAAAATAAAGAACACAACATGGATAGTTCAAATAACTCTATAAAAGGTGAAGACAAGCTTAAAAGTGATCATTGCAATAGATATAGATTGCTAGAGCTGTTTAGGATAGCTTGGAAGGCCAATAAGCCTGTATTAGTTTCTGGTATACACACTTCATTAGACCCATCCTTATGGAATCCTAAATGGTTTCTTTCGGCATTTGGTCATTGCTACAACGATATCGTGGATTGCAGAAAGAATAGCCTTATCAAGAATTTGCCCGCGCGAGTCTTTTGGGAAGGATTCATCAATCCGCTAAGTTTATTTAATTTTTGAAAATTAAATTTATATTAAAAGTGTTTCAATGTCTAAATATGTTTTGGCGGTTATTGCTTTATTTAAAAATTTACTACCCTTCATGTGGGCCTAGCTTTCCAATTTTTAAACTCTTCCCTTCTGTATGACATACTTCATTTTTAAAACGGACCCGGAACAATGACATTTCCTTTCCTTATAAATATTTTACTTTTCAATTAAAAATATTTATAAATCTATATATTTTCATCAAAGCATTAACGTCTTTTATCACTAACTCGAACTCAGTAACAAAATTGTTCTTAGAAATTTAATACTTTATAATTTATTTTAAACAAAGCATTTTAAAGATTTATAAAAGTTTTAATAATCTTAATCACATTAACAATAATAGATGAATAAACATTAGTGCTGTTAACGTTACTTCAAAAAAGAAACTCTTTACGTCAAAAAAAAGGAACACGTTGCCGTTATTCCTTACCTTGTGAAAAAAGTGACGCGCGTTACTGGCTATTCAGAAAGTAACGCGTTATTCGTTGCTTGAAAAATTAAATATTATACAAAAATTTCCTATATATAATAAAAATAAAATTATACAAAAATAATATATTATAAGATGTAACAATTTTATTTTCCTATTTTATAATAATAATAAAATTATACAAAGATAATATATCATGAGATAAGATATTTTTATAATAAATTTTTATTTAATTTTAACAAAAATTGATTTTTAAAATTTTGATCAGATAAAAAAGGGAGTGCTCAACACATCTATCACCGTGCTAAACACACCATCACTGGCGCAGAGGATGGTAGGGTTATATTATATTTAATAAATAAAAATTTTAATTGGGGGGAATTTATTAAAAATAAAGAATAATCCTTATAAAAAGTTTTAATAGATCATCTTCAAATGAATCTTCATTCAGATCTTCAAGAAAATTATATTTATCAGAAAATAATTTGGTTTGTGTGTTGTTTTTTGAAGGAAAAATGCTTTTTCTTTGTCAAGATTATTCCTCAAACTGGAAATAAATTCAAGCCTTTTATCAACTTTTACCTATAATTTTTTCAGGACAAATCCAATTTAATTAGCAGGTGAATTATTGCTGATAATATATATTCATCTTTATAGATGTGTTTGAATCTAATGAAGATAAATATAATCAAAATATAAATTGTAAACAATATTTCAAAGTGTATACCTTTTATCTATGTCTTGCAGGATTGTAAATAAGTGGTTTACTAAATCTGAAATTATTTAAATTAGTTATCGTAAGAGTGAGATATCCCAAATGTCTAAAATAGAAAGAGCCGTAGCAACAGGTTCCATAACATAAACTCATATATATACATATAATATTATTTTTAATTAACACTAATCATGCAATATATCTATCAACGACTTGTTTTATCTGAAAATCTCTGTAATTGATTTATCAATCTACTCTATATTTGTCAAACTTACGCTTTTTTATAATTTATATATACTTTTCATTAAAATAATTTGAATATCAAATATTAAAGGTTAAAGCAATTACATTAAAACTAATATAGACTGACGATTCATTTATAAAAAAGGTCTGTACATTACTAAAATATAAAAAGGTGAATATGATATGATTTTTAATTTTATAAAATTATTATTTGATTTTGTCCTATCTCACATAATTATTTTTTGGAACATTCCATGAAATTTTAGGATCTCGTATTCTGTCTTTTTCTCCAAGTTTTGTTCCACGTTACTGGTGACCAATAACTTTAAATTTTATAAATGGACAGGACATAAAGTTTTGACTATGATTGCTTAGTCAAATATACTTATCAAAATTTTTATTTAATTTTATTTTGATAGACTCCATTCAAATATTGATATTTTATTTTTTTATACATTTATTTAATCTAATGCTTAATTAACAATACCTTTTTTTTACCCGACTCCTCGTTACATTTTATTAATTAAGAAATAATAAAAAAATTTTAAACATTCTATTCTATCATTCATTTTGCTACATTAAGAACGCTTACCTGATGATGATATCATGCTAAAATTGAAGGATTGGCCTGGGACAGATGATTTTGCTGAAATCCTTCCACGCCATTATGCTGATCTGACATCTTCCCTTCCATTACCGGAATATACCACTCGTGATGCCATTTTTAATATGGCTGCTTGCTTGCCCAAGGTTTTTGTCAAACCCGACTTGGGTCCTAAAATGTACACTGCTTACGGTATAGAAATATTTATAAATATACATTTTCTCATACATTATACAAATTATCTTTATTTTAAAAGTAATATCTTGTTATATATTTAAAGTTTAAAAAGGAATTAAATATTTACTATCTAAAAATATACATATAAAAATGATAACGACAACTTTTACAAAAAGCTCATAAAAAGAAAACATAATTTAGCTAACAAAAAAATAAGGAGAGAAATAACAATATTTAAGTTGAATAATCTGGTTTAGATCAAAGGATTTAAATGCAGTTTAAGATATAGATCTTAATCGGTTTAACTTCTTTTACGTTTTGGCCATTTTTGAAGTCATGTGTCTCATAAAAACCAATATGAACCGAATAATGCATTATCCACATTTGACTTATTTAAATGAATAGAATAATTTATTATTCCTATTCGTACGAATATTTACTGCTTGCATTAAATTTGAATTATTAGAATAATTCATTTAATAAATATTATTAAATAATATACGAAAATAGATTGGCAAAATTTTTTCTCCACCCAAATGATTAAATTTTAATTAAAAAAACTTTAAAATATTCCGAATATTTCGAATATTTGATAAAATTATTTGAATAATTCTATTTAAATTAAATGAATTATTTGAATAATTTGTCAAATAAATTAGTTATTCATATAATTCATTAATATCCAAATTATTCTTATTCTTAAATATATAATCAATATTTACATTGATTTAAAATTATATAATTCTTATGAAAACATTTAATATAATACAAGCTTAAATTTTTTTTCTCTTTATATAATTTATAAAACATGAGTCTATTATGAATAAAAATCATGTTAAATTTAGTTAAGTTGGGAAACCCGATTTTACTAATAGAAAAGAAGACAATTTTTATGTATTTTAGTAGGTCACGAATAAATAAAATTAAAAAATCATAGAATTTTATAGATTATTCTATGTCTAACAATTTAGGAGCGTTTTTGATCAAAATAATCAATGTAACATGTCTCTTTGGGATATGGAATTTGGAATTTTTAGATATTTAGAATTTCTCAAATATAAATCATTTAGGACTATGAAATTTTACCAGAAATATATATTCCAGCATGGAGAGTATTCACAGAAAATCACCGTTATCTTATAAATTACAAAAACTTATAGTAAATTTTGTAAGACTAAAATATACACAAAGATTTACTAAGAAATTGTTTAATACTCATAGGGTTGTTTAGTACTTTATGCATGTTGGAATACATTTCCGGTCAAATCGGCGGATTTTTCAAATTTAAAATTTTCATGAATTAAATATTCCAATAAGACATTTATAAGTTATCTTTTATTGCAACTGTTGAATTCTATATCATATTCTAATTTTTAGTTCGAATATTGCTTTTACTATAAGCGAAACATATTATTATTCTTATTCCTGTTAACTATTGTTTCAATGATTTTAGATGATTTAACATTTCAATACATAATTATTTTCCTTCAAAGGTATCAACTTATATTTTTAACAGTCGAATTATTTTTGATAATATTATATTAATATAATTTTGGTAGGATAAATTTTTAAAAACATGAAATTTTCAAAAACAAAAGACCTATTTAAGTAAAATTTTGCCGTAAATATTTTTAGACATCTCAAAAGAGAAGGTCTGGTCCTAAGATAATCATTTGAATAATATAATATAAACTAAAAATAGTAAAATGTATCGAGTAGTCTTTTTAGAAATGCAATTCAGGCCGTCATGTAAAAGAATATAAAATATAAAGGTAAAATGAAATGAAATGCACGGATTTGAATAATACGAATTATGAAAACATATCTCACAACATATAAGAAATAATATGACCTCTATATTATTGACTAGAAGTAATGTTCTGGATGTTAAATTTATGTGTAAATTTATTTATGTGTGTGGAATTACGTTCATTTGTTCCTCGTGTGCTTTCAACATATTAATTTGTCAATTGTGATGCTGTTTTATATTTTCTTATAAAAGGTAATGCAAACTCTATAAGAAATATAAAATACGATAAAACGCATCCTATCCTTCCATATGGTTCTGATTTGGGCCATATCAACAACAATTTTCTTATTAAACGTGTCCTTGTGGATGTGAGAAATCCAAGCTAGCTGTGAGGTGCCTCCAGTTCGATGGCCAAGATCGAGAAATTTCCGATTCACGTTAGTTGAGTCAGTTCTTTGTACATGTTCATACCATCTCAATATGCTCTCCTTTATATTTTCAGACAAGGGAGCTACACCCATCTTCTTTCTTAATCTATCATTATACGATCTAACTTGGTATAACCTAGGCTCCATTAGATCATTCGCATTTCAGTTACATCCAACATCTTGGCAACTCGCAATGCCTAAGTTTCGCCCCATGATCTGACGATAGCTCAATAAACCTTACCTTTAATCCACAACATCTTTACAAAGCATCTATGATAGTTCTCCATTTCATCCAACCCTTCTATATCCTAGCGTTGACCTTTTCCTGATAACCTCCGTCTTGATGTATTATAGACCCAAGTTAGCTAAATTTTTTAATTTTCGAGATAAAGCAACTTGAATAGTTTCTTGACACCGACCTGCAAAGTTTATAGGCAAATACACTCTCTTAGAATATCTAGAAATGAAACAAATATAATTCTCTAGACTAAAGATTTTGCGCTAGTATTATCATTTAGTTTAAATTGATATCCTTTTTTAGTTATATAAAATCTTCTCAAAAATTTCCTCACTAAAAATTTACGAATTTTAATTTTATAATCACATTTACATATAAAAAATTACTATAAATGAGTGCTGTAAACATCTCTAAAAAAATCGAACGCGTTTAACGTTCATTGACAAAAATCCAACACGTTCACTTTCAAAAAAAGGAACGCGTTCAAGTTCATGACGCGTTCACCTTCGTTCAAAATTTTATAATAAATTTTTTTTTTAAATTTAATTTAATATAAATAAATTTAACACAATATATTAGCCATGTTAAAAAATAATATAGTTTTATTTTGATAATATAATTATAAATACAATATAATATAGCAAATAATATTTTTATTTATAAAAAATTTTTCTTATTAATTTTAAATAACAATTGTTTTTCAAAATTTTCATCTGATAGACAGGAACGCTTGACAGTTAATACGGCATTAGCTATACTTAAAACGTACAGGGGCAGATGGTGGGATTTGCTGTATTATACTTAATAAACAACTCTTTTAACGTGGAGAATTTATTAAAATGATTTATTGTTTTGTCTTTTACTGAGATAAGTTATCCTCCTCCAATCCATCCTCTACTTCATCTTCCAAAAAAAAGGATATCTAGAAAATTAACAGTTCTTGTTCTAGATGTATAATTGTAAAAAGAATATATTGATCTCTTATATATGTTCAAATCTTCAAAAAAAATAAAATATATGTAAGTAATTTGATAGTGATAGATACCTTTTATTAATTCTATTTAATACTGTGTCTATCAATCGTTGACCATATTTTAGGTCACTATTTTTTTAAATTTTTTAATAACTATCGTTATTGTTGGAGTAAAATGGCCCAAATGCATTTTTTCTTCAAATTAAATGATTTTTTTAGTTTATATTATATAAAATAATTAATATTACAATCAAATGTCGTTTTAAATTGTAACTTAAAGATTTTGAAACTGATATAATACTTTTGTTTTGCCCACATTTTACATTTGATAAGTATTGAATTAGTCAATATAGTATGTCACTGTAAAATATTTATAAATTTGGGCCATGGTAATGTTAATTTATCTTGAATTTTCAGAATCAGATAATGATTATGAAATAATAATATCCATGTTTATGCTAATCTATTAAAATATAAACAATAATATTCTAATAAGTAAAATATAATAATGGTATCTTAAAAAAAATTGAAATATGAAAAGGAAAAACAGTTGATTATAAAATATAAGACTTTTTTCTTTAAAAATTCGGATTAATATTAAATTCTTCAAATAAATAAAAATAAACAGTGTTTTTAAAATTGAACGAACGTTATATTCGAACGCGTTCTTCATAAAAACGCGTTCACCAAAGTTCGTCAAAAATAAAAGGAACGCCATTCATCATTTATTTCAAAAAAAAACAAACTTCGTTCACGAACGCGTTCAAAATGAACGCGTTTATTTACAACACTACTATAAATTATATTTAAAAATTTGAAAACGGGATGCTTCCCTGTATGAAATCGACATCTGACCCTCTTTATTTCCAAGTGTTAAAGTTCCCTGGATCTTTAGGGTAAAGCATCTATAGTAATCGTTTTTAATTTTACGGTAACCAATTCATCCATCTTATTTTGATATCACATTTTCTAAAGATATCACAAGTCCATTTGACTACTTTTTTTTATGCTACTGCTACAATTATAAATGTGAATAATATCAAAGCTGCAGTTAGGGACATTGAGTCTCATATTTTAGATACTAAAAATTGAATATTTATTATAGATAATAATTTTTTTCATATATTGATTTTTGTTTTATTTGTATAATTGTTTTAGTGCATCTATGCGTTCTATCTTGCTCTTGATACCAATAAACTGATCGAAAAGTTAAACTAAATGTATATTAATTAAGCCTTATAAACAGAGGCGTGACTTATAAAAATGTCCATGGGAGTGGAAATTTTTTTAAAGATATGTTCAAAACTTGAAAAAAATACTTAATCAAATTTTCATTTATTTTTAAAAATAGCTTGTAATTTAATTTTATATGGAAAATTTTATTTTTAATTTCCCTTAAAGTTTTTTATAATATAAATGGCCAAATAATATTTATTATGTTTTTATTTTGTGAATGATATTATAAATAAATGTTTATATATTTTGAGGTAAGATTGTGAACCATAATTACCATTGGTTATCTTTTATTTATTTATCTGTCATATGATTGGTTGAATTTTATTTATTTTTTTTAAATGATATTTATTATTATAGAAAATTATTTAGCCATTTTTTTGTAAAAAGATAAATAAAAATGAAATGGACAGGATAAAATTGGAAGGGCAAATTAGGTAAAAAAATCTTTATTTTATTTTGAGACAAAAAAATATTATTTTCAAATAAATATTTTAAATACCTATTCTCACTATTAAGAAAATTTTAATGACAGATAAATAAAAACAAGATAGCCAATGGTAATTATGGCTCACAAATTATAATCTTGCCAAATGTGATTTTTCTTATTTCATTTTTATTTATAAAATTATTAATGATCACATTTAAATCAAGTTCTTTTGTTTCTTCTATATTAACATTTAATTGGGATATGTTTTAGTCGTTGCTGTTTCATGTAGAACGTGAATAAGATTTAAGACAGCTAGTCTTGAAAACAATCATTCTCCAGAACAAGCACTTATGGGAATTATTAATATCATTTGAATAAATTTTCCATACTTTGAAAAAATCGAAATAACTTATTTCTCATTTTATTTTTTTAATATATTTATGTATACTTTTCCAACTTTGAGTAGTCCAAAAATAAATCTATATAAAGAATTAGACGATCCATATTAAAATCATCTAAATGGAATACTCAAACATAATTTTAATTAAGTTTTTGAATCGCAAATTGTTCCATATTAACTAAAGGATCCATTACTGGTTTGTCTTCTTAATAAGTTTTTCTGTAATGTTGATTATCTCACCCGAAATGATGCATGATAAATTCGAGCCTTCTTCGAATCTTATTAGGCATTTTGGAAATGTAATGAAGAACTTTGGATTTAAGCACTTAAAATTTATGTTCCTCAAATATTGTTATCTTCATTTTAAGAAATGCAAAATTTTAAATTTTTTCTATTTGGCTGCTCTTGTAGCAACCTCATTGCGAAATGAATTTATAATTTCAAATAGTTTTATTATTTCATAATTACGTTCTTTGATTTTGGCGTATTACTCGCATACACTGGCATAATTCTTTTTGAGAAAAAATTCATCTATTTTTGAGGAGAGACATAGAGAATAGGATATAAAAGTAATATAATAATTGATAAGTTTTTCTCTGATTCATTTCTAGATGAGACATAATAATTGATTTATTTTTTATGTGAGCCCAGTAAGAAAGTAAGGCGAAAGTGCATCGCAACGTAGAAATAAAATAAATAATAAGTTTCTTTCTCTTTGTTTCATTTTTGGGGCAAGACTCCACTGCCCCCGAAGTCGACACGTATTTTGGAATTAGTCCTTCAAAATTCTGGCAAACTTACCCTTAGAACTGCACCTTAATATGAGATTCGTATTCATATCAAAATTTTGAAAATATAACTCGATTAATATAATGAGATTTTAATTATTTTTTTTTATATTTATTAATTAAATCAGAAAGAACAAATAGGATTTATAAAGATCGTAAAATCATATGATTTAAAAATATGTTGAATCTGGGAAAAATATATTTCTATGTAATTTAGACTTGATTGATTTTTTAATCGCAATTTAAAATCCATATTATCTATTTTCTTCTATCAATTTCTGTTATTGACTGGGAAAACTGTTTAATGAATTAGAAGGTGCTAATTAGATATTATTGATGCACCCAGATATTCAGTGCTTCTGTAATTTTCGTTATAGCACCATTCCTATCTTGGCAATTTTTTTTATTTTATCAATAATTCTTTTTTCTAATTGTCTACCACGGGTTGAAGCATTTAAATGCACAATATACGCTCTAATTATTGATACTAATTTTAGAGTTCATGTTTTTGGAAGTTTGGCTGACTTAACGCTTAAAGCGTGATATCATAGTTTTTATTTAGCTTATAATATTACTTAATTAATAAATAAGGTATTAAATATTAACGGAATCCAGATTTTTAGGATTTCTGATTTCTTCTTTTTGGTATGAGTCTAATTTTGGCAATTTCCCCCCTTTTAATCTCACTGATTAAAGCAATAAAATGTACTAATTAAGCACACCTAATGGTTTGGTATAAGTTTATGAATGATTATTTTCCAAGGCTTGTCTCACTTCTAGCTTAAATGCATACACCATCATATCAGATTTCTGGGTATGGTATCATTCCTTTTCCAAAACAATGAACCCCATATACAGCTTTTATCTCCCCATATTTTCTATCAGTGGAGGCCCTTTTTATATGTTATCAAGTGTTTCGTCTTTTTTTGACAAACGTGTTGATCCCTGCCATTTCTTACACTTAGACTAGTTGCAACAGTTTCCACCCTTCCTTATTTTAGACCCTGTAGTTTGTCTACCAAACCGCTGCGATGCCGATTTAAAAGCGCCCTTCTAAATTTCCGGTCATCACACTCCAGGGCCCTTAGGAAGTAAACCGGGCCTCCATCATCAACGAGCTTCACCACATTAACGATCTGAGAACTTTTTTTTTTGAGCTTTTTATTCTAGATATTACCCACCCTATTCCTTTTTACCACCGTCCTACATCTTATACCCTTCTCCGAGCTCTTTCATCTTGGCTCCCGACCATTTCGTATCTTGCAAGCTTACGACATCAAACGTTTTCTTTATTGCGTTCAGGTTCACCAACTCAATTTTCTTACCCATCATTGTTCCAACTAAACTCATAATTTTTCGCATTTTCCTACAGTTTACTCTCCAGCCCTAAGAAAATTATTTACTTTGCATGGGCGAATACACTGTGCGTCTTTCATGGGGGACGCCCTAACTTTCTTGTTTGAAAAATATATAGGACTTGCCATTTTTGGCGGTGACGATTTTTACTGCCAGCTAATAGCCTGACGCAAACTTTTTTCCTTTCTCAACCGGGCATTGAACCTGCCATGGCGGAGTTTGAAATCAAAAATAATTTATGTAATAAGAATAAATAGAGCACTGCATGAACCGATCCGATCGAATTTGAGTGGATTGGATTTGGACTGGCATTTTTCTGACTCGGTCAGATTATGACCCCGATTTTTAAATAGACCGGATTAGATTCGGACCTCATTTTTTTTATCTTTTCTACAGTACTTTATAAAAAAAATCAAATCATATCCGATAAATTAAAATCTTGGATCGATGGACAAAATTCTTTTTTGAATTGGGGCATACTAAAAATATAGGTCCGATGCAGGGGTCAACATTGCACTCTATTTTTTATCGGATCGGGCCGATATTTCACACATTTTAAAATATCGGTTATGGGCCAATATTATAAAATTTTCCGATCCTATAAAAAATGGCTTTTTTAACAAAAATATAATGTTATAATTTTTTTTAAAAGTTATATCTAAAAAACCATTTATTTTTTATTAATAAAATCGAAATTTTTGTTTATTTTTTAATAATAATTAATTAATAAACATTCAGCCATTGTTATTTTTTTTGCGCATTTTGTTTATAAAAGTGTACGATAATCTTAATCTTTTAGTGAGGCTGGTGATTTTGACAGTAGAGATCTGCAAAAGTAGACCCTATTTTTTTAACAAGAAAACAGGTTCGGCCTGGGCCTGGCCTGATATTTTTTTTACAAAATTCGTGCCGGTCGAGCTTTGGAAATTTTTTAAAAATATTTAAATTTATCAATTTTAATGTAAAATAAAAATATTTTATTTTATTTATATAAACTAGACGCCATATAACATATATCATTTTTGAATAATTATAAAAATTAATTTCTATATTTTAATAAATTCGGGACGGGCAAAACTTTTTAAAAAAATTTCGGGCCGAGCTTGAGAAATTAGGCCAGATGCCGATCACTAATTGACCTATCAACGCAGGCTGACCTCTGATAAATTGGAAATTTTGGTATTTCTAAAAAGAAATCTTCGATATATTTATTTAAATATTTATTTCAAATTTCATAATATATTTGTTTATTACTTATTATGTAAATAATTATGTTATCACTTATTATGTAAATAATTATGTTATTACTTATTATATACATAAATGATTTATCAATAAAAATATTTTATATACTTTTAGAATTGCAATTGAGTTGAATATAAACCATGACCGATCATTATAATATATTTAAATGACATATGTTATGGTATAGTTAAATTATAGATGTTATACTAATAAAAAGTATATTAAAAATTAAAACCATTGGTATCTTTAGAATACAAAATTAGATATGATATCGGATCGGTAATCGGCCTCCAAAAAGTGGTGTCGGTACACCCCTAATTTTATTACCTTTACATTCATAAAAAATAAATATACCTTTAGTCTAGTTAATTTATTTGGAAGCTTGAAGAAAAATATATTATTTATATAAATGTTAAAAATCTTGATTATTTTAATAAAAATTTTCTTAAAATTATTCGTACGGTTGCGACAGCTATTAATTAAAGATTATTTTTATGCTGACAAGCGATATTTCGAATTCGTTTTTAGCATTCATCGAATCTAAATGTTTTCTTTAAAATTTATATCAAAAATCAGTGGATTTTGGTTATCGTACTAGAATCTACAAAAACAAAAAAAAAGCAAAGAACTATCCGTAATTCTTTATATGGCAGCCAAAGTCCCATATGTTTTTATAACCGTGGCGGCAAACGCCGCCCCGCAGTTTTAGTGTGGATTTCATCCTAATTTAACATGGTGAATGAGCGAATTACTCCGAGGATTCGAGCGGATTTTATTCAATAAGTAAGTAAAAAATAAGGGAACGAAATTCACGAAATTAAATAAAAACGAAGGAACTGATTGCTCCGCACCGCCGAATTAGTGCAGCTTTCATTTGTAATTAATCTAGGGGGAGGGTACGGGACGATCAACTGCATAAAGAATGAATCAAGCAAGTAATATTTTTTTATCGATATTCACTATCTCTTTATTCTAATAACGCATCTACATGACAGGATTTTCACTGGATGCAAACATCCCTCAAAAACCTATGCCTACCCCCCTAAAAATTTTTTATTACCACATTATTAATTACACCTTTTTTTATTACAATCGTACTCCCTTCATAATTTTAAAAAGAATAACTAAAACTATTTTAACTCTTATCAAAATATTTATGAATATAAAAGTTATTTTTTGGAACATGAATTCCATTAAAAACCCACACATTTACAATGAATGCACTATTATAGTATATTGTTTGGCATGAATATGAGTTTGCTGAGAATCTAACCCTTTTTAATAGCAGAAAATTTTATTTGAAAAATAATGTTTATGATTGTATGCAATATATCGTTTTGGTTATCAATGTATTATAATAAGGTTAATATTAAAGTATTAATTTTTACAATAATATATTTTCTCCCATTTTATCTAAAAATTAATAGATAACCCCCCAATAAATTTATCCTACTCTCCTTAAAGGAGCCTATAACTCTACTCCCCTCAAATGCAAACTATTCCTAACCCCCCTCCCCTTCCAATTTTTTTTAATAATTATTTTTTATTTTAATTCACTAATGATAATAAATGCTTGAAATTTAAAAAACAACTATTTTTAATTTATTATAAATAATAATTGATCTACATTTGATTATTTTTATATTTCTTTCCAGAAGTCTAAAATATTTGCATCCTTATTAATTCTTTTAATGTGTAAAAAAATTATAATAATGAACTAATTGGAATCCATTCACTTTGATGATAAAATTGAATGATTTATGTTTTTCCCATAATTCCGTTAAATGCTCTAGCAACCTCTTCCTGATCAATGGTTAATAGGATTTGATATCTGGGGTCTAAATATTGTGATGCATAAATAATATTATTATTTAAATAAGTATCCTTTCTAAATCTCATATGCCCTAATATCTCATTGGAAACATTATTGTCTTATCCAATTCTAAACGGCATTTTATCCAAATGCCATAAAAATCGGAGAGGCACATTAGCTCCGATTGTAGCCTCAAGGTTATCGCCTTAAGGGTTTCAAAACTACACTTATGTTAGCTATTGAAACCCATTCTGTTTCGTCTAGAATAACTTCCGATGTTGTAACAATGTCCATACAAAAATTTTTCAATTTTAACAATCGATCCCCATCTTGTTAAAATCAATTATTGCTATAGGTTTTTTCATGATTCTAACGATCGTTGGAGTTTTAAAAAATTTTACCACTTGCCTTGCTCGGTCATTAATCGACACATAACTTGTCTTTAAAAAATCATTAATGGCTAACTGTAATTTGTGTGCCGCACATCTAATGCTATAACCCTTTGGGGTTGAATCTTTCAACATCTGGTCCAGATCTGCTATTTCTTCATTTATTATATCATCTTCATCCCAATTTTATCCTTCCACAGATTCATATAATTATCTTATAGACTTGATTAAATTTGCACCATTATGTTGTTTAATGGAATGCCAAATTTATTTTAGGGTCCCATAATCTTTTTTTTAATATTATCTCCTTTAGATATTTCTTTTATCGCCAAATTTCTTAATACGATAATATTACCTCGAACATATTGAATATTTATTCCCAGAATGCTTCTATCTAATCGTTTAGCAGAATCAATTGTTAAACTAACTAATTTATTTAGTCTCTAATTTTATAACGATTAGTGGACATACCCAGGGCTTTAGTAATAGGGTCAATAATTTTTTAAACCCTGAGTCTTCAATTATTGATAATAAGTGATTCCTCTTAATATGTCTCTCTAAATTGCTATCATGACTCCCTGCCAACACTACATCACATATTCTACATTCAGAACCTCCCTTATCATTAAATTTGAAATATTCAAATTTAATTTAAATTACTATTTAGAATATAATGATTCATGTTTTTTGAGAACTTGTGGTCCCACCTCCGTTTTTATAGAATAATTTTTTAAATATTTCTTAAAGAATATTTAAATAAAACTAAACTAAGTTTGCAATTACAAAATAACTCAGATGTTGCCTGATATTAATTTACATATGACATATTCTAGAAAGTAAAATATTTGATTATTAAATTTTCTTTATTAATAAATAATCACCATTTTTATCCGACAATGTATTATTTTTACAACTTTAAATCATTTTTGAGCTCATTTTAATAAATTTAAAAATCGGATTTTACCAGAAATATATTTATCATGTTTGGAATACCTATCTTATGAATTATAGAAAATTTTGCCGTTATCCTTTGAGTCATTTATAACTTATATGTAAAAAATCTATGAGAAAATGAATATAAAATTATATTTAGTTTAAAAGTTTAAGAAAAAATTGTCTGAAATTCATAGGGTAGGTACTCCGAACATGATGGAATACATTTCCTGTAAAATCTGATTAAATTTTTTAAAACGCCGTCAAAAAATGGTTTAAAGTTGAAAAAATAATATTGCTGGACACATTGACGCCAATATATTTTTTAATTTCACTTATTTAATCTAAATTATATTTGATAATTTGCAACTTACCTTTTTTAAAAATGTTTTACCACGTGATTTTGTACTTTCCTTTGTCTTACTATAATTTAATAATCCACAACAAAAATATTCAAAAATAGATATTATTATATATTATCATCATTTATAAAGAAAATTTTAAATTGCTTTGCTAGGTAAAATTTATCACGAAAAATTGCCTACTCTTAAATATAACAAAAATGAGTCCACGATCAAAAAATGTTTATTTTAAATTATTATTGTTTTTGAATAAAAAAACAATTGTTTCAAATAGGAAATCTTTTATAAATGAAAATCATTACGTTTTTTTATATTATATTATATTATTTTTAAATATATAATTTAAAATAAATTAAATGAAAGTTTAAAATGAAAAAAAAAGCTTCAACCCTGAACAACCCTAAATTTTAAAAAAGGGTTTGGGTTCAGCGAAATATCGAGGGTTTGGGTTCTCATCCCTGTTACTACTTTTTATGATTTTCCTTAAATTTACAAATTATTCCCACAATAATTAACAGTAAAAAAAATCAAATTGTTATTATTTTTTTTCACAAACAAAGAATCAATTATATATTGACCGATTGTGATTACTCAAGATAAAATAAAACTCCTTATACTATAAAAGAAATAATCAACGAATTACGAAAATCAAAGCTAAATACAATACCTTTTTTTAATTTTATAATATTTTAATATTTGCTCGCTCTAATTTAAATTCAGTTGACTTTGATCATAAATTGTTTGAATAAAACCGAACCGTCATGATTAGCAACTGGGTGGTAACTGCACCGTCGTTATAAAATTTAGCATCAGGACCAGGAGCGTTGTTAAATATTGTTCGATTTTATAATATTTTTAAATGTTTTTTTAATTCTCATCCTTGTTCTTTAAAGTCATCAATAAATCTGAACAATAGCTCTAAAAATTTTTCATTATAGATAAACTCAATTGCTTGAATTTATATCTGAAATTAGTTAATTTTAAAATTACCTGATATAATATAATGCATTTTTTATTCGTAAGTTGCTTTATTGCCTAATTTAAAAATATATATTTAAAAAATAATATTAAAACTTAGAAAAATTAAAAAAATATATATGTTAATAGAAGAGCAAAAGGGAAATTTGCTGGCCCAGGTAATCCCTCGTTAATAAAGAAATATTTGCTAAATTTATTGCATGATTTTTTTTATACCAATTAAAAAAATTTAACACCAAAATAATTAAATATATTAAATACTATCTAAATCATTTTATAATATTGGCCAATTGAATATTTTGTTGATATAAAAAAAATAATTTTTTTTTAAATATGTAGGTACAACAAAGTATCCTAAAGAGGGCACCACCAATCTACACATGGATATTAGCGATGCCACTAACGTCATGGCTTACGTTGGGGTCCCAAATGATTCCTTAAATAATCAAATTCCGGAATCTGAATTGAATGACTATTTTTTCGATTTTTCAAATGAAATTTCCGATTCCGACCCCGATTATGGCAGAGTTATTGGTATGTTATATTTTCACAAATTTTCCACTATAGCATCAATCTCATTATGATTTAATCAGGATTTAAAAAACTATAAAATAATATTAATTTTTTAAAATTTATTCCCAATTATATATAAATAGATTATTTTATTATTATTTGATAAATTCCATTTTTGAGCTGTTTAGTCAGTTCCTCTATTTGTGAGCTGATCTAGTCAGCTGGAAAACTGAAAGTGGGGATTCATTGTTTATTATTCCTATTCAAGAGTAGTCTTCATAGAATTAATTTTTTTATTTTATCATTTATTGGGATATGACAGTCTGACAAATTTAACGTAAAGAGTAGATGAGGGATCGGTAGTTTTAATGAAATCAGTTCAAAGTTTTTATTTTCCCTTTTTTTTATAACTTTGTTAAGAGGTTTTTTTTAATCGATTCTTTCTTAATTTATTTCTTATACCTTAAATATTACGCAATATTACATTTTTTTAAAACTAAATTTCTTTATTTCTATTTTTGAGAACACAAACAAAATTGATTAAATATATTTCTTTTTTTTTACAAAAGCCGAATAATTTTCAATATATTAAAAAAAATAAAACGAATAAAAATAATAATAATTTATTTTTTATAATGCTATATATATTCCAATTATTACAATGTAAATTATTATTATTTATTATTTTTCACAAATGCTGATTTAAAAATAAACAACTCTATTTAAAAAAAAAACAATCCAAAAAGATGACTATTTTTTATAACAAAAATACACTAAAAATCCATATTATATTCACTGCCTACAGCAGCTTCACCCTTCAAAAGTAATTCTCTTCCTCCCTCTCCGCCTCCGACAGAATATAATCCAAGAAATCTCCAAATGTTCCTGGCCACTCTGCGCCGTTTGCCGCGTCATCCAGTGTTCCAAGTTCCTCGGAATCAATTGTCCAGTCTTCATCCAATACATTCCATCCCTCCTGTTCTCTTAGGCGCTCCTCCGGTAGTAACCCTCCCTCCGCCAATTCCCTTAATGCCTCTGTCTCACTTATTTCCTCTTGTTCTCGCTCCTTTCGGGATCAATTTCCACTTCCCCTGCCCCTACGCTGCATTCCACTATCGCTTGAGATTCAGCAGCCTAGGGTGGTTGTGGAAAATATGGGAAGTATGGTCGCTAAGGTGGAACTGGCTAACGGGAGGGAAGGCGTGAGGCACCGGGATAGCTATGCAGACGAATAGAGCAGGAAAAATTAAGGGGCATGTTGCGGAATATAAGGGGTCAGTAAGAGATTTCTGGTAAACATAGCTAACCAACATGCGGAGAAATTGGGTTTTCAAAGATTTTGAAGTCCATTTCATAGTAACGCCTCGGCAGACGACGTTGCTTGGATTCTCACCGGCCGGGAGAATTAAGAAATGTGCGGAGAATTATATTAGATGATCCTAGGGAGGCTTGCAGGGATGTGCGTCAGTGATACGGATGTGGGGAGTGGGGGCATATTTGTCGGTCGTATCCAAGGCGGAGGCAGACAGATATTGGAATGATGGAGCGAATGATGATGGGAGTACCCGAAGCCTGTCGTTCGGAGCAAGGAGGGGAGGATTGGAATGCGGCTGAATTGGGGGAATCCGGATCTCAAGCGATGGTGGAATGCAGCGTAGAAGCGGGGGAAGTGGCGGAAATCGATCCAGAGAGGAGCGAGCCTGGGGGACCATTGGAGCGAGAACAAGAGGAAATAAGTGAGACAGAGGCATTAAGGGAATTGGCGGAGGGAGGGCTACTACCGGAGGAGTGTCTAAAAGGACAGGAGGGATGGAATGTATTGGATGAAGACTGGACAATTGGTTCCGAGGAACTTGGAACACTGGATGACGCGGCAAACGGCGCAGAGTGGCCAGGAACATTTGGAGATTTCTTGGATTGTATTCTGTCGGAGGCGGAGCAGGAGAAAGAAAATTATTTTTGAAGGATGGAGCGGCTGTAGGCAGTGAATATAATATGGATTTTTAGTGTATTTTTGTTATAAAAAATAGTCATCTTTTTGGATTGTTATTTTTTTTTAAAATATAGTTGCTTATTTTTAAATCAGCATTTGTGAAAAATAATAATAATTGGATGGAATTTTTATTATACAAAGAGATGTTTTCGACTTTGTTTGAATATTTCGAATTGATAATGAAAAATTGGCTGAGTAGATTAATTAAAAAATTTTATTAAAGTGAGAATGATTATTACCATTTGTGTTCCTTAAATGCATAGAATTTAAATATATTCTTTATTAGTTGATTTCAGTGGCGTCACTAGGGAAGGGCGCGCAGGGGCTCTAGCCCCCTAAAAAAATTTTAATAGCCCCCTGAAGCATAATTTTTTTAAATGGCTCCTTAATATCCCCTTGAACTAAAATTAAATTGTTTTGATTGCCCCCTTAAGGATTTCTTTTTTAATTCTGTTGCGTAATATATAGATTTAATTTTATTATTTAAAAATTAATAAGACTATCAATTTTTATTAAATGATTACTATTTTAATTATTATAATATATATAAATTATTTCACTATGTCAGCTTGCAATCAAATTCTGCGTTAAAATTTGAATATCAATATCACTCACTAAATATTAATTTAGCATTATATAACCCTTAAATAAATACAATCATTTATTAATTTAAAATTAACAAATTTAATATTGTAAGCCAAGTTTAAAATCACTAATCAACTATATTATTCATTTTAAAATTTAATTACCATGCCTGTTCCTAAAAATATATTCAAGGTCCAATTAAGTATAGGAAATTTCTTTATAAATAAGTAGACATATAGTTTATAATCCCTTATTATATATAATAGGTTATAAAATATTGAGTAAAATACCACTTTTATAGACATATTTGACAGTTATATAATATATTACAGTTAATATTTTAATAAATTTTATTAATAATGTTAATAAATATAAGTAACAATTTGCATTCAAATCTTTAACGCTATCTATTTATTTAAAAATATTATTAAAATTAAACATCTTATTATTTATCTCACAATGTGTGTAATAAATTAGATATCTTTTCTTCTCTTTTTTTTACATGTTTCTAGCAAAGCTATTTTTTTATTATTTGAAAAACAGTTTCGAGTTAATTTTTTAATACGAATATATTTTTGATCTTATTATAAACTACTATTATATATATATAATATACAAACTCGAGGTGGTGCCACAATAATATATAAAATCTTAATTGCTTTCATCATATCATGGTTAAAATGTTTCATTTCTAATATGGCATCCTTTTTGTGTAAATAACTTAAGGCTTCAATATATTTACATAATATCTTCTAAAGATTTTTAGTGTTTTTGTTTTATCAATTTATCTAACATAATAAATTTTGATATGAGTTAACATCATGAGTGTAATAGCTATGATTGCAAATTAACCAGCATCTAATTTGTGTGGCAATGTAAGTTAAGATTATTACTACTCTGAGAGCATATGATTGCATTTAGATAAGCAATAATGGTCAACTGTGTAGTCGTTTATATATAATTAAAAATGGATAATCTTTTAGAAATTTAATATCTCACAATAATTTTCTCGATTACTTATCTACCATCATATCATCTAAGAGGAAGCTCTAACCACCATATAGTTTTATGATTTGGATTCGTCGTTTATAATCTCTTCTTCAAGAATTGTTGATTTGGTTAGGCCTATAAATTTTTCCTTATTAGTCCATTCTATAAAACATTGTCTAAAAAGGTAACAGAGAGTACTTATATTAGTTTCATGACCTTTTGTCAATGTAAGTTGATAAGAATAAGATTTTATCATTTGGTTTTTAAATACCATTATAAATTAAGGCATATGTATGAATTATTTAACCTTTTTTATCACTTGTAATTCTTTAGAAGCAAAATTTTTAATATCAGCAAGCAATAATATTTTATACTATAATAAATAGATTTTGTATTAAAATATATTATTTTTAGAAATGTCTTGTATTGTTTTAATTATTTATATACTAGTTTATTTTGTATGCATATTATAATAAATGACAAAATATGAAATTCAGAATAATTGTTTAGAGTTAGCAAATTTTTAAAAAGTATAATATATTAATATAAAACCCGGCCGAAGACCCGCAAATTAGGGGGTATGTGGGGTGCGATAGTAAAGGCTAGCGATGCCCCTGGTTGATTCAGTTTTTAAGTCTTCTTTATATCTTACATTGAATGATGATTGTAAATTTGCAATATTATGAAATGTGGCCCAACATAAATTACCAGAATAGATGTTTCATAACCCTTATTGAACCCTTAAATTTCATTCAATATATATTCTTTTAATCTCTTACTTTTTATTATATTTGTGTAAAAGTTTATCAAAAAGTTGAACTCCAATCTATATACAAGTTTATCTTTATTTATTTTAAGAAAGCTTATCGAGATACTTTTTATTTCAACATTATTTACAATAGATGATCGTCCTTGAAAAGAAGATATAAAAGACAATAAAAAGATAAGCGTTCTCAAAATAACTTTAAAAAAAATGCAAATTAACAGTTAATTAATGACAAAAAATATAGATCCGTAAACTTGAAAAATACAACCTGGGGGGAAGGGGAAGATCATCTATCATGAATGCAACCCCTGCCCCTATTTACTAAACATTTACAATCGTTTCACAAAATGCCCTCTATCTCGTCGTCTGTGAAACCGATATCTGGCATGTTATTGGGTTCCCTCCTTGTGCTGTCTATATGGGCTACACTATTCACCAATTGTTCTCTCGACCCACATTGGGACCAATTCTGCAAATGATTCATCGGCTGACATAAATAACACGTTCTTATCGGGTTTTCTCATTTTTTCAGAGTTCACAGGTTGTTCCCGCAATTAAGGTAGTTCAGAATGCCTTTCAACATGTATGGAATAATATGTAGCCCCTATGAGACTATGTGCAGAACATGGATACGCATCTGTTAGTTGAAAGTAATTGAAATCCAAGGGAAACCATACGATTGAGGAAAATCACGTGGAAACAACGACTCTGGCTGCCGTAAGGAGAAACCCAATGGCATGCTGGATATTGCTTTCGGAAGACAAGATACAGGGTATTTTGAGAGACAATTGATAGGACGGCGATTTTAAAGGGTTTATTAATCTAGCCTGTCATGCATAGGGATGGAAAAAAATAATATTAAAAAGGCATGTTTTTTTTTCAACAAAAAGCAAGAAAAAAATATTTTAAAAAACATCAAGAAAAATAGGAAAAAACGAAAAAGAAAAATGTGAAAAAACTAGTGCTGTAAAGTAACAGCATTACCTTTTGAGGAAAAGAAACGCTATTCATTGTTTTTAAAGGTAACGAATAACGCGTTCTTTTTTAAGTAACGGTAACGCAAAAACGTTACTCGTTACTTCAAATTTTTTCTTAAAAAAGATGGAAAATATGTTTTATCATATATTATATTTTTTTTACCCCATCAATTGTATCTTTATTTTATTTATTACATTTTTGTTGTTGTTTTTTTTCCATATTACTATTTTATTTTTTTTATAATCTATCTTTATTTATAAAAAAATTAGAGGTTCTACTTTGATCGTATTTTCGTCCATTTAGGTCAAAATCGACATCATTATTAATACGAATTTTTATGCCGGTAATTATTGTATTAATGCTTTTATTTAATATATCAGATAAGTTATATTTTAACAATATTTAAGATATAATCTTAATTTATAACTATTAAATGGACCAATCAGAAAAGTGGACGAATTTACGAACAAGTGACTTTACGATCATAGTTAGGCAAATCTAAAATTATTTAAAAAGTTATAAAAATAAAAATATATAATTAATTAAAAATTTTGACTATTTGCGTTCCCCGAGTCGTAGTTATGTCAAAATATTTCAAGTTAAATTTTTTCTCAAATAAAAAGAAATTCCCTATCCTCGTTTGTGAAATGCCTTGATTTACCTAGGATTCTTAGAGTTTTAGGAAAAATAACCATTTGTTGGCTATTGGGGTAAATATGCAATTGTTGAAATCTTGTATTTTTTAATTTTTTTTGATTTGGCATTGGTTAATAAATTTGTGTTGGAAGGAAATGATGAGTATAAGTAAAATTCCATATTGAAAATTTACCCAGGACTCGAGGAATTGCAGTCATTCCGTCAGATCTTATTTCGCCACCTGGGGATAGGCTGGTGAGCTCAAGATAGTTAGGTATATAGCAGCTGTTTAACATTTATTGAAGTATGGCGTTGATGCCTACCTTGTCTATACAAACAATTCAGGCTGTGTATGCCCTTCGAATCCACTGGAGTATTAAATTTGATAGTGTGTGAGGCGGGACGATATTAAACCTAGGCATAATCAATTCGGGACTCAATTGTTTATCTGATAAAATATAACCAAGGTTACAACTAAGCGCTTCTAACTATTCGTGACCACCAATATGTTCTGATTGGAGAAGTTGGATTAGTGTTGTTAAACGGTTCATTTTCAGCCGATTTTTTAAAACGGCTAACTCGATATTTTAACCAGAAAAATATTGCCCAAGCCTCGAGATTTCGTTAATGTGTGCCTAGACCATAGTTCCTTCTATGAGCAAAATCTTCAGGCTTGCATAAGATCTTTCTGGATGAAATATTGAGTGGCCGTTTTTAAAAATAGGCTTAAAACGAGCCATTTAACAACACTAAATTGAATACAGTTCTGATATCATTGATTGGAAGTTGTGTATTAACGAAGTAAAAAGCTTTTTATGGGTGATAATTATCGGGAAAGAAGTGTTTGAGGGTGTGTTGTCCTCCCATTTATTTATTGCGTCATCGGTCATCCAAGAAATAGTAGAATGGGTGTAATTAAGCCTGAGATCATAGAGTTGTTTATCTGAATGATAAATGATTATAAAGCTAGAAAGTTAAGTGAAACAAAGTCTAAACCACCTTGATTTAGCAGGTAATTAGGTGAGTGACCAGTTGAATGGATAATTCAATATTTAAAATTTTATCTATATTTTGAATTTATCCTGAATTTTAGTTATGAAATTGTTGCTTGAGAAGAAGGACGAAGAAGAAAATATGTTAAAATTTGAAATTTAAAGACATTTACGATTAAAAATAGACACTAATGAGCTGAGATTGTTAATATAATCAATATTGAATCAATCATGGTATGTTGATATTATCTAATATTTTAATTTATTTTATAAAAAATATTTGTCAATAGTGGTTATTTCTTCATATGAAGATGATTTAACTCTGCCCTGCCCCCAGTATGAAGCATTTTTTAAACTAATAAAGAAAATCAAGGGTACGAAGTCTAAACTTTGTAAATGTGGATTGTGCCTTAATTTTATTTTAACATCAATGTTTAGCAGCTCAAATCCAAAAAAAAACATGAAGGTAAAAATAATAAAATCATAATAAAAATGATTAATGAGGTATGAATGAATATTCTTGTGAGGATGATCAAATAAGTATTTTTGAAAATAAAGATCATTCTTTAAATATTTATTTTATAAATTTCCTCAATTAAAATTTTTATTTATTAAATACAATACAACCTAGAAGTTGGCAATGGACGGATTTTTAGCCCATTCCACTCGCCCAATCTTTAAATAAATATATACCCGCCCTCCCCTTAATCTAAAATTATTTCCGCCCGCCTAGTAGTCTAAAAATTTTTACCCAGACCTACCCATAAAAAATTTAAATATGCCCAACTTTTAATTTTTTTAAGTATCTAAAAAAATAATTTTGTTTCAGCGCTGCACCCTCCAAAAAGTTTTATCCTGTCCATCCCACCCATCATCGTGGATCTCTCACATATTATTACAGTATCACTTAATCTCCTCAAATGTGAGATTTACTCCCTAAATCCTACATCCATTCAGACAACACATACATGTCATTAACAGAGATGAGATGACGGATCACCGATAAGGGGTGAAAAGGCCATCGAAACTTTTTTAAACAAATCCCTTAACAATTTGTCTAAATTAAACATATTATTTAATTACCTCCCTCGCCTAGCTTCTCAAATTGTTATCAATAATGTATCCACTCCTATTGATCCTGACCTATCCCAGGTTCTTACCTTTTAGGAAGGCAACAGCTTATCTACCCTCTATCGTCCTGCCTCCAGCATTCAAAAAGACTGGGATGCTCCTTTGATCGCCCTTTCACCTGAATATCTTATTTTGAACAGGCCCTTTATGGAAAATCCCAATATCAAAATTCTAAATGCTAACTCAGGCTATGAATGGCTAGACGCCATCCCCATTTCCTATATTGGCCTGCTTCATGATTGGTGAACAGCTACACATATCAATAGCCCTTCGCTTTGCCTGTAATGCTGTAGTAACCTCCATTTGCTTCTATTGTGGCCAATCGAATCGAAAGCCCGCCATCCCTTGCACTGCAATTTATCCCGTGACGACAACCCCGTCATATATCCATCAACAACATTCTCATAGCTGCCCTCAAAAAAGTTAATATCCCATCCACCCTCGAACCAGTGGGCCTTTCAAATGAAAACGCCATTCGTCCTGATGGTATATCCCTCTACACTAACGGCTCCCGCTGACTTGGGACTATACTTGTTTTCGATTTTGCAGCAAAGTCTTAAAAAAAACAAATGCTGATGTCATCAACACTGTGTTCAGAGTTGGACAGTACCGCAAATACTTGTATCTAAGATACAAGATTCTTTTGTATCTTGTACTCAATGGTTAATGAATTTAGCAAATCAGATTGTCACAGAAGGTACTATTCCCGAGGACTGGCGAAGAAGTATAATTATCCCAGTATACAAGGGGAAAGGTGATCCTTTAGATTGTGGGTCTTACAGAGCTATTAAACTCTTGGAACATGCAATGAAAGTATTTGAGAGAGTGTTAGAAAAGCGGATAAGGGAACAAATCAAAATTGATGAAATGCAGTTTGGTTTTACATCGGGAAAAGGCACGACAGATGCAATTTTTGTGGTGAGACAAATTCAGGAGAAGTATCTTGCGAAGGAAAAGAAACTCTATTATGCTTTTGTTGATTTGGAGAAAGCATTTGATAGGGTGCCGCGTGAGATTACAAGATGGGCCTTGAGAAAATCCGGTGTGGAGGAATGGTTAGTTACCGCAGTGATGGCAATGTATGTTGGAGCACAAACAGCAGCACGGACGGATCATGGTGATAGTGACAGCTTTGAGGTGAAGGTAGGACTTCATCAAGGATCCGTGCTGAGTCCATTATTATTTATCTTAGTAATGGATGTGGTGGCTAGAGAAATGCGTGAAGGACTTCCCTGGGAGATATTATATGCAGATGACCTTGTATTAATGGCAAACAGTGAGGGAGAATTGAGGGATAAAGTTAGTAAATGGAAGATGACTATGGAAGCAAAGGGCCTGAAAATGAATGCATCAAAAACAAAGGTGATGATTGGTGGAGAAAATCTAAAGATAGAAGAATCAGGTAAGTGGCCTTGTGGTGTATGTGGGAAAGGAGTTGCTAGAAATTCTATCCAATGCACCAGATGCCAGAAATGGGTACATAAAAGATGTAGTGGGAAAAAAGGCAGTTTGATGTTAGAAAGAATGACCTTTATTTGTAAAACATGCATGAAAGGGATACATAATAATGATAACCTAAAAAATGGTGGTCTGGATATTGGCAATGGGTTAACCCTAGAAAAAGTGGATAAGTTTTGTTATTTAGGTGATATGCTAAACGCAGATGGTGGTGTAGATTCTGCTGTTGTTGCAAGGATCAGACAAGCTTGGAAGAAGTTCAGAGAGATGTCATCTATTCTTACAAATAAAAAAGTTTCTCTGAAGTTAAAGGGGAAAGTTTACGTAAGCTGCGTGAGGAGTTGTTTAGTTTATGGCGGTGAAACATGGGCAATGAAAGCAATTCACGAAGCCAAATTAGAAAGAACAGAGATGAGGATGGTTAGATGGATGTGTGGGGTATCTCTGAGAGAGAGAAAAACTAGCAAGGAATTGCGAGCAAGATTAGGTATAGAAATGATTGGTATGGTAATGCGACGAAATAGACTAAGATGGTTTGGGCATGTGGAACGTATGACAAGAGATGACTGGGTAAAGAGATGCACAATGATGGAAGTAGGAGGATCAAGACCTAGAGGAAGACCCAAGATGACGTGGACAAATGTGATAGCGGCGGATATGAGAAGCTTGAATCTTACAAGTATTGATGCTCAGGACCGTCAAAAATGGAAAAGAAAAATCAGAGGGAAAACTGGCCTACCCGGGTAAACCTGGAAATCGCCATAAAACGGAGAAGAAGAAAAACTCAGTATCTTTTTGACATTTTTAATAAGATACTAGTATCTGTATCTAAGATCTTTTATTCTGAAAAGAAAAACTTTACACATCACAGTTTATATTTTATTTTCCTCGAGAATTTTGTATTAATTTTATTTTTTTTCACCATATTTTAAATATGACAATCAAAAATAGCTGGAAAATTTACGACTCATATTAGAGATCTGCAAAAGTAGGCCCGCCCCGAAACCGGCTTGGTCCGAACGGGCTTCGGCCGTGCCTATTTTAAAAAATAAATCAGGTGCTGGGTCGGGCTTAATATTTTTTAAGAAAATTCCTGCTGGGTCGGGTCGGGCCTTAGAAATTTTTTTAAATATGTCTAAAATTATCAATTTTATGTTAAATTTTTTATGTAAAATAAAAGTATTATCAAAAGCTAAGATTATATTTTATATATATATATATAAATGTTACTCGATAGATATCATTACTATTTTATGTAATATTTTTTAATTTGTAGGATGATTAACACTCATGGTAGTGAAGAAGCAAGTAGTGAAAAAATTAAGAAATTAAGTTCCCGTGAATCAAATCCCAATATTAAAATTTTATATGGAAATTTTTTAAAAATAAAAGTTAAAAAAGACAATGTACAGGCTAAATGTATAAACCTTTATATACAAAAAAATGATAAAGGTTTAAACCAAATTTTGTTTAACATATTAATGTATATTATTAATGTGTGGTTTAAAGTAGCATGAGTTATCTTAAAAATTCAATTTTAAAATATTTTCTACCTTTATTAAAAGCTGCCCAAGATGTGAAAGAAAGAATTTTCCTGTGATATGAATATAATGAGGCTTTTTTGACATCAATATTAAAAACTTATGGATTGAGTCAGATGATAAAAAAAAATACTTTCAAAATATATTAATAAAAGAAGCCCTAAATATAGTACCAGGTTATAAACAAGCTCCTATAACACCAATAGATTTAACATCTAATAAAAAATGATGATTATTTTTCTTTTGTGAAACAAATGTTGCTGAGTTCAATAATACAAATAACATTGAACTGGAAGTTCAAATTATATTATAGGAAGTTCGAAATACATTATAAATGCTTAATTATTATCCTTCCATTTAGGAAATATTTTATAAATAATACCTATATCAGCTTCAATTGAAAGGTTATTTAGTTTTGGCACAATATTAAGTACGCCGAAACGGCAAAAAGGACTGATGATAGATTATTTGAAAAATTTGATTATTTTATAAAATAATGAATCTTAAATACTCTTTTGCAAATTAATATATCAACTCTTATTAAAAATACTAGTCTACCTTCCCTATCTATGCTAAGAATGGGCTATTACTAATAATAAAATATCTGATTATTATAAATAACTCATCATTAAATATTTTATTAATTATTGTTAATATTCATTCTTATTATATGTGTGTGTTATGTTCTTCAAAAATAAAGAATAAAAACTGTATTTTATAAACTATTGTAATTTGAATTTAAAAGTATCTTATATTTAAGATACTCTAATTAGGCAAACGATACAAGTATCTTTTATCTTATTTTGTAAAAGATACTAGCATCTGTATCTAAGATTCATTCTTTCACAATGAATCTTTATCTAGATTCTTTTTCCGGAGGACCTGCCCAACTCTGACTGTGTTTATACCAAACGTTACCAATACCTTAGGCATGTTCGGAAGTGAGACACTCAATTTCATTAGAAACATAGGGAAAAAATAAAATAATCTCTGTGACCCCAATGAAGGATTTTACCTTCATCAGCAGATTTCTCTTGAAATTTGCCTGTCCAATTTTATCACTCTTTAGGGTGATTTGTACCTATTTTAAAATCTTTTTAATGTCTTTAAAAAATATATATTTTTTTGTATATAATTTTTAATATAATCTTATTTCTTTTTTTTTTAATTTATTTTTAATTTAATATTGTTTGTATTTTTATTTAAAATATGTCATAAATTTAATTTTATAAAATAATTGAAACTGTTTTTTAAATAAATTATTTTAAAAAAAAATGTATAAATATTATTAAAAAATTATGAAATTATTATATTAAGGATAAAACATATTCGATTTAAATTAAGGATTAAGAATTTTGATCATATTTATTGATATTATGTAATTATAATGCAAAAATAATAATGCATCTTCATTTTTTGGATTCAAACACAATCTTCTTTTTCTAATTTCAGCAATACTAAATCCTCGTTCATAAGAGCACTTGTTGCTGGCCAATATTTTTCTAGCTAAATTGGAAGACTTTTTTCTTGTTGTTCCACTAAAGTAGGATATCGGTTTGATGTATATTCTATTCCTCAAGTGAAATCTTTAAATAAATAATGAAACCATTTAAATAAAAAAAATTAATTTAAAATTTAAATTAAATGTTTATAAATTGTAAACTAAACTAAATTACCTAGAATCTTCCTATATTTCGTTACTTTAAAATTTAAATATTTTGTCATTAGAACCCAGAGGGATAATAGCATTGAAAAGATATTTTTATTCGCTTTCATATGTCCTTGTTAGATATTTCTTGTAAAAGAATTAAATCTCTCCAACCCTTGATGCGAGGCCAAGATAGAGGGATGTATAATTTTGAAATACTCAAAATCATTTTATTGTCTTCATTTGATACTCTTGTCTAGATATTTTTTTGGAATAATGTTTAACCTCCACCCCTTCATGATATAAACCAGAAAACATAGATTAATGATTAATTTTAAAAAATTATGCTTGCTTGTACACTTAAAAATAAAAATAAATAGTAAAATTTTTTGAGCAATATATTATATTTTCTAAGAAATTCAATTCTGGAAAGAATTAAAATTTTTATTTAGCAAAATCATCATTTGGGAATTTAGTGAAAATTATTAGTAGTTTTAATTCTCAGTAATTAAGGGGGAAAAAATACTGTAATTTAGCATTACATGCGTCAAAATTAATGCTTGCCAAAGTTTTACAAACTTTGTGCTTAATGTTACCTCTTAATATTTGATTCAGATTCCTTCTAAATTTTTTGAAAATATATCTAATATATTATATTCTAAGTAAACAGAAAAGATAAAAAAATCTCTATAAAGATCGTAAAATCATAAGATTCAAAAATATTTGAAATTGGGGAAATCCTTTATTTCACTTATATGTAATTTATTTTTGAATCGCCATGCAAAATCGATGAAGACTAATGAGTAATGTTATATTTTTTATTTAGCTTATAACTCTTATTTATTTCTGACCATCAAATTGATGTTAAAAATATTAAGTACTCATCAGACAATAAATATTGGCGCAAACCAGATAACAATTTCGCCAGTAATATTTAATTAATGAACTCAATGATCAATAATATATTAATAAAACCTGGACTCCTTGTCGCTCTTCTTAATAAAACTTCGAAGAAAAATAGGACAGGATATCAGGAAAATTTTATTCCAATAAAATTTTTTATAAACTAAATCTAAGTTCATTAATCATTGATTCAATTAATAGGATCATATAGATAAATGTTTCAAAATAAAATAGTAACTATTAGCAATTAGCGCGATATTGCGCTATAATATCTTCGCGATATATGTCGCGAAATCGTTTCGCTATATCCGTGATTTGAGTTGTGTCATAATGAATTCGCGATAAAAGTTTCACTGAATTGACATGAAACCAATATTGATTTGATGAAATAAATTTAAATCCATCACTTATATCTTTCATTGAATAAAATACTTAACTGTTAGGCAAAAATGTATTTTATAGGGTGGGAGTGATTTTTTTTTCAAAAACATTTTAGGTTGACTGATAATGTTTTTCCAAAACCATGGATAGAAAGGCTAAAAAATTGAAAAAAAAACTATAATGTGGCAGGTTAAAAAATTTTTTAACAATGGGCAGGCAAGATAAGGGTTAAAACCTCGTTGATTGATGACCTCTAATGTACATTATGCTTGGATATAATTCTTTATATTATGTGGTAATGAATCTTGCATGTAAATATTAAAACTCTAGGCTTTATTATTTTCGTTCGTTTAAATTATGATAAAGTTGAATTTTTCTTATTATAACTCAATATAGAGTCATAAATATTTTCTTCATTATTATAACCTTGAAAATGACAACTAGTCATTTTATTTAAAATTTTTATAGTGATGCTCAAATTATATGTGCTTCATTGTAAATAAAACCATTTATAAATCGAATGCTACAAATATTTATAAATATTAATTAGATAAAAGGAAAAACAAAAAATTATTTTCCCGTTCTGTGTGGCGAGCTATCAAAGATGCTGGAACGGATGAAGCGACACTTGAAAGATTAAAAAGTGGAAAATTTATTCCTGGTGCTATATGGCATGTTTACGAACCAAAAGATGTCCCCAGAATTAGAGAGTTTCTCAAAAAGGTTCATTTTATTTATTAAATTAAATCCGCTCTTATTTTTAATTTGGTTGGGATTTTCAGTTTTTGAAGTGATAATAATGTGATTATTGAGGTTTGCATTGGCGTTACAACGGGCCAGGGGAGCGTGAAATTTCTCTGGAATATTTGTCAGCTTTTGTAAATTAGTAAAGTATTTTTTATAAATAAAAAGAAAGTAATACTGACTATAGAAGTTAAATTAAAATTATTTTAAAAAAAATTTAATCCGGCCATTTTCAAAAAGCCAGCATACAACATTCCAATAAAAGTTATTGTAAAAATGGTCAATCAAAAAAATCTTGAATGCAGAGCTGACTCTACCAATAATTGGACTATACTTAAAGTTTTAATCTTTTTATAATAAGTAAAATGTGTAAAAAACGATAATTTCGAAAATAAACCCCTTTTTTGCTTAAAAAATACAAGTGAAGCAAGATAGGTAGACTGGAAATTAAAGACTCAAATTGGCGCCAATTTTTATTATTTTTTGATAGCCCTTTAGAGATTTTTTTTACCTACAATATGATATATTATACATTATTTTACTATAAATAGTTTTTGAGATATAAGCATTTTAAAA
Organism: Gordionus sp. m RMFG-2023; assembly: GCF_954871325.1. Lineage (NCBI taxonomy): Eukaryota > Metazoa > Nematomorpha > Gordioida > Chordodea > Parachordodidae > Gordionus > Gordionus sp. m RMFG-2023. Next base: position 29,061,826 of record NC_088776.1, read on the forward strand.
ATTTTACAGATTCCAAAGTGGCTCTTTTTTGCACTTTTAAACCCTTATATCTCGGGAACCAAGTGTGCTAGCGAGCTAAAATAAACGGCTTTCTCATTTATATACCTATCTAAATAATTCCAGAAATTTTTAACAATTTTAAAAGGGGTCGGCCGAAAATGTTCATTTTTTGGTCGATTTGACATGGAATTGACATTTAATTAAATATATATTTAAAAAGAAAGAAATAGGAAATTGTAAAATATAAATTAATATAAACAATAATATTTTTCTAAAATATATCCGCCGTCTGCATTTTTTGGCTTTAGAGGGGGGGGGGGGGTTTGTCTACCCCCCCCCTTCTGCTGCGTACGTGCTTGTAATTTATTAATAATTTATTCTATAAATTGAGCAATAAATAAATTATAAACGTTTAAAAACTTTATAAAATTGTGATATATATAAAATCTAAATTACCGAAAAAAAAATGTTAAAAATATTTGGTATATTTTTTTAAATGCACCTTAGATTGGTAGTGGTATAAATAAAATATAAAGTTAAGATAATTATATTAAACGATAAATATAACAAAATAACTAAAAATATTTAGAGTTACTTGAGTATGTTTCGCGAAAAATATAACATTGAAATAATGATCGTTATTAATATAAGATTTTAATTTATTTAAATAAAGATCATTATTTGATTTTGTTAAGCAATTTAATATATCAACAGTTATCAAGAGAGAATGGCAATGCCGAGTTCTTGCCTCACCACGATCCTATACACGATCAAGAAGCCTATTTAAATGATGAATGCAATAAAAGGCTGAAACTTGAATACGGAGTTCATGGAATGGTGTTGATTCAGTGTTTGGGCGATGCCATTTTTATTCCTGCTGGAGCCCCTCATCAAGTTTTATAATATATAATAAAGATCTGTACAGCTCGCAGGATAGACAAAAAATTCGGGCTGGATAGCATGATCCGAAATTTTTTATTTGTACATATTTATTTACAGGCCGGGTCAGTGTCTACATGGCCGGGGTGGGTAGGAGACAAATATCTCCAAAATATATTGGCTTTGGGGGGGGGGAGTAGGCATTAACTTTTGGGGGGTAGTTTTTGACTTTAATTATACCCTTTTTAAATTCAATAATTGATACGATTGGATCTCTCTATTAACAAATAATTAAAAAAACTATAAAATTTTTCTTTTTAAATTTTAAGCCTTTTTATTAATTTTTTTACCATAATATTTTACAATTTCACACTTAAAATATTAATATTATTCTTATTTATTAATTATCTAAAAGTATGGAGGGTAAACATATATGATTAATTTTAATAATAAATTTCAGTAAGAATATAATAAATCATTTAAAATTTTAGCAATATACTTTAAATATTATTATTAAAAATAAGATTTTCGATAGGTAAACAAATTTTAACTATATTCTTTATTTAATAATTAGCAAACATCCGAAGTTATTGAAGATTCCCGGATTATATTTTCTTCTCATTCAATGAATCACAATGGAGTAGCCCAAACATCTCTTCAATTGTCGATTGATTATTAGCAAGAATTAGAGATTTAATTGTTTTTTCTAACTTAAATAGGCCTGAAAGGATTTTGTTGTGAAATTATAAATGGTAGCTTATTATAAGATTTTTTATTAATATCACTATAGCATCGTGGTTTGGCGAAGCCGCAGGCCGCGGAATTTTTTTTAGGGTTTAAAAGGATCGAAGGATCGTTCATTAATAAAAGGATCTTGTTCTTTTATAAAAGGATCTTGATCACGATCCTCATTTTAAAATAGGAGATTCGGCCTATCTGCCAAAATTAGGATTGAATCGAGTATCGTCGATCCTTTAACAAATTTGATAACTTCATAATCAATAGAATATAAATTTTAAACTATAACACATACACTTGTGGATATATAATTTAGAAGACAAAGGACATCATCCTCTATACTGTAAATAATACAAAAGCTGATAAGCACGGCAATGAACTGTTAACTTTCTTATTCATGGTGGCGTAGGCATGCCCCATGAAAATTTTTTTTAAAAAAATTATTTTTTTATTTTAATTTACTAAATTGACTATAAATGCTTGTAATTCTAAAAACATGTTATTAATTTATTATAAATAATAATTGATTTACGCAAGGCCTATTAGTAGAAAGGCTGCATGATACGAAAGGCTAAAAAATAACAAAGAAAATGATTAATGAGAATTTTGATTGATTTATTGCTTTTTTACGAGAAAAATATAAATAACATTCATTACTACATTATAATATATTAAAAAATTGGAAATTTTAAGATCTTTTCAATTTTTTTATTAATTTTTTGTAATAATTTGCAGTTTTAATTTAATTATATTAATTTATAAATTAAATTATATTTCGTTAAGATTTTATTAAATACAATTTTAAAAAATGGAATTTTTGAATTTTTAAGTTTTTTTTTTCAAAACTAAATTGATAGTAAGTATAAAGATATTATAAGTACTGGATTACGAAGTAATTAACAAATATAAATTATATGATAAAATTTTTTTTAAGTTTTCGGTTCGAAAAATTTTTTTTTATCGTGAAAACATTCAAAGGGAAAATGCTAACATTTTAAATGTAATTTCAAATATTTATATATCATTGAACTCAGAATTAAATTTCCAATCCAAAAATGCTTAGATGTTTTTACGTTTTCGGTTCGAAGATATTTTTGTCGCGAAAACACTCAAAGGGAAAAGGCTAACATTTTAAAAGTAATTTAAAATATCTATCATTGAACTGAGAATAAAATTTCCTATCTAAAAATGCCTAGATGTATTTTTTTACGTTTTCAGTTCGAAAAATATATTTTTTGTCGAGAAAACATTCAAAGGGGAAAGAATTTTAAACGTAATATCAAATTTTTTATATCATTGTACTCAGAATTAAAATCTCTATTCAAAAATGCTTAGATGTATTTTTACGTTTCCGGTTTGAAAAATATTTTTTTGTTGCGAAAACTTTCCTATGGAAAAGGAAGGCTAACATTTTAAACGTAATTTCAAATATTTATATCATTGTACTCAGAATTAAAATATCTATTCATAGATGTATACTTTCAGGTTAGAAAAAAATTTTTTTGTTGCGTTCCTAGGGAAAAGGTTTACATTTTAAACGCAATTTTAATATTTTTATATCATTGAACTCAGAATTAAATTTCCAATCTAAAAATGCTTAGATGTGTTTTTTTACTTTAATTCTGAGTTCAATGATATAAAAATATTTGAAATTAGGTTTAAAATGTTAACCTTTTCCATGTTTTCGCGACAAAAAAAATATTTTTCGAACCAAAAACGTAAAAAAATACATTTAAGCATTTTTAGATAGGAAATTTTATTCTGAGTTCAATGATAGATATTTGAAATTACTTTTAAAATGTTAGCCTTTTCCCTTTGAATGTTTTCGCGACAAAAAAAATATCTTCGAACGGAAAACGTAAAAAAATACATCTAAGCATTTTTGGATAAGAAATTTAATTCTGAGTTCAATGATATAAAAATATTTGAAATTACATTTAAAATGTTATCATTTTTTTTTTGAATGTTTCCGCGACAAAAAATATTTTTCGAACCGTAAACTTAAAAAAAATCATTTAATTTATATTTGTTAATTACTTCATAATCCAGTACTTACAATATCTTTATACACTCAATTTAGTTTTGAAAAAAAACTTAAAAACTTACCATTTTATTAAAATTGTATTCATATAAAATCATAACGAAATATAATTTAATCAAAATTTTAATTTAAAAATTAATATAATAAAATTTTAAAACCGCAACTTATTACAGAGAATTAATAAAAAAAATTAAAAAGATCTTAAAATTCCAATTTTTTAATATATCAGTATTTGTAAATTTTTATATTTTTTTAAATAAATTATATTTCTTTGTATTTGCAGCACTGGAATTTTATATATCAAGCAAGTTAAAAGATTCAGCAGATGCAGAGAATCTTTTGCAGACTATTATATAGCCACAATTTTTAATATCAATTCAATGTGTTTATTTTTTATTTAATTATACATATGATTTTAGCAAAATGCTACAAAAAATTGATTTGTATTTAAGGGAGATTATGAATAGAGCAAAGGATTTTGTTGAAATATTAACAAATATCAGAGAGAATGTGGATGAAAAATTTCATGAAATAATGAGAAATTACAAGAGATTACTATTGGGATTGAAATTTTTTTCATAATTTTATTTTTAAAGGCTTTTATTTTCTTTTGCCTATTGAGTCTAAAGTGTTGATTACACTTGAAACGCGAGAGGATATTAAGAGATGAAGTAGGCTCATATTATAAGTTATTTTTGATGTCGGATTTTAGTATAAAAATCTTGACAGAATAGATCATTTTTGAGAACAAAAAATACTATTCAGGCTCCTTCCACCTTTAGATTTCCTACACAATATTAAAACATTATTAATTATTTTAGCTAACTTAATTAGTACCTGCACTAATAAAAGGTCTTTTTTCAACTTTAAAAAGGTTAAAAACGTTTATGGATTAACCCTATTAAATAATAAAATTATTCTAGATAAAATTCTAGATGAATTAGCTAAATCTCAGAGAAAAGTAGACATCCCTATTTAAATAAAAATTTGCAATATGATTATACTAGTTTTAATATATAATATTTGTAATCAATTTTTTTCGTAAAATGAATTCTTAGTTAGAACATTTATATAATTTTTGTATTAACTCTTAAAATTCATGCAATTATTACTATTATTAATCAAAGTACTGTGTATTATTTATATTTTGATAATATCGTCATATTTTTTTAAATATCATTATTTGCATAAGAATTACTTATGTTTTATGTAATTGTTAAATTACATTTTTTTAAATAAATATAATTTTTATACAATAAAATTTTTAATATTATAATCTGTATAATATCTACATTTTTATTTATTTTAAACACTAAAAAATAAATACATGATTAAATAAAGGGATTTTATTTATGGTAAAGCAGAGACTGCACGGGTTTAGGGCGGGCGGGGCCATATTTTAATTTTTTAAATATACACGGGGGGCATAAAATTTTTTTAAAATAAATTCCGGGTAAGACCAAATATTTGAAATCGCCATTATTAGCTATAAAATTAAATATAATATATTTTAAACCGGGCCGTGCAAATGATACCTCTTCTCTCTGGTAAAGAATTTTAATAAATAAAATCTATAATAAAAAAACTAAAATTTTGTTATATGCAAATATTTAAAATAATTTTAACATAACCTAATATAAGCAATTCAGTGTTCATAAAAATGAAAGATTTGGAGGGCGAAGCCCCTTCCCCCAAAAATTTTTTTACCCCCCCCCCCTTTATGAGAACATCCTGGCTGGTAGGGAGGTTTGCCTACATAAAATTTTCTGCCATGTAGACGCTGGGCCGGGTCATTAAACCTTTTCAAAAATCTTAGTGTGCAGGGCTGATTTCTACTATTACTTGTGTAACTTAAAATATTTTCAATTTAAAAGTTGGGAAATGTTTCAATAAATATATTTATAAAATTTGGACTAAATATATTTTTAAAAATTTGGAAATTGGAATTATACAGAGTTCACAATTATTTTTAATTAATTTATGTTATATTGATTAAAATGAATTTTTAACCTAAAGATTTCCACTGAAATTAGATCGTTTATTAAAAAGAAGATTATATTAGTTATATTTACTCAAATAAAGAAACATAAAATTATCATTTGATTTAATACATGATATATAATTTTATTCATATTTTTAATAAAGGTTAGGAATTTATATTCTTGCATCAAAATAGCTGAAGATTTTGTTTCACCCGAACATTTGACAAGCTGTTTAAATTTAACAGATGAGTTTAGGAAGCTTTCCGATAACCATTCTAATCATGAGGACAAATTGCAAATCAAAAATATTATATATCACACTATCAAAGATGTTTGCTCCATATTGAATCAATAGATATTTTATGATGAATTCTAACACTTGATGTATTTTGTTTCTCGTCAAAGAGATATGTGACCTCCTTTAAATACAACCAGTCACAAAATGATAACCTTCCCTTCCTGCTATGTATGTTTAAAATTGGTATCAATAGCTAAATGTAAAATCTCAACACACTTTCGTTCAAACTTAATTTATTTTGTATTTATAAAATTTTTGCTCTTATATTTTGATATTTATATTATTTTAAAAAATAAAAGAAACGCTTATTAGTTAAAATTAACCCATTATTTTTGTTTAAAGAAAATGAATATTTTTTACAGTCATTTCATATATGGGTTGTTATGTTTTATCATCTTCTCCAATAAGTCTTTTATCTTACGGATTCGCAAAATTTTAATTCGGGGTTCCTAAGATTTCATATATTTAATATTTGAACAGCTTACATGTAACCTTATACGCCAGTTGCAAAAAAATTGATAATTTAAAAAAAATTCCTTCTTATATCTTAAAAAATTAAATAGAATCATATGCCTACCATTAATCTATATTGTTTTTAATTATATTTTTTGCAAATTTATTACCCCAAATGTCACACACAGGCTTGTTAATCGATCCTTTTAAAAAGATCGAATCACGATCTTTTGAAAAAAAGAGGATCGAAATCAAGGATCGACCTTTTTTTAAAAAAGGATCGCGATCACGATCCTTTTTCTTATTTAAATTTCTGATCGATGCAAAATTAACTAATATAAAAATTAATTAAATATGGTATAAATTTATTGTAATTGAATAATATAATACAAGTATAACAATTAGAATATATTTATATATAATTAAAATTAGCCTTTAATAATAAAAAATTTTCTAAATTATCATCATTTAAACAACTAAGTTTTTCATTAAGTACATGTTTAGCTTTACTAAACTAGCGCTCCACAGGAGCGCTTGATGGCAAAGGTAATAAAAATTTTTTTTAAATTAACATAATTATTAAAAATATTCACTTAATCATCATTAGAATAAAAAAAATATTCACTGAATCATCATTAGAATAAAAAAAATTATTAATGAAAGAGCATTTTATGACGAATTTTCCCCAAAAAAGGTATCGATTTCATCCATGCATTCATTTGAAGCATATGCACGTGGTTGACATTGTATATTTTCTAAATGGGCAATTAACCTTTCTTTTAGCATCAGATTTTGTGGCAGATTAATTAATATAAGGCCAATTTAGCTTAAATTTTGGGTGAATTATTGATGCCAATAAATTATTGTCATCATATAGCGAAGGAAATCTATATTAATAAATGATAATTAATTTATTAGTGTTCATTCATATTAATCAGGTATCTGCAAAAGTTAGCCCTTTCAAATTTTACGGTCAGGCCTGACCAATTATCTGTATAATATTGATTAAATTTATTAACTTTTAATGCCTATGATGGCCCATTAAAATTTTACCAGATATCAGAGGCTTAGTAGACCAGGCCTGAAAAATATTTTACTAAATTTGCAAGATCATTATCTGATATCTATTAATATAAAATAATTGCATAAAAATTTATTACCTTTTATCAATACCTCTAAGTACACACTCTACAAGGGGCTGACAATATCGCAGGCAGTTAAATTTCTTTAATTTATCTATAAGTATGGTTAGAACTGGGGTTAGATATCCCAGCTCCATGTTATCTTCCCGTTCAAAGATCTTTAATGGTATAACCTTTAATATTAAAATTTAGTTATTATAAAAATATCATTGTATTACTGATGCATATTCTTTGACAAAGAAACATTGTGAATCCTATTTGATCACAAACTTCTTCTATTTCTGAAAACTTTTTAGAGAGCATCTTGTCCATTAATTTTAATTACTGAAAATAGGAGCCATCTGATCTTGTTGGGAGCTATTAGATATCTTCCCAATTTCTGCATATCAGCCATTTTTCGGGACATATTTTGTTTGTTAATTAAAGCAAAACATTTAGCAAATGTTCTTGATATTCGCTTATAATTAATTTCATTTTTTGCCTTCTCAGCATCTTTGGTTGCAATAAGGTTAAGATTATGGCAACAACAACTTTGATGTTTTGGTAGGCTTATAGTAGGATTATTTGAGTCATCAACAGATAATATATCATCTATTATTAATTCCATATCCTCACATTCTTCTTCACTTTCTCCAAAAATTCTAAAAAAAATAAAAAATTTATTTTGAATAATTTTTTGTTAAATATAAATATTACTTGAATGCCTTTACAAAGTTGTTTCCATTATCGGTCACCATCTTCATCACCTTATTATGAATTTTATAAGTCTTGTGGATATCCATAATCTCCTTAGCCAAAACATCATATGTTTACTTTCCAATTATACGCCTCAGTGCTAAAGCTGCTAATCTTCTCTTGAGGGTTAATGGGTCCAGCCAATGGACAGTAACTCCAATAAAAGCCCTAAAATAAAATATTATAAAATTCATATAAATGTAATATACCTTCGATGACCACTTCAACAATTAGCAGTGGTGCATACATAGGAGACTTCAGAGAAATCTCTTATAAGATTTGTTGTCATATCTGTAAAGGCAGTAGATATTTTATTGCTCAGAGTTTGACGACATATAACTTTTGTCTTTGGAGAAAATGTTTTAATCATTTTCTGGAATGAAGGAACATCAACCAGTGAAAGTGGTTGAAAGGTGTCAATAAAAATCTCCATTATAACTTTGTCTGCTTTTTTTGCGATATTGATGGCATGTTAAGATTATAAAAATTTAATTTGGTTTGTTTGGATCTGCAACCAGGACCACTTTGCTTTTGTAAAGATTTATTTGTTTGTGTAGAGAATTCATTTAAGTGTTTGGCAATTCCATTTTTGAATTCACTGTGCTTTCTCTTTATAAAAGAAAAATATATTATGTAACAGAGTTGGATGAAAATAACTTCCTCTGAATCAAATTTTAAAATTTTAGATGGAAATTTTTTTAAAATATAAGTTAAAAAAAACAATGTACAGACTGAATTTAAACCTGTATAAACAAAAAAATGATAAAGGGTTCAAAACAAATTTTGTTATATTTGATAAAGTATATTATTTATATGTGGTTAAAAAGGTCATATAAGTTATCTTAAAAATCTAAGTTTACAATATTTTCTTCTACCATTATTAAAAGCTGTGAAATATTTTCCTATGATATGAATAATACTGAGGCTTTTTAGGTATTTAAGAACTTATGAATTAATGGTTCAACACAAATTTTGTTATACATAATAAAGTATATTATTTATATGTTGTTAAAAGGGTCATATAGGTTATCTTAAAAATTCAAGTTTACAATTGTCTATTAAAAGCTGTCCAAGATGATATGGAGAAAATATTTACCTATGATGAATATAATGAGGTTTTTTTAGCATTTAAAAACTTATCAATAAAGGGTTCAACACAATTTTTGTTAAATATATTAATATTATTTATATGTGGTTAAAAGATTTTAAATATTAATTAATTTCAACTCCATTAAAAATACTTGTCTCTCTTTCATATCCATTATAAGAATGGGCTAATATTAATAATACTATTAAAATTCCTGATTATTATAATTAAGATTAACACATCAATAAATATTTTATTATTTATTGTAAATATTTTATTAATTATTGTAAATAATTCATATTATATGCATATTGTTATGCTCTTCATAAATAATAAAAATTGTATTTTTAAAAGAATTAATTCCTTGTAAATGTCTTTTTAGGTCTGAACTGCTAATCTTTGAAGAAGATATTTTGTTTTTGCATAAAGAGCATTTTGCATAGATCATTGTATGGTTACTTTCATCCGTTTCACATAAAGTAAAATACTTACATAAATTATGGAATGGTAAAAGATTCACATTCTCACTTATATCTGCTGTCACATCAATGGAAGTAGATGTATACTTCTAAATCTATAATGGAGGACATTATTAAAACCTAGAATTTATTATATTATAATATAATTAATAAATATAACTTGTTCTTACAAAAAATTTGGGAAATTGTTAAAATATAAAATCCGGTGGAAAGGTGGTTGGTAAAATATGATGTAGATAGATATTTTTTTAAAAATAATATTTTAATTTAATTTTCAAAATTTTTATTTTATTTATTGTTTTTAAGTAAAAAATTAATTTTTAAAAGGATCGGGATCGAATATTTAAAAAAATGATCTCGATCACGATCCTCAATTTAAGGTCAGGATTCTAAATCCGAGAAAATTGACAAATTTAGGATCGAATCCAGGATCGGCGATCTTTTGATTCGATCCTTTAACAACTCAGGTCACACACTAGGACAAGATCGCTTTCAACTTAATTGGTTTTTTTTAAAATAAGTAAGCATTATAGCGCGCACAAATTCAACGTTTCAAGGCAGCTTTTCAAAACGCAAATAATGCATTTTAAATGCATTCGTTTAAATTGGACAGTATTTTTTTTGTTTTATATTTAGACGTTTCATATTAAAAGAATAAAAATTAACGGTTCAATTTACGTTTACATTTTTTTATTTGCCTTTTGAAACGCTGCGTTGAAACGTTCAATTTGTGCGCATTATTAGTTTTGTTAGTGTTACTCTTCAAATGAATCAATTAAATAAGCTACTATATCCAAAACGTAATTTGTTACATATTATAATTGGAAATATAACTAGTTATAGTTACTGAAATGTAATAATTGAATAATTTTTGGAAAAAATAATATTTGTTATACAAAGGCTACCAGTTTTCGAGGCGCTGGGTGGGAGTACGTCAAATCGAACATGTTTCACCCGCCTCATTTCGATTTTTACGAAATTTTATATTCAATCTAAGGCTTATTAGGACCTGTGTTTAGGCAAGATTTTAGCCCACAACTTTTATATTTTTGAATATATCAGAGGTATAACCATAAAAATTTATCTTTTTTTAGTATCGGTTTTAATTTAATTAATGATTATTAGAAACTACACAATTGTAAATAATAAAAATTTAATATTGATGCATATACTTTATATTTTTAGAAAAGAAAAATAAAAACGGGTTATTTTTATAAACATTAAAACCATTGTATGATTGCAAAAAATTGGCCTTGAGCCTTTACGACTTTAGCAGTAAAATAGATGAAAACTAGTTTTTAAAAGTAAGTATTTTTTCATGATTAATAATGTTTCTATCTTATTTTTCCTATCACTCAATGTGGCCTCTGGATGATGCTTTGGTTTCCAGGTAAAATTTTGAACCGGGCTGAGCAGGTCTCTAATATAATGACATAGGTTTTATTATTCTTGATGCCTTTTATCATAACTCAAAAGTATATTACGTATCAGGTCTATCGTGAATGATCACGGGAATCTTATTTTTATTTTAGACAAATCACTATAATTTTATTTTTGAAGATCTATTTTTAATATGTTAATATTATTTTTGTTTTAGCGAAATCATTGTGATTGATTATCTTTTTTTAAATTTTGGAAATATCTTTTTAATTATTAATCCTATTTTTTTCAGCAGATCACGGTGATTCTCCTATTTTTTACTTTTAAGAAATATATTATTATTTTTTATTAGGAGCCCCTTATAAAAGGGGAGAAAATTGTATTTTTTTAATTCATTATTTTTCTTCAATTTATTTGAATAAAATTCATGTTCATTGATTATCCAATTACCCGTCAGTCAATAGTGTGGTGCCGTCCAAAAACAAGGTTATTTATAATTTCTTTATTTCCATGTGTTGAACCGTGGTCATTGGGAATAGTAATGGAAAAATAATGAAGGCTGGTTTATTGATTTCAGTTTTGATTTTATTAATAGCGTTTTATATTTAGTTAAGTTGAAAATAAATTTTTATAGGAAGTATTTAAAATATACTAATTATAATTGGAATATTTTATATAATTAATAGTTTATGAAGAGTTTTAAAATGAAGAAGTATGTTTGCTATACAATGTACTGGGTGCGGGGATTATATTGTTGATATGATTGAGTGTTTATATTTTGGTAGGGGTATTAGAACTATAGGGCAGTCTTTGTTAGTGTAGGAACATAATGGTGAGGATGATAGGTTGGGAAGGGTAACGTGCTTGCCAGTGCAGGAGATAATGTAAGGATGAGTTGACAGTGACTCACTGTCAACTCTAAATACGAATTATATGATAACTTTTGAAGAAAATAAATGACATTTAAATATTTCCAACATTTATTGATTAACTTAATTATAATGTAGCTAAGAATAAAATGACCATTTGGCTGAAATTATATTAAAAATAGATTTTCATAAGTAAACAAATTATACTCTTTATTTATAGCAAATCTCCAATATTGAAGATTCACAAATTGTATTATCTCCTCATCCAATCCCCGGTTCTAGTGAGGCACTTACTTTGCATGAGGCATTATATTTAAATAAAATTTATATAATGACTTTTGAAGGGAATAAATTATGAGGATATTCAAAGTCCAAGTCTTATTCAGCTATACAAAAAAAAGGAACCAAATGACCCTTTTCACTTTATATTATTTAGGATGACAAATATTTTGATAAATTTCATAATTGCTGTAGGCCCTTGTCACCCATGTACAAATAAATTTCAATATCCTGTTACTAACAAGAGGTTTTAAATAATATTTATCTTCATTAATTTTTACCCATCCATTATTTCTATACCATTATATTTTTTTTTACTTTTTAAACAGGAGCATGAATATAACCTATTATAGAAAGGTTAATATAGATGGTTCCCTCAACCCCAGAAATTGGCTATCTTATAGCACTACTTTAGACAAAGTCTTTTGTCTATATTGTATTATGTTTGGCGGTATGGTAATATAAAAGAAAATTTTATCCATTTTTTTATTTTGGTCATGATTTCGCTGTTGATATTTTCTTTGGTAATTTGATCGTTTGCAATACCTTTAATTATATACAATTACAAATAAAATATCAATAAATTACTTTCATCTATATAACGCGTCATTCTTTTTAACTTTTAAAAGATCTTCGCAAAAAATGATTGATTGAGACTCCAAATATAAAGAGCGAAAATCATTATATTCATCAACAATGCTTTGGACATCCAATTGATAAGTATTACAAATTTCGGATATTTGCCATCCTTCTATTTTTTCATTATCCATAATTCCAGCGGGAGTAAAAATGGATATCTGTGATAAAAAATTTAAACAATCATAATTAAATCGATCATTTAGGTGATTAATTATTGCATTTAGAACAGGGAAAAATATTTCCGTTCTATATCTATAATAATAAATAATAATTTAAATTTTTTTAATTTATTCAACTTGTTTTTTTTTGTTCAACATAATTATTGAATTCTGTTTGATCCAATTTGAATATTGATTTCATATTATACAAATCAGTTATTACATTATTCTTTTTCAAAAAACTATTAGATAAGGAATGTAATTTTAAAAATATATTGTCTCCATTAGCTATATTTTAAAATTATTTATAGAAATAGTAACTAATATTAACCTTTTAGTTTTTGTAATTTATTTTTTGTATTTTGTATTAATTTGGTTACCAAAGCCAAATCATTACCAACTGCCTGCATTTCAATACAAGCCTCATGTGTACATTTCAATATTTCTTTCAAAATAAAAAGACTTAATATAAAATTTTCATCTTTAATTCTTGATAATAACCCATCGGCAATGGAAGAGGTGCTTGGGTCATTAGAATCTTTTAATTCAACTAATGATGCTAAAATATGTTCATAAACATCTAAAAAGATTTCTACAGATTTGTAGGATGATGACCAATTTCTGAAAATATATAAGTTTCAAGTTTCATTAAAAATATTTTATTTACCTTGTTGTGTTTTTAATTCTTTTAAGAGATTTCTTGGACTTTCTCAATTGATATTTAACAAACACACCTTGACGTCTAACTCCATTCATAAAATTATATAACTCATCTAATATTCCCATTGCCTTTTTCATTTCAATTTTGCATCCACAAATATGAGCAACTACTAAATTTAGCCGATGTGCATGGCACCAAATATAGATGGCTTTTGGAGCCTCTTTCAATATTAAAGCCTGCATTCCTTTGTATACTCCTCTCATATTCCCTGCACCATCCATACTTTGTCCAACCAAATAATCAAGAGGAAGACCAAGATCATTAAACTTAGAAAAAACATGTTTCTTTATATTTTCCCCAGTGGTTTCTGATGTTGTAAAAACATGTATGATCCTTTCTACAGGATGTGGATGCAGATCATCTTCTATATACCGTACAAGCAAAGCTATGCATTCTTTTTTAGACACATCATATGTTCCATCTAATATGATGCTATAGGCACGATTCTCTTTAATTGTTTGAATAATGCTTTTTGTTATTTTTATCTTAATAATTTCAGTTATTTTTTTCACGTGGCCATATGACAGTAAATTTATATAAGGTCTCGAAATTTTATCTGATTTTTTTCTCCGCAATTTTTCGTTGTTATCCATGTATGCACGTAAAGTTGGAACCGTTTTTGCCATTAATTTTATGAGACACATAAAATTACCTTCATTCGAATTAGAACCCCAAAAGGCTATATTACATTTTATAAGGTACATAATGGCATTGATAATATTATGAACTATATTACGATTTTCCATGATTATATCAAGCTTATTTGATAGCAAATGATCTTGAATGCGTTTATTTGCAAGCCAAGTCATGTTTGCATATTCACAATCTTTATGAAGAGAAGATGCTTCGTGTCTCTCTAAGTCACGCTTTACGTTTTATCAATTATTTACCCCATGTTGAGTCCAAAAAGTATTGGACTTAGGGCCACCAAACATAATACAATATAGACAAAAGACTTTGTCTAAAGTAGTGCTATAAGATAGCCAATTTCTGGGGTTGAGGGAACCATCTATATTAACCTTTCTATAATAGGTTATATTCATGCTCCTGTTTAAAAAGTAAAAAAAAATATAATGGTATAGAAATAATGGATGGGTAAAAATTAATGAAGATAAATATTATTTAAAACCTCTTGTTAGTAACAGGATATTGAAATTTATTTGTACATGGGTGACAAGGGCCTACAGCAATTATGAAATTTATCAAAATATTTGTCATCCTAAATAATATAAAGTGAAAAGGGTCATTTGGTTCCTTTTTTTTGTATAGCTGAATAAGACTTGGACTTTGAATATCCTCATAATTTATTCCCTTCAAAAGTCATTATATAAATTTTATTTAAATATAATGCCTCATGCAAAGTAAGTGCCTCACTAGAACCGGGGATTGGATGAGGAGATAATACAATTTGTGAATCTTCAATATTGGAGATTTGCTATAAATAAAGAGTATAATTTGTTTACTTATGAAAATCTATTTTTAATATAATTTCAGCCAAATGGTCATTTTATTCTTAGCTACATTATAATTAAGTTAATCAATAAATGTTGGAAATATTTAAATGTCCTAATTTATTTTCTTCAAAAGTTATCATATAATTCGTATTTAAATTAAATACCTCATCATGCAAAGTAAGCGCCTCATTGGAACTTGGGATTGGATGAGAAGATAATACAATTTATGAATCTTCAATATTGGAGATTTGCTATAAAGAGTATAATTTGTTTACTTATGAAAAACTATATTTTTAATAAAATTTTAGTCAAATGGTCATTTTATTCTTAACTACATTATAATTAAGTTTTTAATAAAGGTTGGAAATATTTAATTAACCTCATAATCATAATTTATTTCTTTCAAAAGTTATCATATAATTCGTATTTAAATTAAATACCTCATCATACAAAGTAAACACCTCACTGGAACTGGCGATTGGATGAGGAGATAATACAATTTGTGAATCTTCAATAACTGAGATTTTCTATAAATAAAGAGGAGTTTAATTTCTTTCCTTATGATAACTATATTTTTAATAAATTTTTAGGCAAATGATAATTTTTTTTAACTACATTATAATTAAGTTTTTAATAAATGTTTTAATTCTACATGAATACATGATTGAGAAAACAGGTATTAAAAATATTATGAAGTCCAACATAAAGTTATCAGGTTACAATGGAAAGATGATACAAGTAATAGGTAAAGCACAAGTGAATGTAGAATACAAAGGGAATTCACATATTTTGAACGCAATAATCATAAACATCAATATGACTTTGTTAGATCATGTAAAAACATTTTTAAAATATACTTGAAAGATTCATAGGCATGATAGATGCAGATTAATATAAAACTGCGATCACATGAAGAAATCATAAAACAATATTATAATGACTATAAAAATAAAAACAATATTAAGTATAAATAAAATTGTGAAATTCATGATGAAAGTATATTATCTAAAGAAATTCTAATAGCTAAATAAAACAATGATAATAAACATACCTAATATAACACATAATGTAAATAAAGGGGATGAAACTCACACAGATAACATTTTGAAAATAGTTGATTCCAAATCATATTTTATAAGATTTATATTTAAAAAAAGTAAAAGAATTTGAAGTCTTAATTCAATTAAAGATGAAAAGATTTAAATTTAAAAATTCCTAGAAATTAACATTACCTTATTTTACTACATTATATTAACTTAATAAGTTTTTTTAATACTTTGGTTTTAAATTATTATTATTAACTTATTAAACATATTGTTAAATTGAACTTTATAAAGTATATATAGATATAAAAATAGTGTGATAAACAGTTAAAAAACATTAAATAATAATATATATAATTTATTTTCTCTATACCCTGACTACTTTAATATTAATATTATTCTGGTAAAATTTTAAATCAGTTTCTAGTAATTCACAAATTTATAGTTACAATAATAAATAAAAATATTACTTTTTGGAAGTAAGATGTTATTGTCTTTTTTTGCAACTGGGTTTCAACTCCATTTGTGATATTATATGGAATATCACAATTTAAAGATACCCAATTATTATTATCTCTTTTGATGGCTACCTTTGTAAATTTCATATCAGCTGGCTTGACATGAGGATGTTTATGTTTATAATGTTCATGTATCTTGTCACTTCTTATTTTAGAAGTTTTGCAATTTTTAATATTGCACTTAACTTTAAATATGGTTTTGTTACTTGGCATCTAGAAAGAAATAATTATTATAATATAATTTTTTACATATTATGTTTTTTATTATTCTTTGCTTGCTGATATATGTTTTTATGCATGACTCAAAAAATTACCTAAAATTTATCCTGCTAAAATCTATAAATTTATTAAAAAACATAATATAAATATATTAACCTCTAAGAAAAGTACCAAATAGGAAATGTGTAAATATTAACTTGATAAAATGCTAAATGAAAATCGTTGACAAAGAAAATTTATATTATTTATTAATTGACAAATATCTTTACTTTAATTGACATTTTTCAGAAAATCAAACGATAACCATCATAATCGTATCAATTAATGGATTAAAAAAAGATTATAATTCAAATCAAAAATTACCCACCAAAAATCAATACCTACCCCCAAAAAAATAATGCCTACCCCCAAAAAATTAATATCAACCCCTTAAAATCGATACCTACCCCCAAAAATGCTAATATATTTTGGAGGCATTTGTCTCCTACCCCCCCCCCCTCGGCCATGTAGACGCTGACAGTGAGGAGCAATTATTTAGTAATCCCAGTAGATTTTTCGGTTCGAGATTACCACATGTGTCACAAACATAAGTTAAGTGTCTATAGCTCCAAATGTATACTGTCTGGCACGTCTTGCTTAATTTGAGCTTGTAAGCTGGCACATTCACTTCTCATGTTATCTGGACCATCAAAAAATTCACCACTTATATTATTTAATTGTAGCCCTTGTTTAGAGAAACAAGAACTTAATAAATCAAAAAGTCCTATCACTTTAAATACTACAGAAGGTTTTTCAGTAATTTCTCCATTATGAATATACTACAAATAAGTAGCTTGATCATATATGCTTATATCCTGAGTGCTTTCCTTCTATATGCTGAACCTTTTATTTCCTAATTCTTCCTCAATTTGCTTTCTAAGCGTGTATAGAATTGTATCAATAACTTTTCCAACGGTAGTTTTCGATAATAAGGTAATTGGAATGAAACTTGCCTCAAGTTTTTCCTTCCTATGTTTGCTTCTTTGAATGGCCTTATTTAAATTATCATTCAGTAAATCCTAATTAGATAGGTGACGTATCAGCTCGAGGAAATTTTCATGATTTAAATTTATATCTTCAAAATTTAATAAGGTTTCATTACAATTAGAATCTCTTTATGACATATTTTGACGCCCTAATAGCTTGACAACAAATATATGTTTTATATGAGTATTATTTGAAATCTGCTCTGCTTTTACAGCTATAAGTTTATTATTAACTGATTCTTATATGCTGTTGTCACTGGATGCCTTAAGAAACTATTCCACTGCTTGGATATGAACATTAAATTTTCACGAATTTCAACAACAGAATTTATGTTTTAAATTGGTGCACTCTTTTGAAAATGAATTTCCATAACAGTAAATAGCTTTAATTTCATGATTAATTATAGCAACTAAAACCAATTTCGTGGTACTTTATCTTCCATACTCTAAAATACAAACGCAATGTATTTAGTCTCAGGTTCACGAGTTGGATTAGATGTTTCTGTAAAAAGGCAGGATTTTGTGGAATTGTTGCATTTAAATTTAAATGAAATAAATTTGACTTAATAGGTGAGATCTTTTTCTTTAAATTTGCTGCTTCTGTGCATGAAAAGCTAGTTCGATCATAGATGTAGGTATTTGTAATGTAAATGGAAGGTATTTGTAATGTAGATAAAGATGAAGTTTCCTTTAAAGTTAGGCATAGAATAGGAGTGCTATTTTCATTTGAAGGAAAGGATATTGAAAATTTGGTGAAATTGTATTATTATGTAAAGATAAAGAATAATCTGGAATAGAGATCTGCAAAGTTAGGCCCGGCCCGTGTATGGCCCGAATGGGCTTCGGGCCGGGCTCGAGCCTAATTCTATTTAAAATAATCGGGTTCGGGCCGGGCCTAATATTTTAAAAAAAATTTCGGGTCGGGTCGGACCTTGGAAATTTTATTAAATATATCTAAATTTATCAATTTTATATTGAATTTTTTATGTAAAATAAAAATTTTTGATTTAATTTATAGAAACTAAACGCTATATAACATATTTTATTTTAAGTAATTATAAAAATTAATTTCTATATTTAAATAAATTCGGGCCTGGCCGGGCCGGTAAATTTTTTTAAAATAAATTTCGGGTTCGGGTGGCAAAACTTTTTTAAAAAATTTTGGGTTCGGGCCGGGCCTAGGCCCGATGCAGGTCACTAATCTGGAATCTCTAAGCATATTGTTGATGCAATTGTGGTAGAGGTTATATCTATTGTTAAATATGTAATTTTTTTTAAATTTGTGATTTGAGTATGAGAAAAATCAGATATTATATTAGCACAAGAAACAAAACTTATATGGGTGAGGATGTTTATGTGATCCATGGACTTTTATGGTATGAATTAGAATGCCAGGCAACGTTGTATTATCACCTTTTTTGGAGTATAAAGTAGAATGAAGAAGTTTCAAGAAATTAAAATGTTTTAGATAAATTTATAGTTATTATATTGAAAATAGACAACTTTTGCCGTTTTAGATTTACCAGCTATTTTTAGTTATTACAAGATTTATCATAAAATTTTTCTGCTCCACTTTTGTATTTTCTTTTTTTTTAAACTAGATATGGTATGCATAATATAAAAAATATGATTATAATTTAAAATTAGAATTTATATTTAATAAAATAGCTATCAAGGTTATCTATATATTTTTTTCTTTATATTTAATGATCTATGTCAGATAAAATGTTGATGTTATATTTGAATGATAAGATCATTAATAATCAAATTTTAAGTATAGATTCCATTCCAGCCCAGAAAAATCCTTAAAATTTACATTGGATCAGAAAAATCCTTAAAATTTACATTGGATTATGTTTGTGAAGGGGGGGGGGGTATTAAAATTTTTTTTAATACTTATACTTCGTTATGGGTTATAATAGTTAATTTCATTTTAACTTAAGATAGATAAATATGAATATGAAAGGAACTTCATTTTTTATATTAAAAATTCATTTTATCTTATATAAATCATCATAAACATTTATATTTAATATTAATATATTTATTTTTATGGGGTTTGGTTTTGTTTGTGTTTTTTATTATTTCGGTCCATTAATAAATGTTCTCATACTATCACCTTCTAATCTAATATTCTTAAGTAGTAAGGCAGGTCTATTAAAAAACATATCATATTTATATTAAATAAACAAATTCAATATAAACCATAAACTTAAAATTTACCAATACCCCTCCCTATAATATACATTTTACTTAATCGGGTACGGGCTTTTTTCTCTCTTCTTATCTCCCGTAGGCGTTTAAGCAAGTGGTTTTGCCTCTTGCTCGCACAAGTAACTGCAGCCTGCCCAAAAATTGTGGATGGGCTCATCTCATAGGCTACCCCCAAATTTCTTAACCCAATTAGATGGGACGAGATAGTCCAAGTGTAGCTCTGCTGTTTCATATAGCGATAAAGGGCGATTGCGCTTATTATGACGTATGACAACGTATATAATATTAATAATTTTGTATTTTCTATATATAAACTATAAATATTGCACAAATTAATTTTAATATTTACTTACGGCTATTTATTTTAAGACAATAAATGGTTTTATTTTTAAATGAATTAATAAATGAATTTTTTTATAGTGCTTATAATTCCACCAGATAATTAAATTAATATTTAATAATTATTTAAATTTATAATATTTTAAAAAAAATTTGTATTAAAACATATTTAGATTTTATGTCAAATTTTTTTAAAAAAATCTTTTTTCTTTACTAAGGAGGCTCCCATATTTGTAAAATCTCAAGGCCCCATGGGAGATTTTCCCATTATTACTTTCCAGTCCGCCCTTGGGATGTATGAGTAGACCTAATGTACGTTCAGGTCGAAGGTGTTGTTTATGGTGTGCCGTTGTAAATTAACTTTGTTAAATTTCTACTACTCAGTCATTTTGCAACAGTTGTAGCCGTGGTAAAAGCTGTCATAAATTTCTCGCTTCAATATGGCCATGTTTTCTATGAAAATCCATGTTTGAGAATAATCAAAATTAATATGACGACCAAATATATTAATTACTCGCTTCAAAAAGATTGGGCGCCATTTTTTCTAATAAAATTGATTTTTGAAAATAATTGGATTTTAATTGAATATTATTGCGATTAATATTCATTTCTCGCTTCAAAAACATTGGCAGTCATTTTTTAATGGGACTAAAACAACTGATAATATTATTTTCTCTCTTTAAAAAAATTGGAAGCCAAATTTTATATTTGAAAATACTCATTATAAACTGTATATTTTTATATCGGATAAGAAAAATGTTTAAAAAATAAATAGTAATAATGCTTTTTCTAAAGAAATAATGTCGATTAATTAAACTATATTAATTTATTAATATGTTAATATACTATTAAATATATAAAGCAAGGGAAAAAAAATATGAAGCAGAAAGGATCTAGGCTAGCTCTTTGGCTAGTAGACTACCGTTGAAGATGATGTAATTTGCTTTATAGCTATGACCAACCTTTGTCGAAGAAAAAACCCCTTTCGAGGTTCATCTGAGAGTTTGCTGATTTGTTATCCTGAATTTTTAAGAATGTTAGGGCAAAGTGACAAAGGTGGCAAGTGTGGTTGAAAATGGTCATTTGAAATTTTTGTGTATTTAGAGATTTTAATTTATTCCTTCTGGTCAATGATGTTGAGGGCTTGGTTAGGTGGAGCCAGGGGGTCTATAAATTAATAGTCCCACCAATAATTGGCCTCTCCTTCACATTTTAGTTATCCCGTCAGGACGTTTACCGTCTGATCTAAAAAGACCCTGGGATTCTATTATGGATGGTATTTGAGCTGATTTCAAGGCATTGAATGATTGAATTATATTGCGTATGTTTGATGAATCCACCATTGCAGGAGCAACAATGTAAACCATGTCTTCCATTCATGTCAACGGGCGAGTTACAACCTGAAGAGACGTGAGGGTGGGTGATGGTGCAGTTTAGACGAATACCGATGGCGTAAGTAAGTTCGTTGTTGGAAAGTTTAAGATTGACAGAATGGCATCGAGCATGCTTAATACCAGTGGTTCCTACAACGGGGGGGGGGGGGGGGGTCCGAAGCAACTGCTTCAGTAAATTTGAGTGGGGGTACCTTTTTTTTAAAAAAAAAAAATTTTTTTTAATTTTCTTTTAAAATTTTCTTTATTATTTAATTCTTTTACTGTTTTGTTACATCCATCATGATCAAGTGATTTCTGGTTTATAAATGTAATAATAAGACCCCCCCCCCCCCTTAACTTAGTATTTAATTTAATATATATTGACGAAAATTTTTCTACTTATTTTTTTAAGCATAATATGAATAGATAGTAGTATTCATATTTTAATTTAAATATCTTATCTTCCCTCCTCCCTTTTCTTAGGAATCAAATGATCCCATCAATATTGTTGGAAAAAGAATTGACAAATTTATAATTGATAAATATCTAGAATTAGGAGCTCTTCAACCTACACATTATTTATTCCCCAAAGATAATAATAATAAAAACAGATCCTTTAATGAAAGCTTTTATGAAAAAACTAATATTGACAATAGCAAAATTGCTAGAAATTGCATTACTTATAGTATTAAAATGAAAGTTTTTTGCTTAACATGTCTCTCATTTGGAGGCCCACACACAAATTCAAAATGGACATGTGAAGGTCTAGATAAATGGCAGAATATTAATCGTGATATTATTCTGCATGAATCTTCACAGGCACATATGATGGCCGATTATGGAAGGCTTTCTCACAATAAAAATTCGATATTAAAATTTATAACACCCCAGAAAGAATGTGTAGATAATAACCTTTCTATCAGAAGAATTATAATAAGATGTTTAGATTATTTAATATCTCGTAACCAAGCCTTCTGGGGGAACAGGCAACAAGAAGACAATGTGATAACCCTTATTAAGCTTATTGCAGATTCTGAACCTGTACTAAAAATGTATATACAACAAAATGAAGAAAGAAAAAGGGATAAAAAATATAAGGGATTAAAAACGAAATTATATTCAAATCTATTATCATATAATATCATAAATATTCTCATTGAAACCATGAAAAATTTGGTTATAAAAAATAATTCAAAATGAGATTACATTTAAAGGGTGCTTTTCAATCATAGTTGATGGCACATATGATGTTTCAAAATCAGAAGCAATAGCTTTGATAGTAAGATATGTTGAAAATAGTGAGACGCCGAAGCCTGTTGAAAGACTGATTGAACATATATTGTACGGGAAATACCACAGGTCTCGATATTAAGCATAATATAATATCCAAACTTGGCTCGATGAATTTACCTCTTGAATTTCTAGTTGGGCAAAGTTATGATGCCGCCTCAGACATGAGTGGAAGAATCAATGGTGTGCAGGCCTTGATTAGAGCCGAGGCGCCAAAGGCAGCTTTTATTTGGTGTTATTGTCATCGATTAAATTTAATCATTGTTCAATTACGCCAATCAATTAAAGACTTCGAAATGTTCTAGGAATACTAGATGAGATTTATATATATTTTAATGGTGTAAAAAGATATGAGGTTACTCAAAAAATGTCAGTGTAATGATCTGAAAAAATCGCAACGATTTCTACGCATCAAGAATACCACTCGGTAATAGTACCTTATTTATTTAGATTTAAAATGTTTTTTTATTTAAAAGCTGGCGATCGTCATATAAAGCTATTGTAAATTTTTTCTACTTTATGTTGCCTTGAGGGCTGCTTTAACAAATTTAAAGGATTCTGAAGATCCTGCCACTTCCACTATGGCTAGTGCTATAGTCTTTAGAATTTAAAAATTTTATCTTATCACTTTGTGTTTTGGATAAAATATTGTCGATAACAAGTTTGGCTTGTATAAAATTGCAAACCATTTCGAAGGATATAGGGTTTGCAATAAATCAAATTCAATTGGCAAAAGATTGCTTGATTAATTTGAGAAGTATAATATAAATTATTGTCTTAATTATTTTTTAATCTAATAGATAATAACACTGAATTTTTGGATGTTTTTTCAAAGGCACAAGATTTTATGAAGGAGGGAAATCTACCTTTTGATTTTGAAAGTTCTAGACTTCAAACATTACAATCCGAAAAGGATCAATATAGAATTTTTTTTAGCTTTAAAATAGGTGTATTTTATGCTGCACTTCCTACAACCTCATGTACTGCCGAAAGAGTCATGAGTAAAATTAAATTAATTAAAACAAGACTTCGTAGTACCATGAAAGATTCATTGCTCAATGGAAAAAAATTTATTTAAACAATTAAATATTGATGAAATTATAAATTCGCTTTCTCTTCCCCTAATTTATCTAAATTATTAATTAAAAATAATATTTATAAAGTATATATTTTTTGCATTTTATTTATATTATATATTAAAAATTAATGCTTTAAAAATTATTTTTGAAATTTATATGGGTGTCATAAAATAATTATCATTTTTTCGAGGGGGGGGGTACTTTTTAAGGGGGTGATTTTCAGGGGGGTATTCTGCTTCATTCGCTCAGAAAGTGTAGGGGCCACTGCTTAGTACCATTGAGCAGGGAAGAGAATATGGTGCAGTCAGTAAATTTCATGCTAGATAAAAGTGTTTTAACGTAGCGAGCAACTACCGGAGCTTACCAGTCCTGTCTATGAGTTGTGGTGTGGGAGGTGAGAGTCAACTCCTTTCTAAATATTTATGGCCTCAATTAAGGAAGAGTGTTCTTTAGAATGATGGGCGTCGATTATTTGCTTTGACAAGAGGCTACTCGATATGAAAAAGGTTATTGCTAAGTCGTAGGGAGATCTAATGCCAAGTCCACCGAATTTGGTTGGGAGTGAAGGGGCTCAAGCGGTTTCGTTAAATCTGATTCGGTTGTCTTTTGTTCCATTTTCGTATGTTTTGAGTGGAAAAGGATGTTTAAAAATCAGTGTTGAACGGAGTGCATAAAAAATCCTTCGTATAAAAAAGAACTTTTTTAAAGATGTCTTCCCAGTTTAAGAATGATATTGCAAATTGCCTCATTTTCTTCTACAGTAGATCCTAGATGTGTTAATTCATCAAGTGCTGTGAATTTGAAATCATGAGTATTTAATTGGAATTCGGATTTACTCGGGTTGAGCGAGAGTACGATAACTGCCCATTTCGTGAATTATGTTAACTGCTTTGTCAATTTCACAGCGGGAATCAGTAAAGATTCCATCGATATACCATGCATGTAGCGATAGAGTACATGAAGAGTTCCGGGTCATTCCATATAAAATCCATCACTTTATAACCCGACAATCTCAGATTTTGCTAAAATTGTATAAGTTAATGTAGGGTTGTAGTGGAATGAATCCAAAATATTAGCCCCTTAACTCTACTAAAACTGGAGATCTAGAGTCTCAAAATGGCTCTACTTCGTCATTTTTCAAAAAAAATGATTTTTTAAAATTGGGATAACTTTGATATTAGATGCACTATATATATATCTATCATAGCTCATTTTATAGCCCTAAGTAAAATCTTCCATATATTTTAAATAATATTTTTTTTTTAAATTGCGGTTAAAAATTTGTAATTAATTTTTTAAAATGTTAATATAAATTTGTAAAGAGTACCAAAAACTGTTCATATAAAAATTTAAATAGGAAAAATGCTTAAAATAAAAATACCACTAGATGGCGTTAATAAATTTAAATAGCTTTAAACTTAATTTTTGAAAATATAAGTTAATCTACCTATTTTTATATTCCCAATTTTAATATTTTTTGAATGAAATCGATACTAATTAGCACCGTAATGGCTGGTCTCCAGAACATTCTCGGAAATCGCCAAAGTAAAAGGCTGGCAAGGGAAGATTGCAAATCATATTTAAAATAAAGTTTCTTTAAGTTTTGATCTCGTAATCCTTATTTTTTGTTAAGGTTGCTAATTAACATTCTGATGTGTGGCAATAACTGCTACTTGAATCTGGCATGATAAAATTTTAGGGAGCAAAGTAGCAAATGTGAAAATCCTATCTTAAGATCATGATAGGCATCCTCAAAATGTAAATAAATTTTTTTAAAATTATTTAGATGTAATCCTTTTTGAACAGTAATTCTTTCTTCATTTTCTATTATTTAAATGTAATATTTTTTTCCGGGCAGTAGCCTACAATATTCATCGTTTAAATAAAGACTTTTTGCAACATCTACTGTGCTTTGATCTATTATTTTACCCGCCTTAGCATTAAGAGTCGAAAGAATTCCTTTATGACGAAAAATGACATTGGAATTATGGATTATGTAAAATATAGCGTAAGTTCTTTTTTAATTTTTGTATGCTCCAATTGGGATGTAATGTCGTTAATAATAGACTTCTGTATTTTAGATATGAATGGATAACTATTTTTCATATTTTGAAACATAAAATTGTTGCTATTATTTATCTCCATCGCTGGTTGAAGGATATCACCTATACCCTTTGAAATTTTTGCAAGCTTTTACTTAGGATATCCTTTTTCTCTAATCTTTTTTTTTAAGAGATTGTCCAATATCTAATAACGCTGAATTTTAGGATTCGGAGAAAGATGTAGGGAGTTGTGCGTCATCGTTATTAATTGGAATATCATTTTCTTGGTGAATTTAAGATTTCATTTGAAGTTATAGCGGTGTTGTTTTCCTCGTATACTGGAATGTCCTTTTTATATCTATATAAAGTTAAGCAGCATTCAACAAATATAATCGCCAATTTTGATTTTTGCAAATTCAGTCATCCAGCGACTTACTTTGCGTAATCTCTTCTTTGATAAATGCTTTTTTCATATCATGATAATCAAATTTAAAAAGTATTAATTAATTTTAAAAATTGATAAATTTTTGTAAAAATTGGCAACTGGAATTGATAAATTTATTGGGATTTAAATCATAATTACTTGTACTAGATTTTATTTTTGTGTCAAAATGCAATTTTATTCAACAAATATTACATTATGTAATATAAAAAAATAGGAGATTGACTTATATTTAAAAATTAAGTTTTAAGTTATTTAAATTTATTAACGCCATCTAGTGGTAATATTATCTTAAGAATTTTTCCTACTTAAAGTTTTACCACTCTGAAATTTTTTATATTATGAACAATTCTTTTACAAATATCTGAAATTTCGAAAAAATATTTATAATAACATTTTAAAAAATTAATTACAAATATTTTATCGGAATTTTAAAAATATTTATGAATTGAAAATTAATTTTATTTAAAATATGTGGGAGAGTTTAATTAGGGCTATAAAATGAGCTATGATTAGACATGTGCGCCGACAGCATTTTCGGCGGCGGCGTTTCTTTTTTTAAAATGATCGGCTGGCGGCGGCGTCAAATATTTTTCTAACTTAAATTTTTTTAAGTAAATTTATAAATTCATTGGAAACACTTTTAAAATAAAATTTATACTTTATTATGTTTATAACTATAATTTAATGATTTTATTAAGTTATAATTATCATGAATAAATATTATTTTATTAAGATTTAAAGGACATAATAATGATCTTTTAGAGTTCAGAGTGAGCCCAGCTATAGAAAATACACGCTCGCTGGGTGTGATTGTAGCTGGAACGCACAGGACCTTTCTAGCTAATATTGAAAGTTTAGGAAGATCCAATGCTCTTATCTTCCAAAAATCTAAGACATCTTTTATCTCCAAATTATAAGGCGAAAATAATGAATAACACTCTTTTTCTAAACTAGTTAAATAGTGTTGTTGTTCCAGGTTATTGTTTTGAATAGATGAATGCTTCGTAGCCAATGACTTAAGATAATCGAGTTTTGAAGCAACTTCCGTCGTTTTACATTCGTTTAATTCGTCCGTGTAAGACCGTAGAGAGGTAGCGTGTTGACATAAAAATTCAACCGGAGTAATATTTTTTTCCTTTAAATATTCATTTACTATGTTTATTGATTGAAAACGAGGATCCAAAAGTGCTCCTAACACCTAAGTAAAAAAAATAAAAGAAAGAATAATGTATAAAAAATAATTTATGTATTTTAAAATACTACCTGAAGATCGGTTATTGGAAATCTATGATCAAATTTAGTAAGCATATTTTGTTTAAGGGATGCTATGGGTGGACTATCATTTTCTTTTACAATTAAATGATTTTTAATTTCACTACGAAATAATAAGTCTAAATTTATATTAACTCCTTTTTGGACAGATAGAAATTCAACAGTTTGTTTGAAGGTTTTAAGAAAATTTAAAAGTTCATACACCAAGTCCCAATCGGAGTTAAATAATTTGAGATCCGGTTTCTCCATTCTATTTAATAGAATATTTATAGGATTTTTGTTATTGCCAGTCACACTTTCCAGCATTATTAAAATACTATGCCAACGTGTAGGCACATTTAATTTTAAGGTTTTATGTTTTTTCTCATATGATTTTTGATTTTCACTATTATCATCATCATACCCCAAAGATCTTCATAAAAAGGATCATTATCATCCAAATCTAAAATATCCGATGTATATGATATCGATTCAAAACATTTTCTATTTTCTATATCGTTTATATTTTCAAAATCCGCTGTTTTGAATCTTAAGGCAACTATAACTTCTCTAACTTTTTTAATGAGATTTTCAATTTTATTAACTTTTTTTATTCCATCGACTGTCACTAGATTATGTAATCCATGCCCCAAACATAAATAATGGTCATTTTCTCCTAGACGAACACTTTTCTTTACATTGGGTCCTGCATCCGTAACCATTTGAATTTTCTTGGACCCTAAATCAAATTCATTTTCAACTTTTTCTATTTCGGAAAGAATAGTTTCAGCGGTATGTTTTTGGGTGACATGATGTGTCGCCAATGTATAAAATACAATATTAAAATTATTATCTATTTCGTGAAAAGTAAAGGTGATATAATTTCGCCGTCTATATTTGTCTGTCCACATATCAAAAGTTATAGCACAAAATTTAAGACCTACATTAATTTGTTGGCATATGTATGCTTTCATTGATAAATAAACATCATCTAATCCACTCCGGCTAAGTGTAGTTCTGTCAGGTAATTCTTTGGCATCTGAAATAATGCCATATTTCTACATAATAAAAAGTTAATAATAAAATATTATGCCATAAAAAATTCTAAATGTGGGATGTTATAAAATAATTAAATATCTTAACAAATAAAAATTAAGATTGCCCTATAAAAAATTATAATGATTTTACAAATAACCTTTAGAAAATCTTGCATTCCAGTATTATTTATAGAAGAGAATGGCATTAAATCCTTGCAACACATGAGAACATAATTCCTTACCAGAATCCATTTTTTATCTTTTATAGGGTCAGTTGTATCTTTTACATTGGGTTTGAAAAATAACTTTAAATTTTGTTTAGATATTTCTTCTTTACATGATAAATCATGTTTGTCAAGTAAATGTTTTATTATATTTGATGTGCTGATATTTTTTGAAAAAGATTTGATTGGATAACTAATTAAAAAATTTACTAATATTTATAAAATAATCAAAAAATTTACTCTGAAAATGAAGAATTATTTTCATCCTCACCATCTTTATCAAGTGCTATTTGCAAGCATATATTACAAAAGACTTTATCTGTAGCAACACTGGTTCTCTTATTATTTGTGTCAGTTTTTAATATTAAGGATCCAAAATGTTTCCATGCAAAAGAAAGTTTTGCTTGCAAGGATATACTATATTTTGTTACAGGGTATTGCAATGCTGCATCAATTATAATTGTTTTAGTCCTGGTATTTTTATATATGTTATAATGGTAACAAAATAAAAATCATTAAATAAAATTTCTATTATGATAAAAAAATAAATTTTATATAACGAGTTGTAAATTATTTGAATCAAAATAAAAGAATAAAATATAGATTTACCTTTTCAAATTTAATGTCCTAATCTTATTTTATCTAGCACGTTGGTCACAAACCTGCCCAAAGTGAGCGAATAAGGATTGTTACAAATCAAATTTATAGCAAATAATATTTATTAATTTTAAAAAATATAATCGCATTTTTTAATAATTCAAAAAATATTTAATATTTTTCTTATATTCATAAATAATTTATAAAATAAATAATAAAAAATATGTATCACGCCGCCACGCCGCCGAATTTTTACATCGGCGGTGGCGTGTTAAGCGCCGACAATTTTTTGGCGCGCGGCGTCGGCGTGGTCAAAATCATCGGCGGCGGCGCATTTGACCGGCGGCGCGCATGTCTACCTATGATAGATATATATACAGTCAAAATCGGATAATTGCGAAAGATTAGTACTAAAATAATTAATATTTTCGCACTTATCCGATTTTTCGCAATTAAAAGACTAAATTTTAATTATTTAGTATATAAACCAATTTTGTGTTGCTAATAGAAATATATTATATGCAATGTATATTAAATCTGTTGTAAATTATACGATTATTATTATTAAGATAATAGGTAAAGAATAATAATTATTAAGTTATTTATTAATATTTACTGATATGATATGTTGTCAAAATGTAGTAGCAAATAATTAATTTTTTTTTAAAAAGGTAAAATAAATGAAGGTGAAAAATGTAGAAATAGAATTTACGGGAAAGGATAGGGGATAAAAAAAGGAAGCTAGGAATATGGAAGGTTATTCAATGGAAGAGATAAAACTTAGATAGTTAGAGCGAATAATGGCGGTAGCAAGTCTTTGGCGTAAGAAGAGGGATTCCTTAGGCTGATAGGTTTTTTCGTCAATCCGTTTGCCTAATTCTTTGAAAAAACTTTGAGCTTTGCTACCGAAGGTGGTGAGTACGGAGCAGGCGATGTGTATGAATAAGAAAGGAGCATTAAGGGAACTGTACTTGATGGTTTTTCGAGATTCTGCGAAGGCGAGGGCATCGACGTTATGGTTAGATGATACATTTGGGTCAATGCAGGTGAAATCCCAAACCATGAGCTGACCCCTTGACCAAAGAATCAAGGACATTCCATCAGGACGTTTTCCATCGGTTCTAAAAATTCCGGTTGGTTCAAATCTAAATGGAATGCCTCCTGATTTGAGGGCGCGTCGTATGCTGTCGTTGCATTTGGTGTGCCGTGAAAAACGGCCTCGACAAAAGCGACAATGGAGATAATGTCTACCCTTGCTATCGACACTGGTTTCGCAATGTTTGCATTGGTACTGTAGAACAATTTCGCAATTGAGCCGTAGTCTAATAGCAAATCTTAGTTTGTCAGCGGAGAGCAACAAATCAAGGTTATTGGAGGATATGGTTTCTAGAAACTCGTAACCGGCTACTTGGTTCTAGTGTCGTTAAATGGTTGGTTTTTCGACCAAGAACCCGAGTCGAAGGCGTAAAAATTGGCCGAACCCTGAGCCAGGGTCGAAAAATCGACCACGACCCTGGACCCAGACCCATTGGGCTTGTTGAGTCAACCCGGGTTGGCTTACTGGTCGGCCTGCTGGGTTGGCTTACTGGGTCGGCCTGCTGGGTCGACTTACTAGGTCGGACTGCTGGGTCGACTTGGGGTAGGCCTGTTGGGCTGGCTTGGTACGGCCTGCTGGATTGGCTTGCTAAGTCGACTTGCTGGGTTGATTGGTTGGGTCGACCTGCTGGGTCAGCTTACTGGGTCGATTTGTTAGTCAACAAAATATATAGAAAATTAAACTAGTTTGTTTTAATCCGGGTTCATTGTTTTTGATATTATAAAGATGTTCAAAAATTTTTGGTTCTAGTAATAAATAGGAACTGCCATTATATTTTAATCCACGAGGAAAATATAAATGTGAAAATTTTTAAGAAAATTTATCTTAAGCCTAGTTAAAATTTTTGATACTAGAAAGATGTTCTTAAACCTTTGGGCCTTGGAATAAATTGGCACTGCTGTTATATTTTACTCCACGAGGAAAAAAATTGTGAAATATTTTTAAGATGTTTTTTTACATCTAGTTAAATGTTTATGATATTATGTAAAAATTTAATTAAAATAATTATTTTTAAAATAGAATAAGATATATTGAGTGATCATAAAAAATGGGAGGTTTGGGAGGCGATTTTTTTCTTCTTTCTACACCGAATGGATTGAATTAATTTACAATTGACAAAACATTGATAAAATTTTCAGAATAATGCTATTATCAGTCACCTATTAATCATAAATTTGGCCAAAATTTTGTTACTAATTATTTTCATTTATGCTGGCTACTATAGTGGTTAGATACTAGTAAAGCACAAAATTTTGAATTTTTAAAATGCGATTTGGGGCGAAGTCCCCCACTTCAAAAATATTTAAACCCCCACCCCCCCCTACCAATGGATCAATTTTGCCTACGCCACCAACTATTGTTGAATATTTAATTTTAACCACTTTTCAATAACTATATTAAATCCTGAATAGTTTTATACGAAGCAATCAGTGTCCATGAATAGAATTAAAGGTAGGATTACTGTTTATGCTTACAGCCGATATTATTATACTAAGTTAGATTATCTATAATTTATTATGCCAAAGGAATATAAGATTCTTTTGAGACTAACATTTGATGTTAGTGTTATTGGAATAGTAATAAAATAATAATCAATAATATAAATATATATGTTAAAAAATTACTATGGGGCTCATCAAAGGATTTTGGAAATTGTTCTTAAAATATTTCTCATATTATTGCTAAATTTATTAAATTTCAATATTTCACTTTATTTTTCATCTAATAAATTCCAATAGTATAATCATAAAAATCGATATCAAATAATTCAAATTCCAATTCATAAATATACAACTCATTTAATAAAATCCCCGACTCCTTTCATATAAAAAATCACACACTCTATAAAATATTACTTTTTTTTTCTCTTTAGCTTTCACCTTTTCTGGTGGTAAGCTCCTTCAACATCTCTCTCCACTTTATGTTATTCATACAATCTCTTTTATCTATTTTATACTTATTTATATTGGCTCTAACTTTATGACCCCATTGAAGTTTTGGCCTTCCTCTTTAACGTTTGCCCATCACTTCCAAACTTTCAACTTTATTTCCTATGTAGTTCATAGGCCTTCTCATTGTGTGCCCATACCACCTAAGTCTGTTTACCATTAACTTAGTCTTAATGGGCACTACCTTTAAACTATTTAGTATTCTTGTACTGCGCACCTTATCCTTTCTTGTTACCCCAGCAATCATCCTCAGCATTCTCATCTCCATAGTTTGTAGACTTCTCTCCTCTGATTCTTTGGTTGGCCATGTTTCCGAACTATATCGAATAGTTGGTTGTACTATGGAACTGTAGACTTTTCCCTTTAAATTGTGTGGGATTCTTTTGTCAAATTGCACTCCAGATAAAGATCTCCACTTTAACCACCCTAGATTAATCTTATTCTTTATCTCTTTTTCTATTGTGCCGTTTGTTTGTATAGTGGAGCCCAAATATTTGCAGTTTTAATTGCGGATATCTGCCAATCATTTATATCAATACTCTCCGTTTCATCTCCTCCTATCACCATATACTCCGTCTTTTCTCTATTTAGTTTTAATCCGTGCGTTTCTAGGATATTTATCCAATTCACTAACCTTTCTTTCATTTCATCCTTGGATTCGGCAAGTATCACAATATCATCTGCAAATATCATATTCCACGGGACTGTTTGAGGTATAGACTGTGCTAATACATCTATTACTGTAATGAAGAGAAGTGGGCTGAGAGCCGACCCTTGATGAACTCCTTCGGCTATTGTGAAGCCTGCTGAAGTACCTGTTGTGCTACTGACCATTGTTGTATGTCCCATATACATATCCTGTATTATTCTTATATATTTTTTGGGAACTTTTTTGTGGCGTAGCGCCCACCAGATAAGTTTTCTTGGGATTCTATCGAAGGCCTTTTCTAGATCGAGAAAGACCATGTGTAGCTTTTTGTTCTTTTCTCTGTATTTTTCACTCATTTGCCTAATTGCATGGATAGCATCGGTTGTTGATCTTCCAGGCATAAAGCCAAACTGTGTCTCTCCTATTTCGATTATATCTCTTAATCTTTTTTCTATTATTTTTTCGTATAGTTTTAGACAGTGTGACATTAGTTTTATGCCCCTGTAATTTTGACAATTGTGTGGATCCCCTTTATTTTTGAAGATAGGAATGGAGAACCTCTTCAATTCCAAGTATCTTATTGTATAGATT
The DNA here is from genome assembly GCF_954871325.1 of Gordionus sp. m RMFG-2023. Lineage (NCBI taxonomy): Eukaryota > Metazoa > Nematomorpha > Gordioida > Chordodea > Parachordodidae > Gordionus > Gordionus sp. m RMFG-2023. The sequence continues at coordinate 29,096,141 of NC_088776.1, forward strand.
TGTGAGGAGATGTATTCCATCATCTCCTAGTGCTTTAAGGCTTTCTATTGGAATATCGTCTGGACCCCTAGTTTTGTTGTTTTTCATATGCTTAAGGCATGTGATTATTTCTTGTTGTGTTATAGGTTGTACAAGGTTTTGACAAGGGGAGTGTTCGTCTAGATGCAGTATGTACGGATTAAAGTTGAGAAGCTCCTGAAAATATTCTCTCCATCTACTCATTATTTCTTTTTCCTTTATTATCAATTCCCATCATTATTTTTGATTACTTTCGGAGCTCCGTTTATATCCCTAGAGTTCTTTTCTAGCTGTTTGGCTAATCTGTATATTTTATTTTGGCCTTCTTTGGTATGTAGATCTTCGTACATGTCATCGTATGCCATAGATTTGGCCCTAGCCACCGCCTTTGTAGCTAATCTCTTGGATTTTTTGTATCTTGACTTGTCATCTCCATTTTTGGATTTGTACCATATTTTATAAAGGGCTTTTTTCTCCTGTATAGTGGTTTGTACCTCTTGATCCCACCACCATAGTTCTTTGTGTGATTTGTTGCCTCCTCTTGTCAAGCCTAGCGTCGATTTTGCAGTGTCTATTAATCTGGATGAAAGGTCTGTCCAGATTTTTTCACTGACTTGTGAGCAATTTATTGTTTCAATGTTTGCATTGATTGCAAAGGCATCTGTCATTGTTTTTAATTTGCCCCATTTGATGCATGGTTCCAGTTTTATCTTATTTTGAGTGGATTTATTTGAGATTTGTAAATCCATGATTAGTAGCTTGTGTTGTGCGGCGATATCTTCTCCTGGGATGACTTTGCAGTCTATTACATCTTTTAATCTTCTGCGAGTGATTAGCATGTAATCTATCTGTGTTTTCCTAGTACCACTTTCATATGTTATTAAATGACTGTCTTTTTTCCTATAGTAGGTGTTGGTTAAGGCAAGGTCGAAGGCATGCGCAAATTTCAGTACGTGCTCTCCTTCATCATTTCTTTCTCCGTATTCAAAACCACCATGATGCCTTTTGTAGCTATCTCTTGCTTTCCCCACATGCGCATTTAAGTCACCACCAATTATGACTAGGTCATCCTTAGGGATTTCCATTACAGCTTCATCAAGGATAGCTCTAAAGTCATCTTTCTCTTCTTCCTTGCAACCCGTTTGAGGAGCATATACTGATAGGATGTGTAGTATTGATTGACCAATGCAGAGTTTTATCTTCATTAGTCTATCAGAGATCCTGTTGACTTCTACTACTGAAGAGGTTAGGTCTTGGCTGAGGATGATGCTGACACCGTTCCTATTGCTAACAAGTCCATTATAGTACAATTTATACCCATCTCCAATCATCAAAGTTTTCTGTCCTTTCCATTTCGTCTCTTGTATACACGCTATATCAACTTTTCTCTTGTTCAACATTGATGCCTATTCTCTCGTCTTACCTTTAAGCGTCCCAATATTCAAACTTGACAGTCTTGTCTTCTTTGCTTTGACCTTTACTTTATTTTTCACAGGATGGAGGTCTACACCCTGCGCGTCGCATGGAGGGAACGCCCTAGCTTTCATATTTTCATTTGTGTCCTTCATTTGTTTATTGGACAGGTATCCTTAGCACCCGGCTGTCCAGGCCTGTCGGTGACCGGGGTGTCATCTCTAAGCTCCGAAATTCATCATACCATATGTCTTTACACATCAGTCATCGAAGAAAAATTTGAAAGTTTTTATGGTTCTTACCAGGATTTAACCCGCGTCCTTGTTCATACTCGTGTTTCCAAGCCTACATCTTACACATTAGGCCACCCCAATAATAATCTGATTGACATCTCTTGAAAATAAATAAACATTTTTATTTTTCTCTTTAATTCAACATTTGCAACAGTTCTTTGCTTACAAAATAAACTCGGTAATAGAAACTATTGCCTCTAATATTATTCATTTTGCTCAAAGTTATCATTATTTTAAAATATATAGTATTAAAAATTAATTATTATACGTAGGTTGTAGTAATCATAGGAGTAGCCAGGGTGGGGGGCAAGGGGAAATCCTCCCCCCTTCAGAAATTTATCACTTTTTGTAAATATCATTTTTAGCTAATAAAAAATATCCCCCTTAGTCCTCCCCCCACTCCCTGAACCTCAAATATGTATGCATATATCTTAAATAATAATTTAAAAGAAAGAATGTAAAAGTTGATATTTTTTTTATAAAACTATTCATCATAATTTATAGATTTTTGGGAAAATAAATTTATAAATATATAAAATGAACCAAAAATGTTTTTTAATAAATGGAATATAAGCTAAAGATAAGTCTTAGGACAGAAGTGAAATGTATTATAATTATTATAATAGATCCATAAAATTACTAAATAATATAATATATCAAATATATTTTTTTATAAAGTGAGTAATTTTAATTTATTTATCTTAATAAAAGTAAAATATAATTATAAAACCATTGATAAAATTAAATCATAAATTAAAAAAATATTAAAGCACAATACAAACAGTGGAATATTATATGTCGTAGATTTACAATATATCTAATTATCAAATGAAAACTATAAAATATTGATAAGGACATCAGAAAATATCTTTTAAAGACATTGTGGGATGAAAAATATGATGATTAAATTTAAATATCATTTTTACAAATAATATATAGATGGCGTTAAATATTGAATGCAAATTGTTGCTATATTTAATATCATGAGCATTGAATAGTAAAATTTGTTAAATTATTAACTGTAATCTCTAACTGTCAAATATGTCGGTAAAAGTGGAATTTTACCTAGTATTTTATAACTAATTCTATATAATAGAGTAAAATCAACTATATGTCTACTTACTTTTTATAAATAAATTTTTTATAATTGTTTGGAATATATTATTACCATGATTTTATATTAAGGTATATATAATACAAGTAATTTATTATATTTTTATTTTATATAAACTAATTAAAATATATTTCATATTTGTTCCAGGCTTATTTTTTTTATTAAAATTTGTAAAAATATTTTAAGACCATATATAGACTAAAGTAACCCGGCCGAAGGCCGGAAAAAGCGGGCCGAAGGCCCGCCCAAAAGGGAGTCTGAGGGCGAAGCCTCCAGTAATTTTTTAATTCCCCCCCCTTATGAAAATCTTGGCTACGCCTATGGTAGTAATATATTATGCAATGGTAGAGGTGTATACATAAATATTTTTATGAGAATCATAAGGTCAGAAAACAGTTGGCACAATTACGTATATAGTCTAAACAGATCTAAATTTTGGAAATAGCTAAACTATAAAAATAAATTACAATTTTTAAAAACTGTGAATCGATTTTTTATGGAAATAACTTGTAAGGACACTAATCTAATCAAAAGTATTTAAAAAATTCTAATAAGCTAAATATTCCTTTTTTCTAACTTTTCAAATTACTTAGCAAGATTTGATAACTTTTTATTAATTTTTCTTCTCTACCTAGGATATTTATTTCAATTCATAGGTCGATGCCTAATTAATTTATGATTTTCACCTCATGGCTTAACTTTTATTTACAACTCCTTCCTTCATTTAAATTTATTCCTTGGAAGTGTCAAACGGGTTTATTTTATTGTTCTTTTTTAATTCACACTTTTGTGTATTTATTTAATTTTATATTATAAATAAAAGTGCACCGAAGAATTATTACTAACTGTAACAAAGGAGTTAAACGAAATAGTCAGAATATAATATTATTCCAGTTATTGAAAATTGTTTGGTATTTTAATATAAGGTTTTTTTCATCTTTAGGATATGTAAATATCTAGAGTTCTATTTTATGCTTTCATCCAAATTTTATTTAGTAGCAATTAAAACTAAAAGCATATATACTTTATTAGATTTTAATCTTAAATGAGTAACACACATTATAATGAATATAATCCTAAACTAAAATATTGCAATTTTATTAATCATCCCCGCCTTTTTATTTTCAAAAGAGGATATTTTGACATTATAATCTAACGATGCGATATGATTTTCTATTAAAATTAAAGATAAGTTTTCTGTGCTATACAGAATCGTAGGTAAGTTTTAATTGGAGCTTTGAGAAGCTGCATTTTGTGGATGCCACGGCAGTTAAATGGTTAAAGTAATCCGTAATACAATGGCTATTGGTAAGGCTTCATATAACCTATTAGCGTTTGAATAATTATCGTTAATGATTGTGAATATCATCATATAATAACATTTTTTTTCTATATATTATTGCAATTACATTTTGATTATTCATATTATTATAAATTACATTTTTATTATCCATATTAAAATAAATTACATTTTTTCTTTAACAATAAAAATGTTCTTTTTATATCTTTTTAAAAAATAAATAAATCATTAAATAACCAATTATATAAAAAGAAAATGTTCGTTTAATTGAATTTAACTTAATATCAAAAAATTAATCAATTGTCAAAATAAATTTATTTTTAAGTTAAGAAACAAACATAAATTGCAACTATATAATAAAACGTTAATATAAACTAAAAATAATCCAGCCGAAAGGTGTAAAATAAAATAAAATTTTAAATCAACGTTATCACTTATTTAACATTCTACCCTCTAAAGTAATTCGGCTAATGTTTTCCTTAGATATGTTGAGTGGTAAACACTATCGACATTCATGATCTTCACACAATGCGCCAGCCATCTTCATGGTGCAGTCTTCTTTTCAAACCGAACGATGGCTTGATAAAGCAAAGGCAGCCCTTAGCTAACTTCCCAATCGGATCGCTCATGCATGGTATCGGGCATCTAGATTTCTCTCGAGCAAAGTTTATGTTGCCCTTCAGCGAGCCGTCCAATTGAGTCGTTGTATCGATCTTGGCATACGGAACTCTTTTTGAAGGTATGATCTTAGGCACGGCATTGGACTACAAGTGAACTTTCACTTGTCTGACCATTTTGGGCTTGTAGGAGTAAGTTGATTCGAGGTCTTTTTTTATTGTCGAGATACCTTCTCGAGATTATTCTCTATGTTGAAGGCATGGAGCCACTTACGTCCTAGCAGGGAATCTTATCACAATCCACCACTATGGCCTCCAGCGTTTGTGAGTTACCTTCAAACTTAACGTTCACATTGGCTAGACCTAATATCTTGATGTGCCGTTATACCCTGTTAGTTTCATATCCGCCTTACGCGTCGTGGCTATGCCTACAGTCTTATGTCTCGGGTATTGTGTACCTAGTATCGGTGCCTACTTGCATCAAGGGTATGTTGTTGATGCTCACCATTAGGTTGTATGCATCATATCTGGTGTCGTTGACCCCCAGATTGCACACTCCTAGATTCTGAAGATTATATTCTTTAACTTCTGTGTTTGTGATGTCGACACCATCGATTTCTTCGATGTTCATAGCATGGTTTTCGATTGATAATCACTATCTTTTTAATCATAAGATCTGTTATAGGTATTATTGTCATTTTTCTAATGGTTGGGCCTCGGTGAATATTTCGGAAAACCATTAATATTTTGAGAATTATGTTTGCTGACCGCGACGTGGATAGTTGGTTCAGTTAACGCCTCTATAGCAATCATCCCTTTGATCAAGGCCTTGAGGATGGTCACAACGATAGTCGTAGTGGTTGTCATGGAAGTTGTACCCGTGATTGTTGTATCGATCGTCGTAGTAGTTATCGTTGCGATTGTCAAAACGGTTGCGGTTATAGTGACGATTATCAAAGCTTTGATCGAAACGGTTATCGCGGTAGTTTTTATGGCGTCCGTCGCATCATTTGTCACGGCAGTTATCGTAACGTATAACGCAACGTTCATCGAAGCGTTTGTCGCTATATTATCGTAGCGTATATCATCGTGTTCGTAGAAGCGTTTGTCACGGTAGTTATCAAAGCGTCCATCAAAACATTGTTCACGGTGGTTGTCATACATGAGCTGGGGTTGCGTGGTGAAAACATTACATTCCACAAGAGATTTACAAAATGCATTGGAGTCCTGCTTGGGCTTCACGGTTAGCTCGGCCCATATAATTTATCTCATGTGTTCTAGATGATTCAGCCGAATGTATGGCTTATACTTTCACCACTCCCTTAATATTGTTTGGCTGCGTGATGTCTTCCTCTACCTAGATTGTAAATATCTTCTCTAGTCATAGAGCTCCTGACCGCTTTTCTGACATCTTTGGAAATCGAAGCAACTCTCACCTTCTCAATAATGCGTTGAATGCCATTGAATTTGCATTCTTAATTGAGTCTTGCCACGTGTCTGACCCAAGCTGAGAACGTCTCTTCCTTGCCTTGGGTGCCAGCATAAAATATTGAGAGTTTGGCTTTCTCGGTCTTCGACGGATGTGGTAGCTTGAATTTGCCAAGAAGAGCGATTTGGTTCTGGAAGGCTGCTACCGTGAAAATTTCTCCAATGTTATTGAATTCGTCATCTGGAAGACTTCGGACGTTGGAGATCTTGCTAGTGTCGAAGAAATTTTGCAATTTCCCTATATAAGTGCTGTCATCACTACTAAATTTAGGGAAATCCAGCTTGACGAATTCGGTCATATATGTGGAATTATTCAATGCATCCATCGTAAAAGAATTATAATCGATAAAGCGTTATAGAGAATTCATGTATAGTACACAAGATCGAATTTTGAGATAATACTTACGCGAAGGATAGGACATAACTTGGCCTCCATGAAAAATTATAGTTAATGATTGTGAATATCATCATATAAAACATTTTTATTCTTTATATTACAATTACATTTTGATTATTCATATTATTATAAATTACATTTTTATTATCCATATTAAAATTAATTACATTTTTTCTTTTTTTCTTTAACATAAAAAAAGTTCCTTTTATATCTTTTTAAAAAAATAAATAAATCATAAAATAACCATTTATATAAAAAGAAAATGTTCGTTTAAAATTGAATTTAACTTAATATCAAAAAATATATCAATTATCAAAATAAATTGATTTAAGAATCAAACATAAATTGCAATGATAAAATAAATCGTTAATATAAACTAAAAATAATCTTGCCGAAAGGTGTAAAATAAAATAAAATTTTAAATCAACTTTATTACTGAGTTAACAGTGTTAATATAGCATAAAATTTTCAATGGAGTTTAAATTGAATGCTTTCTTAATATATTCACTAAAATTTGTAATCCAATTAGTAGATCTTGCGGATTAATATTGCTTTTTAACGTATCCTGATCTGTTAATAAATATTTAAATGACAACATTTTTTATTTACCTCTCTTTCAGGCTTATTAATTCTAATATATTATATAAGAATTAAAATGTTCTTTAAAGAGCTTTAACTGCTAGAAACGTTCCTCCAACAAATTTCTCGCTTGTTCTAGTGATACATTGAACAATCCATATTTTTCCGAGGATCATGTATATAGGCATATAATAATCTCCTTCGTAATAAAGTTGTTTTTGAACTTTTCGTCTATGAATTAATGTTATTGAAGGAAGGCACTAATCTTCTATACTCATTTCCAATACCTGTGTAAGCTATTTCTCTAAGTCAAACGAATTCTGAAAGCGAAATAATCTTGTATACCTTTATGAGTGCAAGGTTCTTTCAAATTTAATATTCTCACTTTGCATGACCTTATTACTAAATTCAGATTAATATATAAAACTTTTTCGGATACGTTTATTAGTCCATCGTAAATATCACTAACCTGAAATCTAATGGCCTTTACCCTCCCTGCGTTTCATATTACAAGGTAAAATTATTTATATGATCCTTAAGGCTTGTCATCGCTGAGTCGAAATAGAAGAGAAAATATATTGTTAAGTCACTACGTAGCAGATATAAGCTGTGGCAACTACATATGGCGTCTCCTAACTCACTAAACAGTATTTTTATAATGATCAAATTTGTCATTTTATAAGGGTCTGAAACTAATATTATATAGTGTTATATTAAATTAAATATTCAATAGTCGAATCTATCTTAATAAAATAATAACTCATTCTATATTAGAGTAATTTAAAGTGTACCAATCCGAAAAGTCTATGTAATAAAAGAAGGATATGGTGTAAATATTTTTTTTTAAAATAGACTATCAGAATATCTAAAATATGCCTCATAGCGATACAACTATAAAAACAGGACCTTTAAAAGAAAATAGACCAAATATTTATCAAAAAAGTCATTTAATAGAAAAAATTTTTTAGAAATAAATTAATTATATTTTTTTACTCACCGATTACCTTGTTTCTTTGCTAATAGAAAATTTAATTAAAAAGTTTTTAAATATTATTTTTAAAGAAAAAAAATGAAAATTTCAATAAAAAAGTCAAATTTCTTTACTAAAAAATAAATGAAATTTTTAGTTATAATACTTATGGCTAGACATACCAAACCATTTTTCAAAATTCATACATAGAATTTTTACAAAAAAAGGACTGCCTTGTATGTAGAAATGGTATAAGAAAAATTTGTTGAGGTGGCTCTTCAAATTTTTCAGGGGACTCGAGTCCATGCCCCGTCCTAGTAACGCTATTGAAGGCTATATTATAGCGTTTGAGCTCACAAGGTTAAAACAACAAGCCAAAAATCCAACGCTGGTAAATATTATTTTAAAAAATTTGGATATTTTGAGCGTTTATATATTAAAAATAAAGAGCCCCTTAAAAATTTGGAAATTTTTTTAGATAAAAATAAAAAATATAGATTTTTTAAAAAAGGTCGTTTTGTAAATATTTTTAAAAACAGATTTTAAAAATATTCAAAAAAAAATTTTTTTTGAGCCCTCTGAGATTGTTAAAGCTAATGACGTCTCTGATAATTAAATCTACCATGTAAATAACTAACATACACTCTATAATAATATGTATTACCCTTCTTTATTGAATAAATGATGTTTTTATATCTAAATAGTTTTAGTTCTTCTAATCTGTTTAGAGAAAGCTATATAGACTCCTAAATAGTATTCTGTTTCGAAATAAAAGGAAGGGTCGAATTAAGGAGCTCAAGGCTCCTTAGGACATTTGTAAGATAGGCCCCAAATTTGAAGTACTTTACAAAGCTTTGGGGTCAGGAATTATATGATTTTATTTGAAATCTACTACACGATATTAAAATTTAAAAAAATAATCTTACTCTTTTAAATGTTTATGTTCCATAAAAATAAATAATCTTTTTTAATATTAGTTTTTTAAATATGATGAAATTTTTAATAAAGTAGGGGAGACCAGGGCTAGTCGGCGCAAGGGGTTCATCGATTCAGCGATTATATTTGAAAACCTAATGATTATAAAGTAAAATTTGTTCTAAATAATTCTATGATATTCATATTTGGGGAAGAAAATAATTTATATTATTTAGCTATTTAAATTTTTATTTGATGACATGTTTTTGACGTGAAAAATACAATATTCTCACTATACATTATTAGGTTGTATTAAAAATTAAAATTTTAAACATGACAAAATGGACAATATATGAAAGTAAAAACTCTAATTTAATATTTAAGAAAGTTTCAGATTGATATGTAAGGCCTAAATATATGTCAAGATCATATTAGTAGTATTACATCATTAGGGTTAGTAGAATCTGGCTTGTCGGCGCAATCAATCATTTTTATAATATTATTATGTACTTAAATATATAAAAAATTTAATAGGAAATCTTCACCATAAAGGATTATGAATAAACATTAAAATTGTATGAAAATGATAAGTTATGAAGAAAAGTAACATCTATTAGAGGTTAATAAAAAATGTTTTACAAATTTAATATATAAAATGATAATTATTATATAAATTTATCAGTGTAATTTATCATATTTTAATATAATACCAAACCTAAATTAATATCTTGTAACTAAAATCTTCATATGTATGTCGTATTATTTAAAGGGATCAGAACTATCCGGGATCATCACGAGTTTTGGGATAACTAAAAAATTAGGGTTTTAAGTTAAGGAATGATAATAAGGTATTATCACGTTTTAATCATGATAAAGAGGAATCTTATTTTAAAAAGCGTTTTACGCGCGTTTCGTTTTATTTCTTTTTAATTTTATTGTTAATTATTAATTTTCAATGTTGTTTTTTTTGGCCTTATAAAATAAGATATGACTAATATAGGGTATCAATCGATAGCTAATTAAATGATCTATTCAACTTGAAGTCAATCTCAATTATTAATTTTCAATGTTGTTTTTTTTGGCCTTATAAAATAAGATATGACTAATATAGGGTATCAATCGATAGCTAATTAAATGATCTATTCAACTTGAAGTCAATCTCTCCCCCTTAATGAGCGAGTCTAGGTCTGGGAGGTGAGGAATATTTTTATCAAAACAAAATATCGCTATGGGTATCAAATAGTAGATAACTTTAATATCTTATGACTGAAAGTCTTCATTCTTGGTCTTGATGGGTATGATTTGGTCTGGAAGGAGGATAGAGGGGGAAGGAGAAAGGCAAAAAAATAATATTTTCTGATATGGGTATCAAATAAAAGGTAATTAAAATATTTTTATAATGAGTGATTATTATTATTACAATAATTAAATATTTTAATTACTTTTATTTGATACCCATATCAAAAAAAATTATTTTTTACACCCCCCCCTCCATCCACCCTCTAGACTAAGTCATACTTATCAAGACAAAAAATAAATATTTTCAATCTAAAGATATTTAGATTATCTTATTTGATACTCATATCGATATTTTGTGTTGATAAAATTCCTGACCCTTTATGACATAGACCCGCCCACTAAGTGCTTATTATTGTTACAATAAAAAAATATTTTAATACCCATGTCAAAAAAAATTATTTTTTACACTACCCCCCCCCCCCCCCATTTCATCTACCTTCCAGACCAAGTAATACCCATCAAGACAAAAAATAATTATTACTTTCAATCTAAAGATACTTTAATTAGCGTTTATTTCATACCCTTATCGGTATTTTGTGTTGATAAAAATATTCCTGACCCCCCTACCCAAGACCTAGACCCACCCTCTATGAGTGATTATTATAATTACAATAAAAAATATTTTAATACCTTTTATTTGATACCCATATCAAAAAAAAAAAAATTTACACCCCCCCCCCCCACAGATCAAGTCATACCTATCAAGTCAAAAAATGAATACTTTAAATCTAAAGATATTTAAATTCGCTTTTATTTGATACCCATATCGATATTTTGTGTTGATAAAAATATTCCTGACCCCCCAAGACCTGGACCTGCCCTCTATGAGTAATTATTATAATTATAATATAAAAATATTTTAATTGCCTTTTATTTGATACCCATATCAAAAAAAATCTTTTTTTGCCCCCTCCCCTCCCCCTCTCTTCACCTCCCAGACCAAGTCATACCTCAAAACCAAGAATGAAGATTTTTAGTTTAAAATATTAAAGTTATCTATTTTTGATACCCATATCGATATTTTGTTTTGATAAAAATATTCCTCACTCCCCGAACCTAGACTCGCCATTAAGAGGAGATTGACCCAGTTGAATAGATCTTTTGATTAGCTATCAATTGATACCCTATATTAGACATATCTTATTTCATAAGGCCAAAAAACAACATTGAAAATAAATAAATAATAATTAATTTTAAAAAAATAAAGCAAAACGTTAAATTAAGGTTCTTCTATATCATGGTTCAAAAGTGATAATACCGTATAGTTTTTTATCTTTCAAAAAATTGAATTCTTAAAGGGATTCCTTTAAAACCCGTGATGATCCCGAATAGTTCCGATCCCTTTAAAAATTACGACATATATATTGTGATATATATAAATATACTAGCTATTAACCCATAAAGAATGATGGGGTGAGAGGTAATTAGTTAGTTTGTGTATATGGTACTAAATATACTTTATTAATATAATATCTATTATATATATAAAAGACTTGTCACTCTGTCACAGTCACAGTGTCACAATTTATAATATATATTTAAAAATGGTTAATTTTGAAAAGCATCTGTGACCTAATCGGCAAGAACGTCACATACAAATCTGATGGTTTTGGGTTCGAATCCCAGCATAGATAATTTTTTTCTTCTTAATCCAACTTGGTGGTTCCGTCCTTTGGGATAATTTTTAGGCCCAGCTCGGGTATATTTAAAATAATTAAAATATGGCCTAACCTCTGTACCTAAATTAACAAGATGCCTTTTATCACAAATCTTATTATCATCACTAAGTAATATCTGTAATATTTAAGGAGTTATTCTGTTTACATTTAAATATATGCAGTTCTATAAAATGGCAATTTTAATATAAATCAAAATAATTAATTCATTAATCTTGTAATTAGCCTGGTATCTTGTGTCCTAGTATATGGTAGCTAAGAAAATGCCATTCTTGATAAACCTTCTCTGATCTTAAGACAAGATAATTGAGAAAAATGGTTTATATTTTTTTATAATTCAAAGCGACATCTTAACCATTCTGCATTGATAAGATTAAAAACGTTTGATTGCAATTTTTTATATTTTAAAAATTTATAAAATCATTATTATCTCATCCCAATCTTCGGGCAATAAATAATCAGATTGCTCTAAAAAGTTAACTTTGTTATTGAGTTTAAAACCTTTCTAAAATATCATATGTTGAATACCCTCAGTCGCAATCTAACACAGGTTTAGGGAGTTTCATATTTTTCAATAATTTTTAATAACTAGCATGCCTTAATTTTTAATTTCTTGATATTTTGTCTCTAATGGATTGGGATTAATGGGATAAATTTTCTCTTATTAAGCTTAGATAAAAGTGAATTTATGATAATTCGATATCCTCAATAATTTTTGAGACCAGATAAAAAAAATAATTGATAAAGGCCCACCATTTACAGCAATAAGTTTTATGATAGAACTCATCAACTCATTAGATGTTTAATTTATATATGTAGATTTTTTTGGAAAAAGAAATTTCTATATCTATTTTGAGGATTTTTACAAATTACCTCCAAATATTTTAGATATTAATGATTGATATTTCTTTCCAGGTGTCTTTCTAAATTTGATAAATGATTTCCACATATTCTTAATATGCAATATAAGCATAGTGATTTATTTTTTATTGTATCTAGAAAATACTTCTCAAATATGATTTTATCTTTTATCTTAAATCTATATAAAATGAATAATTGCGGATCATTTATTAAACTTTCAAATAAAATTTGAAGAAAATTGTCATTTTATTAATAATATTCATTTCATTAATTTTATATTGTATCTTATAAATATGTAAAATATGAGATGGTAAATTAATTTGAACAAGAAATAAATGATGAGAATATATACAAAAATTTAAAATAGGTTTACAAAAACCAATTTCCCTACATTTTTGTTTAGCAATTTTGAAGTTAGATTTTGAGAATTCTTTAAATTAACTGATTCAAATTTTACTTAAATTTAGTGTATTAGTTTTGATATATCAAATGAAAATTTCTTATCAAAATTTGCATTGTTCATATAATAATTAATAATAATAATAAAATTAAATAATTATTAAAAAACATAAATTTATAAGAATTAGGAATAATAATTTATACTTTTATTTGCTCACTTTCATTTTCACTTAATTAATAATCTCTGAAAATAAATAGCGTAAATAAATTGACTTTTTTAAAATTTATTAACGCTTCGGTTAATCGGAAATTTAAAAATATTATATAATCTCATTCAAATTATTAATATTTGTATTTACTATTATATATAAATATCATAATATATGATTCAAAATATAAGATTCACTGAACCCGATTGAACCTATATATAAAAAAATTCACTGTTTGGTTCATGTTTTTGGAAATTTAGTGAACTTGTTTAATTGATCGACATTAATATTTTTACAAATTAATGCGAAATGAAGGCAATTTTAGTAGTGGCGATAGCTCTATTTCAATATTATATGCAAACAAACAACTAACTTTATTAAGGGCACCTTAATAGGTCTTTGGACTAGATAATTTTTTTAAAAAAACTTTAGCCTAGTTGAAGTTTCCAGATAAGATCATTTATAAGTAAGTTATATTTACACGATAAATTATAGCAACTACGAATTACATTTCAACGGGATTATTTTTATAGAAAGACATGCATCAAAAGAAATAAACAATTTGTATAATAACCGAAATATAATTTTGCAATTTAATAAAAATATTAAAATTTTGATTTGGCCTGTTTGTCCAAAATTTTAATCTTTTATGTTATCAATATTAAAGAAATTAAAGAGTTCAATCTTTGTGAAAGGCCTCAAAGCGATATATTAAATAGTATACATGAGCAAATTTTTTCAAGTACACATAAAATTATGTAGTGGCAACTGCTTCCCATTTATATTTAACATTAAAGGATAATCCATATTTTAAATAAAATAAAAGATATCAATTATTAGTCATTATTACTCCAATTAATTTAAAGACTGGGTATTTCCCCATTTTTATATTATTTATGCCTATTAACATGGTATAATAATAATATATGTTAAAAATTTTATTTTATCAAAATATTATGTATTTCACGTATAAGAACTTGGGAAATATTAAACTCAAGCGGAAATACAGTTTCGTTTATAGATAACATAACTAATATATAACTCATATAACGAACTTCTATCCTCAATCGTTCTATACAGTATGTATAAAAATTGATTCTATTAAAATAATATAAATTAATGGATTAATATTTTTGATAGTATTATTCTCAAATTTTTTTAAGGTAGGGGAGACTGGGGTAGATTGAGTACAGAGAAACCATCACTCCAATTATTGAACTATTTTTTAATAAGACTGGAAATTTAACCTAATATAGATAATTTTGTCAAAATTTGAAAAATATTTAGTATTTTAGTTTTTACAAAAAAATGTGCTTTAGCATGCCAAAAGTAATAAAAAATAATTGCGAACTTTATCGTTTATGTTTATAAATAAAATTCTAAAATCTTATTAAATAAATTTTAGGAAAGTTAAAACCCTATTTTTAATCTGACAAATTTTAAAAATAAATAAACAAGAATGAATATGATTCTGAATGATATTTATAAAGTTAATGGGATCAGCCATAGTTGATCATAGTATAGTTTGGACACGAATTTTAGCCCATTTACCATTTACTACGTATGCAAAATTATAATAATAAGAAAGGAACATCTTCTGTACAGAAGATCATGGAAAAGTTTTAAATTTTTATCCGAAACCTCTGACATAAATTTCTCATTCTCTAATCTTACTAAAATACTGATTTTTAATTTATTTTTAGACCTCTATTTTATGAGTGAATCAACAATCAAATGTATGTGACTTAACGTACCCAGAGTATGTCATAATTAGGACAAAAAAAATTTTTTTTTCAAATTTAATTTTCTAAACAAATATAGTTTGTTAATATAAATTAATAATTTCAAATAATCTGTAAGATGTTTTACTTATTCAGATTAGTCTAATTTCACTGAATTTATTCAGGTTTGTACGAAAAATGTCCTATCCATCCCCAATCTCTACATTGGAAGAAGAATGATCTGTGACAAGGTAGTAATAAAGAAAGTCTGAAAACGGGTAATGTTGGATTATTAAATTGTAACTCCTATTTCCATCATATAAAAAAATGTAACTTCTAGATTTTTATTACTCGTAGCCTTATTAAGAAATCATATTAATATTAGCCCAATATCTATAAAGAGTCTAGAGTTATAATGTGTGCTTGTACCATATTACGATATGTTAACCTTTACGCATGTCGAAATCACCAAAAAATTTTAATGTATGTTATTTCAAATAAGATATTTTATACACATTATTTATTTATTTTATTAATACTTTGACCGTGGGCTGACAGTCGCTGACGGTGTTTATTCTTTCAACAAGCATCTGACGACGATCCCACAAGTTTGCCACCATAAAAATCATAATAAGCATGGCAGCACCGAATAAATTTTTAAATTAATTATTTTTTTTACTAAACATAATTTTTTGGAAACGAATTTTTGAAATATAATTTAATATGCAAATTTTGATTATTTATGATAATATTACTCAAATTACAAAATCAATTTTTAAGTATTTTATTTAACTTAAATTGGAAGAGCACAATAAATATCTTCTAGAATTCAAGAACCCATAAAAATACACGCTAGTTGAGTATGCTAATAGCTGGACACATAATTTTTTTTAGCTAAAATTAAAATTTGGGGAAATCCAATACTCTTATTTTCCAAACATTTAACTTTTAAATGTCTCTGAAGCAGGAAGCAGAAAAAATGAAAAATTATTTTCTAGTAAAATTATATTTTTGCTTCAAATGCTGAATTGATTAATTTTTTTCGCTTTTTATAGCTAATCGTAATATGATCTAATTTGAAGTTACCTTGGCATGTTCACAATCTGCTAATTTGTCCATGTATTTTAGCATATAAATTGTATTAATGGAAATCATTTTTTCTTTTAAATATTCATTCAATATGTTTATTGATTGAAAGAGTCCCAAAAATTCTTTATATTTAAAAAAAAAAATACGGCTCCGGCTGGGCCTGCAGGTCTCTGATAATATTACGTAAGTAATAAAGTAATTTTTTAGAGTGCCTTTTATAATTACATGAAAATTATTATATTATTATATAATAAAATGCATAAATCGGAATATGTCAAAAAAATACAATTCGCTAGCAAATTTTTAAAATTTTTTTAAATAATATTAACCAAACGTTTTACCTCGATTGGTAATCGTTTGCAAACCTGTGACTTGTCAAGCACTTTTTATGGAGTATAATTCCCCTGACTAAGAGGAGGCACGTTAACGTTTGACATCATTAACTTAAAATATGTTTTATCATAAGATTTGCACGCAAATCCTCGATAGTAGTAACCATTCGGCAATTACCGAATTGTAGTAATATATATTTTTTCCAATCACTGGGGCATTTATTGTTTTCATTATTTATTGATATATCCACATCAAGCTTTACTCTGAAACAAAGTCTTTTAATTTGCTCTTCCCCATAACGAATGTCAGGGTTTATTGGCCAGTTATCTTTTTTCTAAATATTCCATTAAAATGATACTGTATAATTTTATATAGTCTTTTTAATTACTAGAATTATTGGGATTAGCTATATTAACCTATTTATTTTCATATATACTCTATAGAAATATTAAATACAATTTATTTAGAAATTATAAATAAAATTTAGAACCTACCAAGCAAATAGAATACGAATAGTTACCTTTATTCATTTTTTACTTTAGATAAACTGATTGTTCTTGTCTGAAGCCTTATAGTAAACTAAAAAGTAACTCGTTATATTTTTTTTAAAATAACTAGTTTATTTTATCTAAGAAATGTAACTAATTTCTATTTTGACTATTTCCATAACTTTAATATCTTTGTAAATCAATTCTATCTAATAAAATAAAAAATGTTAGAAAAAATGAATCAAAATTTTTCAAAAAAAATAATTGATTCTCCCACTTTATATATATGCGTCCAAACTTGATTTTGTAATTCAATAGAGAAGGAATTTAATTACTATTAGAGTTGGTATATTCAATAACTTATCTAGAAGAACTAATTTTTTTTTACATAAAATTTTGACTTTTGACACACCTAATACTTTAATTTATTACAATTATTTAAATATAGGTTTAAAAATCTATATTTTTATTTTATTTTTAATATTTTCAAAATATCGCCTTTTGTTCCTTTTTATTAGGATCGAAAGCAATCTAAGGAGATATCATTTTTAAGGCCGAGTTTCTAAAAGGAGACTGTAAAAGAGAGGATAAATGTACGGCTCTAAAAATGGGTGTTGACAAACTACAATTATTTCGTTGGGGGTAGGGGGGGGGGCTATGTTAAAAAATATCTGACCACGCATATTAATCTTTCTTGTATTTATGATTTTAGTTTTTAGATTAGGTATTATATAAGCATTTTTAGTGTTTTAAATTATATATAATGATTTATTTTAAAAATCAAACTTTTAAAAATTTTGTTGTTTGAAAATTAACTAAAAAATTTAACAATTTATAAGAAAGTAAATAAAATATTCAAGGTTCATCAAATTAGGTTATTTTCAAATTCATGATGATTATCATTTTATAATAGAAATAAATATGCATAGTAAAATAAATAAATAACAAAAAATATAATATTAACGTTTATATTACCAAATTAGGTGAAATTTTTTTTTTCTAAATTCTTAATTAAATTAAATTATAGAACATAAATGACAACAATTATAGCTTTCTGCATATTAGCTGGAGCGCTCAAAGGACGAATAAATTTCAAACAAATAGTAAGAATATATTCTTTTTATGCTTGTTCTATTTCCTACTTTAATTGAAAATCATCCTATTTTTATTTATATTTTAAACACAAAATGTATATCGATATTTCTTTTATCATTCATATTAAAGATTATGCCCGGCCCGTCCAAAATCTCGGTTCGCCAGCCATGCCAGAAATTTTTGAAAAAATTATAAGAGGCCTAGCTGGGGCAAAATTTTTAACGGATCTAGCAGCAAAATTCGTTCATAAAAAATTTTCAGGCTTGGCCGGATAATTTATGCCTAATCTCTGTTTTTTTGTAAAATTTTAATAGGCCCTGGGTATTAAAATTCTGATATCTTTTATTTGAAATAAACAATATGCTTATATCTTCATCATATGCGTATCCAGAATTTTGTTCAGAGGAGGGTGAGATCTTTAGGTCGACTTATTGTAGGCATTGGCTATATTGGATTTTTATAAATAATTTTGAGTTTTAATTTTGTTTTATAATGTTTTTTTTTTAAATTTATTTGTTATTTTAAAAAGTTAATAACGTTTACTAATTTTTCTTTCAAATTCTTCCTTATCATTTGGAGAGAGGGAGGTAGGGGGGTCATTAGCTTAAAATGATATTATAGAAACCAGGTAAATTTGCAATGGAAATTTTTTCCCTCCCCCTTGGCAACGCCCCTGATATTTATATTTAAGATCTGTCTATATAAAATCCATATCTATAAAAAAGATATCTTAAATTCACAAAAAATACAATATAGATATCAAACACAATATTTATAAAGCGTTTGTTAAAAAAGAGAGCCATGGAGGAGAGATATAAGTGACTTATAGGGTTTGCCTTTGTTTTCGCACAGAATTCCTATCAAGAAAACATAAAATATGTTAACAAAATTTTTATATTTTGTTATCATTCAATTCGAACATCATATAAAAAAATACTAAAAAAAATGTCAAAACCTCATCGTTCTTTCCACAAAATTCTCATTCAACAAACATTTATTTTTTTTAAAAAAATTTCACAATAAACTTATAATTTATTTATTAAAAGTTCTCTAAAAAATTATTTAAAAAATTATTTAATACATTTATTAGCTTAAATAATTTTGTGCAACATTGGTCTTACATAAAAATATATTATAAAATAGAAACAATCTATTTTTTTTTAAAAAAAATAAGTATATCTATAAACTTATTGAATAAAAATTAGGTTCTGATATTTTTTAGAGAAGATTACTCAAATATTCTTATTTTTTATGTACATGTATAATTTTGCCTTATAAGATTTGGTTAGTAATATAGAATATAAAATGACTAATTTTCTTTTCTAAAATAACCATCAATGTGTCATGTTAAAACACTAAAAAGAAATGTGTTCATTGATATAAAAAATATCAATTAAAAAACTATAAATCGCAGTGCACAATTAGTTGGAACCTGGAAAGAACTAGTGTTGTTAAAAGTTACTTTTGAAACATAACTAGTTACAGTTGCTAGTTACATTGGTAAAAATATAACTAGTTATTAATTTCAGTTATATTTCAAAAGTAACTAGTTACATTATAAGTTACTTTATACATCATTCATATCGCATTATTTATATACGTATTTATTTAATATAAAAAAATTAGTACATACAAATTATAATCAATTATTTTAAAAAAATGCAATTTATTTATATAAAAAAATAATTAAGCCGAAAAAAAATATTGGAAGATAGAATATATTTATATTACACGAAATAAAAATATATATATTTGCATTGAAAAAAAAGTATATATTTATTTTTCATAAAAATTAGAGTTTAATAATGTTTATTTGTTTTTAACAACAAATTGATATCCAAAGTTTTACTAAGAGACACGCTCGTTTCTCTCCAAACATGAGCTTACCTAGACTGAATACGCTCTACAGGAGCACTTGGACAACATTATATTTAATAATAAGTAATTTTAAATTTGGGAAATCATCATATAAAGATAATGTGTTATTATTGGATTTCATAAAATTTTCTATAAGTTTATTATCAACAATATTTTGCCGCTTTAATCAAAAATTCCAACTACATCAATGGTTTCGCACATGATTCATTTGTGAAAGGTATTTGATTAACCTCTTGTTAAAGGAAATGATATTTGATATCTCCATTATATGTTTTTCTTCCATAGTTTTTGTCTTTCCTTATTAGTAATTAAAGATTACTAATTTAGTATTTTATACAAAAATTATTTAATTCTAAAATAATCGTCTTTGTTTTTCCTTATACTAAGTTTTATGATCTAATTTTTAAAAAAAATACATTTATTACTTATGAAATTTTAGAGTATAAATATTGCCAACAATTTGAGGACAAAATATGGAATATATTGTGCTAAATTTGTAAAGAAATATAATATTAAATAATAGGTTTTACTTGGATTTGGTTACAAAACTATAAAACTCAACAATGTAACAATTTAAGAAAAGAAAATCTATTTGGACGGTAAATTATATTATTGTTGCATATAATTTGCGAATACAATCAGACATTTTAACAAAATTTTAAATTAATAAATTTAATTTAAAATTATTACACCCTTGATTCGGACTGCCTACCTGAAAATTTTGTTATAATGGACAAAGCTAGCTTTACCCACATAGGTTCATTCATTGGAGGTGAAAGTGCTATATTTCATTTCAGAGATAAATTTTTTCCAAATACAATAGAATGAAAAATATTTAAAATCATTTACCTGCTCATCATGCTTTTTATTTATTTAAATTTTTTTTATTTATTCCTAAAATTTTATACGCCTTTCGTTTGTCAGCAATTCATGTCCCCTGAAATATTACTAGAACTTGGAGTTATTATATACTCTCGAGTCTTTTTTGAATAAAAAATTCTCAGCACTCTCCTGGATGCAAGTTGTCCTTCCACCAAAGCTAGGTATATGGGTATCCATTCACCCATATCCTTAAGCATTTCAACCTTTTAATCCTTAATTGCTAAATTTCAATACACACTTGGAGACTTGGATACTATCGATCCACATCATACTGTAGCATTAAATGGAGAAAAATGCTCTATGTCGCTCATATCCAAATTCCATAAAACAAAGAGACTGGAATTTACCATGATACAGCATTGCGTCGATTATATTGTTCAAAGAAAATCTCCATCGCTCTTTCTCCACATAAACCCAACCACGAGTATACAGAATGACAACAATACGACTCTTTTGCTGGATCAAATAATTCCAGCCACAGCCATATGTCACCTTGGTTACCAATGGTCATAAACAATACCTAGTTCTAATTTAGACTTGTTTATTAACCAACGAAGAACTTAAAATAGTTATAGGTCTTCGTTTAGGCTGTGAAATCGCAACACCGACATCATGTGTCCATTGTGATACTCATATCGATAGCCTAGGACACCGACACCCCCCCCCCATCACACTGTCGTTTTTCAAAAGGCAGATTGCCCAGGCACTATGTCATCAATTCGATTAAGACCTGATGGAATGACGCTAGTCTCTTAGAACCAAGGTACCCCTCTCTTAGGATTATACATGTGTAGATCGTTTTGTCAGATCTTTTTCTGTCAACTCCATCACGAAAGCTGAAAATACAAAATCAAATAAATATAGCTACCTTAATAATCTTTTGTTTGTTTCGGTAGTCTCAGACACCTGTGAATCATTTGGACCCCAAGCCTTAAAATTATTCAAAACAGACAAAGGTTACATTTTATCAGTGATTCAAAAGGCTTCTACCTACGACAAAGAATATTATCTATACATGGGTCATTAAGCCCCGTCAACCAAACCTATATATTATTTATTTATTTTAATTTCTCTTCTTTTAATTATATATTTTTATATAGAATATAGATTTAGTATGTTGATTATAATTTTAATATTCTTTTAATAAATAGTTATATTTTTAAAACAAACATATTAATAAAATTAATTATTTGAATATATTTAGATTTATATACATACATATTTTTTAAAGTAACTAGTTACTTTTGGCAGTTAGATTTCAAAAAATATAACTGATTACAGTTACTAGTTACAATTTTTAAAATATAACTAGTTACTTTAACAACACTAGAAAGAACATATTTTAATTTAACATTTTTATAAAATTATTGCATAATATTCATTCCCCTTTTAAATCGATAGATATCAGTTGAAGATAGTAAAAGATATTCTCATTTAAAGGAATATATAAATCCTTGCTTAACCATGAATGACGCCCATTAATTATTAAATAACAATATATAAAAAAAATCATACGTAAATATTATTAGCATTTAATTAATTTTTAAGATTATTTTATTATACACTATACTACGCACAAAATCATTTTATGCAAATAAATTTATTTAGAATTTTTTAATGAATAAATTATAAGTTTATAATGTAAAAAAAATTTTTTTTTAATAAATGTTCGTTTTTGGTGAATTTGTTTAAAATAAGGATAAAAATAGGGGTATGATATTTTTTTTATAACAAAATATAAAAAAATGTTGTTTACTTATTTTGGGTTCCCATAATAAGAGTTTTTATATGAAAACAACGGCAAACCCTATGATTGACATTGGGAAAAAATTATATATAGATATAGAATATTCATACAAAAAAATTTTACAGGTAGTGGCGAACATT
The DNA here is from genome assembly GCF_954871325.1 of Gordionus sp. m RMFG-2023. NCBI lineage: Eukaryota > Metazoa > Nematomorpha > Gordioida > Chordodea > Parachordodidae > Gordionus > Gordionus sp. m RMFG-2023. The sequence continues at coordinate 29,119,062 of NC_088776.1, forward strand.
TTGTTAAATTTTTATTGGCTGTGCCGGACAAATTTTAAAGAATTTATAACATGTCGGGCAGTGCTACTTTTTTAAAAAATTGTAATATCGGACTGGGCAAATATAATAAAAATTATAACTTATCGGGCCTGGTAAAAATTTAATCTACCAAGCTGGGAAACTTGTGCGAAAATTCGTAACGGGCAGGGCATTGTTAACCTCTAATTCACATTGCATATGAAATTTATATAAGCAATTAAGTTTCCTTTTATCAAATTAACTAATGTTGTTAAATTTGTTCGTTTTGAGCCTGTTTTTAAAAAAAGGCTAACTCAATATTTTATCCAGAAAAATATTATGCTATTCATAAAATTAGCTCATAGATGGCACAAAGGTTTGAGTATCTATTAATGAAATTTCGAAGAGTAGTCAATAATTTATGACTATAATATTGAGTTAGCCGTTTTAAAATCGGCTCAAAGGGAGCCGTTTAACAACACTCCCAAGAAAATACTAGTCTTATGGAAATATGTGAAAAAAGTTACATTAATATTTTTAAATTTATTACAGAGTAGGTAAACAAAGGATTTATATTTTATATATATAAATATAATAACTAAAAAAAATAGATAACTTTATAATTAAATCATCATATTATAAATTATTTTTATGGTAAATTATTGTTATAAATTAAATGATTCTATGCCCGCTTACCGGGGTGGTTTTGAATTTTTGCCCCCCCCCCTTCCTACTGGCAATTGCGTGCTTTCTTTCATCTCGAATATCCTTTAACGATTCTATTTCTTCGCTTATCGAGTTGGATGATCCTCTTTTATCTTCAGCTAAACAAGAGTGGCTTACCCTAGCTATCTAAGGATCCGAGCAGCAAGAGCTTCCTGGTCCCTATGATTCAATGCGCATTTGAAAATCTTTGTCTGTGTCCCGATCTAACTAACCTTCAACTGCTCAGAAACGCAAAAAAATAATTCTAACGGCCATGAATGACTAGACGCGATTCCGAGTGGTAAAAAGGAAACGATACTCACAGACGATGAGTTTCAAACTGCCATTGGCCATAGACTTGGTTGCCTTATCCCTACTGTGGACACCTGTGCTGCCTGTTGCAAACAGGTTGATCCCTTCATTGTTTTTCTTGTCTCAAAGTCATTGGCGTTTTCTGAGGCACGACAACCATAATAGGTTAATCGGCAAAGCTTTAATTTCGGCCGGATTCCCCAATAGTTTGGAGCCATTAGGTCTCCTAAATGCGAATTGTAAGCGTCCCGACGGCATGTGTGACGTCTTGTCACGGCGGCAAAAGACTTGTCTAGGATGTTACCGACCCCTTGGAACTCCAAGAAGTTAATAAGTTTAATAAATATAGATTTATCCCTAATTCTTTTATCGGTCCCCAATCCCTAAATTTCTTAAATCAATTTATTGTAAATTTTTTCTCGCGAAACATAATTCAAATTTTATTATAATACAATTTAACCTAAATATATATTTTTTTTATGTATTAAAATATAAATTAAATATTATATTATATTAAAAGAAAGTATAATCATATTTAATTAACCTTCACTTATAAATAATATGATAATTTTCTATTTTGGAGGTTAAAGAGAGAAATTAAAAATCTGTATAAAATTAACAATAAACGTATCGATCAACTGAGAGTTTTATAATTGATCAGATTATATTCAGATTTTTGATAAATAATATGGGAAAAAAATTCAAATATTTACAAATATAAAAATGCCATTAAAATATTTTATAGATTTCCTCCCACTCTGATTAATTTTTTTTAGCTTAAAAAATCATGAACACTAAATTTTTATTTTAAATCATTATTTTAATCTTAATTTATAAATAAATTTAACCCAAATTATTAATAATTAAAATATATAGTATACGATTTAAGATATGTAACTATGAAATTATCACATACTTTGTTAAAATATATTTATTTTTGCGCGGCTATATTAAATGTGTTACTCCTTCCTTTACCATTATAATAGTTACTATTCTTTATAGAATTAAATTAATAACTGACAATATTAAATCGATTCTCATTTGCAAACTCTTATTTATTCATAAAATAATCCTTTATTCAAAATCCTTTTGATGCTCTCTTTTGACAAACGGTTTTTATACATAATTATTTGGAATAAAATTGGGCGAAATTTATGAAAAGTATCCTAAATATTATTTTGTAAATTAAGAAAAAGTCGTTTAATGAATTTCGTTTCGATGATTAAAGTGGTATAGAGATATAAAAATATTAGTTATAAAATATCCATTTCCTTATTAGTCGCCCAAATGATGAATTTGTACAAAAGCGATTCAGCAATTGGAAAAATGCGTTAGCTGCAGACTGCCATAAAATAAAGCTCATTTAAATTCAATAACTATATCATGAGAAATATCTTAATATAAAGGATACTGAGATAACAACAATTCTGGTAGAAAATTAACCGTAATCTTTAATATCTTAAATCTATATTTGATTTGATGCTATATTTAAATTCAATAACAATATAATGATAAATATCTTAAAATAAAGGATACTAAAATAAAAACAATTCTGGTAGCAAATTAACCTTAATCTTTAATATCTTAAATCAATATTTGATTTGATGCTACTTCTTAGCCTACAGGAGCTACCTTTTCATAGGACAGGTTCAACAAAAATTACGGATGCCGCAAAAGCTGTAAACATTATTTTACTGAACTATTTATGGCAATGTTTTCATAAACCATCCAAAAAGATCTTTTAAATAAAATAAATATCCAGAATGCACAATATCATCACCTCAAATTCAAAATGAAGTCTAATCTATGGCAGATATGATGCTGAAATATATCTCTGAAAAATATAAAAAATTGTCTTTAGGCTGATGAGACAAGATATGCCTCAGGTTAAACCTGAGCATAATTATTTGTTATATTTTTTGTGCATAAATTTAATAAAATCCAGTAGGTCTCATTAATTTACAATGTCTTCCTGCTGAAAGCATTTTTAATTATTAAAGTATGTTAATGAATTAAATATTAATTTATCGAATGCAATAAGCCAGGCATATGATGGTGCAAACGTCATTTGACCGAAATGGAGGAATACAAACCCTGCTTCAAAAAAAAATTAATAAAAAATAGCCTTGATATAATATTTTTTTGATTTATCTAATGCATTATATAATTTTTTTAAGCTTTTGTCTCCTATAAATATGCAGGCCATATTCTTAAAAGACTTTTAGACTAATGGTCTGGTCAGTTAGAAACATCTCGTATTAGTTATGGGAATTGTGAGGCTATTGATGAAGTATTGTTTTACTCTTCTAATAGAACTTTTAACTCAGAGGTATCCCCTCATAATTCAGTTGAAGCCTCGGGTCTTATCCCAATTCGTTAATATAAACTCAAATATATTGGCCATTATCATTTATGAAGTAGATCCACTAAATAAATATCTACAGTCAGTAAGTACCATTAGAGTGGAAATTCCACAATTAATATATTAAAAAATAAAAAAATGATAATTCTTTTGATTAAGAAATTTGGCTGAAAAACTTATATCAATATTTAAAATCATATCCCTCAAAAATCATCAAAGTTACTTCGCTTACAAATCTTTAAGATTTTTTAGGCGATACCAAATTGCAATATGATTGTGAAAAGGACTACAATTAGAGTTCTTTAAAAAAGAATTATAAAATTATTGTAGATCATTTTTTAGATAGATTTACATAAGATGATTATAATTTTCTATCATGTCATTGTCCCTCTTAACCCTGATTATTTTATATCAGATAAAATGACCTCATTAGAATTATTATAAAACATAAATGTGGAAATAATACATAATGAAAAGAAGTATCAAGATTATTAGCTGCAAATAAAAGAAACACATAATTTTAAAAGTAAAAAAATATCATTCTTGCATTTAAAGAATTGTATAAATGCTACTCTGCAGCCATCATCATTGGGACATCAACAGCTTTTGCGAGGTCATTTTCTGCTAAAAAAAGTTCTATCGAGCACTAGATGATCGATGAAAGATCGAGGTAAAATTTTGTATTATAATGACGTATGAAGAAAAATAACACATGATTTAGCATTTGATTCATTTATGTTAAAATTATAAAAATTAATAATTGTCAAGTATTATTTTGTATTCATATTTACAATCACAAATTTTAATAGAAAAGCAAAAAATTTCTATGAGTGCCTAACTATTTGTTATTTCAAAAAAATATTGACCCCTCTAAGTAAGCAGTTGGATCCCCAGAAAGGAATTCCGGCTGCCCTGGATCAAACTATGATATAGAAAAATCAATTCATATAAACAAAATATTTGTTCATTTTTTGATAGATATAATTTCCAATTAAAAATTTAATTGATGATAACCGACTTGTCAATAATCATTAAAAATGATATTCAAAAATATTTTACATTTTTATTCTAAAAATATAAAATTAAAAAGCACAGAATCGTAGTGGTAAAATCGCCAAGTATAAAATTCTCTTTTAAAAATTTGAAACACTCTAGTGACCTCTTTTAATATTAATTAATTAGGAAAATAAATAAAATACATGAAAAATGATGAAAATACATAGCAACAAATGCTAGATTCACCCTCCATTGAAAGATCGGTAGGTCACTAAAACTAGGGGAAATTTTTGATATTATTTTTTATTTATTTTTTTTTTATTAAAAAATATTATATACATGCGAGCGTGTATTGGTGGAAATTTTTTGATGTATAATAATAATTCATTTGCCTAACTTTTGTGAAATTTTTCATAATAAATTACATTGGCTTATATAATTGTTTTCCCCATTGAATTCGCGTAATTTTCGAGATTAAAAAATATTTTTTTAAATTTTAAATAGTCGTGTATTATATTAGATTCTACTTAGTTAAGACTATAAAATCAAATACTATATATTTGAGCAATTTATTTGAATAAACAAAATATAGGGTTTGACTAAACTGCAAATGCTAAGGTAAACTGCAAATGCTAAGGTAAACTGATGCTTAGGTAAAAATTTTTGATATATATTCTATTAATAGGAGTAAGATTCATTTTCTTATGATATGTATAACTTATATATTAGATATAATCAATAAAAAATAAATAGATATTAATAGTTGTATTTCCTTTTATCTTAATAAATAGTTTAAATCCTTTAATATAAATAAATTAAAAATAACTATATTTACATTTTAAATTTCATTAATATTAAATCCGCAAGTTGGCGTATTATTATTTTAAGAAAAAAAATTGCAAATTTTCTTTGTTTTAGTACATTTTAAAATCATATTATATTATTATTTATAAAGGTGTTTCACATGTTTGACTAAGCTGCAAATGCCAAGGTAAATTGCAAATGCTTAGGTAAAAATTTTTGACATATTCTCTATTAATTGGAGTGAGTTCATTTTCTTATATGAATATCATATAAAAATTATATTATTAGATATAATCAATAATAAATGAATAAACATTAATAGTTGTATTTTCTTTTATCCCATAATAAATAGTTTAAATCTAATATAATTATATTAAAAAAAGTATTATAATAACTTTTTAAATTATAATAATATAAAATCCGCCAGTTTATTATTATTTAATTTTTTTTCATGAAATAATAATACGCCAACTTGCGGATTTAATATCAATGAAATTTATAAATGTAATTATAATTATTTTTAATTTAATTATACCAAAGGATTTAAACTCTTTATTATGAGATAAAAGGAAATACAACTATTAATGTTTATTCATTTATTATTGAATATATTTATTTATAAGTTATCTATAGAATAAGAAAATGAACCTCGCTCCAATTAAGAAAGAATATAACAAAGAATTTTACCTAAGTATATGCAGTTTACCTTGGCATTTGCAGTTTATCTTAGCATTTCTAGTTTTGTCAAACCTCAAAATATATAAACAATTAAATATAGATAGATATAATTTTAAGGAAAAATAAAAATTGTTATGTATAAATTTATATCATTTAAAAATTTAATTGACATATGTTTAATATTACGAAAATAAGAATATTCACATATATATAAATGGCAAGAAGATTTTCTTCCTATTCTGGAGATGCTCGCCTCAAGATCTCTCCATAAAAGCTCAATACGTTAAGCATGGGTCTATCTATCATTTGGATCTATTAAGTTTCTGCTGTGATTGATCGAGTAATGATCATTTCTATTTTCATTAAAATTGTTATAACTTGAAAAATATTAAATTTTAAGATTTATCAATATTTAATTTACCCCTTCCATTTATCCGTCATTATAGATAAATCAGAATATACGTGCTTACTAGTTATATCCAGAAGACTCTAACAGTTTCAGCAATAAAAATTTCACATCATTCCTGTATGCCAGAAAATTTTTCTAAAGATTGCATGCCTAAAAAAACTTATTTACAAATTTTACCATTTTTCAATAGTACTTTGTGCCAACTCTATTTAACTAAAACTGTCACTTATAGAAGCCTGGACACAAAAATATAAAATAGATTGATAAATTTGTTCACATGAAGATTAATATTTTCAAATATAGTGCTTAATTAATAAAATTTAAAAATTAATATAATATTAAACCCCTCCATATAGAATAGCTGCTTGAACATGAAATCTTCCTCTATAAGATGCATTTTTCTCCAATTTCATGCTACTATAACAACAATGGTTCCTGTATGTAAAATTATGAGATAAAATTTATGACCCATAAAAATGAGGAAAAAAATATTATACCTCTTAAATTAATATTTATTAATTAAAAGTCTTCTACTCATGGCCACAATATAATACACCAATTGTTACACGAATGCATATTTATTATTTTTTTATAAAATTAAATATAAATAATTAAATAAAAAATAATAATATTAAAAATAAATAAATATAATAATAATATTTATAAAAATATATATATATATATAAATAAAAAATAATAATATTTAAAAAATATAAAAAAATAAAAAAAAAATAATAATACCCTAGTTTCAGTTAATTACCGAAAGTTCATAATTTTTTTTATCGTGAATGAAATTTATATATCCATAATATGTAACCACAACACCCTCATCTTTAACACGCCAAGCGCCCTGATATTCAAAAAAATAAATATCATAATATAATATAATATAAATGAGTTGCGCATAGAATTTATTTTTTAAAAAAGATTCACATGTTAACATTTGTTGTCAGTCCAATTGTTTCTTAGCGAGTTGCTAAAAATCATAGAACGGATATATATAAGCATTATATGAAACATCGCCCATATATATCATTATTTGATTAAACATCAAGACTGGGGCCTGATATTTCCTCCATTTTTAGAGATTTTTTTAAAAATTCAGTTTAAATAGATTTTACTTCCGCATCTAAAATATCAATTTCAAATTTACTTTAAAAATTTTCTAGGATATATAAGCGAGATTCAAAATTTTTCGCTGTTTCATTCATTGCGATTTAGAATGGGAACCATTGTTTTGGTCTCTAATCATGGAAAAATCCCGTCTCATTATCAAAAATTTATTATTATATAAATGACAAATTTAAGAACAGAGGGTATCTTTTCTTACAATTTTATTTTCATTTAGCTCTTTCATTCCTTTTCTTTAAATAGTTATATATTTTTTTTAAAAATTTTATATCTTAAGGATATTTCCAAACTCAAAAAATAATAAAAGGTATGCAAACATCATTTGTACAGTAGATAGGTATGCAGGCGCTTAGCTTGCAATTTTCTACCGGGGGTGGGGGGGGAGGGGTGTGAATTTTTTTTAATATTGAATTAATTTTTTTTGAAACATAAAAATTTATTAAAACTAATCAATATGAAATTTATTAAAACCAATCATATCAAAAATGACCATTTCCAAAGCAATTATATAAAATATAGGAAAATACAAAATATTTAAGAGCGAATATAATATTGTTAAAAAATATTATAGCTATAATATTTAAATCACAGTAAAATATAGAATTAAAAATTTTATGATGAATTAAAAATTTAATCAAAATATCTATCATAAATGAAAATTTAATATTGCGATTGCACCAATTTTTCAATAAATTTTGAATTAAATCTCGATGTATATTAAGTAAAACTAGTCCAATCGATCGATTTTAAGATGTTGTACCAGTATGAAGAAAAGATTTTCATTTGTGTTTCTTATTTGTATTGTTACCAAAACAAACAGTTATTTTATATATCTGGAAAAAACTCCAAAATATATTATAAAGTAAGCTTATGGTGTTTCTTGGAGGATTATCGACTAAAATTAATCTTTCATGCCAAGATTTAAATTCTAAATTTAGTGGGTCTTCACATATATTTATATATTTTGAATTTTGCTAAATACTTATATTTTTCAATATCAAGATTTTTATATCCTCAAAAGTAAATATAGATTATAGTATTTGAAGATTGGATATAGCCACTTGATGAATCACAACTCGTTTATTTATTGAGTCAAAAATATATCTAAAAATGGAATAACAATGATTATTGTAGTGTATTCCTTAATTGAGTTCACGTTAATATTAGAACTATTTGTCGAGGTGTGAATCTCAAAATTATAAAATTTTGTTTTTCTCAACAAACATATAAACTCGTGAAATGATCCATATTAAATTACAGTTTTTTAGGATATAATATAATAATATTCGCTATTCTCATAGCCTCAACCAAATCCTTATCTTTTTTGAAAAACATTGCATAAAATTGTTTTGTAACCATTAGCATGGCCGGGCTCTGATTTTTTTTAAAATATTGCCCGGCTCGGTGCGGGTTTTTTATTTACAGGCCGGTGTAGGATTGTGAAAAAAATACCCTTTGTAGCTTCAATACCGTATTGATATTAGCATTATAGATTCAATACGATAGTGATATTTTGGTATTGTAGAATCAATATCGTATTGATTTTTAAGAGATGTTTTCATCGCTTCAAATAAATATTGGCGGCCATTAAAATTGTAAAATATTTATTAATATATATTTATTCATCGCTTCGAATATATTGGCGGCCATTAAAATTGTAAAATATTTATTATTATATATTCATAGCTTCAAAAATATTGGACTCATTTTTGATTTGTAAAAAATTTATTAATAGATTAGTTTTAAATATATTTAAATGATTATAAAAATGATTTTCTATTCATTTATATAATTTTTTCAGGGAAATTTTACAATTCTTGAAATCTTATATAATTTTTATTTGTTTACTCATTATTTGTAATAATTTTCTTCTTATGGTTAAAATTATATTGTTTATTCAACTCCATCCTGCAGAAAATTCTAAATAAATACAATGTATACAAGTTTTCTTCATTTGCCATCATATTATTGGGATCTCGCCTTTAAATTTTAATAGACAAAAGCGCAAGCTAATATTAGACAAATGAGGGTTTCTGTTACGTCAAAGGATCTCAATCAATATCTATAGCTCTGTTTATGTTTTAATCGATTCCTTGGCTTCGTCATTTTATTTTTTAGATGCATAAATAATTATATTTTTAGCTGATTAAAATTTAACACTAATATTTATGACATACAAAAATTTTTATGTAGAAATTTATAAAATAAAATTTAAAATCAAATCTTAATGTTTTAAATTACTCTTTTTAACTGAAACAACTATTTTTCTTTGTATATGTCGTGATTTTTAAAGAGATCAAAACTATCCGGGATCATCACGGGTTTTAAAGGAATCTACTAAAAAATTAAGGTTTTAAGTTAAGGAATGATAATAAAGTACTATCACGATTTAATCGTGATAAAGAAGAATCTTATTTTAAAAAGCGTTTTATACACGTTTCGTTTCGTTTTATTTCCTTTTATTTTTATTGTTATTTATTAATTTTCAATGTTGTTTTTTTTGGCCTTATAAAATAAGATATGTCTAATATAGAATATCAATCGATAGCTAATCAAAAGATCTATTCAACTGGAGGTCACCCCCTTAATGGGTGAGTCTAGGTCTGGGGGGGGGGGGTGGAAGGGTGAGGAATATTTTTATCAAAATAAAATATCGATATGGGTATCAAATAATAGATAACTTTAATATCTTTTGACTGAAAGTCTTCATTCTTGGTCTTGATGGGTATGATTTTGTCTGGGAGGACGATAGAAGGGGGAAGGATGGGGGCAAAAAAATATTTTTTTCTGATATGGGTATCAAATAAAAGGTAATTAAAATATTTTTATATTGTAATATAAATAATCACTTATAGAGGGCGGGTTTAGGTCTTGGGGAGTCAGGAATTTTTTTATCAACACAAAATATCGATATGGGTATCAAATAAAAGCTTATTTAAATATCTAAGACCTAGACCCGCCCTCTATGAGTGATTATTATTATTAAAAATTACTTTTATTTGATACCCATATCAAAAAAAATTATTTTTTACACCCCCCCCCCCCCTCCCTCTCAATCCACCATCCAGACCAAGTCATACCCATCAAGACAAAAAATGAATACTTTCAATCTAAAGATATTTGAATTAGCTCTTATTTGATATCTATATAGATATTTTGTGTTGATAAAAATATTCCTGACCCCCCCATGACCTAGACACACCTTCTATGAGTGAATATTATTATTACAAAAAAAATATTTTAATTAGGGGAGACCAGAGTAAAGCGATTGAAGGGGGAACAATGTTAACGCGAATAACTTTTTAATCCTCGAGCACAAAGATTTTAAATTTGGTGTGAAGATGTATTTTTATATCTAGTTTCTTACCTATGTTCATCTTTTAACCTACTTGGTTTTATATATTTTGTCAAAAAACTGTTTTTTACCCATAAAATATAAAAATCATTCTTTAGTATATTTTGCTTTTAGTAAAATATACATAACCTCAGGATTCAAAATTTGGCACACATGTTCTTTAATGTATTAGCTATAAAATAAAATTTATCTGACATCTATAGATATACTAGAAGTCAGGCAATAACGATATTTATAATATATGCCACCTTAAGGTAAAGCTGTTATGGGTAAAATGATTAATATATATAATCACATTAATTTTTTCATTCATTCATTTATTATAATAATGAGAAATTATAAAAGAAAAACCATATTCAGAATAAAGCGGATATACATCATGTATAGGATCTATATACTAGTGAATATACTTGGTGCACGCCCAACTCCTGGTGGGTGATGAAATTGCACTTCGTGCAATTTCTAGGCGTGGTAATGAATGAATATTCAGAGATGTATGTATAAAAGATGAAGCCATAAAATATAAAATAACAAATAATACTTCATTAATTTTTCTGCTAAAAAATATAATATACCTTATACAACGTTAAAAATGGATTAAAAGTTCAGATCATCATAAACAAATATTTACAAATGAAGAAGAATTTAGATCGTGTGACTACATATTAAAAGCAAATTAATATTTGATTTGATTATTAAAATTATGAAATTATTTCAATTTAGCATTACTAATAAAGTTACCAAATTAATATTATTGAATTGAGCATTATTAAAATTATGAAATACAATATATATTTGAATTGAGCATTTTTATTAAAGTTACCAAATTAATATTGATATTTGAATTGAGAATTATTAAAATTAAGAATACAATATATATATTTCAATTGAACATTTTTATTTAAGTTACCAAATTAATATTGATATTTGAATTTAGCATTATTAAAATTATGATATATATCATTTTAAGTCTATAGAACTGGTATTGGTAATTATTAAAATGAAACATGTCCTTATTGTATTGATTAGTTTGTAAATAAAAATCATAAATATATCTTAGATTTGTAATATTTGTTAAATAAAACAATAGATATGTGTCAAATTTTATTTTACCAACGTGCTTATCTATTTTACCCTGAACCCAGGGTAAAATGGCTAAAATGAGTAGTTTGACATAACTAATCATAGCTCCTAGAATATTATAGATAGAGGGCTACACTTTTTTTTTATCTTGTGAATGAGGGATGGGGAGACACATTGATCTATAATTTGTTGTGTACTCTTGTTTAAAATTTTATGGTAAATATGCAAAATGCCTATCATTTTACCCTGGTCTTCCTTACCTTTTATTTGATACCCATATCAAAAAAAATTATTTTTTACACCCCTCCCCCCTCCATCTACCTCCCAGACCAAGTCATACCCATCAAGACCAAGAATGAAGACTTTCAGTCAAAAGATATTAAAGTTATCTATTATTTGATACCCTATTTTGTTTGATAAAAGTGTGATTGACCTCCAATTGAATAGATATTTTGATTAGCTATCGATTGATACCCTATATTAGACATATCTTATTTCATAAGGCCAAAAAAACAACATTGAAAATAAATAAATAACAATTAATTTTAAAAAAATAAAGCAAAACGCGTTTTAAATTAAGATTCTTCTATATCATGGTTCAAACGTGATAATAACGTACAGTTCTTTATCCTTTAAATAATTGAATTCTTAAAGGGATCCCTTTAAAACTCATGATGATCCCGGATAGTTCTGACCCCTTTAAAAATTAAGACATATAGTATAAATTGTATTTTCTTTTTATCACCATTTTACACTTTCTATATTTTCTTTTATTCAGCGACTTTCATTAAAAAAAACTTTTTTTATATTTGATACTTTTTATTTATTTAAAAAATGATAAAACACTAAAATATTAAAACAAGTATAAAAATATGTAAAATTACTAGTGTTAAACTATCTAACTTTAGTCAACTATAAAACAGTGTAGCCATGTATTGAATCAAAAATCTTCCAAATCCATCTTAAAATTGAGACTCAACTTAGAAGCTTAATTTATTTTTTTAGGCTAAATGCTTGACTAAGCCACAATAGAGATGGTCAATAGGTAATTTAACAACACTAAAAATTACTAAATAAATATTATATATTATTAATATCGACTTAATTTAATAATGAATATGTACCTAAAAAACAAATATAATTGTGTTTAAAAATTTCTAGTTGGAGTTTTTGTTTAAGAAATAAGGATTCGCGATTTTCTTTTGCTATGTTAAAATTTTTTAAAAAAATGTGTAGATTGTAAAAAATAGCCATTAGTTAATATGACTATTGGCTGAAATATAAAGTTATTTAATTTTGAATATTTTTTTATTTTTTTATTTTCCCCATAAGTAAGAGGGTTTTAAAAAATTGATGAAGGAAAGGAGAAGACGCAGGTTGCATCCCAGATAAGGGATTTCCCATTGGACCAGGGGGTGCAGGTTAAACGGTCGGGTCTGAAGCCGTCCTGTAATGAGAGGTTGGTAGGTTTAAGGATGTTGGATATTTTAGCCTTATTAAAAGCGTTATGAATGATTTAAAGGTATAATAAAATTTTTATAATAATTTTTAACACTCTTATAAAAAATATATAAATAGAGGTGTAAAAAATCGCAAAATGGGTTGAATTAATAATTTGTTAAATTTTCGTATTTTTTTATTGTAAACGGATTTGTATTAATATTTGCTGGGAATGTTGAAATGGAAGTAAAATACAAATGGATTTCCCAGAGCCCATGTAATTTTGGTCAGAGCGTCTAGTCTTAATTTGGCATCTGTTGACAAATTGGTTGGTTTAAGCAAGTTAGGGAGAGGCTGCGAGATTATCTATTTAAACAAATAAAAACCTTTATATTCAAAGATTGCTACATTTTTTTTCATAATTGCTGAAAGAATATAAATTAAAGTGAAAATAATAATAATGATTATTAGTTTATTTGTGAGTCATTAAGTTTTCTTGTTTATTTTAAATATTTATCGATAGTGTTTGTTTATAAATTAATTAATTTTGAATAAATTGAAAAATATCCTCTTATTTTATGTAATAAATGGTACTTTATTTATATTTTTAGGTATTAAATAAAAATTTAATCATTATGATACCAATTTAATTTTTAACTAAATATATGTTTGTCCAAGCCAGCTACATTTTTATTATATCTTCTAATGCTACTCTTTTACTAAATTTTTGGTTTCAGTTAGATTTAATTCATTTATTAGCATCTCAAATATTTTATATTAACTCCTTATCATACATAGCCAGGGATTTTTTTAAAATATCGATAATTTTATTATTAGTATAAAGAGGCCATTTTCTTATAAATATAACATTCCTGCATCAAAATGCTATGAATGATTAGTGTCGCGTGCTTCCATATTAAGTTGAAATATTGGTTTGATATCTTATAAAAATAATTTAGTTAATATACAAAAGTAAATAAATTAAAATTAAAAAAATTTTTTTTAGGATAATGGAAGTGTTACCTTAGATGGTTATATCAAAGGATTAACCCCAGGATTACATGGTTTTCACGTTCATCAATATGGAAATTTAAGCAGAGGTTTGAAAACGTAAAATTTAGAAAATAAAATATTTTTGCATATTCTAGAATGCCTTGCCTCTGGAATACACTTTAATCCCACTGGTTTGACTCATGGAAGCCCTGATTCCCTTATTAGGTAATTTTTTATCCTATGTTAATATTTTGGATCTTAAATGTAGACATGTAGGGGATTTGGGAAACATCGAAGCAAGTCAAAGCGGAGAAGCTAAAATAAATATAAAAGATAACATAATTAGTTTAGATCCAGCTAGCCGTTTTTCAATCTTAAATCGAGCTATAGTGGTAAAAATTTTAAATCAAACTATCATGAATCCTCAAATAATTTTTCACTTTTATCTTACATCTATTTAGGTTCATAAAAATAAAGACGATTTGGGAAAAGGTGGCAATGAAGAAAGTTTAAAAACAGGAAATGCGGGAGACCGAATTGATTGCTGCATTATCACCAGATAAACAATTTTTTTAATTTATTTTTATTCTGATTAATAAAATATATTAAAGATTGTAAAATATGTAAAATATTTTATAGCATATCATTCTTAGATCCTTTAAAATTAAACTATCATTTTGAGATCAATTATATGATTAATAAGTTATTAACTTTTAAAATATTCGATATTTAATTATTCAAAATTTAAGAAATAAATTAAAATTTTTAAAGATAATTATATAAATTATGAAAAATATCAATTACACAGGGCAAGTGAATTCAGCTTCAAGCAATATGACATCCATTGCCAATTCTATTTTCCTTCTCTTTGTTCTTTTATTATTTACAAAAACATGTGATATATAAACATCGATATTGACCCCAGAAAAATTTATTAAATAACTTTAAATTCAACAAAATGTATAACTATTTATTTTTAATTTGATTATGATGATATTATTATTTTATATAAATCAAAAAATAAAAAAAATTAAATAGAATATTATATAGTTTATTCAAAATAAGTAATTCAAAATTTTATAGTAAATTGAATGCGTAACCAAAATTTGGAGAGGGAGCACCATTGGGTGGGGTTTTTCCTATAAATTTTATTGGGGGGTTCTAAGTAGGGTTGCCAGATTCATTCAAACAAAAAGCGGGAGAATTTAACCATAATTCAAAAAAGATTATAAATAATATTAATTTTTTAAGATCGTATATAATTTTTTTTAATATAAATTGATAGATACTATTTAAAACATCCGCACATATTTTTATTCATATTTTTTAGAAGATTATGTTATTATTAACTCTTTGGAATATGCAGAAACGAGTTATTATTAAATTTTTATTCTTTGTTACATATTCCTTAAAATCTTTACAGGTAAAAAGTTTTTATGGGGGCTTTTCCCGCATAATTCCTATTTTCCCCGCCGGGTTTTATATTAATTTCTTACATTTTTTAATTGAAATTTGCGAACTCTGTCTGAATTTCATATTTTGTCATTTATTATGCATACAAATGAAAGTAAAAAAATACAATACATAAATTCCCTACTCACTAAAATCATTCGAAACTTCCATCAAATCTCCTGCTGAAGAGATCCTTAATCTCCGCTTCAATCATAATTCATGGTTACAAGCATCACTTCTATGCAAGCTCGGGGGTATGGGGTTACACTCACCTCTAACTCTTTCCATTAGTAGATTCATCGCTTCACGTCTTTCATCTGACTCACACATTAGCTAGCTCTCTCACTTTTCTGGCCCCTTATTATCTGAAACCCAAGTTGTCCCAAACACTCCACGTCTCTTCTTATGTTCACAAAGAGATTGGGATACTCTACTTAACCCATCACTTATCTAAAATCGAGCCTTTACGGTGACGATCTCGCAATTTTTCACCAATTGAACCAAGGATCTGATTACGAGTTTATTGAAACCATACCCTCTGCAATGATATCATATTACGTTCCCTCAAATCCGCAGGCATTCTATTTAGACTTGAACCAACCCGGCATTTTAGAACCAATGGAAAGCGTCCTAATGGAATGTCCTTATCATAGAATCAGCTCCTGGTTTGAGACTTCTCCTGCATTGATCCAAACGCACCATCTAACCACAACGTTGACGCCCTCGTTCTTGCAGAATTCCGTAAAATCACCTAATACAGTTTCAAATACTCTTCTCTATTATTCATACCCATCGCCTCCTCCATTCTCACCACCTTCGATAACAAAGTTCTATGTTTTTTTTAAGATTTAGGCAAACGGATTCGTGAAAAACCGATCAGCCTAAGGAATCTCTTTTCTTCAAAGACTTGCTGCCGCCATTATTCGCTCTAACTATCTAAGTTTTATCTCTTCCATTGAATAATCTTCCATGTCTATGCTTTCCTTCTTCCCTTCTCTTTCCTAGTTTACATTCTTTTGACCCTTATCCTTTTTCATAAATTAAATATTTAAATTATATTTTTCCCTTTATAATTTTATATTAGAAAAAATTAATTATATGCTATTACCTTTTGTCTACATATTTTATCAGCTACTAATCAAATAAAGCAACCAATAACAGGAAAATAAAAATTTCTAAAAATAATATTTTTTAATACAAAATATTTCTCTATTTATTACAATATTAAAAAATTTCGATTACGGATATAAAAATATTTTGCGTCTAAAGAATTACAAGTGATAAAAAATATTAATACACTGCCTTAATTGATAATGGTTTTTGAAAACAGCACAAGGCAATATAATTCTTAGCAACCTACATTGAAAAAAGGCCATGAAATTTAAATAAGGTTGTGTTACCATTCTAGACAAGACAAATAAGGAAAAATTTATAGGCTAACAAAATCATTTCTTGAAGAATAGAATAAAACGACTATCCCGAATCATAAAACTATATGGTGGTTCGAGTTTCCTCTTAAATAACATTATGGAAGCTAAATAAGTAATCGAGAAAATTATTGTGAGATATAAAATTTCTAAAAGATTAGCTCCCATTTTTAATGATATATAAACGACTAGACAGTTGACTATTTTTGCTTATCTAAATATTGCAATAAAATTGCTCTTAGCAGCAGTAGTAATAATCTTAAATTATATAGTGACACAAATAATAGATGCTGGTTAGCCTGCAGGCATGTCCATGATGTTCACGATGTAAACTTATATCAGAATTTATTATGTTAGACAAATTGATAAAACAAAAACACTAAAAATCTTTAGAAGAAATAATTATGCAAATATATTAAAGCTTTGAGTTATTTACATGGTTATGATGCAATATTAGAAATGAATAAGGACCAGAGGGATTATATAAATTATTGTCGCACCACCTCTAGTTGGTATATTATGTCTTAAAATAATAGTAGTTTGAAATATCAAAAATATATTCGTATTAATTTAACTCAAAACTGTTTTTTAAAGAAGAAAAAAATAGCTTTCCTAAAAACACAT
This sequence comes from Gordionus sp. m RMFG-2023, assembly GCF_954871325.1. Lineage (NCBI taxonomy): Eukaryota > Metazoa > Nematomorpha > Gordioida > Chordodea > Parachordodidae > Gordionus > Gordionus sp. m RMFG-2023. Next base: position 29,136,830 of record NC_088776.1, read on the forward strand.
TAAAAAAAGGAGAAAGGAAAAAAGATATCTAAAAATGATTACATCCATAGTGAGATTAATAATTAGATGTTTAATTTTAAATAATACTTTTTTATTAAAATAAATAGAAGCTGTTAAAGAATTGAATGCAAATTATTACTTATATTCATTATCAAAAGCATTGATTAGTAAATTTTATTAAAACATAACAGTAATATATTCTATAACTGTCAGATATGTCTGTAAAAGTACCTAATATTTTGTAACCACATTATATAATAGAGGATTATCAACAATATGTTAATATTTGTATCATTATTTGTTATCCATGAAATAAAAATAAATGTTTTTGTACTATGACCAATTAAAATTATATCTAAAAAAATAAATTGTTGTTTATTATATTGGGTTATTGTTGTTTTTCAGATAAATTTAGTGAATTATTTATCAAAGAATTTGATAAGGGGTTATCTATATCTTTATGTTAAGTAAAAAAATGCTATCTATTTAAATTACAAAAATGCCATTCAATACTAATGAAACTTATATGCAATTTATTTACATATTTTTTTGTTTTTCTTGCAATCTAAATTTAGGCTAATTTTTTTAAAAAATTGATGTCTACATTTTGTAGGTTACTGAAATCTATTTTTTGAATCAAAATATATTTCTTTATAAAAAATATTACTGTACATAAGACTAAATTTAACATTAAAAAATCCCAAACTAGGTTCAGGCCCACAATATTTAGAAAAACTTTCCAAGCATCCAAGATCTTAATAATTTCAAAAAAAATTTTATCAAGCCCAGCTATATCCCTGATAATTTTGAAAACCAAGCCAATATTGAGTTTGAGGAATATTTTGCCCAGTCCAACCCATAATGATTTTGAAAAATTTTTTTCAAGCCTGGAGATATTAAATTTCTAATTAAAGGGGAAATCTCTGATTTACCAATTAGTCTAAGGGTTAACTCCTAGTATACATACAAAATAAATACGTGAATTCAATAAGGGAAACTGCGAAAGCCTAGGCAACCCACTTATCAGAGAATCAAGACAAAATCAGGTCTCACTTAATATTATTATATGAAATAACAAATTTTACCTCGTATTATTGTAAAAAACTCCAAAAATTAATTATAGAGAAAAATATGGATTAAAATTGCCTTCACTACAACAATTCTAACAATTTATTTTTTATAATGATTAATGTTTGCATCAGTATTTGTTATCCATGAAATAAAAATAAATGATTCTTATACTTTTTTATAATATGATCAAGGTTATAATTATATTTGGATTTTATAAATTTATAAAATGCTTTTATAAAAAAAAAAATCTTAATGATGATGGATCTTTATAAAATATTAATGAAACTGGTTTTCCCAATCAAAAAAGGAAAAGTTTCAATCATAAAAGGAAAAGGTCAAAACAAAAAAGGAAAAGTGTCAATCAAAAAAGGAAAATTCCCAAAACAAAGAAAAAGTCCGATCAAAAAAGGAAAAGTGTCATACAAAAAAGGAAAAGGTTCAATCAAAAAAGGAAAAGTGTCAATCGAAAAAGAAAATTCCCAAAAGGAAAGGAAAAGTTCAAATCAAAAAAGGAAAATTCCCATTCAAGTAAGGAAAATCGTAATTTTTTAAAATTTTTTGTCAATTTCTCTTAAATTTTTATTTATTTTTGTTATTCCTTCTTAAGTTATTTCTAAATTTTTGCTATTACTTTACGTTTTTTTTCTTACTATCTTTTCTCAATTTATTTCTATCTTTACTTTTATTTTTCTTACTATATCTTCTCTCAATTTATTTTTTTTCTCATTTTTGATAATTCTTTTGTATTTTTAAAATTAATTTATAAATTTAGGTTCATTTTTTTAACAATTCTTTACGTTTTTTTTCATCATACATACAATATTCTTTTTATGATTTTTTTTGTAATCTTTTACATACATTTCTAACCCTTTCAATCTCTTTAAGTCATTTTTATTTTTTTTGCGCATTTCTCAATTTATTTCTTCTCATTTTTAATATTTTTTAAAATTATATTATGTTTTTGGTAGACAATATAATTACAATTGCTAAATTATAAATTAATCGTTTGGTTATAATGTACCTTTTTAAAATTAAATAAGTTTGAACTGTAATACTAAACGATATGTAAATTAATAATCATTTTTAAATTCTTATTTTTAAAATTATCAAAATTGAGAAATACTCAAAAAAATAAAGATTAAAAATGACTTAAAGAGATTGAAAAGGTTAAAAATGTATGTAAAAGATTATAATGAAATCATAAAAAGAATAGTTTGATGGAAAAAAAAAGAATTGTTAAAAAAATGGACCTAAATTTATAAATTATTTTTAAAAATACAAAAGAATTATCAAAAATGAGAAGAAAAATAAATTGAGAGAAGATATAGTAAGAAAAATAAAATAGAGAAAATCGCAAAAATAAGAAATAAATTGAGAAAAAATACAGTAAGAAAAAAAACGTAAAGAAATTCTAAAAATTTAGAAATAAATTAAGGAGGAATAACAAAAATAAATAAAAATTTAAGAAAAATTGACAAAAAATTTTAAAAAAAATACGATTTTCCTTTTTTGAATGGGAATTTTCCTTTTTTGATTGACATTTTTTTTTCCTTTTGGGAATTTTCTTTTTTCGATTGACACTTTTTCTTTTTTGATTGAACCTTTTCCTTTTTTGATTGAACCCAATGGGGTCGCTAAGGGGGGAAGGCACGCAGGGGTTCTAGCCCCCTGAAAAACTTGAATAGACCCCTAAAGCAAAAAAAAAAATTTTAATGGAATCTTAACCTCTTGAACTAAAAATAAATTTATTTGATTGCCCCCTGAAAGATTTCATTTATAATTCTATTAAGTAAAATATAGATTTAATTTTATTATTTAAAAATAGTGTTGCGTAATCGGCTAAAAATTACGCCTAAGTCTAATAGGCTTAGCCTAAAAATCGGCTAAAAATAAATTAGTCAAAATTCTGCATCGATGCCTAGCATTAATTATTATTTATTTATTTAAAATAATTTATTTTATTTATATTTAATGTAAATATTTTATTATTAACAACAAATAAACATGATATGATTTAATATTTTTTATTTATATTATTTATTTTGAAATGAAAAAAATTTATTTATTTGATGTTTTTTTAATAAAAAAAAATAATATGCTGCTATTGTAACTGTAATATTCTTTTTAATACAATTTATTAGTGATTTTCACAATCTTCTTTGTAAATATATCTTTTATTGAGGAAATATATTGTAAATTTTATTAGATAAATAAACAATCTTTTAGATGAAATCTTTTATAAATTTTTTTTAACATTTTTGTAAAATGATGTATTTTTATTAAATGAGGTGGTTTTTTCCAAATAATTTTTTAAAACTATTTATATTAAACTTTTTTGTTGTTATTTTATATGATCTTTTTAAGGATCTATTAGACAATTTCAGAATAATTATCATTTGACTAGAAATTTGAAAATGGTAGATAAATATTACGTCACTAAAAATTTGAAAATAATAAGTAAATATTACGCCGGAAAACTTGAGATTGAAATTATTGATAAAATAACTTTGATGAATATGATATAAATGCAATTAAATATATATTTAATATGAGATAGAAATATATTAATAAATATAAATTAATATAAACAATATTTTTTAAAAATAAATCCGGCATATTTTGGCTTTGGAAGGGGGGAGGGGGGGGGGGGGGGGGGGGGGGGGGGGGGGGGGGTGCCCCTGCCCCCCCCCCCCCCACCCGCTGCGTACGTGCTTAACTTTATTTTTTCAGTTAATTTCGATTTCAAGTTTTCCTTGGCATAATATTTACCTACTATTTTCAAATTTTAGTGGCGTAATATTTATCTAAATTTCTAGTCAAATAATAATTTACCCTGAAATTCTTTGTCCAACAGGGAGAAAGAAATTGCAAGCTTGTCCAACAAGATCTAGTCTCCGCCATCAAGCAGTAACAGCTTTTATGGAGTTGGAAATGTCGATTATTAATGCTTGAAATATCACAATGGCTTGAAAGAAATATTTCCTCAGAAGCAAAAAAATTATTGGATTCAATACTTATTCCAAATTTTTTTTCACAACTATTTTATGTAAAACTTTTCAAAAACATGACATTGACTTGACTAAGAAGATGAGAATAGTGCAGATCATTTTATTAGAAATCAAGGAAATTTGAGCTAATGTTGATTCATATTTTATATGTTATTGTTGAGTCAAGAGCAGAGCTATACGTGTTCAATATTTGTTCCCCTCGACTTGCAGCAAGCAAGCTCATCGTCAAAACATTAATATAAGATCAGTAGAAGAGTATTATAAAACAAATGTCCCCTCTCTTAGATACATTTATAACCCAAATAAAGGAATGGTTTTTAATTCATCATGCAGCATTTACCAATCTGCAAATATTACTTCCACAAAAGCCTTTCAACTTTTTTCCATGGTGATAGAAAAAAAAAATATTTGTTAAATTTATATCATGAAGATGTTAAAGTATCTTATTATGCCCTATTAGCTGATTAACTATGGTTGATACAGTCCCAAAAAATGCTATGGATGCTTTGCATTATTTCAAACACATGATTATATTCCCAATGTATTAAAATGGTTATATATTATATATATTAGCAACTCTCCCCATTAGTAAACTAATGAGAAAACTTTCTCTTTTTTAAGAATAACAGAGCCTTGCAAGAGGTACCATTTGCAGGGATTTATTTTTCAAAATTTTTTTTGGCCAGGCCCGCCTTTTTTTAAAAAAAAAATTTCAGGCCTGGCCCGGCTTTTTTGAAAGTAAAATTTTCAGGCCCGGTCCGAATTTTTTTAAAATAAATTATATTTATTTGATTTTTATAGCTAATAATGTCGATTTCAAATAGTGTTAAAAATATACAACCCGGCCCGGAATTCTTTTTAAAAAATTTAAGCTCAGCCCGGGTGTTTTTTAAAAAAAATTTCGGGCTCGGCCCAGGTATAATTAAAAAAATATTAAATTAAGGTCCGGAGTAAAGGACCGGGCCTGCAAATCTCTGAAAAACATACCTATGAAGTACAACTTCTGAAAGTAGATTGAATGGTTTGGATCTTTTGAATATTCATAGGCATTTAACGCCAAGCAAAAGGATGAGATAATTGAAAAATTAGCTCAAAACATACAAAATACAATTATTCCTAAGAAACTTTTTGTGTGTTAATTTATATTTCCAATAATAATATTCAAATTTCAATTTTGGGTCATTTAATTGATTCATACTGTGTTTATATTTTATATTTTATAATTCACATTTATTTTATAGTTTTTTAATGCCGGTTTATATATATAATTTTTTTATAATTCACATTAATTTAAATTTGTTTATTAGAAAAGTTATTAATCCTAATATATTTATGCTTAATATTTTTAAATAACTATAATATTTCTTAAAAAATTTTATTATCCCCCCCCCCACTCCCCAGACCAAATTCCTGCGTACGCGCCTATCTTTTTAAATTCTACGATTATGATGTTTATCGTTGTTTTTAAATGTTAATTAAAAAAAGATCTGTTTTTTTTAATTTTAAGCCCTTTTTATTAATTTTTTTAACATAATATTTTACAATTTCACACATAAAATATTTATATTATTCTTATTTTTTAGTTTTCTAAAATAGAGGTTAACATATATATCAATTTTAATAATAAATCTCAGTCCCATCCTATATATCAGTTAGGAATATAATAAATCAATTAAAATTTTCACAAATTACTTTAAACATTATTATTAAAAATAAGATATTACAAATTTTTACTATATTATTAATAATTAGCAAACATCCAAAGTTATTGAAGATTTCCAGATTTATTTTATTCTTATTCAGTGATCAATCCCAATAGAGTGATCCAAGCAGCTATTCCATTGCCGATTGATTATTATCAAGAATTAGAGATGAAAGTTTCAAATTAAGTCTATTTAATATGAAAGAAATATTGAAATGAACACATGAGGTTTGTGAAATGTAATTGGTAATGATTTGGTTTTGGTAATCAAATTATTACAACACACAAAAAATAATTCACAAAGACTAATAGGTTACTATTTATTTCTGAAAAGAATATGGATGGTGACGATATGGCGCGAGGTTCGAGTCAGTAAAAATATATTTTATTAACTAATTTCTTTTTCTTTTCTTAAGGTATATATACATTTTCTAAAATATAAATTAGAATATAAACGAAATACAAAAAAGTAAAATAATATTAAAAAAGTAAGGTTACGCCGTTTATAAAAAAAATTAGATTATAACAAATAACAAAAAATTAGATTATAAAAAATTAACAAAAAGAATTCAAAAACAAAAAGTATATAACGCAACATTCTACCTCTTCTGATAATTTCATCGGAGAAGTCATAGAGAGTTTGTTGTCCAATGGTTTATCATTTTGGCTTGTCCCAATCGTTGGTTTGATTAATTCGATTTTGCACGTTGGTTTGTTTAATCACAATCTTGATATCCATATCGTAAATTATCTCCATTAATCATAGCTTGTTTGATAGTGCTCAATTGTTATTATCATTTTTTATAATTAATCCAGTCGAATATTGAAATTTGGAATAAATCGGAATATATAATTTGGAATAGTTGATCAAATCAAATGTATGAATAATATGCACGAATAAAATTTTGAATTTTGGAACAATAAAATATGTAATAAGGAATGATAATTTATGGAATAAGGAATAAAATTTTAATCCAGAATAAGGAATGATAAATTATTATATTATTTTTTAGGTGTTAAGTTAATCATAGCGTTTTATACTTTTAGCGTTTTATGCGTTTTATATTTTTTGCGTTATAAATAATTTTTTAAAGGCTTTTTGTGTGTTCAAATATATCCATTATGATTTTACATTTTAGTGATTTTAAAAATTTATAACATGCCTTTATCCTGGCATAAAATCTTAATATAATAACTTTTCTTCTTACGTGAATTAGAATATTAAGTAATCATCATTGGTCTCACAATATAGAATTCATAACCTAACGTCCAACTTTCATTATGGTTCTTTCTAGGTTGCCACATTAGGTTAGGTGCTGGCTATTATATTCCAGTCCAACATCCAGAGCCGGGACACCATAAAGAAAGAAATTTTTTGCATGAAAGAACGTGCTAAGGTTTGATTCTTGGTCATCTCCATAGATTAGACATTGGTCATATCAATAGATTAGGCAGTCACTATAAATAAGGTAATAATAGGTAGTCATCTCCATAGGTTAAGCAGTCTCCATAGGTTAGATAGTCATCTCAGTAGATTAGGTAGTCACAATAGATAAGGTAGTCATAATAGGTAGTCATCTCCATAGGTTAAGCACAAGGTAGAGTCATAATAGGTAGTCATCTCCATAGGTTAAGCACAAGGTAGAGTCATAATAGGTAGTCATCTCCATAGGTTAAGCACAAGGTAGAGTCATAATAGGTAGTCATCTCCATAGGTTAAGCACAAGGTAGAGTCATAATAGGTAGTCATCTTTTTCTAGTCCACCACCCAGAGGGCACCATGAAAAGAATAATGATGGTGACGATATCGCGCGAGGTTCGAGTCAGTAAAAATATATTTTATTAACTCTTTTCTTTTTCTTTTCTTAAGGTATATATATACATTTTCTAAAATATAAATTAGAATATAAACGAAATACAAAAAAGTAAAATAATATTAAAAAAGTAAGGTTACGCCGTTTTTAAAATAAAATTAGATTATAACAAATAACAAAAAATTAGATTATAAAAAATTAACAAAAAGAATTCAAAAACAAAAAGTATATAACGCAACAATTTCAATTAATAATTTTAACATGTAGCTAATGACAATATTTTTTTAAAATTACATTACATATCTAATAGTTATTTGAAAAAGAATAATGTTATATATGTATAATATGAAATAATATTCAAATTAGATAAAATAGAATTAAATAATTATGTTGAATAAAAAAAAGAAGTTGATGAATTTTTTTTTAAAATTATTATTTAGCTTTATAGATATAAAATGGAAATATTTTTCCCTTAAAGATATTGCATATCACTCAAACTAAAAAATTAACACAAATTCAAAACAAAAAATGGCTAAAATAGTTTTTTCCATACTGACTTTTAAGTGCTGTATTCAGGAATTTTTTATGGCGGTAAGGGGGAAGCACTTTTAGATTAATTTTTCCCCATAAATTTTATTGGAGATCTTTAGGTTACGCGCCTGGAATTAAATAAATCAAATTATTTATTATATAAATATTTATTAACCCTTCCTAAGTAAAAATAACCAAAACTTGAATGCGAAATAAAATTATGGACTTTTTTTTAAAGATAATTCACTATTTATATCTAGCAAAATTGATCTTTTTAAAAATTTAATGTTGATATTATAACACATATTGCCTGGACATCTCCAAATTACTAATAAAATAAGCAATGTATAAAATTTTTTTAAATGTAAATTTACATTAATATTTAACATAATTAGGAAAAAATAATTACTAAATTTTTTTTTAAATAAGTTAAAAATAGTCATCCCTGTCTGATTAAGGTGAGAAATCTTTAAATAATTTAAAATTATACGTAAAAATTTGTATAATCAAAAGGACCCTAGAGATTGTTGTTTTGAGGTGGTGTGTCTTTATTTACAATATTTGGAGCTTTGGACTGCTAATAAAACAATTTTTTATGTGTTTTACACAGGGATGCGAACCTAGCCAAATTTTTGACCGGGTTCGGTTCGGGTTCGTTTAATTTAACAAAAATAGGTAAGTTAGGTTCGGGTTCGAATCAAGGAAATACTTTTGAACCCGGATTTGGTTCATGGTTCAGTTCGAGTTTAAGAATTTCAATTATTAAAAAAGAATTCTATATTTAGATTAAAATTTAAAAACTAGACATAAATTTGGTATAAAAAATAAATTTTCTATTTTATTTATAGACAAAATATAGTATTAATTAAAAAAAATTTATTTAGACGTATTAGCATAATATCTTCCAAGAGTTGTTCACTCATCCTCGATCTATGTCATGAAAGAATGAATTAAAAATGTGAAAAAAATCTTTCAACGCTAACCTATATTATATATATTTATGTGAAAATATGATAAATTAACTTGTGGATAAAATCTATAAATCAGAGTGCTCCAGTTTAGAAGTCTCCCAAAAATGCAAAATATTTTCCTTTTTATCTAATCTTTTATAATCGCTATTCGGTAATTTATAGTTCCAATACTTTTCTCTACAATCGTTGGCCCTAGAGGTCTGCATTGGGCGGGTTTTTGAACCAAAATCCCGCCCGCCCAATGTTTAAAAAAAATTTAACCCACCCGCCCAGCCCGCTTACAGTTTTCAAAAAATATATACCCGCCCGCCCCGCCCATTAGTCTAAAATTTTTTATCCGCTAGCCCATTATTTATAAAAAAATTTAACCCATGTCCGCTTATAAAATTTAATTATGACCATTCTTTCATTTTTTTAAGCATCTAATAAAAGTATTTCAGCATTACACCTCTACAAAAAGTTTATAATTTAGGAAATTAATTTAATAAAAAAATATTCAATTTAAATTATGGACAATTTATTTGATCAAATAGAATATGAAATAAGTATAAATATAAAATTGATATTATATGTAATTATAATGCAAAAATAATAATGAATCGACATTTTCTGGATTCAAACACGTTCTTCTTTGTTCTAAAAACATTCCAGCAATGCTAAATCCTCGTTCAGGAGAAGCACTAGTTGCAGGAATTGCCAATATTTTTCTTGCTAATCTTGTTAGCTTTGGCAAATCTCTTGTCGTTTCCACCAAAGTAGGATATCCATTTGAAATATACCCTCTTCCTCAAGTGAGATTCGGATGTCCCGTATGCAATATATGTAAAACTCTTGATGTTAGACGAAATGTTTAATCTGTCATTCCAAAATAAAATACCGTGCTATTTTTGTAATCGTTTCATGCTCTTCGGAATAGTAACAGAATAAAATACTATACAGTTTTATAAACCGGACCCCGAGTTAATATTAGAAACAGATGCATCTAACCAAGGATTTGGAGCTGTACTCATGCAAAAATATGATAATGGCAACGAATTTTAATAGCTTACACCTCAAGAACTTTACAGGACGCTGAAAAGAATGATTCTACAACAGAAAAAGAATATTAAAAGGCATAAAAATTTCATAACTATTTGTATGGACGAAAGTTTAAAATTTAAAGACCACAAACCTTTAATAAAGATATATGGTAATAACAGAGATTTGAGCTCATTAAAAAACTAAAGATTATTACGTTGGGCTTATAAATTATCTGCATATGATTATAATATAATGTACAAGAATGGCGCTAAATATAATTGTAGATGATTTATCACAAAACCCAATAGAGAATAATGATGTAAAAATATTAATAAATAGTACAAATATACAAAATCAATCTCCAGAATTACAAGCTTTTAGTATAAGAATAGATGAAATAGAAAATGATGACGGTATTTTATTATGGAATGGCAGATTAATCATTCCGTACTCCCTTCAAAAAGGAGTTTTACATATATTGCATACGGCACATCCGGGTATTATATCAATGAAATTAATTATGAGACATTATATATGGTGGGTCGAAAAACTAGTAAACCGCTGTAATGGATGTCGAAAACAATGCAGAGATATACCAAGTGTTGCCGTATGCCAGTGGAATTTGCCATCAAAACCCTGGAAAGGGGAAGAAGAAAAATAAAAATCGTAGGAAAATATACCGACCAATTATGAACAAGGGAAGAACCACTGGAAACTGAATCAATAAAGCTAGGAGATGATAAAACAGTAGAAACAATGGAACCAAGTCAAAAAGGAATTCAACCGATATCCAACGTGGGAACGAAAGCAGACAAAAAGATTAAAAATGGTACAAATATACAAAGCAAGCACTAGAATTACAAGCTTTTAGAACAAGAATAGATAAAATAGAAAATGATGACGGTATTTTATTTTGGAATGGCAGATTAATCATTCCGCACTCACATCAAAAAAGAGTTTTACATATAATGTATACAGGATATCCGGGTATTACATTAATGAAATCTATCACGAGACATTATATATGGTGGGAACAATTAGATAAAGATGTCGAAAAACTAGTAAAGTGTTCTTCACTTAAAAAAAACGATTGGTACAATAAAAAAAGAAATATTGATATTGATCATTTAATTAATTATGATTTTTCTTTAGTTTGTTTTTGAACAAAAATTTTAAATTTCCTTGACCCGTCCGCTCATTGTTTAAATTTCTTAATCCACCAACCCCCCCCCTCCACTTATAGTTTCAAAAAAATTTTAACCTGCCCGCCTGCCCATTCTCGAATTTTTTTTACCAGCCCATACGCCCGCTCACTTAAATGGGCGGGCGTGGACGGGTGGGCTGAAACCCCGCCCAATGCAGACCTCTACTTGGTCCGCTTTTGTATTTTCTCCTGCTTTCTTTAAGTTGTATCTATTTCTCTAAATCATCTTCTTGTTCAATAATTTCATCGGAACTAATATCATCAGATAAAATCTGTGTTGTTATGCTTTTAATCCGACTCCATAAATTACCAAGATCCCCTTTTATATTTTATACAGTTTATATTTAAATTGGCATTTCCATAAAATAACAATTTTAATATAAATCCAAAATAATTAATTTACTAAGCTTTAATTAACCCTTCAATACTACGGTGAAAAAAATGACGTTAGTACTCGGGTGGGGTTTTATAGACCCCAATTTCAAATGTATATATCTCCAGTAATATTCAATATTTTCATTTGATATTTGGATATAAGATAGATCTAACCTTAAGCTTGATAAAATATTTAAATATTTTTATTCCTTAAGCCTAGATTAAAGATGATGAAGATAATTATAATTTGTGCCAAAAAATTTTTAAAAAAGCTTACTTTTTTTAAATTTCAAATATAAAATTAAAAAAATAACTTATCCATCATATAATCATAATAATTCATAATATGGATCTTTATTCTTCAAAATAAAAAAAATTACACTAATACATTCAAATATAAAAAAAATATAGAACATACAAATTTACTCTGGTAGGGTCTCACAAACCCCAATCAGTCACACTCAACAGAAATATATGAAATTTGGAATATAGATTCTAAGATATATTTGATGAAGCTACTGAAGAATCCAGATCATAATATTTAACCATTTTTATTTAATATTATTTCTAGCATGGCTAGGGTTTCATATACCCCCCCCCCAGAGTATTGAGGGGTTAACCTTGTATCTTAGGTCCAGGTATATGGCAGCTAAGAGAATTTCATTTTTTATAAACCTTTATTTAATATTATTTCTAGCATGGGTGGGGTTTCATATACCACCCCCCCCCCCATGAGTATTGAAGGGTTAACCTTGTATCTTAGGTCCAGGTATATGGCAGCTAAGAGAATTTCATTTTTTATAAACCTTTATTTAATATTATTTCTAGCATGGGTGGGGTTTCATATACCCCCCCCCAAGAGTATTGAAGGGTTAACATTGTATCTTAGGTCCAGGTATATGGCAGCTAAGAGAATTTCATTTTTTTAAACCTTTCTTCTCTATTCTTAAAACAAGAATATATTAATTAAGAAAAATATTTTGTATTTTTTTTTCTAGTTCAATGCAGCTTCTTGACCATTCTGCATAAAAATCTGTTAGTGTTAACTGTTCATAATTTAAAATTTAACAATCGTTATTATCTCTTTCCAATCTTCAGTCATTAAATAATCTGATTGGTCTGAAAAGAAATCTTTGATATTGGGTTTGAGTAAAACCAGCCTTTCTAACATATCATGAGTTGAATTCCATCTGTGGAAATCTAATACAGATTTAGGGAGTTTCATATTTTTCAATAACTTTTGATAAGCGAGATGTCTTAATTTAAAATTTAAGCTCCTAGCTTTTGCATGAGTATCCACAAGCTCAGCGTCTACATGAGCGGAAGCGGTAGGAACAGTTTGCATCCTATTTTTTTGAGGGGGTAGGGGGTAAGCTGCTTTAATGGGGGTAGGATAAATTTTTGGGGGTTATCTATTAAATTTTGAGATGAAATAGGACAAAATTTATTGCTGTAAAAATTAATACTTTTATTATAGTATTATTATAATACAATTCATCGACCAAATCTATATATTGCAAACAATCATATACATTTTTTTCCAAATAAACTATCCTTTTAAATGTAATTTAAAAAGTTTAGATATTTTAGCAAGCTCATATTGGCATAATAATTAATTCATTGTAAATAATGGAAGTTTTAATTGAATTTATCATCTAAAAAATAAATTCTTTATATTGGCAAAATATTGATAGTTGGTAGTAGAGATAGATTAATTTAAATAATCCTTTATAAATTCTTTGAAAAGAGTATCAATAAATAAATAGGTGAAAATAATGATAAAGAAATACCGCCGCCGAAGGGGGCGTAAATTTTTTAGGGGGGGGGGGGTAGGCAAAGGTTTTTGAAGGGGTTTTGCATCCAGTGAAAATCCTGTCATGTAGACGCTGCACAAGCTGCACAACGTACACTATAAATCGGATAGGATTAAATAGTGTTCTGCTTATCAATATCATATTTATATACATTGACATCCATATTTCATCATCTGCTGATTAACTCATTATATCATAATCAATTTCAAGTGTAAGAGCTTTATAGCTGATAAAATTTGCACCTTTGTCAGAAATAATTGTATATATTAGTTCAATATTAATTTTAAATTTTTGTAAAGTTTTTAGTATATTCTCTTTTATATATTATCATGTACTTCTTTCTTTCAGCTCTACAATTCCAAGAGTTCTCAATAATGGACTTGATATAAATTGAATATTTACATCAAGAATTGACCTGTCTAGTTATTGAACTGCATCAACTTTTAAACTTATTAGTTTTCCTTCTACCTCTCTTGATATTTTGTCTTTAATGGATTGAGCTAGTTCTATTAATAATTCGGGATAAAATTTCTTTGTTAATAACTAAATTGAGCCGAGATAAAATGGATTTACAATCCTTTAATCCCGAATCCTCAATAATTGAAAGTGACCAACTATTTACAGTAACAAGTTCTATTATAGAACTCATCAAATCATCAGATGTTAAATTTATATTTATAGATATTTTTGGAAAAACGGTTTCTATATAAATTTTGGGGTTTTTTGCAAATAACACTTTATATGTTTTTTCATTCAAATAATTTAGAATTGTTGTGATTTCTTTCCAGATGTCTTTCTAAATTTGACAAATGATTACCAGACATTTTTAATTTGCAAAATGAGCACACTGATTTATTTTCTATTGTATCAGTAAAATGGTTCTAAAATATGATTTTATCTTTGATCTTAAATCTATATATAAAATGATGAATTGCGGAACATTTATTAAAATTTAAAATAATAAAGTTAAATAGAACAATTATTTTAAATAGCAACGATTTCATAGAATTAAAAAAACAGATATAAATTTAATTTCAATAATATGTACTTCATTAATATACGATAAAAATTAATCTGAACAAAAAATAAATGAGCAGAAAATATATAAATTATAAAATGATTTTAGTAAGTTTAACTTATATCTTTTTTTAAGTTAGATTTTGAGAATTCTTTAAATTAAAAATATCCAATATAATAATTTTATTTTGACTTGTTCATTTCTTTCCTCTAAGTTAAAAATTAAAAATAAATGGCATAAATGAATTTAATTGTTTAAACACTCTAATAGGAATCTTTGAGAATAAATTTTAAAATTTAAAAAAATGGCGTAAATGAATTATAAAATTTATTAACACTCCACTTAATTGGAAATTTGAAAATATTATAAAATTTTAATTAGATTTAATATTTGTATTTATCTTAATATATCACTTTAAACAATGCATTAACCCCGGTTGAACCCTGATTAAGAAAAATTCACCTTATCGGTTTGGGGTTTTTAAAATACGGGTTCGGTTCGGGTTCTTTTTTTCAAACTGGCTTTTCTTCTCCAGGTTCGATTCGAATCCCTGGTTTTACAGTTACCTGCCTTTATGTATTATATATTAATTCTATATATCATTCAAATGAATGGTGACAGGCTGTCATTTATCTAATTTTTGCTATCTACTATTCGCATGGTTTTATTTAAATATATGAGAACTTCTCTCATTATTTTGTATGTATTAGGATGTTTGTATTCATTATTTAGAGCAAGTGTTGATTCAAGAAATATCACAAAAAGTTTTTTACATGATTTATCAAATAATAATACTTACCTATATGATTTTACATTTATAAAATCAAATTTTTTTATAATCCAAGACAGATCTGATTCTGAATGGAATAGTTGGAAATTGTACACAAAAAAATATTGTTATTATTATATTACTTTTATATTCATCAATATTTTTATGAATTTTATAAGTGTTTATTATAAATTTAATCATTTATTATCAATTCATATTTTATTAATTCATTCCATTATTGGCCACATACAATTTTATGGTAGCAACTATATAATCTTACTTTTTTTACAGATTGTTATCTTATTTAGTTTTTTATATCAATTTGAATTTAACTTAAACCATTATAAAAATAATAAATATGTTTGGTACTTTTATTGTAAACATATAAATTTTTTTATCTATTTTTTGATATTTATTTATATACTATTGTCAACCCTCAACTATGATTATTTAATAAATATTCAATTTAATTCAGATATAGTGTACAATTTAAATAAATTGTTAAAATTTCAAATTCATATATCTTATTCAATTTTTTGTTTAAAATGCCTAAGTTTTTCCATTGATATAATTAAGTATATGGTAAAACAAGATAGAAATATTACAAATATAGTTATTTCTGAAATTATACTTATATTATACTATATATTTTATATGCCAACATTTTATAATGGGCCATTTATACCATATGATATGTTTAAAGAAAATATTATTTGTGTCTACCCCCAAATCAATCATTTCCCTATAAAATATATTTTCAAATTGGTATTAAAATGTATCAAGTTATGTTTGTATTACATAATAATCGAAATATTATATTGTATATTTCATAGTTATTTATATATAGAATATCAACAATTTTTGTCAAAAAGTTCAAGGTGGACTTTAGTAGGTGTTTTATATTCATATTTCCATATATTGCATTTTAAATATATGCTTATGTGGGGATTATCCTACTTTATAATTAGTCTAACTCAGGTTTTTACTGTAAAAAAGTTTGAAAAAAATTATATTTGTCAAATTTTTAACCCTATATGCATATCAGCTATATATAAATATTCATTGATGTGGAGATATTTTGATAGAGGCTTATATATTTTTATTAAATCATACATATATATCCCTTTATTTGAGCATTTTAAGGCATCAATAAGTTGCTTTGATTTGAATTTACCTAATTATAAAATACAAATTATGTCAAAAATTATTTGTCAATATTTATCTTTTATTTTTATATTTTTATGGCATGGGATTCATTTAAATATATTAATTGTCAGTAACATAAACTTTATTCTTTTGTTGATGGAAGGAGTTATCAATAAATTTGAAAATTTCTCACTCAAAAATAATTGGAGTGAAACTTATAAATCATATTTTATATATATTATGAAGGATATATCTATGAGTTTTCTTTTACTCTTATCTATTTTAACAACAATGTTTTTATTTGGAAACATTTATGTTGGAGTTACATATTTCAAAAAATTTGTTTTTCATATAGATTTCAAATCTCATTTCATAACAAATGTAATGATGTTAGGATTTTATTATGCAGCAAAAGTTTTTGCAAATTGATAAAGGCTAATATTGTTTGTATAATTATAAACTCGCATATCTTATATGTATATAGATTATTTCAAAATATTTTTAGTGCAATGTAATAGATTACACTTAAATTTTCATTTTGCAAGTTAGTTTACAACCCATCCTTTAAAATCACATGAAATCTGTAAGGCCCCTTAATTTTTCAGTTTTTTTTGCAAAGACGTCAACAAAACATTGATAAAGAATACCCACACTCAAACAATTTTCCCAAGAACTTTAAAACTAATATAAATTTATAATGATTTTTATATGTTTTCATATAAATAAGAAAATATACAAAAATTGCCTGAAATTCACAGGGTAGATACTCTAAACATGCTTAAACTATTTTCAATTAAATAGAATTTTTTAAATTGTCCTCAGTAAATTATTTAAAATTGAGATTCCAAATCCCCATAAATTCCATATAATATGACATATTTTTGCATATCAATTTTGTTTTCTAGCTTTTAATAGAAAATGTCTCTTAAAGTGTTCATCTATATAAGAACATTTTTTTAGCCTAATAACATCCTTCAGTAAATCAAATAGTCTCAGTGGGAGACTGGATGGGATTGACATATTCTAATTTATATAAATATTTTCTTAAAAGAGGGTAAAGGAATATTCAGTTGGGGCTATCCACCTTATTTTATTGAAGATCTTTAGGTCTACTTATTGTAGAATCTTTGGCTGTTATGTTTTAATAAAAATAATTTTGAATTATAAATCTGTTTTTTATTTTAAAAAATTATAAACTTTTATTTTAAATTATAGTTTATTTTATACATTTAATGGTTTTAGTAGGGGAATGGATTGTGTGTAGAGGGAAAACTTTATTAGCTTAAATGATACTTAGGTGAAGAGGCAAATTTCTGATGAGGTAGGAAATTTCTTTGGTTACTCCTTTGATATGATTGATATTGATGATCTCAAAAAATTAGTTACATCATGATTAAAAGTCTGCAATAAGTGCAGAGGTTTGTCCATGAGGCAGCAAAAAATGCCGATTATTGAGGCCAATCATAAATTTTTTTATATTTTTATCCATACAAGTAATGGAACGCCTTTATTTAACAGCAATAAATGGTGTCATATAAAGTTATTTTATTTTTTTATTCAACACGCTTATTTTTTTTTCTTTAACAAATAAATATTAAAAAAAAAAGTTGTTTATTATTTTCTTTAATAAATTTTTAAATTGATGCTTATAATATATTTTTATTTAATAGAAATTAAGATATAATTTAGAACTAAAAGATTTTACTTTAAAACAGTTTATGAGTAATTATGAGAAGAATAATCATCAGCTCATTATTCTTCTCAAAAAGGATTAATTTCAGATAAAAATCATTAGTTTTACAAGAATGGGATAAGAATATAATGAAAAATATTAAAATGCCCATAAAATACAAACGAGGATCAATACACAAAAGGCCTAAAAAATGATATGCTAGGCACTCAAGTTAAGATACCAGAGATTAAACATTACTTTTCTATATTTAATATAACAAAAAAATAGCAACAAACTTATATTCCCAATATCATTTTCAAGATATACCAAAAAATTTAGGCCCTCAGTCAAAAACTATTCCAGCTAGTATAGTGTTTTAATTTTTATTAAATATAAAATAAAAATAGCATTCAAATTCTCTTCATCTCAAAATATTTCAAAAAATATCTTAGGCACTCAAATTAAGCTACCAATTAGTAAACATTTTTCCTTTATTTTATATAACAAAAATTATAGCAACCAAAACTTTAGACTACACTGGATATTCTCTTCAAAATCTTTCAAATTTTTTTTAGGAAACCATAAATAAAACAAATAGTTATTATATATTTAGAATGTTTATATTAAATTTAAAAATATATAGGAACCAAATACAATCTAATAGAGCTTCCAGAAAACAATACAATCAAGATTTCAAAAATCTAATAAAAAGCAATTTATAATTTATATAGTATTCTATTATATCAAATTTTATTTCTGTAATATATTTACAATTATAATATATTATTGTATTTTATAATACATAATTTTAATTATAGAATTATAATATATTATTGTATTCTTACAAATTTTATTTCTATATATATATTTTCAATATATTTCTAAAATATAGAATATAGAATAAAAAATATAAAATAGATTCTTGTGTTATAAATAACAAACATTCAATATTTTTGACAAAAAAAACAATAAAAATAATTCTTTATATTAAATTATATTGTTTAAGATATATTCATAGGAGGATTGATAGAATAGTTTTTTGCAATACCTGATCACCATTAAAAATATTATAAGAATTACACAATATAATAAATATTAAAATAAAGTAAATTTTTAGGTTTGAATGATTTAAACAAAGTATAAAACAGATTGTGAAAATCCTATAAATAGAAATATTAGGAGTAACATAATTAGCAAAGTTATAAAATTAAGAATTATTTGAAACAATTTATTGAAGAGATCAAAATTTGAAGCCTTTCCTAAATTTTCAATGGCATAAGAATAAGCTGTAGACATTAATGTTCATGTTTTTCACAAGTCCCTTGCAATTTATTTTAGTATCTTTCAGCCAATTTATTTTTATGTTATGTAAAAAATAATAGCATATTTGGGATTTGATTAAGAAATCTGTCACCATGTCTTAATAAGCTAACAAAAATATTTTACTTTTATATATAAAATATCAAACTGAAAATATTATTTAGTAAATTTTGATATTACATTTACCTTACATGATTAAAATAAAAAATTGTATTTATAAATCTTAGAACATTATTTTTTGGGAATATTGTTAAATTCCTCAACATCTATAAAAAATTTTAACAATTGGAATATAAATGTTTTAAATAATAATCTGAAAAGGTATTCTTCTCATAATTACTCACAAACTGTTTTAAAGTAGATAAAAATATAATAATTTGATAAGGTATTCTTCTCATAATTACTCACAAACTGTTTTAAAGTATAAAAATCTTATTATTTCTTAATTCCTATCAGAGACCTGCAGGCCCGGCCCTAAACCCGGCCCGGGCAGGGCCGGGCCGTATTTTAAAATTTTTAAATATACCCGGGCCGGGCCGGGCCTAAGATTGTTAAAACCGGGCCGGGCCTTAATATTTTTTATAAAAATTTTTACATTATGAGTTATTGGTTATAAGATTATATTATATTATAGTTATGATTAATATAATATTGGGTGATGGTTAACACTACCTAACACCCACAGATCGATCTAATTATTAATTTCCTGCAAATTTATTCAAAGTATTAATATATTTTTTTATAATTCATATCTAAATTTTTACAACATATTTTACCAAAACAATCAAATAAAGGAATATCTTAAATAAGCCCCAATATTCAAGTATTATTAATATATTTTTTTATAATTCATATCTAAATTTTTAGAATATATTTTACCAAAACAATCAAATAAAGGAATATCACTTCTTAAAGTTTGTAATACCTTTCAAAGCGAAAAAGGAGAAATAAAATTGATTTTACTTAATATAAAGCATTTTTTAAATGAAAAATTTGTTTTACACAAGTATCATTTTATTTCTCTTTTTCTCTGTCCCAAATTCAAGCAATTACTTATGTGGTCAGGGACAGATCGCAAAATGACGGAAAATTATATAAAAGATTATATTAAATTACAAGAGGCTCAGGAAGTAAATGAAATACCATCTACCAGTAAAATTACGACTGTTGTTAAACAAACTGAATCGTTTTATGACAAATGGAGCGATGGTAATTCTGGTAATATGTCAATACCCGATGATGAATATTATAATTACATAAATAATAGATAAAACATTTAAGTTGGATAATTTGTTAGAGTGGTGGGCGGCTCATCAAAGCGAATTTCCAATTTTAGCAAAATTGGCAATTCCTGCTTTAAGTGCAAGCTGTGAGCGAAATTTTTCCACTACTGGGAGAATTCTTGAAGAAAGAAGAAGTAATCTTCAACCTGAAAAGGTAGATATGCTTCTCTTTCTTCATGATAATTTGTGATTTTTAATATCTTGAGTATAGGGTTTCGTCAATCATGCTGGTTTTTTACTTTGCAAACTGTCAAATATTTATTGCATTTATTATATTAACCTTGAGTCATGAAAGTTTTTAATCCAACATTTTTCATTATTTTTTTTTACAATATTATATAATACAATTATCTTTTATGGTAAAATACCTCATAGATGAATTTTTGTATATACCAGGTCGAATATAATTTTAAAAAATTCCGAGCCGGGCCTGAAATTTTTTTTTAAAATATATCCGGGCCGGGCCTTAAATTTTTAAATCCGGGCCGGACTGTAAAAAATTTTTTTTTAAAATATCCGGGACGGGCTTTAAATTTTTAAATCCGGGCCGGGCCTAAAAAATTTAAAACCAGGCCGGGCCAGGCCGTGCAAATGGTACCTCTGCAGGTCTCTGATTCCTATTAAAATATATCAAATAAGCATCAATTTTAAAATTACCATTTTTTCCATTAGATAAAAATAATACGTAAAAAAATTTATTAAAAAAAATACGTAAAAAAAATCTATTAAAAAAAATAATAAACAACTTTTTTTTAATATTTATTTGTTAAAGAAAAAAAAACAAGCGTGTTGAATAAAAAAATAAAATAACTTTATATGACACCATTTATTGCTATTAAATAAAGGCGTTCCAAGTAATGTTTCTCTTATTATCATATTCATATAAAAATTATTTTTACTTATATTATCTTATTTAGAGTTTCACATCAATACATTTCTCAAGGATTGACCGTTTTTAAAAATCGGCTCAAAACCGGCCTAGATTTTTTTTCAATTTTCCAAAAAAAAATGCATTTAATGAAAGTTAAGTTATGATTATTTAATTTAAATCATAATACAATACATTTAAAAACTAATATAAAACAAGCATAAAATATGATTTATAATATTAATCAATCAAAGTCAAAAGGGGAATGTGTTAATAAGGTAATTGAAATTTGATTTAATGACCTACCTGGCTTGCAAGTCTTTGATGAATATAAAATTCTCATTCGTCTGCCCAGTTTTTTTTATTAGAAGAATGGTCATAATTAGTGAGACAAAATTATAACACGTTTCAATTTTTCTATAGCTAATTCATTGTTAGGTTTGATGTCAAAGGGTCGATGCAAAAAAACTTGCAAGGTAGAAACTTGTCATGACTCCACTTGGTCTTCCATTGTCATTAACAACCCGGTAAGTTCCGTTTAATAAGCGAGTCGCATAGAGTATGCGTTTATAATTCATTATATATATTTAAAAAATAATATAACACATTAAAATAAATTATCTCAACAAAATATAATTAAATAATATAAAAAAACTTTAATCATTTCAAAAAAATATAAAAAAATTATGTATCCATTAAAATAAATTATCTATATCACATCAAAATAAGTCTTAAAAAAATATTTAAAAATAAACCTTAACCATCTTAAAATTTAAAAAACATATCTTAAATCTATAAACTATAAAAATAAATTTACAGGGTAAGTTAATATAATAAAAGCAAAAAAATAAAAAAAAATGTAACCATATGTTTTTTTATTTTTGCATAATAATCAAAAAATAAATGACTATCAAATATATAATATATAACAAAACAGATTCTAAAAATACATTAAAATATTAAAAAATTGGATATTTCCATTTTCGTTTTTTTCCGATTTTCTATATTCCTTTAAAATATATTTCAACATAAATTATATTTTTTATAAATTTACCTAAATTTAATGGTTGCCCTCGATAACCAATCTCCAAATATTGATGCATCTTATTATAATAACTTGAAAAGTCACAAATAATAGTAAATTAAAATTAAGAATTGATGTTACATTATGAACGATTTCGTTTCTTCTATTTGGTCGAGTGATTGACCTATATTTGTATTATAATACCCCCAAAGAAACTTTCTATTGTATTTAGTTACGGCGAATAGGGTGGCAAATATTCTATTCGCTCTATAAAACTATCAATAAGATGGGTTTTGTGAATCGATGCATTGTCCATAACAATAACTGCATCACTTGGTATGATATTAATAAGTTCTATCATATATTCTCGAAATATATACTATTATATAAGGTCCCTCGATGATGCGATAAAGTATCACACCTTCGATTCCCATAGTACATATATACTTAAATTTTTACCCTTATATGGTGGGACTTTAACAGTTGGCGTAACGTTGTATGGTGCCCAGGCGTAACCAGGTACAACATGTAAATTTATGCCTGTCTACAATATTTTTATACAATAAATTTGGCATATATACACTGTGCCCGGTGTGTTCCTCCTATCAGGTTCCTTTCCTGCACGTTATTTGGACTATCCTACTTTTTAAATATATTTTCTTATAGTTCCTTCATTTTTAGGAAATCCAGGAGGTAAATTTTCTATAATATCTTTAATAGTGAATGTATTGTTAGCCATTAAAAGATCCACAATTTTTCTTTCTATATTAAAGGTGTCTTTTTTTTCTACCTCTCTTTCCAATTATATAATCTTTCAAAGGGTCTCAGATGATTTCGGGAAATGTTTTGCATCTTAATTTATTAATAGTCGATAGACATACACATATCTATATACTTAGCGATTCCTTTCATTTTCATTCGCTCTCTCTCAGATACAGATAAAAAAAATTTGCCATATCTATTTTCCCATTATTGCAGTTTTTATATTTCCTTCTTGGAATTGCCGAGATTAAATTTGCTGGATCGATAATTGAATCACCACTTAAAGAGAGAGAATTGATAATATGGAAATTATTTGTATCTGATATATTTTAGGTATTGAGTTAGATAAAATAGGATCAGGATTTGGTGTAAATGAATTTGTTATTTGTGTTACTAGATAAAATTTGTAGTATATTAATTAACCTTTTGTAAAAAATACTAAATTGCATTTTATAAAAAAATTTATACAAAAATTATAAAAAAGCAAAAAAATTTATACAATATTGTATTTTTTTTAGTGTTTATTTTGTTGTATATTAATGGATCGTCATTTATTTTGTAAATAATGTACAAAAATATAAACACACATTGTTTTATTTTTGAATGTTTGATACCAAATATACTATTTTACCCTGTAATACAAATACACTTCAAAAAAGATATTTGAAAATAAATACAAGTATGTTTTAAAAAATTTTTAAAAAAGGTATATAAATCCAAATACTTACGAAAACTTTCTGCCCATATAAATATTGGTATCATGTCAATTCGGTGCTGAAAATTTGGCGCAGCGTCAATTCTAATGACAATTCGGCTCAGCGTCAATTCGGCGCGTAGATGATACAGTTGCAATTTATTATAAATTAATTAGTATAAAATATAAGAGTGATTAAATATAAGTCATTTTGAATGTTGGTTCTATTAATTATGTCTTTATATTTTTTTTTTATAAAAATTTCAATTTTATTTATTATTTGTGTAATATCAATAAAAAATTTAATAATATCAAAAATAATTAATAACCAATATTTATACCGATTTCTTTGGTGAACCAATTTACCACATTATAAGGTATGTTGATTAGTAGCCAATATTATGTAAGCCTGAAGAGTTTGCACCTCTATCTCAAATCTTACATATTTTGGCTAAAATTGTAATCGACCGTTAAAATAGATAAAAATTGGCCGTTTAACTAATGTTGATTAAAAGAATATTCAAATTAAGACTGACTCATTTTTTTAGATTTATTAAAAATCCTTAAAATAATTCTATTAATCATTTTAAAAAATATATTATGTTTAGGCTACTTTTTTCTATTATAAAACAATCAAAAAAGAATTAACACACAATTTTTTATTTATTTATAAATTGACTATTAAAATATAAATATACTATATTAAACATGCTAAAAATATGTTTAAAAGAACATTTAAAAAATAGATAGTATTAATTTGTTTGTAAATAAAAATTATATGCGATCCCTCTTAAATAATCACTAATCGGGCGATTTACATAGTCAGATACAATTAATATAATATTTTCAGCTGTATCCCGATACACCTTTCCTGTTCTCAGGGGTTGTGTACCAGAAATATATTGTTCAGTTTTTGCTTCGGTTAACGATTGTTCTAAACGTACAGCATCTAAAAATATCCAAATAGCAGGAAGGTGCGATGATAGCAGAGATGAGAATGCGCTGTGTCAGCTTTTAGCAAATAATTGCAATGTAAATTATAAAAAATGATTGTGTAATATTGATTAAAAAGATAAGAAATTTTAAAAAAATTACCTGCAACTGCATTATTTATTTTTAGGATTTCCTCCAATGTAGCAGCCTATTGATTCCAAAGGGGAATTGGAAACCTTGGCTTGTCTATCTCCATTACGAAAAATTGTACCAATCTAATTTGCTTCTTTATATGCAATAAACTTATCTAAGACTCTTTCATTGTCTTGATAAGATGGAGTTTGTAAAAGTCCACAAAAGGCATCAACTACGTTATCCACGGGAACAAATGCAAGATAGAGCATTTGTCTAATTTTATTGACCACTCATTTCATGCATCTCTATCTAAAGTACTGTCTCCAAATCGCTTGGGTCATATGATAAAACACCCACTTATAGTTATTGATGGAAATGAATGAGTAGAGGCATTTATTTCCGCCTGCTCAAAAATCGATCATTACCGATTTCGAATTTAGATTATTTTGTAATCTTTTTGTCTCATCCAAGACCCTTATATAAGTAATCTGGGGTTTTCGTTAATAGCGCAATATTACACATTTAGTTAATAAAAATGAGTTTTTATAAAAAAAATATGAAGAAATAATTAATAGGACCAACATTCAAAATAACTTCTATTTAATCATCCTTATTTTTTAACTAATAAATTTATAATAAATTACTACTGTATTAGATAGGGGCCGAATTGACGCCACGCTGAATTGACGCTGAGCCCAAATTGACGTTGCTGACGCCGCGCCGAATTTTCAGCACCAAATTTTCCACGCCGAATTGACGTGGAATTATATATACTTTGACGAATACTATTGGCAAATCGATTTTTAAAGTACCGCTAGCAATTTTTATTTACATAAAATATTTATATTGTAGCAAATAACGTAAATTATTTTATAACTGCAAACATAGTTAACTTAACCGTTTTACAGAACATCTAATAAATTGATAGAGAATGAAATCACTCTACCATTTATGATCTTGGTTTTATTTTTAGTTATGCAGGTTATACATTAAGCTACTATATTATTAATTTTTAATGATATTTTGAAAAAATTCTTATGCTTGTCAAATTACATTTAGAGGATGTTGATGTTTCTGCAGAATTTCTACGAAAATTTCTTATAAAGGTATTAATATAATATTAAAATGGGACCCAAAACGATAACCGAATCATTATTTAGTATTGAACCTGAACAAACCACTAAAAGATTTTCCAGCCGAACCGTTTCGAACATGATCCTCTGCTTATAAAATAGTATGAATTGCTGAAAATTTATATTCGAATTATTTTAAAGATTTTTATCAAGCAACTTTGATTGATAAGTGTCAGTCACAATTCTTATAAACATCAGTATATTAACATTTTTAAAACATTTATTAAATATTTTAATGCCTAGAGAAAAATTTAATCCAATATAGGGGAATTGTGCCATAAACGGCCATGGTTGATGACTGGCCACCACCCTTTAACTTTTTATCTATTTGATCGATTTCTCTCAAAATTGGTCAAAATGTGTATATTTATGTTATGTACCTTATCTAAGTTCATTTATTGAATAGAGCAATCCAATAAAAAAATATTTCAAATAAACTCTTTTTAATACCTCTTTCTGGAAAAATCACCTTACACATTTTTTTGTTTTGTGAAAAAATTACTAATTTAAATTACTGACATTTTATATAAATATTATCCAAAGGCATTTAGCATTATTCACACAAATAATTAGACTTTAAAAGCTTTATTTAATAGACATATAAAGGTGATTAATAATAATAGACAGGTCTGACCAGGCATTGACTGGCCAGAATTCATACATTCATAATGAAAAGAATATTTGGTGCAAATTCAAGTGTTGAACAAATTAAAATAGCAATTGATGATCTAATCATTAATAAAAAATCAACATTATCAACAGCTACTAAATATAATATTCCAAGAACAACATTAAGAAGAGCAATGAATAAATATAAAGAGACTTTACAATATCCTCATATGGAATGACAATCAAATAGGTTAATATTCACCAGAGCTCAGGAGGAGCTTTTAAAAGATTATATAATACAGGCTAGCAAATCTCATGGGTTTTGGCATAAAACAGGCATAATTTATATTATAAAGAATTTAATTATATATTAAATAAGAATATTAACTCATGATCTAGTAAAAAAATATGAATTAAAATTTCCTGAAAGTTTGACCCGTGATGGAATGGCAGGCATGGATTGGTTTAAAGGATTCAAACATAGACATCCTACATTATCCTTAAGAACTCCTGAAGCAACAAGTTTGGCTAGAGCTAGAGGCTTTAATCCCCACAGTGTCAAGATTTTTTTTGATAATTTAAAATGGATGAATATAAATTTGAACCACAAGACATATGGAACATTGATGAGACAGGAGTAACCACTGTCCAAGATCCTGGTAAAATTATTGCAGAGAAGGGCATAAAACAGGTAGGATTTTTAACCTCAGATGAAAGAGGATCCTTAGTGACCATTGCTATAGCTATAAATGCAATTGGAAATAGCATTCCTCCTTACTATTTCCTAGAATCCGATACAATGATTGGTTTATCAGAGATGGCCCTATAGGTTTTTATATAGATTTATTATTTATATTTTACTTCATTCAGGTTGTATTGGTGCTGGAAATGGATCAGGGTAAATGCAGGAAAATGAATTCCTGATATTTTTAACTCATTTTTGCAAACTAACAAAAGCATCCAAAACAAATAAAAATTTATTAATATTAGACAATCATTCTTCACATTGCTCACTGAGTTCAATAGATTTTTGCAGAGAAAATGGAATAATCATGCTAACCATACCACCACACTGCTCCCACAAGCTACAACCACTTGATAAAACAGTCTTTGGCACATTTAAAAATTTTTATAATAACAGCATTGATAATTGGATGAGAAACCATATAGGGAAATCATTTACTATATATGACATTCCATCAATTATTACAATGGAGCTTCCTAAAGCTACAACCCCTAAAAATATTCAGAATGGATTTTTAGCCTGTGGGATATATCCCTACAACCCTGATGTATTCTCTGAAGATAGTTATTTAATATCTAATGATGATAATATGTCAGAATTATCCAATATTCCTTTGGCAGTGGAAAAATTACCTTATTGTGATCCTGAAAATGACTCAATAAATTCCACTCCTAGTCTTACCCTGAATTCATAGTGCGATCGCGATTTAGACGCTATATCGCTGCGATCGATCAGCTGATGAATCGCAGAAATGATGAGTTATATAACTTAACATCATGTAACCAGTCCAATAATAATTTTAATTCACAATTTATTCTACCACATCCAATATATAGTAATAATATTATCAAAATAGACTACAGGAAAAAGAAATCAGAAATTTTGACCTCATCCACCATATAAAAAACATAAATTAACAAATATTAAAAAAAACAATAAAAAGAAAACTAAAGATGAGTGGCTTTGCATAATATGTAAGAAGGCATATTCAAAGAGCAAGAAAGGTGAAGAGTGGATTAAATGCATGAAATGTAAAGAATGGGCTCATCATACCTAATGTACAAATAACAATGATTTATTTGTTTGTTATATATGTAAATAAAGATACTATAATTGTTTCATTTATAAATTAATAAAATGGTTATCATTAATGTTGTATATCAATAATAATTGTTTAATTAAGTTTATTAAACATCATGAATGATTAAATTGTTGAAAAATCCTTTTAACATGTAAATAGTTAAGATAATAATTTAAAAAGTTATTAAATAGATAGTGATTAATTTTATATTGAATTAAGAATGTTTAACAAAATAATTAAGATATTAATTTATAAAATATATTAAATAGATGATGATAAATTTAAATGTTAATACTAGTTAAATTAGATAATTAAATTTTAATTACCTAAATATGAAAAAATAGGTCTTTTACAAATATTCATGAAAGATAATTAAGATAATAATCTATAATAAATATATAGTGATTAATTTTATATTGAAATAAGAATGTTTGATTTAATTTATAAAATATCAAATGGATGTTGATAAATTTAGATGTTAATACTAATTAAATTTGTGTATAATTAAATTTTTATATAGCTAAAAGATGAAGATATATATAAGATAGGTCTTTTGCAAGTATTTCATATTGTAATGTTTCATATTAATAATAAAATTCTTAAATAATATATTATGGCCAGTCAACACATAGTATATGGCCAGTCAATACATACTAAGTTTTGACTGGCCAGAAAGACAACTTTCACATAACATCAAGTTCATAAACTATTATAGATAGAGCTTTGATTCAAATTTTATTTTAAAGATTGAAAATTAGGCTACACATTGATATAAAATTTATTTAGTTAAACCCAAATCTTAATGCCTTTTTTTCAAAAAAGCAAAAACATGGCCATTCATGGCACATTTCCCCTATACATTATTTACATATAGTATTATGACTATAAATGACACCTATAATACAATTGTGGTAATTTGTTTGCGATAATATTTTGTGGTAATATAGCAATAGCTATAATATTTTCGCTATGATGCATTCACTGTTATAATGCACAATGCATTCTCTATAATATTTTTGCAATGATGCATTCACGATAATGCATTAGTGATAATGTTCTCGCGGTAATGCATTTGCTATAAAGTTCTCGATAATATTACACGTTATTGCAATTGTTATATATACGTATAAATAACTTTTCACGGCAAGAGACATTCGCGGTAAGGCGATAATGTTTTTCTCGCTAAATTTTTGCGGCATTGAACATGTAACCATAAAATTAGCCCGATTGCAAATAGTTTCAAAATTTTTTTTATTTGATGAGTATCTTTTTATTTAAAATTATTTATAAAAATGACAAATAAAATTAAAAAGCCTAAAATTAGAAATTGTATAATTAATTATGGATTTAAATATAACAATTGTGATTTTAATAAATTCATTGAATATATTTTTAGGTTGCCATAATATAATTGAAAATGATATAATTTTAATCCATTGTGAAAATATTGAAAATAAAGAAATCTTATTTCCTTTTTCTATTAAATTTCGTTTTTCGTTAAGCAAAAAAATCAGATATTTCATTATGTTTAATATTTTTATTTAAGAACAATTATTAAAAAAAATAACGAAAAACACAAATATATTTAGAAATTTTTTTTATTTCCAAGTATAAGTTATCAATATTATATTCTCATAATATATCATTTGAAATCAATATACAGTATAAATATCAGAGACCTGCAGGCCCGGCCCGGGCCGGGCCGTAGTTTAAATTTTTTAAATATACCCGGGCCGGGCCTAAAAAAATTTTTTTAAAATATATCCGGGCCGGGCCTAAGATTGTTAAACCCGGGCCGGGCCGGGCCTTAATATTTTTTATAAAAATTTTTACATTATGAGTTAATGGTTATAAGATTATATTATATTATAGTTATGATTAATATAATATTGGGTGATGGTTAACACACCTAATACCCACAGATCGATCTAATTATTAATTTCCTGCAAATTTATTCAAAGTATTAATATATTTTTTTATAATTCATATCTAAATTTTTACAACATATTTTACCAAAACAATCAAATAAAGGAATATCTTAAATACGCCCCAATATTCAAGTATTAATAATATATTTTTTATAATTCATTCATATCTAAATTTTTAGAATATTTACCAAAACAATCAAATAAAGGAATATCATGGCACAAAATACTAATGATATAATTAATAAAATTAAAAATAATATTTATTCTTTTAGAAATACAAATAATAATTTAAAATCTGAAATATGGGTTAAATTTAACATCATCATAGATGAAAATAAAAAAAACATTGGCTACGTACAATGTAAGAATTGTTCAAGTATATTATCTTATAATTATAAACATGGTACATCACATCTAAAAAGACATAAATGTGATGGTAAATCCATGAAAATTAATATTTTTTTTTACACCTGAAAAACCAACCTATAAATGTAATATAAAATATTTAAAAATTATAAAATAAATTATATTAATATTGTGCAATTAGATTATATTTTCAAAATACTATTTATTATACATGCATTTTTTTAAATAGCGATTTATTTTTATTTTATAAATTAAATAGTAAATTAAATAGTAAATTAAATAGTAAATTAAATAGTAAATTAAATAGTAAATTAAATAGTAAATTAAATAGTAAATTAAATACAATATATTATATTCTCAAAATATTTTCCATTTTTATAAATTAAATATTAGTTTTATTTTTTTTAAATGCAATATAAAATATAGTATATGCTCAAAATATTATTACCATTTTTATGAATATTAGTTTTATTTTTATAAATGCAAAAAATATAGTATATGCTCAAAATATCCATTTTTATAAATAACAGTTTTATAATTTTTATAAATTCAATATAATATTCTCAAAATATTAGCTTTTTTCATGTATTTTTTAAATAATAAGCGATAATACTCGCTGAAAAATATGGTAAAATACCTCATAGGTGAATTTTTGTATATACCAGGTCGAATATAATTTTAAAAAATTCCGAGTCGGGCCTGAAATTTTTAAATTCGGGCCGGGCCCTAAAAAATTTTTTTTTAATTTATCCGGGCCGGGCCTTAAATCTTTAAATCCGGGCCGGGCCGGGCCGTAAAAATTTTTTTTTAAAAATATCCGGGCCGGGCCTAAAAAATTTAAAACCGGGCCGGGCCGTGCAAATGGTGCCTCTGCAGGTCTCTGATAAATATTCATTATTTATTTCATATAAATTTTTTATCTCATTTTACGATTATAATTTATTCAATATTTATTTCATATAAATTTTTTTTCTCATTTTACGATTATAATTTATTCTAATTTTTAATTATGTAAGCTTTTTATTTCATCTACCTTTTGGAGCTTTCGCAGCTTACTTTGGCCAGATAAATTAAAGGATACTCCCATTTTTTATTTATATATTATATATTTTCAAACTAATTTATTTGCTACATATCTCGTTTTTATATTAACTCGCTAATTTTACCTATAACATACTTAAATAACGGTTGTCCTTATCAACAAAAGTTATTAGAGAATCTCTTCTCTTGGATTTTATTTATCTAAAATTTTAGCTTCTCTTTTCTACGTTTGCTCCTAAAATTAGCTTTCTCTAAGTGGTTTCTGAGTATTTTATCATTTTTTTGTTTTAATGATCAGATTTCCTGTAGATAAATTTTATTATCTCAAATATTTGTTTTATTTTATTTATTTTTTTTAAATATAAAATATTTTATTAATTTAATTTTTCAATTTTAAATATTCAAAACTTTTAAAATAAAGAATATAAACTAAAATATTCTTAAAAAAATGGTGGGGGGATTAAAAAATCATAGAGCTGAGGATGGAGATTAGATCTAATCTCAAGGGATATTCTTTGTTTGAGTTATAAATTTTATCTAGGATCTAAAGTGATTGTTGGTAACTTTTTACCTAAAAGTTGTTATAAATGGATATTATGGCGAATCAGTCAATTTTTTTCATATAATATTTTAAAATTGAGTTATATTTCTATATATATTAGCATACTCCACAGGGGGGAGGGCAAGAGACCCCCACCTATGTGCCTAAAAATCTGGATGCCTAAATTATTTTTAAATATTTGCTGATTCCTACATCTTATCTCATATATATTCTAATTTATATTTATTTATCACATTCACAGGAGAAATAAATACGCTACTAATTTATTCCATGAATTTTATATCAATTTCAAATTTACCTTGAAGTTATATTTAGCTATCATTGCTTCCCACCAAATAATTTATAACTTTTTTACTGCAAAACTAAATAAAATATTTCAAACAAATATCATCGATTGGATTGAGACTAATAAAATAGCTGAAAGCATTATAATGAAAGCATTATATAAGGATTCAGGGAAAATGTAAATGAACATAGGTCTACTAATTTACTATTTGTCTGCCTCGACTCCTAGCAAGTCAAGTCCATCGTTTCAAAATTAGTATAGATAATCTTTCTCTGATACTTTGCTAATGCAAATGGATGGAAGATTTTTGATTAATCAGCCAGCACTTACAAATCTGTAAATATAATTACCACAATCCTACCCAATCTATTTCAAATCTTGATAAAGAAAAAATTAAATATTTGTCAGATTTTTATAGTGATGATGTAATCCTAAGATGCATTATTAGCTGAATGTAAATAATAAAAGTTAACTATGCCTGATAAAGTTTCAAAAAATGCTATTTCCTTCTTTAATAAGAATAAAAACATACATGAAAGGAGTAATGTTGGATGGCTAGATTTGAGCAGATTATTAAAAACAACTCAATATTTTAACGAAAAATATTGCTTAAACTTTGAGATTTCGCTAATAGATTTCCAAACCTTTTGCAAACTTTTTAGGCTTGCGTAAAATTTAACACCAAGCACTAAAAAAATCCTCAAAAAATGAGCTCAATCCCAAAGAAGATTGAATTTCAGATAATAAATCTATAATATGCTTATTAATTATATTTTTCCTCATTTTTTAATACACTATATATTTTTATGAATATTTTGTAAGTTATAAACAAGCAAGAATTCTTAGAAAATTTTTGAGCATTTTAATCTAAATTTCCAACATTTATTGATATATAATCTAAATTTATATATCAAATTTTGAAAAGTTTATTTTTTTATAAAGTTCCTTTTGGAGCATTTATTTTATAATTCATGGTCCTATTATATTATTTTTTAAGTTGTAGAAAATTTTGCCGTTGGCCTTTGAGTCTTTTATCATTTATAAAAAAAATCTAAGGAACTTATATAAATTATATTAAGTTCATGACAAAATTGTCTTATTTATAGAGTGGGTATTCTAAAATGATGGAATACATTTCCAGTAATTTAACTTTTTAAAAAAATTGATTCAAAGTTGAAATAATAACGCATTGCCCGGGAAAAACACATTGATGCTAACATATGCATTTAATATTTTATCCTTAATATATATTTGAATTTGTCTATTAGAAATCGTCAATATTATATAGTCATTTTGAAACTTATAACTCCTAGAAATTTTTTTTTCAAACCCCCCCCCCCCTCCTTCCAACAAATTCCCTGCGTGCATGCCTGGTAACTGCTTTATGGATAAGTATGTTTTTATATGTGCAATTCATAACATATAGGAATATCATGTCATATTCTTATTAAAGATGCAATATATTTAGCCCATCGTTTTAGACTTGTTTATGTCCAAAATATAAGAAAAATAATTAAAAAATATAATAAGAATAAGCCATTAAAGGGAATAAAAGGAGTATGAGAAGCGAAGCCCCCAGAAAATGATGCCGTTAAATTGCGCAAGAAGTAGCAGCATCGCCAATTTTCCACCGAATGGGGTGATTTTTAAGAAAACATTTTAAACAGTAGGCGTGTTAGATATAATTTCTAGATGATGTGCGGACGAATAAAAACATATTTTAAACCCATTTCCTAAATAGTGGTACCTTAAATTATTTTATTTAAAAAAACTCCTTTCTAAGTATATGTTCAAATGAATAGATCCAGTTCAACATTTAAATATAACAGATAGGCAGAATAAGTTGTAATAGAGAATAATATTGTACCCATGACACAATTTTTGGGAAAATTTTAAATATATTTTTATAATAAAGAAGAATATTAGCTATTTTAGCAACTAATGATTCTTCCGAGCAAGACCTTAGCATTGCTGGAAGATTTATGGAACAAAGGAGATTTGTTCGAATCCAGTAAACATGGACGTAACTTATTTTTAAATTGAAGTTATTATAATATCAGAGTCGAATTATATTTTGTTATCTTATAATTTATCATAAATATTTTTCCTTATTTTTGATTTGATGAAATGGAAATTCATCACTTATATTTTTCACTAGGAATTTACAGAGACGGTCACTTATAAAAATTTTGAGTGTGCTAAAAAATTTTAAAATATATTTAAAACTTGAAAAAAAACTTAATAGATTTTAATTAATTGTAAAAAAATAGCAAAAAAGCTTGCAAAATTTTATACAGAAAATTTTATTTTTTATTTCCCTTGAAGTTTAATATAAATGATATTTAAAAGGTAAAATGGGTTTCTTCCTATTTGATTTATAAAGTTCTTTTGCTTCTTCTTTACTAGTATTTAAAAGTAATATTATTTAGTCTTTACTCTTATCTAGAACGTAAATAAGATTTAAGAACTGTTATTCCTGAAAACGATCGTGCTTTACAAGGATTGTTAATAGCATTTTAATAAATTTTATATTCTGAAAAAATCAAAATAATTTCTTTCTTACTTTGTTATTTTAATACAGTTCTCAATGTAAATTTTTCCAATTTTGAGTATTTTAAAAACGTATCTCTATAAAGAATCAGACCATCTATTCTAAAATTATATCCATAGAATAGTGAAATATGATTTCCATCAAGTTTTTGAAACATAAATTGCTCCATTTAAATGATATTACTGGTTTTTTGAAACGATTTTTTATACTTGCCATTGTATGATAATGCTTCATAAAAATTTGTCTAAAAATATTTACCCGAACCCGACCTGCCAATATTTGATTTTTTTTTAGTCCGACCCGAATCTGATTAAAATTTTGTCAGGCTTAAAACGAGCTCTCCTATCTCTTCAATGGTCCTACCAACTGCTGAAAATACTTTTTCACTGCTAGCAGCGGAGGAGGCAGGGATAGCCTGGAATTTAAGAGCCAAAACACTTAAAGTGGGAAAGTTGTTTTGGTAAATCTTCCACCGATTTAAGATGTTGTTATCTTCAATATGTAATTTTGGGCATTTTTAAAGTTCATCGACTTATCCTTAGAATCAGAAATCGAATTGTCAGCCTCCCATAAACTGAAATCCAAAAACGATGCCACTGGATTTACTTTAGATAGAAAATATTGAAATTTTCAAAAAATCTATAATAATAGTATTATTTTAAAAAATATTTGTCCAATGATAATCATCATAGCAATTTTAAGTCAATAATAATTCTATCATGTGATTTACAAATTATATATTTTATTTTTAATGGCTATGATTTTATATACTCAACCAAAGATGCCTTATCAGAAGATGTTAAGATATTATAATTTATGTTACAGATGATTTTCTATTAATAAATATTTCATATTGAACAAAATGATATGAAATTAATGATTTTGCTTTATGAGTATATTGAAAAATTTTACAAAATATGAGAAAATGATATTGAAAATAATAATTTTGTCATTCATATGCTAATTTTTCTTCCTACTGCAAAAAATGACAAGTTAGGTGTAGGTGAAATATTCATTTTTCAAAAGTATAATTTTTAACAAATTTTATTAAATAAATAAAATCTCAAAACTCTGGAGGTTGTTCAAGGAGTGCTTTGTGCCTTCCATTTAATAAATATTAGCATTTTATATAATTATATATCTTTTTTTTCTTTTTTTTTTCTCTTTAGCTTTCACCTTTTCTAGTGGTAAGCTCCTTCAACATCTCTCTCCATTTTATGTTATTAATACAATCTCTTTTATCTAATTTATACTTCTTTATATTGGCTCTAACTTTATGGCCCCATTGAAGTTTTGGCCTTCCTCTTTTACGTTTGCCCATCACTTCCAAACTCTTAACTTTATTTCCTATGTAGTTCATAGGCCTTCTCATTGTGTGCCCATACCACCTAAGTCTGTTTACCATTAACTTAGTCTTAATGGGCACTACCTTTAAACTACTTAGTATTCTTTTACTGCGCACTTTATCCTTTCTTGTTACCCCAGCAATCATCCTCGGCATTCTCATCTCCATGGTTTGTAGACTTCTCTCGTCTGATTCCTTGGTTGGCCATGTTTCCGAACTATATAGAATAGTTGGTTGTATTATGGAACTGTAAATTTTTTCCTTTAATTTGTGTGGGATTCTTTTATCAAATAGCACTCCAGATAAAGATCTCCACTTTAGCCACCCTTGATTAATCTTACTCTTTATCTCTTTTTCTATTGTGCCGTTTGTTTGTATAGTGGAGCCCAAATATTTGCAGCTTTCAATTGCCGATATCTGCCATTCATTTATATCAATACTCTCTGTTTCATCTCCTCCTATCACCATATACTCCGTCTTTTCTCTATTTATTTTTAATCCGTGCGTTTCTAGGATATTTATCCAACTCACTAGTCTTTCTTTCATTTCATCCTTAGATTCGGCAAGTATCACAATATCATCTGCAAATATCATATTCCACGGGACTGTTTGAGGTATAGACTGTGCTAATACATCTATTACTGTAATGAAGAGAAGTGGACTGAGAGCCGACCCTTGATGAACTCCTTCGGCTATTGTGAAGCCTGCTGAAGTACCTGTTGTGTTACGGACCATTGTTGTATGGCCCATATACATCCTGTATTATTCTTATATATTTTTCGGGAACATTTTTGTGGCGTAGCGCCCACCAGATAAGTTTTCTTGGGATTCTATCAAAGGCCTTTTCTAGATCGAGAAAGACCATGTGTAGCTTTTTGTTCTTTTCC
Organism: Gordionus sp. m RMFG-2023; assembly: GCF_954871325.1. NCBI lineage: Eukaryota > Metazoa > Nematomorpha > Gordioida > Chordodea > Parachordodidae > Gordionus > Gordionus sp. m RMFG-2023. Next base: position 29,174,498 of record NC_088776.1, read on the forward strand.
CTGTATTTTTCACTCATTTGCCTAATTGCGTGGATAGCATCAGTTGTTGATCTTCCAGGCATAAAGCCAAACTGAGTCTCTCCTATTTCGATTATATCTCTTAATCTTTTTTCTATTATTTTTTCGTATAGTTTTAGACAGTGTGACATTAGTTTTATGCCCCTGTAATTTTGACAATTATGTGGATCCCCTTTATTTTTGAAGATAGGAACTCGATAGCTCTGCCTCCATTTTTGGGGAACCTCTTCATTTCCAAGTATCTTATTCTATAGATTTGTGAGGAGATGTATTCCATCATCTCCTAGTGCTTTAAGGCTTTCTATTGGAATATCGTCTGGACCCCTAGCTTTGTTGTTTTTCATATTCTTGAGGCATGTGATTATTTCTTGTTGTGTTATAGGTTGTACAAGGTTTTGACAAGGAGAGGGTTCGTTTAGATGCAGTATGTGCGGATTAAAGTTGAGAAGCTCCTGAAAATATTCTCTCCATCTACTCATTATTTCTTTTTCCTTTATTATCAATTTCCCATCTTTATTTTTGATTACTTTCGGAGCTCCGTTTATATCCCTAGAGTTCTTTTCTCGCTGTTTGGCTAATCTGTATATTTTATTTTGCCCTTCTTTGGTATGTAGATCTTCGTACATGTCATCGTATGCCATAGATTTGGCTCTAGCCACCGTTTTTGTAGCTAATCTCTTGGATTTTTTGTATCTTGTCTTGTCATCTGCGTCTTTGGATTTGTACCATATTTTATAAAGGGCTTTTTTCTCCTGTATAGTGGTTTGTACCTCTTCATTCCACCATCATAGTTCTTTATATGATTTGTTGCCTCCTCTTGTCAAGCCTAGTGTCGATTTGGCAGTGTCTATTAATCTGGATGAAAGATCTGTTAACATTTTTTCACTGACTTGTGAGGAATCTATTGTTTCAATGTTTGCATTAATTGCAAAGGCATCTGTCATTGTTTTTAATTTGCCCCATTTGATGCATGGTTCCAGTTTTATCTTATTTTGAGTGGATTTCTTTGAGATGTGTAAATCCATGACTAGTAGCTTGTGTTGTGCAGCGATATCTTCTCCTGGGATGACTTTGCAGTCTATTACATCTTTTAATCTTCTGCGAGAGATAAGTATGTAATCTATCTGTGTTTTCCTTGTACCACTTTCGTATGTTATTAAATGACTATCCTTTTTCCTATAGTAGGTGTTGGTTAAGGCAAAGTCGAAGGCTTGCGCAAATTTCAGTATATGCTCTCCTTCATCATTTCTTTCTCCATATCCAAAACCACCATGATGCCTTTTGTAGCTATCTCTTGCTTTCCCCACATGCGCATTTAAGTCACCACCAATTATGACTAGGTCATCCTTAGGGATTTCCATTACAGCTTCATCGAGGAAAGCTCTAAAATCATCTTTCTCTTCTTCTTTGCAACCCGTTTGAGGAGCATATAATGAAAGAATGTGTAGTATTGATTGACCAATGCAGAGTTTTATCTTCATTAGTCTATCAGAGATCCTGTTGACTTCTACAACTGAGGAGGTTAGATCTTGACTGAGGATGATGCCGACACCGTTCCTATTGCTAACAAGTAAATTATAGTACAATTTATACCCATCTCCAATCATCAAAGTCTTCTGTCCTTTCCATTTCGTCTCTTGTATGCACGCTATAACAACTTTTCTCTTGTTCAACATTGATGCCAATTCTCTCGTCTTACCTTTAAGTGCACCAATATTCAAACTTGCTAATCTTGTTTTCTTTGCTTTAACCTTTAATTTACTTTTCACAGGATGGAGGTCTACACCCTGCGCGCCGCATGGAGGGAACGCCCTAACTTTCATATTCATATTTTCATTTGTGTCCTTCATTTTGTTTATTGGACAGGTATCCTTAGCACCCGGCTGTCCAGGCCTGTCGGTGACCGGGGTCTCATCTCTAAGCTCCGAAATTTATCATACCATATCTCTTTACACATCAGTCATCGAAGAAAAACTTGAAAGTTTTTATGGTTCTTACCAGGATTGAAACTGCGCCCTTATTATATATCTTTGCTACAATCTTTAAATTTCTGAACATATTAAAAAGGCAATTTTTATGCATTATTTTATCATGAATTTCTTTATATATATAAATATTTGATTTTATATGATAGAGAATTAGAATATTCTCCTTAATTTGATTATAGATGAATTAGAAATTTCCTTCATATTTGATGATGGATAGAAATAAGCCTATATGACGTGGGAATCAAAAAAATCTTTTATCCACAAAATTTTCATTTATTTTATAAAAAATGTTAATGAAGTATATATATTTACTACCTTCTATGTGAACAAATATTGGACACATACATGAATATACTGTTTTTATTAATTTTATAATTTATGTAATTTTTTTTATTTATGAACTCAATAAAAAATTATTTAATCTTGTGTGGGTTTTTTATATTATTTTTTTTTTAATACAAGGCTTATACCAAAATATTTGTTGCTGAATATCAAAATAAACACTATTTATAATATTGGAGAGTGGTTAAATTAAAAATACTATACTTTATGAATTATTACTTCTATAAAATATCAGAATTCAGCAAATATATATATAAAAGAAGGTCAGGCAACCTTAGTAAAAAATTGAAATTGAGCCAAATAAAACTTGAGATGACCCATTAACTAAATTCCCATTGGGCCTGAAAATGTTGTCATTTGCAGATCTCTGGTGGTAAATGCATAGGAAAATAAAAGTGGCAGACGCATATCATTTATAAATGGATTCCTTGGCAGAGGTAAAATCCATTAAGAAATGCTGTTTCCTACGTCATCCTGACTAGAGGTCTGCAATGGGAAGGTTTTGGTGCACCTGCCTGCTCATTTATTTAAAAATTTTGTTTAACTTGCCTGTCCAATGTTTAAGAATTATTATATTGTATTATTTCAATGTTTTTTTACTTAAACTTATAAATTATGATATAAAAAATTAATATCACTTAAAAAATAGAAGTCAGTTGCTAATTTTGCCTAAAATATATTTCAAATTCATCTGCCCATTGTTTTAAAAATATTTTTTGACCCTCCCACTCACCAATCCAATATCTTTCAGTCTATCCACAGAATAGGCAGGTTTAAGTTAGGCAAAACTTCATCTAGCAAGTAAAAATTTATTTAAGAATATTTTTTTATTGAGCACATAAATATAATTTTTACAGATTTTATGATAATATAGTGAAAATTCATATGTTTGGATTATATATTCATATTTAAGAGAGACCTGATGAGGCTTATTAAAAAACTTATGAAATTATATATTTTTAAGAGGTTTATTATTTTATAAAATCCTTTTTACAAAGTTATATATTCATTCTTTTATTTTTATTTGTATATTTTTTAATCATTATTAAATATTTTACCCAGTGAAGTAGACAAGAAGAGGGGGGGGGGGGGGGTTGAACTTTCCTTAAAAAATTTTTTAATTTTGTTTTTTTTTAAATTTTAAAAATTTATATTTAGAAAACGGAAATTATAAAAAAAAACAAATGAATTTTCAATATTAAATGATCACATGATATTAAAAATTATATGAACTAAAATATTAAATAGGGAGGGGGAGGGGCTATAAAGATATATTGGTAAATATTTTCTGGCATAGTAGAGCTGAGGATGGAGAAAAAAAATATGATCTGCATATCTCGATGATATTTTTTAAAAAACAATTATAAATTTAATAATATAATTAATATTGTTAAACAAATTAGACAGTTTTAAAAATTTAATTTATTTTATATAATTCAAAAGAAAAATCCTTTAATTTGGTAAAGATAAACAGCAAACTTTTATTTTCTTTTGCCGATTGAGGCTGAATTGTTGATTACACTTGAAACGCGAGTTTATCAAGATAGTATGATAAGTTACTTTGTGATGTCGTATTTTGGTATAAAAATCTTGACAGAATAGAGTACTCTTTGAGATCAATAGATGCTTTGCTGACCTTTATGTCTAATTGCACTTGATTCCCAGCTTATTATCACAACATTGTTTTTTTAGTTACCTTGCCGATTAATACTACCACTAATAAAAGGTCTTTTTCAATTTTGAAAAGGATAGAAACCTATTTAAGAAATGGCACCGGTGAAACCCGTTTAAAGGGATTAGTCCTGTTAAATATTTATAAGGAGATTATTCTAGATAAAAATTTGATTCTAGATAATTAGCCAAATCTCAGAGAAAAGTAGATCTCTCTTTACAAATTCAAATCATAAAATTGCAATATAGCATAAAATTTTATGCAAAACTTAATTATAATAAATTCTTAGTCATAATATTTATATATTTTCATACTGGTATTTTTTTTTGCAATAAGAGTTATTTATATTTTGATAATATAATCATTTGTATTAATTATAATTGTTAAATTATATTTTTTTAAATACCGATATGTGCAACAAGAATTATATTTATTTTTTATTGCAATTATATTTTTTTTAAATATAAACACTTTGAGATTTATTTATTGTATATTATCTAAATAAGTACATAGTTAAATAAAGAGATATTATTTATACTAAAGTATTTTAATAATAAATAAAATCTATAATAAAATTCCCTGTAAAATTTGGTTATATGTAAAAAATTAGTTATTTTAACATAGAATAAAGGTATATAGAGTGATCCTAGAAAATGGGAGGTTTAAGGGGCTATTTTTTTTTCTTTCTACACCAAATGAATAGAATTAATTTACAATTGAAAACTAAACATTGTTAAATTTTCAGAATAATGCTTTCAGTCACCTATTAATCATAAATTTGGCCAAATTTTGTTATTAATATTTTTTCAATGCTGGCTACTTAAATGGTTAGACACTAATAAAGCACAAAATAAAATTTTAGAATTAGTATTTCCAATATGGTCAGCCAACTTTAACATAGTTGAGATAACTACTGAAAAATTTATATTATTTACTATTTTATAGGGAAGGGCCGTAGGAAAGAAAGCTTTGAGGCTTTGTCATAAAAAATACCCACTCCCCCACACCTATGGATAAATCCTGACTCCGCCGCTGCTTATACCTTTTTAATAGTACTCCATCCATACTCAGTAAATTAACTACGATTTTTTACGCCGTATTTGTGAATTTGTGTTTTTTACACAAATTTTCTACTAATTTTAGTAATGCCTGGTTGGCAGGAAAATTTATTTAGAAGAAATAAATACTAAATTATCACATGCTAAGAATAGTATTTTACATAAATTTATTATTATCCCACAAATTTATATATAATATGAACATATATTGCTTAATAAAAAATCGTTTGATTGCATAGAGTGTTTTCTTGCCAGTCACAGAATTTTCTAAATTGATTAAAGAAGAGACCATCTGGACATTGAAGGATAGGTTTGTCAAAAGCATGGCAGTCAATAAATTTTCTATATAATCAAATAATGAATATAATAAAAGTATTAAAAATTAGATAACTCTCATGATTGTTATAGAGTTCTAATCATACCTCTATATCACTTTTTTGCCGATACCACAGATATCTGGCTCACTAATACCTATATTTAACAAAATAAAAAAACAACTAACATTAATTTTTATTTTTTAAAAAATTAAAAATAACTACATAATATTATGTAATAAAAAAAATATTTTTAAATTTATTTATTGAGTTTATTATTAAAAAAACGAATTTAAAACAAAGATCATATAAAAAAACAATTAAATTAAAGATTATAAAAATATAGCGCATATATAAAAATTAAAACAAACTGAATAGTGAATAGCAATCAATTAACACTTTAATTGATAAAAAAAAAATATAGTTTCTGTTTTAGAAAGACAATGTCAGACGTAAAATATTTCATGTAACATTTTTATTTCTCAGAAGCGAACAATTGATAAAAGCATTTAAAAAATAAAATATAGCCTTAAAAAGCGGGAAACACGAGAGGGGAAACTTTTTAAATATTTTATTAAATAAAAATGGTCTAAAATACAATGATCTGCAATAAATTATATAAAAATAAATATTTAATATTATCTGGAAAGAAAATATAATTTTTTAGAGCAAAATGTCCTCAAAAAATTAAATTTAATGAATCTTTAGAGAATTAAGTAATTTCGTATCTACCCATAGTATCGGAGTAGAGGTATTGGCGGGTAACCCGGCCGATAACGATAGTGCAGCTATAGTTCTAACTCCACTCTATTCAAAATTGAGTTAGTGGAAATATTATTCATCTTCATTCAAAAACCCCCAAACATTTATTTTAAATATATTCTTTATGTAATAAAATGTAGTTCAATATTCATTTGGCCAATTAATCATAAACCATTACATTTATCAGGTTATAATAAAAAATATCTTTAAATATCAGATGTTTTTTAATATATAAGCTATCCAAGCTACAATAGTAGTAAATAAAGACTAGAAAAAAGGTGAGACTTAAGAGTTTTTCCAGATATTTATAGAACTAAATTAATATTGAGTAAAGAGAGTATATATTTAAAAAAAGACCTTTATCAACTTTTTTGAATTAAAATTTTAAAATAATATCAAATTGTCAATACTCAGATATTGGGCTGAGAAAACAAAAAATACAAGTTATGTTTTATCGTTTTGTACTTTAAAATATATTTTGCTTTATATGTCTTCGCAGGCAAAAATTCGCATACGATATAAACATACGTGAGTGTCTTAGTAAATAATCGATTTTTTATGCGCATTAAAAAAAAGGCAATTTTTTTGTCAAAGTATTTTTGCGAATTCGTAATTTAAAGCGATTATAATGCGATATTCGGATCTAGTATGAATATTTAATATGAAATTAATTTATTAAATGATGGGTGTTTTCCGGCGCAAGTGGATGACAAATGCAAATAATAGAATATCAAGATTAAAACCCATATTAATCGTACTAGAATTATGTGTAATAATAATAAAATAACGTTAGTTGCTTTAATATGGGTTTTAGTAATTTTTAAAGTATGCCTGTGTCTAATGTCAAACATTTTTCAAAAAAAATGATCTCGTAATGATACATTAATCGTCCAAACTCGATTTCGTAAATTTCAATAATAAATAAATTTTTTAAAAAATAAAATTTTGACTATTATTTTTATCAGTTTGTATGAAAGAATCGAACCGGGTTCAAAACGAACTAATATTATTATTTTTACAAACTGAACATGACCTATTAGTATTATCCCAACCTGCAAAACTCAATGATTCAGTTCCCACTTTTTTTCTATTTCAAAATTACAAATATAAAACCACAAATGATTTATATTAAAAATTTAGTTAATTTACCTGCAGTCTTTTGGAAGAGGTATTAGCGTGACTGAAAACTGCAAATATACTTGACATAAATGTAGCAAATATTTATCACCAAGAATTGTATCAGTTTTTATTGGAGAATTTGAAATATTATATAATCTTTCATCTTTACTAGAATGATATTGTGTGTTTATATCATGATTTCCCGATCTATTTGATATAGAACTATTATCTTCTAATATTTTATAATAATCAGCTTTAATTTCTTTCTCAATTTTTATGTCATTTTTACATTTAAATGTAGATGTTAAAAATTTATTAATAGATATGAGTAATGGATTATCAATATCATCCATTGAAAGCTCCCAAATCATAATACCTCCTATATTTTTATTACAAACATAATTCATCTAATATAAATTTATAATAAACAAAAACTTTAAATGCCATACTTTGTAGGTGATACTTTTTCCGTTTTCATAACTTATCCACATATCTTCAATATATCCAAAAGGAACTTTGGCTTCATAGTCGAAACTTTCCAAGGGTTTTTTTAACATGATCTATGCAACAAATATTTGATAATTAATAATCCTCATCTAATAACCTCATAATACGACATAGTTCCAGCTTCACCTGTATAATCTCCCGGAGGTCCGCCTCCATAATAGGCTGGTGCTCCAACATATTTATTAACTTCATCAATCAATTTATAATTTCGACCGTAAAAGGGAATACCCAATAAGATTTTGGCAACGTCAGCTCCATTATTTATTAAATAATTTATTACAGCAACCTAAATAGAATTGAATTTGAAATTAATTATAATCTTATACATTAACATCTTCTATCTTAAATCGGTCATTATCAAACTCATTCCAAAATCCAAAATTTTCTTATATCACACAAGTCCATGATCATCATTAGTTATATTCTCATATCAAATCCTTCTTATTTCCAAATTTATTATTTCTTCAAATCTCTTTCTTATCCAGTTATAAAAGTTCCATAGTGTTAATATAATCAAACTTTCTTTCATTGTACGTGCTCTTTTTAGTTTATTTATAAGATCTACAATATCCAAATATTTATATTTTTTATCTTTCATTATCTTAGATTTTTCTAGTATCTATCTCAGAATCCTTATTTCTGTCACTCATGAAGTCAAACCTATCTATCTATAATAGTCAATTAAGAAAATAAAAATATAAAACACACGGAAAAACAATATAACCTGTATTTTAATTTTGAGGATAAATATGTAGCACACACCCCCTATTAGTCACCATCCATTTCACTTAGGCAACATTTGTTCTATATTGCACGTTTAATGGCTTAGGGGACACCTTTAATTATTTGCCTGTTCTCCTAAATATCATTTTAAGCTAGTAACCCCCCCCCTCCCTTACACACTCTAACCTGCAATCTTATGCATGAATTTATTTTTTTCTAGAATTAAGACTCATAAACAATTACAAGACCTGCCTTTGAATAACCACATTTATAGATTGCTCTCCATACACTAACTTTTTTCTTCTTCCAATATTTAGAAGATTTTGGTTTCCTTGATGATTACCACACCTTCTTGTCTATTTTCTTCTTTTTAAATTACCCCGTTCGTTAAATCTTTCAAAAGCCTTCTTTAATTTACTTTAGACGAATACAAATTCTTTTTTTTTACCTTCACAATTTCCAAATCCATAACGGCAATATAGATATAACATAATTTCCAAGGTTCATCTTGCAAATTTACGTTTCTTTATACTTTACGTAGTCAGTCTTGAAATAAGTTAGAAAATGGTCTTTTTTATTAAAATAAGTTATAATAAAACGTTAAATAGATCGTTCTACCAGAGTTGTTTCTTAATTACAAAAATGTTACAAAAATATCGATATCTATTTATTTATAGATATATTTGATACATACATTTTAATACAATTTTATTATGCTATTTTATTATATTTAAAAAAATCAATTTAATCCTATTTTTTGTATTAAAAAATATTAAATATTTCATAATTTATTTTCTTCCATCAAGAGAAGTCTTATTTTACACAATGGATAATGGAAATATTGTAAATATTGCGTTCAGAGTTGTTAAAGAGGTTACATTTCTTCAAAAACATCTATAGTATCTTTATTTCAAAAATCGGAGAGCTAGATCCATTTTAGGATGGAGTAGAGGAACACAGCTCCTTCGCTCTTTTAATTTTATTGCATAAATTGTTTAAAAAATAATTTTAATTCATTGAAATTTTAAACTTAACTTAAATTAGAAGAGTTAGTTAAAGAATGTATTTTGTTGAATGAATACAATAAAAATAATATATATTTATTTAAATTTATAAAAATATTTGTATAATATTAAGCCCCAAGTTGTTATTTATAAATTTTTTTCTTTTTCAAATCATAAAAGACTATTTAATATTATTATGAGATATAGAAGATACTGAATTATATAAATTAAAATTTTCATTTCCCTCCTACAGTAAATATTTTTCACTTTTAAAAGAGGTAGACCTTAATGTTCTAAATGAATCAACTTTCTTAGGTGCAACAACTATTGAATCGAAATAAAATCATTGCAACGAAGTCTGCATCCTTAGCCTTAAAAAATGTTGAATTAGCATGCTTTTGATGACTTGGCCAATATTATAATTAACATACATTTTTTAAAATCCAGATTAAGGTAATCTGTTATACTGGCAAAAATAGAAGTGAGGGCTTTCGGGTTATTCTAAATTAATCATTTTAAAAATAATTTTTAGTTCTGAACTGGGATAATATTTTTTATCCAAACTAACAAATAGAAAGTTATGATTTTCTACCACAGCATTTATAAATTTTTTTATGCACCATTTTCTTTGAATAAAATATATGATATAAAAATATGATTTTGGAAATCAAAGGAGCGGCGACGCTCCTTATTTTCAATTTGGAGTGGGAGGAAGCCAGTGTTGTTAAACGCTACCGCTATTTTATAAAAAAAGTAGCGCGCTATCGTTACCGCTATCGTTTTCAAATGAGTAGAGCGCTATACTTTTTTAAAAAAGCAGTTAAAACTACTTTTTACGCTATTTTGATTTTTTTAAAAATATTTTTTACGTAACTTTATTTCTTGTTATTATCGTCAACAAAAATATTATAAATTTTTATCATATTATAAAAAAATTATAGTCCTTCAGGAAATTAGACCCATTATCTGTAATCATCTTACAAACCATGTTCTGAATTTTGTAAATATGGATTTCTGAAATAATATTTGCTAGATGTCATAAGTCTGACAGCCAATTATTCTTTTTAGAGCTAATGCTGCAGATTTTCGTTTTAGATTTTTTGGATCAATCCAATGTGCGGTCACTTCTAAATAAGCTCTAAAAATATGAATATCATATTATAAATCAGAAAATAAACATTTTTACCTTCTGTTATGCGTCCAGCAATCTGCTGTTTTACAGATATAGGAGACATCTGATAGATTTAATATTAAAGATTCTTTCATTTCTTTAAAGCTATCAAAGATTCTTGCCATCAATGTCTGCTGGCAAAATATCTTGGTACGTGCAGAAAAAGTGTTTATCATCTTTATAAAAGAATGGTTGAACAGTATCTATTTTAAAGTTCATTATGACTTTGTCAGCCAATTTTTGAGATACACCTGGTGTTGATGAATCCAAATTGCTTAATTTTGTTTGAATTAAATTTGATTTGGAAGTGGATGTATCTTCTTCCATTACCCAAAAACTTGAGATATTTTTCAATTTTTTTATAATTTGAGGTGTGAACAGTCTAAAATTATAACAGTAATACTTAGAATAAAAATTATGTAGGAGATTAGTACATAAAAATGATTGAAATAACTATTTTAAAATGTTTTAAATAATTTAGATAAAATTTATGAATATATAAAAGAAATGATTGATCTTTGATTTAAATTTATTTTAAAAATTAAGGATTAGCCTACACATTGATAGTAAATTTGTTTAATATATCACCTTTAAATGTTTTTCCAAATTAAAGCTGCTTGTATGATTTGAGGATAAAATTTTGCGACACTACTTGCATCGAAACCGATATCCAGTAGTAATTTTTTCTTCAAGATTTAAGTATTTTTTGAATTTTGGGAAAGGATAATCTAAATTTTTCTCATTTTCCAAAGAAATTTCGCTATCTTCAACAATCTCACACATTTTTAATAACTAGATTTATAATGTATATTTTTAAATATAAATTTAAATTTCAAAATTAAATAAAATTAAATAAAAGGAATATAATTAGATTTAATAAAAAATATATTTTAATAATTTTTAGATGTATTTATTATGTAAAATTGAAAGTAGCGAGATACCGCTATCGCTATTTTCTAAAAAAAGTAGCCCGCTAAAGCTACTAAAAAAAGTAGCGCGCTATTTTAACAACACTGGAGGAAGCTACTTTTAAAAACTATGGCGAGAGCTAGTTCCTGTTAAATAATAACTGTGATGGCTTTAATAATCTTAATAAATTTTTAGATAATTAAAATTTATACTGACAAAGAAGAAACCATCAGTAAATTTTTAAACTTGATTAAATTGGCTTCAAATCCTATAAAATTTAAAGAAAAAAAGAATTGACCCAACGATTAGTAGGGACTTTCAAAGTTTCCGAATGATACTAATCATAGAATAATATTGAAAGATCTATATTATATTCTTCTAAATGATTGTGGGATAAAGGATATAAATTTTGAAACTCAAACTTTAAAGTATTATTCTAAAAAAGTGCATGGTTAAGATTTTGGCACTAAGAGCGTCATGAACCTTTACAATCTAAGAAATAATTGGTTCTTTTTTTTAGCTAACTTATCTTTTTTTAGTGGTATAAAAAAATTTTAAGATTTTGAGAGGCTTCTGCAAATTTTTCAAGGGGCTCGAGTCTCGGCGCCCTCTAGTTACGCTATTGAGTGTCACTTATAAAGTATAACACTACCCTACATTTTAGTGTTCTAGTTAAGAGACATTTTTTGTGTGGCTAAATGTCTTTAAACAGATGAAAATAGGAATTATAATCAATTGATATATATCTTTTAATATAAAATAAATATCATAAATAAAAAATGCTTTATCAAGGTCACATTTTGAGTTTTAATAATGGATTTTCAATTTAGGCATTATGCAAACTTTACATAATTATAAAAAAAATAAGCTCAAATATATCTTATGAAAAAATTGTATCTGTATAATTACTAGGCCATGTAGTATCTAAATACATTTGTAAAGTATCTTTAACCACTCTGCTTTATACTTTCATATAAGTCCTTTCCTCCATGCATCCAATTTTTCTAATTCAAATTCATATAGTCACAATGGAATGCATTCAAAAGAACGATTATTTTATTACTCTATCCGCTGACAATACGTAAGCTCCTATAAAAATACAATTCCAATATTCACTCTAACATGATTTAGAAAAATGTAATTTTTCAGTGTTCGCATTAGTCTAAAAGCTTACCTAGAATCCATAATTCATTGCTGGGAACAAATTGCTTTATATTTCCTCTACTCTATGTTAGCAATGAAATGCCATTGTTATTATTTCTCCGACTATAAGTTTTAAATATTCTCTTAATCTAATTAGGTAAATTTTATCAAAATTAAAATCATTCTAAAAAGTAGTTATTTACTGAATTCAAGTTATCATTGCTATAGAGAGGACTATTATGTCCCGTGTATGATTCCCAACTACCGTGGAAGTTGTAGGTCATTGCTCCAAAGAAATCAACATATCTTTTATTATTACGGAACAATATATATTTTGTGAACATATAAAATATTGCTTACTTGTTCATTTTCTGGATATCATAATTCATTAATTTTTGAAAACTAGCTGGTACAGCCGTCATCAAGATTAACTTTTTGTTTTCATAATCAAATGAAATTCTCATTAACTAAAAAAATATTGTATTATAATTTGAACTTTGTTTCCCTTGTTACAAAAAATATAAATTTTATTTTAGCTTATTAAAACTCAACCTGTTTTCATTCCTATTTTAATTGTATAAATTTGATAAAAGGTAATACATATTATAAGAATAAATTATTTGCGCAGTTGTTTTAATTAAAATGCACATTTTTAAAAATAATATTTGCACAGTTTTTTAATTGAATGAGCACTTTATTAAATAAGATATCTAGTTTTTGAAATATTTGCGCAGTTTTATAATTCCATTAAAATTTTTAAAAAAGGTGTTATAAAAAAATTTTTATAAAATTTTATTCAGTTCCTTTTTTTAAGTCAACTTTTGAGAGCAGGTAGCTCAGGAAAGTGGGTAAAGAGAGTTAAAGGTTAAACAAATGGGCAATGATAATACACTGCTGGAAACTGCAAAGCAATTTACTAAACGCTGACTACATTTTAATCCCATATTTATATATTAACGAATGAATGCTTAGCCCAAATCATGTTCTGGCTTCTACTATACTGTAACACATTATCTTGGTTACAGGTGCGTTGCCAGGAATTTTCTACGTGGGGAGGGGGATAAATTTTTTATAGTATGATTTATTTTTAGAGCATTTAAAATTTAATAAAACTAATAATCATATAAAATTTATTAGAACCAGGGATCCAAACTGAATCTGAATCGAACCGTTAAACCGCTAAAACCCGATATTATCGAACCTGAACCGAACTGAACCTAAACCACTAAAAAAAATTTATAGCTGAACCTGAACCTGAACCGAACCGCTAAAATGCCTCTGAACCGGTTCAAGCCTCATGATTTTATTCTTAAAAAATAATATGCAAATTATTATTAGTATATAGAAAAAATTTCAATTATATTCGAATTATTTTAAAGATTAGCATCAATCACATTTGATTGATAAGTGTCGGTCATAATTTTTATAAACTTTAGTATATTGTCATTTTAAAACATTTTTTAAATATTTTAAGCTTATAAATTATATTGCTTAGAGAAAAATTAAATCCAAAATATTATTATAAATGACACATCAAATCTGTATCATATTGGCAGTGTCGGCTACCTATGTTAATGTGGAAAGATGTTTTTCAACAATTAAATTTATATTATTCTTATAAATGTAATTTGAGTACGAATTTTGAAAATATAATAATTGTGCGGCTTAATAAAAAATTTTTATGTAATTGTTCATATTAAAATTAATCATTGATATTAATTAATCATTGATAATGTGATTTTAATTTTGAAATAAAAAAAAAAATTCCCTATACATAATTCGAATGTAGGCATTCAAACCGGTTTTAGAGGTTCAAACTGAACTGATATTTAAATTTTTTACAAACCAAACCTGAACCTTGAACCGTTATTTTTATCTAAACCTGAACCCGAATCGATATTCGTTTCGGTTTGGATCCCTGATTAGAACTAATCTCACGTAAAATGGAAATATAAACTATTAAGAGTATATAATATACGATTAAAAAAATAATAGCTATAAAAATAGATAAAATATAAAATTAAACATTTATAATGATTTAAAAGGTTAGTCAAATATCGTTCATAAATGAAAATTTAATCTTCTTTGCTATTGCGCCAATTTTTTATTAATTATTAGAGCTTGGTGAGTAAAGCTGGTCTATTCAATCAATTTTAAGATGTCATACTTTTGATATAGGTTTTTATTTGCTTGTATTAATTGACATTATTGCCAAAATATACAGTAATTTTAATATATTTGGATAACTTATAAAATATATATTAAAGTATGCAATGTTTCCACTGTATTTCTTGAAGGATTATCTACAAAAATGATTCATACCATTTATATTTTAGGCCTTTAGATACATTTATATCCTATGAATAAAATTTAGCTAAATATTTGTTTTTTCAACATCAAGATTTGGATATATCCTCATATCAGATGGAGTTATGAAATGAAGTATTTGTAAATTGGATAGAGCCATTTCATTAATCACAAATCGTTCATTGATTTAAGTTAAAATTTAATCCAAAAGTGGGATAAAAATATTTATTTTAAATGATCCTCAATTGGTTGTTAATATTAGAACGATTTCTTTGTCGGTAAAGTCAAGGCTTGTGAATCTCAAATCATATAATTTCGTTTTCACCTAACTATCACATAAATCTCCAGAAATTCCTGGATATTATCTCTTGGTCTTTTAAGTTGTAATAAAATATATTCGCGATTCTCATAACTTCAGCCATATCCAATTTTTTTTTAAATATTGCATAAAATTGTTATGTAATAAATAATTTATTAATGCATTCTAATGAAAAAAATCGGCAGTCATATTAAATCGAATAATGCATCAGATTCAGGTGAAATATGTTTTTCAGGATTCTAAAATTTCTCCAAGGGAAAACAAAAGAGGCTCTTCTGGATCCAAAAAATGCTGTAACCGCTTAATGTCGAAGGCTCTATCTTGTCGTGAAAGCTTTTTGCAGTTTCTTTTTTCCTGTAGCACAATAAGTCTCAGAAATAATTATATTCAACAAATTCTGTCTATTTAGATATCTAAACATTTCAAACACTCTAGAAATTTTCTAATCATCATTAATAGAAATAAATTAAATAGAATTTTTTTGGTTGATTTAATTTTCTTATATCTATCAGTGTATAAGATTTAATAAATATAAGATAAACTTTAAAATTTCAGGAGATAAAATATTAATATACACAAGAAATAAATTTTTTAAATTAATTTTAACTTTTTGCTAATATTTAGAATAGAATATAATCTATTTGAATAGAATACTTTGCAATTCACAAAACCCTTTTATATTTTTTCAAAAATTTTTACTATGGGTGTGGGGGTGGCTTTCTCCCCTTCTCTAACCCCCTCCCCTGACTACTCACCATACCCTCTTAAATTATTTTTTTAAGCTTATTAGCTTTGGAAAAAATTTGCTCCACATGAATTAAACCCCAGGTCGAAGTTTGCTATACTTCCTAAATTAAGGTTATTGATAATTATACCATAAAAACATCTCATGTATTTTCTGAAGTGTCTTCAGTAATCTAGGTTTGGATCCGCATTGTTATGTTTTTTCGGTCCTCGAAATTGTAGTTCATAGTCGTAATTTGCCAGAGCGACAAATTTTTTAAAATTTTATGTGGGTTTAGAAACGATATAAGTGGTTTATAATCAGTAATTATATTAAAATTATTACCATAAGATATTGTTTAAATTTAATTAATTAAATATTTTTGTAAAGGCTTCATTCTCTGTCTTAATGTAATTTCGTTCGATGGTATTTGATGCTTGAGAAGCAAATTCAATTGATTCCACGTTGATAATCATAATGGACAAAATTTCCATGTTAAGAGCATCGGCAGCTAGAATAATCGACATTTTGGAATTATAATGGTTTAGAATAGGTTCCTCTGATATTAGTTATTAAATTTATTAATTAAATTTGTTTCATTTTTGCCCAATTCCATTGTACATTTTTCCATAAAAGCAAAAATAAGGGATCGGCTTTGATGGAAAATTGTTTATAAAATTGCAATAATTTGCTATACCTATAAAGGATTGTAATTCTTTAACTTTTTCTTTTTTGTTAATGGGGAGTCTAAAATTGGTTGACACTCTTCGCATGTGTGACCTAGGAATTTAATCTTTTTTAAAAAAATTGATTAGTGAATACAATCTATTGCTTGTTGAAATATGGCCGGCCCTGAAACAACCCCTAATGGAAGTCATGTAAAATCAAGTCCAGTAGGTGTGTTGATCACTAAAAGCTTTTTTTATCCTCTTCTCGGGCTATTTGCAAATATGCTATTCGTTTAGCATGGCAAAATACTTTTCTAGGTATAGAAAATGTTCAATTAAAATATTTGAATACTGCCTGCCTAGAGTAACCAACCACAAATTCTTAGGGATCTATCCTTTTTGAGGTACAATTAGTGAGGCGATTTTCGAGAATCTAAGTTTTCTAAATTCAGATAGATTCTAGTCTTTGCAGTCCATTTCTAATCTGGTTTTCCATCCAAGTGATATCGATCCGCTTTTAGGACTTAGTTGAGATTGGATTTACTTACTTTAAAATCCTTTGAGCCTATTGTAAATATTGATAAATATTTGTTCTATTCTATCTCCCCAAACCTCATTAATTCAAAACATTATCATTATAAAAAATGACTATTTTAATAGATCTTTACCTATCAAATTTATTCCGTTGTTTACAATCATAAATTTATTATATGTAATTTTATTTTTATACTTAATTATATTAAAGATTTAAAAATAATATTATTTTTTGTTAAAGATATTTTTAATCAATTAAGATATGCTACATTCAAAATGGAAACGGTTGGTCTTGTGTTAAAAAAGTGATATATATTTTATTTATTGATAATTTCATTTCAAAATCTTCTTGCGAGTCTGTTGAAGTATTTATTTTTGAATAAATTTTCTTTTAATACGATGCTTTTTGTTGAATTTCTGAAATGGTCTTTATTTCGCAATTATAATAGATTGCATCCTAATTTGGGCATTTTGGCTTTTATGATTTTTTAAACCACAAAAATAACAAAAGACTTATATATTAAGTTATGAATTTCTTTTTCCACTGTGATGATTTGTAAAATAATTATAATATTTAGTTTGTCTTGGATTATTTACTTTTTCATAATTTGATCAACTTGTCCACGATGTCTCTACTAATGTTTTCAGTAAATATAAGGTAAATTGTCTGGAGTAAACATCTATTCAAATGTTTTATATTTAAAAACCTTTTTGTATAGACCTATTTATAACTTACTAAACTTAAATTATCAAAGTGATTCCTTATCTATATGGTTTAGTAAAACCATTTAATTTTTTTAAAATTTTTTCCCCGCGTTTTTTATAGATAAATTTGAAGTGTATTTAAATGCACATTATTCATTAAGGTTAAAAAATTCCAAATTTTAATTTTTTTTATTCAATATAATACATAATACACAATTGTGTAATCTAATCATTATAATATAAATATATTTAGTTCATATAAAAATCTGTTTGACAATTGATTTAGTGTGAAACAAAGAGCAATACCACATTTTACGCAACAAATAATTGTAGAAAATTTACATAGTAGAATATGAAATCTCGCTTTCTTTTTATTATAATTTTGCCAGTGTAGGGTTAGATCCTATCTTATTTTCTTTTGAGGAATTGCATTTTTATTGTTTTCTTGTTTATATTTTTTTCGAAACCCAGTCTTCACCGATGTATGTTTAATTTTTGCAACTGACTTGTTTTTTAAATTATAAAAAATTTTCTGCCACTAAACTTTCAAAATCTAAAAGATTGGATTCCTATTTCACTAGTAAATTTCTGGTTTTATAATCCCGACGATCTCATCATAAAATAGTTATATAATTATATTTTAGTTGCATGATGCGCCACTGAGTGGACGTTTATATATTTAAATATAATTTATTTTTAAAAATTATAAATACTTACATATAAAGCTTACGAAGTTTTATGGAAAAACGAAGGAATAAAATATATTTGATTGGATATAATCTTCTCAATTTCGTTGTAAACCAATTAAAATAATTATAAAATATATTTTAGTAGATATATATCGATCAATGACATAAATATTTTTTAAACGTTCCTTTTTAAACATAATATAGATTTTTTATTTGAAAGCAACAATTTTTTTAATACATAATATTGATGAAAACAACAAATAATGTCACGTATGGTGCAAGGTTTTTTTTATATAAAAATTCAGGTATAAACAGTGCAGAGCTACTCCGTTATCATTTCTATAAAGATATTTGAAGTGGGATTCTTATATTTAAATCTTGGGATCGGTTAGTTAGACAGATATGGTTTAGGAAAAATACAGATATGGATTGATTTCTATTTGGGACAAATGAATTTTAAAAAATCTGATCATTATGATGCAAAACTATGCATTTAACCAATTTTAAAACTGTGAAGCATTATTTCAAAAGGATGCATTTAATTATTGTGTAGGCATTTAAATAAAATTCAAAATATATTACCTGTAAAAGCTTAATATATTTAATATTTTCATTAGAATCTGGATATTCCCAATCTATATCTATTCCATCAAAATTGTACTTATTCAATAGTTCATAACAATTCTCAACAAAATTAAAAATCGAACTTGTGCTTTTAATCATTTCTCTACATAAAATGTAATATTTTAGGTCATTACTATATTATTACTTAAAATAATGTGAGTATGTGTAACCACCTATACTAATTATTATCTTTAAGTTTGGATATTTGATTTTTAATTCTCTCAGCGACTTGTAATCTGAATCTATAATATAACATTGTTTATTTAAACTTAAATACGCTAATTCAATGGAAATGAATATATTTGTACAAAACTGTAAAAACCTTAATAAAGGAAAATTTGTTTATATAATAGATATTTTAAAAGCGAATCGGGCACATTGAGCAGGATTTTTTAAAATCATTATAAATCTTCGAATATTTAATATATCTTAAAAGGAGTTGATTAATATGTAGGATTAAATTTTTAAAAATAAATTATGGTTTTTAATATATTTCGATTTTTCAAGCCAAAAGTGAATAGTCTGTACATAGTAACAGGAAAAGTGGGATAATATAAAAAATATTATATTTAATAATAGATTCCTTTTTCTAATAAGGATTAAGAGAAATATACTAAAAAATCTTTAAAAAAATTGTTCTAGTAGAAAAATTTATCATAGATTATTATAAAAGATATATTTATTTGTTATAAATGGTTAACTTCTGATTCTAAATTCCCAAAGTTTTCACTAACAACTTAATGGATAAAAACAATAAGTGATATAAAATTTACCCTATGATGAAATAGAGTATAATATTTGATTTGATGTATTATTTATAGTACTTAGATAATTATTAAAAATCTTGGTAAAAAAAATGTTAAATATATCACTTTAATATATAAAATATATTTTTCAGTAAAGAATTTGATAAGTTTCTGGTTTATGAGCCATGATTCCACTGGTTTGTTTATTTTTATATAATATGATATATCTATTTTATTTTCAATTTCAAATAAGTGCATAATTTAAAAAAATATAGATTTTAAAAAAAATAAAGCTTATATAATAAAAAAAAATTTTAAATAAATATGTTTAAAAAAAATATATATTAATAATTATATGGAAAAAATATTTTAAACTTAAAAATAAAGGAAAATGTTTCCCTAGAGAGGAGTGGATTAAGAAATAATAAATTGGATCAGCATGCTGACATAGGTAGAATCCTTCGTTAGAGTCACCTGTAATGAGTCTCCTTTTTCTGCCGATGGCTTTGATAAAATGTAAGCCTCCTTTACGAACTTATGGTGTTAGTGACTATAGGCATAAAAACTGTGTTAGTGAGGCCAACGTATTTATTTTTTTAATGACTTCTGCGTTTTCAATGGCAGCAGGCGCGTACGCAGGAATTTGGTCTGGGGGGGGGGGGATAATAAAAATTTTTAAGAAATATTATTGTTAATTAAAAATACTGAGCATAAATTTATTAAGACTAATAACTTTTCTATTACACAATTTTAAATTAATGTGAATTACAAAAAGATTATATATATAAACCGGCATTGAAAAACTATAAAATAAATGTGAATTATAAAATAAAAAGTGAATATAACCACGATATGAATCACTTAAATGACCCAAAATTCAAATTTGAATTTTTTGAGCCTTTAAAATATATAAAGTATAAAAAATTTAATTGTTGGAAATATAAATTAATACACAAAAAGTTTCTTGGGAATAATTGTATTTTGTATGTTTTGAGCTATTTTTTCAATTATCTATCCTTGCTTGGCGTTAAATGCCTATGAATATTCATAAGATCCAATTCATTCAATCTACTTTTATAGTTGTATTTTATAGGTATGTTTTTCAGAGACTTGCAGGCCCGGCCCCCAAGCCGAACCGTATTTTAATTTTTTTAAACATATCGGGGCCGAGCCCGAAATTTTTTAAAAAAAACACCAGGTCTTGGCCTGAAAATTTTTTTAAAAAATAATATAAAAATCTAATGTTTCTGGTTCCGTTGAAAATAGTCGATGAAACTCATCTGAAAATTCTATTGCAGGCAAAATAAATAATAAATTATAAAAAAAATTGTGGGAAAAATACTTGAAAAAATAATAATAGAAACTTGTGAATTTATTAATGATTTTTTAAATATTAATTAAAAAAACGTAATGAATCTATGATGTGATTCCGGATTAGAATATTCCAGATTACCTAATATAACTATATATCATTAAACTACAAATTTTATTATTCTGGAAGTATATATTTTATCTATTATATTTTATGATCACAATGCTATAATTTTTATGGTAGATGGGTAGCTAATAGCTTTATATTAAATAATATTAATTCCAGCTCATATCTTCATGACTTTTTAACCTCAATCCTACTCGAAGAAGTTGGTGTTTGATAACCTGGGATAGAGAAAAGGAAATTTTTTATAATATAATAATGGCTCAATCGCTACCCATTTACCAAAATAAATAAGTCAATTATAATAATGGCTCATAACCCAGAAAATCAATTAAAATTTTAATCAGTTGGAAAAAAATATTTTGTCAATAAATAATTTTTATACATTTCAAACTTTAGACTTCTTTATGATCTAATTAATTGCTTCTTAGCCCGATGTGCACCGATCTTCTCTAATATTTTATTTAGGGCAATTAAAGTTTAACCTGATTCGGCATTGATTAGATTCCCATCTTTGTCTGTTCTAATAAATGCATATACTATGTGAGTTAATAGGTTCCCAGGTATATTGTCAAAATCATATTTATAGGGTTCTGATATCCAACGGGCCCAATTCGGAAAGTATCCGAGAATCACTAATTTATTTTCTAAGAACAATTTATAGTTTTTTTAATTTTATAAATTGGGGAGACCGAGGCTTGTTGAACCATAGTGTTACTAACCATTATGTCTCATTTTTAAATTAAAGACTGTAAGATATTTAAATTGTACTAATATGGAGTTTTCCATCCAGATATATTTTTTGAAGTAATAAACTATTAAAGTTAAAGTTATAATATTTTGATGTCAAATTTAAAAAACATTTGCAACACAAGATTATATTATATTAGATTTGAGAAATAACTATATATAATTTAACTTTTATAGCATATTTTGAACCAGTGGTGTCACCAAGATTTATTCAAAGGAGAGAGGGAATCAAAAACTGAAATCAATTATTATAAAACTGTGAAATTGCGCAGTAGTAGAATAATCAAAACTTACAGCTTTAAATAATTAATTTCACAATTTTATAATAATTTCACAGTGTCTACATCAATTTCTTCAGTTTTTAATTCATGTCTTCACAATTTAAAAATATTGATTTCACAGTTTTTAAATCAATTTGTTCAGTTTTTAATCTATTTCACAGTTTCAAATAAAATTATTTTTCAGTTATTGTTAGATTTTACCGAATGTAGTGGGTGTCTAACAAAATTAGTATTTCTTTTCTATAAATATCTATCAACCGCATATTTGTTGCATAGCACAAGCTAAACGCTGACGCGATCCCCAAGTTTGGTAACAGTCCTTAATTTCAATCGCGTAGTTCGAACAGAAGTTAATTAGATGATTTGGAAGTAGCTGTTAGATTTTACCGAATATAGTGAGTTTGGTGTCTAAGAAAAATAATAAAACTGCGAATTTAATTAAAAACTGTGAAAATAATTATAAAACTGAGCCAGTATTTAAAACTATGAAAATAATTTAAAAACTGTGAATGTAATTATTAAACTGGGAATATAATTATTTAACTGTGAATATTATTATTAATCTGGAAATATTATTATAAAACTGTGCATTTATTTAAAATACTGTGAAAATAATTTAAAAACTGTAAAATCATATTTAAAAAAATAAAGACTCATTTAAAAATTATAAGAGATTTAAAACCTTCCAAGCATACCCTTTAAACGATTTTACAACATGAATCGTTCGCTTTATTGATTTTTCAGCTTTAGGTAAACTGATTGTTCCTGTCTCAACTCTTAAAGACAGATTGGATCATTCAAATAGAATATCATACAACAAGGCAGATCTGATAAAAAGGTGAATTCACAGCTTTCTAATCGGGTGAACAGCCCGTTAAATTTTGAACTGTGATTAGATTCCGTTAAATTTTTGAAAATTTATAAGAACCTTTATAATTATTTTAAACTGCTTTAATTACGGAGACGGCTAGGCAACCATCGTGCATCGAATACCCTTCCAATCTTCAGCTACTAAATGATCAATTCAGCCTCCATTTATCCAAAATATTTTGATTTTTGTTAAATTGACAGTATAAAACGATATATCGTGTCAATGAATGCTTTAAAGTGATTTATGCCAATAAATAAATAATTATATCGTATTCCTTAATTCTAAACGGTCATTTAAACAATTACAATAAATTGTTGGATATGTTGCACATCGTTGCTGCTCTAGATTTCTTCTCAGTCATGACATTGGCGTCATCGCTAACGAAAAAAATCCAATTTTATTGCAAATAAAGTTCAGAAAGAAGATCCAGTAAAGTATGAATTATCCCCTCTGCATCTTATAAATCCAATTCAATTAAGAAGTATAAAAATAGGATTATTATGAGAGAACCCCAATTCCGATTTTAAGTATTAAGGCCGGTTTATTTGACACAATAGTAGATTCATCTACCAAGATAGCGATTTTGGATTGTAAATTGATAATATTATTGGCAATTTTTAGCTGCATTTCTTTGGAAATGCTTTCAATTATTAACAAAGAAGTATATCTAGAATGGAAAATATGTTCCATATCTAAACCTCCGTCGTGCTCTGAAATATATTAACTTTCAAAATTTACAAATTTCATCTCATTTAAATATGTACACGGCAGTTATACAATGACATTCCCCTAGTTCTATTAAATATTCTTTTAATAGCCAATTAAAATAGAGAAGGGATAGTGTTTGGAATTAAAAATGTACAATTAGAATAATATGAACATTTTGTTTATAAAAATTATGTTTAATT
This sequence comes from Gordionus sp. m RMFG-2023, assembly GCF_954871325.1. Lineage (NCBI taxonomy): Eukaryota > Metazoa > Nematomorpha > Gordioida > Chordodea > Parachordodidae > Gordionus > Gordionus sp. m RMFG-2023. Next base: position 29,198,789 of record NC_088776.1, read on the forward strand.
CATAATAAAAAATATGAATGATAAAATAACATTTAAAAAATTTTAATTTTTTGGAAGGCAAGCAATGGCCCATATTATGTATAAAAAAAATTGGAAGGGACATGCTAACATTTTTTAAACATCCCTGAATACAACGTCGTCCTTTGATTTAAGGCACTCTGTACCAATAAAGTACTAAATAGCGCATAGATCTTGGAATGAGTGTTTTCTATCAACTTCTGGGGAGATGATATATTATATATTTTGAAAAATAAAAATATTGAAAGTTAAAAAAGAATTAATTCATAATTAAAATTTAGCATAGGAGAGACCCGTCCGTAGACTGGGATAATAGGGATTTGAGAAACACCCCCCCCCCTCCCCATTAAATAAAATCTTGGCCGCTCATTTCAATCTAACTAAAAATTAAAAAGACACCACTATATTCACAAAAAAAATGTTACGGAGATGTGTTTGAAAGGAAACTAATTTGAATATTTTATTACACAATAGAAGGCCGACAATATTTAAAATTATAGATAAGTTTTATTGAAATATTTTTGTAATATCTGTCAAAATATTTAACAATTAATAAAAGTCAAATGTAAAAAAGATATATTTTAAAATTAGTATGCAATTGAAAATGCCTGAAAGAAATTATTATTTTATAACAGTGTAAAATAAAATTTTTATAGTAGAATATGCCTGAAAGAAAATTAAAAAATATATTTAAGAACATTTGGTCATAAGTCATAACTTTTTATATTAATAAATTTGAATATTAGGTTATTTAGCGAATTCGCAAAAGAGACCCATTATATTTCACTATCTAGTTGAGTATCTTTATTTTATTATTTGAAACAAATTTGATTTATTTAATAGGAAGGTTTTTTAATGAGAAATTAATTTTAAACCATGTTCAAAAAATTATAAGTGAATATCCTTAAAAATTTATAATCAAAATCAAATTTATTAGAATTTAAAAAAAAAAGATCGACTACTATATTTTTTAATAATATCATGAAATTTTTTTGTTACTCTGTTGAATATCTAAAGAATGTAGGGTTATATTATGGTCATATGACGGGATAGTTTGAATCCTTGGTATTAAAGATAAAGTTATAATTAGAATTTTGATAAAAATTGATAAGTTCTTATTATAGAAACTTCCATATATTTTTATATAGGGCAAAAATAAAAATTTTGACATAATTAAAAAGTATGAAATTAAGTTGTCTTCCTAAAAAAATATTATTTAATATGTATTAGATCTTAAAAAATGTAATTTTTTTTTTGATAAAGGTAAAAATTTTATGTTGGAAAATTTATTAATTACAATATATTATATTAGTATGTATATATATATAACAATATAAATTATCAGGCGCTTTTCCATGAATTTCTTTTAGGGAGGGTTGATTTATATCATAATTAAAAAAAATCTAAAATTAATCTTGGATAACTTCTAAAATTTTGTAAATTTATTAGAACTGTTGACAATCTAAATAATCTAACATAAATTGTAAATATCAATTTATGCACAAAATTGTTTCAATACAAAATTAATATATATCCGATAAATAACTCCAAGGCAGTCCCATAAAAACGGGGAAACGGGAAGGTAAACCGGCTATCAAATTATACTATTTTTTATAAAAATAATATTACATAAATTATACCTATAATTTTATTTACATTCTAAATTTCATCATTTGGAGCTATGTATTTTAAGATCATGTTTCCAGTTACAGATGGCATTTGAATTTGTGATGAGAAATTATGAGCATTGCCAGGCGGTTTATATACTATTAAAAATGTAGCATATTCTTTCAATCAATTAATATTTCACTAATTTTCTTGATTATCGCTTGTCATACTTTTATCATGCCCTCTAAGGGGTATTTCTGACTTACCACTTAGTTTTATAATTCCGAATAATCGTTCCAAATATTCCCTGATTTTGCATATTGTTGATTTAGTTAGAGCTATAAATTTTTCTTTAATGGTCCCTTCTATCAAAGATTGTGATTCCAGTTAGAGGTTGGCGTGAGCCTAATTTTTTATTCACGGCCCGCCCCCTCACGGTGGCAATAAAAAAAATTCACGCCCATTCACGCTTACCACTAAAAAAATTTCGACCCGACCCGCCCGCTCACGACAAGCAATATTTTGATTCATGCCCGTCACGCCCGAAAATTCACGGTGTTTTTAAATTTTTCAAAACTATTGCTATAATTTCACACTTTTTTGAATTCATTCTATTTATTTCTCTAATTTCATAATCCATATAAAAATAAATACAATCTATAAATCGAAATTTATTTAGAAAAAGAAGAATGTCCATCTTTTTTTGTTTCAATTGTGTACGCCATTCCTCTAGTAAGAGATTGGCTACAGAAAATAACCTTTCACTAGAAGCCGAACTTGCAGCTGACAAAATTTTACTCGATAATTTTCTCAAAAAAGGAAATGAATATTCCTGCTTCCAAAACTTCAAAATAGTGTCTTTTATTTATCTTATATGAATCTTTTAAGTTCATCCTTACAGCTTTCATCGGTGATGTTGATGCTTCATCAGAATCATCTAGAAATATACGGTCTTTTATAGTGATGTTAAAAGTTACTTTTGAAACATAACTAGTTACAATTACTAGTTACATTGGCAAAAACATAACTAGTTACAGTTACTAGTTACATTTTTACAAAAGTAACTAGTTATTAGTTACAGTTATTTTCAAAAGTAACTTGTTACTTACTTTATACATTCTTCATATGCGTATTATTTATTTATTGAATTCATTTATTTAATATAAAAAAAATTAGGATAAACAAAGTATAATTAGTTATTAAAATTAATATACAATTTATTTATATAAAAAAATATCGCAAAATTGAATATTTACATCGAATATAAAAATATATATTTGCATTGAAAAAAAAAACATTTATTTTTTATAAAAATTAGAATCTAATAAATGTTTATTTGCTTTTAACAACAAATTAATTTCAAATTTATTTTCTAGGAGACGTGCTCGTTTATCTCCAAAAATGAGCTTACCTAGACTGAATAAGCGCTCTACGGGAGCACTTGATGTTAGAACAACATTATATTTAATAAAAAGTAATTTTAACTTTGGAAAATCGTTATATAAAGAAAAAATGTTGTTATTAGATTTGATAAAGTTTTCTATAAGTTCATTATCCAGAATATTTTGGCACTTTAGGTCAAAAAATCCAACTACATCAAGTGATGTTGGTTTTGAGCATGATTCATTCGTCTGGGATTCACTTTGAGGTATTAAGGTATTTATTAAATTTAAAATTTGCTCCTTTTTTGCTTTATTCCTTTCTTGCCTAATCCAAGGCCAGTCAGTTTTAAATAAAGGGTGAAGAATTGCAGCAATGATGTTGTCATTATCATAAAGATTATTAAACCTATAACATGATATTATTAATTTATAAATAATTATTTGATTTTAGTTACCTTTTTTAATACTAGCTAATATAGTATCCTTTAGAGGTTGACAATATTTTAATCAGAGACCTGCAGGCCCGGCCCTAAACCCGGCCCGGGCAGGGCCGGGCTGTATTTTAAATTTTTTAAATTTACCCGGGCCGGGCCTAAAAAATTTTTTTAAAATATATCCGGGCCGGGCTTAAGATTGTTAAACCCGGGCCGGGCCTTAATATTTTTTATAAAAATTTTTACATTATGAGTTAATGGTTATAAGATTATATTATATTATAGTTATGATTAATATAATATTGGGTGATGGTTAACACTACCTAACAACCCACAGATAGATCTAATTATTAATTTCCTGCAAATTTATTCAAAGTATTAATATATTTTTTTATAATTCATATCTAAATTTTTAGAATATATTTTACCAAAACAATCAAATAAAGGATTATCACTTCTTAAAGTTTGTTAATTGATTTTACTTAATATAAAGCATTTTTTAATTGAAAAATTTGTTTTACACAAGTATCATTTTATTTCTCTTTTTCTCTGTCCCAAATTCAAGCAATTACGTATGTAGTCAGGGACAGATCGCAAAATGACGGAAAACTATATAAAAGATTATATTAAATTACAAGAGGCTCAGGAAGTAAATGAAATACCATCGACCAGTCAAATTACGACTGTTGTTTAACAAACTGAATCTTTTTATGATAAATGGGGCGATGGTAATTCTGGTAATATGTCAATACCCGATGATGAATATTATAATTACATAATAATAGATAAAACATTTAAGGTGGATAATTTGTTAGAGTGGTGGGCGGCTCATCAAAGCGAATTTCCAATTTTAGCAAAATTGGCAATTCCTGCTTTAAGTGCAAGCTGTGAGCGGAATTTTTCCCCTACTGGGAGAATTCTTGAAGAAAGAAGAAGTAATCTTCAACCTGAAAAGGTAGATATGCTTCTCTTTCTTCATGATAATTTGTGAATTTTTAATATCTTTCTTGAGTATAGGGTTTCGTCAATCATGCTGGTTTTTTACTTTGCAAACTGTCAAATATTTATTGCATTTATTATATTTACCTTGAGTCATGAAAGTTTTTAATCCAACATTTTTCATTATTTTTTTTTACAATATTATATAATACAATTATCTTCTTTTGTTAAAAATTTATATTATAAAATAAATTATATTAATATTGTGCAATTAGATTATATTTTCAAAATACTATTTATTATACATGCATTTTTTTAAATAGCGATTTATTTTTATTTTATAAATTAAATAGTAAATTAAATAGTAAATTAAATACAATATATTATATTCTCAAAATATTTTCCATTTTTATAAATTAAATATTAGTTTTATTTTTTTTAAATGTAATATAAAATATAGTATATGACAAATATTATTACCATTTTTATGAATATTAGTTTTATTTTTATAAATGCAATATAAATATAGTATATGCTCAAAATATCCATTTTTATAAATAACAGTTTTATAATTTTTATAAATTCAATATAATATTCTCAAAATATTAGCTTTTTACATGCATTTTTTAAATAATAAGCGATAATACTCGCTGAAAAATATGGTAAAATACCTCATAGGTGAATTTTTATATATACCAGGTCGAATATAATTTTAAAAAATTCCGAGCCGAGCCTGAATTTTTTTTTTAAATATCCAAGCCGGGCCTTAAATTTTTAAATCCGGGCCGGGCCTAAAAAATTTAAAACCGGGCCGTGCAAATGGTACCTCTGCAGGTCTCTGATTTTAATCCCTGCACATCTGCCATACATATAAGTATTTGTGTTATTGTTGGGAACAATCAAACATTTTCACAAAATTTTAAATTAATAAATTTAATTTAAAATTAATTTATCACAACATAAAAATTAATTATTTGAATATATCTTTAAAAGTAACTAGTTACTTTTGGCAGTTACATTTCAAAATTTTTAACTAGTTACAGTTACTAGTTACAATTTTAAAAATATAACTAGTTACAGTTATTTTTTAGCCAAAATGTAACTAGTTACCTTAACATCACTAGTCTTTTATGAGTGTAGGATGAAAGGAAAGTGATAGTTGGTATTGATCATTTAGAATATACTGTTTTTTATGAGTTTAGGATAAGTTAGGAAAGTTATAAATGGTAGTTGGCATCAACTTATGCATATCATCTAATTTTATATCATTTAGCATTTTTAAGATTGTTTTATATATATCATTTTCTTCTTTTATTAAAAACTTAAGTCTTTTGAAATTCGGATCTAGAATTAAGCCCACTATAGTGGATGCATAATAATCTTTTAAATGAAATCTTGTTCTGTATTTTAAGGTTTTGATTATTATTCTATCACGTTCAGAAGGTTAATAAAATTTTATTAATTTTTGTTTCCATAGACAAACTTTATTTATTGTGGGACGAGAATCTGCTCTCAGATTATCCGAGCATTCTTTAAATATTGATAAAAATTTATCTAACTCGCGTATGATGCTGATATCAATTGTGGCTAATCTATTTAATTCTTGCTTGCTAAACAAGTACACCTGTATTTCAGAATATGATTTTAGGAAACTCTGTATCATGATATATACAGAGTTCCATCTAGTTATTCTCGCCATTATAACGGGTGTGGCTTAGTTTGCTATTAGCTGTAGATTGTTTGAAATATTTTACTATTTTTTTACACCATTTATATTTATGGCTATTTCATATAAACAATTGTCAAAAATATAATGCATAATATTATTTAGTATATGGCATATACATGCAAGTGTTTCGTCATCTTTGAATGCACTTATATGATTTGCTCTGTTATCACTCACAACATATTTATTTAACTATTTTCTACTTCTGTATATTCTCCTATAATTGAATTGATTACTTTAATTTTGACGTTTTTTTCATCCATTGCCCTTGTGGCCAAAACAAATGTTTTTAATTTAAAATCCTTAATGATAATATGTCTTATAATAGTTAAAAAACTTAGATTTTTATAGTCATCAGTCCAAATATCAGTGATTATGGACAAGTAATTATTATTGATCATGCTTTTAATCTTAAATTTTATTACATGGTATATTTTTGGACCTATAGTATTCATGAGAGTTTTCCGGTTCACAACTTTTATATTTTGTTATCCATATGTAACACCAACATTTATCTCTTGGCCTAGCATTAAAATCCTTCACTTTCTGTTGTATTTAAAGATTAAAGATCTTTACAAATAAAATATAACTGACTTTTTTGTAAAAAGTTTAAGCAAAATTTAGCATAAAGTCTCGCGATAAAAAACACCTAAACATAAAAAGAAAATAGACTAACTAAATGATACCGGATATTATTTATATAAATGCGGAAGATTTTTAGCTTTCATAAATTCTTCTTTTTTTCAAAAAGAACTAAATTAAATAAGAGAATATATAATATAATTTATTTATAAAACAACAATTTAAAAAATTAAAATTTACGTGATTCACGGGAAATTTATGTTCGCGCCCGATCACGCCCGGGGAAAATTTTGGGAAGGCCCGTCACGCCCAGTCACGCCTTGGAATTTAAAATTTATTCACACTCACACCGTGATCCACCGTGACACGATGGGTCACGCCTAATTTCACGGCCCGCGCCCACCTCTAATTCCAGTGACCGTTTTTTGCTTCGTGAGCTATTAAGAATTTTTTTTATCCTACTAAATTTTTGATAAGACAAATATTATACATGAAGAAAAATATTATTAAAATAAATAAATAAAATGTTTATATAGATATAAATTTTACATAATTTACTAATTAAAAGTCTAAGTAGAATACATCAGTCCATGCCTATATCTAATTTTATATTTAATTATATTAAAAAAATTATTATTATCAGAGTTCTCATCCAGATTCAACCGTGTATATAGCTTATATTGGTTTACAAATAAAATATCTTATGTATAAATTTTACCTATTTTCTTTCTCTTAACTTTTTTGCTTTTATTATTTATATTGGAAGAAACAAATTTAATTCAGGTGCTAAGAAAAGAAAAAGAAAGAAGAGAAGCTACATTTATTAATTCCCAAAAGGGGCTATTTTAAAACACTTTAAAAATAAAAATATGTCATCATGCGCCAAAAGTAAAAAGCCAGAAATACTCTATATCCATCTCGATGATGAGCACATTGATATTCTTATGCCAATCATGAAGATCCCACAGATGTGTTTCACATATTCCTTTTTCTCATCATGAAGATCAAAGGTGGAGATTCACATATTTCTCTCTTTTATCATGACGCATGGAAAGTGACAATATTGAATTAGAAAAAGCCATTACACTTATAGAAAGTAGGGTAACGTTTCCTACAGTTAAAGCTTTTTAAAGATCACTTTGGATTCTTACTCAATGTACCAGAATTAAATAATGCTATGATTATAATTTAATAAAGTATATCCGGATTTTGTTTAAAAGAAATTGCGATTATTAGTTTTTTTTGGTATATTATTAAAAAGAGTAAAAATTATGAGTACTAAGATATCAGTAATTTCTTTTAATAAAAATTTGTGTTAAAAAATGAAAATTATATTTATTTGGTAAATATCTTAAAATTAAATTTTAAATTAAAGATAAAGTTTTAATAAAAGTTAACATTTTCAATAAAGGATATAAAAAAAAAAATTCATTTATAAAAATAAGGTAATGAGTAATATAGTTGTTTATAGATTTTGAACTTGACTAACACAAATACTGGATCCATTTTATTTTCAATTAATAAATTTAGGATATAAAAATAATGATAAATCAATTAATTTTTTGAAAATCATATCAAATTTATATATGATACGAAATTGATAACTAAAAAAAAATTGTTCAGAGGGCTAATTTTTTCATTCGGGAGGCTATTCAAAATAATATTTTGTTCAGGAGGCTATTATAATTTTATTTTTCAGGGGGCTCACTCCCAGTGATGAACTGATCTACATCATATTTATGAAGAAATATATATGGAACTTCATAAGTTTCTAAAAATGACCCTTGCATTATGATGTCAAAATTAATTATATAATATAATTAAAATTTGAGAATATTAGTATAAAGATTATAATGTCTAATTATTTAAAAAAATATTTTATAATTTTTTTAAATTAGTAAAATTAGTAAAATTTATTTTCATTTGAGGATTTTTTTTTTTGAAAAATAAACAAATCAAGAACTAAGATAAGATTTCAAATTTTATAGGAAATTATGACCAAATTTGGTCGATAGTATTAAAATCGTTTATGATTTTATAAAAATAAGTTACAGTGCATATATGCAGCATTTGTCCTTAATGGGTTGAACCCCTCATTAACAGTATCGTACCGGATTTTATTCATAGTACAAATAACTTAAGGTAAGAACTAATTTAATTATTTATTCTTATATGAAATGATGTCGATAGCTAAAGTTAAGTTTGTATAAAAGTGTTTAATTTAATTCTATAAATCATGTATTCATATTTTTTATACAGGAAACATAGACAATAACAACTTACCATCCAAAAGATATAAATATATTAAGACAAGCAAAGATTTCACTATATCAAAAAACAACTGACAAATTATCAGAGAAGGAATATATGATATAAGTATAATGAATTTCATCTACTTACAATATTTATGTAAATCAAATTATGTTTAATTTATAATAAATAAAATATTTTCTAAAATATATTAAAAATTTTTTTAATTATTTTTTTATTTAATTAGTTTTGTAAATTTTTTATTCGAAATAAGTTTGTTTTATTACTATTCCGCGAAGTTGGCTGAAGGATTGGAAACACTTTACGATTAATCTTATGTAATTTTTTAATGCTTCGTTAGGGCATGATATTCTGTCAATCCATATAGTAGCCAAAATAAAGGAAAATAAGTTATAAAAAATATATATTTTTACCAAACTTCACGCTTAAAAGTCGATTGAAAGCACTAATGATTAATAATATATCTTTCTTAAGAGTTTCATTAGTAGAGCTTAGTGCTTCAATCAACTTTAGTAGTCAAAATTAAGAAAAGAAAGTTATTTGCGAAAAAATATAATAAATAAGAAAAATGGAGATATGCCAAAATAAAAATTTGAGCAGCGAAAAACATCCGGATTTCGTCCATATTTAGTGCTTGATAAATGAGAGTAGTTAAAAAGCGGCTACACTTTTTCAAAAACATGAAGCGCTTCTATATTTCAAAAATCGGGGGCTTTTTGGGGAGTGGAGAAGTAATAAATAATCTTAATATTAAATTTATTTTGTTGAATGAATACAATAAAAATATTATGTATTTTAAATTTATGAAACTATTTATAAATTAAATGTTGAGCCGATTTGTTATTTATATTTTATTCTCTAAATCAAATTGTACATCATCAAAGACGATATACTGTTATTATCAGACGTAAGATATTGAATTGTAGGAAATAAAATTTCCACCCTACAGTACTTCTTTTTTAAAGGTGGATCTGAATGATCTTTAAAAAAATACTTTCGGTTCGTCGACTCAGAATTATTACAAAAAAAGTCTGCAGCCTTAGCGCCTTAAAGATGAAGGTAAGCACACTTTTGATGTCTTGGCCAAGATTATAAATAATTACATAAAAGTTTTAAAAACCAGAATAAAAGATTACTGACAATGATTGAAAAGGTTATCAGGTTATTCAAAATTAATCATTTTAAATTAAATATGTGGAGAAGAGCCACTTTTGATTTATGGGAAAATTATAAATATAACTTTCTTTTTATTGTCTAATGTTTGAAGATAAAAGTCTTGAAATGGATCATTTTTAAGGTGTGGATATCAATGATATCCAAACTAAGAGTAGAAAGTTATGATTTTCTACGACAGCTAACAAGATGTGCCTGCTACAGTATTACTTTAGTGCCTACAGTTAATGCGGAGAATGCATATAAAAATTGAAGCTTTAAAATCATATCCAAAAGGTTCATTTCAAAAGTGTTAGTTAGTGTTGTTAAATGACTTTATTTGATCCAATTTTTAAAAACGGTTAATTCAACATTTTAATCAGAAAAATATTGCCTAAGCCTTGAGATTTTGCTAATATATGTCCAAATATTTTCGCCATCTATGAGCATAATCTTCAGGCTTGCGTTATATCTTCTGAATTAAACAAATGAGTGAGCCGTTTAAAAATTGACTCAAATTAAGCTGTTTACCAACACTGTGAAATAAATAAAATAGGCCCATAAATATGGCTGATAATTTGATTTAAAAATTGGGAAAATATTGATATGTTTAAAATACCACAAGATGGAATTCAAAATAAATGAATGTTCCATTATTAATATTAAAAAACCCCTAAGGATCCATTCTCACAATCGAATAAATTTTGCATTTTATATTATATGTTTTAATTACAATTTAAAAAGGCAAATTTTATTCGTTATTATCATCATTTTATTTAATAAACATATATTTGTATTTTTTTTCCGGTCATGGGTTAATTTATTTGAATATTTACTGGTATGATATGTTGTCAAAATGTAGTAGCAAATAATTAATTTTTTGAAAAGAGGTAAAATAAATAAAGGTGAAAAATGTAGAAATAGAATTTACGGAAAAAGATAGGGGATAAAAAAGGGAAGCTAGGAATATGGAAGGTTACAATGGAAGAGATAAAACTTAAATAGTTAGAGCGAATAATGGCGGTAACAAGTCTTTGTCTAAGAAGAGGGATTCCTTAGGCTGATCTTTTTTCGCGAATCCATTTGCCTATTTCTTTGAAAAAACGTTCAGCTTTGCTACCAAAGGTGGTGAGAATGTAGCAGGCGATGGGTATGAATAAGAAAGAAGGGTCTAAGGAACTGTACTTTATGGTTTTTCGAGATTCTGCGAGGGCCGGGCCATTGACGTTAAGGTTAGATGGTGAATTTGGGTCAATGTAGGTGAAATCCCAAACCAGGAGCTGACCCAGTGGCGTAGCTAGGAATTTTCCTTAGAGGGGGTCCATACATATAAAAGCTGGGGGCTTCGCCCCTCAGACCCCCTTTATCGGGCCTTCGGCCCTTTTGCCCGGCCTTCGGCCGGGTTTATCTTATAAATCAAAATCATATCGTCGATAATATATAATAAATATATTTTTTAAATGCATCAATAAAATGTTATTATAATTTAGTAGATTATTCTCAATGACTTTATAATAATACTATCCAGAATAATTTCAATAGTAATATAATATCCTTCCACAAACATCAAAACTAGAAAAATATAATTCATATAAAATCACTTTTAAGTCTTTTGAACGTATAATCTAAAAATATTTTTGCTCTGGGAGGGGTCCAAACCCGAAAACCACTACCGTAGCTACGCCACTGAGCTGACCCCTTGATCAAGGAATCAAGGACATTCCATCAGGACGTTTTCCATCGGTTCTAAAAATTCCGGTTGTTTCAAGTCTAGATGGAATGCCTCCTGATTTGAGGGTGCGTAGTATGATGTCATTGCATTTGGTGTGCCGTGAAAAACGGCCTCGACAAAAGCGACAATGGAGACAATGTCTACCCTCGCTGTCGACATGGTTTCGCAATATTTGCATTGGTACGGTAGAACAATTGAGCCGTAGTCCAATAGCTAATCTTAGCTCGTCAGCGATGAGCAACAAATCAAGGTTATTGGATGATATGGTTTCCAGAAACTCGTAACCGGATCCTTGGTTCAATTGGTGAAAAACTCTGAGATCGTCGTCGTGAAGACTCGATCTTAGGTAAGCGACGAAGCCTTCGTTGAGTGGTATATCCCAGTCTCTCTGTGAACATGAGGAGGGTTGTGGAGTATTTGGAACAACGGAATTGTCCCAAATGGTCTAGGCTTCAGCTAATAAGGGGTCAGGGAAGTTAGAAAGCTGGCTAATATGTGAGTCAGATGAAAGACGAGAGGCGGTGAAACCACTAAAGGAAAGAGTTAGAAGCGTAAGCCTATACCCTCGAGCTTGCATGGAGTGATGCTTGTAACCATGAATTATGGTTAAAGAGGAGATTAAGGATCTCTTCAGCAAAATATTTGACGGAGATTTCGGACTATTTTAATGAGTCGGGGAATTTAAAAATTGAGGTGGATCGAAGAGCATAAAGAATTTTAGTAAAAGTTTTTGAGGAGAAAAAAGCCCTATGAGGAAGGAGAAACATAGAGATGTTTTTGAAATGAAGTAAGCTGGATGATGCGTTAGTGAAGAAGAGATTGATGGATTCCAGACCACCGACTGGAGAGACGAGATGATTGAGGGATGAGAGTTCGATTGTGTGGAAGTTGTGGGTGAATGGAATGGACAGATCTCCGTTTTTTGTTCGTTGAATCAGAGTCCGATATCATCGGAATGTGTTTTGATGATGGCGAGTGCCTTAGCAACCTCGTTAGGGGGACCCAGAGTATTTCATCGTCAATGTACCAAGTGTGCAATTGGAAGAAATATTTTTGACCATTTCGTTGATTCCAATGCAGAAAAGTATCGAACCCAGAGGATCGCCTTATTTGGTCCCTTCTGATGATGAAAGTAAATAGTTGTTGAATTGGAGATGAGATGGCATGGATAGCAGGAATGGAAGAATTGAGAAAAGGTGGAAATGAGTGGTACATTTGAGAAAGTGAGAACGGCGAATGGAGTTGAAGGCATTAGATAAATCAATTTTAACGATGATTTCGTCACTTGGGTTGGTATGGAGATGGATACGAGTAGCGTGTGTGGCTATTTCGCAGCCATCTTGGATGCCGATACCTAGTTGGTGAGTTGCTAAAATTAAGGCTGCGTAGTCCTTATTTTTGGAATATATTAGTTTAGGGACAAGACGGCGGAATACGGTCTCGATTCCATTGGGCGGATATCCTTATTGGTTCGAGTGTGATTAGTTTAGCACCGAATAAGAGTGGTCTGATGGACTCGGGAACGAGTCCATGTTTATTACAAAATGTTGTTAAATTTTGTAAAATTGTTACCTGGCTGACTATGAGGGAGGGATGTAAGATCCTGGAGGAAGATGTCATCGTAACCAGGAGAAGAGTCGTGATGGAAGGATAGAATAAATTTACGCAACTCGGCGGGGGTGAAATCAGTGATAAAATATTAGGAGGAAAGGGAGGTATGAAATAAACTCCGGAGGGGTGCTTTAATTTGAGTTTGTTGAAACTTTCTTCGTTACTAGTAGCAAATTAATCATTAGATGCTAGTAAGCGAAGAGCGGATTTGATGTTTAGCCCTTTGACGTCTGACGATTTGTTTTGACATCATATAATATAATTATTATTTTAAATTTATAAAAGCCTATAGATTTAATTTAACATTATAAAATATAAATATAATAAAAATACTTTCGTATTTTATTAAAATTATTAACTCATAATGTTTTATTTTTAAATTTCATCCAATCATATTTTCATAATTTTTTCTTTACCATTTTACTGAATTATATGATTTTATAACGACAATATAACAAATTCTGAGGATAATATTTAATAATTCAAAATTTTTTGTTTATTATTAAAGATAAGAGTATATATAATATTATGAATAATTATTTTATTAAAAATGAATATGATCTTTTTTTTATCTCAACTTAAAGTGTATGATGCCAAAATAAGTCATTGGGATATTCATCAGAATTAGAGATAAGTGGGGAGCTATGTATGTAAAGTTGATAAAAAAGAAAATATATTAATTGCCAAATGGTAATAAGTTTGTGCACGTCATCTTATCATTTGTCGGTGTTCATCTGATATAAAATGTAAAAAGATGGTCACTAAATAGTAAAAAATATATTGAAGTGCTAACCAAATATATTAAATATATTTAATGAAGGTATGAGAGGAGTCGATTTACATGATATGTTTCTTGAATGCTATATATATTAAAGGTAAAAGGTTTTACACGAGAATCATTTTTCATCTCATTGATATGTATGTAGTAAATTCATGGGCTGTAAATATGCCATGAAAAAGAAAATAAATTCATGAAACTTATCAAATTTAAAACATATTGTCAACGCATTGTTATCGGCAGGCAAAATTAATAAAAGAAAATCACAGATACCTTTGAATGAACAATAATTTTTTAAAAAAATTCTTCTATAATAGGTTCTATATCTGATATCATATATGACAACATTGGTCATTGATCGAATTCCTGCTAAACGAAGCAAAGATACAAGTTATGCATAAATGCATACTCCAGAACAAAATGTGCAAAATTATATTTATATTTTAATCAATATAGAAATTGTTTTCGTGATTTTTATAATAAATAGATTTTTGTATTTTTTTGTATTACAATATACCTGATGATGCCAAATTGCATCATCATTTTTTTTTACCTGTGTATTTAAAAATAAAATTTTGAAAACATTTTGGGCATCTATGGAGTGTATAAATGAATAATTTATAGAAAAAGAATTTTTTTTTTAATTATTAAAAAGTTGGGCGTCAAAGGGTTAGGTTTTTAATTTTGTTGGAAATTAACTTTGCCTTTAATTGTAGGCTGGAAAGTTTTTTGGTTCATGAGAAGATATTGTGGTTGTGAGGGTTAGGAGATGTATAGTTGCGTCTTTGATTTGTTAGGTTAAAGATTTCTAAATCTCTGAATTGGGAGGTTGGATAGTCGTGAAGGAAAATGTGAAAAGTTTAAGCCAATGATCGAGAGAGAAGTTATTTAATAATGATTGAAGGCAGGTGGAGAGGGCTTTGGCTACTTGTACTCTGAAACCTTTAGGAAATCTAGAGATAATGGGAGGTTTGTCGGATTTTAGGAAGTTTATGATGTTGCCATGAGTGGTAGGTTGGAGGGGAATAAATGTGTCTAATATGGTTGATATGTAGGCGTTATTGGATGAAGTGGAAGAATAGCTGTGAGTAGAAAAAATGGAAAGGGGATTTAAGAAGGGAGGAGAAAGACGCTTTCCGGACTCAGGACAAACAATGCCATTGGTTTTGTGTTTGGTGAAGAGGCCGGATTTGGTGATTTTTATGTTTTTAGAGCATGCGGAACAGTGTACCATTATGTGGATAAGGAGAGTTGTTAATTGTGTTGTGAATGGGGATGTGACAAAGAGTAAGAAGAAATAATCTACAGAGAATAATGATATTGTAAAGATAAGATTTTTTAATATAAAAAGGAGAATGGGCATAAAGATTGTTGGGGTTAGTTGGTGTTTGATAGAGGTTGATTATTTGTTTAAATAAATATAATGGTTAGATAAAATAAAAAATTAAAAAACTGAGGAATATATATGAAAGGGAAAAAAAAATTATTTTTGAGTGTGTTTTCAGATATGGAAAAAGAAAGTTTTATTTTACAGAGATTAAGGGATGTATAAGAAGCGATTTAATTGTTGTATTTAATGTTGAATGGAAATGTGATAGAGCAAGAAAAAAAAGATATAATGGGGAATGGACTTAAAGAATGTTGGAGTTGGTAGGTTGTGTTTAAGGGGTGAGTTATAATTATAATATAATCATAATGAAATATAATGGTAAAAAAAGAAAAAGAGTTGTAGTATATGAAGGGAAATTTTTTTTTGATAAAGTTATAGGTAAAAAGAGTATAATTATGTTAATGGGGATAGAGAATTTGAGTCTTGGAGAATATATTTAAAAAAATTAATTTATTGTTCGAATGATTGTGAGAAATAAATGTGTACAAAGAAAAAATATGCATGTTAAAAGAGAATTTGATAAATATATATATATACGTGTTAAATTAGTTGAAAGGTTAAATGTTATTTAAAAAAATCAATATGTGTATTTATTGAATATATAATATAAGTGTTAAATTAGTTGAAATGTTAAATATTAAAAAATCTATATGTAAATTTATTGGTATGATATAAGTGTTAAACTAATTGAAGGTTAAATGTTATTAAAAAATCTAATATGTGAATTTATTAGATATGAACGTGTTATTGAATAAGTTTAAAAAAAAGGTATTGAAGAAAATAAAAAGGTAAGATATATTAGGTAACTTCTGGTGTATATGAAAAAAAAGAAGGCAATCCTTGAATCTAAATTGTGTGGAATGAAGAGAGGGTGGGTGGTAGGTTTTTTTTGAATTGATTGAAAGTATGAGTAGGTTTGATTGTATTATCAAATAGTGTTTGGAAATTGTAAATTATCTAGATGAGATGCAAATGTGTGTGGGTGTATATTTTTGAGTATCTTGAGTAATATATAAGTTTTAAGTCATTTTATGTAAATTTCAAAATCATCCAAAATTTCAAGTAAATTCGTTAAAGGTTTATCTAAATTTTCAATATTAATGTTTGAAGCTAGCATATCCCTTTCTTTGGAATTGAAGCCTCTTGAAGATTAGGCATGTTTAATTTAATAAAGAAACTAGACCTGATTTGTTGTTTTGTATAAAATTATTAATGAGGTTCAAATAAGTTTTCATTTATAACATTATGTATTACATTACTGGATTCAATTTAATGAGGTTGGGTGACAGTATGATGATGCAAAGGTGAATTTGTAATTAGTTTAAAATTAAATACATTATCTAGCATAGGTAAGCTAAAAATTGGATGATTATTGAAAGTGGGTTTATCAGAAGGAATAAGAAATGAGGTTTGATAACATTGATTGAAAAGGAATTGCTTGTATTGTAAAGTTTATTATTTGATTTATTGAATAGCCGTTAAAATTTAAAATTTTTATATAATTATTATATGATAATTTATCTTTATTACAATCTTTAATTTTCCTGATTATCTTAAAAGGGTAATTTATATGTAATTTTTTATCTTAAATTATATAAGTTTATTAGCTGATAACCCATCAAGAATGACGTAGAATCAGTTTCTCCTTATTATAATGATGGATGAATCAAAAATTTCCCCCTTATTTGGTGATGGGTATAGCAGAAATTAGTCTATATATGAATGAATTGTCACCGGGGTGGCCTAGTGGTTTATGATGTATGCTTTGAAACCGAAGGTCCCAGATTGAATCCTGGCAAGGAACTGTAAAAATTTTCAAGTTTTTCTTCGATGACTGATGTGTAATGAGATATGATAGGATGAATTTCTGAGCTGAGAAATGTCACCCCGGTCACTGACAGGCTTGGACAGTCGGATGCTATAATACTTGTTCAATAAACCAATTGGAAGATGGCCAGCTGAAGTTGTGGACCATTCAAGGATGATAGCGATCTCTTGGCCATTCTAGTAATGGTGACCTCGGGGGTCGTTCAAGCACAATGTTTACCAAGACTTGATAACGATACTTCGGCGGGAGATCCATCGAGATTAATACTCCTGGGAGATCAAGCTTATAATGGAATCGATAAGCATACTCCGATGAGATATCTGTCGACTTGATACTTCGGTGTGAGATCAAGATATAATGGCCTCGATAGCAATACTCCGGTGAGAGATCCAAATGGAATTGATAATAATACTCCGGTCGGATATCAATATAAATTAGATAAAAAGAGATAGCATGAGTAATAAAGTGGAGAGAGATATTGAAACTTACCTTTATTTTGATAAGAGTTGATACTAGGATATTGGTTATTTTATTATATTAATTGCATAATATCTGATAATTTTTTATTTAAGTGCTCAATAAATAATATTTCTGAATGTATTTTTATACATTTGTAATTTAAAATTTAAAAAATTAAATCTTGCTAGATAAGGGTTTTGTACATTCATTTTTTTTAAATACAAGGCTTTAACCAAAATATATGTTGTTGAACACCAAAATATGAAATTATTTTAAATCTTGGTTGGTTAAATTAAATACATCTCTTCTATCAGATATACAAAATAACCTTAGTAAAAAATTGAAACTTGGCTGGGGAAAAATTTGGTTGGGATATTAACTAAATTCCTACCACGCGCCTGAAAATTTTGCAATTTGCAGACCTCTGGTGTGAAATGTTTAGGAGAAAGTAATAGGGGCAAATACATATTAATTATTTATAGATTCCTTGGCAGAGGTAAAATCCGATAGGATCTGCGATTTCCAATGTTATCCTGACTAGAGGTCAACAATAGGCAGGTTTTAGCTCTAACGCCTGCTTGCCCATGTTTTAAAGAATTTTAACCACTCCCACGCAAATATTTTTTTAATTCACGCATCCACCCATCTTTTAAAAAAATTTTGTCCGTCCATCCTATGTTTATTTTGGTTGGTTTGGCTCTTTATTTATAATTTAATGTTTCTTACAAAATATAAAAATGATTTTTAATAAATAGAAGTTTGTTGCTCATTTTCAGAAAAATATCACAAATTCATCTACTCATGTTTTTAAAATATTTTTTGACCCATCGTTCACTAGCCCAATACTTGAAATCTTTCAGCTCTTCACAGAATAAGCTGCTTTAAGTTATTCAAAACTCTCATCTAGCAAGTAACGAAAAAATAAATATATACCCTTTACTCTCAACCCTTCCCTCACAAAAATATAACTTAACAATCCAAAATAATCCTTTCTAATAATATTAAATAAATATAATAAACATTAATACAAGTCATCTTTATTCAGCATATATATATAACATATAAACATATTAAATCTTCCCCCAATCAATCCCGTTCTCATCCAATATCTTCACTCCAAATAGCAAACAAAGAATGTTTTTTTCTAACAACAACCCATGTGATAATTTCGTTTTTCCCCCATCCACAAGGAAAAAACTAATTCCCCTGTCAGAAAATAACTGGCATTTGATGTATTATATTAAATTTATTTCTTCTTTTTTTCAACAGCTACAACACGCCCACCCTTCACAAGCTGAGCGTCCCTCTCTCTGTGGTGGTGTTGTATCGAATCGCCCTTTTGAATTGTATCGAATCTCCCCTTTGAATTGTATCGAATAGCCCCTTTGAATTGTATCGGGACGCCTTGAAGACGTTCAGGAAATTTATCGCATCGTCTTCCCTTATGATGATTTATAATATAATATCTCCGATACATTTCATTATATAATCGCGAAAACACATATTATCAATAATGACATGTACATTGGGGTATCTGCATTTATAATCTATGGAACATTAATATGGACAATGTAATATTAGCAAAACATAATAATTCATTCATTTAAAGACATTTGAGAAATAGGAGCTATAATATACATTATTTGGGTATGATTAATGCTAATTAGGAAATAATGATTTTACATATAATACTGTAATGTGAACACATGGTCTATG
Organism: Gordionus sp. m RMFG-2023; assembly: GCF_954871325.1. Lineage (NCBI taxonomy): Eukaryota > Metazoa > Nematomorpha > Gordioida > Chordodea > Parachordodidae > Gordionus > Gordionus sp. m RMFG-2023. The sequence continues at coordinate 29,218,415 of NC_088776.1, forward strand.
TGTGAAATGCAATTTCAACACATGTAATTGTCCTTCTGTCATGTAAACAAAATCAAAGCTACATTTTTATAAATATCTCCTAAAATAGATATAAAAATCCATTTTTAGGTATTAAAAATAATTGTAAAAATTTGCCGAACAAAGATTTTAAATAAAATTACAAGACATATGTATAGAAATAAATTTAATATTTTATAGGGAGGAAAAATATATAATATGCAGAAAATACAAAATTTTCCATCTAGGAATTACTCAGTATCCTAAGATAAATATACCATTTCTACCTAACTCTGCCATCACAATTAGCACAAATTCACAAAAATGTAGAATGCAAAGTAACAAAAATGGAGAATATAATGGGCTATATGGTATATATGTAAAGAATTTTTAATATACCTTCACAATATAAAATAATTTGAATCTTTTTTTTTAAAAAAATTTTCATAAAATAAATAGTAAATAGTGATGTGCTATAAAATTATTACAAAGATAAAAAAAATGTAATATGCAGCATAAATTTACAAAAAAAAATTTACACAAAAAAAAACTTTCTCCAGTATGCAAACTAAACAATATTCCCACCTCAAGGCATACCCATCAACATAGGCTGACCTTATTTGTAAAAATATTTTCCCTTCACATCATTGCATACCATAAAAATAATATAATAATTGCAAATAAAACCTTTTATAAAATTTTATAATTTAAAAAAAATATATATATTAAATATAGAGATTTCATAATTTAAAAAAAAAAATTACACATCATCTAATATATCATATAAATCCCTACCCAATTTATATATATATCAAATGCAGACACTAAATCAAAATAACTATCCACATCTAACATTATAGATATTATTCTGACTTCATCATACTTCAATTCCTTTAAATTATCATTCATAATTAAATATATCATATGTAATACCCTATTTCATAAAAATGGTTAATTACTTAAAAATAAACAACATTAACTCACCCTCAATAGATCCCTTAATAACATATCAACCATAATTGAAACGGAATTACATATACAATATATTAACATTAATTAATAATAAATTATCACACACATGTCCATCCCTTTAAAACCCCAAATGCTTATTTATATAACACATACTTTATTACAAAAGTCCATTTCTATATATATTTTCATAAATTTCAAATATTTAAATATTTAGCAATCCTTTCTCTCCTGCTGATCTTGAGGTCTTATCTTCCTATGACGGAATACCTATAACACCATTCAATGAGTTTTAAGGCGTACCAAATAATAAGACCATATCTACTGCCAAAATTGGATGTACAATATACATCTAGACATATAATATATCAAATATTACTGTCTTAAATTCCTGATCTTATTTTCATATTCCTGCCTAATACTCATTACATACTTTCTATCTTAAGCTTTGTAAGCTAAATATTTTAAACAAACTTTTAGAATCACTTAAACTCACCTCTTAATCTCACTTACCGCTGTATAGTTTTTAGTACTTGCGTTGTGGTTTCACAGTAAAATTCAAAATTGTATGAAAAAATGGTTCTTACCTTTTTATAACGAATAACTCTTGAATCTCCAGGTTCTTATCCTGGGAATACGGTCAACATTAACGAAAAAATAAATATATACCCTTTACTCTCAACCCTTCCCTCACAAAAATATAACTTAACAATCCAAAATAATCCTTTCTAATAATATTAAATAAATATAATAAACATTACTACAGGTCATCTTATTCAGCATATATATATATATATATATAACATATAAACATATTAAATCTTCCCCCAATCAATCCCGTCCTCATCCAATATCTTCACTCCAAATAGCAAACAAAGAATGTTCTTTTCTAACAACAACCCATGTGATAATTTCGTTTTTCCCCCATTCACAAGGAAAAAACTAATTCCCCTGTCAGAAAATAACTGGTATTTGATGTATTATATTAAATTTATTTCTTCTTTTTTTCAACAGCTACAACAATTACATTTTTAAGGTTTTAAATTACAAATATAAAGGTATAGCATTCAAAAATATTTTTTATTAAGCACATAAATACTATTTTTCAGATATTATGAAATTAATATTAAATAAAAAGTATATTCACATATATGAGTAATCTATAAATAATGAATTAGGGCCTAAAATACTAATTTGTCTATACATTATAAATATGAGTATATCCATTATAATATAAATAAAAATATACCTATACTATTAAGTCTTTTCTATAAATATGAAAAAAAATTCCAGGGGTTTTTTGCCTGATGGTTTATTTTCCGGGAGTTTTTTTTCTAGGGGTTTTTTTTCGTGGGGTTTTTTCCCCAGTTTTTTCCGGGGGTTTTTTTCCTGGATGCGTATAAATCTTATTGAATAAAATGTTTTTTAATCCGATATTTGATTTAATTTTTGTATTTAATGTTTCCCAAACATTATTCCCAACGTAAGTAGTTAAGAATTTTTTTAAATTATCATATCATTGGAATAAGGATTTTTATCTAATTATTAAGAATTCGATCTAGAAAGATCTTATTAAATGATAAAATTTGTAATTTAATCATTATTTATTTCAAAGTTTATATTAGTGGACTCTAAAAAATGTACTTTTTAAAAACTGATGAAATTTTACATATTACATTTGAAATTATTTTTAATTGTCCTTAAGGTCCGTTATATTTTATAAAGATTTTAATAATAAATTTGAAATTATATAAATTAATAGTCCGAAATTTCTATATTACTAAATTTAGGGCTTCTTTTAATAATATTTTTTGAAGATAATTTTTTTATCATCTGACTCTCATAAGTTCTCAAAGTATGAATTTAGACGCCCCAAATGCATTATTATAATTATAATAATTAGAAAAATATTTCCCATACTAGAGGGCAATGGGTGGTGGCGGGCCGCTTAAGGAATATTTTTATAATAATTGGAGGGAGATGGGAGGGTGAATTCTGAATATTTTTAACAGGGTTGTGCATTTGACCGGTCAAATACGTTTCGGTCAATTAACCAATATTTGACCGGTCAAATGTGGTCAAATTCAAATATATGTTTTTTTAAGTTAATATTAACTTTATTTTGAATAAAATAGTAAAATGAATCTATAATATTAATTTTTAAATTCATTATCATTCAAAACTAACGTGTAGCTATCTGTAGCAGAGTCTTGTTCTTCTGATTTATATTCAATATTATCATTTTCTTTAATATTTTTTAATCAATTTTCCTGATGTCTTAGATCTTCAATTCATTTCTATTTTCATAAGAATTAATCGACCTATTTCTTTCTAAAGAAGTAGAACAAGGATTTGTTAGTCTCTTAATGGGCAGGGTGGGCAAAGTTTAATCTATTAACTTGAGGTTGGAATTGATTGTTTCTGGAAATTACTACTTTCCACATAATTTGCTATATTAAACATGCTGGTTTTGCTTCTGAAATAATTTATATCACTTAAAATATTTTGGTCATCAATACCTTGTAAAATAGCTAATTATATCACATACTTCATTAATTTCACTACTAGTGCGTTCTCCTCTTGATATTGTGGACCTAAAAAATAAGCAAACATTGTGATCACATGTATTTACATCGTTTTTCCCTTTTTTAATTTTTTAGGCTATTTGACCAGGTCAAATACTCCTCTGGTCAATTGACCTACTTGCCAACCCTGTTTTAATGAGCAGAACAACTTCTACATATAAAAATCTATAATATTGCATATTTTATAAGTATAATTATAAATATATAAAAATAAATAAAAAGCCAAACTAGCCATTAAAATAATTTAAAAGTTAGGCTGGAGGGTGGGTTAAGCAAAATTTTTGATTGGGCGTGCGGCAAATTTAAAAAATAAAGTCTACGCGGACAGGTTAAAAAAAATTTAAAACGAGTGTCAGGGCTTGTTGTTAGTGTTGTTAAACTACTCAATTTGAGCTGATTTTTTTAAAACGGGCTAATTCAATATTTTATCCAGAAAAATATTATGCAAGTCTAAAGATTTTGCTCATAGATGGCACATGGAATGGAACATCTATTGGCGAAATCTCGACGCTTAGGCAATATTTTCCTGGCTATAATGTTGAGTTAGCCCTTTTTAAAAATCGGCTTAAATAGAGCCGTTTAACAACACTACTTGTTGTCAAAAATACGGCCATAGTAGACCTCTAGCCCACACCATCTCGGCAGATATTAATAAAGGTAGACAATATTATAATGAAGCTGATATGCTAGTTTGGATTATTTTTTGTGCTAGCTTCTCTACTACTTTAGATATAATTGATATTTGTTGAAAACGCCTAAATGACATTCAATTATTAATAGTTGATTAAAACTAATCATAATCAAGCCTATGCAAATATAGTGGAAACAGACATGATTCTCTTTATATTTGATCTAAACATAACTTATATATTTATAATAATATGATACAAAGATTTATTAATTTAAATAAATGGAAACAATCAGAACAAAATTATACATAACATTAAATATCTCTATCATTATAAATATAAATATTTTAATTAATTTACCATGTTCAATAAAATTTATATACGAGTTTGTACAGCCTCATATCGACTTTTTGCTTGTATAGATTGGCATTCAGCCGTTACTTTATATTTTTCTAATTTAATGATTTCAAAAATTTCCATCTAAAATTTTAAGCCTTGTGTTTAATTCAGGGAAACTTCATTCCATAATTTTCATTTCACTTAATTTGAATAAAAATCTTCAATTTTTTAAAAATTTCTTGTAATAAAATTTTTTTTATTGAAAATTTGTGACTTCATTATGAAAGATTTTTTATGCAAAATTGATTGAAAAATTTATGATTTTTTTTAGTTACAAATAAAAAAATATAAAATTTATTTAATTGTTGGAATTTATTAGTGAAGATAAAAATATTTAATAAGAAATTAGTGAGAAAGAAATTTGGGTATAACAAGGTTAAGGTTAGTGATAAAAACAGTTTTGAGAATATTAAAGCGCAAATTGAATACTACTTTATTGCCAAGTTTCAGAACATGATCTTTTTTATTTTCGGTTTTGGCAAAGTGCCAACACTTTCTTATTTTGCTTATAACTTACAAGCGGTCTGCTGATGTCCGGGTATGCAATTAAAAATCTAAATAATGGCATAGCTTTTATTAATTGCACCTCAAGTCGTTCTGCCAGCTTAAAAATTTCACACTTTACTTATTTTCTGCTGATGTCCGGATAGAAGTGCAATTAAGACTCTGAATAATGGTATAACTTTTGTTCACCTCAAGTCGTTTACCAACTTCTGGACTTTGCGTTTAAATTTTGTGAATTTCATGTTGGCAATAAAAAACCTAGAAAATTATTACAAACTAAAATTTAGATATCGTTATTTGTCAGTTTAAAAAATGGAACATAAAAACATTTTACCTTATTTTTTACTTAAATATATTTTTGCACAAATAATTTAATAGATTTATATCTTCGGGAAATGCATACCTTAGAAGCTAATATTATAATGGATTATAGTTAAGGATGAGTTACTAGAATATATTTTTCTATGAATTAAAATTTTTAATAATTTTAAAATTTAAAAGGTTATAAATTTTACAAATAAAGTTCAAAGATTTTTGTTTGCAATTTTAGAAAGATATGGCGAGACAGCCCATACCCTTATTTAACTTATAAATTATAAAGCAAGAATAATATAATGACAATGTTGGTGTACCAAAAATCAATTGGTGATTAATAAGTTAAAAGAATTTATAGGCTTATATTTCCATTCAGTTAAATTAATATAATGTATGACAAGTAACTTATTAAAAATGTGGAAAAGATACTGAGTACAAAAAACAAACGCATCGTTATCTTAGATACAAGTATTCCCGGTATTACCAAACTCTGGGTATATATATATACATAAGCCTCGAAATATAATACTTTAAATTAGATGCTAAATCGAAGCGATGAAAAATTAAATTAAACAAAATCATGTTTGAAGATTTTATGTATGAGGAAAAAAATTTTGAAGTCAATTATTTTTGATGTTCTCAGAAACCGAGACAAATGACATATATTAATGTTCCATGATGTCAGCAAAATATTCAAAAACCGGGATATCTGATAAGTTTAACCTATCTCTACATGACAAACCAACTTCCATTTTTTAAATATTAAGAGAATTTTTATTCTTTTTTTTAAAACTACCGTATATTATAAAATTATTTTATCATTTCCTAATCAGATCTATATGATGAACCCATTTCTCTTTATGGTTAAGATATTGGCATTTAATTCTAAACATTTTGTTGATGTTTTATGGATTTCAGCAATTTAATATTTTTTTAAAATATATAGTTCTATTCAAGCTTTTTTTATAATACCACTTTCAGAAATATAACACTGATGGTATGTTCCTTTCTGGTTGTTATAAATCTGGTACAAATACCATACTCAGTCTATCGAACTCACAAATATATATATCTCAGTAAAGTCAAAAATAATGATATTTAATGACCTAATAAAATTTTAATTTACAATTTTTATAAAAACAATAATTCATATAATTTATTAATATATTATGGACAAAAAAAATATGATTTATATAAATTTACTGAATAAATAAAAAAAATCTATATGAAAGGCTAGTCAAAATAATTATATCGAGTACCTGGCATGTAAATGCAAACAAAAATAGTTATAAGCACAAGTCAATCTTTTATAAATATGTGTATGAGTATAAGAAATTAATAAATGTCGCTGAGACTGATTTTTATACATAATTGAGTTTTTAAATGTTAGAAATATACATATAATATAAATTGTTATCGGATTATTTATACAATTATAATATAAATGGAAGCTTTCACAAAATAGTATTTAAAAAACAGATAAATTTGCATGATAAAGATACAATTTTGTATTTTGATTAAAAATTGTTGTTATAAGCAAAATATCATACCTGTACACAAATATACAGTAAGTTATTAATGACAGAATAAAAACATAGTGTGGGTAGTTTATAAATTTTTAATGTCTAGTTCAGAAGGAACAAGTGTCAACTGTGTTTCAACTCTGCCGACTTGTTTGGGTGGCACTTTAATCGTATCTAGAGTGCCAGTCTCGAGCTCGTAGACCCCGTCATTGTCATGTTCGGTATTCAGTCTCTTAAGATGAGCTAACATTTTTATCTTTTCTTTACGACTGCCGCTATTACCATTATTATTCGTGTCAGAGCTGGGGTAGTCCCGCCTTTTAATGGAGTCGTCAAATAATAACATGGATGTCATGTCCCGCTCCGAACTGTGTCGAATGCCATATAGAAAGTATATGAGGAGGCCTGCAGTCATCCACACCGCAAATCGAATCCAAGTGTTGACACCCAGTTTCATCATGAGGTAAAGGTTTATGAAAATGCTCAAGAAAGGCAGTAAAGGGACCAAAGGAACCTAATGTAATAAATAAAAAAATGTGTATAATGCTACCCTGCACACAGATATCATATTATTTAAGGCCCTTTTCTCAAACTTTATTTTAAACACAGTGCTTACTGTTCACAAAGGAAATTCTTGATAAAAGTAAAAAAAATAAAATTTCCTCATCATTTTTTATTAATTTATTGAATTATTTTAAAAAAATCTAGTTGTAAAAATATTTTTGAAATGTATAATACTTAAAATATTTTTATAAAAATGTAGAGTTATATGCTCTAAACTATATTTTTGGTCGACAAAATAAAGTGCATTAAACTAGTAGCTTTAGTTACTTAAATTGTTTTATATTTTATGGGGAATATTTAAATGATTAGTTTTCAAAAATAACATAGAAAAAAATAACCTACCGTGGGTAGGGGAGACCGGGGTAAAATGATGGGGTAACAATGTGACAAGAATAACTTTTTAAATGTTGTTAAGTATAAAGACCTTAAATTTGGTGTGAAGATGTATTTTTAAACCTCTGTTTATCTTTTGAAAAACTTTCCTGGTTTAAAACTGTTTAACTCAAAATTTATAAAAATCACCTTCTAGTTCATTTAGCTATTAGCTAAATATATATATAGGCTCATAATTATAATTATGCATACGTGTTCCTTAAAGTCATAGAAATAAAATTTATAGGAAGTAGCTCAACTGGAAGTCACGCAATAATGATCTGTATAATAGATCACCTTAAAATTGGTATGGGTAACAAGGTTAAGATATTCCGCCTGATTAAAGCTGTAAAAAGAGAATTTTTAAATATTAACGTCTACACCATATAAAAAATGTTTTTAGCAAAAAAAAACATTACTAAATAGTAGGCCTATTCAAAAAAATTCGAATATACGATTCGATTAGAAACGAATACGAATAATAAATTATTTGTTTTATCCGAATACGAATAATCATTTATTCGATTCGAATAAAACGAATTATTCGTAATATTTAATAAATTGCTTTTTTAAAAAATAAATCTAACATTTGTCATTTCTATTTGATAACCTGCCAATCTGACAGGTGATGTGTTTATAAAAAGACTAGCAAACATTTTAATTTTCCGTATTTTTTCAAAATTAATTATATTAAAAATTACACAAACCAAAAGTATATAAAAATATATACAAACCAAAGGTATATAAAAATATATTATATCTTTATAATAAAATATTGTTAGCTAGTCTAATTATGTTAGAGGAGAATGATTCTGATGTAGTTATGGTTGATGTTGAAAAAATTTCTTCACAAAAAAAAGCGATTATATGGGATCAATATCAACTCAATGGTGAAAAGTCTGCTTGCAATCATTGCAAGAGCATTATTAAATGCAAAGGCAAAACAACATCACCTCTTATTAATCATTATAATAGGTTTCATTCACATCTCTGTAAAAACAGTAATAAAATTGACACTTTTTTAAAGCCTATATCACCTTTTTCTTTATCTAAAAAATAATTATAAAGATAACTTACTAAAATTATTTATTAATAATAATTTATCTTTTAAAATTATTAATTCACTGATTTTAAAAATTTTATAAATGATCTTGATTCTTCTATAAAATCAATATGTTCCAATACTCTTAAATTGCATATGTATAATACATTTGCAGAAAAAGAACAGTAGGTAAAGGATATAATATCCAAAAATAAAAGTCAGATTAATTTTTCATCTGATATTTGGACTAGCCCAACTCAGGTTCCTTTTTTAGGGTTAACAGCCCATTTTATTGATGATAATTTTAAAATAAATAACATAATTTTGGATGTTGCTCCAATAAATGAACAACGTTCAGGTGAAAACATATTTAAAGCCTTTATTAAAATAATTAAAAATTATAATTTGGAGAATAAAAATTTTTATATAACTCTAGATAATGCTACTAATAATAAAACATTTATTGATACATTTTCTTTAAAATATCCATCAATAAAAATAGGGCACATTCGATGCTTTGCTCATGTTATTAATTTAATATCCAAAGAAATTTTAAAAATTTTAAATCCATCAATTTTAAAACTACGAAACATTATTAGGATGATACGTAATTCTCCTAAAAAATTAAATTTATTAAAAAATATATGTAGTTCACTACATCCTCCTATACATTTTTTAAAACCCAAATTGGATTGTGAAATAAGGTGGAATAGCACCAACCAAATGATTGAAAGGGGCTTATTGTTAAAGCTTGCTATAAAAAATTAGTTAATGAAGTTATAACTAATATTATAATTCTTCAAGAAAAACAATTATCAGAGGTAAACTAAAATTTATAAATAGGTAAATAATACTTTATTAACATAACATACAGGAGGAATGGGACGATCTTGTAAAAATTAAATCTATCCTATTGCCTTTGTATGAGACTACAAATATGGTTTGTGGGGAAAATTATCCTACTTATAATTTGGTTATACCCTATTATATTCTAATTCTTGAACACTTAAAAAATGAGAAACCTTGTTTCCATAAAACCTCTAACAATGATTTCGAAGTGGCATGTGATAAATTGTTGGGCTATTATAATTTAACTGCAGATGATGCAATAATAGCTACAATATTGGATCCCAGGCTCAAAATAATATTTTAAATCAATATCTCTTGATCAAGAGATTATGATATTGATATATCCAGGTTAACAGACAAGTTTAAAGAGATTTACAGCAGATATACAGGTATTTAATTTACCCCCATTTAAATACATATCATTTTATTTTATAAGCTGCTGATGCTGATAATTACAACTGCCAAAATAAGGATGAAAGTCAACAAAACAGGCTTGACATTGTTTTTAAACAAAATTATGTGAAATCAATTTTTACCTGAGTGAACCAAGATCAAAGAGTGATACTGATCCATTAATGTGGTGGAAGATAAATGCACATAGGATCCCCATACTCTCAAAAATGGCAAGAGATTATTTATCTATACAAGGAACATCAACTGCGTGTGAAAGACTTTTCTCAGTTGGCACTAATTTGTTGTCAAAAAACCGCATGTCGTATAAAGAAGAAAATATAATAAAAACCCTGCCTTAAAAATTGGCTTAAAATTATAAATTAAATGAATAATATAATATTTTAATTTTGTTTATAACTTGATTATATTTATTTGTCATCGGATTATTATAATTTTTTCTGTTTGAAATCAAATTTGCAATAAAAAAATTTGTCAATATATTTGAGTATGATTTATTTTATTAAGAAAATTCATTTCAATTATTCGAAAATTATTCGAATCGAATACAAATAGTAGATTATATTATTCGTACGAATTCAAATAGTAAATTATTCGATTTGTTTAGACGAATCGAATACTAATAAAAAATTTTATTCTACAAATTATAATTTTTAATCATTTTAATAAAGGCTTTAAATATGTTTTCACCTGAACGTTGTTCATTTATTAGAGCAACATCCAAAATTATGTTATTTATTTTAAAATTATCATCAATAAAATGGGCTGTTAACCCTAAAAAAGGAACCTGAGTTGGGCTAGTCCAAATCTCAGATGAAAAATTAATCTGACTTTTATTTTTGGATATAAATCCTTTACCAACTGTTCTTTTTCTGCAAATGTATTATACATATGCAATTTAAGAGTATTGAGCATATTGATTTTATAGAAGAATCAAGATCATTTATAAAATTTTTAAAATCAGTGAATTAATAATTTTAAAAGATAAATTATTATTAATAAATAATTTTAGTAAGTTATCTTTATAATTATTTTTTAGATAAAGAAAAAGGTGATATAGGCTTTAAAAAAGTGTCAATTTTATTACTGTTTTTACAGAGATGTGAATGAAACCTATTATAATGATTAATAAGAGGTAATGTTGTTTTGCCTTTGCATTTAATAATGCTCTTGCAATGATTGCAAGCAGCCTTTTCACCAATGAGTTTATATTGATCCCATATAATCGCTCTTTTTTGTGAAGAAATTTTGTCAACATCAACCATAACTATTTCATCAGAATCATTCTCCTCTAACATAATTAGGCTAGCTAACAATATTTTATTATAAAGATATAATATATTTTTATATACCTTTGGTTTGTATATATTTTTATATACTTTTGGTTTGTGTAATTTTTAATATAATTAATTTTGAAAAAATACAGAAAATTAAAATTTTTGCTGGTCTTTTTATAAACACATCACCTGTCAGATTGGCAGGTTATCAAATAGAAATGACAAATGTTAGATTTATTTTTTTAAAAAAATTTATTAAATATTAAGAATAATTCGTTTTATTCGAATAATTCATACCCTAGGCATGTTTGGCGAGGCCCTCAATTTCATCAAAATCATAGGAAAAAAAATGAGACAGATCTCAGGGGACCCCAATGAAGGATTTTACCTAATTTTTTAAGCATTCACTCTTCTCTTGGATGATATATACCCACCTTTTTTTTAAATATATATATTTTTTTTATAGTATCCATTTTAATATATATTTTTTAATCCTCTGTAAATTATATAATGTTTTTTAAAAAATAATAAAAAAGTCGAATAATTAAAAAAAAAAATACTCCCAATATCAGTATCTTTTTTTAATTATTATAAAAATAAAAAAATTAAATTAAATGCATAATTATATTTTTACATAAAAAATATTGATTTCTTAATTACATTTGGTTCAAAGGGGGTGGTGAAAAATCAATATAAATATTGGTATGGCATCGGATCGATTTTGAAACAATATCAGAAAATATAGGATCAGATCGGTGAAAAATATATAGATCGGCACAGCCCTAATTAAGTTGCATACTATTTAATTTGGAAACATATACCTTTTCAGTTTAAATATTAAAAAAAGTTGAAATAAAATCGAAATTAAAAAAATAGTTTGGTAAACGGATGTTATGTAAAATAATAATTAAAAATGACATGTTATTCTAATTGACAATATGAATTTAAAATGATTATTTAGGATATTTATGTATATACATCGGTCCGAACACCTCTTACAACCCGACTCGAAAATAAAGTCTCTTATGTCCGAACCCTAGCTCCTACTAGACAGCCCGTACAGACCTCTAAATGTATCTAGATCCTTGAAAAGTATCTTTTAACAACTCTGGTAATTACCAAATAAAATATAAAGCTGAAAAAAATTGTAATTTTGTCGTTGAATAATTTTATTAAATATGATAAAATTTAAATGAGGAAAAGAATACTTTAAAATTAAGTTTCATTTGGTTTTGAGGTTGCATGAAAATAATATAAAAGGACATGAGGATGATGACTCCAAGAATAGCTAAGGGGATGATAGCCACGGGCTGCGAATCAAATACGTGTTTCTCTGCTTTCGACATGATGATACAAAATATTGTAATAGATAGACCTAATTTTTTAAGTGATTAAAATAATGCAAAAATTATTATTTATTATAATTTAAAGATGCAAGAAATTTATATTATCGTTATAAAAATTCGTTTGCTATATATTTTATTTTATATATAATTTATAATTTTTTTAAAAATTTCAGTAAGAGTAGAGCACTGCAAATTCTTTTGTCTGAGCCCATCCCGTAGCTTTTATTCATTTTTAAGCCCGATCCAAAATTTTTATTCATTCTTAGCCAAGCCTGACTGGCTGCAAATAGGAGTATATAGTATAAAACATGACAAAAGCTGTCTCCGTTCATTTTAAACGCTGTCAAACTATATTTTTTCTATATTAAAAGGTATTACTAGGTTAGAATTGCCATATGCCTGTTTAGCCATTTCTTTATGTCATAGAGGGACATTAAAAATAACAATATGTCCCTGTTTATGAAAAAAAAATTTATTCCTAGTGCTATTAAAAAATTTTTACCACATTATTTTATTAAAATAAATATTTAACTTAACATAAATTACAAAAAGATTCCATATCGAAAAGTAAAAATTACAATATATATTTTAGAGATCTACTAAAGTAGGCCCGGGTCGGGCCTATTTTTTAAAAAAAATCGTGCTCAGACTGGGGGCCGGGTCGAGCTAAGTTGAATTTTTTATGTAAAAGAAAAAATATTTGATTTTATTTATAGAAACTTCGGAACAGGCCATCAAACTTTTTTAAAAAAATTTGGGTTCAGGCCGGGCTTAAAAAATTAGACCCGAATGTTCAAAGTAATATATGTGTTTTCAGAACTGATTTTTCAATAGATTAGAAATTTATAGAAAAAAACAGAAGAAATTGGTCCATGACTATAGAAAAATACTACATTTTCTTGGATGATGTCCAAAAACTATAATGAGATAATACGTGTTTATATTCTAACTAGCTAATAACCCGTTAAGAATGACAGGGTTGAGGGGTAATTAGTTAGTTTGTGTATATTGTACTAAATATGCTTTATATTAAAATTTAGGAGAAAAGGAGGTAAAATTGTTGCAATATAACTCGTGAGCATTAAGGGTATTAGAAATATCAAAATTTAAATTTGTGATAGGAATCATATTGGGTAAAATTAAAAATAGAGATTCTTCAAAATTTTTGAATTTTAAATATGGGTTAGACATTGGCCTCAAAATTTTGTTTTACAAAAAATAATTTTCAGGCCAATGTCTAGCTCATATTTAAAATTAAAAAATTTTCAAGCATTTCTTTTTTATATTTTTCACAATATGATTTTTATCACAAATCTAAATTTTATTCATTTAAGACATTTTTATTAAATTACAAATAAATGGCAAAATTTTATGAAAGTTGCATGAGATGGTTTTTTGATGAGACCTCTGGCTATGTCTATAAAAAAAAAATTTCAGTATAAACCATATTTAAAATTGAAAAATCTTAAAGCATCTCTATTTTAAATTTTATCCAATATGATTTCCATCACAAATTTAAATTTTGATATTTCTAATACATGCTCATGGTATACATTGCAACAATTTTACCTCTTTCTCTCCTAAATTTTAATATTTATATAAAATTTATTAATAAAGTTTATTTAGTACCATACACACAAACTAAATAATTACCCTTCAACCCCATCAGCTAGTATGGCAATAAACAGAAGAATTTAAAAAATATCAATTATTAATTAATATATATATAATTAATATTTTAAATTTAATTATATTCAAGTTGGCGCATGTTTAAAACATACGATTTTGAACGGTAGGCTTGTGTTTGACTCTCGTGAGCAAAAAAATAACATTACACTATATAGTCTCCTTAAATTTTAAATACATTAGGAAGATACAATATTATTTTTATTTATAATGTAATTAATATATTAACTGAATACTTCGCCTGATAGAAATCTTATCTCATGATATGCTAAATACAATCACCCTATATATTTAACAACACAAGAAGGAGTTATAAAATTATGACTTTAAAGAGAAGGCCACATATATAAAGGCAAAATTCTGTTGCTGACTTAAATAAACAAATATCCTAAATATCAAACCTTCCTATCATCATTACCATGAAAGGAATCTGTCCAACTTGTCACAAACTAATAAATATAAAAAAAAGATGACCATCTTTACAAACATGGCCCTACAACCCTCCCTTGCTCAGGCTCTAACACACTTTGCAAAAAACTTATAGAACCCCCAATCAATACCAAACACATACAAGTAAATAACAAATCACTGAAGAATTTATCTTTATTAATAAAACACCAACAATTAAGTACATCCCAACTAGTATTAACTACCATATCACAGACCATCTCACCAAATTATTTGATAATATTAACTTAGATTTGTCAAACACAAATCATTGAAATAATCTCTTCACTTTCCCTTTTAAATGTCTCTCAATCCCAAAAGATAAAAATTCTATTTCACTACCTAACCTTATAAAAGACAGACTTAAAAATATGGATAACTTAACACTTCTAGAACACATCAAATATCCCAATAATCCTAATGAAAGTTTCAATAAAACCTGTAACAAAATCTCCAAAAAAATAAATGAAGGCGACGTGTGTGGTGCCTAAAAATATCTCCTCACAAACAAAACTACCCACATCTAATGATGCGACCCTTGAAAACCTAAAATCTCTTCATCCACGAGCTTCTTATACTAGCTTACCAAACCCTCCAATATCCGTCCTCTCATAATATCAAATCAAGATGTACGCGACACTATAAGCAAATTTAATAAATTTTCAGCAGCAGGTCCTGATGGCTATAGACCTTCTTACTTCCAAACATTCCTAAAATCTCCCAATTCAAATAGTTTTTTTTTAACTCACTTACAACCTTCCTCAATAATATAATCACTAGATATATACCCACATTAGCTCATCAAATAATATTTGGAGCTAACTTGATTGCATTTGAAAAACCTAAAGGAGGTATCCGCCCAATTGTTATCGGTTCTTTCTTCAGACGCCTGATTACTAAAATTATCGCAAAAAAAATAAAAACCGATACTCATTCCCTGCTTGGCAATTACCAATTAGGCTGCGGAACAAAAGGAGGGTAGATATAGCCTTTCAATGTCTTCAAATCTACCTACAACATCCACCTATAAACTCCGTTCTTTGCAAAATTGATTTTAAGAACGCCTTCAGTACTGTATCTCGTTCCTCGGCACTCGAATCCTTTTACGACAATTTCCCCCAATACTCGCGCATCGTTGACATTTGCTATACCAATAGCACTCCCCTCATTTTCAATGGTTGCGTTATATACTCCGAAGAGGGTGTTCAACAGGGCGACCCCCTTGGCCCTATACTTTTCTGCTTAGCCATCCATAATATGATGAAAGATCTCAAATCTGATTTTGATCTAGACCTTAATCTATGGTACCTAGACGATGGCATACTCTGCGGTAACCAACATCAAATAAGCAAAGCCCTCTACCACCTCGAAAGAGAATGCCCCAAAATAGGCCTATAATTAAACAAAACCAAAACAGAAATCTGCATACTCAACCCCGAGATTCCCCTAGACTCATTTAAAGATTACAATATTATCGAAATTGAAGATATCCAACTCTTGGGCTCCCCACTACTTAATAATAAATTTCGGAAAAAACTATCGATAAAATCTTCTCCGAGATGCAAAATTTGGAAAAGTTCATCAATCATATCCCATCGCACCAACTTTTTTATCTATTAAAAAGTGCCTATATTTACCTAAAATCTCGCACCTCTTCCACTCATCCTTCTCATTCACCTCCTCAAGATTTTTCACCCAACATAATATTCGCTTAAAGACCTTTATGGAAAGGATCCTTAATCTTCCATTATCAGACTTTAATTGGCACCTTGCTCAATTACCCGCTAAACTTGGTGGTATCGACCTGATCCCCTTAGAATTACTCTCCCTATCTCTATCTATAATCGCCTTTCGCTCAATTCCGCGATCTCATCTTTCATAACCCCCAATGACCATCTATCTCTTAACAGTAGCAATCGAAAGATGGAATCTACTAACCCCAGACGGTCAAACATTCCCAATCGAAATTTCTAATAAATCAATCTTGGAACCCCTTATAAGTAAACTACAAAATAGTCTTAACCCTTCCGATATCAGCGATATACAACTTCTTCAACTAAACATTAAATAAGGCGGGCATGAATGGCTCGAGGCACTTCCAAGCCTAACCCTTGATAATCTCTTAACCAATGACCAACTGAGAGTTACCATAGGATTTAGACTTGGATGCTCGCTTACACATTCACACACTTGCCACCTTTGCAACCTACCCGTTCAACCAAACGCAAGACACGGCCTAAACTGCTCCCGCAGCCAAGGTCGCCACCTCCGGCATAAAGCTATAAATAAAATCATCCACAACGCTCTTAATAAAGCTAAAATACCTAATCCTAGAACCAATAAACCTCTCTTTACAAGATGGTCTCAGACCTGACGGTTTAACCTGCACCCCATGGTTCAATGGGAAATCCCTAATTTGGGACGCAACCTGCGTCTTATCAATTAATTCAAACCCTCTTACTAGCGGAGAAAATAGAAAAATTAATAAATACTCAATACTAAATAACTTTATTTTTCAACCCATAGTCATTTCAACTAATGGCAATTTCTCACAATCAACATATTTTTTTAAAAAAATCTTAGCACGTAAAATTTATAACATTACAAACGAAAAACGCGAATCAATTTTTCTTAAACAAAAACTCCAATTAGAAATTTTTAAACATAATTATACCTGTTTTTTAGGAACATTTTTACTATAAGCTCTTTTTAGAGCCATCGATATTTTTAAAATATACATTCACTTTTAATATATATATATATTCATTTTTTATTTTTATATTTTGTTTACATGTTTTAAAGATAAATGAATAATAATTAATAAAATTTAAAATTTGAGAAATAGCACCGGTGAAAACCGTTTAAATGAATTAGATCTATTAAATATTTATAGGGAGATTATTCTAGATAATTCGTCAAATCTCAGAGAAAGTTCTTAGTCATAAAATTTTTATATGCAAAACTTAATTGTAATATATTTTTAATAAAGGTATTGCAGTTGCAATAAGAGTTATTTATATTTTGATAATATAATTGTATTAATTATAATTGTTAAATTATATTTTTTTAAATACCGTTATGTGCAACAATTACTTATATTTTATTGTAATAATATTTTTTTTAAATATAAAATTTATACATTTTGAAATTTATTTTATTGTATTATCATAAATAAATGGGATATTATTTATACTAAAGTATTTTAATAATAAATAAAATTCTGTAAAATTTGGTTATATGCAAAATTTTAATTAAAATAATTATTTTTAACATAGAATAGATATATTGAGTGATCATAAAAAATGGGAGGGTTGGGGGGGAGGGGTAAATTTTATATTCTTTCTACACCGAATGGATTGAATTAATTCAATTGAACACTAAACATTGTTAAAATTTTCAGAATAATGCTCGCCTTTTATCATAAATTTGGCCATAATTTTGATATTAATATTTTTCCATTTATGCCGGTGTAGGATTGTGAAATCAATATCCATTGTAGTGTCAATACCGTATTGATATTATCCTTGTAGATTCAATACCGTAGTAATATTTTGATATTGTAGTACCGTATTGATTTTTAAAAGATGTTTACATCGCTTCAAATATATTAGCGGCCATTAAAATTGTAAAATATTTATTCATTATATATTTCTTCATCGTTTCAAATATATTGGCAGCCATTAAAATTATTAAATATTTATTATTATATATTTTTTCATCGCTTCAAAAATATTGGCGGCCATTTTTTATTTGTAAAAAATTTATTTAAAATATATTTAATAGTTTTAAATATATTTAATATAAAAATGATTTTCTATTCTTAAGGGAATTTATTTATTTTACAATGATATCCTATATAATTTTTATTTGTTAACCCATTATTTGTAATAATTTTCTTCTCATAGTTAAAATTATGTTTATTCAACTCCATCCTGCAGAAAATTTTAATTAAATACAATGTATATATGTTTTCTACATTTATCATAGTATTATTGGGCTCTTTAACCTTAAAATTTTAATAGACAAAAGCTTAAGCTAATCATAGACAAATAAAGGGTTTCCATTACATCAAAGAATCTCAATCAATATCTATCACTCTGATTATGTTTTAATCATTTCCTGTTGGCTTCATAAAATCTTTATTTTATATTTTAGATGAATATACAATTATATTTTTAACTGATTAAAATTTAACACTTATATTTATGACACAAAATTTTTTTATATAGAAATTTATAAAATCAAATTTTAATGTTTTAAATTATTCTTTTAAACTGAAACTTTATTTTATTGCAATAATATTAAACTGGTTGATTTATTAATACTATATAAATAAAAAGGATAAACATAATTTTATTTCAAAAAAAACAAGAAAAATATTATAAAAAGAAAATATATCAAGGAAACAGAATTATCACAAAAAATTGAGTTATTATATTATAAAACAATTAAAATGATCTAAAGATCCTATATTAAATATTATTTATATTTTAAGCAGTAAAGGATATTTTCCTATTACTAAGTATTATTTTATTGTTTGATGTTTACTTGTTATTGTTTGATATTTATCTGTTATTGCTTGATATAAATTTATAATTATAATTTTAAATGTACCAATTTAAGCATTGCTTGATATAAATTATTTATTAAATTTAAATGTAACAATTTCATTAATTAATTTTAGATTTTATTCGTAAAAATTGAGGTTCGGTCATAAATTATCAATACGGTATTGATTAATATTACCTGTTCAGCCAACTTTAACAAAGATGATATAAAAATAACTACAAAAAATATTATTATTATATAATATATTTTAGGGAGCGGGCTGAAGGCTGGAGGAAAAGGAGTTTGGGGGCAAAGTCCCCCAAAAAAAATTTTAAACATCCCCCCCATGGATAAATACTGGCTACGCCACTATTAATAACTTAATTTAAATCAAGCCCTGGTTGAAAAAAATTATTCTTATTAATCCCATTATACTTAGTTTCCAATATACAATCTATTATGTCCATCGTTTTAAAAACACATGGTGCCCTGGGTCAATATTTATTACATAATTGTCCAACTTAATTCTCTTAATATATTCACTTCTAGGAATAATAATAGTGGTAATTGGCACAGAAATACCAATATTAATTTTAGCAAAAAGATATTGACCCAGTGAACCAATAAATAAATGAATTCCTGCTCACAATCTCCCACTCGCTATATCCATAGCCCCAAGAGGAGCTCGTAATAATTTTTCAAAATCTTTGTCCAATATTTTGTCTGGAATTGTTAACAACCCTGCTAATTTAACATTCTGGAAAAATCAATTTCTCTACCCTAACTCTGTTTTATCTATTTCCAAGAAAAATTTAAAAAAATTGTCATAAGATATTAGAGAGAACACAACCTTTAACAAAAATTATGCTAACACTTTCATATATGAAAAACTGGTTTCTCCTTCAAAAAATTTCAAAATCCAAAATGATCTTTCACAAATCAACCAAGGTGATGTGAATGTAGCGTTTCTCATCATTAATTCAAATAATCTTACTCCTAAATAATGAATTAACTTTCAATGAATTGGCTAGATAGTATCAGCTACCTTGGTCTTTCAGTTGCATCTTCAGCATGATCCAACAGAAATGCCTCAGCAATTAGCTCGGCTTGAAAATATATAAATATTAAGACATAGCTAACGCAATTTTTACTCGAATACTCTTGGTGCTTTTGGTAGGGGATTCTTTAAATTTATCAAATTATTAAGGAGAAAAGTAAGCCAAACAAGTGGCGATCATAATGAAGCCTTTTATTTAAAGCAAGCCATTACGATAACTATTCATCAAAGTAAGTCTTACCTGTTATTACCTAATTTAATTGTTTTTTAAAAAAATTTATAATATATATATATGTAGTGTTGTTAAACGGCTCGTTTTAAGCCGATTTTTAAAAACGGCTAACTCAATATTTCATCCAGAAAAATATACGCAAGCCTGAAGATTTTGCTCATAGAAGGAACAAAGGTCTAGACATATATAAACGAAATCTCGGGGCTTAGGCAAAATTTTTCTGGCTAAAATATTAAGTTAGCCATTTTAAAAAATCGGCTCAAAACAAGCCGTTTAACAACACTATATATATGCAGTATATCTTTATATCGTGATGTATTTTTATATGACCTTAGTTTTAAATTTGTTTTTAATAATAAATATTTTAAAGCATAAATTATTATATTTATTATATAAATAGAGAAAAGCTACTTTTCAAAAAAAGTAGGTGGGCTATCGTTAAAGTTTCAAAAAATGTATTGCGATACCTTAACAAAGCCAACTATGCTGAGGTTATTTTTATGATTATGAAAATAAGTATTAAATTGTAAAAATAACTAACATGCAAGCGTTGTGAAAAATGTAACGATTTTGGAAGATGAGATAGAGGCTCTTCCCCTAGGGAAAAAAAGCCGTTTCCATAATGTTCTACCTGCACCACTTTGTAAATCATCGATATTATCGTCTTGTGAAGAACTAAAATCTAATTTTTCTGAATTCTCTTTAGATAAAATGAACCTAAAATAATTGTTTTAAAAAGATTATAAAATTTGGTTGGATAAAATAGTTTATATGGTTTTGTAGGAGAGTAAAATATATAATTTTTCTCAAAATATAAAATATTTTTCTTGAGATTAATGCTTGCGTATAAAATAAATTGATGATAGATTATAAATTTACTCGTCTAAAGGCATAAGTGGCGATGGCGTCGATAAAACACCAATTGATGATTCATTAGGCCTATATCTATAATATAAAGGTAAGATTATTCTTAAGGGATTATTTTGTGCTTTTAAATTGAGGCGTTTGTGGTTTTTATTTCTAATAATACATTTTAAATGGAATAATATCGTGCAAATGGTAACTTTTTAAACTATTTTGTATTTATCAATATTATTTTTTCACATATAGAAATAAATTTCCTTTAAATACCACCTTAATTCAAAAAATGTGGCGTGTTTTTTATAATAAAAAAACACAACGCTAAAAAGCAATTAATCAAAATTTTATTATATAATCTTTTTTTTTAATTTATTAAAATCAATTTTTTATTAAATAAGAATTAGCTTTTATATATCCATTAATATATAAATCCATTTTTATCTAATATTAATGGGGAGGGGGGGGGGGGGATATATTAACTAGCTTAATAGGTATATACACAAATTTCAATTTTTAATTTGAAAATTGAATATATATAATGCATATATGAAAATATCATATTAGGAAGCCTGAATGATTAAGCCCTTTTGTTTTCTATGTGGATGAAGATACACGTGGAAAACTTAAAAAATTTTTAAAAAAGTAGATTTCTTTTTCATTTAAAAAGTTTAGAATCGAAAAATAACTGAAAATTTGTACCGTACATATATCCGGTGTCAATGACGAAATCTTTTCTTTTTTTCAATGCTTATATTTACGTGTAAAATATTATCCTAAAAAATATTGTGATTGCCAACTCAAAACCGGCCGATAACTAAATACTGCATTGGTGATATCCTTTAAACTGTTCATTTTTGTCATATATCGTTATAATAATTACGTGGATAACATTATTCCAAAAAATATTTTAAAAATATTGTGCCCATACACATACGAAACAAAAATGAAGATCTTCCCATAGATATCACCAGCAATGCTATTTATTTGGCCAGTTGAGTCGGCTATTGGTCAAATCATAATATTTATAAAAAAAATTTAGGATAATGTTTTACAGGTAAATATAAGCATTGAAAAAGAGAGATTTCAATCAATAACGCCAGCAATATGTGCCTTACAAGTTTGCGATTATTTTTCGATTCTAAATTTACTCATAAATAAAATGTCAAAGAAACCTTTCATTCTTTATTGATTTTTAGGTTTTTCATATGTATCTACACCCAAATATAAAAAAAGCACCAATCAATAATCATTCAAGTTTCCTAATATATTTTTAAATTTATGCATTTAAAGGATATATTTTTTAAATTTAAAATTGAAAATAAAATTTGAGTTGTAATAAGCAAGCAAATATATTTTTTTCCATAATAAAAATAGATTTATATAATAATGGATATTTAATCTCCATTTTTTATTTAATAAAATATATTTTAAAAATGTTTCTGAAAATTATTTATAAAAAAAGATTATATAATAAAATTTTGATTAATTGCTTTTTAGCAATTTAATATTTAACCATATTCCCCAAATAAAAGGTATTCAATTTACATTAATTAAATATGAATATTTAATAATTTAATATAACATATTGAATGATACCTAAGTAATAAGACACAAGCCGCGACTAATGTGTAGGCTAAAAGAGTACCAAGAGACATCATATCAACAAGTTCCTTTAAATTAAATATCATCGCCATGATTCCTAGTTTATAAATTTACAATAGTTAATTTATATTAGTGTTCATATGCCATATTTTCAACTTTTTTAAAAACAAAATCATTTGAAAATTTATGATTACGAATATTGTTTATTAATTCCTAACCAGATAATAAGGAAAATTTAAAAATATTTTTAAAATCATAAAGAAATTTATTTTACTTTTATATTAAATTTAATCAAAAATAATTAAAAATGATAGAAATTAAACGCCTTATTATCATCAACATATCCAAGAAATATTTTTAATAAACAAATTCATTATTTTTAGAATATTATAATGCGCATTATTTCAATTAGTTTAAATCTGAAATTTCGGACAAAACATTATTAAATCGATAACATTACATCCAGTTTTTAATTTTGATAAAATTTTACATACTGAAAACAAAATCATTAGCTATCGAATTCAAAATTCCATCCTTAGCTACAATTTAGGATTTGATGCCTGCTAATAATGGTTCTAAGTATGTAAAATTAAAAAAGTCGAAATTTTTCAATTTAATAACTGATCCTAATAATATAAATCTAATCAACCTGCAAAAGAACCGGCACATATGGTGGCAAGTATAGGTGTTTTTAGCTTGGGACTAACTTTTGCAAATCTTCTGAATATAAGACCATCACTAGCCATAGCATAGATAACACGAGGTAAAGGAAACATAGACCCCATGAGACTTTAATTATACAAACAAAATAATTTTACCCAATAATAAATCAGAGATACTACAATATTCAATAACACATTAAGTTCCTAAGTGATAATACATAAAAATCTCAAAGGCATCGATAAGAGTTCCATGTCAATTCAGGGAGACTTTTATCGCAACGCTTTCGCTTTTTTTATGCTAAAAAACTATTCGTTTTTATAAACTAAAAAGGGCATATCAAGAGTGAGTCTTTTCCTGACCCTTTAAATTTAAGGTTCTTTGACTAAGAAATTATGTTTCTTCTGAAAAATTTTTCGCCCTTACACGTAAAAAGTATTTTTTTATATATAAAATAATACCTGGTAGATAGGCCACACATGGATCCAATGGAAACGAGAATTTTGACTTTATTCCACCCAATGTAGGCAAATGCGAAAGGGATGGGGGCGTTCGAGTCGAGTTCAAAATAAGGGATCATGAGCGTTAAGCTGGCGGATATTCCAACGTATGCCAGAAAACAGCAAAGCAGCGACAGAATTATGCTGATGGGAATGGTTCTTTGAGGATTAATCACTTCTTCACCTGTAAAATAAAAGGTTGTTTTATTAGTTCTTTAAAGGATCCCATTAAAATTAAAAATTAATTGCGTGATTAAAATTTTAAACAGATATTTGAGATGGAAAACAAGTAATACAATAATGGTTGGTAGGATTGAAATTTGTAAGTTTTTAGAGCAATGGTTATGTGATGGATATCCCGGTATCAAGATTTGCAGCGAATGCTGGGGTTCCCAAGTGAGGTGATTTTTCTAATCTGTGCTATAAGGTAGTCAATGCTGCGAGGGATATCAAGTGCGAAAGAATATATGTTGGTGATGTGACAAAAAACTTGGTGCATCTAACTGTATTGGAATGGATAATTTATACAGGGACGGACTAGCCATAAGACCAAGTAGGCATTTTTGCCCACGAGACCGCGAGAAAGTCAATTTTTAAGGCCGATCAGAGGAATATATCAAAAATAAAGCCGATTAGAAAAAAAATATTATAATGTTCACATTATTTTCTTTATAATATTATTTGAATATCAGATTCCTTCAGAACTATCATGTCGTCTCTATTTTAATGCATAAAATTCAATAACATCGCTCTACTTATACATCATTACCACGTGCTTTTCCCTCTTTACTTTTCAAATGAAGTGAAAACGTTTCCGTTTGAGTAGAGTGAAAGCTAAGTTTTGATTAATTTATTATTTAATGTAGAAATAATATAGCCATATTTGTGGTTGTATTTCTTGTTCTTAATTCAGTAAAATTAAATAAACCCCAGGTATACAAATTTTAATAAAATAAATTTTTGATCAATTTGTTTTCTAATGCTTCTTTTTAATATTAATTAATTGTTAATTTATGTTATTTTTTTACTAACTAATCTTAACGAATACAGATTGTTAAAATCTTACCTAATATTTGGATTACAACAATTTACTTATTTGCAAAAATTTTCAGTAAAATTTATAGTACAAACCAAATATAATAATAAACTTTATATAGCTATTTTTACACTAATATGATCATTGAATTAAGATGTATGTAAAACGTCAAAAGTAAACAACTAAATTATATTTTATAACCCATAGACAGTAACGTTTTTTTATTATTACTAGCTTGCTCATTTTTTATAAAAATAAATCATTTTATATGAAATATGATTTCTTTTTGAATTCCTAGTTCATATCTTGAGATATTTTTTTAGCCTTAAGTTTAGTAAATGTTTTATGCAATATCATATGATAGCATAACCAAACATGATGACTTTATTGCCTTATATTAAATTACAATTCTTTAAAAAATATATATAAACTTTAATTTTACACTTATCTTGTTTATATTTATGATGGGTAGCGTACACATGTATTATTTTTAGCTAAAAAGATAAAAGATATATTTTTAAATATCATGAATAGAAATTGTTGTGTTTGTCATTAATTATTCTTTTACACGACATTACAATTTATAAAACCTTGTTATGAAAATTTTTCACTTGAAACTGGACCAAGCCAGATTTAAGTATAGTCAATATTTATAAAATCTTTTATAATAGTACTTCTTTCAAAGTCTCCTCACGTTGATTTTGCCATTAATTATCCCTTTCGTTTGTGTCCCTATCACTGTTCTTTACATTTTTTTTTATGTGACATTATAATTTTAAAACCTTGTTATGATATTTGTTTCACTTGAAACGGGTCCAAGCTAGATTTAAGGATGGCCAATATGCATATAATCTTTACAATACTCAGTGTTATGATGATTTAATGAAACATGTTGACGATTAAATTAAAACCCATCAATATATAAATATATTGTTTGCAAAAATAATTAAAATAACACAAGCAATAAAAGAATTTTCAATAATGCTTTGTCTATATTTTAATTATTTTTGCAAACAAAATACTTTTATATGGTGGGTTTTAATTTAATCGTCAATATGTTTCATTAAATTATCACAACACTGTATAGTTTTTTCTTTTATGACAAGAACAATAGTTGTTGTTAACCTACTTTAGTTATATAAATAGGTGAAAATTATGTAATCAAGGAATTAAATTTTTTTTTGAAAATTTATTTTACATAATTAGATTAATTATTTTTATATAAACTACGCCGAAAAATTAATTTTATTATTTAATTCAATAAATCCTTGATTTTTTTATATAAACTCCGATTAAAGATTTATTTTTTTTACGACCGTACGACCCCCGATTATGAAAATTTTTAAATCCGCTTTAATTCAGCAGTGCGGTGAATGCCATTCTTTTCCCATTTTTCTTTTAGTTAACTAGAGACCCGACCCGTTATTTATAACAAATCAGTTTGGTTACTGTTCAGTAAATTATAATGGTTACGGTTCTTAAGAAAAAATTTATAAAGGTTAGGTTAGGTTCAGATAATTGTAATATGGTTCATTACGGTTAAAAAAAAATTTTTATTGAGGCAACACCATCGTATAATGATTTTAATTATGAATATTTATTAAAAATTTTGTCATCACTAATTTATTTTTATTATAAGCATCTATGAATTATATATATAAAAAATATTTAAGATTCAAACTTTATTAAGGATAAGATAGATATAGTAAAATTTATAATTACACCACAAGGAAAATAATGTAAAAAAATTAGAAATTTATTTTATTTTTCTGTAAACCGATTTAACTATTTTTTATAAAGGTTCTTTTTACTATTCAAAAAATAATTATATCGGTTCGGTTACGGTTCAGATATTTATAACGGTTTATAATGTTTAACGCTTCGTTCCGGTTCATTCCATGTCCTTCTAGTTAACTAAAGTTTATAATCCGCCCTATAGCATTGCGGCGTAAGCCGTTCCTTTCATTTCTTAATCAAGTTATTTAAGACTTAAATCTGCACAAATTCAGCGGTGTGGCGAATGCCGTTCCTTTTTTTATCAAATCAATGTAGAAATTAAATTCGCTCTAATCCAGCGGTGCGGCGAATACTGGTCCTTATTTATTAAATTTATTTAGGACCTAAATCCGCCCTAACCAAGAGGAGCGGAGGTTGCCGTCAAGGTTAGGAAAACGACCCTCGAAGGGACTGCGCGTCTTACAATAAAATACCGATGGCACTTACAAGTTCTCATTTATTTGATGTGTTTAGTAAGATGACCAAAATGCCCACAAAATCTGGTACCCCGTCACCCTCTCCGAAAATCCCCCACCTTCCCGATTGAACTGCCTACAGTCACTGTCCCAAACATTACAGAAATGCTAAAAAGAAATTTACATAAAAATTAGTAGAAAAAATGCTGGTCTCAAAGCAGCTGGTGCTGATCCAAAATATTAAATCATCTTTCTTTGATAAATCAATACCAAGTATTTCTAATACTATTATTTCATGTAAAAAATATTTTAGGAATATCAACAACTGCCTCACATTCACATCTACCTGAAACAACTACATTGTCTGCAACATCTTCATTTATTATTGCATCAGTTCAATCTTTGCAATACCCACCTAAAACTATATTATCCACCAATACAGAAGATATAAAACTATATTATCCACCAATATAGCAGATATATCATTCACATACCTTGAAATTACATTATCTACAATTACAGCAATTCCATCTTTGGGCAATTTTTTATAGCGTTTGAGAGCCTTTAGCCCGCTTTTATCAGGCTTTCAGCCGGGCTCCCTTAAATGGCTTCTTCAATTTACATAATATTTCTTACTTTTGAAAATAAGTTCAAAAGATTTAGATTTTTAATAAATATAAAAGAATAATATGACATGATAATCATATATTTTATTTTAAAAAATTGTATGTATAAAATCATATTCATAACACATATGAAAAAATATTCATTGCACATATATATTTTATATTGATTTACAGTGATATTGCACCATAAAATCAAATCATACATCACATGTTAAGCATAAAATAATACATAGTCGATATATAAAATTAATTACACAATTATTGCCATTATACAATATTGCACAGAGAATAAAATTGCTGCACTTGTAAAATCAAGCACCGATTATATTGTAAATAGATATATATATAAGATTTAAATAAAAGAATTAAGATAATATAAAAATTTTACGTTAATAAATCTCTCATCTTTCAACCTTTGCGCAAATAAACAAGAATATCTTCTAGTTCAAGCGCTAATAGTTCTCGTTCATCTTGGCCTATATTAGCTCTCAGCCTATTTTTTATGATTTTTAATTTACTAAATTATCTCTCACAATTAACCTGCGTAAATGACAAAGTTAAATGTATATATATGCAAAAATAAATTAGTATATGCACTTGGGTATCTTTTAAGAATTTCATACATGCATATTAACCACTTGTTATATTTTATCACACTCTGAGTTATTATCATATAGTAATATTCCATCTTCTTCATTTGACTCCTCACTTTATACATACGATATCATCGTTCGTTTCATTTAATTCTGCTATTAAATCTTACGTAATTTAACACTCAATATATTTGCCAATTGTGCCAGTTTTTCCAAGGCCTTTTCAGAAATCTCTTTACTATTTATTTCATCAACGATGATATCGTATGTATAAGTGAGGAGTCAAATGAAGAAGATGGTACAATACAATATGATAATAACTATGTGATAATAAATATAACAAGTGGTTAACATGCGTGTATGAAATTCTTAGAAGATACAATATGCACACAAGTGCCTATACTAATTTATTTTTGGCATATAAATGCATTTAACTTTGCCATTTACGCAGGTTAATTGTTAGAGATAATTTAGTAAATTAAAAATCATAAAAAATAGGCTGAGAGCTAATATAGGCCAAGAAAAATTATAAGCGTTATTAATGATGTCAGTTGAACGAGAACTATTAGAGCAGATTGAACTAGAAGACATTCTTGTTTATTTGCGCAAAGGTTTAAAGTTAATGAGAGATTTATTAACGTAAAAATTATATATTATCTTAATTCTTTTATTTAAATCTTATTTATATCTATTTATATATGATCGGTGCCTGATTTTATAAGTGCAGCAATTTTATTCTTTGTCCAAGTATATTGCAATAATTTTTTGTGTAATTAATAGATTTTATATATTGAATATGTATTATTTTATATTTAACATGTGATGTATGATTTGATTTTATAGTGCAATAGCATTGTAAATCTAATATAAAATATATATGTGCAATGAATATTTTTTTATATGTGCAATGAATATTTTTTTATATGTGCAATGAATATTTTTTTTATATATGTAATGAATATAATTTTAAATGAGCAATTTTTTAAAATAAAATTTATGTTTATCGTTATTTCTTTTATTTTTATTAAAAATGTAAATCGTTTAAACTTATTTTCAAAAATAAGAAGTAATAAAAATTATGTAATTCGAAGACGCCAAAAAAAAGCAGGCCGAAGGCCCTCAAAAAATGAGGCCGCTATAAATAATGCCCAAGAGGCCATAGCGTCGCTAGTCCGGCCCTGTATCAGGAAGCGTAGCAATTTTAAAAAATGATTAAAAAGAACGTTCAAAATTAATAATTGTAACTTTAAAATAATAAAATCTTATCTTTTTTGAGATATAACATTGGTAAATTTAAAAGTAATAAATGTCATATATCCTATGTCAAATAAAGTGTTATATAACTTGTGGAGTAAATTAGAATGATTAAGAATATGCTTAATTTTAATATAGTGGTTTCAGATGAAGTAACTTGCACTAGTGGCAGAAATATGATTTTAAAATGATGGCTTATAAAATTATCGTGCCTCAAAGGGTTAACCATTCATTTATCATAGATAAAAAAATTTTAATTTTTAATAAAATATATATGAAA
Organism: Gordionus sp. m RMFG-2023; assembly: GCF_954871325.1. Taxonomy (NCBI): domain Eukaryota; kingdom Metazoa; phylum Nematomorpha; class Gordioida; order Chordodea; family Parachordodidae; genus Gordionus; species Gordionus sp. m RMFG-2023. The sequence goes on from NC_088776.1 coordinate 29,248,771, forward strand.
ATTTTTGTAGTTTCGAAAATAAAACAAAACTGTAAATATTAAAAATTTTAAACTTAACTTATCAATCAGTCAATATTAACAAAAATATAAATTTTAACATTACCTATCAGTCACAATTGTCAATATTACTAAACAATAGAAGATTTAACGTTAATCTTCAGTCATAAATGTCAATAAAACATAATACATTACAAGTCAGTCATAAATGCCAGTATACTAAATATTATAAATTTTAACATTAAGTAACAGTCATAATGTCAGTATCACTAAATAGGGATGTACCGATATTTTTTATCGAAACGGATCGGTCCGATATTTTACCCATTTTAAAATATCGGTTATCGGCCAATATTATAAAATTTCCGATCTGATAAAAAATGACGTCTTTAACAAAAATAATGTTATTAAATATTTTTTTAAAGTTATATCTAAAATTATTTATTTTTATAAATAAAATCGAAATCCATTTTTATGTTTATTTTTTTAATAATAATAATTAATTAATAAACATTCTGCCATATTGTTATTTTTTTTAAGCATTCTGTTTATAAAAAGTGTGCGATAATTTCTTCTGAATCAGTTTTTAGTGAAGCTGGTGATATTGACAGTTGCCATTGTCGCAGGCTGACCTCTGATATTGGAAATTTTGGTATTTCTAAAATGAAATCTTCGATAATGTTAAATATTATTTTAAATATTTATTTCAAATTTCATAATATATTTGTTTATTACTTATTATATAAAAGTAATTTAACAATAAAAATATTTTATATACTTTTAGAATTGCAATTGAATTAAATATAAACTATAACTGATTATTATAATATATAATATATAAATGACATAAGTTATGGTATAGTTAGATTATAGATGTTATACTAATAAAAAGTATATTAAAAATTAAAACCATTGGTATCTTTACAGAATACAAAATTAGAAATGATATCGGATTGGTAATCGGCCGATATCAATTTAATATCGGATCGGCCTTCAAAACGTGGTAGTGGTACACCCCTACTAAATAATATAAACTCTAACATTACATGTTAGTCATAAATGTCAGTTAAATTATAAGACTACACGTTAGCATAAATATCAGTACTACTAAAATTTAGGATATTTGTCAGAATATATTGTAACGTCAATCATATATGTCAGTATTATTAAAGGGAGTTAAACATAAACTAAATCACCTTACACCAGCCCGAGTTTTTTTAAAATACAATTTTTACAATTCCAATCTATAAACAAATGTTTTAATGACCCACATTTATAAAAAAAATTGGTTTAAAAAAAAATACCTATTTAGTTTACTTCAAAATGATAGATGAAGATTATTTTTCAATTAATACTAAAAAATGTAGGGAACTAACTAAGTATGGGTTTAAAATTTATAATTTCATCTAAAAATATTATAATTAGTTAAATAATTTGTAAAATATTTTTGCTTAATTTTATAAACTTGTTAGGCATTATTTAATGATAATGATCGATAAAATAGTTTTGAAATGAAAATAGGAAAAGTGAATAATGTGATATACTGTTCTATACTGTTCTATAATATAATAATTATATTTTATATAAATAGTTGCTATTTAAAATAATTGGACAGACAACCTGGGTATTTTTTTAAAAAAAAAATTTTCTGGCACGTGTATTTTTGGAAAAATATTAGGCCTACTGGCAGATTTCTGTTATATATATATGTTGTTAAGTGGCTTGGTTTGAGTCAATTTTTATTTTAACCATAGAAATATTGTTTAAGCCAAGAGATTTCGGTAATAGAGGTTTTCTCAACATTTGTGCCATCTATAAGCAAAATCTTCAGGCTTGCGTAATATTTTTCTATATAAAATATTTAGTTGGCTCAAATAGAGCCGTTTGACAAGACTATAAATTCAAAAGTAAAGGATGGCACTTTTACCGGAAGGGGAGAGTATGACGCAAGTCATTAAAATTGAGGGGGGAGGTGTTGAAGAGATTATGGGCATTAGAATAAAGGGGAGGTGGAAGGGGTAAATTTTCTAATTAGGATCTCCCTTTTTTGCTACTTTATTTGTTAATTTTAATTTCTAAGTAAGGAGGGGAGTAGGAGAGTAATATCGTCACTGGCTTAGAAGATGTAGAAGTGTGTGCCTAAATATATGCGGTATTTATATATAAGAATTATAAAATATATATATAATTGCCAAACTGTAGTTATTGTTGCATAAGTATAAAAAATGTAATAAATGTTTTAATATATAGGTTTTCAGCGCATCTTGAGATACTAAATATCTGGTGCGATTTCTTGTTTTATTATCTAAGTTTAATTAAAAAATTTATTTGCGAATTGATTTTAAAATGGTCAAATTTTTATAGTTGATTTCTCAAAATAAATTATTTCAAAAAATAGGTTTAGACACTATCGTTTATACTATTTTATTTTGTATTATATGGATAAAAGTAGTTATCATTATGGGCTATTTTAAATACTAATTTGTTTGATATTTAAACTATTGAGCGTAATTTTTATTAAACTGTAAAATGGTAACGATATGGAAGTCAAATATTAAAAATTTCTCCGCCCCATAATAAATTTCGCTTTAAGGTAAAGACATAATCTCTATAATTGTTAAAAACATTCATGAGAAATAAGTAACCGGTAGTAGCGATAGCGTCGAAGCCTATGAAAGCGTAAAAGCATGTGGCGGCTCCAGTTAAAACACCCGAGAATCCAAATGGAAAAAAACCACCAACTCCCAGGTTTTGATTATCTGCTATAGTTCCAGTGGTATTCAGAGAGTCTAAGAGCTGATAATTAAGTAAGTTAAAATAATCATATTTATATTACTGCCCCTTACAGAAAGAATCATTCTCACAAGATTTTAAAAGATCCATAAACATTAATTATTTTATAAAAGATTAATTATTTAATAAAAATTGCAGATAAAGAATAAATGGAGTCATAATTATATATGAGTAAAAATCACCTTAAATGGGATAGTCATAATTAAATGAGTAAAAATCACCATAAAAAGTATATTATTTATAATATAAACAATGCACTAATATTAAATAATGTATAGTTAACCTTAGTGTCGATCTTCCAATAAGAAATGTTGCCTCTGATGACACCAGTGACGATAACGAACAAGACTACCAAAATATTGAGCATAGTAAAGATATTATTAAAGCGTGAGGAACTCTTTACACCAATAATCAATATCACTTGAATTTTTTTTAAATATAAATTTATTACTTTAAAATTTCAAAACTTGAATAAAACATTAATTTTTTAATTGCTTTTAAGATGACAAAACTCATGATTCTTTTAATTAAAATCAATTTTTTAGATATTACTAAAAACTAGATGCTACTATGATTAAATATTTATATTGATTTTTATTTACCATTTATATTTGAACCAATATCATAAAAATATCAATATTTTCGATTTAAAAAAAACTAAATTACTTTAACGAATGCGTAAGTGTATTTTGTTATTTTTATTCTCTAAAAGTTAATCCTATTTAAAATATGCATGTTTATGGGTGAATGTAGTGTTGTTAAACAGCTCCATTTAGCCGATAATAAAAGGGTTTAGCCAAAATCTTATTACTTAAGCCTCAGAATTTCGCAAATAAAAGCACAAACCTTCCTGCCATCTGTGAGCAAAATCAATAAGCTTGAGTGACTCACTTTTGGCTAAAACCTTGAGTTAACCATTTTTAAATATTGGTTAAATCGAGCAGTTTAAAATACTAACTGATGTGACTCGTTAGATATTTTAAAATCCTTTTTTAGTTGAGATAATTTAATAAAAAATAGTGTAAAATTTTAGACTATTTTTAAAAGCATTACAACAAATAAATTATATTTTAGTTCCTTTCAATTTTATTATTATGAAATTATTTATAAAATAAAAAAAATTATATAATTATACACACTATTATAAAATAAGTAGGGATGTGCCCATATTTCATCTTTTCAAAGTTACTGGCCAATAATATAAATTTCCCGATCCTGTGGCGTCTTAATTTTAAATTTAAAAAATAAGATGTTAAAAATTTAAAAAAAAACATTTTATTTTTGTAAATAAAATAGATATCTATATTTGTTTATTTTTTTAATAATGGATAATAAATAATTAATTAACATTCTACTAGTTATTTTTTGAGCATTCTGTTTTATAAGTGTGAGATAGATAATTTATTTTAAAATAATTCTTTGTTTTATTTTTTACATTAGATAAAATTTTCGTGGTATTCATTAACAAAATATGTGTCAATGGCTTCAGACTCTCTTATATGGATTTTTTTTTAAATTGGATTCGCCAAGCTTTAATTTTGCATAATGTAAAGTTTTATATGGATTTTTTTTAAATTGGATTCGCCAAGTTTTAATTTTGCATAATGTAAAGTTAACTCTATCAAATTTCTAGAGGTGAGTAATCTCAAGACATAAAACACCACTAATTGATAATAAAAATAATGATAATCTATCACAATTTATTAATATATATATGTTTCGGTGGAAGTTAATTGCATTAAAAAAACATTTGAATATAATTTCAATAGGAAAATAATTTTTTTTAGATTGATAAAAACAAATTCACCTTTATTTTGCAATATATATTTATAGTCAATTTATAATAAATATGGAACACAAATCATGCATGAGTACAAAAATAAAATTAATTTATAATTATTTTATTAAAATTATGATTGTAATCGAAAATTTGTGAATTCTTCATCTAAAAAGTAGCATTGGCTTTGCTTAGGTGGCCATTGAACTTCTCGACTTCTGTGCATCTTCATTCACGTTTTTGTTTTTGTCATTAATTTTGTTGTATCGTTTGCGATTCAAGTTCCTTTTTAGCGCCAACGTTCTAATTGGGAGCAAAATAATCTAAACCTATATTATGCACAGGAAGTTAATTCAGGGTGTTTCGGTCATTAAAAGTATAAAGCTGAGATGATTGCACTTTATTATGTTTAGGAACAACCTCTCATGTAGGTAGTAGCCCTCGTTAGGATCCTGGGCCCTAGCAGGTGCCTAAGCTCTTTAAAAAAAGCCAGGCATGAGAGCTGCGTGGCGATTAATAGTAGGAATGTATAACTAGATGGTAGCAATGGCAAATATTTAGCGAGTTTATTTGCCTCACCATTAAAGAATTCCTATTTATATTGGAAGGGGTAAGAGGATCGATCCATAAGAAATCCCAGGTTAGGAATTTCACTCCCTTCCAAGAGATCATGATAGAACCATCAGGCTGTTTACCATCGGAAAAAGGCCATTAGACCAAGGGTTGGGATGCCAGCAGATTTCAAGGCCCTGGCAATAGTATCATTGCATTCTGAATGTCTAATGAATCTGCCTCTAAAACTGCAGTGACAGAGAATACAGTGGGTATCACCATATCGTAATTGAGTCTAAGACCAATGGCGTGACGTAGCACATCGTTGCTTAGGAGCTGATCAAGATTTCGCGACGGGAAAGCCTTGAGAAATTGGTAGTCGCTACCTGTGGAAATGAAGAAGAGTGGGTAATGGTCTTCGGGGCAACGCAGTTGCCAACTAAAGGCCTATCCCAGTCCTTCTATAATGCCAATGAGGGAGGATCGACTAAAGATAGATTTCCAGAGATCAATTTCCTGCAGAAGCAAGGGGTCAGGTTGCAAGACTTAACGTTGCAACTTTTAAGGATTCATATACTAGGCAAAATATTGCTGATATTAACAAAATGACGACCTTGGAGTATTAGTAAAATCCATGCCATTGCACGTGACAATGAACCAAATATAAAATCTGGTTGCAATCTAAGTAATTAAATTTTATATATGTATACAAACCTTATTTAGGTAATCATTCAAATGTTTCTTTCATTTTTGCCCACTCCCTATAATTAGTAGTAAAAGAAGGAGTTTTTACATAACGAGCTATTATTGATAAGTTATCTCGAGCGAGAAAAATTACTGGTCATTTTAATCATTCATCTATTGCTAACAATGTACTCAAAATTTAAAAGCAATTACACCCATCCATAAACTTATTCAAGATTTGACACAAGGTGGGATTCAACTTTATATGCTAAAAAGATTCTTGGAGCAAAAAAGATCTTGCTTTTATTTATTGCAGCAATTTTACCCTCGATATCTTACCAACAAATGAATGGTTCTTAGCAACAAAAGTAAATCTGGCTCTATTAATTCAATGCAACCTTTAGCATAGTTATTCCATTCATATAATTACTTAAAAAAGAGGTTGCTAGTCATGTTTAGTTGGATAAAGATATCCAAACTATGAAGGATGCTATGCAAAAAGATCTTAACAAACGTTTTTTCTAAATTTATAATGAAAAAAATATACTTCATAGCAACAGTTTTGGATCCCGATTTAAAACAATTTTTTTCAATTCGATCAAATCTTAAAGACAAAAGTATTTCAGAATGGTTTATCAGTAACCATTGTGAGAAAATTAATTCATCTAGCCTATAAATGAAACAATTTTTCCCAAAAATTGTTAATTTATATCAGTTTTTATAACGCTTTTTGAAATAAATTAAAAAAATACATAAAATGTTTCGGTTAAAATTGTCTGAATTTTATAGAGTAGGTGGTCTAGACATGCTGTAATACATTTCCGATAAAAACATATTTTTTAAATTAAAAAACGCACTCAGTATATTATATAAATTTGAGATTCTGAATCCCCATGGATTCCATATCCCAAATATATAACTGTATAATATTTATTATTTTATATTAATAAAAGGAGCCAAATTTAATTTACTCGTAATGTTTTAAAAAATGTAATATTTTATTTAATCACATTCATAGATTCTGAATCCCCATGGATTCCATATCCCAAATATATAACTGTATAATATTTATTATTTTATATTAATAAAAGGAGCCAAAATTTAATTTACTCGTAATGTTTTAAAAAATGTAATATTTTATTTAATCACATTCATCTAGTGTTGATAAACGGTTTAATTTCGTCGATTTATAAAATAGGCCAACTCAAGATTTTAGTCAAAAGAAAACTACCAAAATTTAAAGATTTTGCCCACATATTACAGAAAGTTTAGGATCTATTGGCAAAATTTCGACTTATGTAATTATATTTCGGCTAAGTTATTAATTTAACTGTTTTTAAAAATAGGACAAATTGAGCATTTTGGCAGCCTTATATTCATTTTAAAACATTGCCCATATTTTTTTTAAATGAAATGATTGACTTTTGAAGAATTAAAAACATTATACACTTAATCATTCGTGAAAGTTGGTTGGTTTTTTTATTTTAAAATATTGATATTTTCATAGAAGATAAATGGTAGAAACTAATATACTTGTTTTCCATTCAAAAAAGGAAAAGACCCAAAGGCTTAGGAAAAATTCCGATCAAAAAAGGAAAAGTGTCAATCATAAAAGGAAAAATTTCAAAGGCTAAGGAAAAAGTTCGAGCAAAAAAAGAAAAGGTCCGAACAAGAGGAAAAGTGTCAATTAAATAATTTCAACAATTCGTTGCCAGAGGATTATACTATTCTATGTCAACTTTCTGAAAAAAATGATTTATTTCACAAAATAGATTTCAGGGGATTCCCAGGATTGAATTGTACTATAAGCTTTTTAGTGTTTTATTAAGGATTATAATATTACATATCCATCCAACTAATAGGATTGATAAAACTAAACTAACCATAATGTTCATTTCATCACTAATGAAATTAGCTTAATATTAGGGGTGTACCGATATGGCTATTTGGAGGCCGATCCGATATTTCCATTATTAAATTGATATCGGCCGATTACCGATCCGATATCATATCTAATTTTGTATTCTGTAAAGATATCAATGGTTTTAATTTTTAATATACTTTATATTAGTATAACATCTATAATTTAACTCTACCATAACTTATGTCATTTAAATATATTATAATGATCAGTTATAGTTTATATTCAATTCAATTGCAATTCTAAAAGTATATAAAATATTTTTATTGTTAAATCACTTTTATATAATAAGTAATACATTAATCTATATACATAATAAGTAATAAACAAATTTATATGAAATTTAAAATAAATATTTATAATAATATTTAACATTTATCGAAGATTTCCTTTTAGAAATACCAAAATTTCCAATTTATCAGAGGTCAGCCTGCGGCGATGGTAACTGTCAATATCACCAGCTTCACTAAAAACTGCTGAAGAGATTATCGCACACTTTTATAAACAGAATGCGCAAAAAAATAACAATATGGCAGAATGTTTATTAATTAATTATTATTATTAAAAAAATATACATAAAATGGATTTCGATTTTTTTATAAAAATAAATGATCTTAGATTAACATTTTTAAAAATTTTACATTTTATTTTTGTTAAAGAGGCCAATTTATATCGGATCAGAAAATTTTATAATATAAGCCGATAACTGATATTTTAAAATGGGTGAAATATCGCGATCCGATAAAAAGTATCAGTATATCCCTACTTAATAAATTTAGGAATATAAAAAAGGATAAATAGACTCAAGTCAATGCTCCAGGATTTATTAGAATTATGTTTTATCTTTAATAAAAAAAAATTAAAAAATTTTTTACATTTTAAATTCTTCAAACATTATGCTACATTTATGTCATATAATTATAATAATTAACATTTGAAATTATCAGTTAAAATTTCTTTTTGGAGACATATTTAAGAAAAAATGCTAATTTTACATGGATATAGGATAATAAAACATGAATTTTGAATTTGAAATATTATTTTAATACATTTTTATTATCTCCAGGACATAAGCATTTACGAATTTTTTGCAATTTAAATAGATTAGTGCTGTAAAGTGTTACTAACGGCGTCACCTTTTCAAAAAAAACGCCATTATAACCTTCTTCTAGAGGTAACGAGTTTTTTTTCTAAGTAACGATAAGGCAAAATACTTCAAATTTTTCTTAAAAAATATGGAAAAAACATATTTTCTTGTATTATAATATTGCTTTTATTTATTTTTTCAATTTTATAAATAATTTAAGCCTAGTTTTTAATTTATATCAACCAGATTCCTTGATTTTTATTTAAATTTTCAGTCAAGATTGTTATTCTAATTAATATTGAATCAATAAATATAGGTAAATTTATATTCTTATTTATATTATAATTTATTTTATAAAGAATATTATGTCTATTGTACATTTTCTTCAAATGAAGATGAGTTAAGCCTGCCTTGGTTCCAATATGAAACATTTTTTACACCAATAAAGAATAAGGATACAAATGTTACACTTTGTAAGAGTAAATTATGTCCCAACAAAAATTGTATCCTCAATTTTGGAATAAACTTGGCATCCTCCAAACTGTGAAGCCATTTTTAAGGAAAAACTGGGATAACTGATTAAACTGTTTATAACAAGATGGAACTCTTTCTATAACTCTGTGAAATTAATAATTCTACTTAAAGAGAATGGCTATAAATTTAACGAATCTTGTGATAAATCCAAATTAAAGATTTTCAGATAGTGACAAGTCGTTCATTGATGAATATTGTATGACTATATATATGATTTTATAGGTTGTGGAACCTGTTACTATAGCTCTTTCAATTTTAAAGAAAGAAAAAATGCATTTGGGAAATGTCACTTCCAAGATAACTAATGTAATATTTAAAAAATGGCTTTGAATAATTTCATTTTGTAAGCCACTTATGCAATCCTGCAAGACAAATATAAAAAGTATATATTTTGATAATATTTTATTTCAATTAATATATTACCAGCAATAATTCACCCGCTATTTAAATCAGATTGGCCAGCGGCAGAAGGAAGCTAGAGCTTATTTCCTGTTTAAGAAAAGATTTTGACAAAATAAAGGCAAATTTCATTCTTAAAAAAACATACATACAGATTATTTTCTAATAAAGATTTTAAAAAATTGGGTGAGGATCTAATGAAGATTCTTTTGACGATGAACTAAGCTTTTTTCAAAATAAAGGTTATTCTTTAATTTTAAATAAATTCCTCCAATAAAATATTTTATTTATCCAATGTAATACAACCCACCCATCCTCTGCGCCTCTTGAACGGTTTAGCACAGCGAAAGATGTGTTGAGTATTAAGCACTCTTGTTTATCTGATCCAAATTTTTAAAATCAATTGTTGTTAAAAATAAATAAAAAATTATTACAAAAATATCTTATCTTATAATATATTATTTATAAATTATATATAAAGATAATTATTTTAAAAAAATATCTTATTAATTATATATTATTTTTTGCATAATGTTATTTATAATATATACATGAAAAAAATATTTTTTTTTTTTATATAATATTTAATTTTTTACAGTAACGCGTTTCTTACTAAAATTTAAAAATTTTATTCTATGTCCACATCTAGAAAAATTTTGCAATTTTCTGGAAAACTATATTTGCGTTATATATGAAAATTGGTTCATATATTATTTTGTATGTGATCTTTAGAATAAAAAAAAACCAAATTTCTAACTCCTACCGTTATGAAAATATGAAGACTATTTTTTAAAAACGCTCACCTTAAAAGCTGTAAAATATGGGTGGAGAAAGGATAGTATAATCCTTAGGCGACGAATTGAAGAGAAATAATTTGATATGCAAAAAATATTAGTAAAAAAATTTCGATTGACAAAGAAAAATAAAAATTAAGTGAAATAAAAAATGAGAAAAAAATTATAAAAAGTTAGAAAAATTGTAGAAAAGAAAAAGGAATCGTTAAAAATAACATAAAAATAGAGAAGTGAAGAAAAATAACAGGGAAAATAAATATTATTCTTAAAGCTAAAAAAGAATGATAATGAGAAGAAAAAAAAATTAAGAAAGAATGATAATGAGAAGAAAAAAAAATTAAGAAAGAATGATAATGAGAAGAGAAAAAAATAAGAAAGATTTTTTAGAAAAAATTAAAAATGAATCGACACTTTTCGTTTTTTGATCGGATTTTTCCTAAGCCTTTGAGATTTTTATGATTGGACCTTTTCCTTTTTTGTTTGATACTTTTCCTTTTTTGATAAGACTCTTTCCTGTGTTTGGTAATTCTCCTTTTTGGATTGGATACTTTTCCTTTTTTCGGATAGGAAATCCTGTAAATATAGGATCGGTTTTATAGTAATATCAAATCGATAAAGAATTTGTGGATTGGCATTGCCTTACATATAGTAAGATATAATAAAATGAGGGATAATATAAAACTGATTTAAATCGTAATTTTTATTAAGATTTAATGTCAATTATTAAAGTATAAGAAATTTTCTGTTAAATTTATATATCATTACTGGTAGAAAAAATGGTGATCCCTAAAGCTAAAAAGTCAGGATACTCTGACAATTGAGGTATATTAAGAGGAACTAATTTGATCATTGCTTCTGATATTCTATTGTAGGCTAGTCCATCTAAAGTAGCGCTCCAAGCTCTAGCTACACTTGCAGCGCCTATTACCAAAATAAAATTATAATTTAACTATTTCTATAGTGTTAAATGTAATGAAAGAAAATACAAAACAAATATTGTTTAAAGGAATATTATTATAAATGACAATTAATATTACATTTACTACATTGTACTTTAAATAAAATTTATAAAATTTTCCATGATAGATGGATATTAATAATTACTTACCAATCATATATTCAAGTATAAGAGTCCAACCAATAATAAAAGCCCATATTTCTCCCACAGTTACGTAACTATAAACGTAAGCCGAACCCGTTTTGGGTACTCTTGAGCCGAATTCGGCATAGCATAAACCTGACAAAATAAAAATTAAAGAAATGTATTAGCTAATATATTAACCAACTACTTTTTCATGAAATTTTTAATATTCAAAAATATAACCTGCGAAAACAGATGCTATCGCCGCGATGAGAAAGGAAAATATGACAGCAGGCCCTGCTACCGTTTTGGCCACTTGACCAGCAACCACGTATATACCCGCACCTAAAGTGCTGCCTATTCCTGTTTATAAACAAAAAATATATGATGAATTCAATCTTCTATCAAAGAAAAAAAAAATTAATAAAATATTTCCTTTTTATTATAGTAAAAAATTAAAACATTCTTCAAAATTAAAAAAAAGTGAAATCATAGATAAATTATAATGACTAATCTAGTTTATAAATCAGTTTTTTTCCTATCAAAGATTGATCTTTTACATCATATTATTCGATACGTGTTCAATTCATTCTTTTCATAGTCTAAATAAAATGTTTAGAATTTTCGAGTATGGAGTGTTGAGGTTTTCCCACTATATTTATTGTTTTATTATGCCTATGAATTAATACTGTTAATGGATAATGATCTTATTTTGATTTTAATTACATCTATATATATATATATATACAATTTTAAAATAAGATAATTTTTTGAAATGATTTTTAGATAAATAATTTCGAATACATTTGATCAAATGAAAAGTTGGTTAAGAATAGGGCTGTGCCGATATTAAATATCGGATCGGTCCCGATATTTGGCGTTTTTCAAAAATATCGGATCGGCCCGATACCTGTAAAAAACCCGATCCGATCCGATCCTTTTACTAAAAATGCAATTCTTATAAAACTTTTGAGTAATGAAACTTTGAATTATTATTTTTTAATAAAAAAAATTTTTTTTAAATATTTAAAAAAAAAATAAATTTTTCCGAGTTTCTATTTTACATTAATAATATTTTATAAATATTTTTTTTTAAACAATGCAAATGTTGGTTAGGGTACCTTTTCAGGGGCAATTATTTTTGTTATTTTTTTATGTTATTTTTTAATGTTATTTTTTATTTTTTTTATGCGATTTTTTGTTATTTTTTTATGCGATTTTTTTTTATGTAATTTTTTTATGAAAGCTATTGTTTTTATGTTATTTTTTTATTTAAGATATTTTAAAATAATTTTTTCTAAAATTTAAAATTCGTACAATTATTTAAAGGAAGTGATGGGGGCAAATAAGGGGGAAAGATTTTTGGTAAACGAAACTTTCCATTTTTAATTTTTTTTTTGGTATAAATCTTTTTTTGGTTCCCTTTTTTTTAGTTCCAATATATATTATATAATTCCTTCCATTTTTTTTTAAATGAATATTTTTGAAGTTGGTGTTTATACTCAAAATGATGAGAAAGCTTATGATTTTTGTCTAAATAATCAATTTATACCGCCTGGAATACAACATACCTGTTGCAATTCCGTAATGCGGGTTGAAAAAAACAATAAGAGTTTACGATATCGATGCAGTAGGTGTCGTAGATCGTATTCAATATGGAAAGGTAATATTAATATATATATCATAAATGACGAATTTTTAGATTCCATTTTTGAAGGAATTCATGATGTTGGGAGATTTTTAAGACTAGTGTACTTGTACATAAGTACCAATTCTTTAAAAAATATTAAACAAAATTATTTTTAGGCCGTTATAAAATTTTAACTGCTTCGAAAGAGTTAGATTATGATAAGAAGGCAATTTCAAGATGGTAATCTAAAGTATAATATGGTTTTTTACTTCACTTATATAGGTTTAAAAAATTTCGAAAGGTATGTGGATTCCATATAGCCTCGAATCATTCAAAGATCGGGGGGCCTGGCCACGTTATTGAAATTGATGAAACTCATGTATGGAAGCGTAAATATAACCGTGGTCGGCATTTGACTTCCGAGGCTATATGGATTATTGGTGGTATATGTCGGGAAACAAATGAGATATTTTTAAGTGCCACCACAACAAGAGATCAAGATACCACCTATCGTGTGGTTAAAGATAATGTTATGCAAGATTCCACGATAATGACTGACTCGTGGTTAGGGTATGTGAATTTATTTTTTCAATAAAGCAAAAGTGGTGATAAATGTAAATATATTTATCTTAGATATAATCGGCTAGAAAGTTCAAACTATTTCCACTATCGGATCAACCATTCGCAAAATTTTGTTGATCCAAATGACAGATCGATCCACACTCAAAAAGTCGAGAGGCTGTGGCGGGATCTAAAGGCAAATTATAAAAGACATGGGGATCGGGATAATATTCATGAATATCTTCTTGAATATAGATATTTTCGAAAATATAGATTATTAAATCGTTTTGATGTTTTTATTCATTTTATTAATGATTGTATAAATTTTAATAGTATATTTCAATTTAATGAATAAATTATTTCGATTGTTATGCTTAAATTTTATTTATTTTTGGAATCTTCCTTTAATTATTGTGTTATCACTAAAAAAAATTAAATTCTTTATACAAATTTTAGAAAAAATTATTCATATTAAGTTTGTATAGAAGGAATCGGTTAGGTACCTTTTCAGGGGCAATTATTTTTGTTATTTTTTAATGTTATTTTTTGTTATTTTTTTATGCGATTTTTTGTTATTTTTTTATGCGATTTTTTTTATGTAATTTTTTTATGAAAACTATTGTTTTTATGTTATTTTTTTATGATTGGTTCATTTTCTTATTGGTTAATTTTTTATTTAAGGTATTTTTAAATTAATATATCTTTTTTTATTTAAGATATTTTAAAATAATTTTTTCTAAAATTTAAAATTCGTACAATTATTTAAAGAAAGTGATGGGGGCAAATAAGGGGGAAGGCTAGGGGTAAGGGGTAAAATTATTAGATTATGTACAATGCGGGTAGGTTTGAGGTTAAATTTTTGATAGATGAAACTTCGCTATTTAAAATTTATTTGGTTGATTCTTTCTATACAAACTTAATATGATTCCTTCTATACAAACTTAATATGATTCCCTCTATACAAACTTAATATGATTCCTTTTATACAAACTTAATATGATTCCTTCTATATAAACTTAATATGATTCCTTCTATACAAACTTAATATGATTCCTTCTATACAAACTTAATATGAATAATTTTTTCTAAAATTTGTATAAAGAATTTAATTTTTTTAGTGATAACACTATAATTAAAGGAAGATTCCAAAAATAAATAAAATTTAAGCATAACAATCGAAATAATTTATTCATTAAATTGGAATATACTATTAAAATTTATACAATCATTAATAAAATGAATAAAAACATCAAAACGATTTAATAATCTATATTTTCGAAAATATCTATATTCAAGAAGATATTCATGAATATTATCCCGATCCCCATGTCTTTTATAATTTGCCTTTAGATCCCGCCACAGCCTCTCGACTTTTTGAGTGTGGATCGATCTGTCATTTGGATCAACAAAATTTTGCGAATGGTTGATCCGATAGTGGAAATAGTTTGAACTTTCTAGCCGATTATATCTAAGATAAATATATTTACATTTATCACCACTTTTGCTTTATTGAAAAAATAAATTCACATACCCTAACCACGAGTCAGTCATTATCGTGGAATCTTGCATAACATTATTTTTAACCACACGATAGGTGGTATCTTGATCTCTTGTTGTGGTGGCACTTAAAAATATCTCATTTGTTTCCCGACATATACCACCAATAATCCATATAGCCTCGGAAGTCAAATGCCGACCACGGTTATATTTACGCTTCCATACATGAGTTTCATCAATTTCAATAACGTGGCCAGGCCCCCCGATCTTTGAATGATTCGAGGCTATATGGAATCCACATACCTTTCGAAATTTTTTAAACCTATATAAGTGAAGTAAAAAACCATATTATACTTTAGATTACCATCTTGAAATTGCCTTCTTATCATAATCTAACTCTTTCGAAGCAGTTAAAATTTTATAACGGCCTAAAAATAATTTTGTTTAATATTTTTTAAAGAATTGGTACTTATGTACAAGTACACTAGTCTTAAAAATCTCCCAACATCATGAATTCCTTCAAAAATGGAATCTAAAAATTCGTCATTTATGATATATATATATTAATATTACCATTCCATATTGAATACGATCTACGACACCTACTGCATCGATATCGTAAACTCTTATTGTTTTTTTCAACCCGCATTACGGAATTGCAACAGGTATGTTGTATTCCAGGCGGTATAAATTGATTATTTAGACAAAAATCATAAGCTTTCTCATCATTTTGAGTATAAACACCAACTTCAAAATTATTCATTTTAAAAAAAATGGAAGGAATTATATAATATATATTGGAACTAAAAAAAAGGGAACCAAAAAAAGATTTATACCAAAAAAAAAATTAAAAATGGAAAGTTTCGTCTACCAAAAATCTTACCCCTAGCCTTCCCCCTTATTTGCCCCCATCACTTCCTTTAAATAATTGTACGAATTTTAAATTTTAGAAAAAATTATTTTAAAATATCTTAAATAAAAAATTAACCAATAAGAAAATGAACCAATCATAAAAAAATAACATAAAAACAATAGCTTTCATAAAAAAATTATATAAAAAAAAAATCGCATAAAAAAATAACAAAAAATCGCATAAAAAAATAACAAAAAATCGCATAAAAAAATAACAAAAAATCGCATAAAAAAATAACAAAAAATCGCATAAAAAAATAACAAAAAATAACATAAAAAAATAACAAAAATAATTGTCCCTGAAAAGGTACCCTAACCCAAATGTTATTTATTTTTTTAAATAGATTCTAAAAGTTTTTTTATAAAAATAGAAAGGAACACCCAAAGTTTTATTTATTTTTAATTTTTTAAAAAAATAACACCAATTTTATTATTTATACTTTAAATAAAAATTATTTTAAATATGGTTTCTGAATTATGGAAATATTTTGATAAAGATGAAGGTAATTTTGCAAAATGCGTCATCTGCGGAATTCTAATTTCACGGGGAGGAATACTGAAAAATTCGTTCAATACAACTAACATTAGGAAACATCTGAAGCGTTGCCATCAAAAGGAACTCGAAGAGCTAACACAAAAAGAACGAGAAATATTAGAAAAAACAAATCAAATTTTAAAAAAAAGAGCCCTGAAAGTCAGCCAACAATATCAGCCATTCTTAATAAAACTAATATTTGGAAACATTCTGATCCTAAATCAATAATAATTTCTAAATTTATAGGGGAAATGATAGCGTGTGACCACCAGCCGATTTCTATCTTGGAGGATATAGGCTTTAAAAGGCTTTTACATCATTTATGTCCAAATTACAAAATTCCCAATAGAAAGTATTTTTCGCAAGGAGTTATTCCGGATATATATGAAAAACTCTCCGAAAAAATTCGTAAAGAAATTTTGGTTGACGATTCTTTTTTATCCTTTACGGTAGATACAGGTGGCGATTCTCACATCTCATTAACATGCCACTATATAAACCAAAATTTTCAACAAATTAATAGAGTTCTAAATGTTAAAACATTTAATGAGTCGCATACAGCAATAAATATTGCTCAAATTTTAGATGAAATTATTAATTATTGGGGTATAAAGAAAAATAAAATACACCTAATCATTAGAGATAATGCACCCAATATAACTTTGGCCATGAAAAATGGGAAATTTCAAAGCGTTTCGTGTTTTGCACATAGTTTGCAATTGGTTGCACAGGCAGCAATTTTATCACAGAGATCTATTATTGACATGCTTGCCCGGGTTAGAAAAATAGTAGGACATAAACATTCTTCTATTGCACAAAATTGTCTAAAAGAAATCCAAATTCGATTAAGTCTAGCCCAGCACAAATTAATCCAGGATGTGCCCACCCGTTGGGATTCTACCTATTATATGCTCGAAAGATTGATAGAACAAAAAAGGGCGGTACAGCTGTTCATTATCGATAATCCTAATTTGGGAAATCTCTCATTATATGAGTGGGAATTAGCAGAAAGGTTGATGTTCTTGAACCAATTCAGAGAGTAACAAAAGAAATAAGTACGGAATCATGTTCAATTATCAATGTTATACCCTTTGTTGAAATTCTGAAAAGTGAATTAACAATTAATGGGGACACAGATAGAGGTGTGCAGACTATGAAGAATACCACTAATAATCAATTAACAACTCGGTTTTTTGATATTTATGATGATGACAATTATGTTGTCGCAACATTACTTGATCCTCGATATAAGGATTTCTTTTTGCCAAAAAACATATCATACATAGAAAAGCTCAGGACTGCATGTTAGTCTTTTTTTAAAGGTGATGATAATGTTCAACTTCCAATTTCTAATAAAGATTCGCCAGGTTTTATATTTTTTAAAATAAATTTAGATTTTATTGTTAACTTAGGTAATGACAATGAGAAAAATGTTCCACATAACATTAAAAAATGCAAATTTAATTTAAGGGATGCTTATAAATTGAAAATCAAAGAAAAACTAGTAATAAATGAAATCGATAGTAATGTAAATGATGACCTGCCATACCTAATAGAAATCAAGGAATATTTAAAAGAATCTTTATATATAGAAAGTATAACAACATATTTTTCATATTAATTTAAATATTGCTTGGTTGGGCTATGATTGACCCATTTGTTTGGGTGATTTTTCAAAATCAACAAAAGATTGGGTTTGTATGAAACCCACTATTTTATAAATGCTAATTTTATATTTGTGTTATTTATTTAGAAAACTCGAATAACATTGATGATATTGATATTATATCCCCAGTGAATCCACTTGAATATTGGAGAGTTAATGCTGTAAAATATCCAACTTTATCAACACTTGCACGTAAATTTTTGGCTCCTCCAGCAACAAGTGTCCCATCTGAGTCTGCCTTCAGTACGGCAGGGGATATTGATAGTCCTCATCGTAGAAGCCTACTGCCTGAAAATCTAGAGGCTCTTATATTTATTTAAAAAAATCTAATATATTATAATTTTATATATTAAATATTACAATTTTATAAACCAACATAAAATGGATATATTATTATATATTTTTTTTAAAATTATTGTTGAAATAAAAAAATTAAATTATGCATAATTCTTTTATGCATAAAAAATATTGATTTATTAATTACATTTGGTTCAAAGAGGGGTGGTGAAAAATTAATATAAATATCGGATCGGTATCGGATCGGTTTTGAACCAATATCGGATCGGATCGGTGAAAAATATGTGGATCGGCACAGCCCTAGTTAAGAATTACATAAGACACTCAAAAGGAAGAACAAATTAAATAATTAACTATTAGATTAAATATTTTTGAATAATGAAGGCCACACAATTGTGGTCATCTAATATAAGTAGTATTAATACTTATTACTTATTAGATGATAAGACAATCATTTCAAACAATTACCTAGATAAATGAGAGGGGAGAGGTTAAACTAATTAATTAAACTTTTAATATATTAATAAGTGTTGCAGTTAATGGAATTTGGAAACGATCGTTTGCGAATTAATTATAAGAACTCAAGCTTTTTTAAAAAAATATTATTATCAATTTAATAATTATAATGCAAAAAAAATCGAAAATTTAAACATCATACATTTTTTATTTATCATAACTTTAGGAAAAATATTTTCAGAATTTTAAAGTTAAAATATTAAATTAATTAATTAACCTTGGAGCAGTATGATGCAAGTGTTCAAAAATTTTAAATAAATTTATTTTATTTTAATCTTATACAATTTTTTGCGACGTTTCATAAAAAAATGGTAAGTTATAAACAAGAACATAATGGAGCGATTAAACAAATTAATTAATAAACGAATGCTAATGTACCTATTGAAAAACAAAATATTTATTTTGTGTTAAATTTTAGATTTGTTAAGGAATACCATGTCGGTAAATAGTCACATACTAAAGTGATATTTGAAATTGGTTAAAATAGGAATCACATATGCGAGTTGGTATAACGCAATTTTTTTAAACCAATTTTAACAATATTATTTGCATCTATCCAACGCAAGTAAAAAAAATAACAATATTATATTTATAAGCACTCATTGGGTCAATTTTTAGTCATAATAGTAAGTTTGTAATAAAATACAGATAAGACGATTCTCTATAAAATATGGCAATTATTTTTATACAATGAACTCTGACATATTTTATCTATAACTTCCATTTCCATGTAGTGCCATCTTATAAGGTTGGTTTCTACCGGAGGCTTATAAGAGATATAGGTAGACCTGTGTGCCGCCGGTGATTTTTGGCCACGCCGATGCCGCCGCCAAAAAGTGTCAGCTCTCAACACGCTGCCTCCGATGTAAAAATTCGGCGGGGTGGCGGCGTGATACATATTTTTTATTATTAAAAATAATATTTTATACATTATTTATGAATTTTAATTAGAAGAAAATTAATATTAAATATTTCAATTATTAAAAAATGCGATTTAATTTTTTAAAATTAATAAATATTATTTGCTATAAAAACATTAGATTTGTAACGATCCATATAATACAAGTTATCTCACTTTAAGCAGGTCTGTGACCAACGTGCTAGATAAGATAAGATTAGGATAGTAATTTATAGAAAATATATTGAAATATTATTATATATTTTATTCTTTTAATTTTTGATGTTTCAAATATTTTGTGTAAGATGATCAATAATCATATAAGAGTAATATAATATTTTCTTAATGCAATCTACTACTCATCATATAAAATTAATTTTTTATCATAAAAGGAATTTTAATTATTGATTTTTATTTTATTGCTATTATAACATATATAAACATAGCAGGACTAATAATGGATTCAGCATTGCAATGCCCTGTAACAAAATACAGTATATCCTTGCAAACAAAACCTTCTTTTGCATGGAAACATTTTGGATCCTTAATATTAAAAACTGACACAAATAATAAGAGCAGTTTTGCTGCAGGTAATCTTTTATAATATATGCTTGCAAATAGCACTTGATAAAGATGGTGAGGATGATAATAATTATTAATTTTCAGAGTAAATTTTGATTATTTTTAAAATATTTGTATATTTTTTAATTAGTTATCCAATCAAATCTTTTTCAAAAAATATCAGCACATCAAACATAAAACGTTTACTTGACAAACATGACTTATCATGTAAAGAAGAAATATCTAAACAAAATTTAAAATTATTTTTCAAACCCATCGTAAAAGATAAAACTGACCCTATAAAAGATAAAAAATGGATTTTGGTAAGAAATTATGTTCTCATGTGTTGCAAGGAGTTAATGCCATTCTCTTCTATAAACAATTCTGGAATGCAAGATTTTCTATAGGTTATTTGTAAAATCATTCTAATATTTTATAGAACAATTTTAATTTTTATTATAACTGTTAAAATATCTAATTATTTTATAATGGATTATTTAAATAAAACTGATCTCATCCCACATTAAAAAATTTTTAAGGCATAATGTTTTTATTATTGTAGAAATATTTCAGATACAAAAAATTCATCAAATAGAACACTTAGCAGGAGTGAATTAGATGATGTGTATTAATCAATGAAAGCATACATATGTCAACAAATTAATATAGGTCCAAAATTTTGTGCCATAACTTTTGATATGTGAACCGACGAATATAGACGGCGAAATTATATTACCTTTACATTTCACGAAATAGATAATAATTTTTATATTGTATTTTATACATTGGCGACAAATCACGTCACTCAAACCGCTGAAACTATTCTTTCCGAGATGAAAAAGTTAAAAATGAATTTGATAGGGTCCAGGAAAATTCAAATGGTTACGGATGCAGGACCTAATGTAAAGAAAAGTGTTCGTCTAGATATGACCATCATTTATGTTTGGGGCATGGATTACATAATCTAGTGATATTCGATGGAATAAAATAAGTTAATAAAATAGAAAATCTCATTAAAAAAGTGAGATAAATTATAGTTGTCTTAAGATTTAAAACAGCGGATTTTGAAAATAAAAACGATATCGAAAATAGGAAATGTTTTGTATCGATATCATCATCGGATATTGCCAATTAAAATCGGCTTAAACTTATCCTTAACCAAAATAAAGCGGCTAAGGCTTAGTCTGAGTCAAAAAAAATAGGCTCAGATTTAGCCTTAGTCAAAGTAAATCGGGTCAGGTTTAGCCTTAGCCAAAATAAATCGGCTAGGCTACGCCATTTCCCAATAAATATCACAGATATATTCTAGATAATATTTTCTTTTGACAAAACAGGAGAAAACATCAAAAATATTTTAAATTTTTAAGCCCAAGTCAAGCTTTGGGTCGACTTACAGGGCTCTTTATTCACTGATGTATGACTCTGTTTTTAGGGGAAAGGGGGAGGGGAGGGGAGGGGAGGGGAGGGGAGGGGGGGGGGGGTAACAAAATAAAAATAAATGTTGAAAACGTATTTAATTAATTTTTGACACCTCCCCCTTTCTCATAATTTTTGTTTGGTATATACAATTGAAATTAAATTCCTTTTAAATTTAAGTTTTCCTTTTTACTATTTTAATTATTTTCATGCTTCCAATCTTAATTAAACATAATCTAACGTTTCCCAGATTTTAATAAAATTTTTCTCGGATTCAAATTAGTATAATCATAGGCAAGTTATAAATTGCGTCCCTTAAGATAAATGGAATGAAAAACAAATTAGCGGTTCTCTTAAGGATGTATGAAGCGGATAAAGTTGATAGGTATTCAAGAAACCCACTGTCCAGGAAATAACGCTGCAACCTTCAATGATTATAAAATATTTTGCTCGGGCACCACTTTCAACAGCTGGTCTGAGATAGCATTCCTAATAAATAAACGAATACTAAATTTCATCATTAAATTTGTATCCATCTCTGAAAAATGTGGTCTTCTCTATTTGAATACAAAATTTAAGCCCACAATAATAGCAAATTTCTATTCCCCACCTAATAGGAATGAAAGATTAATAATAAATATGATTCACTCCCTACCGTGTAGATAAAATATAATAATTTTAGGTAATCTAAACATGAAAATTGGTAAAGGAGCTGAATGTTAGTAGTAATGTCACTGGATATGCTACCATACAACAACCAAATAGAGAAGACAGTAAGAAATTTCTTGATTTCTGCAGAAATAAGAACTTTAAAATAGAAAATACCTATTTTTGCCACAGAGAAATAAATACATACATAGGCCTAAACCGAATTATTTGTTATTCGAAATTCGATTCGTATTTTACGAATATGAATAGCAAAATTATTCGATTCAAAATTTCAAATCGAATATGAATAATGAGGAAAAATATTAATGGAATAGTAAACTTTTTATTATTCGATTGAAATTATTTGTATTATCGAATATTTATTTTAAATTTGTAATTTTTCGTTAATATTTGTAAATCGTAAGTAAATAATAAAATAGAAGAAATTAAACTTTCTAGTGGATATCATTTCGTTTTACTTTATTTTATTTCCTATTTTTTATATATTCATAAATCAAATCATAAGTTATATTTTCTGATAAGAAGTTATAATGCTTTGAATTCTGTTACATCAACTTCTTTAGTAGAACTTTCATATAGATCAGTATAGTTTTTACTTGTAATTTTAATTTTTTCATTGAACTAGTTTATACTAGTTATTATGTCTTTGTTCTAGTGATATGTTTTTATATTACCATTTATATTTTTGTTTTCTTTGTTCAATTAGAAGTGATGTGTTTTTCTCATTATCATGTACATCTTTTTTTCTTTGTTCACGTATACCAAGCTTGTTTTGATTTCATCCTCAAAACTGGTTCTAGCCAGTTTTCGAGATGGGCCTGGATTATTAACATTCTTTTTTTTTATTATATAATTTATCTATATAAAGACCACGAAAAATGATATTCGGGATTGTGTTTTTTATGAATGATTTTATTCCTTTTTTGTAACTATTGAAATAAATTTGTTTTACCATAATTACACTACGTTGTCCGCGTGATTCCATGACAAAATCGATACCCAAACCCGGCCCCCTGGATCCCATTATCGACCATCCCGGACCCTCGATCACGGACTGTGTTTTCCCCACTTTCTGTCGAAATTCAACAGGTATGATAAATAATCTCTTCAAACATTTTTGGTGTTATGAACAAGTCAAAACATTTTTTGGAGTGTCTGCTTCTTTCCTATATTCTTTTACTCCTGACAGATGAATAACCAAATTTTGTTGACGAGTTCTTATTAAAATTCTTTTCCATTCAGTAACCTTATTTTTAGTTAATTTTAAAGAGAAATATACTATGATATATTTACCGAAATAATATTTAAGACTCTTCTTTTTTCAGCTAACATATCTTCTTCATCTTATTCAGACTGTGTATCATGATTCCTATCATATATAAAATCTTCATCCTCACTATTAATTACATTATCATATCATATAAAATAATTTTATATTCAATTTTAAATCAAATGGTCTATAATTTATATACTACAAAATGAATATAAAATTGTCAAAATAAGAAAGGATTGATTTAAAAGAATTACTAATGTTCTAAGGTTTAATTAATATTCTGTTTCTTAAGTTGTTTTAAATTTTAAATATTTTTTCTTTCAGGTGCTAATGTACATTGATCTGGAATTTCAGAAACTTAGATTTTATATAATTTTAAATATATTCAAAGATCAATTTGAAAATTTTGATGGAGAAAGAGAGGGTGATGAACAAAGCCAATCCTCAACTAGTACTAGAGCTACATCTATCCAATCAATATCTGATTAAGCTGAGCCTGTTAATACAAGGCGAAAAATTGTTTAATATGAAATCATTATCTCCATGATTCTAAAATAGAAACTGCCAAATGTAAAATATGTAAGGAGGAAATAATGTGTAAAAAAACACCTCTGCACTAATTAATCACAATAAAAGATTTCTTCAAAGATTCAAAATCATAATACAATAAAAAACTATTTAAATGATTTAACCAAAACAAATATTGATGATATTAAAATTTTTGCTCAAGTCAAATATTTAAATCATTTGTTAAAACTTTAAATCATAATGTAAAAAATTTGTTCAATACCCTCAATTAAACTATATATGAATTAAATTTATAATAAAGAATTCAATAAAGTATAATTATAAAATGATTTAAAGTGCCAAATCAACTTTACCACCGACATATGGTCAAGCCCTACTAATGTACCATTTTTCGGGTTGACCCCACTTTATAGATGAAAAATGGGTTATGAAGTTATTGTTATTAAATATAGTACCATTTACTGATTCACATTCTAATGAAAATATATATATGGAGAGTTTTCTCACATTATAAAAAATTATAATATCGATATAAGTAACAGCAAATACTTGTGATAATGCAAGCTCGAATTCAACTTTTATAAAAATTCTTAGTATAAAACACCCAACTTGCAAAATTTTACATGTACGATGTTTTGCAGGTGTATTCAATTTAGTAGTATAAGAAATACATAAGAAAGTAGACAATCAATTATCAAAATTAAGAACAATCATTAAGGCTATTCGTAATTCTTTTATAAAGACAAATATTATAAAAATGTAAGCTCTTCCTTACTTCCCCCGATGAAATATCTAAAATTTAAATTAGACACATACATAAGATGGAATAGTTCTTATACAATGGTCGAAAGAGCAATTAAAATGAGAAGGGCCATTGACGAAGTTGTGACTCAAATATATGATTGAATATTAGATTTAAGAAATAATTTAGATATTTTTATAAGCAATTCTCATTCTAAAAATGGGGTGTTTTTGGCCTATTTGTTTGGATAAAGTTATATGAAATCATTGGGTTTTATTTCGTTTATTTTCTGTAGATTTTGATATGGTAATGAAAATTAGTTTAGAGAATCCTTATGAAAGTGTCATTTTTAAAACATCCACATCTTTGTATGATTTTCTTTGCAAAAAATAATTAATTATTTATAAGCTTTGGTTAATTCCATGAAAATCGCTCAGTGATTAAGCCAACCATCTCAAAAATGAATGAAACTTGGCATGATAGTTATTTATGTTGTAAATGTTAATAAAACAAAATTTTAGAGTGCTAGCACAACCAGATATATACCTTGAAAGTCGCAAATCGCGAAGTGCGTGATTTCATTTAATCTTGTTTTTTTAAACTTTTTTTTCCCGCTCTTTTATATTAAGCCTATAGAAGTTTAGCAACATTTTTCGAAATGTTGCGCGTTGCAGGTATGCGCGACGCCCACAAACGTGTAGAAGGCTCCACTTATTTTTACTTTTTAGCTCAAATTAAATTAGTTCCAAATATATGGAAATGAGGAATACCTAGCGTAGCTCTGTTGAACTTTTCAATGCCAGGGAGCAAAAGTGCTATATATCATGCATCATTTATTAGCTACAACAATTTTTTATAAAAAAAAACAATTAAAAAAAATTTTGACCCAAAATATATCAAAAATAAAAAATTATTTATATGGATCTTATAATAATTATTTTTAAACGTGGCAATAATTATTTTATTTTTAAAAATGAAATGTTTCATATATCAGAGATCTGCAACCGATCCTTTATTGATTTTTTGCACAAGTTGCCCGGCACGTTATTTAAATGCTTGTTGGACTTGTCTCTGCCCATTTTTATTAATTTTCCGGACCGACCTATTAAAATTTTACGAAAAGTCTGACCCAGCCTGTTTAATTTATTTTTAGACGAATTTTCCCGTCAACACATTTTTAATGTCTTTATCTTATTTTTATCAATGTTAGTTAAGGCTAGTCATTTCTACTCTATGGCTATATCTATTTCTATAAGAACCAATTTGATAATAACTTGTTTAATTTTTGAATTAATTTTTAGTCAGAGCTCTTAAAATATATAGAAATAAGCATATTGTAATTTATTTTCAAATAGTATTAATCAAAGTCTAAATATTAGCTTTAACTTCAAAAAAACATATCAAAACATTAAAATTAAAAATCAGAGATTTACGATGGCTTACACAATTTTTATGTATGAATTATCCTGCAAGGACCTGTTCGTTAATTTTTTATGTACGAATGGCCAATTTAATTTTTTGCCATACGGCCCATGAGATTTGCAGATCTCTAACGTATATTCTTTTTAATTTATTAATCATTTTACCTAATGCAGTGAGATCAAAAAGATTTAGGCATCTTGACAACTTTGTATCGCACAAATTTCCGAAATCAATCCTCTTCTTACGAAACAATTTATCAACAAAGCGGCCAGCACAATTATTCATCATCTTTCCGGATGAATTCGTATTTTTCTCAGGCCCAAAATCACTGTTACAAATATCCATATCTTTTCGAGCCATTTGATAAATTTGGTACAAAATTCCCAATATTATTAAAAAATATATATTGATCGTATGGCTATCTCAAAACCAAGAATACTCAAATATTATGCTGGTTCTATGGCAAAGCGTCTAGTAAATTTGAATAATAAAATTTAACATTAGAAATATGAAAAATTTAACACGATGAATCATAAGAATGTTTAAACGGTCAATTTTTTCTATAAAATGTCTACTTGAAAAAATAATGATAAAATTTAGCCAATTTCTTATATAAAAAAGTTAAAAATTCATTAAAAACTTAAATACTAAATTAATGTTTTATTCACTTATATTATATGATCAATTGGGAATGTTTGAATGTTCTTATGTACAAAATGGTATATTTATTGTAATTTCAAAAATAAATTTTGGATCTGTTTCAAATATGCAAATATGAAAATCAATTTACAACCCCTTTAAGGAATAAACTAAAAAAATAGGTGTATTGAAAATCAAATATTTATAAAATTTAATTTAATAGTTTATAATAAGATAAAATTAAAGAAACATCTTAAAATTAAACTTTTAAAAAATAGTTAAAGCAAAAAAGTCATAGGAATGTAACCAATGGGAGGGACATGGAGATATATACCTTAGCTTGCAAGTTTTCAAAAATATTATTATCAATACAAATTCTCCCTATTAAAAAATTTATAAGTTAATTTTTTTAACGAATAAATGTATATAATTGAAATTTCTAGAAAAAAATAAGTATTCAGGATTTTTGTAAAAGGGGGAGGGGGGTATTTTTTCACCATAAACTTTATTGGGTATTTATCGATCATCTCTTTAAAAGTTTTAAGTCAAATTACATATTTTTTTAAAATAATTTTGGTTTTCTACTCTTTTTAAGATGTCCAAAAGTATGATTTTTTAAGAAATTTTCAAATTTCAACAAAATTGTATGTTAAATTTTTATACAGTTCTTATTATCCAATTAAAATGAAAAGTTTTATTTTCATTAAAGTTTTAAAAATTTTACTCACTGATGGGAGGGGGGGGGGGATTAAATAATATGAAAATCGACTTTTAGTTATAATTATTGATGCGTTTTATTTTTAATAATTATTGTTTATGAAAAAAAACTTATTTGTAAAAAAGATAAATTTACAAAGACTCTAAGTAAAGCTATAATATATTTGGAAATTTTTGAAATAATGGGGCCACTGTCATTATATTTTCAAACTAAAAATTTAGATATTTTGTCAGCAAAGAAAATATCATCGATAACTATTATATCGATTCAAAATAAAGCAATAAAAATGGCTTCTAATTTAAATGAAACACTTTCATATATAAAGCGTCCAGAGTATCTGGGTATAGAATACTCTGCGAAAAAATCGAATAGAACGAGCGAAGAGAATGTATAGTGACGATGGCCAAGATCAACGTCCTCAAGAATCGATAGGCCGGTAGAAGTATTTCATCCTATAATTGATCAAATTATAAACAGCTTGTTAGAACGGTTTGCTGTGAATAGAGAGCTTATTTTGAATGTGCAATATTTGCATCCAAGGCATTTTGTTGAAATTAATAGTAAAGGTTAGGGATGTACCGATATTTTTTATAGGATCGGATCAGGCCGATATTTTACCCATTTTAAAATATGTTATCGGCCAATATTATAAAATTTTCAGATCCGATCCAATAAAAAATGGCGTTTTTAACAAAAATAAACTGTTATTAAATTTTTTTTTAAAGTTATATCTAAAATCATTTATTTTTATAAATAAAATCTATATCCATTTTTATGTTAATTTTTTAATAATAATAATTAATTAATAAACATTCTGCCATATTGTTATTTTTTTGCGCATTCTGTTTATAAAAGTGTGCGATAATCTCTTCCGAATCTTTTTAGTGAAGCTGGTGATATTGACAGTTGCCATCGCCACAGGCTGACCTCTGATAAATTGGAAATTTTGGTATTTCTAAAAGGAAATCTTCGATATATTAATGTTAAATATTATTTTAAATATTTATTTCATCATAATATATTTGTTTATTACTTATTATGTATATAGATTAATATTATTACTTATTATATAAAAATGATTTAACAATAAAAATATTTTATATACTTTTAGAATTGCAATTGAATTGAATATAAAGTATAAATAATCATTATAATATATTTAAATGACATAAGTTATTAGATTATAGGTTTTACTAATAAAAAGTATATTAAAAATTAAAAACATTGGTATCTTTACAGAATACAAAATTAGATATTCGGATCGGATCGGCCTCCAAAAAGTGGTATCAGTACACCCCTAATAAAGGTATTTCTGAAAAGGCCTTGGAAAAACTGGCACATTTGGTAAATATATTGAGTGTTAAATTACGTAACAAATTGTGTTCATTTGCCAGTGTATTCAAAGATTTAGTAGCAGCATTATATGAAACGGACGATGATAACGTATGTATATTGCCATTTTACATTTTTTAAATTTTTAAGCTAATAAATTATAATGCCTTGAGAAAAATTAAATCCAATATATAAATTATAGTATTATAAATGACACATCAAAATGTAATATTACTGATTGTCAAATAAACATGAAAGGACATCATGGAGCAAATCTTGAGCGTCACATAAAAAGAGACCACCCTCAATTAACAAAATATCACAACAAAAGCCTAATAAAATAAAAATGTTTAAGATGTTATCAAGCCAACAAACGATGGAAGAAACATTAAAAGAACATACAATATCAGTAAAACCAAATAAAATAATAATAATCGATGCTTATACATAGTTGTTCACTTTTAATGGCAGACCATTAAAATTAATCGATGATAGCGTTTTAAAAAAAAATTCTTGATCTAGAAGGCATGGGTATTATTAAAATTAATTCTCAAAATATTCAATCTAGTGTTGCAGAATTAGCCTTAAGTATTCGGCAAAATATAATCAAAGATATAAATGATAAGTTATTATCTGTAAAAATGACTGTACTCATCTAGACAGGTCCATTTTTGGTTCAGTATATTCAAAAAGCAAAAATAACAATGAAAGGAATTTTTGAACAATCTACTAATTTCGGCCTCAATATTTTTGGAGCATAGATTAGATCTATCATTTTTATTTATTGGGATCAGTACGTGATCCCCAATGCAAAATTTTATCTTTTTAATTTTATTCTTATAAGCATTCTCTTGCTTCTTCCTATCTATTAAATATAAAATGAACGAAGGTAGTCTGGTTAAAATATTTTCGATGCTGTTGACAATCGAGTTTGTAGTATAATTATCTTTCCATAATATTATATTTCCAATTTTATATTTTGTGCTCTCCGAAAGAATATATTCAATATTGTAAAAGGATTCAAAGAATTTTCCTTATTTTGTAAGCAATCAGAACACCCTCAGGTTTATCAGTAATATTATTGTTTTAAAGTAGGTATAACGTATTGCAAGTCTCATTAGAAACTATGATGAAATCTTGTTTAAAATAAAAAATATATAAAAATGAAGAGTTAAATTTGTAGAGTTAGTAAAATATTTATTGATTTTATTACTTTCATCAGAAAAGGAATGATTTCTCAATCCATTGCCATTATATGATGAGCTTGGTATAGAATTTTAAATTAAACCTTTTAATTTTAAGTTTAAAATATTTATTATCATTCAATTTTTACGCATTTCATCAGGATTAGACTCGATCAATAAGTTATCATTGAACGTTGAACTAGGTGTAACATTATGAATTAAACCTTTAAAAAATTTAGGAGTTACAATTATATTTTTATTCTAGCATATTTTATTATTACTGATTTCATCAGGATCACATTCTATCAATGAATTTTCGTTTGATGTTAGTCTTGGAAGAGTATGAACCAAACCTTTATAGAATTAGGGGGTAAATATATTTAAAAATAAAATAATCATTTCTTATTTAAAGACTGGTGGTGATGCGGAGGTTTAAATTTTCCGAAAATTATTAGTTATTTTATAAATTTAGATAATTTTGAATTAAACCTTTAAAAAATTTAGGAGTTACAATGAAAAATTTAGTTCTATTATTACCGATTTCATCAGGCCGATTATTTTTAAGAAAAACTAGTAATCTTTTTTCTTAAATATTTAGAAGTGAACACAACTATCAAATCGATTGAAACAATATATGCAACTGTTCCAGTGAATAAGCTCAAAGATTATATAAAAAATTGCGAGGTATGCTCATTGAAGACGACGTTGCCGAAGACTCCAACTGGTAAAGCTTTAAAGTCCACGGCAGTATGGGGTCGAGTTGTAATGGATCTTATTGATTTTAGTAGCACTCCTGATGGAGAATTTAAATACATAATTCACTTTAAAGACCATTTTTCTAATACATACGCAAAGCCTCTTATATCAAAACAAGGGGAACAAACAGTAAAAGTTATACGGAAATTGTTTTTTACTTTGGTCCTCCAAAAATTTTACAAAATGATAATGGACGAAAATTTAAAAGTAA
This sequence comes from Gordionus sp. m RMFG-2023, assembly GCF_954871325.1. Lineage (NCBI taxonomy): Eukaryota > Metazoa > Nematomorpha > Gordioida > Chordodea > Parachordodidae > Gordionus > Gordionus sp. m RMFG-2023. The sequence goes on from NC_088776.1 coordinate 29,280,353, forward strand.
ATAAAATTATGGATTTGTCTAAAAAAACTTGTAGATAAAATAGTTGAATCTATGTTAAAGGATGAATTTCCAAAGGTAATATTTGCACATTCGCGACCATGCCACCCAGAAACCAGTGGTTTAATTGAGCGAGCAAATGGAACTTTAGAGTCAAGAATAAGCGGATACATGCTGGAGACGAAAGAACATGATTGGGCGACTGCGCTCCCTAAAATTGTATTTAATATCAATCTATGATATTCTAGAACAATTAAAACCCCATTTAATGTTTTTTTCGCTAGAACACCGGAACTGACACAAGAAATAGTTAATGTGGATTCTGATCATGAAGAAATGAGTAAAAATTCATATTATTTAAGAGGGCTCAGTTTAAAAAATAATCTATCGAAATTTTTTTAAAAAAATTAAAATTCTTAAGGGACCCCATAATTTTCAGAAAATTTGAACCTCCGCATCGCCACTACTCCAAATAAAAAAAATGATTATTTTATATTTATAAAGGTTTGGTTTATACTCTTCCGAGGTTAACATCAAGGGAATACTCATTGATAGAATATGATCCTAATGAAATCGGTAATAATAGAACTAAATATTTAATTGTAACTCCTAAATTTTTAAAGGTTTAATTTTTATAAAATAATTAATAATTTTCGGAAAATTTAAACCTCCGCATCGCCACCAGTCTTTAAATAAAAAATGATTATTTTATTTTTAAATATATTTACCCCCTTCTATAAAGGTTTGGTTCATACTCTTCCAAGACTAACATCAAACGAAAATTCATTGATAAAATGTGATCCTGATGAAATCAGTAATAATAAAATATGCTAGAATAAAAATATAATTCCTAAATTTTTTAATGGTTTAATTCAAAATTATCGAAATTTATAAAAAATAATATTAATATTTTCACAAAATTTAAACCTCCGCATCACCACCAGTCTTTAAATAAAAAATGATTCTTTTATTTTTAAATATATTTACCCCCTAATTCTATAAAGGTTTGGTTCATACTCTTCCAAGACTAACATCAAACGAAAATTCATTGATAGAATGTGATCCTGATGAAATCAGTAATAATAAAATATGCTAGAATAAAAATAAAATTGTAACTCCTAAATTTTTTAAAGGTTTAATACATAATGTTACACCTAGTTCAACGTTCACTGATAACTTATTGATCGAGTCTAATCCTGATGAAATGAGTAAAAATTGAATGATAATAAATATTTTAAACTTAAAATTAAAAGGTTTAATTCAAAATTCTATACCAAGCTCATCATATAATGGCAATGGATTGAGAAATCATTCCTTTTCTGATGAAAGTAATATAATCAATAAATATTTTACTAACTCTACAAATTTAACTCTTCATTTTTATATATTTTTTATTTTAAACAAGATTTCACCATAGTTTCTAATGAGACTTGCAATACGTTATACCTACTTTATAACAATAATAGTACTGATAAACCTGAGGGTGTTCTGATTGCTTACAAAATAAGGAGGGCAAATTGTTAAGAATCTTTTACAATATTGAATATATTCTTTCGGAGGGAACAAAATATAAAATTGGAAATATAATATTATGGAAAGATAAATATACTACAAACTCGATTGGCAACAGCATCGAAAATATTTTAACCAGACTACCTTCGTTTATTTCATATTTAATAGATAGGAAGAAGCAGGAGAATGCTTATAAGAATAAAATTAAAGATAAAATTTTGCATTGGGAATCACATACTGATCCCAATAAATAAAAATGATATATCTAATCTATGCCCCAAAAAATATTGAGGCCGAAATTATACAAATGGAGGGCGAGAAATTATGGGTTGGAACTAATTTGGGAAAAATTGATTCCCCATTTTTAAAAACGAACATTCATAAATCAATAAAATTTACCAATTTTATCATTCCTAATAAAACGATCTTCATAATAACAGCATCAAGAAGTACATCTTCTTATGGTAGTTTTAAATCAATTTGCAATTGCCAAAAAAGTTGCAACAATAAGAGGTGTCAATGTTTTAAAAATGGCATTAAATGTTCCACAAAATATCACTTAAATATTATTTGTGTAAATAATAAATAATTGTTGATATATTTTAAATTAATTATCGAAATCAATAAAATATGTTGTTGATTATATGGCTTGAAAAAAAATATTATAATATTGATTTGCTTATAAAGAAGTGCAATAATTTATAACTGCAATAAGAAAAATTTATAATGTCATTTTAAAATTTATGAATCAATGGTTTCAAATATAGCCGAAATTTTGAGATTTAAAAATATTACAAATTAGATTAAGTTGCTAGCAAATAATTTTATCATTAGGCTACAATGAGTTTATAAATAGCAATGACTATATTTAACCCCTGCTTATAATTGTATTTAATAATGAAGTCTAAATGTATTTAACTTTTATTTAATACCCATGTTTATGTTCTGCGTGAATAATAATATTCATTATATCTTAGGATGCCCGCTTAGCCTGGCATTATTAATATAATCAAAAGATTTTTTAATTACTATTTATTAGATACCCATAAAAATTCACTATCTTATGGCCAGTTGAAATATAGTATGTTTAGGCTAGGCCAGAAAATCAACTTTCACCTAAACTCATCTAACTCAAAAACTATTATAGATGCTCTAATTTTTTTTAAAGATTAAGAATTGAGCTATACATTGATATTAATTTTTGGTGATATATTACCTTTAAATGTTTTCTCAAGTTGAAGCAACTAGTTTTGTTTGATGATAAAACCTCGGCCACATATTACAGCAAAATTTATATATTGTGTTAATTATTTTTATCGAGATTAAAATAATTTGTGATAAGGAAAAGGAAATTCCATATCATCATCATTTTCAAGGGATATTCCTTTGTCGATATAATCTGTACCAAAATTATTTTCATTATCATTCTATACTGTCGACATTTAAAAAAATTTATTTTTTTGAAAAATATATTTTGCCTATTTTTAAATGTAAATTTAAATTTTAAAATAAAATAAAATTAAAAGATTATGATTTTAGAATTAATTATAAAATTGTTATAATAATTTTTGCTATTTATTTAGTAACGAGCTACCGTTATCTCTCTTTTTTTAAAAATCACGCTAAAGATATCGATACTAAAAAAAATAGCTATGGAATATCGTGCTAATATACAACACTGCATATTATATATTTCAAGTTCAGGATTGGAACCGAAAAAAGATTTAAAAAATTGTTTTATCTTCATTCTCTTTTATTTCTGTAAATTCTATCCAACTAGACATTTTGTTAATATTGACCTCCTCCCAGACCAAGTCCTACCCATCAAGACCAAGAATGAAGACCTTCATTCAACCCATATTAAAATTAGCTTTTATTTGATACCCATATCAAAAAAAATTATTTTTTACACCCCCCTACCCCAACCCCTGAGACCAAGTCATACCCATCAAAACCAAGAATAAAGACTTTCAATCAAACCATATTAAAATTAGCTTTTATTTGATACCCATATCAAAAAAAATTATTTTATACACCGCCCCTCCCCACCCCCACCCCTGAGACCAAGTCATAACCATCAAGACCAAGAATAAAGACTTTCAATCAAACCATATTAAAATTAGCTTTTATTTGATACCTATATCAAAAAAATTATTTTTTACAACCCCCCACTCCCCCCCCAGACCAAGTCATACCCATCAAGACCAAGAATAAAGAATTTCAGTCAAACCATATTAAAATTAGCTTTTATTTGATACCCATACCAAAAAATATTTTTTTACACCCTACCCCTACCCGCACACCCCACCCTTACCCCCACACCCCACAACAAGTCATACCTATCAAGACCAATAATGAAGACTTTCAGTCAAACCATATTAAAATTAGCTTTTATTTGATACCCATATCAAAAAAATATTTTTTTTACACACCCCCCCCCACCCTTCAGACCAAGTCATACCCATCAAGACCAATAATAAAGACTTTCAGTCAAACCATATTAAAATTAGCTTTAATTTGATACTCATATCGATATTTTATGTTGATAAAAATATTTTCGATCCCCCAAAACCTAGACCCGCCCAGTATGGGGGAGAGATTGACCTCCAGTTGAATAGACCTTTTGATTAGCTACCGATTGATACCCTATATTACACATATCTTATATCATAAGGCCAAAAAAAAACAACATTGAAAATTAATGAATAACAATAAAATTAAAAAAACGCAACGAAACGCGTGGAAAACGCTTTTAAAATAAAATCCCTCTTTATCACAATTAAAACGTGATAATACCGTATTATCATTCCTTAACTTAAAATTCTAATTTTTTATTTATCCCTTTAAATCCCTTGAAGATCCCGGATAGTCATGATCCCTTTTTGTTAATATGTTGACCCCCCCCACCAAGTCATACCCATCAAGACCAAGAATGAAGACTTATAGTCAAACCATATTAAAATTAGCTTTTATTTGATACCCATATCAAAAAAAATTATTTTTTACACCTTTACCCACCTCCACCCCCTAGACCGCACTTGATTTTGAAAGGTCAAACATAATAAATATTATAATATATACTAAACAAAAATGAACTTATTTGTGAGTCTAAAGGAAAATTTAATATTATAAAGCTCTTCAAAGTACTTATATTAAAAAATATAGTTTATTTTCATTTGCAAGATATTTGTCTCATCACAAAAATTGCATCTGCTTTTTCCCTGATGTAGAACCCAACTGTGTTTTCTGAATTCATTTGTTCCCTTATATCTCTTTACTCTCAAATACCTTCATAGCATGTTCCAGGAGTTTAATGGCTCTATAAGACATGCAATTTAAAGGATATTCCTTGTATGACAATTAGATATAATAAATTCATTAGCCATTCAATGCCCAAATCTTCAGAACCTTTGAACATTTCTACTCTTATAAAACCTGCTGCTTTCCCTTTTCATCTTTATTCCATTCTAATATTTATATTCATCTGAATCATTATGATTGACAAAAATGTAACAAAATATAAATTAAAATCCAGTTTGCTATCTTATAAGACATCTTTATTTTAAATTAAATTATGTCAAACATTGGCATATTAAATAAATACAATAATATAACAACAAATCCTATACCACTGGCTACAGTCGAGTTAATAAATTTCAAATGTATAATAAAATTATCAAAACTATGAATTTAACTAAAAAAGAAAACAATCATGAAAATGAGCGACTATTTTAAAAACTGTGAAAATAATTATTAAACTGAGAATTAATTTAAAAATTTAAATAATTTAATAAAGCTGTGAAAATAATTTAAAAAAGGTTAAAATAATTTAAAAAAGGTTAAAATAATTTAAAAAAGGTTAAAATAATTTAAAAATTGTAATAATAAAAACTATGAATATAATTATAAAACTGAAAATAATCAACCACGATTCGGCCGACCCCCTTCGATTTTTTTAAAATTTGGTAAGCAAAGAAAGGTCAATGTAACTAAGAAATAGCCAAAATTTTAGCCTCCTGACATTTATATTTTTGAAGATATTAGGGTTCAAAGTGGCAAAAATGACGTATTTTTACCATTATCTGCCTTCATTCAATTAAGCATATCTTAAAAACTACATAATTGTAAATAACAAATTTAATATCAAAATTACGTACAAAGATTCTACTTTTAGATAAAAAAAAAATTTTATTTTTTTTTCCAATTTCCGGTCATTTTATTTAATATATAAGGACTAAAAACAATTTTTTGGAAATAATACGACCTTCAATTTTTTTAAAAAATTTAGTAGACATTATTAAACTCTTCCTTTATATTTATAAAAAAAAATTGGTCTGGGACGCGGCCATCTTCATTCTCAAAATCGATAAAAATGTTTAGAAAAGTGTATAAATATTTCCCCGAAAGGGGGCGTCTTTGTATAAAATTATTTATTAATCAGTTTTTAATGGTTTTTCTTGGACAATTATATATTAATCAGTTTTTAATGGTTTTTCTTGGACTATTTGATATAATCTAAAGGATTATTTATCTTGTAAGTGAAAATAACAATAAATGGGGCTTTCATTCAATTATAGAAATTGTCTATCGATAAAAGATAAAAGAAATTCAATTTATTACTTTATTATAAAATTTTTTGCCCATATAACATATATTTAATGAATATTAATAAAATATATTCAACTAAGTTTATAGTTCTTGAATATATGAATCAGAATCTTATCCATTTCATAGACGCCAAAAATAATATCAAAATTTTCTCTACTCAATTTTTTAAAATAATTTGATATTTTTAAAATATTACAATTATGAAATTATATACAAAATAAAAGTATTATCATAAAATTACCCAAAACAATATAAATATTGGATCAGATTTTCTAAAATCGGCATAGCCTTACTAAATTAGAATAACAATAAATAAGTGTTTCAATCAATAAAATAAATAAAAATTTTAAAATTGATTAACCCTTTCGCGCCCAGCGAGATCATTTGTCATTAAAATTTTTAATCAATTAATTTTTATATTTAAAGAAACTAATGGTTGGTACTTAGAGATATTAATTTATAAAACAATATTTATTAATTCATATTTTATCATTAACCTGTCAAAATCATTATTTTATTATATCAAAATGTCAAAATGATTATTTTATTATATCAAAGTACAAGTATTTTTTGTTCATGGGAAATATTTCGGGCGCGAAAGGGTTTTAATCATTCAATAACACATGCTCACTATATTAATTCATTTTTTAATAAATTTCTTGGTATTTTGATTTCTATCAACACCTAACCCCAAGCCTGGAAAAACTATAGACGAATATACAGTTAAAATTGTACAAGAATTTTATTGTATGGACGAAATAAGCAGAATCATGCCAGGCAAGAAAGATTGCGTTTCGATTTTGACCAAAGACGGAAAAAAGAATACCATACATAAGAGATTAATTTTAGATAATTTGAAAGAAATTCATATATTTTTTAAAGAAATGAGGCCTGATGTTAAAATTGGTTTTTCGAAATTTGCAAGCATTCGCTTAAAAATTGTATACTCGTTGGAGGTAGTGGTACACATGTATGTGATTAGCTACCACCAAAATTTTAAATTAATGATCATTGGATCAAATTCACCCAAATTAACCAATGATATGTTGCCCTTTAGGAACATACAAACATATTTTACACTTAATAATTTGTAATTCGCCTCAACCATCCAGTTTATATGGGAAAATGTGATAATTGTCCAGGGTCAACACATTTACGCGATCAAATAGAAATATTGTTTCGTTCTAAGGACATCGAATTTATAACATACAAACAATGGCTATCCGTAGATAGAACCATTCTTACCAGTAGGTGAATTTATCAATGCCTTTTTTGAAAAATGGAATCTTTATTACTCCATTTTTTTATTTCAACGCAACAATCGTTGTATCAAAACAATCTAAAATTGAACTTAGACTAAGACCAATATTTAATTTTATGTGATTTTTAAGAAAATTATAACTTTATACTTCAGGATGAAGTACAAAATTATCATTGGAATAGGGCTCAATCCACTGCTCACCCTTTTGTTATATATTATAAAGATAATTTCAATATTTGTTGCCTAAATTATGTAATGATATCCGAATCTTTGCAACACAATACAATAGCAGTACATAACTTTAAAAAAACATTGCTAAATTTTTTAATTAATAAAATTTTTTGTTTTCCGGTGGATCCGCTGCACAGTATAAAAATCGTAAAAATTTTATTAATATTTGCTATCATGAGATGGATTTCGGGGTACAGGCGAAATGGCATTTTTCTGCTACAGCACACGGGAAAAGTGTTTGTGAAGGGATTGGTGACACTGTTAAAAGATTAGCCTCTAGAGCTAGTTTACAAAGCCTTACTCAAAGTACACATCATATGAATTGTACGAGTTAGCTAAAGAAAATATTAATGTCATATATTTTGAATAGATGACCAAAATAAATAATGATTACGAAGATCTATTACTCAGGGAAAGATTTTCAAAAACTAGATCTATACCTGGAACACACAAAATACACACCTTGATTCCAACAGATCTACATAATTTAAAAGTAAAATGTATTCCAATTCAATAAAAAGTACTTTAGAATAGTTATCATATAATGATGAAAGTATAATTATTGAAGAAATATCAGGATACCTAACGTATCCTTATGATTCTAATTGGTGGTTAGCTTTGTTTTAGTGAAAAATCAAAAGCAGGAAGAAATATATATAAAGTTTCTACACCCATCCGGACCTTCTAATTCCTTTACATTTCCAAGTATAGACGACACTCTTTGCTTGCCCAAATGTCATATCTTAACATTAGTTTCACTGTTAAATGCTACTGGCCGTAGTTATACTATACATTGTCGTCACAAGAAAGTAAATGCACTACCAAAAAATTAGAATCTTTTAAAAGTGAGTTTAAATTTAAATTATATCAATTTTTTTAATATTTAGGGCGCCATATATGAAATGCACAAGATTCTGATTCATATATTCAAGAACTCGAAACTTAATTGAACATATTTTATTAATATTTATTAAATATATGTTATATGGGCAAAAATTTTTATAATAAATTATAAATAAAGTAATAAATTGAATTTCTTTTATCGATAGACAATTTCTATAATTGAATGAAAGCCCCATTTATTGTTATTTTCACTTACAAGATGAATAATCCTTTTAATTATATCAAATAGTTCAAGAAAAACCATTAAAAACTTATTAATATATAATTTTATACAAAGACGCCGATTTTCGTGAAAATACTTATACACTTTCCTAAACATTTTTATCCATTTTGAGAATGAAGATGGCCGCGTCCCAGACCAATTTTTTTTTATAAATATAAAGGAAGAGTTTAATAATGTCTACTAAATTTTTTAAAAAAATTGAAGGTCGTATTATTTCCAAAAAATCGTTTTTAGTCCTTATATATTAAATAAAATGACCGGAAATTGGAAAAAAAAATAAAAATTTTTATTTATCTAAAAGTAGAATCTTTGTACGTAATTTTGATATTAAATTTGTTATTTACAATTATGTAGTTTTTAAGATATGCTTAATTGAATGAAGGCAGATAATGGTAAAAATACGTCATTTTTGCCACTTTGAACCCTAATATCTTCAAAAATATAAATGTTAGGAGGCTAAAATTTTGGCTATTTCTTAGTAACATTGACCTTTCTTTGCTTACCAAATTTTAAAAAAATCGTAGGGGGTCGGCCGAAAATCTCATTTTTTTTGCTCATTTGACGTAGAATGACCCGTAAAAAGAATTAAAAATAATATAATTATTAAACTATGAAAATAATTATTAAGCTGTGAAGTGAATATAATTATTAAACTATGAATATAAATATAAAACTATAAAATAAAGATCATAGCCATAAAATTAGTTCCCTAACTTTTTTTTGTTCTAAAGTCATTCTATTGAGTAAAAAAGTATTCTATTTAAGATCAATATAAATTGTTAAAATTTTTTACAAATCCATTATTAAGTTTTTAAAATATAAACATTCTTATAAAAAATATATTATGTATTTTATTACTATTTTTTTATATTATCATTTTAATTATATAAAAATGTTCTTTACTTATATATTTTTTTAAATATTAATAAATTTAAATTAAGATGCCATTTTATTGAATTTGATAATAAAATTTAAAATCAGCCAATAATTAGTATTTTAAAAGATACAAAAAATTGATCTAATCTGATTCAGTTATAAATATTGGCACATCACTAAATAAAATAATATTTTAATAAAAGATAATGATAAGTTATATTGAATAAAACAAATATTAGAAAAACATGATTTAGGTATAATTATAGAATTAGAAATCCAAGTCTATCATTAAAAATAAAATATATAAAAGTTGGGAAATTTGTCAGCTAACATTGATTAACCAATGTTTTAAACTAATATTTTATAAAAAAAAATAACCCAGCCAAAGGTTTTCAAATGGCAGACACTTTCAACAAAATTTATGGATGGAAAAACTAAATAAATATTCAAAATAAAGATAAGATTTACAAATGGTGCTAGACCAACTTTGATTAAAACCATAAATACTCTATTATCATATTTAAAAGATATAGGGCCTTTTAACATTTTGGATAAAAAACTATTCCTCCATCCAGAAAAATATTGCCTACCCCTATGGAAAAAGTCAACAAGAGTCAATGAATGATTTTGGAACTTTCATTAATTAATATTAAAATTTTTGCAATTATTAAAATATACATACAGATTCCAATTTTTTAAATATACTATAATATATTGTAGCAAATCTTAAGAAAATAACAGAATACTTAGTAAACTTGAGAAAATATATAAATTAAATTAAAAGTAAATTTATTACCATAAATCTATTAATTTTATAATATAAATGTATATACTTAATTATTGTAGAATAAAAGCATTTTCTAATTTGGTGTTGTGCCAAATTTTATTACGTTAATAAAATGATTTGGGAAACATACTGTTGTGCTAAAATCAAAAGATTGACAACCAATTTCATATAATTTATCTCGTCATTTATGCCTATTAACAATCCCTTTTTTTCAAAATTATATAATAAACACACATTAGTTCGCCTCAGAGCTGATGCTGCAGAATATCTCTAACAAAAATTTAGATTTTTTTCCATGTTCATAGCCAGATACTTTACCTCCTTAAAGGGTAATATAAGACGACATTCAAAAAAAGAGATAAATTAAAATAAATATTATTTATAGATTAAAAATAAAAACAACGGAATAAAATATTAGAATTTATTTATTTTTCTTTTAATAGTTGATTAAATTTAAAATTTGTTGAAATAGTCGATTTGTTTTTGTTAGATTCCCTTAAGATATATTTTAGTATATTTTATTTTAGTTTTAAAATTCGTATTTTTTGTTATTATTTTAAACAATTTTTATTATATCAATATCTATCAGCTAATGATAACTTTTCTTTTTGTTAAATATGATTAACTTGAATGCTATTTTCTTATTATATATTTAGATTAACCTATTAAAAATTGTTTTTAAATAAAGTATTATCAATTTTAAAAATATATATATATAACTTAATAAAAAGTTATAAGGAGGTAGAAACAAAAATGAATCATATTTATTTTACGATATACATTATTATATTTAGTTTAGAAAGTGAGATTGACGTAACTGTAAAAAGAAGGATTGAAAAGTAGATTTAAATAGAAGTTAATAAGAATTGTTGGTAATCAGTAAAAAACTTTAATAAGTTAGAGTTTAAAAGACCTTGTATCTTTATTACATGATCCAACATAATTATAAAATAATAAAAATTAAAAATATAATTAAGAAATTTAATATATATTATAAAAAATTAAAGTCAAAATTAAGAAAAATAAAAAAAAATTAAAGGTAACAAAAATTCTCTTACACATAAAAAAACTAAACAATAAAATTCTATAAACATAAATATATATATAATTTTTCTTTAAATATATTTAAAATATAATCATTTACATACTCTATAATACATCGGCGTAGTAAATATTATTTAAAACATAATCATTTACATACTCTATAATACATAGGCGTAGCCAGGGGTGGGGACAAGAGATAACCCTCCCCCCCTTCAGAAATTTATTACTTTTTATATCATTTTAAGCTAATAAAAAATATCCCCCTTAGCCCCCACCCCATTCCCTGACCCCAAAAAATGTATGTATATATCTTAAACAATAATTTGAAAGAAAAAATGTAAAAGTTGATAATTTTTTATAAAACTATTCATCATAATTTATACATTTTTAGAAAAAAAGCATTTATATATAAAAAAAATGAACCAAAAATGTTTTTTAAGAAATGGAATAGATAAGTCTGAAGTCAAAAGTGGAATGTATTTTAATTATTAATAATAGACCCTTAAAATTACTAAATAATATAATATATCAAATATATTTTTTTATAAAGTGAGTAACTTTAATTTATTTATATTACTAAAAGTAAAATATAATTATAAAACTATTGATAAAATTAAATCATAAATAGAATAAAAAAAATTAAAGCACAATGCAAACAGTGGAATATTATATGTCGTAGATTTCATTGACAATCAATTAATTTTTACCAATATAGCGAATTATATATTTTACAGAAAACTATAAAATATTGATAAGGACATCAGAAAATATCTTTTAAAGGCATTGTGGGATGTATAATATGAAGATTAATTTTTAATATCAATTTATATTTAAAATATATAGATGGCGTTAAATAATTATCAAGAGCATTGATTAGTAAAATTTGATAATATTAAATGTAATATATTCTCTAACTGTCAAACATGTCTGTAAAAGGGGAATTTTAGTATTTTGCAACTAATTCTATATAATAGAGGAATATCAACCATATGTCTACTTACCTTTTATAAATAAATTTCTTATACTTGTTTGGAATAAATTATTACCATGCTTTTATATTAATGTATATTTAAGTCATTTATTATATTTCATATAAACTAATAACTTCATATTTGTTACTAATTATTTTTTATAAAATTAACCTTCTATTTTGTAAAAATATTTTACAACCCGGCCGAAGGCCCGCACAAAATAGGGTTTGTGGAGTCTATTCTATAATATAAAATTACCAACATTACATATAATATCGTAGTTATTCTTCTAATTTGAGTCTAAATGTTTATATTAATATTATCACTTTGGGGGAGAATGGGAGGGGGGAAGGGGAGGTCAGGGGCTCGAGCCCCCTGAAAAATTTGAAGAGCCTCCTCAAAATTTATTTTTTTACCACTAAAAAAGGTGAGTTAGCTAAAAAAAAAAATTTGAGCCCCTGAGATTAGTGATGCCCATTCACGATCTATATTATGAAATTTTTGAATTACAATAAATAAAATTATGATTATGCAACTTCGACTATTCATAGTACCGTAATATAAACCAAGCGCTATCTCTTTTCTATCATCACACATGAAATTATTTTTTTTAAGTTTAATATCTTATACCATAAAACTTTAAGTAATAAATCGTTAACGGTGGTTTGTAAATAGAAACGTGTAATATAAATTTTATAAAAAAATACGCACTCAATTCTTATTTGGGCCTAACCTGGAAATTATATCTACTAAAAACCTACTCTTTAACAATCGTTAAAGCCTCTCTTAGCAATTACATGTTTTACTCAATGGTTTTACTACTCAGGCACAAATGGAAGTAACTGGACAAGAGTCACACTTATTTTAAAAAAAACATAGAAATATGTCACAAATTTTAATCTGAGACTGAAAAATGTCCACACTATATCTAAATACCTCATACAAACCAAATATACCTTTAAATACATACACCTGAAAAGCTCGATAACAGAGTCTAATTTTATGAACTGGTAAACGTTATAACCACTCTAGCAAAAAATATTTAGTTATACTTAGACCTGTGCGCCGGCCAGCCCTTTTTTGGTTACGCCGAAAACGCCGCCTTTTAAGAAAATCACGCCGGCTAAGAAATTATTTTCATATTTTTTACTATAATAATTGGTCAACATAACTGTTGTAATTTTTTATAATGTCAATCAGGATTTTGATGAATTTTTATTTTTTACTATATTAAAATCATAATTATATTGACTTCATTATAGAATTCAATCAATCAAAAATCTAAAATTCTAAAAGTTATCATAATTTTACATATTTTTAAAATGCATGCATCTACATTTAAAATTCTATAAATAATTTTACTATCCTAACTCTGCGAAATAAAAAATCCATAATCTGGAAATTCTTTGGTTATTTATACTTAAAAAGAGGTAATAAAATAATTTCCATAAATTCTGATAAATTTTACTGCAATTGTTGCTTAGAAAAGGCTATTAGCCAAAATCTTGAAAAAATTAAAAAATATTTTTTGTAAAATATAATCTAGCTATAAAATTCAAAACTTTTCAATAAACATTAGCACAGGAAATATTTTAAAACACTTGACTTCTTAACATAATATTAAAGTAGATACTTCATCAAAATCGCAAGATTTAAAAAAATATTTTATATCCAAACCAAAATTCAAGACAAATTCTAAAACCTCTAAAAAATGGCTTCTAGCAAGAAATTATGTTTTATTATGTTGTGCTGACTTTAGCGAATGTAGAACCAGCATCTACATGACAGGATTTTCACTGGATGCAAACCCCCTTCAAAAACCTTTACCTAACCCCCCCCCCCTAAAAAAATCCCTCCATCTTAGGCGGCGATATTTCCATATTATTATTTTCACCTTTTTAATTATAATGATACTCTTTTCAGAGAATTTATAAAGGATAACTTAAATTAATCTATCTCTACTACCAACTATCGATATTTTGTGAATATAGGATTTATTTTTTAGATAATAAATTCAATTAAATCCTCCATTATTTACAATGAATTTATTATTATAACTTTATGAGCTTGCTGAAATATCTAAACCTTTTAAATGTAATTTAAAAGGATAGCAGAAAGTTTTATTTGGAAAACAATGTGTATGATTATTTGCAATATATAGATTTGGTCGATGAATTGTATTATAATAGTTCTATAATAAAAATTTTTACAGCTATAAATTTTGTCCTATTTTATCTCAAAATTCAATAGATAACCCTCCAAAAAATTTATCCTACCCTTATTAAAGCCGCCTACCCCCTCCAAATATAATGCAAACTGTTCCGCTCATGTAGACGCTGGGTAGAACCATTATTTACATTTATTTAGTTTTATAATTCATCCACAATGTATATCAGTTTTACAATTTAACCATAATGTGCAATTTAATTGTAAATGGCGATATCAGATTAAACATTCACGGATAAGTGTGTACATAATACATTAGGAAGTTAAACAACACATATTATATTAATCGTAAATATATATATATATATAATCATATCTAACTGACAAATATAACACATAATATGTATATAAAATATTACAATAGATTACTCCTTTACTACACTGACTGATTACCTTTTCAATCAATTGAAAATATGGGAATTAAAGATTTTTTTAAGGAATTAAATTTATAGACATATTATCTATTATAATAATAGATCTACCTTTATATCTTTTTCATTCTATTGAAATAGCATTGACTACTGAGGAGGATTTACAATAGTTGAATTTTATAGCCATGATATTTTTTATGTTAAGTAAAAAAAAAAAAAAATGCTGTCTATTTAAATTACAAAAATGCCATTAAACACTAATGAAACTTATATGCAAATTATTAATATATTTTTTAAGATATTTTTTTTTATTGACATATAAATTTAGGATAATTTTTTTAAAAAATAATGAGGATTATTTATTATGTATTTGATAAAATTAAGAGCAAATCCTTGTTGACATTTTAATTTTTGATAGAAAAAGCGACAAAATAAATCTGGGCGGTCGTCTGGAGAGGAAATAATTAATGTATAATTTTATATCATTTAGGGTTGTAGATGAAAGTGATGACGGATTAACAAAGCAGTATACAACACATTACGTCCTGATAAAGATGATATGCCTATGCCTTGGGATACTGGTAAAAGAAGAACGCAAAACGATATTTCTGTCAATGTCAGCATTGGTATCCCCCTCTTAAATAGAATCATGAACGACAATGTTAACTCAACCATAAAATGGTCGTAAGTATTGTTATAAAGGCCACGACAGAACTACAGCATATATTTCTATTAATAAAGTTGATGAAATTGGCCGTATTGTACATTCAAGTTTGAAAATTCCTCTAAATATTCATGAAAGTTTCTCAGAGAATCGGATAAATTAATATTTATATTAACTCCTAGTGAAATGAATGATAGTACAGAATTAAATGTTTATATTTGTTAAGAAATAGGCGGATGCTTAGGGATTGTGGTAGTGGTGATAGTATAATTTGGAGAACTGGGTGAAAATAAAATAAACATAGATATAAAACATAAGATAAAAAAAACAAAATAAACCTCCAGATGAGTTCATTTCAAGCATAGTTTTTTATTATATTGTCTACCAGTAACTCTAGAACAGGTAAGGCGTTTGTTTAATCGTCATTTTTTTATTTGTTTATCTTTAATAATAGATTCATCATGTTTTGTAGCAATGTGAGGGATTAGGGTTAGCCTAGACAAATAAAGAAATCAGGCAAAAATATATAAACTATTGTTGAAATTAAACAATCATTAAAATAATGTAAAACCACTAGATGGGTCAATATTAGATGCATATTTCTAGTAGTTGGAGGGCTAACATCAAAAAAAAATTTTTGGGGGACTTATCAAGCCTATTATGATATTCTAAAAGTTAAAAAATAACATGAATGTAATGTTATTAAGATTAAGGTTAATTAATTGTAAGGTAATTAAAAAATAAGATTAAAAATGTCAATCAAATTTAGCCAATAGTTTTCTTTTAAATATTATTTGTCCAATCAAAATGATTATAGCAAATTTGATCAATGGTAATCAACGTGAAAACAAAATCATTCATTATCAAATCACTTCCATAAAAACCATACCACATCACTCTATAACCATATAATTACAATTTTTATTTTAGATAACAAACCCTGTCCTAACCTCATTTAATTATTGTACAGATGGCGTAGCTAGGAATTTTCCTTAGAGGGGGTCCATACATATAAAAGATGGTGGCTTCACCCCCCCGACCCCCTTTAACGGGCCTTCAGCTCTTTTGCCCGGCCTTCGGCCGGGTTTATCTTACAAATCATAACCATATCTTCGATAATATATAATAAATATATTTTTTAAATGCATCAATAATATGTTATTATAATTTAATAGATTATTCTCAATGACTTTATAATAATACTATCCAGAATAATTTCAATAGTAATATAATATCCTTCCACAAACATCATAACCAGAAAAATATAATTCATATAAAATAACTTTTATGTCTTTTGAACGTATAATCTCAAAAAAAATTTGCTCTGGGAGGGGTCCAAACCCGAAAACCACCCCCGTAGCTACGCCACTGACAATGGTGATTTATTCGTCATTAATGAAAGAAAAAGATGGCAGGTCAATCAACAAAAGAATAGCTATAGGGATTGTGAATCCCAGCAAAATATACTAACAACACATAATAAAGTTAGTGTGTATATATATACTAAAAAAGCATAAATGTTCTTATATTTTTTTATTTTTTAGAATACATCCATTTTAGCTTCTGATGATATTCCCACTATTTCTAGGGAGTTGAACCTAATATTGACTCCTCTTCAGGTTCAATGCATTTATATTTTTTAAATTATTCTTTTGTTTTTATTTTAGATAACAAACCCTGTCTTAACCTCATTTAATGATTGTACAGATGGTAATTTATCAGTCATTAATGAAAGAAAAAGATGGCAGGTCAATCAACAAAAGAATAGTTATAGGGATTGTGAATCCCAGCAAATCATACTAACAACACATAATAAAGTAAGTGTATATATATATATATACTAAAAAAGCATAAGTGTTCTTATATTTTTTTATTTTTTAGAATACATCCATTTTAGCTTCTGATGATATTCCCACTATTTCTAGGGAGTTGAACCTTATATTCACTACTCTTCAGATTCAATGAATTTATATTTTTTAAATTATTATTTTGTTTTTATTTTAGATAACAAACCCTGTCTTAACCTCATTTAATGATTGTACAGATGGTGATTTATCCGTCATTAATGAAAGAAAAAGATGGCAGGTCAATCAACAAAAGAATAGTTATAGGGATTGTGAATCCCAGCAAAATATAATAACAACACATAATAAAGTAAGTGTGTATATATATATATACTAAAAAAGCATAAATGTTCTTATATTTTTTTATTTTTTAGAATACATCCATTTTAGCTTCTGATGATATTCCCACTATTTCTAGGGAGTTGATCCTAATCTTGACTCCTCTGCAAGTTTAATGCATTCATTTTTTAAAATTTTTTTTATTTGTTTTTTTAGATAACAAACCCTGCTTTATTTCCTCCTTAAAATTGTTTAAATATTGATATATCTACCATTAAAAATCAAATACAAAATAAATGTTCAGAAAAACATGATAGTCTCGATAAGTCCCCAACTAGACAAATTTTATTTTGTAATGATAGCCTCCCAACTATTAGAGTTATGCATATATTGACCCCTTTACAGGTTCAGTACAGTATTTTAATGTTCGTTTTATTTCAATAATAATGTTTTATATTTTTGCCTGATTTCCTTATTTTTTTAGGTTAACCCAAACTTGATCCCTCACATAGCTACAAAACATGATATTTCTATTAAAGATAAGCAAAGAAAAAAATGGCGACTCATTAAACGCCTTACTCGTTCTAGAATTACAGGTATGCAGGATAATAAGGGCCTACGCCTGATATTAACTCCCCTGCAGGTTTTTAATTATTTATATATATAGGTTTATTTTATATTCACCCAGATACCTTCAACTGATATTTCTATAACCACTACCACATTCTTTATGGCACCTCTACCATGCATATTTCGACATATATTTGATGACCACCACTCACCTATATTAGATATCGGAAACATGACAGAAATATGCGCCTTCTGCAATGCTAAAATGTGGAATGGAGAAAAATTATCAAAAAGATCATGTAGAAATATTCAGTTTTCTACATGTTACTTGAATGGGAAGGTAATTTTATTTAAAATTTCCCAATTCCACCAAATTTATTACGTTTATTTACCGGGGATCATCATCATCCCACTTTTTAACAAACATAAGAGCATAAAATTCCGCACTGTCATTCACTTCACTAGGAGTTAATATAAATAATAATTTATCCAATTCACAATCAGGTAATTATACCTTTCAAATTAATGGACAGGTTCATCATCGCATTGGTTCACTCCTACCAACATTAGGGGAAACACCTAAATTTGCCCAATTATATATACATGATAGTATAAATGAGATAGAAAACAGACATAACCAGGTTCCGTTTTTAGATCGTTGTCTTTTAATGGAATTGCAGGATATTGTTCACACCTACAACCCCTTTGCTTCTCAATTTTTGAGAGTATCTTCTATGATCACTAATGGCGTTCCTAACAACATATCCTTAAACTTAAATTAAAAGCAAAGAAAAAAAATCCTATTCAACAAACGCCTTACCCGTTCTAGAGTTACTGGTGGCCAAGATAATAAGGAACTGTGAAATCCTCTGTAGGCTTTTTTTGTTTTTTATATAATGTTTTATATCTATATGTTTATTTTATACACCCAGTTGCCTCCAAATGATATTTCTATCACCACTACCACAATCCCTATGCCACCTCTGCCTAATTTTTAACAAATAAAAGCATTTAATTCCACTATCATTCACCTAACTAGGAGTTAATATAAATAATACTTTATCCGATTCCCTGATGAACTTTCATGAATATTTAGAGGGATGTTCAAACGAGAAGGTGTAGTGTGGTCAATTTCATCAGCATTATTAATGGGAAAATATGCTGTAGTTTTGTCATGGCCTTTATAACAATACTTACGACCGTTTTATGGTTGAGTTGACAATGTCGTTCATGATTCTATTTTAGAGGGGGATACCAAGACTGACACTTTGGCAGAAATATTATTTTGCGTTCTTCTTTTACCAGTAGCCCAGGGCCTCAGCTTTATCAGGACCCAATAGGTATTGTAC
The DNA here is from genome assembly GCF_954871325.1 of Gordionus sp. m RMFG-2023. Lineage (NCBI taxonomy): Eukaryota > Metazoa > Nematomorpha > Gordioida > Chordodea > Parachordodidae > Gordionus > Gordionus sp. m RMFG-2023. The sequence goes on from NC_088776.1 coordinate 29,300,069, forward strand.
AAATCCGTCATTATTCATTACTTTCACCTACAACCTTAAATGGGATGATATTATACCTTTATTATTTCTTCTGCAGACGACTGCCCAGATTTATTTTGTCGCTTTTTCCATCAAAAATTAAAATGTCATAAAGGATTTGCTCTTAATTTTACCAGCCGCACAAAATAATAACTAATCCTCATCATTTTTTTAAAAAATTACCTAAATTTATATGGCAAGAAAAACACATTTCTTAAAAAATATATAAATAAATTGCATATAAGTTTCATTAGTATTGAATGGCATTTTTTAAATAGATAGCATTTTTTTTGTACTTAATATAAAGATATAGATAGCCCTTATCAAATTTTTTGATAAAAGGAGTTAACCCACTAATTGGTAAATCCGAGATTTCCCCTTCATGTGATGATAAATTATTTAGAAATTTAACTATCTCCGGGTTTGAGAAAAAGTTTTGAAAATTAATATAGGTAGGACTGGGCTTGGGAAATATTGCTCAAGATTAATATTTGCTTGCACCTGACTTGGGAATATCTTTTACAAATTATTATGGGCTGGGCTAGGAAAGAATTTTCAAAATTATTATGGGTTGAGCTAGGCTTGAGAAATTTTTTTAAAAAATTATAAGGTCTTAAACGCTTGGAAATTTTTCCCAAATATTATGAGCTTGGACCTGGCTTGAAATTTTTTAATGTTAAATGTTAGTCTTATGTAATCAGTAATATATTTACAAAGAATTTTGGTATTGGTTACAAGCTCATTTAAATATATTTTGACTCAAATAATAGCTTCCACTCTTAGTCCTAATGGGTTGGACTCAATGACATTGCTTGGACTTGACCTAAATTGAGAGGGGGTGGGGTTTAAAAATAATATAAATTGGATATGATTTTTAAATAAAAGGTAACATCTTTCTTAAAAAACTATTAAAATTCTCATTCTCCGCCATTTTTGACGGGCTATCTACTAGTTATATTATAAAAATTAAATTAAAGGAATTGATGTTTGGCTATTATCAAAAAAATTTTTTAGAGGTCTTATCAAGCCTATTATGATATTCTAAAAGTTAAAAAATAACATGATGAATGTAATGTTATTAAGATTAAGGTTAATTAATTGTAAGTTAATTAAAAAATAAGATTAAAAAAGGGGGGAAAAAGAAGGTATAAATTATTATATTATAAAAATTAAATTAAGGGAATTGATAAGTAGATAATAGAGATAGATAGAAAAGAATGAGATAATAAAATTTAGTGATAAACAAATTCATTAAGGGAAGGGAAAAAAATAAAGAAAGAGTTATTTATAAGGATTGGAGATTATAAATAGGTTAGGATAAGAATATTTGAATATACTTGGTTATCTTCTTAATTATTAATTATGAAAGAAAAATGCGAGTATAAAAAATTGTAATGTAAGTACTGACAAAAATTGTGAGTATGTTCAAAATAAATATACAAGTTGACTATCTTGTAGAGATTTCATTAATGTGTAATTGATAATATGAAATGAAAATTGATAAGGTAATCTAAAAAATAAAGAAAGGATTACGCGAAATAATATTTACAAAGTTGAGGGAATATTGTTTTTATCAATTCAAAGACGATTTTTCAAATCTCTCAATCCATGTTAGGTATGTGTACACCATCAATTCTCGAAATTCCATTCATCTGTTTGTATAAAATAAATAAATAAAATCAACAAATAAAAAAAATAAAAATAAATACGTACCGATGACATGACGTAGCGATGACATGACGTAGCGATGACATGACATCACGATGACGTAGTGAGGACATCGGAAAATTATAATATAGATATGAGGGAATGATCATTCGGCATTACTCTAGATTATAATAAAGTATGAGACAAGTGCACAGGTGAACCATCCAATAATATTTAACGATAAAAGTCAATTATAATAATCAAATTATGAAAAAGTGTGATTTAATAAACAGTAATGAATATTCAATAAATAAAAATATCAGGAGTATATTAGGAGAGACAATATTATAAATTTTGAAATAATAATTTATTTCAGAGGTCAAAATTTGAAACCTTTCTAGGATTTTAATTCATTGACATAAGAATAAAGGTGTAGGAAAGTATGCACATGTTTTTCGCAAGCCCCATTGAAATTTTTTTTTACCACCATTCAACCAATATTATCTTTAGAAATTAAATATTATGTAAAAAGAATAATAGCGTATAATTTTTTAAGATATTTACTATTTATATAGAAAACTTTTACTATGTTTTATAATAATATTTTATTTTGACATACTCACCCACCTTATATGATTATAATAAAAAAATATATTTTAATATTTTGATACAATAAACTTTTTAACATTTCTATCTAGATAAATTTGAAAAGTTCTTATGGAGACTCTGGTACATGAATACATAAATCTTAATTCCCATTAAATTAAAAAAAAGCATGATATAAAATAATTTAAAATTACTATTTTATTTAAAAAAATAGGAAAAATCATCTGTGATTTCGATATCAAATGAATAATAAAAAGGTTGAAGCCTTAATATTTTGCCTTGATATCGGAACTAATTCTAACGATTTTAATGATGAATATAAGAAAAGTTTTTTTGAATTATCTAAGAGATGTATTATTAAAATTTTACAAAGAAAAGTTTATTGTTATTTTGTCATTACATTAAATTATTATTTTCATAGATATTTTTTTTATCAAAGGATCAGATATCTCTTGTATTATTTAATAGTCAATTTACTTCAAATTATTTAGAATTTAATAATGTTGAAATTGCAAGAGCTTTTGGTATTTTATCATTGGTACTAAATAGTATTATTCCAAATATAGATGTTCCTGATTTGTATTTCTTAAAGAATATAATGAACTTAAAAGTCAATTCAGAGATTTCTGATACTCATAATGGATATTTTTTAGATGCAATATTATTATGCCAGGATATGTTAATAAACTCGTTTCCTAATATTTATAATGAGAATGAAGCAAAAATTAAGAAATCACCATGCTATAAAAACAAAAATAATTTCATTGATAGAAGGATTATCCTCTTTACTAATTTTAAAGGCAATATATGTGATGAAGCATCATTGAAAAATCTTAGGAATATATGTGAAACATTTTATAAATCTCACATAAAGATGAACATAGTGTAAATTAAATAAACTATCTTTAGCATATATTTAATATCAATTTATTTATATATATTTTATTAACATATTAGTGGTCTAAACTTAAATAACTTTGAGTTTAATGCAAAATTGAAAAATTTAAGTTTAAATATATTCCAAAACAAGCCCTTACTAAAAATAAAGATCTCTAACAACTCGGAAATTAAAACAGATCATAAATTAGACATTTTTGAACATAATTTAGCTATAATCCAATTGCTTAAAAAAGGTAAAATATTTGAAAAATATTGTCTAATGATTATTTTAAATCAAATGATTACTAACATTCTTTCAATATTTTAACTGATAAATAGAAACTAATCAATTTAGCAGAAAGTTCTACAATATCCAAATAAAAGATCAACAAAATGAAGCACAACCAATAATTGAGTCATATTCCTTTGACCAAGTTTTCCAGTCAATTAACTCTAACCAAATGACATCTATAAGGGCTATCAAATCAATGTCCCTTTACAACTCTCTTAAGATTAATCAAGATTTGTTGTCCATTCCCATAAGAGGGTTTTACAGAATTAAAAATGCTACTTTTCCTAGGACATGGAAAAAAATTATTGAAGAATCAAATATAACTATGTCCCACAAAGTTTACAATCAAATTAAAGATGAAAGCACAAGTAAATAAATTCCTATAATTTTAAAAGAAACAAATTTGTTAACATTTTGGGTTGGGCTTAATTTTTTAAAAAGGAATTGATTACTAACAATTGCTTGATTATAATTATAGGGATTTACCAATATTTTAATATAAAGTTGGTCTGGTCATTTATTGGTGTAAAGTGATTATTGATTGATTATTAAACTGATCCAATATCTAATCACAGAAAAAAATATGTTAACTTTTTTCTAAATCTTAAAAATTGTGTAAACATTTTTTCAAAATAAACATAAAGTAACATATATTTAATAACATTAAAAATTTACCTGGAAACATAATAGTATTTATCAGAGTTGTTAAAAAAACTTTTAAAATAATCTATATGCAGATGTCATTAAACCGATCTAGATACTGATACATTGTCTAAAACATATCTTGATACAAATAACTATACAAATGTTAGATACAGACATTTTTATTATATTTATGTAAGGTTGCATAATGCTTAATTTGGTATTATAAGCTAAAAAATTTATTGAGCTGATATTATAAAAAAAATAGTCAAAATTTGATTCAAAACTTATATCAATATTTATATTAAAAGTGCCATTAAAATAGAATTTGTCTAGAAATATTGATCTTAAAATTAATATAATTTTTAAATTAAAATACATCCTTGAGTTCATGATTTGATATCACTAATCGAGTTTTGAATTAGCCGACCTCTGATTCAGAGTCAAATGATCTAGACTATTTAACAACACTATTAATTATTATTGCATTGAACTACTAGTCCTCGAGTTCATAATTTTCACGATTATTACTCGAGTTGATAGTGTAATTAAAAATATACAATATTTGCAGATTAAGAAAAGAACAATTTGTGAAAAAATATTCTAGTTTTATAATAACAAGATAATTATTTCGATGTTAATATTGAACTACTCGCCTCTAGTTCATAATTCAAGTTCTGAACTATTATTTTCATTAAAAAATTTACATAAAAATATGAATGAGATAAATATAGACAATAAAATAGTATATTAAGTTTTGTTTAGATCGTTGCTTGGGTCGATAGATTTGGTCAACCAGATCGACTTATTTCGATAATTTGGAGTAGTGTTATTAAACCGCTTAATTTGAGCTTATTTTTAAAAACGGCTAACTCATTATTTTAGCCAGAAAATATTGCCTAAGCATCGAGATTTTGTTAATAAATGTCCAATTATGCCATCTCTGACCAAAATCTTAAGACTTGCTTAATATTTTTCTGGATAAAAAATTGAATTAGCCATTTTTAAAAATCGAGCTGTTTAGGCCACTAATTTAAAGAATTTATTAGTAATCTCTATTTATACCGGGCCTAGCATGACTCGGGCATAGATTCGACGCTTGGATTGAACCTCAATTTAAATTTTTTTGAATCAGACCTATATCTAACACCATTTATAACAAAAATTAGAATTACTGAAAATTTTGTCGAATCCAGAACTCTGGTCAAATTTTTTAATATTGATTAAAATTTAAAGTGTTGGTTAATTCATCAGCCAACGTTACTATGTATTTATATTGGTACATCTCTGTCATTTATCATAATTTCTTAATCATGGCTTGGTTATTTTTTATTTTATGAAAATACTACAATACTCCATACATTATTAATAATATTTCTCCTGTATATATGTTAGAATCAAATCGCATATTCAGCCAATATGCGTATTGCATTAGTTAAATCGCGTAATATCTTATAAAATTGTTTTAAATTTTGTGTTCTAATTCTACGCTTGCTGTATTACATTTCTAGAAAAATTAATATATTTAAATTTTTAAAACAGACTAAATAATGATTTAAACTTGATAAATAGCACAATCATTTGTTAAAGCATTTTTTTACATTTTGGTAATCTGATTTTTTCAAAAATGTATCCAGTTATGTAGGATTATCCTATTAATCTCAGATAATTTCATCATGAACTTTTGCTGGCAAAACGCAAATTGACTAGGATATTTAAATCAAACAATACACTAATTGGCATTTATTATTCTAAATAATTCGAATAATTCTTTATTCGCATTCGAATTAAAAGAATTTTTTAAATTTATATTCGTTACTATTATTCGAAACGAATTGAATATTCGATTTGTTTTTAATAGACATGCCTAATGTCTATGCTTCTAACTTCAGCTTATATATTACGAGAAAAGACTTAAAATTTTTTTAAAGACATGATTTTAGATGACAAAAAAGTTATTAATACAAACAAAAGGAAATTAATTATCTTGAATGACGAAGACGAAGAAGAATTTGAGGATGTTGATTTGAAATTCATGCCTAATTATGTAAAAGGTTTTATAATTTTTCATTATGCAATGCAATAGTAGAATATTGTTAAATATCAATTTTATTTTACTGGTAAATTTCGCTTTTAAAGAAAGTTCGGTTAAAGGTTTAAACTCAAACCAAGACACTACCTTTCAGTACACCTGTGTAAATACTTTTAAGCGTGCCTAATAATGTTAAAGATAATGGGGATGTCTCACTAAAGGAAATTTGGGAATGTTTTATTATTAAAATCTAACAGTAATATTTTATAATAATACATATTCATGTCACATGGAATAAAGAATGTAAATAGAAGAGAAAATATTCTTAAGAGAATTAGAAATTACCGTTGCATTAAAATTAAGACTTCAAAGAAGAAGTAATTGATTTTTAAAATAAAAAATGCTCTAAAACAAACAACACTTCAGATATATTAAATTTGGATGATAAACTAAATGTGTCTCGTTGACATATCATAATGCTTAACCCAAAGGTCCAATCAGGCACTTCCACCACAGAAGGTAAAGCGCAAGATCGGCATTGAAATCGAAGAAGGGTAAGAGGAGTTATGTTTTTCTAGTTTTTATTTTTTTGAAGGGGGAGAGTGTAGAAGTAGGCCCAACTAACTTGAATATAAATGAGAAACAAAATATTATTTAATTCTATTAAGGATTTAGTGAAAGATATCATAAATTTAGCTCCACTCTTTCATAATGAAATATCTAATCATTTGATAGCCAATGAATATATGGTTTATTTGTCTCTTCGCAAACAAAACATGCGCAATAAAGTAAATCATAGATTTCCAATGACTGATCTTTATGTATTCGTATTATTATTTATAGAATGCATTTATTTTATTTTTATAAGGTATTAGTCTTGTTGTTAGACACTAGATTTCAAAATTAAATATTATTTCGAGGAAAATTGTTTCACACATATTCAATTTTTATGTCATTATCAAGGTTGGCAAGTTATTAAATTGTGATAAATTTTTTAAAAATAATTAGGGGGGGGGTTCGTCTTCAAATTCCAGGAGATCCATTTTGAGTGTCATATCCTTAATAATGTTGTGCCTTCCCACGAAATGATTTTCTGTCCCATAAAAAAATAAATTAGCGCCCTGACGAGAGAAAAAAATTGGAGATAACAAGCCAGTAACTCCCTATTCCCAAATAAATTTTTTATTCCCTACTCCCTGAAATATTTGCCCAAAATACTCCTACCAACCCCTCCTCATCCCATTCCCTTTATTCAGTTAGGCACCGGTTAAATTAGAAAACGAAAGAGAAAATATTGTAATATATTTACAGCGAAGAATAAATTAATGAGGATCGAGAGAAAAGATAAATTAATTAAAATATAATATTAATGAGTGATTGATACATTAATTTTAACCATTTGTTTATACCCAAAAATGTTAACTTAAGCTTATAAATATGGCTCGACACTTGTACCATTTTCTACAGAAGATGAACTAGCAGCTCAAAATTTATCATCATTTGGAAAAGATAACGAAATATATCATGGAAAATCATTGCTCATAATTGGATATTCAAAATCTAAAAATGTACCTTTTTATACATCATAAATTATTTTCATTTAATATTACGAAATAATATCCGTTTTTGTTTTTAACGAAGACTGTTTACATATTTAAACTTATTTACTGCCCGAAAGTACCCTTATCAGCTGATTGCCAGCCAATAGTTTTTTTTATAAAATCTACTTGATGATCCAATTTTGATATTTGCAGTTGAGTTATCATTTTTATCTAAGGTTGGCAAATAAGGTCATCTGATAGAAAGTATATTTGACCAGTCATATATTCTAAATATTAAAAATATTATTATGTATTTTTTTAAATGAACTGTTTATCAATTTAATTGCATTAAAAGGTTAAATATAATATAATCTAGGAAATTTTGGAATCTTGAATTTTTGGAAAAAAATTAATTATTATTTCAGATATTATATTTATAAATGTGATTAAGAAAGCATCATAAACTTTATAGTTATGATATCGGTTCTCCCGTATTTTATGGGGTTTTTAATATTCAGGAAAATCGCCATACTGGAGATTATTTTGAGGCAATTTAAAAATATAATTGAAGAATTAAATCCTACACAAGTATATTCTTTAGTTGCGAATAATGTGCTAATATGAGCTTGGAGAATTTTAATTCAAATCAGCCTTTAGTCATATTCAATTTTATGGATATATCGCTCACACATTTCAATTATTTTTTCGAGAGAAAGTGTATATATTTGATTCATATATTTTTATTATAAAAAAATTGTTAAATTTTTAAAAAATAAAACTATACCAAGTGCACTATTTCTCCGCTACACCATGCCATATCATCTACTTTAAGTACTATTAATTTACGAGGTGGGCTTCTTTAATAAATATATGCAACAAATACAAATTTGCAAAAGAGCTTTAAAAGCTTCCGTCATAAAGAAACTGTTATATATCATGAGAAATAAGTGATCATATTTTAGACAAAGAACAATTTTTTAGATAAACTTAAACCGTTAGCTATGTCAATATTGAGAATTCAAGGGGACAAATGCACTTTCCCAAAATAAAAAATCGTAGTTATCTTTAAACCAACATTATTCAATCGATCGTGCCAATATCTTTTCATCATAAAAGAAATAAATTATAAATATGTTTGAAATAAGAAAAAATGATGTAAATACAACTGCTCATAATGCTAATTACTTATTAGATCCCCAATATCAAGGACAACACAAATAATGAATTCGGCCAAGCTTGTGATATGATAAAAGAACTAGGAATTTTGCTTGATGGCAATAATTAATCCATCTGTGGTGATATAATAAATTTTCGCTGTAAAAGCGCTATTTTTGTTAAAAAATAATGTGAAATACGTTAGAAATCATAACCATTAGTCAGATTTCGGCATCAAGCTGGTGGAAGCATGGACTTATATTAATATAGACTGCTCTACGATTAAAAAATTATTTTAATAAGATGTTTTATTGATTTTAAGGTTAAATATTTATGAAATTTTATTTTATTATATTTATATCGCATATTATTATAAATTGCAAAACATTTTTTAATATCTTATAAAAATAATTAATTATTTATTAAAAAATTAATATTTTTATGATTATAGCAAATTAATTATTCATCATATGCCTTAATTTTATACTATTTACTTTTTTTTAAATTCTCTTTTTAAATCCCTTATTTTGGCCTTTTAATTATATGGTGCCAGCCGCAAAAAAAGAGAAGAAAAAGTAATTATATAATTTAATTTTTTTTTCATGGGGATTCGGAATATTAAAAAAAAAGATCCCGAATAAAACTTGGGGATTCAAGATCTTGAATCCCCACGTTGGGATTCCGAATCCCACATGATTCCATATCCCAATACGACAGTCTGTAAAATTTTATTATTGGATAAATCCTGGCTTCGCCACTATTCATATATATATTATTTAAACAAAGTTTTTAAATTATTCTTTAAATTTATTAACAATTATAGTCAAACCAATAGCAATACTAACAAGAAATAGAAGATATTGATTAAAAAACTTAATATAATACTTTGAACCAAAACCAATATTTTGTTAATGTTGGTTCCCATCCCAATACTATAGTATAATATAATTGCTTATAATTAGGGCTGCGCCGATCCACATATTTTCACCGATCCGATATTGCTTTAAAACCGATCCGATACTGATCCGATATTTATATTAATTTTTCACCACCCCCATTTGAACCAAATGTAATTAAGAAATCAATATTTTTTATGCAAAAAATCAAATTATGCATTTAATTTAATTTCTTTATCTACAATTAAGACTATAATTAAAAAAACATATATTTGATAATATATCCATTTTATATTGGTATGAATTATAAAATTGTAATATATAATATATAAAATTTTAATATTTAATATATAAAATTGTAATATTTAATATATAAAATTGTAATATTTAATATATAAAATTGTAATATTTAATATATAAAATTGTAATATTTAATATATAAAATTGTAATATTTAATATATAAAATTATAATATATTAGATTTTTTTTAAAAAATATGAGAGCCTCTAGATATTCTGGCAATAAGCTTATACGATATGGACTATCTATATCCCTTGCGTACTGAAGGCAGACTTATATGATTCCGCAGATAACGCATTTTGCAAAATTTCCTTTGTCTTTTGTATAATATTTCCATTATTCAGATACCATATTTAAAAAAATTATTTTATTTAAAGTATAAATAATAAAATTGGCGTTATTATATAAAAAGATTTAAAATAAATAAAACTTTGGGTGTTCCTTTCTATTTTTATAAAAAAACTTTTAAAATAATATAAATCTATTTTAAAAAAGAAATAAAATTAAGAGGGTGTTGTGTATTTGCATATTTAGAAAATATTATAATAACGTAAACATAACATAAAATAACAAAAAAAAAGAAAAGTAAAAAGATCAAATCGGGCTTTTTACACGTATCGACCCGATCCGATATTTTTGGAAAACGCTAAATATCAGTGCCGATCTGATATTTAATATCGACACAGCCCTACTTATATTTTAATTCCATGATTAATTCAAAATATTATGAAAGAATATTATTCTATTATTAAAGTAATGCTTAAAATAATGATACATTAATTCATCTTTTTACCTATGCTTTTTAAAGTTTGAACTGCTGAATATTGAGGTTGAGATATTTGCGTTGGGATATAATCTACATTTCTTGGTAGGTACCATTAATTTTCTTTATTGTTATAAAATATATCAAATTGGGGTCAAGGAAGGGTTAAATCATCTTCATTCTGAAAAAGTAAGTACTATGGACATAATATTCTTAAAATAAATCATAAGAACAATAATATCGGTTCCCGTTCTAAATCGCGAAAACAAAAATCGCTAAAAATTGGGAACATGGCTTATATCTCCTAGAAAATTTTTAAAGTAAATTTGATATTAATATTAATAGATACTAGGGGACTAAACACTTGTATTTAAATTGAAAATTTAAAAAAAATCGTTAAAATGGAAGAAATATCATCCAAAATTTGCAGGACTCCCCAGTACACAAGGTACTGGAGAGCCCTGAGGCCGCGCCGGGCCATCTAACTGATTTTATTAGCTTTTGCAAATAATATTATAAACATAAATGGCGATTAGTATTTACATAATAATATCGCGGATTTATACAATACAATGATAAAATGGTGATAATGTTGATTGACGTCTGGGGGAAAATTTTTGGGGCCCAACGATCAAGGAATAAAACAATTTATTTTGAAGAATATAATCGAAAAACAATTGTTTATTTCTTGACTTGCCTATTTATAGGCATAGGACTTTCTTTCTTCACTCCTTTTTGGGCTGGATTTGGGTCCCTAAGAATTTTTCCCCCAGATCGGTTTTGATAATAGGGATTCGGCTTAATAGCGAGGGGAGGAGGGGTATTGCCTGTCCTCATTCCCACCCTTGGCCTAGTAATTTACATCTATACTTTTTAAGTATAACTTTGGGGCCATGGGTGGGTGATAGCTATTGAGCTGATAATTTTTAAGTGGTTTTTCCATGATATATAATTTATTTATTAATAATGCTAGTATATATTTACAAAGTAGTTGTTAATAATTGGTTATAATATTGGGGGGGGGGGTGGTGCAAGGGCTATTGTTCCTCGGGGCCAACTCTTTGTTGTTCCTCGTTAGCTAATAGAACCGCCGAAGCTATAGTCTCGTCCGTCAAGTTGAGGGTGTCCTCAAAGATGGCCGGGTCGAAATCGTATTCTAGTGCATCGATGTTTGCTGCTTCGGGGATGACAAAGTTTTGGCTGTCCACTTCCTCGTCTAATCTGAGGGGCGTCGAAGCTCTCATGAACGGGAAGGCTTGATCAATTGGGGGTATCTGCTAGATTCGCTTCGGAGGCTATCCAAGTTAGATTTCGGGCTAAGTGAACGAAATTGAGGAAACCAATTGCTAGCATTATCTTGGTAACCAGGAATTCGCAAGCTGGGGACCTTGATCCTCCCTTTTTGATTATGGTATACGCTACTTGGCTATCCGTGACCAAGGCTGGGACCGTGCCATATTTATTGAGGGCATATTTGCACCCTACCCAGATGGCCAAAAGCTCCTTCTGGTTTATATGATGAGTCGATTGGTCCGGTATTTCAAGAGCGTGCTTGGCTTCTTCAAATGTGAACGAGAAACGGTCCTCCATTCCGTCAGCTATACCAATATGAGTATTCGATGCATCCACATGAATAATGGCATTCACTGGGAAGGTGAAAGGAAACGGTCTCATTAAAGCTTTAATTGCTGCTACCGCTTTAGGGTACGCCTTGACATAATCTATTGGGGGGGGACTCCTCTGCATTAAGCATCGTATGGTAGTATGGCGCGAAAACCCTAGATAGTCCTGTTATAGAGTATGTATAATGATTTAGGATTCCTAGGACTTCCAAGGCAATGTCTCGTTCTATTGCCATGGCCTGTAAAGTGTGCATGTAAAGTACCACCTGGCAGAACCTTAATCGGGTTTTGTATCCTGGAATATGATATGCTCGTTTGCATGAAAGATTATGACATCGTCTAAGTAAACTGAATAATTAGCTGACTTGATCCATTTGGCACATAAATCTAGCACTATGTTTTGGAGGGCGTAGGGTGAGAAACCTGCCCCCATCGGGAGGGTCTTGTATCTGTACTTGTTGCTCGCTGTGGCGAAACCAAAAAATCGACGCCTGCTTTGGGCCAGTGGGATCGAATAGAAGGCTGATTTGAGGTCAATTTTCGTTGCTTTCCTCGCGCCGGCTAACATGGGGGCGATCATCGGGATTGTTTTGAGCTTGAATGGGTATTTGATCAAGTTTTTGGAGACGTTGGAGAAATCAGATATGACCCTCGGGGTCCCGTCTGCTTTTGGGATGAGGAATAGTGGGGAACAGAATGTGGCATCCGTTTGTTCGATTACTCCCCCTTCTACTAGCTGGTTGACGATCGGCATATACTTCGTGGCCAGTCTTATAAATCTGTTCTTGAAGAAGCCTCCGTTACCAGCTATGGCCTGGTTATCAAATTTGGGACAGAAACCCCTAACTGCTATCTTCCTAGTAAACGACGATTGGAGGGGGTGTGGCTTCAAGGTAACAATGGACAGATCCATTCGGGCTTGGAGGTTAAGTTCGACTCCATCCGTGGTGTCTATGCCCATGAGTCGTAGCAGCCTGTGAAACCGGCCGATCGTAGCGCTATCTACCGTCGGCGCAGACGGAGGATTCGACGTTAACGGTGAGCCGATCATTATGGCCAACATATTCTCAAACAGAATATCACCATATAGTGCCGCTATTCTTCCTCCGTCTGCGCCGACGGTAGATAGCGCTACGATCGGCCGGTTTCACAGGCTGCTACGACTCATGGGCATAGACACCACGGATGGAGTCGAACTTAACCTCCAAGCCCGAATGGATCTGTCCATTGTTACCTTGAAGCCACACCCCCTCCAATCGTCGTTTACTAGGAAGATAGCAGTTAGGGGTTTCTGTCCCAAATTTGATAACCAGGCCATAGCTGGTAACGGAGGCTTCTTCAAGAACAGATTTATAAGACTGGCCACGAAGTATATGCCGATCGTCAACCAGCTAGTAGAAGGGGGAGTAATCGAACAAACGGATGCCACATTCTGTTCCCCACTATTCCTCATCCCAAAAGCAGACGGGACCCCGAGGGTCATATCTGATTTCTCCAACGTCTCCAAAAACTTCATCAAATACCCATTCAAACTCAAAACAATCCCGATGATCGCCCCCATGTTAGCCGGCGCGAGGAAAGCAACGAAAATTGACCTCAAATCAGCCTTCTATTCGATCCCACTGGCCCAAAGCAGGCGTCGATTTTTTGGTTTCGCCACAGCGAGCAACAAGTACAGATACAAGACCCTCCCGATGGGGGCAGGTTTCTCACCCTACGCCCTCCAAAACATAGTGCTAGATATATGTGCCAAATGGATCAAGTCAGCTAATTATTCAGTTTACTTAGACGATGTCATAATCTTTCATGCAAACGAGCATATCATATTCCAGGATACAAAACCCGATTAAGGTTCTGCCAGGTGGTACTTTACAAGCACACTTTACAGGCCATGGCCATAGAACGAGACATTACCTTGGAAGTCCTAGGAATTCTAAATCATTATACATACTCTATAACAGGACTATCTAGGGTTTTCGCGCCATACTACCATACGATGCTTAATGCAGAGGAGTCCCCCCCCAATAGATTATGTCAAGGCGTACCCTAAAGCGGTAGCAGCAATTAAAGCTTTAATGAGACCGTTTCCTTTCACCTTCCCAGTGAATGCCATTATTCATGTGGATGCATCGAATACTCATATTGGTATAGCTGACGGAATGGAGGACCGTTTCTCGTTCACATTTGAAGAAGCCAAGCACGCTCTTGAAATACCGGACCAATCGACTCATCATATAAACCAGAAGGAGCTTTTGGCCATCTGGGTAGGGTGCAAATATGCCCTCAATAAATATGGCACGGTCCCAGCCTTGGTCACGGATAGCCAAGTAGCGTATACCATAATCAAAAAGGGAGGATCAAGGTCCCCAGCTTGCGAATTCCTGGTTACCAAGATAATGCTAGCAATTGGTTTCCTCAATTTCGTTCACTTAGCCCGAAATCTAACTTGGATAGCCTCCGAAGCGAATCTAGCAGATCAACCCAGCAGAGCCTGGACAGGGAACGAGGAAGCGCACAATTTCCTACACGATATCAATGTGGAGGGTTTACCCCCAATTGATCAAGCCTTCCCGTTCATGAGAGCTTCGACGCCCCTCAGATTAGACGAGGAAGTGGACAGCCAAAACTTTGTCACACCCGAAGCAGCAAACATCGATGCACTAGAATACGATTTCGACCCGGCCATCTTTGAGGACACCCTCAACTTGACGGACACGGACGAGACTATAACTTCGGCGGTTCTATTAGCTAACGAGGAACAACAAAGAGTTGGCCCCGAGGAACAATAGCCCTTGCACCACCCCCCCCCCCAATATTATAACCAATTATTAACAACTACTTTGTAAATATATACTAGCATTATTAATAAATAAATTATATATCATCGAAAAACCACTTAAAAATTATCAGCTCAATAGCTATCACCCACCCATGGCCCCAAAGTTATACTTAAAACGTATAGATGTAAATTACTAGGCCAAGGGTGGGAATGAGGACAGGCAATACCCCTCCTCCCCTTGCTATTAAGCCGAATCCCTATTATCAAAACCGATCTGGGGGAAAAATTCTTAGGGACCCAAATCCAGCCCAAAAAGGACTGAAGAAAGAAAGTTCTATGCCTATAAATAGGCAAGTCAAGAAATAAACAATTGTTTTTCGATTATATTCTTCAAAATAAATTTTATTCCTTGATCGTTGGGCCCCAAAAATTTTCCCCCAGACGTCAATCATCATTATCACCATTTTATCATTGTATTGTATAAATCCGCGATATTATTATGTAAATACTAATCGTCATTTATGTTTATAATATTATTTGCAAAAGCTAATAAAATCAGTTAGATGGCCCGGCGCGGCCTCAGGGCTCTCCAGTACCTTGTGTACTGGGGAGTCCTGCAAATTTTGGATGATATTTCTTCCATTTTAGCGATTTTTTTTAAATTTTCAATTTAAATACAAGTGTTTAGTCCCCTAGTATCTATTAATATTAATATCAAATTTACTTTAAAAATTTTCTAGGAGATATAAGATAAGCCATGTTCCCAATTTTTAGCGATTTTTGTTTTCGATTTAGAACCTATCCCATAATATCATTATTAACATTTACTTTGAATTTTGATTGATTATTAATTTCGAAAGAAATATAACAACGAGAATTTAAAATAAAAATGAAGGAAGTGGTTGGTTGATATGATTTATAACTCAGCTTAAATTATTAATATTAAAAATTTAAAAAAAAATAAAACTAATTTTATAATACAATAAAATATATTTTTCTTTTTGTTGATATTTTTTAAGAAAAAATATAAAGTACAGTAATGTTTTGCGTTACCGTTACTCAAAAAAAGAAACGCCTTTCCGTTACTCGTTACCTCAAGAAAAAGGTAACCAATGGCGTTACTTTTTTAACGTTATATCACAGCAATAATTAAAAGAAATCAGGAATTTTTTTTAGGAAAATTGGGAAAAGGCATTAATCAATAGACGACGTGTTTTGGGGTAACTTAAGTAAAAAATTGAAAAATTACGCCAAAAGCTGGAGATTCCTATAGAATAGTAGATATTTAAGAAATTTAGATATTAAGTTTTAGTTCAAATCAAAAAACCCCTAAATTGTTTTTGTTAGGAATGAAGTTTTATAATTGTATTTGCAATAACTGTTAAAATCTAGCCCTTACCTTTTGAAATATTAATCATAGATAACAGTCATATATAGTCTTAACAAATTTTTAAATGTCTAGCTCTTAGGAAAAATAGTTATAGACGTTTTCCTTCTCGATCTGCTACCTGTCAGGGTCTCCTCTATAGTTAGACCGGCAAATTTCGATAGATAAATTTGCCATATATAACCCTCCTTTTGAATAAACTCTGATTTCACTTAATTTTTGTTCTATTGTTAGTTAGAATAAGTTATTTAAAAATTGGATACAATAAAATTTATTAAAACAAATAATTTATTTATTGTTCGAATAAATAGTTTTAATTAAAGAAAAATTAATTAAATTATGCTATAAATGAAAATTAATTTTATTTCAAAAAAATATATATCAAGAACTAAACAACTTCAAAAAAAAATATAGAAAATATATATGTGACAAGTTAATCGTGAATAATTACCGATATGATTCTGAATCTTGATTTATCACGTTCTTTACTGAATCTGTAAAAAATCATGGTGACTAACTTGTACTGTAATTTAATATTTTTATTACTCTTGTTCATACCTGAACTTGATGTTTATATATTTTTTTTAGTTTTTTTATTGACATTTTAATTATAATAATATTTACTTTAAGATTAAGATATTTTTATAAAAAATTTATTTATATTACAATGTTGTGATGATTTAATGAAACATATTGACGATTAAATTAAAACCCATCCATATAAAATTATTTTCTTTGCAAAAATAATTAAAATATAGACAAGAAAATTCTTTTATTACTCCTTTAGTTATTTTAATTATTTTTGCAAAGAAAATAATTTTATATAGATGAGGTTTAATTTAATCGTCAATATGTTTATTTAAATCATCACAACACTGTAAATAACAGAAACCTGCTCGGCCGTGTACACGGGCTGATCCTTTAATATTTTTATATATACTCGGGCCTGACCAAAAAATTTGGACTGGGTCTGAATAAAACCCGCAACGGGCAGAAAAAAATTTCTTAAAAAAATCCGGGCCGAATCTTGCAAATGGTATCTCTGCAGGAAAAAATTGAAAATATACATCAAAATTTAAAAATTATTAACTAAATTAGAAGAGATAATTTTTTCTTACTATAATTATCAACTAAAAGTTTTGCTTTTACAAATAATAAGCTATAAAATAAAAACCTTAATATATAAACTTATTTTCGTTCATTAAAAAAAACACAAATTGAGACTTAAATATAATTGTTTTCTTTTTGCTAACTCAACCTAAAAATATTTGACCTTTAAATTTATATTTTTATAATTTATCGTTGTTTTGTATGCATTTTTTATCTTACGATTTGAAATTAATTGATATTAGTGTTGGTCAAATAAGGTCAATAGTATATTTGACTATGGTCAAATACTCTGAAATGTGTCTTTTAATATTAAATAGCATTTAATTATTATGCCCCTTTTTAAATGAACCTGTTTATCAATTTAATTACAATCTATTTGAATAATCAATATTATAACAATCATTTTATTTATTCTAATAAGTAATGTTATTAAGGCTCGTTTTGAGCCTTTAAAAACGGCTAACTCAATATTTTATCCAGAAAAAATATTACGTATGTGAAGATTCTGCTCTTAGAAAGAACAAAGGTCTAGACATATATTATCGAAATCTTGAGGCTTAGGCTATATTTCTTTGGCTAAATTATTAAGTTAGCCTTTTTAAAAAATCGGCTCAAAACGAGCCGTTTAACAACACTACTAACAAGTATACATAATTTAAATTAATTATAAAATAAATAAATTAATATTAGTATAGTAGTATTTTACATACAAATGTGTTCCATTGTATGTTAGCGGCAACGTGTTATTTTTTTAAATTTAATTTTAAAATTTAAAAATCGGATAATAAATTTTAAATCCCAAGGCGTGACGGGCCTTCCCAAAATTTTCCCCGGGCGTGATCGGGCGTGAACATCAATTTCTCGTGAATCACGGAAATTTTTTAAAATTGTTTTTTTATAAATATAAATTTGCAATTTTATAATTATAAATTTGCAATTTTTTAATTATATTATATATTTTCTTATTTAATTTAGTTCTTTTTTAAAAAAGAATAATTTATGAAAACTAAAAATCTTCCGCATTTTATAAACAACATCCGGTATCATTTTGTTTTTCTTTTTATGTTTGGGTGTTTTTTATCGCGAGACTTTATGCTAAATTTTACTTAAACTTTTTACAGAAAAGTCAGTTATATTTTATTTGTAAAGATCTTCTATCTAAATGCAACAGAAAGTGAAGGATTTTAAAGCTAGGCCAAGAGATAAATGCTGGTGTTACATATGGATAACAAAATATAAAAGTTGTGAACCGGAAAACTCTCATGATACTATAGGTCCAAAAATATACTATAAAATAAAATTTAAGATTAAAAGCATGACCAATAATAATTACTTGTCCATAATCACTGATATTTGACGGATGACTATAAAATCTAAGTTTTTTAACCATTACAGGGCATATTATTATTAAGGATTTTAAATTAAAAACATTTGTTGTAATACAGAAGTATAAAATTACTTAAATAAATGTATAGTTGTGAGTGATAACGGAGCAAATCTTATAAGTGCATTCAAAGATGACGAAAAGCTAGCATGTATATGCCATATACTAAATAATATGCATTATATTTTTGACAATTGTTTAACTGAAATAGCCTTATTTCAAACAATCTACAGCTAATATAAAACTAAGCCACACCCTTAAACAAGATGTAATAGCTAGAATAACGAGATGGAACTCTGTATATATATCATGATACAGAGTTTCTTAAAATCATATTCTGAAATGCAGGTATTGTTTAGCAAGCAAAAATTAAATAGATAAGCCACAATTCATATCAGTATCATACGCGAGTTAGATAAATTTTTATCAATATTTAAAGAATACTCGGATAATCTGAGAGCAGATTCTCGTCCCACAATAAATAAAGTTTTTCTATGGAAACAAAAATTAATAAAATTTTGTTATCCTTCTAAACGTGATACAATAATAATCAAAACCTTAAAAACAGAACAAGATTTCTTTTAAAATATTATTATGCAGCCACTACATAAGGTAGGCTGAATTCTAGATCTGAATTTCAAAAGACTTAAGTTTTTAATAAAAGAAGAAAATGATTATATATAAAACAATCATAAAAATGCTAAATGATATAAAATTAGATGATATGCATAAGTCGATGCCAACTATCATTTATAACTTTCCCAACTTATCCTAAACTCATAAAAAACCGTATATTCTAAATGGTCAATACCAACTATCACTTTCCTAATTCATCCTACACTCATAAAAGACCATATATTCTAAAAAAAAAATTACAGAATTTCTAGATGATTCTAATGAAGCATCAACATCAATGAAAGCTGTGAGGATGAACTTAAAAGATTCATATAAGATAAATAACGACAATATTTTGAAGTTTTGGAAGCAGGAATATTTATTTCCTTTTTTGAGAAAATTATCGAGTAAAATTTTGTCAGCTGCAAGTTCGGCTTCTAGTGAAAAGTTATTTTCTATAGTCAATCTCTTATTAGAGGAAAGGCGTACACAATTGAAATAAAAAAAGATTAACATTCTTCTTTTTCTAAATAAATTTCGATTTATAGATTATATTTATTTTTTGTTATTAATATGGATTATGAAATTAGAGAAATAAATTGAATGAATTCAAAAAATTGTAAAATTATAGCAATAGTTTTGAAAAATTTAAAAACACCGTGAATTTTCGGGCGTGAATCAAAATATTGCTTGTGAGCGGGCGGGTCGGGTCGAAATTTTTTAATGGTAAGCGTGAATGGGCGTGAATTTTTCGCCCACCTCTACTTGGAATACCCACCCTAAGAATTTCACAAATTTTATCATGAACTTTTTGATATAATTTATATTAGTTTTTCCATAGCAAAATTTAACGGTAGAATTATCTACAATTCATAAGATAGGTATTCTAAACATGTTGAAATTCATTTCCGGTAAAATCAGATTTTTAAATTTAAAAACGCGCTCAAAAAATTACTTAAAGTTGAAAAAACACATTGCCGCTAACATATATACACAATAATAAATAATCTGCAGCATGTACACATATATTTTCTGCTTCTCCTCAACGATGGCAAATTAAAAAGTTAAATTTTGGAAAATAATGAATAAAAAACCAACTAACTTTCACGAATGATTAAATGTATTTTGTTTTTTATTCTTCAAAAGTTAATAATCTTATTTAAAATATTTGCAATGTTTGTGGGTGAATACAATATTGTTAGACACTCCATATAGTCGATTTTTAAAAAGGCGAAATCAAGATTTTCGCCAAAATATTATTACCTAGGTCTCTACATTTCGCTAATAGAAGTCCAAACTTTTCTGCCATTTGTAGGCAAAACCTATAAACTTGAGTAATTTACTTTTGGCTAAAATATTTAGTTAACCGTTTTAAATCGAGCCTTTTAACAAAACTAATTAAATGTGACTAGTTAGAGAATCCTTTTCTTGTTGCAGATAATATATCAAAAAATAGTGTACATTTTTATTTTTTTAAACATTACAACAAATAAATTATATTTTAGTTCCTTTCATTAATTTATTATATAAATTATTTATTAAATAAAAAAATATTATAATCATAAAGTAACCTAAAAATATTGGATTAGATCGGTTTCAAAAAATATATCGGTGCCGATCCGATATATAATATCGACACAGCCATAATTAATATATCATTGACTAGTGATGCCCCTTGACGGAACCCGATTCCCGCGATGCGGGGAAAAATATCGGGTCTGGCCCTACAAATTGTTTAAAATATTTTTAGTGTCAAACAAGATAATTAGGCAAATTTATCTCGTTTTCCTTCATAAATAGTTATACGCCGGGTAACTTGTAAAAATATGTTCTACGAGCTAAGCTGCCTAAAAGTTATTAGAGACTGCCGAAAAATTTTTTTATGGCCGGAAAGAAACAAAACGCAAAAATATCTTTTATTCGGAGACTATGCTTTATACCAATTCGCTAAACCAAACCTATATAATTTCCTGAACAATGGTTTTATTTAGCATATATTGCTGTAATTTGCCATAATTAAGGTCCATAATTACTGTTAAATCTAACATACCTTTTTATATCTTAACTGTTATAAATATATTTTATTCCTAGGATAAAATAACTCAACCACGACTAATATTATACAAATTAAATTATAAAAAAATTATCTGAAGTGTAATAAAAATTACTTGAAAAAATTATAATAAATTATACAAAAAATAAGCAATCTATAATAATGACTTGCCTAGGTTATTCCGAATCACCACGATTTTCACTTATTCCTAAAAACTTGCTGAATCAAGATTCTAAATCATCATGGGCTGATTCCGGATTATTATTATTCTTGATTAACCTAAATACAATTAATATTATCCTTATAAAATTTAAATTCCCTTTTTTTTAATAAAAATTTATAACAAAAATAATTTTTGAAAAAATATGAATTATATTTTATAAAATATTCTTAAAGTTATGAAACCAGCTATTTGTTTTATAAAAAACTATTAAAAATGGGATTGGTTTATGTCAATACAGGCACCGATCCGATACCATTTCTCTTGATGCAGCTCTAATCTCGATCATTTTATCAAAAACAATATAGATTCCAGTTTACAAATTTTTGGGAGACGGCTGTATTGAATTCTTATGGGACGAAACTATGTCATATACGAAGTCTAAAAATAGGCTAGGGGATAATGAAGACAAGGCAGCTTTTAAATGCGCATTTGAAAATTTAGTTACGGCTATGTACGAGTCAGATTTGATAGCCATCGCTCGCTACCAGAGTGCTAACAAAAGGGTCGCTTCAAACCAGCCGAAAATAGTTGCTCTAACTCCTAAAATCAAAAATAATTATCGAGTAAAGTTTTTTTTATAGATTTCAGGTTATGCTATTGACCTTGTAAAATATATGTAATATTTAGTCGGAATTTAATTGTTATATTTGGGAAAATATAATGAAAATTAATTAATTAATCTTTTCTTACAAATTTTTTTCAAACTTGTAATTTGTCACCTAATAATTTGGTTAGTGATCTGGCTTATAATTTTAAATTTAGAGCAAGGTGAGATTTTAAGGAATATGTATTAGTATTGTATATCTTTTGGAAAAACTTAAGAAATAATTTTTTTTCATAAATTAATTAAAATAAAATGAGACAAGTAAAATAACATTATAATTTTGTTTAGAAATCCTTAGACTGCTAAGAATTCGTATTATCAACATTTTATTTTTATAGTGCCTCATATTGAACATTTTGCCATTTTTGGAGGATATCAGGCTTTATAAATTTCCCAATTTTATTGAAACCCACTCAAAATCTGCTGATCATAAAACTTTGGAAAATTCGAAAGATAATCCACATAATTTTGAAGTCATTGATAGATTAATCGATTCTATGAATATGATGTAAATATTATTTGAAATTTTAGGTTACCTTAATATCAGTGTGTCGAACCAATTCCATTTTTTAGTTTAATATTTTTACACGGTTTTGTTCCGATCCTATTATTTTTAACAATATATATTTGTTCCTTTCGGTTTTAGAAATACATATCCATTCCTTCTTTCTGTTTTTTATAAGTATTGATTTTTTAAAAATTAATTTCCAAATGACCCATAATAATCTAATAGAAATATTTGAAAATAAAAACTAAGTAAAGAAAATAAAATTTCTTTATTTTATTATAAAATTTGATAAGAAATACAAATTTTGAATAACATAACTACATAAAAATTGGTATACTGTTTATTTTTTAACTATGCTAATTATTTAAAATAAATATCTGTAACGGTTCACAAAATTAGCAGTTTATTAGGTTTCGCACTTCTGTTTTTTCTATATTTTGTTAAGTATAAACTTTTGAAAATTGTTTTATAAATTTAAATTATGATAATTAGGTTGATATTAGGGATGAAACATCCCTTTTCTCTTTTTTTAAATTAGATTTTAAAATATAATAAATTTAATAATACAAAAAAAAGTATTTTTGTGAATATTAATAAATTCTTTCATTAATAGTAAATTAGTTTTGGGTTCCTTTATCAGCGAGGTCGCGCGATTCATTGGAAATTTTCATTGCTGTATACATTACTTTAAAGATGTAATGTCGTTATTATTCGTTGCTGTTCAAAAAATGAACGTCGTTAGTTACTTTATCAAAATAAGAAACCACTTTTTCAAAAAAGTAACGTCGTTTGTTACTTTCAAAATAAATTGTCATAGCAGATATTTTTATATTTACCATATGCTATGTATAAAAAGGTTATAAAAATACTATATTATTTGAAAAATATCGATCAATGTATAAATATTTTAAATTCCCTAAAATAATTATAATTAAGTAAAATGCTTTTTCAAACCATTTTGACATATTTATATTTAATCTAATTGTTTTTCAAGTTCTGATCAGATAACGTTCAGCATTTTACAGTTTTTAGAATTTTTCATATCATGGCGAGGGAACAATTATTGGGTGGGAATTCATTATATCTTTATTCATTTTTCAATATATATGAATGAATATAAGATTTAATTAGGTCTTATTAATCATTTGATCAAAAAAATAAGCTAAAATTAATATTTAATTAAATTTAAAAAATATATAATAATATAATGTATAATTTGGCATTATAACTAAGTTTTTTCTTATTTTAAAAAGCAATGAGTAATCTCAAATGTTATTTTACTCCTTATCTTACCAAGTTAGTAACGAATGACATTTTTTATCCCTCATAACGGCATTATTTTTAACCAGAGAGAAGTACCATTTGCACAGCCCGGCTCGTATTTTTTTTTAAAAAAATTTCTGCCTGGCTCGGGTTTTATATTTTCAGGCCCGGCCCGGATTTTTTTAACATTTATTTTTAATTTTTATATATAATAATGACGATTTTAAATATTGGTTTTAAAATGTACAACTCGGCTCGGGTATTAATATTTATAGACCCGGTGTAACGTGATATTTTAACTTAAATTTAAATTAACTCCCTTTAGTAATACTGACATTTATAATTGACGTTATAATATAACATTTAGTAATATGACATTTATGACTGACGTATAATGTTAAATGTTTTTATTATTTAGTAATACTGACATGTAATGTTAAATCTTTTATTTACTGACATGTAATGTTAAAAAGTTTATATATATTTAGTAATACTGACATTTATGACTGACATGTAATGTTAAAAGTTTCTATTATTTAATATTACTGAAATTTATGACTGAGTGCAATGTTAAAAGTTTATATACATGACTGACAGATGATGCTTAAAGTATGTTTAGCATATTGACGCTTATGAGTGACATATAATTAAAATTTTCTAATATGAAATTTATGAGACAGATAATATTTTAATTTCTGATATTTAGTTATATTTTATTCTCTACCTTTTTAAATTTTTTATACCTATAAATAATTTAACGTCGAAAACGTCATAGCTTAATTTAAAAAAAGCTTGATCAAAATCTATATACACACGGTAGGTTAAATTTATTCATATTTAAACATAAATTACATGTCATTCATCAAATGATTCAATATCGTACTTTTTATAAAAATATTTAAATAAATATATATAAAAAGCTATATAATATAAATTAACAATTGAATAGGATTCAACTCATCAAAAAGATGGCTAACTGTTGTTCTTTTTATAAAAATAACTATTAAAAAAATATATAAAATGCAATTTGTATAAATTCGCCATCGAATAACATTTAACAAAAAGATGAAGTATTAAAAAATATATAAAATGCAATAAATATAATTTAAATTTGCAATTGAATAGAATTCAACTCATAAAAAGGATGTCAAACTATTGTACTTTTTATAAAAATAACTATTAATAAAAAATATAAAGTGCAATAATATTTAACAAATCTTTCAACTAAATTGCAATAGGAAAAAAATATTAGAATAGATATTAATCACATTGATATAATTTTAACAAAATGATTGTTATTTTCATTGCATATATATATTTTCTTTAAATATTTTAATATTATTAAAAAATTTCATGGGCGAATGCCCACTTATATTGGGTATAGATTAATATATTTGTCTGCAACAATGTGGCCATAGATAATATTTCCACCTCTGTTGCCCATACACTGTTTCCCATAACATTTCTGTTAAGGTATGCCTCTACAGGCTATAAATTTTCCCATTTCCAATTTGAAATCTTCGCTCCTCATAAGAGAACGCTCCTCCCTCAGGTAATTATAATTATCCTGACTATATCTCTTGACTTATATATCTATATACATGGTAAATAATTAAATATTATAAAAGGATACTAACCTAAAAAAACAGTTCCCATAACCCACAATATGATCGGTTGTGAAAATCTCTTTTAATATACCACATTTTATCTTGGGATAACGGGCAATTACTTTAAAATTGAACCGTTTAGAGTGGTATACCTTCCAGTTCCTTGTTGTGGGCAGGAAAAGTTCACCAATTTTCTTTGGTATTATTGCATCCACAATAATTTTGTCATCTAAATTTGATAATTAAGTAATAACATATTTAAAAAAAATATTACTACCCTGATCTTGTACACCTATATATCCCTCCTCTCTCACTATACTTTTAAAAGCTATTATTGGATCTTCCCAAATGTATCTGTATCCAAAAAAAATATATTTTACCCTTTTCTCTTGACACCGTTTATTTTAGTATCCTCCTTTCTAATTTCCAACCCTAGAATTTTGTTCTCCTGAAACTTTTATTCCACAGGACATTTCTTCAAATAGTGCTTCTTCTAATGGAAATATAATAATTAAAAATATATTTTCCTTTTTTCCAAATGCATTTGTTTACCTTCTCCAACTAAAATTTTAAGAAGCCTACAAACTTAATTATTTGTTCAATATTATTTTATGAATTAACTGAATATATTACCTTGATCTTGAACACCCTCTATAGTTTCACAATGTGAAATTTTTTTGACTGTATCTTTGTTCCCCTCTATATAGTGCTTTAAATTATTTATATTAGCCTTAATTTAAAATTTTCCTGTTGAAGAGAATAATTCTACATTGCCTAAATATTTATAAATATTTTGTTAAAAAATAATAATTTTAATATTGACAATTTTAACAATTGTATATGGATCTACCCGAGGCTGCAACATTTTTCTTCCTTTCCTGTCAGCCCGACGATTATTCCACACAAGCACTTTATCATTTATGTGATAAAGTGCATTCTTAGCAGCATTACGAGTTTTATTATCTCGTTGCTGCTTAAACTGAGCCTTTAAATTGTTGTAGTCTAATATGCCTTTCATATTGTCTGCCCTTCTTTGGTAATTGCATTCAAAGTCTATGTCAGAAAGATCATCAAGATCTGTATCTGGTTCTCTATCATTCTTAAATAATAAAAATAAATATATATTATTTATAATAATTTTATACAAATAGTGATATATATCATCCCAGAGGGCAGTATAGCTTTCCTGCCATACATCATCTCATATGGCGTAAATTTTGAGGATTCATGCCTTGATGTATTGTAGACAAATACAATACCAGGGAGAACTCCAGGCCAATCTTTCTGATTGCCTTTTGTACACTTCAAAAGTGAATTTTGAAGAGTACGATTGGCTCTCTCTACCAGAGACCTGCAGAGGCACCATTTGCACGGCCCGGTTTTAAATTTTTTAAGCCTGACCCGGATATTTTTTAAAAAATTTTTTTACGGCCCAGCCCAGCCCGGATTTAAAGATTTAAGGCCCGGCCCGGATAAATTTAAAAAAAATTTTTACGGCCCGGCCCGGCCAGATTTAAAAATTTCAGGCCCGGCTCGGAATTTTTTAAAATTATATTCGACCTGGTATATACAAAAATTCACCTATGAGGTATTTTACCATATTTTTCAGCGAATATTATCGCTTATTATTTAGAAAATACATGAAAAAAGCTAATATTTTGAGAATATTATATTGAATTTATAAAAATTATAAAACTGTTATTTATAAAAATGGATATTTTGAGCATATACTATATTTTTTGCATTTATAAAAAGAAAACTAATATTCATAAAAATGGTAATAATATTTTGAGCATATACTATATTTTATATTGCATTTAAAAAAAAATAAAACTAATATTTAATTTATAAAAATGGAAAATATTTTGAGAATATAATATATTGTATTTAATTTACTATTTAATTTATAAAATAAAAATAAATCACTATTTAAAAAAATGCATGTATAATAAATAGTATTTTGAAAATATAATCTAATTGCACAATATTAATATAATTTATTTTATAATTTTTAAATATTTTATATTACATTTATAGGTTGGTTTTTCAGGTGTAAAAAAAAATTATTAATTTTCATGGATTTACCATCACATTTATGTCTTTTTAGATGTGATGTACCATGTTTATAATTATAAGATAATATACTTGAACAATTTTTACATTGTACGTAGCCAATGTTTTTTTTATTTTCATCTATGATGATGTTAAATTTAACCCATATTTCAGATTTTAAATTATTATTTGTATTTCTAAAAGAATAAATATTATTTTTAATTTTATTAATTATATCATTAGTATTTTGTGCCATGATATTCCTTTATTTAATTGTTTTGGTAAATATTCTAAAAATTTAGATATGAATTATAAAAAATATATTATTAATACTTGAATATTGTGGCTTATTTAAGATATTCCTTTATTTGATTGTTTTGGTAAAATATGTTGTAAAAATTTAGATATGAATTATAAAAAAATATATTAATACTTTGAATAAATTTGCAGGAAATTAATAATTAGATCGATCTGTGGGTGTTAGGTGTGTTAACCATCACCCAATATTATATTAATCATAACTATAATATAATATAATCTTATAACCATTAACTCATAATGTAAAAATTTTTATAAAAAATATTAAGGCCCGGCCCGGGTTTAACAATCTTAGGCCTGGCCCGGATATATTTAAAAAAAAATTTTTTAGGCCCGGCCGGGATATATTTAAAAAAAAATTTTTTAGTACCGGCCCGGCCCGGGTATATTAAAAAAATTTAAAATACGGCCCGGGCCTCTAGGTCTCTGCTCTCTACAATGCCATTAGCCTGAAGATGATAGGCACTTATCACTCTCTGCTGGGTTCCCACGAGTTTGTGATATTTATTGCTCACTTGGTTTACAAACTCGCGCCCCTGATCATTAATTTTGACCTATAAATATAAATATCATTATATTATAAAAAATTCATCAACCTTGACTCTGCCATGCCTGCATAATGAATATAAAAAGAGGATCACTGAATCGGCTGTCTTATCCTTTAAAGGCTGTGCTTCGATATATTTTGAAAAATAATCAACAGCAACATATTTGTATCCATCAATGCTCTCTGGCAATAAACACAGGTCTACCCCTATTTGTGTCCATACATTAGATGTAATAATAATAGACTGCATTTCCGAGCTTGTTTTATCAAATCGGGAATTGTATCTTTGACATAGGTCACATAATTTTACAAAGTCAATGACATCTTGCCGCATTCCTTGCCACCAATATCTAAATGACATAATTGAAATGCTATGTTGTTTTTAAAAGTTTTAAGCATGTTAAAAGAAATTTGTTAAAAGTTAAATTTAAAAAATTTTTCCTATCATTTGAAAGAGAGAGTATATTGGTACTGCCTGATGTATAAAGTGTTTAAAGTTATAAATTCTTTTTAAAAGTTGTGCAAGCTTTTTGGGTCATATCAGGTTAAAACTGAGTAATATTTACTACCTGATGTATGTTTTTAAAGTATATTTTTTATTAATAGTTATTTTTATAAAAAGTAGAATAGTTTGACATCCATTTTATGAGTTGAATTCTATTCAATTGCAAATTTAAATTATATTTATTGCATTTTATATATTTTTTAATACTTCATCTTTTTGTTAAATGTTATTCAATCGCGAATTTATACAAATTGCATTTGATATTTTTTTAATAGTTATTTTTATAAAAAGAGCAACAATTAGCCATCTTTTTGATGAGTTGAATCCTATTCAATTGTGAATTTATATTATATAGCTTTTTATATATTTTTATTAATAAATATTTTTATAAAAAGTACGATATTGAATCATTTGATGAATGACATGTAATTTATATTTAAATATGAATAAATTTAACCTACCGTGTGCATTGGCGTACGCAGCGGGGAAAAGGGGGGGCTAACCCCCCCTCCCCCCCCCAAATCCAAAAAATGCAGATGCCTGATATATTTTTCAAAAATATTATTTTTTATATTAATTTATACATATTTATTCGTATCTCATATTAAATATATATTTAATTACATTTATTATCACATTTATCTACTAAGTTATTTTATCTATTAATTTCTTTCAAATTTTTCGGCGTAATATTTACTTTATTTTCAAATTTTTAGTGGCGTAATATT
Organism: Gordionus sp. m RMFG-2023; assembly: GCF_954871325.1. Lineage (NCBI taxonomy): Eukaryota > Metazoa > Nematomorpha > Gordioida > Chordodea > Parachordodidae > Gordionus > Gordionus sp. m RMFG-2023. The sequence goes on from NC_088776.1 coordinate 29,330,145, forward strand.
TATCTACCATTTTTAAATTTCTAGTCAATTAATTATTTTTGAAACTTCTTGTTCAACAGGGAAAAAGAAATTGCAACCTTGTCCAACAAGATAGAGCCTCTGCCATCAAGCAGTAACAGCTTTAAGGAGTTATAAGAGCCAATTATTTGTTATTACTGAAATATCACAATGGCCTGAAAGAAATATTTCCTCAGAAACAAGAAAATTATTGGATTCAATGCTTATTCCAAATTTTATTTTTCATTAAAATGTATTTTAAGTATTACTCTTCAAAAACATGACATTGACTTGATTAAGAAGATGAGAATAGTGGAGAGCATTTGGAAATTAGAGCTAATGTTGATGATGAATTTTATATTTTATTGTTGAGTAAAAAGGAGAGCTATACGTGTTTAATATTTGTCTCCCTCGACTTGTAGCAAGGCACGCTCATCATTAAAACATTAATATAGGATCAGTAGAAGGGTATATCTTAAATACAGATACATTTATAACCCAAATAAATCAATTTTTAATTCATCATGCATCACTTACTAATCTGCAAATTACTTCCACAAAAGCCTTCCCAACCTTTTTAAGATGGTGATAGAAAAAAAAATTTGTTAGATTTTTCTTATGAAGATGTTAAAGTATCTTATGATGCCTTACTAGCCGAGTAACTATGTTTATAAGATTCACTATGGTTGATATAGTCCCAATAAATGCTATGGATGCTCTGCATTATTTGAAACACATTTTAGATTAAATTCCCTATGTATTAAAAGGGTTTATAAACTCTTCCCATTAGTAAACTAATGAGAGAACACTCTTTTTTAAGAAGAATAACAGATGCCTGCAGAAGTAGCATTTGCAGGGCACAGCCCGGATTTTTTTTAAAGATTTTTTACGGCCCGGCTTGGGTTTTTTTCTAAAATTTTCAGGCCTGGCCTGGCTTTTTTTAAAAAAATTTTTAGGCCCGACTCGGCTTTTTTTTAAAAAATTTCAGGCCCGGCCCGGTTTTTTTTAATATAAATTATATTTATTTTTATAGCTAATAATAACGATTTCAAATATAGGCTGTTTTAAAAAATATAGCCCGGATTGGGTGTTTTTATTTAAAAATTTCGGGCCCGGCCCGGATATATTTAAAAAAATTAAAATACTGTCCGGCCCGGGGGCCGGGCCTGCAGGTCTTTGAAAAACACTACCAAGAAGTACAACATCTGAAAGTAGATTGAAAGGTTTGGATCTTTTGAATATTCATAGGCATTTGACCACAAGCAAGGATGAGATAATTGAAAAATTAGCTCAATCACAATGAAGATTGGATTTTACATTGTAAATATATAACATACAAAATGCAATTATTCCTCAGAAACTTTTTGTGTAAAGGCTCAAAAAATTTAAATTACTATTTTGGGTCATTTAAGTGATTCTTTACATAAAATTTTTTTATAATTCACATTAATTTTAAATTGTGTATTAGAAATAGTTATTAGTCCTAATTTGATATTTTTATAAAACAATAATATTTCTTGAAAAATTTTATTATCCCCCCCCCCCCAGACCAAATTCCTGCGTACACGCCTGACCGTGTGTATATAGATTTTGATCAAACTTTTTTTAAATCAAGCTATGACGTTTTCGATGTTAAATTATTTATAGGTATAAAAAATTTAAAAAAGTATAGAATAAAACTTAGATGTTAATATAACTAAATATCAGAAATTAAAATATTATCTGTCTCATAAATTTTAATATTAGAAAATTTTAATTATCTGTCACTAATAAGCGTCAATATGTTAAACATACTTTAAGCATCGTGTTAATATTGTTATATATAAACTTTTAACATTGCACTCAGTTATAAATATCATTAATATTAAATAATAGAAACTTTTAATATTACATGTCAGTCATAAATGTCAGTATTACTAAATAATATAAACTTTTAACATTACATGTCAGTATTACTAAATAATAGAAACATATAATATTATACGTCAGTCATAAATGTCAATATTATTAAAGGGAGTTAATTTAAATTTAAGTTAAAATATCACACTACACCTGCCCAGGTAATTTAAAAAACTAAACGGCTCTACCCATGTGGTCTGGCTTAGGGCCGTGCCTGCAGTTCTCTGCTATTAACGAAGTTACGTTACCGCACTGGTATTTCTCACGACAGGCAAGAATCGCTCATTGGGAAGATGCCTAAATATTGTATTTTTTCAATAAATTTGTTAACTCTATACAAAAAAGATATATAATTTTATTCATTTCAAGGACTAAAAAATTAGATTTGCTACCTTCTGATGTTGAATCTGAAATGAAGGAAATGCTCAAACCGAAATACACTCCCAATCCTTATTTTAATATACTTATCAATGCAATTAGCCATAGAGCGGTTCAAGAGATTTCTGAGGAAAAATATAATAGCCCTAAGATATTTGAAAGACAAGATTATAGAGTAAATTTCCCATTTAATCCTCATTCACCCCAACTTAAACGCGTATTTAAAGATTTAGAGAAATCTTTTAAGGTATATCAAAAAATTAAATATCTTTATTTTGATTTTAAACCCACCATTACTCCGGCTAAGAGGATATATTCAGTTTTAAGTGTTATGATAAAAGTAACCTTACTTTTTTTCGCGACTTCGTAAAAAATAGTAACGTAAGTTACTACATTACTTTTAGAAAAGTAACATTTATTAAAGTACCGACCATTACTGAAGGAACGGATCATAAGGGGCCGAATAGGGGCCTTCACTTCAGGTCCAATGAGGATTTTGAAACAGAACGTATCGATGATGGTAGTTATAACGGAGGTATTGGAGATCCTTTTTTGCCAGGATTTATTCATAGAAATAATAGCCTAAAATATAATAAATAAAAAACGGGACAACCGAGAAAATTCTTTTAATTTGACAACCTGCTTGATGCACCCAATGTATTACAATCTAGATTGACGATTTATTCATTTTAAAATGCATTGAAAAGTGTATATACACTACCTGCCACAAATGACTTCCCACCCTGCATTTTTACATAAAAAAATTAATAACTTAAAACTTTTTAACTTATTTGGGTAAAAGCGAATTGATTAATTAATTTAAGATGTCTAGACATGTTTAGAAATAAAAAACTCGGAATTTCTATAAATCTTTCTATGAAATTTTAGCCTTTGAAAACAACATGTCAAAAATGACCAATTTGGTAAAATAGGGTTCATTAGTTTTTTTCAGCAACAATTTTAAGTTGCCCATTGTTTTTTGAAAGAACATCATTCTAATCTGCTTATTAATACCTATTTTTAATTATTTTAAAAAAAAATTCCTAGATTTTTTTTGTTTTAAATCATTGTTTAAAGAAACTTACAGTCTTTATAAATTTTAACGAACATTCGACCAAAATGATTAAAAGAAAATAAATTTCTATTCCAACTAAATGCAAAATAATTAATTTAACATAAGTGGTAAAAGTAATCGCCGAATTGCCAAAGAATTAACTCTAGCTCGACGAACAATGGATTATATACTTAAAAGATTACGCAACAATAATACAATATCGAAAGAGGCCTGGAAGACCCCGCAAAATGACTTTAAGCGATGATAGGATATAGCAAGGATCAATAAACGCAATCGACGCCTTGTCGCCTCAGAGATAGCTGCGGAGATTAATCTGACTCGGGAAAACTCGATAAGTGTCATAACTGTGAAAAGGTGCCTTAGGAGTTTTGAACTTTATGATAGGGTAGCGGTCAAATAACCACTCTTGAGCAAAAAAATAAACTCAAGCGATTAGACTGGGTACGAAAACATCAATTTTGGCTGCCAACTGGTACCACGTCTTATGAAGTGATGAGTCAAAATTCTAAATCTTCTGTTCTTAAAGAAGGCAATATATCCGCCGCTCAGCTGGAGAGCGAACGAACGATCACTGCATAATTCCTACAGTCAAATTCGGGGGAGGGTCTGTTATGGTGTGGGGGTGCTTTGGTGCCGGGGCAACCGCCGACATTGTCAAAATTAAAGGAATTCTTAACAAGGGAAACCGGCAAATCCTCGAGGACCATGTGATTTCATCAGGAAAGCATTTGATCTGGAGTAACTTTTTATTTCAACAAGATAAAGACCCAAAGCATATATCCAGGCTATGCAAAGGTTATTTACAAAATCTACAACAACACGATATTCTCGAGTTGATGACTTGGCCATCCCAGTCTCCCAATCTCAATCCAATCGAACTTTTATGGGATCACCTTGATCGAAAAGCGCGAAAAGGCCCTCTAACCTCTCAATCGCACCTTTGGGAAGTATTACAGAGAGAATGGAACAATATCACTTCCAAATATTTAAAAAATCTCATCGAAAGATTATTAAAAATTTGTGCAGCAATTATTAAGAATAAAGGTGTTCATATTGATGAGACCAAAATTTGATCTTAATTAATTGCTCTGTCTTTTATTTTTTGTAATTTTATGCAATAATATGTAAACTTATAAATAAATTTGATAAACCTCATATTGTGTGTTATTTGTCTTATTTTAAGAAAAATATTAAGAAAATGCAGGGTGGGCAATCATTTATGGCCGGTAATGTACATTGGGTATTTAGACGTAACGAGAAAGGCATGTAAACGAAATGCCTTTCAATAGCGTCCATTACCAATGACATTGATTAGAGTCGTATTAATGGCATTAGATGCGCCACCATTTCCACAGAAGCTATATCGAACTTATAAAAATTAAGTAAAACCTTTTTAATATTCCGTTGGGAAAAATAATCGGTAGGAGGAAACCTATAATATCCTGCTCCTTTCCTTAGAATAAAATAACAATAAATGATAATTTATAAGCACCAAAGGAAGCCAATCTTTGTCGAGGACTAGTGGGTCCTTGATCAAGATACAGATAGAAAATAAAAATTATTTAAAAACAGTCCTGCTCTTTTTGAAAAAACAAAATAACGCTAAATTATAATTTTAATGACCAAAGGAAGCCAATCCCTGTCGAAAACTGGTGTATCCTTGAAAAATATTATATAAAAGCAGGGAATCATTTTACAATAATCGCGGATGGGACAGCCACCCAAAATTTTAAAAAAATTTCAATTAATTCAATGGATTGCCTTTTTTTTATTTGGGTGCTCTTATTGCTAACATTGTCAATATAGTTTAATTCATTTCTTAAATTATTTTATGTCTCACTCTTATTTAGTAATAAACGCGTTCGTGAACGAAGTTGGTTTTTTTGAAAAAAATGGTGAACGGCGTTCCTTTTATTTTCGACGAACTTGAACGTGAACGCGTTCCTTTTTTATGACGAACTCATTCGAATTTAACGTTTGTTCAATTTTAAAAACACCTTTTATTTTTATTTATTTGAAAAATTTAATATTAATCCGAATTTTTTAAGAAAAAAGTTTTATATTTTATAATCAACTGTTTTTCCTTTTCACATTTCAATTTTTTTAACACACCATTATTATAGTTTATTAATTTGATACTTTTGTTTATATTTTAATTTAATAGATTAGCATAAGCATGGATATTATTATTTCATCATCATTATCTGATTTTAAAAATTTAAAATCAGATGAATTAACATTACCATGGCCCATATATGATAAATATGCAACATTATATTGAAGGAATTAATTCATACTTAACAAATGTAAAATGTGCCCAAAAAGTATTATATCAGTTTCAAAATCTTCAAGTTACAATTTTAAAAAGACATATGATTGTAATATTAATTATTTTATATAATACGACTAAGTAGAATCATTAAATTTGAAGAAAAAATGCATTTGGGCTATTTGTCCTAACAATATCGATAGTTATATAAAATTAAAAAAAAATTAGTGGCCTAAAATATGGTCAACCATTAATAGACGTAGTATTAAATGTGATTAATAAAAGTTATTAAACCTATCACTATCAAATTAATTACATATATTTTAATTTTTTGAAGATTTGAACATAATGAAGATCAATATGTTTTTCTGCATTATATCCAATATTTAAGCTTCAATAGCCATGTAAAACTTCCACAGAACGAACCTATAAAAAATAAACTTATAACATTATTGAAAAAATGCATTGAAAACCAAAGAACTGTTAATTTCGAGATATCCTTTTTTTTAAATAAATTATAAATCAAATTTAGTAAAATTATAATTATCACGAATAAATAGTATTTTATCAAGATTCGTGGGACATAAAGATCCTTTTTGCATTGAGTATTAATTTGCATTGAGTATTAATCCAACGATAAAAAAAATTATTAACTTAGGTGTACTGGTTGCAGGTATTCAAAGAACCTTTCTAGCTAAATTAAGAGGAAGTTCCAGTCCATTTTTTTACAAAGAATTAGTGCATTCTCTTCTGGTATACTATGTTGGCTGAGCAAAAGATGGCATTCTTTTTCTAGATCGCGAATGTTAGGATAATTGTTGCTTGGAAGGGAACGTTCTATTTTCGCTATATATGAACTGGATGTTTGCCTATTATCTTCAACTTGAATCTCACTCTGTACATTTCTATAATGCTAAATATTTAAAAGTCTAATTAAAAATTGCAATCATGTTGTAGAATTCGAATTTAAATATTTTGAAACAATTTTAAATCTCAGATCAATTAGTGTCGCTAATATTTAATTTTTAAAATATAATTTTGTTATTAAAATTATAATATAAAATAAATTACTATAGGTTAGGTAATTAAAAACCTATGACAAAGCCTTTTTTGCATATTTTCTTTTTATGCAAATGATATATGAGCAATCTTCGAAGTAATATTCCAAAATTTATTGTTGATCCCTTTTGGGAGGTAAGAAATTCCACCGAATCTCGGAATTAATTTAATAATGTGTAAAGTTCGTCTATTATATCCTTGTTATTAAAAAGTTTTAAGGACTTATTTTCCTATTTTATTTAGAGCATTATTTATAAGAATCTTGAACACTACGGATACTTTCTTAACCCGCCCGCCCATGTTTAAATTTTTTAACCCGCCCTAACAGGGTTTAACATTTGCTCAAAATTCAAAAATCTTTAAAGATTCTTGCTCTTTTGTAGATTAAAAAATGGAATTGTAAAAAAATTTAGAGCATGCTTAAAGAAGATTTTTGAGCAAAATAAAAAAATGTTTTTTATAAAAAAAATCTTCTTTGATTTTCCCTTTGATGTTTTTTTTTTAAAAAAGAATAAAAAAAATTTTGCCAGATATTTTTTAAATAAAATAGCATAAATATTTTTTTTTACGAAAAGATCTTCAATTTATTTTAATCTTCAAAGATTTTTTGCTCAAAGCTTTGGGCGAAAACAATGCTTATTTAAAGGTTTTTGTTACCTGCTTTATACCTATTAAGATCAGGGTTTAGAGGCAGGCGTTCAATTTTTAATCATATTTATTTTTAAATATTTAAACATCTTCAGTAGTCTCTAATTAATTTGCATTATCTTTCGTCCTCGGTGGTCATTCTCATTTGCCATTTATTAGGGAAACTTTTTTTTCTTAGACGAGTCGAGAGTTCAAAATGATAATATTTGTTTTTTTTCTAATCAATTTAAAAATTAATAAATTATGGTGAAAATTGAAGATTACCCTCCCCCACCAGAGTAATGGTAGGTAATACTTGTTACGAATTAATTAATATTATTTTTTTTAATAATTACAGCTAGATATTATGACACGGCCTAAAAATGAAAACGAGAAAATGGAAGAAATTCTTACTTAACTAATTTTCACAAATGATTGTAGTTATAGATAAACATAAATTTTAAATAAATAGAAAAGTTTTTTATGGCCGGCTGATAGGTAGTAATCAAATTATTTGTTGCCAACTTCGAAGGCTGCCATTTTGATGAAAAATTAATAAAATATGTTAGATCTTAAAAACAAAATAAATAAATAAAATTATATAAAATTTTTTAACTCAAAATATATTTAAAAAAATTCTAAGCAATAAATAGATTTTTTAGGATTAGGGTAAAGAAATTATTTTTATATTAATTGATTGTTTAAATATGCATTTAGTTATATTTTTCAATTAAATTTGGGACAGTAAGACCTAAAATTTAAAATAAATAAAGATTTTTGATGGAGCTTTTGCTGAAATAATTTAATTTGCAAGGTGCTAAGAAAAGTCTTATTTAAAACATTGAGCCAAACAGATAATTAGCCCTCGAAAATCATTTATATTTTAATTAGTGAGGGATTAGTATTATGATAAGCATTTTTTGATAATAAATTTGTATAAAGTGTTCTCTTATTGCTTAATCAAAAAAACAAGGCCAAAGTTTATTTTTTGTTATTATATAAATTTAAAATCATTAATTGAGTGAGTTGTATTAAATTTAAAAATCTGATTTTGCCAGAAAAACACAATAAGTTTAGAATTTTGAGTAATTTGTTAATTTTAGAAAATTCAAAAACGGCTTAGCATAAAAATAGGCGACAAATAATTAGTCGAAAATTAAACATCTGCTAAGGAGCTCGGCTAATTATCCTTCATTAATATATTTTTACATAATAAATATATATAAAATAATTATAAATTTTAATAAATATGAATATATAATAATTAAGGCTAGGCTTATTTTTGCATAACCCTGACGTGCTATTAGCCGAGCTCCCAGTACCTACTTTTTGTCTAAATAGTGCTAGGCGATCTTTCGGCTAAGCCTAATTAGGTTTAGCCGATTTTTAGGCTAATAACGCTACTTATAAATTTCTGGCAATCTTATGACATGAGTAAACCTTAAAAATATATTAAGAAGTTCAATATAAAATCTTCTGAAATTTATAGGGTGGGTATTCTACACATATTGGAATGCATTTCCGACAAAATCAGATTTAAAATTTAACGCAATAATTATTTAAATTGCAAAAAAATAATAAAACAAAATACTATCAAACTTTCGCCTTACCTTAATTTTGATTATTTTATATATGGATTTTCATTAAAAATTGTTAAATACAAAATTTTTTTAGCAAATTCATATGAAATTCTCAGAGTAGATTCTCTTTGGAATAGATTTGGTAAAATCACACTTATCAGGGAAATTAAAAACGCGCAGAACCCGGCCCGGATTTTTTTAAAATATACCCGGGCCTAGCCTAAATTTTTTTTTTTAAATACACTGGCCGGACTATATATTTTAAATTACCATTATTATCCATGTAAATTAATATTTAATATATTTTAAAGAAATTCGGGCCGGGCAGTGCAGATTAAAATAACTCACAAAGTATTAAATATTGATAAAATTTTCTAAAAATTGACGTAAGACTGCCTTAGTTGCTGATAGTTTTTTTTTAAACTGGCAACTCTACTAGTTAAAGCAAAGCACTAATAGGAACTGATAAAGAAAGAAACATTTTCATAATTTTAACATTACTACTTCTAATTAATTGTTTAGCATATTTTAAAAAAATAAAAACCGGAAATTCAAAAATATTATCATAATTATTTATTAACAGGCCTTGGCCGAGAAAATTAGAATTCGATGACTAGGTTCAGAAAATTTTTGTTTAAAAAAAATATTTTTAAAAAAGGTGCTCTCCAGGTCCCTGCTATAAATCACTTTAAATTCGTGAAACTTATGATATAATTTATCAATGAAAGTTGTCCAAGATTAGCTAAAAAATTATCTATCATAAAACAAATACAAATCAAGATTTATATTTTGGGACAAGAAAAAATCTTTTTTTTTTAAATTTTATCATATTATTTTATCGCCCAGCTTTGAATAATTTTTTAAGATTATTTTATCCCTTTTTTTTTTCTTTAAGGGTGTTCCGAGAATTTATATGATAGCACCTGGCTTGTTTTTATGAATAGAAAAGATTCGAAAATTTTTAAGATTTTATTTTACTAAATCTATTATATTTATAAAAACAAATTACAAATAAATATATCTTTATTTAAATAATTATGATTTAAAGTTATAAAGGTTTAGATCAATAACTTTTTATACAGACTTGACAAAAAAGTGCTTCCTACCTACTACTACAAGTGCGTAGAGAGAGATACTCTCATGTGTAAGGCCAGGCTCACATGCCGAAATAATAAAAAAATTCCAAATAAATTCGAGACAATCATATTGTGGATTGTGCTCAAACGGAGTCACGAAAAATAGTTAACGAAATTAAGCATAAAGCAAAAACATCTATTGATACTCCCAGTATGGTTATCTCGGAGATATCAGCAAATCTAGATGAATCTATCATAATAAAGATCCCTAACTTCAACCTTATTAAGAGGATAATACACCATACAAAAAACTCTCACAATCATCCGCTACCGTGCCCAACTTCTTTGGCCGAATTATTTCTACCCTACGAATACACTATTACCGAGAAAGGCGAGAATTTTATTATTCATGATGATGAAGTAAAATTAAACAATTTAATCGTTACTAGTTTATATTTCAACTTCAAGTCAAAATTTCTTCCATTTTATTTATTGTAAATTGCAATTAATTATTTTTAAAATTTATTGATTAAACTTTTAATACTACAATTTTTATATTATATATTAAGATAAACGAACGAATTTTAATATTCTCGACTGAAAGAAATCTTGTATTTCTATCTTCATGTGCGATGTGATGCTACTTTTAAATGCACACCCCCTCTTTTTCATCAACTTTATACACTTCACGGTGTAAAAAATAAAACGGTTTTCCCCCTTAGTATACATATTGATGACCGGTAAAAGGAGTGAGGATTACAAGCGAGTTTTTGAAATTATTAGATCGTATGTAACAATCTCTGATTTTATAATGACCGATTTCGAGTTATCAGCAATCAATGCATTCAAATCGGTCTTCCCGTTAAAGAAACAACGAGGATGTTTATTTCATTTTGGTCAAAGTTTTTGGAGAAAAATACAAAAGTTTCCAGAACTATCAATGCTATATAAAACTAATCCACAATTTTGTTTATATTTAAAAATTATGGTATGTTTGGCCTACATGCCAGAAACCGATATAATAATGGCTTTTAAGATTTTATCAAACGAATAATATATTTCAGCCTATTATTGAGTACATAGAAAATACATACATAGGGAAATCATATGGGAGAGAAAGATTAATCCCAATTTATCCTATTCCCATGTGGAATTGTTATGATTCCACACTCAACGGAGAGGCTAATACAAATAATGCTATGGAAGGATGACACCGTAGTTTTAGTTCATTATTGACATCCTATCATCCGACGATAAAATTTTTAACAGATATAATATTAAATTTACCCAGGTAATAAAATTTCATAGGATAATTTGCTTTTTTAAAAAAAATTAAAAAAGAAAAATTAATCAAATATATAATTTTATATACAATGAATATTTATACCAAAGGACTTAAAAAGCAACAAAATTTAACTGAGTTAAAGATTGTTCAACTACAAGGAGATGATGAAACTTCACCCCAAAAAAAGTATCGAAATCTAACAAAGACTAAAGAGAATAGTTTCGGATTATAGAAATCGTGACATTTTATCGTACCTGAAGGGTCTCGTTTCTATTATTAATTTAAATATATAATTTTACTATAATGTATTAATATCTATATATACATAAAAAATAATAGCAAATTATTACAGATTATTTTTTATATTATTCTATATTTTTTAGTATGAAAATATAAAACTCTAGTATCTAGTAGATTGTAATTGTATACTCAAATTATTATTAGATTTTTTGTTAGTATTCGAATTGAATTAATTAACATTTATAATATATGATTTTGGCCTATTAAAATAAATTGAGGATACGAAACTTCATAAATAGCAAGTGACGTGTTTTAGAGTTACAAAAATTTAAAAACGCTACGTTAAATAAATATAGAAACGTAAATTAGGCTGGTTTTCTCGTTTTTTGAAAAAGGTCTCAACTTGCTAAATGAGTTAGAATATAATTAGAGTTTATAGAATTTCTTTAGAAAAATAGAGATAGGGAAAAATATTATCTGCTAGGAATTTCCAAAAGGTGACAAATTTATGGTTCCCAATATATATAAAATATAAAAACATAATAAAGATGAACTATTTATCAAGAAGTAAGTGGATAAGTAGTAAAGAATTTTAATACTTTATATTAATTATATCGATCATTTGTCAAATATAAATCAGTATTGCATACATGATAATTAATTCATGATATTACATTCGCGATAATGAATTCGCTGTAATGCATTCGAGATATTGCATTCACGATAATATATTCGCTGTAATGTATTTGCGATAATAATTTCGCGGTATTGCATTCACTCTAATACATTCGCTGTAAGGAATTCGCGATAATTTTTTTGCCATACTCTTTTGACTATGATGCATTTGCTATAATATCTTTTCGCGGTAATCAACATTCAAGTTAATGCATTTCGCGGAAAATGTTTTGCGGTATTGACGTGATATGAAAAATAATATACAAATAAATAATTTTAAATATTAGCCGTTAAAATGTATTATTATTATATAATTATAAATATTCTTTTTGTGATAAAATGTCTGATTTCCTGCCCTATTTTAATCGGTAAATTATATAATTTATAATTTACAGTTAGATATAAAAATGTGGTATCTGTATCTAGATATATTTTTGATTAAAATATCTGTATCTAGATATTATTTTAGACGCATCTGTATCTGTTTTTAGATACTTTTCAGGATACATTTTGATATACTTTTATTTATCGTTTTTTATATTATAAACAAAAATACTTGAATGCAAAATTTATTTTATTTCATATGAGCATATAATTTAAATATATATATTAAAAAATATTTAGACTCCTCTAATAAAAAATTATATATATAAAATATTAAAATATATAAAAAAAATAGATATATATTCTAAATATTATGTCAGAGTTTATCAATAAACCAGACAAATTTTGATATTACAATGCAACTTAAGAAATCTGCCATTTTAATTTTCAATGGAATTAGTTAATTTTATTTTATTATACTAATTTTAAAAATTTATTTTAGATTAATATTAATAGTGATGAAGAGGAAGAAGTAATGATCAATGAAGCATCGCCAAGTTCAGACATTGTTTTCATGGCTAATTTATAGAGCATATTTTAAAATAATATCTCAAAATAAAAAAAACAAATCTCTGATAGTAAAATGTTTACCATATCTATAAAAAAATACGAAAATTTCAGTTAGCATTACCTCAACTTGCAACATTGTAAAACATTTAAGGGTATAGATACTAAATAAAATGTTTAAAATTGTAATTTTCAATTTTAAGAGAAAAAATCAAATTCTGTTAATGAAAAAAACAATTAATACAAAGATGTGAATTATCAAGATCTTTAACTGATAACAAATAACTTGCGAAATAAAACAATTAATTTATTTTCAGTACCCCGTAGCAGTAGATATGATTGTTAATAATGATTTAAATTTTGATACTCAACAAATTTTAAATAATTTTTTCGAAACTGAATGCCCAGATTTTATATTTTTAAAGAATATCCTGATATAAAATTGTTATTAATAAAATATAACACCACAATCCCTTCAAGTGCCCCAGTAGAAAGGCTTTTTAGTATAGCTAAAAATGTCTTTAAGGATTAACGAGGATGCCTTAAGGATCAAAATTCTGAAAATATTTTATTACTGAAATCTAATAATTTTTTATAATCATTTAATCATATATTTTTATATATTATATTAAAATCTAAAAATCATTATTTTAATTTTGATAAATGTGATATCTAATCAATAAAGTTTTTATCTCATTTCATACATTTTCACAATAGAATCCTAATTTAGGTTTATGCAAATATATAAGAGTATTAAAAAATTGTATCTGTATCTAGATACATTTTAAAATTGTATCTGTATCAAGATAACTTTTTAGACGATGTATCTGGATCTAGATAACTTTTTTGACTATGTATCTGTATCTAGATCCATTTAAAAAGTATCTTTTAACAACTCTGATAATTTATATTAAATTTTTTTTATATTACATTAATAGAGAAGCCATCTCCTGAGGTGGCTCTCGAAATTCTTAAAGAGATAAAAAGCGAAGATATTGTGCCTATGATGTATCCTTTTTCAAATGGACTAATCAGGCATGTTAATGTAACTACTAGGAAACTAACAATATTATTGAAGTAAATATAATATATATATTACAAAAACATTATACAATTTTATATAAAATCAAAGACTTGCAACCTTGGGCCCGGGAATATGTGGCAGGCCATATTTTAATTTTTTAAAATATAAAAAAGACAATGCGTACCGAAAAATTTTGTAATATAAAAATCCTACCCGGGTTAGTATTATTTTTTTAAATCGAAATCTGCCTGTCTTTTATATGAATATTGATTGGATAATATGGACTATATTAAACTTTTATTTGAATCATTTTTAATTGTTTAAAAAATTAATGAATATTTTTTTAAAAAAAACAAACTATATTATTAAGATTTTCACCAAGGAAAACGATTGGTGATGGAAATTGCCTATATCGTGCTCTGTCATTATCAATTTTATGTGAAGAAACGTACCACATTTATTTACGCATTATATCCGCAATCGAGGTCATACTCAATAGGGATTTTTATGATTTACAAAATGTTAATTATATTGTACCAGTTTCCATGAGCGAACATATTGTATTTTATTCTTATAATCATACTTTAAATAACATACTTAAAATAGGGGATTGGTCGGGCATAATTATTATTTTTGTTTTAAGTGCTGCTTTAAATACGCCTATTAAATCTTTTTGTCAGCTCCGTGAAGTTGGCCGAACATTTGAAAGCACTAACGAAGAATCATATGTCATTTTTTAGTGCTTCTTTAGTACTTATTAGTGCTTCAATCCGTATAGTAGCCGAATTTAAGGAAAAAATGTTATAAGCAAAAATAAAAATTTGTGCCAACTTCACGTTTAAAAGTTGATTGAAAGCACTAACGATGAAACTTATATCATTCTTTAGTGCTTGGTTAGTAGAGGTTAGTGCTTCTTTTGCAGCCGAATTTAAGAATAAAAATTTATTGGGGGAAAAAACAAAAATAAACAAATATTGGCGACGTGCCAAAACAAAAACTAGAGTAGTACTAACATTCGGTTTCGCCATTATTTAGTGCTTAATTAATGTATTTTAATTCTGTTATTTAAACCGCCATATGGAAAAAAAGTTATTAGCTAAATAAAAATTATGACGTCACGATTTAGGCGTGAAGTTGGCCGAACTTTTGGAAGCCTTAGCGATGAAACTTATATCATTCTTTAGTGCTTCGTTAGTAGAGGTTAGTGCTTCGATCACTTTTGAAGCCGAATTTAAAAATAAAAAGGTATTTGCGAAAAAAACAAAATAAACAAATAATGGACGTACCAAAACAAAAACTATAATAATACTAAACATCCAGTTTCCGTCATTATTTAGTGCTCAATTAGTAAGTTTGAATTACGTAATTAATTTAGTTGAACGTCATTGAAAAAATCGTAATACACTAAAGAATATTTAGAGGTCAATCTTTTCTAGAAAATTATGAAAGCACTAACGATGAATTTTATATCATTCTTTAGGGCTTCCTTAGTAGATGTTAGTGCTTCAATCACTTTGTAGCCGAATTTTAGAATAAAAAGTTATTTGCGAAAAAAACAAAATAAACCAATAATGGCGACCTGCCAAAACAAAAACTATCGTAATACTATACATCCGGTTTTAGCCATTATTTAGTGCTCAATTAGTAAATTTGAATTCCGTAATAATTAATTTGGTTAACAGTCTTTATAAAAAATTGTAATACGCTAAGGATTATGAAAATATATAAAATTATTAAATATATAATTGATTTATTAATCACATGTGGGAAATTTTGTGGTTAATTTTTTATATAATTCAAAAATGTATTTTTTGATTACTTGTAAATTTTTTATAGTATGTAACACATTTCAATAATGTGAAACATTCTTATATAGTTAAATAACTTTCCATAATTATTGTAAAAAACATTTTGATTTTGATATAATTTTTAAAAAAAATTTTTAATAATAAAACTTTAATAATATAATCGAATATTGTTTTTTAATGTTTTGGTCTAGAATTTTAATAGGTGTCTAGAGATGTGTCAGAAAATTTGTAGGATTGATAGGGCAGTAATTTATCGAATCAGGGTAACTCAGAACTCCTGCATAAGTATTAGTGATCTGCATCGGGCCTATTTTTTCAAGCCCGGCCAGAAATTTTTTTAAAAAAGTTTTGCCGGCCCGCCCCAAACCCAAATTTTTTTTAAAAAATTTACCGACCCCGCCCGGTCCTGCCCGAATTTATTTAAATATAGAAAATAATTTTTAAAATTACTCAAAATAAAAGACATATGTTAAATGTTGTCTAGTTTCTATAAATAAAATCAAATATTTTTATTTTTCATAAAAAATTCAATATAAAATTGATAAATTTAGATATATTTAAAAAAAATTCCAAGGCCCGACCAGGCCCGAATTTTTTAAAGATATTAAGCCCGAACCGGCCTGAACCCAATTTATTTTAAAAATTTGGGCCTGACGAATACTGGCCGGGCTTAATTTGCAAATCTTTAATAAGTATATTGATAATAATGTGAGCTTAATATAACTAAAATTTATGATAGAAATATATATATGCATAATCTTTTCGAATAAAATAAAACTATATAAAAAGATCAATTTAATTTAAGAATAAAAAATTTCTGAGAAAGTTTTTAACCATATAATTCAATGACACCTCAGAATAATAGATGCTGGAGAAAAAATGAAGTTGTTACAATAAAATAATAAAAATTATATAATTATTACACAAGAATGGGGTTCAATGGACCCATTTAGGCAATAGTGGAAATAATATTTTATGACTTACTTATAGCTATTCATTGAAGTATTTTGTGAACCTTAATATATATCAGCTTTTATATGGTAGATGATCTTTGGAAACAATTGATAAGCTAAGTGCAAAAAGACAATATGCATTTTTTAATTACTTGGGGTTTTTAATCAAACTAAGGAATTTAAATTTTACAAAATAGTACTAAATAATGGTGAAAATAAGATGTTTGTCGCTGATATATTTTTTTTGTTTATTTTGTTAATAACTTTTTTATTTTAAATTAGGCTATTAAACTGATTGAAGAATAACCTCTACTAAGGAAGCTCTAAAGAATTATATAAATTTAATTGTTAGTGCTTTCATAATTTTCTGGCCAAAATTTGACCTTTAAACATTTCTTTAGCGTATTAAAAAATTTTATAAAGGCGGTTAACCAAATTAATTATGGAATTCAAATTTATTAATTGAGCACTAAATAATGGCGAAAACCGGATGTTTAGTACTACTATAGTTTTTGTTTTGGCACGTCGCCATTATTTGTTTATTTTTGTTTCTTTGGCAAAAACTTTTTATTCTTAAATTCGGCTACAAAGTGATGAAGCACTAAAGGAAGCCCTAAAAAATGATATAAATTTCATTGTTAATGCTTCCAAAAGTTGGGCCAACTTCACGCCTAAATCGTGACGTCATAATTTTTATTTAGCTAATAACCTTTTTCCATTAAGGTTTAATAACGGAATTTAAATACATTAATTAAACACTAAATAATGGCGAAAACCGGATGTTTAGTAATACTCTAGTTTTTGTTTTAGCACGTCAATTTTTGTTTATTTCGCCAATAACTTTTTATTCTTAAATTCGGCTACAAAAGTGATTAAAGCACTAACCTCTACTAATTAAGCACTAAAGAATGATATAAGTTTCATCGTTAGTGCTTCCAAAAGTTCGGCTAACTTCACGCCTAAATCGTGACGTCATAATTTTTATTTATCTAATAACTTTTTTTCCATATGGCGGTTAACCAAATTAATAACGGAATTTAAATACATTAATTAAGCACTAAATAATGGTGAAAACCGGATGTTTAGTACTACTCTAGTTTTTGTTTTGGCACGTCGCCAATATTTGTTTATTTTTGGTTTTTTCGTCAATAACTTTTTATTGTTAAATTCGGGTACAAAAGTGATTGAATCACTAACCTCTACTAACTAAGCATTAAAGAATAATATAAGTTTCATCGTTAGTGCTTTCAATCAATCTTTAATCGTGAAGTTCTCGCAAATTTTTATTTTTGCTTATAACTTTTTTTCCTTAAATTCGGTTACTATACAGATTGAAGCACTAATAAGTACTAACGAAGCACTAAAAAATGACATATGATTCATCGTTAGTGCTTCCAAATATCCGGCCAACTTCACGGAGCTCTTTTAGTCCCCCTTTATCATTTAATTTATTAAGCACAAGTCCTTATACCTGATATATATGGTCGGGATGTTAGCAGATGTTCTGATATAAAAACCAACATAATATGGACATCTTGTATATACCCGATAATATTTTAAATATTTCTTTAAATCATTTTATTTATTTACAAAAGCTTAATTTAAACCCACATGATAAAATAGTATATATTGATAGTTCATTTGATTCTATATCTATTAATGAATCCCATTATTTTATAACTATTACGGATAATGTTAAAAAATCGAATTTAAATTTAAATTATAAAAACTCTTCCCCAATTAATGATATCAGAGGTAATTATGACAAAAAATCTCTTAACGAATCGCCTAAATTTATACCTATAAAATCAAATTTAAATAATATAAAATTTTCCCCAATTAATGATAATTATGATAAAAAATCTATTAACGAATCGCCTATAAAAGAATACCTTTAAAATCAAATTTAAATTATATAAACTCTTCCCCAATTAATGATATCAGCGGTAATTATGATAATAAATCTATTAATGAATCGCATGAATTTACACCTATAAAATCAATTTAAATAATAAAAAATTTTCCCCAATTAATGATAATTATGATAAAATCAAATTTCGTCAATCGAATATTTAGTAAGTGGTCGGTTTTGAACTCGGCATTCGGTCAAATCATAATATTTTTATTTTCAAAATATTTTTTAGGATCATGTTTTAAACGTATTTATGTACAAACCAAAAATGAACATTTTTCAATTAATATTACTAGCAAATTTGGTCGATCGAATATTTAGTATCTGGTCGGTTTTTTTCCGTCACAATATTTCCAAAATATTTTTTGGGATAATACTTAACATGTTAATGCACACGTATAAATCAAAAATGAAGAATTTTTCATGGATAACGCCAGCAATGCAGTATTTCGGTATCAAATCGGTTATCGGTCAAATCACGATATTTTTAAAATATTTTTTGGAATAATGTTTTACAAGTATTTATAGATATATAAAAAAAAATATGAACACTTTTTAATTAATATTACTAGCAAATTTTGTCTATCGAATATTTAATAAGTCGTCGGTTTTGAGCTTGGCATTCGGTCAAATCATTATATTTTCTAAATATTTTTTAGGATAATGCTTAACACGTTTATTTACACATATGAACCAAAAATGAAGAATTTTCTATGGATAACGCCAGCAATGCAGTATTTAGTCATTGGCCCGGTTTCAAATCGG
Source organism: Gordionus sp. m RMFG-2023 (assembly GCF_954871325.1). Taxonomy (NCBI): domain Eukaryota; kingdom Metazoa; phylum Nematomorpha; class Gordioida; order Chordodea; family Parachordodidae; genus Gordionus; species Gordionus sp. m RMFG-2023. Next base: position 29,349,658 of record NC_088776.1, read on the forward strand.
TTATCTGTAAAATCACGATATTATCAAAATATTTTTTGGGATAATGATTTACACGCGTTTATAGATAAATAAACCAAAAATGAACTCTTTCCAATTAATATTACTACCAAATTTAGTCAATCGAATATTTAGTAAGTGGTCGATTTTAAGCTCGGTATTCCGTCAAATCATAATATTTTCAAAATATTTTTTACAATGCTTAACACCTAAATATACACATATAAACCAAAAATGAAGAGAGATTTTGATCAATAACGCCAGCAATATGTGCCTTACAAATTTTCTATTGTTTTTCGATTCTAAACCTACTCATTATCTAAATGTCATAGAAACCTATATTTTTTAAAAAAAATTTAGGTTTTTCACATGTATTTACACCCAAATATAAAAAAAGCGCTATCCAATAATTATTCTGGTTTCCTAAGAATATATTTTCATATTTATGCATTTAATGCCCTCTTATGGATATATATTTGTTAAATTTTGCAATTGAAAAATTAAAATTTAAGTTGTAATAAGCTAGTAAATATATTTTTTTTCCAATAATATTAAGTAAAAATAGAATTTTAAATTATTTGATATTTAATCTTAATTTTTTGCCTAATAAAAAATTGATTTATGTACATTAAAAAAAATGTTTCTGAAAATTATTTTTAAAAAAGTAATTTTAGCAATGCAGTATTTAGTCATACCCAATAAATATTTATATAAAATTTTTAAATTAGTGAAAACAAAAAAATATTTAAGTAGACGATAAAATAAATGAATAGATTTTACAGTCTGAATCATAAGTCTCAGAATTATCATCATCATCAGAAGAATCTCAATGATATATTAGTAAACATATTTTAATTATAAATTTACAATTTTCAGAATCTGACAAATCTTTATATTCTTTAACCTCTAGGTCACTTGTAATAATTACATCCCCCGTTTTAGCCATCTTATAAATATTTCGCTTCAAAAATTTAACTTCAATTTAAATGGTAAAATTCACAGATATCCTCAAATACACTACCTATTAGATTATCTGAATGATAAGATCATTTTTCTCTTACATAATCACTATTGTTTTATCATCAAGAGGCAAGGCTACATAAAACGCCCATCCCATGGGATATAAGAGGGCCCGATTAAATAAAAACTTGATTATGGAAGAGTTATGTTGGCTATGTTAATTTTACTTTTATTTGGCATTGTGAGAATCAAGAAATAAACATGATTAAATAAAATAAAAAATACCAGTACAAATACAATAACTTATCAATAAAACAGTTCTTTATATCCAATTTTGAAAAATAACCCATTCCATATTCAATATTAGTGTTGTTAAATAGTCGAGTTTTTACGACTCTAAACTCAAGTCGGAGTCGCAAAACTCATTTCAAATTATGCGGCTCATGGCTTCAGAGTAGGCTAGTGTTGTTAAATAGTCGAGTTTTTACGACTTTGAACTCAAGTTGGAGTCGCAAAACTCATTTCAAATTGAGCGGCTCAATGAGTCGACTCGATGAGTCGGCTTCAGAGTCCCTCTATATATTATACTCATTAAAGTTGTTTACTTAAAGCCGACTCATCGAGCCGCTCAAATTGAAATGAGTTTTGCGACTCAAAACTTGACTAGATTTTAGGCTAAGTCGACTCGACTTAGCCGTTTAACAACACTATTCAATATCCATCGTACCCACTTAGGATTTACATTGATAAATAATAATAAAAAGGATTGATATTGGTTGAACTAAAATTTTAAAAGTTACAATTCGTATGTTTAAATGAATGTAACAATGTTTTGTCCTGGTAGAAAATCAAATGTTAATAGATATGTTTATTAACAAATATAGAATTATTTTTTTCATTTACATCCTTTGAAAAATATTTTATGATGTCTATATCAATTTATAATCTCATGTAAAATATATAATTCACTATTGGTAAAAATTATCAGATTGTCATACGATATTAGATAAAATTTTATACTGGAAATCTATGACACTCAATATTCCATTATTATTGTACGTGAATTTTTTTTATTCAATTTATAAATTAATTTTATCAGTAATTTTATAATTAAATTTTGCTTTTATTAAGAAAAATAAATTAAAGTTATTCTTATAAAAAATTATATTTGGTATAAAATATTATTTAATAATTTTCAGTGGTGTCGCTAGGGGGCGCAGGGGCTCGAGGCCCCTGAAGCAAAAAAAATTTTTTTTTAATGGCTCCTTAATAACTCCTTGAGCTAAAAATAAATTTTTTTAATTGCCCTCTGAATAATTTCTTTTATAATTCTATTAAGTAATATATAGATTTAATTTTATTAAAAAATTAATAAGACTATCTTAATTTTTGTTAAATGAATACTATTTTAATTATTAGATTAGATTACATATAAAATACTATGTCAGCTTGCAATCAAATTCTATGTTAAAAATATAACAATAAATTTAGCTTTAACAGTTGAAGCTTAATTAACTTTTATTATTTAAATTATTATATAACCCTAATAAATATAATCATTTATTAATTGAAAATTAATAATTTAATATTTTAGCCGAGTTTAAAATCACTAATCAACTATATTATTTGATTTTTAAATTTAATAATCATGTTTCTTCCTAAAATTATTTTCAAGGTCCAAATCCAAATAAGTATAAGAGATTTATTTATAAAAAGTAAGTAGACATATAGTTTATAATCCTCTATTATGTATAATTTTTTATAAAATATTAGGTAAAATGCCACTTTTACAGACGTATCTGTATAATATATTACAGTTAATACATTTAAAATTTTACTAATAAATGCTTTTGATAATAAATATAAGTAACAATTTGCTTATAAATATTTAACGCCATCTATATATTTAAAATATAATTAAAATTAAATGTATTATTATTCATCCCACAACATCTTTTTTACGTGTTTTTAGAAATGCAATTATTTTCTTCTTCGAAAAATAGATTTGAGTTAAATCTTTAATACAAATATATTTTTGATATTATTACAAACTTGAAACTACTATTATTTTAAGATATAATATACCAACTAGAGATGGTGCGACAATTATATATAAAATCTTAATTGCTTTCATGATATCACTCTGGTTCTTATTTTGTAGTTGCAAAATGTTTCATTTCTAATATGGCATCCTTGCCGTGGCTTCAATATATTTGCATAACTTCTTCTAAAGGTTTTAATATTTTTGTTTTATCAATTTATCTAAAAGAATAAATTGTGATGGGTTACCATCGTGTGTGTCATGGATATGACTGCAAATTAACCAGTATCTATTATTTGTGTGCCTAAGATTATTACAACAGCTGCTGAGAGCATATGATCGCACATTTTAGATATGCAATAGGTCAACTGTGTAGTCGTTTATATAACATTGAAAATGGAAGATAATCTTTTAGAAGTTTAATATCATACAATAATTTTTTCGATTACTTATCTAGCTTCCATCATGTCATCTAAGAGGAAGCTCTAACCATCATATAGTTTTATGATTTGGATTTGTCGTTTATATTCTCTTCTTCAAGAATTGTAGATTTGGTAAGGTCTATAAAATTTTTCTTATTAGTCCATTCTATAAAACATTGTCTAAAATGGTAATAGGGAGTTATATTAGTTTCATGATCATTTGTCAGTGTAAGTTGCTAAGAATTATATTATAATATGTAGTTTTCAAAAACTATTATCAATTGATATATGAATTAATTAACGTTTTTTGACGCAAAATCATTTTATATCAAAAATCGAAAATATTTTATACTGTAATAAATAGATTTTCCATTAAAAAATATTATTTTTAGAAATGTCTTGTATTATTTTTAGATGCTAGTTTATTTTGCATGTAAAATATAATAAATGACATTCAGAATAATTATTTAGAGTTAGTAAATTTTAAAAAAGTATAATATATTAATATAAAACCTGGCCGAAGGTCGGGCAAAAGCGGGCCAAAGGCCCGCAAATTGGGGATCCCCTATAAATAATTTTTAGTTGAGCCCCCTGAGATTGTAAAGGCTAGCGACGCCCCTGATAATTTTATAGATCTATTAATAATAATTAATATAAATTTCCCGTTTTAAAATTTATCTTTCGGTTTATATTTTGTTTCGTAAAAAAACATTTTTGGTTACACTTTTTATACACATACATTTTTCCAAAAAAGTATGAATTTCAAAAATTTTAGGTTAAAAATATATTAACTTATACATTCTTTTTTTTCAAATTATTTTTTAAGATATCATACATTTGATACGGGTTATAAAGAGTAGTAAGAAGGATATTCATTAGTTAAAAATCATATTCACAAAAGTGATATTTTTCCAAGGACCCCGGCTACCTATGTTTCCATAGGCGTAGCCAGAGGGGGGGGGCAAGGGGAAATTCCCCCCCCCTTCAGAAATTTATCACTTTTTTGTAAATATCATTTATAGCTAATAAAAAATATCCCCCTTAGTCCTCCCCCCACTCCCTGACCCTCATATATGTATGCATATATCTTAAATAATAATTTAAAAGAAAGAATGTAAAAGTTGATATTTTTTTATAAAACTATTCATCATAATTTATAGATTTTTGGGAAAATAAATTTATAAATATATAAAATGAACAAAAAATGTTTTTTAATAAATGGAATATAGGCCAAGGATAAGTCTTAAGACAGAAGTGAAATGTATTATAATTATTAATAATAGATCTATAAAATTACTAAATAATATAATATATCAAATAAAATTTTTTATAAAGTGAGTAATTTTAATTTATTTATCTCAATAAAAGTAAAATATAATTATAAAACTATTGATAAAATTAAATCATAAATTAAAAAAATATTAAAGCACAATATAAACAGTGGAATATTATATATCGTCGATTTACAATATATCTAATTATCAAATGACAATCAAGTATTTTTACCAATATGGCGAATTATATATTTTACAGAAAACTATAAAATATTGATAAGGACATCAGAAAATATCTTTTAAAGACATTGTTGGATGAATAATATGAAGATTAAATTTATATATACTTATATAAAATAGATGGCGTTAAATAATCGTATGCATATTGTTGCTATATTTAATATTAAGAGCATTGATTAGTAAATTTTGTCAGATTATTAACTGTAATATATTCTCTAACTGTCAAATATGTTTGTAAAAGTGGAATTTTACCTAGTATTCTATAACTAATTTTATATAATAGAGTAAAATCAACTATATGTCTACTTACTTATTATAAATAAATTTCTTATAATTGTTTGGAATAAATTATTACCATGCTTTTATATTAAGGTATATACAATACAAGTAATTTATTATATTTTTATTTTATATAAACTAATAAAAATATATTTCATATTTGTTCCAGGCTTAATAAAGAATTAACCAGAGAAATATTATTAATTAGATTTTCTATATTTTTTATTTCAGGTCCAATTTATATTTCAATTAGCGTTGTTAAACGATTCGTTTTGATCCGATTTACAAAAACGGCTAAATCAATACTTCATCCAGAAAAATATTACCCAAGTCTGTAGAATTTGTTCATAGTAGGAACAAAGGTCTAGACATATATCTTGAGGCCTAGGCAATATTTTTCTGGCTACAATATTGAGTTAGCCGTTATTAAATATCGGCTCAAAATGAGACGTTTAACAAAACTAATTTCAATTATTAGTATGTCATGCCATTCATTAAAAGATAAGATGCACAACATGTCATGTAAACCAAATATTTTTTGGTAGGGGTGCCTTTGATCGTAAGACACTTCATCGTATTTTTCGTCCAACTCGTCCAATTCGTTCAAAATGGAGATTAATAAGTTTGAAATGGTAAAATTTAATTTTTTACCATAATCTTACGTTAAATGTTAATAATTCTTTTGGAATGTTAATATTTCTTTTGGAATGATAAAATTTAATATATATTATTCAAATATAGAATATTTAGCAGGTTTCAAATGGCAAAATATAATTTCTACAGCAAATTAAGAAGATTAATAGGTTTAAAATGGTAAAATTTAATATATATTATTATTCAAATATAGAATATTTAGCAGATTTCAAATGGTAACAATTTATCTTAGCTCTTACACAATATCAAAAGAACAACCTAGGATATAATTTCTATAACAAATTAAGAAGATTAATAGGTTTAAAATGGTAAAATTTAATAAATATTATAGAATATTTAGCAGATTTCAGATGGTAACAATTTATCTTAGCTCTTACACAATATCAAAAGAACAACCTAGGATACAATTTCTATAGCAAATTAAGAAGATTAATAGGTTTAAAATGGTAAAATTTAATATTTATTATTATTCAAATATAGAATATTTAGCAGGTTTCAAATGGTAACAATTTATCTTAGCTCTTATACAATATCAAAAGAACAACCTAGGATACAATTTTTACAGCAAATTAAGAAGCTTATTTTATTATTCAAATTTATAATGTATATGACATATGTTAATTATTTCAAATGTATAAATCGAATATAAAAATATAAACAACTAATATTTATTTAGCATGTATAAAACAAATATAAATTATTTACAATAAAAATTATATATTATCAAATAAATTATTCTAATAGCATTTGGGCATTATTTACATCTTCTGTACCTATTTAAAAAATAATTTAATAAAATAAGTTATAAAAAATTACTAGATATTGTAGGTTGTATATTAAATGCTGGTAATAGCTGAGATTGAGTTAATATAATGCCTAATAATAATTAATTGATTATAAAATTTATTAATTTGTGAAACTTGATCTGGCATTAGTAGGTTGCATGTTCTGTGTTACTAAGGGTTGACATGGAGTAAACATATTGCCTAAAAATAAACTGTTTATAAAAATAAAATAATTGATGAAACTAGTTATAGTTGTTTGGTAGTTTGCTACAGAGAGTTGAGATGGGGCACATATATTGCTTAAAATTAAATTGATTATAGAAATTTTAATTTGTGAAACTTGATATGGCATTAGCAGGTTCCATGTTCTGTGTTACTAAGGGTTGACATGGAGTAAACATATTGCCTAAAAATAAACTGTTTATAAAAATAAAATAATTGGTGAAACTAGTTATAGTTGTTTGGTAGTTTGCTACAGAGAGTTGAGATGGGGCACATATATTGCCTAAAATCAAATTGATTATAGAAATTTTAATTTGTGAAACTTGATATGGCATTAACAGGTTGCATGTTCTGTGTTACTAAGGGTTGACATGGAGTAAACATATTGCCTAAAAATAAATTGATTTAGTGATTTATTTATAAAAATATTTACCAATATGTGATTTACACTGTTCTATGGTATGATCCTGCATCTCTGTGAACCTACCTGATTGTAAAATACCCCGTCCTAAGCAACTCCTTTGTCTACACCTGTAATACGATGTGGCATTTATTACTCTATGGATGGTATATTCTAAATCATTAAAACATAAAATATCACGTCCTCTTTTGGATTTTTTATTAGTAATTTTGTTTTCTAAAATTCAAACTAAATTATTTATATATAATTAGATTGCTAACTTTGAATTATAATGGGATTAATTCTTCTCTCAAGAAGAAGTTTGATATTGTTTGACACCGTTTTAATTTCCATTATTATGATTAAAATTAAAAATATGTTTACACTTTTGTATTTCCCGCACTTTAATGGACCAATCACAGAATTGGACGAAACTTTACGATGAAGTGTCCATACGATCATAGGCACGGAAATCTATTTTTTGAGCACACTTAATATGGAAAAACGTGAGAAGGAAATTAGGAAGGAAGAAATAAGGAAAAAGAAATTAGAAAAATTTAACGAAAAGCTAAAAATTCAAGATAATGAGAAAAAAACAAAAGTAATCTTATACAATGATCATTCATATATTTTTACATGTTAAGAAAAAGGAAACTATAAATAAAATTGAACATGATTTAGTTACATATGATATAAAAACTGCTCTAGGTGAGAAGAAAGGTATCGCTATAATATATGAATATGCATATAAATAAATATAGATACAATCAATTCTTTACCTATTGGTTATTCGCCAAATTTTGTGGAGGCATGTTGGTATGATTGGTGGTTAAAAATGGGACTTTTTAAACCTGTTTTTAAAGTATGAAAATTAAAATTTGATTATGTGTAAACCAAAATTGATATTTAATGATAAGCTCTAATGAATTTTATTATAGCAATGTAATATATAATTATGTAGTCTATATATGCTCAAAAAATAATAGAATGATGAATCAGAAAAATTTATTATGTGTTTACCTCCTCCAAATGTTACAGGCACACTGCACTTGGGACATGCATTGACTATAGCAATACAAGATAGCTTGGCAAGATGGTTTTAAACTGATTTATAATTTTTTACAGAATTTTGTTTATCTATAAAATAATCTGTCATCATTATTTAATAAACATTTTTTTTTATTATCCTCTTATCTAGAGGACATTAAGATAATTTTATTTAGTTATTTGTGGTTATATCTTATTAAGTTAAAGTATAACCTGCTGCTACTTCAAAAGTAGTGTGCTAAACTAGTGTCACTATATTTTATAGTAGAAATTGAATGTGTTGCTGGCCAGATTGCTATTTATAACAGTAGTTTAGATTGTTGTCCATAACAATTCAAAATATAATATAAAAAAAACAAATATTGTAATAATTTTTCTGTAAATTTTACCTTTTTCTACATATTGTGACACATAGGTCACAAGCAACAAATCTATACTTATCTTATGTTATCTTTTAAATCCATGATGGGCTTGAAGAGTAGTATTACCCAGTGTTGTTAAAGTAGTATGCTATAGCAGTAGCTTTATTGTGCTACTTTAAAAAAAATAGCAGTAGCTCACTACTAATTTAGAGCACTACTACACTTCTTTTCATTTTATATAATAAATGCCCACAAAATTAAAATATATTTATAATTAATTCTAAAATTATAATCTATTTATTTAATTTATAAATTTATATTTAAAAATCTGCATTATCAAAATAATTAAAAATGTTGATGATCCAGACTATTGAAGATAATTCTGGTACAGATTATTTCACAAAGTCATTCCTGAAGAATGGTATCTGGAATTTCCTTTCCTGAATTTACAAAATGTAGCCCAATTTAATCTTTAATATAAAATTTGAATAAAAGCTGTATCTATAATAGTTATTGAGCTAGATGAGTTTATGTTAAAGTTGGTTTTTTGCCCCAGTACCTGATATGTTTCAACTGAACTAACCTTAAAATATACAAGAATTATATTAAAAATTTAAAATAAATAATTTATATTAACATTTCATTTATAATCCGATTCATTTATTTAATGATGACTATATTTTATAAATTATTATCTGGATGTTAAACTGTTTAAATATAATTATTTATATATTTTTAAATTTTATCAAAACATGTTAAAAAATACCAGTGTTGTTAAACACTACTTTTAAAAGTAGCACGCTATTGCTACCGCTATTTTATAAAAAAAATAGTGCACTATCACTACTGCTATCGTTTTCAAATGAGTAGCACGCTATTAGCTACTTTTTACGCTATTTTAATTTTTTTTTAAAATATTTTTTACATAACTTTATTTCCACAAATAAAATATTGGTATAAAAACATGACTATAATTTGTTACATATATATAATTTATTTAATATTGCACTTTAATAATAATAACATTTTGTACTCGACGATCAGAAAGTTATAAGCTTTGCCATACTAAATAATCGTTCAGCACTCGCACTTGAGGGTAACGCAGTATTAAATTTAATAAACACTTTTTATATGAAAAAAATCATCAAAGATGTTTAAATGAGTATTTTTAGATTTAAAAAAAGCATATAGAGGTTCAATATTATTATTATTTATTTCAAAAAAATCGTCTATGGAAGGCCGCGGCTTTGATCTTGCTATAGTATTAGTATCCTGGTTAGGCATGGCATTTTTTAACGTTACCATCAGCCTATCAAGTTACGCTTTAGATTCTCAAATTAATGTATGGCCAATTTAACTTGAAACTAGGATGAACGATAGCAGCTATTACATTATCATCATCATACAGATCTGGAAATCTAACTTATATAAAACGATTGTATTTTTTATAAAATAAGTAGAATACCTTTTTAATTTTCAAAATTTAAATTTATCTGAGATTTAGATTCATTTATAAAAAAATATTAAAATAGCATTAAATTATGGTAAATAAAGATTTTAAAAATATAATTATTATACACAAGGTAATTAATAATATATTAATTTTAATTTTATATTAATACTTTATATTAATATTATAGATTGTGTTGTAAATTAAGCCAATTTAAATTATGGCTAATTAAGCAATAAATCATTCATTTTATATAATTGTATAATAGAAAATAAAAATAATGTATTGACCTTTTCTCAATGTCTTTTAGCAAAGACTCTACTAGTGTTTCGCAAAATTTTCTTGCATTGAAACCGTTATCCAGTAGTAATTTTTTCTTCAAGATAAAAGTATTTTTTGAATTTTGGGAAAGGATAATCTAAATTTTTCTCATTTTCCAAAGAAATTTCATTATCTTCAACAATCTCACACATTTTTAATAACTAGATTTATAATGATAACTAGATTTATAATGTATATTTTTAAATATAAATTTAAATATTATTAAATAAAAGTATTATAATTTTAGATTTAATAAAAATATATTTTAATAATTTTTAGATGTATTTATTATGTAAAATTGAAAGTAGTGAGCTACCACTATGGCTATTTTCTAAAAAAAGTAGCCAGCTAAAGCTACCGCTACTAAAAAAAGTAGCGCGCTATTTTAACAATACTGAAAAATACATATTTCAATCCTTTAACATTTTACCAATTTTGAAAGAAATTGGTTCAATATATAAAAAAGTTAAAGGGTGGTAGACTGGCCAGTTGACAAACATGGCTATCTACTTATCCCATACATAATTTTTATTCTAAATATTACTATTATAATTTTAGCTAGCCAGATCAAAAACGCCACCTAATATGGATTATATTTTTGAAATAAATAATAATGTGATTGAAAATATTTAGACACATTTTTTTTTAAATCTAAAAAATACTCAAATGAATATTTTTGATGATTTTTCTTATATAAAAAATATGTATATATTAAATTTAATCTGCTTTGTATTCTAGTATTGAACGATTATTTAGTTAGCTTATACTTTCTGATCGTTGCTCTAGACTTGGGGATGGCAGTATGGAAATTAGTGATCTGCATCAGGCCTGCCTGGCCCGATCCAGAACGAAATTTTTTGCCCGACCCAAAATAAAAATTATTTATCTGCCCGAATTTATTAAAATGTAGAAAAATTTAATTTTTTTTATTGTAAAAAACAGGGTTGTGCATTTGACCGGTCAAATATGGTCAAATTCAAATATATGTTTTTTTAAGTTAATATTAACTTTATTTTGAATATAATAGTAAAATGAATCTATAATATTAATTTTTTAAATTCATTGTCATTCAATAACTAACTTTTATCTATCTGTAGCAGAGATTTGTTCTGATTCATATTCAGTATTATCATTTTCTTTAATATTTTTTAATCAATTTTCCTGATGTCTTAGATCTTCAATCGATTTCTATTTTCATAAGAATATTAACCCAAATCGACCTATTTCTTTCTAAAGAAGAAGTAGAACTAGGAATTGTTAGTCTCTTAATGGGCAGGGTGGACAAAGTTTGATCTATTAACTAGAGGTCGGAATTGATTGTTTTTGGAAATTACTATTTTCCACATAATTGGCTATATTAAACATGCTGTTTTTGCTTCTGAAATTAATTATATCACTTAAAATATTTTGGTCATCACTACCTTGTAAAATATATCACATACTTGTGAGTTCTCCTTTTGATATTGTGGACACAAAAAATAAGCAAACATTGTGATCACATGTATTTATATCGTTTTTCCCTTTTTTAAACATATTTTTAATTTATTTTTCCTTTAAATTTTTTAGAGTATTTGACCGTATTTAACAGGTCAAATACTCCTCCGGTCAATTGACTGACTTGCCAACCCTGGTAAAAAAACATATTCTACAATAAAAAAATATAACCGCTTTGTTTCATGCAAGAATTTTAAAATATATCAATTTATTGACAAAGATTAATACTATTATATTTAAAAATGTAAGCCCGACTCTGCCCGATTTATAAAATATTAGGCCCGACCCAGCCGAACCGAAATTATTTTTTAAAAATAGACACGGCCAGGATTTGCATTGTTAAACGGCTCGTTTTGAGCCGATTTTTTCTCAAGATTTCGATAATACATGTCCAGCTTTGTTCCTTCTATGAGCAAAATATTCAGGCCTGGGTAATATTTTTCTGGGTGAAGTATTGAGTTAGCCGTTTTTAAAAATCGGATCAAAACGAGTCTTTTAACAACACTAGCCTGGATAGGGGCTGGACGGTGATTTGCAGATCTTTAATGGAAATGTTACTATTATTGAGATGTAATAAAAGAAATTATATATTTGAAATAGTCATATTTTTTATTTGTGGAAATTGAAACCATAAATAATATTTTTAAAAAATCCTTAAAGGGCGTTATTTTTTTAAAAGCGGTAGCGGTAGCGCGACTTTTAAAAGTAGCTTTTAACAACATTAGTATTACCGCTATATAATAAAATTAAAATCCTTGATCGATAAGTTTCAAAAGACAACTGTTCTATACATTTCAAATTTTCTCATTTTAGCCCCCTTTTATATGAAAGATGTTTAAAAAAATTTTGAAATTGTTTTATTTAAGTTGTTAGGGTTTGGAAAATCTTTGAAATTCAATTATAGTACGGGTTTTTTAATTTTAAAAGGCCTGATTATTCCAGAATCGTATTTCAATTAAAACTGAGTACCTACCCTGTAAATGTCAGACAATTTTGCAAGGGATTTGAACTTAAGGTGGGCATGGGCGCGGGCCTACTTTTTACCGCCCGCCCACTCACGATGACAATAAAACATTTACGCCCTTTCACGTTTACTACTAAATAAATATTATCAGACCCGCCCACTCTCGAAATACAATATTTTGATCACACCCGTCACGCCTGAAAATTCACGATGTTTTTAAATTTTCCAAAACATTATTGCTTTACTTTTACGCTTTTTTAATTTATTCTATTACAATTTATAAATCAATATTTTTATTTATAAAAAGAAGAATGTCATGTTTTTTATTTCAATTGTGTTCGCCTTTCCTCTAATAAGCGATTGACTATAGAAAATGAAAATCAATATTTTTATTTATAAAAAGAAGAATGTCATGTTTTTTATTTCAATTGTGTTCGCCTTTCCTCTAATAAGCGATTGGCTATAGAAAATGACCTTCTATAAGCCAAATTAGCGGGGATGACAAAATTTTGGCTAATTTTTTTCAAAAACAAAATGAATTTTCCTGCTTCCAAAATTTCAAAATATTGTCATTTATTTGTTTTATGAGCGGAGATGGATCTTTTAAGTTTATTCTCACAACTTTTATCAGTAGATGTTGATGCTCCATCAGAATCATCTAGAAATTCACTAAATGTTTGGAATATATGATTTTATATGTGTGCAGGATGAAATTAAAAAAGTTAAAAATTTATGCATGCCATCTAATTTTACATCATTTCACAGTTTTATATTCTTCCTTTTCTTCGTCTATTAAAAACTTAAGACTTTTAAAATTCGGATCTAGAATTAGGTCTAAAGTATGTAGTGTCTGCATAATAAAATTTTATTTAAAAGAAATGTTGTCCTGTTTTTTAGTGCTTTAATCATTATTATATAATCTTCAGAAGGTTGACAGAATTTTACTAATTTTGTTGCCACAGATAAACTTCATTTATTGTGGGACGTGAATCTGTGCTCAGATTATCCGAGCATCTTTTGATCAAAATTTTAGTGATAAAGATAAATGTAAATAAAACATTTTAAATTAAATTTATTTATTAAGAAATTTTCATTTTAAAGAACTAAATTAAATTAGAAAATATATATTATAATTATAATATTGCAAATTTAAATGCATAAAAAAAACAATTTTAAAATTAAAATTTCCGTGATTCACCCGAAATTTATGTTCACGCTCAATTACGTCCGGCTATAATCTTGGTAAGGCGTTTTTTTTAAAACTTTTGAACGTATAATCTAAAAAAAAATTTGCTCTGGGGGTGGGGGGTCTACCCGAATATTAATGACTTTATAATAATACTATCCAGAATAATTTCAATAGTAATATAATATCCTTCCACAAACATAAAACCAGAAAAATATAAATATTCATGGTATTTATTTGATATAAAGTAACTTTTGAAACTTTTGAACGTATAATCTAAAAAAAAAAAATTTGCTCTGGGGGAGGGGGTCTACAAAACCCCCCAAGTAGCTACGCCACTATAGAAATGTATGTAAATACAATATAAGAAGAAAAAATGTCAAAATATTGTTATGTAGGATGAAAAAAGAGGAAAGAAAGAAGTGAAGAAAAATAATCAGAAAAATTTATAAATTATTTTTAAAGACAAAAATGAGTCATTAATGTACGCAGCGGGGGGGGCAGGGGGCAAATCCCCCCCCCCCCCCCCCCCAAGCCAAAAAATGCAGATGCCGGATATTTCAATAATATTAATGTTTATATTAATTTATATTTGTTAATATTTATTCCTATCTCATATTAAATATATATTTATTTACATTTATTTATCACATTCATCTATTAAGTTATTTATCAATTAATTTCGATTTCAAGTTTTCATTGGCGTAATATTTACCTATTATTTTCAAATTTCTAGTGGCGTAATATTTATCTACCATTTTCATATTTCTAGTCAAATAATAATTTTTCTGAAACTCTTTGTCCAACAGGGAGAAAGAAAGTGCAAGCTTGTCCAACGAGATGGAGTCTCCGCCGTCAAGCAGCAACAGCTTTTATGGAGTTAGAAGAACCGATTATTAATGCTATTACTGAAATATCACAATGGCATGAAAGAAATATTTCCTCAGAAGCAAGAAAATTTTGGATTCAATACTTATTTCAATTTTTTTTTCTCATTAGAATGTATTATTTAATTATACAACTACTTTATGTAATACTTTTCAAAAACATGACATTGACTTGATTAAGAAGATGAGAATAGCGGAGAGCATTTTATTAGAACTCAAGGAAATTGGGGCTAATGTTGATGAAGAATTTCAATTTTATATGTTATCGTTGAGTCAAAAGGAGAGCTATACGTGTTTAATATTTGTCTCACTCGATTTGCAGCAAGGCAAGCTCATCGTCAAAACATTAGTATAAGAGTAGAAAAGTATAAACTATAATCCAAATAAATGAATGGTTTTTAATTCATCATGCAGCACTTGCCAATCTGCAGATATTACTTCCACAAAAGCCTTCCCAATCTTTTTCAGATGGTGATAGAAAAATAATAATATTTGTTGATGCCTTATTAGCTGAATAACTATGTATAAAAGATTAACTGATATAGTCCCAAAAAATGCTATGGATGCTTTGTATAATTTCAAACCATTTTAGATTTTATTCCCAATATATTAAAATGATTATATATATATATTACATATATTAGCAACTCTTCCCATTAGTAAACTAATGAGAGAACATTATCTTTTTTAAGAAGAATAACAGAGCCCTGCAAAAATACAATTTGCAGAGCACGGCCTGGATTTTTTTTCAAAATTTTTTTTCGGCCCGGATAATTTTTTTAAAAAAAATCAGGCTTGGCCCAGGTGTTTTTTTTTTAAAAAATTCGAGCCCTGCCCGGGTGTATTTAAAAAATTAAAATACGGTCCGACCCGGGAACCGGGCCTGCAGTTCTCTGAAAACATACCTAAGAAGTACAACTTCTGAAAGTGGATTGAATGGTTTGGATCTTTTAAATATTTATAAGCATTTGACGCCAAGCAAGGATGAGTAATTGAAAAATTCGCTCAATTCCAACGAAGATTGGATTTTACACTGTAAATATAATACAAAATACAATTATTCCTAAGAAACTTTTTGTGTATTAATATTTATATTTCCAACATTAAAATTTTTTGCTTTATATATAAATTTTAAAGGCTCAAAAAATTCAAATTTCTATTTTGGGTCATTTAAGTGATTCATGTGGTGGTTATATTCACTTTATATTTTTTAATTAACATTTATTTTATAGTTTTTTATGTGCCGGTTTATATATATAATTTTTTTATAATTCATATAATTTAAAATTGTGTATAAATAGTTATTAGTCCTAATAAACTTATGCTTGATATTATTAAATAACAATAATATTTCTTTAAAAAATTTATTATCCCCCCACCCCCCCCAGACCAAATTCCTGCGTACGCACCTGGAGTAGCAAAATAAATTGAGAAAAGATAGTAAGAAAAATATAGGTTAAAAATGACTTAAAGAAATGGCAAAAAGTTAGAAATAAAATAAGAAGGAATAATAAAAATTTAAGAACAATTGACAAGAAAAAAAATTAATGATTTTTTTAAATAAAATAACGATTTTCTTTTTTTGAATGGAATTTTTCCTTTCTGATTCACACCTTTCCCATTTTGATTGAACCTTTTCCTTTATATGTGACACTTTTCCTTTTTCGATCGGACTTTTTCCTAAGCCTTTGATACTTTTCCTTTTTTGATCAAACCTTTTTCTTTTATGATTGACGAACCTTTCCTTTTATGATTGAAACTTTTCCTTTTTTTTTATTGGGACTTTTCCTTTTTTGAATGGGAAACCCTGTAAATACAATAACCTTTAATTTTTTTTGAATTATAAATATAAAATAAAATTTATTTAATTAAAAATTAATTTTGTGATCTTATTTCTTCCATTCTATTTTATTAAAATGTGCAACATTCAAACTCGCCCGTCTAATGTTTTAATTTAAAATAAACTTATTGCAGACCTCTAGCCTCTACCATTTAAATTTTCGAGTAATATTATTTTTTATGCAAATAGGTAAGATGCCATTTACACTTTGAACCTTAAAAGTTTTTTTAAAAAAAAATTAATTGCACTTCTCATAACATACTTAATAACTATGTAAAATGTTGTTAAATTTTATAAATCTCCATGAAACGCTGTTGATTTCATGTATAGCCCCTTCCTACTTCCTTTTTTGCTGATTTTAATTGGTAGGTAAAAATAAAATTTATACGTTAGTGACTTATGGTGATGTAGAAGCCACGGCTCTTTCTAAATAATATATGTCAGATACTAAGTTAGATCGGCCTAAACTGGTCAATAAAATTATTTTTAAAAAGTTTCGACCTGGCCTGTAATACTTTTAGCCGATCTCGGCCCCAAAAAATTTTTACCATCGTCAAGCTAGGCAAGTTATTATTTTTATAAAGAATAAACATTAATATGTAATTACACTGCCCGGCCCGATAAATATCTTATACTATTTGCTCGTTTTTGTGTTTTTAGACCGGCTTAGCTCACAGGCCAGGTTTTTGAACCGGGCCAAGTAGATATATAAGCTATGATATGGCTGGTAATATTAGTTAATTTGAATTGCAAAGGCACAGAATGAGTTTACATGAAACACTGTGGATTCCGGGAAGTGATCATGCTGGAATAGCAACACAAGTTATTGTTGAAAAACAGTTGCAAAAAAGCTCACCAGTTACCCCCAATATACGACAAACACTTGGCCGCCAAACATTTATCAAAAAAGTATGGGAATGGAAACATATGTAAGAAATATAATGTATAATATATTATTAATTTATATTAAAATTTTGCAGAAAAGGCAATGAAATATGTAATCAAGAAAAGGCATTAGGGGCTTCTTTAGATTGGTCTATGGAATACTTTACTATGGACCAAGTTAAGCATAGTTGATGTGAGATTAATATATTGTGTTTATAGAAGTTTTCATCAGCTGTTGTTGAATGTTTTGTGAGGTTACATGAACAAGGGCTTATATATAGAAGTAATCGATTAGTTAATTGGTCATGCTCTTTAAAAAGTGCCATTTCAGACATTGAGGTTGGTATTTTATTTTTTATGATTATCAATATTTAACAAATTCTAACATTACTTCATTTTAATAGGTTGAGAAAAGAGAAATCAATACCAAAACTTTATTGAAAGTCCCTAATTTTAAAGATGGCGTAGAAGTTGGTATTCTTTCATATTTTGCATACAAAGTTATGAAGATTGATACAAGTAAATATATATCTTAGTTTTGATTAGGACTGTGATTACCAAGGCCGTTAGACACTGCCCCCCTGCGATTTCGACCACTAAATCTGGTCTCTAAATTTTTTGGCCTCCAAAAATATATTCTCTCCCCCCCTCCATTTAAAAAAGATAAAAATATAGCTGTTATAAAATCTCTAAAAATCATTTAAATTCAATAAGGCTTTAAATCATAATATATAGAAAGATACAGAAATATCAACAATTTTGGTGAATCATCAAAATCAAATTTAGCGTAATCGATGTTATTTAAAATTTATATTTAATACATTTCTTACAAAAGCTCCTTTTTTCTGGGTCTGGTTCTGAAAATATAATTTAAGAAATTTTTTGCAATATTTTCATACACTTGCTAGGTGAGAAATTTATAAAATGGTTACCAAAATATCTATTTATCATGGCAGAAATGATACTAGAATCTTTTTCAATATAGGAGAAAACGGAGTAAAGCGGTTACTGGATAACAATGTCAATGCGAATAATTTACCCTTGAATAAAGACCTTAAATTTCTTACCTTTTTTCATCTTTTAAAAAAAATTTTTGGTGCCAAAAGTACGTTTTTTGCCCAAAAATATAAAAATAACCATTCAGTTTATATGAAGGCCCAAAATTTTATCTAAAAGTCATAGGTATAAAATAAAATTTATCAGATGTTTATATTTTAAATAGAAGTCACCCAAATATACCACCTTATGGTAAAGTTGTTATGGGTAAAACGGTTAAAATGTTCCTTCTGATTAAAGCTGTAAAAAGACACTTTATTAAAGTTATACACCATATAAAAAGATATTTTCGAGCAAAAAGTAACATTAATAAATCGTTCGTTATTTGGAATTAAATTTTTTAAAATGTCGTAAGGAGGAAGCATAATTGAAATATACGATGGGCCTAAAATGGGCACACTCAAAATGTGTTATTTTTGAAAATTCTTTTTTTACATCTCCATATATTATATTGAAGTTTATATTTAAAAGTGATGAAATCAAAATTGCAACATTTTGTTTAATAAATAAATCAATAAAGTTATGTTCAATTATATTTTAACTACTTTACCGTGATGCTTAGGCATTTTATCCTGGTATGGGTTATGGCACATTTCACATAATTAATCATAGCTCCTAAAATATTTTAGGTAGTTTTTAATTTGTAAATGAGGGATTTGAATATTAATATAATTTATACCAATTTCAATTTTCGAAATTTTATTTATTCAATTTCACTTCCCAAAAATAAATTTATTATCTCCATCATTCCATAATTTTCAAAAAAAGTCACATAATGAAAATACAGAATAAGGATTTTTTATCGAAATTAAAAATAATCAAAAAAATAAATATTGATTGGCATTCTTTTTTTAAAAAACATTTTTCTCCGTCTTTAATTTAACTTCTGCGACAGATATATTATTTTATGCTAAGAATGCAAAATAAAACGTTTTACCCCGGTCTCCCCTATAACAAAAGTGAGATGCCGTTCGTTTGTCTTAAGGCTGATGAGACAAAAGATGCAGCAGGTTATAAAAATTTGAGTATACATATTCGGTACATTTTTTGTGGAAAATTCTAAAAGAATCATGATTTAGAAAGTATTTCTGCTGAAAGCATTACAAATTGCATTTTGGAACAACTTAATGATTTAAAGATTAATTCATCTAATGCCATGTCTGGTCGAAATAGAAGAGTACAAACCTTGCTCCAAAAAAATTAATAAAAACTAATATAGAAGTTGATAAAAAATTGTGTTGACTCCACAATTAATATATTAAAAAATAAAAGGTGAAAATTCATTTGACTTTATGAAGATTGAGAAGCTGAATTATATCAAAATTTAATCAAACCCTGAAAATCTCAAGTGTTTATATTTTGGTTGATACCAAATTTAAATTTGATTGTGAAAAGGGCTAATTGGAGTTCTTTAAAAGGATATTATTATGAAATAATTGTTTATTTTTATGAACGTTTTTTAGGAAGATTTACTGACAATGATTATGTATGTTAGTTAGCAGCGAAGTAGCAGAAAGACCTTATTAATATTATATAAAAAAATATATTACATTTAAAGAATCATATAAATGCTATGTAGATATTATCATTGGGGTATCAAATATTAGGCTTCATTCTCTACACACGAGAGTTTTGTCGAGCATCAGAGAATCGATGAAAGGTAAACGAACGGAAACAAAATGAATTTGCTACTGGTGATCATCATAA
This sequence comes from Gordionus sp. m RMFG-2023, assembly GCF_954871325.1. Classification (NCBI taxonomy): domain Eukaryota; kingdom Metazoa; phylum Nematomorpha; class Gordioida; order Chordodea; family Parachordodidae; genus Gordionus; species Gordionus sp. m RMFG-2023. Next base: position 29,370,131 of record NC_088776.1, read on the forward strand.
CTAATCAAAATGTCCAATGGACCAAAGATCCTAAATGTACATTAAATAAGATTACTTTTTCATTACATTAAAATGATTAGCAGAGTTGAAATTCATGTAGGAAATGAACAAACCTCTTTTTAATGCAACTGCCGGGTCAAAAATTTTAAATTGGGAGAAATTTGGTATTTTGCGGGTGAAATATAAAAATTGCGTTAGAAATATAAAAATTGCTAAAAAAAATTTTTGTGGGAGTACCGGTCTTCGGTCGGGATTGTGAATTAGCTTAGTTATCCCCCTACTTATTATTACTTTATATAAATATTAACAAAGTCGGTAACGTTTTATAATTTCAAAATAGGTAATATTTTTCAAAATAATTTTTATATAGTGGAGTTACTTTATTTATATTATATATAAAAGAAAATAATTTGAATCCCCTCAAATAAGACATCAATATCGGTATTTTTAATATATTTATTAAATTACAAAAACCATCAATTGATGGTTTCTGTTCCAAGGTCATAATATCTATACATTTGTAAATGGAGTTATTGAAATCAAATTTTGATTGCAAATATTCTAAAATTATCTTAATAAAAATATTTGCTTCATTTAAAAATACATTAGAGTAATATTTGAACATTTCCAATATGATATTTTCAGCTATAGCGCATACAATTTATTGTCATTTTTTAAATGTAAAGATGAACACAGCTGCAGCATAATTTTGTTAATATTTATCAAAAAAGATTCTTCTGATTGCAACTGCATATTAACAACATGTACTAGATTTCCTACATGTGAAATCATTCCGCCATTTCATTCTCGGAAAAAATTTATTTTCAAAATATTAGGACAGCTTTTATAATCTTTATTTAAGAAATATTTTTAAAAAGAAATTTACAAACTATACATGTTTTTTCAATAAATATTTAAAATTTATTTTAAAAATATAAAAATAATCAGGGATCCAAACCGAACCGCTAAAATGCCTCTGAACCTGTTCGAGTCTCATAATTTTATGCTTATAAAATAATGTGTAAATTATTACTAGTAGTATATTGCAAAAATTTTATTTATATTTAAATTGTTTTAAAAATTATTATCAATCACCTATGATAAACGTCAGTGTCATAACTTTATAAACATTAGTATATTGCCATTTTATAACATTTTTTAAATATTTTAGGCTTATAAATTATAATGCCTATAAAAAAATTAAATCTAATATATAAATTATTTACATATAGTATTATAAATGACACATCAAATCTGATATCATACTGGCAATGCCAGCTACCCAAGTTAGTGTGGAAAGATGTTTTTCAACAATTAAATTTATATAATCTCCTTATAGATGTAATTTGAGTTAGACAAATTTTGAAAATATATTAATTGTGCGGCTAATAAAAAAATTTTAAGTAATTGTTCATATTAAAATTAATCATTGATATATTTATAAATTAAATATTATTTTATAATGTGCAATTAATAAAAATTAAGGTTTTTATTTTAATTATGAAATAAAAAAAAATTTTCCTTATACATAATCCTAATGTAGGTTTGAATACAAAAGTGTTCAAACCAGTTTTTAGAGGTTCGAACCGAACCGATATTTTTATTTTTTGCGAACCGAACCTGAACCTTGAACCGTTATCTTTATCCAAACCGGAACCGAACCGATATTCGTTTGGGTTTGGATCCCTGAAAATAATTAATTACTGTTTCTCAAAATTATTATTTATAATATATTAAAATAAAATACTTAAAAAAAATTGTACGGGAGAAATTTAAAAATTGTTGTAGATTTTTGCAGTAGATTTCCAATTGCGGTAGTTTTGCGGGAGTGAGATGTCTGCGTGTAAACTAAATTTTGGGAGTCTCCTGCTGATAGAGGAGACCTGGCAACCCTATTCATGATGTATATTTGTAAAAATTATAATAAAAATATTTTTAATTAAATGTGTAAATTATAATAAACAAAAGCCTACTAAACTCAAAAATCTAAATATAATCAAATATATTTTAAAATAAATGTAAGTATTAATATTCTTAATTTTTAAAATAATTTGTCATTTAGCCTATGACAGTTAGGGATTAGTAATGTTAAAAGTTACTTAAATTATTTATTATATAAAATAATGTTGCGGTTTACAAATTTAATAAAAGGAATTTAAATGAAAATACAATTAAATAAATGCACTGAAAAAAATATACGACAATCTAATATTTATTTGCACTGAAATAATTCACAATATATTTGAACTGGAAAAAAATATAAATAACACAACATAATATTTATTTTTATGTTTGTATTTGTGGCTAATAAATTTATATTTAATTTTTTGTCAGTACGCTATTTTCAAATTGGTGCCTGAAAGTCGTGCTATCTAAAAATAAACTTTCCTAGATAAAATAAACATTCTTAAAGCAAGATTGTAATTTTCAAAAATATATGTTATCGTCAATGAATATTTTTTATTAACTTTAAATCATTTTTTGAGCACTTTTTTAAATTTAAAAATCAAATTTTACCAGAAATCACCATGTTTGTATACTATGATTTTCAGACAATTTTGCAATGAACTTTAGAATCAAATATAATTTATATTCGTTTTTCCATAGTTTTTTATATAAATTATAATTGGCTTAAAGGTTAACGGCAAGATTCTCTACAATTGATAAGATAGGTATTCAAAACATGCTGGATTATATTTCTGGTAAAATCAGATTCTTAAATTAAAAATCGCTCTCAGGAAATGATTAAAGTTGAAAAAAAGACCTATTGTCGGAAAAACACATTGCAGCTAACATATACGAATATAAATACAGATGTCAAAAAAAAGTATTGAGTATAAATATATTTTTTAAAAAATGTAATTTAAATACTAAACCTATAAAAAATTGAAAATAGTATATAAATTTGACGAGTACTTTTTGCAAGACGATTTTTACAAGTAACACTGATTTTTTTTTTACTTTGATTTTTTATTATTATTAACTATATTCGAAAATTCTAATAATTACAGGGTTCACCATCCAAAAAAAAATAAGTTCCGATCAAAAAAGGAAAAGGGTCAATTTAACAAGTAGGTCGGATCAAATAATTAAAAGATATAGTATTAAAAATACTTACAAAAAAATTATTTACTTGCTCAAAAGAATTGAATTTTGGTTTTCAAATAAAATATCATTTCTATGCCTTGGCATAATTATATCTTTGCTCTCATCTTTTAAATACCTAGCAAAATCTTGCTATGGGACCTAATGAGATAATATCATAAGGGTATTTGCAGGATTTTATAAATATTATTTTAGCTGATAAAAATTCTCTTTTAACTATCTTTTCCACCAAAAATAAATATAATTTATGTTATAAATAATAATTTAAAAAGGTATAAGTTATTGTTTTTCCAAATAATTATAATTGAATGTGAATGTTATATTTCCTTCATATACTTTTAATATACGAAATGTTTTTAAAAAAATCAGGAGGTATGAAGGTCTCGGGTCAAAAAATAAATCTATTTCGCAGATCTCTTTATTTTGAATAATAAAATATTATACGAAAGATATTTATTATTGGAAATTTGTTAATTATAAATATCCAAGGGGCATTTGCCCCAACTGCCCTTCAGTTTAATTAATATATTTAATAGAAATTCGGAATATTTTAGTATAAAAGGTGAAAATATCCTGTTATTGTTAAATTGGCAACGAATTTTTAACCATAATTTGTAATTTCGTATAGCGCCAACAATTTTATGCAAATAAAAATTTTAATTTTTGGTAAAAATGCATTATATATGTCGTGTAGTAAAGGTATCAGAACTATCTGGGATCATCATGGATTTTAAAGGGATCGCTTTAATAATTCAATTTTTTTGAACCATGATAAATAATAATCTTAATTTAAAATGCGTTTTACGATAGTTTTACTTTATTTTTAAAAATTTTATTGTTATATATTTATTTTCAAAGTTTTTTTTTGGGGGGGGGGGAGGTTATGAAAGTAGATATGTCGAATATAGGGAATCAATCGATAACTAATCAAAAGATCTATTCAACTAGAGGGGTTAACATTTCCCTGTTAATGGGCGACTAGGTCTGAGGGGGCAGGAATATTTTTAAAACATAATATCGATATGGATATCAAATAAAAGCTAATTTGAATATCCTTTGATTGAAAGTATTCATTATTGGCTTTGATGGGTAGGACTTGGTCTAGGGGTGGGAATGGGGCGGGGAGGTGGTAAAAAATATAAGATTATGGGTATCAAATAAAAGATAATTAAAATATTTTTTATTGTAATAATAATAATCACTCAAAGTGGGCGGGGACCTGGAGGGGTTAGGAATAACATAAAATATCGATATGGGTATCAAATAAAAGTTAATTTAATTATTTTTGTTTGAAATTATTCATTCTTTGTTTTGATTAGATATGACTTAATCTGGGGGGGGGAGGTAAAAAATTTATTTTGATATGGGCATCAAATAAAAGGTAATTTAAATATTTTTTATAATCACTCATAGCGGGTTGGCAACAATAAATATCGATATGGGCATCAAATAAAAGAAAATTTAAATATCTTTTGATTGAAGGTATTCATTCTTGGTCTTGGTCGGTAGGGGGTCTAGGGGTGAATAGAGTAGGGAGGGGGATAAAAAATATTTAAATAAAAGGTAATTAAAATATTATTTATTGTAATAATAATCTCTCAAAGTGGGTGGGTCTAGCCCCTGGGGGGATCAAGAATTTTCAACACAAAATAACAATAGGTACCAAATAAAAGGTAATTAAAATATCTCTTGATTGTTATAATTATACTCTAAGTAGACATTCTATACCAAGCTCATCCTATAATGACAATGAATTCATAATTTATTTTTTTTCTGATGAAAATTAATGAATATTTACTAACTCTAGCCTACTAATTTTACTCTTCATTTTTATATATTTTTTATTTTAAATAAGATTTCACCATAATTTCTAATCTGACTTGCACAAATTATATCTGCTTTATAACCATAATAGTACTAATGAACCTGAGGGTATAATGATTGCTCACAAAATAAGTAGGGGGAATTCCTACGAATCATTTAATATTAAATTATTTCATTGGGGATCACGTATTGATCCTAATAAATAAAAATGTAGATCAAATCTATACCCCAAAATATTGAAGTCAAAATTATCCAAATGGGGGCAAGAAACTATAGGTTGGATCTAATTTGGAAAAAATTGATTCCCCGTTTTAAAAAACGAACGTTTACAAATCAATAAAACCATTCTTAATAAACTTATCTCCATAAAAGCAGATCAAGAAGTGCATCTTCTTATGGTAATTGGAAATTAATTTGAATTTCCAAAAAAGTTGCAACAATAAGAGATGCCAATGTTATAAAAATGGCATTAATTATAGTGACAAAATGTCACCTAAGGGTCCATTCCATGTCAAATGAGCAAAAAAATCAAGATTTTCGGCCGACCCCTTTCAATTTCGATAAAAAGTTGTAGACTGGATATATATGTTCCCATTAGATTATAAACAAAATTTTAGCGCATTAGCAACTATATTAGCTGAGATAATCGGGTTTAAAGGTCCAAAAGACGTCTTTTTTTGCTTTTTACTGATGTTAAATAATTAGTTTTTAATTTAAAACTAAATATGATCAAATATTGAATCTAATATCAATAGCTAAGTTAATAATTGATAATTATGGTGAAAGCATTAAAATAATATTTAAATTAGCTTTTATTTGATATCCATATCGAGATTTTATGTTGAAAAATATTCCTGACCCCTCCTGGTCCTAGACCCGTCCACTTTGAGTGATTATTATTATTACAATAAAAAAATATTTTAATTACCTTTTATTTGATACCCATATCAATATCTTTTATTTTTTCCCACTTACCCACCCCCACCCACCCCTTCACCAAGTTCTACCCATTAAGACCAGGAATAAATATTTTCAATTAAAAGATATTTAAATTAGCATATTTTGAAACTATTGATATAATTTTTATTTTGTCTATATATTGAGGTCTAATTAACTTGCCGATTATTTTAAATCTTGTTAATAGTCTCTTCCATCACTTCGTTCATACTTTTTTAATTTTTAAATATCAATATACATTTTTGAGATAGTGGAAAAGTTAATGATGAAGACGAGATAGTAGTTGCGACGACAAGATTAGAAACAATGCTAGGGGATACGGGCATCGCTGTTAATCCTCAGGATAAAAGATACTCTAAATATTTATCTCATAATGAATCACCTTATAAATATCAAGTTATTCATCCTTTCTCCAAAGATAGACTGATTCCTATCGTTTTCGATAAAGCTATTGATATTCATTTTGGAACTGGTTAAAAAAATACTAAATATTTTTACACAATATATTTAAAGGGGCCGTTAAAATAACGCCCGCACATGATTTTGATGATTACGAAATTGGGCTAAGACACAATTTGGCAACTATCAATATATTTACTGAAGATGGACGAATGAATGAACATTGTGGACCTTTTATTGTAAATTTATCAAATCAATTATCTTTATTTTTTTTAAATACCAAGGGTTTACACAGATTTGAAGCTCGAATTTTGATAGAAAAACATTTGAATGATATGAATTTGTTCCGGGGGAAAAAGGAACACTCAATGCTTATTCCAATTTGCAGGTATTATTTAAATTCCATTTGATATTCAATATTATATTATAAAATAAAAGTCGTTCTAAAGATATAATTGAACCAATGATCAAACCTCAATGGTATTTAAGCTGTAGTGAAATGGCTATAAATGCTAAACAAGTTTGAATATTTTTTAAACTATAATACAAAACTTTATTATGCAGGCTGTAGCAGAGAAGCGTTTAATATTGATTCCTTCCTCGTACGATGTTACCTGGAACACTTGGATGAACAACATTAGGTAAATCCCTCATCGATTTGTCAATTATATTATAACTTTTTGGTAATGCATAAGCATAAAGGTGCACTGTTATTTATTCGGATCGAAATTAGAGGAGGGTGCGGGCCTAATTTCTATTTATAGCCCGCCCATTCACGGTGGCAAAAAATAAGTCCTTACACGCTTGTTAAAATTTTTCTTAACTTATTTCTACTTTCACGCTTTTTGAATTTATAATTCTATCATGGTATTTTATTTTTTTAATTCAATGACAAACAAAATAATCTTTATAATAAATCAAAATTTTTATTTGAAAAAAGAAGAATGTTCATATTATATGTTTATAATTGTGTTTGTCTTTCCTCTAATACGCTATTGGCTATAGAAATAATCCTTCACTGGAAGCCGCCGGGGCTTATAAAATTTTCTTGCTTCCAAAACTTTAAATTATTTTCTTCGTTATTTGCTTGAACGATGAATCTTTTAAATTCATTCTTACATCTTTCGTGATAAGATGTCACCTCATCAGAATAATTTCAAAGTTCTCTAAATGTTTTATTTAGGATTTTAAGAAATTTTTTATCATGATATAAGCAAAGTTCTATCTCATTATCATATCTTGCTTAATGAAATGGCTTAACTTGCGGTTTGATGCAGATTACTTAAAATTTTGCACTACACCTTTTATACTTAAAGCTATTTCATGTAAGCAATAATCAAAAATATGGTGCATTATGTTATTTAATATATGGCATGAAAATGGTATTTATTCTTTCATCATCTTTGAATACATTCATTACATTTTAAACAGAATTTATAAGGCAATTGCATCAATTATCTTAGATTTGTAGGTAAATATGAGAAAATTTAAACAATAGTAAAGATAAATTAAAACCACACATATTAAATTAAGTTGATTACCAAATCTCTATTGCTGAACGAGAGTTGAGAGACTAAATTATTTTTTATTCAATTGAAGCTTTATAAGACGGGGAAAAAATGTTGTTTATAAAATCGTAATTTTTTGTTTTTAAAAATTATTCCTTTTCAAAAAGAATTAAATTTTAAAATATATATTATAATTATAATATTGCAAATTTATATTTATAAAAAACATTTTAATAATTAAAATTTTCGCGATTCACGGTAAATTTATGTTCACGCCCAATTACGCCCGACAAAAATTTTAAGAAGCCCGTAACGCCTAATAATTTTAAATTTATTCACACTCAAGCCATGACCCAACCGTCATACGTAATTTTACGGCCCGAACCCACTTCTATATGGAATTGAATATTGTATTACACTAAAACCACAAACCTTACCGCCTCTAAAATATTGACCTCTAGTACCTCAGTTGCAAAGAATACTAACCTTGATTTATCAAGATTTTTTTTAATTTTATTTTGCAGAGATTGGTGTATATCAAGGCAACTTTGGTGGGGACATCGTATTCCTGCTTATAAAATATCTCATACTTTTTCAAAAGAGGTAAAATGAAATTAAAATACTTTCTTATTTGATTTCCTTAAGGATGATGATGAAATATGGATTGCCGCTCGTAATGAAAACGAAGCCTTAATTAAAGCTAAAAACATTTTAAAAACAGACGAATTAAATAACATTCGTTTAATTCAGGGTTTTATTGTTAAACGATTTGTTGTTTAATCATATTTATTTAGATGAAGATGTATTAGATACGTGGTTTTCATCAGCCTTGGTACCATTAGCCACATTGGGATGGCCAAATATTGTTTTTCTTTTCAAAATTATATAAATAATTTTATTTTAAGGAAAACGATGAATTCCAACGTTACTTTCCAAATACCTTTTTAGAAACGGGTCACGACATTTTATTTTTTTGGGTAGCAAGAATGGTTTTTTTGTCTCAAAAGTTGACTGGTCTCTTACCATTTAGACAAGTTAATTTTCCATCACAATAGAATGTGTAAATAAACTCTGTTTCAGGTATTTTTACACGCTATGATTAGAGACGCACATGGCAGAAAAATGAGTAAATCTTTAGGAAACATTATTGATCCCATTGACGTAATTAAGGGCATCACATTAAAAGTTATAAAAAGTTGTCTTGTTGAATTATAACAATTGATTAGGAGTTGAATGAAAAATTATTGATTGGAAATTTAGAAGAGACAGAATATGAAAAGGCTAAACAAGGTCAGAAAATAGATTTCCCAAATGGGATACCTCAATGTGGAACGGATGCTCTCAGATTTGCACTTTGTGCCTATACTAATCAAGGTAGATTTTATACTTTGTCTTATTTTTTAAACTAAAACACTTCAAAACTTTTGGCTCCTAAAAATATAACATTGATTCTAGGAGGATATTAATTTCTAAAAAATAAGCACTAATATCACTTTAGTTAAAAAATTTTTAATGGTCATATGGTGTGCAATATCTATTTTTTACTTTGAAGCGCTAATTTTAATTTATACGATATCTTTTTGGTTATGGCATATGTTACTGGGAAAACATGGATGCTCAGTAGGGTTAATATAATTTTTGTTATTAAAAAAAATATCACAATAGAGATCAAAGGTAGAACACATGTCTTGTAGGATTAATGGATTAATATATAAATTTCTGGAGGCTATATTTGTAACCATCAAATAACAAATTTTAAATTATTCCAGTATAATTATTACACTTCTTTACAAGCAAATCATTCCTATTATTATATTTTTATTCAAGACATATAATCAACACATATTTTATTTGATTTGATAATTCAAATTTAAAATATAATTTTGAACAATTATTTATTATTTACACAAATAATATTTAAGTGACATTTTGTCACTATTATTATTGCCATTTTTAAAACATTGGTCTCTTATTGTGAAAATTGCAAATTGATTTACAATTACCATAAGAAGATGCACTTCTTGATGTTGTTATTATGGAGATGGTCTCATTAAGAATGGTTAAATTGTAATATTTTATTGCCAAGTCCTACACAACAAGATCAAGATTGAATACTTTCAGTCAAAAGATATTTAAATTAACTTTTATTTGGTACCAATATCGATATTTTATATTGAAAATATTCCTGACCCCTCTAGGGCCTAGACCAACCCACTTTGAGTGATTATTATTACAATAAAAAAAATTTTTTAATTAACTTTTATTTGATACCCATATCAATATATTTTTTTACCACCTCTCCCCACCCTAATCCAAGTTCTACCCATCAAGACCAATATGGAATGCTTTCAGTAAAAGAAATTTAAATTCGCTTTTATTTGATACCAATATCGATATTTTGTTTTGATAAAAAATATTCTACATATCTAGTTTCATAAGCCCCCCCCCCCAACCAAAAACTTTGACAATAAATAAATAACAATCAAAATTTAAAAAAAAGCAAAACGCGTTTTAAATTAAGATTCTTCTTTATCATGATTCTAATGTAATAATACCGTATAGTTCTTTATTCTTTAAAAAATTGAATTCTTTAATGGGATCCCTTTAAAACCCGTGATAATCCCGGATAGTTCTAATCCCTTTAAAAATTACGACATGTATATACCGGGTGGCTAAAAAAAATCGCATTTTGAAATCCTTATAACTATAAATTCAAAAAATGAGGATTTTATCCATATGTTCTTTAATAAAGTACAAACTTTCACAAAAATACAAGTAAGACATTTGATGCCAAAAAATGGTATAATCACAAAATCTCAATTATATATCTTTTCTTTAATAATCGTTTACATAGTCTACTGAAAAATAATAATCAAAATATATATAAACATATAAATAAATTAATTTTACTGTCACTTTATTACATAATTATAAAATAATAAGACATAAAATTTAAAAGGCAAAGGGTTAAAGATAAATCAAATTAAAAAGAATACTATCCCAAAAATTGGAAAGTGGTATAATATTTACAAAATCTAATTATATATCTTTTCTTTAATAATCATTTATATAGTCTGTAATTAAATAATATCGTAATAATTCTTCTAATTTGAATAATACATTTTTCCTTTTCATCTAAATATTATAACAAATATCTTAGGCAAAAATATTTTTAAAATTGATCTAAGTCTACTGGATTATTATGTGTAAAATAGGCTTATGTTTGTGAAGTTTGGCCCTTGATTTCTAAAGAAAAGTCAAGTTGGCCTTCGATCAGTGGAAAAAATTGTTAGCTGTTATACAAGAAAAAAGAGGACCGATCCAGCATGGATTTTGTTAATATTATGTTTTTTATAAAATAACATATTATTTATAAGAAATGGGCAGTATAAAAAACATTTGGTAGGTATATATTTTTTGACAAGAATTTCACTTACTTGGACAGTATTGAAAATAAATGGGCAGTTTAGTTAATTTAAATTTCTGGGAAGTTATTAATTAATTTGCAAGTTTTATTGACTTCTAAAAGTTATTAATCTTTTTGCAGTTGTGAAATTAAGCTATTGGAATAGTTTGTCTAAAATGCAAATAAAAATAATTTATTTTCCGCAAATAGAATAAATATAATATACTAGCCGATAGCCCGTCAAGAATGACGGTTTGATGATGAACCAGAATAGTGAAATATGAAAACTAGATTATCCATATTCATTCTTCCAAGATTTCTATAAATTTTTAGAGAAAAGGCCAAATATATTATGGAAAATATGGAATAAAAAAAATATGATCAGTGAGTTATGATATTTATCAAATCCTTTAACAAATTTTCCACATTCAGACTCAATGTTTTTTGCCCCCTCACTTCGTATAAAATCTTCATTCATCTCAAAGAATCATTTAAATGCTTTTAAAACCTTCCTAAATACTCTTTAAAAATACCTGCCATCATAAATTCTAATCAATTATGGGAGCAAACCTGATTATCTCACAATTACGGTGGTATCCACCCCATTGCAATGGGCTATTTAGAAGATTATTAGCGAAAAAATTGCAATAGGTCAAAACCCAGGGTCTTGACTTATTAAGTATACGTATCAATTAGGATTTGGTTTTAAGAGAGAAGACAAAATAGCTTTACATGTCATTTGTTATATATCCAAAATTCCCCTCTAACATGGCTATTATTAAAGTAGACTAAAAATGATTTCAATAGCAAATTTTGTGAACATTTCATAAATTGTTTTTATCCCAAATTTCCTTATTATTCAAAATTCCTAGAGACATACTGTAATATTAAAACTCCTTTATTCAGACTACATATTATAGATTCTGACGAAAGGACCCAGCAGGGGGCACACGTCCTCGTTTATTTTACCATGGTATTCCTTAAATCTATTGAATATAAATATTTGGTATCTTGATGGAACAATATGTGATGCTCTTCCTAAAATAATTGGTTTTCAATTTCTTGAAGCCAATTTTAAAAGACTCATTCTTAATAAGTCCAAATCCATAATCTATTTCCATGATAACAATATACAAAACCCTCATCTAGCAAGATTAAATTTTTTACTGAGCACATAAATAATAAAAATTAGATACCATTATTGATGATTTTACTTTATCTAACTTTTTAAATCCTAACTCCTTCCGCTGTAAATTGATCTCTGAAAAATTAGATCTTGGTTATATTAGCGGTGCTGCCCGTATTTTGACTTCTGATGATACTATTTCCCCCATCAACACTTCTACTTTTCAAAAGCTCTCGAAAATCCACCGGTCCCCTTTTAACATTCATCCGCTAGACTCTTCTACTCCCTTTAACTGTGACGAAGTTCTTAAGTGCTTGAGGTTCTTTAAAAAAGGGACGACAGGTGGTTTAGACGGGTTCAGACCTGTTTTTTTTGTTGATTTAATCAGATGCTTTGATAGTGGTTTTATTGAACCCTTACTAAAATCATTAACCGAACTTTATAATAATATCCTTGTACGCTAAGTTCCTCTTTGTATACGCCCTAATCTTTTTGGTGCACGCCTTGAAACTGGATGGTGGTATTAGACCCATAGCTATAAGGTCATTTTTTCATCGATTAGTCTTAGCTGCTCTCACAATTGCGGGAATATTCAGAATCAAGGTTCTTGTAGGCCTTTGCAATGCTATTCACTTTAGCCACTTTGTAAATGAAATATTTTATTTTTCTTCTCATTTTTGATAATTCTTTTTTTAAAAAATAATTTATAAATTTTCCGTTATATTTCTTCACTTCTCTATACCTTTTTTAAACAATTCTTTCCTTTTTTCCATAATACATAACAATACTTTGACTCTTTATGATTTTTTCTCATAATATTGTTTTCTTTATCATATATTTCTAACTTTTTGAATCTCCTTAAGCCGTTTTTAATCTTTATTTTTCTTCTCATTTTTGATAATTTTTTTTTGTAATTATTGTTAATTTTCACTTAATTTTTATTATCTAATGGGAGACAATTTTTTTTATTAGGATTTTATATATATCAAATTACTTGATTACAATTCCTGAATTAAATTAATCGTTTGATTATAATGTACCTTTTAATTTAAAATTAAATAAGTTAGAATAATACCAAACGATATGTAAATTAATAAAAAATATATAATCATTTTTAAATTCTTATTTTTAAAATTCTATTATCATCCATTGAGAAATAAAAATAAAGTGAAAAAGAATTATCAAAAATGAGAAGAAAAGATCAGAAAAATAAAGATTAAAAATGACTTAATGAAATTCAAAAAGTTAAAAATGTATGTAAAAGATAGCAATATAATGAGAATAAATCATAAAAAGTCAAAATATTGTTATATGTTTGATGAAAAAAATGAAAGAATTGTTTAAAAAATGGAGTAGAGAATTGAAGAAAAATTACAGGGAAATTTATAAAAGGACAAAGGAATTATCAAAAATGGAAGAAAAATAAATTGCGAAAAGATATTAAAAATAAGGATTAATAATGATTTGAAGAAATCGCAAAAAGTTAGAAGAAGGAATAAAAAAAAAAATTTAAGACAAATTCAAAAGAGAAAATATAAATATTTTAAAAAATAACGATTTTCCTTATTTGATTGACACTTTTCCTTTTGGATTAGACCTTTTCCTTTTTTGATTAGACTTTTTTTTATATGGCTTTTCCTTTTTTGATTGAAAATTTTTCCTTCTTGATTGGGACTTTTCCTTTTTTGAATGGGAAACCCTGTAAGTGAAATTTTTGTTCATCAATAAAAAAATAATAATATGGGACTTTATGTATAATTATTCTTTAAGGGGTATAACTTACTAATATAAGAAAAATATTCATTGTAAATATCGGTTCAGTATCGGTGCCGTTTGAAATCAAATCGGATCGGTGAAAAAATTGTGGATCAAATTAGACCTTTTTTTAAATTATGTACTATACCCAATTTATATTATGTTGTAACATTTTTTGGATAATAAGGACGCTTAACTTGTTAAAGGTGACCTATTATGTTTTTTACAAATCTATTCCATTTATAAGATGATCCTGTCATTTTATTTATTGTATTTTGCTTATATTTAATAATTGTTTGATTAAAAAACAAGGGGAAAGTATAAATGACGATAACTATATTTTTTTTAATATTCTTTTCAGGAAAAACACCATAAAGTGTATTTTTTTATACTTATTATTTTTCCACCTTTTGAAAAATATTACTCTTTTATGAGCCCAATATTTTTCTTTAATTAGACTCATATGTATTTTTAAAAACAATTTTCATCAAACAGATCTTTTAAAAATATAGACTATCTAGGCTAGAATTTTTTTAAAAAATTTTTTTAACATGTTTTATCAAAACAAATAGTATCTGTGATTTGAACAAAACAATAAGTGAGTTTTATTTCATTTGTTTTCACAAAAATGCATTTAATTTATATTTTTTTAATTAAAATTTTTAGGTCAATAATCTCAGGCCTAAAATAAAAAATCGGGCAGCTTAGAACTAATGAGAATTTCGGGCTCGGGCTGTTAAAAATATTTACAAGGCTCTATTTAACCTTATTAATTTTTTATACAACTATTATACAATTCAAAAATGGTTTGTAACATATTTTCTATTATAGAATTTAACTTGCAAATTACCTCTAATAAATATTATTATGAAATATAGGTAAGGACATAAATTTAGATGTCAATAGAATTGTTGGATATCGACATTTTTGTAATAAAATTTGGAACGCAACAAAATTTGTATTGAACATTTTAAATTCACAGAGCCTAGAACTTGGCTGTCAAGATTTTCACAAAATGATGAATAATGAGGGACGTGAATTTCAGGATATGGATACCTGGATTCTACAAATGTTATCTGAATGTGTTGAAAAATGCGATAAAGGTTTTAGGGAATATAATTTCCAGCTTGTTACCAATGCTCTCCACAATTATTGGCTATATCAATTTTGTGACATTTACATAGTACCTTTCTATATTTTAATGGCTTTAATGAAATTAAATATTAAAAGGAATATGCTAAACCGTATTTGTATGATAAACTGATTCCAACTTTCGCTGTGACCACATATAAAGATGTTATTAAGAGAATTCTATTACATTGCTTGTATAATTTTCTAAAATTACTTCACCCATTTATGCCCTTTATAACTGAAGAGTTATATCAAAGAATCATTCCTCATATAAATTTTTTATATAAAGACCATGATATTAAACAATCTATATCTATATCGACTTATCCAAACATATTAAATGTAAAATATAAAATCTTTGATGTCTTTAACATTATTTCACAGTTCAATTATTGCAAAAACTTGCTATTAAATGAAACGATTGCTTTAATTATGAACACGATCAAAGGTATCCGGAATATTCGACAGGAATATAATATTTTAAAAGCCGATTTAGAAGGTTAAGTTTTATACACTTGATTATTTTGATAAATAATATAAATTTGTGAAATATAGCTCATTAAATTTATATATAGTAAATATTTTATGCATGATGGATCATCCTGTCAATGACGCTAACACAATCATATGCCAAATTAAAAATTTAAAAAATTTTATTATATCATCAACTGCACCCTTAAAAGAATTAAATATAAAGAGTATATATGGAGATCATGAGCCTTATAAAAATTGCATCTATTTTACATCTCCCTTACCAAATTATAATTTCAAGTGTATAACTTATATATCTTTAGAGGTAAATATGACATTATTTGCTATAAAATATATTATATACTTAGGGTCTCATCGATGTAGATAAAGAAAGAAATAGGTTAATGGCTAAACAAAGTAAATTATTGGAATCATTAGATCATTTGAAACGTATAACATCTGACCCTAACTATAATATTGACATTGTTGGGAGTCAAGTTATTCAAATAAATGAAAACAAGGTTTGTTTTAAAATTATCATATCACCTATATTTATTTTTTATTAGATGACATCATATAAAACTGAAATGCAGGATATAGAAAAACTTTTATCTAATCTACATTATTAAGATATTAATCAATTGTTAAAAATTTACAATATAAAAAGAATGTTAATTTTTGTATTATAAATGTAAATCTTTTAGGGGAAAAAATTGGATAAACAAATTTAGCCTTAAACTGGGTAATGACAAATATCGAATTTACTCCACAAAATTTTTATTGTTTTAGTTAGTGTTGTTAAACTGCTCGTTTTGATTCATCTAGAATAATATTACACAAGCTGAAGATTTTGTTTGTAGAAGAAACAAAGGTTTGGATATCTATTAGCAAAATCTCGAGGCGTAGGCAATATTTTTCTGGCTAAATATTGAACTAGCCGTTTTTAAAAATCGGCTCAAAACGAGCAGTTTAACAACACTAGTTTTAATTAATAGATAATTAAAAAAATTATGAATATTCAAAAAATTAGTCGCCTAATTTTTCATGCCCGGTCCAGCTCGAAATTTTTTTTAAAATAGTTTTGCCGGCCCGGCTCGAACCCGAAATTTTTTTAAAAAGTTTTCCTGGCCCGAACCCGAAATTTATTTAAAAAAAATTACCGGCCTGGCCAGGCCCGAATTTATTTAAATATTAATTTTTATAATTACTTAAAATAAAATATATGTTATATAGCATTTAGTTTCAATAAATTAAATCAAAAATTTTTATTTTACATAAAAAATTTATAAATTTAGATATAATTAATAAAATTTCCAAGGTCCCACCCAGCCCGAATTTTTTTTAAAAATATTGGACTAACTTTGCAGATCTCTATTTCACAATAAATATATACATAAAATAGATAGTTAACAGAAGCAAGATATGCCAATCAGGACAACTAAATCATTTTATCAAATCACAACGCAATTTTTACTGAATGACAATATTACATGAATAAATATTTTATCCCCCCCCCCATCTTAGAAAAAATAATAAGTCGAAAAAAATTAGTGTAGAAAAATCATACACACTCTTATCCTTATTTCCTCGTCTCTTCCATTCTTATAGTATTTCAATAACGATCCTCGTCATACCCACCCCCATGGTATTAGTGCCTATTATCATGATTAGATTGGGTGATTTAATATTTAAAAAATAATAATAAAAGTTTTGGGAAAATCTCGGAATAATTTTTAATATTTATTTAATAGAAAACTCAACTCATTATAAATCCAAAATCGATTTCGTAATTTTATAATTATCATGATAAAAATTATTTTATTTAAATTTTCGGGACATAATGATTAACTCCTTAAATTTAACATCAATCTAGCGATAGAAAAAACTCTTTCACTAGAATTTTTTGGCGAGCCTGGAAAGATTAGGAAGTTCGCTCTTTTTTTCTTTCCAAAAATTTAGAACATCTATATCTTGTGAATGTTATTTTCTAAGAAGAATATGGCAATCTTGTTAAGTGTAATAATAATTTATATTTGTTGAATGTTTATTTGCCAATTTTATCAAATACTTGAATTTAATAATTTTTCTTGAACCTCAATAGCTATATTTACTACCTGAATATCATCATTCTCTAGAATGTTTTATTATAAATTCTGAGCTGAACAAGTTTGCTCTTTTTACTTTGACACAATTGTCAATTTTTGAAATCTTAAATCTAAAAGAGAAGCCAATACCTAAATAATTTTTTTAATTAATAAATAAATGAATATACTTATATATTATTACTGCAGATTAAAAACCGGAAATCGTAACGCAAATTTTTTTAGCATATTTATGTGAAATGATTTCAGAACTATTATTTATGCAATTTTATTTCTAAAAAGTAACGCAAGTTTAAAGTAGACCCTTTTTGTACTGAAAGAAATTAGACAGTTTCTTTAAATTTTGAAAGAAATGCTAATCGTTCTTCTACCAGCTCAGATTCATAATTTGAAAAAGTGCTTCCCAATTCTTTTCAAAACATTATTAATTAAATTCTTATTTAATCCAGATATGCTTTCTAGCTTAATTAATATACTATGCCAACGTGTTGGGACATTTAATTTTAAGGTTTTTATATGCGTGGAATTATTATTATTATCATTAAAATTGCCAATTAGAAAACGGGTATCCGGGTATGGATCAGTGCTGTCAAGATTTAACATGTCTGATGTTAAATCTATCAAATTCAAAATCAATCTCTGCAGTTTTATATCTTAGAGCAATAATAATTTCTCTAATTCTTTTGATGAGATTTTCAACAAAGTGTACCTTTTTAATACCATCCACTGTAACCAGATTTGTTTCATTAAGAGCAGTACGGCTTTGATATTTCTAAAATAAGTATTTTGAAATTTATAACAAAAAATCATACCTTTCATTTATATTAGACAACAAATTAGGGAGAATTTTTCAAGAAAAATTTATTCTGAGTTGCAAAGCTCAAAAACAGATATGATTAAAACAAATGAATATGCAATTATACAATATAAATCATATATGTTTATGTGCAATAACATTGTTAGCATGGCTATAAAATTCAACTATTATGAATCTTCTCAGTCAGAAGTCAAGTGTTTTAACAAATATATTGTGAAAATGGCTTATATGAATTATCATCGTGTCCAATAGCCTTTTCTAAGCAACAATTGCAGTAAAATTTGTCAGAATTTATGGAAATTGTTTTGTTATCTCTTTTATAGATTTTTTATTTTCCAGAGTTAGGATACTAAAATTATTAAATGTAGATGCATCTATTTTAAAAATATGTAAAGTTATGGTAACTATTAGATTTTTGATTGATTGAATCTATAATGACGTCAATATAATTATGATTTTAAAATAGTAGAAAATAAAAATTCATCAAAATCCTGATTGATATTTAAAAAAATTACAATAGTGATGTTGACCAATTATTAGAATAAAAAGGGGATAAAATAAAGTAATTTTTGCGCAGGCTGCCGGCGTGATTTCTTAAACGGCGGCGTTTTTGGCGTAACCAAAAAAAATCGGCACAAGGCACACAGGTCTAAATACCTAAAGAAGGAACTAATTAGTACATTTTTAAATAGAAAAGGCATTTGTATATTACAGTTTAATTTTAAATATTTTAGGTTGTTTAAGTAGCGCTCATAAAAGTTAATTCGAAATCTAACCAACTTTATTTTCAATTGCAAATGAGATATTAAATACATTATAAAATAAAAGTAATAACCTAAAAATATTTCAACAAATAAAGAAGTAAATGAACTTTTACGACCCAGACAATTAAACCTGAGAAAACACTATGAAATCCATAGATTAATTTAAAAAATTCCTGATCTAGCATATGCTGCGCTATATCTGGAAAACCAATTATATTAAATTTACATAATTCTTTAACATAAGGATAACCTTTTTATATTTACTAAAATTTTAATTCATATGTTATTTGACATCTTGTGACACTAGATTAGGTTAAGCTATCCCTTCCAAATTAAATATTTAAAAATGCCATATCTTGTGTAAATTTTTTTATTACTTAATTTTCAAATATATTATAAAAATTGTGTAATATATATAATTAATTTATTCTTTTTGAAAAATGTTATATCTTGCAATTCATATGCGATTTAAATAAAAATATGATATAAACGTAAAAATCATAAACAGATTATTAGAATAAAGGTTGCTATTTTAAAAATATTATTTCAATAAAGTTTTTTTAATCGTTGGGCAGTCTATGATTCAAATTTGTTAATTAAACGTATCGCATCATTAATATCAGAAGATTAAAATTTTAGCTAAGTATTTAATTTTATCAATATTATGAATTGATATCTTATTATTTTTAATCGAATTTGCATTTTAAAAATTGACTAGGCACGAGTCTATTACTTAATGTTATATTGTAGGTATAAAAACAATCCGGAGTATTAATTAATATAGAATTAAATATATGTAACACTTTTTTTTATTAGCTAATTCACAATTCCTAATAGCAATTAAATTGGAAAACTCAAAATTAATAATATTTCACAAATATAGAAAAACAATTTTTTTAAAAAAAATTAGTAATCTTCTCCAATCATAAAAATAAAATATATTTATCATGATGACTTGATAAATTAACAAAAAAAGACAATGAATGCGCAAAATTAACTCTAATTTATAAAAAAAATAACAATGAATGTGCAAAATTAACTTCTCCCCAATGTATATGACACGCCCCCACTAATCGAACCTACATCCTTTTAACATTTTTCCCTTTCCCTTCTGTGGAATGTAACCAGATATCTTGGCCTTTATGGCTTTGATATCCCAATGGCTTTATTAATCAAAATTTTTAGTAATACAAAAATACAAGAAAAACAATAATGAAGTTAACATGATATAGGGGCGGTTGGTGCGTGAGAGCATTGCTAACATGTTTAAATAAAAATTTAGTGAAGATGTACAGTAGAAAAGTGACCATAATCGTTGTTTTTAAAGTTTTTTTAACGTAAATGGGCTAAAATAAGCATTGCTAACATGTTTAATTGATTTTTATAAAAGGCGGCATTTACGGCATAACCAAAACTATCCGGTAGGCCGGCGTGGCACACAGGTCTACGTAAGATCCATTTAATGAGCACATTTTTGAAAATTTTTAATGCTGGTTATCTATTTCATTTATTGATATGCTCTTACTCCATATCTTATCACTTGGTATTTAAAGAAATCATAAATTGGATATAACGCCTAAAGAATAATGTATTTATTAAGTTAAAATACCTAAAGTATTTTGTATAGAAGATAGAGTACATGAATCCAATATAGTCTTAAAAAATGAGGCACTACTAGAACTGTGCGCCGCCGGCTCTTTAACTTACCAATCAATGACTTTCCTATTTTAGCTAAAATTTTCAAAATCTTTTTTAAAGATATTTTAAAATAAAAGGTCATCATATCTTTCATTTTTTTTAAAGGGAGATGTTGGAAGTTATATGTTTGTGTTCATTAAATATAATGTCTTATTTACAGCGAGCGCTTCTCTTGAACGCTTGTTTATAGTTTAAGGAAAATTATTTTGGAGAAATCACACCCATTTTAGGCATCAATTATTAAGAGTTTTTTGAAATGCAAATATTATATTTCGAAGCAAATAAATTATTATATTTATTTTAAGTAAAAATAAATATTAATTACACTGAGGTATATATTTTTCAGTGCAATTATTTTTTTAAATAAATTGTATTTTCATTCATATTTTTTTTTTCGATTAAAATTTATAAGTCGAAATTTTGTGTAATATAAATATTATATAAAAAATTTTGAGTATACAAATAATTTAAAATTAACTTGCAATGTAACTAATACTTTTTAAACATAACTGTCTGGCTAATTTATAACTGTATCTCGTTACTTTAAAAAGAAATAGTAGTAACTGTAATTAGTTATTTTTCAGATTAACAACACTATTTTTTTAAAATATTTTGGCTATATTTTATAAATTATTTTAAAAGAAATTGAAAATATGAGCAGTAAATGGATATTATAGGATCATTTAAAATCTAAGCGGTTCGGATTTTGTTTAAAAAAAAATTTTTTGCTATTGTTTAAATTTTTTGTCTTAAACAGACCTACTCCGTGTTGAGCCTAGACCTGTGCGCCGCCGGCAATTTTATTCACGCCGGAACAGCCGCCGATTGAGGTCAGCGGCGTGAACCGGCTAGCCGCCGATTTTTCTTATAGCAGCGGCGCGGCGTGTATAATATTTAGAATGTTGTTTAATTATATTTATATATTAAATTATTATTTAAATTTGAATATTAACATTAATATAATAAAACATGAATTGTATTCTATTGCTTTATATAATTGAAGTGTATATCATTTACATTCATTCATACACCATATTCATTTCGGCTATATTAATTATTTTTTGGATTTGCGCGTTTTAAACCACCCTATATACAATTATGAAATAACAACTCTCTCTACTAATCAAAAATCAAGTTATATGTGGAAGTACTTTGGAAATCTTATTTTGAAGAATGAGAATAAGAAAAGCTCGATAATGCTTGATTATATTTATTGTGAACCTTGTTTAAAATTGGGGAAAAAAGATGAGGAAGATTCGGATAAAAATAATCCATTTTCACAATAATTTATTTTAATTTTAGACTTATATATATGTATATAATTTATATTTTAGTTATGATATCAAATGTTATAGCAAAAATATAAGTACGAGTAACCTTTCTCGTCACTTACTTAATGTGCATAAAATATCAGAAAAAACTAATAATAAATCCATTCAAACTCTAAAAATGTTTCTAAAGCCAACGCCAACATGTAGCAAAAATATAAAAGATAAAAAATGGCTCTTAGGTTAGTATTAATGTTTATTAATATTCATTTTAAATTTTTAACTGGTTTGTTAAATTAATTTTATTAAGCTCTATTTGTTCAAAACAACTAAATTTTCTAGTTTGTTTTGTCAGCTCTTATTTTGAGAACTTTTTAATGTACAAACTTAATATATAATTTATTAAAATAATTATGTAAAACTTTAAAACAACTAAATTTTTAGTTTGTTTATTGTCAGCTCTATTTTGAGATCAAATGTATAAACTTATGTATAATTTAAAATAATTATGTAAAACTTTAAAACGTCTAAATTTTTAGTTTGTTTATTGTCAGCTCTATTTTGAGATCTTTTTAATGTATAAACTTAATATATAATTTATTAAAATAATTATGTAAAACTTTAAAACAACTAAATTTTTAGTTTGTTTATTGTCAGCTCTACTTTGAGATCCTTTTAATGTATAAACTTAATATATAATTTAAATTTATTAAAATAATTATGTAAAACTTTAAAACAACTAAATTTTTAGTTTGTTTATTATCAGCTCTATTTTGAGAACTTTTTAATATACAAACTTAATATATAATTATTAAAATAATTATGTAAAACTTTAAAACAACTAATTTTTTAGTTTGTTAATTGTCAGCTCTATTTTGAGATCCTTTTAATGCATAAACTTAATGTATAATTTTAATTTATTAAAATAATTATGTAAAACTTTAAAACAACTAAATTTTTGGTTTGTTTATTGTCAGCTCTATTTTGAGCACTTTTTAATGAATAAACTAAAAATATATTTTATTAAATTATGTAAAACTTTATTTTGAAAGTTCAAAACTAAATCAAATTTTTTATTTGTTTCTCTTTTTTAAATATCTTTTTTCTAATAGGGCGAAATTATGTTTTGATGTGCTGCTTAGATTTATTGTCATTTGATTCTATAAGCAATAATGGGATGACAGATTTTCTAAAGGTTTAAAATTTAAATAAAATGATTATTAAAAAATAAATTGCCTAAAAATAGAAATATAAGATAATTGATTCCTCATCAGAATTGCCTAATAGGACAATTATTATTCGGGAGCACTTGATGATGTTTATTGTTCTAAAAGGGCACATGTTTTAAACCTGATTGATGCTGGTCCAAAATTCTGTTCCATTACTTTTGATTTATGGACCGATCATTTCAAGCGGCGAAATTATATTACATTTAATCTTCATCATTTAGATAAAAATTTTGATTTAAAATATTTTACCCTGGCAACCCGAAATGTGACTCAAAAGCATACTGGGGAAACCATATTATCGGAGATTGATGGTATCGAAGAGGAGTTTTATTTAAAAGCCAAAATAATACAAATGGTAACTGATGCAGGGGAAAATGTCAGAAGCGTCAGATTGGGGGATTATGAGCATCATTTATGCTTAGGCCATGGACTACATAATTTGGTTACAGTTGATGGCATAAAAAAAGTTGGGAGAATTGATAATCTTAAAAAAATTAGAGAAATTATTTCAGCCCTCAGATATCGAGTAGCTGATTTGGAATGTGAAATTGAAGATGAGCATCGTAAATGTCTCCAGTCAATTTATGAGACAGGTCATATCTTGGATATCGATGATTCTGATCCATACCTTGATGACCATTTTGATAACGAAGCGGATAATAGAAATGTCATTACACCAACCAATCTATATAAAAACGTTAAAATTAAATTGCCCTAACCGCTGGCACAGCATATTAATTATGCTAGAAAGTGTTCGTAGCGTGAACAAAATTGCAATTTTTAACAAGACATTTAAAACTTTTAGAAAATGATTAAAATGCACAAAGTGAAATCCATGTTGAAGATAATGGGGAGACTTCCAGTTCTTATATCGCCAAAATAGCTCGTAAACATTATAACAATATAAATAATTTAGAACAAGAATGCCATATTTTGCTAAGCCAAATAATATCCCAGAAGAGGATGCATTAACCTTTTGGAAGAAAAAGCAACTGAAACTTCCTAGGCTTGCTAATTTAGCTAGGAAGGTTCTTTGTATACCTGCAACCAGTACACCCAGCGAAAGAATTTTTTACATTGCTGGATTAATACTCAATGCAAAAAGGACTTCTTTATGTCCCACCAATCTTGATAAAATTCTATTTATTCATGATAATTATAATTTAGCTAAATCTGAATTCTGATTTATTATATTTCTTACTTAATATTTTGTTTGCATTCCAAATATATATTTGTTATAATAAAAATCAATAGAATATTACTAATATGTGTTGTTTATGTGACTCTGTTCTGAGTGAAAATGCAATTCCTTAGTCTATTTCTGAGAATGAGAAAATACATGAATTTAAATTGAAGTGAGACAGGAAATAATTTAAGAAATAAACTATGTTAACAATGTGTTATAAAAGAGCGCCAAATTATAAAAAAATGTAATACATTGATTTATAAATTAAAATATCGCGCCGCCGCCGCCGACAATCTAGTAGGCGGCGGCGAAATCGACGCGCCGCCGAACGCCGATAAAAAATTTTAAAAAAACCTCCGCCGTCAATTGAGACATCGGCGCACAGGTCTAGGCACTACTAACAATTTTTTAAATTTAGTAAATAATGACATAAATTAAATAAAACTTAACAACTATATGGCTCCATGTCAATTCAGCGAAACCTTTATCGCGAATCCACATTAGTGAACACTATTCCACGAAGACAATACTGCGAAAATTTTAAAGTAAATATATTACAGCGAAACTTTTATCAAGAGTCATTATAGGAAAACCTAATTCGCGTAGACAATATAGCGAAATTATTAAATATCAGAGATTAATTTGTGAAAATTGCCAATGGGCCATTCCACGTCAAATCGATCACGATTCGGCCGACTCCTTTTAAAATTGTTAAAAATTTTTGGAATTATTTAGATAGGTAAAAGAATGAGAAAGCCGTTTATTTTAGCTCGCTAGCACACCTGGTTCTCGAGATATAGGGGCTCAAAGGTACAAAAAAGAGCCACTTTGGAATCTGTAAAATTTTTAAAATGCTTATATCTCAAAAACTATTTATAGTAAAAATATTATAATATATCATTTTGTAGGTAAAAAAAATTCTCTAATGGGCTAACAAAGAATAATAAATATTGGCGCCATTATAGGCTTTTAAGATCCGGTTTGCCTAAATTGCTTTACCTGTATTTTTAAGCAAAATAGTGAGTTTATTTTCAAATTTTTTTTGTTTTTTATTTAGACCTAAATATATATACAATATCAAAACCAAAAATTGACAAAAAAATAGATGGCGCTTTATGAAATTACGGATTATGGTTAAAATTTTGCTGCTAACTTATCAATAACCAGATATTTTCACTTTTAATATTAAAAAATTTTATTTTTCTATTAAATATACTAATTAACTGAGGAGCAGAGTGGGCATATGCCCATTAGACACTTAATAATGTAACAAATTTCCAATAATAAATATCTTTCATATAATTTTTTTAATTTTTAAGGTATCTACAATTTCATCGAATTTTTCATCATTTGATGAAGAAAGATAATGGTATAAAATCAGTCGTTAAAACTTTTTTACTTTAGATATTTTTTTCTTCGAATATTTCTTCTCACATACGCGTTTTCTTTTAATGAGAGACTCCCCATTTGATTGTAGGGATATATTAATGTTATCAATAGCCTCTTGATTAATTATATGAAGGGGAGAATCAATATCTACATTGTCATTTGAAGTATAAGGAATTTTTGATAATTTTTGTCGCCATGAAGAGCATATTAACATATCTAAATTGAATGGTAAATTTTTTTGGGTCATCCAGGGTAGAATCTTTCTTAGATTCTCGCGATAATAAGCATGTCTCTGTAGATTAAATGGGTTGCAACATTTTAATATTTGGTACGTCCATCTGTGATATAGAATAAAATTTTATTTTGCACTCTCCAAATCCAGATTGTTATTTGTAGACAAACGATAAAATTAATCTGAACGGACAGGTTAAAATTATTTCTCAGAAAGAGAGATCGTTTTAAACAATTTATTTTGTAAAATATAATCGAATATATGCCTACTGCAACTGTTATATATTATCGAGCTAATAAGTCATTCGCTCGCTCTAGTAGCAAAGTAGAGATTTAAATAATGTAAAACATTTTAATGATAGTGGGAGGGGGGGGGGGCAGAACTGGAAAATTTTATCACAATTCTTATAAACGTATCAATATTTTCATTTTTCTTAAGAATAATATTTTTCAATCATTAGCGCCATCTACTTTTTTCTTCAATTTTTGGTAAAAATGTATATTATGGATACATCGTATATATATTTATAAAAGGTGTCTAAATAAAAAGCAAAAAAAAATAACAAACTCACTATTTTGCTTAAAAATACAGGTAAAGCATTTTAGGTAAACCGGATGTTAAAAGTCTATAATGGCGCCAATATTTATTATTCTTTGTTAGCCCATTAGAGAATTTCTTTACCTACAAAATGATATATTATAATTTTTTTACTATATGAGATATAAGCATTTTAAAAATTTTACAGATTCCAAAGTGGCTCTTTTTTGTACCTTTGAGCCCCTATATCTCAAGAACCAGGTGTGCTAGAGAGCTAAAATAAACGGCTTTCTTATTTTTTTACCTCTCTAAATAATTCCAGAAATTTTTAACAATTTTAAAAGGGGTCGGCCGAAAAAGTGCTTTTTTTGATCGATTTGACATGGAATGGCCCCAATATATTTTATTCTGAAATATTTATTTTATGTATATTAGAATAATATTTTTAAAAAAATAGGTACAAGTTGATTCAATGATAGTTTTTAATATTCTTTTAGTCTATAAATTTATATAATGATTAATGAACTATTTTGTTTACAAAATTTATCATTGGAATAAAAAAAAATTGCTATCCTGCACTATGCTTTTCCTCGAAGTCTTACAGGGTTTCCCATGTTTCAATCGGGAAGGAGAGAAGCTCCCAAACTTTTAGAGACATTGACCCCTCCCCCTAAAGAAAATAATATATCACTGCTCCAATCTGCCTTAACAGTATGAAGACTGATAACACAGTGTACATTAATTACCCTTCAAATTTCAGTAACTGAAAGACCAATTCAGGCGTTATTTGATCGAAAGCCTATTTTTGAAAAAATTTCCAAATTTTTAAATATTAATAAATCAATTTGAAAAATAATGGCGCGTTTAATATTCATTTAATATTTTCTTTGAACATATTTGCAAAATAACATTCTAAAAATTTCAGGCCGTGCCGAAAAAAAAATCCAGACTGAGCCAAACAATCTCATATGGAGCTTAAAAATGAAAATTATTTTTAAATCAATGCCAAGCCTAAAATTTCGACCTCCAGTCTCTGATTTATTTACATTATAAAATGGTGTTCAAAGAAGAAATCTCATAATTAAGAATCACATTTTATTTCAAATTTGATTTCGACCCAAACCACATTTTAAAAAATATCGTTGTCATTTATATCTTTTTATTCGTATCAAGAGTTTGAAGATTTTGGATTAGTTTTGCGTAGTCAGGATTAATATTCCATATTCCAAGCATATATTTTAAACGTATTAGCAATATATCTTTTCCCATTTGTAGCCAACTAAATACTGGTATTATTTTTGAACCTAAAAAATAATTTAAATATTGATGACGAAATTTAACGAAAATAATGAATAAGAATTATAATTTTAAATTACCAAATTCCAATAGAAATATATAATTAGAATTTTGTATTAATATTGTTTTTTTATAATTTTTTTTCAGCCTTTATCCTATCGTATAAAATAAAACAAATAAATATGTATTGTGCGTAGAAGTAGCGTTTGACTGGTAGGAAAAATAAGTATCTTTTCCTGAGGGAAAAGGGGTCTGGATTTATTTTAATGCCTCTAACCAAATATCGATTTTATACGGTAAAAATTTAATAATTTAATATAATTTTTATCAAAATAATAAAATCATAATTTAATTATCTATCTAATCCTCTTTTCCCCTTAAATTTTAAAGGATAAGGGGAAAAAGTATCCTTATGAATTCGTAATTTTTTATTAATTATCCAATCACAAAATATGTATTTTAGGTATTTTACAAATAGCTATAAACAGTAAAAATCGAATATGCCATGCGTCGTAACCGGGAAGTTTTTTTCCATATTTATCCTTTTCGCAATTTACATTAAATATGTAGAATTTATTATTTTATATTTAATTTATATTATATTTACATTTTAACTTGTATATATGATATGTATTGGTGCTGTATAGTAATGTGTTATAAATTACTTTTTTTTAAAAAATCAGTTAACACGTCACTATTATGCAATGAATTAAATTAACGCATTCGTTTTCTCAGGTTATTCGTTACTTTATATTTTAGTCATTTTTATTTTATTATTGTTTAATTATAATAATTATATTTAAAAAATGATAAAACTAAAGAAACATATAAAACTGAGTTTTTAAAACAAATTGTGAATCTCATTTCATTCTTCTTTCAGCAAATAGTAGTGCTAGCTAGGATAATATTAATATGCGTAAAAGTTTTTTTCTTATCAAGTTCATTTTAAATTTTTTCGATCTAATTACGGGAATTTTTGGTAAAATATTTTTCCGAAGAATTAACCTCTTTGTAATTTTTTTCAGTGAGCTGGGATTTTTTCCCGGAAAACTAGGAATATCCTTAATTATTATTTTAAATTTTTAGGCTATATTCTAACTTGTTTTTTTGTTTTCTCCTAATGCATTAAAATATTTTCCTAACCTTAAATATCGTTTTTCAAATATTTTAGCAGTAAAATTCTTGGATGTAAAAATAGATAGCTATTGAAAATTTTTTTACTCTTATTTTTTAAAAAACACTTACATATCTAATTTTATTTGAAAATTAAGAGTAATCAAGTTTGGACATTGCCTTAGATATATTTTGTCTGACTAAAAGAATCCTACTTTTGAGGGATTATTAAAATGAGTAATATTATATAAATTAGATTGAGATTTAGAAAAATATATCAAAATTTTAAAGCGGCTTTACTAAAATTATATGAATAATAAGAGAATCGAGGACCTTCCCTGATTTTTTACATAATCCGGTCCAGCCTGAGAATTGAAAGAATTATTGACTTATATTTCTATTACTACTAACAATTGCAAGAATTATAAATTGACTTATATTTATATCTATTACTACTAGAAATACACAACAAGAATTTTAACGGCAATATGCGTAATCAAGACTAATATTTAAGTAATCGGTGTCATTTTAGCAGAGGTGACCGGGACTATATAGCAAGTGGAGTAAAAAGGCAAACAACTATAATATTTTCATCTTTAGGGCAAATTGTCCCAGATTTGGTCAAAAGATGAATTTCTATATATAATATCTACCATATGATCATTTAGTAGCGGGAGCTTTGTCAAAGGTATAGATCAAAAACTTTTTACATAAGTGTTTTATATTTTGAGGCAAAAATACTTCTTCGAATTTTATAAAATTTATATAACAAATCCCGGATCCACCCTTCTCTTGGAAAAAATCCGCTTTTTATTATATTTCCACATAAGATCGAATAATAAAGGCATATTGTTTGGATATAAGGTATAAATAAAAAAGCGTGGGCGAGCGGATGGGCGGGTAAAAAAAATTTCGAGAATGGGCAGGCGGGCGGACAAGTTAAAAAAATTTGAAACTATGGGCGGGCGGGTTAAGAAATTTAAACAATGGGCGGGCAGGTTAAGGAAATTTAAAATTTTTGTTCAAAAACAAACTAAAAAAAATAATTGTTTAAATGATCTATAACAATATTTCTTTTTTTATTGTACCAATCGTTTTTTTTAAGTGAAAAGCATTTACCTAACTATATGTAATAAACACAACAATAAAACTTTTTTCTTAGAATAAATAAACATTTTTGTCTGTTAAAAATTTCCTTTTATGGGAATGTATAAAACTTTTCTCTTAAAATTTCCTTTTTGGGGGTTTGCAATCTGCATTGTATTATTTTATTTTAGTAATAATTGTTTATCTTTATAATTGCCCTTTTCATTTTTATTTTATTATATAATATATAAATTTTAATAATTACATATAATATTAATTTTACATTTATATTTTTTTCATAAATATTCAATTTGATCAAATAAATTGTTTATAATTTACATTGATTATTTTTATACTTATATTAATTTCCTAAATTATAAACTTTTTGTAGAGGTGTAATGCTGAAATATTTTTATTAGATGCTTAAAAAAATGAAGAAATGTCCATAATTAAATTTTATTAGTGGGCTTGGGTTAAAAATTTTTTATAAATAATGGGCGGGCGGGAAAATTTTAGACTAATGGGCAGGTGGGTAAGGAATTTTAGACAAATGGGCGGGGCGGGAGGGTATATATTTTTTTTAAACTATGGGCGGGCGGGTTAAATTTTTTAAAACATTGGATGGGCGGGCTTTTGGTCCAAAAACCCGCCCAATGCAGACCTCTAATTCATATACCCTCCATAAAAATTAAACATCAAAATATTCAAGCAATATTATCATCAGCATTCCTAATTCAAGATCCGTTATTTGAAAAGCATACTAAGCCATTAAATGTTGTTGGACTAGTAGCAATGAATATCTTAATAACACAAAGAAGAGATGTGTATGTCGTAATTTTTAAAGGGATCATGACTATCCGGGATCTTCACGGGATTTTAAAGGGATAACTAAAAAATTAAGGTTTTTAATTAAGGAATGATAATACGGGATATCACGTTTTAATCGTGATAAAGAGGAATCTTATTTTAAAAGCGTTTTCCACGAGTTTCGTTGCGTTTATACCCTATACTAGACATATCTTATATCATAAGGCCAAAAAAACAACATTGAAAATTAAAAAACGCAACGAAACTCGTGGAAAACGCTTTAAAAATAAGATTCCTCTTTATCACGATTAAAACGTGATAATCCCGTATTATCATTCCTTAATTTATATGTCGTAATTTTTAAAGGGATCATGACTATCCGGGATCTTCACGGGATTTAAAGGGATCCCTTTAAAATTTCAATTTTTTAAAGGATAAAGAATTATACGGTATTATCACTGGGGCAGAGATCGACCTCCAGTTGAATAAATCTTTTGATTAGCTATCGAATGATACCTTATACTAGACATATCTTATATCATAAGGCCAAAAAAAACTAAATTGAAAATTAAAAACGCAACGAAACTCGTGGAAAACGCTTTTAAAATAAGATTCCTCTTTATCACGATTAAAACGTGATAATCCCGTATTATCATTCCTTAATTATCAACCCTAATTTTTTAGTTATCCCTTTAAATCCCGTGTGATCAAGGATAGTCATGATCCCTTTAAAAATTACGACATATATGCTAAAAGTTTTCTATGACGAGGGTAAACTATCATTGGTATTTATAAGTAGGGGATCATACTGTAATTACAGGGTGCTTTTACTATTTATGTCAAAGTACACATAAAAAATTCAGAGGCTAGGTCTGAATGCCAATACAGGACCGATGAAACTAAGTTTCTTCTGTGGCATGTGCAATGACATTCCTAAGAACGGTTACTAATAATGGTAAAAATATTCTCGATTATTTAATTTATATAATGGAGCACCCAGGGAGGTTGCAAGAGACAGTTCGAAGTCCCACATGTCGAATTAAACCCCTATTTCCACCGATAATCTGGAACGTGAATCAGAATACCCTATCTGACGAAGAGCGCATCAACAATCAATGAATTGTTTTTTAGTTTAGCTGGAAATAAACACCTATCAATCAGGTTAATGGAAAATATGAAATTTGAAGTGGCTTCCGACGAGACCAATCTCAAATGATGGAGTGTTCTTGGACACAGATTACAAAATCGCAGAGCTATAATACCCAAATTCTAAAAAGACTTTGCGAGGAATACCTTGATGAGGTGCGCGCACTGCCAGATTTCATATGAGTGATTGCTGTTAATATTAGATGTTAACCTATATAATAATTAGCATTAAATATTTATTTTGCATAGGTTCTTAGCTCATGTATAGGTATAGATGTTAGTTATTTGTTATACACACATTTATTTTTTATTTAAGCCTTTTGTGTTTCATATCAATGGCAAATAAATACCTTTTTCAATATCATTTATTTAAATAAATTACTAATTTTCTGAATACAAATATTTTTAAACTAAAATTTAAACCCGAGTTCAAAAAATTGTCAAACCCGAAACTGTCTATTTATCGTTTTTTGTCAAACAACCCCGATCTAAAATGGAGGGCGAACAACTCGACTATTCATTGGCGTACGCACCGGGGGGAGGGGACAAATCCCCCCCTTCCAAAGCCAAAAAATGCAGATACCGGATATATTTTTTAAAAATATTATTGTTTAATTAATTTATATTTGTTAATATTTATTCGTATCTCATATTAAATATATATTTAATTACATTTTTCTTCTAAGTTATTTTATCAATTAATTTCGATTTCAAGTTTTCCGGCGTAATATTTACTTATTATTTTCAAATTTTTAGTGGCGTAATATTTATCTACAATTTTCAAATTTCTAGTCAAATAATTATTATTTCTGAAACTTCTTGTCCAACAGGGAAAAAGAAATTGCAAGTCCAACGAGATAGAGTCTCTGCCATTAAGCAGTAACAGCTTTTAAGGAATTAGAAGAGCCAATTATTTGCTATTACTGAAATATCACAATGGCCTGAAAGAAATATTTCCTCAGAAGCAAGAAAATTATTGGATTCAATGCTTATTCCAAATTCTATTTCTCACTAGAATGTATTATTTAATTATACAACTATTTTAAGTATTACTTTTCAAAAACACGACTGACTTGATTAAGAAGATGAGAATAGCGGAGAGAATTTTATCAGAACTCAAGGAAATTAGGACTAATATTGATGAAGAATTTCATATTTTATTGTTGAGTCAAAGCAGAGCTATACGTGTTTAATATTTGTCTCCCTCGACTTGTAGCAAGGCAAGCTCATCGTTAAAACATTAATATAAGATCAGTAGAAGAGTATATCTTAAATACAGATACATTTATAACCCAAATAAATGAATTTTTAATTCATCATGCAGCACTTACTAATCTGCAAATAACTTCCACAAAATCCTTCCCAACCTTTTTTAGATGGTGATAGAAAAAAATATATTTGTTAGATTTTTATTATGAAGATGTTAAAGTATCTTATGATGTCTTACTAGCTGATAAGATTAACTATGGTTGGTATAGTCCCAAAAAATGCTATGGATGCTCTCAGGGTTGGGCAGTATCGCGGGTAATTGTATCTAAGATACAAGATACTTTTGTATCTTGTATCTTTTTTAAAATTTTGAAAAGTATCTTGTATCCAGTATCTAAGATACATATTATTTAAAAGTATTTGTATCTTAACCAACTTTGTATTCAAAAAGATACAGATACTATAAAAAAAATTTATATTGGTTAATTTAAATAGTATTAAAATTTTAAATGATATTGTTTTAAGATTTAAATGAAAAATTTAATCAAAATTTAGATATTTTAAGATATTGCTAACAATTAGAACTACCATATTTGAATCGTTTTATATCTGTCTATTTTAAAATTATGGAAGAAGAAAATAGAATAATATGTTTATCTTCGTCTTCAGATGATTCTTCAACCGAAAATTATAACAATAAATTTAAACTAAGCATACTTTATGGCAAATTTTTTGAAGTACTTCAAGATGATCATAATAAAGAAATTCATCCTGACTTTGGTATTGAATATTCTATGGAAGCTGTAGAGAATGACTTTGACATCAATGATGATGAATGTATAGAATTCGATATCATTGAAAATTTTATTTAATACTTCTAAAAATTTATTATGATATTGTAAATTTAGTAAAAAATTTTATTCAAATAAAATTATTTATTTGTTTATTTAAGGGTCTAAAGAAGCCTCAATAACATTGCCTCAACACATTCGTTGTTTATGCCATACGATAAGTCTAATTGCTACAACAGATGTCGAGAGAGCTATTAAGGATTCTCCTAACATTTCTAAAATTCATCATCCTGCAATAGCTAAATGTACTAAGCTATGGAATGCAAATAATAGGCCTAAAACTGCAAAACTTATTAAAGCAGTTTTAGGAAAACAATTAGTTACACCTTGTTGCACTAGATGGAATAGTTTGTATGATAGTCTTCATAGTTTATTAAAATTTAAGGGCGAACTTTCTAAATTATGTCAAAAATTAGAATTTCCTAAATTAAGAGATATTGAAATTCAATATTTAGAAGAATATTGCAATACAATGGCCCCATTGGCTATAGCGATTGACAAAATACAGAGTGAAATCAACTGCTATTAGGGAGAATCAGCTCCAATTTTAAATGTCGTTAAAAAAAATTAAATTTAATTCAAACCAATCTACAATTTTGCAAACCATTAGCTATTGCCATAGAAAATAATTTAAATAAAAGATTTAAAAATATATATGATTTTGATAACAATTTTAAAAGTGCATTTTTGGCAACTATTTCTCATCCCTATTTTAAAAATCGTTGGATTGATGGTGAAAAAGAAAAAAATACCTTCAGGATTTGTTATTACATGAAGTTTTAATTGTTCTTAAAAATAATATTGAAATTAATACTTCAACAAAATCTTCAATTGATGAAGATGATGATTACTTTTGCCTTAAAAGTACCACATCCAATTCTAATAATTCAATAAATGATATTGAAATAGAGGTCCTAAATTATATGAAAGATGACAGGCGGAGTATAAATATGTTAAATAGTTATAAATATATAAAAGAAATATTTATTAAATATAACACAATATTACCCTCCTCAGCCTCCGTTGAAAGATTATTTAGTTTGCTAATATGGTTAATAGACCAAATCGTCAAAGATTGAACAATAAATCATTTGAAAAATTAATAATATTAAAAAATAATGCTGATATATGATACTGATTTATTATTATTTACTAATTATATAATTATTAAATGGAATATCTCATTATCTTTTATAATAAATTTGTTATTTTTTTATAAATTTATATTATAGATAATAAAATAAAGCTTTATACATTTTGATTTTGACTATTTAAAGTTTTTTAAAAAAGTATCTTGTATCTTAGATACTTTTTTTTAAAAAAAATACAAGTATCTTGTATCTTATTGAAATTTTTCTAAAGTATCTAGTATCTTAAATACAAAATTTTATAAAGTATCTGTATCCGAATACAATTTTCTGAAAATTTGCCCAACCCTGGATGCTCTGCATTATTTCAAACACATTTTAGATTAAATTCCCAATGTATTAAAAGGGTTTATAAACTTTTCCCATTAGTAAACTAATGAGAGAACATTCTCTTTTTTAAGAAGAATAACAGAGGCCTGCAGAAGTACCATTTGCAGGGCACGGCCCGGATTTTTTTTTAAAAATTTTCAGGCCCGGCTCGGCTTTATTTAAAAACAATTTTAGGCCCGACTCGGCTTTTTTTAATAAATTTTCAGGCCCGGCTCGGCTTTTTTAAAAATAAAATATATTTATTTTTGATCTTTATAGCTAATAACGATTTCAAATATAGGCTATTTTAATAAATATAGCCCGGATTGGGTGTTTTTTTAAAATAATTCAGGCCCGGCCTGGGTGTTTTTTTTTAAAAAATTTGGGCCCGGGTATATTTTAAAAAATAAAAATATTGTCCGGCCCGGGGGCCTGGCCTGCAGGTCTCTGAAAAACATACCAAGATGTACAACATCTGAAAGTAGATTGAAAGGTTTGGATCTTTTGAATATTCATAGGCATTTGACGACAAGCAAGGATGAGATAATTGAAAAATTAGCTCAATCACAACGAAGATTGGATTTTACATTGTAAATGTATAACATACAAAATGCAATCTAAGAAACTTTTTGTGTAAAGGCTCAAAAAATTCAAATTTCTATTTTGGGTCATTTAAGTGATTCTTTACATATAATTTTTTTATAATTCACATTAATTTAAAATTGTGTATTAGAAATAGTTATTAGTCCTAATAAATTTATGCTTGATATTTAAAAAAAAACAATAATATTTCTTTAAAAAATTTAATTATCCCCCCCCCCCAGACCAAATTCCTGCGTAAGCGCCAGCGACTATTAATCTTAAATAAATAAAAATAGTGTAAATAATACCGGAGATTTCATGCCAATTTATTGGCATTTCGATAATTATAATTTTCAATCTCTTTGCTATGTATATTAATTCAACGTCAAAAGCCCTAAATAATATATAAAATTTAATAAAATGAGTAAGTTGATACCATCTTTCAATGTGAAGATTGGAAAAGAGTAAAATCGCACAAGTTCGATTCATTAATTTAAACCCACATTGAGTGTCCTTGATTCCGCTTATTCCACCGATAATACTTACACTATACTGAAATCCGAGCATCAAAATATTTCTTAAAAATGATCTCTGTAAAAAAATATATATTGTTTATATTTTGTCAGAAATGGTGGCGTAATTTATATATAAAAAATATAAATCTAATGAAATCATTTTTTAATTAATTTTATGTTATTTTTGAACTTTTTCAATCTTAGTTATTTTTCTTTTTTGCTAATAATCTTCGATTCCTTTAATTAATAATTTTTTTCTTTTGGTCATCTTCTTTAAATTTTTTATCATTCTTTTCCCTTTTTGATCTTATAATAAATTCTCCTTATATAAATATTGTAACAGGGTTGTGAGCATATGCTTTTAAAAATGAATGCATCATTAATTACAATTACTCACAAGATTTAAATACTTTTCTAAAAAAAAATTAAATAATTTGAATTCTGTTTTTTAATTTAATAGTTTTGACGGTATCATTTCGATACGGAAAACTTGGCGATATAACAACGCGGATCTAATTGAGCTGCATTTATTTTAAAATCTTCATTAATAATATTAAAAAAAATAGAATTTTTATGGCTCATATCAAATTAACGGCGTGTTGATGATTGAAAGTTGACCCTAGGACAAAAATACCCTAATTTTAAGTGTTTAGATGGGGAGAAAGTTTTAAAAAAATATATCATTCTTTTCCCAGGTAAGTTTCATTCTTTACTAAAAAGCTGAGGTAATGATACGCAGCCGTTGGGCATCTTTACAAAAATTTATATAAAAAATCAAGCACATATATAAAGTACTGGGGAAAATTTAGATTTTAGCTAAATGTATTTCTACGCGGTTCATAGCAAGGCCTGTAAGTCTAAGCACAAATGTAGATTATGAAAAATATTTGCGAAGCAGCCAATAAATATCTTATTCTATACCGAAGTCGCAGTTCAGGCTAAGATCTGATAAATATCGTGGACGGCGTTAGAAGTTAGCTATGTAACAAAAATAAGGGTAGGTGTTTTGTTTATATTAAATGAGGAGAAATACTAATTTTATATAGATATCAAACCTACAATCGAAAATCTAATAAATAGGGCTGCTCAGAGCAGCCAATATGTATCAGTTAGTTTTGTTGTGATGTCTGAAAACTTAATCTCAATAATTACGTTTGTTATTTTATTGTGCGAAAAATAATCTCTTGAATAGTTACATTTATTATTATAATTTTATTTTCGGTAGTTCATTTACATTTATTATATTATGTAATTTATATGCGAATTATAAGATTTATTATTCAAAAACGTTTTAAGTTTTAACAGAATTGTTACAAATACTTTTCAAATGGATCTATATACAGATACATCGTCTAAGTATCTAGATATAAATACACTTTTTATTATACTTATGTAAGGTGATAATACTTAATAATGATACTATGTTAAAATTCAAATTTCGAATGGAGATAAAAAAAAATTATTTAGCTAATATCACATCTATATACAAAATATATAATTAAAATGATTGTCAGATTTTGATAATATAAATACAGAATATATTATTAAATGATTATAAATAATTGCTAGATTAATAATAAAACATTCACAAAATTTTTATCATTAAGGTACCCTGTTTATCTGTAAAGGCATTTTTAGTCACAGTAAACTTACCGTGGCACTTGATGGTAGACTGGTCATTGTATTTAATGAATAGCAACTTTATATTGGGATATATTAAATATATAAAATCCCGACTCATTTTTAAAAAATCATACAAAGTTTGATGAGCATCATAACTTATATCATATCATGTCATCTAAAGGGTGCCCATGATTTCTTTTCATAGATTGTCTAGAAATAATGATTTAAAAATTATAATATATATTTTTTTAATTATTATAAATAAAATAAATCATAATATAAAATTTACCGTTATCGTTATCCATTGCATAAAATAACATTGGCTGATTTGTTTTTGTAATGAAACAAACTCGGATATATTATTAAATGAATTAAATTCAAATATTATTATTTTAATTTTAAAAAAAGTAAAAATAAAATTATATCCAAATGGGTATAGATACAGATACCTCTAAAATATTATTTATATATAAATACCATTTTAGTATCTAGGTACTTTAACAACTCTAATTCTTAGTTTATATAAAGAATGATTAAATTTGTTAGAAAGCACCTTTTTACTTTTTATTTCTTTTATAATTTTGTCATTTAATTTGATTACGATTTTTAATTATAATTTTTCTATCTTAAATTTTGTTTATAAATTGAATATTTAATAAAGTTAATAATTCTTATTTTATTATGATTATTTATTAACGTAATATTTTATATCCTTAATTCTTTTATCTTAAATTTTATGATTTAATAATTAATCATCACATTTTTACTTTCTTTGGTACTATTTTTATCCGAACTAAGATGTTCAAGCTAAGGCTTAATACCAGCTCGTGAACCGCGTTAGAGATTTGCATGGGTTAGTATTTGTATTAGATAAGGAAAAATAATAATTTTTTTTAAACACAAAACCCACTACTCGGTAAAATTTAACATATTAATACCTAAAAAACCGTGTAATTCCCATTTCAATTTAAAATATTTATTAAAATAGGAGTATTTTTATTCGGTGTCTGGTGTATTTATGTACAGTGAGATTTTGTCCGGGGCATTTTAGTCATGGTATTTTTGTCCAGGAAATTAATACCCAGAGTTCATTGATTAAGACCAATGTTCAATCATCAACACACCCTTTAATTTGATATATGCCATATAAATCCATTTATTATTATATTAATAAAATGATGATTTTAAAATAAACCATAGCTTAATTAGACCCGTGCCCAATATTGTCTATCCAAATTGTCGTTCCGTTGATTTTTCGTGGCGCATAATTGTTTTTATGCCTATTTGTGGCCACGTAGAGTTTTCCGTACCGAATTGACATGTAGTAACCAGTTTTGACTGCTGTTAACGTCTTTAAAAAGAGAATTCATTCGCGTTTGTTGATAATTAGCAAAAATATTGTGGCTGCATAGATCCACAATTTTTACCCATCAATCCAATTTTATAATATATATCCATTACTTATTATAAATCAATGATTTATCAATCAAAAATATTACTTTTAGATTCATATATATAAATTATAACTAATCATTATAATATATTTTAATGACTTATATTATGGTAGTTAAATTATAGATTTATACTTTAAAAAGTATATAAGATGAGTAAAGTATGCATAAAAAATAACGATTAGTATGTTAGCTGAATACAAAATCAGATATGATATAGAATCGGTAACCGGCCGATATCAATTTAATATCGAATAGGCCTCCAAAAAGTGGTATCGATACACCACTAGTTTCATAAGGTTTAAAGTATTCTAATATTATTTTGCAGGGCTGAGAACCCGAACCCAAACTCAAACCCTTTTTTTAAATTAAGGGTCCAAGCTTTTTTTTAAAAAAAATTTTTTAATCGTGGAAGTTTTAATAACGATATTTTAGAAGATATTATGATAATTCGCCTAAATAAAATTTTTAAAATAGAAATATAATATTATTTTTTAATTGTATCGTAGATATATATCATATATATTTTAACTATAATGATAAATTATTTTAATGGCAATACTAATTAAAATAAATTTTTAAAAAATTCATGTTACTGCTATTTTAACTAATTTTATAAGTCATTATTTTTCTGGTCAACGAGCCCTGAACCCAAACTGGGTTCAGAGATTTTTCACTGAAAACCCAAATGGGTTTACAGCCCTGTTATTTTGTAAATATTTTATGTTTGAAAAATAAATATATAAAGTATAGAGTAATTTTTATTAAAATTTAATTTTCATTTTATTTCCTTTTCCCTCAAGAGGAATAAAGGCCAGGCCCGATTCTAGCTCCACCCATTTGGGGGCAGACAAAAATTTTACAGAAGCAGTTATGGTTTTTTTAACACCATATAACAAATATTTGAGTTATTTGAACACAAAATTGATAATATAATGATTTTATTTGAAAAATAACATCTAAAAATATAATTATGATCAAATTCAAATGTTTATAAAATTTGATGGAAGATGAGAATTGGCTTGTAGTTGAAAATAAATAAGTTGATTTAATGATTATACATATATTATTTAATAAAGTTGATATAGTTTAATTGTGCTTGCAATAATACTTGTTAGGGTATCAATTATTGAATGTAAAGAAAATTATTTATAACAATTGATATTATGATCAATGATTAAACAGTGTAAAAACTAATAGAAATAAAGCATTAACAATATAATTTTGGTTAAAATGTAGTTTTAAATGCTTTAAAAAAAATCCAAAATTAATAGTTTCAGTTATGTTCTTTTCATGTCCTAGTAAAATCCCTTCTTATATCACTACTTGAAAGCCTATCTGACTTGATATCTCTTCAATAATGAAAATGTTGGCTTATAACTCGATGTAAATAATAAACTGATACTAGAGATCTGCAAAGTTAGGCCCGGCCCGTACCCGGCCCGAAAGGGCTTCGGGCCGGGCTCGAGCCTAATTCTATTTAAAATAATCGGGTTCGGACCGGGCCGGGCCTAATATTTTTAAAAAAATTTGGGCCAGGTCGGGTCGGACCTTGGAAATTTTATTAAATATATCTAAATTTATAAATTTTATATTGAATTTTTTATGTAAAATAAAAAATTTTGATTTCATTTATTGAAACTAAACGCTATATAACATATGTCTTTTATTTTAAGTAATTATAAAAATTAATTTCTATATTTATATAAATTCGGGCCTGGCCGGGCCGGTAAATTTTTTTAAAATAAATTTCGGGTTCGGGCCTGGCCGGCAAAACTTTTTTAAAAAAAATTTCGGGCCGGGCTGGAAAAATTAGGCCCGATGCAGATCACTAACTGATACAGTATATTTTAAAAGCATTTGGCATTTTTGTATGGGTATAGAAATTTAATAAAAATCTGATGTAACCAGTGGTATTGCTTAGAAATATGATAAAGGGGGGGGGGCTACGATTTTTTATATATTTACAAAAAATATGATATATAAAATCGACCTTTTTAATTATGAATATGAATAAATTCTTTATTTATAAATATTTTAAAAATAATGTAACAAATTTAATACAAAAATATATAAATTTTTTAAAAAAATCTTTCGTTTTCATTTTCTTTGGGCTGTATTTTTCTTCAAAAATGTTTTATTCACGCACAATGATTCCTTTTTCATATTATAATACATGGATTAGAATCCATTCCGATATAGAAGGTCAATTAATATCTATGATCTTTACATTTGACGAATAATTTACTGTTAAACTCGTTCGTTTATCTGCCATGATCAAAATCATAAGATGAAAATCCTTTTCACACATGGCTGTAGGATAAAGTATACATATAGTTAATGAATTTTTAAAAAAATTTTAATTAATAATATCTTCATCGACATATTGTCTAAGCCCATCATATTCATACAATTTGAATCTTTGCAGATTCCTTTTATTTACTTTTAAATCGCGCATCTAGGTTTTTAGGCCAATTTCTTTTTAAATAAATATTGAAAATAATTTCTAAAATAAATAATATTATTAAAATTTATTCAAGTAATCTATTCTTGTTTCCAAAGTTATACAATAAACGGGACTGCATGATGCTTTCTATAGAAATTTAAGATTGGTCAACTTTTAATCTTACTAGTTTTGGATTTTTTTAATAAGATATTTTTAGATAAAAAAGGAATTTCTGAATCGAATGACAGCTGTAAATATTTAGCTGTATACAACGTCTACATGAGAGGAAAGCAGGTTTTTTAATGTGGGGTAAGAGGCATCTAAGTGGGGAGGAGGAAGGGAAGGGGGTAGGGTAAAGTTAAAATAAACCCTATTTGTTGATTAAAGATAAAAATAAGTGATAAAAAAATTTAAGTTTTTTAATATATTTATTTTTGATTCATTTACAGATAAAATTTTAGTACAGTTTCTCGTGATTTAGAATACGGTTAGTAAGAACTAGTTGATTATCACCAACTGATGATTATTTTCCTGGCCCAAATAATCATGAGGCCTAAAAGAGTTTAATTAGAATTGTTTTGAGATTACAAAAGGTGGATCATTATAAGATTTTTTAAAATAAATATCATGGGGTTATTAAAGCGATGGGTAAATATCGCGGGCGAAGGCTGCGAAATGTTTTTTTTGGGGGGAGGGAAGGTATATTTAGGAGGGGATTTGCCTTCAATAAATTATGTATTAACAAATCATATAAAAAATTAAATTAAGTAAAAGTTTCTTTTTTTCTAATTGTAATTAAAAAATTTAATTATGCATACTATAATAAAAGAACTAAGTGTATAAATATATTGAATATTCCTAACCATCAATGGTTGATAAAAAAACTTATGAAAATTCAATAAATATGAAAATAGCTACGGACTAAGACTAGCAAAAATTCAAACAATAGGCATAGCCTTTTGGTGGATTTTCAAAAACGGCCCTATAAAAATTTTAGCCAAAATAATATTATATAAGGCTCAAGATTTGGTAAATAGATATCCAAACCTTTCCTGACCAAAATCTTCAGGTTAACATAATATTACTTTGATTATAATCTTAATTGGGCCGCTTTTAAAAATCTATCCAAATCGGACTTTTTAGCATCAACACATAGAAGTTGATAGGAATGAAACAATCGATATAACAATAATAAAACTGAGAATCGCCTATCAAAAAAAGGGGACATTGGAAAAACAATATCCCCAAAAAATTTTAATAAAAAAAGGAACTGCCAGCTTAAATATTAATGAGATGGTAGTAAAAATTCAAATAAAAACGAAAATGCAGATGACATATTAGTACATCTTAAAAATAAATTCTCATAGTTATCACGTAATTATAAATGTAAAATTTTAACTTTAATGCCAGGTAGTTGGTTAATTAAAAATATTAAGTATCTTATCATATGGCAAGAGCAACAAAAATACCAAGTATAGATGAAAGTATAGTTAATGCTGTAAAATCTTTCCATTACAACGAAGATATTAGTAGAAAAATACCTGGCATAAAAGTTGCTTTGTCA
This sequence comes from Gordionus sp. m RMFG-2023, assembly GCF_954871325.1. NCBI lineage: Eukaryota > Metazoa > Nematomorpha > Gordioida > Chordodea > Parachordodidae > Gordionus > Gordionus sp. m RMFG-2023. The sequence goes on from NC_088776.1 coordinate 29,414,181, forward strand.
TTTAGAAAAGATGGAAAAAAAACTAAAATGCTAAAAGAATTAATTCTTAGCAATCTAAAAGAAATATCTATTCTGAAAGAAACCTGATATTACATGAGGATTTTTTAAATTAGTCAGTTTAAAACAATAAAAATTACCACGTTTAACTAAAAAGGATGAATACTCACTTCAAAACATGAGCACCTTTTACCCAAAAATTTATGTGATCCATTTAACCATTCTTGTTATTTTAGATAACGCAAAAACTGCCCATGGCCGGAATATATAATAAAGTAACATGAGGAAATATTCAATTATAACCAGGTAGATTTTAAAATTTATAAAAAGTTGTTATTTATCGATAGACAACATTGAAAATAACAGTCAAGCCAGATTATAAATTTATCAAAAGTTTTATTGAAAAATGGAAGATTTGACACCTCATTCTTTTCTAAGCCAGCAGTCCCCTTATAAAATTTTTATTAGTTTAATAAAATACATTTTTATTTGTATGTGATTTTGTAGAGAATCATTCAAAGTTATAAATGAACCAATTATCATCCGTTTGTTATATCATAAAGATATCCAATCATTGTTTCTTATATCTGATTGCTTACAGCATAATACTAATGCAGTGCACTTAAAAAAATTGCCATGACATCTGTGCAATCTTTTTTATTTTTCTGATGGGCCAATGGCTAAGTATAAAAATAGAAAATACTATTATGTTTTCATGTGAAATATTTTGGCATTCCAGCAGAATGGCATTTTTTAGCCACTATGCATAGAAAAAGTGCATGTGGCAGTGTTGGAGGTACAGTGAAGAGCTAGCTGCGATAAATAGTTTACAGAGGCCCAGTGCAGATCAAATAACATTGCCAATATTGCTGTATGAATATGGAAAATATAAATAGTACAAGTTTGTCAGAGAAGAAATTATAGACATGACTGAAGGCAAGGCTGTTATAAATTAAAATGGTCATATTTAACATATTAAAAAGGTTATCTTTTGTAATATGATAAAATTTGAATATTATAAGTTTTAATATTATATAAAATTAAAAGATCAACTGGATTAAATATAATTATATTAACAATTTTTGCAAGTCAAATAATTTGATTTGTAAATAAATTATAAAATATGAAAATGTTTTCCATCAAATCTGCAAACAATGTGTATAGAGGACCAATTAATAATAAGGTTACCATTGACCTTTATAAAAATGTCTATATTTCATATTTTTCAAGTAAAAATTTTGGGCATGTAGCAATTTAGGATAATTTTTGAACAGATCAATTACGTTAATTGAAATATATCATATTATATCATTTAACCTTTGTTTGAATACATTACTATTAACACACTTGTTAACAATAATTTAAAAAAGTATCGGTTTTGATACCAATAAATTTTTTCAAATGGTTAATATATCATGATACAAATATATTTGATATTGATATATAACATTATCAATATATTGTTGATGCATATTTTTTTAGTATTGGAAATATTTTATTTGTAATTAACAATTACAGTTAAAAAAAATTAACATTCCTTATTATTTGATTTTAAAAATATCATATTTTAAAAGTTTTTATCAAGGATGCATTTCCTCATTTTGGCCGATTTTCAAAAATGGCTAACTCAATATTTTAGCCAGAAAAATATTGCCTAAACCTTGAGGTTTTGCTAATAGATGTATAAACCTTTATGCTATATATGACTAAAATCTTCAGGCTTGCGTAATATTTTCCTGAATAAAATACTGAGTTAGTCATTTTTAAAAATCGACTCAAATCGAGCCTTTTAACAACACCAATCCCCTCCCTATAGGTAAAAACATTTAAGTCATACTGAATAAGTGCTTAAACTGTGTGCTAAATTGGCAGTATTGTTTTATAAATGTTTGATATTGGAAAATATATTTAAGATGATGAAATCTTTAATCTGTGTGTTAAATTATATTTAAATTATACCATGTTGTTGCATATGCTAATCAAAAAGGTATTGTTTCTTTTTTACATTTTTTCAGGAACTTGATATATAAGAGAAAACTAGGAAGGTTATCCATATTTTAACCTTGCATCTGCTATTCTTTTCTCTCTCTTTTATATGAGTCTCAACCCCATTCAAGCTTGAAGTATGGATGGAGTATGGCAATTACATACTCATACTCATCATCATATATTGATTTTCAGCTTCATTATCATAAAGATCAGAAATTACAATGGGTATAAGAAAATTTTCTTTTTCAAGGCTTCATTTTTATCTCTTATTTCATTACTGAAAAGTATAAATAAATTAATTTACATTATAATGGCAGATTTTTTTAAAAAAAAGCCTAATTTTAAATTTCTAAATTGTATTAAAAATAGGCAACAAATAATTTAAGGTAAAAATCTATCGATTTTGAATATTGATATACAAAATGTTTAAAATTATTTAAGGTAAAAAGTTCAAAAATCTATTGATTTTGAATACTGATATATAGAATGTATAAAAGAACCTAACTTTTGCAAATGATCAGGTGTATTTTGTTTTAATATTTTCTAAACGTAATCATCTATTTAAAATATAGGCAATGTTTATAGCTAAATGTAGTGTTGCTAAATGGCTTCATGTAGTTGATTTTTATAATGAACTAAATCAATTTTAGCCAACATATTACCTAAGCTTTGAAATTTTTCAAATAGATGCCCAAACCTTTTTGTCATCTATGGGTAATATCTCCAAACTTGTAATTTACTTTTGGATAAAATATTGAGTTATGCATTTTCAAAAATATAATCAATTTTTTTTTAAATAAATTGAATTTTGGCTTCTTTTTATTCGTTATTTCTTACATATAAATTTTTTTTTAAAAAAAAATTTTTTAAATATTAAATATTATCCCCAATTTAATATTTAATATTGGCACAACCCTAGTGAGGTTATTATAAAAAGTACATTAATATTATTATAAAAAAAGAAAACATATGTATAGATTTTTTTATATATCTTACAACAGTTTTTAGTTTTTTATTTTTATGTTAAAAAAATGTAAAGTGTAAATCATGTAGGTCAAAGCTAGAGATCTGCAAAGTTAGGCCTGGCCTGTACCCAGGCTAAATGGGCTTTGGGCCGAGCTTGGGCTTAAAACTATTTAAAATAATCGGGCTTGGGCCAGGCCTAATATTTTAAAAAAAATTTGGGCTGGGTCGGGTCGGACATTGGAATTTTTTTTTAATATATCTAAATTTCTCAATTATATTGAATTTTTTATGTAAAATAAAAATATTTGATTTTATTTATTGAAACTAAACGACATATAACATATGTCTTTTATTTTGAGTAATTATAAAAATTAATTTCTATATTTAAATAAATTCGGCCAGTCCAGGCCGGTAAATTTTTTGAAAAAAAATTTGGGGTTCGGGCCGGGACGGCAATTTTTAAAAAAATTTTGGGTTCGGGCCGGGCTGGCAATTTTTAAAAAAATTTTGGGTTCAGGGTGGGCCTGCAAATTTTTTTAAAAAATTTTTTATCGGGCCGGGCTTGAAAAATTATGCCCTATGCAGATCACTAGTCTAAGCTAGTACTAATAAAATAATTTGAACCAGGCTAGGCTTAAAAATAAATAATCCAATTTTGGCCAAGACATATAATTTTAATATAAAATATGATAAATAATTAAAGTATCATTTTTTTATTGGGATAAAAACTAATTTTCAGAACTATACTTTGAGCAATTAAATTATATTATGGGACAAATAATTTTAATTTTTTTTTTACTCTGACTAAAACTTCTTGTTGCATGTGAGCTCTTGATCCACAAATCAAAGTTGGTTCTTTTAAAGTAGGAATAATTGCATCCTCTAATTTTTCAAAATCCCCAAATTTTGAAGCACCATCAGCATCAGCAAACAATATTAAATTACCTCTACAACATAATACACCCTAAAATAATTTAATTTTTTAATGTAGCTAGTATATTACTAGTCGAATGGCTTGCCCTTTCCCTCTATTTCTTTTTAAGGTTAAAACTCTCACATATTTTGATGTATATTTTTTTGAATAATCTAGTGCTACCTTATAATTAATTTATTATAATTTGAATTTAGACAAATCACTTTAGTTGTTTTATCCGCACTACCATCATCAACAATAATTATTTCATAGCTAAATTTTGAATCATTAGCCTAATATTATCTAATAAATTATTTTAAAAAATAATAATTAACTTTTCTTTGATTAAGAAAATCCAATGTTTCATCTAACATATTTGTTACTAAAATATGGTTAAATTAAGTTATATTTCATATTTACATCTGTTTTCTTCATTGTATGCTGGTATAATTATAGATAAATATAACGAGGAATCCTCATATATATTGGGAAAAGATTTATATACAGAATGATTAATTGATTCATAATCAATAAAAAACTTTTCACCAATCATAAAGTTCAAATTGGGATCTTTAGAAATGAGTATCAAATAGCAAATAACCTAAAAATTAATTTATATCTGATTAATATTTATAGATTACTAAAATAATTATCATTAACAAAAGTAATGTAGCTAAAACCCACATAATTTAAAATATTTTATAACGGAGATGAAAAAGTACAAAGTATACAAATTATTAGCCTAAAAAATATAATTGATCTTTGTCAGTTGCCAAGGGAGAATATTATTTTGATATGTATAAGAAATGAAAATCAAAAAAAAAAATTTTTGAATTTGAACCGCGTTGAAACTAAAGTGAATAGGTAAAATGAGATACGGGTAAACTGAGAATTGACATTAAATTTATTTTTATTTTATAGCCTATCAATTTTTAAATATAAATAAAATGTATTTATTATAATCAAATTTATCCAAAATTAAAATTATCTAATTGAATATAAAAGAATATAGAAGAAAATGTAGCCCATAAATCTATAATATTTATAGAAAATATATTACATCTACCTAGACCCGATTCATTTATTAAAAGTGTACATCAATGCAACTCAGCTGGAGACGCCATCTTGGTTACACTAATCTTTATATCTGATGCAAGTTTTATTAAAGAATTACCGGATCATCGAGATAATAAGGAAGCAAGTTATCAATTTAATAGAAGTTTTTAACATGAAAATAATCACTATATGTGTTACAAATCATAATTATATTGCCCTGGAGGGCATAATAGATTAAAAATTTAATTTTTAATAAAAAGTAACGAGAATTATAGGAGCATAATTCTTTACTCTGGATAAATTTATTTGATAAAAACTTATATAAACATAATAATAAAAATCTAAAGTTTCCATCAATATTTTTGGAGTTATGATGTCAATCATCAGCTTAGTCATTTTTTTTTAATTACAAGGGATTTAAAAATTATTTTTTTTGACTCATTTTGTGAAAACTATATAATCACAAAATGAGATAAAATTTAAATTCCGGAGTTAGATGTCAATTCTTAGTTTAGTCATTTTTTTTAGATTTTTTGGACTTAAATAATATTTAATTTTTTTACTCATTTTGCGTAAACTAACTTATATAAACACAAAATGAAGAAAAATTTAAGTTTCCATCAATATTTTTGGAGTATGATGTCAATTATCAGTTTAGTCTTTTTTTTTAGATTTTTGGGGTTTAAAAATTATTTTATTTTTTTGCTCATTTTGTGTAAACTAACTTATATCAACAAATGAAAAAAATTTAAGTTACCATCATTATTTTTGGAGTTATGATGTCAATTTTTAGTTTAGTCATTTTTTTTAGATTTTTTGGGTTTAAATAATATTTTATTTTTTTAACTCATTTTGTGTAAACTAACTTATATAAATACAATAAGAAAAATTCGAGTTTCTATCATTATTTTTGGAATTAGTCATTTTTTTTTAGATTTTAGGGATTTAGAAAATATTTTATTTTTTGACTAATTTTGTGTAAACTAACTTATATAAATCCAAAATAGAGAAAAATTTAAGTTTCCTTCAATATTTTTGGAGTTATGATCAGAGTTTACATGTCTCCCCCCATCAGCGGAAGACTCCTGCAATTTTTTAGTTTACACGCAGACATCTCACTCCCGCAAAACTACCGCAATAGGAATCTCCCTCAAAATTCTACCGCAATTTTTTAATATCTCCCGCACAATTTCTTTTTAGCATTTTAATGTTTTTATTATATAAATAATAATTTTGAGAGACAGTAATTGATTATTTTTATATTTTTAAAATAAATGTTAAATATTTATTCTAAAAACATGTCTAGTTTGTAAATTTCTTTCTATCCTGTTTTATTTATATCCAATAATAAATCAACATCATTCATATTTTATCATTTTCAGTGTATATAACAATAGAGATCTTGGCGCTTAATTATCACGTTCAGGTTAAATTAAATATATAAAAAAATAATATTATACTGATTTCAATGATACTGATAATTATTTTATTTATTATAGTTCAATCACATTATTAATAATACAGATGCAACTACAGTTGCGGAAATAATTTAAACCTATCCTATCATTACAATATGGGTAGAATATTTTCCCCATAATATTTAACGACTCCAATATAAGTTTAAACTTTATTTGTGCTAGAACAAAAATGAGCAAGGCTATCACAAATGTTTTATGACCTGAATCCAGGAGGTCAATTCTAGAAGATTTGAAAGGTCGACATCCATATACAATTTTAACAGATGCATCTAATAAGGGAAATATTAAAACATTTCCCTTGATCCTTAGCTATTTCAACAAGAATAAGGGTATTTCAATAAAACAGTAAAAAATTTCCTCGGATAGTAAAAAATCTAGCGATATTTTATTAACCACATAATAATAAATAGAGCTGACTCAGGGTTATCAATGAGTTGCTTGTCATCTTTCTGCGCTGATAATTCCTATGTAAATTTTGTCAAAAACCAAAGTGTATTTACCGAATTGAAGCAGCACAATAATGACTAAATACCAATTGGCTGCATATGCCATATACTACATAATTCTTGCTAGAAGGCAATGAATGTATTATCTGTGGATGTCGAAAGATGAAATGTTTTAACGAATTTAGTTCATCAACTAAAAGATGAGTTTGTGGAGTGGTCTGACTTGGAATGGTGTGAGTTGTTGCGACATGCCCCTATCAGGTGGTTATCATCGATAGAATTTTAAAATTTTACCAACCTTTAAAAATTACTTCTTAAATAGAGATGATAAAATTTGCCATGAAATTCTAAAAAAAATTTTCAAGGATGAAATGACAGAAGCATATTTAGGAATGATTTCACATGTAGGAAATCTACTACATGCTATTAATATTCAATTGCAATCAAAAGAATCTTTATTAATGAAGATTCACAAAATTATGCTGCAGCTGTGTTCATCTTTACAGTTAAAAATTGATAATAAATTTTATGCCGCTATTGCTAAAAATATTATATTAAAATGTTCAAATAATACTCTAATTAATGTATTTTTAAAAGAAGCAATTTTTATTAAGACAATTTTAGAATATTTGCAATCAAAATTTGATTTTAATAATTCTATTTACAAATGTATAAATATCATGACCTTGGAACAGAACTAGCAATTGATGGTTTTATAATTTAATAAATATATTAAAAATACCGATAAACATTGATGTCTTGTTTTAGGAGATTGTAATTCTCTCTATATTTTATGATTTGCTAGGATATTTAAAGTTAGATGATCTAAAAACAAAGGAGGAATCGTAATAACGATTAATCCCCATGCTTGGAAAAAAGATGCGAGTATGTTTTCTCCACCTCGACTGCCTGGAGAAAGGAGAGAAATCGGATTGCTCTAACGACATTAGAGGCTGAGCTAATGGTTAAACAAAATTATAAATGCCATGCCAACAATTTTATAAATATTTTAAAAACGACTGTAAACGTTTAGTGGAGCACATTTTTGAGGAGTGCCTGGAGAAAGGAGAGAAATCGGATTGCTCTAACAACATTAGAGGCTGAACTAATGGTTAAGCAAAATTATAAATGCCATGCCAGCAATTTTATAAATACCTTAAAAACGACGGTAAACGTGTTCCAATTTAAATCTCAAATAAAATATAATTAATATCATAATATTTAATTATCCATATTTTTTTTTATATTTTATAAAATCTTTTTAATATTTTTTAACATTGTAAAATTAAAATCGTTTGTTTTTTATAAAATTAATATATTTTAATAATAAAGATAGTATTTAAAAAAAATTGTCTCATACTATAGTTACCTATTTTGAAAAATAGTTACCGACTTTGTATTAACATAAAGTAATTATCAAAAATAATAGGCGGATAACTAAGTCAATTCAATATCTGATCGAAGGCCTGCAAAATATTTTTAGCAATTTTTATATTTCTACCGCAATTTTAATATTATACCCGCAAAATACCAAAATTCTCCCGCAATTTGAAAATTTTGACCTGGCAACCCTGGTTATGATGTCAATTATCAGTTTAGTCATATTTTTTAGGTTTTTTGGGTTTAAAAATTATTTTATTTTTTTATTCATTTTGTGTGAACTAACTTATATCAATACAAAATGAAAAAAATTTAAGTTTCCATCATTATTTTTGGAGTTATGATGCCATTTAAGTTTAGTAATTTTTAGATTTTTGGGATTAAAAATTATTTTATTTTTTTTGACTCATATTGTGCAAACTAACTTATATAAAAATGAAAAAAAATTTAAGTTTCTATCATTCAGTTTCATATTAATATCTAGCCATAATGGCACTATATGCGACCATAAATACGAGAGTTTTAAGGTTGAGTTAACAATGTCTCATCTTCCACCACGTTTAATAACCCGTAAAATTTGTCTAAAATCTCTGCCAAAATAATAATTTTACAACCAAACGGCTTATTCAATTTGATTATATCCTGGAATGGCCTCTGCTTCGAATATATATTTATGAGTCATCGATATTTTGTCCCATATTATAATTATTGTCTTATCAATTCCGCTATTTGGCTATGTTAAGGGATATTGCATGAGAAACTTTCATGAATATTTAGAGGGATGTTCAAAAGTGAATGTGCAATGCGACCTTTATGAAGATGAGTTGAAGAAAAGCCAGAAGATGCAACAGCGATTGCAATTTTTCCATAAGTTCTTAAGTCATATAAAATTGTATTTAATATATATGATTTTCCAGTACTCCCAAAACATTCTATAAAAAATAAATTATGGAATAGAGAGGAAGTTAAGGACATCATTTTGGAATAGATAACCATTTTGATCATGATTAAATAAATTTAGTTGGCTAAATATTTTTTATGCATATCATCGGCATCATTGGAAGTTTCCTCCCGAATAAGGTGACCGCTAATATAAACTGTAGCAGATGGAGATTGAGTGTATAATAAATGGATAGGTATTCCCAAAAAATCCTTAAGAGATTTACCAATTAAAATCAAAATTTGATTAATGTGACATATCGCAAGATTTTCGCTGGGCTATCCAGCTGTGGTGGTCTTTTCTTGGCAAAATCTTCACAAAGGAAATATTTAAAAGACATAGAGCGACAGGATCTCTAGGCTCAAAATGTAATAAAATAACAGAAAATAACTGGAGCAATTGTTATGCCATCTTAAAACAATGGTTCCATTTGATCATCAGATATTACCACGTCGAATACATGCGTCCTTAAAAGTATTACTGACAGGGTTGCCATGTCTTCCCTTCCATCAGCGGGAGACTCCCCCAATTTTTTAGTTTACACGCAGACATCTCAGACCCGCAAAACTACCGCAATTGGAAATCTCCCGCAAAAATCTACCACAATTTTTTAATTTCTCCCGAAATTTTTTATAAAAGTATTTTAACGTTTTTAATATATAAATAATAATTTTGAGAGACATTTATTGATTATTTTTATATTTTTAAAATAAATTTTAAATATTTATTCGAAAAACATGTCTAGTTTGTAAATTTCTTTTTATGCTGTTTTATTTTTATCCAATAATAAATCTTTCATTCATATAGTCAGTACAGGGGAGTATATCTACATCGATTGCAATACAAAAATATTCTCAAAAATAATAAATAATACAGATGCAACTACATTTGAAAAATCGTATACATCTATCATGTAGTTCAACATTCACAGAGCTATATCATCACAATGTGGGTCGAATCTTTTTCTCATGATATTTAATCACTCCAATATAAGTGCAAACCTTACTTGTGGCAGAACAAAAATGAGCAAGGCTATCACAAGTGTTTTAGTACCTAAATCCTAGAGGTCAATTCTAGACGATTTGAAAGATGGGCATCCATATGCAACTAACAGATGCATTTAATAAGGGAAATATTAAAACATTTCCCCCTTCGCTATTTCAACAAGAATAAGAATATTGCAATAAAACTGTTAAAAATTTTTCCTCGGGTAGTGAAAAATCCAACAATGTTGCCAGCCACATAATGGTAAATATAGCTGATTCAGGGTTATCAATGATTTGTATGTCAGCTTTCTGCGCTGATAATGCCTCTGTAAATTTTGGCAAAAACCAAAGTTACCGAATTGAGGCAGCATGATAATGAATTAATACCAATTGGCTGTATATACTACATAATTCTTGCAAGAAGGTAATGAATACACTATCTGTGGATGTCGAAATAATTGTGATGAAATGTTTTAATGAATTTAGTTCATTAACTAAAAGAGTTAATGAATTAAAAGAGTTGGTGAAGTGATGTGAGTTGTTGCGATATATACCTATCAGGTGGTTGTCATTAATACTTGCCATCGATAGAATTTTAAAATTTTACAAACTTAAAAAAACTTCTTAAATAGAGATTTTAAAAGCTGTCCTAAAATTTTGAAAAATTTTTTCGAGTATGAAATGACAGAAGCATATTTGGGATTCGTTTCACATGTAGGAAATCTACTTCATGTAATTAAACAAAAATTCACAAAATCATGCTACAGCTCTGTTCATCTCTACAGTTAAAAATTGTTAATAAATTTTATGGCGCTATTGCTACAAATGTTATATTAAAATGTTCAAATAATACTATAATTAATACATTTTTAAATGAAGCATATATTTTTATTAAGACAACTTTAGAATATTTACAATCAAAATTTGATTTTAATAACTCTATTTACAAATGTATAAATATTATGACCTTGGAACAGAAACCAACAATTGATGGTTTTTATAATTTAATAAATATATTAAAAATACCGAAAACATTGATGTCTTATTTGAGGAGATTGTAATTTTTTCTATTTTTTATGATTCGCCAAAATTCTTAAAGTTGTCTAAAAGCAGAGGAGAAATGGGTAGAATTTTTTCGTAATAACGATAAATCCCCATGCTTGGAAAAAATATGTGAGTATGTCTTCTCCTTACCTCATTCTAATGCCTCATCCGAGCGCATTTTTAACCTGATGAGGACTGCCTGGATAAAGGAGAGCAATCGGGATTGCTTTAACAACATTAAAGGCCGAGCTAATGGTTAAATAAATATATAATATGTCATGCCAGGAATTTTATAAATATCTCAATAACGACGGTAAACATTTAGTTCTATTATTTAAATCTCAAATAAAATATAATTAAGTTAGCAATGTAGCTATAAAATTTATTGTCAATTATTAACTGTAAAGATGAACACATCTTCAGCATAATTTTGTGAATCTTTATTAAGATTCTTCTGATTGCAACTACACATTAACTACATGTAGTAGATTTCCTACATGTTTAATCATTCCTAAATATACCTCTGCCATTCATTAGAAAAAAAAAATTTCAAAATGTTAGGACAGCTTTTATAATCTTTATTTAAGAAATATTTTTTTAAAGGTTTATGAAATTTTAAATTCTATCGATGGCGGGTATTAGGAACATATCGCAACCAACATTGTGCTGACTCAATTCTGTAAATACATTTTGTTTTTACCAAATTCACTGAAGCATCAGATCAGAAAGTTGACATGCAATTTATTGATAATCTCGAATCTGCTATATTTACTATTATATGGTTAGCTATGTCTTTGGATTTTTCACTATTGGGGAAAAAATTTAATATTTTTATTGAAACGACCTTAATTTTGTTGAAATAGCGGAGAATCAAGGGAGATATTTTAATATTTCCCTTATTAGATGCATCTGTTAGAATTGCATATGTAGGCCCATCTTTCAAATCGTCAAGAATTGACCTTCTGGATTTAGGTCTTAAAATATTGATGATAGCTTTGCTCATTTTTGTTCTACAAGTATAGTTTTCATTTATATTAGAGTCGTTAAATATTATGGGGAAAAGATTCTACCAACATTGTGATGATAAGTTTTTCTGTGAATGTTGTACTACAAGATAAGTGATTACAATTGCCGAAACTGTAGTTGCATCTGTATTATTTCTTATTTTTGGAGTACCTTATTATGTATTTAAACGTAATAATTAAGCGCCTATCACTATAATGTTATATACACACTGTAGATTTCCAATTGCGGTCGTTTTTTGGGACATTGGCATAAAATATATTTTTAATTATAAAATTAAAATCGTTTTTTTTGATAAAATTTTATCTTGTTTACATTCTAATATATTTTAATTAATCAAGATGTTATTTTATTTTGAAAAATAGTTATCGACTTTGTATTTATATAAACTAATTATAAAAAATAATAAGCGGATAATTAAGTCAATTCAAAATCCCGGCCGAAGTCCCGTAAAAAATTTTTTTTAGCAATTTTTTTATTTCTAAAGCAATTTTCATATTTCTCCCGCATAATACCAATTATCTCCCGCAATTTGAAAATTTTGACTTGACAACCCTGATTACTGACAATCCCATTAAAGGGGCGTTGATCCAGCTACATAATTAAGTAAGAGTCTTAAATAAAAACATCACCCACTTTAGGAGAAACTGTACGTATACGACCAATAACCTTATCACCATCCCTTTGACGTTTTACCCATTGTTTATACAGAAGTTTCCACACATAATATCTTACAAAATCTGCATAAATATATTGTCTGGCACTTGTGTCAAAAGCTATAATTTTAAACCATTCAGTTAATTTTGTACCAGGAATTGTACTAAAAATATTGTTTAACTCAGCATTTGAATGAAAAAGGATCATTCGCGGATTGGGTAGATAAAGGTCTAATCGATATACTGTTGGAGGATGATCCTGCATTTCATAATTCAGAGTACGCAATAGCTATTCTATGGATGATATATATCGAGTATCAATGAATTTTGTAATTTCATCAACATTATTAATGGAAAGAGTACAGTAGTTCTGACATGGCTTTTATAACAATACTTACGTCGTTTTTATGGTTGAGCTAACAATGTCATTCATGATGCTATTTTACAGGGGGATGCTGACACTTTTAGCAGAAGAATCATTTTCCATTACCAGTGGCCCAAGGCATATGCATGATCAGCTTTATCGGGACGCAATGACTATTGTACATTGCTTTGGTAAGCCGTCATTATTCATTATAAATTGGATGAAATTATGCATTAATTATTTCCTCTCCAGGCGATCGCCCAGATTTTGTCGCTTTTTTCATCAAAAATTAAAATGTCAAAAAGGATTTGCTATTAATTTTCAGATACTCAAAATAATAATTAATCCTCATCATTTTATTAAAAAATTAGCCTAAATTTATATTGCAAGAAAAACTTAAAAAAATATAAATTGAATATAAGTTTCATCAATATTGAATGGCATTTTTGCAATTTAAATAGATAGCATTTTTTTTACTTTATATAAAGATATAGATAGCCCTTATCAAATTCTTTGATAAATAAATTCGGAATTGCAAAACATACACTAAATCATAGGCGTAGCCAGGATTTTCATAAGGGGGGGAATTAAAAAATTACTGGGGGCGGTAAGTATACATATTCATATTATTTATCCCACAATGTCTTTAAAATATATTTTCTGATGTCCTTATCAATATTTTATAGTTATCTGTAAAATAGATTATTCGCTATATAGGTAAAAATTAGGTTAATGATGCTTACTACCAAGTGAATGTATGGAAATATTCTAAATGCCAACCTAATTTGCTAAATACCGACCAAAATTTACTAAAATGTAATAAGATCCTTATTATTTAATATATTAATACGGAATCACGTGGTCGAGTTCGGCCTACTATATATTATCCCCCCAAGGATGGAACCACCAAGTTAGAATAAGAAAAAAAACATGATCATTCCTGGGATTCGAACCCGGGAGCATGGGATAAGTAAACCAAGTTCTTGCCTACTAGGCCATAGAGGCTTTCCAGAAACCACGATTTTTCAAATATATATTATAAATATATTTGGTAATGCCTATCCAAATGAAAAATGAACAAAATTCAAATTTGATAGATGGTACCTTAAGGTACCAAGCATCATTAACCTAAAAATTACTTGATTGTCATTTGATAATTAGATATACTGTAAATCTACGACATATAACATTTCACTGTTTGTATTGTGCTTTAATATTTTTTTAATTTATGATTTAATTTTATCAATAGTTTTAAAATTATATTTACCTTTTATTAAGATTAATAAATTAAAATTACTCACTTAAAAAATTATATTTGATATATTATATTATTTATTAATTTTATGGATCTATTATTAATAATTATAATACATTTCACTTCTGTCTTAAGACTTATCTTTGGCTTATATTCCATTTATTAAAAAACATTTTTGGTTCATTTTATATATTTATAAATTTATTTTCCAAAAAATCTATAAATTATGATGAATAGTTTTATAAAAAAATATCAACTTTTACATTCTTTCTTATAAATTATTATTTAAGATATATGCATAGATATTTGATAGTCAGGGAGTGGGGGGAGGACTAAGGGGGATATTTTTTATTAGCTAAAAATGATATTTACAAAAAGTGATAAATTTCTGAAGGGGGGGGGGGGAATTTCCCCTTGCCCCTCCCCTGGCTACGCCTATGCACTAAATTTATGTGAAAAACAAATAACTTAATATAAAAAAACAATTAATTTTCTAGATATCATTTTAAATGATCATAATACAAAAAATGATGCAAACATTAATCATTATAAAAAATAAATTTTGTTAGAATTGTTGCAGTGAACACAATTTCAATTTATATATTTCTCCATAATTTTTGGGATAAAACTAGGTAAGATTTGTTATTTCTTATAATATAATTTTGTCATGATTCTCTAATAAGTGGTTTGCCTAAGCCTTTCCAGCTTCTCTTATTACGAATTCACGTATTTATTTTGTATATATATATATATACTAGGAGTTAATCCATAGACTAATTGGTAAATCAGAGAATTCCCCTTCATTTGATGATAAAATAATAAGAAATTTAACAATCTCCAGGCTTGGGAAAAATTTTTCAAAATTATCATGGGTTGGACTGGGGTTGGAAATATTCCTCAAAATTATTGACTTGGACCTGGCTTGGGAAACTCTTTTACAAATTATTATGGGCCGGTGTAACGTGATATTTTAACTTAAATTTAAATAAACCTCTTTAGTAATACTGACATTTATGATTGACGTTATAATAATATTTTATTAAAATATCATTATAAAATTTATTACTATTGACATTTATGACTGACATATATTCGTTAAAAGTTTCTATTATTTAGTAATACTGTCATCTATGACTGACATGTAATGTTAAAAGTTTCTATTATTTAGTAATAGTGACATTAATGACTGACATGTAATCTTAAAAAGTTTATATTATTTAGTAATACTGACATTAATGACTGACATGTATGTTAAAAAGTTTCTATTATTTAGTAATACTGACATTAATGAATGACAGGTGATGATTAAAGTTTATATGCTTAGCATATTGACGCTTATGAGTGATAAATAATTAAAATTTTCTAATATTTAAATTTATGAGATAGATAATATTTTAATTTCTGATATTTAGTTATATTAACATCTAAGTTTTATTCTCTACCTTTTTAAATATTTTTATACCTATAAATAATTTAACGTCGAAAAAGTCATAGCTTAATTTTAAAAAAGTTTGATCGAAATCTATATACACATGGTAGGTTAAGTTTATTCATATTTAAACATAATTTACATATCATTCATCAAATAATTCAATATCGAACTTTTTAGAAAAATATCTATTAATAAAAAATATAAAAAGCTATATAATATAAATTAGCAATTGAATAGGACTTAACTCATTAAAAAGATGGCTAACTATTGTTGTTTTTTTATAAAAATAACTATTAATAAAAATATAAAATGCAATAAATATATTGTATAAATTCGCGATTGAATAACAGTTAAGAAAAAGATGAAGTATTAAAAAAAAATATAAAATGCAATAAATATAATTTAAATTTGCAATTGAATAGAATTCAACTTATAAAAAGGATGTCAAACTATTGTACTTTTTATAAAAATAGCTATTAATAAAAATATAGAGTACAATAACATTTAACATAAGTGAAAAAGGGAGTTAATGAATCACGCTACACCGGGCTAGGAAGAAATTTTCAATATTATGGGCTGAGCTGGGTTGAGAATTTTTTTTTAAATTATAAGGACTTGGATGGAAATTTTTTCCAAATTTTGTGGGTTTGGACTTGTCTTGGGATTAATGTTAAATGTTAGTCTTATGTAATCAGTAATATTTTAACAAAGAATTTTAATATGGGGTAAAAGCTAATTTATATTTTGACTCAAAAAATAGTTTTCACTCTTAGCCCTAATGGATGGACTCAATGGCATTGGTTGAACTTGACCTGAATGGGGGAGGGGGTTAAAAAGTATAAAAATTGGAAATTTTTAAATAAAAGGTAACATCTATTGAAAAAGAACAAATAAAATTCTCATTCTCCATCATTTTTGACAGGCTATGCTAGATCGGGAGGCCAAAGAATATATAAAAAAATTAGATTTTATATTCATTCTTTTAATAAAAATAAATAAATATGATTTTATATAAATTCTTTTTTAAAATGAAAAGTAAGCAAGATTTTAGAACATTTAGGGTGAAAAAATTAAAATTTTATATCATAAATTTAATAATGAAATAATATTTAATGACCTTTTATTTGACACATGTGTCAATATTTTGAGTTAATAAAAATATTCTAGCCCCCCAAAGACCTAGATTCTTTCACTTAGATTAATGACTACTATCAAATTATAATTATATTAGCATTTATCTGATGCCTATATCAATATTTTGTGTTGTAACCCAGACCTGCACCAACCCACTTAGAATAATAATTATGATTAGTCAAGATATAATGAACACCTTTTATTTAATACCCATATTATTATCTTGTGTTGATAAAAATATTCCTGACCCCACAAACCCTAGATTACCAATCGAAAGGGAATGCCTGTCCTTCTGATGAATAGATCTTTTGATTAGCGCTTGATTGATACCTATATTGAACATATATACTTTCCTAAGTTCAACAAAAAATATTCGAGTTCTTCCTCAGAGCAGGCCTGAGTACATTGGGTGAAAATTAATATATAGAAAAATTAAGAACATAAGGCCAGGCCATACATTTTTTTAAAAAAATAAACCTGGACCAGGCCTATTTTTTCTTAAAATATCTGGGTAGAGCCAGCTAAAACTTTTAAATCACAATTATATACATAAAATAAATTTAAAAATTCTTGTATAATTGAATAACATATCATAATCATTCACTTCCTATATTTCTAATATCATTTGTCAAAACTATTTTAATGAAAATTTTTTATAAAACCTGATTGGGTCAAAAATATTATTTTTTACAAATCCATGTTATATTTTCCTCTGCAGGTTTGATGGATATTAATATCAAGAAAAAAATGCTCTAACATGTATCCATTATAAAATTTGTGTTAGGAAGCATAAAATCATAAGACATTGATAACATTATATATGGCTTAGCTATGTCTTTGGATATTTCATATCTGGAGAAAATTTTTTTAATAGTTTTATTGAAATGACATTAATTTTGTTGAAATAGGGGAGGATCAAGGGAAATGTTTTGATATCTCCTTATTAGATGCATCTGTTAGTGCATATGTTTGCACATCTTTCAAATCGTCAAGAATTGACCTTCTGGATTTATATCCTAAAACATTTATGATAGCCTTGCTCATTTGTGTTCTACAAAGTATACTTTTCATTTATATTAGTCGTTAAATATTATGGGGAAAGATTCTACCAACATTGTGATGTTAAGTAGCTCTCTGAATGTTGTACTGCATGATAGGTATTTGCCATTTCCGCAACTGTAGTTGCATCTGTATTATTTCTTATTTTTGAAGAATATTTTTGTTTTGCAATAGATGTTGATAGACTGCCCTGTACTGATTTATGCTTTGAAGATTTTTGATGCCTCAAAATATCATATTCCCTTCCCTCATTGTATTAACTAAATATTGTAGAACAACTTCCCCGTACTGATTATAATTATTTTTTACATTGTAAATTTAAAATTGTTTGTTTTTTTATAAAATCTTATTTATACATTAGCATAAAATATATTTTTTTACATTGTAAAATTACAATTTTTTTATAAAATTTTATCTAGTTTACATTCTTTTGTATTTAAAAAAGATCGTTGGTTATTATTTTTAAACAAAATTAATATATTATAATAAATCAATGTTATTTTAATAATAAAGATAGTATTTAAGAAATTTTGTGTCGTACTATAATTACCTATTTTGAAAAATAGTTGCGTATTTTATTTTGGAAAATAGTTACCTATTTTATTTTGAAAAAGAGTTGGATATTTTATTTTGAAAAATAGTTGGCTTTTATTTTGGAAAATAATTACCTATTTTATTTTGGAAAATAGATTCGATTTTATATTTATAAAAAATTATGGATAACTAAGTCAATTTTATTTCTCCCACAATTTTTATATTACTCCCACAAAATACCGAATTTCTCCCACAATTTGAAAATTTTGACCTGGCAACCCTGGTTGGGTAGTGCCTTGGAAATTTTTTAAAATAAATATAAATATATGAATAATTATAAAAAATTAATTTTTGCTGGCTGTACTGGTAAAAATTTTTTAATCGGGTTCAAGCCGGAAAACATTTTTTAAAAATTTTGGGTTGGGCTTGAAAAATTAGGCCCTATGCAGATCACTATAATACATTATTATAATATATTTTCCTCTCACTAATTAATAAGTAATTACTATGTTTAAGATAACACATTTGCATTTTATATATCCAGTAATAAATTTTTATTTCATTTTTTTTTAAATTTTTAAATCAAAATATAAATCTTTTTTTTTGAGTTTTAAAAATAATTTCCGGTATTGAAAAAAAGGAATCAAAAAAACAGACCGGTCTATGGGTCTTGGAAACTTTCTTAGAAAATGTATCAGCATACCCTGGCTTAATAAATTAGTATCGCTATGCCAATTCCCCTTACTACACTAGTTCAGAATGAGGTATTTCTAAAAACAATTTTTTTCTATGCTCGGCCTTTTTCAACTCTGTCAAAATATTAAATTTAGATAAAGCATGCTGATTGTTGATAATAATTATGGCAAAGTTTAAAAATAATGTGTTCCAAGAGATAATTGATGATATTTATAACTAAGAAATGAAAAATAAATAAAATAAAACATTTGTAATTTATAAAAATAATTAAATCAATTTATATAGTTTATTTAATTAAAGTTAAATAACTTTTTAAATAAATGTGTTATTTATTATAATTAATTTTACAAACAAAAATTTTTATCTCAACAATGGGTTTTATTTATTAAATCGTCACACACAAGTGTAAGTCAAAAGCAAGACAACACAAACAACAAGAACAACACTGAAAAATAGTGACTATTTATAAAATATTGGCAATTTCTAAAACACAAATTCAAATATAAATTAATGATAAAATATTAAATATATATAATATTAATATGGTTAAGTTTAAATGTTATGTTAAGCGTCAGTCTCAGTCAGTCATTTAGTGTTGTTTTAATTTGCTATGCTAGGTCGTAAAATTTAAGACCAAATTTTATGCTCAGGCTTGCTCTGAGCCCGAACCCGGGGTCGAAACCTGGGTTGTGAATGTTTTAACAAATTCCAATCAAAAGCACCTAAAATTATAAATATTTAAATGGTAAGAAAAATGAAAATAAAATAAAGCTATAAATTATTAATTTAGATTAGAAGGTATAATAATATTAATTTAATTTAAGATTAGATATGAGATTTATTTTATCTTACTTTACATTTATCTAAACCCCGTGTCTAGATTCCGGAATAAAAAATTTAACATATAAAAATAATATGAACCTCGGGTCTGGACCCCGGGTCTGTGCTCAGAGCTGGTTTGGTCAAATTTTTAGACCCAAACCCCGGGTCTGGTTTTATACAACCAACCAATTAACAACACTACCTAGATGAAATGCTTCCAGCATTTGGTGGTAAATGCCCATTCAGGCAATACATGCCAAATAAACCATCAAAATATGGCATAAAACTATACTCCTTATAAAAAAACGAAATATTTTTATCAAATATGTAAAATAAATTTATGTTTAGAACACATTAATATTTTATGTAATAAATGTTTTGCTGTCAAATTTAGCATATTTATATTTCTTATATATTAGAATGTATTAGTGTAATTTTTTTTTATATTGAATAAAGATCCATATTATGAATTATCATGATTATATGATGGTAAGTTATTTTTTTTAATTTTATATTTGAAATTTAAAAAAAGTAAGCTTTTTTTAAAAATTTTTGACACAAAATATAATTATCCTCATCATCTTTAATCTAGGCTTAAGAAAAAATATTTAAATATTTTATCAAGCTTAAGGTTAGATCTATTTTATATCATATCAAATGAAAATAATGAATATAACTAGATATATACATTTGAAATTGGGGTCTATTAAACCCCACCCAAGTATTAACGTCATTTTTTTCACTAGAGTATTGGAGGGTTAAATTGTTTATTTTTTCTTACTATGAAAAAAATTGAATCAGAAAAGCGTTAACTGTTAAGTGGTATTCATGTTTATTTTATTTGGCAAGGAGATGAAGCATTTTAATTTTATTTATATCTCTCAAATCTGCTGATATCCTGATAGAAACATTGGCAAAATTTCAAAATTTAATCCATCTTTCACAGACATAGCTGGTGGGGGTGGTCATTTCCGTACATAAAGGTCTCTGATCTCTACTAGTTAATAATAGAAATTTAGGTAGGATTTTTTTTACTTCAATAAATATTTTAAAATTTTTTAAGTTAAAATGATATTTTAATGCATAAATATAATTAAAATATTTTATTTGTTTAATATATTATAAATCAATAAAAATAAACTTTAAGCAAAATATTTTGATTTGCAACAATATCATTAAAAGATTATTATATAAATAAAGTAGGGGATTTAATATTAATATTCTTCATAATCTCATCATACTTTTAGGACACATCTAAATAATAAAAAAATATTAATCTAGGTATATAATGTTGATTAACTTACAACTAAGTGGAATATCACAATGCTTTTTATGTAGATAATCTGTATTAAATTTCACAAAGGCCTCATATTGTTCTATAAAACGAATTAAATACTAATTTAAAAATACTAATTACCAGATAACTTTGAATATAATATTTTATCATATTCTTCTCGAATTATTTCTTCTCTTTCTTTAATAAGTTTTTCACAAATAAATTTAACTTCAGACAGAGTGAATAAAGGATTTCTGTTTTAATTATAAATTAGAGTAAAAACTTTTAAAGAAAACTTGTGTTGATTCATATTTTCAAGTGAAAATAATGAAATAGGAAATTTTTCTTCAGTATGGTTGTCATTCTCATTCTTAACCGTGTTTATATTTTTGGGTATCCTTTTCGAATAAAATTTGACAGATTTTTCTATATCCTCTTCAATAAGCACATTAAAATTATATATAATCAAATAAGTACCCGATGTAATTTTAGGAATAATTTGGGCGAAATAGCTCTCGCATTGGGAAGAATTTGAAGGTTGAGTAATTATAGCAGGATTACACCGCTGTCTTTTTTGCGTATGATTTGGTATATGATCTAAATCGAGTGATCTTTTAATTGTTAAGCAAGCCATTATATTAATCAGAGACAATTGCGATAAAAAAAAAACTATTTGATAAGTTTGAGAATGTGTGTATAAATTTAAAACTCGGACATTTATAAAGTATAATACAAGCTATAATAATTTAATTAATATTAAATCTAATGTATACTGCGTTTAAATTATAAATATATGATTTAACTTTACTTATATATTAAAAAAATTGCTCTTTAATGATGAATATGAAAATATTATTTTGTAAGCATGTTTTTTTTGTAAAATTAAAAATATATTAATTTAATTTAGGTTGTTTTCTTTAATTAACATTTAGGTATCAGTGGCGAAACGTGAAGTTAATTACTAGGGAAGCAATCAATTTTCTTTATTTGCAATAAAATATACAAAATATCTTGAGGGTTAATAAGATTCATCTTTTATTTTGTTCAGCACAGATATCAATAGAGTGACGTCACTAGGGGGCGCGCAGGGGCTCGAACCCCCTAAAAATTTTGAATAGCCCCCTGAAGCAAAAAAATTTTTTTTAATGGTTCCTTAATATCCCCTAATGAAGATAAAACTCTGCATTGGTCAATCAATACTACACATCCTATCAGTATATGCTCCTCAAACGGGTTGTAAGGAAAAAGTGAAAGATGACTTTAGAGCTATCCTTGATGAAGCTGTAATGGAAATCCCTAAGGATGACCTAGTCATAATTGTTGGTGACTTAAATGCACATGTGGGGAAAGCAAGAGATAGCTACAAAAGGCATCATGGTGGTTTTGGATATGGAGAAAGAAATGATGAAGGAGATGAAATTTGCGCAAGCCTATGACCTAGCCTTAACTAACACCTACTATAAGAAAAAAGACAGTCATTTAATAACATACGAAAGTGGTACAAGGAAAACACAAATAGATTACATGCTAATCTCTAGCAGAAGATTAAAAGATGTAATAGACTGCCAAGTCATCCCAGGAGAAGATATCGCTGCACAACACAAGCTACTAATCATGGATTTACACATCTTAAATATATCCACTCAAAACAATATAAAACTGGAACCATGCATCAAATGGGGCAAATTAAAAACAATGACAGATGCCTTTGCAATCAATGCAAACATTTAAACAATAGATTCCTCACTAGTCAGTGAAAAAAATGTGGACAGACCTTTCATCCAGATTAATAGACACTGCCAAATCGACACTAGGCTTGACAAGGGGAGGCAACAAATCATTCAAATAACTATGGTGGTGAAATGAAGAGGTACAAACCACTATACAGGAGAAAAAAGCCCTATATAAATATGGTACAAATCCAAAAACCCAGATGACAAGACAAATTACAAAAAATCCAAGAGAATAGCTACAAAGGCGGTGGCTAGAGCCAAATCTTACGATGACATGTACGAAGATCTACATACCAAAGAAGGGCAAAGCGAGAAAAGAACTCTAGGGATATAAACGGAGCTTCGAAAGTAATCAAAAATAAAGATGGGAAATTGATAATAAACGAAAAAGAAATAACGAATAGATGAAAGGAATATTTTCAGGAGCTTCTCAACTTTAATCCCCACATACTACATCTAGATGAACACCCCCTTGTCAAACCTTGTACAACTTATGCATATGAAAAACAACAAAGCTAGGGGTCCAGACGATATTCCAAACTAGGAGATGATGGAATACATCTCTTCACAAATCTGTACAATAAAATATTTAGGCAGAACAATCTAGTTCCTATCTTCAAAAATTAAGGGGATCCACACAATTGTCAAAATTACAGGGGCATAAACCTAATGTCACACTGTCTAAAACTATACGAAAAAATAATAGAAAAAATAATAGAAAAAATAATAGAAAAAATAATAGAAAAAATAATAGAAAAAATAATAGAAAAAATAATAGAAAAAATAATAGAAAGAATAATAGAAAAAAAATTAAGAGATATAATCGAAATAAGAGAGACTCAGTTTGGCTTTATGCCTGGAAGATCAACAACCGATGCTATCCACGCAATTAGGCAAATGAGTGAAAAATACAGGGAAAAGAACAAAAAGTTACACATGGTTTTCCTCGATCTAGAAAAGGCCTTCGATAGAATCCCAAAAAAACTTATATGGTGGGCGCTACGCCACAAAAAGGTTCCCGAAAAATATATAAGAATTATACAGGATATGTATATGGGCTATAGCACAACAGGTATTTCAGCAGGCTCCACAATAGCCGAATGAGTTCATCAAGGGTCGCTCTCAGCCCACTTCTCTTCATTACAGTAATAGATGTATTAGCAGAGTCTATACCTCAAACAGTCCCTTGGAATATGATATTTGCAGATGATATTGTGATACTTGCCGAATCGAAGGATGAAATGAAAGAAAGATTAGTGAGTTGGATAAATATCCTAGAAAAGCACGGATTAAAAGTAAATAGAGAAAAGACGGAGTATATGGTGATAGGAGGAGATGAAACAGAGAGTATTGATATAAATGAATGACAGATAACGGCAATTGAAAGCTGCAAATATTTGGGCTCCACTATACAAACAAATGGAACAATAGAAAAAGAGATAAAGAGTAAGATTAATCAAAAGTAGTGGAGATCTTTATCTGGAGTGCTATTTGACAAAAGAATCCCACACAAAAAATTTTACAGTTCCTTAGTACAACCAACTATTCTATACAGTTCGGAAACATGGCCAACCAAAGAATCAGACGAAAGAAGTCTACAAACTATGGAGATGAGAATGCTGAGGATGATTGCTGGGGTAACAAGAAATGATAAAGTGCGCAGTACAAGAATACTAAGTAGTTTAAAGATAGTGCCCATTAAGACTAAGTTAAAGGTAAACAGATTTAGGTGGTATGGGAACACAATGAGAAGGCCTATGAACTACATAGGAAATAAAGTTGAAAGTTTGGAAGTGATGGGAAAAGGTAAAAGGGGAAGGCTAAAACTTCAATGGGGCCATAAAGTTAGAGCCAATATAAAGAAGTATAAATTATATAAAAGAGATTGTATGAATAACATGGAGAGAGATGTTGAAGGAGCTTACCACCAGAAAAGGTGAAAGCTAAAGAGAAAAAAAAATATCCCCTTGAACTAAATATAAATTTTTTTTGATTGCCCCTGAATGATTTCTTTTATAATTTCATTAAGTAATATACAGATTTGATTTAATTATTTATAAATTAATAAGACTATTTAAATTTTTATTAAATGAATACTATTTTAATTATTAGATTAGATTAATACATATATATTATATTTTCACTATGTCAGCTTTCAATCAAATTCTGTATTAAAAATATAATATCAATAACTCACTAAATATTTATTTAACTTTAACAGTTGAAGTTTAATTGACTTTTATTAAATTATTATTAACTTTAATTAAACTAGTAGATAGCCCGTCAAAAATGACGGAGAATGAGAATTTTATTCGTTTTTTTAAGAAAGATGTTATCTTTTATTTAAAAATCATATCCAATTTATATAATTTTTAAACCCCCCCTCCCCATTTATGTCAAGTCCAAGCAATGTCATTGAGTCCAACCCATTAGGACTAAGAGTGGAAACTATTATTTGAGTCAAAATATATTTAAATGAGCTTGTACCCAATACCAAAATTCTTTGTAAATATATTACTGGTTACATAACTAACATTTAACATTAAAAAATCAAGCCAGGTCCAAGCTCATAATATTTGGAAAAAATTTCCACGCGTTCAAGACCTTATAATTTATAAAAAAATTTCTCAAGCCTAGCTCAACCCATAATAATTTTGAAAATTTTTTCCTAGCCCGGCCCATAATAATTTGTATAAGATATTCCCAAGTCAGGTGCAAGCAAATATTAATCTTGAGGAATATTTTTCAAGCCCAGTTCATCCCATATTAAGTTTCAAAACTATTTCCCAAACCCGGAGATAGTTAAATTTCTAAATAATTTATCAACACATGAAGGGGAAATCTCGGATTTACCAATTAGTGGGTTAACTCCTTTTATCAAAAAATTTGATAAGGGCTATCTATATCTTTTGTTAAGTACAAAAAAATGCTATTTATTTAAATTATAAAAATGGCATTCAATACTAATGAAACTTATATGCAATTTATTTATATATTTTTTAAGAAATTTGTTTTTCTTGCCATATAAATTTAGGTAATTTTTTTTAAAAATGATGAGGAATAATTATTACTCTGTGTGTCTGGTAAAATTAAGAGCAAATCCTTTCAGTCGTCTGCAGAAGGAAAAATTAATGTATAATATCATCCCATTTAGGGTTGTAGGTGAAAGTAATGAATAATGACGGATTACCAAAGCAGTGTACAACACCCATTCCGTCCTGATAAAGCTGAGGCCCTGGGCTACTGGTAAAAGAAGAACGCAAAATGATATTTCTGCCAAAGTGTCAGTTTTGGTATCCCCCTCTAAAATAGAATCATGAACGACATTGTCAACTCAACCATAAAACGGTCGTAAGTATTGTTGTAAAGGCCATGACAAAACTACCGCATATTTTCCCATTAATAATGTTAATGAAATTGGCCGCACTACACATTCACGTTTGAACATCTCTCTAAATATTCATGAAAGTTCCTCAGGGAATCGGATAAAGTATTATTTATAATAACTCCTAATGAGGTAAATGATAGTGGAATTAAATGCTTTTATTTGTTAAAAATTAGGCAGAGGTGGCATAGGGATTGTGGTAGTGGTGATAGAAATATCATTTGGAGGCAACTGGGTGTATAAAATAAACATATAGATATAAAACATTAGATAAAAAACAAAATAAACCTCCAGAGGAGTTCACAGTGCCTTATTATCTTGGCCACCAGTAGCCCTAGAACGGGTAAGGCGGTTGTTGAATCGCCATTTTTTTCTTTGCTTATCTTTAATAAAAGATTCATCATGCTTGGTAGCAATGTGAGGGATTAGGGTTAGCCTAGACAAATAAAGAAATCAGACAAAAATATAAATATACTATTTTTGAAATTAAACAAACATTAAAATAATGTAAAACCGGTAGAAGGGTCAATATTAGATGCATATTTCTAATAAGTTGGAGGGCTATCATCAAATAAAATTTTTGGGGGACTAATCAAGTCTATTATGATATTCTAAAAGTTAAAAAATAACATGATAAATGTAATGATCCAAGCATCCAAGATCTTAATATTTAAAAAGATTTTCTCAAGCCCACCTTCCCTAATAATTTTGAAATCAAGCCCAGAGATATTAAATTTATAACATAAGACTAACATTTAACATTAAAAAATCCTAATATAGGTTCTACCCTACAATATCTGGAAAAAATATCCAAGCATCCAAGACGAACATTTAATAATAAAAATCCCAATAGTTTAAACTGGATAAAATATCCAAGCATCCAAGATCTTAATATTTAAAAAGATTTTCTCAGCCCACCTTCCCTAATAATTTTGAAATCAAGCCCAGAGATATTAAATTTATAACATAAGACTAACATTTAACATTAAAAAATCCTAATATTGGTTCTACCCTACAATATCTGGAAAAAATATCCAAGCATCCAAGACTAACATTTAACATTAAAAAATCCCAATATAGGTTCAAGAAAAAAGCATCCAAGATCTTAATATTTAAAAAGAATTTCTCTAACCCACCTTCCCTAATAATTTTGAAACCAAGCCCAAAATTTATAATTAATGAAGAGGAAATCTCTAATTTACCAATTATTCTACAGATAAAATATTTTACTTTATAAAAATAATAACATAAGATTAACATTTAACATTAAAAAATCCCAATATAATTTTGAGAAAAATTATACTTGATAAATAAGAGAATGTTCTATTTTGTAGGTCCTCGCTATCCCTAGTGCGTTTCTTTTTTTGATTGATCTGCCATCTTTTTCTTTTATTAACGATGGATAAATCACCACCTGTACAATCATTAACTGAGGTTAGGACATGGCTTGTTACCTAAAATAAAAACAAAAGAATAAATAAAAAAAATAAATGCATTGAACCTGATGAGGAGTCAATATACCACCTGTACAATCATTAAGTGAGGTTGGGACATGGCTTGTTATCTAAAATAAAAACAAAAAAATAAATAAAAAATATATTAATGTATTAAACCTGAAGAGGAGTCAATATTAGGTTAACCTCTCTAGAAATAGTGGGAATATCATCCATCATAAGCTAAGTATTCTAAAATGAAAAGTATAAGCCTTTTTAGTATATATAGATGAATAATTTATTTTGCATTTGGTAGATTTTATTGGGCTTCATGTCTAAAAATATTTTCTATAAAAAAAATAAAATAAAATCAATAGAAAAATAAAAATAAAAATAAGTACGTACCGATGACATGACGTACAAAGACATGACGTAGAGATGACATGACGTAGCGATGACATGATGTAGTGATGACATGACGTAGCGATGACATGACGTAGCGATGACGTAGTGAGGACATCGGAAAATTATAATATAGATAATTATAATCATATGTAATTTGATAATTAACAAATTTAAGATTATAATTAGCCGAATTCAAAATGACTAATCAACTGTATATTTATTTTTAAATTTTATTATCATACCTATTCTTAAAAAATATTTTCAAGGTCCAAATTAGTATAAGAGATTTCTTTATAAAAAGTAAGTAGACATATAGTTTATAATCCTCTACTATATACAGTTGTTTATAAAATATTAGATAAAATGCCACTTTTATAGACGTATTTGACAGTTATATAATATATTACAGTTAATATTATAATAAATTTCACTAATAAATGGTTTTGATAATATAATAACAATTTTAAACATTTTATTATTCATCCTGCTATAGATGTAATAAATTTGATGTCGTTTCTTCTCTTTTTTTATGTGTTTTTAGGAAAGCAATTTTTTTCTTTTTCGAAAAACAATTTTGAGTTAAATTTTTAATACAAGTATATTTTTGATTTACAAACTACTATTATTTTAAGATATAATATACCAAGGTGGTGCGACTATATAAAAAATCTTAATTGTTTCATCATATCATTCTAGTCCTTTTTTAGTGTTAGAAAATATCTCATTTCTAATATGACATTGCCGTGTAAATAACTCCAGGCTTCAATATTTGCATAATTATTTCTTCCAAGGATTTTTAGTGTTTTTATTTTATCAATTTATCCAACATAATAAATTCTGATATTAGTTTACATCGTGAGTGTCATGGCTATTACTGCAAATTAACCAGCATCTATTATTTGTGTTACTTTGTAATTTAAGATTATTACTACAACGGCTGAGAGCATATGATTATATATTTTAGATAAACAATAATGGTCAACTGTGTAGTCGTTTATATATCATTTAAAATGGAAGATACTCTTTTAAAAATTTAATATCTCACAATAATTTTCTCGAATACTCATTTCAATCATGTTATCTAAAAGGAAGCTCTAATCACCATATAGTTTTATGATTTGGATTGGTCGTTTATACTCTCTTCTTCAAAAATGTTGATTTGGTTTTGGCCTATAAATTTTTACTTATTAGTCCATTCTATTAAACATTGTCTAAAATTGTAACAGAAAGTTATATTAGTTTAATAACCTTTTTTCAATGTAAGTTGCTAAGAATTATATTATTGCATTACCTGGTTTAAAAAGCATTATCAATTGAGGCATATGTATGAATTAATTAATCTTTTTTATCACTTGTATTTCTTTAGACGCAATTTTTTTTTATATCAGCGATCGAAAATATTTTATACTGTAATAAATAGACTTTGTATTAAAAAATATTATTTTTAGAAATGTCTTGTATTGTTTTAATTATTTATATGGCAGTTTATTTTGTATGCATAATATAATAAATGACAAAATATGAAATTCAGAATTATTGTTCAGAGTTAACAAATTTAAAAAGTATAATATATTAATATAAAATCCCGCCGAAGGCCGTGCAAAAGCGGGCCTAAGGCCAACAAATTGGAGCCCCCCATAAAAATTTTTTTAGTTAGTGCCCCCTGAGATTTTAAAGGCTAGCGACGCTCCTGAATAGAATTTTAATATAAGTAAAAAAATTACGAGAAATTTTGGATTACATTTTATAATCATGTTTCAATCTTTTATTTCAAATAATTTACCATCATTTTAAATTGTTCATCAAAATATAAATTACAAAAGTAAAAGTTATTATTTGGTTAATAGATAAAAATATATAAAAATTGTTTAAAGTTATATAAAAAATAAAATAAAAGTTAAACTATCTCTAGAAGGCAAAATATATTTTTCAATTGGGAATAAGGGGCATGACGCACAATATAGAGAATTAGAAATCCTAACTAGTGAGCCACTCATTTTTTTAATATATGTCCATAGAATAATTAAGAAAGCAAGTTTAGTTTTCTTTTTTAAGTTTTAGCAAAATTGATTTTGGTCTTCCCATTTCAATAATCAATTTATTTACCTAAATATTAATCAATTTTTAATAATATAAAATTATCAGACATATTTATAATGTATTAATATTAAAATTTTTTAAAGAAAATATCAATTATTATACCTAAAATACAAGACAAAATATAAAAATTAAATTTGCTGCTGGAAAATTATTCCTTTTAATATAAACCTTTATCATATCAGGCAAATAATAATTAAATATTTTAAAAATTAATTAAAGAGAAATGTAATATATTAATATTATATAGAACATTCTATTCTAATAATATTATAATATAAAACAAAAATTTAATTAGTAATTATTAAATAAAAACATAATTATTCTCCAATATATTTTTATATTAAATTAATTATAGCTTTAGGCCGTGTCCTAAATCAAAAAAATAATTTCGCAAAAGTTTTGCGAAATGCACAACTTTAGCGAGTTTTGCGAGATACGAAACATGTCCCGAATCATACATTTATTTTCAATTTTAAATTGTTTGATATGCATGATATACTATTTCTCTATTTTATATTATTTGAAGATACGACTGAGTCTAGAAGAAGGCATAGATTTTTAGAAGGACGGTATATATGATATGATTTATATTATATGTATTAATTCTAGAGATCAAGGAATTTTTAGAACATTTGATAGTATTCCTTCATATCCTGACAAATTTCGTCAGATGTTCCATATGCATGTGGAAACATTTAATTACATTCTTACAAAATTGGAATCTTTAGACACCACTATAGTTATACATAAAAATTCTATCAGTATGAAGCATAGACTATATATAACACTCATGTATGATGATTATTTTTTTATATAATATCTATATATTTATAGATATTTGACAACTGGTATGAGCTTTAGAAAAATAGCTTTATATGCTAAGATTGGCAAAACATCAGTAAGTACAATAGTTACATCAACTTGTAGATTAATATGGATTGGTCTTCAACCCAAGCATCTCTGTTTACCAACAGGTGAACAGATGCTTGATATTTCAGCAGAATATTTCAGGAAATCAGGTTTTCCTCATATAATAGGATCTATTGATGGAAAACATGTTAAAATAAAACAACCTAAAAAAAGTGGTTCCACATTTTATAATTATAAAAAATACAACTCCATTGTCATTCAAGGTATTTCAGATGATAAAGCTAGGTAATTATATATTTTCGAAATTTTAATTTTTTTCTAGATTCATGTTGATTGAAGTTGGCTTTCCTGGGTCTATCTCAGATAGAAGTATCTTTTCAAAGAGCCTATTTTATGAAGGAATGATCAATAAAATTATCAAGATACCCAATCCAAATTTTTTACCATCTACAGATATTATAGCACCTTATGTATTTGTAGGTGATGATGCTTATCCCCTATTGGATTTTATTATGAAACTCTACAAAACTAATTTGAATGATAATAAATCAACTTTCAATACTAAATTATCAAAAGCCAGAGTATCAATAGAGAGATGCTTTGGCATCATGAGTGCCAAATTCAGACATCTTTACAAACCTTCAGAAACAAATATTACAAACACTATACAAATAGTTAAGGCTGACTGCCTTTTGCATAATATTATAATAGATCTTGAGGGAAATCATAGCACAGATATAAATCATGAACAACACCCAATACTCAATTTTACCCAATCTCAGTTCCAGCGATGGACTGAAAGCTCTAATAATATTAGAGAAACTTTTAATTTATTTGTAAATAATTATATGTAAAATTTTTGTACACATTAATTTTTGATTCCCATAATCTTATATTTCTTAATTCCCATAACCTTATATCTCTTATGAATGTTTTCATTTGTCAAAGTTATATAATTTATTTATAAATATTCAATAAAAAGTGTTGTTTTGATTACATTATATAAGTAAGTTATTTCTAATTAATTTAATGAGTAAGACAAATGACTAAATTTCAATAATTTTTATTATAAATAAATATACAAAATATGTTTAACATATTATGGTATTAAAAATTAAGATATAAAAATGTATAAAATAATTAAAAAAATACAGTATAAACTAAACTAACATTGTTGTTATAAATTTTAATTTAAAATCAAAAATTTCTTTATCAGTCATAATATTAAATTGAGCTTGATATGATTTGAAAAAACCCATAATATTATGGGGATCATCTCCTTGGGATGTATGTTTGGCAGCAAAACCTATTTTAAAAATTAATAATTATTAAATATATAAATGTACCCCTAAATATCTCCATTTTTTCATCTTCATACTTCTTAGATTTTTTAGCTTTAGATTTAGGAGTATCTAAATTCTTCCTCTTTGAGCTACATGGATTAATATTTTCTTAATTAAAAGAATTGTATTAATAATATATACATAATATTAATTTAACCTCTAAAATTTCTTTCTCATACATATCAGTAGGATTAA
This sequence comes from Gordionus sp. m RMFG-2023, assembly GCF_954871325.1. NCBI lineage: Eukaryota > Metazoa > Nematomorpha > Gordioida > Chordodea > Parachordodidae > Gordionus > Gordionus sp. m RMFG-2023. Next base: position 29,447,091 of record NC_088776.1, read on the forward strand.
CAATATCAGTTAAAAGATCATGTGTATTTAACTCGTAATCCTAATATATAGTTCATTATATACATTTCATGTTATAATACCTGTGATGATGTTTGTACATTCACCACATCTTGGATATTGTTCATAATCCTAAAATATTGTTATTATATAATTATAATTTCATGTTATAATACCTGTGATGATGTTTGTACATTCACATCATCTTGGATATTTTGTTCATAATCCTAAAATATTGTTATTATATAATTATAATTTCATGTTATAATACATGTGAAGATATTTGATCCAAACTAAAACTTGCCTCTGCATTCTTACAAATATCTTCCACATTTTCTTTTAGCCAAAAATAATCTTCTATAAATTTCAAGTGCCTACTGCTTATCATAGCAGCACCAGAACCTATATAAAATTAAATTATAATATATTTAATAATATCATACCTGATTTTTTTGAAAGGGAATAATATTTATTAAATTTTGACTTTATAGCTGTGAACTTTTTTTTTATTTGCTCATAGTTTAATTCATATATCTTCCCTATCTCTTCCCATTTTATTTTACTTGCTGCAGTGTCCCTATATTTGAGGTCGCTATTACACCAAAAAAATCTATGAGGCCTTATTTTTTCCATCAAATTAGATTCATTCGCCATCTTTTCGCACAAATTACAAAAGTTTAAAGAAAAAAAGATTAAAGTTTTACGAATCGTAAAATTTGTAAGAATCGTGTAATATGCGCAAAATCGAAAAAATCATTTAGGCCAACATTATAATTTTCCATTTAAAATGGCTTATATTTTTTTTTTCGTTAAACTCGCGCAAATTGCGCGAGATTATTTTTATGCAATTTTTGATATTTAGGACATAGAAGAAATTATTTATTTTTAAAAAAGAAAAGATAAATAATAAAAAATTTTTTGCCTTTATTCATTAAAAAAATAGGCATTTGCTTCCCCAACGCAAATTTTTTAGACGTTAAATTACCGCATGATTTTCCTTTATTTATCAACTAGGGCTACGCTCTAGCCAGGCTTTTGACCGTAAAAGAATATACTTGGAAATCATAAATTCTCAACAAATAGTGCTGAATAACAAATGGCGAAGGATCACAAATCATAAGATTCAGAGTTTAAATATAAATATAATATGGGTATGAGATTGAGGAGAGATACTAAAAAAATATTATTAATTTATGTATTGCCATAATATAAATGGTATATTAACAAATTTTATTGAGCAGGAACAATGAGAAATAAAAATTATACAAATATTTGCCATATGCAAAAAAATAAGTATATTGCGAATAAAGTCGAATATTGTCTGGAGGACCATTTTGGCAAGCTTTACAATTTAGAATTCTTAAGAATTTATGTTTTTTTAAATATTTAAAAAAATAACGAATTTCCTTTTTTGAATTGGAATTTTCCCTTTTTTATTGGATCTTTTTCCTTTTCTGATAGAACCTCCTTTTTTTTATCAAACTAAGAGGAAATTACCTATGCTTGAAAGAAAATAGCAAGCCAGAATCAGTTGGAATAAAACTTTTTCTATGGATGAAAACTCTAATGTCAAGATAGAAAAAAATAAAAATAGAAAGAAGAAGGAGAAGTGAAAGAAATTGGAAAGGGGGGGGGGGGTGAAGGAAATATGAAGGAGAGAGAAAAGGGGAAAAATTAAGGAAAAACGGGAAAGGAAAATGAAAAAAAGGGAATGACAAGGGGGAAGAAAAAGATAAGAAAAGAAAAGAATGAAAGGGGAAGAAAAGGGTAAAAGAAAGAAAATGGGGCTACAAGGCAAGGGAAAAGAAAAAGAGCCAGGAATGGAAAAAGATGGATAGCAAAGGAAAAGAAAAAGTGTAAAGAAACTGAAATAAGGGGTGAAGAAAATAAAAGGGAAAAGGGGAACAAAAATAGAAAGAAAATAGGTAAACGAAAAGGGAAAAAGAAGGGAAAGGTAAAAGAAAAGCAAAAGGAAAATAAAAATGGTAGGAAATTGGAAAGAAATGGAAGGGGAAAGAAAAAGTGAAAATGGAAAGAACAGAAAATGATAGGAAAAGAAAATGTGAAAGAAAAATAAAGGAAAGGAAAATGAGAAAGAAGAGGGGAAAGGAAGTAAATGAAAAGAAAAAGGTAAAAGAAACGGGAAAGGGAAAGAAGAAGGGAAAAGAAAAAAGGGGGAAATGTAAAAATAAAAGTATGGGAAAGGGAAAAGAGAAAAAGAAAGGGAAGGAAAAAGGAAAAGGGAAGGAAAGGGTGAAAAAGGAGAAAGGGAAAGAAAAGGTGAAGTGTAAGGAATTCCAAATATGAAAGAAAATATTTAATGGAAAGTAAAGAGGAATGGAGAAGGGAAAGAGAAAGAGAAAGAGAAAGAGAAAGAGAAAGGGCAAGAAAGAGAATAAACGAAAGAAAAGGAAAGGAAATAGAAAAAAGGAAAAAAAGGAGGGAATGGAGAAAAGGGGAAACGTGAGAGAAAAGAAAGAAGGTTTCTTTCCAAATCGCTGAAAACAAAGAAAAAAGTAAAATCTTGCTTATATATCCAAGAAAACTTTTTAATTAAATATGAAATTAATAATATTAATAGATGCTAAAGACGTAAATTCGTGTATTTAAATTGAGTTTTTAAAAATCGTTAAAAATAAGGAAAATAAAAACTCAATTTGAATACAATTGTTTACTTCCTATCATCTATTATTATTATTTTCAATAACACTTAAAATTATTAGAAGATATAAGCAAGATTTAGAATTTTTAAAGGCAAGAAAAAAAGGAGAAGGGAAAGAAAAGGATAAAGATAAGAAAAAGGAAAGAAAATGCAAAAGGAAAAGCAAAAAAAAAGCGAAAAGAAAAGAAATATGTAAAGGAAAAATGAAAGGTATAGGGGAAGAAAGGGGAAAGAGAAAAAAAGGTGAATGGAAAGGAAAAGCAAAAATGAATGGGAAATGAGGAGTGAAAGGAAAAGAGGAGATTGGGGAAGGTAATAAGAGGGAAATTAAAAGGGAAAGGAAGGTAAAGATAAAGAAAAGAGGGAAGCGAAGGGAGAAGGAATATAAGAATAAAAAAAGTTAGGAAAAGAAAAGAAATGGGAAAAGAAAAAGGGAAAGAAATATGTAAAGGAAAAAAGAAAAGTGGAAAGGAAAAGAAAAGAAAAAAGGCTAAGGGAAAGAACAGGAAAATCAGGAATATAAGAAAGGGAAAGATGATAAGAGAAATTAAAAGGGAAATTAAAAAAAAGAGAATCAAAAAGGAATCTAAAGGAAATTAAAAAGGGAAGGGAAAAAAATAGGTAAAGAAAAGAAAATGGTAAAGAATGAAAAAGGTAATGGAAAAAGAAAGAGGGAAAGTAAAAAGAATAGAGGAAAGGATAAGGAAAAGGAAAAGAAAAAGGAAAAGAAAAAGGAAATGTACAAGGAAAAGAAAAGAGAAAGGACTGGAAAAGAAAAGGGAAAGTGGAAGAAAAAGGACAAGGGAAAAGAAGGGGAAGGAAAAGAGAAGGAATAATAAAAGAAAGAAAAAGGTAATGGAAAAGAAAGAGGAAAAGTAAAAGAAAAATAAAAAGAATAGAGGAAAGGAAAGGAAAGGGAAGGATAAGGAAAAGAAAAAGAAAAAGGAAATGTACAAGGAAGAGAAAAGAGAAAGAACTGGAAAAGAAAAAGGAAAGTGGAAGAAAAAGGACAAGGGAAAAGAAGGGGAAGGAATTTAGGTTTCTTTTACAACCTAAGATATATTTTATGGGTGTGTGATACTTAACCATAATAAAATGTCTTCCATTAAATTGATGGAATCTTGATGGCTAACATGATCGCCGAAGCCTCTTAAAACAATAATGGCGCAATACTTTTAAGCCGCCGAAAGTGTCCTTGATGCGTACGCAATCGGTTTCTCCTGGCCAGTAAGAAATTGGTGCACAATAATAGCTCCGAATCTTTGGAACATCACAAAAAATCACAACAGGATTATCGTCGGAAGGAATTATTGTTAAATATTTCATTTTCTTGAGTTGACTATAGAGTTGTACAAAAGATCTTCTTTGAAGATTTTTGAGCGAGATCTAGCTCAAAAATTTGAGCAAGATCTTTGAAGATCGTAAAATTTGAAGATCTTTTATTTTTTAAAAATTTTGTGTAACGATCTTCAAAGATCTTCATGATATTTATTTTTTTACCCCTTTATTAAAAGCCCAGATGTTTTTCAATTTTCATCAAGGCAGGAGGAGAGGTATAAAACATAAAAGAAATATTATATTAATAAAATTGAAAAACATCTGGGCTTTTAATAAAGTGGTAAAAAAATAAATATCATGAAGATCTTTGAAGATCGTTACACAAAATTTAAAAAAAAAAGAAGATCTTCAAATTTTACGATCTTCAAAGATCTATATTTTGAGCAAATGTACAACTCTGGTTGACTAAAACCAAATAACATTTTTACTTGTTAGTCAATGTAAAGACTTACAAATAGAATGCACATTTTGTTAATACGATTCTGGTAATTCACCATCCCAAGAAACGAACGTAATTCATTTACATTTGATGGTGTTTTACTATTTTTTATGGCAATAATCTTATCTTCTGTAGGGTGAATTCCGAATTCGTCAATAAAATGACCCAGACAAATAACTCTTTTCTTTTCTTTTCTCTAATTTTAATTTTATATTCGTCGTTGTCTCCAGACTTATCAAATCTTCATAATACTTATTACATCATCTAAAAATACACCAACAATAAGAATTCTCTTTAATAGGTTTTGCATAGAGAGTTGAAATATTATCAGAGCGCGCTAGTCATATCAAAAGAGATTTTTAGATATCGGTAATAACCGACATAAAATTACTAAAAGGTCCCTACATTTTGGAATAACTCCGAAATGTAATAATGCATCTTTTAAATCTATCGTTGAAAATAATTTACTGGTCTACGAAAGTTGGTTATTAATAGCTATCTATAAATATTTGTTTATTGTTAAACGAAAATCTCCGCATATCCGCATGGCACGGATTTCTTTAAGATATTAACCATTGGGGTAGCTTAAGTGATTAGAATTGTTGTTGTATCCATTTTTTCGATAACGCCTTCGTCTAAAAATCTGTTCAACTCGTTTCAACCGTTTGTCGCAGCGGAGATGGAACTCTTCTTGCTGGTAAAGCTACGGTAATGCTTTAGATTGTACACGGATAACTGTTTGTTGGAGTTTTATTTCCCCTAATTTCTTAAAAAATACTTGAGGAAATTTTGATGCAATAGCATTCAAAGTGGGAGCGTTGATATTTATATTATTTATCCTTACCTCTTCCTGAATTATGAATTACAAAAATTTGGGAATTCTCTTCTTTAATTACCTAAATAGATAAAAATTTAGAAATATTTATTACGACCTTCACTATACATTTTTACCCAACACTTCGATTTTGATATTATTATATCCCAGTAGTTAATACGCAGGTAATATTGTTGGTTTAGCAATACGTCTCCAGGAAACTACATCTATCATACTGCAGGCAGCATCAGTATCGAATTCCATTGTGAACTGCAAACCACTTAACTTCGCTACAATGGTAGCTTTAATAGGAAACGACAGGCGAGGTGTCCATGGTAGATGAGTACTAAAATCTTTTGCTATGGTTTGCCTTGCCGCATCTAAATCATATGACTTTTTTAGTTAGATTTAAACCTATATTTATAATTATTTTGAATGAATTTGTTAGCATTATTGTTATTTTTATATTTATTACCCTTATTATAACTTTTATTGCTAAAATATGTTTTTGGAATCTTTTGTTGTCTTATGTTTAATGATTTTTTAACTTCTATCTGGGTTTCCCTTTCAAAGGAAGAAAGCGCGATCGTTAAACATACTTGGTATAATTTGACCGAAGCTCTTTATCCAACTTGGGTAGCCCTCCAACGAAAAATATCTCAAAACAGGCGATTTAAAATTACATAGTGAGCAAATACTTTTTAATTTGATAGAAAAATCTATAATACTTTCTCCGTCTCTTTTTAAAGTAAAAAAATTATTTCAATGTAGAAAAATACTAGAGATATCCTAAATGTTTTTTCCAAACGATCAAGTAAAGCCATGTAAATAATGCTATCTAAATAAATTAGTTAATGGAAATTTTTTAATTTATTTAATTTATCCATACTTATATATGTTAGTAAGAAATCTTTTTTTAAATTTTATTATGATCGATAATATTCTTTACTTTAAAGATGAGTTCTAAATTATATATAATGTTACTTTCGATTTAGAGAATTCTGGAATATGGAATTGACTCTAGATGTTGAGGCTACTTCGTTTTTCTTCAGAACTCTTTGAGTCTTCGTTTATATTTTTCGTCTCTCTAACTTTTTAATTTAATATGTCTAACAGTCCAAAAACTGCTGTTTAGTCGCCCATAGTTTAAAAAAAAAGTTTATACACGAGAATTACGCATGTTATTAATTACTTTAGGGGGTAAGTGAAAGGCTGTTTATTTTTAACGTGTATGTAAATTGAAAGACTCAAGTTATGTTGACCAATAATTAATAATTTATATTCTTGCTATTCCATTATTTGCATTTTATTATAGATGTTGTAGGAAAAGTAGATTTTTTGATTTTGGTAGCATACATTTGCAACATTTTAAAAATATAAAAAAGATTGCAAAAATGACTACATTACATCTAAATCAAATCAATTTATGATTTCGGGAAGAGAAAATGCTCAATCTAATTTAATGTCAGTTAGTATTTTAAATGAGCTAAGAAAGTAATTATAAATACTTATATAACACACTTATTACAAAACCTCCTAGCTAATATTTTCGAAATTCTATTGGGGGAACTAAATTAAAATATTATGGTTAAATTAAACAAAAAATATAATAATTATTGGAGTTGATATTATGCCATATGTCACCATACATTTACAATATATTGGGTTAAAATTTTTAAGAATATAAAACATGAATTAATTAAGTATAGAATCAAAAAAATGAATTTTTAAATATGGATATATCGTGAAACATAATTAGTTACAAGGTTCACAATGGGTTCGATGATATAATTATTTATTTGAAATATTTCATATATAGGAATGAGCACATTATACCAAATCTAGCTACAGAATAAGTCGAAATCTAGTTGATTCGGTAGCTCCCGTTGATATAATAGATTGGTGGTCTAGAAACTCAAAGGTTTCTCAAAGCTCTCGACAAATAAGTTTCTATTGTTATTTATTAAAATTCATATACAAATATGATAAAATATTATTATTTAAAAATTAACATGGATGGTATAATATAAAGTATATGGTAAAATATATTTAAAAAAATCAGGTGGCGAAGTGGGGCCAAGATGTTTTGAATATTTGATAGTTAGATTTGATTAAAGAATGGCTATTTTCTGTTTGAGTTTATAAAATGGGAAAAGTATGATTTTGATTGATTTGGATATTATTTGAAGAGATCTAATGACGCTCGTCCAAAAGAGTATGTTGATGTAGCTGCTATGAAAACAAAGGGGTTTCCACCCATTAGGTGCGAGTATTTTTGATTTTTTAGAGATTCAGCTCTATTAAGGGGATTATGCAGATTATTAGATGGGGCCATGGGATAAATGCAGGTAAAATCCCACATTAAAGACTTTCCCATTAAAAAAGATACGATTGTTTGGCCGTCAGGGCGTTTTTTATCTAAAAAAGATGTCGGTTCTAAAATACAGGGAAAATTGACTTTATTTAAAAAAGAAGCTATTATTGTATTTATTTTATCATGTCGGCTAATTTTTTGATATAAATTTACAGTGGAGTGCGTTTCTCCCATACGCACCTGCCGATTGATCTCATTAAATGCAAATATAATGGTTTAGGAAAGGTACGCCCAAGCGTAATTGATTGCATAACAAAAAGCGTCATTGTCTATTAGCTGGAAACCAGTAAATATATATTTTTATAGGGCCGGTGCTACAATTACTAAGACGAATCGAAAAAATGCAACAATTTGTTGGAATGGGATGTTAATGTTCAAATTTGCGTGAAGAATATTTTATATAATATGTTATGTAGGGGCGTCGTTAGTTTTTACATTCTCAGGTGGTCAACTGAAAAATATTTGGGGAAAAGCCCCCATACCCACCTAATTTGTGGACCTTTGGCCCGCTTTTGCCCAGCCTTCAGCCTAGTTTTATATTAATATATAATTCATTTTTAAGATTTTCTAACTTGGAACAATTTTTCAGAATTTCAGATTTTGTCATTTATTATATTATGCTTACAAAATAAACTAGCATATAAATAATTAAAACAATACAAATTTCTAAACATAATATTTTTTTAATACAAAATCTATTTATTACAGTATAAAATATTTTCGCTGATATAAAAAATTTTGCATCTAAAGAATTACAAGTGACAAAAAAGGTTAATTAATTTATACTACAATTGATAATGGTTTTTGAAAACCACATAAGGCAATATAATTCTTAGCAACTTACATTAAAAGAAGGTCATAAAACTATTATAACTCTCTGTTACAATTTTACACAATGTTTTATAGAATTTATTAATAAGGAAAAATTTATAGGTTGTATAACCAAATTAACAATTCTTGAAGAAGAGAATATAAACAACTAATCCAAAACATAAAACTATAAGGTGGTTAGAGCTTCCTCTTAGATGACATGATAGAAGCTAGATAAGTTAATCGAAAAAATTATTGTGAGATATTATATTAAAAGATTATCTTCCATTTTTAATGATTATAACTACTACTCAGTTGACCATTATTGCTTAGCTAGCTATAGTAATAATCTTAAATTACATAGCCACAAAAATAATAGATGCTAGTTAATTTGGAGTCATAGCAATGACACCCACTATGTTAATTCATATCAGAATTTATTATGTTAGATAAATTGATAAAACAAAAACACTAAAAATAATTAGAAGAAATTATGCAAATATATTGAAGCCATGAGTAATTTACATCAGGGGCGTGGCTAGCCTTTACAATCTCAGGGTGCTCAACTAAAAAAAATTTATGGGGGGGGGGGCGAAGCCTCCCATACCCCCCAATTTTTGAGCCTTAAGCCCGCTTTTGTCCGGCCTTCAGACGGGTTTTATATTGATATATTATACTTTTTTTTAAATTTGTTAACTCTGAACAATTATTCTGAATTTCAAATTTAGTATATTATGCATACAAAATAAAGTGGCATATAAATAATTAAAACAATACAAGTCATATCTAAAAATAATATTTTTTAATACAAAATTTACAGTATAAAATACTTTCGATTGCTGATATAAAAAAATTTGCTAAAGAATTACAAGTGATAAAAAAGATTAATTAATTCATACATATGCCACAATTGACAATGGTTTTTAAAAACTATATAATGCAATAATATAATTCTTACCAACTTACATTGACAAAAGGTTATTAAACTAATATAATCTCTGTTACCATTTTAGACAATGTTTTATAGAATGGACTAATTAGGAAAAATTTATAGGCCTAAACCAAATCAACAATTTTTGAAGATGAGAGTATAAACGACCAATCCAAATCATAAAACTATATAATGGTTAGAGCTTCCTTTTAGATGACATGATGGATGCTAGATAAGTAATCAAGAAAATTATTCTAAGATATTAAATTTCTAAAAGATTATCTTTCATTTTAAATGATATATAAACGACTACACAGTTCACCATTATTGTTTATCTATAATATGCAAACATATGCTCTCAGCCGTTGTAGTAATAATCTTAAATCACATAGAAACACAAATAATAGATGCTGGTTAATTTGCAGTAATATCCATGACACTCACGATGTAAACTAATATCAGAATATTATGTTGGATAAATTGATAAAATAAAAACACTAAAATCTTTGGAAGAAATAATTATGCAAATATATAGAAGCCTGGAGTTATTTACACGGCAATTCCATATTAGAAATGTAACATTTTCTAACTATAAAATAAGGACCAGAATGATATGATGAAACAATTCTGATTTTATATATTGTCGCACCTTTTGGTATATTATATTTTAAAATATACTTAAAAATTTAACTCAAAACTGTTTTTGGAAAAAGAAAAAAATAGCTTTTCTAACGTAAAAAAAGAAAAGATAAAATATCAAATTTATTACACCTATTGCAGGATGAATAATAAAATGTTTCATTTTTTAAATAATTTATAAACTAAATAGATGGCGTTAAATACATGAATGCTAATTGTTATTATATATATTATCAAAACTATTTATTAGTAAAATTTATTATAATATTAACTGCAATATTATAATAAATACTGTCAAATACGTCTATCAAAGTGGCACTTTATCTAATATTTTATAAACAACTGTAATAGCAGAGGATTATAAACTATATGTGTTTTTTTTATATAAAGAAATCTCTTATACTTATTTGGTCCTTGAAAATATTTTTAAGAATAGGTATGATAATAAAATTTAAAAATAAATATACAGTTGATTAGTTATTTTAAACTCCGCTAATTACAATATTAAATTTGTTATTTTCAAATAATATATGATTATATTTATTTAATATAATTTAAATAATAAAAGACAATTAAACTACAACTGTTAAAGCTAAATTAATATTTAGTGAGTTATTGATATTATATTTTTAATACAGAATTTGATTGCTGACATAGTGAAATTATAATTTATATATATTAATCTATTATAATAATTAAAATAGTATTCATTTAATAAAAATTAAATATTCTTATTAATTTCTAAATAATAAAATTAAATCTATATATTGCTTAATGGAATTAGAAATCATTCAGGGGGCAATCAAAAAAATTTATTTTTATTTCAAGAGGATATTAAGGAGCCATTAAAAAAAAATTTTTGCTTCAGAGGATTCAAATTTTCAGGGGACTTGAGCCCCTGCGCCCCCCCCCCTCCTGAGACGCCACTGATTTACATGGCAAGGATTGCATATTAGAAATGACACATTTTGTTACTATAAAATAAGAACTTAGTGATATGATGAAAGCAATTGAGATTTTATATATTATTGACGCAACCACCTGTTGGTATATTATATCATAAAATAATAGTAGTTTGTAATAATATCAAAAATATACTCGTATTAAAAATTTAACTCAAAACTGTCTTTCAAAGAAGAAAAAAATAGCTTTCCTAAAAACACATAAAAAAAGAGAAGAAAATATATCTAATTTATTACATCCATTGTAGGATTAATAAAATGATGTTTAATCTTTAATTTTTTAAATAAATAGATGGCGCTAAAGAATTGAATGCAAATTGTTACTTATATTTATTATAAAAAGCATTTATTAATTTATTAAAAAATTAACTGTAATATATTATATAACTGTCGAATACGTCTGAAGTTATACCTAATATATTATAATTAATTATATATAATAGAGGATTATAAACTATGTCTACTTACTTTTTGTAAATAAATCTCTTATATTTATTTGGACCTTGAAAATGTTTTTAGGAAGAGGAATGGTAATTAAATTTGAAAATGGATAATATTAGTGATTTAGAACTCGGCTAATTTCAATATTAAATTTGTTTATATTAATTAAATTAAGGTTATATAATAATCTAAATAATAAAAGTCAATTAAGCTTCGCTTAATAAATATTTAGTGAGTGATTATTCTATACACAGAATTTAATTGCAAGCTGACCTAGTGAAAATATAATTTATATGTATTAATCTAATCCAACAATTAAAATTGTATTTATTTAATAAAAATTTAGATAGTCTTTAAAAAAATTTAATCTATTTATAACTTATATGAACTATAAAAGAAATCGTACAGGGGGCAATCAAAAAAATTTATTTTTAGTTCAAGAGGATATTAGGAAGCCATTAAAAATATTTTTTTTTGCTTCAGGAGGTTATTCAAATTTCAGGGGGCTTGAGCCCTTGCCCGTCCCTCCTTAGTGATGCCACTGATGTTATGTTACTCAATTTAAACATAATATTTTATTTTTTTACAATGAAAATAATAAAGGAATGGTTTAGGTATATTGAATTTGGAAATTTTATTATTTAGATTTAGAACATCTGAATAATTTTACAGGTATATCTTATGTAAATTAAAAAAAGTTATTATCATTTACAAGAAGAAAGAGGGAGGGGTATATAATATATAAATTTTTTGAATTCTTAATTAGTAGTTTCTACTAAGATCTAAATGCTTTCGAACCAGATTCCAATCTCTCTAGTTAGTGATTAGTTTAGAGCTATGTTAACAACGCCAAGGCTTGATGTTTATATTAAATGAGGAGAAATATTAATTACATTAGAAACCAAACCAAATCTACAATATTCGGCAAAATCAAAGACCCTTAATGCTCTGGAGCCAGTAAGTATATTTTTAAGTAGAAAATAATATCTATCAATGTCAGCTGGCTTTTCAACATCACGAGCCTTTATTTTCAGAGGGCGCACATTCACAGTAGAGAGTGACAGTGACACGACATTAATCTACAGGCTGATGTGTCGTAAGCGACATAGCATTCATAGTAGTTGCGACAAGCATATTGTAATTTTTTAAAGAAAAGATGAGGAAGTAAAGTTCGCAGTACTTTCCCAAAATTTATAAATAATCATGAAAAGTTTTATTATATGAGATGACGTATTCTTAATCGAGCCATGGATACCAATGTTACCAATAATAAAACAATTATAAAACTTGTGCGCTGTTACATAACTTGGTGATTGATAGAGAAAACATAGATCTCCACCCCAAGGATACTCAAGATCCTAAACAAAATTGAGGTTATTTAAGAAATCTTTTATATATATAAAAAACCCCTCATAGGTTTCTAAAGATATTATGTCTTTTCCGAATAATTTTATAGAAATAAATTATCATGGCAATTATAATTTTATAATCTAATAAATTTTAAAAATATTAATCTATTTTTATCATTTTATATAATTGATTTGTAATTATTTAATGAAAATAAGGTATATATGTTGTTTTATTATATGAGTATTTTAAATAAAAACAATGTGAGATTAAATTTTGATTAATAAAATATAAGAGCCCTTCAATAAAATAAATAAAATGCAATATAATATTTTTTATTAATCTTCATTCATAATCATATAATATATCAAAAATGATTATAATTAGTTTTTAATTCCCCTCCTTGATCTTTTTGCAAGGGTTTGCTCAATCATAATATTGATCCAAGAGTTTGTTGATAATCTTTTTTCTTTTATTTTTTCAATTTCAAGAATTTGCTCAAATAAATTTAGTTTAAAATAATAAATATATTTACAAATGCAAATTACCTTTATCAATATCCCACTTTTTATTTAATTTTTTTCAAGATACATATGATCTTATACTAGGTGAAGGCGATGCTAAATATATATAATATTATTTATATAAAATATAATTACAATCATTCCTTAAAATGATGGATTCACCTTTTCAACAGCTATGTAATAATAAAATCATAACAAAAATTTGTATATTTACCATCTTCATATTGGTAATTTTCATTTCCATCTATCTGCTCAAACATTTATCTAGCCATATGTGCTTCATCAATATTAGATATAACAGGATTTATTTTTTTAAAGTTTATATACCGTTTCCCTGGCTGTATGGCTGGAATTAGAAAAGCCAAGTTATAGTACAATTGCCAAGTGTGATTATGATTAGCCCCTAACCCACACTTTAAAGATTTTAATTTTTTATGCTCCTCATAAAGCAATCTCTTAGATTTGTTCATGTTGATTTGGCCATCTCTACTGCAAAAGAAAAATACTTCAAATTAATATACTCTTTCCAGGGGCGGACTGGCCATAAGACCCGGTGAGCATTTTGCCCACGAGGCCGCGAGAAAATGTAGATTTTTGAGGCTGATCAGTGGAAAATATCAAAATAGAGGCCGATTAGAAAAAAAATATTATTATGTTCACATTATTTTCTCTTATCATTTATTTTTTAATGATATCTCTATGATTTGAATATCACATTCCTTGAGAATTGTCATGTCGTTTACTATATTTTAATGCATAATATATCAATAATATCGCTTGACGCTACACATCATTACCACATTCTTTTCTTTGTTTTTTTTTCAAATGAAGTGAAAACGCTTCCTGTTGAGTAGAGTGAAAGCTAAGTTTTGATAAATTTATTATATTATATTTTATACATTGATTTATTGTAGAAATAATATAGCCAACATTTCTTGTTCTTAATTCATTGAAATCAAATAAAATCCAGGTCGGTGAATCAGATAAAAGGATGGATGCTTGGGTGAAACAGAATAATACATCTGGCCATAAGTTGAGAAGGCTGCAAAAAATAGGTTAGATGATGGGCACGTGAAAAAGCCCGTAGAGGATATATGGTAAAGAGAGACTGCTCCCAATAACGACAAATGCACTTTAATTTATAATAGATAATAGATCATTTGAGACAAAAACTTGATAATTTATGTAAATTAAAGACTATAAATACAGCTATAATATTTGGGAAATTTTTAAAATAATGGGGCCACTGTCATATCTTCAAACTAAAAAATTAGGTACTTTGTCAGCATGAAAAATGAAAAAAAATGCTAAATTCTGTATCATCGATTAATACATCGATTTAAAATAAAGCAATAAATGGCTGCTAATTTAAATGAAACATTTTCATATTTATAGCTCCCGGACTGAGTACAAAATGCTCTGTAAAAAGTTCGAATAGGACGAGCGAAGAGAATATATAGTGACAAATGCCAAGTTAACGTCCTCAAGAATCGATTGACCTTTATAGGTTCGAACTATTTCGTCCTATAATTGATCAAATTATAAACAGCTTGTCGGAATTACTTTCTGCGAATTGAGAGATTATCTTGAATATGCAATATTTGCATCCAAGACATTTGATGAAATTAATAGTAAAGGTATTTCTAAAAAGGCAATAGAAAAACTGGCACAATTGGCATATATATTGAGTGTTAAATTTCATAACAAATTATGTTCATTTGCCAGTGTATTCAAAGATTTGGTAGCCGAATTAAATGAAACGGACAAAGATATCGCATGTAAAAGTGAAGAGACAAATGAAGAAGATGGAATATTTCAATATGATAATAAATCAGAGTGTGATAATAAATGTAACAAGTGTTTAATATGCGTGTATGAAATTCTTAAAAGATACATATGCATACAAGTGACACTAATATTTTTTTGGCATATGAATACATTTTATTTATTATTTACGCAGGTTAATTGCGAGAAAGCATTTAGTAAATTAAAAATTATAAAAATAATCTGAGAGCTAATATTGACCAAGAAAAATTAGAAGCTTTTTTAATGATGTCAGTTGAACGAACAACGTAGATTGAATTAGAAGATATTCCTGTATATTTGCGCAAAGGTTCAAAGTTAATGAGAGATTTATTAACGTAAAAATTATATATTTTCTTAATTCTTTTATTAGAATCTTATTAATATTATTTACAATATGATCGGTGCCTGATTATATAAAAGTGCAATAATTATATTCTCTGTAATATTGACTGCTATAATTTTATATTTATAATTAATTGATTTAATATATTGACTATGCATTTTTTTAATATTTAACATGTGATGTATGATTTGATTTTATAGTGTAATATCGTTGTAAATCTAATATAAAATATATATTTTCAATGAATATTATTTTATATAGGTAATGAATATGATTTTAGATATGTGTATTTTTTTAAAATAAAATATATGATTATCGTATAATACTATTGTTTTTTTACTAAAAATGTAAAACGTTTGAACTTATTTTCAAAAAATAAGAAGTAATAATTATCATGTAAATCAAAGAAGCCATTTAAGGGAACCCGGTCGAAGACTGGGCGAACAAAATGGGGGTATGAGGGCTTCGCCCCCATATAAATGAGGCCGCTACAGGGCCGTAACCACTTTTTTGGCCCCCAAACCTGGTTCCCAGAAAAAATCTTTGGCCCCTACAAAAAAAATTTTTGCCCCCCCCCCCCAAATTTGAATTTTTTTTTAGAATTGATTATTTTTATATTTTTAATATAAATTTTGAATATTTATTCAAAAATATTCAAAAAACATGTCTATTTAGAATTGATTATTTTTATATTTTTAAAATAAATTTTGAATATTTATTCTACAAACATGTCTAGTTTGTAAATTTTTTTCTATCCTGTTTTATTTTTATTTTTACCCAATATTAAATTATCATTCATTCATTTTTTTTTTCATTAACTTTTGTTGTGTATAACATTCTCTATAGGTATCACATTTATATTATAATATATAACCAGTTATTTTATTTTACAGCGTTTATTTTAAAATTATGAAGAAACAATCAGTTATTAACTCTTATTTTAAGTTAAAGTTAAACAAATGTCAAGCAACATCACCTCTACAAACTACTAGTAATACTACATCTGAAATTTCAGAAACTGATTCCTCATAGTTAGTATAAATTTATATTATTTCATGACTTATATGATATTGATATAGGGCAATACCTATATAATATTATTTCATATATATTTATTATATATAAGATAAGAGACAGACATTTATTATTAATATTATCATTTTTGTATAATAATTTTAATTATTAAAATAAATATATTCACTCATATTTCAAGATATGAATGAAGCTAATAATCTAGAAAATGATCCTCACTACACTCAGAAGGAGGAAGATAGTAAATAGTATAAAATTTAACCCAAATTTTTCTATTTATATATTTTTGACAATATCAATAGGAGTAGGAGATTATGGTGTTTCATTATTACATTTTGATTTTAAAACAAATAAAGAGGAAGAAGAGACTCAATAATCTTCATCTAGCAGCTCAGTCTCTCATTGTCAAGAGGCAACTAGTAATTGATTTATAAATATAAAAATATTATATTTTTTTGTTAATCTTTAAAGATATAATGTTTATGACCGTTTTTAATACTGAATATCTATAAATTTACTGATCAACTTTACTGATAATCTTCATCAGGGTTGGGCACTACAGTATAGCAAATACTTGTATCTTAAATACAAGATAAATTTTGTGTTTGTTTATTTTCAGCATGCCCTTCCTTCGCCCATCCTGATGACCATTATTATTTATGACCCTTTCCCTCATTACAATTTATTAATTATAATATTTTTAGTGTCAAAAAAGTCCTCTAATGGTTCAATTCAAATCCCAGGTGACCTTGGCCAGAATAAACCAAATCAAATCAAATTAAACAATTACGCGAAAAAAGATATCCATGGAAGGCAAAGATCATTTCAAAAATCATGGTGTAGAGGCCGAGACTAGTTGGAGTATAGTGTAGAAGCTGACGCTGCCTTTTGTTTTCCATGTAGGAAATACTTGTGTAATCCAAGTGATGAATTTGGACAAACGGGATTCAGAAATTGGAAAGATGCGTTAGCTGCCAAGAAGGGACTGCTAAAACACGAGAGCTCAAAAGCTCATTTAAATTCAATTACAATATGGCATGATAAAAATCAAAATATAAACAAAGGTACAGAAATAACGAAAATGTTGGGAGGTGATCAAATTAATCGTAATCAATATTATATTAAATCAATATTTGATTTTCTTAGCATACAAGAGCTACCTTTCCGTGGGACTGGTTTAACCAGTGGCGTAGCTACGGGGGTAGTTATCGGGTTTGGACCCCTCCCAGAGCAAAAATTATTTTTAGATTATACGTTTAAAAGACTTAAAAGTGATTTTATATGAATTATATTTTTCTGGTTTTGATGTTTGTGGAAGGATATTATATTACTATTGAAATTATTCTGGATAGTATTATTATAAAGTCATTGAGAATAATCTACTAAATTATAATAACATATTATTGATGCATTTAAAAAATATATTTATTATATATTATCGAAGATATGATTATGATTTGTAAGATAAACCCGGCAGAAGGCCGGGCAAAAGGGCCGAAGGCCCGTTAAAGGGGTCTGGGGGCGAAGCCCCCAGCTTTTATATGTATGGACCCCCTCTAAGGAAAATATCTAGCTACGCCACTGGGTTCAACAAATATTACGGATGCTGCAAAAGATAACATAATTTATTCTTCTGGGCTATTTATAGCAATGTTTTCCTACACCACCCAAAAAGACCCTGAATTAAATAAAATTATGAAATTTATACTCCAAAATGCCCAGTATACATCACCACAGATTCAAAACGAAGTAATATCAATTATGGCAGAAATGGTGCTTGAACATATTTCAGACAAATATAATAAAAGCGAGATGCCTTTTTTTTGTCTTAAGGCTGATGAGACAAAAGATGCTTCAGGTTGTGAAAACCTGAGCATAATAATTCGCTATATTTTTCCTGGAGAAATCCAAGAAAATTTAATAGGAATCATTAATTTAGAGTGTCTTTCTGCTGAAAGCATTACAGATTGCATTTTAAAGCAACTTACTGATCTAAATATTAATTCACCAATATTTTGAAAAATTATATAATAAATTTTTACAAAACTAAGGCACTATGATGATTAAATTTTCGGATCTCTGCATTATTCTATCTCATATCAATAATATCGTCAAGGTCTCGTATATCAATCTTTGTTAAATTTATTTTAACTCTACTTTGAAAGTTGATTACTTTCTGAAATTAACAGTGTATTTCGATTCATATCTTCATATATTATTGCTAACGAAAAGTTTGACAGACTTATAACTTAGTTACACCGTTTAGTCCTGTATTCACAATCAGCTTTTTATAAGTCCTTGATCATATTCATACCATGCTGAAATAATGTCCTTGGATCTTTCTCTCCCAAACTAGCAATAATCAAGCTTTTAGCTCTTTATTCACAATCAGCTGTTTACAAGATTATAATCTAGTATACTTAGGATCCTTCCTATAGCTATATATGAAATCTAAACAATTATATTAACAACATGAATCATTCATTTATTATCATACCTACATATTTTTAAAATAACCAATTACTGTCTATTTAACCCATCATTGCCTAGATGTGCAGGATCAAAATTACAAACAATACCTCTCATAGTTTTCTTGCACATTACACATACCCTCAAACTTGTAACAAGCAATTTTGTAACATCATTTTAAATATTCATAATCCTATATACATAAATTTATCTATTTTACAATTTGATTCTTAAATTCCGACCTGAAATATTAACACAACAATCAACATATCTCAACCAAAATTCCTTCCTACCTTGTTAAATGACATGGTATTTTAATTTTTTAATCCTACCCAATATCTGACAATCCCTTTGACCTTAAACATAATAACCTAACCCTTACACGCCACCTTATATATTGCTCCACAACAATCATTAGTACAATAACATTATTGTGACTTGCTCAACAATATTGCTGCACAACAATCACAGTACAAGAACATTAATGTGGCTTGCTCAACTTACCACCAAGATTTCTTTGATTCAACCAATGATATTCCTGCACAACAATCTTTAACCTCAAATTTTAATACATATTTTTCCAAAAATATAGATTTTAAGTTAGTTTGTATTATATATTTATTTTTTTTTTTAAATATAAATTTTTATTTAAACATTACTCAATTATTCTTAATACAACAAAATTTAAATTTTTAATTTTAATTTAACTTTTATTTATATATATATTTTTTTTTTTTTTTTTTTTTTAAAAATAAATAACTTTTTTTTTTTTGAAAAATCACTCATTCATACATACCCCCTACCCTCTTCTCCCTTTTTTTATTCTTCTAAAATGGGTATGTCAAGCATTTGTAATGCCTGCCATAGAAATATAACCTTGACCCAAGCTATTTGTTTTTATAAACATGGGCCCAGGTCTAAACCATGTATAAACTCTGGTAAACCCCCTTCAAATGAAATTTTATACAACAAAATTGAAACAACCCCCATTGTAATCCAAAATTTTTATCCTGATTTTTATGATAATTTTTTAAAGTGGGAAAAGCCACCAACCTTAATCCACCTACCCCTTAAATCAAGGTCTTTAATTTCTAATTTTTTAACAACACTTATTATGGAAGTTAATTCAAATTTAAATTCCCTTAAAGCTTGGGAGAATCTTTTAACCTTTCCTTTTAAAGTCTTAATTAAACCTACAGATAAAAATAAAAAAACTATTTTACATGAATGTATAAAATATAAAATAGACCATTTTTATGATTTAGAAATGGAAAATTACGTTCCTGATGTAAGGGCAACATCTAATTTTTCCCATAAATGTAAGATTATATCAAAAAAAATAGACCAAGGGGACGTATGTGGAGCTCTTAAATTAGCCTCATCTAATGATAAATTGGCTCCATTTGATGAACATACTTTTACTTTACTAAAAGAATTGCACCCTCAGGCTTTTCCTGAAGATCTTCCCATCCCTATAAAACCTAATTTAATCGAAATAGGTAAAGAAGAACTTATTAAAACAATTTTATCTTTTAATAAAAACTCTGCAGGGGGAATTGACGGTTTTCGCCCCTCTTATTTCCAATTTTTAATTAACCCTAAAAATCCTCATAAAGATACATTTGTAAATTCATTGGTAATACTTAGTGAAAATATATTGAACAATGATTTACCCAGTCAAATTCACCAAATCCTTTTTGGCGCAAGATTAATTGCTTTTACTAAGCCTGATGGTGGAGTTCGGCCAATCGCAATAGGGTCTTTTTTTAGGAGACTATTAGCTAAGATAATCGTTGAGCGCATCAAACCTGATGCTTCAAAAATGTTCCAAACATATCAACTAGGCTTTGGTACTAAAGGGGGATGCGAAATAGCCGCTCACTCTCTTCGCATATATATCGAAGATCCTCCTCCAGACGCCGTAGTCTGTAAGCTTGATTTTAAAAATGCTTTTAATTCTTTATCCAGAAAAACATTTTTAAACATTTTTTATGAAAAATTCCCAGTTTATGCAAGATTTATTGAACAGTCTTATGGCTGTAGAACCCCTCTCAAATTCGGGGAATATACAATTCCTTCTGACGAGGGTATTCAACAAGGAGACCCTTTGGGCCCTCTGATCTTTAGTTTAGGTATACATAACCTAGTTCATTGTCTAAAATCCTCTTTTAATTTAGATTTAAACATATGGTATTTAGATGATGGTACCATTTGCGGACCTTCTAAAAATATTCTTGCAGCGATAGATTATATAGAGAAAAATTCTCTAAACATAGGCCTTACTCTAAATAAATCTAAATCGGAAATATGCTTTTTAAATTCAAATACTCTCAAAGTCCAAGGGTTTAAAATCATCAAAAAAAGTGAAATTAATCTTCTAGGTTCACCTTTAAGCAGTTTTTCCAACTGTGAGGTGTTCGTGGAAAAATTTTTCGAAGGCTTATCAGGACTCGAAACTATTTTAAACGAAATTCCTTCACACCAGAGCTTTTTTCTTTTAAAAAAATATTTATTTTTACCAAAGATAGTACATATTTATAGATCTTCTTCCTTTTTTTTAAATAATGAAATTATTAATCGTGTTCATGAATTTTTTAGAAGTTTATTAGAAAATATTTTAAATATTAAATTGGAAGATTTTAATTGGGGTTTCTCACAATTACCCTCGAAAATGGGTGGTTTAGATTTATATCCTTTAAACCTTCTATCTCTTTCCTCATTTTTGGCATCGCGTTTGATGAATAACGCCATGATATCTTCTTTTATCTCTCCTAAAGATAACCTTTTAAACTCAGCCTTGACAGCCTGGACATCTTTAGCTCCACCTGAAGCTGTCTTACCCACGATCTTAACACACCAATCTCTTTTCGAACCTTTAATTAAAAAATTTTTTAAAATAATCTCATCAAACCCCCCTTTGGAGTATATTCAACTATTACAGAATGCTGACTGTACTAGTGGCTATGAATGGTTGGAAGCATTACCAAGTCGTAACCTAGGTAACCTCTTATCAGATGAACAATTAAGAGTTGCCATAGGCCATCGACTTGGATGTAACATTGTTCAACCACATACATGCATCAAATGTAAAACATTAGTTGACTCCAAAGGGAGACATGGTCTAAATTGTATATATAGTCAAGGCAGGCATGCAAGGCATGCAGCAATTAATTTAGCTATTAGCCGTTCTCTTACCAGGGCCCGAATACTAAACATCCTGGAGCCTACAAATTTATCGTTAGATGGTGGCTTAAGACCAGATGGTTTAACTTCCGTGCCTTGGTTTTTAGGAAATCCTTAATTTGGGACTTCACATGCGTATCTTCTTTCCCAAAAAATTTAAATTCTAATCCGGTTGATATAGCCGAGAAAAAAAAACAATGAAATATTCCAAATTCACAAATTATATTTTTACACCGATTGTCATCTCTTCCCTTGGACATATGCCAAGTGGAACTTTAAAGTTTTTAAAAAATATAGGGGATAAGATAAGAGCCCTTACATCAGAACCTAAAGAATCTTATTTCTTAAAACAAAACCTACAAATCATAATTTTAAAATATAACTACACATGTTTTTTGGGAACTTGTAGTCCCACCTCGGTTTTTATATAATATTTTATTTATTTTATTTTATATTATTTTAATTTAGTATGATATATATGTAGTTATTATTGATATAATGGAAATATATTTATGAAAATAAAAGTAATATCTTGATTTAAAAAAAAAAAAAAAAAAAAAAAAATTAGCTAATATAATAAGCCAGGCATATGATGGTGCAAACGTTATGTCTGGCCGAAATGGAGGAGTGCAAACATTTCTTCAAAAAAAAATTAATAAAAATGTTCCTTTTATACATTGCTACAACCACAAGTTGCATCTTGTGGCTTAAAATTGGTATAATAATATTGTTATTATTTCTAATTTTTTTAATTTATCAAATACATTGTATAATTTTTTCAGGCGTTTTAACATATCCTGTAAATATACAGGCCACACTCTTAAGAGACTTTTAGACCAGAGGTGGACTGGTCATTTGGAAACATCTCGCATTATTTATGAGAATTTTGAGGCTATTGATGAAGTATTATTTTACTTTTCTAATAGAACTCTTAATTCAGAGGTTTCAATTCATGATTCAGTCGAAGCCTCTGGTCTTTTATCTCAATGTATTAATATAAATTACATTATATTAGCCATCATAATTTATGAGATATTAATTACAATATATCCACTAAATAAGTATCTACGATCAGTAGGTACTATTCTAGTGGATGCTAAAAATTGTATTGATTCTACTATCAATATATTAAAAAATAAAAGAAGTGATAATTCTTTTGCTTTGATTATGATTAAGGCTGAAAAACTTTTATCAAAATTTAATCTTACTCCCCAAAAATTATCACAGGTACGTAAAACGTCTAAAAATTTCCAAGATTTTTTAGTTGATAGCAAACTAGAATTCGATTGTGAAAAAGACTCCAATCGGAGTTCTTTAATAAGGATATATTATGAAATTATAGATAACTTTGTGGATCGTTTTTTAGACCGATTTACAGAAGATGATTTTAATCTTTTTTCATCTTTTAATACATTGTCCCCCCTTGACCCTGATTATTTTTTATCAGATAAAATGGCCCCATTAAAATCCCTGTTAAACTTAAATATGGAAACACTGTATCATGAAATGAAGATAGCAAAAGGATTGCTAGCTTCGGAAGCTAAAGAAAATCATAATTTTGAAAATATCTTACATATTATGTATAAAAAAAATATAATCATGCATTTAAAGAATTATATAAATGTTACTCAGCAACGATAATCATTGGGATATCAACGGCTTCTTGTGAGGCCTCGTTCTCTACATTAAAGAGAGTTTTATCGAGCAGTAGAGAGTCTATGAAGGATAAACGTAAACAAAATTTAGTATTAATGGCGTATGAAAAAAGAATAACGCAGAATTTATCTTTTAGTGCATTTATATTAAAATTTAAAAATAAAAATCGCCGTATTCTATTATAGTAATATTTTGTTTTGTATATGCATATTATAGTTTTATTTTGTTTTGTATATTCATATTATAGTATTATTTTGTTATTAAATTTTTAATAAAAATAGGAAAAAATTTATATGAATGCGTAATTATTTGTTTGATTTAAAAAAAATAGTGCCCCCCCCCCCCTCAATTAAGCACTTGGCCCCCCTAAGTGAAAATTCCTGGCTACTGCCCTGGGCCGCTATACAAAAATGCCCACGAGGCCGTAGCGTCGCCAGTCCGCCCCTGACTCTTTCTATTTAATTTAATTTTTCAGTGTATTATAACCTATGCATTTTTTCTAAGGATGGTACCTTATTGAATTAATTAAACCTTTTTATTGAGATTATCTATAACAAATCATTTAAAATATATAACATAATATTTATTTATATTCTAAAATATATATATATATATATAACATTATTATTTTAATAGCATTTCAAAAATTCACTTGCAAATTTTCTATTTCGTCCATATTGTAGTTATCTCGCTTTGAAAATAACAAAATGTTTCATAATTTGATTTCTATGTTAGTCAGTCGCCTCATTTTTGTAAATGACAATATCTTGGTGGGGTCGCGTGACAGGTTATCAATCGATTGATTTTATACATAATTTAAATTCAAATCATTCTATACGATGAACATATTGGTTAAATGGGTTTTAATAATTTTTCAACATTTGTTAATTAAATTAATTATATATCTAGATTAAACACAATAAATTTCTTAAGTTAATTTCAAGAACACAAAGATGTTCATCTTCTATTAAGCAAGTTTGTTCTATATTAAATGAAGCAATATAATATTCATGTTAAATTTATATAAAATATTTTATAGTATATTTTTTTCTGCTATATATTGATTATTTTATTTCAGTACCTTCAAAATAACAAGAAGGTTTCACCCCTCCCAATATTCCTGTAGATATCACCTTTTTTGTACTTGCATTAAATTTGATCTTTTCTAATGAGCAAAATAAATAGATCAGACCAAAGTCTCAAAAAAAGCTAATATGACTAATAAAAGATTGAGCTAATTTTTTAAAACCTTGCAAAACATTTAAACATGGGACCAAAAAAATCAGGAATTAAATATTTTGCCCAACCATTTTTGGTTCTTTTAATTGAATTTATTAAGAAAAAACTCAAATATACATGGGTATGAAAATGTATTTTTTGTTTTACTTTTTAATGTTTTTTTTTTAAAATCCATTTTGCTAATTTTTTGCTTTTGGTTTTTAACACATTTCTTCTGTTTTGCTACTTTAGGCCTTTTAAAGTACTCTTTATCATTTTTTATATATTTTCTACAGCCCTAACACAATTAATTAATCACTTTATAGATTGGAGGTTTGTTTTGGTTGATATAATTAATTTAATAGGCATTTTATATATCACCGCAAATTAACTTATGGGTTCAAAAATCAAGATAATAATGAGAAGTGGTATTTATTATTTAAAAATATTTAAGTGGTGACTAAAAAATAATAATAAATTATGACATCTATTGGTCCTATAGTTAAACCAAGTTTTTAAATAAGAACTACACCTTGGCTTGTGGTTTTTTCTTCAAATTTAAAAAATGAAAAATTAAAACCCTTAAAAGTAACAGATTTTCTTTAGCACATACCTGTAGATTTAGCCAAATTAGCTGACATTTAGCCATTACCCAATTATAGCCTGATTGAAGACAGATTGCAGACCAAAATGAAGTCCAATTTTTTTTAAAAGTACCCCAGTCTAGCCATCAGTCTTTTGATCCATATTCTAAGACATAAGACATACTAGTCTTTTCTTTTAACTGACTAGACTTAAATAAATTTTGAATGATTAAAAAATCACTTACTCTTGGGTTTAGGTAAAGTCATTTTTAGCTAAGCCCCCAAAATGTTTGTTTAATCAACTTAACACTCCGTGTTTGATTTTATTCTAAATTTTGATATAATTAAATATAATTTACTCATGGCTAGCTAGTGGTGACACCAATATGTTCTTTTTAATATATCAATTACCAATATAAAATCAAATATTGGTATTGGTTTTATATCCAATACCTTACCTACATATATTAAAAATATTGTTTTAAAAATAATATAAACCAACCCAATATTAGCCAAAAAATAGGTAAATATTAAAATCATTTTTTTTGTTATTAATTTTTATATCTTTTTTTTAATTTAAAAAAATGACAATTTAAGATACCATATTAGTTATATAAAAATAAAATATATTTTAAAAAAATAGAAAGAACTAATTTAAAAATTTAATATAAAAAATATGTTTAAAAAAACGTGAGAAGGTTCCTCTAGGTAGCACTATAGATTGAAATACTATGTGACTTAAATATTTCCATTAAAATTTATTGATTTAGGTAAAAACCTTCCTGCGGATCACTCAAAATTAAGAGCATTTTTTGGCCAAGTGCTTAGAAGAAATCCCATTCTCTGGATCCAAAATCATCGAATGTGTCCAAAAGAGTGAGGATTAAAATGATATTAGGAATGCTAATTATTTACTAATCTTTCTAATCTACACTAACACCAATGAATTGGAGCTAAAGGATGGTGCAACTTGATTAATACATGTATAATCCCAGGTTAACGGGATTCTATTGTTCCATGGATTGAGTGTCATTCCGCCAGACCTAATATTATTTCCAATTGACTATGGGTTCCCAAAGATAAATATTGACTGAGTGGAGAGTACTAGCAATAATCGAATTTACTGCTTGGTTGCATTGCGTTGCCTTTTAAGAAGCAGCAATGAATAGGCTGATGACCTAGGCTGTTGACAAGGAGCTGACAGAAGTTTTAAGTG
Organism: Gordionus sp. m RMFG-2023; assembly: GCF_954871325.1. Taxonomy (NCBI): domain Eukaryota; kingdom Metazoa; phylum Nematomorpha; class Gordioida; order Chordodea; family Parachordodidae; genus Gordionus; species Gordionus sp. m RMFG-2023. The sequence goes on from NC_088776.1 coordinate 29,473,876, forward strand.
TAGGGTGTAACAATATCATAGCCTAAACGAAGGCCTATTCCTATCTGAAGTTCTTTGTTGGATCAAGTGGGGCTAAGGATAGCCTTGAGTCAATCATAACCTGAGTTGAATTGTTAATAAATAGGGTGGAGCATTGAACATTAATTTGATTTAAATCAATATTTTTAATAAAATAAATTTGATAAATACTATTATTTTGGGATTAAATAATTTTTATATGAAAAATACTAAATTGTACTTGATTTATTTTGTCAATTTTTAACAAATAATTGTTAATTGTATAATTCTAATCTCAATGTAGTGAGAAATTATTAAATAATCTAAAAAAATAAGTAACTTGTTAAATTCAGGGCTGTGAACTCTCCTTCTAAAAAAAGAGTTTTGGTTCAGTAAAATATTTAAATTTTATAAGAAACTGAATACTATAGGTCCAAAAATATACCATAAAATAAAATTTAAGATTAAAAGCATGATCAATAATAATTACTTGTCCATAATCACTGTTATTTGATGGATGACTATAAAAATATAAGTTTTTTAACCATTAGAGGACATATTATCATTAAGGATTTTAAATTAAAAACATTTGTTTTGGCCACAAGGGCAATGGATGAAAAAAAAGTCAAAATTAAAAGTGTAGTCAATTCAATTTTAGGAGAATATACAGAAGTAGAAAATTACTTAAAATGTAGTTGTGAATGATAACGGAGCAAATCTTATAAGTGCATTCAAAGATGACGAAACGCTAGCATGTATATGCCATATACTAAATAATATTATGCATTATATTTTTGACAATTGTTTTAACTGAAATAGCCTAAATATAAATGGTGTAAAAAAATAGTACAATATTTCAAACAATCTACAGCTAATATCAAACTAAGCCATACCCTTAAACAAGATGTAATAGCCAGAATAACGAGATGGAACTTTGTATATATCATGATACAGAGTTTCTTAAAATCATATTCTGAAATATAGCTGTACTTGTTTAGCAAGCAAAATTAAAATAGATTAGCCACAATTGATATCAGTATCATACGCGAGTTAGATAAAATTTTATCAATATTTAAAGAATGCTCCGATAATCTGAGAACAGATTCTCGTCCTACAATTAATGAAGTTTTTCTATGGAAACAAAAATTAATAAAATTTTGTTAACCTTCTAAACGTGATACAATAATAATCAAAACCTTAAAATACAGAACAAGATTTCTTTTAAAAGATTATTATGCAGCCACTTCATAAGGTAGGCTAAATTCTAGATCTGAATTTCAAAAGACTTAAGTTTTTAATAAAAGAAAAAAATAATATATATAAAACAATCATAAAAATGCTAAATGATATAAAATTAGATGATATGCATAAGTCGATGTTAACTAGACATGGGTGGGGCCTAATTTTTCATTCACGACCCGCCCGCTCACGGTGGCTATAAAAAAATTCACGCCCATTCACGCTCATATCTAATTTTATATCATTTAGCATTTTTATGATTGTTTTATATATATCATTTTCTTCTTTTATTAAAAACTTAAGTCTTTTGAAATTCGGATCTAGAATTAAGCCTACTATAGTGGCTGCATAATAATCTTTTAAATGAATTCTTGTTCTGTATTTTAAGGTTTTGATTATTATTGTATCACGTTCAGAAGGTTAGTAAAATTTTATTAATTTTTGTTTCCATAGACAAACTTTATTTATTGTGGGACGAGAATCTGCTCTCAGATTATCCGAGCATTCCTTAAATATTGATAAAATTTTATCTAACTCGCGTATGATACTGATATCAATTGTGGCTAATCTATTTAATTCTTGCTTGCTAAACAAGTACACCTGTATTTCAGAATATGATTTTAAGAAACTCTGTATCATGATATATGCATAGTTCCATCTCGTTATTCTTGCTATTACATCTTGTTTAAGGGTGTGGCTAAGTTTTATATTAGCTGTAGATTGTTTGAAATATTGTACTATTTTTTTACACCATTTATATCTAAGGCTATTTCAGTTAAACAATTGTCAAAAATATGCATAATATTATTTAGTATATGGCATATACATGCTAGCGTTTCGTCATCTTTGAATGCACTTATAAGATTTGCTCCGTCATCATTCACGACTACATTTTAAGTAATTTTCTACTTCTGTATATTCTCCTAAAATTGAATTGACTACACTTTTAATTTTGACGTTTTTTTCATCCATTGCCCTTGTGGCCAAAACAAATGTTTTTAATTTAAAATCCTTAATGATAATACGTCCTCCAATGGTTAAAAAACTTAGATTTTTATAGTCATCCGTCAAATAACAGTGATTATGGACAAGTAATTATTATTGATCATGCTTTTAATCTTAAATTTTATTTTATGGTATATTTTTGGACCTATAGTATTTATGATAGTTTTTCGGTTCACAACTTTTATATTTTGTTATATATGTAACACCAACATTTATCTCTTAGCCTAGTTTTAAAATCCTTCACTTTCTGCATTTAAAGATTGAAGATCATTACAAATAAAATATAACTGACTTTTCTGTAAAAAGTTTAGGCAAAATTTAGCATAAAGTCTCGCGATAAAAAACACCTAAACATAAAAAGAAAATAGAAATAACAAAATGATACCGGATGTTGTTTATAAAATGCGGTAGATTTTTAGTTTTCATAAATTATTTTTTTTAAAAAAAGAACTAAATTAAATAAGAAAATATATAATATAATTAAAAAATTACAAATTTATAATTATAAAATTGCAAATTTATATTTATAAAAAACAATTTTAAAAATTTAAATTTGCGTGATTCACGGGAAATTTATGTCCACGCCCGATCACGCCCGGGGAAAATTTTGAGAAGGCCCGTCACGCCCAGTCACCCCTTGGGATTTTAAATTTATTCACACTCACGCCGTGACCCACCGTGACACGATGGGTCACGCGTAATTTCACTGCCTGCGCCCACCTCTAGTGAGAATAAAAGGGTTAAGATTAAACATAATTTATAAATAAATTGAATATGAAAAAACTAATTGCAACATTTGCATTTTTTTTCTCTGAGATCCAGTTCATCCTCGGTCCCTTAAATATACCACTGATTTTTTTTATTTGTTAACTATCATATTAAATGTTATTTTATCTTATTCTATATATTAAAGATGACTGTCAGGGATGCACTGAATAGTGCAATGGATGAAGAAATGGAAAGAGATAAAAATATTTTTATTCTAGGAGAAGAGGTGGCTCTATATGATGGTGCTTACAAAGTTACTAGAAATTTGTGGAAAAAATATGGTGATAAAAGAGTTATGGATACTCCAATTACTGAAGTAATTATGAAATAACTTTTATGTTAATTTAAATTCACCCGTGACTTAGTTATTTGGGGATTATATACCAGACACTTAATGTTTACTCCTAGGAAATTCAAATAATCAAAATTAGCAAAAAAGAGTAATCAGAATCAACAAAAACCATACTTTTTACCTTTTTCCATCCCTATATTCTCTTATCCTCCTTCCGTCATTTTAAATTTCAATAACGATCTTATGTCATACCCACCCTCTCCTCTCCCCATGATAGAAGTGCCTGTTATCATTACACTATATTTATTGTCTCATTATTCTATAATCAAATTATATTTAATTTTTTTAGATGGGGTTTGCAGGTATCGCTGTTGGAGCTGCCATGGTATTAAGATACTTTATGATTTTAGGTTTATTAAATTAATAAATCATCATTTTTTTTAATAAAATAATACAGGCTGGATTAAGGCCTATATGTGAATTCATGACCTTTAATTTTGCTATGCAAGCTATTGATCAAGTAATTAAACAAATTAATTATCTTATGTCCAATTTAAATATATAAAATATAGAAATAAATTTTATGTCCAAAGCTTGCCATATTTTCAAACTATTTACTTAAGTTTTTAAATTTGTGAACATATTAACATAATTATCACTAGTGATATACATCGGGCATCTTGAATGAAATTTCTAATTGTCCCTAAAAACGCGACCTGAAATAAAATTAAGTATTTGTCCGCCCAGTCCTGCTCTAATTTATTTAAATAGGGAAAAGTTAATTGTAAAAGAAAATATTAGGGCAGAAATTTTTCACTATTCGATCTTACTAAAAACTATAACCGATACCGACCCATATTTATATTGATTTCCACCATCTATATTTGAACCAATGTCATAAAAATCAATATTTTCTATTCAAAAGTAACCAAATGATTTTGTGTATTTGTTTTTTTATTCTCCAATAATTAATCATCACATTTAAAATGTCCAATGTTTATAGTTTGAATGTAGTATTGATAAACGGCTCGATTTAGTTTATTTTTAAAAATGCCTAATTACGATTTTAGCCAAAATAACTTCGCGATTTCGCCAATAGATGTCCAGACTTTTCTGTTAGCTGTGGGAAATCGGGGGTAAAACTTGTGTTAATTTAAAAATGTCTAAATATAGCCGTTTAACACTAGCCGAATGTGACTCATTAGATATGTTTAAACCTTTTAAAATAATATCAAATACTTAGCTACTCTATTTTTTAAATAATTTGATTATTTTTGGACAATTCGTTTTTTGCAAACATTAAAAATAAATTGAATTTTAGTTTTATTAATTTTTTGTTATAAAATTATGTATAAAATAATTATATTTACAATCATAACATAATACAAACTAGGGCTGTGCCGATATTAAATATCGGATCGTATCGGTGCCGATATTTAGCGTTTTCCGAAAATATCGGATTGGGCCGATACCTGTAAAAAACCGATCCGATCTTTATACTTTTCTTTTTTTGTTATTTCATTTTATGTTATGTATATTTATTTTACATTATTATAATATTTTCTAAATAATTTTTTTAAATTTTATTTCTTTTTTAAAATAGATTTATAGTATTTTAAATTTTTTTTTTATAAAAATAGAAAGGAACACACAAAGTTTTATTTATTTTAAATCTTTTTAAATAACGCCAATTTTTTTATTTATACTTTAAATAAAAGAATTTTTTTAAATATGGTATCTGAATTATGGAAATATTTTACAAAAGACAAAGATAATTTGCAAAATGCGTTATCTGCGGAATCATCTGAGTCTGCCTTCAGTACGGCAGGAGATATAGTCCATATCGTAGAAGCTTATTTACAGAAAATCTAGAGGCTCTCATATTTATTAAAAAAATCTAATATATTATAATTTTATATATTAAATATTACAATTTTATAATTCCAACATAAAATGGATATATTATTAAATATCTATTTTTTTATTATAGTCTTAATTGTAGAAATAAAAAAATTAAATTATTCATAATTCGATTTTTTGCATAAAAAATATTGATTTCTTAATTACATTTGGTTCAAACGAAGGTGATTAAAAATCAGTAAAAATATCGGATCGGTTTTAAAGCAATATCGGAAAATATCGGATCGGATCGCTGAAATGTGGATCGGCACAGCCCTAATACAAACGTTAAAATATATTGGATTGGTTTGAAATAAATATCCACTTCTATTCGATTTTAATGTCTGCCTGCACAGACCCTAAAAAATATTCTACGAATAAGAAACCTTCTTGTTATTTTTACAAAATTGAATTATTTTATATTTAAAAAACCAGGTCCAATTTTTTTAAAAAAATATTAGGCTCGACCCAGTTCAAAATTTTTTAAAACAGGCCTGGTTGGGATTTGCAGATTTTTAATTGTCGTATACAAATTTAAAAAATATTTTTTAATAATTTTTGCATTTAATTGTATTCACCTATTTTAACTGGACATAGAATGCTAAGCCTGAAATAGGTCCACATTTTTTATTTCTTGAAAATATCCACTTAAATGATAATATTTTTTGACATTTGGATTTAAGGACTACAAACTGTTTTAATAAAAATGAATCTTCTATTATTTTAAGTGGGAGACAAGTTTTAATTAAGAATTGTATACAACGCTAAGCGGGTCCCAGGTTGCACTGCATTTGAGCCTTCTAAAACAATTTAACTTCAAGGTAATTAACAGATTTAAAAAAATAATGATAACGTTAATTAGTATATTTATCGGTTTGGTATATGGCAGAATACTCAAGTTCTGATGAATCAAGTCTTATGGTGGTAAAATATTCTTGAATTACTAAAATCCTAATATTATATTTATGAATTGTTTGAACCATTGTTTTAAGCTATTTCAGAGAATACATTAATTACTATAAAACTAGTTAATTATTTAAAAATTTTCTTAAAGTAAGGTAGTAGATGCGTAGCGAGCAGAGAGGGGAAGTGGGTGGCAACCCCTCCATAGACAAAAATTCAAATTATTTATGGAAATAATTTAAGAAATATATAAGTTTTTAATTTAAAAAAAATATTAAAGTGTCTGAGGGTCAAATTATTTTCAAAATTAAATCTTGGCGTGAAATATTAATTATAGCAGATAATCTTGCATTCGCAAGCATACTTTAAAATATATAGTTTTTTACAAATATATTAAAATTATTGTATATTTTAGCAACCATATAAATAAGAGAACTTTTTATTCATTACAAATTATCAAAGCCTATCTCAGAAGTATGGAAAACTATAATTAGAAAAAATTTTAATTTGGGTAAAAACGGGAAACAACGGGATATTTTCTTTTAAAAAAATTTCAGTTAATTTGTTCGTTTTCTTTGTTTGAAGATGAAAACGATTCCAGATCAGAGCTTGAACATATATTTAGAAATTATAAAGCAGAATAAATCTCTTGTAGGAAATTATAGATTGAAAAATTTATGAAAAATCGGAAGATATTTTGTTGTCGGGACGTACATTTCGATGCTCATAATTAATTTATAAATGTTATAAACCAATTTGGATACCTAGAATTAGATGTTGTGAGAGTAATGGAAAACTTATAGAAATATCGCTGGCTAGTCTCTGGCAGGAACGTCATTTGTAGATCCAATAACTTGGTGAAAAGTTCAAATACTTTTTTATATTTTAGTAATAAACAACCTCACTATCTTTCTATTTAAATTTAAAATTGTGTTATTCAATATTTTATTAAGTTTATATTTAAATCATTATATATAAAATTTTTATCAGCGCCTGGTGCAGCACTCGAAAGAATTTAGTTCTTAATTAGATTTAAAAATTGATAAGCAAAAAAATGCAGAAGTTGCTGTTCCCATAAACTACAGATTTGCTCTTATAAAAACTAGTTTTTTGCTTATCAATTTTTTAAATCTAATTAAGAACTAAATTCTTTCGAGTGCTGCACCAGGCGCTGATAAAAATTTTTTATATAATGATTTAAATATAAACTTATTAAAATATTGAATAACACAATTTTAAATTTAAATAGAAAGATAGTGAGGTTGTTTATTACTAAAATATAAAAAAGTATTTGAACTTTTCACCAAGTTATTGGATCTACAAATGACGTTCCTGCCAGAGACTAGCCAGCGATATTTCTATAAGTTTTCCATTACTCTCACAACATCTAATTCTAGGTATCCAAATTGGTTTATAACATTTATAAATTAATTATGAGCATCGAAATGTACGTCCCGACAACAAAATATCTTCCGATTTTTCATAAATTTTTCAATCTATAATTTCCTACAAGAGATTTATTCTGCTTTATAATTTCTAAATATCTTCGTGATATGAATAAATGCCTGAGGAACTTCAGATAAAGTGATTTATCTGCTTCTAATATTTCTATTTGTGTGATGTATAGTTATATAATAATTTAAAAATCCTTCATTATCAAATAGCTTTTCTCTATCAGTAAAAATATTAAATTGCCATTTCCTGCAAAATATATTTTATTTTTTGTAATCATCAAAACTCCTAACTAGTTGGGCTAGGCAACTAATAAAAATAATTCTAATTAATGAATAATTTGAGCTATTTTACTTTTCTTTTACTAATTAAATAGTATATTCTAATGAGAAATATAAATACTCTTGAAATGGAAATAGGAAATATGAGAAACGAATGCGATATGTCACTCTATGAAATATTTATTCTTATTATATATGAAAATGTCGAGTTTTTCGGCTTCCGGGTTTTATAGGAAGAAAATTTCTCCACCTATAAAGGATTAATAATAATATTTTCGAAGTTTAGCGAAAAATATTATAGTAACCGTGCCTCATAAAATTTTATATAAATTTTGTCATTTAGTCGTCATAGAAAATTTATCAACTCGGTTGTCACTATTCCTGATCATAATCAAGGATACACCATTTAAATTTATGAGATTGAAGTCAACTGTCCGATTATCTTGTTTTATTTATGATAATATATAAGTTTAGAAATAAATAGTAAGTTATGCTAATCAGATATTGACTTATTAAAAATTGAAAAAGATACTGAATGAAGGCTATCCATTCCATCCTTACCAGATCAATGTTGCCAGACAATGTTCCAGGTGATATACACGACTTTTTTTATAAAAAGTATTAAGAGAAATGCTGGGTGCTGGTTATAAATGTGCTGGCTTGTTTATCTGTGGAGTTGCTTGTGAGAAAATGTTGTAATTGATTATATGTTCAGCATAAAAATTACCATTATGAAAAATATGTTGAGATAGTTTCGATATTTTAAAGGAAATAGGGAGGCAGATTCGATGAAGAAATTTATATGAGGCTAGTGGTTGGGACTCACTCTTATGCAAGATCTAAGAATAATTGAATGAATGATGGCGTGAATGATACTAGCGGGGTCGTTGGGTATGCATTGAATCGTGAAAGATAAAGGAAGGTTTTTGGGGCAGCCAGTCTACCCACTTAAATCTGGTTAAGGTCTTTAAACCGTTTATAATAGAAATTTAAACTCCTAATGAATTATAGAAAAACGATGATGAATATGATTTTAAAATATTTGATTTTCTTAATTCCAAAACATGTAACATAACTACGAATAGATAATAAACTCCGCAGCCAAGAGTCATTACATGTCAGCAGGCATAGTGAAAGCTCCAATAGTTTTTCGCGGCCCCAATGGTCCTGCATCTGGCGTAGCCGCTCAACACTCGCATTGTTATTCCTCTTGGTATTCTAGTTGTCCTGGTCTAATTGTACTTGCCCCTTATTCTTCCCAAGATGCGCGTGGTTTACTCAAAACAGCTATAAGGGATAATAACCCAGGTTAAATATCTCACTTCTTCCTTTAAACTTTATCAATGTACAAATTTGAAAAAGGTCTTTTATTAATATATTTTAGTATATTTACACAGGCCATGGATTTTCACATAGGAAGGTTGAGCACGGTTTATTTCGAAATTTTTATATTTGGTCTAGGCTAAAGTTACTTGCACAGAGTTTAGATCCATTTTATTCTACCCGACGCCGGGTTTGTGCTTGATCAAAAAAAAATTGGGCCAGCCTTGATCTTAAAAAAAATATAAAATAATATTTTGTCTTATTTTATTAAAATAAAATGTTGAATAAAATTTTTCTTGGATTAATACAAAGCAAATAGTCATTTTTTAGCTATAAAAATGCGTTTAATTAATATTTTTAAATCAAAAATTTCAGGCCTGGCTTGGGCCTAGAAAAATGCAATTTAGAATTTGATTAGAATTTCACAATTTTAACTTGGCTTTTATTTCTATTTGTAATTGCGAATGTTTGTTAATTTTAGTTGTGTTTTTGGAAAACGAGTTGTTATATGGCACAAGTTTCCCAATGACTCCAGATACCCTATCTTCGAATTTTATTATACCAATTGGCAAGGGGAAATATGAAAAAAGAGGTATATTTATGTATAATTCCCGTTAATATACATAAATTTCTTTTATTTAAGTTTTAACTGGAATAACAAATCATGACTAATAAAAAATATAGATTACTGTTATTTTAATATTTATAATATATTTTTAAACTGTCACAAGGAATACTAAAATATAGCGTATAAAAAAATTTCATTAATAACTTGTATTGCTGAGTATTCGCAACAAGACGCCTTTAAAATTTTTAAAATTTTAGAAGTAATATGAATATAGATTCGGTTCTTAAAAAAATAATATTTGAACCTTTATTTTCCTTACGCACAAACTTTATATTTAAAAAAAATTGAATAAATACATAAACAAAACAACCAACGTTTATTTTATTATTGCAAATATACTATGCCTATTCGAATTTATTTGGACACGATTTTTTTTCAGAGATGTATTATTACCACCTTTTTAGTCGAAGATTAATCGTATTCTTTGAGGGTCTATTGCTAGTGCTAAACTTGTAAAAAAAAGAGTTAATACAAAGTTATATTTCTTCCATTTTATTTCATAAAAAAAAATCTTTGTATGCTCCAATTTTTGCACACCAACCTTCATTTATTTTTTAACCTAATATCCATTTCATAATCATAAATGTCTCATATTTTGATTCCATATTTCTACAAGTTAGATAAATTTAGTTTTTTATGAAATAATTTAGAAAAAAAATGTTTATAGAAAATGACAGCAAAATATTAATTTTTTTATGAAATATTTTATTTCATAAATTTTATTTAATTCGTTATTTATCAAATAGAGAATTAAAATCCTTATGGAATTTTAATAAATGACCAAAATATGAGGGTGTAAGTGTTGGAGGTAGGTGGCAGTGGAATTTGGGCGCAAAAAATGGTAAAATATAAAGTTTATTCACTAATATAACTTTAAAAAACATATAAATATTTATAATTATAAAATTATCCCCAGGTCGATAGCATCTTACACTTTTCATGTTTGTATTTCATAGAAAATGTTTACTCAGTTATTCTTTAATTTATTTAGTTAAAAGTCATGAAATATAATTTAAGGTAATAATACACAGAATGTCTTTACAATTAAAGCATAAATACAAACAAGGTCTTTTAATCTAAAAAATTATAATTAGTATAATATAGTGCTATAAACATTTCTAAAAAAATGGAACGCGTTCAACATTTATGCGTTCACGTTCAAGGTACACCTTAAAAAAAGAACTTTATGAATAAATTTTTTTCTAAATTTCATTTAATATATAAATAAATAACATAAATTTTTTAACAATATATTTAGCTATGTTCAAAATTAATTAGTTTTAAGTCAATAAAAAAATATAAAACTTTTATGTATAATATAAAATTTTAATACTTTAAATTGTGTTCTATTATTAAAATATAAACTATTGATTTCAAATAATTACACTAAAAATAAGGAAAAGCCCCAAAGTAAACTAAAATATAATTATTTTGCTTTGATTTCTCTTTAATTATTTTTGGTGTTAAAAACAAGTCAAAACATTTTTATGGAGTTTGCCTCTTTCCCATATCCTTAAGCTCCTGGCAGATAAATAAATAAATTTTCTTGACTAATTCTTATTCTTTGATTATGAAAATCTTTTTCCCATTTAGTAACCTTGTTTTAGCAAATAGCCAATCATCTAATTCAGAAGTGTATCATAATCACTATCATAAAATCTTCATCATTATTAATTACATTGTCATAATACTTCTAATATGATATTACATCTTAAATAATTTTATATTCAATTTTAAAACATGAATAATTTATATACTACAAAATTAACAATTATATTTTGAAGTTTTAATTGCAGTGGCTTAGCCAGGATTTTCTCACCCAAATCTCCCATTTTTTATGAATACTCAATTGCTTATATCTTAGGCTATTTTAAATTTATTTTAAATATTTGCATATAAGATATAACAAAATTTTAGAGAGTATTTCATTATAGATTTTATTTATTATATTAAAATACTTTAGTAGCATAAATTTCCTTTATAATTATTTATCTATTTTTATCATTTAAAATAAATTTTAAAATGTAGTTTAAAAATTTTATTGTATAAAAAATTACATAAAATATAAATAATTCTTATGCAAATATTGGTATTTAAAAAAAATATGAAAATATTTTTAAAATATAAACAATACATTGCATTTGCACTTTGATTAAAAATAGTATTTGCATAAATTTTAAGAATATGTTTAAAACTAATATAATCATATTGCAATTTTTGATTAATTTATAAAGAGAGGTTTAATTCATAAGAGGAATAAAAAATAGTAGATTAAAATAATTTTATTTAAAAAAAACAGCCTCCCCCATGCCTATGCCACTGTTTAATTAATTTACTGTTTCTTAAGTTTTAAATTTTAAATATTTTTTCTTTCAGCTGCTAATGTATCATTGATCTGGAATTTCAGGAAGGATGGTAAGCTTGGATTTTATATGATATATATAATTTTAAAAAGATTCAAAGATCAATTAGAAAATCTTGATGGAAGAATGGTGAAGGACATAGTCAATCCTCAAATAGTTCTAGATCTACATCAATATATGATCAAACTGATGTTAATGTTAGGCGGAAAAATTCGTTATGAATTATTATCTGCATGATTCTAAAACATAAACAGCTAGATGTAAAATATGTAATGTAGAAATAATGTGCAAGAAAAAAACTACCTCAGCACCAATTAATCATAATAAAAGGTTTCATCAAAAAATTTAAAATAATAATACGATAAAATACTATTTAAATGATATATCGAAAACAAATGCTGATGATATTAAACATTATTTATTAAAATCTTTACTCAAGTTAAATATACCATTTAAAATTCTCGCCACACAGGAATTCAAGTCATTGGTTAGAGCTTTGAATCCTGACATAAAAATTCAATATACTCTCAATTAATAAAGAATTCAATAAAGTTAAAATAATTATAAATAATTCAAAGTGTCAAATTAACTTTATTACTGACATATGGTCAAGCCCCACTAATGTACCATTTTTAGGGTTGACCTGCCACTTTATTGATAAAAATGGAAGATGAAGTCATTGTTATTAGATATAGTTCCATTTACTGATTCACATTCTGGTGAAAATATATATAGAGAGTTTTCTCAAATTATAAAAAATTATAAAATCGACATATGTAAGTGTAACATAGCAATTACATGTGATAATGCTAGCTCTAATTCGACTTTCATAAAAATTCTTCATATAACCCAACTTGTAAAATTTTACATATACGATGTTTTGCACACGTACTCATTTTAGTAGTACAAGAAATACTTAAGAAAGTAAACAGGCAATTATCAAAATTAAGAACAATCAAAGATTATTCGCAATTCTTTTACAAAGACAAATATTATGCAAAATGTATACTCCTCCCTACTTCCCCCTATAAAATATTTAAAATTAAAATTAGACACATCCATCAGATGGAATAGCTCTTATTTATTGGTCAAAAGAGCTATTAAAATGAGAAGGGCTATTGATGAAGTTGTGACTCAGATATATGATGATATATCTGATATCGAAGAAAGAAAACTGAGCGAAGTAATTTAATTTTATTTACTAATTTTATTTTTTACCAGGATGATTGGACGACTTTAATATATATACAAAACAGATTAAGACCTTTTTTGTTTACCGAACATATCTGTAGTGACACATATCGTACTTTAAATCTTGTCATTCCTTTTTATGTTTCTTTAATGGAACATTTAAATTCATTTGACCACGATTTTATAAACCCTATCAGTGCTGTTGACAAAATAGAAAATTATTATAACTTAACAAATATTGAAATAATATCAATCATATTAGATCCTAGACTAAAAGTGTAATTTTTTGAACAATTACCTGCGTCATATAATATCAACAAATCTATTACAAAAATTTAAGGGTATATATATATAATGACAAGAAAATAAAATATAATATCTATACAACAGTTAACCCAATAGTACTATCAAATATGGATAGAATTTATCATCTCATCTATATGTGAGGTTATACATATCTTAATGAATTAAGAATCACTTCTAATAAGAGCCCGCTAGAATGGTGGAGGTTGTATGGGGATCGTTTTCTCGTTTTGTAGAAAATGGTAACTGATATATTGTCCATTCAGAGAACTTCGGCTTCATGTGAGAGGTTATTCTCAATATGGACAAATATGTTAATAAAGAATAGAATGTCTTTGAAAGAAGAACTCATTAGAAAGACTATGCTTAAAAAATTGTTATTATCAAATTCGGATATAGCATAATTATATTTTTTCTGTATTATATTTTGATGTTTATAAAATGAGATCATTGTACATTTTTAGAAAATTTGAATATTTTGAAGAAATAATTTAGATATTTTTATAAGCAATTCTCATTCTAAAAATGGGATATTTTTGGCCTATTTGTTTGGATAAAGTTATATGAAATCATTGGGTTTTATTTCGTTTATTTTCTGTAGATTTTGATATGGTAATGACAATTAGTTTAGAGAATCCTTATAAAAGTGCCATTTTTAAAACATCCACATCTGTGTATGATTTTTTTTTGCAAAAAATTATATATGTAAGATTTATAAAAATTTTCGAAACGAATCGAATACGAATAATAGTATTATTCGATTCGTTTTTTGTAGGCCTACGTCCAGCCTCACACTAGTGTCAAAAGTAATACTCCAGTAGATTTGAAAGGCAGACACGGCCTGAATTGTTTATATAGTCAAGGTGCGGGTTCGGTTTAAAGTAAGTTCAGGGACGTATTTTTGAACCTGAGTTTGGTTCCGGGTTTAAGAATTTTTGAATTGATAAAAAAAATCTATATTTAAATCATAATTAAAAACTGGACATAAATTTGGTATAAAAAATAATTTTTTATTTTATTTATAGGTAAAATATAGTTAAAAATACAAAGCATAGTCATGTATATCAATTTTAAATATTTTATTTAGACGTATTACTTCCAAGAGTGTTCACTCATCCTCGATCTATGTGTTCAAAGAATGAATTTCAATTGTGAAAAAGATCTTTCAACGCTAACCTATATTAAATATTTTTAGATGAAAATATCATAAATTAACTAGGTTTGCAGGAACAGCAAATATGATTTTGGATAAAATATATAAATCAGGGTGCTCCAGCTTAGCAAACTCCCAAAAATGCAAAATATTTTCCTTCTTATCTAATCTTTTAAAATCGCTAAATCTCGGTAATTATAGTTCCAATACTTTTCTCTGCAATCGTTGGCCCTCTTTTAAGTATCATCTCCTGCCTTTCTTTGAATTGTATCAATTTCTCTAGATCATCTTATTGATCAATAACTTCATCGGAACTCATCAGATAAAATCGGCGTTGTTATGCTTTTAATCCGACTCCATAAATTGACAAGATGCCTTTTCGCACAAATCTTATCTGTAATATTTAAGGATTTATACAGATTAATTTAAATAAATGGCTATTTCATAAAATAACAATTTTAATATAAATCCAAAATAATTAATTTACTAAGCTTATAATTAACCTTGTATCTTGGGTCCAGTATATGGCAGCTAAGAGAATTTCATTCTTTATAAACCTTTCTTCTTTGTTCTTAGGACAAGAATATAGTAATTGAGAAAAATGGTTTGAATTTTTTATAGTTCAATGCAGCATCTTAACCATTCTGTGTAAAAAATCTGTCAATGTTAACTGTTCAGATTGGAATCGTTTGGTTGCATTTTTAGTGGTTTTAAAATTTCAACAATCGTTATTATCTCTTTCCAATCTTCAGTTAGTAACAGATTGCTCTGAAAAGAAATCTTCGTTTTAGTAAAATCTCTAACATATTGTTTAATGCCATCGGTGGCAATCTAACACAGGCTTAGGGAGTTTCATATTTTTCAATAACTTTTGATAAATGGGA
The DNA here is from genome assembly GCF_954871325.1 of Gordionus sp. m RMFG-2023. NCBI lineage: Eukaryota > Metazoa > Nematomorpha > Gordioida > Chordodea > Parachordodidae > Gordionus > Gordionus sp. m RMFG-2023. The sequence goes on from NC_088776.1 coordinate 29,489,557, forward strand.
TGTCTTAATTTTAAATTTAAGCTCTTAGCTTTTGCAAGAGTATCCACAATGGGTGATAATTTTATTGCATCAGTACAAGCTGAAACGTACACTATAAATCGGATAGGATAAAATATTTGATAAAAAAATATTAATTTCTACTTTGACTTGTTTTTCATTTTCCTCTAATTAATAATCTTTGAGAATAAATTAAAAAAAAATTTTAAAAATGGCGTTAATGAATTAAGTTGATTAAAATTTATTAGCACTTCACTTAATTGGAAATGAAATTATATAATCTCAATTAAATTATTAATATTTGTATTTACAATTATACAAATATCTTAATATATGATTTTAAACAATACATTGAACCCAGGTTCAAATAAAATTCCCAGGTCAGTTTGGGGTTTTGAAAATTTTATAAACGGGGTTCAGGTTCGGTTCGGGTACAGATTTTTCTAAAAACCTGGGCTTGACGGTTTGAATCCCAAGTCAAGGGAAACATCAACGCCACATTTAATAAATGATCTAATAAATGTTTGAAAGCCGCTCACATACCTAACCATCTTCAGTCCTCCAACCTATCCCCGCAGATGGATTTAGATCTCGGTAAATCTTTAATATGGGATTTTACTTATGCATCATTTCCTTAAAAGGTACAAAAATCTCAACAATTATAATTTGCTCCAATAGTCATCTCCACTAACTGCCATTTTTTGCCTAAAACTTGAAAAATATAGATCTTAGGCCTCAATATTAGACATTACCAACGAGGCTAGGAAATTCCTTTTTATCCGACAAAAAATATAACTTGAAATATTCCGACATAACTACGGCTCCTTTTGGTAACGCAAATAGTCGATATTTTTAATTAATTATAATATATATTATTTTATATATATTTTTATTTTTATGACTTTTGAAATAATTTTGTTTAAATAAAGAATGATTATAAAAAAAATAATATCATGATAAAATTCAAGAAGAATGTATTAATATAAAGAACTTTTATGGTTGTTTTGAATTTAAAATTGCTTAATTGTTATATTTCTTTTCATATTTATTAGAAAAATTTTTAAAGTAACGTTTTGCATTACCGTTACTCGAAAAATGGAAACGCGTTACTCGTTTCCTTGCGAATGGCGTTTCTTTTCCTTTAAAAAGATAACGCCGCTAGTAGTGATGTTACTTTACAGCACTAGCGATAATTTCTTATCCATTCTGTTTTTATTGTTTTATTACCAATTCGGCGAAAGGAAAAATTATAATTATTATAACATGATGTATCACGCGGTGTCTTTTAGATTACATTAATAAAACTAACGATAAATAAAATAAAAGAGATTTTAAAATCTGGTTCTATTTTGAAAAATTAGGTGCTTATATAGTTATTAAAGAAAGGTATTGCAGAACTTAAAGCATCTAGCTAATGACGCGCATGTTCAACATTGTTAACTGACCCTTTAAAGGTTTAGGCTTGGGTGACACCATTTTTAACAGTTGGTTGCTGTAAAAAATGAAGATTAATCCCGGTAGTTTAAATCCTTGATATTTATATACTTTTTATTTTTTCATTATTCAAACATTTGATAATAAATATTAAGGTGAACACGTGACCCTAGTGGCATTTTCTAAATCTGTGGAAACTTGTATTGAAGCTGCAGACAAATTAAGCAAAGAAAATATAAATTGCGAAGTATAAATAAAATATCTTTTAACTAATAATTTAAATAAAGTATTACAAATTGTAAACATAGTTAGCGAGTCACAATTTTTTATATATTATAATATATATTTTCAGGTAATAAATTTAAGATCACTTAGACCTTTAGACATGGAGATTATTATAGAGTCCGTCATGAAAACTCATCATCTTATCACTGTAGAAATTGCTTTTCCTCAATGTGGAATTGGTTCGGAAATTTGTGCAAGAATTGTTGAAAGTTTGTATATATTCTTAACATAGAAAGATATCCATTTATAGGGCTCGGCAACCGAGAAAAATTATATTTTTAATTAGGTTTTCAAAAAATGATACTAACCTCGAAAATGCATTTAATGAAGGTCAGCTAGGCCCGGGTTAAGTAAGAGACCGACTGATGTGTTGAAAAATTAAATACTAGATTCCATTTGGTTTCTAAACTTGATCTGAAATCAGGTGACAATTATTTTAAAAATATTTTCGATTATAGAGCCATCATTATTTTGATTTTTGTTCAATGATGAAAGATTTAAGTTTTGGGGGTTTTCAGGAAGTGCTTTTTTGTTTTACTTTTGATTAAACAAAATTTTTACGTTTGGTTTAAGTCTATACTTTTGGTCTTTATAAAATAATAATTTACTTTATTATGCATAACCATATCAGGCAATGCTTTTAATTATTTGGACGCGCCGATATATAGATTGACCAATGTGGACGTTCCATTACCTTATGCTAAAAATTTAGAGACAAAAGCACAACCCCAAGTTCATGATATTATCAAAGCAATCAAAAAATCACTTAATTTGACTCACTAACTTTTCTAATATAGTTTATAGCAAAAGCATTTAACAGTTTTTATATTAATGTAAATTATTAAATGTATAATTTATGAGTATGAAAACAATTAAAAATAACACATCAATCATACCTTTACCGAATTTGACTAAATATCGTCAATTAAATATTATATAGAAATAATTAAATGATTTATTGATTTTTTTAAAGCTAACATTGGTGTTAAATAATATATTATATTTAATAATATTGTGAAAATGGATGATCTAGAGTAAATTTTTGTATAAATTGCTTTAGTTTAGACTATATATTCTGAGTCATTACAAAATGTGCAAATTAAAAATTGAATATAATAAAATTTCCAATAAAATATTGGTAGTTTCTATTAGTGCTGTAAGCGTTACTTCAAATAAGAAACGCGTTATCGTTACTCGTTATCTTGTGAAAAAAAGGGAACGCGCTTTGCTGGTTATTCAGAAAGTAACGCGTTACTTGAAAAATTAAATATTATATACGAAAATTTTCTATATATAATTTAAATAAAAACCCTCGATATCACTACGTTTACGCTTTCACTCTGTTTCACAGAGAACAAGACTTGTCACATTTGAGATTCTATTATATTAAGGGCTAAAAATTGTTAGGATAAAAATATTTAGTAAGCTACCGAGTTAATAAAAATACTAGGTATATTATTTATACTAAAATATATGTGTATATTTCATTTTGTCAATTAAAATAATTATATATGTCAATATATAATAAACAATTCTAGGTGATTTTGTACTTGTAATATAAAAATTCTAGGTGATTTTGTACTTGTAATATAACAATTCTAGGCGATTTTATACTTGTATAATATTTCTCATAAGAAATGGAATAATTTGTTGCGTATAATAAAATTTATTTGTATGAAGTTATGTTTGTTTTTATAAAGTAAACTATTAATATTAATTTCAGATTTACTTAAAAATTTCCTAGAAGATATAAACGAGATTCCCAATTTATAACGATTTTTTTTTTCGCGATTTAGAACCTTTTCCCTATTTTGATCACCGCAATCACCACATAAGGAAATGAATTTTCTGCATGGTTCGCGGCGACATTTTTTATAAGTTTCTTCCAAAAAAACATATATCAAAGACTTGCAGAGTTAATTCGGAACGGGAGGCTAGGGTTAAAGATTTAAAAACTAGGGCCTGGCATAAAAAGAGAAAAAATTAGAAATCCTGGACGATCAATTAATCAGTTTGAAAATGTTAGGAAAAAATCGTATGATGGGGTGTTTAATTTTCATATAGTGTTCATTTTAATTTCCCTTTGAAACAATTTGCAAAACAGTGCCAAAATTTTACTAATTTAATAAATAACAAAAATCCAGGCTAAGCCTAAAATCGATTTAGGTCTTTTAAATACTATATATAGTTAATTTTACATATTTTGCCGGGAACACATTCCCCTCCCCATCTTTCCCCAATAATTTATATGTTAGTTGAAGTAATAATAACATGCTTAATCCCATTTTGAAATTCAAAAAATATTGCTCATAAAGAATGAATTTATTTAGTCTTCCTTACATACTTTTGATTGGAAAATTTAAATAAAGGGTATATCGTATATCATTAAATTATTTTTCTGGTATCCAATAAATATTTAATTTTTTATTTAAATTTTATATATTGGGAAAAATAAAGAGTCTAACTGATTTGTTGTTATCAATATTTTTTTAGTAATTTTTTCACCAAGATTATATTTAAATTAAATCATTGGCTTCTAAATTTTTTAAAAATTATAACTCGTAACACCCCAACTCCAACGTTAATTATATATCTAATAATAATTAACAATATTAAATTTATTTTAAATCTTGGAAAGATGTTCCATAAATCGCTATGTTTTTGCTTTTTAAAGAAAGGCATTAAAAGGTTATTAAGAGTTTAGTTACGCATTTGTTAGGAGGTTACATTGAGAAAGCAATAGTTAAGAGTTTAGTTACCCATTTGTTGGGTGGTTACATTGAGAAAGCAATAGAGTTTACCCATTTGTTGGGCTGTTAAATTGAGAAAGCAATAGAGTTTAGTTACCCATTTGTTGGGCGGTTATTTTGAGAAAGCAATAGTTAAGAGTTTAGTTACCCATTTGTTGGGCTGTTACATTGATAAAACAATAGTTGAGATTATTTGTTGGGCGTTAAGTTAAAAGGACAAATTATACGGAAATGCTGCCCAAATTTTGGCCAGTAAAAACTTGTTATACATAAGTGCAGCCCAAATTTTATATATAAATCTATTAGATGAAAATTTACCCAAATTTTAGTAAATAAGCCAGTTACAAGGAAGTGCTGATCAAATTTTGTTAAGCATAAATCTGTTAGAAGAAATTTACAAGGATTTTGTTGTATATTAACCTATTAAGTGTGCATGTATATGTGCATCATTAGCTTATTTACGCTACTTATAATATCTTACTTGTTGCCATTACAAATAACCAAGATTTTTATTTTGATCATAAATTTTTTATAACGCCAGGCAGGGGCTTCGCTAGCCTTTACAATCTCAGGGGGCTCAACTAAAATTTTTTTTATGGGGGGCGCCCGCTTTTGCCCGGTCTTCGGCCGGGTTTTATAATAATATACTTATTTATAATTTGTTAACTGAACAATTATTCTAAATTTCATATTTTGTCATTTATTATATTATGCATACAAAATAAACTGCCATATAAATAATTAAAACAATACAAGACATTTCTAAAAATAATATTTTTTAATACAAAATCTATTACAGTATAAAATATTTTCGATTGCTGATATAAAAAAAATTTGCGTCTAAAGAACTACAAGTGATAAAAAAGATTAATTAATTCATACATATGCCTCAATAATAATGGTTTTTAAAAACCACGAATGCAATAATATAATTCTTAGCAACTTACATTGACAAAAGGTTATCAAACTAATATAACTCTGTTACCATTTTAGACAATGTTTTATAGAATAGACTAATAAGGAAAAATTTATAGGCCTAACCAAATCAACAATTCTTGAAGAAGAGAATATAAACGACCAATCCAAATCATAAAACTATATGGTGGTTAGAGCTTCCTTTTAGATAACATGATGGAAGCTAGATAAGTATTCGAGAAAATTATTGTGAGATATATTAAATTTCTAAAAGATTATCTTCCATTTTAAATGATATATAAACGACTACACAGTTGACCACTATTGTTTATCTAAAATATGCAATCATATGCTCTCAGTCGTTGTAGTAATAATCTTAAATTACATAGCAACACATATAATAGAAGCTGGTTAATTTGCAGTAATAGTCATGACACTCACGATGTAAACTAATATCAGAATTTATTATGTTGGATAAATTGATAAAATAAAAACACTAAAAATCTTTGGAAGAAATAATTATGCAAATATATTGAAGCCTGGAGTTATTTACACGGCAATGCCATATTAGAAATGAAATATTTACTAACACTAAAAAAGGACCAGAATTATATGATGAAATAAATAAGATTTTATATATTGTCGCACCACCTTGATATATTATATCTTAAATAACAGTATTAGTAATAATATCAAAAAATATACTTGTATTAAAAATTTAACTCAAAACTCTTTTTCGAAAAAGAAAAAAATAACTTTCCTAAAAACACGTAAAAAAAGAGAAGAAAAGATATCAAATTTATTACATCTATAGCAGGATGAATAATAAAATGTTTAATTTATAAAATTATTTATAACTAAATGGATGGTCATAAATACTTGAATGCAAATTGTTACTATATTTATTATTGATATTTTCTAGGAAGGCAGGTGATCAAAAAGTAAAATATTTATTTAATTTTATTTAATTTATCATTTTATAAAAATTACAACTCTCTCATATTTACAATTTTTACAGCTATATATATATATTATTATTTTAGTACCATTTGCATATTAACGTTTACGAAAATTAATATATTTTAAAAAGTCATTAAAAAAAGAAAAGATTTCAAAAGGTCATAAATTACAAAGTAAAAAATATTCAAATTATATATTAACAATTATCAAAATCATTTATTAGTAAAATTTATTATAATATTAACTGAATATATTATATAACTGTCAAATACGTCTATAAAAGTGGCATTTTATCTAATATTTTATAAACAACTCGGCTCGAAATTTTTTTTAAAAAAGTTTGCCGGCCCGACACGAACCCGAAATATTTTTAATTTGCCGGGTCGGGCCAGCTCGAACCCGTTTTTTTTGTTTTACCTGCCCGGCCTGAATTTATTTAAATATAGAAATTAATTTTTATAATTACTCAAAATATATGATATATGTTATATGACATCTAGTTTCTATAATTAAATTAATTTTTATTTTACTTTAAAAATTCAACATAAAATCGATAAATTTAGATATATTAAAAAAAATTCCAACCGACAAGACCCGGCCCAGATTTTTAAAAAATATTAGGCCCAGCCCAGATCAAATTTTTTAAAAATATTAGACCCGGGCCTGTGCAGCCCAAACCCGATTTCTTTTTAAAAAGATTGGCCCGAGCTCGGCCCGAACTCCTTTCGGGGCTGGGTATGGGTAGGATTCACTTTTGCAGATCTCTAATATGAATATCACATCTTAGGATACCAGAATGCTTGGTTAGAGCTTTTTTTATATTTAGGTGTAAATTCATGTGAAAAACCTAAAATTTATTAAAAAATGATAGGTTTCTTTGACATTTAATTATGAGTAGGTTTAGAATCGATAAATATTAGAAAACTTGTATGACACATATTGTTGGCGTTATTGATCAAAATCTTCTCATTATAGGTTTACATATGTATATTTAGGTGCTAAGCATTATCCTAAAAAATATATATTTTGAAAATATTATTATTTGACCGAATGCCGAGCTAAAAACTGATCATTTACTAAATATTCGATTGACCAAATTTGCTAGTAATATATATTGGAAAATGTTCATTTTTGTTTTATTCATCTATAAATAAGTGCAAAACATTATCCCAAAAAATATTTTAAAAATATCGTGATTTGACCGATAACCGATTTGAAATCGGCCCAATGACACTGCATTACTGGCGTTATCCATGGTAAATTTTTAATTTTTGGTTTATACGTGTACATCTACGTAATAAGCATAATCCTAAAAAATATTTGAAAATATGATGATTTGGCCGAATGCTGAGCTCAAAACCGACCACTTACTAAATATTCGATAGACAAAATATGCTAGTAATAATTATTGAAAAATGTTTATTTTTGTTTTATATATCTATAAATACTTGTAAAACATTATCTCATGAAATATCTTAATAATATCATAATTTGACAGATAACCGATTTGAAACATGTCCAATGACTAGCATTGATGGTGCTGGCGTTATCCATGGAAATTTTTTTATTTTTGGTTTATACGTGTACATCTATGTGTTAGGAATTTGGTCTGGGGGGGGGATAATAAAATTTTTTAAGAAATATTATTGTTTTTTAAAAATATCAAGCATAAATTTATTAGAACTAATAACTATTTCTAATACACAATTTTAAATTAATGTGAATTATAAAGAAATTATATGTATAAACCGTCATATAAAAAACTATAAAATAAATGTGAATTAAAAAATATTAAACAGATATAACTGGCGGTATAGAAAAACTAATAAATGTGAATTATAAAATATAAAGTGAATATAACCACTATATGAATCACTTAAATGACCCAAAATAGAAATTTGAATTTTTTGAGCCTTTAAAATTTATATATATAAAAAATTTAAATGTTGGAAATATAAATTAATACACAAAAAGTTACTTAGGAATAATTGTATTTTGTATGTTATATATTTACATGCAAAATCCAATCTTCGTTGGGATTGAGCTAATTTTTCAATTATCTTGCTTGTCGTCAAATGCCCATGAATATTCAAAAGATCCAAACCTTTCAATCTACTTTCAGAAGTTTTACTTCTTGGTATGTTTTTCAAAGATCGGGGGCCGGACCCTATTTTAATTTATTAATATACCCGGGCCGGGCCCGAAAATTTTTTAAAAAATTCGGGCCGGGTTGTATATTTTAAAATAGCCTATATTTGAAATCGTTATTATTAGCTATAAAAATCAAAAAGAAATATAATTTATTTTTCAAAAAAATCCGGGCCGGGCCTGAAAATTTTATTTAAAAAAAAGCCGTGGCGGGCCTGAAAATCTTTTTAAAAAAACCCGAACCGGGCTGTAAAAATTTTTTAAAAAAAATTCGAGCCGTGCCCTGCAAATGGTACCTCTGCAGGGCTCTGTTATTCTTCTTAAAAAAGAGAATGTTCCTCATTAGTTTACTAATGAGATGAGTTGCTAATATATATAAACCCTTTTAATACGTTGAGAATATAATCTAAAATGTGTTTGAAATGCAAATCATCCATAGCATTTTTTGGGACTATATCAACCATAGTTAATTTTATAAACATAGTAATTCAGCTAATAAGGCATCATAAATTACTTTAACATCTTCATGATAAAAATCTAACAAATATTTTTTTTTCTATTACCATCTGAAAAAGGTTTGTAAGGATTTTGTGGAAGTAATATCTGCAGATAAGTGCTTCACGATGAATTAAAACCATTCATTTATTTGGGTTATAAATGTATCTAAGATAGGAGACATTTGTTTTATAATATTCTTTTACTGATCCTATATTATTGTTTTAAAGATGAGCTTGCTTTGCTGCAAGTCTAAGGAGACAAATATTAAACACGTATAGCTCTGCTTTTGACTCAACAATAACTTATAAAATATGAAATTCTTCATCAACATTAGCCCTAATTTCCTTGAGTTCTAATAAATGCTCTCCGCTATTCTCATCTTCTTAATCAAGTCAATATCATGTTTTTGAAAAGTATTACATATAGTTGTATAATTAAATAATACATTCTAATGAGAAAAACAATTTGGAATAAGCATTGAATCAAATAATATTCTTGCTTCTGAGGAAATATTTCTTTCAGGCCATTGTGATATTTCAGTAATAGCAAATAATCGGCTCTTCTCCATAAAAATTGTTACAGCTTGATGGCGAAGACTCTATCTCGTTGGACAAGTTTGCAATTTCTTTCTCCATGTTGCTCAATGAGTTTCAGAAATATTTATTATTTAACTAAAAATTTGAAAATGGTAGATAAATATTACGCCATTAAAAATTTGAAAAAAGTAAATATCAAGCCGGAAAACTTGAAATCGAAATTAAATAAAATAACTTAGTAGATGAATGTGATAAATAAATGTAATTAAATATTTAATATGAGATAGGAATAAATATTAACAAATATAATTAATATAAACAATAATATTTTTGAAAAATATATCCGGCATTTGCATTTTTTGGCTTTATTGCCCCCCCCCCCCGCTGCGTACGCGTCTGATGTTAAGCATTATTCTACAAAATATTTTGAAATTATTATGATTTGATCGAATGCCGAGCTTAAAACCGACCACTTACTAAATAATCTTAATTATAATAAATTTTTAATGCTCCAAAAATTATAAATCATATTTTTGTTTTAAAAATATCTGATTTCCTGCAATATTTAATTAGGTAATGAATATAATTAATATATATTAAAATTTTTTTATTTTAAATTAATGGAAAAGCCATCTCCTGAGATGGCTCTCGAAATTCTTAAAGAGATAAAAAGCTAAGATATTGTGCCTATGATATATCATTCCTCAAATGAATTAGTCGGACATGTTGATTATATAACTACGAATATATTAGATTACTAACAAATTTGGTCGATCGAATATTTAGTAAGTGGTTGGTTTTGAGTTCAACATTCGGTCAAATCATTATATTTTCAAAATATTTATTAGAATAATACTCAACATATAGATTTACACGTATAAATAAAAAATTTTCCATAGATAACGTCAGCAATGCAGTATTTCCGTTTCACACGTTAAAATATTTTTGTTTTACAAGTATTTATAGATATATAAAACAAAAATGAACATTTTTCAATTAATATTATTAACCAATTTTGTTGATCGAATATTTAGTAAGTGGTCGGTTTGAACTCGGCATTCAGTCAAATCATAATATTTTCAAAATATTTTTTAGAAGAATGCTTAACACATAGATGTACACGTATAAACTAAAAATAAAAAATTTTTCTTGGATAACGCCGGTAATGCAGTATTTCGGTTTCACATCGGTTATCGATCAAATCACAATATTTTTAAAATATATTTTGGGATAATGTTTTACACGTACTTTTAGATAAATAAAACAAAAATGAACATTTTTCAATTAATATCACTAGCAAATTTAGTCAATCGAATATCAAATAAGTGATCGCTTCTGAGCTAGGCATTCGGTCAAATCGTAATATTTTCAAAATATTTTTAGGATAATGCTTAGCACCTAAATATACATGTATAAACCTAAAATGAAAAGATTTTGTTCAATAACGCCAGCAATATGTGCCATACAAGTTATCTATTAACCTAGTCATTTTTAATAAATTTTAGGTTTTTCTAGTACTGTAAACATTTCAAAAAATCGAACGCGTTCGCGTTCAACGTGCATTGACAAAAATTGAACGCGTTCACGTTCAAGTTCACTTTCAAAAAACGCTCTCACGTTCATGAACCGTTCAAAATTTTATGATAAGATTTTTTAAAATTTAATTTAATATAAATAAATGTCTTATATTTATTAACACAATATTAGCAATGTAAAAAAATAATATAGTTTTATTTTGATTATTATAATTATAAATTCAATATAATATATAAAAAGATATTTTTATTTATAAAATTTTTTTCTTATAATTCTTAATAACAATATTTTTCAAATTTCATCTGATAGACTGGAACGCTTGGCATTTAATACGGCATTAGCTATACTAAAAACGCGTTCAAGGGTAGATGAGAATTGCGATATTATACTTAATAAATAACTCTTTTAACGTGGAGAATTTATTAAAAACATTTATTGTTTTGTTATTTGCTTTAAAAATGATAAGTGATCCTCCTCCAATCCATTTTCTACTTCCTCGACAAAAAAACGATATCTCGAAATTAACAGTTCTTGCATTATCATTTCTAGGGTCTTCAAATTTTTCAATAACGCTATAAGTTTATTCTTAATAGGCTCGTTCTGTGGAAGTTTTATCCATGGCCATTGAAGCTTGAATACTGGATGTAGTTATATTATATAAAATAAAATAATTAATATTACAATCAAGTGTCGTTTTAAATTGGAACCTGAAGATTTTGACAATATAATACTTTTTGACCACATTTTACACTTGGATAGCATTGAATTAGTTCCTTCAATATGGATGTTACTGTAAAACATTTATCATATTTGACCATGGTAATGATAATTCATCTGATTTTGGATTTTCAGAATCAGATTATGAGGATTAAATAATAATATCCATGCTTATGCTAATCTATTAAATTAATATAAACAATAATATTCAAATAATAAACTATATGTTAAAAGAATTGAAATGTGAAAAGGAAATACACAGCCGATTAAGAAATATAAATAATACTTTTTTTAAAAAAATTCGGAAATATTAGATTTTTCACATAAATAAAAATAAAAAGTATTTTTAAAATTGAACGAACGTTAAATTCGAACGAGTTCGTCATAAAAAAAGAACGTGTTCACGTTCAAAGTTCGTCAAAAATAAAAGGAACGCCGTTCATCTTTTTTTTCAAAAAAACGAACATCGTCGTTTACAACACTAGGTTTTTCACATGTATTTACACCTAAATATAAAAAAGGGCTAACCAATTATCGTTCTGGTATCTTAAGATGATATATTCATATTAATGCATTTAACACCCTCTTATGGATATATATTTGTTAAATTTTAAAATTGAAAAATAAAATTTGAGTTGTAATAAGCTATTCATGAACTATTACAGGAAATTTTTTTTTGAATCTTAATTAACCTTCAAATTTATTGGAATTAAAATCCTCAAATAACTACCCCAAGTAATTATTAAAATATCAACTAAAAAAATAAAGATATATTTTATTTAACCAATCAAAAAATAAATATATAAAAAAAACATATAATAGTGGAAAAATTTATGATTCCCATCAATCTTACCCTCTCAAGTATAAGATTTATCTTTAGAAATAAACTAAATTATTTTAATAATAATATTTCACACATTATTATTTAAAGTCAAATGGACTCTATATACCTATTTATTTTATGGAATTAAAATACTCAAATACCTAAACTATGTAACTATGCCACAGTATGCCAATCAAATTAACTACTCCTTAGTACATATAACATTTTAAATTTAACAAATAAATTTAAATTATATTTAGCCAATTGAACATTAAAAGTCATAACAAAACTTTTCTCTCACCATTAATATGTGATATCTGGAATACCAATTTAGCACCAAGTAAAATCCAACCTTTTAAATTAAAACGTCGTCAATTTCCTATTCTCCCATCTTTTGTTATTACTATTAATAAAAGTCAGTTTCAAACCTTCGATCATGTAGACATCTCAATTATTTAAAAAAATAATTATTCAACCCTCAAATTTATTGAAATTAAAATGCTCAAAAAACGAATCCAGGTAATTATTAAAATATCAACTTTAAAAATAAAGATATATTTTATTTAACCATTCAAAAAATAAATATATAAAAAAAACATATAATAGTGGAAAAATTTATGATTCCCATCAATCTTACCCTATCAAATATAAGATTTATCTTTAGAAATAAACTAAATCATTTTAATTATAATATTTCACACATTATTATTTAAAGTCAAATGGACTCTATATACCTATTTATTTCATGGAATTAAAATACTCAAATACCTAAACTATGTAACTATGCCACAATATGCCAATCAAATTAACTACTCCTTAGTACATATAACATTTTAAATTTAACAAATAAATTTAAATTATATTTAGCCAATTGAACATTAAAAGTCATAACAAAACTTTTCTCTCACCATTAATATGTGATATCTGGAATACCAATTTAGCACCAAGTAAAATCCAACCTTTCTAATTAAAACGTCGTCAATTTCCTATTCTCCCATCTTTTGTTATTACTATTAATAAAAGTCAGTGTCAAGCCTTCGATCATGTAGATTCTCAATTATTTAAAAAAATAATTAATCAACCCTCAAATTTATTGAAATTATCGTCAGGGAAAAAAAAATAAATATCAAATTTTTAAAAATGACAAATTAGTTTTTAAAAAAAGTTTAATATTTACCCCGTTCATATAAAAATATGGACATGAGATATTGTGAGAAGAACATAAATAAATATAAATTATGTTTAATGTTAAAGAAATAATTTTATCTTCTTAAAAATTTTAAAATGGTTAATTAATATTTTAATAAATACTTACGTTAATTATTTGAGCATATTTTGTAGGTACAATCATAACTTTAGTATTTTTTGAGAGGTACATTTGCTTAACCCGACATTAAGTTTTCCATGGTATAAAACAGGTAATATAAACCTACATGATCGAGGGGTTGACACTGAATTAGAAAACAGGTAATATAAACTTACATGATCGAAGGGTTGACATTGATTTAGGAAATTGACGACGTTTTAATATAAAAGTTAGTTGGATTTCACTTGTTGCTAAAAATTTGAACAATTTGTTGGTTTGTATAAATGTTTATATTTTCCATGATAATATATATATATATAATATTATATAAGAAATAATTTTATCTTCTTAAAAATAAAAAAGGTTGTGATCTTCTTAAAAATCCATAATTAAAAAAGATCGTTAATTAAAAATGGTTGATTATTAATTAATAAAACAAAGAAAATAAATTTAAACCAATAAAATAGAAGAAAATAATTAGGGCTTAGGGGGGAGGGGGTGAGGAAGGTACCACCTAGTTAGTTTCTAAAAATACATTATTTTTGCTGGGGTTCGAACCCAGAACTACCGGATTAAGACTCAGCTGACTAGGCCACAGATACTCTTCGAATATGACTATTTTTAAATATATTATAAAAAAAAATGGTATCTAGATTAGAGATCTGCAAAAGTAGGAATATTTAAAAAAAAATTCATGCCGGGTCGGGTATTGGAAATTTTTTAAAATTAGATTTATCATATTTATATTGAATTTTTTATGTAAAATAAAAATATTTGATTTTATTAATTATGTCTTATATTTTGAGTAAATAAAAATTAATTTCTATATTTAAATAAAATTGGCAAAACTTTTTAAAAAAAATTTCGGGCCGGACCGGGTTTGAAAAATTATGCACGATCCAGATCACTAATCTCGATCGTATCACATTTTTCTTTAACCTAAATAGCCTGAAAATTAAATAAATATTTATAACAAATTTTATCACTTCTATGTTTTGATTTTCCCGTATTGTTTCATAATTATTCTTTAACTTTCAATGATAGCCTTCTTATGGTTGTTTACTGTATTTTCATATTAACAATTATTGATTTTCAAGTATAACGTTGTTGTCTTCTTTTTGATCGTTCATCCTTCACGTTAGCGGTCATACGCAGGGGCGAACTGGCCATAAGACCCTGTGGGAATTTTGCCCACGAGGCCGCGAGAAAATGTCGATTTTTGAGGCCGATCAGAGGAAAAATATCAAAATAGAGGCCGATTAGAAATTTTTTTTTATTATGTTCACATTATTTTCTCTTATCATTTATTTATTTTTATTGATATCTCTATTATTTGAATATCACATTCCTTTAAAATTGTCATGTCGTTTATAATATTTTAATGCATAATATATTGATAACGTCGCTTGATGCTACACATCATTACCACGTTCTTTTCTATGTTTTTTTTTCAAATGAAGTGAAAACGCTTCCGTTTGAGTAGAGTGAAAGCTAAGTTTTTATTAATTTATTAAATTATATTTTTATACATTTATCTATTGTAGAAATAATATAGCCAACATTTCTTGTTCTTAATTCATTGAAATCAAATAAAATCCAGGTAAGTGAATCAGATAAAAGGAAGGATGCTTGGGTGAAACAGAATAATTCATCTGGCCTAAGTTGAGAAGGCTGCAAAAAATAGGTGAGATAAGGTGATGGGCACATGAAAAAGCCCTTAGATGTATATATGGTAAAGAGAGCTTGCTCCCAATAACGAAAAAGGCACTTCAATTTACAATAATAAATAATTTGAGACAAAAGCTTGATAATTTATGTAAATTTAAGACTATAAATACAGCTATAATATTTGGAAATTTTTAAAATAATGGGGCCACTGTCATATCTTCAAACTAAAAAATTAGGCACTTTGTCAGCATGGAAAATGAAAGTCTATATCATCGATTATTACATCGATTCAAAATAAAGCAATAAAATGGCTTCTATTTAAATGAAATATTTTCATATTTATAGCTCCCGGAGAGTATCTGAGTAAAAATGCTCTGTAAAAAGATCGAATAGGACGAGCGAAGTGAATATATAGTGACAAATGCCAAGATGAACGTCCTCAAGAATCGATTGACCTTTATAGGTTCGAACTATTTCGTCCTATAATTGATCAAATTATAAACAGCTTGTCGGAACTACTTTCTGCGAATTGAGAGTTTATCTTGAATGTGCTATATTTGCATCCAAGACATTTTGATGAAATAAATAATAAAGGTATTTCTGAAAAGGCCTTGGAAAAACTGGCACAATTGGCATATAATATATTGAGTGTTAAATTCGGACGATGATATCGCATGTACAAGTGAGTCAAATGAAGAAGATGGAATATTACAATATGATAATAAATCAGAGTGTGATAATAAATGTATGAAATTCTTAAAAGATACAATATGTATACAAGTGACGCTAATTTATTTTTGGCATATGAATACATTTTAACTTTATCATTTACGTAGGTTAATTGCGAGAAAGCATTTAGTAAATTAAAAATTATAAAAATAAGCTGAGAGCTAATATGGACCAAGAAAAATTAGGGTGTTTTTAATGATGTCAGTTGAACGAGAACTTTTAGCGTAGATTGAACTAGAAGATATTCCTGTATATTTGCGCAAAGGTTCAAAGTTAATGAGAGATTTATAACTTAAAAATTATATATTTCCTTAATTTTTTTATTAGAATCTTATTAATATTATTTACAATATGATCGGTGCCTGATTTTATAAAAGTGCAGCAATTTTATTCTCTGTAATGTTGTATAACTGCAATAATTTTATATTTATAATTAATTGATTTAATATATTGAGTATGCATTTTTTTTTATATTTAACAAGTGATGTATGATTTGATTTTATAGTGCTATATCGTTGTAAATCTAATATAAAATATATATTTTCAATGAATATTAATTTTTATAGGTAATGAATATGATTTTAGATGTGCATTTTTTAAAAATAAAATATATATCGTATAATCTATTCTTTTTTTTTTACTAAAAATGTAAAACGTTTGAACTTATTTTCAAAAAATAAGAAGTAATAAAAATCATGTAAATCAAAGAAGCCATTTAAGGGAACCCAGTCGAAGACCGACCAAAAGCAAAATTGGGGTATGGGGGCAAAAACCCCCTATAAATGAGGCCGCTATAAAATGAGGCCGTAGCCTTTCCAGTCCGCCCCTGGTTATACGAGGCATCCATTGCTGGTTATCAGACATATAAGTTTGGGATTTTGTTAGAGTGGCATAGATATGAATTTTGTTGGATAGAGTTCATATTGTTTTTGTTCATACTATTTATCTTATTGATTACCATTTTAATATTTTTCTCAAATAAAGGTTACCCCTTTAACATATACATTTTTACAATTTTTTATAATCCTTACCTTTTTCTTAGATTAACAGATCTTTATTCAATTATTAATAAAATAAATTACTTTCTTTCTTTTCGACATAATTAAATCCCTTTCGATTAAAAGACGTTCTCCCTTCTTTTTTTTATTTACAACCCTTATATCTATTTTTACTTCTGTTAAATTTTATACCTTTCCCACCATACTTTACTTTTTTTAACATAAATTTTTTAATATGAATATCCACTCTTTATCATTAATTAATAGTTATTATTTACATTTCTCTTCAACTATCTATATGCAAGGATTGTTTAAAAATTCTTTTAAATGGACCTAGATATAGATATATTGTCTAAAATAGATCTAGATACAGATCTCTAAAAACGTATAGAGATACTATTTTTATTATACTTATGGAAGATGTGCATAATGCTTAATTTAGGATTTTATTGTTAAAATTTCGAAGTTAGCTAAAAATAATTAATGAGCAGATATCACATCTATATATATATAAAATAAAATATGATTGTTATTAATTACATATGTACAAAATATATAATATTATTAATTGCTATATATAAATAATAAAACATTCTCAAATTTTTATCATTTAAGGCACCACCGATTTATCCCACACTAAACTCTTTCTACTATGGCTCTGATGTCAGAAGGGTTGATGTATTTAATGAATAGCAACTTTATATTGGAATAATAATTAAATATATTTCGACACTCATTTTTAAAAAAATCAATCAAACTTTGATGAGTGTCAAAACTTATATCAATATTTTTATCATCTAGGTGGTGCCTAAAAAAACTAATATTGAATTATTTGATTTTTTATCGGAGAGTGAGAAATATTAATCTAAAAATTATGATATGTATTTTTTAAATTAATATAAAAAAAATAATTTTTAATAAAAAATTTACCATGTTATCGTCATCCATTGCTTAAAATGAAATTTGCCTGGTTTGTAATGAAAAATTTAATATTACTATTTATAAAATAAATAACGTAAAATAAAAGTATATCAAAAAATATCTAAAAAATATCTTAAAATATATGTAGATATCTCTATACAAACGCATTTCTTAAAATTGTATCAATAATTGGTCAATTTAACCCCAATTTGATGTTCTTTTATTTGTGAAAATTTTTACAAACCATAGAAAACTAATTAATTATATACAGTCTATTTTTTAACTCTTTAATCATTTCTTCAATCTTTGTTAAATATTCTTCCACCCCATATATATTTTTTTCTTTTTATTATTTAAAACTGTTTATGATTTTAATCTTTTGTCATTACAAGTATTCATCGTGTATCATTAACTATTCAATTTTCTTTAAAAAAAATTTCACTATCTTTATCTTCAATTTTTTACTTTCTAAATATTTTTTTAAAAGGATATCTTAATCATTTTAAATATTTGTCCCGTTTTCTCGAATACGTTATTTTACCTTATCAATTTTTCATATCTTCATTTATATATTCATTTACATTTTTTTTCTCATAAGCCCCGGTATATTTAGTGATATAGGCAATTTTTTTCTCTCACAATTCAATTTTTTTTATTAAATTCTATCATATTATTAATTTATAACTTAAAACTTTTTTTTATCATCACTATTAGTTTCACAAGTTATATTGCTTTTACCTCAAATACTTCGTCTATATCTTTAATTTCAACCTTCATAATTTTTCATATCAGGTCAACAGCGAAACTTTTATAGTGAAATACTTTTTCGCGAAACATTTATCGCAAATATCGCTTATTGCAAGGAATTTTGTAGCGAAAGTAATAACGCAAAATCTTCCGCAATATTTTTTCCGCTAAACATTTGCAAAGACAATATCCTGAACCCATTATCGCGAAATTATTTCCGCGAAACCTTAACCGCGTATATTTATGAGTGATTTCTAAACGAATATATCTGCGCAGTCATTAGAGCTAGCATTACTGCGAAACAATAAATGTATTGCGAGTGAATTTATAAGAAAAACAAAATGTTTAATATTAATCTGCCCATCGAAGTTCCTTAAATCATAAACCTGAAATGTTTTAATTTACTGATCTTTTGTTAGTCGTAAGCATTTAACCTTTATCTGATATAATATAAAAATAAATTTGATAATTTCTTTCTGGTCCCTTCTCTCATGGTTGTAAATACGTAGGGGGCTTTTTGGTTTAGATTTTTACCACAATATTACCCTCCACCCACCTTAAATCTTTGCTTTATATATCTATTATAATAATCATAATAATTTAATAAACATATGAAATACAACAATCTTAAATAAAATATTAACAGGTTACTTAAAATAATAAATATTAAAATCAAGTTTCTCTTTAAATTAGAACTTGATGATTTTGAAACAGATATAAGACTTTTTGGACACATACATTTGGTAAGGAAATAATTAGGTTATTGAATAAATTAGGTTATTTTTAAGCATTATGATGAAATAACAACATCCATGCTTACTCGAATCTATAAATAATTATATTAAATTTAATAAATTATTTGGTATAGAAATAGTGCCTGGTTAAAATATTTAAATGTGAGAAAGGACACAACTGATCAAAAAAATAACCATTTTTTTCTTAAAAAATTTGAATTAATATTTTTTTATTTTTAAATTGATTTTCTAACATTGAACGAACGTAAATAAAGAACGCGTTCGTGAAGAAAAAGGAATACGTTCACGTTCAAAGTTCGTCAAAAAGATTTTTTACAAAAACAAACTTTTTTAACGCGTTTATTTACAACATTACTGAAAACAATAAGTATAAAATTAAGTCGATTTAGGACACGGCCTAAAAGCTAAGAATTTCTGATTTTCACAGATTAATTTTAAAATTCATAGACAATTTTATTATGTAATTTATTTTAATTTTCTCAGTTTTTATTAAAGTTTCGGAGTTCATTATTTTAAAGGATTTTCTAAAT
The DNA here is from genome assembly GCF_954871325.1 of Gordionus sp. m RMFG-2023. NCBI lineage: Eukaryota > Metazoa > Nematomorpha > Gordioida > Chordodea > Parachordodidae > Gordionus > Gordionus sp. m RMFG-2023. The sequence goes on from NC_088776.1 coordinate 29,509,810, forward strand.
TATTCTTTAAATAATAAAAGAGAATCTCATTTAAAAAAAATATTTCCATAGAAATTGTTTTTAATCGGTAAAAAATGTTTCGAGGAAATCATACCATATTTTCTATATTCCTCCCAAATATTTTTTGATTTATATAATGCACTTCGTTATAGTCTTCTGCTATAATAATAACTAATTCATTTGAAGATTTTAGAATCCCCACTGTCTTCTTACCTTATTTTAATAAATAAAAACTGCAAAGTCATATGTAATCAAAAAAATTTCAAAATACTATTGAATTAGATAAATTTGTAATTGCTTATGATGAAAGAGAGAATTAAGAAAATTAGGGAAATAAATTATTTGATCTCCAGTTTATAATTGTTTTTGTTTTTTGTTTTTGATCATTTCACATATTTCATTAATATAAACTCTTTCACTATGTGATTCAAACTCTGTGGTTGTCTGAGATTATAATTTCCTACTACTAAGATTATTTATTATACAATCTTCATATCTACAATCCTAATTACTTCGATTCTCATCGTTAGATGAATCAAAGTAAATTAATGCTGTTCGTTAATCTAATTCTCAAATAGTAGCTATATAAATGTTATATAAATTATAAGATTTATATTTTATAAATAATTAATAATATTGTAAAAAATTATTTTAATATATAATTGATTTTATACGAGTTTCCGATGATCCAGTGTATGACCAAAAAATTAAATTTTAGCACAAATGAATATGAAAACAAATATTTTATAGAATAGTTTAATATCTCTTCTCTCTAAGAAAGAAATAAAGAAGTCTTTTGTTTTTCATCATTTTTAAGAAATAAATATCAGTCCGCATACGGTGAATTAAACTCTTCGTGAAATTAGGTGAAGGTAGTGCCATTGAAATAAAATACTCAATTGGGGGGTTTCTCCATAATATAGTTTGAATATATAGTATTATTCAGAACTTCATTCATAATTGAATTAATTATTTTTTTGGTCACCATTTTGATTGGATTTTCCGAATGCTTGTGTAATTCTAAATTATCTTTAATCTTATCATTATTTTTGTCATGGGCAAAAATATATCTTGGTCATGGAATCTGTAATAGTTTGTCATGATGCATTTATTTAGGCGGAATAAATAATTTTTAAAAGTTAAGATCTTTAAAATTTTGTTTTATTTCATAATTTATAAAACTCAGTAATAAAGGGGAAATGGAAAAACTATTTATTATTTATGACTATGACATAGAAAATGGCGCACTTGGAAAAAGCTTATCGTGTTAAGAAATATAGAGCAGCCGTCTCATTGAGCCAACTCTGAAGCCGACTCATCAAGTCAACTCATAAATTATTTAGTCGTTTAATTTGAAATGAATTTTGCGACCCAACTTGAATTGACTTAGCCGATTAACAACACTATCTATAATAATGATTAACAAACTCGAAATGATGGTATGATAAATTTAAGCGTTTATTCCTGTGGCTTTAAATTGCTTCTCTAAAGTTAATTCATTTCCTTTAAATTAACTTAGCTACAAAACTATTCGAAACAGTCATCTTGTAGTATGCATAGAATTTTGTTCAGAATTAGATAAATTTTAATATGAAAATATAACGATGAACTTTGAACTTCAGCATTTAAATATTCGTCACTCTCAAATATTCTTTTCAATATTATAAAAAATAAAAAGTTTTCAAAAAGCTTCATTTGGTATAATAAATTTTTTGCTCATGTAATAACTTCACTGCTAAACATATTTATAATTTACAATAAAATTTTAGGATTATTTCATTATTTTGATCTATTGATTTTAGCAATATCATAGCATACACCAGGGTGTATATCATATTGGTGTTTAAATAATCATTTTTTGTATAAAACAAAATAATTTCATGCGTTTGGGAGAATCTCACACAAAAATAATAAATCTTTCATTAGTACTATAAAATTGAGAATTTTTATAGTATTAAATAAACATTGTATTACATGATTTAATGTGTAACCTGACTAAAATACTAGTGTTGTTAAAAGGCCCGATTCGGATAAAATTTTAAAAAATAGCCCGATTAAGTTAATAATCTAAAAAACATTTAGTAAGGCTATAGGTTTTGCACATAACTGTCAGAAATGCTTGAACATTTATTCGTAAAATCTCGATGCTTACTTAATACCATTTAGATAAAATCTTCATCGGGCCCCTTTGAAATCGAAATAAATCGGGCTTTTTAACAACACTACAATGTACATAGATTGCTCTAGATTCTCCATTAAGAAGACGTGTTTGTAAATAAGATATCTTTCCGCTAACACTAGAGGCAGCATCTACATGAGAGGGAGGGAGAAGGTAAGAACATTTTGCTTTCATATTTTTTGAAGGGGCTAAGTATCTAAGGAGGGTAGGCTAGTAAAGTAGAGTAAATTTATTGCTGTAAAAATTTATTTAATATTTTTTATTGACTTATTATAATATACTTATATTGATAAACATCAATCAAAAGATATAATACAGTTAATCATAGTCATTATTTTTCCAATAAAACCTATTCCTGGATAGTGTTGTTAAAAAGCTAGATTTTTCAAAATGGCTGGATTTAGATTTTAGCTAAAATAATATTATGTAATCGAGATTTTGCATATAGATGTCCAAATTTTTCTGCCAGTTAAGTGCAAAATCTATAGGCTTACCAAATATTATTTAGGTTATTATTTTGAGCTGTTTTTAAGATTGACTCGAATCGGGATTTTTAAGACTATTTTTGGACAAATTTTTTCATGAAATTTTATTTATGTTTAAAGAACATTTTGATTATATCTTTGATTACGTTAAATAAATCAGAATTTATTTAAAATTATATAAAATCCTAAAAGAAAAAATATTATATATATATTTATGTTATCTTCCACATAATGATAACATCAATAGCCGTTCTTCTATAAATTTATCGCAGATTCTAGAGATTTAAAATGTCCTCTTTGATTGATAGACATTATGGTGAGAATATCATTAGTATTCATATAATAATTTATCTATTTTTTTATGAGGGCCCAGCTAGAGAGGATAGAAGAAAGAGCATATATTTAGTAATATATATTTTTGGATGAGATATAATCATTCATTTTTTTTATTTTCAATATATTCCGGCCACTATGTTCTAATGATTATAAATATATTAAACCTAATTATACTAAATACTTATTTTCACCTATATTTTTATATATTTTATAAAATAATTGATGTTATATGATTTTTCCGTTAAGAATATTTGAAAATATTTTATTTACTTCCAGGCCAGAAAATGCTTACGTACTGTAATTATTTGTGATACGTGATATATAGCGCATAGCCCTCTATTGTTGAATACACAACAAAGCTACGCTAGCTTTTCCTCATTTCCATCTAATTGGAATTGATTAATTTGGGGGGAAAAGAAAAATACGAGGAGCCCTCCACACGTTTGTGGGCAAGCCGCACGCACTTGTACGCACAATATTCCTAAGAAATGTTGTTAAAACGTCTATAGGCTTTAAGGAAAAGAGCGGGACCAAAAAAGAGCCTATACCCAAGAACTGCATTTAAATTTAATTACTTTAAATTAAAGGTGGGAGGTTGATAATTTATTCTAAAAAGTTTTACTGAATTAATGCTAGTTTATTTATTTTTTGAGGGAAATTAAAGAAGAGTCCTTTCAAAAAGGAATAAATCCACATAAGAATCAAAATAAGAAAAGTAAGGAAAAGATGTGTGAACGAGAGATCCCCAGGAACGTTTTCATCTGAAATATCTATCTTTGATGCGAAAGAGTTTTCTAATTGACCTTTTGAAATTATTAAGCTTTATAAATTGTTTCATGTTTACATTCAGCTCCATCACGTCTTTTATAGCTTTATAATACCATAACAATTTATATTTAGTATTTTCCCTTTGTGTGTGTATAGTCAGACAATAGCATCATGTGCGAGGTTGTGATCGGAATTTCTTATTATATGGGTTAGGAACTATATCCGACGTTTTTTAATGTAATATTTATCGGACTGTGGCTAGATTTCCTCCAGAGGTTAGAGTTAGAGATGACTTTGGGGTAAAAATACCATTAATCGTTCTCAGGCAATTGTTTATAAAAGATTGGATACGTCTTAAGTCAGTCTTGTTAGCTTCCCATATGTCGTCACCTCCGTATAATAAAGTGGGGATGATCGTTGAGTTGAATAGCCTCAATCTCGTAAAAACCGATATTTTCTTAGACTTCCAAATTTTCATGTACATATAGAATGCCCTTTTCGCTTTTTGCGTCCTAATCATTATTTCCTCCTTGCATTCACCTTTGTTGTTGAGCGTCACACCCAGGTATTTGATTTTGTTTGCTTTTTTGATTACGTTTTCACCTACCAAAATATTTTGGAGTGGTGGTGTATTAGGCGAGGGAAGGATAACAGTTTTTTTGAAATTTATCTTTATACCAACTCTAAGGTTTAGGGTTTTAATAAATAAGATAAATCAGTCTTTCAGTCTCTTCAATGTTTTTTGATATTACGACAATATCGTCGGCGTATGAAACGATCCTATTAGCAAAGGGAAAGTTTTCGTTTAACCCAAAGTCTACCAAGTCAGCTGCGGCATTTACCTCTTTTTGGAAAACTACAAAATTTAATCGAAGCTCTCCTTTCATTCATTCATTCCACGTTTTTATAATGAAAGCTTTAATTTTGGTAGGCGGGTATGGAACCAGGCTTAGACCACTTACTTTAACTAAACCTAAATCATTAATAGAATTTTGTAATAAACCAATAGTAGTTCATCAGATTGAAGCCTTAGTTGATGTAATATTTATTTTTACTTTAAAATTTTATTATTTCTAGGCTGGTGTAAATCATATTATTCTGGCTGTCTGTTATCAAGCTGATCAATTGGAAGATGAACTTAAAATTTATGAAAAAAAAGTTATTTTATAAGTTGGCAATAATTTCATTAACATATAGCTTGGAATTAAAATATCAATTTCAAGTGAAATCAAAGAACCTTTAGGAACTGCTGGTGCTATTGCTCAAGCCAAAAAATTTTTATTACCTGCTCCTAATTGCAATAAACCATTTTTTGTATTAAATAGTGATATTATTTGTAATTTCCCATTTAAAGAAATGATTGTCTTTCATGAAAATCATGGTAAGGAAGGCACATTAGTGGTAAGCTTGATATGGATTATTTATCATAAATATATATATTTATAATATCCCAGAGTTGCTATAAGATTATGATAAGTGGAATAATTATACTGGATTTGATCCTGTGGAATCATTAGGAACTTTTTTAGTAAGGTTACAATCAGATGCCCTTTCTCCATAAACCCTTTTAAGTGGTTTTTACATCCTTTCAAGGAGATGGTGATAAACCTTTTAAACCTCTATTAGCCACCAAAAAACATTGCCACTCACCCACCATGATGAGGCTGAAGGTGGGATTTTAGGAGAGAGGTAGGATTTTGGGAGGATTGAACCTAATGTTAGCAAATTCACTATAATTTTTTTAAAAATGATAATCTTGATTGAAATGCTTTTATTAATAAGCTAACCTTCTATCCTTTTAAAAAATTATTTTTCCATAAGGTAGTCATAAATATTTAAAATATAATTAATAAACCTTCATAACTTTAACAAAAAGAGAATAAGCTCTATTTTTAAAAAATAAAATAGCAAAATCATTTTTTCCAATTTATTAAAGTTTATTAAATTTTTATAAGGTTATGAAACTTTTACAAAAAAAGTAAGCAATAAATATTAATGTATATAAATTTTAATATGCAATTGGCAGGTATGTGTGCAAAAATTGACTGAATTTATTTTTTTTAGAATTATTTAGGTGTTATTTAAGAATATCTTGTTTCAGAAATTTATTGTGACTAATGTTGTTAAGTGGCCCTATTTTTAAAAATGGCTCAACTAAAATTTTAGCCAAAATAATATTTAAGCTTAAAGATTTGGTAAATAGAGGTCTAAACCTTTCTGTCATTTATGAGCAATCTGCATACATAATATTATTTTGGCTAAAATCCTAATCAAGCTAAATTACTTAGTAGTATTAAATGACTCAATTTGAGCCTATTTTTAAAATGACTAATTCAATATTTTATCTAGAAATATTCTGAAAGCTTGAAGATTTTGCTCATAGATGGCACAAAGGTTTGGATTAGAGGTCTACAATGGGCAGGTTTTTAGCCCATAAGCCTGCCTGTCTAATATTTTAAAAAATTTAACCTGCCTGCACAACCTGCCCATAGTTTTTAAAAAAATATGCCCACCTGCCTGCCCATGAGTCTAAAATTCTCTACCCACATGCCCATTAGTCTAAAATTTTTTTACCCCTGCTGCTCAACAAACAAGGTCATTCTTTATAATTTTAAAATCGAATTTAAAAAAATGATTCAGTTTTAGCACTACACCCCTACTAAAAAGTTTTATAATTTAGGAAATTGTTATATTAAGCAAAAAAAAATATTCAATTTAAATTATAGAAGGAATTTATTTGATTTAATAAAATATTTATGTAAAAAATATAAATATAAAATTAATATTATTGATATTATTTCTAATTATAATGCAAAAATAATAATGAATCCACATTTTCTGGATTCACACTCATTCCTTTTTGTTCTATAAACCTTCCAGCAAGTTAATTACTTGTTCAGAAGAAGCACTGGTTAATCTTGATAGCTTCGATGAATCTTTTTCTTGTCATTTCCATCAAAGTAAGATATCCGTTTGAAGTTCTATTTAAATGAGATATTTAAATAAAAAGTGAAACCATTAATAAAAAAACGTAATTTAAAAAAGTTATTTATAAATGATAAACTTAAACTAAACTTAGTAGTCTAAATCTTGCTAAATTATACAAAAACTCTTGTTATGTCATTAGGTAAGGTGCTCTCCTTTGTAACAGCCACATCTTCCCATCTTTGTTTAATTTTGATGTGGATACTATTTTTTTAAATATTGCATTTATAATTTAATACCTTTAATTGAATTCTCTTGCTTTTGAAGAAACTGGTAAAATCAGATTTTCATCCATGTGTTGTTATATTCTTCCATGGAAAATTGGTATTAAAAATGTTGAAATTTAATGGAGCATTTTTTTTAATATTTATACATAAATGATTTTAAATAACACTTACTAGTTATAAATTTTTTAGCCCGCCCATAGCTTAAATATTTTTTTTAACCCACCCAACTGCCCACCCATTTTATAAACCCGCTCGCTTGTCTGCCTGCCCGCCAACTTAGATGAGCGGTTAGGCTTAAAACTCGCCCAATGCAGACCTCTAGTTTGGACATCTATTAACAAAATTTTGAATGTATAATAATTTTAATATGTTAGAAAATTAGTCAAAAATATGTTTGTAATTATGCATATTAGTGTTGGTAAATGGCTCAATTTGAGCCTATTTATTAAAACGGCTAACTGAGATTTTGCTTATAGATCTCCATTACTTTTTGACATCAATGAGCAAAATATTCAGGTTTGCATAATATTTTTATGAAATTTAGTTAGCCATTTTTAAAAATTGCCTCAAATTGAGTCATTTAGCAACACAAATGCAAAGCATATAGCATTTTTTTAGAACTTTATCAATATTTAACCTGTTTTACCATAGTTCAACTAGTAATGCATCTGGGATATCTTAACATCCTAAAAATAAAAATTTCCCAAATATTGAAATTTTATCAAGATTTGAAATAGATTTGGAAGGATTCTTCAATAATAATGTTTACAGATTTGTAAATGCTATTTGGTTAATCAACTTTCATTCATTTGAGTTATAAAAGTATATAAAAGGGGGATAAAAAGATTTAATATTTAAATAAAATAATTGTGAATTGGAAATTTAAAATTCAATTTATAATACAGAATACTTTTTATTTTTTTAAATTTAAAATAGAAATATTAAATACTTTTCTAAATATTCAACTAAATATAAATATATAAAGTATTTATATTTAGTATTTTGAATACATATTACTGCCCAACTCTGTTTGTAATTAAAACACTGAATATTTAAATGTTTTAATGTATTAATGAGCTTGGATATCATTTAATTGAAATATAAGATTAAATTGTGGTAAAAATAACTTAGGAATTGATGAATAAGCTGAATAAATAAGCCTAAAATGATTTAATTAAAATAAGGTATAGTAGAATATATATTAAACAACGTATGCTATAGTATAATTATAGATGATATTCTATAAAAAAGTTGATGGGTACAATACAATTAGAAGCGATATTGAATAAGTAATCGACCGATATCAACATGATATAAGATCGGTTTCCAAAATATGGTATCGGTATTACCCTAGTTCTACCCAAAGCTGATAGGGTTGGCAATAATCATATTTTTTTCTTTATTAAATCTCGATTTTTTTGATTTAAATCAAATTATATGATAAAATAATAAACTGAGGTAAAATGACTACATAGGAACAATAATCTCATTATGAGAAAGATAAATGAAGTTAAATAAAAAGGGTTACGAAATTGAAAGTGTAATTATCCAGGGTTACGTGATTGGAAAGAATGGGGGAATTAGTTTTATTATGCTGAATATTTCTAAAAAATTAGAACACATTCACCTTCCAAAAATAGTACCTGAAGATTTTGAAACTAATACATTTTTTGGACACATTTAACATTCGGTAATGATAGAATTAGTTTATTGAATATATGATATTACACTAAAGTATATTTGGGCTATGATAATGAATTTTGAATTTTCAGAATTAGATGATTATGAAATAAAATCTCCATGCTTACACTAATCTATAAAATATAAATAATAATATTCAATTTAATAAACCATACCTTAGGACAGAAATAGTGGCTTGTTTAAAAATTTAAAAATAAACCTTTTTGTCAAAAATGATGGGGAATCAGAATTTTCTCCTTTATTCAATTATGGATAAATAATAAATTTTACCTTTATAACGATGGATGAAGAGGTGTGATTTAGAAATTTATATTTTTAGATGAGGGGTTATTCTAAAATTTTTCTTTATTTGTTATAAAATATGTTTATGAAGTATATGGTTAGTAATTTTAATTTATGAGCACAATAAAAAATCTTTTAAATTTTTTTTTATTCATTTGAATTTTTAATTTATCGCCGGGGTGGCCTAATGGGTAAGATGTAGGCTTGGAAACACGAGTATGAACAAGGACGCGGGTTCAATCCTGGTAAGAACCATAAAAACTTTCAAGTTTTTCTTCGATGACTGATGTGTAAAGACATATGGTATGATGAATTTCGGAGCTTAGAGATGACACCCCGGTCACCGACAGGCCTGGATAGCCGGGTGCTAAGGATACCTGTCCAATAAACAAAATGAAGGACACAAATGAAAATATGAATATGAAAGCTAAGGCGTTCCCTCCATGCGACGCGCAGGGTGTAGACCTCCATCCTGTGAAAAATAAAGTAAAGTTCAAAGCAAAGAAGACAAGACTGGCAAGTTTGAATATTGGGACACTTAAAGGTAAGACGAGAGATTTGGCATCAATGTTGAACAAGAGAAAAGTTGATATAGCGTGCATACAAGAGACGAAATGGAAAGGACAGAAAACTTTGATGATTGGAGATGGGTATAAATTGTACTATAATGGACTTGTTAGCAATACGAACGGTGTCGGCATCATCCTCAGCCAAGACCTAACCTCTTCAGTAGTAGAAGTCAACAGGATCTCTGATAGACTAATGAAGATAAAACTCTGCATTGGTCAATCAATACTACACATCCTATCAGTATATGCTCCTCAAACGGGTTGCAAGGAAGAAGAGAAAGATGACTTTAGAGCTATCCTTGATGAAGCTGTAATGGAAACCTCTAAGGATGACCTAGTCATAATTGGTGGTGACTTTAATGCACATGTGGGGAAAGCAAGAGATAGCTACAAAAGGCATCAGGGTGGTTTTGGATACGGAGAAAGAAATGATGAAGGAGAGCACGTACTGAAATTTGCGCAAGCCTTCGACCTTGCCTTAACCAACACCTACTATAGGGAAAAAGACAGTCATTTAATAACATATGAAAGTGGTACTAGGAAAACAGATAGATTACATGCTAATCTCTCGCAGAAGATTAAAAGATGTAATAGACTGCAAAGTCATCCCAGGAGAAGATATCGCCGCGCAACACAAGCTACTAATCATGGATTTACAAATCTCAAATAAATCCACTCAAAATAAGATAAAACTGGAACCATGCATCAAATGGGGCAAATTAAAAACAATGACAGATGCCTTTGCAATCAATGCAAACATTGAAACAATAAATTGCTCACAAGTCAGTGAAAAAATCTGGACAGACCTTTCATCCAGATTAATAGACACTGCAAAATCGACGCTAGGCTTGACAAGAGGAGGCAACAAATCACACAAAGAACTATGGTGGTGGAATCAAGAGGTACAAACCACTATACAGGAGAAAAAAGCCCTTTATAAAATATGGTACAAATCCAAAAATGCAGATGACAAGTCAAGATACAAAAAATCCAAGAGATTAGCTACAAAGGCGGTGGCTAGGGCCAAATCTATGGCATACGATGACATGTACGAAGATCTACATACCAAAGAAGGGCAAAATAAAATATACAGATTAGCCAAACAGCGAGAAAAGAACTCTAGGGATATAAACGGAGCTCCGAAAGTAATCAAAAATAAAGATGGGAAATTGATAATAAAGGAAAAAGAAATAATGAATAGATGGAAAAAATATTTTCAGGAGCTTCTCAACTTTAATTCCCACATATTGCATCTCGACGAACACTCCCCTTGTCAAAACCTTGTACAACCTATAACAGAACAAGAAATAATCACATGCCTCAAGCATATGAAAAACAACAAAGCTAGGGGTCCAGACGATATTCCAATAGAAAGCCTTAAAGCACTAGGAGATGATGGAATACATCTCCTCACAAATCTGTACAATAAAATACTTGGAAATGAAGAGGTCCCCCAAAAATGGAGGCAGAGCTATCTAGTTCCTATCTTCAAAAATAAAGGGGATCCACACAATTGTCAAAATTACAGGGGCATAAAACTAATGTCACACTGTCTAAAACTATACGAAAAAATAATAGAAAAAAGATTAAGAGATATAATCGAAATAGGAGAGACACAGTTTGGCTTTATGCCTGGAAGATCAACAACCGATGCTATCTATGCAATTAGGCAAATGAGTGAAAAATACAGAGAAAAGAACAAAAAGCTACACATGGTCTTTCTCGATCTAGAAAAGGCCTTCGATAGAATCATCCCAAGAAAACTTATCTGGTGGGCGCTACGCCACAAAAAAGTTCCCGAAAAATATATAAGAATAATACAGGATATGTATATGGGACATACAACAATGGTCCGTAGCACAACAGGTACTTCAGCAGGCTTCACAATAGCCGAAGGAGTTCATCAAGGGTCGGCTCTCAGCCCACTTCTCTTCATTACAGTAATAGATGTATTAGCACAGTCTATACCTCAAACAGTCCCGTGGAATATGATATTTGCAGATGATATTGTGATACTTGCCAAATCCAAGGATGAAATGAAAGAAAGGTTAGTGAATTGGATAAATATCCTAGAAACGCACGGATTAAAAGTAAATAGAGAAAAGACGGAGTATATGGTGATAGGAGGAGATGAAACGGAGAGTATTGATATAAATGATTAGCAGATGTGGATTTTGCCACCGCCTACTAAATTGTCGGCGACGACACGAAATTTATTTAAAAAGTTTTTTTAATGAATTTAATTTATAAAACAATGAATTACATTTTTTTATAATCTTCTTGGGCGCTCTTTTCTAACACATTGTTTATATGGTTTAATTCATTTTTTCAACTATTTCCTGTCTCCAATTTACATTTATGTATTTTCTATTCTGACGAGAAATAATTATCTTATATTTCTTAGACAATTAATTTTTTAATAATCATTTTATTTAAATTTTAAAACTTTAGAAAATCAGTTATTCCTTTATTGTTTCTAGAATCAAATGACATTAAATCTTTTCGGCAAAAACATTATCGCCCAGGGATGCGAACCCGGCAAAATTTTTACCCAGGTTTGGTTAGCGGGTTTTCTCCTCAAGGTTCGGGTTCAATTTCTTGTTTTCGCCCCATTAGATTTCAAATTTATATTATACATTAAATAGATATTTAAAAAACACCGTATCTAGAGTACATCTTCACTAAAATTTTATTTAAACATGTTAGCTATGCTTATTTTAGACCATTTAGGTCAAAAAAATTCGAAAAACTTTAAAAAACAACGATTATGGCAATTGTCACTTATCTAGGGTACATCTTCACTTAAATTTTATTTAAACATGTTAGCAATGCTTATTTTAGCCCATTTACGTCAAAAAAATTTGAAAAACTTTAAAAACAACGATTATGACAATTGTCACTTATCTAGGGTACATCTTCACTTAAATTTTATTTAAACATGTTAGCAATGCTTATTTTAGCCCATTCACGTCAAAAAAATTCGAAAAACTTTAAAAACAACGATTATGACAATTGTTACTTTTCTAGGGTACATCTTCACTGAAGTTTTATTTAGACATGTTAGCAGTAATTATTTTAGCCTATTTAAGTCAAAAAAATTTAAAAAACTTTAAAAATAACTATTATGACAATTGTCATTTATCTAGGGTACATCTACATTAAATTTTACCTGTTAAAGAAACATATTTTTGCCCATTAGCGTCACAAAAAAATCTTATATGTTCAAAAATACCTACCTATTATGATAATTATCATTTTCCAGGGAACATCTTCATTTAATTTATAATATAATATCTTTACAATATAAATTATATTATAACCCTTTTGTGTCCAAAAATCTTAAAAAATAACGCATATGACAATTGTCGCATTAAAAAAAGTTTGACATAAATATTAATAAAAAAATAATTTAGAAAAACCACCTCTTTTAATATACTTAAAATATAGATATATTTATAAAAAAAATTATTTAGAAAAAGAAAAACCAGCTCTTTTATATATTTTTAAAATATAGATATATTTATAAAAAAATTATTTAGAAAAACCACCTCTTATAATAAAATAAACTTAAAATATAGATATATTTATAAAAATAATATAAAAAAACTATAGAAGATTTGACCTAAAAGTATTTATTTATTTATGATAAAATTAACAAGTATTTCTTAAAAAAGATTTAAAAATTTATAAAAAAATCAACAAAATATGTTTCAAAAATATTTTTGTATTTCAAAAATTATTTTTTGCTTAAAATTTTTATCTCGAAAATATGAATTTTTTTATATTTAAAAAAATCAAATAAATAAATCCATTTTTATTATAAGATCAAAACATATTTGAAATAAAATTAAAAAAAATTTTTGGTTTGATAATAATAAAATATTAACATTAAATATAAATAAAATAAATTATTTCACTAAAAATAAATAAATAAAATCTACAGTATTATTTAAAACATCTCAATAACAAAAAATAAATTTTGGCTCTAAATTTAAATTAAACTCAAGCTAACCTCTGAGTCGACTAAGTGAGCCGACTAAGCAAGCCGACTAAGCGAGCCGACTAAGCGAGCCGACTAAATGAGCCGACTAAGCGAGCCGACTAACTAATCTCGAGTCGTAGCTAAGTCGACTCGGCTTAGCCGTTTAACAACACTAGTTTAAACCACACCACAAAATATTCAAAATCGAATAGGCGAGATAACCAATGACATAAAATGGTATGTAACATGCTTTTATGATAATGAATAGTGGGTGGCCTATATTCTAGCGATTATTAATGCTGATGAGATAAGGGTAATATTTTTATACCCTAATGGACCTTCTAATTCCTTTTATTATCCTTCAATACCTGATATTCTTATTCTTCCGAAAAATGATATTATAACTGTCGTCAACCTTATGACCACTACAAGAAGAACTTATAATTTAACTAGGAAGAATCCGAAATGGCCATATACAAATTAAGTTTAAGGAAATCAATATGCTTCTATGCTATAAATAATTTTACTATGAATTAATTCAATATTATCGAATAAATAAAATAATCTACTGACGATTTAGATATTTTAAATTACTTACGCTATCTAGCGTAAATTTTATTTTTGTGCAGTGCAATTTTATTCTAAAAAAAGATAGATTGACTTATATTTTCAAAAATGAAGTTTTAGGCTATTTGAATTTATTAACGCCATCTAGCGGTATTCTTATTTTAAGCATTTTCTGTACTTCTTTTGTTTGCCACTCTGAAAATTTTTATACGAACATTTCCTGGCACTTTTTACAAAATACCTGAAATTTGGGAAAAATTTTTATACTGACATTTAAAAAATCAAATACAAATTTTTGATCGCAATTTAAAAAAAAATATATAAATTAAAAATTAACTTATTTTCAAAATGCATGTAAGAGTTTACTTATGACTATAAAACGAGTCATGACAGATATTTATAGTACATCTAATATTAAAGTTATCCCAATTTTAAAAAATCATTTTTTTTGAAAAATGACTAAGCAGAGTCACTTTGAGTCCCTATATCTCCGGTTCTAGTAAAGGAGCTAATATTTTGGATTCTTCAATTACAACACTTCATTATCTTATATAGCAAATTTTAACAAAATCTGAAATGGTCGGGTTTTAAAAGGATTGATTTGATAATGGCCCATAAGAGACTTGTCAACATTTAATACTATTCCAATTAAAATAATTGGGTCAAATAAGAAAAAAGTGACATAACGAAATTATAAACCTTAGGAAAATTTATATATATATATGTCGTATTGGGATTCGGAATCCCAACGTGGGGTTTCGAGATCTTGAATCCTCACGTTTTATTCGGAATCATTTTTTTAAAATATTTTAAAAAATATTCCGAATCCCCATGTATATTTTTTTAAAACTTTTAAATTACATTTTTTTTCTTCCTTTTTTTGCCGTCTTGTTGGCACCAGAAAATTTCATTTTTAGAGATATTTTATTTTCTGTTTTTGTAAATTTTAAAATAAAATCATAAACATTTTCATATGAATATCTATTTTTAAAAAATCCGAATTATATTATAAAAAATTATTTATTGCAGCTCATTTAACAATTGCATAACAATGTTTTCCCATAATTTATGACATTCCTGGATGCTCCTAAATATTTTTAGTAGTTTAAATAAAAAATATATTTTATATACATCAATTAATTTGAGGAGTATATGTGATTATTATAAAAATAACTTAAATTACCTAGGATTAATATATCTTTGTTGGGAACTTAAAAATCATTTATTTTTATAGTTTTATAGAGGCAATAAATAGTGTTGAAATTCTTCCAGCACACGTTCCTACCCATATTTTTATTTTGTTCAATTTTTATTACTTTTCCTTCTAAATTTTTAGGATAGATATTAGTTCTAACAGTCCTATGAATTGGTAATAACATGTGATCACCTAATATAAAGTTATTTTGTCCAATTATTTGAGAATAAATTAGTTTTGACGCCACGATTATTTAAATAAGAAATAAAGGAAAGGGCCCTTTATTAAAATATTAGAAATACTTCCCAATATTAATGGTAGCACAACTATTTTTCTATGTAATTTTATAGCCAACATTTTTTTAACAATGACTATTAGTAATATTATGGACAATTTGAAAGAGCGAATCTTTATTTGAAACCTTTGCTATTTTAGTAGCGACCTAATTTTCCTCATTGGTATTCAATAAAAAAAGTGATGGCTTATCTGTAAATATAATATCCCCTCTTTCCCTAATCGTTAAAAATATAATTAGATTTTCTTAATATCAAGGAAAATCGCTATCGATAAATTATTTAGCTTTTAATGATTTTTTATATAAAAAAGGATCGCCCTCGACTCAGCCTAATTTTTAGAAAATCTTACTTTTAAAATGGAGTTAATATTTTTCTAGCTTACCCAGTATTAATTTGTTAATTTTTATTATTTTATGACATACTTAATATTTTTGTGAATAGTTTAAAAGGAATTTATTGGTAATTAAAAAGTTTAAATATTTTTAAATTTTATCACTTCACAGCCCTATACAGGATTATATTGTAATTAGAATACAATATTTTTAATATCTAATAATTTTATGATAAATATCATTTATATATCTTATCTATTTCCTTATGTTCTTTAACTTAAGGCAAAAGAGCATCAAAAGACTCAATAATTGTTAAATCTAGTGCCATTTGTTTTATAAAATATAGTGAATAATTTTTACCATTACAATTTGACTCTTCTGATTCACAAATAAATCACCTCTGCTACCAATAATATCTAAAATTTGGACAATGGAAATGTTTTTCTTATATCTTACCCATGTCGGTATATTCTTTGATTGAACGAGTTGTATTAACATGTCCAATTCTAAATCTAAACAATTATTTTAGAAATATAAACTTTGGTAAGTTTATCGCTACTATTACTATTTGGATCTTCTTCTTTAATATAAGTATTTAGATTTTTATATCTAACATTTCTTGTAGAATAAATTTAATGAAACTATTTTTATAGCTTATCTAATTCTGTAAACTCGGTAAGGAGGAGAGAATTGCCAGGATATGATCAATAATAGCTAAATCTAATTTATTTTGTTCATGAACAAATATTTGAGTAATTTTTACCATTGCTATCGATCAAGTCCTCCAAACGCATAGGCATATTTCTCTTTTATAGAATATAAAATTTAAACAAATAATTAGAAGCACAATGTATATATCACCAATTTCAAATATCGAATAAGTACTCGGAATCGGAAGATGCGTTGTCTGACAACTGATAAGGTGTATCAATCACACATATCTGATATTTTTAAAAATTATTCAATTTATGCATTAAAATTTTCTATAATACCATTATTAGATGTTGAGGTTCGTTAGATTCAGAAAATATATAAATTTAAAAAATAAAATAAGAATGAATGACATTATTTTTTACTATTGACCTCCCTTGTGTTGGATAATCCTATATGAATAGGAGACAAAAAATAAGTAATAAATATAAATAACAATATCATTATCAGAACATGATATTAAATCCATTTCATTTGAACTTAATATTTTTTCTTGGTTATCATAACGAGCATAAAATACCTGGTAAGGTATTCTCAAATAATTGGACAAAATATCTTTATTAGGTGATCACGGTTATTACCTATCCATAGGACAGATAAAATTAATATCTGTAAATTTAGAAGGGAAAATATTAAAAACAAAATAAAATATAGGTAGAAACGTTTGCTGGAAGAATTTCAACATCATTTATTGCCTCTAATCTTTTAAGTTCCCAACAAAGATATATCAATCCTAGGTTATTTAAGTTATTTTTATAATAACCACATATAGTCCTCAAATTAATTGATGTGCATAAAATATATTAATTTTTTATTTAAACTGCTAAAATTGTTTAGGACCATCTTGAAACGCCATAAACTATGGGATTGCATTGTTATGCAATTGCAAAATGAGTTGTATTTTTTATAATTAGTATTTTAAAATATATATTCATAAGAAAATGTTTATGAATTTATTTTATATAAATTTACAAATACAGAAAATAAAATATCTTAAAAAATGAAATTTTCGGTGCCAGCCAGACGGCAAAAAATGGAAGAAAAATAATATAATTTAAAAGTTTTAAAAAAATATACATGGGGATTCGGAATATTTTTTAAAAATATTAAAAAAAAAAGATTCCGAATATCTCGAATCCCCACGTTGGGATTCCGAATCCCACATGATTCCTTCCCAATACGACATATATATATTTTTACAATTTATTATTAACCAATAACATTTTGTTAAGTTTAATTCTTATAATAATAATATGTATGCATTTTAATAGGTGACAAAAGTGGACGAACCTTCTAAATATGGTGTAGTTGTCTATTCAGCTGAAAAGGGTGGTGAAGTTGAAAGGTTTACAGAAAAACCAAAGATTTTTGTTTCCAACAAAATAAACGCGGGACTATATATTCTATCCCCATCTTTCCTATCACGAATTAAACCCATCAAAACCTCTATTGAGAAGGATGTTTTTCCTTACATGGCTGATGAAGGACAACTATTTGCCTTGGATTTAAAGGGTTTTATTATATTCTATAAATTAATATACTAAGTTTCTTATCGTATCAGGTCAATTCAGGGAAGCATTTAACGCGAAATTTTGATCGCAAATTTATCGCGAAAGAATTTTAGAGCGAAGGTGATATTGCCAAATCAATTCCGTAATTTTTTCCGCGAAACATTTGTGGCAAAGACAATATCGTCAACGCATTATCAATTTATTTTCGAAGCAAATACATTTAAAACTTTTATCATGAACCCATTATAGCGAAACATTTGTCACGCCTTTATGCGAATTTTTTACCAAGAATGTATTGCATTTATTAAAATAAGAACAACACATCTAAAATATATTTACCAACGTAAGTTCTTAAATCATAAGCACGATATGTTATAAAGGTATTTCATTACTTATTGTCTCTTAAGTAAGCAAGAGTTGGTTAAATGTGACCTTGATATGATAAAAAAATCGCAATTTCTTTCTGATTCTCATCATGACGATCATAAGTATTCAGCGGGCATTTTGAGTTCAATTACTCCAAAAAATTTACCCCCCCCCCCCCCCCCCCACACACACACACAACATAAATTTATTACCTCACTATTCAAATTAAACTTTAGCGAATTAGCTGAAATACCTAGATTTTCATAACTTATTCTGGAATAAATACTGAAAGCTAAGAATTTTTTATAATTTTCTCTTTTTTTTTTATAAATTACAATATGATTTTGCTAAGTAAAAATTTTAATTTTTTCAGAATTTTTGTTGTTTTTATATATGAACCTGGTTGCTTAAACATGTTACAAAGGCTTTTTTTATTAATAATTTATACCCATCGGGGTTTCAACAAACTGATGAGGCTAAATCCCTAATCAAACTAATCAGCCAAAAGGGTCCTGAAACACAATCTCGAGTGCCCTTTTGATCAAAAATGAAATCAGCTTTGAAATTTTACATTACAATTTTAAATTATTTAAAGATTCTTGGCCGTTATCAGACTAGAGGAGTATGACTATTTTAACTTTTTAAAAATTTATTTGCTGTGTTGTTTTTTAAACGTTTTTTTTAAATGTTATTTTATATTCTTTTTTTAAAAAAATATTATAAATTACTGGACACTCAAGAAAATCCAAAATATTAATCCTCTACCTAAGCGCACGCTTTTCAAGAAAATCAATATTTAAATAAAATTTTAAATTTTTTTGATGATATGATAGAGGAAATATGCTATTTTCAAGATAACTATTTTTAATTAACGGTCAAATTTCCTATACGATAAAATCTGTTTAATTATTGAAATTTTTAGGCCTCCCCACTAGGTCTAACGGACTCATTTACTGTATTCAATTACTTATTTGGGCTTGATATTTTTTAAATTTTGTCTGAAATATATCATAAAATGAATTAAATTCTTCCCCAAAAATATCACTGGGAACATGGTCAAAAATGATGATTCCAACTACTGCCCAAAAGGATCTATTAAACCCTCAATTCTACCTATTTTCCCCATCAGCTTTGAATTTTAGCTTATACTATAAACAAAATATAATAAATGCTATATAGGTTATTGGATGGATGTAGGTCAACCAAAGGATTTCTTGACTGGAATGTGCATGTACATGGACTTTATAGTTAAGAAACAAAACAAAGGCATTAATGATGTCAAAAACGGTATCATCGCACCCGTTATAATAGTATGAAAATTCATATTTAAACTTGCAAATTTTTATCATATTCGTTGATCTTATATCTACTTTTATTATCAGAGATTTGCAGGCTCAGCCCTAAGCCGCTCGGCCGTTTTTTATTTTTTTAAAATACCCTAGCCAAACCTCAAATTTTTTTTAAAATATATTTTAAATCGCTATTATTATCTAAAAAATTAAAAATAAATATAATATTGTAAATAAATCACCTGGACCGGCTGAAATTTTTAAAAAAAATCCGAGCCGAGACCAAAAATATAAAACTCAGACTAGGCCGGCCTAAAAAATTTAAAAAAACTCTGGGCCGGGCTATGTAAATGATACCTCTGCAGGTTACTAATTTTAATTATATCAACCAGTTAATTTTTTTACATTTAAGGATGAAACTGCGGACATAGGTAATGATTGTATCATAGGCCCCAACGTTGTCATTGGAAAAAATTGCAGAATTGAGGAAGGTGTAAGATTAAAAAATACGATATTGATGCCAGGTGCCAAAATCGGGCAACATTCTTGGTTGGATCACTGCATTATTGGCTGGAATTCAGATATCGGCAAATGGGTAAAAGCATATATTCATTCTTAAGTTATTGTAGAAATCAAATAGTTTAAAAAAACTTTACTAAACCAAAATTAGAAATTAACGATAGAGAAAAGAAAAATATTAAACAACTAAAATTTAATTCATATTTTTATCTGATAATATTTTTTTGGCTATAACAGAGCGTTCGAGGACATAATGATAGTAATTAGATCTTCGCCGATATTAAATATCGGATCGGGGTTGATATTTGCCGTTTAAAAAATCGCATCCAGTTGATATTTTTGAAAATACCTCCCGACCCTCTTCGAATTTAAAAAATTTTTGATAGTGACACACATTAATAAAAATATAAAATTTTAATTTCCAACTCCTGAGATTTAAAAAAGGGAAATTTCCAAATTACACTCCATTTAATTTTAAATATCATAAGAAATAATTAAACTATATAATATAGCTGTATTATAGCACTTTAATCATAAAATTTAATATATGGGGAACCAGGTCAGCACAAGGGGCTTGTCGGTTCACTGGATTTTATTTTAAAATCAGTACAATACAAATTAAAATTTTGTTCTAAAATAGAATTCTATAATATCCATATTTGGGGAAGAAAATAATTTATATTTAGCTAAAATTTTTATCTTGTTATGTCTACAATATTTTCACTTGACATTATTAGGTTGTCTTAAAAAATTTAAAGTTTAAACATGGCAAAATAGATAATATATGAAAGTTAAAACTCTATTTATCATATTAGTAATATTATGCTGGTAAGTGAAATTATAAAGGAATATGAAGAAGCAATAAAAGTTTATGAAAATGATATGTTATCAAGAAAATTAACATCTATTACAAGATAAAATATAATATTTTATAAATCTAATATATAAAATGATAATTATTGTGTAAATTTATTAATGTAATTTTTCATAATACATTTCAATTTTAATATAATATCAGATCAAAATAATTATCTTACAAATTAAAATCGTCATATATATATATATATATATATCACAATCACAATATATATATATTGTGATATATATATCAGAGACCTGCAGAGGTACCATTTGCACGGCCCGGCCCGGTTTTAAAATTTTTAAGCCCGGCCCGGATATTTTTTAAAAAAATTTTTTAGGGCCCGGCCCGGATTAAAAAATTTAAGGCCCGGCCCGGCCCTGATATTTTTTTAAAAAATTTTTTACGGCCCGGCCCGGATTTTAAAATTTAAGGCCCGGATATAAGTATATTTCATATTTTATTCAGATATTTAATTACAAATTGATACTATAAAAAATTTGTGCAAATAATATTTTTGAATATAAAAGGTTCTATTTGTGATTTTTAATTTTTATTTAAAAAATACATGTAAAAAGCTAATATTTTGAGAATATTATATTAAATTTATAAAAATTATAAAACTGTTATTTATAAAAATGGATATTTTGAGCATATACTATATTTTATATTGCATTTAAAATAAAACTAATATTCATAAAAATGGTAATAATATTTTGAGCATATACTATATTTTATATTGCATTTAAAAATAATAAAACTAATATATAATTTATAAAAATGGAAAATATTTTGACAATATAATATATTGTATTTAATTTACTATTTAATTTATAAAGTAAAAATAAATCGCTATTTAAAAAAATGCATGTATAATAAATAGTATTTTGAAAATATAATCAAATTGCACAAATTAATATAATTTATTTAATAATATAAATTTTTAACAAAATAAGATAATTGTATTATATAATATATTGTAAAAAAAATAATAAAAAACTTTCATGACTCAAGGTAAAATATAATAAATGCAATAAATATTTGACAGTTTGCAAAGTAAAAAACCAGCATGATTGACGAAACCCTATACTCAAGAAAGATATTAAAAATTCACAAATTATCATGAAGAAAGAGAAGCATATCTACCTTTTCAGGTTGAAGATTACTTCTTCTTTCTTCAAGAATTCTTCCAGTAGTGGAAAAATTCCGCTCACAGCTTGCACTTGAAGCAGGAATAGCCAATACCCGTTTTGCCAATTTTGCTAAAATTGGGAATTCGCTTTGATGAGAAGCCCACCACTCTAACAAATTATCCACCTTAAATATTTCATCTGTTTTTTTGTTTATATAATTATAATATTCATCATCGGGTATTGAGATATTACCAGAATTACCATCGCCCCATTTGTCATAAAACGACTCAGTTTGTTTAACAACAGTCGTAATTTGACTGGTCGATGGTATTTCATTTACTTCCTGAGCCTCTTGTGATTTAATATAATCTTTTATATAGTTTTCCGCCATCTTGCGATCTGTCCCTGACAACATACGTAATTGTTTGAATTTGGGACAGAGAAAAAGAGAAATAAAATGATACTTGTGTAAAACAAATTTTTCAATTAAAAAATGCTTTATATTAAGTAATATCAATTTTATTTCTCTTTTTTCGCTTTGAAAGGTATTACAAACTTCAAGAAGTTCATAATACCATATTACCACTTTAAAAAGAATACAAGAGTCCGACTGTAACTCAACAATAGCTCTGTTAAAATTCTCAAGAATGTTGACTAGATCCTGAAGGATCGGAAAGTCTATAATATAATACTTTTCCGATCCCCCATGTTCTAGAAGAACTTTTTTAATTTCTTCATTTTGAGAATAAACAGAATTGAGCATATTGTACTTAGAGTTCCAGCGGACTTCTATATCTTGATAAAGGGCTTTTAAATGCTGGCATTATTACTTTGTTTTAAATGCGCCACTAATATTTTAATATTATCTATTGTTGATTTTATTAATAAGGCATTACTTTCCAAATATTTGGAGTTAAATGAATTTCTTAAAATTGTATTTAATAAATGACAAGAACAATTTAATCGTTCATTTAACTCCAATGCTTTTATAATATTTTTACCTTGGTCTGTAACAAAAATTATATTAATAAAATCGTTATTGTTAAAACTAAAATTATGAAAATTTTTTAATAGTTCATCCTTAACTACTTGGCTAGTCTTAGACACTTCTTTAAATTTAGCGGTAAATAGGTTTCTCTTCACTAACTTCCAGTCATCTGATATATAGTGCATGTTAACTGTTATAAACGAGTTCTTTTTATGGTCATCGCACCATATATCAGTGGAAGCAGCCATAAATCGATTCTTGATTACTGGGGCAATAGTATCAACCAAAATGCTTCTTATTTTATTACATTTTTCTTTAAGGTGGCGTGATAGAGTGGTGGGATGTGAAATTAATGAGTTGATATCTATTTTACCATATGTTGCCCCAACATCGACTAGAGCCTGGCTGAATTCAAGAAACCCATTCCCAGCTATCATTTCGAAAGGTCTAATATCTTTTGCGCAAAGTGTTAAGGAATGATCTATAAATTTTTGTTTTAAATATTTCATATTACATTTATAAGTGGGTTTTTCAGGTGTGAAAAAAAAATTATTAATTTTCATAGATTTACCATCACATTTATGTCTTTTTAAATGTGATGTACCATGGTTATAATTATAAGATAATAAATTTGAACAATTTATGCATTGCACATAGCCAATATTTTTTTTATTATTATTATCTATTATTATTTTAAATTTAGACCAAATTTCAGATTTTAAAGTATTATTAGTATTTTTAAAAGAATAAATATTATTTTTAATTTTGTCAATTATATCTTTAGTGTTTTGTGCCATGATATTCCTTTTATTGATTGTTTTGGAAATATTCTAAAAATTTAGATATGAATTATAAGATTTTTAATATTAATTTTTACTTTAGCTTCTTGAATGCTTAAAATTGATTGATTGAGTATCACTAATTCTAATGATAATAAATATTAATTAATTATTTATATCTTACATTGATTATAAATATCTAATATCAATATTTATTAAATAATGTAGATTGAAATTATTATATTTATTTATTATAATAAATTTAAACTGAATATTATAGTTATAAGAAAAAGTATGTTATTAAAATTTTATATTATTTACAAAAAGATTTAATCTAATTTGAAATAGATTTTATAAACTAATATATGAAGCTAAAAAATATCAATGTACATTTTTATTTAAAGAGAATAATTCAAAAGAATTTTTTATTACTTAAATCTGTTTATGGGATATATCCACTTCTAAACTATTCTTCTAACACAACTGTTCTAAGTCTAACTTTTCTAACAAAATTTGATAATGATTAGTGGAGCACTGCAATTCTAGATAATAACATATATTAAGTAATTTAAAATATATTTATAATAATTATACATACTGTTCTAAGTCTAACTTCTAAGTTTTCTAACACAATTTGGGAGCACTGAAATTTTAGATATTAAAATATATTAAGTAATTTAAAATGGAGTTTTCCGGTATCTTTCAGGAAATTAATAATTAGATCGATCTGTGGGTGTTAGGTAGTGTTAACCATCACCCAATATTATATTAATCATAACTATAATATAATATAATCTTATAACCAATAACTCATAATGTAAAATTTTTTATAAAAAATATTAAGGCCCGGCCCGGCCCGGGTTTAAAAATCTTAGGCACGGCCCGGCCCGGCCCGGATATATTTAAAAAAATTTTTTTAGGCCCGGCCCGGATAAAATTTTTTAGGTCCGGCCCGGCCCGGGTATATTTAAAAAATTTAAAATACGGCCGGGCTTAGGGCCGGGCTTGCAGGTCTCTGATATATATATGAGCAAAAAAATCAAGATTTTCGGCCGACCCCTTTCAATTTCGATAAAAAGTTGTAGACTGGTTATATATGTTCCCATTAGATTATAAACAAAATTTTAGCGCATTAGCAACTATATTAGCGGAGATAATCGGGGTTAAAGGTCCAAAAAACGTCTTTTTTTGCTTTTTACTGATGTCAAATAATTAGTTTTTAATTTAAAACTAAATATGATCAAATATTGAATATAATATCAATAGCTAAGTTAATAATTGATGATTATGGCGAAAACATCAAAATTAATTTTTGATAAAATATGGGTCATTTTATGGTCAGTTGAAA
Organism: Gordionus sp. m RMFG-2023; assembly: GCF_954871325.1. Taxonomy (NCBI): domain Eukaryota; kingdom Metazoa; phylum Nematomorpha; class Gordioida; order Chordodea; family Parachordodidae; genus Gordionus; species Gordionus sp. m RMFG-2023. The sequence continues at coordinate 29,535,217 of NC_088776.1, forward strand.
ACTTGAAATTAATATTTCGAAATGTATATGATCTCCGATTTTTAATTTTTTTAAGAAATATTATCCGTTTACTATTTTTTTAATAATTTCTTCAACAATTAGCATGGCTGGATATTTATTTAAAAAAATATTGCGATTTTTATACTTTAAAAAAAATAGATGGCGCTATTTATAATAGTTTTAATATGTTAAAATTCATTTTTTTATTGATTAAAAATATTTTAATGTATAATATATCATAAAATTGGATTATATAACTTTGTAAACCTTATTCCCCTGAGATATTCGCAGGATAAAAAATTTTAATAATTTTTTTAATATTTCAATGTAAATTAAAAATAATTAAAAAATCCGACTAGCATACGAGCAAAAAAGCAGGATTAAAGGAGTGCAGGAAAATTATTAAGGGGAAAATCGAAAATCACATTAATAAAATAAATATCTAGCCATGCTAATTGTTGAAGAAATTATTAAAAAAATAGTAAACGGATAATATTTCTTAAAAAAATTAAAAATCGGAGATCATATACATTTCGAAATATTAATTTCAAGTTTTCAACTGACCATAAGATGACCCATATTTTATCAAAAATTAATTTTGATGTTTTCGCCATAATCATCAATTATTAACTTAGCTATTGATATTTTCAATATTTGATCATATTTAGTTTAAAATTAAAAACTAGTTATTTAACATCAGTAAAAAGCAAAAAAAGACGTTTTTTAGACCTTTAACCCCGAATATCTCCGCTAATATAGTTGCTAATGCGCTAAAATTTTGTTTATAATCTTGGGACATATATAACCAACCTACGATTTTTCATCGAAATCGAAAGGGGTCGGCCGAAAAGTGATTGATTTGACTATATATTGTATTAACATGTTTAATAGTGAAAAGATTGGGGAAAAAATATTACAGACTACGAAAATTATTAATTTTTTTGGAGACGATCATTAATTTTTTAATACATATTTTTATTTTTATTTTTATCATTTTGACTTAAAATTTATTGTTTTAATTATTATTTCTTTATACCATTTTTTGTAATTATGATTAATGAATAGATTATTAATAGGTTTTCATTAGGGCTGTGCCGATCCACATATTTTTCATGGATCCAATATTTTCCGATATTGGTTCAAACCCGATCCGATACCGATCCTTTATTTATATTGATTTTTCGTCACCCCTCTTTGAACTAAATGTAATTAAGAAATCAATATTTTTTATGCAAAAAATAAAATAATGAATATAATTTTTTTATTTCTAAAATTAAGACTATAATTAAAATAATATATATTTAATAATATACCCATTTTATGTTGGTATGAATTGTAAAATTGAATATTTAATATATAAAATTATAATATATTAGATTTTTTAATAAATATGGGAGCCTCCTAGATTTCCTGGGAATAAGCTTCTACGATATGGACTATCTGTATCTCATGCCGTGGCAGACTCAGATGATTCCGCAGATAACGCATTTTGCTAAATTATCAGTCTTTTGTAATATTTCCATAATTCAGATATCATATTTAAAAAAAATTATTTTATTTAAAGTATAAATAAAAAAATTCGCGTTATTTAAAAAGATTTAAAATAAATAAAACTTTGGGTATTCCTTTCTATTTATAAATAAAAACTTCTAAAATGCTATATATCTATTTTAAAAAAGAAATAAATTTAAAAAAATTATTTAGAAAATATTATAATGTAAAATAAATATATATAACATAAAATAAAATAACAAAGAAAAGAAAAGTAAAAAGATCAAATCGATCTGTTTTTTACAGGTATCGGCCCAAGATTTTAGGAAAACAATAAATATCGGTACCGATCCGATATTTAATATCGGCACAGCCCTAGTCTTCATATGCTCTTATATTATCTTGTATTCTCAATGTCTTCTCGAATGGTTTATGAAACTTGCTTTTGCAATTTATAAATAAAAAATTGATGGAAAACTAATACATATTAAGTTCAAATGTTTGTGGCAAAATTGCCTGAAATTCATAGGGTAGGTATTTCAAACATGATGGAATACCATTCCGGTAAAATCCTATTATTAAATTTAAAAAAACGTGCAAAAATGATATGAAATTGAAATATAAAAGACATTGGCGCTGACATATAAAATATTTAATGATTTATGCTTTATGTATATCTATTATAATAATCATAATTTAATAAGCTTATGAAATACAACAATTAAATTATTAACAGGATATTTAGTTATATTATATAAAATAAAAAATATTACAATCAATTATATTTTTATATTAGAGCTCAGAGATTTAACTGATATTATACTCTTGGGACACAATGTAGTATTATTTTTTTTTTCAGAATCAGATGATGGAATATAACTAAATATCCTGTTAATAATTTAATTGTTCTCTCCAAGGATGGCTTCATCTAGTTGGCTTTATAAAAAACATGGTCCTTGCTGGATTCGACCTCAGAACTATTAGATAGGGATATACACCCTGAATTGACTAGGCTGCTGACTTTACTCTTAAAAAATTTTTTTGTATATAAGAATAAAATTATAACGCATTTAATAGTTTAAAAAAATTAAAAAATAAATACTTTAAACGCTATTCTAGCCTTAGCATACCCAGATTGCATCGTCAGTCCTAGCAATTTACTTTTTAATCTCAAAATTTAAAAAATAATTTATCCAAATTATTTCATCTAGGTAAGAATTGAAAATGTTTCTGTACTGGGCGAAAACGTTGAGATAAAAGACGAAATTTACGTTAATGGGGGTAAGATCTTACCTCACAAAGCTATCTCCACATCTATTCGAGAGCCTCAAATTGTTTTGTAAAAAAATCACTTCATCGAACTAAATAATTTTATAAAATAACGATATCGATACACTTAATTCTGATATTTGGTATATGCATTTTATTTAAATTATATAGAATTTTATTTAAATTATATAGAATTTTATTTAAATTATATAGATAAATGATAATAAAAATGATCCTGAATATATTTTTATGTAAATATTCTTTTTGCTCATGTTTCTTTTATCAACAATTAAAAATTTCTTATTCTTTATAATCAGATCCTGCCTAGTCTCCCTCCCCCTTCTCCATATATATGGTGAATTCCATATCAAATCAACTAAAAAAAGTCGATTTTTAACCCATCCCCCTTCAATTTTTCTTAAATTTTGTATACTGGTGGTATATACTATAACCAAGAAAAAAATGAAATTTTACCTTCTAACACTGTTTACCCGCTAAGATATGGCCGTTTAAAGCGCGGAAAAATGATACATTTTTGACAAAATGCACCTCATTTATTTTTAAATATTTCGAAAAATAATTATGTTAGAGAAATAATAAATTTTATTTTGTAGCTTAATAAAAGTTCTTTAAAACGACATAAACACAAAGATACATTTATTACAATTATGTAAGGAGTGAATAATGCATAATTTAGTCCATTGTTAAAATTTATTTTAAAACAGTTTAAAAAAAATCCGAAAAGTTTGAACAAAAATCTTTGAATATATTTTTCATTTGAATTTTTGATTTCATCTTGTAAAATTTTTTATGCATAAAAATTACAAAAGATTTATTTATAAAGTAAAATTTATTCAAAAATATCTGTTTTTCAAGAAAAAAGGATTTTTGCTCAAAAATTTTTTGAAGATTTTTTTAAAACTGTTTTGAAGTGCTATACATAAAATATAACGAATTGGAAAATATAACGAAATGATTATAAATAATAATTGTTAGATTTTAGTAAAAGAACATTCTCTAAATTTTTACCAGCATGGCATCCTCGTTCATTTTTAGCTAACTAAAAATATTTTCTGCCCCCGCACTTGACGGCAGAGTTGTTATATTTTATAAATAACTATACTAAAATCCTAACTCATTTTTAAAAAAATTATTCAAAATTGATGAGTGTAAAAATTTATATAATTATACACATCCTTTAGGGTGTGCTGAATGATATTAAATTCTCTCATTTTTAGAGATTATCTGTTTACAATAAGTTTAAAACTTCATATCATCAGAGATTTGTTGGCTTTATTTTGAGATTTTTAAAAAATAGGCTATAAATATTTTAAAAAAAAATTTCAATTAAAATACATAAATTCCTTCAAAGGTTTGTATCCCCACGCAAATTTTACCAAGAGTAACTTCGTACCCACCTCTGTCTAACTTTGTTGAGACCACTCTTAGTTAATGATTTCTTCTGTTTCTTCATCATCACTAGTAATATTTATATTTACCATGTCCTCCATCGCTTAATATAAAATTTGCCTGATTTGTTTTTGTAATGAAATACTTCGAACAAAATGAATTGAATTCAAATACTTTTAATAAAAGAAAATTTAAATAATTAAAATACAAATGTATGATACTTTTCCAAGTTCAAAAACCAGTGTTATTAAACTAGCGTGCAACTTTTTTCAGTAGGGCGCGCGCTACATTAAAAAAAATAGCAGTAGCTCGCTAATTTTTCTATAATAAATACACATATTATTAAAAATTTTATAACTAATTTCTAAAATCATAATCGTTTTATTGTATTAATTTTAAAATAATGTAGTTTTTTAAAAAATTTAAATGTCTACAATAGATAGAGTAATTTCCCTGGAAAATGATGATAATATAGAATTTCCTTTCCTAAATTCGCAAAATATTTTTATATCGATAAAAAAATTAACACAGAAATTTCTCTGTAAAATGTGGCAAAAATTTTTATCATCAAAAAGATTAATAAATTCAGCTTGAGAAAACATAGTATCAATGTGTAGCCCAATCCTAAATCTCTAAAATAAAATTTGAATCAAAGTTGTATCTATTATAGTTTGTGAGCTAGATGAGTTTATGTGAAAGTTGATTATCTAACTCAGTCCAAACATAGTATGTTTCAACTGGCCATAAGATATTATTCACCGAGATAATATTATAAATTAAAAATTACAATAAATAATTAATATTATTTAATGATAATCTTTTATAAATTATTAACTGGATGAATTGCTAAATACTTATTTCAATACTTCACATTTTAACAAAAAATGAGAGAAATTGGTTCACTAGATGCTAAAGATGGTGGCCTGGCCAGTTAGCAAACATGACATTTATCCCACTTGTCCCAGGGGCGGCTGGCGATGCGGCGGCCTCGTGGGCGATTTTTTCAAGTGTACTCATTTATGAGGACTTCGCCCCCATACCCAGGGGCGGAATAGCGATGCTAAACCCTCGTGGGCAAGTGTTTCTAGCGTTTGTTATGGGGACTTCACCCCCTATGCCCATTTGCAGGCCTTCGGCACGTTTTACTCGGCCGGGACCCCTTTAATGGCTTGTTCATTTTATATACATGTTTTTTTTATTTCATATATTTTTGGACAAAAATGGGTTAAACACAATATTAGAGTTATCACATTTTTATTTAGCATGAAATGAGAATCCCATATTTTATTTTAAGAATTGCAAGTATAAAATCATATTGAACATATAAATCGCATGTCTTTTTATTTCAAAATAATAATATATATTAACATATCAAATATAAAATAAAATAAAACATTATTTTATATAAACGGAGGTGGGACTACAAGTTTCCAAAAAACATGAATAGTTATATTTTAAAATAGTTATTTGTAGATTTTGTTTTAGAAAATAGTATTCTTTAGGTTCTGATGTAAGGGCTTATCTTATCGCCTATATTTTTTAAGAATTTTAAAGTTCCGATTGGCATAGGGAAGAGATAACGATCGGCAAAAAAAATATAATTTGTGAATTTGGAATATTTCACTGTTTTTTTTCTCGGCTATATAAACGGATTATATTACACATATAAAATATATATTCACATATAAAATATATATTCACATATAAAATATATATTCACATATAAAATATATATTCACATATAAAATATATATTCACATATAAAATAATATTAATTATACATATATAATTACTATTTATTCTATAGAATCTACATACAATACATTATATTATATCGAGTATAAGACTTATTATATAAGGGAAATGTGCCATAAATGGCCATGTGTGAAGACTGGCCACTACCCTTTTACTTTTTATCTGTTGGACCAATTTCTCAAAATTGGTCAAAATGTGTATATTTATGGTATGTACCTTACCTAAGTTCATTTATTGAATAGAGCAATTCAATAAAAAAATATTTCAAATAAACTGTTTTTAGTACCTCTTTCTGGAAAAATCACTTTACACATTTTTTTGTTTGGTGAAAAAATAACTTTAGATTACTGATATTATATATAAATATTATCCTTAGGCATTTAGCATTATTCACACAAAGAATTAGACTTTAAAAGCTTTATTTAATAGACATATAAAGGCGCTTAATAATAGAGAGGTGAGGATTGACTAGCCATGTATTGATTGGCCACAATTCGCACATTCACATATTCATATTAAAATGAAAAGCTCTTGCAAAACAACATTTTGTGAAATAAAATGATGAACAAGCTTAAGAAAATATAGTAAAATGATAATTAAGATATTAATTTATAATATTATCATTAAATAGACGTGGTAATAAATAGAGATTTTAATACTAATTAAATTAGTGTATAATTAATTTTTTATATAACTAAAAAATGTAGAAACATTAACATAGGTCTTTTACAAGTATTTCATATTGTATTTCATATTTATAATAAAAATTTTTTTGAAAAATTTTGAATGCTATAAATTGATAATCTTTGATTTTTTATTAAATTAACCATAAAATAAAAAATGAATCAATAAAATTTTCATTTATTCTTATTTCTAATTATGTAACGAAGAACATTGTTCTAACTGTTACATGTTCTAAATAAAGTTAACATAACCGAAGGCTTTTTTTTGAAATGACGATGAATGGTAACCCTTAACCTTTATTAAGTAACATGCCCAACTCTGTTTAGAATCTCATAGATACATATTATGCATTGATTACTTGGTTGAATTTACTATTATCTTGTAATATTTCAATGTTTATTAGACTCCTCACTATCAAAAATTATATCATCAATATTTTTATTTACCTAATTATTGAATTGTCGTAATTTGTCACTGAATACTTTTTTTAATTGTTTCTTCAAGGTCAGAAGTAAATTGATATTTATTTCAAAATTCTTCCGATACAAAATTGAAATAATATGACATAGGTTGCCAACTAAGAATCTAAAGAATTTTAACTATTAATTTAATATATTATACAAAATAACAGTAATTACAAAATTAAAAACGTTAGTTTAATTTTATATAATACAAACGTGAAAAGTCAATAATAAATTGATTGTTACATTTTTGATCTCCTTTTTAAACATTTACAATATCACTATTTATTCTAATTTTAAACAATTAAAATTTGAATACTAAAAAATCCATTATCATATAATCAATTTACATTTTACAAGTAAAGACATAATCAATTTGCATTTTACAAATAATGGCACGACACAAATATTGCATATTCGATATAATCTCTTCACCAAAATCTTAAGGTTGTTAAATTAAACTTTAATTGATCAATTGTAGGACGAAATGCTTTTATAGAGTTTAAGCGGATCTTAGAGCTTTCATCTTTGCATACATCACTAAATATCCATTTTGTAAAACTTATTCGACTATTTAGCATTTCATTTTGTATCCATATGTTCTCTGGTAGTTTAAAATCAGGTATATTTCCATTTAAATTTGTAGCCATTTTTATAGTTTTATTTTAAATGGGTGAAGGTTATAAAAAATGCAGAAGTCTTGGCATCTTCGATCATTTTCCAAGCTGATAAATTTTCAAATTTTTAGTTTGAAGATATGATGAGAACGCCCCATTATTTAAAAAAAAACAAGCTCATTTAACGTTTTAAATTTGCTCAGATTAAATAAGGATTTAGCCTCAGATAAGATTGGAGTTTGTATTATAGAGATCGGGAGTAAGCTCTTTTCATCATACTATCTAAGGTCTTTTTCACATGCTCACCATAATATTAAATTCATAATTTTAGCTAGAACATAAATTTCATTAAAGGTTGTAATTTATTCGAGAACTTCTTCCCTTGAATTTTGATATTTTGGGATGTTTCAGCTTTCCTTTTCTACTTTTGCTCTATAGTTTTTCTAAATGGTTTCTAGGTATTTTATCATTTTTTGATATGAAAATTGATAAGTGTTTCATTATGGTCTGATCCTTGATTTGTTTGCCTAATTATATTATCTCAAATAAATATAATTGAAATCTATTTGAATAATAAAATAATATATAAAAATATAAATAAATTAAATTTGACTTTGACATACATATTTTTTTGAAAAACCCCCATAAAATAGCAATATCTAAAATTATCCTCAAAAAGGGTATTAATATGATATTTTAAAACTAAAAAAGGAAATATGATAACTTTTAATCTATAAAATATATAAATATGATAAGAGAATAGTCATAACTTATGTGATGCCAAGAAAAAAATATTCTGGTCCGCCTTTTTTTTATTTTTTACTGGGCCTCAAAAATCTACATTATAATAACGAACTGTTTTTGGAATCTACTTGGGCTAATAGATAAGTTAATATCTGTCATTTGAGTCCATCTCTTTGTTTGTTTTCACTTCTGGCTTATAACTATAGATCATATCCGCAACGTTGTCTAGGCGTTCTTAATTGTTCATTTGACAGAGTGTATACCGGAGAACTACTTCAAACTATTTGTGTCCGGAATCTCCAAGGGTTTTTGGTTGGATTACTCTTAGGAGGGTTTATTGAAGGTATATTTAAGAAAATATTTATTAAAGGTTATATCCTTGGAGTAGTGACAAATTAAACTTATTAATTTTTAAACCCGAGCCTGGCATAAAATTTTTATATATTTATAGGCTCGAACTTGGCCCGATTTTATTTTAATATTAGATCTAAGTGCAGTCCAAAATTATTAATTGAAAAATATAAATTAATCACTAATGGCTTGGTATTTCACGAAAAATTCTTATTAACAGTATTTTTTTAACATATAAAAGTTTCTATATTATCTTTTAAAAATTTATATTTTACAACCTGACCCCGGCTCTGCCCGATTTTTTAAATATATTTTAGGTCTAAACTTGACCTGAACTTTAGTCCATTTTATAGTTTTATAATTTGGGATAAGTTAAGTTATTTAAAAATTGTAATTTCCAAATTCATCTCCTTATTCTCTTGCTTTTTTTAAACAGCATATATAATCATGTTATAACGAGAATTTGAATATATTATTACTAACTAAATGACCAGTGACTTTTAAAACCATTTTTGAACTACAATTAATAGCTAGGTAAAAAAATAAATGTAAATTTTACTAATGGTTAAAATGTTTTCAATAAACATTACAAACTGTTGTGCATAAAAAAACTATATAAGAGTATAAGTGTCAAAAATTTAATGGAATTTATAATGTGATCGAAAATATATAGAAGAATATAAATTTTATCTATAAAAATACATATTTGAATTTGGTTCAGTTTACAAAAATTATAATGAAAAACCAGAATCAGTCTTATTTGATTAAACGAGCGACACCATTAGATAAAATTAAACTGGCAATTTAGGTAAATAAAAATCAAATCTAATAGGTTTAATATTTAGAATAAACATTAAGGGATTACTATCATCTATTATATAAAGCAGAAATTTGCAAAACCGCCTCATAAACTAGGCCCACTAGACCTGTGCGCCGCCTACTAAATTGTCGGCGGCGGCGCGATATTTATTTAAAAAATTTTTTTTAATAAATTTAATTTATAAATCAATGTATTACATTTTTTTATAATTTGGCGCTCTTTTCTAACACATTGTTAACATAGTTTATTTCTTAAATTATTTCCTGTCTCACTTCAATTTAAATTCATGTATTTTCATTCTCAGAAATAGACTAAGGAATTGCATTTTCACTCAGATCAGAGTCACATAAACAACACATATTAGTAATATTCTATTGATTTTTATTATAACAAATATATATTTGGAATGCAAACAAAATATTAAGTAAGAAATATAATAAATCAGAATTCAGATTTAGCTAAATTATAATTATCATGAATAAAGAGAATTTTATCAAGATTGGTGGGACATAAAGAAGTCCTTTTTGCATTGAGTATTAATCCAGCAATGGAAAAAATTCTTTCGCTGGGTGTACTGGTTGCAGGTATACAAAGAACCTTCCTAGCTAAATTAGCAAGCCTAGGAAGTTCCAGTTGCTTTTTCTTCCAAAAGGTTAATGCATCCTCTTCTGGGATATTATTTTGGCTTAGCAAAATATGTCATTCTTGTTCTAAATTACTTATATTGTTATAATCACTGCCTGGAATGGAATGTTTACGAGCTATTTTGGCAATATAAGAACTGGAAGTCTCCCCATTATCTTCAACTTGGATTTCACTTTGTGCATTTTTATCATTTTCTAAAAGTTTTAAATGTCTTGTTAAAAATTGCAATGGTGTAGTAGAATTTAAATTTATATATTCTGATACAATTTTCAGATTTGAAATCTGGGATCAAGGAGAGTCGCTAATATCTAATGTTCAAAATATAATTTTATTAATAAAAATATAAAATAACTTGAAGTTCAGTAATGGGAAACCTATGGTCAAGCTTTTTTTGCATATTTTCTTTTAAACAAATAATATCTGAGGAATCAGATATATTGATCTGTTGGTGGGTTTCGATTTCACTGCGAAATAATAACCCTAGATTTATAGTCGATCCCTTTTGGGAGGAAAGAAATTCCACCGATTCTCGGAATGGAATTAATACGGCATAAAGCTCGTCAATCATATCCCATTCATTATTAAAAAGTTTTAAACATTGTTTTCCTATTTTATTCAAAACATTATTAATAGGATTTTTGTTCACGCTACGAACACTTTCTAGCATAATTAATATGCTGTGCCAGCGGGTAGGGTAATTTAATTTTAACGTTTTTGTATTGTATAGATTGGTTGGTGTAATGACATTTCTATTATCCGCTTCGTTATCAAAATAGTCATCAAGGTATGGATCAGAATCATCAATATCCAAGATATGACCTGTCTCATAAATTGACTGGAGACATTTACGATGCTCATCTTCAATTTCACATTCCAAATCAGCTACTCGATATCTGAGGGCTGAAATAATTTCTCTAATTTTTTAAGTAGATTATCAATTCTGGCAACTTTTTTTATGCCATCAACTGTAATCAAATTATGTAGTCCATGGCCTAAGCATAAATGATGCTCATAATCCCCCAATCTGACGCTTCTTTTGACATTTGCCTCTGCATCAGTTACCATTTGTATTATTTTGGCTTTTAAATGAAACTCCTCTTCGATACCATCAATCTCCTATAATATGGTTTCCCCAGTATGCTTTTGGGTCACATTTCGGGTTGCCAGGGTAAAATATTTTAAATCAAAATTTTCATCTAAATGATGAAGACTAAATGTAATATAATTTCGCCGCTTGAAATGATCGGTCCATAAATCAAAAGTAATGGAACAGAATTTTGGACCAGCATCAATCAGATTTAAAACATGTGCCTTTATAGAACAATAAACATCATCAAGTGCTCCCCGACTAATAGTTGTCCTATTAGGCAATTCTGATGAGGAATCAATTATCTTATATTTCTATTTTTTTAGGCAATTTATTTTTTAATAATCATTTTATTTAAATTTTAAACCTTTAGAAAATCTGTCATCCCATTATTGCTTATAGAATCAAATGACAATAAATCTAAGCAGCACATCAAAACATAATTTCGCCCTATTAGAAAAAAGATATTTAAAAAAGAGAAACAAATAAAAAATTTGATTTAGTTTTGAACTTTCAAAATAAAGTTTAACATAATTTAATAAAATATATTTTTATCTCAAAATAGAGCTGACAATAAACAAACTAAAAATTTAGTTGTTTTAAAGTTTTACATAATTATTTTAATAAATTATATATTAAGTTTATACATTAAAAAGATCTCAAAATAGAGTTGACAATAAACAAACTAAAAATTTAGTTGTTTTAAAGTTTTACATAATTATTTTATTAATTTAAATTATACATAAGTTTATGCATTGGATCTCAAAATAGAGCTGACAATAAACAAACTAAAAATTTAGTTGTTTTAAAGTTTTACATAATTATTTTAATAAATTATATATTAAGTTTGTACATTAAAAAGTTCTCAAAATAAGAGCTGACAAAACAAACTAAAAAATTTAGTTGTTTTGAACAAATAGAGCTTAATAAAATTAATTTAACAAACCAGTTAAAAATTTAAAATGAATATTAATAAACATTAATACTAACTTAAGAGCCATTTTTTATCTTTTATATTCTTGCTACATGTAGGCGTTGGCTTTAGAAACATTTTTAGAGTTTGAATGGATTTATTATTATTAGTTTTTTCTGATATTTTATGCACATTAATTAAGTGACGATAAAGGTTACTCGTACTTATATTTTTACTATAACATTTGATATCATAACTAAAATATAAATTATATATAAATATGAGTCTAAAATTAAAATAAATTACTGTGAAAATGGATTATTTTTATCCGAATCTTCCTCATCTTTTTTCCCCAATTTTAAACAAGGTTTACAATAAATATAATCAGGCATTATCGTGCTTTTCTTATTCTCATTCTTCAAAATAAGATTTCCAAAATACTTCCACACATAACTTGATTTTTGATTAGTAGAGAGAGTTGTTATTTCATAATTGTATATAGGGTTGTTTAAAACGCGCAAATCCATAAAAATAATGAATATAGCCGAAATGAATATGGTGTATGAATGAATGTAAATGATATACACTATTCTATTATATAAAGCAATAGAATACAATTCATGTTTTATTATATTAATGTTAATATTCAAATTTAAATAATAATAATTTAATATATAAATATAATTAAACAACATTCTAAATATTATACACGCCGCGCCGCCGCCATAAGAAAAATCGGCGGCTAGCCGGCTCACGCCGCTGATCTCAATCGGCGGCTGTTCAGGCGTGAATAAAATTGCCGGCGGCGCACAGGTCTAGGCTCAACACGGAGTAGGTCTGTTTAAGACAAAAAATTTAAACAATAGCAAAAAATTTTTTTTTAAACAAAATCCGAACCGCTCTGATTTTAAATGATCCTATAATATCCATTTACTGCTCATATTTTCAATTTCTTTTAAAATAATTTATAAAATATAGCCAAAGTATTTTAAAAAAATAGTGTTGTTAATCTGAAAAATAACTAATTACAGTTACTACTATTTCTTTTTAAAGTAACGAGATACAGTTATAAATTAGCCAGACAGTTATGTTTAAAAAGTATTAGTTACATTGCAAGTTAATTTTAAATTATTTATATACTCAAAATTTTTTATATAATATTTATATTACACAAAATTTCGACTTATAAATTTTAATCGAAAAAAAAAATATGAATGAAAATACAATTTACTTAAAAAAATAATTGCACTGAAAAATATATACCTCAGTGTAATTAATATTTATTTTTACTTAAAATAAATATAATAATTTATTTGCTTCAAAATATAATATTTGCATTTCAAAAAACTCTTAATAATTGATGTCTAAAATGGGTGTGATTTCTCCAAAATAATTTTCCTTAAACTATAAACAAGCGTTCAAGAGAAGCGCTCGCTGTAAATAAGACATTATATTTAATGAACACAAACATATAACTTCCAACATCTCCCTTTAAAAAAAATGAACGATATGATGACCTTTTATTTTAAAATATCTTTAAAAAAGATTTTGAAAATTTTAGCTAAAATAGGAAAGTCATTGATTGGTAAGTTAAAAAAAAATTTTGTGAGTCCCCTGAAATTTTAAAGGTTAGTGACACCATTGGCAGTCACACTTAAAAAGCACACAATTTTTTTTAGATCATTTTGGAAAATAGCTACCTCGACTCAGCCAAAGAACTTGCTAAGGAGTTGAGAATGAAACTTTTCCATTCAATGAAAATGCGAAAAATTCAAAAGCAATTTTATTATGAAAGAAATGACGCGCCTATATATGATCCTCGAAAAAAATATCGTATTTCAACATATCACTTAATCAGGCGAGGATTTTGTTGAAAGTGTTCAGCAGTTTAAGTTTATTATTGGGTTTTATTTTTTATTTAGGACCACGGTCTGGACCGATCTTTATTCTGTACTGGTCAGGTCTGGACCAGACTGAGCCGTAACCTTGACTTGCTGAGTTAACCTCAGAATCTTTGAATATATTTTTCAAGTGGTAAATATGTCATCTCCATAAGCCTAAATTTTTTTATATAAAAAAACATAGGTCTTGTTTTTTAAAAAAGATAAAAACAAATTTTTTTTAAAAATATCGGAAATTTTAACAAATTTTATTTGCTAATATTTTATTTTTGGCAAAAGTTTTCTTTTTTTAATTTAAAAATACATAATAATTGAGGTATGGATGTGGTTAAATTTTAGTATATAGTGGACCTATTTGTTGAATTTTAAGCATAATTGAATATGGCGATTGTTTCATTGCTATTTGTGGAATATTATGATAATTGAAAGAAAATCTTAATCTATCTTAATCATTTTGTTTTTTTTAAGTTTAAAAAAAATTATACTAAGCACTCCGCTTTCGCGTTCGATTGTGTATGGCACGGAGCACTATATACATTTTTTATTAATAAAATTTAGCAAAATATATTGAATTCTCTACTTTATAATGCGGGGCCATTATCTGTAACATTAGTATTGAGGTATTCAAAAATGACAAAAAGTAAAATTATTCGTAGAGTTTTGTTTTTCTAGACACTTACAGAAACTATATATCATATATCTCTCCATTAATGGTTCCTCCAAATTCTAAATATATTTACCCATATGATTTATTTGCGGAAGCCCATTTCCAATGATTTACCCTCACCCCCTCTCCCTTGGGCTATCTATTTGACATAAATCACTATTCTTAACTTGTAATCCAATGTCTTCGTTAATATTAGATCACCAAGAATTATTTTGGGCTAGAAATTTTGCTTTCATACATTGGCAGCCCATATTATAAAGGGCATAAAGTATTTATTTGTAGATTTTTAGGAATTAATCTCCATAATATAAATTCTGCCTCCATCGTGAGTTCATTCCTCCATTATTAAAAAACGATTCAAGATTGTCATCTATATCTTTGAGTCAATTATTTGTTAGTAACGTGAAACATTTGCTAATAATGGGCTGTTCTGTTTGAGATGATTAACTAGAACTGAGAGAAATTGTGGGGCATCCGCTATTATTAAATTAATATCTAATTGTTTCCAAACAAATGGTTTACCGTCTTTTGGAAACGGAAAGTATATCTGCATTGCAATGTTTTTTATTCATCGAAGTTGTAATTCATAATCGTAATTCGTTAGTGGTAATCAGCGACTTCATGACTGGATACTCACTGGATGCATCTCCTCCCCCCCCCTCAAAAACCTATCCCTACCCACCTAAAGATTTCGCCTTCAGCGATATTTTCACATTATTAATTACACCTTTTAATTATAATGGTACTCCCTTTATATATTTTAAAAAGAATAACTTAGATGATTAATCCTTTACTACCAACTATCAAAATAATGTGAACGTAAAAGAGTTATTTTTAGAACATGAATTTAATTAAAAGCCCCCATATTTACAATGAATGCATTATTATAGTATATTTTTTGGCATGAATATGAGTTTACTGATAGAATCTTTACATTTAAAAATGGTAGCAGATAGTTATCCAGAATTGGAAAATAACGTATTTATAGATTTATTCGAGTATCATAATAGGTCTATAATAAAAATATTAATTTTTACAGCAATACATTTTTTTTTTTATGGAAAGGAAATATTTTACTAAAGATTAAAATATGTACACCAATTTACAAATAAAAATATAAATTAATTAAGTATTATTACATTATTAGTAAAATAAATTTATAAATTAATTAAGTATTATTACATTATTAGTAAAATAAATTAATAAAATAACATAGATTAATTATACATTAATATAAAGCGCTAACATTATAATAATATGCAACAAAATGGCCAAAGTCTATACTATGCATATAGGATGTTCAATTACGGCGTTTCGGATATTGAAAAAATAAAGCTGAGATAATTGTATTTTACTATGTTTATGGCTAATCGTTGGCGTAGGTAGAATCCCTCGTTGGGATTCTCCGTCCTAGCAGAGATCCGTTTTCCTAGCTCTTTAAAGAAGTCTAGGGCATGAGAGCCGAACGACGTTAAGGTTGTGGCGATTAATGGTAGGAATGTATAATTGGCGGGTAGAGTTGGTGAATATTTAGCTAATTTAAAAATTTAATAGATAGCCCCCAAATAAATTTATCCTACCCATAGCCTACCTCTTTAAATTCCTAAACCCCTTCCTCCCTCTAAAATTTGATGCAAACTCTTTCTACCCCCCCCCCCCTCTTGCTTACCTAGACGCTAGTTGTAATGACCATCATACTTTGGTGAAATATCTATTAATCCTTTAAATGGGTTAAGTAATAATATAAATGGTTTATTATCATAATAAGATATTGTTTAAATGTAATTAATCCAAATATAATTTCCAAAGCCTTACGCTTTATCTGACTTAATTTCTTTCCCATTCCATGTTGAGAGAAGCTAGGGTATTTAAATGGATCTAAATAGGTGCCTCTGATATTATTTTTTTAATTTATTAATTGTATTGGTTTCAATTGCAGTCCATTTTCATTGAGAGTTCTTATGATTTGTTTTTAAATTTTTGATAGTAATTTATTACGCATATAAAGAAAGGAGTATAATTTTTTAATGTTTTTTGTAACAGCGCGTCTAAAATTGCTCTGACATTCTTATTCGTAGTCGTGAGGCTTTATTCACTGATTATATGACATAAGAATTCAAAATTCAATTTGATAGCGTTTATTTCTAACGTTTTTGCACGGTTTATAAGGTTTTATTATGAATCTAGTTTGATTCCCCAGTAATTATTATATCGTCTAAATATACCGCCACACCGTATGATGATAAATCCATTACTTGTTTTTTGTCGGCCCGGAAGCTACTCCAAACGGAAGTCGCATGAAATGATATCCAATATGAGTGTTGATCGCTATTAGCTTTTTTGCTCTTCATCTCGAGCTATTTAGAACTATACTTCTGATAAATTTAATAGGGTACATTTTAATCCGTTAACTCGTTTATTCTGGGTTCATCTCGAGCTATTTGGAAATATGCATCAGATAAATCTAATATGGTACATTTTAATCCGTTATCTCGTTTATTCTGGGTAAAGGATATTTATGAATAAAAATTGTATTAACTGTCAGAACTAACCACAAATTTGTAGAGATCCATTTTTTAAAGTGCAGATACAATTGGAGAAGCAATTTTTGAAAATTTTAGTCTCTAAAACTCCCATGGATTCTAGTCGTTGCAGTTTACTTTCTAATTTAGTTTTTCATGCAAATATCGGTCGGTTTAAGATATTGTGGGATTAAATGTTAAGCTTCCTTTAATATATTTTAATATACCTAATTTTATTTTGAATAATAATGGAAATTTTTGTTCTAAACCCTGATTAATTGTAAAACATTGCTCCAGCTTATTTATCGTATTAAGACGTAATTTTTTTTATTTAATTTCTACTTATCAAATTAATGCATTGTAAATTTATATTTTTTATAATTTATTGGTTATATATATATTTACTAGACCTCTGCATTAACGGCCCACGCCATCCCCGCCAATAATTTTCTGCCTTTTTATATTAAATTATTATTTTTAAATTTGAATTCAAATATTCAAATTAAAATATGAATTTAAATCTTCAAATTAAAATATGAATTGAATTAATATATAATAGTACTTATGGCAATGCACCAAATCTAATTAATATGAAAACCTAAAAATCAAAATGCCCTACTAGTTGGCACAGCATATTTATTGTGCTAGAAAGTATTCGTGTTGTGATGCCAATAAGAACCCTATAAATAATATCGTCGGTTCATTATTATAATGTTTATATCCACTTTTTACAAATGTTCAGGAGCGCGATTTTAAAAATTTATATGGTCATTCAACAAATAAAAACGTTGAAAAATATTTTTTTTTCTAGACAAAAGGGATTCTCTTAACTTCTGAGAACTTTACTATTAAAGATGTAATAGGCATTTTTTGATCCTCCTTTCTATCTGATGATAATTTGATTTTTTTTTCTCTATCTAAAAGTAAAATTTAAAGGCAATCATAAGAATATTTTTTTAAATTTTCCGCACTTTATTATTATTTACTTATATAAATTACTAGATGAATTAAAACAAAGTGAATCTACTAGGTCCGATTCTAGACCTAAGCCCCCCCCCCTCTTTAGCCATTTGTTTTTGCTAAATATAAAACTTGATATCGAGGGTCTAAATATAGAAGCGTATACAACACTATTTTGATATTGTTGCTCTCGAATTTTCATGTTTTCTAATATTTCAAGGGACTGTAAATTTTTCTAAATCTAATCGGCGTCTAATCCATAATCCATAAAAATCAAATAAACATAATTGTTCTGATTGTAATCTTAATATTGTTATTTTTAAAGGAACTAATACACTAGGTCATTTATTTGGCAACAATCATCTTCCGACAAAATGTTTCACATGCTCCTATAATAAAATCATTATAGAAATCCTTCAAACTTAATAATCGTTCTAGCATCATACAAATTGAGGACGAACGTGTTGTGCATTATCATTTAAATTAAAATATTATTACACAATTCACTAAAATAATCAACGTATTTCTATAACATAGCATATTAAAAAATTTACATAATAAAATACTATTACCTACACTAATGATATCAATCCTAAATAAAATGGAAGTCCAGGAAGAAAATTGAAATAAAAACGCGAAGATAAATGATTCCACAAAAATTTATATTATTTTTTAAAAAAATATTTTTTTTAAAAAATAATATAAATTTTATGACACCTAGAACCCTTGGACCCTCCACTTTTAAAAAGGGTCCGAGTTCGGGTTCAGCCAAAATACGAGGGTTTAGGAGGGTCCGGGTTCGGGTTCACATCCCTGATTTCAATCAGGGCTAAAATACTTATAAAAATTAATAGATGATTACTCCTATTTCGTTCAGTCTTTCACATTATAACATAAAAAATAAATCGGATCTCGAATCAAATATGGTTAAACTATTTCTTGGCAAATATATAAACTGGGCTTCCGAATCAAGGGTATTTATAAAAATACGACAAGAATTATACTAGATAACCTCAATAGCCGTAGTAAGAGAAACATGGGGACGTATCCTTTCTTTGTGAATTTTTCTGCTTTCGTAAAAAATACAAAATCCGGGTCGGGCCGAAAAATATTTAAACTCGGTATTCAATTTTTTTATTATCAACTAAATTAATAATAATTCTAAATACAAAAAAATTCTTCTAGCAAAATACTACATTAATTAAGCTTGATCTAAGCAATGTAAATAAGGAATTTTCTGAACATTCATCATATGTTAACAATCATCAGAAGGCATCCAGAAAACCGATCCTATAGAACCTATCCTTTTTTGCTCAAGCATACAAAAGATTATACAAGGTCTTAACAACAAGTGTGATTACTCATTAAATATGATGGTGCGTCAACGATAGCACTTTGGCTTACAGATCAGGGTGGCTCAACTTTTGAAAGGTTTTTCGGCCAGATCTCTAATATTTTGGAGGAAAAAGACATAATTTAGACTAATTTTAAGCTTTAAAAAATTTTCGAAATAACTCTCTGGCCTCTAAAAATATTTTGCACATGTTATCCTCGGAATTTGGGCCAGGTCGACTTCATTCAAAAAAATCCCAGATTAATCATCAACTTGCAGACCTTACCGGTCTCTCGATAAGTGCACCTCAGTGAAAAGTATTCTCAATCTAGATTATTGTTGTTAAACGGCTTCAAAAACGGTTACCCAATATTTTAGATAAAAAATATGCAAGCCTCGAGATTTCGTTAATAGATGTCTAAACTATCTGACACCTATGAGAAAAATCCCCAGGCTTTCATAATATTTTTTGGCTAAATTCTTGAGTTAGTCTTTTTTAAAAATTGAGCTGTTTAACAACACTACTCTACTCTTTTCCATTCATGTCAACTATTCACTATTTGTTTCGCCTGGGCTAATTAATTGAAGGGATTATCATATTCAAACTTTCATCAACTATTTATTATTTTTAAAGGAAGTAAATTCTTTCTTACTATTATAAATATTATCGCAATTTTTCTTTCTAATTCCCAAAACCAAACTGGTCTTCGTCATTTTCTGTTTATTTAAATGATGAGAGTTTTAACTTCAATTTTTACCAATAGTAAAAATTAGGCTACTCTGTGAACAACTTGTGCGGTATTAATATTCTTTCTCCAAAACGATTGCATTTGCTTCATTTATTCACATTGTCATCAAATTATTCAACAAATCACTCAATTATCTGGTGAGATAATAAAATTTTTTTAATTTGATTACAAGTTAGAAACCTTTAGTTTTCCTGTGGATAACTCTTAGAAAGAAAGGGCTTTTCTTTAATTGCTCGTTTTGTTCTTTTCCATAGAACTTACAACAGAAAGACTCATTTATAGTTTACCAGCTTGGAAATTGGCTACACATCTTAAAGTTTTGTAGTAGAAGTGGGTTTCTCATGGGTATACTATACATTTAAGGTGTTTAATCCATTTCTCTTTTATTTGGTGAATTATGATAATCGGCTATAACCCAAAAGTTGCCTTCCACCTCTAATGGAAATTCAGAAAAACCACCTACATAAAACAGTTTATACTTTAATAGATAATATTCTCATTGAAGATGGTTTTCTATCTATAGATGACAATAATATCCTCAACCAGAAAAGCAGATTATTAGCCTGGAATTTTGCTTGTATTGACGCTCTTATGATCAATAACTACTTTCCGAACATTATCCAAGTAAAAATCCGAGAATTCAATCGATATTCTTTTTTAACTAATTTTATTATAAAACTACTCGTCCCGAAACGATTGCATTCTCAAGCAACAAATATCTTTATCAATGAGTAAATTAAATGTAGGTATTCGAATAAAAACCCAAAATGATCCTTGAAAAGTTTTACATATTGAAAACGTTCTTCCAACATCCTCACTTGATCAAGTAATACGTTAAAATTCAATCTGAATTATTTTTGTGGATCATATGTAATCGCGTGATATCCATCGTATG
Organism: Gordionus sp. m RMFG-2023; assembly: GCF_954871325.1. Lineage (NCBI taxonomy): Eukaryota > Metazoa > Nematomorpha > Gordioida > Chordodea > Parachordodidae > Gordionus > Gordionus sp. m RMFG-2023. The sequence continues at coordinate 29,556,491 of NC_088776.1, forward strand.
AAAATTGTTTTTAAACTTTTCATCTTCAAAATGTTATTAAAAGAAAGTACTGCTCATCCAAACTCATTTCCTATTCTTCATATTCTTTCGGTGAGATGAAAGAATTCTAAAACAATTTTCTAACGATTTAAAAAATCTTGCGTTCTCTGTGAGTGTAACGGCTCATTCTAATTGAAAATTGTCACTTTGCATCTTTGTTTACTAAAGTTGAGGGGTTTCAGGTACAAATAGAATTACATCAAAACCAAGGTGAAATCGGGGATGGTGTGGCAATCTCCTTGGAAATTATTGTGAACCAGGGGTAGCCTTTACAATCTTAGGTGGCTCAAAAAACTTTTAAAATTATTTTCAAAAGTCCTTTATTTTTAACATTTTCAAAATGACCTTTTTTGTACTAATATTTTCATAAAGATCTTTAAAGTATTTTCAAATGTTCAGGGACTCTTTAAATTTTTTAGGGCGCACGAGCCTTGCACTTCCCCCTCCAGTGGCGCTATTATTGTGAATAAGTTTGTGTCATGGTGATTTAAATTAAGTTAGTGCTACATTATTCAAAAATAATTAAGACTTTCAAATCAAAACTTTATTTAATATATTACTATAAAGAATTATCTTATTTCAACCTAAATATTTAATACACCACAAATTTTTTAAACTTTATTCAATTTTTAAATTATAAGATTATTAATATTAAGAATTAATTATAAATCAAAAATAAAAAGTTAAAAGTAATTATTGTAAACATAAAATTGTATCCCTTTTAAAGGAAAAATAAAAGGCGAAATAAATATTTAAAATAAATTATCGTAAAAGTAAAAAAAGTCATTTTACAATTTATAAGTTGTGGTTTTATTTATCCTTTATAATCGAGGATAAAACTATCCCCCCCCCCCCACACATAGAGATCTTGAAATTCTATTTCCACCCTCCGAATTCTGGACGATCTCATGGTTCCTACTCTATAATTTTAAGAAAAAATTCAAGAAATTATATAAAAGGGGAAAACCTAAAAACTAAAAGTAAACACAAAATAAAATTTGTTTTGTACATAATATGATTAACGCAAAAAAATGTAAAAATGTATTTAAATATATAACACTTGGCAAAATGTTAATTTTTATGAGGATTTTACATATAAAAAACACTTAACATTTACTAAATTCACCTGCATTAATACATCAAACCAAATGAGAAGTGTTTCTAAAAATGAAAATTGTTTTAGTTCTTTGGCCAATAAAATTGCCTCTGTGCAGCATTTGGGATCATTAGTTTTTTCAAGTACATAGGTTGTACATCATAAATATAACCAACTTAATATCGGATGACCTTTAAACTCTCTACCTTACTCACCCATCTCATTTCAGATAACAAGGTTAATATTAATTATTTACACCTTTTTCTACTAAAAACATTTGCAGATTATTATTTATCTACATGACCATTCACCTATATGTTCCTTTCCAACTTACGTTTAAATTTTTAAATTAACTATTGTTAACCATGTAATATTCAGTTATCGATTCACCTAAATCACAATAACAAGAAATGTGAACCAACTGCTTGCTCAATATCGATATCAAATATTTTTTGCATTTCAGAAGTGGCTCATGTTTACATTTTTTAAAGTGTTTGGAAAGAGCTCCTTTTTAAGAAATAATAAAATTAGCTTCTTTCTCTTTCTCAGCGTCTGAATCAAATTTGTTTCCTTTTCCTAAAAGATAATATATAGCAGGTCCTCACAATTTCGCTAAAACAGTATTCTTTTTATTAAACAATTTATTATATTTTAAGGTTCTGGAACTAGTATCTAATATATATATTAAATTAAACTTCTAATAGCCTATTCTAAATCTTAATTAAAATTATAACTCAATTGAAATGAGATTAGTATGTATACCCATATGCATTAAATGAAAACTATGGTGCAAATATAGTTTTTTAATCTTAAGACAAACGAATCATTATATCCAAAAGGTCATTACATTAGTAAAGATTAATTTCGAAATATTAATTGATAAATTTGGAATTTTTTTCATAAATCAAGAAAAAAACTTAGTTGTGTAAATTTAGACTAGAGGTTAAAAATATTTGATTTAGAGTAGTGTCCTCCGCAAGTAACAATATTTAACTCCTCCCACTCTCTCCTTTCTCACATACCTAATTAGAAATATATAAAAATATATACCATAATTAAAAAATATTATTTGACACTTTTAAGATAATAAGTTCTTGATAGATGATATTTATAACATGGAGGAAACTGAAAATTAAACATATATTTGACAACAAATTTCATAAGATTAACAACATTCCAAAGCCCCACAAAATAATTGAGAAGAAGGGAAGGAGGTGGATGCATTTACTACATCATCAGAACACAGTACAACTATAACTAAAGTTGACAGGTCTTTAGGTAAATGAATTTACATACATGTACAGATTTTTTATAAAAAATGCATTTTAGATACGAATGCATATCTTATTAAAAATATATAAATATACAAACTAAATAAGAGTATTGTTGATACAAGATATATTTTATGAAAAAATTTACATATTCCTGCACAATAACCCATAAAGTCAATGAATAGGTTAATATAATCCTGTGGTTCGAAAAAAAAATAATCCTTTTCCCACCCCATTGCTGGAAAGGAATTGTGTGTGATTCAACATTAAGACTGAAAATGGAGAGATGTATAAATCAATAAACAGAAACCATGAGCGACCAAGAATTTGCTTTGCATGGCGATAATTTTATAAAAAAATTTAATTAAACTTGATGTTATATTTTAAAAGGTTATTCAACAGTATTTGAATAATATATATGTCACACAAACTTATAACGTATTATATTATTAAGGTCAATCTAATTGAATACTTATAGAAGTAATATATAATCATTATAAAATAGTATATATATACAGAATTACAAATATAAATAAATAGACGAGCTAAAAAAAAGTTGGGTTCTTCGGTCAAGTAAATATTAAATAGAAAATATTGAATATCAAATGTATAATTAATGGGTAAAATAAAAAAATAATATATCTTTTTAGAAATTATTAGTGATATTTCAAAAATTACATTAAATGAATTCCAAAAAGAAGAATGCTCTCTTGACGATTATGTAGATTATATTAAATATATGTTGAATGTAAAGAATATTCCTCAAACTGAAGCAACATGCAACTTTGAAAAAATTATTTATATATGGAGGAATAAATATAATAACTAATATAAAAAAATTACTATTTCCAAGAAAAATTGATGATGTTGTATGGGCAGATATACACAAAATTGCAAAACAACTTTTTAAAGATGAAAAAACTGTTTTGGCATCAAGAATTGATTTCATTAGATTAAGTGGCGGACCAAGAATCCGTATTGAGTCATTTAAAAAATATAAACGAACTAGCCCGGTGATGCGAATTTGAAGATAATATAGAATTACGAATTCGTTATCAATTAATAGCTGGATTGAAGATGTCATAACTAGATGAAGAACTACGTTTAAGGTACCCAGATAGAGACGAAGATCAACCATTAAGCTTAAACAAGGTTATAGAAATGGGTTTATATAATACTACTAAAATGGTCTATAAGATCAAAGAGACGATTAAGTATAAGGATAATAATAAACGATTAAATCAAAATGATAATTATAATCGACAGTATAATGATAATAATAAACGATTAAACAAAATGATAATTATAATCACAGTATAATGATAATAATAAACGATTAAACAAAATGATAATTATAATCGACAGTATAATGATAATGATAATCGGCACTATCAAAATGATAATGAAATATTCATAAAAAGAGAACCAATTCAAAATTATGCACTTTGCCGTATGTTGTAAAACTAGAGGAAAGGTTTAGGGTAAAAATTACAATATTTACGACGACGATTCAGATTTCTCAATAAGAAAGGTCTCAAAATATGGATAGCAACCGACAATTACGGTATTAATAAACAACCACGAAATTAAAATGGAATATGATACAGATCAGCAGTAACTCTCATTAATGCAACAATAAGGAATAACATTGGGAGGCCAAAACTTAGAATGGTTAAAGCTCCAACTACATATGGAAACAATACAATAAAAATTATGGGCGAAGCTTATGTAGAAATTGAAAATTGAAACGTTTGGAAGAAAATAACATAATAAAGAAAATAGATCCATCGTCAACAGTGACCTGGAGTACTCCAATGGTAGTGGTATGTAAAACTTCAGATGAACTACGATTATGTGGTGATTTTAAAGTAATATTGAATACATTTTTACTAAAAGACTAACACATTCTATCAAGGTTTGAATGAATAATTGCAAAGATCACTAATGGAAATAAGTATACAACATTAGATCTAAATGGCGCATATCTACAAATGAGTATTGACGAAGAATCTCAAGAATTATTAACCATGGTAACACCAAATGGATACTACCGCTCTTTATGATTACTCTTGGTATAGCTACAACAATAATATTTCAACGATATATGGACGATAAACTGGCTGACTTTAAAAATACAGCAGTTTATTTAGACGATGTTATAATCACAGGAAAAAATGATACAGAACATGTAGAGAATATAAACAAATCCTTAAAAAATTACAAAATGCGGGATTAAAAGTCAAAACAAGCAAAATAAATTTTCTGAAAGAAAAGGTATCATAGGATACATAATAGATGAATATGTAATACAACCAAAAGAAAATAATAGCAATACAAAAATATTTAATTCCAAAAGATAGACATAACATAAAATCATTTTTAGGTATAACGCGGTTTATACCAAACTTACATGGAATTCGTAGATAAAACTAGTAAAAATGTTAAATGGAATTGGACTAAAAAGGATGATACATTATTTGAAAAAGCAAAAGGAATAGTAACAGAACAAAATATTATACAGTTTTATAAACCTGACCATTAGTTAATATTAGAAACCGGTTCATCTAACTAAAGATTTGGAGATGTACTCCTGCAAAAATATAATAATAGAAACGAATTTCCAATAGGGTACACCTCGAGAACCTTAAAAGCTGAAAAGAATTATTCTATAATAGACAAATAAGCTAAAGCAATAATAAAGTGTAGAAGAATTTTATAACTATTTGTATGGAAGCAAGTTTTTAATATGAACGGACCACAGACCTTTAATAAAGATATATGGCAATAACAGATTTATTAACAAATCAAAGATTATTACGTTGGGCCTATAAATTATCTCCATATGATTATATTATCGTGTATAAGAATGGCGCTAATAATATAATTGCATATATTTTATCGCGAAATCCAATAGAGAAAAATGCTAATAGAATAACAAGCGAAAATAAAACAGTGATGTATATAAGAAATCTTATTTATGATACATTAACTATATCTAGGAAAGAACTTAGAGAAGAAACCGCAAAAGATCCAATCTTATGAAGAATAAAAATATTAATAAATGGTAAAATATACAAAAAAAAAGAAAGAATGAAAAAAAAGAAAGAAAGAATAAAAAAGAAAGAATGAAATCAAGCACCAGAATTACAAGCTTTTAAAACTAGAATAGATGTTTTAGAAAATGATGACGGTATTTTATTTTGGAATGGCAGATTAATCATTCCGTACTCACTTTAAAAAGAGTTTTACATATATTGCAAACGGGACATCCGAGTATTACATCAATGAAATCCATTACGAGACATTATATATGGTGGGAACAATTAGATAAAGATGTTAAAAAACTAGTTAACAGCTGTATTGAATGTCAAAAACAACGCATAGATATATCATATGTTATACCAGTGGAATCCGTCATCGCAACCCTGGAAAATGGAAGGAAAGATAATAAATCAACAAGCTAAATTCTCTTATGATGTAGAGAAACGAAAAAATCATATGAAAACATGCCGACCAATTACGAACAAGGGAAAACTAATTGAACCCAAATCAATAAAAATAGATGACAATATAAAGTTAGGAGAAAATAAAACAGTAGAAAAAATTGTACCAAGTCAAGAAGGAATTCAAAACCGATATCCAACTAGAGAACGAAAACAAACAAAAAGATAATAGATGAACTTGAACTTGGTGAGAAATGAGATATATTATATTATATTTTAAAAGCTTAGTAAATCAATTATTTTGGATTTATATTAAAATTTTTATTTTATGGAACTGCAATTTATTTAAATATAAACAATATATATCCTTAAATATATTACAGGTATTACTTAGTGATGATGATAAGATTTGTGCGAAAAGGTATCTTGTCAATTTATGGAGTCGGATCAAAAGCATAACAACGCCGATTTTATCTGATATTAGTTCTGATGAAGTTATTGAACAAGAAAATGATCTAGAGAAATTGATACAACTTAAAGAAAGGCAGGAGAAATTACTTAAAATAGGGCCAACGATTGCAGAGAAAAGTATTGGAACTATAATTACCGGATTTAGCCATTTTAAAAGATTAGATAAGAAGGAAAATATTTCGCATTTTTAGGTCTGCTAAGCTGGAGCAATTTATATATTTTATCCAAAATCATATTTGCTGTTCCTGCAAACCTAGTTAATTTATGATATTTTCATCTAAAAATATTTAATATAGGTTAGCGTTGAAAGATCTTTTTCACAATTGAAATTCATTCTTTGACCACATAGATCGAGGATGAGTGAACACTCTTGGAAGTAATACGTCTAAATAAAATATTAAAAATTGATATACATGACTATGCTTTGTATTTTTAACAATATTTTGCCTATAAATAAAATAAAAAATAGTTTTTTAATTATGAATTAAATATAGAATTTTTTAATCAATTCAAAAAATTTTAAAACCGAGCTGAATCCTGAACCAAACCCGGGTTCAAAAATATTTCCCTGAACCTAACCCAAACTGAACCCACCTATTTTTTTAACCTTTAACCGAACCGAAAAAATTTTTGCCGGGTTTGCATCCTTGGTTAACGTGAATTATATTAATAGCTGTATTTGTCTAAGATAAAAGTCTTCGCTTGTATGGTCTTCGATGTATTGTAATATCTTCTTGAAGAATGCTACCGTGAGTGCCAAAAGAAATCAGCGTTGTAGCAGCTTTATATGAATAAATAGTTGGAGAAACAAAAATAATATTTGGCAGATCTACTTCGTTCTGCATCAACAATAGCATCATGGTTAAAGCTGGAGAGTGCGAGTGGGTCTACACAGGAAAAATCTCAGTTTAAGAATTACCACTCTTCCATAAAATTTTGGATTAATTACAATTTAACTTTTATATTTGAACCCTCTTTTATAATTTGGTAATCATGATGTGGGAATTACGGAAGAGGATAATTTTTTTCTATATGAAATTATTTTTTTGAAGCATTAAAAATATATTTTAGAATTAATTATGGTATAAAATTTATTGGAACCAATCATATCTGAAAATAGGATAATTTCGAACAAAAATAATAATGGAAAACAAACAAAATATTAAGAGCGAATATAATACGGTTAAAAAATATTATAGCTATATAAACTTTTATGTAAATCATAAAATATAAAATTAAACATTTTATGATTTAAAAAATTAATTAAAATATCATTCATAAATGAAAATTTATTTTCTTTGCTTCTCCAATTTTTTAATAATTTGTTTTGTTTTAGGGATTAAATTTCGCGGAGTAAAGCTAGTCTATTCAATTAATTTTATGAGTCAAACATTTGATATAGGTTTTTATTCTCTGTAATGAAAGATCCTCTCATTTGTGCTTGTACTGATTAGTATTATTGCCAAAACATACAGTAATTTTAATATATTTGGAATAACCGCTGTGTTTTTTGGATTTATGCTAAAATTAATTTTTCTTGCAAAAATTTAAATTAATTGACTTTCAGATACATTTATATCCTCTGAATAAAATTTAGTTAAATATTTAATTTTTAATATCAAGGTTTGATATAATAATATTAACGATATCATAGCTTCAACCAAATCCATTTTTTTGATATATATTGCATAAAATTGTTATGTAATAAATAATTTATTAATATATTCCAATAAAAAAAATTGGCAATTATATTAAATTTAATAATATATCAGCTTCAGATTATCTGATATTTCTACAAGTACATACAAAATACGCTTTTCCGGATCTAAAAAATGCTGTAACAGCTTGATATCGAAGACTCCATCTTATCGTGCAGGCTTATTGATATTTTTTTTTGCATGAAGCACAAAGTTTCAGAAAAAATTATATTCAGCGAATTCTGTATATTTGTGTAAACATTTCATACACTCTAAAAATTTTCTAATCATAGTTATCAGTAAATATAAATTAAATAGATTATTTTTTGGTTGATAAAACTTTCTTATATCCATCAGTGTTTAATGTTTAAAAAATGTAGGAAAATAAACTTTAAATTTTCGTGTTAAATTAATTTTAACTTTTTGCTAATATTTAGAATAGAATGTAACTTATTTAAGATAGAATTCATATATATTTTTTTAAAAATTTTACTATGGAGGGGGGGAGGTGGATTTCTCTCTCCCTCCCTGCCTGGCTACTATCTTGATCATGATTAGTAAAGTTATTGTTAGTGAGTGCCATGAATGTATCAACATAGAATATTATATTCATTTTATCTTCGATTTGTAGATAACTTATACCAAATTTTATGAGATATAATAAAAAAGGCAATAAATCTAGTATTTACGTCGCAGATGTTTGTAAAGATCGAAACTGCATTTTATATTTTATACATACTAAAACTAATTTTATTGTATTTATTACTTAAAAAATAAAAAATGAAATATTAAAATTATTTTATAAATATCAATCTAATCTTAAAATATAAAAATTATATTTTTATCTTAAAAAATAATAAAATATATTGATTTGATATATAGTTAGTACTTACCAATATATAATATGGAAGTTATAGATTTAAAAAAAGCGGCTATGCCATCCTACCTAAAGATATGCCCATGACAATGTGTCAAATATCTAAATTTAGGGAATCATCAGTAATCGATTTAGAAATATATTATTAAAATATAACAATGCAATGAAACAATTATTATAAAAAATTTTCATTAATTTATAAACGCATTAAATTTAATTATTTTTCTGAAAAATTTTATAAACGTTGTTTTAGATTCAAATTGTGTCTGAAACCGAATATTTTAGTATATTGGATAAAAAGTGAGAGATATTGTTATATTTGATTATAAGCATTTTATAATAAAAATAAAAATGGTAAGCTTTTCATATAATATATTATTATTATGATATTGGTATTAAATTTTATTACAAAAATTATTTAGTTAGGTATTATTTGTTTGTTAGATTATATTTTAAAAAATTTAGCAATTATCGTTAGATGGATGTAATTTAGGTCCATTAAGATTGAATTAAATTAAATAATTGAATTTGGAGTAAAAATTATATAATAATTATATTTTATAAATTAAATAAAAATTAATTTAAAGTCTTTTTTAAAGCAATTGTGCTAGGTTATAATATAATTGGTTGATAGGACGAAGATTGTCAAATAAATAACAAACTTATGTTATACTTTAGTAATGTAGTGGATCAACTTTTATAAATTTATAATCATTTATTTACACCATATTAAAAAAAAATATTGACCCCTATCAAATGAAGTCACTAGCTTTATTTGATTTTAGAAGACTCTTATTTACAGGGTTGAGAACCCTCCTCCTAAAAAAAGGGTTCAGGTTTGGATTCTGGTTCAATGAAATATCTCTGAACCAGATTCGGGTTCAGGTGGTTTCAGGGTTCGTCTTCCAGAGAAATAAAGACTTATAAAATTTAATAAAAATAACAGAAACATCATTTTTTTTATAAACTTTATTTTACTATATTTAGGCCTTACCATAAAAATAATTTATCATTATAATTAGAATATTATCATCACATCTTCCAAAATCGAGAAACTAAATTAAAATTTCCCTTTATTATGCTTAACCTTGACAGTACATTGCAACTTGTAATTAATAAAGCTATTTCACCTTGTGATTATATTCTTTTCTTTGGTCAATTTAATAATCCAAAAAACAAAAATAAATATTCCTAAAATAAATATTATTATCTATTATTAAGAAATGTTATAAAATATGCTGGTAAAATTCTAAAATTTTTACATAAAATGGAATACTCTAAAGTTTAATAGAAAATATTCCAGATAAAATAATTTTCACCAAAAAATGTTTTTTTTATTGAAAATAAAATAAAACTCTCGAGCGCTGCACCTCACTATTTCACAGAAAGCAAGACTTGTTGGCATATAGTCTCATAGGGCATAATTGAGATGTTATAATAGTTAGAGCTAAAAATTGTTAGGAAGAAATATAAGTAAGCTTGCTAGTTAATAAAAATAGTAGGTATTTATTTATGCTAAAATATATAAAGTGTATATTTCATTTTGTTTGAAAATTAAAAAAATTATATATGTCAATAGTATAATAAACAATTCATTGGCGATTTTGTACTTGTAATATTATTTTTATAAGAAATGGAATAATTTGTTGTATATAGTATAATTTATTTGTATAAAGTTATATGTTTGTTGCGATAAAGTAAACTTTTAATATTAATTTCAGATTTAATTTTTTTTTATGAGATATAAGAGAGATTCCCAATTTTTAGCTTTTTTGTTTTCGCGATTTAGAACCTTACCGCAATCACCACATAAGAAGATAAATTATCTGCATGGTTCACGGAAGGATTTTTTATTAGTTTCATCCACAAAAGCATATTTATATATCAAAGGCAGACGTGGTTCGGAAAGGGATACAAAATGGTAAGATTTAATCCAGACTAGGATTAAAGATTTAAAAATTTGGGCCTAGCATAAAAAGTGAAAAAATTTACAAATCCTGGAAGGCCAAATTTTTAAATAAATTAAAATGAAGTCAATATTTGAAAGTTGGGAAAAAAATACTGTTCATTATCAATTTCCCTTTAAAACAATCTTCACAAAATTATACTAATTTTAAAAAATTAAATGATAAAAAATAAAAATCCAGGCTGGTCTAAAATTGATTTGAGTTTAAAATACTATTATAGTTAGTTTTACATGTTTTACCGGGAGACCCCATTCCCCTCCCCATCTTGCCCTTTTATGTACTAGTTGAATTAATAATAATAAGCTTAATCCCATTTTGAAATTCCAAAAATCTTGCTCATAAAGATTTATTGAATTAATTTATTTAGTCTTCCTCACATACATTTGATTAAAAAAATTTAAATAGGGGATACATCGTATATCATTAAATAGATACATCGTATATCATTAAATTATTTTTCTGGCATTCAATAAATATTTAACTTTTTATTTAAATTTAATATATTGGGAAAAATAAATAGTTTTATTGTGATTTGTTGTTATCATTATTTTCTTAATATAATTTTTCCCATAATAAATTAATATATGACGATTATATTTCAATCTAAATTAAATCGTTGGCTTCTAATTTTTTTAAAAAATTATAACTCCATTAATTATATATTTATTAATAATTAACACTATTAAATGGATTTTAAATCTAGGGGAAATTTGCCATAAATGGCCATGTTTTAGCTTTTTTCAAAGAAAGGCCTTAAGATTGGTTTGAAAAAACAAATTTTATATCAAATGTGTAGCCCAATTCTTAATATTTAAAATAAAATTTGAATCAAAGCTTTATCTATAATAGTTTATAAGATTGATGAAGCTATATGAAAGTTGTTTTTCTGTCCAGTCAAAACATTGTAGGTATTGACTGGCCATATATTTTGTGTTATCTAAACATAATATATTATTAAAGAAATTTTATTATAAATATGAAATATTACAATATGAAATACTTGTAAAAAGACCTATGTTAATATTTCTAAAAATTAGTTATATACTAATTTAAATTAACATCTCAATTTATCATCATCTATTTATTGATAATATTATAAATTAATATCAATTATCTTTTTGTTAAACATTAAGTTTGTTTCATTCGAAATTTCAAATATTGTTTTGCACGAGCTTCACATTTCAATATGAATGTGTGAAATATATGGTCAGACAATATTCACCTGTCTATTATTATTCAGTGCGTCTAAATACTATTTGTACGCTTTTTTTATATGAATAATGCTAAATGCCTAACGATATTATTAATATAAAATATCAGTAATCTAATTTTTTTACCAAAGAAAAAAAATATGTAACGTGATTTTTCAAGAAAGAAATACTCATAACAGTTTATTTAAAATAATTTTTCATTGGATTGCTTTATTCAATAAATGAATTAGAGATCTGCAACGGGAAATTTTTTTAAAATATATCTTAATTTATCAATTTTATATTGAATTTTTTATGTAAAATAAAAATATTTTATTTTATTTATAGAAACTAGATGCCATATAACATATGACTTTTATTTTGAGTAATTATAAAATTTAATTTATATATTTAAATAAATTCAGGCCTGATCGGGCCGGTGGATTTTTAAAAAAAATTCACATTCAGGCAGGGCCGGCAAAACTTTTTAAAAAAATTTTGGGTTCAAGTTATGCCGACAAATCTTTTGAAATAATTTTGGGCCGGACCGGGTTTGAAAAATGCCCGATGCAGATCACTTAGATACATATAATAAGTATACACATTTTGACCAATTTCGGGAGAAATCTGTGCAATAGATAAAATGCTAAAGGGTGGTGGCCAGTCATCAAACATAGCAATTTAAGGTACATCTCTTCTATATAAAAACGATAAAAAATCTATGCCCTTTTCATTTCCCTAGATGGCAACAGAAATATCCGAAAGTAAGTAGTTAAATTAGAGTCACAGGCGCAACAAAGATATCAGAGTTTCTCGGGGAAAAACTATAGGGGGCTCCTTATATTCTTTAAAATGATGTTTTCTATAGATACATAACAATTTAGGCAATATGTACAATAACTCTTTTGCACGATTTTTCTCTCAAACTTCTCTTCCAATAATGGTTTAAATATTAAAAAATTAAAATTTTTATATTCTTTATTTTAAATTAATTTGTAGTTATTTAATATCGAAAGAAAATTCTTAATTTTTTAAAAATTTGGTAGCCCTTAAAATTTCAAATATCTCGGCTCAAGATCTTCCAAGCCTGGCCTTGTTGCTAATGGTATAGAAATTTACGGCTATCAATGAATGATCAATTGTGCTAAACTTAGCTAAATCATTATATTATTTTTCGACAAGAACATTGCTCAAAATCGAATAATTTCAACAACGAGGGTTCAAAGGGTTCTGGTTCAGGGTTCGAATTCTGGTTCACAGGGCTGCTATAATGAATTTTCACCCAAAAAAAAGTTAAAACAGTAAATTCTATCGAAAGGTATAAAATGGTAATTCAATATAAAATTTGTAAAATATGTAATCAATATCTTATAATAATAGCCAACATTTTTAGAGGCTCTCCAAAAGGTTGCTTGCCACTCTACTGTATTACCATGTTTGAAGGCATGGTTATCAAATATTTAAATAAAATTAATAGATCTATAAAACTAGAAAATCATAAGTAAAAACAGGGTAGAGGGTGATTTTTGAAATAATATATTTTATGGGGGGCTTCACCCATATCTCCTTTTGGAGGATTTTCGGCCCACTTTTTTCGAGTATGACTAAATACTACACGTGCTAGCATCTGCATAATGCCTAGAGAAAATTTTTATAAATATTGGCCGAATGGCATTATCGAAGTGGAAAATATATGTGTTAAACAATTTGATGACTCCGAAATTAAAGTTTTGGGTAACACCAAATGGGATGCTGTTAGCTATCTACTATAAGTTTATATTTATGGGTGGTAGAAAAAAATATAGAAACAATTATGGGGTGGGATTGGGTTACTAAAATCGGACCTCGTAATATTTAATTATTGGGATTTCTTATTATAGATATAGAATTGGCTGCTGATAAAGCGAAAGAAATATTATTGCGGATAGCACCCGAAGTTAAATTCTAGAAAGAGAAATGTCTAATTGACTAAAAGAAAGAGTCCTGTCATTAATAATCATATTCTCAAGTATCCGATAAAAGTAATGATAGAGCAAGCAGCTCTAAAATTTATATGGAAATTGATAAAGATCAAAGGATAAATTTTTAAATTTAAGTTAAATTTATACTCCCAGTTATGGAATGTGTAGAATTAGTTATTATTTATTGAAATAGCCCTATTTGATTAAATTCTTATTCACAGTGGTAATTATACATTATATATGGAAAATATAATAATGATTATTCAGTGAGGGAGTTTAAAAGTATAATGGGAACATCATAAAAATAAATAAAATAAAATAAATTATAATATATATTCAATATTTTCTCAATTTGTTTTTGTAATAAGGTTTAAATAAATTAAATTCGGTCCTTTATATCATTCTACCCTGCAAACCCAATCCCAGTTGGTTGATTTTATACCATGTGATTGTGATCCCAAAGAATGTCAGCTGAAAATTTCAACAATTCCAGATATAAATTATCAATATCATAAAAAAATGTTACAATTGTCAGTCTGAGGAACATATGATGGATAAATGAACAACCAAATTGATAATTCAGTGTGCATGCCAACGAATACAACAGTATCTTTCCATGAATTTATCGATGGTAGTGCGACAATTATTTTATTGAATCCGAAGGACGATACCGCAGCAATTACTCCCATAATATCAATATTGCCAACTGCAACTGCAAATGCAATAAATATGATCTGGAAAAACCCTCTCAGTAAAATATATTGCAACATATTGTGTATAACACACGACTCTATTGTTTAAATACGTAATATATATTATATATAATATATTTTTTTAGGTGAATAGCCTTGCTTAATTTTAATAGATAATTAATTATAAGGCATTTTAATAATATGATAATAAAAATAATAGGATTATTTATTATAATTTTTATATAATAGATATTTTTGTTTTTCGAGGGATTAATTATGTTTTATTATGGAATTATGATATAAAATTCTTAAAATTATTGAATAAAGTTTTATTGTATTTTCCTTATGCGAAACATTGTTTTTTAGATGAAAAAATTCATAATAAAAGATATTCAATTTAAAGTGTATTATTTTTCATTTTAAAATTTAATTTTAAGGTTTTATGTTTTTTCTCATATAATTTTTGATTTGCACTAATCATCATCAAACCCCAAACGATCTTCATAAAAAGGATCATTATCATCCAAATCTAAAATATCTGATCAGTGGCGTAGCTAAGGGGGGAGGGTTTCGGGTTTGGACTCCCCCCCCCCCCCTTCCCCAAAGCAATTTTTTTAGATTATACGTTCAAAAGACTCAAAGTGACTTTATATCAAATAAATTCCATGAGTATTTTTTTTGTGGAAAGATATTATATTATTATTGAAATTGTTCTGGATAGTATTATTATATAGTCATTGAGAATAATCTACTAAATTATATTAACATATTATTGATGCATTTAAAAAATATATTACTGAAGCTTGGTATCTTGATCTAAGCACCATGATTCCTACAGAACGTCCCAGCAACTCTGTTGAGGCATTACAATTATTTAAGGAAACTTTAAACTTAAGAACAAATATCAAAACACTTTTAATAATATTAGCAACACTTCCCATAACTACTTGCGCCAATGAGCGGCCATTTTCGACATTGACTCGACTTAAAAGTTATTTAAGGGCAACTTCTGGCCAGGCGAAGACCAATGGATTAGCTCTTCTGAATATATATAGAGATCTTAATCTTACCCCAAATGAGGTCATAGAGGAAATGGCTAAAGGGCCACTAAGAATTAATTAAGTTAAATATATAAAATGTAAAATTTTTTACCATAGTATTTATAGTTTTTTTTAATCAAAAGCAATCGAAATATTTTTTCAAATAAGCACTTATTATTATAAATTTGTTTAGTTTAAATAAAATTATATTTTGTTATTTATAAATTGTTTTACAATAGTTTAATATAAAATTTATGTTTTGTATATATAAATTTTTTTAACATTTATTTTATTATATATATAACATTTATCATATTTTAATTTATAATTTTAATGTGCTATATAATACTACTAATTATAAAATACATCATTTATAATTAAAACAATTTATATCATTTATAATCAGCAATTTATATGTGTGATACTAATAGTTATAAAGTAAATTTATAATTAAGGCAAATAATATTTATAATTAAAGCAATATAATATTTATATTTTAGATAATCGCTTTTTATTTGCAAATTGATTTCTATAAAAGTATGATAAATTGAAACGTATATCTAAAAAAAATTATGTCGAAATTATTTTAATTAAAATTAGTGTTGTTAATGGCTCAATTTGAGTCGATATGGCTAACTCAATATATTAGCCAGAAAATTATGCAAGCCTGAAAATTTTGCTCATGGATGATACAAATGTTTAGACACCATTATTTGTGAAATCTCTAAGCTTGAGCAATATTTTTTGGCTAAAATATTGAGTTAGCTGTTTATAAAAATCAGCTCAAATCGAGCCGTTTAACACCACTAATTAAAATGATCAATAATTCTAGGACTTTTATATTATAAGAAAAACAAATATGATTTTTAAGATAAACCCGGCTTAAGGCCGGGTAAAAGGGCTGAAGGCCCATTGGGGGCCTGGGGGGAGGCTTTTATATGTGTGGACGCCCTCTAAGGAAAATTCCTAGCTACGCCACTGTATCCGATGTAAATGATATCGATTCAAAACATTTCCTATTTTCTATATCGTTTATATTTTTTTCAAAATCCGCTGTTTTGAATCTTAAGGCAACTACAATTTCTCTCATTTTTTTAATGAGATTTTCTATTTTATTAACTTTTTTATTCCATCGACTATCACTAGATTATGTAATCCATTAGACGAACACTTTTCTTTACACTGGGTCCTGCATACATAATCATTTGAATTTTCTTGGATCCTAAATCAAATTCATTTTTAACTTTTTCTATCTCTTGTAAGAATAGTTTCAGCGGTTTGAGTGACGTGATGTGTAGCCAATTTATAAAATATAATATTAAAATTATTATCTATTTCGTGAAATGTAAATATAATTTCGCCGTCACATCATCTAATCCACTTCGGCTAAATGTTGTTCTATCTGAAAAATCTCTAGTATCTGAAATAATGCCATATTTCTGCATAATAAAAAGTTAATAATAAAAACATCATGCCTAAAAAAATTCTAAATGTTGGACAGTTAAAAAAAAATTAAGATTGTCCTATAAAATATTATAATGATTTTACAAATAACCTATAGAAAATCTTGCATTCCAGAATTGTTTATAGAAGAGCATGGCATTAACTCCTTGCAACACATGAGAACATAATTTCTTATCAGAATCCATTTTTTATCTTTTATAGGGTCAGTTGTTATTTCTTTTACAATGGGTTTGAAACAGGGGCGGACTGGGAGGATTTCTAAGAAAGGCCCCATAGTTGGAGGCTTCGTCCACAAACCCCCCTTTGCGGGCATACGGCCCGCTTTTACACGGCCTGCGGCCCGGAATTATAAGATTTTATTTGAAATCTAATATATTATATTAAAACTTAAAATAATTTTTATCTTTTTAATATTTATGCATATGATCATTTTAAAAGAATTACTCGTCCTTTGAGTTGAATGCATTATTCTTCATTAATTTATGAACTTGTGTGATTATTACTTATATTATTTCATTCATTTAATGGCTAGCAATAAGCCTATCCGTAATAAATAAATGATTTAAAATAATTTTCCCATATTTTAATATATTAGGAATAATTTTATATCATAATTCTTATTATTTCTTGTAATATATTTATATTTACCAGAGACCTGCAGAGGCACCATTTGCACGGCCCCGCCCGGTTTTAAATTTTTTAGGCCCGGCCCGGATAATTTTTAAAAAATTTTTACGGCCCGGCCCGGCCCGGATTTAAAAATTTCAGACCCGGCTCGGAATTTTTTAAAATTATATTCGACCTGGTATATACAAAAATTCACCTATAAGGTATTTTACCATATTTTTCAGCGAGTATTATCGCTTATTATTTAAAAAATACATGATTTTGAGAATATTATATTGAATTTATAAAAATTATAAACTGTTATTTATAAAAATGGATATTTTGAGCATATACTATATTTTATATTGCATTTATAAAAATAAAACTAATATTCATAAAAATGGTAATAATATTTTGAGCATATACTATATTTTATATTGCATTTAAAAAAAAATAAAACTAATATTTAATTTATAAAAATGGAAAATATTTTGAGAATATAATATATTGTATTTAATTTACTATTTAATTTATAAAATAAAAATAAATCGCTATTTAAAAAAATGCATGTTTAATAAATAGTATTTTGAAAATATAATCTTATTGCACAATATTAATATAATTTATTTTATAATATAAATTTTTAACAAAAGAAGATAATTGTATTATATAATATTGTAAAAAAAAATAATGAAAAATGTTGGATTAAAAACTTTCATGACTCAAGGTAAAATATAATAAATGCAATAAATATTTGACAGTTTGTAAAGTAAAAAACCAGCATGATTGACGAAACCCTATACTCAAGAAAGATATTAAAAATTCACAAATTATCATGAAAATAGAGAAGCATAACTATCTTTTCAGGTTGAAGATTACTTCTTCTTTCTTCAAGAATTCTCCCAGTAGTGGAAAAATTCCGCTCACAGCTTGCACTTGAAGCAGGAATTGCCAATACCCGTTTTGCCAATTTTGCTAAAATTGGAAATTCGCTTTGATGAGCCGCCCACTACTCTAACAAATATCCACCTTAAATGTTTCATCTATTTTTTTATTTATGTAATTATAATATTCATCATCGGGTATTGACATATTACCAGAATTACAATCGCCCCATTTGTCATAAAACGATTCAGTTTGTTTAACAACAATCGTAATTTGACTGGTCGATGGTATTTCATATACTTCTCCTGAGCCTCTTGTAATTTAATATAATCTTTTATATAGTTTTCCGTCATCTTGCGATCTGTCCCTGACAACATACGTAATTGCCTGAATTTGGGACAGAGAAAAAGAGAAATAAAATGATACTTGTGTAAAACAAATTTTTCATTTTTCAATTAAAAAATGCTTTATATTAAGTAAAATCAATTTTATTTCTCCTTTTTCGCTAACTTCAAGAAGTTCATAATACCAAATTACCACTTTAAAAAAAGTACAAGAGTCCGACTGTAACTCAACAATAGCTCTGTTAAAATTCTCAAGAATTTTGACTAGATCCTGAAGGATCGGAAAGTCTATATATAATACTTTTCCGATCCCGCATGTTCTTTAAGAACTTTTATAATTTCTTCATTTTGAGAATAAACAGAATTGAGCATATTGTATTTAGTTCCAGCGGACTTCTATATCTTGATAAAGGGCTTTGAAATGCTGGCATTATTACTTTGTTTTAAATGCGCCACTAATATTTTAATATTATCTATTGTTGATTTTATTAATAAGGCATTACTTTCCAAATATTTGAAGTTAAATGAATTTCTTAAAATTGTATTTAATATATGACAAGAACAATTAAATCGTTCATTTAACTCCAATGCTTTTATAATATTTTTACCTTGGTTTGTAACAAATATTATATTAATTAAATCGTTAGTGTTAAAATTAAAATTATGAAAATTTTTTAATAGTTCATCCTTAACTACTTTGCTAGTCTTTGACACTTCTTTAAATTTAGCGGTAAATAGGTTTCTCTTCACTAACTTCCAATCATCTGATAAATAGTGCATGTTAACTGTTATAAACGAGTTCTTTTTATGGTCATCGCACCATATATCAGTGGAAGCAGCCATAAATCGATTCTTGATTACTGGGGCAATAGTATCAACCAAAATGTTTCTTATTTTATTACATTTTTCTTTAAGGTGGCGTGATAGAGTGGTGGGATGTGAAATCAATGAGTTGATATCTATTTAACCATACTTTGCCCCAACATCGACTAGAGCCTGGCTGAATTCAAGAAAGCCATTCCCAGCTATCATTTCGAAAGGTCTAATATCTTTTGCGCAAAGTGTTAAAGAATGATCTATAAATTTTTCTTTTAAATATTTTTTATAGGTTGGTTTTTCAGGTGTAAAATTTTTTTATTAATTTTCATGGATTTACCATCACATTTATGTCTTTTTAAATGTGATGTACCATGTTTATAATTAAAAGATAATATACTTGAACAATTCTTACATTGTACGTAGCCAATGTTTTTTTTATTTTCATCTATGATGATGTTAAATTTAGCCCATATTTCAGATTTTAAATTATTATTTGTATTTCTAAAAGAATAAATATTATTTTTAATTTTATTAATTATATCATTAGTATTTTGCGCCATGATATTCCTTTATTTGATTGTTTTGGTAAATATTCTAAAAATTTAGATATGAATTATAAAAAAATATATTATTAATACTTGAATATTGGGGCTTATTTAAGATATTCCTTTATTTGATTGTTTTGGTAAAATATGTTGTAAAAATTTAGATAAAAAAATATATTAATACTTTGAATAAATTTGCAGGAAATTAATAATTAGATCGATCTGTGGGTGTTAGGTGGTGTTAACCATCACCTAATATTATATTAATCATAACTATAATATAATATAATCTTATAACCATTAACTCATAATGTAAAAATTTTTATAAAAAATATTAAGGCCCGGCCCGGATATATTTAAAAATTTTTTTTTTAGCCCGGCCCATTTTTTTAGGCCCGGCCCGGCCAGGGTATATTTAAAAAATTTAAAATACGGCCAGGGTTAGGGCCGGGCCTTCAGGTCTCTGATATTTACTAAATCTTAATTGTTTTATATATATTTTTATTTATTTATATGTAAGGATGAGAAAAAAAATCAGTTAACAAAATATTTATAGAACAAAAAAATAAAATATTGATAAGAATTAAATAAAAGCTCTGGAATATTTTTATAATAAATGAAATCTAATAATATAAAAATGTAATATTTAAAAAAAAAAGAAGTTGCGCAGGGTTCAAAATTGATAGCATTTGACTTTTCAACAACAGAATATATATGTTTAAAAATTGGTGCACCCTTTTGAAAATGAATTTTCATAACCAGCAAAAGTTATACAAATTAAGCAGTAAATAGCTTTAATTTCATGATTAATTATAGACTAAAAGCCAATTTCTTGGTACTATATCTTCTATAACTACTCTATAATACAAATGCGATGTATTTAGTCTCAGGTCCACAGGTTGGATCGTGTGTTGTAAAAAGGCAAGTTTTTGTGGAATTGTTGCGTTTGAATTTAAATGAAATAAATTTGAATTAATAGGTGAGATCTTTTTCTTTAAATTTGCTGCTTCTGTGCATAAAAAGCCAGATATTCGATTAGAATTTATGGATGTAGGTATTTGTAATGTAGATATAGATGAAGGTATTTGTAATGTAGATAAAGATACTTTAAAGTTAGGGATAGAATAGGAATGCTATTATCTTTTGAAGGAAATGATATTGGAATATTTGGTGAAATTGTCTTATCATGTAAAGGTAAAGAAGAAGAAGCTAGAGTCTCTGAGCATGTTAAATTTGCTATTTTTGTGGTTTGAGCATGGGAAAAATTGAACCAAAATTAATGTGTGAAGATACTTGTAATAAACATAAAGATGGGTAATTTTTTTTAGATGTGATTTATGTGGACTTTTTATGGTAGGACTAAAATGTTAAGCAACTTTGTATTATCACCTTTTTTGGAGCAAATTTTAAACATATGAACATGTTTTTGATAAGTTTGTATTTGCCATAATGAAAAAAGACAACTATTGCTGTATTAGATTTTAACCAGCAATCTTAAATTCTTTACAAGATTTCTCATGAAGTTTCTCTGCTCCACTTTTGTATTTTCTTTTTTTTACTATATATTTTTATGCATGTTAATATAAAAAATTATAGATTTTAATATAAAATAGAATTTATATTTAATAAAATAGCTATCAAGATTATCTATATATTTTTTCTTTATAAATGATCTATGTGTATGTCAGATAAAATGTTGATGTTATGTTTGAATGATAAGATCATTAATAATCAATATATTTTAAGTAAAGATTCCATTCTAGAGAAAAATCCTTAAAAATTTACATTGGATTATGTTTGTGAAACAAATATGGCTCATTTTAGCTGGAAGGGGGATTATTAACTCAAGATAAATAAATAAAATGATATGAATAAGAAAAAATCATAAATTATTTTTATGGGGTTTGGTATTACTTGTGTTGTTTATTATTTTCATTTTGGTTCATTTTTGTGTTTTCTATATAAAAACATGAATTTTAAATAAAATAACCCAAATTTGTAATTTACTAAGGAGAGGCAATTTGTAAAATATTGTGGCCCCGTGGGAGATTTTCCCACTAGGCCTGGCCAGTCCGCCACTGGTTTGAAAAATAGTTTTAAATTTTGTTTAGTTTTTTCTTTTACATGATGTTTGTCAAGTAAATGTTTTATTATGTTTGATGTGCTGATATTTTTTGAAATAGATTTGATTGGATAACTAATTAAAAAATTCACAAATATTTTAAAAATAATCAAAAACTCTGAAAATTAATAATTATTTTCATCCTCACGATCTTTATCAAGTGCTGTTTGCAAGCATATTTTACAAAAGACTTTTCAGCAGCAACACTGGTTCTCTTATTATTTGTGCCCGTTTTTAATATTAAGGATCCAAAATGTTTCCATGCAAAAGAAGGTTTTGCTTGCAAGGGTATACTGTATTTTGTTACAGGGTATTGCAATGCTGAATCAATTATAATTAATTTAGTCCTTATGTTTATATATGCTATAATGGCAATATAATAATAATCATTAATTAAAATTTCCTTTTATGATAAAAAATTAATTTTATATGATGAGTGGTAGATTGCATTAAGAAAATATTATATTACTCTTATATAATTATTGAAAAAAAAAATAAATATGCCCTTTACTCTCAACCCTTCCCTCACAAAAATATAACTTAACAATCCAAAATAATCCTTTCTAATAATATTAAATAAATATAATAAACATTACTACAAGTCATCTTTATTCATGTACATATAACCTATAAACATATTAAATCTTCCCCAATCAATCCCGTCTTCATCCAATATCTTCACTCCAAACAGGGGCGGACTGGCGACGCTACGGCCTCGTGGGCATTTTTTTTATAGAGGCCTCATTTTTATGGAGGTTTCGCCCCCATACCCCTAATTTTGTTTTGCCCGGCCTTCGGCCGGGTTCCCTTAAATGGCTTCTGAATTATATGATTTTTATAACTTCTTATTTTTGAAAATAGGTACAAACGATGTACATTTAAAAAAAAAAGAATAATGACATGATACTCATATATATTTTATTTCATAAAATTGCACATCTAAAATCATATTTATTGCACGTATATTTTATATTAGATATACAACAATAATGCACTATAAAATTAAATCATACATCACATGTTAATTATAAAATAATACATAATACTCAATATATAAAATCAATTAATTTCACATAAAAAATTATGGCAATTATACAATATTGCACGAAAATAAAATTGCTACCGCCGATCATATTGTAAATAGATATAAATAAGATTTAAATAAAAGAATGAATATAAATTTTTAAGTTAATAAATCTCTCATTAACTTTGAACCTTTGCACAAATAAACAGGAATATCTTTTAGTTCAATCTGCGCTAAAAGTTCCCGTTCAACTGACATCATTAAAAATGCTTCTAATTTTTCTTGTCCTATATTTGGTCTCAGCCTATTTTTTATAATTTTTAATTTACTAAATGTTCTCTCACTATTGACTTGCGTAAATGATAAAGTTAAAATGTATTCATATGCTAAAAATAAATTAGTGTAAGCACTTGTATGCATATTGTATCTTTTAATAATTTCGTACACACATATTAAACACTTGTTACATCTATTATCACATTTTGAGTTATTATCATTTTGTAATATTTCATCTTCTTCATATGAATCCTCACTTGTACATACGATATCATTGTCCGTTTCATTTAATTCTTCCACTAAATCTTTGAATACACTGGCAAATGAACACAATTCGTTACGTAATTTAACACTCGATATATTTGCCAATTGTGCCAGTTTTTCTAAGGCCTTTTCAGAAATACCTTTACTATTTATACCCTCAAAATGCCTTGGATGCAAATATTGCACATTCAAAATAAGCTCTTTATTCGCAGAAAACCTTTCCGACAAGCTGTTTATAATTTGATCAATTATAGGACGAAATACTTCGACCCTATGAAGGTCAATCGATTCTTGACTATATATTCTCTTCACTCGTCCTATTCGATTTTTTGGCAGAGCAGTTTGTACCCAGATACTCTCTGGGAGCTTTAAATATGAAAGTGTTCCATTTAAATTAGAAGCCATTTTTGTTGTTTTATTTTCAATTGAAGTAATAGTTATAGATGGCACAGAAGACTTGGCATCTTCTATCATTTTCCACGCTGATAAAATATCTAAATTCTTAGTTTGAAGATATAATGACAATGGCCCCATTATTTCAAAAATTTCTAAATATATTATAGAAGTACTTAGAGTCTTAAATTTACATAAATTATCAATCAAAGACTGTGCTTCTGGTGAGGGTTTTGCCTCAAATGATTTATTAACAATTATAAATTGTAAGGCACTTATCGTTATTGGAAGTAGGCTCTCTTTGCCATATATCCATCTAAGGGCTTTTTCATGTGGCCACCACCTTGTCTCTCCTATTTTTTGCAGTCTTCTCAACTTATTTTGGCCAGATGAGTTATTCTGTTTCACCCAAGCATCCATCCTTTTATATAATTCACCAAAGAAAGTTGCTAGTCTGTTCAACAATCCAAATAAATTTTTGCCTTACAACATTATGGCATGAATCACATATACATAGATTTAATATGTGATTATAACACCAAATATACAAACTACTTGGAGCCTCTTGTCTAATAAGAGCTAGCAGCCCAACTAATTCACCCCGCATATTTGCCGCACCATCAAATGATTCTCCAATTATATTTCTCATTTGAATTTCATGTTTTAAAAAGCATTCACTCAAGATATCAAAAGAATCCTTTTCCAGAAGAGTTTGTAACTTTTGTAAGTGCAAAAAGCCTTTCTGTTATTTTGCCATTATATATGTATCGTAGGCAAATAGTTGCTTGATCATAAACACTAATGTCTTGAGTACTATCCATTTGCAAACTAAAACGTTTGTTACCAATCTCCTTTTTTATTAAATTCCTGATCTGATCAAGAACAAAATCTATAACTTTGTTAACAGTTGTTTTCGACAACAAGGTTATGAGAGAACCTCTTCCCTTTGATTTTGACTTTTCAGAGAGTTTAAGCTTTTCTTTTCTACGTTTGCTCTTTAAAATAGCCTTCTCTAAATGATCTCTTAATATTTGATCATTTTTTGATATAATACGAATCATTTCCAGGAAATTACCATGATTCAAATTTTCATTTTCAAAGTGGCTAAGTGTTTCAGTAACATTTGATCCTCTATAGGGTAAGTTTTGTTTGCCTAAAAACTTTATTATTTCAAATATTTGTTTTATTATGTGGACATTGCTATAAATTTGTCGATTTTTTTCATTTAATATTTTAATACTAATTGAATTATCAAATGACTTATTTTTTGATGATCTGAGGTAGGCCTCGACAGCACTAATATGTACTTTTGTTTCATGTATTTTAATTACTGAATGCATATGACGAAAATGTGTTGAGCCTGTTGTAAAAGTGTTTTCACATACTGCAAATGCCAGGCAGATTGAGCAGTACACAGCTTTGGCTTTATTGCACATTAGTTCTTTTGTAATCCATTTTCTAGGTATTTTTTCATTCATTACCATTCGATAATATAATTTATCATATTTACTATTTATTGGTTGTATAGGATGTTGCATTAAGAATGCAAGTTTTTGTGGTATAGTAGCTGTTAATTTATAGCTTAAAATTTTCATGTTTATGCATATCCAATTCTGATAATCCACTTTGTGAAATATCTACAGGCAGTATTGATGTAGTTGCTTCTGACAAGTGTGAGGATAATAAAGATGGAATTGCTGTAATTGTAGATAATGTATTTTCAGGGTGTGTGAATGATTTATCTGCTGTAATGGTTGGTAATATAGTTATAGGTGGGTGTGGCAATGATTGAACTGATGCAATAATAAAAGAAGATGTTGCAGATAATGTAGTTGTTTCAGGTAGATGTGAATGGGAGGTAGTTGCTGATATTCCTAAAATAATAGATTTTTTAATATGAAGTACTAGTATTATAAATACTTGGTACTGATTTATCAAAGAAAGATAATTTAAGTTGTTTTGGATCAGCACCAGCTGCTTTGAGACAAGCAACATATTTTTCTCTTAATTTTTCAGCTCCACCCTTAAATTTCCTTTTGGCATTTCTATGCATGATAATATAAAAAATTTATTATTATTAATTTATAACTTAAGGCTAAAAAAAATATTACAAGATGTGAACTGGAAATTCAAATAATTTTATAAAAATCTGATGAACCAACCAGTAATAATAAAAAAACATTAATTACTATCTATGGGTTATGAAATATAAATAAGTGTTTACTTTTGACTTTTGACATACATTTCAAAAAATAGTTATATAAATATTAAATTAGATTTGTTTGCAAATGATTAGTAAATTGTTGCAATCCAAATATTAGGTGAGATTTTAACAATCTGTGTTCGTTGAGTTAAGCTTAGTTAGTAATAATATAATAAAATAACAATAAATTAATATTAAAAGAAACTTTAGAAAATCAAATTGATTAAAAATTTATTTATTAAAATTATTATTATACCTGGGTTTTATATGATTTCTTTTCTTGAATTAAGAACAATACAATAACAAAAGCTTGCTATATTATTTCTACAATAAATTAATGTATAAAAATATAATATAATAAATTAATTAAAACTTAATTTATACTCTACTCGTAGTCAGGCTCAAAAGGAAGCGATTCACTTCATTCGGAAAAAAACAAGGAAAAGCACGTGATAATGAGGTATAGCGTCAAGCGACGTTATTAATATTTTATGCATTCAAATATAGTAAATTACATGATAATTCTCAAGGAATGCGATATTAAAAATAAATAAATGATAAGAGAAAATATTATGGACATAATAATATTTTTTTTTTCTAATCGGCCTGTTTTTTTTATATTTTCCTCCGATCGGCCTCAAAATCGACATTTTCTCGCGGCCTCGTGGGCAAAATGCCCACCGGGTCTTATGGCCAGTCCGCCCCTGACTCCAAATAGCAAACAAAAAAACTTTCTTAAAAACAACCCATGTGATGATTTGTTTTCCTCCATCCACAAGGAAAAACTAATTCCCCTGTCAGAAAATAACTGACATTTGATGTAATTATATTAAATTTTGTTCAAAATTGCTATTTGTTGGTGTTCAGTTACAAATATATATAATTTCTTCAAAATATGTAAAAATATTTGCAGGTGTGCCATTAGTTGACCTCCTGTATTTTTGCCTTAAGCGCCCAAAAAATCATTTCACATTTTTTTTAGCCATTATCATAATATTACTAATAACCTAAATTAAATACCTCAAACAGATAGCACCGAATATTAGTTAAGCTCAAAAGGATTTCCGGGGAATAAAATAATTTCAATAAGGTTTAAAAAAAACAACTATTAAATCTAGCGGAGTAGCTATTAATATTTCTATTAAATCTAAAGAATTACTTTAATTTGGTTACTAACTTTCAGAAGTAGATAAAAATCCAGTTATTAGTAAATTTTAAAAAGAGCTAGGAGCATTTAAGGAAAATATGGCAAAAATAAATAGTAAGATTTCCTGTTAAAAACACATCATCATGTTACCCAAAACTAGTTGAAGTCTTTAAAAGCGTCCGATCTTCCAAGGTTTGACTGTGGGCCATATCAATGACAATTTCCTATTAAACACTTGCTTGCGGATTTTGAAATCACAGTTAGTCGGGGTCTGATACAAAATGATTGGCCCGTAACTTCACGAAGAATTATACTGATTTTTAATTGAGTCAATCCTTACAGTATATTCATACCATCTCAGTTTGCTCTCCTTTATTTTTTCCGACAAGGGACCTACACCCATCTTCTTTCTTAGTTTATCATTAATCATACGATCTATTTGGTGTATGCTAGGTGGCTTCGGATAATTCGCATTTCGGTTACATCCAACATATTCTCTTCTACAGCTCGGTGCCCAAGTTTAACACCTATACAATAACACCGGCCTGATAATAGTGCGATAGGTTAACTTAAGTTACATTGACATCTTCCAGTCACATTGCAGTCACAAAGTACCCTTGTTATGCTTCTCCATTTTATCCATGTATCGTAGTGTTGACTTCATCTTGATAAACCCCATCATGATGTATTTTAGACATTATACAACCTTCAGGTAAGGAGCAATGCACCGCCCGCTGGGCTGTCACTTCGGTTTCTGGTGTATCACTATGTCATCTGACAACATTGACCATGGTGTATAGGCCTCTACAAATCCTCGGTTATATTATCGAGAATGAGTACGAGGAAAAAGGGGCTTAATGCCATCCTTGAGTCTCCGACCTCCGTTCTAACAATTGACACAATCTTCTAACTTACATCTAATGAGTTGCACAATCATACACTTCTCCCCCCCCCCCCATATTTTCCCATTAATGTTCTTAAGACAAATTTTTTTATGATCTAACAGCCTTGCACAAAACCGAATGATATCTGGATACTTGCATTTCATCCCGTAGTCTCTTGACAAGATTCTTTCCAGAATCTTTAAAGTATGGCCTCTCATATGTATCCCGCTATAATTCGAGCATTCTATTTTTACCTTTGTTATAATGATGCTCTCCCTCTAATCTGCTGAAATCTTACCCTCCTTCACGCTTCTACTTCTTCTATCTCTGCACTTTAGGTGAATATGGGGTTAAATATAAAACCTTTCCTTATAGAATAGCGGGACAAGGGCAACTACCCACCTTTTGGAAATGCGACACTTCCTGTAAATATCATATTAAGATAATAAAAATTTTCCCTTACACCCCCCCCCCCCCTTCTCCTCACTCTACTCCAAAGAATGTATATAATATATCACTATAAAGAATGAAAGAAAAAATTGAATAAAGTTAAGTTTTTAAAATAACGACTATAATTCAAAATTTCTAGAAAAAAGCATATTTATAAAATAAATGAAACCCCAAAATTATTTTTAGAAAAATCGAAATTAGCCAAAGGCCTAAAATGAGTGGACTCAATGACATAAAATTCATATTAAAAAACCCCACCTGATAGTGATTTCCCTTACCCACCCATAGAATGATCCTGGCTACATCTATGTTATGCATCCAACTATCAACAGATAGCTCGTCTGGTACTATCTTCGCCCTACCCAATTTTGGATTTTAGACTTTACCTCGTTGGCCGTAAAACAGCTGATCATCTTGGTACTTTTTGGGATTGGAACTAACTTACCCCTAAGGTTTTTGTTTAGAAGACATTGAAAGCACTGCCACTTTTCTATCTCGTAGTCGATAAGCACTTATGCACTTCTACTTTAACGCTGCTCATGACCTCAATGTCTTCGAATTATTTATCCCTAATTTTGACAATTTTTACATTAAATTATTTTCCTCTTTCAAATATAATTTCTTAGCTATCTGGTTATAAGCCCTATTCCTTGTCATAGCTACTATTACCTTTGCAACTCTTTTGCACTTCTAGTAAGCTTTTCAGTCTTCCTAGTTTTGACCATACCTTGCGTCCTTTATTTTCGCTGACACAATTTGGACTTGCTTATTAAACTATCAGATCTCCCTCTTCATCGCCTTGACTCTTTTTGTTTTTCCGAAAACAATAAGGCATTACCCTTTATTCCGATGCCATGTTTACAGGTATTGTTTCCAGTCTCTTGCCAGCCAATCCTTCTTATAAATACCCTAGTTGATATGTGATAGAGGTTTAGTCTTTTAAGCTATCGAATCTTGTTCTGGGCTTAAGCGAATTACTCTTTTGCGTTAACATTTTTAAATACTCTATAATGGGTCTATAGTTTCTATCGAGTATATTGCATTAGTTATTTAATTTACTCTTTATTTCTTAAATTATATAAGTATTGGCATATTTATTAGCCCCCCCCCCCCCGTTTATTTTAAGATGATTATTTTTATCAAATATTTTGAACGATAAAAGTTGTACATTTAGTGGATTTAATAAATATCTTAAACTTCTATAAAACGATAATATTCAAGTAATTTTAAAGAATAAAAGTCAGGGTGCAATATCAAAAACTTAACAAGTTTCAATGACAAGCAAAAATTATAATTTTTTTTATAATGAATTCTAAAAAGAATGCCATATTCTTATCGGAAAACGTCATCCGAAGGATAAAAATATTCAAATATATTTGAAAAGAAATAGGAACGAAAGATTTGACAAATTCTTTTTAACTGAACCCAACCCAATCATAGGAAGAAACATTTTCTCTACCCAGGCATGAGAATATTTTAAAAAAAATAACTGACTCGACCCAGCCATAACAAAAAATTAAATTCCTATTGCCAAACCGAGGACACCGGAAAATTTAAAATATAAAAAAGTATACCATAAAATTTTATTTTTTTGTATTTTATTAGAAATAATCGAAAAATGAACACAAATGAAATCAAACCATGTTTTATTTATATCACTGATTAAATTCAATTGTAATAAAAATATTGCCAAACCTAGTCCAACCCGACTCCCTTAAAGATAGTTTCTCGATCTTGCCTACCCAACCCGAAATATAAAAATTAATTATAATAATCAGACCCAACCTAACTCACGGGTTTTTCAAAATTTGTTTTATTAAAGTATCATGCCTAATCACTTTATGCTATCATTTGTTTTAAATAATATTTTATGTAGAATAGATTTCTTATCGATTTTTTGCGTCTTTGTCTCATATTTTGTCTTAAAAATAGTTTTGCTAATCTATTAAGTTGAAACGTTTTTTTTAACAAAGGAGTAATAAATCTTAATATATTTTAATTAAAATTTTATATATATACTGATGATATATTCTTAATTAGATTTAAAAATCATGATAAAATTAAAAATAATCTTTTGTATAATTATTTGAATTTTTTTATAACTATTTTGAGAATGATAACAATATTGCCCCATCCCCAAAGTGATTTTAAAACAAAGATTAGGGTTTGGAATAGGACAATAAATATCAATCCCATCATATAATTGGTTTACATAAAATATAAGACACATTTTATATATTTATATTTATATTGATTAATTGCTTATGCTAAATTAACAACATTTGCTAAGAAAATTAAATTATAAAACGAAACTTTGTCCTCTTGATAATTTAAATATTCAGAAAATGACTTCCTTAACCATCGAGGGAAATAGTCAGACCTAAAAACAAGGGATATCTGAATCGTTATATAAAAAAATTCTAGTACGATTAATGTTAAGCTGCCTAAATTAAAAGGGTTCATTTATGTTTTTATAAAAATTATAAAGGCTTTATCGAGAATTTTTTGAAATATTTATAACAAATTTCCTATTAAAAAAGAATAGAAAGACATGCAACTTGTATATAATATATGATAAAAGTATGAGTATGCAAAGTAAAAGATAAATTAAATATTTGGAATACTATCATTAGAATTGAAGCTTTTGGATCTTATTGTTAATTAGAAAACTTCAGTTTAATCTAATACTATCAAATGGATTAATTTTTATTTAAAACCTGGGCAGGATATAAACCGAAATATATTTTAAAAAAATCGGGACGGGTCTTTGCAAATGATGCCTTTACAGGTCTTTGATAAATATTAAAAATTACTGTCATAAAAATAGTAAAAGCTCACAAGGGAAAGGGTTACCTATCAAATTGTTATGTTTTATACATATTATATTGCTATAATTCGCTAAATCAAATATAATTTGTTTAATATATCTTATAGTTTTATATACGATAATATATGTTTATCTATTACATATTGTTAATATAATTTGATATAGATATTATCATATCACATGTATAATAATAATCCACAAAAAATATTCAAATCAAAATAAGTAATTGAATGAAATGAATGCTTTCACAATTTCTTTTCGAAGGTCTTTTTGTCTCTCTCTATTATCGTCACCTCATATATCCACTATATATGACACATCAAATATATTCTCTTAAATTACAATTTATATACAAAACAAAAGAAGTTTGACCCGGTTCAGAAATTTATATAAGTTCAGTTCGCTTCTTTTAGCGACTTGGTTTAATTCAGTTGCGGTTCAGAAAATTAAAGATTTATTCCTTCAAAATGGATAGATTTACTATGGTCCCTCTAAAAATCTTCCAAAATAAATATGTTAAAATACAAAATAATGCAATTTAAAATTTTACCATGTTTGCCATGATAAAAAAAAGGTTGATTACTTGAATAGAGCAACAAAAAACATCTAGCTATGTCATCTGACATTGTAAAATCACTTAAAAACTTTAAACCTAGTCAACAAGCTAAAGTCGTTTAATATTTTCCGAAAATATAAATTAAATGGAAAAGGCGAATGAATAGTAGATCACATTTTTTTTTAATTTTTGATGTCGGGTATCTGTTTCATTTAATTATATGGCCTTACCCAGTACAGATCGCTTAGAATATTTAAAGAAAACGTAAATTTTGGATTTAATTCTTAAAAAATGAGTTATATTTATTTTATTATATTATTTAAAAAGCCCATGGCATTGCATATAGAAGACATGGCTCTATCTTATGGAGAAAATATTCAATCAACGTTTATTAAATATTAAATATTTTTTATAGTAAAACAAAATATTGCTACTGTTGTGTGTTATTTATCATAATTTATTTTAAAATAGCATATAGGGGTGACCGGGGTACGCCGATGACAGGGGCACACAGAACAATTTCAATTAATATTAAAAACAATATGGTTTAAAGTCTCAAAAATAAGTTTTATATAGATAATTATACAACTATTGAAAAAAAAATTCCTCTTGGGTCAACTTAGTAAAATTGTATTTTAAAATTTATGTTTTTATTAACAAAAAATAACTAAATTTATTTTTCTATTTTTTCCTGTAGATTTTTACTATCAATCTTAAATACCATTATCAAATAAAAGCATAACTCCCACATTCTGTGTATTGTAGGAATTACTATTAGTATTTATATCATATATGTAGCGGACTAGGGACATCGGACAAGGACAGACAATTATATCAATCAAATCATTATTCCTAAGTAATTTTAATAATGGTAACTTTTACAAAAGGACTGCTAAGAATATGGATGCAAATAAAATTAGCTGACCAATTTTGAATAAATATATTTCATTTTATTATTTATTCTATCATTTATTATTTAAGTATTCATCAAGAAAGAATATTATAAGATTATATTAGCAAATATAGAGAAAATAGGTTACCAATTATAAGTTCTGAACTACTAGAAAGTACTTGTCTCATATATCGTAACCAGGCGAGTATATAAGAGATTTTTGCAAATGGGAGGGGGGAAGGGGGAGGAGATTTTTTAATATTGAAATATTGTTCTTGGAATATAAAAAATTATTAGATCTTATCATCATATAAATGATATTATAATTAATCATATTTTAAAAAATAACAATTTGGACAAATAATAAAATATTGAAAAACCATATAAGCCACTATAATAAAAAATATACTATATAAACTGATATGTAAATCATAGTATATATAGAATTAATTATATTGTGATTTAAAAAGTTAATTAAAATATTGTTCATAAATGAAAATTTAGTTTCCTTTACGATTACACCAATTATTCAATAAATTGATCTGTACTAGGGTGTAAATCCTAATATATTAAGAAACTATTCCATTCAATCGATTTTAAGAGGCTGCATCTTTGAGATAGGCTTTTATTTTCCAAATGAACAAAAGATTACCTCATTTGTTCTGCTTGTACTAATTGGTATGCCATTTTCCAAAATATGCAGTAATTTTAATATATTTGGGGAAAAATCTAAAAATACTATATAGTATATGCTTCCAATATTTATATTGAGGATTATTTACTAAAGCTAACCAGGATTTAAATTATTATTTTAATTGGCATATAAATACATTAATATACTCTGAATAAAATCAAACGAAATATTTAATTTTTTCAAGATCAAGATTCAATATACCCTCAGAAAGATTTAAAGATAATAGAATTTGTAAATTGGATATAGTAATTTGATGAATTACTAATCGTTCATTGATTTGAGTCAAGAATATATTCAAAAGGGGAATGAAAACGGTTATTTCATAATAATCCTCAACCAATATTAACAATTTGTTTTTGTACGAGGCTTAGAAACGCCTCAACAATCAGCTAAATCTCTTTAAATTCATGGTCGAAACTATCTCTTAGTTTTCTAAGATAAATATTCGGTATTCTCATAACTTCAACCAAATTCCATTTTTTCAAAACTTTCATAAAATTTTGTATAATTAAATAGTTTATTAATACATTTTAATGAAAAAATAAATCTGTTGTTATATTAAATCTTTTATAATGTATTATCAGATAAAATATCTTATTCAGACCATTCTGATATTTCTCCCAAGGCACTCAAAATAGGCTTTTCTAGATATAACTTGATGTCGAATGCTCCATCTTTCGAGCACGCCTTCTGCAGTTTTTACATCTTGTGACACAGGAAGTCTCAGAAATAATTTTATTCCACAAATTCTGTCTCTTTGGATATCTGAACATTTTATATACTGTAGAAATTTTGCCAAATCATAGTTATTAGTAGAGAAAAATTAAGTAGAATCTTTTTGGTTAATAAAATTTTCTTATATCCATCAGTGTATGTAGTTATCTAGTTAAATTTAATACATAAGGAAGAAATATTTAAATTAATTGTAACTTTTTGCTCTATAGAAAATAACACATTTGAAATAGAATTCTTTGCAATTCACAATTCATGAAAGCCTTATATATTTTTTAAAAATATGCCCTCCCAGGCTGACACGCTTGCCTATGACTATCTCCAATGCGCCTTGTTTATTTACGTTAAAATTTAATATATATTAAAAGTTGTTTTTTTTAAAATAAACATTCTTCCATATTTATTCGCTTAATTGTTATCACACAGTTATATAAAATGAAAAATATATAATTAGTAAAAAAATACGAAGAAAAAAGTCATAATACCAAAAGGACAATATTGAGGAATAAATCATAAAATAATGTAAAATACAAAATAAATAAATAAAAGCGAAAGCAGCAAAAATTATTCAAAACCTCCTTCATCTAATCATCAGGAGAGATCGAATTAATAAAACAAACATATTGCGATCCTCTGCCTTAAGTAAAAACATTCGCGAGGCTCCTAAGAATTTTTTCTGATTAGGCGGGCAACGTCTTTAAAAAAGTTTTTAGCCAAATCACCATATATAGTTAAGGAGGAGCAAATGATGGGTATGAATATGTAATTTGAGGAATCAGCGCTGTATTTGCTGATCTTAAAATTTTAAGCTCTGTTCAGAGCGTCCTTGTTAAAATTAGAGGGGGAGTTAGTGTCCAAACAAGAGAAATCTCATATTAAAAACTTATAAGCCAGAAGGCTCCATTGAGGTAGGAAAATCAGCTGACCTAAGTGCAAGAAATATAATTTGATTGCATTTCAAGTGTCGAGTTTGCCGACCGGGATTACGATTGCAATGTAAAGGTTGCAACGCCATATTGTTATCATCAGTATGACATTTGCTGCATTTATATGGTAATGAAAAGGGAATGTTGAGCCTGATACATAAAGCATAGCTGAGCTCATGGTTGTCCAATTCGAGTTTGAGATTGGTAGATGGAATAACATCTAAAAATACATATCCCCGATCTTTGATAAGTTTAATAAATGTGGATCTAGCCAATGGTGAGAGACTCGAAATAAGGTAATCAATGGAGTTTTTCACAAGTAAATCCCAATCCTTCTGCTTTACAGAGATCGGAAATAGGGTTGAGGTTGTGACGGATTTTGCCCATTCTATCTTAGCTGTATTCAAAAAAGGATAAATGATTTTTAAAAATTAGCATAAATATTATTTTATTTTATTACTTTATTATTTTAATTTAAAAAAGATTACAATTTATAAAATAATATACTACGCCATAATAAAATATATTAAAAAAAAAGAAATTAGGTAATAACCCCTTGTATTAATATATTATACATATTTTAATTGAAATTCGTCATAGGGAAAAATCTTCCTAGAGGATCAACCGAAATTAAGCGAACTCTTTTGCCAAGTGTTTTGAAGAAATCCCGAGCTCTAGATCCAAAGGCACCGATTGTGTCAGTAGGAATGTGGATTAAAATGATATTAGGAATGTTAATATATTTATTAATTTACCTAATTTCCGCTCTAATTAAAGAATTGGAGCTAATGGAGCAAAACGATCAGCCCTTATAAAATCTCAGGCTAACGGGATTCTATTACCTATTGTCATTCCGGGCCTTATATTGCCTCTAGAATTATGTCCTACGGATACCAAATTTGGTGGAATAATGGCTGAGCGGAGAGTTCTAGCAAAAATTAAATTTACCACTTGGTGGTATGATTAGCCTAGGGTGAGGGCCTAAGCTGTCGACATGGAGATCAGAGTTTTAAAGGTGATTGTGTGACGATATCACATCCTGACGAAGGCATATTATTATCTGAAGTTCTTCTTTGGAAAGAAGGAAATCAAGGTTGGAGCTATAAATAATTAGTTGAGAGTTAGCTAGATATAAATAGCGTCATTCATCAGGATTTTTCCTTTATATTTACAGATTTATGAGGATTTTTTTTACAAAACTCTGTCCCATATGTACCGCTCACCTATAAATAAATTTTTTAAATTTTATATAATTATATTTTGTTTTATATAGATATATATACAAACCAAAAAGCAGGACCGGTTAAAACCAAATCAAGGTGGACCGAACCATGATCTTCATTCTATTTTGATATTGTTAATATTTTAATTCCAAATTATTTCTTTAACTTAAGAGCAATAGTTAAATTTATGTTGTACAATTGTAATAATTTTTCATTAATCGCTTCAAAATGCCAGTCTGTATTACTTTAATACTCTCGTTTAACAGCCCTTTCCTTAGTCTGTGACTACACCTGCCTCTTGGTCTTAATCCAATAATTCACACTTGATCCTAATCCACTATAAAATCTCAAAAAATAAATATTCGGGCCTTCAATGTAATTTTTATCCCAATCAACACTCTAGGTTATCTAAGGAGCTGAGGCATACCAACCAATCAGATGCCTTAAATTTTTAGTCATTAAGTCATCACTTTTATATATAATCGTAATTTATAGTATATTAAACACGTCATCATATCCCTTTTTAAATGCTGTAAAATATATTTAAAAATTTTTCTTAAAATAATATAATATCATGGTAATTATATATTAAATATCAAATTATTTCTATTTATACCTACTGTATAAATTTCAGGTCTAAATTATACAAATGGGAATTTTAATTTTTAGAAAACAGACTTCTAAATAAGTTGCTAAAAAAATTAAACATTAATGAAAATAAAAATTTTTTCATATTATTTCCAAAAAAATCTGACTTATTTCTAAAATTTTTTATTTTATATTGATTTTTTAGTATTCATTATATCATAAATAGATATAATCCAACTTTCATATAAATATTCAAGTCATTATCCCTTATAAATATTTATTGGAAGTTTATAATCTTTTTAAAATCAAAAAATTATATAGAATTTAAAAAAATCTTATTTATAAAAATATTGTATAAAGAAACTTTTATTTATTTTAAAACTATTTTCAATATTATCATAGGTCAAGCTTTCATTTAATGATAGTCTTAAAGTTTTTTTAAAAGCTAATTTTACCCTAGAAGAGGGGACCATAGCTAAAAATTAAATGTTTTTATTTTTTTTAAAATAATGCTATATCGCATATTTTATATGTTATAATATATATCTATTTTTTTTCCTCTTTCTTTTCAGGAGATATAAACGCTTTTGTAATTACAACCCTCAATATACAGGAATCATTCAATATAGAAATATTATAGCAAAATTTAAATAATCCAGGTCATAGTAATAATTGTAGATTCGGCATTGCAATGGGCGGGTTTTGACCACATTGCCCGTTAACCCAATGTAAATATAAATACTCTCATGTCCACCCATACTTTTTTAAATTTACCCACCCACCCATCCATTTATTTATTTGTTTAACCCAACCCGCTCATATTTTAAAAATTATTATTATTGGTTGATTTGGATTTTTATTTATTTTATTTTATAATATATCTTTACTTAAACTTATATAATATCCAATTATGAAATATAAAATTTTTTAAATAGAAGTCTGGACTGTTAGTTTGGCCTAAAAATATTCCAAATTTACCCATCCATCGTCCGCCCATTGTTCTAAAAATAATTTTTAACCTACTGTTCACCCGCCTAATGTTAAAAATCTATTAGCCCACCCATTGCAAACCTCTAATATGTATTATGGCTCATTATTAAGCAAGTTAATAATATTTTAGAATAAATTTATTATTTTTGAAAACTTTTTAATGTATTATATTTAACTTATATTTAGTTGCCTTGCAAATTATTGTAATTGTTTTTATCGTCTTTATACCAATTAAATCTTTCAGCCAAATTTATTTCCAAAAAATCAATAGCAATTTTATTTGCTAAGATCGAAAACTGGAATAAATTTTTTATTTATTTTTAAAATTTTATTCTCCTATCTATACTTTATTAAATATAATATAATAAATAAAAATTAATTAAGAGACAATTTTATAAATTAGATCAAAATAAATTTAAATTATATAGATAGATTGTTAAATTAAGGCGGAAAAACATTTGTTGTAAACTCAAAATTTATGCATCACATTTAGATAAAATAATTAATCTCACTTGAATGAGATATAAAATTTATTAACAGTCATATCTTTTATCCACCGATAAGACATAATCTGCTCAATACTAACCATGAATAAATAAATTAATTTTATTTGTGAGATTGAACTGGTTTATCTAGTTTTAAGAATTTGCACTGCAGTTGTAGTATAATTAAGTGTTTTGCTAATTCTGAATCTAACCCGATAATCGGACCTAGGTATTTTTCTGAAACAAGTCCCAACTCAAATCAAAATCTAATAAAATTCTGAATCTAAATCAGTTTTCCCCTGAACACGGGCCTAGACTGGGATTGAAAAATTTATGAAAAAAAAATTGTAATTGGTGCTTTGAATATGAAATATAATATTTTTAGTGCTTTAGACATTTATTATAAAACCAATTCGTTCAGTCAAAAATTTAATACGTTCCAGATTCACCGCTACAAAAAAAAAGAGCGAGTTCAAATTCCTAATAGGGTTCATTTAATCTATAAATGTCATCTTTTAAAAAGATCCATTAAATATAAATAAATTGTCAAATTACACGATATTAGATTGGAATGTCGTATAGGGATGTGGAATTCATGGGGATGCGAAATTTCCCAATTTGAAATCATTTATTGAGGGCAATAAATTTTAAAAATCCAATTTTACCTGAAATGTAAGATAGAATGTAAAGAGTTGCCCACTGTGTATTTCAAAAATTTTGCCTGGCACTTTAAAACTACTCTTAATTTATATTGATTTTTATATGAAATTTTTATTTAAATAAAAAAATCCACCAAAGCTTATTGAGATAATAATAGTCTGAATTTATAGTGTAGGTACTCTACACATGCTGGAATACATTTCCGCTTAAATTAGAAGATAAAATTTTAAAATCCCCTTAGATAAATGATTTAAAGAGAGATTCTATCCCAATGGATTCCATATCCAAATACGACATATATAATAGAGTATAATGCATAGTGTATAAAAATAAAAAATAGTGACAAAATATGATTAGAAATATAATATTAATTTTTTTTTTAAATTAGTGAAACAGAATTTGTTAAAATGTACTTGACAGAAGCTGAAGCCGTAAAATATTTAATAAATAAAGATTTTAATTTTAGGAAATTTATTAAAGGCATTCTATTTTTATTTTTCTTTGAGATTTTTTTAATAAACAATCATCTTCTAAATTGTCTACTATTCATTGTAAGATTTGAAAAATTATTTTTTCTTGAAGCTGGTATCAAATCTCGACTATTTCTTTAAATGTTATTTATCATTTCTTTTTGTGGAAGATTAATTCAAGGCCATTTGAGTTTTTTACCAAACTTATATATTAAAAAAAATATTTAAATAGGCATGCTGTAAAATATCTGAAGGAAACAGCTGTCAGATTTTTAAATTTGTTTAAAATGTAATTTTTGACCTTAATTGATTGCATAAACATAAAAATTGTCAAAAAATGATTAAGTTCATATTCAAAATTTGTATAAAACATAAAAATATTGTTCACTATTTTTAAAAAAAAATTTCAATGTACAAATCTTTGCAATTTGAACTTGTTTTTTTAGAGTTAAAAATATTTTCCATGGTATATTTTTATTGCCCAAAATTTTGAGCCCGAAATCTTTGAAGATCACAAAATTGAAGATTTCTTTTAAAGATATTTTTACTTAAATTGAAGCAAGAGATCAATCAACTAAATAAATACTCCGCGTTACCTCATACTTAAAGCTTCATCCAGTTATGGCTAGCACATAAGTCCGTAGGAAAGAAAGTAATCCTTCTATTTTTAGAAGCAGAGGGACTTCAAATTGAAATTCTCAAGGAGTTTTACCTGTTATGGACATACCTTTCACCTATATTTTTTATTCTATTTTTATAATTTCTAAATATTATTACATTTATTTTTTGCCGTATTGGGATATGGAATCATGTGGGATTCGGAATCCCAACCTTGAATCCTCACGTTTTATTCGAAATCTTTTTTTTAAAAATATTTAAAAAATATTCCGAATCCCCATGAAAAAAAATAAAATAAAATAATTACTTTTTCTTCTCTTTTTTTGCGGCTGGCACCATATAATTAAAAGGCCAAAATAAGGGATTTATGAAAAGGGATGAGGTTAAGACATTTTTGTTTTAAAAAAATATTAAAATATATTACTTTTTCTTCTCTTTTTTTTGCAGCTGGCACCATATAATTAAAAGGCCAAGATAAGGGATTTAAAAAGAGAATTTAAAAAAAGTAAATAATATAAAATTAAGGCATATAATAAATGAAAAGGGATTAGGTTAAGATTTTTTTGTTTTAAAAAATATATTTATAAAAAACGAATTATTGCAACAATTATTCAATGCAATATGGCATTTCGTTGAACATTTAAGCAGGGACCCGAACCGTTATTTATAACGGTTCAGTTTGGTTACGGTTCAGTATATGGTTATGTTTTGGTTACGGTTCTTGAGTAGAAATTTATAAAGGTTCTGTTCAGCTAAATTATAAAGGTTTATAAAGGTTCATTACGGTTAGAAATTTTTTTTTATTGAAGCAACACCATCTTTAAATTTATTTTTATTATAAGCATCTATGAATTATATATAAAAAAAATATATAAGATTCAAAATAACTCATTTTTAAATATATTATTTAAACTTATAAGTAATATATTTTCAAGTATAAATGGATTCCTTTTTGTTCATTGTGACGATAACACAAATTTTCGCCCCGAAAAAGCCCTTGCTTGTGTTGCGGGGACCTCCAATACTATAAGAGCACGTTTATATAATTCTGGATATTCAAATTATTTCCATTTCTAAAATATAAAAGAACCGGTTTAACCGTTTTTTAT
This sequence comes from Gordionus sp. m RMFG-2023, assembly GCF_954871325.1. Lineage (NCBI taxonomy): Eukaryota > Metazoa > Nematomorpha > Gordioida > Chordodea > Parachordodidae > Gordionus > Gordionus sp. m RMFG-2023. The sequence goes on from NC_088776.1 coordinate 29,598,431, forward strand.
AAAGGTTCTTTTTATTCCTTCAAAAAATAATTATGTTCGGTTAGGGTTATAGTTCAGATATTTATAATAAAAATAAATTTTTCTAAAAAAAATATTTAAGGGGATTCGGAATCTTTTTTTTAAAAAAACAATTATATTTTTTTGCCACCTGGAAAAATTGTTTTAATATAATAAATGTAAAACAATAAATGTGGCAATGAAAATATTCGCGCCCATTCACACTTACCACTAAAAAATTTTCGACCCGACCCGCCCGCTCATGAAAGACAATATTTTGTTTCACGCCCGAAAATTCACGGTGTTTTTAAATTTTTCAAAACTTTAATGCTATAATTTTTTACACTTTTTTGAATTTATTGTATTTATTTCTTTAATTCCATAATCCATAATAACATAAAATAAATACATATTATAAATCCAAATTTTTACTTATAGAAAGAAAAATGTCTATTTTTCTTATTTTGGTATAATTTAAAAAAAAATGATAAAACACTAAAATATTAAAACAACTATATAAAAATATGTAAAAATATATAAAATTACTAAATAAAAATATATATTGGTCCTTAGCCTTTTTTTTTAAAAACATTTTGATAATCTTAACTTAAAATTTGTTCGTTGTTATAAATAATTTAGCTTTAACAATCTCTAAATGGGTCTGATCTTCAACCTATAGATACATAGTATTTTTCCTTATTCATAATTGATTTTTAAAAACGGCTAACTTAATATTACATCCAGAAAAATAAACCATTATAATTTTTTATATACTGAACAGTAACCAAACTGAACCGTTATAAATAAAGGTTCGGGTCCCTGCTTAAATGTTCAACATGCCATATTGCATTGAATAATTGTGGCAATAATTAGGATTTTTTATAAATATATTTTTTAATATTTTTTAAAACAAAAAAGTATTAACCTCATCCCTTTTCATTCATTATATGCCTTAATTTTATACTATTTACTTTTTTTTTAAATTCTCTTTTTAAATCCCTTATTTTGGCCTTTTAATTATATGGTGCCAGCCGCAAAAAAAGAAAAGAAAAAGTAATTATATTATTTTTATTTTTTTTTTCATGGGGGATTCGAAATATTTTAATATTTTAAAAAAAAGATCCCGAATGTGGGGATTCAGGTGGGATTCCGTATCCCAATACGACATATATATATATTGTATATTTAAATTATATTACATATCTATAGATATTATATATTATTTTAAGATAAATATTTGAGACTTAAAAAACATATAGGAGAAACCGGGGCACATTGAGTACATGGGAAAGTTAGTCCACTACAATTATAATTTAAATTATTAATTTATAATACTGCACAAATTTAAGCCTAATATTAATTACGTTTTACATGAATGGCTAAAAAGGATTATAAAAATATTTTGTATTTAAATTTTTAAGATGAAAATGTGTGCATGCCAAAAGTAACAATTAATAATTTCAAACTCTATCGCTTAGATTTATAAATAAGGCTTTTTAAATTTTAAATAAATTTTAGGAAAGTTTAAGCCCTATTTTTTAATCTGACAGTTTTTCAGAATCATAAAACATGAATTAATATTCTGAATAATTAAAATCAGTGGACTAGTTATAGTTGCTCATAGGATAGTTGATCAGTTATATTTTATTTTGATTAAAACAAATGCAAATAATTTTCGATCAATAGTTATCAATCTCAAATTATAATTTCTAATGTAATATAATTTAAATAATATATAATTTTGATTTTTTTTTCAAACCTAATATTTCTTAAAATCTATAATATAATTTAATTTACTTAATTATTGCGTATTATAAATTACCAATAATTTTACTTTAGATCTTCTAGTATTATAACAATATTCAAAAAAAAATATTTTAGATTCAGATCTCTATATTATGTGTGAACCAACTATCCCGTATAAATATCTCAACTTATTTAGAGCATGCTTGGGCCAAAAAAATTTTTTTTTCTGATTAAATTTTCTAAAAAAGTATAATTTTCTAAAATATATATTAAATATTTCAAATGTTTTATTCCTTTAGAATTCAGAAGATGTTTTATTTATTTAGATTAGTCTAATATTAATGATTTATCTAACGAAAAGTGTGACGATCATTAATGGTCTTCTCAATTATATTTAAAAATATTATTAAAAAATATGACAAAGAAATGATTAAATGAAGTGACGACTATATATAGAAATCACAAATCACTAAATAAATTTAAAAAAGAGAGAGGATTACTATAGTATAGGAGTCGATGCTCAAGATGTTAGATAGGATTTATATGGAGATCATTTATGAGAGAAAATTTCCGGTATCTGAAGTAATTTTGTTCCCCAGGTTTTTTTACTAATTGGAAAGCCTCGTCTTATTAAATTTCCAAGGTGTTAGTGATTATGCCATTTTTATTTTGGTTTTTAGTATTCGTTTTTCGGCGTGAGCTAAGGTCAAGTAAAAATTATTTGATATTCTTGAGAAATTAATTTAGATAAGGTTCCAAGCTAGTGTGAGGCGATTAGACCTATTAGTTAGGGTAATGTCGTCTAGAATTTTGAAAATATCATTGAAAGGCCTTTTGAGTAGATGGATAGTCTAGTTTTTCTCAAGGCTTATAAAAGAATATTGTTGATTGCTTTGTGACTAAGGACGACGTTCACAAGAAATAGAGTAGGTGACTTATATTTGTATTAATTTGGCATCACAATATTATTAGATAATTTTATTGCAGTCAAGGTAAGCTATAGAAATTAACAGTGGTGGGTAATCTTGAGTTAATTTCACAAGGAAGTAATCAATGTAATGGGCGACAAGGTGATAGGCTGTCGAAGGTAGGATTAAATTGTATACTGGAACAGTAGTTGAAATTTGAGCAACCAATGCGAAAAAATATTGGATAATTTAAGCCGATATTCATAGACAAAAAGGTGGGATACCAATTCCATTAAATTTACATGATTAGTTACGTTTAAAAGATATTCCAATTGGTCCTTAATTATATGTTCATGAGAAGTCAGTGATCTTCATTTTTTAAAATTGGCCAGTATATCAAGGCACAAAGAATTTTAGGTATGTTGAAGAAATTTTAATTAAAAAAAAGCTTGTTTCATAAGTGAAACTAGGTATGAGCTAGCATTTTTGTACAATCAAGGATTATTATTGTTTTAAAATATATATAGGGTTAGATTAATATATATTGAAAAATTAAATATTTTACTTTTTACCGAAACTAGGTATACAATATTAAGACTTGATGTGACATAAGGTTAGTAAATAATGAGATGACTGTAGTTAGATTATAAAATATAATTTTTTCGCCGTAACATTTCTGTAACAATATATTGACGGAAACACATTAGCGGTAATATTTTATAGCGTGGGTTACTAATGATCATGGATTACATTGTAAATCATTCGAGATAAAGATGAATTCCCCATCAGGAGTTAGGATATTTGTTATTAGGGGAACCTTCATATCAAAAAATTTATGGCTGAAACTGCTGAGAATTAGTCATATCGTAGCTTCCAAGATTATGTTGATGTTAGAGATGAATAGGAAATCCGATATGCTGAGGTATATTGGTGAGCGAGGTACACCTTTTGATAAAAAAATAATTTTTAAAATATTTTACTAATATTTAGAGATTAACTAATATTTATAAAATATAATACTATACTACCTTACAGTTTTAGCCTTGTCCAGGGTTTTCGTAATGGGGGAATTATGAGTAGCAGGGATGTGAACCCGAACCCGGATCCGGACCCTTTTTAAAAGTGGAGGGTCCAAGGGTTCTAGGTGTCATAAAAATTTTTAAGAATAAAAATATTTTTTTTAAAAATAATATAAATTTTTTTATTAACTTTTTTGTGGAATCATTTATATTATCTTCACGTTTTTCTTTCAATTTTCTTCCTGAACTAGATTGATATCATAAATTATTTTCCAGTGTAATAATATTTTATTATGTAAATTTAATATGCTATGTTATAGAAATACGTTGATTAATTTAAAAGTGAATTATTTTGTAGTACAAGAAATAATATTTTAATTTAAATGATAATGCACAACACGTTGGTCCTCAATTTGTATGATGCTAGAACGATTATTAAGTTTGATGGATTTCTGTAATGATTTTATTATAGGAGCATGAAAAGTCATTTTGCCTGAAGTTGATTGATGCCAAATAAAGGACCTTACTAGTGTATTAGTTCCTTTAAAAATACAATATTAAGATTACAATCAGAACATTTATGTTTATTAGATGCAGATTAGATTTAGAAAAATTTACAGTCCTTTTTATATACGAAATATTAGAAAACATGAAAATTCGAGAACAAAAATTTGCAAAATAGTGTTGTATACGCTTCTATACATATTTAGACCCTCGATATCAAGTTTTATTGAGTATTGAGCAAAAACAAATGGCTAAAGACCATCTTAACGATTTATGGCATAAGCAAAACTCCATTATTTACAATATATTGGAAGCTACGACAATACCTATTGGTTGCAGTGATAATAATAATGCAACATTGTTGATCTTGAAATTTTACTTTTAGATAGGGAAAAAAAAATCAAATTATCATCAGTTAGAAAGGAGGATCAAAAAATGCCTATTGCATTTTTAATAGTAAAGTTCTCAGAAGTTAAGAGAATAAATAAGGATATAAATATTTTTAAAATTCTGGGAAGAAAATTCTTAAATATATCCAGAATTATATAAATAACTCACTATTTTAGGTAAGGGTAGAATGTGAATTTTTATCTTTGAAATATATACCTTGTCTACTTCTACTTTACGTGGAAAAGGATGATATTTTTGTAGATATTATGATTGTGCGAGAATAAAACATTTAAAATATAAAATTTTCATTTGTAAATTATAAATATGTATATATTGAAGTATAATAATAAATGAATAAAAAATAATCTTATTTTGAGTCATTATTTTTATGTTCCCTGAACCCGGACCTGAACCCTGGACCAGGGTCCTTTCAAATTTTATTCCTTTACCCGAACCCGGACCTGGGCCCTTTTTTTTGTCGAAGGGTTCATATCCCTAATGAATAGCCTTTTCCGCTATAAATTTTATTGAAAAGATCTAGACTTGCTTTTTGTAGCTCTTTGGCTGGATCACATTTAAAAAATAAAATATTTCGCACTTTTTCTTAAGCATTATTTTATTTCTGAAAAATTTGAATGGAGGAGAGGCCTGGGGTTACATTGTCTATAAAATATTAAAGTTATATAAAAAATAGATGAAACAAATTTTCCAAAATTTTTTAACCTATTTTTATTCAATATATATATCTCTAAGTTAGGAAATTAATATTTAAAAAAAAATTCTTGTTTTTATTAATACAAAATTTAATTAAATTTTATGAATTATGAAAAAACACAGGGGTGAGGTGCGTGTTTTAGCGTTTCTTTACTTTTTAGATTAAAATTTTTTTTTAAATAAAAATATTAATCTTAATTAAGTAAATGAAAATAAATTGTCAAATATGTTAAATTTACCACTTCAAATATATTATGTATACGAAGAACTTGTTGTAACTTAAAACTGTCATATAATTCAAAAAATAAGTCAATCATCTTTATATTGTCATTATGACTCTAAACATAAATACAGTGGGATTTTGTGCAAAACAAATCCCTGCAAATTAGACACATCTCGCCAATACCTGCCCCAGGGCTTCATATTTAATTAAAATTTAATTTCAAGACATTAAATTGCCATAAATATTGTCAATATGATTATTCATAAAATTGAGATTACTTTCTCATTTAGAATTGATATTTTGTCTGAGTAACATTTATAAAAAAATTTATTAATAAAAATGTAAAAAATTAAAAAGTTACTTTTGATATGTTAAAATTTAAATTGTATTTAAAACTTTTCATGAGCATGTTTCTAACATTTTTAAAATCAAAGAATCTTATTAAGATACATTTATGGTTTAAATTTTAAATATCAAATATTATTAGTTTTAAAATTATTTTAGATTATCTAACCCTGGATATCCCAGTCTCCCAATTATTTAAAAAAAGTTATTAAAAAATAATATTGATTAACTGCAGCGACTTACTTTTTTTCTCCAGGAAGGGGTGGGCAGATGGGTGTAGTATTTACGTAATCAATACTCGTAAAGTAGCAGCGCAACTTTTATTTAATATACTTTTATAATAAAGTGGCTAATTTATAAGCCGCTACTCCTTTTGGGTATAAAATGCTCTACTTATTTCTACTTTAAAAAAATATTGAGAATATTCAAAATATTGAATAGTATTTAATTTTTATAATTTGAATAAATTATATTACAAAAAATAAAATAAGTGCAAATCTATTAACCTCTATTGCATTCATTCATTTATCTTGAAATTGACAAACTAGAGAGGAATTCAATAATAAAATATACGCAAATACGTAAATTGGTTTGACAACTGTGCATTTATTATCGTTAGCCTCGACATATTACTTAGAGATCTACAGCGCTTCGGGCTGGGCTTGTTTTAAAAAAAAATTGGGTTCGGGCTGGATCGGGCATAATATATTTTCAAAATATTCGGGCCAGGTCGGGTCGGGCCTTGGAAATTTTTTAAATATATCTAAATTTATCAATTTTATGTTGAATTTTTTATGTAAAATAAAAATATTTGATTTTATTAATAAAACTAGACGCCATATAACATATGTCTTTTATTTTGAGTAATTATAAAAATTAATTTCTATATTTAAATAAAATTGGGCGACGGTAAATTTTTTAAAAATATTTTGGGCCGAGCCGGGCTTGAAATATTAAGCCCGATGCAGATAAATAATATGACTTAACAAAATTATAGCATTTTGCGTTTTAAAATTTTTGATAATATTTCGGATGTGAATAATTATAATCATGATATGTAATCATAAATGATAATAAATAAATAACTAATTTTTTGATATTATCAATATCAGACCTCACTTATATTTTTAAGTTTTCTCTTTTAAAACCCATTTTTATAAAGTATAACACCTCTATACCATCAAATCCAGTTCACCCATTAGAACCTATTTGACTCAATAAAAGATGTTTTTGGGGAAAAAGATGCACTTTGCTAGATGAAAACTTTCAGCGATCTCTTAATAATTTAAATTATATATATTTAATATTTGTTATGAAAATCTTATATAGAATTGATAGTTATATTTCTAATTATAAGAAAGATTTCAATGGGGATTATTATAATTGGAAATGCAATATTTTATTTATTAGCTCTTATGGAAAAAAACGTAAGCATATTTTTATGAGGTAAATACTTAAAGACATTACATTAAAAAATAGTAGCCATAGGGTGCTATTTATTGGAAGGAAATATTAGATTTAGCGAAGCTAATTTTAGGGTGAAAGGAGTTGTCGCGCTACTTTTTAATAGTTAACAGAACTGCTTTAAATGATACAAAACTTTGTGAAAAATATCAATGTAGTAGGAAATCCCCCCTTGGTTAAGCCAATATTTCCAATGCATAGTTGAAATATAATGTGACTAAAAATGTGCTTACGAAATGGAGATGCTTCAGTTTATTATTTAAATATAACATTAATATTTTATGGCCATTTAATTATATAATTTTAAAATACCAAACTTAATACAAAAATTAATATTGAATTGTCATTTGAATTTGATTAACATTTTTGCAGATTGTTTAACTAACTAAAAAGTTTGATTTTTTTAAACAATAGAACATAAATTTGACATGTTGTCATATACTTACAGGGTTGTACATTTGACCGGTCAAATAACCAGTCAATTGACCGATATTTGACTGGTAAAATATGGTCAAATACGATCAAATATGGTCAAATTCAAATAAATGTTTTTAAGACAATATTATTCCATTCTATATATAATAGTAAAAAACATATGTATATTAATTTATATTTTTCTAAATTCTATAAATAATGTTTGGATCTCCATGGCAGAGCCTTTTTAATCAATCTTAGGTTATGATATACTCCTACTATCAATTTTCTGGTTGTCGAGATCTTCAATCGGATTCTTTTATTCAAGGTGAACAAAGACCCTTCTAATAAATTGAGCACGAACTCTGATTATTTTTATGAAAGTTACTGGTTCCACATATTTTGGCTATTAAATATACTGTCGCTTTTAATTCTGAAATTTATGATATTACTTAAAATATTTTGATGATCATCACTTTGTAAAACGACTAATTTTTGTATTATATCATATACTTCATCAAACTCAAGTAAGATGCTCCCCTTATATTGGGGATCTAATAAATAAATCAGCAGTGCAGTGTTGTTTTTGATTGTTTCCTCTTTCAACGTATCTTTTATATTTTTTTCTTCAGTTTGGTAAATTATAAAATCAGGGTCATGATTGTATTATATGTATTTTAAAATAAGCAACTTGTATTACGTGAGCCAGGGTCAATAAGATAGCTAAATGTTTATGAAAAGTATAAAATTTTAAATTTTTTGTCCGAAATATCATTTAATATAATATTGGTAATTTCTCTCGGACCAATATCCAACTTCTTCAACAGCTGCCTTCAGGGCATTCTTGCATATTTGTATTTGCTCATTACATTTTATTGATGATGCCCATCTTGTTTGGATAATTGTACATAATGTAGTATAAATTGGCAATTAGTAATTTTCTCAAACCATGTTTAAGTAAAATTATTATATTTATTTATATATATATATATATATTTTTTTTATTATTAGTTTTATATTTATTTATAATTTTAATTATTTGTCAATTTAAAAAATAATCACATTTGTTAGTATATCTTTTAAGGATAAATAATAATATATTTAAATAATATAAATAGATATATAGTAAATTAATATAATAAATTGAGCATATGATTTAAAAGAAATATGAGTTTTCATAGTTTGCCCTTCAGTTTTTCTTCTTCCATCTGAATATTCCTCTCTTGTTCTTAATTGCTTTTCTCATCGCCGATTCTGTGATTAGGGGGTATCAGTCATTGAGAATATGAAGCTGAGGTAATTGGATTTTATTATATTGAGAGCTAATCTTTGGCGTAGGTAGTAACCCTCGTTGGGATCTTCGTTCCTAGTAGAGATCCGTTTCCCCAGCTCTTTAAAGAAGGCCAGGGCATGAGAGCCGAACGACGTTAGAGTCGTGGCGATTAGTGGTAGGAACGTGTAATTGGCCGGAAGCGATGGCGAATACTTAGCGAGTTTATTCTTCTCGGCGTCTACTAGAGCATCTCTATTTATATTGGAAGGGGCAAGGGGATCGATGCATGAGAAATCCCAGGTTAGGAATTCGAAAAATTCTTTTTTTATATTTCAAATTGTAATTCTAATATGAAAATTTTATATTTAATTAAATCGATGCTTTTTTGCAAATAAATTAGATTGATAAACATGCTTTAAATATATTAATTAATTAAATCAATATAGTTATCACGAATAAAATTTTAAGGTATTTGACCGTATTCCAGGTCAAATAATCCTTCTGTCAATTGACTGAATTTAACCAAACCCTGCTATTATAGCTGAGACCTGCATGTCAGGCCCTAAACCAGGCCCAGCCCGGGCCGTATTACTTCTTAAATATATCCGGGCCGGGCCTGAATATTTTTAAATAATACCCTGGTCGTAAACTAACAAATTCACTTCGCATGTTAGCTGCACCATCAAATGATTCTCCAATGATATCCTTCAAGTGTAGGTCCTGTTTAGAAAAACAAGAACACAATAAATCAAAGTGTCTTTACCTGAAGCAATCACTTTAACTACTGCAAAATGTTTTTCTGTAATTTCTCCATTATAAATAAACCGAAAGCCAGTTGTAGTTTAATCATATATGCTTATATTCTGAGTGCTCTTTATCTGTATACCGAATCTTTTATTTCATAATTGTTCCTTAATTCACTTTCTAAGAGTATAAAGAAAGGTATCAATAACTTTACCAACGGATGTCTTCGATAATAAGGTAATGGAACCTTTTCTCTGAATGTATCCTGCTTAAAAGTTTGAATTTTTCCTTCCTATATTTGCTTTTTGAATGGCCATATTTAAATGATGATTGGATCATAATTAAGTGACGTATCAGTTCTAGGGAATTTCCATGATTTAAATTAATATCTTTAAAATTTGATAAGGTTTTATTACAATCAAAACCTCTATATTGCATATTTTGACGCCCTAATAACTTAACAATTTCAAATATATTATATGATTATTAATTGAAATCTGCTTTGCTTTCGTAGCTATAAGTTCATGATTAATTTCTTGTATGCTATTATCATTGGGTGCCTTAAGAGAGCATTCTATGGCTTGGATCTGAACTTTTTGAATTCATGAATTTCAAAACAAAATATATATGTTTAAAATTGATGCACCCTTTTAAAAATGCATTTTCATATCCAGCAAAAGCTATATAAATATAGCAGTAAATAGCTTTAATTTCATTATTAATTAAAGCAACTGAAAGTAAGTTTCGTGTTTATCTGCCATGACTAGTCTGTAATACATTCGCAATGTATTTAGTCTCAGGTTTATGTTGGATTGGGGGTGTTTCTGTAAAATTGCAAGTTTTTATGGAATTGTTGCATTTGATTTTAAATGAAATAAATTCGACTTAATAAATGAGATCTTTGAATTTGCTGCTTCTGAAATTAATTGGAATTCATAGATAAAGGTATTTGTAATGTAGATTAAGTTTCTTTTATATTTAGAGTAGGCCTACAAAAAAACGAATCGAATCTAATAATTGCGCTATTCGTATTCGTACGAATAATAAAATCATTATTCGTTTCGATTCGTCGAATATTCGATTCGATTCGATTCGAAAATTTTTCTAAAGCTTATAAAATATTTTGCAAAAAGAATTTTACAGATGTTTAAAGATGGCACTTTTAAGGATTCTCTAAACTAATTGTCATTTTTGCATATAAAATATAACAAAATTTTAGAAAGTATTTCATTATAGATTTTATTTATTAAAAATACTTTAGTAGCATAAATTTTCTTTGTTTAATTATTAATATAATTTTTAGAGGTGATTATGACAATGTAATAGAGGATGAAGATATTATAATGCACTATTTGAATTAGATTGTCTTTAAAATTTGCCAAAAATAAGGTTACTAAATGGGAAAAGGATTTTCCTAATCAAATAATAAGAACTAGTCAAAAAAATTTAGTTATTTATCTGCCAGGAGCTCGAGAATATGGGAAAGAGGCACGCTCTTTAAAAATGTTTTGACTTGTTCATAAAATCAAAAATGATTAAAGAGAAACAATCAAAATAAAATAATTATATTTTACTTTGAAGCTTTTCCTTTTCTTCCATTAAACTTTTTCAGCAAATATAACTTGTAATGATTTGATATTTGATAATAGGAAATAAAATAAAACAAAATGATATCCACTAGGAAAATTTAATTACTTCTTTTTATTTTACTTGCAATAAAATATTTGCGACGAATATTTATATATAAATAATTTCGAATAATTTCGAATAATACGAATAATTTTCCTCATTATTCATATTCGATTCGAAATTTCGAATCGAATAATTGTGTTATTCGTATTCGTAAAATACGAATCGAATCGAATCGAATCGAATCGAATCGAATCGAATATAAAATAATAAATAATTCGTTTTAGGCCTAATTTAGAGTTAGGAATATAATTGGAATGCTATTATCATTTTAAGGAAACTATATTGGAATCTTGGGTGAAATTGTATTATAATGTAAAAGTAAAGGGGATTCTGGAGTCTCTTTAATAAATGAACATTTTGTTGATGTATTGTAGGTGTTATATTACTTGTTAAATATGTTAATTTACAAGGTTTTAAATTTGTGGTTTGTGTAAAAATATGTGAAATAGATATATATTAGAGATAAAAATTATCATGGGCAAAGATTCTTGAAATATACACAAAAATAGTTTTTTTTAATGTGAGTTCGATAGACTGTTATGGTGTGGATTTTAATTTCAGACAAAGATCTATTACCTTTTTTTGTGTATAAAGGAGGGTCTGAAGAAGTCTCTAGGAATAATGAAGGTGATTTTGTTGTTATATTGAAAAAAACAACTTTTACTGTTTTGGATTTTCACTTGCTATTTTAAGTTCTTTAAAAGATTTACAAAAATAATTTAACCAACCAGTATTTTAAATCAGGTACAGGGAAAAGATTTCTGGGCTTAATTTTAACTTAAAATTAATGTTTTGTTTTATGTGCCTCAAAATTTAAATATTTTATTTTTTATGCCAAAATACATTTTTTAAAAAGATCCATTTTATTTTATATACACTACCGGCCATAAATGATTGCCCACCCTGCATTTTCTTAATATTTTTCTTAAAATAAGACAAATAACACACAATATGAGGTTTATCAAATATATTTATAAGTTTACATATTATTTCATAAAATTACAAAAAATAAAAGACATAGCAATTAATTAAGATCAAATTTTGGTCTTATCAATATGACAACCTTTATTTTTAATAACAAATTTTTGGTAATCTTTCGATAAGATTTTTTAAATATTCGCAAGTGAAATTGTTCCATTCTCTCTGTAATACTTCCCAAAGGTGCGAATGAGAGGTTAGAGGGCTTTTTCGCGCTTGTCGATCAAGGGGATCCCATAAAAGTTCGATTGGAGTGAGATCGGGAGACTGGGATGGCCAAGTCATCAATTCGAGAATACCGTGTTGTTGTAGATTTTGTAAATAATCTTTGCATAGCCTGGATGTATGCTTTGGGTCATTATCTTGTTGAAATAAAAAGTTACTCCCGATCAAACACTTTCCTGATGAAATCACATGGTCCTCAAGGATTTGACGGTTTCCCTCCTTGTTAAGAATTCCCTTAATTTTGACAATGTCGGCGGCTGCCCCGGCATCAAAGTACCCCCACACCATAACTGATCTACCCCCGAACTTGACTGTAGGAATTACGCAGTGATCGTTCATTCGCTCTCCAGCTGAACGGCCGATATATTGCCTTCTTTTAGAACAGAAGATTTCGAATTTTGACTCATCACTCCTTAAGACGTGGTACCAGTTGGCAGATATCCAAAATTAATGTTTTCGTGCCCAGTCTAATCGCTTGAGTATATTTTTTTTGCTCAAGATTGGTTATTTGACCGCTACCCTACCATAAAGTTCAAAGCTCCTAAGGCACCTTTTCACAGTTGTGACACTTATCGGGTTTTCCCGAGCCAGATTAATCTCCGCAGCTATCTTTGAGGCGACAAGGCGTCGATTGTACTGATCCTTGCTATATACCTATCATCGCTTAAAGTTGTTTTGCGGAGTCTTCCAGGCCTCTTTGGATTCGATATTGTATTATTGTTGCGTAATCTTTTAAGTATACAATCGACTGTTCGTCGAGCTAGAGTTAATTCTCTGGCAATTCGGCGATTACTTTTACCACTTATGTGTAAATTAATTATTTTGCATTTAGTTGGAATAGAAATATATATTTTTTTAATCATTTTGGTCGAATGTTCGTTAAAATTTATAAAGACTGAAGGTTTATTTAAACAATGATTTAAAACAAAAAAAAATCTAGGAATTTTCTTTTAAAATAATTAAAAATAGGTATTAATAAGCAGATTAGAATGTGATTAATGACTTTCTTCCAAAAAACAATGGGCAACTTAAAATTTTTGCTGAAAAAAACTAATGAACCCTATTTTACCAAATTGGTCATTTTTGACAAATTGTTTTCAAAGGCTAAAATTTCATAGAAAGATTTATAGAAATTCCGAGTTTTTTATTTCTAAACATGTCTAGACATCTTAAATTAATTAATCAATTCGCTTTTACCCAAATAAGTTAAAAAGTTTTAAGTTATTAATTTTTTTATATAAAAATGCAGGGTGGGCAGTTTTATGGCCGGTAACATATTCTATATTCTATATTTTATATTTTATATTTTATATTTTATATTTTATATTTTATATTTTATATTTTATATTTTATATTTTATATTTTATATTTTATATTTTATATTTTATATTTTATATTTTATATTTTATATTTTATATTTTATATTTTATATTTTATATTTTATATTTTATATTTTATATTTTATATTTTATATTTTATATTTTATATTTTATATTTTATATTTTATATTTTATATTTTATATTTTATATTTTATATTTTATATTTTATATTTTATATTTTATATTTTATATTTTATATTTTATATTTTATATTTTATATTTTATATTTTATATTTTATATTTTATATTTTTATATTTTATATTTTATATTTTATATTTTATATTTTATATTTTATATTTTATATTTTATATTTTATATTTTATATTTTATATTTTATATTTTATATTTTATATTTTATATTTTATATTTTATATTTTATATTTTATATTTTATATTTTATATTTTATATTTTATATTTTATATTTTATATTTTATATTTTATATTTTATATTTTATATTTTATATTTTATATTTTATATTTTATATTTTATATTTTATATTTTATATTTTATATTTTATATTTTATATTTTATATTTTATATTTTATATTTTATATTTTATATTTTATATTTTATATTTTATATTTTATATTTTATATTTTATATTTTATATTTTATATTTTATATTTTATATTTTATATTTTATATTTTATATTTTATATTTTATATTTTATATTTTATATTTTATATTTTATATTTTATATTTTATATTTTATATTTTATATTTTATATTTTATATTTTATATTTTATATTTTATATTTTATATTTTATATTTTATATTTTATATTTTATATTTTTATATTTTATATTTTATATTTTTATATTTTATATTTTATATTTTATATTTTATATTTTATATTTTATATTTTATATTTTATATTTTATATTTTATATTTTATATTTTATATTTTATATTTTATATTTTATATTTTATATTTTATATTTTATATTTTATATTTTATATTTTATATTTTATATTTTATATTTTATATTTTATATTTTATATTTTATATTTTATATTTTATATTTATATTTTATTTTATATTTTATTTTATATTTTATTTTATATTTTATTTTATATTTTATTTTATTTTATATTTTATTTTATTTTATATTTAAAATTAAAATAATTATATTTACGGGGTGTTATGTTTATGTTGTTTATTATTTTCATTTTGGCCCATTCCATTAAATATAACAAATATAATAATAAAATTCTATTTTCTATTATTTAGGGCTAAACATTTAAATCAAATTCTATTTTTTCATAACGCTTTTATAGTGCTTATAATTCCATCAGAAATTTAAATATTTGTATAATACAAATAAATTTTATACTTATTGTTTTTTTAAAAAATATTCTTTTTTTAGGCCCAAATTCTTTCCTATATTCCCCCAAATTTTTAATCTCGAGAACCTGTGGAGGATTTTACTGACCAATCCGCCCCTGGTTGCAGCTGCTATAAAAATAAAAAAATAATAACTTTTGAAAAAAATTTATAACTTTGAATTTTATCTTTATGATTTAGTTAATTTATTTTAAATAATATTTATAACTAATATTTTATTTTGGGTTTAATCAATTTTTGCCATTAGTATATTTGCTTTATATAGAAGCAGATTTTATTTATCTTAATTTAAATATTTTGCCATTCTTTTAAATTATGCTATATTTTATGATTTTTGAATTTTTATATCAAAATGCATTCATTAATCGTGATTTTGTTCTAAGTCAGATAAATTACTGAATTAACCATACTCGAAAGTATAATATAAAACTAATTTTACAAATTTATAAAAGCATAACAAAAATTGTTTTATGATAAAAAAAATAGTACAAAAACTAATTAATGAATACCTTTGTTATTTTTTTGCACTATCCTAGAATTTGAAATTCCTGATGGGATCTCTCAAATCCCATGGAGGAGAGGCCAACTTTTGGTATGGGACTATTCCTGTATTGACCCCTTGGCCCCATTTAACCACGCCATCAACATCCTTGACCAGAAGGAACAAGTTAAAATTTCTAAATACACAGAAATAATAAACGATCATTGCTTCATCCCAATCATATCAACCACTCTTGGCACCTTCGGCAAACTCGCCTTAGCATTTTTCAAAAAATTAGGATCACAAATCAGCAAACTCTCAGAAGAACCCCGAGAGGGTTTTTTCTTCGTCAACGATTATCCATAGCGATTCACAAAGCTAATTATATCAGTTTCTATGGTAGCCTTCTAGCCAAAGAGCTATCATAGACAACGCTTACGTCCCTTTTTCATTTTTGTATATATTATTGTATTCATATAAGTATTTAGATTTTTATATTCTCTAATATCTAACATTTCATGTAGAATAAATATAAACTTTGGTAAATTTACCGTTGCTATTACTATTTGAATCTTTTTCTTCTTTAATATAAGTATTTATATTATTATATTCTCTAATATCTAATATTTCATATAGAATAAATTTAATGAAATTATTAAATTACGTTTTGTGCTTTAAAAAAGGAGCTATTTTTTCACAAATTATTTAATTATTTTGAGTAAGATAAAATATGTAATAAAATTATATTTCTAACCACTTATTCAGGAAGGACTAACGTAATTAGTTAAATATCTTTTACATGCACATTAAGTTAATGTTCATTATTTTTGATATAATAAAATCTCATTTATGAAAATATTTGAAAAATATATTCTTTATTATTATGATGAGAGTAGAGTATATAATATATAGAAAATAAAGATCAAATTGTTAGGTTTCATTGGTTTACCATTAACGTGAAATTAAATTCCAAAAAAGAGAACTCTAAAATAATGTTTTTAAATGAGAGAATTGCCATAGTAACCAAATAAATTTCTTAATGTAATTATCAAAACTGAGTTCTATAAAATATCATTAAATTCTTGGTCTGACATATTAATAGAGCATTATATTGGATATTTAAAAAATAACAAAAAAACACTTATTATAATTTTTTTATAATAAAATATTAATGTATTTTTAGTCAAATATTTTTATGTGTCCATTTACATTATATGAAATTTTTTTATTTACTAAAACTCTATTCCATAAATTATACATACTATATATACTTGGGTAATGCAATCTTTTAGAACACAAACATTCGCTTTAATAGAGTAAGCATAATATATTTTTACAAAATTATTAATAAATTTTCCCCCAATATTTTTTTAATTTTAAGAATTTATATAATGAATTTACTATAATATTACTTTTTCTTCATTTTTAATAATATATAATTTATTTAAATCTTAATAAAAGAGTGATTTTCACTTCCAATTAAAATTTAACTAGTGAAAGGTGTCATTTTTCTTGTTTTAAGTTTACTTTAAACAAAATTGAGGGAATGAAATGAATTATAATTTTGCTATTAATTATATTTACATCTCTAGCTATCATATTATGATACTCCTATTAAAGATTTGTAAAATAAAATTTTCTTACCCATTCTTATTTATTGATTAACGTTGTTCACTGGATTTTGCAAATTTTAAAAATCTAAATCAATTATAATTATAAATTTTTTTAAACAGAATTTGTGAATAAGCTGTTTAGAAAATGAATAAATTATTATATACAATTTATTAGAGAAAAATATTCATAATTTATAATAAATTACTGAATAAAAGATAACCATGATTAATGTAATATTAACATTAACTTAAAACGATAAAAATTTTTTTGTTTAGCAAGCTATTTTTTGGAGGGGGCTGGTCTCTAGATACCCTTTTCCCGTAGACCCAGGTAAAATTTATCGAATTATACTATTATGGTTATGTTATAAGTGTAGTCTAGATGAAGTGGAAAAACTTTTATGATCATATTTAACTAGAATGGAATATTAAAAAAATTTTTAAAATATTTTTTATATATAACATAATCATAAATATACAAATTTTGACCGATTTTGTGATAAATTTATTTAAAGTACATCTAAACATAGAGACTGGGGCCAATCAATCTTAATAGTTATTTAACCACGGTCTCCCATATTTATTATTATTTTTTAAATATTGCTTATAATGACACATGGTATTGGGAAGAAGGGGGGGGGAATAATGTTTCTAAATCAATTAAATTAAGGGACATAATACAGGTTAATTTTAGCCTAAAAAATGACCTAAACTTATAAGTTGAACCTCAACTAAAGATTAAGGTCATTATTTAGTCAGTCATTTAAGTCATTTTAGAATTGGCAAATTTAAGCGATACAACATTAGCGTGAGGAGTGTAGGGAGATAATTTTTATTAGTTTATAAAAATGATATTTTAAAATCTTGCTAATTCGCCAATGGTAATTTTCAGGTATAATAATTAGATGTGAAACTTCTTTAAAATAATTATATATATTAGCAATATACAAATTTTAACAGTTTTATTATAAAATTCATATTGAAAAATAAAGTTATATTTAAAAAAAAAATTCTAACAACTAAGTTATTATTTAAGAAAAAATTCTTATAAATAATTTATATAAAAACATACAATATCTCATTAACTAAAGCAATTTTAAATCATAATAAATAAAATCAACATTATTTTCAACATTCTTTACTTATAAGCAAATTGTATAATAAAAACAATCAATTTTTAGTGTGAAATTCCACACTTTTCATATCCTTAATAATAAAGCGATGTTAGTTTTGGTAATCGTTAGCAATATTACTAATAGAAGATAATTTCTAAATCATGGATAGCTTAAAACGGTTTTGAAAAATATAAATATAAAGAACTGTGGTTGGGGGGGGGATTATATAAGTTTTGATTAGCCATGAACGTGTTTAAAGATGTACACATTATGTTTAATTATTTATACCTGGCATTGTTTAAATCACCGTTTAGAATTAGCGGTGTCCAATGCAAGAAAAAGTGTTATTGGCGTTAATCCCTTTAAAGCCTATTGACAAGATATATAGTTTATATAACCAAGCTAACAAAAATCAAAAGGCTTTGGACAAAATAGCATTTGAATTGAGCATTTAGTTGCCAAAGATTGGAAAGATACTTGATGTATAATAGGTGTCTAGCAGCCTTTGTATTAGTAAAGCAGTTGCATTTTAAGTACTAAAATTTCAATAGAATTAAATAAAAGTGGGAAATTTAAGAGACTGTCCACCCGATTAGAAAGCTGAAAGTTCTGTCGCTTTGATATATGATGTCCTAAATGCTTATTTAATATTTTAAAGGAGAGCATATGAAAATAGCTAAAAAAAGTTAGATAAATAAATAAATTTGAATTAGTAATGCTGAAGGAAAACGAAGACAAGCTAGAATCAAGGAAAATAAAATATTGCCTTAATAAACAATATGCTATAGGTTACTAATTCTGTTATTTCTAGTTTTAAAAAAACTATATTAAATTATACAGTTTTATCATTTTAGATATCTTATCTGTATGATATTTAAAAAAAAGATAACTGGTTAGACCTCACATTCTTTACGCAGAAAGGGGAGTTCCAAAATGGTATTAAGTAGTGCGATGAAATATGGGCATGGCTCTCACCTTATGAATATCATTATGACTGATTGCCATGCAAGTCTTATGTTAAAGCATTTCCAGTTTAATTTTGATGAACGTTAACAGGCCTCCTCTCAGTTAGTGGAATCTTCTCTATATATTAAAAGTGGCTGACATGTCACACAGGTCTGCAAACTATAACTAATCAATGAAACGTTCGATTAAATTAAAAATATTGAAAAAAATTCACTATGGCCAATATTGTAATTTTTTTAAACCTTTTTTTCATCTATTCCCATTTATGGCATATATTTTATTATAATATAATTTCCAATATATATTATTTGCAATAAATTTAAATTTTATATGACTTTTTAAATAGATATATATAATATAAATCATATTTAAACTATTTATATTTAAAATAATATATATAAATCTCTAAAAAAATTTAGCCATAATTCTTGCAAAAGTTCTCTTCTGTTTTTTGACAATTTTATCATGCCCCTCCCGATTTATTTAGAGTAATAGCATACCCCGCCTTAAATCTTATAACTTATTAAACAATTATATCTCGAAATCGAATTAAAACAAGAACATTTAATAAAAAAATTATTGAAATATAAAAGTTTATAATTGAAATATTATGTGTAATAAAAGATCATCTCAATTTTTGGTTTGTCCAACATTTGTCGAATTTGATATTTTAGGGAAGGTTATGGAGTTGATAACTTTTTATCATGTTGTAATAAATTTATATTTGGCCTCTGCTTTTGTGGTTGCGACATTTTTTTTATGATCTGTAACCAAACCCCATAAAATCCGGGTAAATATTTTTTGCCCATAAATGCCGATATTTTATTAATCCTAACTTATCTTTAAATCCGATAGAAAATCGACTGATTCCTTTAGTTTGCATTTAGTGAACTTCATAAAATTATTACTCATAATTTTGTATAGACTCTAAACACTACAGAATATATATTACATATATACCTCAAAATATTTTAAATTACATCATATTATAAATATCTATATTAGGGTGTTTACTAAAATCCTATCGATTAATATTTTTATATCATATATACATACTTAAATTCTGCATATTGGTAAAATTTATAAATAATTTATAATTTTTTTACTAAAATAAATAAATTAAACACTTTAAAATAGCAAGTATAAGTGTATATTAGCTCAAATTTTAAAATAAATTTAAATGGAAGGGTCTTAGCTTAATTGGTTTAGGTACAAAAATAGAGAACTAAAAGCGAAAAACTGGTAATATTTCTTGTTAAATGCTAGGGAAAGTAATATTTATATCAAATAATTTTTTTTAAATATGTTAAAATGAGATTTCTTAGATATTCTTAATAAATATTCCCAATAAAAAAACTTCAATTGGGAATATTATAGAAAACCCCCTTTTTAGTGAATTTTTTAAAAACTATTGAAATATAAATATTACTTTCCCTAATTTCGTTTAATATTATTTTCAAAGAATATATAAGAAATAATTCCGTTTTTCATATTTTTGAATTTCATAGGCCATCAGTTTCAACCTAATCAAGAATAAATCCTAACCTTACCTATAACATTTTGAGTAAAAATTTATTATAATAGTGAAAAATGATTAGGAATCAAAAGGATATTTTTAAATTGGACTTATACCATAATTGGAAAACTTAATAAATATCATTGAAAATTTTTAAAATGTCCTTTTTAATTATAAAAATAAATAAATTTTAAGTTTTTGGGCTGGATTAATCGTCATTAAAATTAATAAGGTTATTTCCAGACAAAATATTTTTTCAAGTTGATTTTCTAGGCATGTTTCCAACAATTTATTTTATTTTTTGTTAAACAAAATATAATAATTTGCCGAAAATATTTTTCATAATATAAATTTGCGATTATTAAATTGTTAATAAAAATAATAATCGCGTTTTTTAATTAATGATTAAATTGATTCTTTCGCGAACATGTTTTTTTTAAATATTTTATTATACAAAAAATTAATCGACAAATTATTATCTTTTGTTTGGAAATATAAATAAAAAAATTTGTGTATGCCCTGAAAACCGCTCTGAAAAAACGTTCTGCCTGGAAATGGTTTAATAAATATTAAGATATAGTTTATATCGCATATAAAAGTATATCTTACAAATATTCAATTTTTTTTATTATCGACAGATAAATTAATAATAATAATTCTAAATAAATTTTTAACCGATCAAACCAAAGTTCGAAAGTTCGAAAATTTAAATTTTTAATATACTTTTAATATAGAATTTTGTAATCAAAGTAGAACTTAAATTATTTTAATTTCTTACTGTAATCAATTTTTTAGTGTAAAAGAACTATTTTAACTCCAATCTTCTGACTTGTAATTAATTTAAAAAAAAACTTTAATATCTAATCTAATCCTTACTTTCTTATAAATAATCAACTATTTGTTAAAGCTTGCCATTTTTAAAAAGATATTTTAGCTTTTATTTTATTTTTTAATCTTAAACATAATAATAAATAATCTTTTGTACATTTTTCCTTGATTAATAATTTATGTTTTTACAAAAAAATAAATATAAGTCTTAAATAGATTAAGGATCATACAAAGTTATTATAACCCTATTAATATTGCAAACAAGATTTTATAAAAAATAAAAAATGTTTTTTTTGAAAAGATCTATTATGAAAAATTTCATTATGTATTAGCTATAATTTATACAAGGTTTGTAATTACTGATAAATTTTATTAATGTACATTGGGAGGGAAATATGACTTAAATAGGGAAATTCAATTTAAATGTAAATGATTATGAATGTCGTGTGCACAAAGGTTTTATATCTTTTAAATAAATTATTTATTCCAAAATGTTTTCTAAAAATTTATCTTTTTTGGTAAAACAAAATATATTAAAACGTAAATAAAATATATCATAATGAGTTTTTTTATCTGCTAAATGATAAATCCAGAATTTTTATTATATTTAAATATACAGAATTTAATGTAATATTAAAGATTTCAAGGAATAAATTTTTTTCCCCAATTTTATTGAGATAAAAAAAAATTAATCATAATCTAATTATATTAAAAATATCATCTATTCAAATTTTAAGCTGAATTTATTGATGAATCCTGACTGGCAATAAAATTAATTGCAATATAAAATATGTTGGAAGATTACAATTTGATTTAATAGTTCAAGATGCAATATAATCTTGTTAAAGTGTTATGCAGCTTAATAATCGATTGATTGCTTACACGTAATTTATAGAATCATTATTTTACGAGATTATAAAAATAAAACAATTTAGATTATTTAGATATTATCGCATGATTATAAGAGATTCCACCTAGCTAAGATATCAAATTGCTAAATAATAGAAAATCCCAGATACTAGAGTGGATTTAAAAGATTAACTTATCAAACCAGCTTATTCTGTAAGTTTAATTTAAAAGTTGGGATTTATTTATATTATGCAGAATAATTTATTGCATATATTCTTTACCCTTTGAATAGATTCAATTAATTGATTGTACCATTGATAACATCCATTATGTAAAGATTAAATACCATTATAATTTTTATGACCAGCTATGGATACTTAGACACTTTTAAAATTTTCTTCTATGATTGACTATTGCTTAGACCCTTTTTAAATTTTTCTTTGTATTTTATTATATAATATCTAATTCCAATAATACAATTTACGAATTTTTAAATACAAAAAAAAACATTTTTTAACATAAAGAAAAGAAGTAATTTTTTAACATATATTTTTTTTTCACGATAATTATTATTATATATATGTCGTAATTTTTAAATTTATCAGAACTATCCGGGATCATCACGGGTTTTAAAGGGATCCCTTTAAGAATTCATTTTTTTAAAGGATAAAGAACTATACGGTATTATCACGTTCGAAACATGATACAGAAGAATCTTGATTTCGTTTTCTTTATTTTTTTAAAAAATTTAGTTATTTATTTTCAATGTTATTTTTTTGGCCTTATGATATGAATAAGATATGTCTAATATATGGTATCAATCGATAGCTAACCAAAAGATCTATTCAACTGGAGATCAATCTCTCCCACTTAATGGGCGAGTCTAGGTTTGGAGGGTCAGGAATATTTTTATCAAAATAAAATATCTATATGGGTATTAAATAATAACTAATTTTAATATCTTTTGAATGAAAGTCTTCATTCTTGGTCTTGATGAATATGACTTGGTCTGGGAGGGTGCATGGGGGGGGGCAAAAAATATTTTTTTTTTGATATGGGTATCAAATAAAAGATAATTAAAATATTTTTTTATTGTAATAATAATAATCACTCATAGAGGGCGGGTCTAAGTCTTGGTGGGATTTTTATCGACACATAATATTGATTTGGGTATCAAATAAAAGTTAATTAAAATATCTTTTGACTGAAAGTATTCATTTTTTGTCTTGATGCCTATAACTTGGTCTAGAGGGTGGATGAAGGGGGGAGGGTAAAAAAATATTTTTTTTTGATATGGGTATCAAATAAAATTAAAATATTATTTTATTGTAATAATAATAACTCATAGAGGACAGGTCTAGGTCTTGGTGGTCATGAATATTTTTATCAACATAAAATATCAATATGGGTATCAAATAAAAGCTAATTTTAATATCTTTTGATTTAAAGTCTTCATTCTTGGTGTTGATGGGTATGAATTGGTCTGGGAGGGTGCATGGTGGAGGGGGAAAAATATTTTTTGATATGGTATCAAATAAAAGGGAATTTTTATTGTATAAATAATAATCACTCATAAAGGGCAGGTCTAAGTCTTGGGGGGGGGGAATGGGGGTCAGAAATATTTATATCAACACAAAATTTCGATATGGGTATCAAATAAAAGCTAATTTAATATTTTGATTGAAAGTATTCATTCTTGGTGTTGATGGGTATGTTGGTCTGGGAGGGTGCATAGTGGTGGGGGGCAAAAAATAATTTTTTTGTTAAGGGTATCAAATAAAAGGTTATTAAAAATTTTTTTATTCTAATAATAATTAAACTCTAAATTGGCTACAGGTCTTGGAGGGCTAGGAATTATCAACATAAAATATTGATATCACTATAAAATAAATTCTAATTAAAAAATTTTTCTACTAAAATAATAGTATTCATCCTTGGTCTCTTAATGGGTTAGATTAGGTCCGGAGGTGGGAGGGTTTAAAAATAATTTGATATGAGTATCAAATATAAGGTAATTTCTAACTATAAGATTAAATAGCAGTAAATGGTCGCTAAAATTAGGTCGTCAGATGTATAAAATTTTCATAATATATAAATTGAATATGGTTATCAAATACTTGGGAAGTCCGTTATTTATCAATAAATATATTCTACATATTTATTCTGCATATTATTATAATTAACTTTAACATAAAATTATAGATAGATCGCAATTTAATGTATTAATGGTTGGAGTTGGCCTACATAATATAAAATTTATTTGATCAAAATCATTCTTCTATGCGTTTATTCCTAATCTCCTTTAGTATGAATTAAGATTTAGGATATTTATAAATTTTCTGTCAAAACACAAACCTCTTTAAGAATGACTTAGCCCTTAGGCCATCAACATATTAACAAAATTTCCATTTGGATAGAATTTTAAGAAATAAAAAAAATAAAAATTAAATAATTTTTTAAACCCTTTTTTCGGTTCCAATCTTGAACCCGAAATATTTAAATTGCAGAGTTCTTAATGTAGCGCGTTATTCTATAACTATTTTTTTTAGTATCGATAGCTTTAGCGTACTATAGAGCGATAGCTAGCTACTAAAAAAAATAACAAAAATTATTATAATAATTTTATAGTTTTAATTCTAAAATCATAATCTTTTTATTTTATTTTGAAATTAAATTTATATTTAAAAATATGCATTCTAAATATGTTTTTCAAAAAAATTAAATTTTTAAATGTCGACAGTAGAGATATATAATGAAGATAATTTTGTTACAGATCATATCAACAAAGTAATATCCCTCTAAAATGATGATGATATGTATTGTGTTTTCAAACGATAACTTGTTTATCATTTATATTTTTCTCTTTGTTTATACCATATACTCGTATATTACCATTCACTTTTTTCTTTGTTCACTAATACCACCCTGTTTTGATTTCATCCTCAAAACTGGTTCTAGCCAGTTTTCGAGATGGACATGGATGGAAATTAACTTGTTTATTATCATTTAATTTAAAAAAATGGGGACTACTTAAGACATCGGAAAAATAAATAGGAGGCATTAAATTTTTGATTTATTTTTTTGTTTTTGTCCGATTATATGATATAATAGAATTTTACTTTTGATTAACAATTTAAATAAATTTGTGTTACATTAATTTCTCGACTTTCCTGACGCGGGCTCGTCTGTCCAACTATAACAATATGGAATTTCCTTTTCCTAAATTCACAAATTATTTTAATCTCGATAAAAAAAATTAACATAGGGTATAAATTTTGTTGTAAGATGTGGCTGAAGGCTTTATCATAGGGTTTAGTATAAAAAAGGGAAATTCCTACGAAATATCTTACAATATTGAATTTGCTCTTTTGGAGGGAATGAACCATAAAATAGGCAACATAATATTATGGAAAGATAAGAATACTACAAACTCAATAGGCAATAGCGTCGAAAATAACTAAGCTAGACTGCCTTCGTTTGTTGCATATTTAATAGATAGGAATAAGCAAGATAATGTTTACAAAAATAAAATTATTCATTGGGGATCACGTACTGATCCCAATAAATAAAAATTGATAGATCAAATCTATGCCTTTAAATTATTGAAACCGAAATTATATAAATGGAGGGCGAGTGGGTTGGAACTTTTTTGGGAAAAATTGATTTCCCATTTTTAAAAACGAACGTTCATAAATCAATAAAATTTACCAATTTAACAATTCCTAACAAGACCATCTCTACCAGCAAGAAGTTCATCTGGTAATTAATTGTAAATCAATTTGAAATTGCCGAAAAAGTTGTAACAATAAGAGATGCCAATATTTAAAAAATGGCATTAATTGCATAAAATGTCACTTAAATATTATTTGTGTAAATAATAAATAATTGTTCAAAATTATATTTTAAATTTCAATTATCAAATAAAATAAAATATGTGTTCATTATATGGTTTGAAATAGAGCATAATAATAGGGATGATTTGCTTGTAATGAAATGAAGTATAATAATTAATTACTGTAATAAGAATAATTTATAATGTCATTTTTAAATTTATGAATCAATAGCTTAAAATATACTCCAGAAATTCAAAAATATTAGAGTATAATTATTACAATCAAGAGATATTTAAATTGTTTTATTTGATACACATATCGATATTTTGTGTTTATAAAAATATTCTTGATCCCCCCCCCAGACCTAGTCTCGTCAATTAAGTTGAAGAGATTGACCTCCAGTTGAATAGATCTTGTGATTAGCTATCGATTAATATCCTATATTAGACATATTTTATTTCATAAGGCCAAAATAATAACATTAATTAATAAATAACAATAAGATTAAAAAGAGATAAAACGAAAGCGCGTAAAACGCTTTGTAAAATAAGATTCCTCATTATCTCGATTAAAACGTGATAATACCGTATTATCATTCCTTAACTTATAATTCTAATCTTTTAGTTATCCCTACCCATAATGATCGCAGATTGTTCTGATCCCTTTAAAAATTATACGACATATATAAAAATAAAATTTAATACAACATAGTAAAAATCCGGGGTACCATGTGAATATTTTCGCATAAACAAAAATCAAATAAATTTTTTTAAACGTCATATTATAATTGACCTTCAGTGATAGCCTCTTCATTGTTATGTTGCTTAATATCGTTCATATCCCGCATTTGAATAATCATATCATCTTTGATAGTATTTATTGGTTGTTCATTTGAGCTTTTTATATTATGTTTTGCATCCCT
This sequence comes from Gordionus sp. m RMFG-2023, assembly GCF_954871325.1. Lineage (NCBI taxonomy): Eukaryota > Metazoa > Nematomorpha > Gordioida > Chordodea > Parachordodidae > Gordionus > Gordionus sp. m RMFG-2023. Next base: position 29,625,920 of record NC_088776.1, read on the forward strand.
TGCTATTATTGTTTCATAGGCCATATATCTTGACATCGAAGACTGCTGATTATTGGACATAGATATTTTGAATCGGATACTTTATATCGGATGTATGTTAATTATCAAATGTATATTCTGCAGGTCTTTACAATCAATATTATTTGCATTTGCATGGGTTCTGGTTGGATAACGTAGATATTAGGAGGATTTTTGTTTATACGATTTACATTCTTTGTTTGAATACTGTTTTGAGATTTTATTTATCATGAATCAACTAATTAATTAAATTTTAAATAAATTTTTTTCCCAATTATTTACCCTTTTCAAAAAAATTAAGTTTTCTCTTTTTTTTTATACCAAGCTAACTATAAACTACTTTTTTTTTTAAACTTTAATTTATATTAAATTACAAAAATTAACATAAAAATTTCAATAACCTTTGGAAAACAAAACTATACTAAACAACTCTATTCATAACACGATCGTTTTCGTATCTCCCTAATGTATTTTAAATTTAAGGAGACTATAGTAATGTTAATTTTTTGCTCTTCAAAGGCATATGCTTTACCGATGCACCAACTTGAATATAAATAAATTTGAAATATAAATTTATATATATTAAAGTTTCACGCATGCACCAATTTGAACATAATTAAATTTAAAATATTTATTATATAGATGTTGAAGGGTAATTATTTAGTTTATGTGTATGGTATTAAATATACTTTATTAATAAATTTTATATAATATTAAAATTTAAGAGTAAAAGAGGTAAAATTGTTGCTACTGTGAGCATGTATTAGAAATATCAAAATTTAAAAATCTGATGGAAATCATATTGGAAAAAATTTAAAATAGAGGTTCTTTAAGATTTTTGAATTTTAAATATGGGTTATAGATTGGTCTGAAATTTTTTTTGCAGACATGGCAAGGCCTGATCAACCAAGGACCATGCAACTTTCATATTCTGATTGTATTTTTAAATGCATTGTAACTTTTTATATATTATTTCAGTCCTCAACTATCAAAATTATTATGGTCTTTTGCGGGTTTGAGAAAACCAAGTGCGAGGACCTGGCTTGGGAATTTTTTTAATATTAGGCATAGGTGTAATATTTAACACAGAATATTTATATGGCCCTCAGGTAAAATCTAATTAAAATATATTTTTATTCAAAAAAATAGTATTCACTCTTAGTCTTAATGGGTTGACCTTGATTGGAGTGAGCTGAGTTGAAATAGACTAAAAAATAGATATGGTTTTTAAAGATTTACCTATCTCCAGGCTTGGAAAAAAAATTTAAATTACTATCGGTTGGCCAGGTTTGAGAAAATTTTTTATAAAATTATTATGGGTTGGGCTGGGCTTGGGAAATATTTTTATAAATTATATTGGGCTGGGCTTGGGGAAAATTTTTCAAAATTATTATGAGCTTGGACGCTTGAGAATTTCTTTATTATTAATTATAGGTCAGACATTGGCCCAAAACAAATTTATTTGCAGGCCTGGGCTTGACCTGATCAAAAAACCAAGGCCCATGAAAATCTGAATTTTGATTGTATTTTTAAATTCATTATGATTATTTAAATATTTTATTTCAGTTCTTAACTACCAAAATTATTATGATCTTACATTGGGCCTGGAAGAATTTTTCATAATTAATATGGCTTTGGACTTTGCCTTGGAATTTTTTTTAATATTAAATATTAGATATAAGTAATCAGTAATATTTAACAAATAATATTGATATTATCAAGTAAATGCTTTAAATTTATTTTTACTCAACCATAGCACTTAGTTTTAATGGATTAAACCTGGCCTGAAGGGATGAGGGGGTAAGAAGAATAAAAATTGAATATTATTTTCAAATAACAGGTAACATGCACAAAAGTAAGAAGAAAATTTTCATTACCCGTCATTTTTGACGGGCTATCTACTAGTAATATTATAATTAATTATAATTTTTATGATTTAATATTTAATATTGAAATTTATATTTTCAATTTGTTATATAAACATAAATCATATGGCAATTATTTAAAATTTCATCGCAAATGGATATCCAAATCGATATAAGTGAGTTTGACAATGATGATATTAATGAAATAGAAGGTACTCTGTAAGAAAATATTCTTGATAACAAATACACATTTTCCATTTCCAAAATTTGAAAAATATTTTCAAATTAATGTAAAAACAAAAGGTGGCTACAAATTTATTTGTTTAAAATGTAAAATAAATATGTCCTTAAATAAATCTAGTAGCTAACCTCAAAAACACCTAAAGGTAATTGTCATTTTTAAATTCTAATAGTATTTATTTTATAAGAATGTTCATGCCAACAGTTTTAAAGGGATAAAAAAACATCAGAATAATTTTAGTATAGGGGAGACTACATCCAACAAGATCAATTCTAGCTAAAAATGATTAATAATATTGCACATACCAATATTTCTCAGATACTGGTTATTAAAGTCATTGTCGATTTTATAATTGATACAGCTCAGCCAATGTTCTTGATTGATAATCTATCATTTATCAAATTTAAACTTTACCTCCTGGTGCACCAATTTTATGTCACCTGACACTAAGGATTAAGATAGTAGATAACTTTGGATGAAAGATGCTCTAATAGCAGAGTTGTCAGAGATATCCTATATATGTACCAAGGCAGATATTTGACACATAATAGAAGGTAAAACCTATTTATATTTATAAATTGACTTATTATTTTTAGAGCTTATTTGTGAATTACTGGTCATTGGTTAGACTCTAAAACTTCAAAATAAAAATCTGTAGCATTTACCCTCAAAATAATAGTAGGATGCCTTACAAACGATGTACTTGCAAATAAGATTTATGATTCATCCCAATTTTAAACTAGACATATAACAATTTCGATGATGCTAAAGATCAAGGTGATAGGCTAATGGTAAAGCTAAATAGTCTCCTACCAAACAAAAACAACTTTTACTGATAATTATTTTTAAATAAAGGATGATACTAATATAATAAAATATATTTTAGGTGCGTTTTTTAAATCTAAAAATACTCAAATAAGTATTTTTGATAATTTTTCTATATATATATAATTAAATAAAGGGATAGATAGAGCTCATCTATTATGGGTATTTATAAATTTTAAAAGGGATCTACTCTTCTCAAAATTTATAGACTTTCTAAATACTAAAGGGTATCCAACTCTTAAAAATACAGACAGGAAAATTAGAACCCATGAAAACAATTATTAAAATAGATAGTTTCTATTAGTGAATGTTCTTAAGAAAAAACCCCATAGAACATGGAAAAGCTATTAGAGATCAAGAAAAGAGAAAATAAGATTTGAAGTTAGGCGAAACTTATACTTTATGATCGTCGCTCTAGACTTGGGAATTATAGTATAGAAATGATATTATTAATAAAATGAAACAAAATAAATAATAATTGAATATTACCATAATAGTTATTTTTATTACATAAATTATAGTCTTTTTACATAAATTTTTTTATAATCAAAACTAACTATATAAATATTTATAAATGTTGATTTTTATATATTATATACTATACAATTACATTATAAGAAAATATAAAACAAATTTATTTCTAAATTTTTTTACAAACCAAAGCTATTTTTAAAAAATAATAGAGCACGCTACTTTTTTTAATGGTTAGCGATACCGGTAGCGCGCTACTATTTTTTGTTTAACAACTCTGGTTGTGAGTACATATATTTGCTGGAACCATCAGAAAATGATTTAAAAAATATCTTTGAAGTATATATTTAGTAGGGGAGACCGGTGATAATGTGTTCCCGGGGTAGGTATTTCCTTCTCGAATAATTTAAAAATTAATAAAGTTTAAGTTTTGAAATTTAAGCCAAATATGTATTTTAATAAGGTGCTTAAGTAGGTTCAAAAATGTTTGGGACAAAATTGCTCTTGTAAAATTTTAAATACAAATTTAAATTAAATTTTATATTTTCACTAATAACTTTTTTATAAACGTTGTTTGGACTTAATATTAATTCTAAATAATAAAGAAATATATATTTTATCATATATAAAAATATTGACACAATTTATGGTAATTTAATATCTTAAAATTATATTTTAATTAATTGTGAAGACCTAGGGCAGGTTTTGACGGGGAGCGTATTAGCCATTTTTAAGCAGGAATTATTTTGAATAAAAAAAATTCAACTAAATTTATAAAAACTTTAGAAGCCACTAGTTTATCTAGGACCACTAGAGACGATATGAAGATGATTGACTTATTTTTTGTAATTATATAACAGATTTAAGTGACAACAAGTACATCCGGGTGACATATGTTATATAGATGAACCCTAATAAATTTAACATATTTGACAATTTATTTTTATTTATTTACTAAGAATCAACACTATTATATAATTTTTTTAAAAAATCTAAAAATAAAGAAGCGCTAGTTGTTAAACGGCTTATTTTGAGCTGATTTTAAAAAACGGCTAACTCAATATTTCGTCCAGAATAGTATTACGCAAGCCTGAAGATTTTGTTTATAGAAGGAACAAAGGTTTGGACATCTATTAGCGAAATCTCGAGTCTTAGACAATATTTTCCTGGCTAAAATATTGAATTAGCCTCGGCTCAAAACGAGCTGTTTAACAACACTCACGTAAGGTGAACGGATAATAGCTACCCCGGGTGTTTTTCATAAAATTTAAATTTTCAATTTTTTAAATTTCGCATTAATTAAAAACTAAATGATTTTTTTCATAAATATTAATTTCTACCGTAGAGATATATGTAAAGAATAAAATTATGTTTAAACAAGTTAGAAAAATTGCTTTGTCTATTTTTTATAGCATTTCAATTTTTTATGGACAATATAACCCTGGTCTCCCCTACTTAGAAAATAAGTATGTTAAATAAATATTCTTTGTCCAGCTTTCAAAATTTTAAAACTATGGTTGAGATAGCTATATTGAAAACTCTCAATTTAAACATCAATACTTTTTTTTTTTTCTCTTTAGCTTTCACCTTTTCTGGTGGTAAGCTCCTTCAACATCTCTCTCCACTTTATGTTATTCATACAATCTCTTTTATCTATTTTATACTTCTTTATATTGGCTCTAACTTTATGGCCCCATTGAAGTTTTGGCCTTCCTCTTTTACGTTTGCCCATCACTTTCAAACTTTCAACTTTATTTCCTATGTAGTTCATAGGCCTTCTCATTGTGTGCCCATACCACCTAAGTCTGTTTACCATTAACTTAGTCTTAATGGGCACTACCTTTAAACTATTTAGTATTCTTGTACTGCGCACCTTATCCTTTCTTGTTACCCCAGCAATCATCCTCAGCATTCTCATCTCCATAGTTTGTAGACTTCTCTCGTCTGATTATTTGGTTGGCCATGTTTCCGAACTATATAGAATAGTTGGTTGTACTATGGAACTGTAGATTTTTCCCTTTAATTTGTGTGGGACACTCCAGATAAAGATCTCCACTTTAACCACCCTTGATTAATCTTATTCTTTATCTCTTTTTCTATTGTGCCGTTTGTTTGTATAGTGGAGCCCAAATATTTGCAGCTTTTAATTGCGGATATCTGCCAATCATTTATATCAATACTCTCCGTTTCATCTCCTCCTATCACCATATACTCCGTCTTTTCTCTATTTACTTTTAATCCGTGCGTTTCTAGGATATTTATCCACTTCACTAACCTTTCTTTCATTTCATCCTTGGATTCGGCAAGTATCACAATATCATCTGCATATATCATATTCCACGGGACTGTTTGAGGTATAAGACTGTGCTAATACATCTATTACTGTAATGAAGAGAAGTGGGCTGAGAGCCGACCCTTGATAAACTCCTTCGGCTATTGTGAAGCCTGCTGAAGTACCTGTTGTGCTACGGACCATTGTTGTATGTCCCATATACATATCCTGTATTATTCTTATATATTTTTCGGGAACTTTTTTGTGGCGTAGCGCCCACCAGATAAGTTTTCTTGGGATTCTATCGAAGGCCTTTTCTAGATCGAGAAAGACCATGTGTAGATTTTTGTTCTTTTCTCTGTATTTTTCACTCATTTGCCTAATTGCATGGATAGCATCGGTTGTTGATCTTCCAGGCATAAAGCCAAACTGTGTCTCTCCTATTTCGATTATTTTTTCTATTATTTTTTCGTATAGTTTTAGACAGTGTGACATTAGTTTTATGCCCCTGAATTTTGACAATTGTGTGGATCCCCTTTCTCTTCCTCCATTTTTGGGGAACCTCTTCATTTCCAAGTATTTTATTGTACAGATTTGTGAGGAGATGTATTCCATCATCTCCTAGTGCTTTAAGGCTTTCTATTGGAATATCGTCTGGACCCCTAGCTTTGTTATTTTTCATATGCTTGAGGCATGTGATTATTTCTTGTTCCTAGGTTGTACAAGGTTTTGACAAGGGGAGAGATGCAATATGTGGGAATTAAAGTTGAGAAGCTCCTGAAAATATTCTTTCCATCTATTCATTATTTCTTTTTCCTTTATTATCAATTTCCCATCTTTCATCGTATGCCATAGATTGGCCCTAGCCACCGCCTTTGTAGCTAATCTCTTGGATTTTTTGTATCTTGACTTGTCATCTGCATTTTTGGATTTGTACCATATTTTATAAAGGGCTTTTTTCTCCTGTATAGTGGTTTGTACCTCTTGATTCCACCACCATAGTTCTTTGTGTGATTTGTTGCCTCCTCTTGTCAAGCCTAGCGTCGATTTTGCAGTGTCTATTAATCTGGATGAAAGGTCTGTCCAGATTTTTTCACTGACTTGTGAGCAATTTATTGTTTCAATGTTTGCATTGATTGCAAAGGCATCTGTCATTGTTTTTAATTTGCCCCATTTGATGCATGGTTCCAGTTTTATCTTATTTTGAGTGGATTTATTTGAGATTTGTAAATCCATGATTAGTAGCTTGTGTTGCGCGGCGATATCTTCTCCTGGGATGACTTTGCAGTCTATTACATCTTTTAATCTTCTGCGAGAGATTAGCATGTAATCTATCTGTTTTCCTAGTACCACTTTCATATGTTATTAAATGACTGTCTTTTTCCCTATAGTAGGTGTTGGTTAAGGCAAGGTCGAAGGCTTGCGCAAATTTCAGTACGTGCTCTCCTTCATCATTTCTTTCTCCGTATCCAAAACCACCCTGATGCCTTTTGTAGCTATCTCTTGCTTTCCCCACATGCGCATTAAAGTCACCACCAATTATGACTAGGTCATCCTTAGAGGTTTCCATTACAGCTTCATCAAGGATAGCTCTAAAGTCATCTTTCTCTTCTTCCTTGCAACCCGTTTGAGGAGCATATACTGATAGGATGTGTAGTATTGATTGACCAATGCAGAGTTTTATCTTCATTAGTCTATCAGAGATCCTGTTGACTTCTACTACTGAAGAGGTTAGGTCTTGGCTGAGGATGATGCCGACACCGTTCCTATTGCTAACAAGTCCATTATAGTACAATTTATACCCATCTCCAATCATCAAAGTTTTCTGTCCTTTCCATTTCGTCTCTTGGTATACACGCTATATCAACTTTTCTCTTGTTCAACATTGATGCCAATTCTCTCGTCTTACCTTTAAGCGTCCCAATATTCAAACTTGCCAGTCTTGTCTTCTTTGCTTTGACCTTTACTTTATTTTTCACAGGATGGAGGTCTACACCCTGCGCGTCGCATGGAGGGAACGCCCTAGCTTTCATATTCATATTTTCATTTGTGTCCTTCATTTGTTTATTGGACAGGTATCCTTAGCACCCGGCTGTCCAGGCCTGTCGGTGACCGGGGTGTCATCTCTTAGCTCCGAAATTCATCATACCATATGTCTTTACACATCAATCATCGAAGAAAAACTTGAAAGTTTTTATGGTTCTTACCAGGATTGAACCCGCGTCCTTGTTCATACTCGTGTTTCCACTAAGATCCATTAATATGATTTTATAGTTAAACGTTAAAAAAATTGCGAGAAAAGCAAAATATAATATAAAATTTTTATGAATAATCACAATATTGATAGTAGCTCAAGCCTAAACTTGTTCTTTTTAAACGGAGGTTCTCGGGTTCGATACTGGTAGAAAATTAACATTACACTATACAGTCTCCTTATACGTTGAGAGGATACGAAAACGATCATGTTTTGATAATGGAGATTAGTATATTAGTTAAACATAAAATTATAAATAATATTACTACAGAGTTGAAGTAAAAGAAAATCGCAAAGGAAATGAAATAACAGGCAAAAGAACCAAAAATTAAATAAAATGAAAAAAATCATGCTAAAAAATATTAAAAAGAGAAGGGTTGAAAATCGAAAAAATGTTTCAAAAAAAAGTAATAATAAATAAATTCACAAATCAATTGATTTAGATTTAAAAATAACTTATCTAGGTAAAAAATTTAATTAAATTTAAAGGAATCGAAAATATATTCAAAATGCAAGTTAATATCTTACTTTTGCGTCATTTTTTCTGCATTTCTAAAATTTAATTCAATTTGCTGATTTTAAATGATTTTCTTAATTTTACATACTTATCTGAAATTTTTTAAAAATTTTGCATCATTCTCTGAATTTTGCATTTTCATAGATTTGCATACTTTTTTATATCATTTTTGTAATTTTGCATGCTTTTGTTTAATTTAGCGTAGTTTAAACATATTGCGTACTTTTTGTGTTATTTTCGTAGGACTCATACAGTGTCGAGACTGGTGGCCCAGGAAAAATAATAATTTGGCAGCCTCTTAAAAAAACATAATTTACTTAAGCTTTTTTAATAATTTTTCGCAGAGAACTAAAAACATTTTATACTCTATTAAATTTTAATCATAAATGAGTAAACTCACTTTATAAATTAATAAGTTCTAAATTAAAATATTGCAATTTTATCTATCCTCTTCAGCTTCACCTTTAATATGTAAAAAATGATATTATGCCAGTATAATTTAACGATGAGTGGATATCACTTTCCATTGAAATTAGAGAGAGAATGTCGGCCTTGTGCCATATAGGATCGTAGGTAAGTTTTAATTAATTTGGGCGAGAAACTGCGTTCTGCGGATGCCATGGTAGTTGGAATGGTCAAAGTAATTCTTAATACAATGGATATATTTGGTAAATTCATTTAACCTTTTAGTGTTAATGTATGGTAAAATTTTCATTGGTGTTTTTATTGGATGCTTAATATATTTACTAAAATATTTAATTAACTTAGTAGATCCTCCAAATTAATATAGCTTTCCAAAGCATCCTAATCTGTAAATAAAATATTTAATTGATAAAATTTATTCTCCTTCAGGCGAATTTATCAATTCTGGTTATTAAAGGAATTCAAAATAATGTTTAAAGAGCTTTAACTTCTAGAATCGTTCCTCCAACGAATTTCTCGCTTGATTTCATGCATTAAAAAATTCAATCTTATTTTCCTTTTGAGAGTCATGCATAGACGTGTCCTCCTTCATAATAAAATTGTTTTAGAGTTACCTGTCTACAAATTAATTTTATTGAAGAAAAGTACTGCTTTTCTAAACCATTTCCGATTCCCGCGCAAGATCTTTCGCTGAAAATTCTGAAAGCCGTTTTCCTTAAAGCAATCTAAAATATCTTGCATACTTTCTATAAGTCTAATGGCTCCTTCCAATTCAACATTGTCACTTTGCATGACCTTACTTTAAATTCACTTAGGTTAATATATCAAACTGACAAGAGTTACCAAAATGGAAACTGTTTTAATACTTTAGCCAATGAAATTGTTTCTATGCAGCATTTGGGATCATTATATTTTTTGGATAGTCTATTAGTGAATCTTATATATCACCAACCTAATTTTTAATGGCGTTTACAATCTCCACTTTACACTGTTTTAGGCAGGGGTTCGAACCGAACAACTGCCTGGAGAAGAAAACCCGGGTTTTTGGGGAAAAAATTTGAACCCGAACCGAACCTGAACCCCGTTTATAAAATTTTCAAAACCCCGAACTAGGGAATTTAATTTGAACCCGGTTGAAACCGGGTTCAGTGTATTGTTTAAATTAATATAAGTATTTGTATAATGTAAATACAAATATTAATAATTTACTTGACAATTTAAAATATTTGTAAATTTCTAATTAAGTGAAGTGTTAATAAATTTTAAACAACTTGATTCATTTATTCCATTTTTAAATTTATTATCATAGATTCCTAAATTGTTAATAAATTTTAAGCAATTAAATTCATTTAAGCCATTTATTTTTAATTTTTAACTTATTCTCAAAGATTATTAATTAGAGGAAAATGAAAGTGAACAAGTCAAAGTAAAAATTATTATATTGGATATTGTTAATTTAAAGAAATACGTCAAAATAAAATTTTTTAAATCTATACATCACTATACTTTGTATTTTTAACTATATTTTGCCTATAAATAAAATTAAAAAAATTATGTCTAGTTTTTTTAATTATGATTTAAATATAGAATATTTTTTTTTATCAATTCAAAAATTCTTAAACCCGAGTTAAACCCCGAAACAAACCCGGTTTCAAAAATATTTCCCTGAACCGAACCCGAACAGAACCCACCTATTTTTTTAACCTTAAACCGAACCCGAACCAAATCCCTGGTTTTAGGTATCGAGTATAATATAAAATTTGCCATAGATGAGTCAAAATCAAAACAAAAAGAGAATATATATTCATTGAATAAGCCAGAAAATAATTTTGCGACTATTTATGATCGTGCCATATTATCGCAGATTTAAGTTGTGGCAATCACAAGGCATAAAAAACGCCCTCCTATTCATTTGTAATATTAGAGCTTGAACCTCTTTATAACATCCTCTCCTATTTAATCCATTATCGTAATTACGACAATTTATTAGATAATGATAAAAATGCCTCTACCAAGACGGGAATCGATATTTAGAAAGCCAACGAATTCCTCATTTATTCAATAGAGTTAATGTTAAGTTCTATCGTATATAGGTTATTTGTTCCTGATGGCTTATGTCTGATGTGCATCTAATATTAATAAAAAATATAATTATTTATTAGTCAACAATTTTTTCTACGATTTTATAAGTTATCGATTTCTATTACGAGTGAAAAATATCTGACAACCCTGCTTGTATGTAGTCAAACAATGCTTATTTTTTAAGAGGCTAAATAATTTTGTTAAATTACAAAATTCGGCGGCCCTTCAAATTGTATAATTTCAACGGCCCGAGGCGGCTGCCCTTTTCGCACCCCTATCTGTACGGCCCTGGACTCAGATTATGTTAGCACCTAAAAAATCATAAATAATGTAAGATAAATCAAAAATAAACACTTAAAATTAAATAAGAAAATTTCTGAGTGATTTAGTGTAACTTGTGCGAAAGTAATGCTGGATGAATATTATATCCAAAGATTTGAGGTATTTTATACGTTTACTTCTAAAAATAACTTTCTCTAAGTGATCTTTGTATAATTGAATATGTTTTGATAGAATATGTGCCATTCATTTTAGAAGGTGGACCAGCAAGTTTTTGTTATTAATGTATCTATGGAATATAGATTATTTTTATTATTATAATGTTTATACGATAATTAGAAGGAATCATTTAAAATAATCATAGATTTTAATTTAGTGACTATCATTTAATAATCATATTTTTAGAAGAATTAAATAAATGTTAAAATATTTGTATTCAAAAATATCTTAAATATTTTGATCCTCATTTAAATTTCTATTTTATTATTTTATTCAGATATATGTTTAGAGATAACGGTATACGAGTAATTCTAAATATATCCTTAAATTATTTTAAAGAATAGAATTTAAGAAAAATAAAATTATTCAAAGGAAAATAAAATGTATAAGGATATAGTATTTTATAACTTTATAAAATAAAATTTAACCGATTTAATAATTAATCCATATATTAAAAATCTCTACATTAAATATCCATCTTGTAAACATTTTTGTATTAAGGAGTCCTATAACACCCAGTAGTTACGCCATGAATTCAGGCGCGTACGCAGGAATTTGGTATGAGGGGGGGGGGTAATAAATTTTTTTAAGAAATATTATTGTTATTTAAAAATATCAAACATAAATTTATTAGGACTAATAACTATTTAATATACAATTTTAAATTATATGAATTATAAAAAAATTATATATATAAACCGGCACATAAAAAACTATAAAATAAATGTGAATAAAAAAATATAAAATGAATATAACCACCATATGAATCATGATCCAAAATAGAAATTTGAATTTTTTGCGCCTTTAAAATTTATATTATAAAGTAAAAAATTTTAATGTTGGAAATATAAATATTAATACACAAAAAGTTTCTTAGGAATAATTGTATTTTGTATTATATTTACAATGTAAAATTCAATCTTCGTTGGTATTGAGCTAATTTTTCAATTACTCATCCTTGCTTGGCGTCAAATGCTTATAAATATTTAAAAGATCCAAACCATTCAATCCACTTTCAGAAGTTGTACTTCTTAGGTATGTTTTCAGAGAACTGCAGGCCCGGTTACAGGGCCGGACCGTATTTTAATTTTTTAAATACACCGGAGCAGGGCCCAAAATTTTTTTAAAAAAAAACACCGGGCCGGGCCTGATTTTTTAAAAAAATAATTATCCGGGCCCGGCTATATATTTTAAAACCAAATATTTGAAATTAGCTATAAAAATCAAAAATAAATATAATTTATTTAAAAATATCCGGGCCCTGAAAAATTTAATTTAAAAAAAGTCAGGCCAAGCCTGAATATTTCTTTAAAAAAAACCCGGGCCGGGCCGAAAAAAAATTTTGAAAAAAATCCAGGCCGTGCCTTGCAAATTGTATCTCTACAGGGCTCTGTTATTCTTCTTAAAAAAGAGAATGTTCTTTTTTAAGTGTATTCTTGATATCCATAGTAGATATTGAATTGTATAAAACGATAGAATAAGTATAAAAAAAAATAATATTTAAATTATTCAAAATTTCTTTATTTTTTATAAAAATTATCCCAAAAATGCATAATGATTCAAATTCATAACAAAAAAAAGAATGAATCAAAATCCATAAAAATTGTATTTTAAAAAAAATATATTATTATAATAATTATTATTTTTTTTACATTAAATAATAATAATTTTTTTTCTCCAATCAGATGTCTACAATCCATCTGATTGACATTTGAGGCTTATATATATATATATATTCTATACATATTAGAACAGTTCTCTCATTAGGTTAATAATGGGAAGAGTTGCTAATATATATATATATATAACCATTTTAATACAGTGGGAATATAATCTAAAATGTGTTTGAAATTATACAAAGCATCCATAGCATTTTTTGGGACTATATCTCTTTTAAACATAGTTATTTAGTTAATATGGCATCAAACAAATATTTTTTTTTTTTCTATCAACATCTGAAAAAGATTGGGAAGGCTTTTGTGGAAGTAATATCTGCAGATTGGTAAGTGCTGCACGATGAATTAAAAACCATTCATTTATTTGGATTATAGTTTTATAATACTTTTCTACTGATCTTATACTAATGTTTTGACGATGAGTTTGCCTTGCTGCAAATCGAGTGAGACAAATATTAAACACGTATAGCTCTCCTTTTGACTCAACAATAACATATAAAATTGAAATTCTTCATCAACATTAGCCCTAATTTCCTTGAGTTCTAATAAAATGCTCTCCGCTATTCTCATCTTCTTAATCAAGTCAATGCGATGTTTTTGAAAAGTATTACATAAAATAGTTGTATAATTAAATAATACATTCTAATGAGAAAAAAAAATTGAAATAAGTATTGAATCCAATAAATTTCTTGCTTCTGAGGAAATATTTCTTTCAGGCCATTGTGATATTTCAGTAATAGCATTAATAATCGGTTCTTCTAACTCCATAAAAGCTGTTACTGCTTGATGGCGGAGACTCCATCTCGTTGGACAAGCTTGCACTTTCTTTCTCTCTGTTGGACAAGGAGTTTCAGAAAAATTATTGTTTGACTAGAAATATGAAAATGGTAGATAAATATTACGCCACTAGAAATTTGAAAATAATAGGTAAATATTACGCCAATAAAAACTTGAAATCGAAATTAATTGATAAAATAACTTAATAGATGAATTTGATAAATAAATGTAATTAAATATATATTTAATATGAGATAGGAATAAATATTAACAAATATATATATAATATAAACATTAATATTTTTTTAAAATATATCCGGCATCTGCATTTTTTGGCTTTGGGGGGAATTTGTCCCCCCCCCCCCCCCGCTGCATACGCATGCATGAATTTGATACTAGTCGTTAATATACAATTAAAAGTGTTCGCACCATTGTAGAAGATAATAAAACATAGTTGATTGAATCTATATAAAAAAGATAATAGTTTAAATAATGAAGGTATGAAGTTTGAAACAAAATAACAAATTTTATGTTTTCCTTTATTCTCCTTCATTAATTATAAAATAATAAATTATAAAGTAAAAATATACTAAATTAACATTATAAAAGGATTATAGTAAAAACTTAAAAAAATTAAAGTTAAAAAATAAAAAAGAATTTCCAAAAATTAATATTCACAAAATCTCAAATATATCTTTTCTTTAATCCTCATTTACATGTCTATAATATTAAATATTAAATCTATAATATATATAAAAGCCTTGTATATAATTATATTAATTTCCTTATTTTTTTTTAATTTTTATTATTTATGTACTCAATAAAAAATTTAATTTTGCCAGATGTGGGTTTTGTATATTGTTATCATGGAAACAGATTTGGGATTTAGATTTATTAAGAATGAGTCTTTTAAAATTGGCTTCAAGAAATTGAAAACCAATTATTTTAGGAAGAGCATCACAGATTGTTCCATCATTCAAGATGCCAAATAATTATATCCTAATCAAATTTAGATTTAAGATAATGGATGTGATAATCAATACCAAGGTAAAATAAACGAGGACGTTTTCCCCCTGCTGGATCCTTTTGTCAGAATCTATGACATGTGGGCTGAATAAAGAAGTTTTATTTTACCGTATGTTTTTAGGAATTTTGAATAAACATTTGGATAAAAACAATTTATGAAATGTTCACAAAATTTGCTATTGAAAGCATTTTTAAAGTCTACTTTGATAATAGCCATATTAGGAGGAGGATTTTGGAATACAAATGGCATGTGAAGCTATGCCTTCTCTCTTAACATCAAATCCTAAATAAGTATACTTAATAAGTTAAGACCCTGGTTTTGACCCATGGTAACTATTTTAGCTAATAATCTTCTAAATAGCCCATTGCAATGTGGTGGATACCCGCACAGTGTTTATGAGATAATCAGGTTTGCCCCCCTGATTATTCGAATCTTTTATGGCAGGTCTTTTTTTAAAAGACTATTTAGGAAGGTTTTAAAAGCATTTAAATGATTCTTTGAGAAGAATGTAGATTTTATACGAAGTGAGAGAGCAAAAACCATTACGTCTGGATGTGGAAAATTTCTTAAAAGAATTGATAACTATTATAACTTACAAATCATATTTTTTTCCCCATATTTTTCATAATATATTTGGCCTTTTCTCTAAAAATTTATAGAAATCTTGGATGAATACGGATAATCTATTCCTCTCATTTGACTATTATTCTGATTCATCCATCGTCAAATGAAGGTAAAATTTATTATTTACGGAGAAAATTCTGATTACCCGTCATTCTTGACGGGCTATCAGCTAGTATTAAATAATATCTTAATAATTCTTCTAATTTGAATAAGACACATTTCTTTTAAAAGTATTCATCTGAATATTACAACAGTTAAATTAATTATTATTCAAGTTTTTTTTAAATTTAATCTTTGACTGTTTTCTGAATATATCCAGGCGCATAACATGCGGGGGCTAAAAAATGCAGAATAAATTATGAGGAAATATGAAAGGTTTTCTTGATAACAAAATATTCTATTACAAATAGGTTATATTTTATTTTAAATTTTAGCCAAAGAAAAAATTTAGATTATCTTCCATGTATATTAATATTTTTACCGACGAAAATTTTATATTTTCTACTCTTTTAAAATCTTAATGGGGATTCGAGCATTATTATAAAATAATGTTATAAAATAACCGCTTTTATTTTACTTTTGAATTTTGACTCAAATCAATGAACGATTTGTAATTTATCAAATTACTCTATCCAATTTACAAATACTATTAGCTAGAAATTAATCCGCCCCACCCTTATCCTATATAAAATTCCTTGTGACGCATAAATATTTTAATTTGATTGTAAAAAATTTTAAATAATTTTCTATTGCAACTCGAAATTATATTTTATTTAAAGTTTAGTACACAAAAAGGGTAATGAACATGAGTTGAATAACAACGTTGAAGTCGATAAGGAAATAAAGCATCTGCCAATGAATGTAAACAAAAACTCAATCATTAATCCTTACACAGATGATAAATTAAATGAAGATTTTTCAAGGTACGATAAAATATTTAAAGACTCATCCTATAAAAAACATGATAATAATTTGATCAGATTTTTTAACTATATAATTGAGCCCATCAAAAAGATCAATAAAAGATATACAATGGCGTTTTTAACTAGTATTGGATTTATGATATCTTTCGGTATACGCTGCAATTTTGGAGTAGCTATCGTCCAAATGGTTAACAATTCTACTAATCCTAAAGATCGTAAAGAAATAAAAGTTTGTTTTTAAAATTCCCTTAATTATATATTTTATTTAGTTCCTCCTTCGTCTTAATTTTAAATAGACCTGCTGGCCGGCAGGCAAGTAGGTATTCAGGAAGGAAGGAAGTAAGGAAGGAAGGAAGGAAGGAAGGAAGGAAGGAAGGAAGGAAGGAAGGAAGGAAGGAAGGAAGGAAGGAAGGAAGGAAGGAAGGAGAAATAAATACACCCAGCTCGCTCGAATTGACCCGTGATGATTTTAAAAAGTGAAAATGAATTTCATGGTCTATCGTAGGAATATAATATACTTCCTTCCCCTTTAAAATATTTAACTTATGGTAATATTTTAGATCCATAACATTTTTAGGCACAGCATTTTGGCTAGTATATATATATATATAAATCGCTGGATTGTAATGAGTAATGTTGTTAAAAGTCTCGATTAGAGCCGATTTTTAAAAACGGCTAACTCAATATTTTACGCAGAATAATATTACGCAAGCCTGAAGATTTTGCTCATAGAAGACACAAAGGTCAAGACATATATTATCAAAATCTCGAGGCTTAGGCAATATTTATTTTGGCTAAAATATTAAGTTAGCCGTTTTAATCGGCTCAAATCGAGCGTTTAACAACACTGGTAATGAGAGAATAAATATCGCTTTTTTTTCGTCCGTAAAATTATTTGCAGGAAAATGTGCTTCAAGTATTAGAAAATAATTAGTAAAATTTTCCCCGAATTGTAAATGTCATCGTTGATAAATATTTTTTAGAAGTTTCACAATTTATCACATATTTTTTTATATATAATTTCGCGAAAGAATCTCCATTATTTTAAATTGGAATAACATTGACATTCTCTTAAGAAATATATTCTTGCGCTATTTTCTTCAATCAATTTTCTCAGGTTCTTCTTATCGTCGCCATTGTTATATTTGGCTTTTTTTTAACATTATTTAACATTAATTTTTTTTCATAATTTTATTTTCACAAATACCAAATTTTTACAAAGGAAAAAATACTAATTTTTTTTCCTTTTTCTAAAAAAATTTATAAATAATTTACTAAAATAGATAATAATCTTTAAAAAAAAATAAAAATCGATATTCATATCAAGAATTCTAAGTGGGAGTTTTCCTATAAATTTTATTAAGATTAGGTTCAATTATTACAGACCTTTGGGAATATTACATTTTTTATAAATTTGGGTTTTAACTTCTATTTTTTTTAAAAATTAATTATTTTTTTCTGAAAATTAATTTCATTTCTTGTTCTTGTAAACGTTCCTTTTTTATCAGGACAGGTAAGAAATTTATCAATTATTATGCTCTTCTTTTAATAAATTCATCAATTTAACTATATGTCCTACATAGGGCTTTTGTAAATTCTAGACTTTGCCTAACTGCCCTAGGTTTTTAGTAAGTTTTTAAAACTTATTTTATTTATATGGGTTTTTTTTAATTTTAAAAACTTTATTTTGCCATAAGCGTATTCCTATATGTATAGAGTACCTGCTCTAAGAATTTAGCTGCAAAATTTAGATTTATACTTTACCTTGTTTTATAATATTTTTTATAAAAATTAAAAAATAGACAAAATTTACAGCAAAATTTATGAAATTCACAGGGTAAATACTCTATATATTTAATAAATACGATTCCTGCAAAATCAGATCTTTCAATAAGCTATAAATGATTTAGGTTCCAAAAATTAGCTTGTGACCTGATCCTACAACATATACATTTTTATATCACTTTTAACTATACTTTATATAATTTTTTTTTAGTAAAACCTAAATTATTATTTTTGGAACTACCCTATAATTTAGCTGCAGTATTATGCATGATATAAAATTTCCATGAAGTTCTTATTAATTAGAATTATGTCGTATTGGGATACGGAATCATGTGGGATTAGGAATTTCAACGTGGGGATTCAAGCTCCCACGTTTTATTTGGAATCTTTTTTTTAAAATTATTTTTTAAAAAATATTCCGAATCCCCATGTTAAATTATATTTTTTTTCTCCCTTTTTTTGCCGTGTGGCTGGCACCATAAAATTTATTTAGAGATATTTTATTTGTTATAATAAATTAAATGATATAGAATATGAAAAAGGATATAAATAAAATGCCAAAATAAGGGATTTAAAAAGAATGTTTAAAAAATAAATAGTATAAAATAATGAATGAAAAGGGATAAAGTTAAGAAGACATTTTTGTTTTTGTAAATTTATATAAAATCATAAATATTTTCACAATATATATTTTTAAAAATCCGAATTAAAAAAAATTATTTATTGCAACAATTATTAAATGCAATATGACATTTCGTTGAACATTTAAGGTTGTTCTTGAAACACGCACCTTTTATTCTACTGTGAAGCTCCTGAATATTTTTAACAGTTGAAATAAAAAATAAATATGTTTTATGTACATGAATTAATTTGGGGAGTATATGTGGTCACTATAAAAATAGTTTAAATTACCTATGATTGATATATTTTGTTGGGAACTTCAAAATCATTTAATTTCATATTTTACAAACTAGAGGCAATAAATGGTGTTGAAATTCTTTCAGCACACGTCCGGCTAGAAGTTGAAAGTTTAATATATGAACATGAATTGAAGATGCCAATTTATTAAATATAATCAAAATCTAAAATAACATAAATAAACTAAAACGTAAAAAATAAAATCAAAGTCAAACTAAAAATTATATAAAAAAGATTTTCCTTTCTTTTTCTTCTTAATATTACATTTTTTTTCTCTATATTTATACTACTAAAATTTACTTATCATTGAATTTATATAATTTTCCTTTAATTTTCTTAAATTTTAACTTCGATTAACTTTACATAAACATTTTTTTTTACACAATTTATATTCAAATTTCTTTAAATTTATAATTAATTCAATACACGTAATCGACAGTTCCTTGTCACAATAAAATATAAATTATTAAAATCATTGATAAAGATATTGTCTTGAGAATCAATAATTAGATGTGAATGAATTATTACGCTCAAATAAAAGAATTAATTGAAAATAAAGTATAAAAAAAAATAACAAAAATTATGAAGGTGCACAATTCTTTGTTTATTTATAGTTCGGGACTTAATGCGGAGCTTAGATCGGTGCTTATTTGTATTTCACATAATGAGAATTTAAGGGCCATACTACGATATAAATATAATTGAACTTATAGCCCATAAATTTCAATCGAGAAATGTTAGGAAATTTGGCAAAAACTTGAAGGAGGAATGATCTAAACAACGATTAATGTCAGTAACAAGTCATGAGATGGCAAGGAAATTTAAGAAAAGTTTTAGATGGAGAAATAGAAAGTAAAGAGATATTCAACAACACAAATCTTGATTATTTTAATATTGAGATATAATTAAATGACGTCTTTTCCAAAGTTTTGAGATCGTAATGTTTCTTGGGTAGAAGATATCTTCTTTTCTTTACGAGGAATTTATTGTTTGAAGTCACCTATTTCTATTTTATTTTTCCGATTAGTTTTTCTAACATGTCCACTCCTTAGGAATTATTATTGTGCCCACAGTCTGGAACTGAAATCTCTCTTGTCTTCATACTTTTAATACGATTAAAAAGTTTCCGCTCGCCTTTTAATTCATCTTTTCTTCTTTGCAACTACTTGACTTCTAAGTACCTTTTGATTACTACATTTACATTGTTATTTCCAACTATAAGTTTTTGAAGTGGTGACAGTTTTGGGGAAAAATAGGGAGAAAAACTGTTTTTTATTGTTAGTTAACTATGACTTAAGGTCTTTAACTATTTTCTTGGATTACAACGACGTCATCTGCTTTGAATATTATTCTTTTTTTCAAAACATAACGTCTCATTTGATCCTACATATAATAACATCGGTCGTTCCCAGTGCTTCTCTTTTGTTTTTATTTTTATGATTTTAATTATGAGCGGCAATAGTGTTTAGCCTTGTTTTACTCCTTTCTTTACCCTGGAGGAAGGGGATATTCTTCATCATTGATTTCGAAGTATCCCAGTATGTATTAGTGGTTTTCTAGATCTGAAGGATTTTGGGGTCTATCCCATATTCTGACAACGAAGCTGCATGGTTATTATCAAAAGCTATGCTAAAATCTACAAATGTGAAGTAGGAGAGTGTCTTTGTACATGTGTTTCTGCATGATTATTTTTCTGAGCCAATTTTGGCTCCAGTATATTTTTTTGTTTGGCACTAATATATGTATTTTTGGAGAAAAGATGAGGTGTAGATGATATGTTTGTGGTTTTTTTTTGAGATAACCATAAAAATTATTTTATGACACAAGATGTGAAGGCAATAGATCAGTAACCCTTAAATTTCTGTAGTTTTTGGTTTTTTTTGGGAAGTTTCATAGGTAGGATTTGTTCCATTCCACTCCAGTAGTTCCGCTCTCCCATATTTTATTGAAAGGGGCAAATAGGTAGCGAGATATTGTCGTAGGTGCAATCTTTTGGATATTCTGCTGTGATATTATCCAGCCCAGGAGCTTTGTTTTTTCTTAGCTTTTTTACGCTTGTTATTTTTTTGATGGAGAAATCAATAGCAAGTGGGGTGAGGTTGGTAATTAGATTTGTTGGTAAAGTTGCTTTCCGTGGTTGTTAGACTATCATATAACAATCAAGCCATAATGCCATTTGTTAATCCTGGTTAACAATTACTCTTTCATTTTCTAAAACTTAGAGAACAGTTTCTTAAATCTGCGTCATAGATCTGTTCTCTCATATCTTTATCAATATCAAAGACTTTTTCTCTATATTAATCTGTTTATCACTTGGTAGAGCTCTGTTTTTCCGGAACCTAAAAAAAAACTTCGTGAAACAGGATGTGTGGTGTTCGCTGCTTATCTATTCACTGGAATTTTCACGCTCTATTTCAACAATTTGCGGTAAACCGATTAGTTTATTTTATTTTTTTATGAGTATAATTCGAAATTCAATTGATATGAACCTATTCTCAATTATTGATAGTAATCATTAAGGCTTACATTAAAGATGGTAGACTTAAAATCAGCCATCACCCACCCTTAAAGTAATTAAATTATTTTTGCTGTTCTCGGGTATAGGCTTTTGTTTTGCCCAATTCTTTTTGTATTAGCCTTAAACAACAGTTCTCGGACTGTTTTGGGTACAAGTACGTGCGGCTTGCCCACAAACGTGAGAAGGGCTCCTGATTCCCCCCCCCCCATAATTAACTAACCAGTTTGATGGATTTTCTAGATTCTGTTATATCCGCAACCAGAGGGTGAAAAACGCTTTTATCACGTATCACATATTTATGATTATGCTTTGTTTTTAAATTCTACCACTCAACAACAAGCATTATTGTTGATAAAAAAAATATTATAACTTTTTACATCAAACTAAAACTAGTAATAAATTGAACAAAAACTAGGACAACTAAGTAATTTCAAAACTTAATTTCTTTCATACTTATATTCATTATATTTTAAAAAAATATTTGTAATTATTAATGTTATTACAATATAATATTTTTACTGTTTGTTTATTGATTTAATTAAACAATTGTAACAAGACCTAACCTTGTATTGTTTAAAAAGCCCGACTTGGTCCCATTTTAAAAACGGCCCGATTAAGATTTTAACCAAAATAAGACTATGTATGGCCTGGAGATTTTACTCATAGATGACAGAGAGGTTTGGACGACTATTCACCAATTCTCGAGGCTTAATCGAGCTGTTTTTAAAAATCGACACAAATAGAGCTTTTTAACAATACTATACCTCTTTAATAATTTTTTATAGTGAATATTTATTTATATACCTAAAATACTTTATGCACTCATATTCTGTAGTCTTCATACCCCTTGATCAACTTCTGTCTTAAAGCACAATCAAGGACTGTTTAGAAGAACTTTTTAACATCAAATTGTCCCTCTTGTCATGACCAATTTTTTCCTTCCAAAATTAGGGGAATCGGAATCCTATCCCCAATTTTATTATCACTGGCAGCTTTCATTTGATCACGCCACTCTTCTTATTAGTTAATAAACCAATTAACATTTTTACTAGACCTAAATCTTCAGAAGGAATTTACCAGATGGGACAATAATATATTACCCAATACTCCTAGTCCAACAAACATCCTCCAAAAGGTTTGGAACTTTTCACTAATTGCATGTTCCGTCAATTTTCACCTTTCGAACCCTCTATCAGAGGAACTTAAATTTTCTTTTTATCAATAATAGATTTGAATGGCTCGATGCTACCCCATGTCAAAACTTATATATATGTCTCTATCCTGAATAACTCAGAACATCATTAGGGTTAGGTCTTAATTGCAATATCGTCACACCACACTCACTGACCTTTTGCGCTCCGGTTGACAGTAAAGGGAATAACTTCTTACACTGTAAATTTTCTAACGACAGAAACCCCCGCCTTTGGACAATAACAACCTAATCAACAAGACGCTATATCAGTCAATATTTATTCCATCTTAGAGCTAGCCGGACAAAATAT
Source organism: Gordionus sp. m RMFG-2023 (assembly GCF_954871325.1). NCBI lineage: Eukaryota > Metazoa > Nematomorpha > Gordioida > Chordodea > Parachordodidae > Gordionus > Gordionus sp. m RMFG-2023. The sequence goes on from NC_088776.1 coordinate 29,649,136, forward strand.
TTTCATCAATAAAAAACCAAACCATGTCACTCTTATACGCCTTGGTCGAAAGGCAATCGATGCGTTTGTAAAATCGAACACGCAATACGCATCCATTGCAGCCACCGAATCATACAAACGTAGCTATTCCTAACCAAAAAACATATTTATTTTTTACCCTTTGTTCCATCACATTAGGGTACTTCGGTGAATAAGTGATTCTATTTTAAAAACTTTAGATAAAAGGCTAATCACTATAGATTCTAAAGAAGCTCATTTTATCTTTATCCACAACTCTATGCCCGACAATATATTTTTAACCCCCCCCCCCCTTCTCCCCCCCCCCAACCCACTTCTATATTATTTAATTTAACATATATATTTAAAAATTATATTTTAAATTAAATTTATTTATATTGACACTAAAAATATTTAACATTTTGTGCTCTATATATATATACATTTTAAATTTACATTTTTACATATTAAAAATAATAAGTTTTTTAAAAGGTTATATAAAAAAAGAATTTCGACAAGTTCGTCCTACGAAAAGGTCATTTAATTTAAAAAGAAAAAAATATAAAGTTTATTCAAAATTTATATATTAACAATAAGTTTTCATATATTTTTTAAACTTTTTGACAATTTGAAATTGAAAATATAATAAATTGAAAAAAAGGCTATTATTAAACTATGTGAACATTTGAAATTGAATAAAAATTGATTAAAGATTATAAAAATTTGGGGTTTGACTAAAGAATGCTTAGGTGAATTAGAAATGCCAAGGTAAACATCAAATTCTTAGGCAAAAATTTTATTCATAATTTGTAATAAATGACTCAATTAAGTAATACTAAGCATAATTTATATTAAATGCATATTTTTTTTAACATTAAAAATCACTTTTAAATGTATAAGAACATAAAACTCTAAAATAAAATAGCTTCCTAGGTTTCTTTCTTTTCTGAAAAAACACGAGGGGCTGAAGGATTCGGTTTATTATGGTTCACAACTCTTAGAACTAAACAGTTAATAATTTAATTATATTTATATCACAATATCTATACTGCATTAGGTTGCCGAATTTGACTGGACTCCCGAAATAATTGGTCTTATAGATAGTTCTTTCTTTTGGGGTTATTTAATTACTCAGATACCAGGGGGAATGTTAGTACAATATTTTCCAGCGAACAGGTAATATCAAATATCATAATATTCGTTTGATGTCACTAACATATATTGTGTATAATCAATATAGTTTTTATTTATCTAGAATATTAAATTAAGGATGTTAACTTAAAACCATATACACTTCATATATCAAATTATTTCTAAATAATAGAGGAGACCATAGCAAATCGATGCCAAGGGCACGTAGATAAATTTTAATTTATATTAAAAATAGTGTTTTTAAACGGCTCTATTTGAACCTATTTTTAAAAACCTCAAAATTTTATCCAGAAAAATATCACGCAACCCTGAAGATTTTGTTCATAGATGACCTAAAGGTTTGGATATATATTAGCGAAATCTTGAGGCTTTTTAGAAGAAAATCTGAGTTTAAGTTTATTAATTAAAATGCTAGATTTTTATCATTACAAATTACATGTAGTTTTTGTAGACATCATCAGGTAAGTTCTTTTTTAACAAGGTAGCCTTGAGTCAACTACGTTGCCTATTTGCTTAGGAAAATTTAAAGTTGCACCTGTTTTTCTGTTATTCAAAATAGAAATTTAACCTATATTGTCACTGGACATTTTATTTTTTTACCATTATTTTAATTAAATATATTCTTTTATATTTAATATAAAACATTTTTTACAAACATTCGCAACAAATCTCTCGTGGCAAAATCTGCCCTCTTTTACTTATAATTAAATCTAATAAATATTTTGTCTCCTAATCTGTTATTATCCTAATTGTTTAGAAAACGATTTTAGTATAGAGGAGACTGGAGCTAGTAAAACTGATTTTGCAAAATCGGCTATAGCTCCTATGTTTTATTAGATATTATAAAATATTATAAATAGCTACCTAAACTATACTCTATAAAGGTGCCGCCTTATAAAAAATTTAAGAATATATTTATATTTGTGAAATTTTATTTTCTGTAAAGTTGATATCTTGTCAAACAAGCCTCAATAGGGAAGTTAGACAAACCACTAGAAGAGATCTCCTAAACCATTAGTTTTTAGTATCTAATGAATTGAAATGCATTTTTGTTTATTAATAATGATACGTATATTTTTTTTTTGTTCAAAATGTCATAATACTTATAAATTGAAGTTAATTATTTATAAATATTGAAACATAATTTTAATTAATTTGGTAAACATTTTGAACATATAAATAATTTATCAAAGTTTAAAAACTTAACATGTGCTCATCCTCAGCACACTTTACAATGGTACTACTCTGCGCCATTATGATATTTTATATAATCCAGCTAACAACAAGGACAAATATCTATGTGAATAATTTTTTTTCCTATTTTTTTCCTGCAAATATTTCGCTTACTTGATATCTCTTGTAATATCTCACAAAGTTTGGTCTAAGAATACCTAAAATAAACATGGCAAATAAAATATTAGATTATAATAATTATAACTTAAATACTAATACAATAATATAATTCATCATATGTTAAAATATAAAAACATAAAATTTATAAATTACATTTATTAATAATATATAAATAATATTTTAATCTCTTTACCATTACCATTTAGATTTTTATTTACATAATCTCTATTATTAAATATTGTTAAAATTGATTTTATTGTTTAAAAATTACATACAATTAATACAATAATAATATACTTATCATAATTTTAATTCATAATGTTAAAATATAAAAACATCAAATTTATAAATTACATTTAAATTAAGATATAAATAATATTTTAATCTCTTTACCATTACCATTACCATTTAGATTTTTATTTACATAATCTCTATTATTAAATATTGCTAAAATTTAATTGTATTGCTTAAAAATTACATAAAATTATTGCGATTATATCTTAAAAATAAGATAGATAATGTAGATAAATTCACCAGTAAGTTGGCTATGATCCATGTTGATTTACAATCTTGATATACCTTAATAGCCTTACATTATAATATTAATTCATCAAATTTTAGTATAATTCTAGATAATTATTAATAATAATAGATATTAATTTTATTGGATTTGTATTTTTGCACCATATCCAATAATATAATTATAATTAAAAAATTCAATTTAAATTAGTTTAGCAAGCCTTGCTAGCTCTAAATTTACTAATCATGATTGAAATAATATCTAGACATAATAATAGTCATAAAACTTTCTCAAATTATAAAAGAGTGTTAAAACTTTGCTATAAAATTTAATTTACATATTAATGATTATATACTTTAATATAATACAAATCCAACTAATATTACAGATAATTTTTTAATTCTGTTATGTAAAAATCTTTTACATTTTTTAAAATTTTATTTCTTAAATAATGTAAACTAATAAAGGCTATATTAGGATAAAATTTTAACCTTCTGATGTAATTAATTTTAAAATGAGATTCAGTGGTTTGCCAAGCCCTGGTTTTTACCTAACCTCAGTCTTCCCTACGTTTTGGAAAATAATATTTATACAATATTCTACCTTTTTTACAAATCTTTAAAATTTTATTCAACTTTTTATCATATATAATATATGAGAATCTGCAATTTTCATTTTTAGAATTTTTCTTAGAGAGTTATCCGCAAAAAGGAACTTTTATTTTCATGGCGAAAAGTTTAGTTACATAGGCGTTGTTTTATTATGAATATTTTTTAATTACTTATATTTTAATTTACATTTTATGATATATTTACTTTCTATGTTTATGTCAATGTACGAAATAACAGGGGTAGCAAATTTTTTAAATAAAAAGTAAAAGTAGCCTATGTGGCCTGCCACTGCCACTATGCAAAAATAAGTGGACAAGGTAAACTTTAACATTTTATTAATTTTAAATATCAAGAATATCTTTAAAATTATATTATTATAATCATAGTAAATATAAAATGTATACTCTCATGGCAAACCTTTATGCAAAGTCTCTGAATGATTAAAATTAAAAAGGAATGCTGAATAACGTTTTAAACCAAATGATTATAACGCTATATAAGATGGTGAATAAGTTAATATGCCTAAGCATTGTAACTTACAAAAAACAAAAATTTAATTTAATAAAACTTTAAAAAGGGGAGGCAGGAGGCTAATACTAAAAGACTGAAAAAAAAATACATGTTTAAAAAGAAAATCAAAAAACAACTCAAAAATTTTAATATAAGAACAGGTAAAAATTAAGATATATCTGGCTAAAAATTATAATTGTGGAAAAATGCAAAATTAGATGAAATTTAGAAAAATCAAGTCTCAACAAATAAAAAAAGCAAGGGAAAAATATTAATACTTTTTAAAAAAAATCATAAAATAATTCAAAGTGGAGAACATATACTAAAGTAGAGACCTGCAGAGATACCGATTGCATGACGGATTTAAAAGAAAAAATTTCGTCCCTCCATAGCTAAGAATTTTTAAAAAAACTTCGATTCGGATTTTTTTTAAAAATAATTTTCGGCCTAGGTTCATAAATATTTTCGACGGCCTTAATTTAAAAAAAAATTAAAATATACTTATTCGGCCTTGTACGGATCGTTTTTAGCGAATATGAAATCCATATATAATAAAATGGAAATAGGAAATATGCAGAGTTGTTAATCGCTACTTTTAAAGGTAGCGCTCTACCGCTATCACTATTTGTCAAAAAAAAGTAACGCGCTATTAGCTACTATTTTTTAAAAGTAGTTTTAGCTACTTTTTATAAAAAAAATTTAGAAACAAATTTGTTTTATTTTTTGCTTATAATGTTATTGTATAGTAAATATATAAAAATCAACATTTATAAATATTAAAATTAGTTTTGATTATAAAAAAATTTATGTAGTAAAAATAAATATTTATGGTAATTTGTTGCATTTTATAAGTTTTTACCTTGTGTTATGTGTCCAACTATCTGCCGTGGTACATATATATGATATCTCTGATAACTCTACTATTAGAGCATCTTTCATCACTTTAAAGTTATCTGCTATTTTATTCATTAGTGTCTGGCGACATAAAATTGTTGTACCAGGGGATAGAGTTTTAAACATCATGGTAAATGATGGATAATCAACCAAGGACATTGGCTGAATTGTATCAATTATAAAATCAACAATAACTTTATCAACCAATTTCTGAGAAATATTGGAATTTGTATTATTAATTAATTTGGTTTGAATTAAATTGGTCTTTTTGGATGTAGAGTCGCCTATACCAAAATTATTTAGATGTTTCTCCATTTCCTTAAAACTATTGCATGAACAGTCTTATAAAATAAATACTATTAGAATGCAAAAATGACAATTTACCTTTAGATGTTTCTTGAGGTTATAACTGGATTGATTAGGGGAAATATTTTTTTTTACATTCAAATAAATTTGAAGCCAGTTTTGGTTTTTATATTTATTTAAAAAAATTTTTCAAATCTAGGTAATGGGAAATTTGTATTATAGCTATTAAGAACATTTTCTTCCCTGGTATTCCAATTCATTAATATCATTGTCTGAATCACTTTCAATAATTTGAATATCTATAGGCGATGAAATTTTAAATTATTAACTGATTTAGGTTTATAATACAAACGAAAATATAAATTACAAATTGAGAATATATTTCAATTTCAAAAATAAATAATAAATCATAAAAATTATAATTAATTATGATATTATATTTAAATTTTCATGTTTATACTTACCTTCATTATATTTTTTGAAAGTAGCGAAGTAGCGCACTACTTAGCTACTTTCAAAAAAAGTAGCGCGCTAAAAAATTAAATAATTACAAGAAAAGTAGCCGCTATTAGCTATAGCTACCGAAAAAGATGCGCGCTCTACTTTAACAACTCTGGAAATATGATAAGATCATGAATGTGATATATTGTTCTAAGATAACAATATAATTTATATATAATAATGACGATTTAAAATATTAGTCCGGTCCGGGCATTTTTTGAAAAAATTTAGGCTCGACCCAAGTATATTATAGAAAATATTTCGGCCTACCCCAGGTTTATTAAAAAATAATAATTTACCGGGGTTAGGATAGGGCCGGGCCTGTAGGTATCTGTATAAATGTAAAGGAGAAAAGTCAATTTAATATTTAAAAAAATTAATAAAATACTCCAAAACCTGGGGGAAAAGTCATATAACATAAATTACCTTATTTCTATATTAGTTAGCAGTTGTGTATTAGCTAGCCAATGTACCAATGGCTCCTACACACCTTCTAGACCTTTAAAGCAAAATACCCGCTTGGAAAATATACGGCATAAAGCAGTAATATATATAATATTTAATTTCCCTTATTATTTATTTGTTTTTCAGGGATCCAAACCGAACCTGAACCGAACCGTTAAACCGCTAAAAACCTGTATTTTTTATCGAACCTAAACCGAACTAAACCACTAAAATAATTTCTAGCCGAACCTGAACCGAACCGCTAAAATGCCTCTGAACCGGTTAGAGCCTCATGATTTTATGCCTATAAAATAATATGTAAATTATTACTAGTATATTGTAAAAATTTTAATTATATTTGAATTGTTTTAAAGATTATATTTGATTGGTAATTTTTATAAACTTTAGTATATTGCTATTTTACAGCATTTTTTAAATATTAAGCTTATAAATTATAATGCCTAGTGAAAATTAAATCCAATATATAAATTATTTATATATAGTATTATAAATGACACATCAAAATGTAATATCACTGATTGTTTAAATATGAAAGGCCATCATAAATCTTGAGCGTCACAAAAAAAAATCACCTTCTAGAATTTGATAAAATTAACAAAATATCACAACAAAAGCCTAATAAAATAAAAAAGTTTAAGATGTCATCAAGCCAACAGACGATAGAAGAAGCATTAAAAAAAAACAATATCAGTAAAACTAAATAAAAAAATAATAATCGATGATTGTACTGAGTTGGTCACTTTTAATGGCAGACCATTCAAATTAATCGATGATAGCGGTTTTAAAAAAATTCTTGATACTATATTAGACGACGTAGGTAAAATTAAAATTAATTCTAAAATTATTCAATCTAATGTTGCAGAATAAGCCTTAAGTATTTGGCAAAATATAATCAAAGAAATAAATATTAGTTAATTTTTCTAAAGAACCTAGGTTAAATAAAACTATGAATATTTTAAACTATTAGAGAAATCAGAGTAATCGATGCCCAGAATTATGTATATTGTTTGATATCATACTGGCAGTGCCAGCTACCCAAGTTAGTGTGGAAAGATGTTTTCAACAATTTAATTTATACTATCTCTTTATAGATGTAATATGAGTGAAAACGAATCTTGAAAATATATTAATTGTGCGGCCTAATAAAAAATTTTAAGTAAATAAAGTTAAATATTTGTTCATATTAAAATTAATCATTGATATTTATTTGTATGATTTATAATTTAAATATTATTTTATATTCTGCAATTAATTAAAATGAAGGTTTTATGTATGTTTTTTATTTTAATGATGAAATAAAAAAAATATACCTCCCTATACATAATTCGAATATAGATTTGAATACAAAAATGTTTAAACCGGTTTTTAGAGGTTGGAACCGAACCGATATATTTATTTTTTACGAACCGAACCTGAACCTTGAATCGTTATTTTTACCCGAACCTGAACCGAACCTATATTTGTTTCGGTTTGGATCACTGGTTTTTCTTGAATTAAGTTTTTATTACTTTTAGGTTAAGATTAGTATGTGACATCGAAACAGTATTAGGCTATATTTAATTAAAATGTCCTTGGTATTTTTCTAAATATGAAATATCTTTGAAAGCTCTAACTACATATATTTTTCAAGTTAGGGATGAATGTTCTATCCTATCACAATCAATCAATTTTATAATTTCTTATTATACTATGACATATACATTGATTTATTAAGCCTTTATTTTTTGTTTGACGCTTTTAGACATTATTTGAATTTGATATGAGAATAAATGGGAGGTAAAAAAAATGACTAAAGATTTACTATTTGATTTTTTAGAATATACAGAACGAATGAAGTTCAAAGATCTGTATTTCATTTTTAAATTTGAAATACTAAAATCTATTTTTTTTATTTATTTTTAAATCTAATTTTTTTTTAATATTTACCCTCTATTTCATAAATTTTAATGGTACAAATAAATTTTCAATAAAAAATATTATGAGGGTGGGGTTACTACAAGAGGTACTTTGATATAATTTGACAAAATTGTTCTAATGTATTTAACGCCTATCAATTCCCTCCCCTTCTCTCGTCGTTGTAGGAGGCACTGGTTTAGTTAGCTAGCTTACATATTAACTAGTTTGTTTATTAGCTAGCTAGTATGTACTAAATTTGTCTAATAGCTAGTTGGTTTGTAAACTAGCTAAGTTTTTATGTTAATTATACTTATAAGTTTATATATATATACCATTATAAAATTTAATATTAATTTATAAATAAATATTTTTAATACATTCAAAATTCGGAAATAAAATATAAAAGGGCTTAATAAATTATGTTCATTTTCTTTCACACTTCATAAATAATCGTCAATTTGATTTTAATATTAAGTTAAATCCATACTTCGTCTAGCAGCGTTTATTTTATCTGGCTATTTATAAGATACCGGGATAATTCCTGTGTAATAAAATTCCATTCCATATATCTCTAGTAGTAAGGAGAATTTCATGATATTCCAATAAATATTTAAATTAGGAATCAATGTTTGACGTTAATATTTTTAAAATATTATTCCTTCCATAGATAACATTTTTTAGTATTTCAAACATATTAGAAGTCTGAAAATAGTAAAATTTTTATGCCCGGCCTGACCCTGTTAGAATTTAGCATTTGCCCGGCTCGGATGTCTATCTACTAAAAAAAATTTAGTCTCGAAGGCGACAAAATTTTTACTTTATTAATTATTAATTTTTTAACATCAATATATTTGCCCTATTTCATCTAAAAAGGTAATTGTTAACCCTCTATTAAATTTTTACCCTATTAGATGCCTACCTACTACCTTCTTTAGGTGCTTACTCCTCTTAGGAGTCTACCACCTTCAAAAAATTTGGAAGTAAACTGCTTTTGCCACCTCTCCCTCCCCTCATGTATACATGGGGAAAATACATAAAATATACAAGTTTAAAATTATCAAAATTGATTTCTAAAATGGATATAAAATGAGGGAAAAAATAAGCGGGATTAATTCCAAATTATTAAATATACAGAAATAAGTAGAAAATACTAAGGTAACAGAAAGAGGAGAAAAATTAAGTTAAAAGTCTTACAATATTTAGAATATAAATCTTCAAAACTATTTTCTAAGGAGAAGAATCAATAAATCTATAAATAAAATAATATAACTAGTTTGCAGGGGCATCACTAGCCTTTACAATCTCAAGGGGCTCAAAATTTTTTTTAAGAATGATTATTTTTTAGCTAACATTTTAAAAATAATCTTTTTACTTAGCTAATATAATTTAACTCTTCAAATTTTTGAGGTTTCGAGCCCCTAACCTATCCTTCCCTCCCTAGTGACGCTACATTTAGTTTGTAACACCTTAGTTGCTGGTATATTCTACTTAGCTAGTTTATTCTTTTAGCTCTCTGTAAACTTGCTAAGTGGGTATATTATTTTGAATCATGTAAATTTCTGTAGTATAAATTAATATTCATATCACAGTCGTATAATATATAATATTAGGATTCGAATAATTTATACAAATAATCTAATTATATTCATGAATATTATTCGAATAAATCAAATATTTGATTTGAAAAATCACATCGTTTTAGATTCTATAACATCTACATATAAATCTGATTTGAAATATAAATGAATTATCTTTAAAATTATGAAATTAAGAATGTTTGGGTTAGCCATAGCAATTTCTGCAATATTAAATAGTTTAATACCAATATCCGCTAAAATACACTATGGACTTGTGGTTATCTTAAGATGCTTACAGGGATTAGTCGAAGTATTATATACATATAAACTCATTATACATTAAAATTTATAAAGGGAGTGACATATCCATCGTGTCACGGAATATGGCGATATTGGGCTCCCACAATGGAAAGGAGTAAATTAGCAACCATTTCATTTTCTGGTACATTTGTTAATTTAATAACATCTAAATGCACAGTATAAAATTATAGGGTCATATGCAGGAGCTGTTATAGGCATGCCACTATCAGCTTTTTTAACTGATTATCTAGGATGGCAAGCATGCTTCTATTTTTATGGTAAATAAAAAAAATTCTAATGTTGAAAATATTTCAATGAAAGGTGTCATGGGAGTATTATGGTTTGTTTTTTGGTGGTATAATTCTTATGAAAAACCGGCAGATAACCCTTACATAACATACGAAGAAAAAATTTATATTGAAAGCAACATTGAAAAGATAGATTCGAGAAAAGTATTTTTTTAAAATATGACAAAGTTATATAATAGGACAAGAGCTGACAACCCGAACCCATCGAACCCTTGAGAGTTTACTGAAACCTAACCTATCTCCTAACATCTTTCTAAATTTATAATACCGGGTTTAGGAATTGTTTTTTACTTTCAATATTAAATGCGTAACACAATATATAAGTGATCTGCATCAAATTTTTCAAGCCCGGCCCAAGATTTTATTAAAAAACCCGAAATAAAATTATTTGTCAACCCTGCCCAGTACTATTTTATTTAAATAGAGAAATTAACTTTTTTTAAAATTTAGCTTACATTAAATATAAACGAAAAATTATTAAAAATATTGGCGCTCTGTGTCTTATAAAATTTAAAAATATAACCATTTTATTTTAAAAATTAAGCCCAACCCTCCTCCGCCCGGATTTTTTTAGAAAATAGATCCGGATCGGAGTTTCAACATTAATAATATATTGAGTAATACAAAGAAAATATATTATTCCTTTATCAGTTCGGACTGGACCGAGCTAAAGTGGAATTTGGCACATTATTAATTCCAAAAATCAGAGAAAACCCTAAGGCAAAGACCTTTAGCCTTCAAGATTTTCTGGTTGATCTTGGAAAAGCTATAATGTATAATATTAAAGTAGTAGTTCGAAAGAAAGTAAAATAATAATGATTATAGGTAGAAAATGTTAAAGGTATTTTAAATGTAACTATCATAGATTTAATGATCGCTATTTAAAAAAATATATTAATTATAGTCGTTCAAATTTCCGATAAAGGCTATATTTACATCTCTACCTGTTTGGGCAATAATTGTAGCCAATTTCTGTCGAAGTTGGACATTTTATTTGCTTCTACTGAGTCAACCTAGTTATTTTCGCCAAGTATTCCGCTTTGATATATCTAAAGTAATTACAATTTTTTCACACCATTATTTAAATAAAGTGTTAATAAATAAAAACTCGTAAAAGGAATAAATTGAATCAATTTTAATAAAACCTTCAATATCAATTATAATGGGCAAAATTTAATTAGCTTGATTCCATTTTTTTACATGATTTTACTAAGTTAAAACTTAGAATGAAATATTTATTGTATAACATTCTAAACTATGTCACCCACAAAGTTTAGATTATGGTAGTATTTAAAACATTTTAAAAATTTAGTTGCATGAAAAATAGGTAACGATTAATGAAAGCAGAAGTAGATATCAAAAGATATCTTACTTGATGAATATCCTGCCTAACTTACAATCGGCTTATTAGAATTTAATTTTTTGTTCAACAGTTAACTCAAAATTTCGTAGATCTTATTTTTTTTTCTTATTTTATTTAGCATGTTGGAGCCATCTCTATGTTAATTTTCTTATCTAACATATTCTTATGCTTTTTTAAAGATTTCTGTATAATAAAATAACAATGAGATAAGAAAATAAAAGGGTCATTATTTGGGTAAGACACAATATTTCAATATATTTGCTCATTCAGTAAACAAGAGGGCAAATTTTCAAATGAATTGGTCAAATTTCTTAAAAAACATTTTAGTCTTAAAACAAACACTATTATTCGATGTTGAATATTGTTAAAAAGGTTAAATATTTGACGATTATGAGGATATATTAGACCATTCTCCCGGCAACTGGGTTATCGCAGGTCTTACTGATATTGATATTAGTGTTGTTAAAAAGCCCTTCGATTTTTCAAAATGGCCCGACTAAAATATTAGCTAAAAAAATATAATGTAAGCATCGAGATTTGGCAAATAGATATCCAACCATTTCTGCCAGCTATGAGCAAAATCTTTAGGCATGCATTATGTTATTTTGGTTATAATCTTAATCAAGCCGTTTTTAAAATCGACCCTAATTGAGCTTTTTAACAACTCTAATTGATATCACTTGCCATTGACGGCACACATTAAATAAAGCAATAGAAATGACTACGTGTTCCAAAGACTAGTATCTAGACTTTAGTCAATTTTAAACCCTGTGGAATGATATCTATTTATTAGGACTACAACATAAATCAATAATAAAACTACAACCTAGATCTTTAATAAAAATCATATTCGCTGCACTTTTAACATGAAGGATGGATAGATTCACTTCATAAATTGCCGAATTGATTTCATTCAAGTTCCATGTCTATCATAAAAATATTGTGATTTGTGAAGTAGGAATTTACATTATTAATTGGGATACCTATAAAAATAACATTTGCAAATGGAAGCGACGCACCAAAATTTTATTCAGCACCGATAAATTTAATATTCATATAAAGATAAATATGAATATAAATTTAAAAGACTTTGAATCGATGTTTACAACGAGGAATTATTAAAAAGGTGCCTAAATATCGTATTAACTGTCATAACCCTTAAAGAAAGAAGATGGTTCTATCTGAATTTGATGAAATTGTTGATACACTATAAATGAATATTTTATGATCATTAATTATCAATTAATAGCAGTCCAGGATATTTCCAGTTAGATTGAACAAGTCTTCACGTATATAATAAAAGATTATTTACAGCTGGAATTAATAATATACGATACTATACCTGTTATTCTATCGTGTGTCATCAAAATACTAAATTATCGGTGCAACCTACTAAATGATAATGAAATTGCCCAAGCCAGCCTATTGCCAGAGTATAAATAAGTAAACATGTTAATATCACGGGACCCTTAATAAGCAAATGTAGTTTTCCTCTCATCGAAAGTTTTTTAAATGGGCAGAAATGGAATCTATTTATTTAATGGAATTGTTTAAAAAGGTGATAAAGTTTAGATACAATATAACACCATCGAATCGTGCCCTATCATCCAGGTTCTATAAGAAAATTGAGAAATTAGTCTAAACGTTTAAAAATTATATTTAAAAGAATTCAATAATTAATATAGAAGAATTTTTATTTGCCCATTGGAGCACTTCAGGTGATTCAGTTGAGAAATCCGCTGATTTAAAATTTTATATGGTCAGATATACAAATGGTTTAGAAAAGAGAAATCTAAATCATGTATGAAATTCTTATGCCTAGTCATAATAATATTACAACCCAGTCTAATGTAAGTGAATGGACTGTCGACCTGCCTTCAGAAATCAGATTCCTAAAACAAATGTCGCAATTTCCAATCCTCGCTTAAAATTACTATAATCTCCTCCTACAGTTGATATGGAGAGGATCAGACGACCGCCGGTTACATATTCCCCAGGAGGAAGAAAATGCTAAATTTTTAATACTTATATAATTAAATTGCTTAAATTTCACGTTCTTTTGAAATTATCATTTGAATGTTAGTTAACTCGTTATAATTGATTTTAGTTTAATAATAACTTTGTTTTTATTTATATCAATTTATATATATTTAAATTCACTTTTGAATGTCTATTTAGGTATTATTTTATATAAAGTCTGAATTTCAAGATGAACATAATAAAAAATTTAGTTCAAGCTTGGTTCGTATCTTTGTGACACATATGCATATTAAATTCAAGTTTTAAACAAGGCTAAAAATATTTTAGAAAATTTTTGTATAGCAAAAATATTTCAATATTTATTATTCTACCAAATATCCCGATAATGATTTGAATGTACTATTCAAAATAGAATTAGTACAATGATTCCCTAACTTAAGAATTAACTTAATATTATTATAAATAATTTACACCTTTCATAGATATATTTTTAACATAAAATTTGCTTTTCATACTAAAATAATTAAAAAAATTTATTTTTTATTACCAAAATCTAGAGAGCAGAAATTAGTTATCACCTAGATTATATTAATTAGTATGAAGAGATTAATTATGCTTTAGTGGGAGTTATTGAAATACAAGTAGCTACCGTATTTTGGCATAATAATTTAAGCGCTATAAAATCTTCAAATCGTTCACAAAATTTTATTGAGGGGTTGAAGAACTTTGAATAAACTTTAGGCCTTAGGATAAATGCTAAAAATTTATTAATGAGATAAATGACTTATCTATCACCACATATACTAATTTTCTATTAAAGAGTTTTAAAAGTTAAGGTAATTACGCGATAAAGTGTTAAATGTAGCCTTATTAAATATATACAAAGAACGCAGTGAGGGAGAGGGCAGGAAAGCAATTCCCCCCCCCCCTCACTTCTAACCCAAAATTTCAAATGTTTAATAAGATATTTTTCAAAAATTTTGCTGATTACTACAATGGCAATATTCCAATTTATATTTATTTATTACATTCACAGCAGAAAAAATACGCTAATAATTTATTCTATAAATCAATCTATTTCAAATTTTATTTTTAACCATCATTTTAGAATTTCCCATCAAATCATTTGAAATATTATAATTGTAAAACTAAAGTAAAATATTTCAAAAAATAAAAATAGATTTGATTGAGACTTGGGAATAGCTAAAGCATCATATTGTAACCTATGAAAATCAGGGAGTAGATGACGAATTTCATAAATTATAAGTCCTTCTTAAGTCAATGAAATTAATATGTCTGCCTCGACTCCCAGCAAGGCAAGCCCAACGCTATATATTAATATAGAGAATACTACAAAATAAATCTCTTTCCCCCTCTTGGATAAAATGAATAGAAGGTTCTTGATTAATAAAACACTCACAAATCAGTAATATAATTACCGCAGAATCCTTTGAGTTCGCCGTTTTTTAAGAATAGGCTCAAATCGAGCCGTTTAACAACCTACTGAGAACTCAATAATTATTTAGAATATTTTTGTGCATTTTAATCTATATTCTTAACATATTTTTAAAATATAATTTTAATTTATATGTAAAATTTTAAGTGCTAACAAAGTTTATATTTATTTTACAAAGTTCCATTTCGAGACATTTATTTTATAGTAATACACAAGGCGATTATATATGCTAGCTTCTAGGTTTTTTTTCCTAAAATGTGTTTTTTTTCAATTTTAAGTAATTTTCTGAGCACATTTTAAATTAAAAAATTTAATTTCGCACAGAAATGTATTCCAGCATGCTTAGAGTACCTATCCTAAATTATAGACAATTTAGCCATTAACTTCATGGGCGGGCGGATGCAAGCCTCATTCATTGCACACCTCTAATTCATACTTCATAGTAATCAACTGAATTGTCATAATATTCTATAATTTAGTGATCTGCATCGGGCCTAATATTTCAAGCTCGGCCCGGCCCGAACCCGATTTTTTTAAAAAGATTTGCCGGCCCGGCCCTAACCCGATTTTTTTAAAAAAAATTTACTGGCTCGGCCCGGCCCAAATTTATTTTAATATAGAAATTAATTTTTATAATTACTTAAAATTAAAGACATATGTTATATAGCGTTTAGTTTCAATAAATAAAATCAAAAATTTTTATTTTACATAAAAAATTCTATATAAAATTGATAAATTTAGATATATTTTAAAAAATTTCCAAGGTCCGACCCCACCCGGCCCGAATTTTTTTAAAAATATTAGGGCCGACCCGGTGCGAACCCAATTCTTTTAAATAGAATTAGGCCCGAGCCGTTCGGGACGGGTACGGGCCGGGCCTAACTTTGCAGATCTCTAATTAAAATATTATATTTATAAAATTATAATTATAAATATCGTTCTAAAATCTAAACTCGGATAACTAAAATATTTTCTAATATTTCAAGATCTTAAAGTAATTATCTACCAATAAAAGTTAAAGCATAAAATAAGTTCATTCGCCAGTAAAATAAATTGTGAATTACAAAATTCATTTGATATTGAATGGTACTAAGTGAACATTTAATTACGTATTTGATCCTGATATATCTAAAAGTATTATAATAAATTATTTATACAAATTTATATAATTCGTCATTCGTTGGAATCATATTAATATTTCAGAAACATTTATTTTAAGAAGTAATATTTCTCAGAAGGAATGTTAAATGTCTCGATTTGAGCCTATTTTTAAAAACAACTACCAATATAATATCCAGAAAATATTACACAAGCCTGAAGTAAATGCTCATAGATTGGTTCAAAGGTTTGGACATCTATTAAAGAAAAATCGAGACGTGGGTAATATTTTTTGAATAAAATATTGAGTTAGTCGTTATTAAAAATCGGTTCAAATCTAGCCATTTAACAATACTACTTCTCAGGTATGTTATTATTCTTGTTAAAAAAGAAAATATTCTCATGGTAGAAGTACAAATGGGTAAGGTTGCCAAAATATATAATAATATTTATATAAAAAAAACTGACTAAAATATTAAAAACATATAAAGCATCTGATGAATATTTTGGAACATTATCTTACATTTTTAATATCATTATCAACCATATATTACTTTTTATACCTTAGTTTGTATTCAGCTAGTAATTTATCATGGGATATTTAAACATCCTCACAATAAAAATCCAAATTATTTTTTTATTTATCAAGATTTGAAATAGATTTGGAAGAATTCTGCGGTAATATAATTTGAAATGCAGGCTGATATAAAAAAAATTTAATAGGGAGATAAATAGATTTATTTGATAGCATTCTTCCACTGACCCTCTATTAATATTGGAACTATGAGCTTGCCTAGCTGCAAATCAAGGTAGACGAATATAAATTCATGAGCTCATCTTTTGACTCAATAATGATAATTTATGAATTTCTTCAGGTTCAAATATAATGATTTCAGGTATTCTCATAGTCTCAATCAAGTCGATGACATTTGTTTGAAATATTTTACTTTAGTTTTGCAACGAAAAGGTTACATATAATTTGGTAGGAAATTTTGATGGTAGATAAATATAACGCTAAGGAAAATTTGAAATCGGTATCAATTCATAGAAAAATTGGTAGTGTATTTATTTCATCTGTGAATGTGATAAATAAATGTAAGTTGAAAAATATGCGATAAGAGATAGAATTCAGTAATATTTTGAAAAATTAGCCGGCATGTGAATTTCTTGATTTTGGGTAGGGGAGGGGGAGCTAGTAATTTGGTCTGGGGGGATAATAAATTTTTTTAAGAAATATTATTGTTAATTAAAAATACTAAGCATAAATTTATTAACTTTTCTAATACACAATTTTAAACTAATGTGAATTAAAAAAATTATATATATAAACCGGCATTGAAAAAATATAAAATAAATGTGAATTATAAAATATAAAGTGATTATAACCCACGATATGAATCACTTAAATGACCCAAAATTGAAATTTGAATTTTTTGAGCTTTTAAAATATATAAAGTATAAAAAATTTAAATGTTGGAAATATAAATTAATACACAAAAAGTTTTTAGGAATAATTGTATTTTGTATGTTTTGAGCTAATTTTTCAATTATCTATCCTTGCTTGGCTTTAAATGCCTTTGAATATTCAAAAGATCCAAATCATTCAATCTACTTTCAGATGTTGTATTTCATAGGTATGTTTTTCACAGACTTGCAGGCCTGGCCCCCGAGCCGGATCGTATTTTAATTTTTTAAATATACCCGGGCCAGACCCGTAATTTTTTAAAAAAAAACACCCGGGCTGGGCCTGAAAATTTTTTTAGAAAAAATATCCAGGCCGAGCTGTATATTTTAAAACCAAATATTTGAAATCGCCATTATTAGCTATAAAAAGAAAAAGTAAATATTTTATTTTAAAAAAATTTGGGCCGGGCTTGAACGGACGGGCCTGAAAATTTTTTGAAAAAAAACCCGGGCCGAAAAATTTTTTCAAAAAGAATCTGGGCCGTGTCCTGCAAATGGTACCTCTGCAAGGCTCTGTTATTCTTCTTAAAAAAGAGAATGTTCTCTCATTAGTTTACTAAAGAGCTGCTAATATATATATAACCATTTTAATACATTAGGAGTATAATCTAAAATGTGTTTGAAATAATGCAAAGCATCCATAGCATTTTTTGGGACTGTATCAACCATAGTTAATTTTTTAATCATAGTTATTCAGCTAATAAGGCATCATAAGATATTTTAACATCTTCATGATAAAAATCTAACAAATATTTATATTTTTTTTCTATCGCCATATGAAAAAGGTTGGGAGAGGGGACATTTGTTTTATAATACTCTTCTACTGATACTATATTACGATGAGCTTGCTTGCTGCAAGTCTAGGGGGACAAATATTAAACACGTATAGCTCTGCTTTTGACTCAACAATAACATATAAAATATGAAATTCTTCATCAACATTAGCTCTAATTTCCTTGAGTTCTAATAAAATACTCTCCGCTATTCTCATCTTCCTATTTTTGAAAAGTATTACATAAAATAGTTGTATAATTAAATAATACATTCTAATGAGAAAAAAAATTTGGAATAAGTATTGAATCCAATAATTTTCTTGCTTCTGAGGAAATATTTCTTTCAAGCCATTGTGATATTTCAGTAATAGCATTAATAATCGGCTCTTCTAACTCCATAATAGCTGTTACTGCTTGATGGTGGAGACTCGATCTCGTTGGACAAGCTTACAATTTCTTTCTCCCTGTTGGACAAGGAGTTTCAGAGATAATTATTAATTGACTAGAAATTTAGATAAATATTACGCCACTAAAATTTGAAAATAATAGGTAAATTACGCCAAAGAAAACTTGAAATCGAAATTAATTGATAAAATAACTTAGTAGATGAATGTGATAAATAAATGTAATTAAATATATATATATAAATATTAACAAATATAAATTAACAATCAAATTTTTGAAAAATATAATCCGGCATCTGTATTTTTTGGCTTAGGAGAGGGGGGGTTTGTCCCCCTGCCCTTCCCCCTCCGCTACGCCAATGGCGCCTGGCATTGAAACATAACCATTTGCAATTTCTTTTAAAAAATTTAAATTTAAAATCTAGCAATAATAACCCTAATTTTTTAAATCAATTATTTTTTATAGATAATAAACCTTATTATAATTTATTTATCAAATAATATAAGTCAACACAAAATTTATATATGAACAACAAATAAATTCCAAATTAAATAATATATGGGTGAAATATAGTGTAAAATGATAAGAATAAAGAAGAAAAAGTGAATCTAGCGAAGGTTTGCGGAGAGAAAACTGTCTTTGAAACTTTGATAATTCGAGAGCTATAGCCAGTCTTTGTCTGATGAAGAAGCATTCTCGGATATCCAGTATGATTGCGGATGTGAGATCCTAAATTATTGAAAGCTAATGGATCTATACAAGAACACTCCCAAACCAAAATTTGACCTCATTTAATTGAATCAGGGTGATCCCTATAGGCCGCTTTCCATCGGATATAAAATGTTCTGGTGGTTCAAGTAAAGCGCGTATTTGGGAGGACTTTATTAATTGCGATCAAGGAATTGCATTTGGTGTGCCTGAGGATTCGTCCTTCGCACTATCAATATAATCTGTCCTTTGCAGTCTATGGGGATTTGGAAGTCAGAGCAAAAGTGAGGAAAGGCTATTGCATGGGTTAGTTGGAATAAAGATTTTTGGAAGGAATGACTTATAAAAATTCATGCCCAGATTCATTTAAAGAAGTGAAAAGAGAACCGTCGGTTAGGAGGATGCTAGATAATAGAGATTTAATGCAGCATGCTACAATGGCCTGTCCCAACACTTCTGTCTATTAGAGCATAATGTGCGTGAAATGTTAAAAAAGTTTTTAAGGAGGAAGAATGATTTATGCGATGGCAGCAAGTCAAGGAGATCACCAAGCTTAAGAAGGATATCAAAGGTAAAGTGTGGAAGACACTGATTGTCGTAAATCTGCCTATTGGGGAACCCTGACATCTGAATTTTTTGGCTTTGGGGGGGGGGGGGGGGATTGGTCCCCCTGCCTCTTTCCGTTGCGTACGCGCCTACGGGAGAGAGGTGAAAGTCTTAAATGAGGGCATCTGTTAATGATTGGCCCATGAACATATTGAATACCATCATTTGTTAAATATATAAGTTTTAGGCAGGAAGGGCAGATTTTCGGTTCAAAGGGGGAAGCCTTTGTTATCATTTAGCTGTCATGAATAAAGCTAAAGCTGATGCCATATATTCGAATGTAAAGCAAATAACTTGAATGAATGAAAAATAAATTAATGCGATAATGAATGAATTTAAAACTAAATCCAAATGCGAAAATAAAAAATTGATAAAAAAGGCCCGATTATGAATTATTACAATAAAAATTGATAAAAAGAGGCCTGAATGGATAACGCGAAATTCATCAAATACTACGCGGTTTAAATAAGGGAAATAAAATCATGTTATGGGTCCACCAAAATAAATGTCTTAACTGGTAAATAGATTTAATAATATTAAGTAAATGAATGAAGATATGTGAAGTCGCGATAATGAATACCTCGAAAAATGATGCGTGATTAAAATATTAAAAAAATGAAACAAAGCGAGCGAATAAAATTGAGATAGAGAGGCGCGAATTATTAATATAATTTTTAATTTTGCGGCATCAAACTAATCGATCAGATAAGAATATATACAAGAAAAAATTGAATCCTTCGATGATTAATTTAGATATAAAAAAAATTGCGTTTAATATTAACAATTTTTATTAAAAAAAATAATGAACTCTTTTACAAAAACAGAAAAACTTCAAATGTGACGAAAATGTAACTTAAATATTGGCAAGTTTGAAATATATACGATTAGCCATAATTGGATAAGAAAATTATAATTAAAGCTGAATGGCGTAATATAAAAGGAGATAATTGGAATTGAAAGGAATAACGAATACACAATACTTCATGGAGAAGTCTATGAATTGATATGCGAAAATTGCAAAGGAATAATAAATATGTAGCCAAGAAATATCAAGCAAAGTGAGGGAAAGACACTCTGTGTGAGAGTTTTCTAGATATTATATTAAAAAATATGAACCTTGAACTATATCAACGGTTTATTTAAATAATTTAAATTTTTTTAAATATATAATATCTTTTAGGAAATTTTACTAAAATTTATTTTTTAGTCTTTACTATAAATTAATCAATGTTTTAAAATATATACCTTATAGATATTTTTTAAAATAAATAAATTTATTTAAAGTCATTTTTAAATAATAATGTTAATATTATTTTTAGAAATGTATAAAGCAAAAACAATTTAAAAAAAAATAAAATAATATGCTAACTTGCGGATTGAGTATTATAGAATTATATTTTTTAATTATAATTATATTTCAAACTATCTATTAATAAATTGAATGAAATATTATTATCAATTTTATATCACTTTATTATTGAATATATCTTGTAATATAATTTTTATAACTTGTATATTTTATAAGAAAATGAATCGTAACTTAATTAATAGGGGATAAAATTTTTTTATTAAGAACTCAGTTAACCTTCCATATTCCAAACTTCCTTTTTTTTATCCCCTGTCCTTTCCCGTAAATTCTATTTCTACATTTCACCTTTATTTATTTTACCTTTTTAAAAATTAATTATTTGCTATTACATTTTGACAACATATCATATCAGTAAATATACAAATAAAGTAACCCATGACTGGAAAAAAAACAAAAAAAACTTGGCATTTGTAGTTTGCCTCAGTATTTGTAGTTTAGTCAAACCATAAAAATCTGGTAAGGATTTAGAACTGAGCCGATCTAAGATATAAATATCTATATTTTAAATTATAGGAATATATCATTGTTGATTTCAGGTATGCAAACCAGGGAAAATTTTTGCCCGGGTTAGGTTCGGGTTCAGCTTAAGCTAAAAAATAGGTGTGTTTGGTTTAGGTTCGGTTAGGGAAATATTGTTGAACCCGGGTTTGGTTTCGGGTTTAGCATGGGTTTATGAATTTTTAAATTAATAAATGAAAAATTTATTTTATCTATTAACAAAATATAGTTAAAAAATGCAAAGCATAGCCATATATCAATTTTAAAAATTTATTTAGACATATTTTTTTAAATTAACAATATCCAATATAATAATTTTTACTTTTACTTGTTCACTTTCATTTTCCTCTAATTAATAATCTTTGAGAATAAGTTAAAAATTAAAAATAAATGGCACAAAGAATTTAATTGTTTAAAATTTATTAACACTCCAATAGGAATCTTGAGAATAAATTTAAAAAAATTAAATAATGGAAATTTGAAAATATTAAAATCTCAATTAAATTATATATATTTGTATTTACAATTATAATTTTAAACAATACACTGAACCTGGTTGAACCTGAGTTCAAATAAAATTCCTTGGTTCAGTTCTGGGTTTTGAAAATTATAAACGGGGTTAAGGTTCGGTTCAGCTTCAAATTTTTTTCAAAAACCCGGGTTTTCTTTTCCAGGTTCGGGTTTGGTTCGAATCCCTTGTTGATTTCTTATTATTTTCGGTTGTATTTCAAATAAATAAATATTGGATATAATTGCTAATATAAAGTTATGAAATAGAATCAAGTTTATTCATATTATTTAAAGCTCATAGGATATAAGTAAAATTTGAAATTTTAAATCAAACACTCACGGCGTTCGGCTAGAAATTTTTTTATTTAAAAGATCACCACCTGCTCAAACATTCTGACTACGCCTACTGTGAATATTGTTGTTCCTATAAATACTCATTATAGTTCTTATAGACTCTTTTTTTTTAAAACAAAATATTGTCTAATTTTTGCCGTGTCCTAAATCTAAAATTTAAATAAATAAATTTATTAATTTTGAAGAAAAAATAACTTAAATTATTTTCAATGTAAAAATAAGTAGTCTAGATAATTTTCCGTCATTTATAAAAATTTATTTATTTTTAAAAATAATAGAAATTAATAAATTTGAATTAAATGTTTTCAAAATTTATTTTATTTGGGGTAATTTTTATGACTATAGTATAAGTAATATTAAAGTATGTTAATTTTATTCTCGTTTTTTTGATGTTTTTTCTTTATTTTTTTATAGAAAAAATAATGGAAAGATTTCAGACATGTTTCACAATTTTATTAATTTGCAAAAATTTAAATTTAGGTTTATTTCTAACATTTGGGACACAACCTTAAGTATTTTTTCAAAATTTACCATATTAAGGAATTAAATTTTTATTGTAAAATATTCCTAAATTATATTACAGGGTGGGCTATTGGCTGCCTTACCTCATTTAGTAATGACAATCATAGTTCCATTTGGAGGACAACTTGCTGATTATTTACGCCAGAATTATTTTTCAACTACAGTGGTGAGGAAATTGTTTAATTGTGGGGGTAATCTAACAATTCTCATTAATGTTTAACAAATTTTATTATATAAAATATTAATTTACAGTTTTAACTCTTATCTAAAGGTTTTGGAATGGAAGCCGTATTTTTGTTGGTCATCGGCTACACCAATAATACAAGGAGTGCAATAACTGCTCTAACATTAGCAGTCGGTTTTAGCGGCTTTGCCATATCTGGTTATATTATTACATATTTTATCAAAATTAATCAAGCTATTTAAAAATTAGCAATATAACTGATATATAATATGTATCTTAGTAAAGTTCTAATAAATTTTCTTCATCTAATAAAAGATACATTAATTGAAACATTTTGATTCTACTACTAATTAATATAAATCCCAGAATAATTTTAAAAATTTAATATCTATTTATGCAGCAGTTTAATTTTCTATATCTTGATTACAACGCATTTCTGATTCGAACTTTGCAAGATGGTCTGAAACTAGATTCGGGACTATTAAAAAACTCTAGAAAATAAATTGAAAATAATGTTTTCTCCTTGTTTTATCAAAATAAAATAATTATAATTTATCTGTAATAAAGACTAAGCAATTCATAATATTTAATAATAATGGGTTTAATTTTTATTTTTTATATATAAATTTCGAGCTTGCAGATCTCTTCTTGGTTATGTGTGTTTTATTTATTAATACTATTAGACTATGACTATCTTTACTTTTATTCTCTTCAGATTTTTAACTCAAGAGGTTGCATATTAATTTCTCTATTTTACACGAATGATCAGTCTAGTTATTAATTATATTTAATTTTAAGTGAGGGCATTATAACTCATTTTTTTGTTCATTAGTAAACATTTTTTAACGGGACCGTGATAAAACAATTATTGTGGTAACAATGTTAGTGCGAATAACTTTGGCCCTTGAGAATAAATATAAATCTGGCGTGTAGATATATTTTTATATATAATTTCTTACCTATGATTATCTATTGGTAAATGTTACTGATTTTATATATTTTGCCAAAAAATTGTAAATTATAAAAATCATCTTCTAGTATTCTTTTGCTTTTAATATATTATATTTTTATTAGTGATTTAAAATTTTGATTTAAAATTTTGCACATATGTCTTTAAAGTATCAGCTATAAATTGAAGTATTTAGACCTTTATAGCTTAAGAAGTCAAATAATAACGATTTATTTAATAGGTATCATTTCTGAGTAAAGCTGCTATGGATAAAAGGTTACAATGTTTGGCCTGATTAAAGCTATATATAAAAAAAAGGAATTTTGAAATATTAACCATAAAAGAAATTTTTGAGCAAATAGGAAGATCAATAAGTAGTTTGTGCGTTATATGGAATAAGAATTTTAAATATAATCGCATAGGGAATAATTAAAATGTAGGTGTGCCTAAAATTGACCACAAAATGTTCTAATTTTAATAATTTATTTATAATCTGTATTGATAAGTTTGTAATTCAAAGTAATCAATAGATCATAAAATTTCTTATATTTTGTTCAACATAACAATATTGTGATCAATTATGTTTTAACCACTTTATCCTGGTGCTTAGCTATTTTATCCTGGGTACGGGATAAGATAGATAAAATGACACATATTATTAATTATAGCCTATAAAATATTTTAGGTATTGAGCTACTTTTTATTTTTATTTTATGAATAGGGAATTTGGCTACATATTGTTCTGTTTGCTTTTTTCAAACTAATATGGTAAAAATATAAAATACCAATCGTTTTGCCCCGATCTCTCATTATTGTGATTTAAGAATAACCATAAAAAAAACACAAATATCATTTTACAATTTATTTATTATTAAAAACTTTAAAAAAGGTTTTAATGTAAATCATTTGGATATAGCTCCTAAATATGCAAGCATATTAATGGGAATATCTAATGGAATTGGGACTTTAGCAGGAATGATATGTCCTATTGTGGTTGAAAAGATTACCAAACATGAAGTTACTTATTTTAATATTCATATATTAATGAAATATATTTTTAAATTAGACATCTGAAGAATGGAAGAAAGTTTTTTTAATAGCCAGCATAATACACTTTTTCGGTGTTGTTTTCTACGGTATATATGCATCAGGCGTCAAACAACCATGGGCGGATGCTCTTTATTTAGATGATATAGATAATACTAGGTATGGGTTTGAAAAATTTAAAGCATTGTTGTCATATCGTGACAAGGATACAAATATGTCTATTAAACATCAAAATAATTCAGAACTCAAAATAAATGGAAAATTAAATATAACTCAAAGGAAAGATTTTGAAGATCGCAAAAGTCACATTCCATTTAATGATGAAAATAATATTAATTTCGTGATAAAAAAAAGTAACTTTAATGATAATCAAACGATAAATGGAGAACAATTTGGACAGAAAATTAATAGATATAAGATAGCTAAAAATGATTTTTATCAATGCTAATAATATTATGTTATTAATTAAAAAAAAATAAAAAAAAATTATTTGCTACTTTGTGGAGGACTGGATATTTTATTTCAGGAGCCATAGAATTAGCCAAAATTTTAGATTTTAATATTTTTAAATTTATACATATTTATTTCAAATGTTTTAATAATATTTTACAGTAAAATATTTATCTATTAATCATATACATATTTGTATAGTCAAATTAATGAAACAAAAATTATATAAATTAAACAGTTCTATAAATAAGTTAAAAATTTATAAATGCATTATATTTTTTATATATCAGGTCTTAATTTAAAAATATTAAATAGATTAGATTATCTAACTTACATAAAAAAACTTTTATTAAATTATAAGCATTTATAAGGTCAAACTAGGTCTAGGCTACAGTTAAATGTTATAAATATGTTAAAATATCGTAATTGTATATTCAAATAGTCATATGTTTTCAATTATCCTTAGTTATTATTTCAATACATAAAACAATGTTCTCTCGATCACACGAAACTACATTTTGATCTAAAATATTGCTTTGTCCTTCAGATCCAATATGAGAAGCTTTTCCAAAATACGTACCTAAATAATTTATAGATTTATTATATTTTAATAAGAATAAATTACCATGAGACGAAGTCCAGCCCTTACAAGAAGAATTTTTATCGATATCCCCATTTTTCATAGCTCCATGCCAAATATATTTATCAGGCCTTGGTTTATACAAATGTAAATATCATACAAAAAAAATAAATACCAAGTATTGTCTTTTAAAACATCTCTCCCATCAAATGAATACAGTTTATTTAAGGGTTTAAGAGCAAATAGTTGTGTCCATTGATCAAATAATTTTTCACCCTATAATATTTTAGAAATGATACTGTACAGAACTACTCTATTCTTTTTAGATATTTACTATTAAACTGCTCAAACATCTAATATTTAGCTTTGATTACAATTAAATAAGATAAGTTATTCAAAAATATTATTTTACTAAATAATTTTTTTATTCTAAGATTATGAATTTGTTTTAATGTAAAAATACTTTAATATTGATCACTGTAGAATTCCAATCTTTAGGTCTAACTATATGTTTTAAATCCTGTTGTTTATCCGTTAATAATGCCCTAAATGTTCCTGTCAATCCTGAAACTCCAGCTTGTTTATAACATCTAAAATCTGCTCCTGCTAATCCAGTCATCCCTCCTCTAAGTGGATGGTTCAAGGCAATTAACCTTAGCTATAAAATAAGAAATATTATAGATATATTTAATTAATTAATTAATACTAATTTCATCTCTTGTTCAACAGGAAATTGTGTCTTCATTATTGTCAATGGAGCGGATACAAGATTAAAGTTTTCAACGCTTTTTTTAATATTTTGGTAACTTTGATGGTAATGTAAATTTTTCAGATTTTCTGAATTATATATATCCTTATCGTAATTATATTTATTGGGATTAATCAAATAAAATTTCTGCTTCAATACATCATCTTTTATGACAGTTTTAGCGTTGGACCAGGCAGCTCTTGAATGTTGTCTCTGTCTCTCTCTTTCTTGTAAAATATTATTTCGTAAGTTAATTTGCTTTTGGCGTTCTATATTTTGACGTTCAATTTCATTATGAGGGACTGGGGTTTGTGGATGATCATATGAATAGCGGGAATATGCACCAGAAGGTGAGTTAGGAGGTGGTATTAAATCTCCTAATTTAATGTGTTTCCATCCCCAGTCAGTTCTTAAAACCAAAGATTCTTTAGGATCTTCTAATATATAAACAAACGACCCAGTAGGCAATCTACCATATAAGTTATCCAACTCCCTTTGAGATCTTATCACTTTTGTTCCTTGCGATGGTGAAATCTTAAAATTGATATTTAATGTTATTTAAATTATATATTAATACCGATTGGATTTGCGGATTCCCTGAAGGGCCAGGAGGCCCTGCCGGACCTGGAGGACATATTTGTGGACATGATTGAGACATTTGCACTGTTTAAACGATATTAAATTTATAAACAATAATGTAATATTGACTTTATCATTATATATTTCTCATGATTACTATAAGATGGAGATATAGACCCAGCGCCAGGTGGTCCAGGCAATCCTCTACCCGGTGGACCTGGTAATCCAACTCCAGGTAATCCAGGTGGTCCCTATAGGAAATATAGTAATTATTTTAAAAGAATATGTGAAAAAAATTGAGGGATGAATTAGTATTTGCAACAATTAAACCAAATATAAGTGATAAAATATATAATAGTTTTTGATTTAATATAATTCAATTCCTCATTTACATATTCAATATTATATATTATGTCACAGCCAGTGGCGTATCCAAGATTTTCTTATGGGGGGGGGGGGGAGAAATTTTTTGGGGGCTTCGCCCCCAAACACCCCTTATCTGGCCTTCGGCCAGCTTTCCTCCCGCCTTCGGCCGGGCCTTATGTTTTAGCTATTCCATTAAATTATTCATAGTTTAATAATAATTATATTTATATTTGTAACTATTATTTACTAATTCGTGCCAATGGATATTACAAGCCTATTTTTTATTATTTTTAGTTAGGTATATTATATTTAATAAAATTTTTTAAATGTAAAGTTGAAATAAATTTTAATGTCATTTTTTTTATAAAATTTGCTTTAAAGCTAGCCTTAGCTTAAATTCTCATACAATATAAGTATAATAAAATTTTTTTATTGAAAATACTAATAGTAGTGTGTATAAAATATTAAAGTTGTTAAACGGATCGTTTTGAGCCGATTTTTAAAAACGGCTAACTCAATATTTTCGCCAGAAAAATATTAAAGTCTCGAAATTTCGATACTATATGTCTAGACCTTTGCTTCTTCTATGAACAAAATTTTCAGGCTTGCATAATATTTTTCTGGATAAATAACTGAGTTAGCCGTTTTTAAAAATCGGCTCAAAACGAGGCGTTTAACAAAACTATAAAATATTGACTAGAATATAATTTAAAAAACAAGTTTTTTTAAACTTCTTATCAAATACAGTATTATACAAAAAATTTTATTAAATACTATAATTATAATGTGATTTTTAATTTTCGTGGGAATGTTGCCAATTTATCAAGAATTTTGTTTGTCGTTGGAACCAAATCTCTGTGGATATTTAACAGAGCTAACCCATTTAGCCGAGATTCGGAAGTAGTACTTCATAAATATGTTTTCAACCTTCTTAAGTTGGGAAGTCCTTACATTCGTACCTGTTATAATAGGCAAACATGGTAGAATATAAAACAACTTCAAAATATTAGGAATTTGAGCCAAGGTTTCTCTACACCGTTTGAGCGCATCAATAGCATGCTCAGGTAAAATAGCTAAACGTAGTAAATATTTATACCACAATTCGAATTCACTGTATTTCAGTATCAATATCGTAGGTATAAAATTTTGCTAAATATTTAATTTTACCAATAGTGGCATTAGAAAACCAAGATGGATCTTTGGGTATTAAAACTTGAAGATTGCTAAAGACTTGTTTTTTATCTAAAAACCGAACTTTTATTTGCGATAAAAAAGTATGTAAGAATGGGATGAAAGTGGATATTTTATAATATTCTTCAGTTGAGCCAATATTTATTTTACATCTCAATAATTGCCCAGGTGCTAGACGAGGTTTAATTAGTGTTATATCATAAAATTTAGCCTTCGATTCAACGTCTATATAAATATTATGAAAATATTCATCTACATTCATTCTTATTGTATATCTACCTGTTCATATATATTTTCCGCCAAATCAATAACCTGAACCAAATCTAAATTTGGTTTTTGTAAATTTCTACAAAGTAGTGAGCTATAGGAAAATAATTTATTGATGCAACTAGCAGCAATGATAAACTCTGATTTATCAATTGAATTCAATAATGATATCGCTTCTTACGACACATTACTTTTTTTCATGCTCAGCCTTATTTAACTTTTGTATTTCTATTTTTTTGTTCTACAAAATCGAAGTAAAAATAAAATATTTAAAAAATTATAGATATTTATTAATAATTAATATTAAAAATACTTATTAATTCTAACTTACTAATAATTTTGAATTTAATAAAATAATTATATATAATAATAAACTAAATTACCATTTGATTTCAATCTCTTTGACTTAAAATTTTTACATTTTATTAATATTTTTGAATAATGTTAATGTACTCACAAGGAAAGGAAATTTTAATAAAATATATTTATAAAAAATAAGTTTTATGTTGGAAAATTGTTATTCAAATATTTGTAAAATTTTGATTGGGGGGGGGGGGTGGAGGGTAAAATTTTTATTAGCTTAAAATGATATTTAAGAATACAGTCAAATTTGCGATGGGGGGGGATTTCCCCCTTTCCCCCCCATTGGTTACGCGCCTGGTCACAGCTTATACATAAACTAGCCAACTAAGCTAAAAGTTTAGCTAGTTTACAAACTAATAACTAAAACCTTTATCAAATTTTTTTTTTAGAAAATATCAGATAAATAAAGATTAAAAATGACTTAAAAACATTGAAAAGGTTAGAAATGTATGTAAAAGATTACAATATAAGGAAAGAAAATCAAAAAAAGTCAAAATAATATAGGATGAAAAAGGAGGAAAGAATTGTTAAAAAATAACATAAAAAATCGTGTAGAAGCAGTGAAGAAAAATAACAGGAAAAATTTATAAATTAATTTTAAAAAAGACAAAAGAATTATCAAAAATGAGAAGAAAAATAAATTGAGAAAAGATTAACGGTTTTTTGAATGGAAATTCCTTTTACTGTATTTCAAATTTTTAAGTTTTTTAATGATTTCTATATTAGAATTATTCTCCCTTTTGGTCTACTTTTATATCCCCTTAATTTTTCATTATTTTGAAGTTTTATTTTATTTAACTTACATTATAATATTTCGATATATTACAATGTTTACGCATATTAACTAATTCACTTTTTAATTTACCTTTTTACTTTATATGGGGAAAAATTAACACTAAAAAAACTTAGATCACATTATCCTGATTCTTTTTTCCAAGATGACAAAATTTAACTTTGTTTATAATTAATGCTAATACGTTTCGTGTATATGAAGAAAATCTGATACACAGATTAACTCCGTATTTCTTACTTCCAGGAATAAAACCATCTTAGAAGTTCTAATTTCTCCATTTGCTTTAGCTTTTTTACTCAAAACTTCTTTTTAAATTGAACTACCTTCCAGTGACTTGTTTCATAACTATTTGCAATCAGAGTTTTTTGTTGACGCAAAGTCATGATTCAATTTTATTATTTCTTAAGCTTTGCTTTGAATCTAACATTAAGTTTCTAACCACGACGATTAAAATAAAAAAAGTGGATTATTTTAAAGAACGCAGCTATATTTAAAAAACGAAATTGAAAAATAGTAAGAAAAGGGGGAATCCATAAGTTGCTTCATGAGATTCTGATGGCTAAACATAATGCAATAAGTCTCTGGAAGTAGTTCTAATTTAAATAAATGAGAGAGGAATAAAGATTCTAAACAAGACAAGAAAATGCTAGAAAGAGCTTTTCCCAGAAAATTGGCATAACAGGGAAATGGGTTATCCCCATAAAAAATTTGTACAATTAATTATAAGTAATAATTTTTTTTAAATAGTCCATCCACCTCAACGTAGCGAGGGACAGGGCGGCTAATGAAGGTTTAAAAGTTTCCCTTCGGTCTGGGGAATGGTGAAATTACCGCTGTATAAGCCGCCTAACGGTATTTGTGATAGGAGGGGCATTCGGTCCTAAAAATACCGTCACTAAATACCCATTGGGCACCTACTTATGACAAAAGAATAATAATAGTATCCCGGCGGAAACCCAACAAGGGAGATTGATCGATTGTATGATAGTGGTTAAAATGGTTTGATAAAAGAATATTCAACGTAATTTTAGCTTATGCACCACGAGGATTTAGTAAGTGATGAATAAAAGGATATATTATGGGACATATTTTAGAGCTGATATTAGGCGAGCCTAATGAGGAGGCGATTATGTTCAGCGGAGACTTAAATAGGCACGTTGTAAAATATCTGTAGGATATGTAGAAGTTTATAGGAGCTTTAGTTTTTGTATGAGAGAAATTTTGAAGGAAAGAAGATTCTAGATTTTAACTACGCCATGGAAATAGTGGTATGTACAATCTTTGAGTAGGATAAAAAGCAATAAGTGACTTATTAATCTGGCGATGCAAAAGTACAGTAGAATATTCAATGGCAAGGAGAAGCGATAGAAGCATATCAAATAATAAAAAAAATGGTAGGAGAAAAGTGTATCATCCAAAAATCACTTATTTACAGAGGACATCGGAGTTAAAGGTGTGGAAAGAAATAAAAAATATGTGCTAAGGTTTAAAGTTTTATTGGCCAATACAAGTGCCAAAACATCTGACATGAACCAAAATAAAAAAGAATTAAAGAAGGCATTGCTGAAATGGGTAGAGGTTTGAGGTTGGACAAAGGGCCTGCAATACACAGGCATAGGGAGACCTGATGGCAGAATCATAGAAGATTATGGGAATGAAGACGTATAAATTCTTTAATGAGCTGGAAACTAAAAAAGGAAACAAAAATAATATTCGGATCGCATAACAAATGATGAAGAAAAGTCATGATATACTAGCTGTTCAATGTGTAAAAAATGCTCATGGAAATGGTGTTCTTGAAAGCACAAAGATTAAGGAGACTTGCAAAAAGTGTGGAAACATTACTAAATGAGGAAAATGAATTGGGTAAAGATGTTTGATGTGATAAGGAGGAAAGTACTGAGATGTTTACAAATATATACTTTAAAAAAATATAACTAGGTCACAGGCCTACAAAAATTAGGATTAATAAAATTTATGGGGGAAAATAGGAAAACGAAGAAAAATCAAATTAGCTTAATTGTATATTAGCTAGCTAGTTTGTGTGCTAGCTAGTTTGTTATTATCTAACTATGTATAATAGCTAGCTAGTTTGTATATCAGCTTGCTAATTTATATATCAGCTTGCTAGTTTATATATTAGCTAGCTAGTTTGTATATTCACTGGATAGTTTCTTTATTAGCTAAGCCTCCAGCTAGTTTATATAATATCTCGAAAACTAGCAAAGACTCGCTCTAGTTTGTAAACTAGTTCAGGTTCTAAATTGGTTATAGCATTTATAAAGAAATACAAAAGGAATCAATTAAAATACAGTCGGTCCTGGTGGCCCACGCAATGATTGTATTTGTCGGGGATCAATTTTTTGGATTTGGGAATCCGAAGTTGCAGGGGGACCTGGAGGTCCAGGTGGTCCTGGCAAACCTGCGCTTCCTTGTCGTCCAGGTTCTCCCTATTTATTGTAAATTTTTAAATGGAATTAACTTATTATTTAAAATATTTGAATCATTTATAATATTCTATAATACTTAAATATTAAAAATAGATAGTCTTATCATAGGATTTATCAGCAAATCATGGCATTAAGATATATCACACATAATTAATATTTTAAAATTTAAAATAATATTAAAAGCCACCAATATGAGAGACGCTTTTTTAATTTATGTTTAGACGATTGGATTGAAGGTTATTTATTAAATTTACCCTGCATAATTTAACTATTATTACCTATAAGTGCATTATGGCCTAAAAACATAACAAATACATAACCTTTCATTTCTATAAAATTGATAAATAAAAATGGACAGCAGAATATAATAAGATTAAAAGGTATTAAATAAAAGTTTTAAATAAAAAGATAATTATAATGGCTTTTAAAAAATGCAATGGATAATAAATGTTAACGATAAATCAATCTATAAATATTTTAGTTAGATATAAAGTTAATATTAAATGGAATATGACCGGTCGTCCAGGGTGTCCAGGTAATCCTTCAATACCAGGAGATCCTTTTTCACCTCTAGGTCCGATAAATCCTCGCTCACCTTTAAGACCTGGAGGGCCTACATATCCTTGCAATCCACGATCTCCTTTAGGTCCTTTTTAATATATAATTATAACAGTTATATTAGCAAAAATGTCTATTTTTCTATTGGTTTATTTGATTATAAATTTTAAAACATTATATTTAACAATGATAATGTAGTTTTGTTTCAAAAATTTGTCAAGATTTAAAAAATTACCTGGTGGGCCTATTAGTCCTATAGGTCCTGAGGGACCTGGTAGACCTTCTGGTCCTTGTGGGCCAGGCGGTCCTGGAACAATGGTTAACGGTTGTCCGCGCTAAATAATCATAATTTTAATTCTAATGAAAAGTAAAATTTTAAAAATACCGCATTAATGACAGTAGTAGGTCCGGGAGGTCCAGGTGGTCCCATTACTCCCTTTTCTCCTCGTAATCCTCGTCCTGGTGGTCCATGTGGCCCTGGGGGTCCTGATGGTCCCTTTTAATAGCAATTACAATGTTTTTCCCAAAATTAATTGCCAATTAAAGTAATTAAACAGGATATATTACAAATTTTGGTATGGATTATATAATGGGATACTAATTATTAAAAATAAAATAATTACCACATGTATTAAATTTTTTTTAATACATTGAATATTCAAAAATTTATTTGTATTTTTGTTTTAAACCGGAAAGCCGGGCATTCCAATCTCGCCATATGGTCCAGGCGGACCTCGTGGTCCTCTATGTCCGGGTTTACCCCGAGATCCTCTGATACCAGGCTTACCCCCATCACCAGATTCACCTTTAACTTGGATCACTGATATGTCCCCTGTTTCTCCCTTTTGTCCTTTTTGACCCTTTATATTATAGTTTAAATTTGTATGGTTAATATATTTGAAATAATTAGCGATTATCAAATATCTATTTATTGATTAAGAAAATATAAGATAGAGTCATTTTAAATTAACTATGTTTTTTTGCAATAATTAGATAAGGAAAGCATAAAATAATTATACTGGTTGCATTTCAGCAATTCTTCCAAGATGATCTAAAAAGCGCACGTTACCTGGCATTCCAGTTTCTCCTCTTGAACCGTGAGGCCCCTGTTAAAAAATATTTATTTTCTTAAATATACCTCAAATTCTTTAAAAAAATGATTGTGGTGGTAAAATAAAAAGTATGTTGAGAGGAATAATAAATGATGTTACATTAATACAATATATCCATTAATTTTTTTTTACTATATTAAATTATATTTATAAATAGTGAAGATCACGGTTCAATCTGAAACCGATTTTTAAAGACATACCTTAACCACTTAGTAAAGGCCAAAACTAAACCATGTAAAGATAAAACAACCCTGACCGATTTTATTTTGGTTTTCAATACCTATATAATACAAATATCATTATTGAATGAAAACTATTTATTAGCAAATATGAGAATATAATTGTCATAGTATTTGAAAAATTTACAATATTTGATTTTAAATATAGATGCCAATCAACAGCATTGAGTATTGTTGATTGGTCGAAGATTACATAAACAAAGTATTATAATTAATATATTTTTCTTTACTTATGATTTCTGTGAATATTTCATAATTCTATTTTTTATGGATTTTAATTGTTTTCGAAAAAAAAAATATTGTGATATTTGAAAATAAAATTATATTTTGAAAAATGGAAATAAAAAGATAAATTTGTGATTATTATTTGAAGAAAACGATCTATTTAAGAATTTAGTAAGTTTTTTTATTTCATTTTAATTAATTGAAAGCTGAGTTTAAGTTGAGTCTTAGAAAATAATAAAATATTATAACAACAGTAAGAATAATTGTTTCAGAATGGATAGGAAACCTATTAAAAATAAACATATAGCGTTATTGAAAAAAATGCTTTGAAAACCATAGAGAACTGTTAATTTCGAGATATCCTTTTTTTTGTCGAGAGTAGAGAATGGATTGGAGGAGGATAACTTATCTCAATTTTTTGTAAATAACAAAACAATATGTTTTTAATTAATTCTCCAGGTGAGCTGTTTATTAAGTATAATACCGCAATCCCCTCATCTGCCCCTGTAGAGCACGTTTTTAGTTTAGCTAATGCCGTATTAACTGCCAAGTGTTCCTGTCTATCAGATAAATATTTTAAAAACAATTGTTATTAAAATTTAATAAGATTTTTTTTTTATAAAAATATCTTTTTATTCGCTATTATCAAAATAAAACTATTATTTTTTAACATGGCTAAAATATATTGTATTAAAAAATATAAGTTTATTTATATTAAATTAAATTTAAAAAAAATTTATCATAAAATTTTGAACGCTTTTATGAACGTGAACGCGTTACTTTTTTTGAATATGAACTTGAACGTGAACGCGTTCGATTTTTGTCAATGAACGTTGAACGCGTTCAATTTTTTTAGAAATGTTTACAGCACTAAAAATAACTAAACTTTTAAGCATCCCCCTAAATAATACATTGACGTCTCTGATAAAAATAAATAAATTTATATTACAATAATAAGATCAGTGTTATTAAGATTAGATTAAAAAAATTCTTCATTTGATATTCCATTTTTAAGCCATGACCCAACACAGGACAGTTTGTGCCATCTTTTTAAAAATCTATTTCTCTTCTTTTTTCGTCTGTCACCTGACTAAGACATAGAAAACTGAAGTTGATTGTATAAAAGTTATGCCGCTTAGAAATTATATTTCTTTACACTAACAGTTACGGTAGAATAGATTTTATTAAATTCCAAAATAAAAACAATAACAATTTTAAAATTTTAAAGGAAAAAAAACGAATTCTTTTTACTTTATATTTTACTTCCCCTTTTATAGGGAAGCTTTACTCATAAAAAATAATTCGAAACAATAATAATCTAAAATACATTTTTTTTAAATTATAAATCTCACAATCATGCTGAAAATCAGCATAAATAAAATTATATAAAATAAAAATAACTAAAAATCGCAATCATAATGACTTCATAATAAACCAATTTTACAAATCTATAAATAAAATTATATAAAATAAAATAACTCACAAAACGCAATACATAATGACTTTATTAAAAATTAAATTTTATAAATCCAAATTCTATCAACGTTGATTTTACAAATATTTACATTCAATTATGACAGATTGAATTGTTTATATTTTATTTGATATTTATAAAAAGATAAAATATCATAAATCATTTTTCTTCCGATCACCCTATGCAAAGACCGAGTAGAATAATAAAACCATTATAAAGGTGAAAACTGCTGGGGTTTGGTCCAAACCCTGGTCTAAACCAAGAACATCAAACCGTTGACTTTCAATATTTTTTTCTAAAGGTTATCAGGGGCAGATTGGCGCTCTTTTTACCATATATCCATCTAAGGGCTATTTCACGGGCCCACCACCTTGTCTCACCTATTTTTTGCAGCCTTCTCAATTTACTTTAGCCAGATGAATTATTCTGTTTTACCCAAGCTTCCATCCTTTTATACCAAAGAAGTTGCTAGTCTGTTCAATAATCCAAATAAATTTTTGCCTTCAATATTATCGCATGAATCACATATGCAGATTTAATATGTGACTCTAACACCAAATATAAAAAACTACCCCGAGCCTCTAGTCTAAGAGCATGCAACCCATCAAATTCACCCCGCATATTTGCAGCAATAGATAATAAATCATTTGAAGTAAAAACCTCATAAGAAGTTCAGTCATTGATCGATAATTTATGTTGATGTCATTATATCTTCAAAAATTTTAATATTTTATCAGCATGGAAAATGATAGAAGATGCTAAGTCTTCTGTATCATCGGTAACTATTACATCGATTCAAAATAAAACAATAAAAATGGCTTCTAAAAATGAAACATTTTAATATTTATAGCTCCCAGGAGTATCTAAATACAAAATGCTTTGTAAAAAGATCTAATAGGACGAGCAAAGAGAATATATAGTGATGAAGGCCAAGATGAACGTCCTTAAGAATTGATTGACCTTTATAGGGTCGAAGTATTTCGTCCTATAATTGATAAGTAGTTTGTCGGAACTGTTTTTTGCGAATATTAGCTTTTTTTGAATGTGCAATATTTGCATCCAAGGCATTATGATGAAATAAATAGTAAAGGTATTTCTGAAAAGGTCTTGAAAAAACTGGCAGAATTTACAAATATTGTTAAATTACGTAACGATTTGTGTTCATTTGTAAGTGTATTCAAAGATTTAATAGTAGAATTAAATGAAACGGACTATGATTTCGAATGTAGCAGTGAGAAGTTAAGAATAAATATGATAATAAATCAGAGTGAGATAATAAATGTAACAAGTGTTTAATATGCGTGTATGAAATTCTTAAAAGATACAATATGCACACAAGTGCATATACCAATTTATTTTTGGCATATGAACATTTTAACTTTGTCATTTACACAGGTTAATTGCGAAAGAACATTTAGTAAATTAAAAATATGAAAAATAGGGAGAGCTAATAGAGGCCAAGAAAAATTAGAAGCATTTCTAATGATGCCAGTTGAACGAGAGCTATTAGCGCAGATGAACTAGAAGATTTATTTGCGCAAAGGTTCAAAGTTAATGAGAGATTTACGAAAAAATTATATATTATCTTAATTCTTGTATTTAAATCATATTTATATCTATTTACAATATGATTGGTGCCTGATTTTATAAGTGCAGCAATTTTATTCTCTGTGTAAAATTGTTTAAATGCAATAATTTTATATGTGTAATTAATTGATTTTATATATTGAGTATGTATTATTTTATATTTAACACGTGATATATGATTTGATTTTTTAGTGTAATATCGTGTAAATATAATATAAATTATATATGTAAAATGAATATTTTTTTAGATGTGCAATGAATAATTTTAGATGTGGAATTTTTTAAAATAAAAATATGATTTATTTTTATTAAAAATGTAAATAGTGAGGTATTAAAAATCATGTAATTAGAAGAAGCCATTTAAGGGAACCCGGCCGAAGGCCCGCAAAATAAAAGAGTATTGGGGGCGAAGCCCCCATAAAAATGAGGCCGCTTTAAAAAAATGCCCACGAGGCCATAGCGTCGCCAGTCGGCCCCTGAAGATTATTCACAGCTATTGGTTTTTATTAAATTCTTGTTTTAAATAGTAAAATTAACTCATAATGCACTCTGAACATTAGAATTCTCCGTTTTTAAATTATTTTAAAAAATAACATATTTTAACAATTTTTTTTTGTTTAATAACATAAAAATCATAACATTTATATTTTAATTCATCGTTTATTTACCTGTACTCCTTTATCACCTTTTTGACCAATTGGTCCTCTTTCGCCAGGATCTCCCTTTAATATAAAAAAAAGAGTAGGATTACCAATTTTTTAAAAAATTTTCATAATTACTTTTTGTCCTATTTTCAATGTAACTGGCTTGCAGCAGTCCTTATAAATATAATATGGCATTTAGAATAATCAAATAACTATTGTTGTAAAAAATATTTTAATCACTACTTTCTTTGGTCCTAGAGCTGGTTCTGGTTTACTTGATTTATTATCTAATATCAAACAAATAATTATTATAATGAAACAGTATATAAAAGTAATATTATTATACCCTTGGCCATAGTAGTTAATGAAGAAGTAGCGGAAGGAGATGTAGAACCAGTTCCACTTGTTGTTAATGTAGGAGATGTAATTGAATTAGTCCCACTTGTTGTTAATGAAGAAGATGCAATTGAACCAGTTCCATTCGTTGCAGATATGGTGGTAGAACCAGTTTCACTTATTGTTGATAAAGGAGAAGTGACTGAACCAGTTCCACTAGTTGTTGATAAAGGAGATTTAGTTAAACCAGATCCACTTGTTGTTGATGAAGGAGGTGTATTTGAGCTAGTCCCGCTTGTTGATGATGAAGGAGATGCACTTGAAACCGTTCCGCTAATTTTAGATGAAAGGGTAATTTCTGAACCAATTACACTTGTCGTTAATAAAGGAGATATGGTTGAACTAATTTCACTTATTGTAGATGAGGGTAAAATAGAAGAACCGTTTCCACTTTTTGTAGATGAAAGTGAAAGAGTAGCTGTTCTTGAGCCAGTTTCACTTGTTGTTAAGGAAGAAATAGTTGAACTAGTTCCACTCATTGTTAAGGAAGGAGATGTGGATGAAACAGTTTCGATAGTTGTAGTTGTTAAACCAGTCTCAATTGTCGTTAAGGAAGGAGCTTTGGTTGAACTAGTTTCACTAATTGAAGATAAAGTAGTAGAACCTGTTTCATTTTTTAATAAAGGAGATATAGACAAATCACCTCTACTTGATGATGGAAATGTAGTGGGACCAGTTCCACTTGTTGTTGATGATGTAGATATAGTTAACTCAGTTTCACTTGTTGTTGATGCAGTCGATATAATAGAACTAATCTCACTGATAATTGATGAAGGAGATATGGATGAACCAGTTTTACTTGTTGTAAATAAAGGTAAATTAGTAGAACCAGTTTCAATTGTTGAAGACGAAGTTGAAATTGCATCAACTTCGCTAGTTGTTAAGTTGGAAAATGTAGTTGATTCAGACCCTCTTATCGTTGAGGTAGAAAATGTGGTTAAACCAGTTCCTATAATTGTTGAAGAAGGAGATACAGTTGAGCTAGTAGTCTCACTTATTATAAAGGACTGAGTTGTAATTGAACTAGTTCCACTAGCTGATGAAGGAGATATGGTTGAACTAGTTTCATCCGTTGATGAAGAAGGTGTATTCAAACTAGTTCCACTAGCTGATGAAGGAGATATGGTTGAAATAGTTCCATCCGTTGAAGAAGGTGTAATCAAATTTATTCCGCCAATAGAAGATGTGAGAGATGTAGTTGAACTAGTTACACTAGCTGTTGTAGAATCAGATGTAGTTAAACCAGTTTCACTATTTGTAATTAAAGATAAACTAGTAGAATCAGTTTCATTTGTTGGTGAAAGAGATGTAGATGTATCAGTTTCATTTGTTGGTAATGAAGGAGTTGCGGTTGAAGCTGTTCCACTTTGTGTGGATCCGGTTCTTTTAGTCGTAGATAAAGATGAAGTAGAACCACTATTTCCACTTCCATCGTTTGAATCTGTAGATTTAGTATTTACCTCATTAGAAGTCGCAGGCGAGGATTCTGAATCTGAAGAAATAGAAATAGTTGAACTTTTACTCGTGTTTACATTCGATGTTGTTGAAACTGTTGATATAGTTGAATCTTTTTATATAATTATATGAGGTACAAGTGTTTATATATATTGTCAAAACTGTTAAATCTTTATGTATAGATATAGTTGGACATATATAAATTTTTTTATATTTGAATTAAATTAAAGCATATGATTATATCAATTTAACTATTACAAATATTTTGTAAATCTATTTATCTTTCTACATAGAAATTTAATAATTAAACATAGTTTAACCAAATTAACATGTGGTTAAAACCTATCCTTTTTGAAAAAAAGAGATATTTGAATAAACTGTGCAACTTATATTATATATGAGCGTAGAGGAATTTAGAAAAATCATATGATTTAACAAATTTTTCCTAGTTTGAGCCCCTTCCCAAATTTAAGCTCTCAATTTGGGAGCGCATTAAGATAAGTCCAAATAATATATTTGTAATTGAAATTATATCAAAACTGTGTATTTTATTTATTCTTACGCTTACTTTGATAATTTTTTATCTCATACTGACCCCTAGTTTAGAGCGTAATATGGGAAACTTTCTTTTTGAAATTGTTTTATATAAAATATTTACTTTATTTTTATTAAATTTAAAAATCAATATTTTTTAACTTTTTTTTGACTTTACATTGCACCATTTTATAAAATTAAAAAATTATGTTTAAATAAAGTAAATTTAGAAAGTGCAACTGATGTAATTTTAATTTATTGAGATGGAAAAAAAATTCAATTAGTTTATGTTTCATTTTTAAATTTTACATATTTAAGCCCAATTAATAATAAAATATTATTTTTAACTTATATTTTTAAGTAAAGAAAATTCGGTTCAAAAAAGCAAATTTGAGAGATCACGGTGAAACACAACACAGGGAATGCCGGAACAAAGTTTAGGTAGTGTTTAAAAAAACATTGATAAAGGGCAAAATAAATAAAATTTACAAAGGTTTTGTTTTGTAATAACCTTTTCCTATATAAATTTGTATTTCTAAAATTATTTTAATTTGAAAGAATATTTATT
Source organism: Gordionus sp. m RMFG-2023 (assembly GCF_954871325.1). Lineage (NCBI taxonomy): Eukaryota > Metazoa > Nematomorpha > Gordioida > Chordodea > Parachordodidae > Gordionus > Gordionus sp. m RMFG-2023. Next base: position 29,691,391 of record NC_088776.1, read on the forward strand.
AAAATATATTGTCTTGAAATCATGATATTGGATATTATTAATTCAACTCCTATTTTTTTAATTTTGACTGAGGGCATTAGAAAATACGCCTTTGTGCCTCTAACATAGCCTATATCCTTTATCATGATAGAACATATAATACTATAATTAATTATAGCTTTTATAATAAATAAATGAATAGTTATGTCACGTTGCAACAGACCATGTAACATTTATATCTATCATCAATATTTTCTTATTATTTATTTTTTGCAATTTCCTGTAAATTGAACTGGTACGATTACGATATTATATTTTTTAAAAAAGAATTAAAATAATGTTTTAGATGCTGCTTTATTCAGGGTTTATAACAACACAAATTATTAATAATTATTTTATTGTCTATTTTTTAATTTATTTTTATCTATATTTGTTACGAAATAATAGGCGAGATGTGGTATGACTGACCATATTGTTTTATTCAAAAATAGGATTAAGAATTGGGTTTCTCAATGTGTAGCCCAATTCTTAATCTTTAAAATAAATTTTGAATCAATGCTCTCTCTATAAAAGTTATTAACTAAATGAGGTTATGTGAAAGTTGTTTTCCTGGCCATTTAAAACATGGTATGTGTTAACTGGCTAAAATATTATTTAAAATTTATATTAATAATATTAAAAATTACAATATAAAATATTTGTAAAATAAACTATGTAAATATTTCTTCATTTTTTAAGTATTTAAAAAATTAAGTGGATAGATATTTAATATCAACATCTTAAGTTATCAACAGACTCCTATATTTAATGATAATATTTTATAAATTATTATCTTAATTAACTACATGTTAAAATGCTTATTTCAATAATTTAGACATTCATCAATTTAAAAAACTAATGATGCTTAACAAACTTAATTAGACAATTATTATAAATACAACAACAATGAAAGTATTTTATTAATTTATAAATGAGAAAATTATAATATATTTATTTACATAAATAACAAACAAACAAATAATTCTTGGTAGAACAGCCCCTTCTTCATAGTGAATGCAATAAACACTCTTCTCTCTCTTTGAATATTCCTTTTTGCATATAATGCAGAGTAACTCATTATTTCTTCTGTAGATTTAGTAAACTATAACTCATATTTTTTGTTAAATCATGGGCAAATATGCTTATCTAAAAATAAATGATTGTAAAAAAATACTCCATTTTATATAATTATTAGATCTATGATAACTAATTATTTAATAGGTAATTCTAATATATAATTAATATCAGTAAAAAAATACTCCATTTTATATAATTATTATATTTATATTAATTAATAATCTAACAGATAATTCAAATATATAATAAATATCATTAAAAAATACTTTAACTTTATAAGTTTTAACAATATTAAATGATTTGTTAGCTTGTGTTATATAATCTTTTAAAATTTACTCCTGTGGGTTGGTGAATATTAATCTATTTCTATTTGAATTAAATTCCATATGGGGATATTTCAAAGTCTCTGAATTTTTGCTTTGTCCTTCTTAAAGTTCTAGGAATATCAAATTTAATAATGATTATATCATCAATTGTCAATTGAATTTATTGATCATCATTTTCATCCTTAAGCAAACTTTTCATTTCAATATGAATGAATGAATTCTGGCTAACCAATACATGTCCAGACAATACTCACAGTCAATTGTCATTAAATATCTTTATATGTATATTAAATAAAACTTGTAAGTTTAAATTTATATTAAATATCAGTAATTTAAATTAGTAATTTTGACCAAAAAAGTGCATAGCATTATTTTTTTAGAATGAGGTACCAAAACAGTTTACTTAAAATATTTTTTTATTGGATTGCTCCATTCATTAAATAAACGTAAGTAAGGTAAATATCATAAATATATACATCTTCACCAACATTAAGAGAAATTGATCCAATAGATAAAATGTTAAAAGTGGGGGTCATTCTTCAAACATGGCCGTTTATGTTACATCTCCCCAGCTTCTACATGACAGGATCTTCACTAGATGCAAACCCCCTTCAAAAACATTTGCCTATCCCCCTAAAAAATCCCCGCCACCTCCGGCGGCGATGTCTCTTTATCATTAATTTTACCTATTTATTTATTGATACTCTTTTCAAATAATTTATAAAGGATAACTTAAATTAATCTATCTCTACTACCAACTATCGATATTTTGTGAATATAAAGAATTTATTTTTTAGATAATAAATTTAATTAAAACCTCCATTATTTACAATGAATTAATTATTATGGCATTATGAGCTTGCTGAAATATCTAAACCTTTTAAATTATATTTAAAAGGATAGTTTATTTGGAAAACAATGTGTATGATTGTTTGCAATATATAGATTTGGTCGATGAATTGTATTATAATAATACTATAATAAAAGTATTAATTTTTAATAAATTTTGTCTTATTTCATCTCAAAATTTAATAGATAACCCCCCCCCCCCAAAAAAATTTTTTATCCTACCCCCATTAGCAGCTTACCCCCTACCCCCTCAAAAAAATAGGATGCAAACTGTTCCTACCCCTCCCGATCATGTAGACGCTGCATCTCCCCTACATTTTTAGTATTGATTTTGAATTTTCCAATGCTTATCAAATACATAGAACAGGCGCGTAAGCAGGGAAGGTGGCAGGGGGACAAATACCCCCCCCCCCCCCTAATGCTAAAAAATGCAGATGCCGGATATATTTTTCAAAAATATTATTGTTTATATTAATTTATATTTCTTAATATTTATTCCTATCTCATATTAAATATATATTTAATTACATTTATTATCACATTCATAAGTTATCACATTCATTTATTTTATCAATTAATTTCGATTTCAAGTTTTTAGTGTAATATTTACCTATTATTTTCAAATTTTTAGTTGTATAATATTTATCTACCATTTTAAATTTCTAGTCAAATAATAATTATTTCTGAAACTTCTTGTCTAACAGGGAAAAAAAAATTGCAACCTTGCCCAACGAGATAGAGTCTCCGCCATCAAGCAGTAACAGCTTTTATGGAGTTAGAAGAGCCAATTATTTGCTATTACTGAAATATCACAATGGCCTGAAATAAATATTTCCTCAGAAGCAATGGATTCAATGCTTATTTAAAATTTTTTTCCTCATTAGAATGTATTATTTAATTATACAACTATTTTATGTATTACTTTTTAAAAACATGACATTGACTTGATGAAGATGAGATTAGCGGGGAGCATTTTATTAGAACTCAAGGAAATAAGGGCTAATGTTGATGAAGATTTCATATTTTATATGTTATTGTTGAGTCAAAAGCAGAGCTATACGTTATAATATTTGTCTCCCTCAACTTGCAGCAAGGTAAACTCATCGTCCATACATTAATATATGGTCAGTAGAAGAGTATTATAAAATAAATATCTTTATCCTAGATGGAACGTATCCACGTTTCCCCAGTAAATTTTAATAGAAAATATTATTATTTAAATTCATAATATATTCTTGATTTTTATTTATAGAGCATATCTAAAGTCAAAAATCTTTTTTTAAAAAATAAATGATTCTTAACACATTATGCGTCCAAACTCGATTTTGTAAATTTCAATAATAAATTAATTTTTTTAAAAATAAAATTTTGAGCCTCAATAATATTCTCGATTTTTTTAAAAAATATATAAAATTACTTTATTATCAATTCGAAAGATGACAAAAATAGCTAGGGCCATACAAGAGCCTTCTAGCTTTCGAGAATCTTCATTTTTGTTTTATATGCGTATATTTATTTGTTAAGTATTATTATTCTAAATAATATTTTTAAAATATTTAATTGATCGATAAATCACTTATGTAATAATTTTAAATTTAACGGTTATTATTTTAAATCATTTATTTATTCGTTTATTTTTGCGTACTTTATTTTCTTAAGCAAATTGTTTTTAAACTTTCAGAAGTTTTAATTTTAATGAAATTGTATGTAAAATAACCTTATATATTTGGAATCCCAAATTTGATTGTACATTTTCTATTTTATTTGACACTTTTGCTTTTTGATTGACACTTTCTTTTTTTGATCAACACTTTCTTAGATAGACACTTTTTTTTTTGATCTAACCTTTTCTTATTTTACTTATTTGATTGATACTTTTTTTTGACCGGACCTTCCTTTTGATTGATATTTTTCCTTTTTTGATTTGGACTTATTTTGAATGGGAAACCCTGTATCATATGACATATCAAATAAATATTGTTCTCAAGCAACCAATTATATCCCATGATGACAGAGATTATTAGATATTAGTAGTATTGTTAAACGGTTCGATTTGAGCGATTTTTAAAAACTGCTAACTCAATAATATAGCCAGAAAATATTTTCTAAGCCTCGAAATTTCGCTAATAGGTGTCCAACCTTTGTGTGAACTGTGAGCAAAATCTTTAGCCTTGAATAATATTTTTATGAATTAAACATTAAGTTAGCCGTTTTTAAAAATCGGCCTAAATCGAGCCGTTTAACAACAGTAGTTATTAGGAAGGAGCTTTTACTATATCACGTGTGAAACGTATGTAAAATTTTATTATTGATTTAATAATTTATAAAATATTAATTAAATTCTTTATGATAATTTAAATCTTTAATTGATAAAGACTCTTATTATATTATCATCTAACATATCAAATTAATATTATTAAACTCAACCAATTAAATCCAAGGATGAGTTTGAGGATATTATTCTGATCAGGAAGGAGCTCTTTTTACATCATGTAAAGTATATATAAAATTATACTTTATGATTTAAGTTATAAAAAGAAATTAAATCTTTTTAAAGATTAAATCATTTTTATTTATCATTTAGTTTATTAATTGGAGATAAGGACAAGCAAAATCAGTTATAGAATTAGGAAATGAATTTAGAGCAAAAGTTAAATTTATATTATTATATATAAAATGTATTGTAATTTATGGTATGATAAAATGTTAAAATTAATATTTTGGTGATATTGTAATTAAATCAGGAACTTCTGCGGAGGGATTGAAAGGGGGAAGTGGGGGGTGTAGATATTTGTGATGACGTTATCATCATTAAAGGTGGGAATTACCCCCTCAAAAATCTTATCCTCCCCTCAAATCAACATTTGGCACAAAAAAAGGAAAGGCTTGTTGAAGTCGCTGAATTGAATAATAAGCTTATTTTCTTCCTTATGATTGATTAATGCAATATTTATAAAGAAGAGGAAGTTTATGAGTAATCATTTTATTTATCCTTAATTGTGAGACGATTAATTGAGGGTGAAATTATTTACTAATAAATTTAAAAAATATTCAAATTTATGTCTTCTTCTTTTTTAACTTAAATCGTTTGCATATGCCGAAATAAATTTTCAAAAGTTTGATATATTCAGCTTATCTTCCAGCTTCCATCGTTGGAAGAAATTTATTTAAAAAAATATTAAAATGTAGTTGTTTGCGCTACTTATATCTATATATTTTAAACTGTCTACCTCCTTTCCCCCCCCCTCACATCTATTCGATTATTAAAGGTTTTTTGGGATTTTTTAAAATGAATATTTTGGTTTCTTATAATATTTCTATAAAATGATTTGCACCACCAATTCATTTTATATCGAAAAATCATTTTTTCATGCATTATTCAAGTATTTATTCTTATAAATTTTATTCTATTATACTTATTGAGAACCTTGTAAAATAATTTATTCATAACAGATTAATTTCTAAATTTAAGCAAAATAATTTTTAACCAAACCCACCTGAAAAAAATTTTTCTAGACCTAATCAATTTAGAAAATAAAAAAGGACAATTTTCCTACCCCTACATAACCTACAAATTTTTTTAATCGGTCCGGAAAAAAATTTACTTTTCAATTCCTGCCTCTTTTTGGAACATTTTTAGACTTAAAACTATAACTTTCACTCCTGGCGCCAGCGTCTACATGTCAGGATTTTCACTGAATGAAAACCCCCTTCTAAATCTTATGCCTACCACCGGCCGCGTTATTCCCACTATTAATTTCATTTTTTTAATTATAATGGTACACCCATTGAATCATTTAAATATTTTAGCTCTACTACCAACTATCAAATATTGTGAATAGAAATGAGTTATTTTATAGATAATGAATTCAATTTAAAACCCCCTCATTTACAATGAATACATTATTATGATATATTGTTTGGCATGAACATGAGTTTGCTGAGAATGTCTAACCCTTTTAAATTACATAAAAGGATATATGAAAGTTTTATTTGGAAAATAATGTTTATGATTGTATGTAATATATAAATTTGGTCGATGATTAACAATATCATTGTATTTTAATAGGTCTATAATAAATGTATTAATTTTTACAGCAATATATTTTGTCCCACTTCATATAAAAATTTAATAGATAAAAATTTATCCTACCCCCTTTAAAGGCGCCTATCATTCCCATCAAAATAAATTGGATGCAAACGGGTCTTAACCCACCCCCCTTAGACACTGTCTGGCTGAATTTTCAACATAATGATATAAATTTATTGTTATTTTGAATAAATTGATTTATATTTATGCAATATTTTGAATAAATTGGCTTATATTTATGCACATTATTTCAAAGGGAAATTGAAAACATGTGCAATTCTCTCATTCTTATGGCCGTTGAATTTGTAAAATTTATTTATTTTTATTAATTTTGTCTGTATTTTAGAAATTACTCAAAGAGAAAAGGGTAATTGTAAATAGAAGAATATCATTCTTATCGAGAACAGAATTTTTTTTAATTTTAACTCATATTTTTGTTTTCTCCTACTTCCAAAATATAAATCTATATATTTTGTTTTAAAACAGCCCCTTTTTTGGAGGCTCTTATGTTTTCCATGAATTTTTGATATTCATTTGAAATTAACTTTTTTAAAATGCTTTCTTAACAAAATTTTCCTAAGATTTTTGCTTATTTTACAACCCAACCAAGATTTTTTTAAATAATATATATATTAATTATCCTCTTGTTCCTTTTTCGCTTACTCCCTCTTACCCATCACAATTTCTAGAGGCTCGTCAGCCAAAAATAATCATAACATACTATACTTAAATTATCAACTCTTTTATCTTTCATTTTTTATCTATATAGTGAATTCCATGAAAAATCAACAAAAAACCTGATTCATAACCCGTTCCACTCAAATTTTTCTAAAATCTTTACAAGAGTTTATATAAATTATAACTAAGAAAAAAATAAAATTTTAACTCCCAATTCCAAACAATGGGTGAGATATGGGCTTCTAAATACCCAAAAATGAGGTATTTTGGGAAAAACTTACTCCATTTACTTGTAAATATCTTTGAATTAAAGGTAGAATGATGGGAATTTCATTTCAGAAAAAAATATATTTTTGATAAATTTTGAATTAGGGAAAATTATTTTAGTTTGAAATAAATATTAAAATATTGGTCTTAAATCCTCTAATTACTAAAGCACATATCAATATGAGTTTCTTTATTAAAATATAATTCCTTATGATTGCATAAGTTTCAATTGATTCTCTTTTTTAACCTTTATTGATATAAAAAGAATTTTACCAGGCATTATACGACTCTTTATATCGAAATTATAAAATTTTCCAATAAAATCTATGGATAAATATTCCCAGCCCTTATAATACATGGATTTGGTCAAACAAACTTTTCATTGACCAGTTTTTTGCCATCTTTGCCATGAATTTAATTGTAGAAAATTCTTTCTGTTTTTAGGGTCCAAGAATGTGGTAAATCTGTCAATATCTAAATTTTTATATTTCTAATTTATTTTTAAATTGCTTAGTGATTTCACATTCATCGTTAATATTAAAATTATAGTCTGAAGAAATTATCAAAACTTTCTTATTTATTTCTTAAATTTTCAATTTTTTTTGATAAGATATCTTTTTTCGCTCAATTTTCATATTTAATGTCTCGCCCATTAATAGAAATGAGGCATTTAGATGTTCAAGGGTGACCAATAATATAATCCTAGTGAAATTAAATTTTGAAGGAAATATGATTATAGTTGGAGCATGTAATTTTTTAAGTCGCAAATTTTACTGTCAATTATTAATGATTTATTCATGTTAATCATCCAAGGAAGTACATTTCTTAGGCCTTCACAACTTTGAATTAATTGAATCTACTGTTTTAAAAAAAGAATAAAATCGGAAATTTATTAATGATTTATCAAATATTTATTACAAATTTTTATAATTAAATAATGAATAGCATATCTCTAAAATCTGTTGCCCGGCCCTCAATTAAAATTTTACATTATTAATTAATCCAATAAAAATATATAAAAAAATTTGAGAGAAAAAAATGCGGATTATGACCGTTTCCGGTTTTTGTCATTTTTATAATCTTTAAAGGCTATATAAAGAGATTTAAATTACACTTCTAGCTCAATTATATCCAATTATATATATATATATATATATATAATAGAGCATTGTCAGAAATTCCACATTTTTTTCTACCTTTATAGACCCGGATCTCAGCCGCTGTTTAGAGTTAGAGGTTAAATTTTTTTTTTATTATTTAGAATATATACAAACTCTAGTATAAAATTTGAAAAATCAGAGGGGGTCGGGTTGAAACTTATGTTGATTTGTCATGGAATTCACCATATATAAATAAATATATTGATATAGAGCAAAGAAGCGCACAATCATTAAAAGGATGGAAAAAATTAGATCAGGAAATATTTAATAGTCATTTAATGCTTATAACTTACGTTATTATTATTTTTTATATTTACCCATGCATAACTTTTTTATTTTTATAATTAAATTTTTTATTACATTGACGAAAATAATCTTTGGCAACGAATTAATGGCCTGTTGCTTTAGTACTATTGCATTACATAAATGAACAAATACCAAATAATACCTTCCATCCTTATATAATTTATGCTGTAATTTTAATATCCCATATTTATATAAGAAATTCTTATTCTATATATAGTTTACCCCATACTATATTTACTCGTTATATCTATACATATCTGCTTTTCGAATAAGTCTATTATGTGAGGAGGGGTAAATTCTACCATTGGCTTTAACATTTTACTTATTAATAATCATTTTAGTAAACATTTTTACTCAATCCCCTCTCCTTCATTTTTTGCTAACTTCCAGCACATAGAGCATATATATATCTTTCCTCAAACATTATTAATTAGCTAATGAGGATATACAATTAAGTAAATCAAAAATGATTTAATTTTTTTACCAATATGATATACCCTAATAAATTTACATTTTAACCTAAATTAAACTTGGATTAACTGTAATTTATACAATTTTTTTATTTGCTGGTTTACATTTTTAAAAGACTCGCGTTCGTTTCACCGCGCTCCTCTATTTTACACAGAGTACGACTCACTGGATATAGCGCTATAAAGTGAACAAATTTTATTACATGCACTTTCTCATCTAGGCAAAATTATTAGAAAATATTCTCATACACCCCCCCCCCCCCCCGCCCTCATCCCTTATATTTTTATAAACATACTAGAAAATAAATACAGCAAAAAATTATACAATTTTACCTAAATATTTCTCTAAATATTATTTTTGTATTAATAATTTAATAACCCCTCCAGTTTAAGCCTGAATTATATTAATATTTAAAAAATTTATCGTATGCGCCTAAAGTACTAATAGGTTACAAAACTGTAATTTTTTAAAAAAATATCCCGATTTCTGCCAAAATAGCCTCCACTTTAATTATAGTTAAAGCAACTATTTCTCCAATCTATATCCAAAATAAAGAGGCGTAGGTAATATTTATTAATTGAACATTTTTCCCTCAACACTAATCCAAACGTTAATGTTTATTTTAAGGCGTCCAAAGCGTCGTATGGAACAGAGTGAGAGAGTGAGCGCAGCAGAGCCAAAGGTTTTATGTATATATTTTTTTAAATTTATATACACATTTATATCACCACTATATAACAAAAATATGAAAATAAAAGTTTAAAAAAATCATCAAACATGATAAATTATAGAAATATATAAGTTTTTGTGTGTTTTTGTAAATTTCTATATCCTAAAAGATAAATTTTAGAATTTTTTCAAAATTTTGGACATCGCCTAAAATTTACATTTATAAATAAATTATATTTATAACGCTAACATGTACAATACTGTTAATGGCTATTAGAAGCAACGCGCTACAGTAGCAACGCTACATTTTTTTTGAGTGGCACTAAGTAGTCGCTATTTTTTTTCCAAATAAGCTAAAATGCACTACTTAATAACTACTATAAAAAAAAATTATGGGTTTGTGTATATTCTTCAAACAATTCAGAATTATCAAGGAATATCTCGCAATCGTCGACGAGATAATTTCCTTCTATGGTAATATAATAAAGATACTTTAATATTTTTTTGAATTATTTTTGAATGTGATAACATATGCGAATCAATAAGAATTTATAAATTTGTTTCAAAATTTCCAGTCTTATTAATATCTTAGATTTAATAAGTTAAAATGATGAGTATAATTAATTTAAATTATTTATTGATAATTTGATTAAATAAAATGGGTGTATTTTAAAAAATTTAATTTGCTCAAATTCTTTAGTTTCTTTCTTGCGTTTATTTATATATTAAAAGATATCGAAATGTATTTATTTTTAGTCATAAATAAGATTTAATTTACATTTCTTATTTTATCCAATTCTCCCTTTTAAATTTATTTGGTGGAAGATGTTTGGGAAAACAAGATTCTTTGCTAGATAAAAAGAAAAACTTTGTGAGACGTCTTCCCTTAAAATTTATAAAAAATTAATTAAAAATCGATATATTATTACGAAATTCTTTTATTTTGTTTAGAATTGATATTTTAAATTTTAATATAGATTATTAAATTTTAATATAGATTATTAAATAAAATATATAATTGGGATGGCTATATTATATATATCACCTCTTAATAAAAAAAATGTCATAATTTTTTAAGTAGCCACATAAGTACCGATGCTACATTATAAAAATAGTAGTTGTAGCGTTCTATTTTTTTGAGGAAATGGCTAATCAGTAGACTAACGTAGTTGTAGCTATGTACTACTTTTTTAAAGTAATGTTAATTAACAGCATTGAATATATCGGGCGACGCATGAATTCGATATCTGGGGTGGTGATAATTAAAATTATTATGGTTATATAAGAATAAAATTTCAAAAATTTATTAGAACTAGTGACTAGAAAATGTTGACAACTTCGAATACACATATTCAAATATAAATTAATGATAAAATATTAAATGCGTATGAATCAGTATCTAATAAATGACTCGAAAAAGAACTTTGTGAAAAAATTATAAATTTTTAAAGCATATAAAATTTGATATTTAAATTATATTTAAAAATATTAAATGTTATAAATATAGATTAATATACAAATTCTTAAGAATTATATAAATAAACTTACAAAGTAATCATGAAAAAAATATGGTAATAGAATTGCACAAAAAATATAATTAAGAAGCTTATTATAAATTTATAATGTGAAATTCAATCTTCTTTTGGTTTGATCTAATTTTTAATAATTTATCAGTGTGTTGTCAATTCACAATGTATATTAAGAAGGGCTAACCCATTCAATTTATTTTCAGAGGTGTAGCACTTCTCAGGTATGTTTTGATTCTTCTTAAGAAGAAAATATTCTTTTATTGGAAAAGTACTCCTAGGTGGAATGTAATTTTAATATATTAGGAAATAGTATATTTTGGAAAATTAACAACCATGGTTAAGATTTATGCCATTGCTTGCATTCAGCTAGTAATTAACATCCTCACAATAAAAATCTGCCAAATATTTAAATCAAGAACCTTTCATTCATTTAAATTGTTATAAATGTATCCATGAGGGAGATAAAGCGATTTATTTTATAGTATTCTTCTATTAATATTAGAGTGATGAGCTTAACTTACTGCTAATTGAAGCCGATAAATATTAAATCCATAGAGCTCTGTATACTCAACTATAACATAATTTATGAAATTCGTCATTTACATAAATACTCATGTAATTAAATAATTTATTAATATATTCTAATGTAACAAAAAATTTGTTTAGCATTATGTCCAATAATCTATTTCTTGAGAAATGACTTTTTCAGGCTATTTACTATTTCAGAAAGAGCATTTATAATATGTTTTTCTAACGCCATAAAAGCCCTTACTGCTTGATGAAGAAGGCTCCATCAAATTGGACACGCTTTCTGTAATTTTTTCTATGTGTTGGACAAGGAATTTAAGTTAATTACTATGAGTAAAAATAAAAATTGTCTTCTGTATATTTTTGTTAATAGAATTCGGATTCTTATAAATACTAATTATAAAAATCGTTATATCCATTCTTTAAATAAATTTTAAACATTAAATTATAATTTTTTGAATATGTTATTGTTGCTATATAGTGAAAAATCTAAAATGATTTGGTAGGAAATTTTAAAATGGTAGATAAATATGTTACCAAAGAAAATTTGAAATCGATATTAATTTATAAAATAAAAATGAAAATTTTTTTTTATTTAAAAACGATTTCAATTTACAAAATAAGAGGCCAATAAAATATTTAAAAAAAAAATCTTTTGGTAATGGCATTCGTTCAAAATTTTTATAATAAAATGTTTTTAAAAATAAATTTAATAAAAATAAATGTCTTATATTTTTTAACACAGTATATTAGCCTTGTTAAAAAATAATATAGTTTTATTTTGATAATATAATTATAAATGCAATATAATATAGCGAATAAAAAGATAATTTTATTTATAAAAAATTTCTTTTATATTTTAATAACAATTGTTTTTCAAAATTTTCATCTGATAGATAGGAACGCTTGGCAGTTAATACGGCATTTGATTGTAAAAATGCGCTCTAACCGTTTCGCATAGAGCTTCATGATTAATATTATCCAAAGATCTACTAAAATACACGAATGTGAAGTAGGAGGGTATTTGTATTTGCAACAATGCATAATTATTTTCAGGGTTAATATTGGCTCTACTATGTTTTTGTTTGGTCTGTACGCACATATGTATTTGGGGAAAAGATGAAGTGTGGATGATATGATTTATTTTTTAAGAGGGCCATAAAAATCTTTGAGACAGGATGTAGGGCTACGGTTCGGTAATAAGTAAATTTTTGTGGGTCTTTGAGGGAAATTACATCCTGGTCAATGATTGCTTTTCTGTTTCCTAAAACTATAGAGGGGTGTTTTCTAAACTGCCAAGGTTTACAGGAATATTTTAATTTTTTATTGGCGTCATAAATCCTAATTTCATATCTTTATCGATATCAATGGCTTTTTTTAATATGTAAATCTGTCTATCACTCCGCAATAATCTCTGTATGTTTTCCATAAGTCTTTATTCGAGCACTTCTTCATTCTTAGTTGATTTATTTTTTCTAATGTCTCACTAGACATCAATTCTTTCCTTGATAAATTACTTACATTTTGTAAACCATCATATGATTCTGCAAGATCATTTTAAAATAGTTTCCAGCATTCTAGGTTTCCGTGCATAGTTATGTTTTAGAAGTTAGCTCTTTTCCAATTTAATGCTTAAACAAAAATTATTAAATCTTTCGGCGTTTGTAATTTACTGAGTTTACGTGTAAAGTTGTTTTCAAATGAATTGTACTAAGTACAGTCGAGTTTTGTCTAATTCTGTTATAATAGCCCCATTTATTCCTTACGGATTAGCTATAAGCATTCTATGATCCTGCAGGTTTATATTAGTTGATGTTTTAACGCCGTCAAACTACTAGTGAATATTAGAGATGAAGAAATCAATTTGGGATATCTGCCGAGCCCTCACGAAGGTGTATGTGTTTATTTTTCGGTGAAAAGATATTTTCGATTTTAAAGTTCTTGTTTCTGTAGAAATCAAGATGTTTCTTGCTATCCTAGCTATTCGGTTGTTGTATGGAAGAATATCCGATGATATTACTGCTAACATATTCTGCTTCTTTACCAATTTTCAAGTTTAGATCGCCTTGAACTATTATATTATATCTGCACGATAGGAAGTGAATCATATTTATTATGTCGATGGAGCCTAATCTTTCATTTCTAATTAATGGGGCATAAAAATTTCCTATTATTTTGGGTCTAAAATTCGTGCTTAAATAGAGAAGATCACATTTTTCAGATATGGGTACGAATTTGATGGTGAATTTATGTATTAGTTTATTTATTAGGGAAGGCTATTCGACCAGATTGTGCTACCCAAGCAAAATATTTTATAATCATTAAAGTTTGCAGTGTTATTCCCTGGAGAGTGGGCTTCTTGATTACCTATGATATCTACTTTATCTAACCTTAAGAGATCTGCTAATTTGTTTTTCATTCCATTTATATTAAGGAACGCAATTTGTAACCTGCCTGTTAATTTGTTCTCCATTTCATTATACTAACTTGAATCAAGAAGACTTTATAAAGATTCAGGTGACGTTAGAAAGAATTTTATTTGGTTTGGAATAAAGATTTGAAAAAAAGTTATAGTAAAGGAAAATTTAATTTAAAAGAATTTAGCTCTTATTAAAAATTGAAATATGAAAAAAGAACAGCTGAAAAAATATAGGACTATTTTCTTAAAAAATTCGGATATTAAATTTTTCAAATAAATAAAAATAAAAAGTGTTTTGTAAATTGTACGAACGTTAAATTCGAACGCGTTTGTAAAAAATAAAAGGAACGCCGTTCATTATTTTTTTCAAAAAAAACGCGCGTTCGTTTACAACTCTAAAAATTAGCATGCAAATAATTTTTTGAGAACATGATATATTGTATTTATAAAAATCAATTATAATATTTATAATTATATCAAAATATCTAATATTAAAAAGGACAAGAGAAAGGTAATACATACATTTCTTTATTTGAAAAAGGAAAAAAAGAAATGATTATGAGCTACGAAAAGATGGGGGAAAGGTTTTCATCCCGTCTAGTCAGGAAAGGAACCCCATGAAGCATTTAAAATTATATCTTATAATCTGAATTATAGTACGCTGTCAAATAAATGCGTTCTTTCCCCCTCTCTTTAATCCTTAGGGCTTTGCTAAGCTTTTTATTTAGACTAAGCGCCTGGCTCCCATATTTGTTTTAAAATATATTTTATTTGATATAGAGTAAAAATGTATCTTAGATATTAGATCTTTTATAAAAATATAGCTAGATAAGATACATATAAAATGTTTGTATATCTAGATATACCGTTTAACAATTCTGATAGATATAGACTATAATCAACGTTGTTTATTAAAATTAATTTTATATTACTATAAACTAATGTTAAAAAATGTGTTTATAAATATTTACATCCTATTAAAGGAAATTCTGTAGCAATCATAAGCTCCGATGATAGAGATTGATAAAGAAATGCAGAAGAGGCTTAATACATTGTTATAATATTTATATTTATCGTTAAAGTTTTATCATTATATAGTTAAATAATATATATATCATTTAAAATTTTTATATAATTATTACTGTCATTAGACCCATCTGATTCATCGATCGATTCTTGAGGAGATGATGTTTCTTCGTCATTTTGCTATTTTTATATTCAAAAGAGAAGACATAAATATATATCATCAAATAAATAATATCATATCGAAGTATATACACAACAAGGCATAGTTATATTTATAACTAAAAATAAATTTTTACATATTAGCTTAATAAAAAAAATTATTTGGCCCATTAAAATTACTATTTTTATTGCCCTTCAGGGCCATCTAAATATATTAAAACCCTTTATGACCACCTTTCAAAAAGAAAAAGATTGAATTTTAATAAATTATATTACAATAAATTAATTCTTAATAATAATTATATAAGAATCAATCTAAAGACTGATTCCTTATTTATTAAAATTTATTTTCACTTTAAATAAATATTGGAAGAAAAAAATTAAATTTAATTACAGACACATTGATTATATTCATAATTTATCTATACTCTTTTTATTCTATTAAGTATGTCTGGTCGTCTTTTATCCATGTTTATATCGCACTTTGGATGATTGTTTCTAAAGCCTTCCAGATCCAAATCCAATATATAACCCTAATAGATGTTAACTGCATAATATAGTTAGTAAAAAATGTATACCGAAAATTGATTTCTATTTGACAATGCTGTTTCATAGTCTCCCACATATATTTTTGTAGTATTGTGAATATTAAACGATAGAAAATAGATTGGCTTGTTTATAGTACTTTTTGGATAATTGTGAAAATCATAATAAATTTTATCAATCGATATGCAGTTCCAATATAGTTCAATCACAAGCATTCTTACATATTTATCTTGGTTGGTTTGAGTTAACCATTTTATTTTAACATTAAAATGATCAATTTCAGATTCTACATTTTTATTTATTGGCCCGCATATAATATTTGAACGATGATGAAGTTGGTTATTTCCCCTAATTCCCATAACATTTTGAGGTGTTTTTATATAAAATAGAAAAGTAATTTTATCATTATTCTGATTTTCTTTGGTTATTTTATCTTCAATCAAAATTAAAGTAAAATACAATTTTAAATACAAATGATCTTTCAAATTTTCATCAAAATTTATATAATTATTTCCATATGGTTTAACAATGGGTTTTAAATTAGCGTAAATATCCTGATAACGAATTATTTCCATACCAAAAAGAGGATAATGATTGCTGTTCCCTTGAATTGGGATGCCTAAAAAAGTATCAAATATGATTCTCTTTTTTTTATGAAATGAAGAAGGCACCATTGAGACTAGAAATCCTTTATATTCTTGATAATTTGGTAATAATTTTCCTGATATTATAATACCATTATTTTGAAAGAAGGTTTTATTCTTTTTATTTAAATGATCAAATATTGACGGATTAGTTATAATTGTTTTGATATCAATACCATTAACATTAGAATTACAATACAAATCTAAGAGAGAAATTTTGTTCTTTAACCTTGAATAATCTAAATAAAATATGATACATTAATTTATACAATTTATTTCAAATCTATAAAAAAGATATAAATAGTATTCGCTAGATATTATTGGTCAAATCAATGACAAATCAACATGAGTTTCAACCCAAACCTCTCAGATTTCTATAAAATTCTTAATAGAGTTTGCATATATTATAAATAAATATTTTTTTAGCCCCCAGGTATGTACTTAACTGAGATACGGGCCTCTAAAGGTTCAAAGGGTTTGTTGGATAAACACTCCTTTTAATTTTAGATATCTATCTATAAATGAGCTAGAAACGTCATTTATATTTTTATAACATAATGGTAAGCTTCTAAAGTTATAATGTTAAATATTGTTTATACAAATTTGAATGTCAAAAACCGGAAATAGAAAATAGTAAATTTATAAAATCAAATTAGCATTTTTCCTAGGAATGTTTTCCTAGATTAATCGAAAAATTTTATAATTCCTATCCCAGACCTGTAGAGGTACCATTTAAAAAGCCGGGCCCGGATTTTTTTTAAAAACAAATTTTTCAACCCACACAGTCCAAGTTTTATATTTTCAGGCCTGGCTCGGATTTTTAAAAATATAATATATTTATTTTTAAATTTTATAGCTAATAATGGCGATTTAAAATATAAGGCCCGGGCCTGGTATACCGGCTCGGGTATTTTAAAAAAATTTCAGGCCCCCCTCGGGTATATTTATAAAAAATCCGGTCCGTGCACCCAGTCCGGGCTTAGGACTGGGCCTGCAGGTCTCTGATTCCTAAAAACAGTTGTATAATGTCTGATAAAAACTATTTTATATTAATAAAGGTTAACGAAAAGAAGTGCCAATTGAACAAAAATCTCATTATACGTAATCTTAATGAATTAAATTCGAATTTTAAAGAAACTCACATTGATATTAAAGTTCCTTAAATAAATTTGCAGATTTAAGACCAAAATTTTTTAAATTTATTTTAAACATAAATGTTAGGTGTTTTTAAATCGAAATTTCATTTATCAAAAATGCTATTTTCCTGATGGTGCAGTATGAACTTTCAATAAGAATTTTAAAAAGTCATGATCTAAGTCATCATGAATTTGATTTTGGAATCAAAGCGGATTTCTTCGTAATAACCTATGGCAAACATTACCAAAAGGTTAATAGCAAAACTAGCCTTCAGTATCGATATGAGAATCAAATATCAAACACCTTTTAAATTTTTGTAAAGCAAATATCACTTAATTCGCATATGGTTGATGGATATGAAAAAATATCATATGAAAATAATATTACGTTTTCTTGATTCATAAACCTTACAACGTCTAAATGAGGGGGGTATTCCAAAGTTCAAACCTATTCCCCCAATACAATTTAATGTTTTGCCTAGGGAAAGTTAAATTATATTCTTATAATAAAATTATAACCAAAAATTAATTTGTATTTGTAGTTATTTTTGTTGAGTGACAAATATATTTATCAAATAAATTAATCAACCCCCCCCCCCCCGCCTTCTACCCCACGAGATCTTAAGTAACCATTCTTTTTAATATTAAACATAAAATATTTGATAACTTTTGATTTACAGGTTTTCCCGTTTAAAAAAGATCCGATTAAAAAAGTATTAGGTCAATCAAAAAAGGAAAAGTCCCAAAGGCTTAGGAAAGAGTCCGATCAAAAAGGAAAAGTATCAAACACAAAAGGGAAAGGTTCAAATAAAAAAAGGAAGGATCAATAAAAGATCCAATCATTAAAAGGAAAAGTCCCAAAAAAATGAAAAGTATCAAAAAAATAATTCTATTCAAAATAGGAAATCGTTATTATTTAAAATATTTAAAAAATATAAATTTTTTTTATTAAATTTTTAGTTTTTTTTAATTTTTTCTTCTTATTTTATTTCTAACTTTTTGTAATCTCTTTGTTAGCTTTAATCTTTATTTATTTTTATCTTTCTCAATTTTTTTTTCCCCATTTTTGATTGTTTCTTTAAAAATATTTTATTTATTTTTAATTTGCGCTTAATTTTTATTTTTCATTAACAAACAAAAATTTTTTAATTAGTATTTTTTGCATATTAAATTATTTCATTACAATTACTGAATTAAATTAATCGTTTGGTTTAATGTACCTTTTTATAAATAAATATTGAAATATAATACCAAACGATAATACTATTCTAAGTTTCTTTACTTAATCCTTTAAAAAATTAAAAAAAACTGAATATAATCATTATATTGGTAATTTTTAGAGACATAAAATTTATATTGTTAAACTAATTAGAAATTTTCACTTTTTTAATATAAAAAGTAAAATATAACCAATGGGAATAACAAAATATTATAATAAAAATTAATTATTAATATAATTTTATTCATTTTTTTTTTTTTTTTTTTTTTATTATTATATCGCCGGGGTGGCCTAATGGGTAAGATGTAGGCTTGGAAACACGAGCATGAACAAGGACGCGGGTTCAATCCTGGTAAACCATAAAAACTTTCAAGTTTTTCTTCGATGACTGATGTGTAAAGACATATGGTATGATGAATTTCGGAGCTTAGAGATGACACCCCGGTCACCGACAGGCCTGGACAGCCGGGTGCTAAGGATACCTGTCCAATAAACAAAATGAAGGACACAAATGAAAATATGAATATGAAAGCTAGGGCGTTCCCTCCATGCGACGCGCAGGGTGTAGACCTCCATCCTGTGAAAAATAAAGTAAAGGTCAAAGCAAAGAAGACAAGACTGGCAAGTTTGAATATTGGGACGCTTAAAGGTAAGACGAGAGAATTGGCATCAATGTTGAACAAGAGAAAAGTTGATATAGCGTGTATACAAGAGACGAAATGGAAAGGACAGAAGACTTTGATGATTGGAGATGGGTATAAATTGTACTATAATGGACTTGTTAGCAATAGGAACGGTGTCGGCATCATCCTCAGTCAAGATCTAACCTCCTCAGTTGTAGAAGTCAACAGGATCTCTGATAGACTAATGAAGATAAAACTCTGCATTGGTCAATCAATACTACACATCCTATCAGTATATGCTCCTCAAACGGGTTGCAAGGAAGAAGAGAAAGATGACTTTAGAGCTATCCTTGATGTAGCTGTAATGGAAATCCCTAAGGATGACCTAGTCATAATTGGTGGTGACTTAAATGCGCATGTGGGGAAAGCAAGAGATAGCTACAAAAGGCATCATGGTGGTTTTGGATACGGAGAAAGAAATGATGAAGGAGAGCACGTACTGAAATTTGCGCAAGCCTTCGACCTTGCCTTAACCAACACCTACTATAGGAAAAAAGATAGTCATTTAATAACATATGAAAGTGGTACTAGGAAAACACAGATAGATTACATGCTAATCTCTCGCAGAAGATTAAAAGATGTAATAGACTGCAAAGTCATCCCAGGAGAAGATATCGCCGCGCAACACAAGCTACTAATCATGGATTTACAAATCTCAAATAAATCCACTCAAAATAAGATAAAACTGGAACCATGCATCAAATGGGGCAAATTAAAAACAATGACAGATGCCTTTGCAATCAATGCAAACATTGAAACAATAAATTGCTCACAAGTCAGTGAAAAAATATGGACAGACCTTTCATCCAGATTAATAGACACTGCAAAATCGACGCTAGGCTTGACAAGAGGAGGCAACAAATCACACAAAGAACTATGGTGGTGGAATCAAGAGGTACAAACCACTATACAGGAGAAAAAAGCCCTTTATAAAATATGGTACAAATCCAAAAATGCAGATGACAAGTCAAGATACAAAAAATCCAAGAGATTAGCTACAAAGGCGGTGGCTAGGGCCAAATCTATGGCATACGATGACATGTACGAAGATCTAC
Source organism: Gordionus sp. m RMFG-2023 (assembly GCF_954871325.1). Taxonomy (NCBI): domain Eukaryota; kingdom Metazoa; phylum Nematomorpha; class Gordioida; order Chordodea; family Parachordodidae; genus Gordionus; species Gordionus sp. m RMFG-2023. The sequence continues at coordinate 29,712,246 of NC_088776.1, forward strand.
ATACCAAAGAAGGGCAAAATAAAATATACAGATTAGCCAAACAGCGAGAAAAGAACTCTAGGGATATAAACGGAGCTCCGAAAGTAATCAAAAATAAAGATGGGAAATTGATAATAAAGGAAAAAGAAATAATGAATAGATGGAAAGAATATTTTCAGGAGCTTCTCAACTTTAATTCCCACATATTGCATCTCGACGAACACTCCCCTTGTCAAAACCTTGTACAACCTATAACAGAACAAGAAATAATCACATGCCTCAAGCATATGAAAAACAACAAAGCTAGGGGTCCAGACGATATTCCAATAGAAAGCCTTAAAGCACTAGGAGATGATGGAATACATCTCCTCACAAATCTGTACAATAAAATACTTGGAAATGAAGAGGTCCCCCAAAAATGGAGGCAGAGCTATCTAGTTCCTATCTTCAAAAATAAAGGGGATCCACACAATTGTCAAAATTACAGGGGCATAAAACTAATGTCACACTGTCTAAAACTATACGAAAAAATAATAGAAAAAAGATTAAGAGATATAATCGAAATAGGAGAGACACAGTTTGGCTTTATGCCTGGAAGATCAACAACCGATGCTATCCATGCAATTAGGCAAATGAGTGAAAAATACAGGGAAAAGAACAAAAAGCTACACATGGTCTTTCTCGATCTAGAAAAGGCCTTTGATAGAATCCCAAGAAAACTTATCTGGTGGGCGCTACGCCACAAAAAAGTTCCCGAAAAATATATAAGAATAATAGAGGATATGTATATGGGACATACAACAATGGTCCGTAGCACAACAGGTACTTCAGCAGGCTTTACAATAGCCGAAGGAGTTCATCAAGGGTCGGCTCTCAGCCCACTTCTCTTCATTACAGTAATAGATGTATTAGCACAGTCTATACCTCAAACAGTCCCGTGGAATATGATATTTGCAGATGATATTGTGATACTTGCCGAATCCAAGGATGAAATGAAAGAAAGGTTAGTGAATTGGATAAATATCCTAGAAACGCACGGATTAAAAGTAAATAGGGAAAAGACGGAGTATATGGTGATAGGAGGAGATGAAACGGAGAGTATTGATATAAATGATTGGCAGATATCCGCAATTGAAAGCTGCAAATATTTGGGCTCCACTATACAAACAAACGGCACAATAGAAAAAGAGATAAAGAATAAGATTAATCAAGGGTGGTTAAAGTGGAGATCTTTATCTGGAGTGCTATTTGACAAAAGAATCCCACACAAATTAAAGGGAAAAATTTACAGTTCCATAGTACAACCAACTATTCTATATAGTTCGGAAACATGGCCAACCAAAGAATCAGACGAGAGAAGTCTACAAACTATGGAGATGAGAATGCTGAGGATGATTGCTGGGGTAACAAGAAAGGATAAGGTGCGCAGTACAAGAATACTAAATAGTTTAAAGGTAGTGCCCATTAAGACTAAGTTAATGGTAAACAGACTTAGGTGGTATGGGCACACAATGAGAAGGCCTATGAACTACATAGGAAATAAAGTTGAAAGATTGGAAGTGATGGGCAAACGTAAAAGAGGAAGGCCAAAACTTCAATGGGGCCATAAAGTTAGAGCCAATATAAAGAAGTATAAAATAGATAAAAGAGATTGTACGAATAACATAAAGTGGAGAGAGATGTTGAAGGAGCTTACCACCAGAAAAGGTGAAAGCTAAAGAGAAAAAAAAATAATTTTATTATTATAATTTATTTTAATATATTATATGGAAGAATTAGGAGGGAAACGAAACACTTGTAGTTCCCTATTAAGATATCGAATTGAATTTTTTGTTTGAGGGATAGTGACTCGTTTTTAACCCCTGTCCTTATTGAAATTTTTTTACCCAATTGATTTAAAAATTTTAGAGATTGGGGACCGGGGTTTCCCAAAACGCTAAAAATTAGAGGAATAAAAATAAAAGAATTAAGAAGAGACCTATATTTATTGCATTTATTGATTTGTTGGAGTTCCAAGGGGTCAATGTTTCTGTTAGGCAGAAATGAGGTAACGCATGAGACATCCCAGACAAGTCTTTTGCCGCAGTGCCAAGATAGTACATGCTTTCATGACGCTTACCGTCCTCATTTAGGAGACCTAACGGCTTCAAACTATTGAGGAAACCAGCCGAAATCAAATATTTGCCGATTAACCTATTTAGGTTATCGTGTCTCAGAAATCGACCACTAACTTTAAGACAAAAAAAAATATCTAGAGAATGGATCTACCTGCTTCAGGCAGCACAGGTGTCAGCCGAAGAGATAAGGCAACCAAGCCTATGGCCAATGGCAATTTGAAACTCATCGTTTGTGAGTAACGTTTCCTTTTTTTCAACTCGCAATCGCGTCTAGCCATTCATGGTTGTTATAATTTTTTTTTGCGTTTCTGAATAGTTGAAGCTTAGTAAGATCTGGAAATAAACAAAGTTTTTTAAATGCACATTGAAGCATGGGGCCCAGAAAGATCTTTAGATGACTGGAAACTGGCAGCTTGAATCCTTGGAGAACTAGAGTGAGCCAAAATTGTTTGGCTGAAGTTAAGAGGGGATCGTTCAACTCAATAAGCGAGGAGATCGAGTCGTTAAAGGATATCCGTGACGAAAGAAAGCAGGCAATTGCCATTAATGAGGGGGATAAAAATCCAAGTCCTCCCCGGAAGCAGGTATAGAGGCATAGTACCAATTAAAATCGGAAAACTTTAGGACTAAAAGGGATTCGATAAAGTGTTTTAATTTTAATTCGAAGGACTTCAGGAGGGAATAATATTGGAAAGCCGGAGATGATTTAAAGATGTGCCAGAATTTAGGTAAGAACAAACATTTTTTGGTGAGGAAAAAAACTGATGTTTAGGAAGATGAGAAAGATTCTTAAGAGAATTAAAAAGAGATTGAATCAAATTGTCAAAAAACTTTTGACAAAAGGAAGTTGAGAAGCCGATAGGAGAGCCTAAAAGACAGAGTTCTTATTCAGGATGTTTAAAATCTGAGAGAGGGATAAAATTCTTATTGTTGAGGGAAGATATCTCACATTTTTTTCTATTCAAGGAAAGACCAATTTTCGAAGCTTCCATTTCAACGTACTCGATGGCCGACAAAACATTGGGTAAAGATCCGCCAAAAGAGCCATCGTAGATACCATAAATTAAGGTCTAATTTGAAATCAGACTTTAAATACTTGATCAAATCAAGAAATTCTTATTTTTGAAATTTTAACAATACAAGAAGTAATCAATAATTTTTAGCAAGTAAATAATTTTTTTGTAAGTATTTTTAATACTATTTTATTTGATTTATGAATAATTAAACCTAAAAATGAAGTAGATGTTAAAATCTATAGAATTGCAATTTATTTTGTCATTTACTCCATTTGATGAGTATATATTTCGCAAAGAAATTGTTTTTTGTTTTAAAAAATGAAAATCATGAAGATATGATAGTAATTAGGAAAAAAACATTAATAGTGCAACAAACGCTCTAATAATTAACGCATTAAAAAGGTTTTATCATATATATATATAGAATCATGTTATAGTAAGCTATAAAACAGTGACAAATATAAAAACTTCCATCTTAAAAATGCACCTAAAGGAGGTTCACATCCTCACAAGAAATTATATCAAGAACAAGAAGAATATGTATAAAATTGTATAAATTTGGATCGCAATTTATCCTTAAAAAGTTAGGTGAAATGATAAAAAAATGATATGATGTAGAAATAACAAAAAAATATCAAGGTTACTATGAGGATCTAGGTATATTTTAAAAGGTATCACTATGTTCTGTTAGAAAAAATCCAGAATCAAATATCGAGATTCGCAAAAATGCGCGAATGGGTTTGTATATGTAGCCGGTACGAAAGAAATATTTATCGATGAGATCGAGTTTTTCAATGTGTAGGTTATATAGATATTCAAATATAAATAAAGGCTATTAAAAATGTCCAAGGTGTGCAGGCAATGAATTATGCTATCATTGATGGAATATTAAGCAGGGATGTTAACCCGGACCCTGAACCCTAGTATTTTAGCTGTACCAGAACCCGGACTCTTTTTATAAATGGAGGGTCCATGGGTTCTAGGTATCATAAAAAAAATTTAAAAATAAAAATATTTATTTAAAAATAATATAAAAATATTTATTTTAAAAAATAATATTAAATTTTTTAAATTTTATTATCTTTTTTTCGTGGAATCATTTATTTTTCGCGTTTTTCTTTAATTTTCTTCCTTGCTTCCATTTTATTTAGAGTTTGATCATAAATTATTTTCTATTGTAGGTAATAATATTTTATTATGTAAATTTATATTGGCTATCAATGATTGCCTAAAAAATAATCATGTTGCAAAATATTTAAGAACTCCTACAATTGTGAATATTAAAATCAATGAAAAGGTCACTGGCAATAATTAGATTGCACAACACGTTGGTCCTCAATTTGCATGATGCTAGAACGTTTATTAAGTTTGAAAGATTTCTGTAATGATTTTATTATAGAAGCATGTGAAGTCAATTTGTCGGAAGATGATTGATGCCTAATAAAGAACCTTATTAATTAAAATCACGAAAACCAACCATATACAAACATAGTTATAAAGGCAATCATGCCCTTCCTCTCATGAACCTCCAACCAATAAAATCATAACAATATCCAAACTCTCTGACCAAGATTGAGCCACATATATTTCCCAGAATTTTCAATTCAGGTGATTTAAAAACTAGTGATCTGCATCGGGCCAAATTTTTGAAGCCCAGCCTGGCCCGAATTTTTTTAAATATAGAAATTATTTTTTTAAAAAAATTATAATTACTTAAAATCAAAGATATATGTCATATGACGTCTAGTTTCTGTAAATTAAATAAAATATTTTTATTATATATAAATAATTCAACATAAAATTGATAAATTTATATATATTTAAAAAAAATTCTAAGGCCCGACCCGGTTCGAATTTTTTTAAGAGAAAATAGGCCTAGTCTGAAGATTGTTCGGTCATGGTACGGCCGGGCCCTCTTTTGCAGATTTCTAGTATAACATTTGTAATGAGATTACAATTTTACTTCTTTAGATACCTACTAATTATTTTTATAATTTTATATCTAAGCTATTTCATCTAGTTGAAAATTATTTTAGTGTATGCTTCTACATACTTAGGGAATATTTTTCCTTTTTAAATTGCAACTCATTTCATTAAAATAGTTATTTACTGAATAGATTAGATAAATAACTTATACTAACTTTTATTTTATTATAAAATCAGAAAAAATAAACTATCCAATACATTTGGTTTACAGTTTTATAGAGTATAGAGAGCATATGTAATTCATCATTAAAATCTTTGTTTGAATTAAGTAAAATTTGACCATTTATGGAGGTCTAACGAATTTTACTAGCATCAATGTTATTATAACTAATCTCATTAAACATTACGTTAAACAAAATAATTTTCTTTATTATAAAAATTTTAATTTTTAAAAATATTTGATTCATTTAGATTAAAATATAACTGATTTTTTAAAAATGGTTAAATATGATATATATAAATAAAATGGCGTTTACATAAACATAGCGCATTTTTTTTAAAACATAGGCATAATTAAATCATCAAAATAAAATTTATATTTAGAATTAAATAAAGATATATAAAATATATATAGCATATCGTAATCTTAATCATGGATATGAATAAAAAATTAATTAAAATACAGGTTATGAAATAAGAATTGTTAATTGTTTAATCTTTTCATAAATAATGATTATTTTAATAACTTTATTCCAAGCTGGTAAATAGTATATTTTTAAAGCAAAAAATCTGAGAAAAAACATAAATTGAATAGGCATTCTATCTACTAGAGGCTTCTATTCCTCTCTTCAGGTTTTCTAAGCGAAATCGGACCGAAAGAAGAGGTTAGGAGCAAGGTTTTACTATCTACTATACTTTTTGCAATTTCTTTTATTACAGATAAAAATTAATTGGTTGATTTTTTTATTTTTAAAATTTAATAATTACAAAAATATGATTTATCACTGCTTTTATCATTCTAATAAGATTTAAAATTATTTTGAAACATTATTTTCTTGGTGCTATAGACTAGATAAATTCTTAAATATATTTGTTGATATCTTTTAGTTCACTAATCATGATTGGATAATAATATTAAGCAAGTATATTATGTCCAGGTAATCCTACAGCCCTCAAGCCAAGGATGATATTACCACTTTCGGAAATTTACCTCTCTACCAAATCAAAATAAAAAAAAAGAATTTAAATTAGCAAAAAAAATAAAATAAATCTAAATCAGAACTACTCACTACCTCCTTACAATTATATTAAAATAACAATGGCATTTTCATCTCACCCCCTCCTCCCTGTAATTTCAATGAAGCTTACTCATAGTTTCGAAGTCTTGAACCTTGAAACATATTGCATTGATTGTTCAACTTCGATTATAGTCCTTTTCTAATTGGTGAATTTGAATAAATATTATAAATCTGTCTATTGAATCCTTTTATATTTTTATTTAACTAATTATAACCTCCTTTGTTAATTTTTTACAAGTAATGCATTCCCGAATAGAAAGTCCAGAAGACACAATGTTCTCAATCCCTTTTCCTTGGTTGGCGCTTCACTAGCATTATAATTCTCAGGATCATTCTAAATCACTAAATACATTTCAATTGCATCTTACTGCCCATAAACCCATTGCCTTCTATGCTCTAGGCTCTTTCGGTAACAAAGCTCAGGTCTTTTCTAAAAAATTTTCTATTATGGTACAAATTTGTTACTTATTGGTTCAAAAGAATAAGATAAATCTATTTCAGCATTATTTTCACTTAAAATATACTTTTAAAATGTAATTCGAGATTTGTTAGGCCAGAAAGCCTTGTGCGCGACGAGTTAAGAAAAATTGGGTAGGGTGCAAAATATTTTTTCCGGCTCGTGTATTATATTTTTTCTCTTTTCTTAAAAAAATTACCTTGGTGGGTAATTCAAATGACAAATCACCTAGTTTATTTGGAATTTTAAAAATGGATGAAACTTGGAAAGTAAAAAGGTTAAATAGATTGTATATTTTATATAAAAAATTTTAATACACTAGCTCAAATAAATCCTGAGTATTTGGCGGTCAAAGTTTGATGAGAGCCTTTTTATCCTTTAACTTACTTCAAAATATTCAAATAATATTTTGTCTAAATTAAAGAATTAAGTTAATATGGTGGAGAAATTAAAAAAAGTTGATACCAAATTAGGGGAGACCGGGGTAAAACGATAGGCATTTTGCATATTTATCAAAAAAATTTTAAACAAAAGTCAAACACAACAAATTATAGTTCAATGTATAGCCCCATCCCTTATCTACTAGATAAAAAAAAGAGTAGCCCTCTACCTATAATATTTTAGGAGTTATGATTAGTTATGTCAAACTACTCATTTTCGCCATTTTACCCTGGGTACAGGGTAAAATGGATAAGCATTGGGGTAAAGTGGTTAAAATAATATTTGACATATATTTATCGTTTTATTTAACAAATATTACAAATTTAAGATATATTTATGATTTTTATTTACAAACTAATCAATACAATAAGGACATGTAAAGTAGTTATCATAATTAGCACATTTAGAATGCGCCCATTCAAGGCACATTGTACATTTTAACCATTCATCTATTTTTGTAGTTTTTATTGCAAATGACACATAAACAATTCTTTTTTGATATCTTTTTTTTTCTCTGAATAAATAATTTCAAATTTCAAATTAATTTGGTAGCTTTATTAGTAATGCTCAATTGAAATATATAATATATTTATTAATTAATACTCAATTCAAATACAAACAATATAATTTAATTATGTCTAGGCGTTAATCCCATAAATGACCAATCTAGATTCTTCTTTGTAATTATTTGTTTATGATCTGAACTTTAAATACCATTTTTATATCTTCTTCTCAATGTTGTATCAGGTATTTTATATTTTAGCAGACAAATTCAATAAAGTGTTATTGTTATTTTATATTTTATGGCTTCATCTATTATACTTACATCTCTGAATGTTGTTTTTCTTTTATAATTTCTCATTATTTGATTGATACAATAAAAATTATAATAAATGAATGAAAGAAAAATTTAATGTGAATAATTATATATTTTAACCGTTTTACCCATAACAGCTTTACCCCAAGGTGACATATATTATAAATATCGTTATTGCGTGACTTCTAATATAGCTATAGATGTCAGATAAATTTTATTTTATAGCTAATACATTAATGAACATGTGTGCCAAATTTTGAATCCTGAGGATATGTATATTTTACTAAAAGCAAAATATACTAGAGAATGATTTTTATATTTTTTGGGTAAAAAACAATTTTTTGACAAAATATATAAAACCAGGTAAGTTTTTTAAAAGATGAACATAGGTAAGAAATTAGATATAAAAATACATTTTCACACCAAATTTAAAATCATTGTGCTCAAGGGTTAAAAAGTGATTCGCGTTAACATTGTTACCCCGTCAATCGCTTTACCCCGGTCTCCCCTACTTTATTTTAAATTTAGTTATTATAAAATAAAACTAACTTCCTATTAACATAATAAATTCTATATATATGTGTCGTAATTTTTAAAGGGATCATGACTATCCTGGATCTTCGCGGAATTTAAAGGGATCTCTTTAAAATTTCAATTTTTTAAAGGATAAAGAACTATATGGCATTATCACGTTTTAATCGTGATAAAGAGGAATCTTATTTTAAAGTTTTCCACGAGTTTCGTTGCGTTTTTTAATTTTATTGTTATTCATTAATTTTCAATGTTGTTTTTTTGGCCTTATGATATAAGATATGTCTAATGTTTAATATAGGGTATCAATGGATAGCTAATCAAAAGATCTATTCAACTGGATGTCAATCTCTCCCCCATTTTGGGCTAGTCTAGGTCTTGTGGGGTCAGAAATATTTTTATTAACACAAATAGATATGGATATCAAATAAAAGCTAATTTTAATATGGTTTGACTGAAAGTCTTTATTCTTGGTATTGATGGGTATGACTTGGTCTGGGAAGGGGGATTTTTTTTTTGATATGGGTATCAAATAAAAGCTAACTTTAATATGGTTTAACTGAAATTCTTTATTCTTGGTCTTGATGGGTATGACTTAGTTTGATAGGGTAAAGTGGGGGGGGGGGGTTGTAAAATTTTTTTTTTTGATATGGGTATCAAATAAAAGCTAATTTTAATATGGTTTGACTGAAATTCTTTATTCTTGGTCTTGATGGGTATGACTTAGTCTGAGGGTAAAGTGGGGGGGGGGGGGGGTTGTAAAAATTTTTTTTTTGATATGGGTACCCCCTTCCCACAGGACCAAGTCATACCCATCAAGACCAAGAATAAAGACTTTCAGTCAAACCATATTAAAATTAGCTTTTATTTGATACCCATATCAAAAAAAATATTTTTACACCCCCCCCCCCCCCCCCAGACCAAGTCATACCCATCAAGACCAAGAATAAAGACTTTCAGTCAAACCATATTAAAATTAGCTTTTATTTGATACCCATATCAAAAAACTATTTTTACCCCCCCCCCCCACCCACTCTACCCCCATCTTCCAGACCAAGTCATACCCATCAAGACCAAGAATGAAGACTTTCAGTCAAAGATATTAAAATTAGCTATTATATTCCTGACCCCCCCCCTCCTTTGATTAGCTATTCAATGATACCCTATATTAGACATATCTTATATCATAAGGCCCAAAAAAACATTGAAAATTAATGAATAACAATAAAATTAAAAACGCAACGAAACGCGTGGAAAACGCTTTTAAAATAAGATTCCTCTTTATCACGATTAAAACGTGATAATTCTGTATTATCATTCCTTAACTTAAAACCCTAATTTTTTAGTTATCCCTTTAAATCCCGTGAAGATCCCGGATAGTCATGATTCATTTAAAAATTACGACATATATACTTTTCAAAAGTAAATAATCAATGTAACTATTAGTGAAATAAACAATGTAACAAATCCTTAGGTTAATACAATTTAAAATAAATTTCGAATTCTTTCTTCAATCTTTCTGTGTTTCTAGTCGTCGTGGAACTCGCTTCCAATCCTTTGATGTTTTTGTACGTTCTCTTATCTCTTCTATCGATCCCGTTCTGCTCAAATCGTTATCATTAATTCGTCGTTTAGTATAGAGTAATTTGTCAAATAAGAATAATGGAATTTATAGAATGTATTAGTAGAATATTGAATTGAATAGGAATTAAGAATAAGAATGATATGGAATAGAATGATATTCAAATAGAATAATTAATATTTGATTTTATATTTTGCGTTTTTGATAGTACCATTATCCCATTTGTTTTCGCTAAATGCTTTGAACCATACTTTATCCCCTGAGTTAAGATCCTATTCGGAGAAATAATGGACTTAGTTTTAATATAGTCATTAATAATAGACGTAGGCTTCAATATTGTCTCGTAATTGAACATTAATTTGGTGGGTGGAATGCCCGTAGTCGTATTAGATGTGTTTCTGTAATTGGACAAAAACTTCTCTAGCGTTATATCAGTATCTGTGTTCTTGTCTTCCATATTGCGTCCTAACCATCCTTTCCACCTGTCCATTTGATTGTTGGTGGTAAGCTGATGTTAGTACATGCTTTATACCGTGATCATAACAAAAATTTTTAATAATTTGCTGGTAAAATTAGTGCCATTGTTCATTAACGATGGTTTCTGGTATCCCAAACAAGCTTATTGTTTTCATGAGCTCTTTTAATGTTCTCTCGGTGGTTATAAATTTCATCGAGGTATAGGATAATGCATCCACTATAGCCAGTATCTTTGAAAAAATGGACCTGCGTAATCTATATGTAATCTTTCGAGTCGTTTAAGTGTTGGAGCCCATAAATGTTGTATGATTTTCGGGTTATCTGACCACATATTGCATAATTTATAGTTTTTTGCCTTTAAATCTATTTCTGCATTTATGCCAGGCCACCATAAATTATTCTTTTCTAGTGCTTTAGTAATGCTCTAGATGCAAATGCAATAGGTTTCTTACATCGGTATCAAAGTGAAATAGAACTGCTCCTAATCCCTTCTTAAAGGCATCGTCAGCTATGGCAATTTAGGATTAAAAAAAGCTAATGTCGGAGATTGAGATATCAATAGATTTATCGAAGCTTTTCTTGTGTTCGTCATTCCATGGCCACTACTTTATATTTATCATCTTGTAAGGTGGATCTGCTAAATGCGCGAAATTGTTTAAGATTTCTGTAGTAACTGGCAATGCATAAAAATTTTATGAGTTCGTCATGTGATTTCAGTTCTGGCATGTTGATTATAGCGTTAATTTTGTCACGATGAGGGTTTATGCTATCTGCATCGATATCGTGTCCAAGAAACCTAACGTTGGTTTGCATAAATATGCTTTTTGCAAAATTTGGCGTGACAATATTTTGATATTCTTTCAAAAACTTCTTCTATGTTTTTTATGTGTGTTTTATCGTTCTCACCTATTATTAAAAGATCATCAATGTAAAATGTCACATCCCTCATGTCTCCGAATATATTATCCATGGTCTGCTGAAATATTGTAGATGCGGTTTTGAGACCGAAGGGCAGTCTGGTAAATCTGAAATACCCTTTAAGTGTAGATATGGTTAGTATGTCCCTTGACTTCTTGTCTATCGGCAATTGCAGAAATGCTTGCTTGAAATCAATTTTGCTAAACTTCTTCCCTTTTAACAATTTCGCAATCAAATCATTTATCCTCGGTATGGGATACTTGAAGTCTTTGAGCGCCGGATTGACAGTGTCTTTGAAGTCGGCACACAGCCTGAGACTCCGTCATCCTGGCGCTTTAAAAAGTTTGGAAGCTTTTGTTGTGGGAGAGCTCGAAAGGCCTATTGCTTGGTAGGGTTTGACTCAACGCGTTTAAAAGCATTTTAAAAAAATTTGTAGGAAACATAGATGACGATTTTTACAATGATAAACTTACCAAACTCATATGTGATTGTAAAATTAAAACGGCTAATAAACCCATCTGCAAAACCACTATTAGACTTCGCTTAAAGGAAGATGCCATACCAAAGATAATACCGCCAATGAAAATACCACTCCAGAATAGAAATAGTGGGTAAAGAACTAAATAGGTGGATACAAGATAAAATAATTGAGCCTGCAAAAGATGTACGCTGGGCTAGTCCGTTAACACCAGTCTCCTCGGAGGCTGGGGTTCGCATCCCACCGCTGCCACCATGCTAATATGGTGGAGAAATTAAAAAATGTTGATAACAAATTACTTTATTTTAAATTTATTTATTATAAAATATAACTAACTTCCTATTAACATAATAAATTCTATATATATGCTTTTCAAAAGTAAATAACAATCAATGTAACTATTAAATTAATATTATGTTAAGTGAAAGAAACAATGTAACAAGTCCGTAGGTTAATAAAATTTAAAATAAATTTCGAATGTATTAACATATATCATTTTGTAGTCTTAAAATTCTTTAATAAAATGCAATTATTATTTTAAAAATATCTCCAGTGTCTATATTTTGGGTAAAACAAATATAATATATTGACCTGTAACTCATTTAAATCGATATAACTTATGAAATATATTTATTACAAATATATTTAAATAAAAATAAATTTTATTTAGTTTTTTTTAATTTTAGGAATAAATAAATCATTTATAGAGGGCATCTTTATAAATAATTGAAAGTATTATTTAAATGAAAATATGCTTTTTATAGTATAAATAACTATATTTCTATAGTTATATATTAGAAATTTTTTTAAAAAATGCATTTTTTTATACCTTAATAAAAAAATATAATATTATAACTTTATTTAACGATAGCGCCTTCTATAATTAATTTTTTTTTAGCTAAAAATTATAAAATATTTTTAACATTAATATTTTATATTTAAAAATATTAATAATTAACATATTTGATGAGTTTCATCATTCATAACGCCCCTTATATAATTGTTTATTTTTATTCCTAAATTATCAAAAACTAAATAATATTTAAATTCTTATTTTCACCATTATTATTTTTATTAAATATTTAAATATATTGGTAATTAACAAATTAGGTTAGTTTCATCGTTTAAATTAGGCCCTTCTGAAAATAACTGTTTCTTGTTTTACCAGAAATACAGGGACACTGAACATTTTTTTAAAATAATTTTTGCATCTTAAGGAAAATTATGAGTACTACAAAATGATATATAAATTGTTAATTTAAACCAAAAATATTTTGAGTAATTTGATATTCTTTAAAAGATGAAAAGGTTCTCATCGAACTTTGAAGGTCCATATCTCTGGATATATTCAAGTTAGAGCATTAAATGTAAAATATTCAATCTATTTAACCTTCATGCTAAGTTTAATTTATTTTAAAAATAGTCGTCCGAATACATTATTTCTGCCAATTTTTTATGGATTTACCCTGATTATGAATTTTCCTTCCCAAAAAAATAATTAGACCTGGCACAAACAACATGTTTAAAATGTTTCTTAGCAAACGAAAAAATTGAAATCTTCACGAACAGTTGAGGATCTCTAATTTAGACATAGAAAACATGGTCTAAGATATCTATACATCGATACAAATATATCATAAAAAATGGATCGAGATATTGATACCATTTTTTAAATATATTTGCTAAAAGTACCTTGATTATTATTGGAAACATGTAAAATTTTAAAAAGTGACAAAATTTAAATAATTTAAAAACTGACAAATATAAATTTTAAATATAAATGTCCCCAATGCTTTTATATAAGATAAATATAGTCAACTTATAACCCTGAGGCTGAGTATAATTTCAACTAAACTCGGCTTCACAGTTTTTGGAATTGGTTAAAAGAGCTAAAAAAAAGGAGCGCAACTACCTAACTATTTCACTATAAAATAAATGCGTATTGAAAACAGATGACATACCTATAGAAATTGACATGTAATTCTAACCTACCGAGAAGGGTTTAACTGGTTTCTCAAATATAAATATTTAAGCATTTAAAATTATGTACAAATTTATAAAAATTATTGATTTTTTTTTTTAAACATTATAAAATTTTATTTCAAAATAATAATATCTTATATTAACATATCAAATATAAAATAAAATAAAGACTATTAGCTAAGATAATCGTTGAGCGCATCAAACCTGATGCTTCAAAAATTTTCCAAACATATCAACTAAGCTTTGGTACTAAAGGGGGATGCGAAATAGCCGCTCACTCTCTTCGCATATATATTGAAGATCCTCCTCCAGACGCTGTAGTCTGTAAGCTTAATCTTAAAAATGCTTTTAATTCTTTATCTAGAAAATTTTTGAACATTTTTTATGAAAAATTCCCAGTTTATGCAAGATTTATTGAACAGTCTTATGGTTGTAGAACCCCTCTCAAATACGGGGAATATACAATTCCATCTAATGAAGGTATTCAACAAGGAGACCCTTTGGGCCCCCTGATCTTTAGCTTAGGTATACATAACCTAGTTGATTGTCTAAAATCCTTTTTTAATTTAGATTTAAACATATGGTATCTAGATTATGGTACCAATTGTGGACCTTCTAAAAATATTCTTGCAGCGATAGAATATATAGAGAAGAGTTCTCTAAACATAGGCCTTACTCTAAATAAAGCTAAATCTGAAATATGCTTTTTAAATTCAAATACTCTCGAAGTCCAAGGGTTTAAAATCATTAAAAAAAGTGAAATTATTCTTCTAGGTTCACCTTTAAGCAGTTTTTCCAACTTTGAGGTGTTCGTGGAAAAATTTTTCGAAAGCTTATTAGGACTTGAAAATATTTTAAAAGAAATTCCTTCACACCAGAGCTTTTTTCTTTTAAAAAAAATATCTATTTTTACCAAAGATTTTACATATTTTTAGATCTTCTTCCTTTTTTCTAAATAATGAAATTATTAATCGTGTTCATGAATCTTTTAGAAGTTTATTAGAAAATATTTTAAATATTAAATTGGAAGATTTTAATCGGGGTTTCTCACAATTACCCTCTAAAATGGGTGGTTTAGATTTATATTCTTTAAATCTTATATCTCTTTCCTCATTTTTGGCATCTCGTTTGATGAATAACGCCATGATATCTTCTTTTATCTCTCCTAAAGATAACCTTTTAAATTCAGCCTTGACAGCTTGGGTATCTTTAGCTCCGCCTGAAGCTGTTTTACCCACAATCTTAACACACCAATCTATTTTCGAACCTTTAATTAAAAAATTTTTTAAATAATCTCATCAAACCCCCCTTTGGAGTGTATTCAACTATTACAGAATTCTGACTGTACTAGTGGTTATGAATGGTTGGAAGCATTACCAAGTCGTAACCTAGGTAACCTCTAATCAGATGAACAATTAAGAGTTGCCATAGGCCATCGACTTGGAGTAACATAGTTCAACCACATACATGCATCAAATGTAAAATACTAGTTGACTCCAAAGAGAGACATAGTCTAAATTGTATATATAGTCAAGGCAGGCATGCAAGGCATGTAGCAATTAATTTAGCTATTAGCCTTTCTCTTACCAGGGCACGAATACCAAACATCCTGGAGCCTACAAATTTATTATTAGATGATGGCTTAAGACTAGATAGCTTAACTTCCGTGCCTTGGTCTTTAGGGAAATCCTTAATTTGGGACTTCACATGCGTATCTTCTTTTCCAAAAAATTTAAATTCTAATCCGGTTGATATAGCCGAGAAAAAAAACAATGAAATATTCCTAATTCACAAATTATATTTTTATACCGATCGTTATCTCTTCCCTTGGACATATGCCAAGCGTAACTTTAAAATTCTAAAAAAATATAGGCGATAAGATAAGAGCCCTTACATCAGAACCAAAATAATACCATTTTTTAAAACAAAATCTACAAATAACTATTTTAAAATATAACTATTCATGTTTTTTAAGAACTTGTAGTCCCACCTCGGTTTTTATAAAATAATGTTTTATTTTATTCTTCTCAATAATGTTAGAACTAATATTCTTTGATTAAAAACCAAATATTTTGATAAAATTCTTAAATCGTTCTAAAAATGTTCCGCACAAAATTGTTCGTAAAATTTTTTAAATGCAAATTATAATTTAGATTTTAAAATATCAAAAATTAGCTCTTAGAAATTTTGCATTTCATTAATAAATTTTTTCCATAAAAGCTTTTCAGACTCAATATTTATTCTAAATGATAAACAATCTCAATTTTATCATGTATAAAAACATTGACAATAATCATATTGATTTACCATCCTGAAATCAACTTTATATGAACATGAAGACATGAAGAAGTTCTTAGCATAACTTTTGCATACATTCATAAACTGTAAAATGGTAAGATCAAAAAATGATGAAGGATAAATTATCTATAAATTTTTTATTTGATAAATTAAGGATAGCATAAATTTATCAAAATTAAGAAAAATATCCAAGAAATATAAGTACACAGAGAGCTGTATTTAATTCTATACAAGAATATAAATTAATAGTATATTTATCTAAGGAACATGATTATTTTCAGGACTATGCTATTATATTTAAATAGTTAAATAAGAATTTATATTTTTCTTTATCAAACTTCAGTTAAAAAAAATAATATACATTTAATTTACTTATAAATAGCAGGGTTCTGTATTTGACCGGTCAAATACGTCAAATATGGCCAAATTTAAATAAATGTTTTATAAGACATTATGAATCTATAATATTAATTTATATTCTTTAAATTCATTGTAATTTAATAAATAATGTTTCGCTCTCCATAAGAGGTTATGATTAATATTCAACATCATCTTCTTTTTAATTCCTTTGATTCCTGGAAATTTGGATAGAATGTAAAAGGAGAAAAATAATTGCTGTTCAACCCACTATCAGTTTAAAAAAAATATATATATTCGTTCATGGCTGGTAAAATTAGTGTTGCTAAAGAGTCCGATTTAAATTTTTAAAAACAGCCCGATTAAAAATAATATTATGGAACCTGGGTATATGAGAAATAGAGATTCAAACCTTGCTGCCATTCATGAGCAAAATCTTCAAACTTGCATAATATTGTTTTGACTAAAATCTAATAGGGCCATTTTAATAAATACACCCAAATTGGACTTTTTAACAAAGCTGAGGAGTAATTTAGATCTTTTAGTTATTCTTATTTCAAATATTTTTTAGAACCACCTGATTTAAATCTAAGAATTGATAATAATGATGAAAGTAGATTTTCTTTAAAGTTTTATAAATACGAATGTGTTGAATAATTAATTGCAGTTTATTGCTTTCTTTGTGAGATCCATAACTTAAACAATTGTTAATCAGCCTATACCAAAAAGGGTTTTACCAACTGGAAGAAGTTCCTGAAAAAAGGGGCCTTGAAGATGATAATTGCAGAATACATAGAAGAAGAGGAACATGACCAAAATATTTAATTTTTTAGTATAAACCAATTGACATTTGGAAAAAAATTTAAATCAAGATGACCATTTTAATTTTCTACACATAAATTTAAACTTTTTTGGAATACAATATTACTAAAGAGGGATTATTAAATGAAATTGAGGTTGTTAAAAAGTTATTTGTTAAAGGTTTAGGAAATTATAAAGATAGTATTACATCATCTTTTGTCAAATTTTTCTCCCCATACAAAAATGAATTTCCAAATGTTTTTCAAATTTATGATATCAGTTTAGACTATCCACGTCAAGTTGTGAGTCAACTTTTTCTTCATTAAAGAGAATTATTAAATCACAGATAAACGTTCGAGTAGTGATATAAAAAAAAGTAACTTGGTTTTAAGGATATGAAAAAAACATACTGAAACTATAAACTGGAAATGTTTTTAAGGCATTTAAAAATATATTTCAACTAAAATTATAATGTTAACGCTTTATTTTTATATCTTCCATCTAATTATATAAGTATAATTTTTATATTTTTATATGTGGCATCAAAGAAAATTATTGTTAACAATTTTGTGTTCAAATAATAAATATCGTTCTATGTTGTTAAAATATTTTTTTTTAACTGTCCTTCCAAAACTTTTGCCTGCCCCCCCCTCCCAATGAAGCTAGAATCAGGCCTGATGCGCCAACTATTTTTTATTCCAAATGTAGGAGTATTCTTAGATAATATTATTTGCAGGGCCCACAGACCAAGAAATAATCAATTATTACAACAATTATTAAAACGTATGCTTAAAGTTAAAATAAAAACAAAACTATTAAAAACAAAAAAATTTAAGAAAAATATAACGTATTAGGACATAGATAGTACTGGTACATACTAATCTAAAGATAAAGTAGAGGCAATACATAATTACAACTCCTTTTAATATTGAGAAATTAATAGCCATTCTAGGCCTCGTTAATTATCACAAAAAATATATAAAAAAACCTACATATTAAGTATACCAAACTACATAGACTAACAAGTACCAAGGTTCAGTGGAATTGGACTATGAAGAAAAGGTGTTTCAGAATATAAAAGTATATTCTAACAAAGATACTAGTGCCCCACAATACAGAAACGCTAGTAGGAACAGCTTGTGACACCTCAGAAAATAACTAGAGGGTGTCATTTTTCATATAATTTCAGATAGGGGTGGCGCCCTATCTCTTATGCCACTACAACGTTTATCGTGGAAAAATCGTAAGCTCCTATAGACCCTAAAGTAGCAGCCTGTTCACAAATTTCATACGTATATATTTGGAGAAAAGTTTCTTTATTTATACAAATCACAAACTCTCCCTGAAAGAATATTTGGTACAAATAGAGGCTTATCAAAAATTACCAATAATCGATTAATGTGATGGGCACTTGTACTAGAGAACTATAATTATAAAATTAAATATCGTGTGGGAAGCAGAAATAAATGCACATATGCACTGACACGTTACGTAGAGCATACATCAAACCAGACGAAATCTAAACGAAAATAAAAATGAGAGACGATTTAACAAGACAGAAAAACTGTGCACGGTCACAAGAAATGAGTTACTGAAGAAGATGATCAAATATTTTTAATCAACTAATCGGGAAGAGACAAGTTTGAAAAAAGAAGATACCTGAATATCGATTTTTACTAAACCCAAAAGAAGTGTCGATTACGACAGAGGTTTCGAGAGACCTAATTTAAGGTAAGGCTACTGTAATGATTTGAATATTGCTAAATTAAATAATAAATTTGAATAATAATGTATATTCAAATTCGAATTTGTATAGTTGTATATAAACTCAAATTAAATGAAATAATATTAGGTTTTTGATACAAATGAAACTACAAAAATATATAAAATAAAGAACGTAAACAAAAATGATAAAAATGAATACAACAAAGCGGAATTAATTAAAATAATTACAGAAAAAAATGATGACATAGCGATAATATACAACCATTCTAAAAAAATCATTTAAGGTTTGATTGGTGTTAAAATTCGTCTTCTTGGTTCTAAGGAGTGTTCAAAAAATAAAACATTAAATCTTTCAATTATTTCTTTCTGAGATTTTTGGTCATCTCTTTTGTAAAAAATATTTATTTTGTTGATTTTAATTGTAAAGAAATAAATTTGTAGATTTAATACAAAAATAGGATTAAATATTTAAAAAAATTAAAATAAAATTATGTCGTATAATAGATATAAATACAATTCGGATGGAAGAAGAAAAACTGAAGGGCAAACTATGAAAACTCATAATTCTTTTAAATCATATGCTCAATTTATTATATTAATTTACTATATATTTATTTATATTATTTAAATATATTATTATTTTTCCTTAAAAGATTACTAACAAATGTGATTATTTTTTAAATTGACATATTAATGAAATTTACTATTATATTGATCGTTATTAAATAAAGATTTTATGACTAAATATATATATCTAAATTAGAAGTTTTTTATGAAAATTTATAAAACACAGAAACTACATTTTCGTTAACAACTTTACTCTCTTCTCTACCACATATTCATTTTAGATTTATGATTCTATATTTTTTTTTCCTAAATATATTTACTATTGGATAAGGCATCGTTCTCGTTCATTTAAAATTCTAGCAATGTTAAAAGTTAAAAATCTCATCTTTTAACATTGAAATAAATATTATATTAGAATTAGATAAAAATTAATTAAAAGAAAAATAAATTTATAAATACACATTAATTAAGATACATCATATTAGTAAAACGTAAAAATTTATATAATTTTCGATGACTAACTTGTACATCATTCTGCAACATTTTATTTAGAAGCTAATATCTTTTCTTTTATAATAGATAATGTATAAATTATAATTCGTTTTCTTTTATTTAAGGATGATGGATATACAAGTTAGTACTTCGAAAATTATATTAATTTTTAAGTTTCATAATATGATGTAGCCTAATAAATATGTATTTTTAAATAGCAAATATCATAAAACTAATAATAATAATAAAATAAATTTGCTACACTATAAATCTTTTTCTAGTATAGAATTTATTTGCGTAATTAAAAAAATAGTGAAAACAGGTTGATTTTTTTAAAAATAATTATCCAATATTTATTACAGTTAGATCCATCTTCAACCTTCACTCAAAATTTCAATGAAAGGTTTAGATCAATTTATAATAATCAATTTAGACGAGTTATTTATAAAAAAATATATTAATGTCTATATCAAAAATTTACATTATTTTTTTCCAGAATACATTTGTTTCATTTTTATATAGGGCCGCAACCATGAGGGGAATGCCCGTGGTGGGAGGGCTCTCTAAAAAATTTTTGGTCCCTAACTCCCGCTCCTTGAAAAAATTGTGACCCACAAATTTTTTTCTCCCCCCAAATTTTAACAAAATTATTAGTTGATAAATTTAACTATTAACACTTCAATCTAAATGAAAATGCAACAAAATTTTTAGAAATTTTTTTTTAAATTATACAAATTAATAAACATTAACATACCTCACTCATAATGATGAATTTGGGCAAAAGAGATTCAGCAATTGGAAATCAATATTATGAGATGATAAATTTTTTAATATATATTAGGATACTGAGATAACAGATAACCAATTTTGATAAGCTAACAAATTAACCGTAATGGTTATTATCTTAAATCAATATTTGATTTGATACCATTCTTTACCATACAGGAGCTACCTTTTCTGTTAAAATAATTACGGATGCTGCAAATAAAAACAAATCTTCTAGACTATTTATAGCAATGTTTTCATACACCACTGAAAAATATCCTGAATTAGGATTATGAAATAAACCCAAAAATGTACAATATACTTCATTCCAAATTCAAAATCAAGTCTTATCTATTAGTGCTGGAATATATCTCAAAAAATTATAGCAAAAGTGAGATGCTTTTTTTGTTTTAAGGCTGATGAGACAAAAGATGCATCAGGTTGTAAAAACCTATTTTTTTGTGGAGAAATCAAAGAAAATTTAAAAGAAATCATTCATTTAATGTCTTCCTGCTGAAAACACTACTAATTGTATTTTAAAACAACTTAATGAATAAAATATTAATTCGTCTAATGCAATAAGCCAGACATATGATAGTGCAAACGTCATGTCTGACCGAAATAGAGGAGTACAAACCCTGTTTCAAAAAAATATAAATAAAAAAGTGCGTTTTATATATACTTTTCTAAAACAAGTTGCATATTATGGTTTAAAATTGGTAAAATAATTCTAATATTTTTTAATAACTGTATAATTTTTTTAGGCGTTTTAACGTATTCTTGCAGGATACTTTAGACTTTTAAACCAGAGATGGATTGGTCATTTATAAAGATCTAGTACCATTTATGAAGAAGTATTATTTACTTTTCTAAAATCTTAACTTTTATGATTCAGTCAAAGCCTCTGGTTTTTTATCTCAATGCATTAATATAATTATATTATATTAGCTATTATAAATTACGAAATATTAATAATAATAGATCCAAGAAAAAAGTATCTACAGTTAAAAAATAAAGAAAGTGATTATTCTTTTGATTTGATAAGAATGAAGGCTAAAAATCAAATATTATTAATGGTATGTAAACACATATAATCTTCAAAATTTTTTAGTCGACATCAAATTGCAATTTGATTGTGAGAAGGAATCCAATTGGGATAGTTTAAAAAAGAATTATTATGAAATTATTGATTACTATCATTCTGAATTTAAAGAATTGTATAAATAATAGTCAGCAGCCATAATCATTGGGGGGGGGGCTCATTCCTGTACTAAAGAGAGTTCTATCGAACATTAGGGAATCGATGAAAGTCGACGTAAACAAAATATAGTATTAAAGGCTAATGAGAAAGAAATTGCATTTAATTCATTATGTTAAAAATTAAAAATAAAAATGGTCTTATTAAAATTATAGTATTATTTTGTATATTCATATTATAGTATTATTTTTTATTCATATTTACAATTTTTAATAAAAATAGCAAATTTCTGAGAGCCTAATTATGTTTGTTTCAAAAAGTATTTCCCCCCCCCAACAAGTAAACATGCCCCTCCCAGCTGGAAATTCCTGACTGTGGGTATGTTTTTATGTGTGTGATATACAACGTATAAAGTTATTGGCTTTTACATGTTGCATATTAGATATCTTAAATTATCCTTATATAGAAAAAAGCTCATTAAGAAGTGAACGTATGTTGCTCAGAAGCTAGATACCTTGAATGAGGAAAGATAGAAAAATTAACAACCTGGGTTATATGCCGGGTGGGACAGTTTTTTCTGAATCAATTTACACAATTATAGTGTTAGTAGATAGATAAAAAGGTATGGGTTAAGGTTAATATTATTTATAAAATAATTGCATTTAATAAAATTTGGGGGGTGTTTAATAATAATTTCAGGGATGTATTGCCAAATAAAGAATAGCTCCTTCCACCCGATTTATTTATTATTTTTAGCCCCTTTTTCAAATTTTGAGGAGGGACTGAGCCATCCTCATTCCCCCCCCCCCCCCCAAAAAAAAAATTATAATATTTTTTAAGTTTTTAAAATTAAAAAAAAATTCCCATTTTTAGCATTTTTTTATAGCCAAGGGTGCCTTTATAGCATAGAAGATAGAGAAGAAGTTTTATTTTTCAATATATTTATTTTATATTTTATTATCAACTAAGATAAAAATTTTGATTTCTCTTATTTAAAAAATTTTTATGATTTGAAAAAAATTTAAGGATAATAAAAGGTAAAAAATTAAATATTTAAAATAAATAATAATAAAAATGGTATTGGTTGGAGAGGAAATGCAATATCAATCGACAATCATGTGATGCCTTTTGTAAAATTTTTACCTTATTTCTTCGGCATTGACTACATGGAGGTGGAGCTCTCGCTCGACCCCACAAGAACATTCATAAAATAAATATTATTGACCCATTGATATTTGACGTAAATTTTCTTTAAAGGAATTTGTGAACCCCATAGATATTTCAGTGAGATATCCAACAGATAGATAAATTGCTTCATTTTTAGCAGATTTTGAACATATTTTAAAAAAGCTTAACCAAATTTAAAACGAAAACTAACATCTAAGCTATGATCAAGGTTTACTTAATGGATATTAAATTATGAAAAAAATAAACTCATGCTTCAAGGATTATCAATAATTTTCGACTGTTAGGTTTGAAAAATAACACTAATTTTAATAAAATTTTTTAAATGTTTAAATATGAAATTGAAATTTCAAATAGGTAAGTTGTTAGCTGCTTAAGCCTCGAGATTTTGATCGATGTTAAAACCTAAGGATTGCATAATTTAGGATAAAATATTGAATTATCTGTTTTCAAAAATCGGTTCAAAACAAGTCTTAGAAGAAATAATAAAATTGGATACATTTATACAGATTCTTCGATGTCCATTTACCAGCATTTTTTAGTGATAGACCGATATTCAAATAAATTAAATTATTAGGAACATTTTGAGTAAATAATTTTTATTTAATAATAAGAAATATCGAATATTTAACATTTATAAATAGTATTAAATAAATAATTTGACTGACAATTAAAAACGTGATAATTATTCTATGAATAATATCTTATAATTATTTCTTGTATTCGATTTATTTTTCACTCAAATAATTGTGTTAGAGTCAGATGGCATTACGAATAGTTTATTAATTTTTTAACAAAAATTGTGACATAACAAAAAAAGAACCTTTAAATTTTCTAAATTTTGGGTTCAAAAATAAATATTAAAATTTTAATCTATAAACAAGGTTAGGAGTCTAGAAGTGAAGAGTAAAATAAAGAGATGAAAACCAATCTCCAATGGGCCCACAAAGTTAAGGCGAATATCACAAAAAAATATAAACTGAATAAAATGGATTGTATGAATAATATAAAATGGAAAGAGATATTGAAGGAGCACACCACATGAAGGTGAAAGATAAAAAGAAGAAAAAAACATAAATAAATTTATATAGATTATTTTTATTATTGCTTAATTTTTTTTTATACTACTATTGCTTAATTTATTTATTTTATACTTTCAGCAATACTGCTCAGTGTGAAAGGGACTTTCAGCTTATGAATATGATATATAGATAATCGAGAGAATTTACAACTTTCTTTCAATAGCAGGGACCAGGACCAATCGGTTTAATTTTTGTTAAAATCATCAAATGTCTAAAATAATTGTTGTAATTATGAAATATTGTAAGATAGCCTAAACACTTATTAAAAGTTTTACATTGATAAATATCAGAGACCTACGGGCCCAGCCCTAAGCCCGACCCTGGTACATGGGCCGGGCTATAAGGGTTAGGGTAATTTTTTAAATATACTCGAGCAGGGCCTAAAAAAAATTTCAATACACGGGCGGAGTCTGAAATTTATTTTAAAATATAACCAAATTTTTTAAATCGCCATTATTAGCTATAAAAATGAAACTGGGCCGAGACTAAAAATATAACACAGCCGGGAGAAAAAAATTTTTGAAAAAAATTTCCAGTCCCCAACACGTCAATCGAGGACTTGTAGATTAGATTGATTTAAGTTTCCTATAGGATAATATCATTCAATTATTTTTATGGACAATGTTTTATTGAAAAACATACCCTTTGGACATAAATAATTCATATAAAAATGACAAAATATGATATTTTTTGAATTTTAAAAAATGTATTATATAATACAGAATTGATTAAATTCTATAATAGTAGCAAATGAATAGTTTTATTGAATAACATACCCTTTAATTCATATAAAAATGACAAAATATGATATTTTTTAAACTTTAAAAAATGTATTACATTATAATACAGAATTGATTAAATTCTATAATAGTAGCAAATAAATACTTATTTTAAAGCCTAATTAAATTGACTGATACTAGATCCTACCTACAAAAAATTTTTTAAACATGATGATTATGATAATTTCTGAAATGAAAAAAGAGGGGTTTAAATTCCACAAGTCAATTTTAATATATTTTGTGGTGTAAAAACATATTAATTTTTACCTAAACGTAATATTTTATAATTAAAAAATTTAAATATCTGAGGGTAATAAAATATTTTTTGTCAAATATACATATTATAATGCTATCACATTATTAAATTTGTATTTCTAAACATTTGGATTTTAAAATAAAATTCTCTGAAGCCAACTGGTCCTGCTCTCCTCTATTTATTTTTCTCCGTTACCAAAATTTATCGCTATAACAACTTTGCTATATCTATTTTACTTTGATATTAAGGATTTTTTTTTATTATATGAATTATATTTTAAAAATAATGCCCAATAGAAGTGAGGATAGAATTTATTGCTTCTGAAATTTCTTGGCATATATCAGTTATTTTACAGAAATTCTTATTTTAAACCTCCTATATTTTTGAAGTGAGAAGATAATATTAATAGAGATCATTTATCAACATTCATTATAATACAAGTTATTTTCAAACATCAATTTTCATAGAAAATGGCAGCTAATGTTTTTGAAGGGATTATATTAATAATAATTGCCATCAATTTTGTCCTAATTATTTCAAACATAGATCTCTAAATCAAATAAAGTGTCACCAATGTTTTTGAGCCATAAAATATGTGTTGAATTCTCCAAAATTGTAAATAATTACTACGAAATTAATTATGTTAAATACACATTTTAAAGTGAGCAGAGAACGCGATCATTGTATCTTATTTTATAAATAAATCTTGTTAAATACATTTATTTTAAGATGATATTTACCTTACGCTATGAGTTTCGCCTTTCTTTCAAGGAGTAGCTAAGCAATTTTTAATAAAATATGATTCTTGTTCTATTCATTCAACTTTAGCTAGACTTATATTTATTTTGATCTATATTAATTTTTATCTAATTTTATCTTTAATCATATAAAAGTCGGTCTAGATAGAATTGGAGTGCTCTACTCGACATTTTCAAAATTTTTGAGTTAGAAGTGGATAATAACTTATTTATTCCAAATATATATATAAATAAAACTAGATTAAAAAATATTAATTTTTGACAAAATTATAGCTCAGTCAATTTTGCGCTATTTGCATATTACGATTTAATTTTTGCTTCATATTCATGGTTTATCCTAATCTTATTTAATCACTTGTTGCATTTCCCTACTTTTTTATTTTTGCTTTCCATATTGAATCGTAAAATATTTTCATTCCAAAACTATACCAAATTATTTTAATGTCAAGGTAAAATTTTTATAGTATTTTAAAGTATTCTTAATTAAATATAGTTTTCATGTGTAATCATTAAATAAAGTTACATAAATTGAATTTAAAATTAATCATAATGAAATTATCACAATTTTTTAATAATTAACTTGCTCATAATTTAAATAAAGATTACAAAAAATTAAATTTGATTAAATATTTGATTTTAAAATTTATCAATTTTTTAATAATCTACTTGTTTATAATTTAAATAAATTATTAAGCATTACTTGCTCATTAAATATAGAAATAAAAATTATTACTTTTACTTTACCTAGCCCTTCAACTTGCAAATGAAAGTAAAAGACTAAAGGAATGGGTGAGGCCTATATCAATGTAAAGATGATTTGAAAAGAGCAAGGATGGTTAAGAATGATCATTTTAATAAAATTTCTATGTCATAAAAAATTTAATGCAGATCAGAGTAAAATTATTCATTAGGCTTTTTGGATCTGAGCTGATAAAGCTAAAGGACCTTTCGATCTCAAATTTATTTTTAGGACTTCATTAAAGAGAATGGTAGAAGATTCTTTAAATTATAAAAACTATATATTTTTTTTGAAATGGAGAATGTTAAAGTTAGAGTTTGCAGATATTTTTTCTTACAAACACTTGACATAAGTAATAAACATATTAGTTAATTCTTTAAAAATTTATACCAAAATACTGGAACTGATTTATCACTCTAAAGGTAAAAATACTAAAAATATTATTTCTGATGGGTATAAAGATTTATCATTGATCATATTAACACCATTCCAATAGTCTATTCACATTACAGGCAAAAAGATTCTTCAAAGGAGTACTTTGAGGGAAGTCTCAATTATAAATTACCTTATGATTTATATTCTAAAAATGGTGATGAATTATCATGAATTCCGCTAAAGATCATTAGATTAAATTAGAACTAATTAAGTGTTAATTCAATGATTTGAAGTTATTATTTTGAATATATTTATTAAATTCTAATAAAAAAAATGTAGATGGAGCATTTTGAACATAAAAAAAATCATAAATTTGTTTCGCTTGCATTTATTTATCAAATAAATTTTATATTTAAATTTTTTGAGCAATAATTTTTTAGACAATAATTAATTAACAATATGATAAATTATCTCTGAAATTTTTAATTAAATTGATCAATACGTTTTTCCTATATTGATTTTAAACTTTAATGTTGATTTTCTCATTTTAAACATTTTCGCAAGTGGAGCACTCTAATTCTAGACCGACGAGATAGCAAAAAACTCGACAGGTTCAATTAAGGAAATTATTATGCAATTGTTTTTTTCCTATTCTTAAATCACAATATTAGCGATTTCATCAACAACGATTACATAAATTAAGCTATGGATGTGAAGCCATTTAATTCAACCTAGACCTACCTATGATGCTAAATATTTTTTTATATCCTGTAATGATCTTTAGTCCTTTCTTTTTGATCAAGCCATAAAAGAACTTTATAAAAATTTATTATCCAATGAGAGTCTAAATTACAATTTTTGAATTATATGAACTGTGCTTCGATAGATGTTTTATATCCATACTGTCAAAATAACGAATTAATAAAATTAAACTTTAAATCCGTCTCTCACTAACTATTGCGCGTTTTGTCAAAGAAAAAAAAATTATTTCAGAGGAACAATTATCTCTTTGGATTAATGTATTAAATAAGATTTGAACTTAGTGTCCCGTAAAATCTTTTTTAAAGATTTTTTCATTTCTTTAAAAAGTTGAATAAATAAAATTATTTTTAAAACATAATCCAACCAAAGTTCTTTGAAGGAGGGACCTATAAATATTCAATAAAAATATGGCAAAAAAATTTCATTCAAAAGCCCCCCCCCCCAAACGAAAATGCTGGATATGCCAGTGTCTACTTCCTTTTCTTTTCAAGAATGAGTATTTTTTAAAACTTTTTTAAGGATATGCTTCCTTTTGTGTTTGTTTTTAAATCCAAAGAATATATTTTATCACGTATTATTATTTTTATAAATATATATGTTGTATTTTTATATTTTATTTTAAAAATAATATTTGATAAACACTTTAGAAAAAATTGCATCCATGACATTATTATATAAATTAAGTAATCCAGATCAACAAAATATTCCTCAAGAAAAAATGTATTTCATCTCGGTAAGTAAAAGGATCGAGGTGGCAACTCTTATATCAAGCCTGGATAGTGATACTCATTTTTAG
The DNA here is from genome assembly GCF_954871325.1 of Gordionus sp. m RMFG-2023. Taxonomy (NCBI): domain Eukaryota; kingdom Metazoa; phylum Nematomorpha; class Gordioida; order Chordodea; family Parachordodidae; genus Gordionus; species Gordionus sp. m RMFG-2023. The sequence continues at coordinate 29,741,201 of NC_088776.1, forward strand.
AAAGAAATGGAACGGAATCCCACTGCTTTTAAAAGGATCATTTCAACTTAATTAAACAGGCTATATACCTCTGAACTTATCCATTAGTTTTACCAATGGGGAAAGGGAACATAAACAAAAAAATTAAATTTATTAAAATTAAATTTATACTTAATGTCGTTTTCATGTGATTGAATATAGGTTTAGGAGTCGCTCTTGAGTCAAGGAATAAGTTTTTTAAATGATATAATGGCCATATTGAATGGGAAAATTGAGGAAATACTAACAGGAAATATTGGAGCAATAAGCAAAAATATTTCATCGTAAATTTGTTAGGGTACACCGTAATAGGTTACAGTCTATTGTATGATAAATAAAATATCAATTTAAAAATAATGCGAAAAATGGAAATTATTACATTAGGTATAAAATATATTTTTTTTAAATTTAAATTTTTCTTTGTGTTTGTTAATGTTTTAAATTTATTTTCTTCTCTCAATTTATATTATTTATTATATCAAAGATCAAATTTTATGACCCGGATTTAAAAATCTCTCATTATTTTCAAGCCCGGTCAAGATTTTTAAATATTAACCCAGCTATTCAAGGCTCAGTCGAATTTTTAAATTTTAGTCATTTTACCTCGGATATTGAAATAGGGAGGAAATGGAAAGTCCCACCCCCTCTTGGGAATTTGTTGGTTCTTTTAAATAAGCTAATAAAAATTGCTCCTTATACATCTTTGACCCACTCTCCCTCAAAAATATATACAATATAACACTATAAACAAGATTTTGAAAGAATATTTAGTTAATATTTTAAAATAATGACTATAATTTAAATTTTTATTTAAAAAAGGCATATTTTTCAAAAAATTAAAGAATAAAAATTATTTTAAAAAATTTAACATAGCCAAAAGCTTACTGAGCTAAATATCTTCAATAAAATTTATGGAGGAACATTCAATAATGGCCCCAAGAAAAACTCTAATAAATGTGATTTTTCAAGTGGCTAATTGATATAATTTGAATTTATTTTTAAATATTTGGCCTGGTCTCATGCCCGCTTGTTTTTTTTTCTTCTTATTTTTAAGAAAGCACTTTGTAGTTATAAAAAAAGGCCTATATATATTCTTAAAAGACTGAGTCTGGTTCCGGGGAGGGCCTATAAATCTTCATAGAAAAAACATTAAATCACACATACTGCAATAAAATATATACATAAATAAATGTCTAAGTAAAATCGTAGACCAATAATGGGGGGGGGATTTAGAAATCCCCATTAAAAATTAAGAGTTAAATATTTTTTTTGAGCAAATAAAAATATACTAGAGAAACTCTCTCCCGCCTTCCTCTCACAAAAATAAATAAAGTAAGTGAATAATATAAATTAATAACTTTTTAAAATTATATATTAAATATAAAACTAACTATATGCTGGAAAACCAACATTATATTAAAAAAACGTATTCCAGCCAAAGTCCTTTAAAAGAGTGTTTAAAATAAAGAACATTGAATTGGTATAAATCAAAAAATATTTGGTTGACATTATAGAAAATTTTTAAGGTTATAACACTATTATGACGCATGTGTATACTGGGATTTCACTTGTATTGACATTTTTACTCATTACGATTTACTCGAGAGGAAGAAAAGCCTAAAATACTCTCATATTATCTATCGATAACATATTCAATGCATTAGTTCCATCAACTTCCTGTTTTTTTGGAAGAGAAGCTAATTCTCTTTCAAATTTATAAGTAAAAAGGTCCGTATTTCATTAAAAATTAAATAAAAAAAATAAGAAGTAATCCGTTTGAATTATAAATTATTCAAGAATTCCTGGCAATTGCTATATCTTGATGACGACTTAAAGTAATCTACTTTTTCAAATTAATGCATTTTAAAAGCATTTATTGACTATTTATATATAATTTTTTTTATTTAACCTTTCGTTAACTATGAGTGGCATTTTATGACCCCACACCATTTAAAATTACAATAGCAATATAACTATTTATTATATTTATCTGATGTTTTTAGTAAAACCCTTTAACTACCAACATTTTTTTATATGAGTAAAAAAAATTTATTATAAATATCGTGTTTAGATACTTCTTAAATGGCAATCTTTTAGATTCCATTTAGTATCTGCGGGCCAAAAATTCAAAAGTAATATTATTAGAAATAAAATTACTAACTTTATAAAATTGCCAGATTGTATGTGCAATCCATTAGTAATAGATAGTATAACAGAAAAACTAAAAGAGATAAAACGTTTATAATTTGGCCAAATTAAAATAATAAAATACAAGCAAAGGCATAAGATAGCCTGAGAATTAATAAAGTACGTTTGAATAAATCTTTAAACTTTCTTAATGGTTATAAAATAGCATTGTAATTTGTATGTCAAATTGTATCGTGAGACGTTAAAGAATTAATAATTTTATCTAAACAATATTAATAAATTTTTTAAATTAATTCTTTTTGATAACTTATGATTGAAAATATTTGGCCAAATCAGTTTTTTAAAATGCTCTGCTTTCAATTCGAATTATTATTTTGAGGTTTTATTTATGATAAGAATAAATTCTATGATTTATTTGGTGTTAAAATATTTTAGAAGATAAAATTTAGAATTTTGATGCGTATTTTAATGTTTTTGACCACTTCCATAATAAGTAATTGGGTCAAATTTTAAGGTCAAATAATTAAAAACTCCTTTATTTATACAAAATTTTCAGTATTTTTTGACCTTTTTTTAATTTTTCAGTATAAATAAATATTTAAATGTCTTTAATAATAAACTAAAAGCATAAATAAATATATTTTGTTAGTTTTTTTTTTTTATAATTTAATTTTTTTATTTATTAATAAAATTTAAAATTTAATAACTATCTCAAAGAAATATAGTACATACTCGGAAAAAAAATATATATATATTAAAAAAATGTTTAATTATAACGAAAAAATATTTTTTTTTGTGGTTAAAATCTAAATATAGTTGCGATGCAAAATATATATAAAATTAACAAAAAAGTTTTTAATATAAAACAAATGACTATATTTGATAAACTAGGAGGGAAATGGGAGTGTTTCGAAGAAACATTTGTAGTTCCCCTTAAGGATTTCAAATTGGACTTTTTGTTTAAGAGAGAGGGACTCGTTTTTGACCCCTGTCCTTAACGAAATTCTTCTACCTAATTGATTTAAGAACTTTAGGGATTGGGGACCGGGGTTTCCAAGGACGCTAAAAATTAGGGGAATAAATATAAAAGAGTTAGGGAGGAATCTATATTTATTAAACTTATTGGTTTCTTGTAGTTCCAAGGGGTCGGTATTTCGGTTAGCCGGAAAGGAGGTAACACAAGAGACGTCCCAGACAAGTCTTTTGCCGCCGTGCCAAGACGTTAAAGACATGCCGTCAGGGCGCTTACCGTCAGCATTTAGGAGACCCAATGGCTCCAAGCTATTGGGGAAACCGGCCGAAATCAAGGCTTTGCCGATTAACCTATTAAGATTGTCGTGCCTCAGGAAACGGCCACTGATTTTGAGGCACGAGAAACAATGTCTAGAGAAAGGATCAACCTGTTTGTGACAGGCAGCACAGGTGTCCACAGAAGGGATAAGGCAACCAAGCCTATGGCCAATGGCAGTTTGAAACTCATCGTCTGTGAGTAATGTTTCCTTTTTACCACTCGGAATCGCGTCTAGCCATTCATGGCCGTTAGAGTTTTTTTTGCGTTTCTGAGCAGTTGATGGTTAGTTAGCTCAGGATACATACAAAGTTTTTCAAACGAGCATTGAAGCATAGGGACCAGGAAGCTCTTTAGATGGCAGGAAATTGGCTGCTCGGAGCCTTGGGTGATTAGAGTAAGCCACTCTTGTTTAGCTGAAGATAGAAGGGGATCGTCCAACTCGATAAGCGAGGAAATAGAATCGGCGAAGGATATTCGAGATGAAAGAAAACACGCAATTGCCATAAGGAAGGGGGGTAACAATCCCAGTCCACCCCGGTAAGCGGGCATAGAGGCGAGGGACCAATTGAAATCGGAAAAATTTAAGCCTAAAAGGGATTCGATAAAATGTTTAAATTTTAATTCGAAGACCTTAAGGAGAGTATTGTACTGGAAAACGGGGGAAGATTTAAATAAATGTAAGAATTTAGGTAGAAAAAAACATTTTTTGGTGAGAAAGAAGAACTGATGCTTGGGGAGATGAGGAAGATTCTTGAGTGAATTAGAAAGGGACTGGATCAAATCGTCAAAAGTTTTTTGACAAAAGGAGGTTGAAAAACCGATAGGGGAACCTAAAAGACAGAGTTCCTCGTGCGGAATGATTGTAAAATCTAAGGGAGGAATAAAATCCTTATTGTTGAGGGAGGAAATTTCACACTTTTTCCTATTTAGGGAAAGACCAATTTTCGAAGCTTCCATTTCAACGTACTCTATGGCCGACATAACATTGGATAAAGAACCGCCAAAAGAGTCATCGTCGAGATACCATAAATTAAGGTCTAATTGGAAATTAGTCTTTAAATTTTTGATCAAATCATGAATCCCTATAGTAAAGAGCAGGGGGCCTAGAGGATCACCTTGCTGTATCCCCTCTTCGGAGGATATGGAAAATTCCCCGAATTTGAGTAACGAAGGGAATCCATAACAGGAATTAAGGAAATTCCCATATTTTGGGAAATGGTGTAAAAAAGATGGTAAGAATGCCCTCCTATGGATGGTGTTGAAGGCATTTCTGAAGTCTAACTTGCAGAAAACCTTATCGGCCTCAGTATTTATAAAAATACGCGCAACATGTGAGGCCACTTCACACCCACCTCTCACTCCAAATACTAACTGTGAAGGAAATAAGAAGGAACTAGCCTTAGGCCGAATCCTATTTACGATAGCCTTGGCGACTAAACGACGAAAGAATGACCCTATGGCTATGGGTCTAACGCCGCCATCCGGTTTGGTCAAGGAGACAAGACGGGCGCCAAAAATAATAGGACGAATGCAAAGGGGAACTTCGCGTACGAGGATATTATTGCACAGTTCGGTTAATGCTTTCAACAAAGGGTCAATGAAGACACTATCAGGGCATTGAATTAACTCCACAAAGAAACCAGGTCTGAAGCCGTCCAACCCACCTGTCGTCCCTTTTTTAAAGGACTTTAAGCACTTAAGTACTTCGTCACAGGTAAAGGGAATAGGGGAGGAGGCATGCGGGTGGATGTTAAAAGGAGACGCTCGTGGATGTTTTTCAAGAAGTTGTTTAAATATGGTAACGTTGATAGGTGAAATAGAGTCATCGGAAGACAATATTCGGGCCGCACCGCTAATATCTCCAAGATCTAATTTTTCGAAGATCAATTTGTGACGGAAGGAGTTGGGGCTTAAAGCGTAAGAAGGAGAAAATTCATCGATAATTGTATTTCCAAAATTGGAAACTTTTTCCTTAATTAAGGCAGATAAGTTATTTATTTTATTTTTGGGTTTAACTAGGACTCGAAAACAAAAACTAACCAGGTCTAACCATAAGGGTAGTGAGGAGAAATCCGAATTCAAATTATTTATAAGTGACGTGAGGAATCTTGATATAGACTCTCGGGCGGCTATAGGGATCCTAGAAAGAACTGGGGGCTTATGCGAATTAAGGAATAAATCAACAGAGCTTGAGGAACATGGTGGACTGGGGTCATACGAGTGAGGAGCGTTAATTAAAGGATCTGGGCCGTAAGAGAGGGAAAATTTTCCAGAATTGTCGCGGGTGAACCATGTTTCCTAAACACGCCATTTAAATTAAGCGAAACTATTTTTAAGCATACTTGACAACAAGAGTTAACCATGAGATGGCTTTGAAAGGGAGAAAACACAAAAAAAAATATATATTAACGGATATAATTTTGATTGGAAAAAAAAAAGAAGATATTAACTAGGGAAATGGGGAAAAAAAATCAAAATTGGGAAGAGAGGAATACCTGATCTATCCTTTCAGAAGTATTATCGAGATTAGAGGGGTTGGTAAATTTGAAAAAATAATAATAAATAAACAATAATATTTATAAAATAAGACTAGGTACATAAAGTATAAAAAGTATTATTACGAACAACAAAAAAAAGGGGGGGGTGTATAAACAAGAAAAAAGGGGGAAAGAAAAAATCAAAAATTGAAAGAAAAAAGAAAGATTATGAACAATCGAAATTAGGAGGGTTGGTAAATTTAAAATAATAATAAATTAGATGCATTGGCAAATAAAAAAATAATCGAAAATACTGGTAAACCAAGAAATGCAAAAAAAAATTAAACTTTGTCGGGGAAATCTTTAGGGTGTGGTGATGTAAAAAGAATTCAAACTTAAGGAAATTTTTCTACGGCCGCAAAATAGGGAAATCTTAAGGTTGTCTTAGAACTATTCGTTACACAAAAGAAGTTAAGCGCTTCTACTATTTGAAAAAGAAAGTTTTGATAGGACAAGCCCCCCTCGATAGTGCTTTCAGCGAATGTTGATATGTAGTTGGAAGAGCGATAATTGATTATTTCGAATATTGTTGGCATAATATTATATCATCTTTGAAGAGTGTAGATTATTATATTTTAGAAATCGACATTTTAATTGGACAAGATGTCTTTTTTTTGGGAGAATTGAAAAGGGACGATATTTTCCGTGAATGGAGAGAACATTATCTACGACCTTATATAAGAAATTGTTGAAGAAAATCATCGTAGGAAAGAATAGTCAATTTCGATAACTATGACCGGGCATTAGTAGAGGCTCAGGGAATAAGAAAATCCAGAAAATATAAAAACCGGAAGAGGAGATACGCTCAAAAATAAATAAAATATTGTTTTTTTTATTGCTCGAAAATTGTGCTTTCCGCGAATGTTGATAAGTAGTTGGAAGAGCGATAATTGATTATTTCGAATATGTTGGTATAATATTATATAATCTTTGAAGAGTGTAGATTATTATATTTTAGAAATCGACATTTTAATTGGACAAGATGTCTTTTTTTTGGGAGAATTGAAAAGGGACGATATTTTCCGTGAATGGAGAGAACATTATCTACGACCTTATACAAGAAATTGTTGGAGAAAATCATCGTAGGAAAGAATAGTCAATTTCGATAACTATGACCGGGCATTAGTAGAGGCTCAGGGAATAAGAAAATCCAGAAAATATAAAAACCGGAAGAGGAGATATGCTCAAAAATAAATAAAATATTGTTTTTTTAAATTTTAAATTTTTTATTTTTCATGAGAAAATTATTTATTTTTTAATTTGACAAATTATTTTTCTTTGTTTGGAAATTAATTAAAAATTAGTGGAAACATGCCTCAAAAACAGCTTTAAAAAACCTTCAATTTGGAAATGGCTATAAGGGTATATCCAGAATTTTCATATAGGGGAGTGGGAAGATCTATTTGTTGGGTTTTTAGCCATCAATTTTATTACAGGCCTTTGGCATTTATTGTAGACCTTTGCGTATGTTACATTTTTATAAAACTAATTTTGGCTCTTTACATCTTTTTTTATAGTATAATATAAATAACGAAGTTTGTTTTTTTTTGAAAAAAATGATGAACAATGTTCCTTTTATTTTAAATTTGAACGTGAACGCGTTCCTTTTTGATGAACGGGTGCTTGTTTTCTGTTCGTTCAATTTTAGAAAATCTTATTTTATTTCATTTGAAAATAAATATTTATTTAATATTGATCAAAATTTTTTAAGAAAGATGGGTTATTTTTTAATCAGTTGTTTCCTTTTATCAAATTTGAAAATTTTGTAACGAGCCATTATTTCCATCCTATACTATAATTTATTAATTTGAATATTATTATTTATGGATTAGCATAAGCATAAATATTATTTCATCATCAATAACTGATTCTGAATATTCAGAATCAGATGAATTAAAATTACCATGGCCCAAATATAATAAATATTTTACAGTAACATCATATATTCAATAAACTAATTCTATCTTTACCAAATGTAAAATGTGTACAAAAAAGTATAACAGTTCCAAAATCTTCAAGTTCTAATTTAAAGAGATACTTGATTATAATATTTATTATTTTATATAATAATAACTAAGTATCCTGTTTAATAATTTATTTTAAATTGTTGTATTTCATGGGCTTATTTATCTTTAGTGTGATTATTTAAAATTTCACTTTAATTTTTAATTTTTATCATTGTTTTTAATAGTTTAACACAATTTAAAATATTATAAATATATATATTTTATTTATAATTAAATTTTATGTCATTAAAGTTTTTATATATTAAAAATTAATATAGAAATTATTTTTTATTCACATTTATTTAAAACGTGGCTAATATATTGTGCTAAAATATATATGGTATTAATTTTTATTAAATGAAATTTAAAAAAAAAATTATTTAAAAAGTTTTGAACGAACGTGAACGCGTTCAATTTATTTAAATAAGTTTACAGCATTAAATATAAATAATAGAATGTCAGTAGAGAAGAGAGGAGAGATGCAAGCCCTAAAAGGCCAGTCAATAAAATTAAAACTACTTGATAATATTGAATAAATATAATCTCATTTAATTCCACTTATTTACCTTAATGCTATATATAAAAATAATTTTTAGAAGATACTTTAAAACAATATTAATTTTTCAGGAAAAAATATTTGGGAAAGGATAAGTTACATCCGCGGAAGCATGCGCTTTTTCATATGGCGCTTTTGAGGTGCTAATATTGATTATTTTTAAATATAAAATGATATATATATATATTACTGCAACTACTATATCGATAAAAATATGCCATAATGAAAAATAATTATAAAAACTAAGGAAATCTATCGACAATTTAAACAAGTAAAGAATGGATTAAAATTGCAGTAGGATATAGGCAAAAAAGAGCAATTACGTGGAACAAAGTCAACATTTTAGATTTTCACAGTATTTTTTTTAAAAAAATTTATCACGAAAAATTTTTAACATAGCAAACAAAAATCGCGAATCCTTATTTCTTAAACAAAAACTTCAACTAGAAATTTTTAAACACAATTATACTTAATTTAGGTACATATTCATTATTAAATTAAGCTTTTTTTAGAGCCTTCGATACTTATAATATATATTTATTTTACTTAGTAATTTTACATATTTTTATATACTTGATTTAATATTTTAGTGTTTTATCATTTTATAAATAAATAAAGTATCAAAATTATTATATAATTGTATAATTTTCTTGAATATTTATCTAGATGTATACAATTTTAAATCCTGTTGTTTCATTAATCTTGATTTATATTTTTTTACTGTTGAACCTAAGTTTGTTTTTTCCATTTCATTATTCCTTAAGTTAATTTATAAACTTTTGTGTTCTTAATGGACGTCGCCATCATTTCAACATAATCTTCCCATATTTTATCTTAAGATTAATTTTGTGGTATAATTCTTATTTTTTCCTATAATATATTTACTTCAATCTTTTCTGTTGAATATATATATATTTATATTAATTTTGTAGGGAAGGCTGCCCTGTTTGTACCAAATAACGAGGAATAATTGGTGAGGAATCAGATTTTGCAATATCTATAAAGATGATTAGAAAAAAAATAAGTTAAGAAAATATTTATATAATAAAAAAATATAATAACAAAATATTTATCAGAATTAAGTAAAAGCTCTGGCATATTTTTTTATAATATTAAAATAAAAATTAATACATAAAATATAATATATACAAAGAATTAAATAAATATATGTTTGCTACTGCAGCAATGTGCTAATATTAAGTTTTTAAAAATATATCGTTGAACGGGACTCGAAATTAGCATTTAACTAAATCTCGCATCTGTCGCAAAAGGTTTTAGCCTTTACAAATAGGAGCGAGACAAAATGAGATAATTTTTTTAAAAATATTATTAAAATCTTTATTATCATATGATTATTAGTAATCTTATATTCGTTATGAATTAATTAATTTAGCGGTGTTGGAATAATAAATTGCATTTCATAGCTCAAGCATATGAATTATATATATATAAGAAGTAATGTTTAAAACTTTGTTTCTGAATAAAGGTATGTGCTGAATAATAGGTATCTATGTTTGAAGGTTTTAAACATATTTTCTTTTCATAGGCTTATGAAATTATATAAAATTTGATTTTTAACATTTGGAATGAAAAGAATTTGCTAAAGTTGTGTTAAAGTTAAATTTCCTTTTTTAGTTATCTATTGCATTAATGATCAACATTTGGGGAAATATTCAAGAATCTCACTTAATTCGTTTTAATAATTTCCTTTCTACTGACATCATTAAAAAGGCTCCTAGATAATTCTGCTCAATATTTGCCTTGCAGTCAATTTTTAATTATTTAAGATAATGTGAGAAGATATTTATATAAGTGGGTATAATGGATGTGTTTGCATTAGAGGTCTGCAATGCAGTGCACCCCATAAGCTCGCCGGCTCAATGTTTCAAAAAATTTACCCAGCCAGTCTACCGCGCATAATTTTTTAATAAATATACCCGTCCCCCGCCCAATAGTCGGGAAACATTTACCCGTCCGCCCCGCCGCTTAATCCAAAATTTTTTAACAGTCCGCTTATAAATTTTTTTTCCATGTAAAAAATTAATATGCCTATTCTTTCAATTTTTTTAAGCATCTAATAAATAAAATTTTAGTTTCAACGCTAATACACCCCTTCAAAAAAGTTTATAATTTAGGAAATTATTATATTAAAGATTAATAAATATTCAATATAAATTATGGAAAAGGAATTTGTTTGATTAAATAAAATATTTATGAAAAATATAAAATTAATAATTATGATGAAAACATAATAATGAATCCACATTTTATGGAAACGCGTTCTTCTTTCTGAAAACTTCCAGCAATGCCAAAGAAGCATTAGTGGCCTGCAATTGTCAATATTTTTCTAGCCAATCTTGATATTGGTAAATCTTTTTCTTGTCGTTTCCACCAAAATAGAATATAAGTTTGAAGTATATCTTCCTCTAGATGAGATATTAAAATAAGTGAAATCATTAATATAAATAAAAAAAGTATTTAAAAATTTATATTAATTGTAAATTTTGAACTAAAAAGTAGCTTATAATCTTGCTAAATTATTCAAATCAAACTCGTTACTTTAAAATCTAAATATTTTGTTATGTCATTAGGTACGATGCTCTCCTCTGTAACAATCTCATCCTCCCATCTGTTGTGGTTAATTTTAACGTAAATGATTCTATATCAAACGGCATATATAACTTAATACCCTTTAATTAAATTCACTTTGGGAGAAATAAGTAAAATCAGATTTTCATCCACGTCGAACTTATATCCTTCCATTCAAATCAAATCAACATGTTTTCGATAAATTCTTTTTACTTCATTAATTTCTTCCGATGACAAACATTATTAGTGTCTGAACTTTGGTATTAAAAAGTGTATTTATTTTAAAATGTTTACTTAAATAACAAATAAAAGTTGAAACATTGTTTAAATTTTAAAAATCAGGCCCACCTTCTGGATGAATCAAATATTCTATACTCTTCATCATGCCAATGATTGTTATAAATTCTAGTAAATGAAATTAGTTAATCTTGTATCTTTCAAAGCCTTTTTAATTATATTCTTCCGTGTAAATTTCATCAAAACTTCTAGGATTGTAATATTGAGCGTAGATATTGATTTATAAAAAATCTCTGTGTAAAACTAGTCTCTATCTGATCAATGATAACATGAAATACTTTCCATTCTATCAATTTGGAGAGTCATTTGAGCATTTATCTGTACATTACTCAAAACAAATTTATTCTCTGCTTCGGTATTTCAGTTTCCGTGCATAGATCATCGGATAATATCAAATCGTAAAATTTTTATTGATAGGTAACACCACCTTTGAAACTTTTATATGTATTGAGAGGGAAAATTTATAGAATTTAAAAAAATTTAGAATCTTCAACCCTTTTCCAGTCAATTATTGTAAATATTTTGATAGTGGCTTAATTATTTTAAAAATTTTTATAAAAATTGATGACGTAGAGTTTTAAATTAGCATAACTTTTCTAATAAAGCTTATGATTCTGAAGTCGTTTTTGCAACAATATGTTTTCAGCTATATATTATATTTAGCAAATCCTTTTCATAATATCTTAAAAACCGCTTTCTCCATCTTGTTTCCCTAATTTTTAGGCCTTTTTGAACCAATAATAAATTACTTATTATACTTGTATAATTCCAAATTCTATTCTTATATAAGATTCATTAAAGCAAGCCTATTAATCAATCTGAATAGATTTTTAGCTTTAAGACTATCGCATGTGAAATTTTATAAATATTATATCATAGTGTATTAATTCATATATTTAATTTAATAAAAATATTTCATTTTAGTTAGGAGGAGGGAGGTTATAAATTTTCCTAATGTATATAATATGTTAAAATATTCCGATCAACTAGTATTTTAAATCAAGGACAGGGAATTTTATAAGCTATACTTGTTAATTTTATTTTAACTTGAAATCACTGTTTTGTTTGTGTGTCTCAAAATATTAATATTTTATTTTTATACCAAAATAAAAATATATATGAAAGAAACATCACTTTTTTAATAAAATCTATTTTATCAATTAAAATATTTTTACCGGTTTTAGTATTGTTACGCCTATTTATTAGACAAAAAATAATAATATGAATAAAATGTCTTCCCTATTTAATTTCTATTGTATCCATGTTTTAAGAATCAATGAAAATAATGAAATGGTTTTATTTTCCGATTCCTAACCTTTAAATTTAATTTTTAATTCCTTTATAACGCTTAATTCCACCAATATATAAAAAAAATTTAATTTATTATATAAAAAAATAGAAATTTAGATTTTAAACCAATTTTTAAAATAATCTTTTTTATTTCCTAAAGCCCCTATATTTTTAAAATCTCGAACCCCATGGGATTTTTCCCACTAGGTTTACTGTCCAGTTCGCCCCATCATGCTGCAAATATTAATAAGTTATCACAAACAAAACCAAAAGAAATTAAAGAAAAAGAAAATGCCATCAAGCCAACAGATTCTGCATTTAAAAAACATGTTCATAAACAAAATCTATTTAAAAATCAAAGAATTTTAGAAATTTTTAGTTAATTTTCTTGAAACCTTGTCTAAATAAAGGAATGAATATATCAGACTATTGTAGTAGGTGGTTTTATTAAGGGGGGGGGGTGGCCTTTAGCCCCTAGAAACACTTTTGAAAATATTTTCTTAACAAAGGCAATTTTCGAAGATTTGAATGAAGGTTCTTGTAAGATGATTGAATAAGTTTTTTTTAAAATAAAGATCATTTTTTTAAAATATTTCAAATGAATTCCCGCAATTAAAATTTTTATTTATTAGTTATTGACAATACTCTCATCCTTTGCGCCAATTAGATGGCTTAACTTCCGTGCCTTGGTCTTTAGGGAAATCCTTAATTTGGGACTTCACATGCGTATCTTCTTTCCCAAAAAATTTAAATTCTAATCCGGTTGATATAGCCGAGAAAAAAAAAACAATGAAATATTCCAAATTCACACATTATATTTTTACACCGATCGTTATCTCTTCCCTTGGACATATGCCAAGCGGAACTTTAAAGTTCTTAAAAAATATAGGCGATAAGACAAGAGCCCTTACGTCAGAACCAAAAGAATTCTATTTTTTAAAACAAAACCTACAAATCACTATTTTAAAATATAATTACTCATGTTTTTTAGGAACTAGAGTCCCACCTCCGTTTTTATATAATATTGTTTTATTTTATTTTATATTTGATATGATAATTTTAAAATTATTTTATTTGAATAAAAAAAGTATTATATAAAAAAAAATCTAAAAAAGAATAAATCGATTAAGTAAACAATTTAAAAAAGACAAAAATAAGTATTTTTTTAAAAAAAAACATGGGGGATGGGGCAAAAAATGGACTCTCATTGAGATCCAGGGAAAAAAGATAGTTGTCTCTTTTATTTTTATTATTTAAGGGGAAAAAACAAATATAATGAAATACAATATTTAGTATTTTTAAATAACAAGTAACGCGTTACTTTTTTTAATAGCCAGTAACTCGTTCTTAACGTGTTTCTTTTTTCAAGCGTAAAGAGTAACAGGTTTCTCTTTTGAAGTTTAAACTTGAATCGTTATTTTTTATCTGAACTGAACTAATATTCGTTTCAAGTTGGATCGCTAGAACTCCATTTTCAAGAATTTATCCTGTACCTTCTAGCTGTTTTCCATCAAATCTAGATGGTATGAGTATCAATTCCCCTATATCATTAAGTATTTCAGCCTTTTTATCCTCAATTGCTAAATTTTGAAACACACATGGAGACTTGAATACTATCGATTCACACCATATGGCAGCATAAGACCACTGGAGCATAAATGATCCAAGAAGCTCATATCCAAATTAGACTGGAATTTACCATTGATACAGGATTGCGTAGAATACTTACACTTTAAATTTGTTCAAAGGAAATCACCCGCTCTTTCTCCGCTTAAACCCAACCTGTATAGAGAAACAACAATACGACTCTTATGCCAGATTAAATAATTTCAGCGTCAGCCATATTGCACCTAGGTTACTATGTTAGAAACAATACCTAGTTCTAATTTAGCTGTTACTGACCAACGAAGAACTTGAAAAAGCTATCGGTTTCGTTTTGGCTATGAAATCGTAACTCAGACTTCATTTGTTCTTCGTGAAGCTCATATCGATAGCCAGGGAACCACCCTCTACACTGTTGCTTTTTAAAAAGCATATTCCCAGAGACTATGCCATAAATTCGATCATCAATAGAATCTTGAGATCCACAATTCCTTCCACGCTGGATCCCTATGGCTTCAGCCTTGATAATCAAATCAGATGCGATGGGATAACCCTAGCCCCTTGGAACTAGGTACACCCCTCGTGTGGGATTATACTCGTATAGATCGTTTGGCAGATCTTTTTCTGTCAACTCCATCGAAAGCAATAAACATTTTGTTCCGGTTAGTTTTAAACTCAAGGGATCATTTGTACCCCAAGCCCTAAAATTATTCAAAACAATAGAACAAAGGTTACGTTTAATCACAGGTGATCCAAAAAAGGGTTACTTACGACAAAAAATATCGATGGAAATGTGCCGATTCAAATGTATATCTATGCAGGGTTATTAAGTTCCACCGACCTAACCTAAATATTTTTTTTTAAGTATTCTTTATTTATTTATTTTTTAAACATATATTTTTTTATATAAAAAATTTATCTTATTGTAATCTTTTTAAATAATGAATTTGAAAATAAAATGATATTATATATTTATAATAAATAATTGAGTTATTCATTTAATTCATTTAATAGGTCATTAGCTATCCACCATGAACAAAAATGGCTAATGAAAAATTTTTTTCCTCGTTTTATTTTTAATAATTATATTGCCTTACTTAATTCATCATCAGGTTGAGATATGACATGAATTCAAAATCACCTAAAATTCATTTTCCTCTTTAATTGCTAATGATTACTTTTTTTATCGATAAAATTATTTTTAAAAAATTAAATTAGTAATTAAATATTCCAAGCTTATTTTTTCAACATAAATTTATACTAATAAATTGAACATATATACTAATTCTTTAGAAAATTTTAAGTTCAAGTACATATTAAAATATGAACATTTATCTTTTTCGGAATAAACACCTGTATTTTTTTAAAAAAATATTAAATTATTTTTATGAAAGGGATTAAGAAGAATCTACCAAATATAATCTCTATTATTTGTGTTTTTGGTTAATCTTTATTTCATCAGTTATTTTGAATTAGGAAGGAAGGGATTTTTTAGGTTTGACCCGCCACATCTCCGGAACTAATGGAGTTAGAGTTTAAAAAATTAATTGTTTAAGTCCTCACAATATATATAATCATCATACAGTTACATTCGATTAAAAAGAGGTCCTGACAAATCCACTAAAATTCTGGAAAAATATAAATTTACTGGCAAAATTTTCTAATTTTATTTCTAGGAAAAAACATTTAATATTAAAATTAACAACGGCGTTACCTATTTTGACGAAAAATAACGCCATTCGTTTCCTTCTTCTAGAGGTAACGAGTAATGTATACGCGTTTATTTTTTTGAGTTACTGTAAACACAAAACGTTACTTCAAATTTTTCTTAAAAAATATGGAAAAAAATATAAAATTACTTTTATTTATTTTTCAATAATAACTAATTTAGGCCGAGTTTTTAATTCACATCAACCATTTCCTTCATTTATATTTTAAATTTTCGTTCAATTGTACATTTTCTTCAGGTGAAGATGTGTAAAGCCTGCTATGGCTTTAAAATGAAACATATTTTACACAGATGAAAAACGAAGGGTGCAAGGTTTTCACTTTGTAAATGTAAATTGTATCCCAACTCAAATATTTTAACCTAGTAGAATAAACATTAGCATCCTCCAAACTGTGCAGCCATTTTTAAAGAAAAAATTGGATATCTGTTAAACTGGTTATAACAAGATGAAACTCTTTCTATAACTCAGTGAAATTAATATAGTATTATTAAGGGGATGGCCACAAATTTGACGAATCTTGTGATAATTTCAAATTATAGAGATTTTCAGATATTGACAAGTCATTCATTGATGAATATTGTATGGCTATATATATGATTTTATAGACTATGGAACCTATTCCTACGTCTTTTTCGATTTAAGAGAGAGAAGAGAAAATGCATTTGGGAAATCTTCCCAAGATATCTATTATTATATTAAAAAATAATAATTTCATTTTGTAAGCCACTTATTGATGCAATTCAGCAAGACAAATAAAAGGTGTACAGCTGAAGTATTGTTCACAATTTATATTTTAATAATATTTTATTTCAATTGAATGTATATTATCAGCAATAATTCACCCGCTATTTAAATCAGACTCGTAAAACTAGATGTCAGCGAAGGAAGTAAGCTCAACTTATTTCCTGTTTGGGGAAAAATCTTGATAAAGTAAAAACAACACACGTACAGATTATTTTCTAATAAAAATTTTAAAAAAATTGCGCTGAACGTGTGTTTAGAAACAGCGAAAGCTGTGTTTAACACAGCACTCTTGTTTATCTGATCAAAATTCAAAATCAATTGTTGCTTAAAATAAATATACAAAAAATATTTTATCTTATAATTATATTATTTTTGTATTATTTTATTTATAAATCATATATAATAAAAGAATTATTATAAAAAGATATTTTATTATATATTATTATTAGCATAATTTTATATATATATTATATAGAGGGGAAATTTTTTTTTTATATATAATATTTAATTTTAAGCAACGAGTAACCTTAAACTATTTTGAATAGCCAGTAACGCGCGTTCCCTTTTTACAATGTAACTGAAGGTAACGCGTTCCTTTTTTCAGACATAACGAGTAACAGGTTTCTCTTGAAAGTAACGTTTACTGCACTACTTAAAATTGATTATTTTACCATATAATTTTTGAAATAATGCATTGTTTAAATGATATAAATAGATATGAACAGATTCCAATTTTAATTAGAAAGTTATATAAATCTTTTGAATATTATTTAATATTATATAAATATAATAAGCTTTAAAATGTTCGATTTTTCTTTTATCTCACTTATCCGATTTGCATTTATAAATATGACGCATTTATTTTCACAAATTGATTCACATTAAACAGTTTCAACTGTATTATAATGAAAATTAATGGAGAAAAAAATATGTCTGACAAATCCATTAAAATTCTGAAAATTATCTATAAAAAACTGGGAAAATATATATACTTTAAGTTTTATAATAAACCTAAAATATGGATAAATATTTTCTGATTTCGTAATAATGAAAAAAATATTTTTAAAATACTGATATGAATAAATAATGGAAAAATAAATAACAGCCATTATGAAATAATAGTCAAGTTGGGTAAGATAACCAACGAAGAATATTTATTCATTTGATTAATAAAGAGCTAATATATTTTAACACTCTTTTGAACATAAAAATTCAAGATTTTTATTTTATCTTATATATATTTTTTTATAGTATTTTAATAATTGCTTTAATTATATTTCTTATCCCAGTAATGATTAAAAATTGAAATTTAGTTCTAAAATAGAATTCTATAATATCCATATTTGGGGATTAAAATAATTTATAATATTTAGCTATTTAAATTTTTATCTGTTATGACATTTTTTGACGTAAAAATTACAATATTTTTACTTAATATTATTAGGTTCTATTAAAAAAATAAAAGTTTAAACTTGACAAAATGGACATTATATGAAAGTTAAATATCTATTTTAATATTTGGGAAAGTTTCAAATTGATATATAATGCATAAATATATGTTAAGATCAAATTAGTAATATTACCCCCATTGAGGTTAGTCGAATCGTGGCTAGTCGGCGCAATCAGTCAATATTTATTATATATTATGGTACCCAAATATATATGCAAAATTCAAAATAGTAAAATTTTTACTAAAAAGGATTATGAAGAAGCTATAAAACTGTATGAAAATGATATCTCATTAAGGAAAATACCATTTATTACAGGTTAAAATATAATATTTTATAAATGTAATATATAAAATAATAATTATTCTATAAATTTATTAATGTGATTTTTCATAATACATTTCAATTTTAATATAATATCAGACCTAAATAAATATCTTGCAAACCAAAATCTTCATATATATATATATATTGTGATATAATATAATATATTTGTCACAAATATTTTATATATTGCATATATAAATTTAAGCCTGATAATAAGATCAATTATTTAAAATGAGTTATATCTAGCAAACAAATATATATATTTTTTAATTGTCAATATAATATGATTCAAATTAATTCATTTTATTGGAACTTTCTAGTTATCAGATTATATTTAAGCTTGATAATAAAATCAAATGATGTTATATATTTAAATATAGAATGAGTAAATTATTATTAATAAAAAGTAAACATTAATAAAATGTGTGTATTATATGTAAACATGATTATAAAAGTTTTCATAATTTTGAAGATTGGTTTAAATGTAGAGTGGTTCTCTGCCAAAAAATATTGTTATTTTATTTGTTATAATTGTAAATATATATTAATATATTAAAATGAAAAAAAAACTTTTTGTGTCATAAGAAGCCTAATAAACCACTTGATTCGACTAGCCCCACGATGATCCGACTAACCACGGGTTCGGGGCTACTAGGTTCAAAAAATGACTTCTACTAAAACCTTTTTAGAGAAATAATTATCATATATTTAAAAAATATAAGAGTATATAATTATAGGTAGATGTTTAATATCTATTTGTATTTTGTAAGATCTTATATGATCATTATTTTCGTAGCTATGATGATTTTGACAAAAATTGAGCTGACTCCTGGTCTCCCCTATTCATTTACATTTATCTTATCAGAGACCTTCTGGCCAGGCCCAGGTTTTAGAAGTTTTTATAAAAATAGCTGGGCCGGGCCAAAAGTTATTTTTTTCTCTAAACCTAGACTGGGATGGGCCGAGCTGAAAATTTAAAACGCGATTATTATATATATATATATAAAATAAATAGATGAAATAAAAAAAAAATGAAATATTATTGTATAATTGCATAATATTATAACATTCATTAACTTTCATATTTCCTATATCATTTCTAAACCATTTTATCGAAAGGGTCGCGAAATTTTTTTCCCACAAATCCCGACCGCGCCATGTAATTAGTTTTTCTACAGGTCTCTGATATTATAAATATATTATAAGTATCTAGATTTTTTGCATTAAAACTTAAATTATCTATAGCGCGAATTTATTAATTTTTAAAACCCTAATTATGATGGAATCGTATTCCAGCGTATATAGAGTACCTATCCTGTGAATATCAGACAATCTTTTGGACTACCTTTGATTTGTATTAATTTATTATTAGATTTTTCAATTAAAATTACACAAATGAATCCTTGGCGAAATTGTTTATAGTGTGCTTGAATATGATTCGGGAAAAATTATGTTTTTCAAAATAAAAAAGGACGTTATACTTTTATTTTATTTCTGAAAATTTGAGAGATATTTTCAAAAAATTTAAACATTTTATTAGCTTGAAAAATGATCCAAAACTTCTTTATCCATCATATCATTCACATCCCTTTGAAACTATCAAAATAGTTACAGATTTAAAAAAAAAGATTTTAAGCTACTTGAGGTACAAAATGATATCAAAAAGACATAAGCAGAACAAGGAGGATGCACGAATGAAAAGATCGTCCACAAAATCCGATTGGTTCTAAAGAGCTGAAGTATTTTAACCCATAATTGATAAGACTAAACAAGTTTCAGTGAATAAAAACCTTATAAAGAATTCCAATTGCATCCTGGATATTTTAAGAAATATATATCCAAGAATTTTTTAAAGATCTTGAAGTGTAAAATTATGAATAATTATAAACATTTGCCCATATTTGCAAAGATTTAATAGTTGGTTAAATGTATTGACGATACTATATGTTTTAATGAGGACTGTGGAGTCTGATAATAAAAATAAAATAATAATCGAAGTGCAATAACACCTGTAATCATTTCTTACCTTGGAGGCTATATTGTAAATATAACTTGCATATACTCATACTTTTTGCCTGCAAATATGATTTTTACGTTATTTGAAAGAAAAAGGCAAGTATCGGACAAGATAAATTGGAGATTTTTATTGATGTCTATTGATCAAAATAATCGGCAAATTGAACTAGAAGAAATTACTTATTTGTACCAAGATTTAAAGTTAATGCGAGATTTACTACTTAAAAATATCATATTCTTTTAATTCATTTATTCAAATGGAAATCCAATCGCCCTACAATAAGTATAATTTTAGATTTGTGATTAGTAGGGTAGACCGGGGATATTGTTTTCCCAGGAACGTATTTCCTTATCAAATAATTTTGAAATCTATGTATCATGATATTTGAATTTATATTTTTTAATAATATTCTTCAAAGGTTTTAAAAATGTCTAAATGCGAATTTAAGTTTTAACACATCAAAAGTAACTATTTAATTTTTACATTTTTATTAATAAATTTTATAAAAGTTAGTCAGAATAAATATCACTTCTAAATGATAAAGTAATCTCAATTTTATCAAGTAAAACAATATTGACAAAATTTATGATAATTGATGGTAATTCAATGTCTGAAATTAAATTTTAATGTAAAATAAAGATTTGTAGCAGGTTTTAGCAATTGCATATAAGTGAATTTTAAGCTGGGATTTATTTTTAATAAAAAAATTTAACCCTAATAATAAGGACATCAGAAGCCATGAGGTAACAATAATTGTTTACTTGTTTTTTGTAAATTATATGCAGTTTTAAGTGACAACAAGTTCTTCCGGGTGATATATATAATATGGATGAATCTGGTATATTTAACATAAGACATTGTATTTTCATTTATTTACACTGGAATAACTAATTTTAATAAATTATAATATTAATAGAAGGCTTTTCTTGTGTCATGATAAATCATTTTATAATTATTATAATTTTCTTCTCCTTTCGCCGCACGGTAAAACATAATAAAAACATAATGGCAGAAAATCGAGATATTATCTTATTTTAAAAAGGTGTATACATTTTGTATATAAATAAAGAAAAATCAATCCTTTCATTTCTTGTTTCTGTGAAAGCTTTTGCAACTATGAGGTGTCTAAAGAGATATACCTTCAACTATAGGACAATAACCTTTTAAGCTTGTTGGCATTGATAAATATTTAAAATTGAATTGTAAAAAATTTATCCCTTATTATACTTTTTTAATTATAATAAATTTTTAATCTTGTTTAGAGCTCATGCAAATTCAGAGCTCTGTTTCCTATTTTTATAAATTACAATTGCAATATTTAATGCTGAAACGTCTGATTTTGCCTGAATGGTATGCCGGCGTGTCAGTAATTGGAATGTGAATATCGCAGGAAAGTTTTCAATTAGTCTAATTTTATATTAATTTTTGATATAATTGTTTTTCATAGAAATTAAAAATGTATAAAATTCACGACAAAACTGATTGAAATTCACAAGGTAAATAATCTATATATATACCTTTACATGCTGGAAGACGAATCCGGCAAAAATAGGCTTTCAAAATTTAGAAATGCACAGTATTAAGGATTTAAATTTCAATAAACACGATTGCTATAAATTCACTAAACTACTTTATTGTTCGCTTTATACAAATTCAAATAATTTTTTCCTTAGTCAAACCTAAATTAGGATTTTTATAACTAACCTGCAAAAGTAATATTAATTTTTCACACTATTTTTGCTATTTTATGTATCTCAAAATATTCCTATAACTACAATAAAATACGTATATTTCAAAATTCGATAATAAAGTTTATATTAATTAGAATAATATAATTAACTTTATGATAATAATTATAATAAAAAAGTATGCTGAATAAGTGTCTCTTGAATTTTTAAAGGTGTAATTATTTAAAAATCCCTTTTATAAAAAGTATAGCCACGTGCTAAGATATACAAAAATAGGTTTATATTTTTACAATCTTATTATTGATAATGTTTCTATGAAAGTTGATTCTAAATGTAGTTTTCAGTATGGAATATAGATATAATGACGATCAGGCTCTTAGCGAGGATGTTTTTATTTGGAATGATAAGAAAAAGGAAAAACTGATGGGCGACCATTTTTTAAAAATTTATCATATTTAGTCTACATTCCAGATTTTTTATATTATGTAAATTTTTTATTTAACTAAAAATATAGGTGGGCTATATTTGAGGTCTGCAATTAGATAGCTTTATCCCGCGCACCCATGCCCGCACTTTTAAATAATTTTATGCATTGGCTGCGTTAGCGGTCGCGCTGAAAAATACCTTTAAAACAATGGATTTCTGATGAATTTTACATATTTTTCTGAAAAAATGAGCAGAACACTCTTTAATTTATTAAAAATCATAATTTTAACCAAATAAACATTAAATTAAAATAAATGAAGGTACAAACTAACCATTGAAATAATTTTTGGCTAGGTGGGTTAAACAAAACTTTTATATAAATAAGTGAACGGTGGGTAAATTTTGAAAAAAAATGGGCAGATGGTGGGTGAAATTTTTTTAAAATCATGCTCAGGCGAGATGGTTAAAAAAATTAAAAAAATAGGCAGGAGAGTGTTTGGTTAAATCTCGCCCAATGCAGAGCTTTACGCTATATCTCTTATTTTATATTAAAATTTAAAAGTAAATGGCTCCCAAAAATATTGCTAAATTAATATTATTATTAAAATTTTAATCATAAGAATGTTGTGAATGGTAAAAAATAATCACAAATTACTTTAAGATTGGAATTTATGGCGAAGACTATTTTCAAATAGAATAAGTATAATTTATGTAATCGATGTTTCACACTCTTCAATATATTTAACTAACATTAATTCAGATTCAACATTTTTATTATTAAATAGGAATTAATAACAATTATTATTAATTCAATTATTTTTATCGCAATATTAATCATTATTATTTCACATATGAGAATTGAGGAAGAATCACGAACTTATGATTTTATTTATTGTTTATCGAGCAATTTGATCATTAAGGGCTAAGGAAAAGGAAAACATTTTTATTATTAATATCTTTCTCTAAAAATTATCTTTTACATTTGTTGCTATTATGTATCTTATAGGATTGTAACATATACCAAATATTTTGTTTACCATTGATTTTTATTTATAAAAATTCGCATTTTGCCAGCCCAATTATACTTTTTCATGGAATATATTTTTTATAACTTAATAATTTGTTAATGAAATTTTAGTTTAGAATTGTATTATTAAGCAAGAACGGGAATTATAAAAATAGATTTTAAATAAATATTGCATAAGTACTTTATTTATCACGTGTCGTCAGGCAGAATTTCTTATTGTGATTTCCCTTTTGGAAGAAATTACATTTTACTTAAATAAATAATTATTATATTTCATCACATTTCTATTTCTGTTACTGGCATAGACTCCGGGAGTTGGAGGTATGAAGTTTTAAAGTCTTTACCCTCTGCCCCCCCCCCGATTTAGCCAACGATCGGCTGCGCCAAATTCCAGTTAACTTTTTTCTTTTTAAATATTTTTTTTCCTTGGTTAATTTTATTTTGCTTTATAAAATAATGCAAGATCTTTATTATCATCATCATATTCATGAAACTGCCCGAACTCAAATTATAAAATCTATGCCAATATTTCCATGGAAAATGTGATTAGATTATATTTTTACAATATTTTTAATGCATAAAACCCTCTACTTAATAAAATCATTTCACTTTTTTTTCATATAATTTTAATAATATTTCCCAGTGTAATAAAAAATTAAGTTATACTAAATTATTTCTTTTGATCATAGGATAATAGTCCTGATTTTTAGTATGAAAAATATAAGGACCATATCATGTAAAATAATTTTTTTAATTTCTTAGGGATAATAGTCCTGATATTTAGTATAAGAATTTATGGACAGCAAGCGAGTAGCCCAACAGGAGGGGGAGGAAGAAATTCCCCCCCCCCCTTTCCGTAGCAAAACTTTTTGAAAAAATATAAAATATTTTATTAAATTGCAAATTGTAAAGTATTAGGTTGTATTCTATTTTATTTTAGCAAAAAGTTATTTCCTCCTTGTGTTATTTTATCACATTAAAATTTAAAGTATATACTTTATCACTTTTTTTAAACCTTAAACATTGATGGATATAAGAAAATTTTATCACTAAAATATTTCTCTACTAATTACTATGATTATAGCAAAATTTTGAGTGTATGAAGATTTCAGATATCCAAAGAGACGGAATGTTCACAATAAAATTATTTCTAAGACTATTTATGCTACAAGAAGAAAGAATTTGCAAAAACATGCCCGGCAAGATGGAGACTTCGGCATAAAAATAGAATTTTTGGATCTAGAAGAACCTATTTTGTATGCGCTTGAAGAAATATCAGAATGGCCTGAACCATAAATTTTCCCTGAAACTGACACGTTTACCATACCAAAGTCTATTTTTATTGGAATGTATTAATAAATATTACATTGCATTAAATTTGGCTGAATGAGAATCCCGAATATTATTATTTTACAACTTAAAAAGTATGAGATAATATAGACCAAGAATATCTCGAGATTTATGTAATTTGACGAGAAAGCGAAATTATATATGATTTTGAGATTCGCAAGCCTCAACTTGCACCTAGACAAAATATCCTTTAAATATTAACGGAGACAATTGAAAATTACCAAAATAACCGTTCTTATTTTACTTTTGGATTTTGGATAAATTTTTGCAATGAAGAATTCCTGATTCAATAAATGGCTCCAATTTACTAATAGTATTACCTCTAAATTTTTCCGTTGGGGATATAAATCTTTATATTAGAAAAAATAAACATTTGGCTAAGTTTTATTCGAAGAATATAAATTTTAAAGGCCTTAATTTCAAAATTTAAATCTTGATATAAGAACAATAGATAATCTTCCAAGAAACGCAATAGAAAAATTCCATATCTTATATTTTTAGTTTTTTTCCCGAATGTACTAAAATTACTGTATATTTTGGCAATTATATCAAATAGTACAAAGCAGTGGCGTATCCAGGATTTTCTTATAGAGGGGGAAAAATTTTTTGGGGGCTTCGCCCCCAAACCTCTTTTACATGGCCTTCGGCCAGCTTTCCCCCGGCCTTCGGCCGGGTCTTATTTAGATATAATTATATTTCTATTTTTAACTATTATTTACTAATTCGTGCTTATGGATAGGATATTACAAGCCTCTTTTTTATTATTTCAAGTTAGGTATATTATATTTAATAAAGTTTTTTTTAAATGTAAAGGTTTATTTATGTGTAAAGTTTAAATAAAGTGTAATGTCATTTTTTTTTAAAATTTGCTTTAAAAACTAGCCTCAGCTTAAATTCTCATACAATATAAGTAGAATATAATTTTTTTTATTGAAAATATTAATAGTAGTTAAAAATATTGACTAGAAAATAATTAAATTAACAAGTTTTTTTTAACTTCTTATCAAATACAAGATTTTTAATTATTTCGTTTGTCTTTGGAACCAAATCTCTGTGTATATTTAACAGAGCTAACCCATTTAGCCGAGATTCAGTACTTCGTAAATATGTTTTCAACCTTCTCAAGTTGGAAAAAGTCCTTTCATTCGTACATGTTGTAATAGGCAAACATGCAAGAATATAAAACAACTTCTAAATATTAGGAAATTGAGCCAAGGTTTCTTTACACCGATTGAGCGCATCAATAGCATGCTCAGGTAAAATAGCTAAACGTATAAATATTTATACCACAATTCGAATTCACTGATTAAATTTATTTCATTATCAATCTCATAGGAATAAAATTTTTCTAAATATTTAATTTTACCAATAGTGGCATTAGAAAATGAAGAAGGATCTTTGGGTAATAATGTTTTTTATCTAAAACCCGTACTTTTATTTGCTATAAAAAAGTATCTAAGAATGGGATGAAAATGGATATTTTATAATATTCTTCAGTTGAGCCAATATTTATTTTCATCTCAATAATGGCCTAGGTGCTAGACGAGGTTTAATTAGTATTATATCATAAAATTTAGCCTTCGATTCAACGTCTAGATAAATATTATGAAAATATTTATCTACATTCATTCTTATTGTATCTACCTGTTCATGTATATTTTCCAATGTTCCGCCAAATCAATAACTTGAACCAAATCTAAATTTGGTTTTTGTAAATTTCTACTAAGTAGTGAGCTAAAAATAATTTATTGATGCAACTAGCAGCAATGATAAACTCTGATTGATCAATTGAATTCAATAATGATATCGCTGCTAACGACACATTACTTTTTTTCATGCTCAGCCTTATTTATAAATTATCGTTTGATTTTAATCTCTTTGACTAAATATTTTTCCATTTTATTAATATTTTTGAATAATATGTTGGAAAATTGATATTCAAATATTTGTAAAATTTTGATTAGTGGGGGGGGGGAATCTGGGGGGTGGGGGTAAAATTTTTATTAGCTTAAAATGATATTTATGAAAATAGTCAAATTTGCGATGGGGGGAAATTTCCCCCTTTCCCCCCCATTGGTTACGCGCCTGGTACAAAGACAAATGAGCTTTTTTTATTAAGGATAATAAAAACCCATCTCAAAAGTACTACATCAAAAAAGCAATTGAATGGATTACCACTTAATATACATCGAGATTTAATCTCCATAGAGAGCAAAATGTTATATTAGCACAATCGCAAAAAAGATTAAATTTTCATTTATAACGATATTTTGATTAATTTTATCATGTTTAATTCTATATTTTATCGTGATTTACATACCGGTTTATAAAGCATATTTTTTTAATAATATCTTTATTCGTAATTGTGTTTTAAATTATTATTTTTTAGATATTATGGGTTATAGAATAAATTTTATATGGCAATTAATTCTAATATATTTTTAATATTCCAAAAATATCATTTCAATATAAAAATTATCCCACCTGTAGAAAATTCTGGCTTCGCGCCTGATTAACGGTATTATGCAAAATGAAGGAATATTTAAATCATGCCTTTCCTTTATAATATCAGCCAACATCAAAATTTCTTTTGTTTATTATGATATAAAAATTAATTTTAAGATTTTTTTTAAAATAATTATAAATTACTGCTTGTTTCTTGGTAATTAAACATAGAACTCTTCAGTAGAATTTGTGGTGAACAGACCCAAGGCCCCTTCTTTCATAAAATCTTGCCTACGCATATGTAATAAATACCAATAATTTAGTTATTTTTGTATATTATCATTAGATCCAAAATATTTCATTCCAAGTTTTTTTATCTAATGAACTCATCATCGACATTTAAGTATTTATGAGGTGGAAATTTTTTGAAAATTTCCAAAAACCGTAGGTTAGTTTTAGTTTAAAATCGAAACAATTTATAAAATTTTCATTTATCTATTAAATAAAAAGATAATATAAGATTATAGAGTTAAATTAGGTTTATAAAAAATGTTTATACATTAAATACGAAACGAAAAAAAATTATCATCGAAAAATTATGCAAGGTATTTAAGGATTTGAGGTCTGCACAGCCCTCGGCCTGTTAAGAATTTTTGAACAAGTTGCCCAGCTCGGCATTTTATATCTTTTGCCCTAGGCCAGTTATAAATTTTTTTTAAATTTACCCTGCTAAGTCCATAAAAATTTTAGAAATCAGGCCTGCCTGGCTCATTAAAGTTTTAATTAAATTTTTTATATGGATTTTTCCTCTATCACATTTTTAATATCTAAATCTAATTTTTTTTTCAATGTCAATTAAGGCTTTTATATCGCTCTTCTATGGCTTCTATCAACCTCTTTATAAATCAATTGTGTTTGATATCTGTATTCATTTTTGTAATACGATCATATCATAAATAAATTATTTTTTTGTGAATTTACTTATTATATATAGATTTCGAATTTTAGTTAGACAGCTCTTAAATACAAAGAAATAACGCATATTATAATTTATTTTCAAATTATATTAATCAAAAATTATTTGGAAATTCAAAATTATCAAAATTGTCAGCGCTGGCCTAATAAAATTTTACAAAAAATCAGATATTAGCGCTACCTGATATATGTATAAATTGTCCGATCTTGCCCGAAAATTTTTAGCCCTGTCCGACTCAGTACTTTCAGGCCTACCGGGTTTTCCAGATCTCTATTTAGGATTATTTTTAACGATATTAAAATAAATTTAAAAATAAAATGTAAATATTTTTATTAGCATACATTTTTAGGAGGCGGGGCAACGCACCCAATGTTTTAAACTCAAATTACATTATAAATATTATTTAATTTTTGTATAATTATCTTTCGGGAGGGAGTGGGGTAAACGCAATCCCTTGCTACGTCCCGCGGAACAGGCACATATATTTATTTAAATTTTAAAAATTTTAGATTTGTGATCTATAAGGATACTGTTGCATTGCATTTACTTTATGTTAAATATATACTGTTAGTTATAATTCTAAACAAGTGATTTTGATTACAAATTCTTGGATTCAAATTCCAAAACATTATAACAGTAATATTAAAATTAATTTTAATAATTTGAAGTATAAAATAATGAAAGTTTTTTTTATTGTTTAAATTTCAAAAAAAATTTAAATACATATTACATATAATTTCGTTAAATATTTTTATTTAAGATTAATTTTAATCATAAATAATAAAAATTAACCAATCTAAATTTACATATAAAACCATCTGGGCTTTTTCTATATTCTTTTTCTTTTCTCACTTTTCTCCCTTTTAAATAAATAAAAAAATTTTGAAAGCTTTCTTCGATCGAAACACATAAGGATTTCAAACAGAAAGGGATTAATTCGTTTAAGATTTACTTGGATTAAAATTTATATAATGACCGCGTAAAATAAGCATGATATTTGGCTAATTCTGATGTGGAAAGGAAGACTTTTTTATAACATATGTAAAATGTCAATATTTTTATATATAATGAAAATTTTGTTCAGTGTCCTTATTAAATTGTAAAACTTTAAAATTTGAAATTAAATTCTATAAATTTAATAATAAAAATAGGAATTTTGGAAAATTGTATAGGAACAAGCTTATTAAATGAGCAAAAATATCCTTGCTCAGGGTTAAATAGTATTATTTTAGTTAATTGTCTGGTCTATATTAATTGCAAATATGTGTTGCAACTTACAACTAAGATAAATCGACTTCGCCTAAAACTCGAGTCTAGTTTTTAGTCGACGCTGACTATCAAATTCGACTCCTGAGCCTACTTTTAGTTTACATCATGTGTTGGTTAATTTCTTATTTCATTTGTGCTCAAATAAATAAAATATTTTTATTAAAATGTCAATTTAACCTAACTTTGTCTCTGTCGACCTAGCCTAATACTGGACTTGTCATTAATTATTAATCAATTATTTTTAATTAACCTTATTAAAATTAAATATACTATTGATTTAAGTCGAAATTGATTTTTCGACTATAAATTTGATTATTCTGTAGACTCTAATAAGCTGTTTATTAACATTTGCCCTTTCTCTCTCTCCTGGTTCGAATAATTCGATTAAAAAAAAATAGAACCTAAAGATTTTTAAAAATCAGTTAAAGCCGAGTGGCAAGAAATGGATAGCCAAAATATTAATAGCTATTCCGATAGCTATTTTTTAACATTTTTGAATAATATACCTAAATCTTGATATATTCGATTCTTTATTAATTTTATCATAATTGTAAATTTTTTAGTTTCATATGAGGGTCGGGAAATAATATTCCGATAACTTATACAAAATATTTTTACGGGCCATGCCAGGCATGAAGTTCGAAAAATTTTTACCATTAAAATTAGGCCAATTTATCTCTCTTTTTATAATAAAAATGTTCCAGGCCGGAACAATTGGGCCTGACACAAACATCTTAAATTTTGGGCTGAATATATCGGGGCCGGTATATGCTATTATCAATAAAAATTGTATCCGCTCAATATCCTTCAAAACTTGATTCATTTATAATAATCTCATTAAAATATATTTTATCTTTGAAAAACACATTTTTATAAAAAAAATTCCGAAAGAAACTTGGGGGGGGGCTACTCCCCATAAATTTTATTGGTGGACACTATGTTTCATATATTTTATTCATGATAAAAATCATTCACCTAAGTAACAAGCACTAATTTAATTAAATGTAAAAAATAATAATAAAATATTCTTTAAAAAAATATCACTTGAAAATTAATATCACGATAAACGAGGGAAATAGGAAGGCATGTATTCAAATATTCCTTTATTTGAGTTACCATCCTTAAATTTTTTATACTGAAAATCAGGACTATTATCCTTAAAAATATAAAAGAAATATTATGCTATACAAAAAAATATTTTTTAAAAATTATATTTTTAACAGCATTAATTTTTCAGAAAAAGAAATATGGGAAAGAATGAGCTTCACCCGGAAAGATCAGCTTTCCCATGTGGCGTTTGAGCTGTACAATATTAATAATTTTTCATGTAAATATGATATAGATGTTATTGCAACTACTTTATTGATAAAAAATAAGCTATTATGGAAAACAATTATAATAAATCAGAGTTGTTACTCCTGGAGCGCCGCTACATTTTTTCAAAAACAAAAATTGGGGAGCGAGATCGGGTGCTAGCTCCTTTTAGGACTGGAGGGGAGGAGCGCCGCTCTACCGCTCCTTTAAATTTAATGTATCAATTAAATTATTTTTTAAATATTAATAATATTTATTAATTAAAATTCAATAAAAATGAAATTTTATTAAATTTAAATTTATCCATTATTAAATGTTTAGCCGAGTTTTACATTGGTTTGAAAATTTTTTTAAAAATTTTGTAAGTCATATTAATATTCATTTTATAGATATATAATAAAAAATAGTTTTAGATATTATGGATTTAGAGATCATAGATGAAGAAATCGAATTTCCATTTCCATCATACAAAAAAATATTTTAAACTTCTATAAGATGTTGATCCAAATGATCAAACAAATTTAAGGGCAAAATACCTTTTGTGTTTAAATAAAAATATTTAATTTTCAAATATGAGCAGCTTCAATCTAAAAATGCATCTAAAAGTAAAAAATCTTTCTTTTAATACAAATTGATTTGGAAGATTTTTTTGGATTCCATGAAATTGATCAAGAAGATAATATATTGGACAAATATTTTTTAAATAATGATACCAAGAAATTCCCTTAATTAAAAAATATTTTTATAAAGTACAATACCTCGCTTCCCTCTAGTGCTATTGAGGAACGCCTATTTAGTATTGCAAAAGAGGTCTTAGGGGAGAGGCAGGATGCTTGTTAGATTCTAATTTAGAAAATTTATTACTTTTAAAAGCTAATAAAAGGTTATAAATATTTTGAATGATCATTTAATATAAATAAAGCTTTTTGTTAAAAAAAAATATGATTTTGTTTTGTATACCTTCTAAAAAAATGAAAATCAAAGGAGCGGTTATGGAGTGGCACTCCATTACTTGGAGCGGGAGCTATCTCCTTTTAAAAATGTAGTAGCGGGAATGGGAGCTAGCTCCTTCTGAGAAGGTAGGAGCGGGAGCGGGAGAGAGAGCTAGCTACTTTTAAAAAGGAGCGTTAACAACTCTTTAATAAATTAGTGACATTTATTGACAAATTATTCAAATAAAGAATAGTTTATTTGAACAGTATTCATGTACCAAAACCATTTAAGTGGAACAAATAACCATAAACATTTTAGTTAAATTTATATTCTATAATATAATTTCTTGCTCTTTCTTGAATAAATGTCTTGATGTAGACAATTTAAAATCTTTCTGTTTCATTAATCTTGATTTATATCTTTTTACTATTGCTAGATAAGTTTGTTTTCTCCATAACAGCAAACAAGAACAGTTTTTCATTAAATATGTTAGATTACTTATTTGTTGAATTTCTAAGTCGCCGAATTTCTAAGTCAAGATTTACGTAATCTTAAATAATGTTATATTTCCTGAAAATTAGGTCCATAGTCCTTTGGAATATTGCTGAAGCCGGAGTTATTCCGAATGGCATTCTTTTGGATTGAAACAGACCTTTATGAGTGTTTATAGCTAAATACTTCCTCGTATCAAAATCTAATATTATTTGGTGGTATGCATTTGAAAAGTCAATGGTTGAAACTTTTCCCTTTTTCTTAATTTATTAAATATTTCCTGTATTCTAGGGATAGGGTATATATCCGCTATCATCCATGGATTTATAGTTATTTTGTAGTCTGCGGAAAGCCTTATATTCCCGTTGGGCTTAATTATGGGCACCAGAGGACTGGCCCATTCCGAATACTTAATAGGTTCTATTACGTCGTTTTCGATCCATTTTGTTAGTTCCTCATAAACCTTTTCTTCTAAAGCATATGCAATTTTTCTAGGGGCGCAAAATTTTGGGGTCGCATTGTGTTTTATATTCAGATGGACTTCCATATTGTTCAATTTTCCTAACTTTTTATCGAATATTGTTATGTATTTTTCCGTTACCGCTTTCAATTCTTGTCCCATGTAATATATATTATTATTATTATCGTATGCATCTTAGGTCCCTTCTAATATTGATTTTTTCCATATCAATTCTCTAAATTCCTTCAGTCAGTTAAGGCATACCAATGATGGTCCATAGATTTCACTATAACCAAATGTAGATTTTTTATGATATCTTTTAATTGAACTTTCCACGCTACCTATAATGGCTATTTCGTTACCTTCATACGTCCTTAATTTTGTGCCCGAATCATGAATCATTTTATCGGAGTTGATTGTGTTCCAAGTCTTTAACGAAATAATTGATACTGATGCTCCTGTATCTAGGATCATGTTTATTTCCTTACCCTCTTTACTTAGATTGACTTTGAATTTTTCTTTACAAGATTTGATATCCATCGAGTATATATACGATATCCTCGTTGCCTTTTTGATCGCAAGATTTAATCAGATGTTTGTCACTACCGCATTTGAAGCAAGTTTTTTTTGTCTGGAAATATTGATTGTCGCTGTATTTATAGTTATTATTGTTAGTGCTGTACTTTCCCCTTATCTTATCAGAATATTGATATTTGTTTTTATGATAATATTCATTGTTATCGTACCAATTATATCGATAGTATTTGTTATCATTATTACTATATTTGTTAACATTTATTTGTTATCATTATTATTATAATTGTACTGCGGGTTATCATTATTGTGCCTTCCATATTTCGGGTTGTTATAATAATTATATCTAATAAATCTATTATCCAATCTTGTCTTGTAAGGATAATTGTCACTATATCGTTCCTGGCTATTATTATTACTATTGCGCTTTTGATTATCTTGTATACGTTTAACAAATTGGAAACTTTCCAATGGTGTTATTTTTTTTCGTTAGCTATCAAAGAATCTAACATATCGTCATATTTAATTTTATTAATAGATTTGGGAGCGAATTTTAAAATTACTTTATTAAAGTCGTAGGTGGACAATGCAGATACGAGTGCCGCCCTTTTTTTCTCGTTGTCAGATATATCATTCAATATAAAATTACCTCTAATTTAATAATGTTGAGAAAGAATCACTGTTATCCTTAATGGTAATCGATGGTGTCATCTTAGATACTTTTATATCGAATTTTAGTTATTTCCTCTGTTCGTCGCCCCTGTCGTCGCCAGTGTTATATTGAAATATTTTTAATTTACATATATCGAATTTGTATTTTTTTGATTTTGGGTGAATATTTTCTGATAGCGGATATATATCATATCCCTAGAATACAGGTAATATTTAATAAATTAAGAAAAGGGGAAAAGTTTTCAACCATTGACTTTTCAAATGCATACCACCAAATAGTAATAGATTCTGAATCGAGGAAGTATTTAGCTATTAACACTCATAAAGGTCTGTTTCAATTCAAAAGAATGCCATTCGGAATAACTCCGGCATCAGCAATATTCCAAAGGACTATGGACCTAATTTTCAGGAAATATAACATTTTTTAATATTACGTAAATCTCGACTTAGAAATTCGGCCACTTAGAAATTCAACAAATAAGGAATCTAACAAAATATATTAATGATTTCCTCAACTAAAATGAAAGGAAATGACAAAATATTTTTTTAATTTTTAACAATATTACTTCTTACTATATTCAAATTTCAATAAGCAAAATTGAATTTTAAAAATAGCGCTCAAAAAGCTCATATGAACATCTGAAAAATAGCCCCAGACCCTCAAAATCTTTAAAATTTAATTATGGTATTTTTTTTTACATAGAATAATTTTATATAGAATATGGATTTTATATAAAATAATTAAAACCTTTATTATTATTATTTTTTGATAAGTTGCAACATTTAAAAAAAGTTACTTTTTTATAAAAATTTTATATGCCATCCGATATTAAAAAATTTATAGAGCATAAGCATAATATAAAAATATATATTTGGCTAATACATTAACCACTAGAGGTGAGTACTCTAGAAGCCCAAGGCTCACAAGAACTTCGGGCTATTAAAATCCCCGGTCTCTCCTATATATTTTTTTATATAACAATATTGTGAAATATTAAAATTACAATAAACTTGTCAAACTCTTGACAATTCGGGCAACTACTTAATTTGACAAAGATTATGAATACCAATTAAATTCCTATTAACTAGTATGAAAATGATTTGAATTGGGCAACTATCTAAGTTGGACAAAAATCCTTTCTGATAGCGCCCAAATTAGAAAAGGATTACTTTATACAGTCAGCGTCTACATGACAGGATTTTCACTGGATGCAAACCCCCTTCAAAAACATTTGCCTATCCCCCTAAAAAATCGTCGCCTTCGGCGGCGGTATCTCTTTATCATTATTTTTACCTATTTATTTATTGATACTCTTTTCAAAGAATTTATAAAGGATAACTTAAATTAATTTATATCTACAACCATACCAACCAACTATCTATATTTTGTGATTATAATAATTTATTTTTTAGATAATAAATTTAATTAAAACCTCCATTATTTACAATGAATTAGTTATTATGGCATTATGAGCTTGCTAAAATATCTAAACCTTTTAAATTACATTTAAAATGATAGTTTATTTGGAAAACAATGTGTATGATTGTTTGCGATATATAGATTTGGTCGATGAATTGTATTATAATAATACTATAATAAAAGTATAATTTTTACAGCAATAAATTTTGTCCTATTTCATCTCAAAATTTAATAGATAACCCCAGAAAAAATTTATCCTACCCCCAATAAAGCAGCTTACCTCCTACCCCCTCAAAAAATAGGATGCAAACTGTTCCTACCCCTCCCGCTCATGTAGACGCTGTTTTATATGAAAAGGCCTTTAAAATAATCAGATTTCTATTTTAATATTCTAGATTGAAACTCTTTTTCCTGGATAAATCCGAGTTTAGTACCTTCATATACTCCATCTAATTTTTCAATTCCTACATTGGGCAGTTGCTGTGAGATATTCAAAATTTTTAAAATTAAATAGACGAACAAGAGCAAAGGATTTGATATAAATTACTATTTTATGGAATACATGAATCACCACAAAAAATATTTTTAATGTGAGGTAAATCTTCTGATTTAAAATTTTTATTAAAGCTGATGCAATATCATCTGCACTAAGCCCTAATTTCCCCTCTGATTATATAGCATAAGATTGCGTGTGTTTTATTTACGCTTGCAAAAAATTAGTATATGTTTAAGTTTAGATAGGCCAGAAATTTTTATAGGCCAAAAACAAACAATGGAGACCCTTTGTCGGTATTCACTAGATCGGAATTTTGATGTTCCTAAAATTCTTATTATCTTCATACTTGTTATATTTGGATAAAGATTCAATATCTGAGTTTAATTTAAACTCCTCACATGGATCACATTACCATTTTTTTGATTTATGAAATCCTAGGTTAAATTCATAATTAAATATTGATCTATAAGCATGTTCTAAAACTGGTTGATATTTTCTATTCTGCATTTGTGTTGATATATCAAATATCATATTTAAATTTAAATACTGCTCTAAAAATTTTTATTTGTATCCTTTCTTCTGTAGTATGATTTTTTTATAGGAAAAGATTTTATATGGGCTCTTACCTTTTCCTAATAATTTTTTTCGAGTACTTGTCTTTTCTATAAGGCAAATGGGTATTTGAAAGGTTATTTCTTTTTTATCAAAAAATTAGATCAATAGTTTTCACTTGTCTGATCATTTTGGATTTGCAGGAGCGTGATGATTCAAGGTCTTTTTTCATATTCGATATCACCATCTCGAGATCATCGTCTAAATTACCCACAACGAACGATTTTAATATGTTATTGAAGGCGTGGAATCACATGCGTCCTAGCAGGGGGAATTTATCATATCCACCACTGTGGCACTCAGTATTTGTGTAAGTTTAGAGAAAAAATTGTTTACATATTCTTACCTTTGATTCTTTATAATTAAAATGATAAAAATGGCACAAATTATTTTTTCGAATTTTTAATTTTAGTCCTAGTTCTTTTTTTTCTAGTCTGTCAATATTTCGAATAGAAATTAATTTTTGTTTTAGGAGTTAATGCCCAAAAATCTTTGTGACTAAATTCTATATTTTGTAAAATGTAACATTCATAGATTCTTTATATTTTCAACGGTTATTAAACATTGCTATATGTTTGTCTAGATTCAT
Source organism: Gordionus sp. m RMFG-2023 (assembly GCF_954871325.1). Classification (NCBI taxonomy): domain Eukaryota; kingdom Metazoa; phylum Nematomorpha; class Gordioida; order Chordodea; family Parachordodidae; genus Gordionus; species Gordionus sp. m RMFG-2023. Next base: position 29,778,504 of record NC_088776.1, read on the forward strand.
AACTGTTTTTGTACATTTCTTTTCCAGTTTTGTGGATTTCTTTCTTTATAATGCATAATCTTCTGTCATCTATATTCTCTTTATCTTTTGGACAAAAAATATTTGCTATATCCATTTAATATTGAGAGTCAGCTTATGCAAATTGATCAATATTCATATTTCTAAAAATGAAGATTATTATTAACTTTAATAATCTAGAGTAAAATAAAAAAATTTTAAAGCGAATCTCATATTATAAACTTTTAAATAACAAACTAAATTTTGTTCATGTCAAGTTTTTAATTTTTGTCAAAAAATATAATAAATATAAAATTAAGTATATTACATTTCTGCTTGTGGCTTTTTTTGAAACTTTCATTTCACTATAATTTAGAGAATATTAGTGTTGTTAAGCTCAATTTGAACCGATTTTTTAAAACGGCTAACTCAAATTTTAGCTAGAAAGATATTGCTTAACTTCAAGATTTCGTTTATAGATGTTCTGACCTTTATGCCATCTATGAGCAAATCTTAAAGCTTGCGTAATATTTTTCCGGATAAAATATTGAGTCAGCCCTTTATGAAAATAGGCTCAAAACGAGCCTTTAACAAAACTAGAAATTATAATAAATCCCCCTCATATAATTTAATATATCTTTCATAATTATTTAAGAGGGATGTATCTGCTAGTGTTTTATATCCAAAACTATAGTGAAAATGACAAAAATAAAACTCTCACATATATTAATGTAATACATTTTATCTTTCCATGAAACTTTTATATTTTTTTTTATATAAAAAATTAAGTATTATTTAATTAATAAAAGTTATAATTTCGTTATATCGACAATTTATATCAAGGTAAGTTATAATAATAGTAAAAAAAATTATAATATTAGTAAATCACAATTATATAAAGTCATTAATTCTTGCTATTTTTTTATTGATTGAGATTCAAGTTTTTAGTGCTAACATTATAATAGGCAACAAAATGGCCAAAGTCTTTACTATGCATAGGATGTTCAATTACGGGGTTTCGGATATTGAAAAAATAAAGCTGAGATAATTGTATTTTACTATGTTCATGGCTAATCGTTGGCGTAGGTAGAATCCTTCGTTGGGATCCTCGGTCCTAGCAGAGATCCGTTTTCCTAGCTCTTTAAAAAAGTCTAGGGCATGAGAGCCGAACGACGAGAGGCGATTAATGGTAGGAATGTATAATTGGCGGGAAGAGATGGCGAATATTTAGCTAGTTTATTCGCCTCGGCATCTAGTATGGCATCTAGTATGGCATCTCTATTTATATTGGAAGGGTCAAGATAATCGATGTACGAGAAATCCCAAGTTAGGAATTCCCCCCTCTTCCAAGGGATCATAGTCGAACCATCGGGCCACTTACCATCGGAATTGTATAGGCCAGTAGGTTCGAGAGTTGATGGGATGCCGGCGGATTTTAAGGCCCTGGCAATGGTATTATTGCATTTTGAATGCCTAATGAATCTGCCTCTACAGCGCTTGCAGTGGAGAGAGTGACGGCCTTTGGAGTTGACCGACGTTTGACAGAGGATACAGTGATAAGGATCCCAATTCAGTCTAAAACCGAAGGCGTGACATAGCTCATCATTGCTTAAGAGCTTGTCAAGGTTTCGGGATGGGAAAGCCTCAAGAAATTCGTATACACTACCTTCGGAAATGGAAAAGAGTAGAGAATGGTCTTCTTGTTGGCTCCTCGATTTAAGGAATGCAACGGAATTGCTAACTAAAGGTTTATCCCAATCCTTCTTTAATGCCGAAGATGGAGGTCGACTAATGAGAGGGACTTCTATAGATCAATTGCCTGTAGGAGTAAGGGGTCAGGATGTTTTGTTAGTGTTTGAATGATGGGCTCGCAGGACAGGCAAGAGGATATGAACGCACTAACAGAAAGTAGGGAAGGTGACCTTATACCAATTCCGCCGGATTTGGTGGGTAAAGTAGCCTGTAGCCATGATAATTCCCCAAATTTAAGATTGAGTATATCTTCTCTTAGGCATTTAATCTCCAGCTCTTGTGAAGCGAGGTTGACGTCATATTGAAAGATCCGTGACGCTCGAAGTGTATATAAATTCTTGGAATTAAAAGGTAGTTCTTTAATAAGAAGAAAGCTTGGTGAGCTGGGAGGCGAGATAGTCTATCGCGCATAAGGGATATCTCTCATAGAATATCGGCAAAGAACTTGATAAAGGACTCGTCTTTACCTACTGGAGATCCGAGATGTGTTAAAGCGTTGAATGGTGTATGACTTAACATAGTATCGTGGTTAAGGTCAATGTTCCCAAGAGGAAAATATTCGTTTTTGTCTTGATTAACTCGAAGTCCCAAACTTTTCTCGCTGGATTTTATTATTTGGATTTCCTTCATAACTTTAACGGTGGGCCGCCTAGTATACCATTGTTGATATACCAGTTATGAAGATTTAGCTTGCATTGGTCATTAATGTCTCGTATTATATTAAAACCCAGACAGAACAAAAAGGAACCTAGAAGGTCACCTTTTTGTATCCCATCGCAAGAAGGAATCAATCTATCTCCGAATTGAAGATGCGAGGGACTAGCATAACAATCGAAGATAAACTGTGAGTATTCTGGGTAGAGGGTGAGGATAGGATTTAGAAACGCAGCCTTAGAGAATTAAAGGCGTTCGAGATGTCTATTTTGACTAGGATATCGTTTGGTCCGTTTGCAGATACATCCGGGTCATGTGAAGGGATACCTCGCATCCACCTTTTACGTTGACTCCTAATTGATTCGGGCAAAGGTGATTGGATATTGTGAACAATAATCTGATAACTACCAGTTTGACAGTTAATTGGCGCCAAGTGGTTCCAATAGCGATTGGGCGAATATCTTTATTGGGTTTATGGAGAGTGATGAGTTTAGCTCCGTATAGCAGTGGAACAATGGCGGGTGGTATGCCTCTAGTAAGCATACGGTTGATTAATTGGGTAATCTTTTCTAGAACGTCACATTGTTGTGTTATGTAAGGTGCGGTTAGGTCTTGTAAGAATATTGGGCGAAACCCATCGAACCTAGGTGAGGAATCGCGTTTGAAGGAGAGAATAGGTTTTCTAACGTCGCTTGCGGTATAAGTGGCTGCAATTAGAGAAGGAGAGAATAGCCTTTCTAACGTCGCTTGCGGTATAAGTGGCCGCAATTAGAGGAGTTTCAGGGTAAGTCGGTATTTCATTTTTAAAATCGTGTGAGTGGTGTTTTAGGAGAAGGGCCTGATAAGTTACTAAATCGTAGGGAGTCAGCTTATTGTCGGAGGTTGCCAGACGTATGGCTGATTTAACATTCAGGTTATCCAATTTTTTAGATATTAGCCTTGTCTTGGTGAGCAGGTCATTTTTGTGATTTATATTTTTATCTGTGTCATCACTCGTAAAAGATGTGGTAATGTGATTGATGGGTAAGGGGTAGATATTAGTATCCTTAATTTGTTTGGTCAGGGATTTTCTGCTGGCAGGATCTGGAACTTGTAAGGTAGTAAAGGCAAATGACAGGGTGTCTAACCAGTGTTTTACAGAAGAATAATTATTTAACAAGGAAGTCAAGTTTTTCGACAGGTGTCTCGCAACTTGAAGCCTTGCTCCTTTAGGTATTCGTGAAATTACAAATAATTTTGGTGTCGTTAAAAATATTTCTACATTTGAGTCGGCTGGGTCAAACGTCTAATCATTTGTGACAGTAAAGATAAGGATTATTTGGCTAGTGAACACATCAGCCAATGATGAGGGAATGGTGACTAAGAGTTGTTTAGTTGTGAGGGCAAGAGCAGAGAAGGAATTAAGGGTTCTAGGAATTGATGGAGATAAGATGGGTAGCCCAGATTGAGGACACTTTATTTTATGGTTACTATCCTTTCTTCATTGATTAATACTAGAAATATATAATAGTATAGCCCTATCTATCTCTTTTTCTTGAATTACATGGACCATTTTAAATATTAAAAAAGTTTATTAAATACTAAATAAAAGTTTATTAAAATGAATATAATACAATATAATCCTCAAAAAAATAAAAATTTAAAAAAAAACATTTAATGGATATAGCACAATATATTCTTAAAATGAATAAAAATTACTAAAAAAAAATATTTTTAAAGGATATAGCACAATAAAATCCTTGAAAAAATAAAACGTTGGAGATAGAATAGTTTGCAATTCATCCTTTTTTGGATATAGAATAATATTATCCTAAACATAAGCAAATTTAATTAATGACAAAATGATCATATAGTTATGTTTAATCAATCCTATTAGATGGATGAATATCGAATAAAATCCTTAATAAAAAAACTAATAAAGTACATAGTAAAATTTAATTTTGGGGATCCCTACAAATCTAGATTCATTTTTAGCATTATTGTTGTGATCGATAGTTCTGTTTTTAAAATATACATTTAGCGAAAAAAACATTTTTTTCAAAAATGGACATAGAATAGTATAATCCTCAGGTGACGAAATTATGATATTATATTCTAGACATTCTTGGCAATGTTGATTCTTATAAAAAAGATTTCAAGGAGGTCTTTTCAGAGGAGAATAGAGGAAATTTTTGAGAATTCAGTAGATACTTTAAAATGAATTTTAAAGGCTCGAGCATATATCTGCACTAAAGGTTTGCATAGGGCTGGGTTTCGGCTTGCCCGCCCACGCCGCCCATCTAAGTGGGCGGACGGGTGGGTGGGAAAATTTTTTAATAACAGGTGGGCGGGCTGGTTGAAAAAAATTTTAAACTATGGGCGGGTTAAGAAATTAACAATGGGCGAGGCAGTTAAAAATTTATTTTAATCATTTAAGAAAATATTAATAAAAAATTCTTCTTATGAACTTTTTTGGATATTAAAAATTAAAATGTCTTTTTTTGGTATCATAAAAAGTTTTTTCTTAAAATAAATAAACCTTTTTTTTTATTTAAAACACTTTGGAGTAAACGACAAGAGAGATATGCCAAAGCTATCAAGATTAGCAAGAAAAATTTTGCAATTACTGCAACTAGTGCTTCTTTTTGCGTTATAATTACATATAATTTCATTTTATAAGAATTTATTTTTCATAAATATTTTATTTGATCAAATAAATCATCCAGACTTTAAATTGAATATTTTTTATGCTTAATATAGTAATTTCCTAAATCATAAAACTTTTTGTAGAGGTGTAATGCTGAATTTTTTTATTAGATGCTTAAAAAATTGAAAGAATGGCCATAATTAAATTTTATAATAGCGGGCTTGGGTAGAAATTTTTTTATAAATAATGGGTGGGCGGGTAAAAAAATAGACTAATAGAAATTTTAGACTAATAGGTGGGCTGGCAGGTATATTTTTTTGAAATCTATGGGCGGGCGGGTTAAAAAAAATTTAAAATATTGGGTTGGCGGGCTTATGGTCCAAAACCCCGCCCAATGCAGACCTCTAATCTACATCACGACAGCAGATATATTATCTACCAAAATCTGTCATTTTTTGGGAATAAAAGCTCATTGGGTAATATATTATTTTTTATTATTTTTAAAGATTGCACGAGAAACTCTTGAAATGCAATTAATAGCCTTAGCTATAGAGGAATTCCTGGAACATTTTGATAAAATTTCTGAGTTTTGGAAGAAGTCTATGAGTTTAGGATTACTGATAAACTAATTGCTACTGTTAAGGATAATGCCTCCAATTTTATCAAGTCATTTACCAGAGACCTGCAGAGGTACCATTTGCACGGCCCAGCCCGGAGTTTTTTTTAAAAAAATTTTGGCCCGCCCGGCGGAGATTTTATTTTCAAAATTTTCTTCAGCCCGGCCCGATTTTTTCAAAATATATTATATATTTATTTTTGATTTATATAGCTAATAATGGCGATTTCAAATATTTGGTTTTATATATACGGCTCCGCCCGGCCAGGATATTTTTTTTAAAAAAATTTCCATTTTCGGGCCTTATATTTAAAAAAATTAAAGGATTAGGGCCGGGCCTGAATATGATGTAACATTAAATCCTGCCCAGGATTTTGAGGATGTCCTATTAGAATTTAATGAAATCAATTATGTCTAGTATAGAATATTTAAATTTTTTTTTAATATTTATTTTTAAATATAGTCAGTGGCGTAGTCAGGATTTATCCTGGGGGAGGGGGGGTTTAAAATTTTTTTGCCCAAACTCTACTTTTAAATATTGGCAATATTATGTGCTTTATTAGTGTCTAATCACTATAGCAACAAGCATGAATAAAAAAAATATTAGTAACAATTTTGGCTAAATTTATGATTAATAAGCGACTGAACACTGAAAACATTATTCTAAAAATTTAATCTATGTTTAGTCAATTAATTAATCCATATAGTTTAGAAAGAAAAAAATTTGCTTCCCGAACCTTACATTTTTTAAGATCACTCAATATACCTGATTGAGTGTTAAAAATAATTCTTTTTTAAATTTTAGATATAGATTTTATTTATTATTAAAATACTTTAGTATAAATAAAATCTCTTTATTTAACTATGCATTTATTTTAATGATAAAATACAATAAAATAAATTTCAAAATGTAGAAATTTTTATGTAGATTAAAATTTATTGTAAATAACTGTATTTAAAAAATATATAATTCAATAAAATTAAGTAATTCTTGTACGGTATTTTAAAAAATATAATTTAACAATTATAATTAATACAAAATAATCTATAAATATTTCTTATTGCAAAAGCAATACTTTTATTAAAAATACATAAATATTATGACTAAGAATTCATTATAATTAAGTTTTGCATATAAAAATTTTATGACTAAGAAAATATGATAATCATAGATTTGAATTTATAAAGAGAGGTCTACTTTTCTCTGAGATTTGGCTAATTCATCTAGAATCAAATTTTTATCTAGAATAATCTCCTTATAAATATTTAAAAGGGCTAACCCATTTAAACGGTTTTCACCGGTGCTATTTCTTAAATAGGTTTTTAACCTTTTCAAAGTTGAAAAAGACCTTTCATTGGTGCAGGTACTAATCGGTAAAGTAGCTAAAATAAAAAGTAATGTTTTGATATTTGGCAGGGGGAATCTAAAGTGCAATTACATATGGAAAGAGCCTGCAAAGCATTTTTAGGTCTCAAAGAGTACTCTATTCTGTCGAGATTTTTATACCAAAATTCGACATCACAAAGTAACTTATCATACTATCCTGATAAATCATCAGAATAAAACTCTGAGATTTTCTTAATATCCTCTCGCGTTTCATGTGTAATCAACAATTCAAACTCAACCGGCAGAAGAAAATAAAAACTTTTTAAAATAAAATTGTGACTAATAAATCTTTCTTTTAATTGAAATAAAAATGTGTCAATAAGGGGAATAAAAATATTTATTTTATAAAAATCCTCAATCGAAGAGGCATCAATATTTAAGCGATTTGACTGTCTAGAAACTACTCTAGGTTTAAAAATTTCAATCCCAAATTAATTAGCGATCTCCTTTACTTTCTTGTAAACATCATGAAATTTTCATCCACATTTTCTCTGATATTTGTTAATAATTCAGCAATATCCTTTGCCCTATTCATAACCTCTCTTAAATCCAAATTAATTTTTTGAAGTATTTTGCTAAAATCATAAGTATAATTAAATAAAAAATATACACATTGAATTGATATTAAAAATTGTGGCTAATCGCCTGTGAAAAATTTTCAGCATCTGAGGAATCCTTTTCTTTGCTGGATACGTAGGATTCGAGTGCTACAAAAATAACTTCATATAATTCTATGAAGAGTCTCACTGATTGTTGTCTTTCGATAAACCTAGTTGGGCAAAATCGTTTTATATTTTTTTTGGTTTATTTGAATCAATATCATCAAATGTTCGGATAAATAACTGTCTCTTTTTGGGTGGTGTGAAAAAGTCACAAACCGACGATATTGTTTCTAAATTTTGAAAAATATATTAAATTATAAAAAGATATTAAATTATAAAAAGATATCTATAATACATAATAAAATCTAATAAATTCCAATTAAATTTAAAAAAATTTACGTAAACTGTTCCGGATGTCTTGAATTCACAATTTAGGCAATGTGAGCTGCAGTGAACATATAAAGCGGTGCTATAAAGCTCTCTAATTTTTGACTGCACTCCCTTAACATGACCACTCATTGAGGGAGCTCCATCATATCCCTGGCCTCTCATTAGATTTAAATTTAAATCTAGATCTTGAAGGGATGCTAAAATTTCTTTGGCTATCGTCTCTGATTTAGTGTCATGTAAATCAAATAATTGAACAAAGAGTTCCTTCATTTTATAATGACCTGATTCCATATCAATAAACCTTATTGCTATGGATAATTGCTCTATGTTACCAACATCCGATGTCTCATCCGCCCGAACACTAAAAAATGGTGATGCTTTCACTTTTGTAGAAATTTCTTTCAATATAAACTTATTGCATATGGATATAATTTCATTTTGAATGCATGGACTAAGGTAAGTGGCATTTTTAGCCGAGCTTTCAAAAAGCTTTATATAATTATCATTATTGTTGCATAAAAGTTTCAGCAATTCCTTAAAATTCCCTTCATTAAAGAAGATGAAAGTGTTAAGGGGCCAGCTGATACTCTATGAGATCTTAATGCTAAGCCCTGCCTCCCTAGCCAATGATTGCATCAATTATTATAATTATTCTGGCTCTGTTGGTTGTAACAATATCAATTTTTTTTTATTCAATACATTAGATATTGATATCTTTTGATTCATAGAGATGGCTTTTAAAGCATCAGATATCTCACAAGAATTGAGATGATATTTATTTTGTTTATGATAATTAAAATTTTCAAGAGCATCTTTCCATCTTGTATATACTTGACTTACCAATGTTTTGAGTTTTTGTAAACCGGGTCCAGCACATCTTGGTGAAAAAATGACGCACACTTTACAAAAGCTCCCTTTTCATTAGCTGAATAAGCAAGCCACTTATATTTGTTAAGCCACGATGTTTAAAATGTTAAATTTCTTTTATCCAAAGACAATGGAAATTTATAGCATTTGTCAGGTGTCCAAATATTTTTTACAGCCAACAATTTTTCATTATCATTTTTAAACTGAAATTTTAAGTATAATGAAATATCTGAGGACATTGATTTTCTATATTTTTTTTTAAATTTTAAAATATATATTTCAATGTGAATTGTAGAGTTCAGACCTGAGCAGCACAACATAAAAAGAATATAGTTTATTATTAATTTATGGAAGGCATTGCAAACAAGGTACGAGTAAAACAAACTTTTATTGAAAATTTTATATATCTGTTTTTTTATAAAATATATTACACTTTATATACATTTTCAGTAATCAGTTTTTGTAACTATTCACAAAATAAAATGATATAAAAATAAGGTTTTTAGTATGTTAAAGACAATTTTTAAAAGGTATTTTGAATATCATATAATATAAAAACCTTCAAAAAATATAAATATAATATGACATGTAAATTAGTCATATTCAACATCTCCCCCTTTTTCTAAGTGACTCTTCCTCCATTTGTCATCTCCTTCATAGCTCCATTATTCATTTGTCGATCTGTCTCGAATTAGTTTATGCTTTGTATCATCGCTCGTCCAACATCGTTTGTTGATCCGTTGTTTGCATTTGACCTTTCCATTTAGCTTTTAAAATTTTATATACATATTTTATATACATATTTTATTAAAAATCTTTTATTTATTTTTAATCATTTTTTAGATCGTAAGTCATATTTCCTGTTTTGAACTTGAATTTTTGTTTGACACCTCTTCCCCCTCTAAAAATCCGTGTAGTATTATCGTTTGTTATTGTGTTTGTTGTTCTTTTCTTTATTTGATCAAGATGTCTCCTAATAATGTTGTATCCATTATCTATTTTATATGTCAAGTTTCCTTCCTTTTGTACTACTACTCCTTTATCCCAAATATTTTCTTTAAACGTCTTGTACCAAATCTTGTCTCCTATTTCTATTTCTATTTCTCTATTCTTTGATATTTTTCTTCTTAATATATTCTCGTTATCTTCCAAAGGTTTGATTAAGTCCCATTTAGTCCTGTCGTTCTTGAAAACATTACTTTAATGGGTATCATATTCGTTGTATCATTCAGTGTATTTCTATAATTAAACAAAAATTTCTCTAAAGCTACGTCCAAGTCTATGTTCGTGTAGTTTTCCATATTTCTTTTAAGACTCATTTTCATAGTTTTTATCATCCGTTCACATTGACCATTCTATTGTTGATGATGAGGTGCTGTAAGTATGTGTTTTATGCCATGATCTTCACAAAACTTTTTAAATAATTGACTAGTAAAATTCGTACCATTATCCGTCAAGATTTTGTGTGGTATTCCGAATAAGCTTATAATGTTCATCAATTCATTTAAAGTTGATTCCGTCGTAATGTTTTTCATTCGTTTTAGGATTGGAAATTTGCTATACGCATCCACAAATACCATAAAATTGTTGTTTTCAAATTGTGCAAAATCTATATGTACACGTTCAAAAATCTTTGTTGCTGGTTCCCATGGGTTTTATATATTGTGAGGGTTATCCGAATATCTGTTACATGAGTCACAATTTTTTACCTCTAGATCTATCTCCGTGTTTATACCAGACCACCACAAATAATCTCTCGCTAACATTTTCGTTTTACCTGCACCTAGATGTCCTTTATGTAATTCGCTTAAAATCTCTTTTCTCATGTTCAGCGGTATTATTATTCTGTTTTCTTTAAATAGACAATGTTTTATCAAACTCAATTTCATTTCCATGTTTCTGTATGTTTTGTTTTTTATTGGTTCATTATTTCTAATATTAGCAATTATTTCCATTAGTTCTTTATCATTCTTTGTTTCTTTAACTAATTGATTGAAGTTTATTGGTATGTTCTATAATTTATCATCAACTTTTTCAACTACAATATTCTTTATCACTTTTTCTTTATTTTCCTGTGGTAATCTCGACAAACAATATGGCACTAAATTTCTTTTCCCCGGTCTATGTATTATCGTATAGTCATATGCTCCAATTGCCAAGTTCCATTTTAGTAAACGCATCGATATTGTAGTGTTTTCTCTGAGTGTCTTTGAAAAAATGTATATTAGAGGCTTGTGGTCGGTTATTATTATAAATTTGGTCCCAATTAAATATTCCTGAAATTTTTTTATCGCATATATTATAGACAATGCTTCTCTCTCGATATTTGTATAATTTGTTTCAGCTTTTAACAAAGTTCTTGATGCGAATGCAATAGGTTTTTCTTTACCATCTCCTTCGATGTGAAATAAAACTGCTCCTAGTCCTTTTTTCGACGCGTCAGTCGCAATTCCAATTGGTAGATCAGGGTTGTAAAAATTTAAAGTTGGCGGACTACTAATCAACGCTTTCAAATCATCAAAACTCTTTTGGTGCACATCTTCCCATATCCATTTTTCCTTGTTAACCATTTTATATAGAGGATCAGCTAAGTCTGCAAAGTTGCACAAAAATTTTCTGTTATTCTATCGAAGACTTTTTTATGTTATTAATATGTATTTCATCATTATCACCCGTTATCAGTAAGTCATCTATGTAGAATATCACGTCCTTCATATCCCCAAATATTCGATCCATGGTACTTTGAAATATAGCAGATGAAGTTTTTAAACCAAAAGATAATCTCTTGAATCTATAATAACCTTTGTGCGTTGATATTGTAAGCAAATCTCTGGATTCTTTATGTATTGGTATTTGAAGAAACGCGCTTTTGAAGTCAATTTTCGTAAATTTTTTTCCTTTTGATAATTTCGAAATTAAATCATTAATACGTGGTATCGGATATTTAAAGTCCTCTAATACAGGGTTTATCGTATTTTTGAAATCAGCACATAGTCTCAATGACCCATCACTTTTATAAACTGGAGTGAGTGGACTTGCCCATCGTACTTCATCTACCGGTTCTATTATCTTGTCATCAATCCATTTTTGTAATTCTTTTGTTATTAAATCAAGTCTTTTATATGGTACGCGTCTTGGTAGTATAATCTTTGGTTTAGCATCTAGTGTCAAATGTAATCTAACATCACTACGATATATAGGTTTTTTGTTGATTTTTTCACTACATTCTTTTATTAATTTTTATTATTTACGACAGCCTCTTGTTCCTCAGATTCCATTACTAATTTTAGTATCTCTGGTATTGTTATCCCTTCTGCCCTTACAATTTTTTGTCGTAATTCTTTGTTAATGGACCACACTCTTATTTTTTCTATTGCTCTATCAAAATTAGCATATTTACATTTATTGTTTAATCTATATATTTTGCTTACCCATTGTCCGAACGTTTCACCTTTTACTTGTTCGGCTGCATTAAATTCTTTTATATATGAATCCACCGATTTCTCTGGATGTAAAAGCTTGAACCTTTCGATTACGATTGACGGGTTAGAAAATTCTGTTAGCGTGCAAATGGCTTCTAATTTTAGATACTCTTCTTCCGGAAGTCTTTGCGTATGCGTAAAAGCATACGCTTTTTCTGCGTCCGTGTATTGTGGATCTTTTAAAATGGCGTCGAATTTCCTTAAAAAATAATCAATGTTATTTGAGTATATAGGGCATTCAAGTAGGCAATTTTTTAACGGTTTCATTTAATTTTATTTTTATAATATTTTATTATTATAATTTATAATGTAATTTATAATATATATGATACTACAACTGTTAAATATCTCTGATACATTTTCGCTTTTAATATAAATCGTTTTCCGTCATCATCTACATATTCCTTGCCATTGATAGACCTATAAACGTGTAGCATGTCTTCTATATTATCATAATATACACGTGCGATCGTCCTTGATTTGTGTCGTACGTAAGTGTAATCATCGTTGGTTGCATCATAAAATCGTCTAATAGTATACTTAGATGGTAATTTTATAACTAAAAGGTAGTTCTTTTCTGCCACCATATTAATTTATGGAAGGCATTGCAAACAAGGTACGAGTAAAACAAACTTTTATTTTATATATCTGTTTTTTTACAAAATATATTACACTTTATATACATTTTCAGTAATCAGTTTTTGTAACTATTCACAAAATAAAATGATATAAAAATAAGGTTTTTAGTATGTTAAAGACAATTTTTAAAAGGTATTTTGAATATCATATAATATAAAAACCTTCAAAAAATATAAATATAATATGACATGTAAATTAGTCATATTCAACATTTATTAAAAATATATCTTAAATAAAGATTCAAGTTATCTATTACAAATTCAAAAGACAGGGTAAGACATAGAAGGAAATTATTTGTTTTTATCTAAGATACAAGTTTTCACAATACTGCCAAACTCTGCTTGTGAATGTTTTAATATCTAAAGATTATTTGGGAATTTACAATAATCAAAATGATGAGCTTTTCATATAAAAAAGGGTTATAACTAAATAAAGCACATTGCAAAATTTTAATAACTCAAATGAAAATATAATTTACAAATAAAAAAATAGAACTCAATTATATTATAAAATACCATACCATCATTTGATGATTTTCCAGCCAAATCAACTGAGAGCTCAGATTCTTTAATAATACATAATTTTTCTAATTATAAAAAATTAAGAGAACTTATAAATGATAATTTAGAATTATACCATTATCATTTGATGATTTTATTTTAGCTAACTCATTTGTTTTCCCTGAGTATGTTGGTTGTATTTCTAATTGCAAGATTCAAATAAAAGATATTATAAAAGTGAATACCATTACCATCGTCATTTGAGGATTTTGTTATTTCTAAATCAAATTACATAAATTTTCTAAATCAATTTAAATATACCTTTATTTAGTAAAAATTTTCTTATATCCATGTGGGAATTAAGTAAAAATTTTAAAAACTATCGAAATTTAGTTTAACAATTTAAATTTTATTATTAAATTTAAAATATCTAATTAAGCAATAAAAATATATTTACAATATATATTTAATTGTTATTTAATATTTTATTAGTTCATAAAAATATATTTCATTTTAATATCGTATATATTATTTATTTTATTTCTAAATTGAAACAGTTTTTTAAATAAAATTAAAAAAAAATTTTTTGAGGGGAGATGGGGGGGGTTTTAACCCCCCCCCCCTTGTCTACGCCACTGGATATAGTAAACAAATAAGAATACCCGGATGGATATGTGTACCTGCCACACTTTATCCTTAATCGACACCAAATATAGTCTTTCTGCAATATCAAACTCAAGAAATCTTAGAAGGATTCACTATGGAGTAATGGGAAAATGTATAAAATTATTAAATGCATTTGGAAGACCCAAATTTTCTGAAAAGATAAGGGATATAAAAGGTTGTGATCCGCTAAAAGTTCCATGCAACCAGTTTGAATAGCCTATATTATAGTATGACTTCCTGTTAAAAGATAAATCACATTTAAATTTATTATTTAAAATAATTGATTGTCGTATTTTTAAAGAATCGGATATTGTTTATATTGAGAAATAATGTAAGGTTTTAAGCCATGTGGCAATGCCAGGTGCGTACGCAGCGGGGGGGGGGGGCAGGATGACAAATTCCCCCCCCCCCCCAAAAAAAAAAAATCAAAAAATGCAGAGCATTATATTTTTCAAAAATATTATTGTTAATATTTGTTAAAATTTATTTATAATTTTGTTAATATTTATTCCTATCTCATATATATATTTAATTAAATTTATTTATCACATTCATCTACTGTTATTTTATCAATTAATTTCGATTTCATTCCTTGGTGTAATATTTACTTATTATTTTTAAATACTAGTGTAATATTTATCTAAATTTCTAGTCAAATAATAATTATCTCCTTGTCTAACAGGGAGAAAGAAATTGCATGTCCAACGAGATCGAGTCTCCGCCATCAAGCAGTAACAGCTTTTATGGAGTTAGAAGAGCCGATTATTAATGCTATTACTGAAATATCATAACGGTTTGAAAAAAATATTTCCTCAGAACCAAGAAAATTATTGGATTCAATACTTATTCCAAATTTTTTTTTCTCATTAAAATGTATTATTTAATTATACAACTATTTTATGTAATATTTTTCAAAAACAAGCTCATCGTCAAAACATTAATATAGGATCAGTAGAAGAGTATTATAAAACAAATGTCCCATCTTATGATACATTTATAACCCAAATAAATGAATGGTTATTAATTTATCATGCAGCACTTACCAATCTGCAGAACTCCCACAAAAGCCTTCCCAACCTTTTTCAGATGGTGATAGAAGAAAAATAAATATTTGAAATTTTTATCAAGTTGTTAAAGTATCTTATGATGCCTTATTAGCTGAATAACTTTGATTAAAAGATTAACTATGGTTGATATACTCCCAAAAAATGCTATGGATGTTTTGCATTATTTTAAACACATTTTAGATTATATTCCCACTGTATTAAAATGGTTTGCTTATATATATATAAGCAGCTCTTACCATTAGTAAATTAATGAGATAACATTCACTTTTTTAAGAAGAATAACAGAGCCCTGCAGAGGTACCATTTGCAGGGCACGGATCGGATTTTTTTTCCAAAATTTTCGACTCGGCCCGGGTTTTTTTTTAAAAAATTGTCAGGCCCGGTCCGGCTTTTTTGTATTCAGGCCCAGCCCGAATTCTAAAATAAATTATTTATTCGATTTCAAATATTTGGTTTTAAAATATATAGCCCGTTGGGCCCAGCTCAGGTATTTAAAATAATGAAAATATGGTGGCCTGTAAGTCTCTGAAAAACATACCTATAAAGAAAAACTTCTGAAAGTAGATTTAATGGTTTGGATCTTTTGAATATTCATAGGCATTTAACCCTAAGAAAGGATGAGATAATTGAAAAATTAGCTCAAAATATACAAAATACCATTATTCCTAAGAAATTTTTTGTGTATTAATTTATATTTCCAACATTTAAATTTTTTATACCTTACATATAAATTTTAAAGGCTCAAAAATTTAAATTCCTATATTGGGTTATTTAAGTGATTCATATGGTTGTTATATTCACGTTATATTTTATAATTCCTATTTTGGGTTATTTAAGTGATTCATATGGTTGTTATATTCACGTTATATTTTATAATTCACATTTTAATAGTTTTTCAATGCCGCCAGTTATATCCGTTTTATATTTTTTAATTCACATTTATTTCATAGTTTTTTATATACCGGTTTATATATTTTCTATAATTCACATTAATTTAAAATTGTGTATTAGAAAAGTTATTAGTCCTGATAAATTTATGCTCAATGATATTTCTTAAAAATTTTATTATCACCCCCCTCCCCCCCCCCCCCAGACCTAATTCCTGCGTACGCGCCTGGGCAATGCATTAAACAAACTACAAGGAAGGGTAGTACATTTTAAGGAGAATTAGTGTCCATACTATTTGCGGTTAAAAGGGACTCAGGTAAACTTAAAAATAAAAGTTTGCAATATGTCTACCTTTATTAAAATGAGGAAATGGGAACATTTTTTCCTATGATGATTGTAATGGCATCCATATTTTAGGAACTTATTGATTGAATCTGAGATAAAAAAAATACTTTCTAAATATATTATTAAAAGAAGCCTAAAATGTATTACCAGTAGTATATAATAAAATCAAATATAACACCAATATTTAACAATTAATAAAGAAAATAATGATTATTTTCTCAAACAAATGTTGCTGAGTTTAATAACATTGAGCTGGAGGTATTAAATTATATTGAAGACCGTCAAAATATATTAGAAATGCTTAATTATTATACTTCCATCAAGGAAATATTTTTAAAATATATTACTGCAAAACCTTCATCATCTCCAGTAATGATTTAATTTAATAAATTTTAATCACTCTATTACAAATTTATTTCAACTCCCATTAAAAATACTAGTCTCCCTCCCCTATCTATGCTATTTGGGCTAAAACTAATATTAAAATGCCTAATTATTATAGTAAACTCATCATTAAATATTTTATTAATTATTGTAAATATTCATTCCTATTATATGCCTATATATTCACCAATAAATAATAAAATTATATTTTATATCTTTTATTTAAGATACTCTAATTTAAAAAAAGACACAAATATTTTTTTACCTTGTATATTTTTGATATTTTGAATAAGATAGCAGTATCTCTATCTAGCTTCTATTTTTTTTATAAAGATTCTGTATCTGTATCTTATTTAATAAATATTTTAAATTTTCACTTATTTTTTTAAAAAAATTCTTTTTTCTAAAAATTTAAAATTATAGTCTTTATTTTGAAAGTGATTAACTTTTACTAGTTTTTCTTTGAAATTCTTCTCTATAGTGGTATATTGTATACATATTTTGGAGAGAGCTACTGAGGGATGCGAGAGAGAATTTTTTTATTAGTTTAAAAGGATATTCACTAGAACAGGCAAATTTACAATGTGGAGAGAAATCAGACCCATCTTCGTTAGATGCCTGAGTAATTCAGATTTAAAAAATAAATTGGTATATAAATCTTTTTACCTTAATATTACATACTGACAGCTAAGATCTTCCAAGCCTCAAAATTTATAATTTCCACCAAATTATTTTTATACTTTCCATTTTGATTAATTTGAAAAATATAAATTAATATCATACTTATACTTTTTCTTTTCGTAAAAATTTTACAAGTTTATAAAGTTTAAACCAAATTTATTAAATTTCATTTATATTTATTTCTATTATTTTAAAAAAAATAATAAATCTTTGTAATTTCGAAAAAATAACTTAGACCACTATTTTATTAAAAGTAGGAAATGTTTCTTTTTCATTAAAGTTAATAAATTTATTTATTTATATTTTTTATATTTAGGATACAACCTAATCTTAAGTTATAGATATAAATATATTTCCAGTTAAATTTAGTAAAGTAATTTTTATATTAGAAAATCATGATTATGAATTTGGTTAGCATATTTTCAATTATTATATATCAGAGACTGTAAAATTTTATTTTTGAAAAAATCCGGGTCTTGTCTGAATTTTTTTTTTATATACTCAGGTTGGGCATAGTATTTTAAATCGCCACTAAATATAAAAACATTAAAAATGAATAAAAATATATTTAAAATGACTGTATCATAGAAAAATATATCACAATTCAATTCCCATATTTCCATTTCATATCGATCGTTAGAAAATATTTAACTAGCTTATAGAATAAAAGTAAAATATTTTATAAATTATTCAAATAATTATAATTATTATAAGTTGAAATTATAGATTTTATAACTACATCTAGAATTGGGCAGTCATGCTAATATTTCTATAAAATACTTGCAATATTTTTGTAATTATATTTATTTGAATGTTTTAAAAAATATTTACACATTATTTGGTATAAAAAACGATTAGAATAGTTAAAAATCATATTTATAAATCTTTTAGCTCTTTAAAAAACATTTACCCATATTACTATTATCCCCACCCTATAACTTGACTATTTTTTAAACATGTTTTACATTAATAAATATATGTTAGCGCCAATGTGTTTTTTCCCGTATTGTGTTATTTTTTTTAACTTTAAATCATTTTTTGAGCGCGTTTTTTCAAATTTATAAATCTGATTTTACCAGAAATATATCATCATGTTTGGAAAACTTTGCAGACAATTTTGCTATTATCTTTTGTACTTACTATAGTTTATGTTAGTTTTTTAATAGATCTAATATATATAATCTCCATAATCACATGATGATCGTTTTCGTATGTACGGAATGTATTTAAAAATACTATATAGTGTAATGTTAATTTTTTTTTTTAAATTTTTTAATGAGCCCCCCTCAACTTTTTATTTTACGATAATTTTTCATATATATTTTATTTAAATTAACAATCATTTTTTATTTTTTAAATTTTGCCGTTAATTTTTATTTAATATTGGATAAGAAAATTTTTAAATTATGGTAAATAATAATTTACTGTCCAATTGTAATCTACTTACTAATATAGTTTGTAAAGCAAAGACATTTATTACAGAGACCTGTAGGTAAAATTTTGCACATATTGGAATTATAAGAAAATATTCAAATTGTGGTAAACATTTTGCTGTTAAATTATTTTATTGTAATATTTACCAACTTAGTTGGTAATACAGAGACCTGTAGGTAAAATTTTGCACATATTGGAATTATCTAATATATATAATCTCCATAATCATAACACGATCGTTTTCGTATCTCGCTAATGTATTTTAAATTTAAGGAGACTATATAGTGTAATGTTAATTTTTTGCTCTCTACGAGAATCGAACTCGAGCCTCCCGTTTCAAAGGCATATGCTTCACCGCATGCACCAACTTGAATATAAATAAATTTAAAATATTAATTATATATATGTTAAGGGTATTTATTTAGTTTGTGTGTATGGTATTAAAATATACTTTATTAATAAATTTTATATAAATAGTAAAATTTAAGAGTAAAAGAGGTAAAATTGTTCAGTGTATACTGTGGAGCATGTATTAGAAATATCAAAATTTAAAAATGTGATGGAAATCATATTGAATAAAATTTAAAATAGAGGTGCTATAAGATTTTTGAATTTTATATGGGTTATAGATTGGTCTGAAATTTTTTTTGCAGACATAGCCAGAACTGATCAAAAAACCATGTGTTGAAGGATAATTATTTAGTTTGTGTGTATGGTATTAAATATACTTTAATAATAAATTTTATATAAATATTAAAATTTAAGAGTAAAAGAGGTAAAATTGTTGCAATGTATACTGTGAGCATGTATCGGAAATATCAAAATTTAAAATGGTTTGTTTAAAATTTAAATTAGGATGAACATATTTTCAGAATGGTACTTTAATATGTATTCATGAATTTCATATAAATAGCTGGAGCTCAAATTTACCCTTCATATTATAATTTTGAAATTAGACAGATTTAATTCTTATAAGCCCCTTACATCAGACCTATTTTTCTGGATCAAATAAATTATTTGGGTTTTCCTGGGCTTGGGAAATATTTTTCACCATTAATATGGACTTGGACATAGCTTGAGAAACATTTTTCATAATTATTATAGTCTAAGATTCCTGTAAATTTTTTAATTTTAAATATGGGCTAGAAATTGGCCTGAAAATTTCTTTTAAAGACATGGCAAGGCCTGATCAAAAACCAAGGCCCATGCAACTTTCATATTCTGATTGTATTAAATGCATTGTGACTTTTTATATATTTTTTCAGTCCTCAACTATCAAAATTATTATGGTCTTTTGCGGGTTTGAGAAAACTAAGTGCGAGGACCTGGCTTGGGAATTTTTTTAATATTAGACATAGGTGTAATATTTAACACAGAATATTTAAATGGCCCTCAGGTAAAATCTAATTTAAATATATTTTTATTCAAAAAAATAGTATTCACTCTTAGTCTTAATGGGTTGACCTTGATTGGAGTGAGCTGAGTTGAAATAGACTAAAAAATAGATATGGTTTTTAGAGATACCTATCTCCAGGCTTGGAAAATTACTATCGGTTGGCCAGGTTTGAGAAAATTTTTTTATAAAATTATTATGGGTTGGGCTGGGCTTGGAAAATATTTTTAAAATATATTGGGCTGGGCTTAGGGAAAATTTTTCAAAATTATTATGAGCTTGGACGCTTGAGAATTTTTTTATTATTAATTATAGATCAGACATTGGCCCAAAACAAATTTTTTTGCAGGCCTGGGCTTGACCTGATCAAAAAACCAAGGCCCATAAAAATCTGAATTTTGATTGTATTTTTAAATTCATTATGACTATTTAAATATTTTATTTCAGTTCTCAACTACCAAAATTATTATGATCTTTCATTGGGCTTGGAAGAATTTTCATAATTAATATGTCTTTGGACTTTGCCTGAAATTTTTTTAAATATTAAATATTAGTTATAAGTATTCAGTAATATTGAACAAATAATATTGGTATTATCGAGTAAATGCTTTAAATTTATTTTTACTCAAGCCATAGCACTTAGTTTTAATGGATTATACCTGGCCTGAAGGGATGAGGGGGTAAGAAGAATAAAAATTGGATATTATTTTCAAATAACAGGTAACATGCATAAAAGTAAGAAGAAAATTTTCATTCCCCGTCATTTTTGACGGGCTATTTACTAGTGTTTTATATAGATTATAAATGACTCAAAGGTTAACGGCATAATTGTTTACAGTTCACAGCTGGAATGTCTTTCCGGTAAAAATAAATTTTTAATTTAAAAAAACACGCTCAAAAAATGATTTAAAGTTGAAAAAATAACAATTGCTGAAAAAATTTATTGACGCTAACCTATATTGATTTGATTTAGGAATATATAATAAAAAACATATTTGAATAGTTTTTAAAATCGTTATGTGAAATCGTTATAAAAATTATTTTTTAATATTTTCAATTAGATTCGTATCTTTTTATAATATTTTCTTTTAGCATAAATGCGAAGAAAATATTTATTAAACATTTTTTTTAAAAATTACTTATAATCTAGCCTATTAGACTAACTAAATGCTTATTTATTTTTCAAATTACCAATTTAGGTTACTCCTGTTAATTTTAATAAGTTAAAAGTATTAATACTTCTACAAATCAAATATATGATTCAATGATTGATGAGCATTTAATATTTTTTTCACCAATTAATTGGCCATTTTCATAGATTAGTTATCTAGGATTTACCCCAATATTTTTTTAATGAATTCTAAAGCTATTGTCTAAATATATTTTTGGAAAAATGTTTACCTCTATCTAGAGATGTAAAGTAGATAAATTTCCCGGGAAATAATGGGAAAATTCCTAGGAAATTTCCCCAATTTTTCTGTAATATAAATATTATTGCAAAAATTATTTTATTTCAAAAATTATGATTTATAATTTAATTTGTTATATCATAAATTTTAAAAAATTTTTATTTTCCTCGAAAGTCTTTAATTGAATGCTTTGGATGTGCCACACATGGCTTGAATATGCTTATAAAGGATCTGATGCCAAATACGTTTTATGAAAAGATCATCAAAAAAAACCAAACAAATAATTAAATATATAAAATTTAATGGTATTCTATTGGCAACTTTTAAAGAAATTGATGGAAATAAATCTTAAAAATTCCAAGTCGACAAATATGGAGAGGTTTCGTTATAATGTTGCAAAGTGTTTTTAAAAATAAGGAAGTTTTGCTAGAAATTACAATATCAAGTTTATTTATAGACAAACAAAGAAAGCATATTATATTCTGTAATGACTTTTTTGGAATTTATTTATAACAAAGTCATAATTGTAGAATCGGATAATAAATGAAAGAAATTTTGTTGCCGAGAATATCATTAAGCAACAAATCTTCTGGATCCTAGATATTATGGTGCGAAATTAACAGACCGCGAATTAGCAGTAATTTTAAATTTAATAAATATTATTTCAGGCCAAATTAATTGCGATATTGGGAAAATTATGGGTAATTTAGCAGAATTTAGCAGAATATAGTTCAAATAAAGGTTTCTATAAAGGAGCTGACATATGGGAGAGATTAATCTATACCAAACCACACATATAGTGGAAAGGGTTATGTACAAATTCATCCCTTTGTCAAGTGGCAGTAAGATGTTTTTCGATACCACTTTCAAGTGCCTCGTCAGGAAGAGTTTGATAAAATTCATTCAAAGACGAGAAATAGAATAAAGAATGTAAGAGTTGAAAAATTAATATCAATCACGCATAACAAGGATCACACAAATACATCATATTCGGGATATCATCATAAGAGTTCAGATTCCGATTTATCAGTATAAAGTGATAATGATGTTATTTCAATTACATTCCATGAAGATGTTGATGCTATTTCATTATCACTCCATGAATTTTATAATACATGCTTCTTGTAATTAATAAAGTTACTCAAAAAAAATTGTCTTTATTGTTTAATTATTTTATTTTCCCTTTCCCCAAATTTAATAAAGTTAAAAATTTAATATTATCCAAATTCATAAAGAGTGAGACCTGTTGAAATAGTTTTCCTATAATATATAATTCATTTTCACTATTTACCCATTAATTTATTAAACCCACATCTAACTTCAAATTCTCAAAACATAATGCTATTTGGGCTAACGATTTAAAAAGTATGCCATTAAAATATTTATTATTCCTTTATGTTTTAAATTTGGTTACAGTTTATCCATATTTCCCACTAATCGCGATCGCTTCCCAATTACTAAGCCCTGTAAGGCGATATACCAATGAGTCTTGATCTCTGTGAAACAGAGTGAGAAGGCAAGCGAATCGCCGCGATTGAGGGGTTTAAATTAATAATATGGGAAGATAATTTTTTAAAATAATAATAGACATAGAAACAAAATACATTTCTATAAAAATCGTCTTGACTAAGTAAGCTGACTAAGCTGACTATTGAGACTTATTTAGTCAACTAAAAACAATGCTTGAGTCGCAGATAAGTCATTGGCTTGGCCATTTAACAACTTTAAGAATATATACTTGTCCTCAAATTAATGGGACTTTTCCCGGGATCTGAGCACAGGGTTCGTGCCCCTGGTAAAATCAGGGTTAATACTAGGGGAGGTAAATTCTCTAGTGTGCTCAGTTTGTGTTCAGGTATTTTACAGGGTTTGCTCAAATTTTGTGCTCTGATTGGTTCAGGGTTTGTCCTTCTGGTTCGTGCTATGGGTTCGCATATAGGTTTGTTTCTAGGGGGTTGCTCAAATTTTATGCTCGGATTTGCTCAGGTTTTATACTCGGATTTTGTTCAAATTCAGTGCTCGGGTGTGCTGAGGGTTTGTTCCCAGGGTTTTGCTCCGAGTTCTTGTTTCGTTTCGTACTCAGGGTTTGTACTTATTATTTGCTCAAATTTTGTGCTAAGGTTTGCTTGGACTTGAGCTCTTGAGGTTGTGTTGGGGGTTTGCTAAAATTTTATTCTTAGGTTTGCTCATGGTTTGTGATCTAAGTTAGTGCCAGGGGTTCGTGCTCAGCAGGCCTGAGCACCAAATTTGGTCGTAATTTTACGACCAAGCAAACTTATAGTATTGTTCTTTCGTAGGTTTTTATGATTTTTCAAGCACTTTTTTAAATAGAAGAATAAATTTCTGTGATTATATCGAAATAAAAAATTAAGGAGGGAGATTTAAACAATTTAAATGAAATGTCACTAGTAGTAACATGATAGATGACAAATTTATATTTTTCTAATGGGTGTAACTAAACTGAGAATTGACAGATAAACTGAGAATTGACAGGTAAAATTTATTTATGGCCTATCAATTATATTTAAAAATATAAATCAAATATTTTTATTATGTAAATCTTCCAAATTTCTGCTTAATTCTTTAACGAAAATCTTTAATCTTATTATCAACGGGAAATTACCACATAAACTAGCACCAATAATCTTTGGTACTCGACTAATTGCGCTTGAAAATCTGAAAATCAAGTGCGCCCAACAGTTATTGAAATTTTCTACCGACGAACCATTTCAAAAAAATTATTTGTAATCGACTCAAATCTACAATAACCTTAAGCTTAGCTCCTTACCAAGTGGGATTTGGAGTGAAAGGAGGCTGTGAAGCGCAATTTATTGCAGTCGACTCGTTTTATCCAACGTCAAACCTGAAGATTATATAGCAAAACTAGACATATCCAATGCCAATTCAATTAATAAGAATAAAAGGATCGATACTTTCTTGGAAACGTTCCCTGACTACCACAATTACATCCATCTTAGCTATGGCATTCCTTCCTTACTCAAATTTAAATATTATATTATTAATTCTGCAGAAGGCCTCCAACAGGGTGACCCATTAGGAATATTACTTTTTCTCTACTCAAACACATAATAAGTGATATTTATCTTTCATGCAAACTCAATCTACATGTTTGGTATTTTGACGATTGTACTATATCGGGGACATTTTTCCAATCCAGAATTGTCTAGATATAATCAACAAACACTTTGATGAACTTAATTTATCCTTAAATATAAATAAATGCGAAATTTATCCTTTTCCGCCTGCAACAGACACCATATTAGATAACTTTAGACGGACACCCTTACAAGATTATATTAAGAGCTCCATTGAAAGGTGCAGAGGGAGTTTTTAATTTTTAAAAAATCACCTTCAATCACTATTCCCCAAACTATCTATCTTAAAAAAATTTCCCATTCATCAAGCATATTACATTCTCAATAACGACCTTTTAATACCATAAATCCAGTATTGTTTAAAAACTTCTGGTGCCTTTTCTTTTGAAATTCTTTTAAAAGAATATGAACAAAAGATACTACAAATGATGATAAAGTTATTCATCAAACTCTATTCTAACTCATGGCTTCAAGCAACTCACCCTTGTAAATCCGGAGGACTAGGCCTAAGATCGGCATTAAGTATAGCCCTTGTTTCCTTCATCTCATCAACCTTATCAGTATAAAATATTACCTCGCAAATTATTACCATCGATAAAGATAATTTATTAGATGAAGCCTTATGTTGTTGGAATATTAATGTCTTACCAAACACAGCCCACCAGATTCAACGAAACAAAAAGATTGGGATCAAGGATTGATATCTCGTTCCTTAGCTTACCTCAACTTGAGCTATGATCACCAATATAAATCCCTCCTAAGATCTCTTAATTTCAACAACGTTGGCCATGAATGGTTAGATTCATATCCCAGTATTTTAAATAACCAGCTAATAGATAACGACGCTTTTCTTATGCAATCAATTTACGCTTGGGCGTACCTTTCCTAAACCATTATATTTGCATTAAATGCGATCAATCGGCAGACGCGTATGGGAGACACGATCTCCACTGTAAATTTATATAAAAAATCAGCCGACATGATAAAATAAATGCAATAATAGCTTCTTTTTTAAATAAAGCCAATTTTCCCTGTATTTTAGAACCTAAATCCTTTTTAGATAAAAAACTTAATGACGGCAAAACCGTCGTACCTTTTTTCATGGGAAAGCCCATTGATCCCATGGCTCCATCTAATAATTCCCATGATCCCCTTAACAGAGCCGAATCTCTAAAAAATATAAAATACTCACACCTAATGTGTGATAACCACTTTGTTCCTATAGCACCTACATCAACCTGCTCTTTTAGACAGGCGGCTTTAGATCTATTCAAAACAATATCCAAATCAATAAAAAAATCATACCTTTCTCCATTTTACAAACTCAAACAGAAAATCACCGTATCTATAATTAGATCTAATTATCAAATATTTAAAACATCATGGCCCGACCTCGCCATTTGATTTTTTTTTTCAAATTGTTTTTTTCATTTTATAAAAATATATATTTGTATCAATCTTTTTTTTTAACTTAAACTGATATATGACATATTTATTATATTCTCTATATTATAATGTTAATTTTTAAATAATAATATTTATCATAATATTTGTATATGAATTTTAATAAAAAATTGAATTCTTAAAAAAAAAATATATTAATTATAGGAGCATAATTTTGCTCTGGATTAATTGGTACAAACTTATATAAACATAAATGAAAAATTTCCAGCATTAATTTTGGAGTTATGATGCCAATTCTCAGTTTAGTCAATTTTCTTTAGATTTTTGGGATTTTTAAAATATTTTTCTTTTTTCACTCATTTTGTGTAAACTAACTTATATAAACATAAATGAAAAAAATTTAAGTTTCTGTCATTATTTTTTGAGTTATGATGTCAATTCTCAGTTTAGTCATTTTTTTTTAGATTTTTGGGATTTTAAAAATATTTTTTATTTTTGACTCATTTTGTGTAAACTAACTAATTTAAACATAAAATGAAAAAAAATATAAGTTTCCGTCACTATTTTTTGAGTTATAATGTGAATTAAAAAACTAGTTTACTTCAATTAAAATTTAGAGGCTCTTAAAAGGGCCGTTGATATTCGTTGGTCTTTAAAAATACCGTTGAGTATTCATTGGTCTTAAAAAAGACCGTTGGGTATTTATGTCCTAAAAAAAACGTTTGTTATAAATGTTAAATAAAGATTTGATAGTAAATAACTATACATTCTTTAAAACAATTAGTTAGTGTTGTTAAACGGCGCATTTTGAGCCAATTTTTAAAACGGCTAACTCAATATTTAGCCAGAATAATATTACGCACACCTGAAGATTTTGTTTGTAGAAAGAACAACGGTTTGAACATCTATTAGCGAAATCTTGAGGCTTACGCAATATTTTTCTGGCTAATTTAGAAAAAGCAATATTCCTCAAATATTATAAAATTTAATTTTATAAAGAAAATTAAGATAAATGGATACTCATTATAAAGTTTCATATGAAAATAAGGTTTCTTTCTTGCACATAATTAATCTTACATATATTAATTATTTATAAAAGACAAGAAGATCGATGATTGTTAAGAATATATAAATTATTTTTTATAAATATAGGTGGATAAAATATTATGTAAGTACAATAATATTTCGAGTACCATATTATGTAATATTTACTTATTTTTGTAAAATTGTTATCTTTATAAAACTTGAAAATTTGAAAATTTTTAATTCATACAACTAAAATGATTTAAAAATCTGCCATAGGTGTCAACATAAATATGTAAGTCGTAGTTTAAAATAATCTAAATTAGTAATTAAATTAGACCCTTCACAAAATAATAAAATAAGCAATGGTTTTTTTTTTAAATAGGATTAGTGAATAAGAACTTTGGAATATAATATAGGTAAAAGCTGAATTGGATAGCCATAGTCCTTCATTGTAAAAATTATTAAATTGTGATAGATTGTAATCTGAAAATGGACAAACGAAATAAATTTTTCTATATTTTTAAAAATTAAATTATTATATTTCTAACAATTTTAGATTCTCCTATGTTTTAATTCATATTTTTAAGATTAATAATATTTTTATGAAAATTTATAAGTTTCTATTTATCTTAATTCTTTATAATTATATTTTGTGGAATATTGCTATTTCTAATTGGTTTAGAGATTGAATTATTATTTATTATCATATCTTTGAATCTAAGAAAATAATTCCACGGAAAAAAATCCCCGGAAAAAAATCCCCGGAAAATAAATTCCCTGGAAAAAAAATCCCGGGAAAATAACTGTCCGGAAAAAAAATCCTCGGAAAAAAATTAGGTAAATAATTCGCCTGAAAAAAATTCCCATAGAAAATAATTCCCCGCAAAAAATTTCCTCGGAAAAAAATTCCCCATTTTTCAAATCCTATAAAATATTAAATTATTTTTATAAAATTAACAATATAGGAAAAAATATCACTGGAA
The DNA here is from genome assembly GCF_954871325.1 of Gordionus sp. m RMFG-2023. Lineage (NCBI taxonomy): Eukaryota > Metazoa > Nematomorpha > Gordioida > Chordodea > Parachordodidae > Gordionus > Gordionus sp. m RMFG-2023. Next base: position 29,806,812 of record NC_088776.1, read on the forward strand.
AAAAAATCCCTAAAATATTTTTTGAGAAAATCGTCAAAAATTCCTGTAAAATTTTTCCAAATAAAAATTTTCAAAATAAAAAAGTACTTGTGATTATTATTAAACCTAACAAAAACTTAAATTATTAATTAATACTAATAAATATAATGTATAATGTTATGGACTTATCCCGAACCCAGGTTTAGTGAAAATTAAACAAAGCAATAAATAATCGATTTGGATACCTAGTCTCTATGATATTATGCAAAATATTATGGCCAGCTCAGATTTTTTATTTTGGTCCGGATTTATAAATTCAAAAATTACCTAGTCTCTGTAATATTAAGCTAAATATTATTATAAGTTAATTAATGATAATGGCCAGCTCTGATTTTTTATTTTGGCCCGGCATAAATTCATATCATTTTTTGACCTGGATCTGCTCCGCACTATTTAATTAAATGTCAAATTCCTTCGAGGATTTGAGGTTTTAAATAATAAAACGAAAGTTAAATAAATCTACTTCACCTTACATTTTCATCAACTTTTAGATATTTATTGAAAATCAAATTTTTACTTTTAAAAAAATATTATTTTTACACAAATTTTAATCATTTTTTTTAGAAATATATTAAAAATTTAAATATCAGTTGGAGATAAGAGGCTTTTTACAATTTACTAGCTCTTAAATAGCGCCCTTTTTTGTTTTTATAAGGATAAGCTATTAAATAATATAATTATAAATTCTGTGGCGAAATGGGAAATTTGCAATTCAATCTGATCCCCTCTATTTGATAAAAATTATTTTATTAAAGTATTTACCTACTTTAAGAATTTAACTGACTGAATACAAAATCTATATAAAACTTGCAAAATTATATTTTTTACTCCCAATTTTAATTAAATACTGCTAAAAGTAATGAAAAATGCTGACCATTTTAATCAAAATACATACAGATGTGATTATCGGCAGTGAGTATTATATTTTTCGAATCTAACAATTATTATTTTGCTTATGAATTTTTTTTTAAAATTTACAGAAAAGAAATAATTATAATTTTATTAAATGATATATGGAATAATAATTATATTATTCAAATGAAACAATTCTAGAGATGATAAAAACATCCTTGGATGATGATATCTCTACCTAAAAGTTGAAAAAATATAGATAAAAATTATTGTATAGGTTTTATTTAATATTTATGTCTTTATCAATTTTCATTAATTACTAGAGGTGGGTGCGTTCATCCTACACTCATAAAAAACCTTTTAAAATATTCCTAAAAACAACAGAAAAAGGAAAATAGAATTTTAAAAAATTTCAAGGTCCACGGTCCAAAATACATTTTAAACAAGATCTTAACATATCTCGATAGTATATAGATGTAATTAAATCGTAAAAAGAAACCTAGAGTATTTTCGACGACATTGATTGCGGCCTTTTCAAAATCCATATAAATTGTTATCGGATCTATGACTAAATTCCGTTCTTGGGCTTTTTCGAGTAAAATCTTAAAAATTTCTTCATACGTTGTATACGTTTTTCTTTGTAACAAAAAATATGCCGCCGTAATAAACATTGTTTAAAAGGGTATTCTAATTACATATAGCTGCAAAAATAAATGAGGAGCCAAGCATATAATCGGTGGCAAATATAATTATTCATTCATTAGAATCTCCGCCATTATCATGCAAAAGAAATCTCTCATTCGTGGGAGATCCGGTTGTATCCTAATTCTCTAATATAAAAAGATATTTTCAATTAAAAAGTTATTTATAGACATAAATTTGATTTAACCTGAAAAGGGCGGAATAGGAGGAAACCTTTTTATTTTGTGATTTCTAAGTGTCCTCTTGATACTACCTTCATTCGGAAGTCTTTTTCTGGATTCGGGAGACAATTTAGACATTACTTCTGCGTATATTTGGCAAGTATTTTGATTTATTTCTGAGGCTTTTCTTTTCATCGTGCTTATAGCATTTTCAATTTGATATTCATGTGGGTTTATAGGATGAATATGAGGCGTATTTTCCATTGTATAGTCATTTTCATTGTAATATTTCAATATAACTGGCATTTTTCAGCATTATATAATGTACATTTGTATCTTTTAAAATTTTTCGTAGTTTTATGATAATTGTAGGAATAGCCCTCATGAAAAATTTTAACTTGTTTATTTAACGGAAGAATAAACATAAAAAATTTATTAAAATTATCAAAAATGTTTAAAATAGTAAAAGAAAATTTTATAAAAAGTAATAAAAAAATTAAATGAAAATCGTTTGTTTCAAAATTACAAAGAATATACCACCCATATATATAAATTTATTTATTCTTGTGCATAACTTTCCTTTCAACGTTATAAATAATAATAATATCAGGGAACTAACTGGGATTAACTTTCAAATAAAAAAAGTTTGTTAAGATTATAGTCCCTCCTGTGTTTTCTTTGATGAATTAAATATATTAAAAATTATAATATTTATAAAAATAAACAAATATTATTTAGAATAAATAGTATATTTTTTGGTAGATTAATCTTTGAATTAAATAGGCTTTTGTTAATCAGTAATCAGTGATTAGGATCAATACTTTTTTTGAAAATTTATAATCAGATACAATTTTTAAAACAATAGTATTAAACATAAAAAATTTCCATTATGTTATTTTTGTCCGGGATTCAAACTGATATAAACGAACGGAACAAAATAGTGTCATAATATTCATTTTAATGACACATACATTAAAACCTTAGTGGCGTGTTAGAAATAACCCCCCCCCCCCGTAAATATAATGTGGTTTAATTACCTGTTTTCATAATATGAATATCTATTCAAGTCTAGATGAAAATTGGATTATGGAAATAGCCTTTCTCTTTCTAGAGATAAATTTGCTTTCACATTTTTCTTTTGAATTTTAAATTGTAAAACCTCTTTCATAATTTTCATATATTTCTATAAAAATCTATCGTCACAAATCTATACTTATTATGCTATCTACTAAATTATAAAATATAAAAGCTACCAACCGATTTATCAATTCTCATTTAAAGATTGCCCCTTTGGAATTAAAAAAGAAATACTCTCAACGTTGAGAAAATACTAACTTAATTTTTTAGAAATATTTTCGTTATTTTAGTGGCGGGATTATTTTAAAAAAATTATTGGGAGAATTTTTTCCGGTTTTTATATATTCCCCAGGGGATTTTTTTACAGGGAATTATTTTCCTGGGGAATTTTTTTCCGGTGAATTATCTTCGGGGATTTTTTTTCCAGGGTATTATTTTCCGCTTACTTTGATCTTTATTTAACATTTATGAAGAACCTACATAAATATCCAACGGTAAGAACAATAAATAGCCCTTAGCAAACATTGAAACAATAGATTCCTCACAGGTCAGTGAAAAAATGAGGAGAGACCTTTCATCAAAATTAATAAACACTGCCAAATAGACACTAGGCTTGACAAAGGGAGGCAACAAATCAGCCCTATATAAAATATGGTACAAATCCAAAAAGCCAGATGACAGGCAAATTATAAAAAATTCAAGAGAATAGCTACAAAGGTGGTGGCTATGGCATACGATGACATGATGAAGAACTACATACCAAAGAAGGGCAAAATAAAATAAACCTTAAAGCACTAGGAGGTGATTGAATACATTTCCTAACAAATTTGTACAATAATATACTTGGAAATGAAGATATTCCTCAAAAATAGAGGCAGAGCTATCTATCTAGCTCCTATCTTCAAAAATAAAGGGAATGGATACAATTGTCAAAATTACAGGGGACAGGATATGCATATGGGAGGTATGACAAAACACTGCGCTGCTAAACTGCGTTCTTAAAATGCCTTGCAAAAAAGCATTTAATTATAATCAATCATAATTTAATTATATAATATCTTTAAAAAAAAATTTTCAAAAACATTTTTTTTATTTTACATAAATCAATTTTTAATTAAGTAAAAAATTGATATTAAATATCATATAATTTAAAATTCTATTTTTATTTAATATTATTGGTAAAAAAATTTATTTACTAGCTTATTACATCTTAAATTTTATTTTTCAATTACAAAATTAAACAAATTTATATCCATAAGAGGGCGTTAAATGCATAAATATGAAAATATATTCTTAGGAAACCAGAATAAATATTGGATAGCGCTTTTTTTGTATTTGGGTGTAAATACATGTGAAAAACCTAAAAAATTTTTAAAAAATAGAGGTTTCTTTGAAATTTAATTAATGAGTAGGTTTAGAATCGAAAAAAAGTAGAAGATTTGTATGGCACATATTGCTGGCGTTATTAATCAAAATCTCTTCATTTTTGGTTTATACGTGTATATTTAGGTGTTAAACATTATCCTAAAAAATATTTTGAAAATATTATGATATGACCGAATGCCGAGCTCAAAACCTACCACTTACTAAATATTCGATAGACCAAATTTAGTATTAATATTATTTGGAAAATGATTATTTTTGGTTTATTTATCTATATATACGTGTAAATCATTATCCCAAAAAATATTTTAAATATCGTGATTTGACAGATAACCGATTTGAAACCGGCCTAATGACTAAATACTGCGTTGCTGGCGCTCTCCTTGGAAAATTCTTCATTTTTGGTTTATAAGTTAACAATAAGGTGTTAAGCATTATCCTAAATAATTTTTTGAAAATATTAAGATTTGACCGAATATTTGAAACCGAAATACTGCGTTGCTGGCGCTCTCCATGGAAAATCCTTCATTTTTGGTTTATAAGTGAACAATAAGGTGTTAAGCATTATCCTAAATAATTTTTTGAAAATATTAGGATTTGACCGAATGGCGAGCTCAAAACCGACCACTTACTATATATTCGATCTACCAAATTTGGTAGTAATATTATTTGGAAAATGTTCATTTTTGGTTAATTTATCTATAAATACGTGCAAATCATTATCCCAAAAAATATTTTAAAAATATCGTGATTTGAACCGTCAACCGATTTGAAACCTAAATACAGCGTTGCTGGCGCTCTCCACGGAAAATTCTTCAATTTTGGTTTAATAGTGAACAATAACGTGTTAAGCATTATCCTAATTAATATTTTGAAAATATTATGATTTGACCGAATGGCGCAAAACCGACCACTTACTAAATATTCGATCGACCAAATTTGATAGTAATATTATTTGGAAAATGTTCATTTTTGGTTAATTTATCTAAAAATACGTGCAAATCATTATCCCAAAAAATATTTTAATAATATCGTGATTTGACTGAAACCGATTTGAAACCGAAATACTGCATTGCTGGTGTTATCCATGGAATCTTCATTTTTGGTTTATACGTGTCCATTAACGTGGTTTATGATTTGACCAAATGCCGAGCTCAAAGCCGACCACATCATTTCTTTTGTCTTACTTTTTTAGATTTTCTTTTATCTTGTTTCATCTCGATTCTTTCTTCATACATTTTTCTTCTCTCTTCCTTTTTGCTACTTTTTATATCTTCTCTCATCTTTTTCTTTCTAATCATACCAGTTTATCAATGATTTATAGATAAAGATTCCAGCAATTTATTATACTCGAAATAGAAAACAATAAAATAAAATATTTGATATTTGCGAATAGATATTTATAAAATAATAGCATTATTTAAAGATTATCTATTACATGAACATTATGTGCAAAGTTTAAAAGCTTTAGAACCTAGAGACTGCAACTGAATATGATAGTGGTAAGCATGGCCAGAACTTCTAAGCCCATCACTATGAAATTCTCGAGAGGGTATAAATTCTAGCCAATATGCCTTCTTAGTATCGAGTTACTTATGATAAAAATAAATGTAAATTAGAATCCCGATACTTAAAATACTGAATTTCTTCTCTCGTTTTGATTTTTATTAATCTCTAGTGAAAAGGTCGATCTTCAAATAATTTGATTATCCATGTAAGAATTCAATCATATATTTTTCAAAGATATGCTCTACGTAATTATAGATTCAGAGCATTGCAAAACGTCCTTCCTTTTATTTTGAAATCCATTTAACTTTAGCGACAAACTTTATAAAATTTAATGACAATAATTAAATTTTGATTTATTTAAATCTTTATTATTTTTATAAAAATTGGAGAAAGCATCTTTGTATATTTTATAATTTTAATCTTTTATTTACTAATTAAACACGATGTTACGTTTATAAAAAATATTTGCTTGAAAGGAATAACATAGCTATATCCAAAATATAAGAGAAGCTAAAAAATACATTAAAAATACAAAAAGTATTTATTAAAGAGAGACTAAATATAATTTATATATATACAATATTGTTTGTATTTGTTATATAGTCCTTTGTTTTCGAACAGAAACTATTTAAATTCCTCTTAAGCGTGAGTTTCTTGCAAATAAGGCTTTTAAATAAAAATTTAGTTGAAAAGTTTATCTTTATGGATGAAAACAAGAATTTTTATACCAATTTTAATATTTTATAAATCGATCACACCCTCTCACTCATTGTTAGATAGACTTGATAATATATATTATATTTTTTAAATTTTCTCAAGCTACTTGATAATCGTTTCTATAATATTATACAAGATATCCATGTCCTGAGTCAAATGCCCCGGTCCTAAGATCTTATTAAATTAAACATTGACCTTGCCAATTTACAAGAATGGATTTAATAAATATCAATTCAATAACTGGAAAATCATATAATAGAGGGTTTAAAATTTTTTTCGGATCATATTTTCAAAATTTATAAAATTACAAAGAAAATTTTTCATAGTAATGAAATATACAAATTTACAGGCCGAGGTCATAAAATGTTGTTATCGGTCAAATCATGATATTTTTAAAATATTTTTTGGGATAATGTTTTACACGTATATATAGATATAAAAAAAAATTAACATTTTTCAATTAATATTACTACCAAATTTGGTCGATAATAATTTAATAAGTGGTCGGTTTTGAGCTCGGAATTCGGTCAAATCATAATATTTTCAAAATATTCTTTGGGATAATGCTTAACATTGTTCACTTGTAAACCAAAAATGAAGAATTTTCTATGGAGAGCGCCAGTAACACAGTATTTCGGTTTCAAATCGGTTATCGGTCAAATCACGATATTTTTAAAATATTTTTTGAGATACACGTATATATAGATAAATAAACCAAAAATGAACATTTTACAAATAATATTACTACCAAATTTGGTCGATAATAATTTAATGAGTGGTCGGTTTTGAGCTCGGAATTCGGTCAAATCATAATATTTTCAAAATATTTTTTGGGATAATGCTTAACACCTTATTGTTCACTTGTAAACCAAAAATGAAGAATTTTCTATGGAGAGCGCCAGCAACACAGTATTTCGGTTTCAAATCGGTAATCGGTCAAATCACGATATTTTTAAAATATTTTTTGAGATAATGATTTACACGTATATATAGATAAATAAACCAAAAATGAACATTTTACAAATAATATTATTACCAAATTTGGTAGATCGAATATTTAGTAAGTGGTCGGTATTGAGCTCGCCATTCGGTCAAATCTTTATATTTTCAAAAAATTATTTAGAATAATGCTTAACACCTTATTGTTCACCTATAAACCAAAAATGAAGAATTTTCCATGGAGAGCGCCAGCAACGCAGTATTTCGGTTTCAAATCGGTTATCGGTCAAATCAAGGTATTTTTACAATATTTTTTGGGATAATGATTTGCATGTATATATAGATAAATTAACCAAAAATGAACATTTTCCAAATAATATAACTACCAAATTTTTAAATATTTAGTAAGTGGTCGGTTTTGAGCTCGCCATTCGGCCAAATCTTAAAATTTTCAAAAAATTATTTAGGATAATGCTTAGCACTTTATTTTTCACTTAATAACCAAAAATGAAGAATTTTCCATGGAGAGCGCCAGCAACGCAGTATTTAGTCATTAGGCCGGTTTCAATTCGGTTATCTGTCAAATCACGATATTTTTAAAATATTTTTTGGGATAATGATTTATACCTATATATAGATAAATAAACCAAAAATGATTATTTTCCAAATAATTATACACAAAATTTGGTCTATCGAATATTTAGTAAGTGGTCGGTTTTGAGCTCGGCATTCGGTCAAATCATAATATTTTCAAAATATTTTTAAGGCTAATCAAAAATGAAAAGATTTTGATCAATAACGCCTGATATGTTCCTTACAAACTTTCTACTGTTTTTCGATTCTAAACCTACTCATTAATTAAATGTCAAAGAAACCTCTATTTTTTAAAAATTTTTTAGGTTTTTCATATGAATTTACACCCAAATACAAAAAAAGCGCTATCCAATATTTATTCTGGTTTCCTAAGAATATATTTTCATATTTATGCATTTATGCATTTAACGCCCTCTTATGGATATAAATTTGTTATATTTTGTAATTGAAAAATAAAATTTAAGTTGTAGTAAGCTAGTAAATATATTTTTTTTTCCTATAATATTAAGTATAAATAGAATTTTAAATTATTTGATATTTAATATCAATTTTTTACTTAATTAAAAATTGATTTATGTAAAATTAAAAAAATGTTTTTGAAATTTTTTTTTAAAAAGTTATTATATAATCAAATTATGATTGATTATGATTAATTGCTCTCTAGCAAGGCATTTTATTAGCAACACAGTTTAGCAACCGCAGTATTTAGTCATACCCGTATATGGGCCATACAACAATGGTCCGTAGCACAATTGGTATTTCAACAGGCTTCACAATAACCGAGGTAGTTCATCAAGCGTCTGCTCTCAGCTCACTTCTCTTCATAACAGTAATACCGTCTAAAAACAAACACTCCCTTGGAATATGATATTTGCAGAGGATATTGTGATACTTGTCGAATCCAAGGATGAAATGTAAGAAAGATTTATGAGCTGGATAGATATCCTAGAAAAACAAGGACTAAAAGTAAATAGAGAAAAGACAGAATATATGGTGATAGGAGGAGATGAAACAGAGAGCATTGATATAAATGAATGGCAGATATCGGCAATTGAAAGCTGCAATAATTGGGCTCCACTATACAAACAAATGGCCCAATAGAGAAAGAGATAAAGTGTAAAATTAATCATGGGTGGTTAAAGTGGATATCTTTATCTGGAGTGCAATTTGACAAAATAATCCCACACAAATTGAAGGAAAAATACAGTTCCATAGTACAACCAACTATTCTACATAGTTCGGAAACATCCCAACCAAAGAATCAGACGAGAGAATTCTACAAACTATGGAGATGAGAATGCTGAGGATGATTGCTGGGGTAACAAGAAAGGAAAGGTGCGAAGTACAAGAATACTAGGAAGCCTAAAGGAGTGCCCATTAAGACTAAGATAATGGTAAATAGACTTAGGTGGTATGGGTATACAATGAGAAGGCCTATGAACTACATAGGAAATAAGGTTGAGAGTTCGGAAGTGATAGGTAAACGTAAAAAAGGAAGGCCAAAACTTCAATGAGGCCATAAAGTTTGAGCCAATATGAAGAAGTATAAATTAGATAAAAGAGATAGTATGAATAACATAAAGCGGAGAGAGATATTGAAGGAGCTTACCGCTGAAAAGGTGAAATCAAAAAGAGGGAAAAAAATCATATTATTTTTAATTAAAAACTACATTTTTAATCTATTACACCATCTAACGGATATATATTTATGATTTTTAAATTTATAGGTGTTATATTTTCTATGTATTATATCTGTTCTATAAATATTATAAATTTATGGATTCTATATTCTATTTACTTAGATAATATTAATTTTTGAATAAATAATTTATATAATATAAACCTTTTATTTATATTTTTAAAATAAATTGATAGGCTATAAAATAAAACTATCAATTATACTTATCTATTCTCAGTTTACCTGTCAATTCTCAGTTTAGTTACACCGTTTTTTAATTTTTTTGTTATAATGGTTTGGTCGTATTATGGTATTATTATTGGTTTTATTATGGTTATTTCAGGATCTATTAACACACTTTCCACCAAGTTAATTTGTCTTATATTTTCTAGATTATTTTATAATATACCAAGATGGGCGGATATTACTATATCGCCAGGCTATTCCTCTAAGCCTCATTTGTTTAATCACCCATTAATCCAAGTAAAATACATCCTGCTTCAAAAAATGATTATTTTTTAAGACTGCTGGTATGTTTTTTGGTGAAATTTTATGCCTAATAGCATTTAAGATTGTTAATTGTATTAAACTAAGGCATAATAATGAGAACTTACCTTTATTAGAATTAAACCAAAGGGACTTGAATTCTTTTTCACCATTTATTTTTTTCCCTCCATGCTTATGTGACATGATTGCTACATCACTAATGTATTTTGCATTAGTTCTTACATATGCCTCTAGCTTTCAAATGCTTAGAGGTAATTGTTTAAATTTAACTGAAAATTTTTTATTACATATGATAGGTGCAGTAATTATTTTCACTGGTCTGATGTCAGTGACATTTCTAAATTCTTATTTATCTCCTATTAAATGGTTTGGAATCTTCATCATAATTGCTGGATTAACCCTTGTTGGATTATCAGATTTATTATTTGTAGATAATAATCAATCTTTCAACATAGGTTACAAACCTTTTGACAGAAATGGAGTTATTGCTGGTAAAATTGATATCATGAATATTAACTTAAACTAAAATATTTCCTTTACTTGTATGCATATTTTTTTATAATTTAATTCAACAATTCCAAATCTTATTCAGTTTTTTTTCTAGATATGATTTGCAAATTTTGTAAAAAAAATAAAGAAGTAATACACAACTAATACATTTAAAAAAAATTTTACAAAGAAAATTTATCATGACTTTCTTCTTTTAGATATGTGTTAATGATAATAATAGAAACAATTATATATAACTTAGTTTTAACTTGATTAACAAGAAATTGATTTTGCTATCTTTATAACTATTAAGTATAGTTGGGTAATTTTATATTTTTAGTGCCAATTCTGAGTACTATCACTTTAGCCTAGGGATTTTTCTTAAAAATATAACAGCTCAAATTTGAAAGAAATTAAATAAATTAAAACACCTTAATGCCAAAAAATTTTCTCTAGTATGTACTGTAGATTAAGCCAAATTAGCTGACATTTAGCCCAACCACTATTTTGTTAAAATATAATAAAGTTTTCAAAATATGTTTTTACTTACAAAATTTTATAACTCCCCCTTCCTAATAAAGATGATAGATTGATAATTTATTTTTTATAACACTCAGTATCATAAATAATGTGAGGTAAATTTAAAAATAAAGAACAATTAAGCTAAATGTACTTATATAAATAACACTTAAAATAGTAAAAACTTCTGAGTAGTGCTGTGAACATTTTTAAAAAAAATCGAACGCGTTCAACGTTCATTGACAAAAATCAAACGCGTTCACGTTCAAGATCACTTTCCAAAAAAAGAACGCGTTTCAGGTTCATGAACCGTTCAAAATTATGATAAATTTTTTTTTAAATTTTCTAATATAAATAAATGTCTTATATTTATTAACACAATATTAGCCATGTTAAAAAATAATATAGTTTTATTTTGATAATATAATTATGAATTCAAAATAATATATAAAATAAAAAGATATTTTTATTTATAAAAAATTTTTCTTATTAATTTTTAATAACAATATTTTTCAAAATTTTTATCTGATAGACAAGAACGCTTGGCAGTTAATACAGCATTAGCTTTACGCGCTCAAGGGTAGATGAGGTGATTGAGGTATTATAATTAATAAATAATTTTTTTAACATGGGGATATTAAAAACATTTATTGTTTTGTTATTTACTTCAAACAATTGAGATAAGTTTTCCTTCTCCAATCCATTCTCTACTTTCTCGACAATAAAAACGATATCTCGATTATCAGTTCTTGCATTATCATTTCTAGGGTTTTCAAAGCATTTTTTTCAATAACGCTAAAGTTTATTTCTAATAGGTTCGTTCTGTGGAAGTTTTATCCATGGCCATTGAAGCTTGAATAATGGATGTATAATTGCAGAAAGAAATTGATCTTCATATATATGTTCAAATCTTTAAAAAAAATAAAATCCATGTAATTAATTGAGAGTGATAGGTTTAATACCTTTTAATAATCCCATATAATATAGCTTCTATCAATGGTTGACCATATTTGAGGCCACTAATTTTTTTTAATTTTATAATAACTATCGTTAATGTTGTGATCATATATCCCAAATGCATTTTTTTTCAAATTTAATCATTTTACTTAGTTATATTATATTATATAAAATAAATAATTAATATTAAAATCAAATGTTGTTTTAATTGGAACCTGAAGATTTTGACAATATAATACTTTTTAGTCACATTTTACACTTGGTAAGCATTGAATTAGGTCATTCAATATAGGATGTTACTGTAAAACATATCATATTTGGTCATGGTAATAATAATTTATCTGATTTTGGATTTTCAGAATCAGATGATGGATTAAATAATAATATTCATGCTTATGCTAATCTATTAAAATATAAAAATAATATTCAAATTAATAAGCTATGTGTTAAAAAAATTGAAATGTGAAAATGAAATACGCAGCCGATTAAAAAATATAAATAATACTTTTTTTAACCCTTTCGCGCCCGAAATATTTCCCGTGAACAAAAAATTTTTCTTCTTCTAAAACTGAGTTAAACAAGACACAAATAACACATTTTCAACATTTTTTATTTAAAAACTGTATATATAGATTTATGAAATGTTACCAATTATCATCATTGGGATATTCATATGTAAAGAAATATACAATTTATTTTGAATGATAAAAAATAAAACAATTGCGATTTTATTTAAACATAAAGATATTTTACATTTTATACATTCAAATCTTGAATAACCATTTTTGCAGTTCTTGTATCTTTGTCTGCTAGCCGCCGATGGCTGTTTTATCTAATTTAATCTCTGTGATTGAATGTAAACTACAAAGTAGGTCTACCTTCTTTTTCACCATTTTCCTTTCCAACCATCATCAATCCTTTAGCTATCGGAGCTTTAAATACTAAAAGAGATACATGTTTACTATTTTTCTGTTATGTGGCATCTATAGAGCAATTATGAATTTACTACAACAGGAATCTAAAAAATTAAAGAAAACTCGCATATAAAAACGCTCCCATTTTATGTCAGTTCTGTAGAGTTCAATTAACATATCATGGAGATCCACCCCGCCCATACCACCGTTATAGTCTTGAATTATGGCCGGAATTTCAACATTGAGAAAAGACTTATCAGATACCGACCATCTTGTTCTTAATATTGGATTTATTCCGATAAATGATGATATGGTGAAAATCGATTTGTTATCAAACGATTTGCAAATTATAATATTATTATTAGAATCTTATAATCAAGGGACCCTCTTCCTTTTTTCTTTAGGATTTTATCGTCATACAGATGGCATTCCGATAATCGATTAGATATAAGGGTCCTCGACATGATAAACCATTATCTTTGAGTGCAACTGCTAAATTATACAAGAAAAAAAGTTATCCATGTAAATTTTATTATTTTTATGTGGGAGAACAGTTTCTAATAGTTGTATAACGATATTTCCGCTAATTCCCTTCAAAGTTTTTTTTATGTTTGTAGATTTTTCTAAATATATTTCGAAATCATATAACATTCCAGATGATCCACATAAAGCGAAAATTTTAATTTCCCATTTATGCAGTTTTGAGCTAACATATTGTTTAAATCCATCTCACTCTGGTATAATGTATGTTGTGAGGTCTCTAAAAATTATTTATAAAAATTTTAAAAAAAGTATAATAAAAAAAAATTCCACTTTCTTATCTTTTAGCAAATATTATATGGCATTCTAAATGGAAAATAACCTATATTCAATTCTTACTATATCATATTTTTAATATTTAATTTTAAAAAATTTATAGAAAAAATTACATAGTAAAATCCCAATCTTACCAATTTAGATTTCCTTCAAAAAATCATATAAATAATAGTTATTGTTAATTTTTTTTTACTAAATATGAAATACTAGTAATAATCTATTATAAACACATTATATATCTTTGATTTATATATATTTATATAGAATGGTTATCGATGTAAAAGTGTAAAAATTTTGGCGCGTAAATACCTAACTTTGAACTTGTATTTTGATATAATAAAATTATGATTTTGACAGATTAATGATAAAATATGAAATAATTTTTATATATTCATTCGTCTAAATAGCAACCATTCGTTTTTTAAATATAAAAATTAATTGATTAAAAATTATGATGACAAATGATCTCGCTGGGCGCAAAAGGGTAAAAAATTCTGAAATATTAAATTTTCAAATAAATAAAAATAAAAAGTATTTTTAAAATTGAACGAATGTTAAATTCGAACGCGTTCGTCATAAAAAGGAACGCGTTCACGTTCAAAGTTCGTCAAAAATAAAAGGACGCCGTTCATCATTTTTTTCAAAAAAACGAACTTCATTCGTTTACAACACTACTTCTGAGTGATTTAGTATATCTTTTGAGAAATTCAATAAAAAAATTTATTTAGCAAAATTATCTTTGATTTATAAAAAAAATTAATTCATTAAAAATTATGAGAATTAGTTTCATTTTGAGCAAAATAATATAAATTATGGTTAATGCTAGATATAACATGGTGTGATATTGAACGAACCAAATTTAGATATGATCGAGTTAACAATTGTTCATTTATAATATTTATATTTAAAAAATAGTCATTTCGAATAGTGTCTCTGAGTGGATGAGTGCTTGTATCTCAATTCAAAGGTACAGGGTTCGAATTCCGAAATGGATCATGTTTTTTTTCTGAAGTCAACTTGGTGGTTCGATACTTGGTGGATGTTATATAATTGGACTTGACCACGTGATTCCATTAATAAATATTGAATAATAAATAGGTTTTATTAACTTTAAAAAAATTGGTCATTGTTTAGTAATTACTAAAAGTTGACTATGTTATATCTAAAATTCAAAATTCGACTATTATCATATGTAATGATGCAAAAAACAACTCAGCTAAGTTTATAGACGTAAAAATGGGCTCAACCTTGAAAGAAAGAAAGCTCGAGCTTAAAAAATTAGCTCAACCTTCAAGCACGAGCTGAAAAGACGAAAAACGGCAGTTTTTTAGTTTTTTAAAATCAGCCTGGTTAACAAATAATAGTACTAATATTTAAATATTTAATAATTAATTATCCAAAAATTAACACAAATTTATTTATTTAAATTATCAATCACAATATTTTACAAAAATACAAAAAATTTTTATTCTTTAAACAAACAAAAAACTGATTCCTATTATAAATTTTTTCTAGACTTTTATATAACATAACATTTGCATACTAAATAATTTTATAAACAACTAACTAATTATATTATAAATCTTTTTCGACCTTTATCACATTTGCATACTAAATAATTTTTTAAAAATATTATGTTCGATTTAATACATCAAAATAATATATTCAAATTTTCTTTCTCTTTCTCTTACACTTCCAACACCCATTCCCTTAGATACTTCCATCTAGGCAACTTGATTCATCTCTGGATTCAACACTATTGGCACCTCATTAGTTGATCCCCCCACAAGCCCAAAATTGCTTTGATCTAGGATGATCATATGGGACCATTCTTGTCCTTCGGTCTTCTTGGCGTCCCATTCTCATATCATTCAACATCTCCATATAGTTTCGTTGCTTCTTTCCTTGCTAATCTTAGCCAGTTTCTGTAGATTATTAATCCATCTATTGCGTGTATTTACCCATGATAAAATTTCCACTCGCCTGTACGTAGCCAACAAAAACAAAATTACTTTTGCATATAAAGTTAACCCTTTTGCTTCCTATATTCCTCTATCTTATAATCTTTCGTTTCGTTTTCAATAAAAGAACCTCAAACTCGATTTTGCTTAATATTTCATTTTTCAATAAAAGCTCAAATTTTGCCTTCATCCGAAAATTCAGTTTTTAATCACATCAAATTTTGCTTTCATCTGATTTACCCATCATTCTACTGGTTAGCCCCTGCTATTTATTTATGAACACATATTAAAGTATCTTGCCTTATAAAAATTAGTGAAAATATGTTCACCCTAAATTTTAAACAAGCCACCACCCCTCCAAATAACAAATGATTTAATACTTAGGTACAAAATATAAAAGTAAATTTAATGTTATTAAATTACAATAGGAAAAATAAAAAGATAAATCTAGGTTAACAAATAATTAAAAGTTAACTTCAATCATAGTCAAATTATATATAAGTAAAATCAAAAGGTTTTACATTTAATCAAAAATGTTATATACATTCAACAATTATGAAATGATGAGAAAATACAAAACTATGAAATGCTTGTAGAAAGGTCAAATCTTTAGAAAAGATAAGAGAGATAGCCAGTTGAAAGTTACATGCATAGGAATATTCTATATGATAGTCAATATCCTAATAAATGGTAAAATTTTAAAAATATCAGTTATGCTAATGGCAATTGAGTTGTATTAAATAACAAAACCAAAATCTGCTTCCGTGATAACAATACCATTGATTTACCAAGTTGCAAAATTACAGACCTATCTGATATTTTATAAAAGCGATAATTCATAAAGCATGGTTTCTAATTAAATTCATCCATCATCAAATTAAGGAGAAAATTCTAATTCTTTGTCAAACTTGATGATCTATCATCTATAAATGCCAATATTTACTTATGCATAAAAATTACCTAATTAAAAGATATATAATTATAATTGTATAAATCCTTCCTTAATGGTTTTTAATAATGGAAGGCACAAAGCATTCCTTGGTTAATTTTTCTCCAGAGTTTTGAGTAAGTTTGTAATAAATCCATTCTTCAATAAGATCTTTATTGTAAGAAAATATATTTGAAAATTTAAACATTGATACTGTTAATATTAACAATCTGATGAAATGGCTAGGCTATATTTTTTAATTTGATAGATTTTCATTTATTGATAAATTATCTAAATCTGAGACATCTTGACTGAAGAGGGACGCTGGGAAAATCCCATGTCCGCGCAAGAAACTTCGTATACATGAATGTTAAGTTTAAATTAGTATAATATAGTTTTTTTGTTTGTGATAAATTATAGCATTTAGCAACGATAAATATAATTTTTTTATAGGCATGCCCCATAAAGGGGTGACATGTCGTATTTATATATATATATTAATATTATATAGTGCCAATCAACCGATTTAAATAGGGTTGATTGGATAATATTTAAATTTGTATAACACGTGATGTTTTTATATATTTTTTATAAAACCAAAATTGTAAAGAACGCCATTATTAAAGTTTTGATGATTATTATAAAATTCTTAAAAAATTATAAAATCAAATTTGGCCTGGTCGAGTTTTGTGGACATTAATGGTATCGAGTTTGGTCATTTGATAATATAGAGAGATTAGAAAAGATACTAATCTTGATATCCGGAAAATGTAAAGAATAATGCCAAAACTATATAAGATAGCTATAACTGTGCTAGCAGTCCCAGCTATCCATAGAAAGATCCCTTTTTAGTCTTAAGTTTATACTATCTACGCAGAGAACTAAAATCCTGAAATATTTGAAAATATTTTAGTTATCCCTTCTAATTCTCTTTATAAACATAAATAGTATAAATTTCATTATATTTATGCGTTATTTTATTTCTCATTGTATTTGCGCATGTTCTTTTTATCTTATTTATTTATAAATAAAAAAAATTAATTTGTCTAATTTATTTTTACTAAGTTTAATAAATATATCTATAGATTATCATGGTATAAATTTTAAAGATTTTTCTCTAAGATTATATGGTTTATGATTAATTTTATTTTAAAATCAAATTTATAAAAACTGAAAAGAACCATTATAACCCGAACCCATATGAATTTTTTAAAACCGAAATAAAACAAAACCTTTATAAAATTTTTAACTAAATACGAAACTAACCGAACCACAATACTTAACGGTTCGAAACCCTGCTGGCGCACCTGATATGGCTGGGTAAGATTATTTTGTTCATTTCATCTGAAGAATAACATTACAAAATACTGTATTAGCCATCTTTAATTTCACTGAATCCTAATAGGTCATTCTCATAGCCATTGTCAATATTATTTATTTTTACACCACATTCATTTAATGATTTGATGAAATTGGAGGCGTTATCTCTAACTATACCTAAAACAAGTTATTCGATTCAATAGGAAAATATATTATTTATCAAATAATATTTTCTCATTCTATAAAATTATTCGAATTTTTTTAATAATGATTATAAATTTTTTCAAAAAAAAATATAAATATACAGTTGCATAAATCTTATTTAAAATGTCAAGAAGATATTAAGTACAAGATATTATCTTAGATAAGACTATTTGCTTTATTGTCAAATTTTGTATATAACCATTTTTTTTATTTTGTTATTTAATAATGATCAGCTATTTTTTATACAAAACATAAGAATCCTTGATTTAATTTTTCTTTTTGACAAATTATCTAAATCCTCCTAATATTATTTATAAAAATTAATTAAATTTCCATTATAGGATGAAATGATAATAAATTAACTCAATGAATTGTTATATTTTCATTAATTAATTATATATAAATATACGATTCTCCAATATTTATCATTTTTTTTTATGCATGTAGGTGATCTACTTATAATATTGGCTCAAATTATAGTAGCTTGCCAAGTAACTTATGAAGAACGTGTTATTACAAAATATAATATC
Source organism: Gordionus sp. m RMFG-2023 (assembly GCF_954871325.1). Taxonomy (NCBI): domain Eukaryota; kingdom Metazoa; phylum Nematomorpha; class Gordioida; order Chordodea; family Parachordodidae; genus Gordionus; species Gordionus sp. m RMFG-2023. Next base: position 29,825,608 of record NC_088776.1, read on the forward strand.
AGTCCACTACAAGCTGTAGGATGGGAAGGTAATTATTATTTCAAAAATATCATTAATTAATTTATTTTTATTAAAAGCACTCGATACCAATTTTAGCCGGTACCGGACCTAATCTAAACTTCTGCCACCGGATCTTATATAAAATGTTTTTTACCTAATTTATTTTAAACCTTCAATTCGATAAAATATTAAAATAAATTAAAGTGTTAAACTTATATCCACTATATCAATATAAATTTATTTATAATTGTTAAAAGTTAAAGACTGGACCAAATTTTTATATTAAATATTTTAGAAAGCTTGACTCTAAAAAAATAAGGATGAGGTCATAATTAAGAAAATATTTAAACCATTGTAATCTCATTTTGATGAAAACAATTAAAATGAGACTTTATATATGGTGAATTCTATGACAAATCAACAATAAAAACACGATTTTCAACCCGACACCTTCAGATTTTTCTAAAATTTATCAAAATTTATATATATTATAATTAAGAATAAAAATAAGCCTTATGCGTTATACTATTCAGATATTATTTAAAAATTTTAAATTCGAAAATGATCATGATTAGGGGGCTTGAATTAACAATTTTTTGAGTATTTAAAAAGAATACTAATCTTAAAAAAAAATTTAATTTTACAATTAAATTTAAATTACATAATTTAATTAAAAATAATTTTCAAATTTACACTAAATAATTTTTTGGGTTTCCGAGCGCTATCTATAATTATAATATATTGCCATATCCAGACAACGTTATTTTCAAACCGGTTTTTGGGTATTTTAAAGCAATATTTTTATATTTCCTAACATAACTTTTCTATTTAATTTTTTCTATAAAATATTATATTTTAAAAAAATCTGGAGCCCCATTTCAAGACGCCATTTAATTTATTAAGATCAAATTAGTTTGTTTTCTATTTCCGATTAAAAAATGGAAATATATTATATAAAAAAATTGTCAAGTTAGTATCCTTTGTATGGAAAGAAGAAAAAAATGATTGCTGATAACATTACCCAAAAACCGCTTTAAAAAAACGTTCTGTCTAGAAATGGGTTTAATGTTTTCTTATAAACTATAAAATTTAAATAAGGAGTATTTGGTTTTTTGATGCTAAGCGTGATAATTTTTATCATGAATTTCGTTCCACTCTCTTACTTTTCGAGTTCAACAAACCCTTATATAATGGTCGAAGATGTTAGAGATGCTTTTTATCAAATCAAAAATTCATGGATATTAACCTTAGCTATGTTAGGTTCACAATTATTATTTTTTACAATATCCATTTTTTTAAAGGAAACATATTGAGCATAGCCATTTTTAATTTCGCCGGTGTGTCTATAACCAAAAATATGAATGCTACAACAAGAATGGTTTTGGATAGCTTTAGATCTTTATTAATATGGGTGGTATCGTTAGGGATATCCTGGCAAAAATTTCATTATCTTCAACTAATTGGTTATTAATAATATAATATTCTAATAAATTTATTTTATAGGATTTTTGGTATTAATAATTGGAATGATTATTTACGAAAAACTATATACCCATATTATAAGGCCTTTTCATATTCTTATAGTAGATACAAATTAGAATTTTTATGCAGTTATTAGTATCATCATTTTAGTTAAAAAAATTTATCTTGTTGCATGGGTTTGTAATTGTATTATAAAAAACATTTATTTGGCAAATTATTGAAATGATAATAGCTCCTAATCATAGGAAATTATCAGAAATGAATTAAGTAATTTCTTGCTTTTTAATAAATCATCATATTAATTGTTTAAAAAATAATTTCTAATACATTCAGCTCCCGATATATTAATCGTAAATAAAACAAGTTTCACTTATATTAGGAACGAATTTAAATAAATTTAATCGACTCCGTAAAGTTGGCCGATCGATTGGAAGCACAACGATGAATCATATTTATTTTTTAGTGCTTGTTAGTGCTTCAATCCGTATAGTAGCCTAATTTAAGGGAAAAAAGTTATATGCAAAAATAAAAACTTGTGCCAACTTCTCGCTTAAAAGTCGATTGAAAGCACTAACGATGAAATATATATCATTCTTTAAGGCTTCCTTAGTATTGATTTGTAGCCGAATTTTAGAATAAAACGTTATTTGCGAAAAAATAAATAATAAATGGCGGAAAACAAAAGATATAGTAGTTATAAACATCCGGTTCCCCTATATTTAGTGCTTAAATTAAAATTTTATAATAAATTTGGCTAACCGCCATAAAATTTTAATACGCTAAAGAAATGTTTAAAGGCCAAACTGATCAGCAAAACAATGGAAGTACTAACGATGAAATTTATATCATTCTTTAGGGCTTCCTTAGATGAGGTTAGTGCATTAATCACTTTAGTAGCCTAATTTAACTATAAAAAGATATTTCCGAAAAAATAAACAATAGATGGCGGCCACCTAAAAAAATCTAGTAAATATAAACATCCGGTTTTCGCCAATATTTAGAGCTCAATAAAAATCCCGTAATTAATTTGGTTAACCGCTATATGAAAAAATTGTAATACGCTAAAGAAATGCTTAGAGGTCAAATTTTGACCTATGAAAGCACTAACGATGATTTATATCATTCTTTAGGGCTTCATTAGAAGAGGTTAGTGCTTTAATAACTATTGTAGCCAAATTTAAGAATAAAAAATTATTTGCGAAAAAATAAACAATATTTCCGTGGTTGGCCGAACGATTGGAAGCACTAATGATAAATCATGTTATTTTTTAATACTTGGTGCTTAAATCCATAAAATAATCGAATTTAAGAAGAAAAAAGTTACAAGCAAAAATAAAAACTTGTGTCAACTTCGCGCTTAAAAGTTGATTAAAAGCACTAACGAAATATATATCCTTTAGTGCTTCAATCACTTTTATAGACGAATTTAATAATAAAAAGTTATTTGCGAAAAATACAAAAATAAACAAATAATGGTGACGTGCCAAAACTAAAACTATAAAAGTACATCTTGTTTTGGCCAATATTTAGTGCTTAATTAATATATTTATATTCCGTTATTAATTTGTTAACCCCCTTTAAAAAATAAGGTTATAAGCTAAATAAAAATTATGACATCACAATTTAGGCTTTTACAATAAAAGGATAAGAAGCTATATAAAAATATAAAATCTATATTATTTATTTAAAAAAAAGGTAATAAAATACTAATGTAATAAAAAAAAAAGAGAGAGAAGGTGCATCTAGGTTATGGCACCATGGATTAATATACTATGTAACCTACAAATTTCCATTGAGAGGTAAAAACCTTATTGAGGGTCACCCGAAATTAAGAGCATCTTCGGTCGAGTGCCTTGAAAATTCCAATGCTCTAGGTCCAAAAGCACCGATTGTATCATAAACAATCGGGGTTAGAATAATGGGAATGGTAATATTTAATTTTTTCTTCAAATTTAATGATTTATTTTACTTAGTTATATTATATAAAATAAAATAATTTATATTACAATCAAATGTTGTAAATTGGAACCTGAAGATTTTGACACTAATATAATACTTTTTAGGGACATTTTACACTTGGTAAGCATTGAATTAGTTCCTTCAATATAAGATGTTACTGTAAAACTTTTATCATATTTGCCCATGGTAATGATAATTCATCTGATTTTGGATTTTCAGAATCAGATGATGAGAATTAAATAATAATATCCATGCTTATACTAACTATTAAATTAAAATATAAACAATAATGTTCAAATTAATAAACAATAATATTCAAATTAATAAACTATGTGTTAAAAAATTTAAAATGTGAAGCCGAATAAAAAATATAAATAAAACTTTTTTTAAAAAAAATTCGGAAATAATAAATTTTTCAATAAATAAAAATAAAAAGTATTAAAATGGAACGAACTGTAAATTCGAACGCGTTCGTCATAAAAAAGGAACACGTTCAAAGTTCGTCAAAAATAAAAGGAACACTGTTCATTATTTTTTTCAAAAAAACAAATTCGTTCACGATTTACAACACTACAAAAGTACCATAAATCATTTCGCGGTTATGATTTAAGAAACCTGTATATGGGTAAATTAATATTCAATATGTTGTTTTCCTTTAAATAAATGCATTCGCATTATATATTAAGTCGCAGGAATGCACTCGTGATAATTACTTCGGGCAAACACATTCGCGATCAAAATTTTCTAAAATGTATTCGCGGTTATGCGATATTGTTTTCGGTATAAACTTTTCGCGATATTACCTGCGCTATAAAATTCCTTCACGATAAAAGCTTTGCTGAATTGATCTGATACGCCAAAATTAACCCCCGGTATTGATACAGCTTATGTAGAGGAAGTTGTAAAATTCGACTAAAGCGTTAAGTGACACATATTATCTGAAAAATCAATAAAATTGAGTCTAAGGAATTATAAGGAAATTACAGCCCGTCAAATCTTGAGAATTTGCAATACCCTATTATTGTAAGTATAAGTTTAGTTGATCAAATATGAATAAATTATTTTTTAAAACAACATTTATTTTATATATAATAAAATTAATCTATATTGATTTTATAAATACATTATCATACTAATTAATGATTCGATTTCCGCGGCAGTCTAGCTCTTATTCATATTCATTATTATCATTTTCTTTATAATATTTTTTAATCAATTTTCTTGTTGTCGAGATCTTCAATCAATTTCTGTTTTATAACTATAATCAACCAATTTCTTTCTGAAGAAAAAGTAGAAACAAGAATTATTAATAAAATGCCACTTCCATTAACCACTAACCTGAAGCCGGAATCTGATCTTTCTTATGAAAGTTATTGCTTTCCACATAATTTATGTTACTTTTAGGTTAATGATGCTTACTACCAAGTGAATGTATGGAAATATTTTAAATACCAACCTAATTTGCTAAATACCGACCAAAATTTATTAAAATGTAATAAGACCCTTATTATTTAATATATTAATACGGAATCACGTGATCGAGTCCGGCCTCCTATATATTATCCCCCCCCCCCCAAGGATGGAACCACCAAGTTAGATTAAGAAAAAAAATGACCATTCCAAGTTGCCTACTAGGCTATAGAGGCTTTCCAATAATCAAGATTTTTCATATATATATATATTATAAATATATTTCGTAGTGCCTATCCAAATGAAAAATGAACAAAATTTAAATTTGACAGGTAGTACCTTAAGGTAGTAAGCATCATTAACCTTACTTTTACTTCTAATATTGATATCATTTGAAATATTTTGATATATTTTTTAGAGTATTTGGCCTGGTCAAATACTCCAGTCAATTAACTGAATTTGATCGGTCAATCGACCGACTTGCCAACCCTGGTTTATATATAATGATATTTTCATAAAAATTTGGTCCAAGGGATGAAACCTTGGATTTATTAGCAAACACGACAACATCATATATGAATGAAATTCCCCCATGTCTAAATAAATTGTAATTAAAAAAATCAAAATCAGCCTTTATTATTCAAATAAATCTCAAAATATATAATAAAAATAAACATTTTACAAAAAACAACAATTTAATACACATCATTTATCCCCAGTCGATCTGGTTTCCATCGTATCCTTTTGGGATATGTATCTTGACTTGTTTCTTCCTCTCTCTCCTTTGAATTCATTTCATTGTTATTTTTTATTACATACTCTTTGTTTACTATCTCTTCGGTTTTCTCTTCTACTTCAGTACTCTCTTCTTTCGTATTCTTCAATTAATACATTTTCGGTTCTTTTCATTGGTCCGTATGACGTATGTGTACTCGTATTACCCGCTATACTTAATTCATAACGCTGTGGTTCGAGCATGCCTTTAATAATGGCTTCTTCCCATTTTTTTTCTTTATTATTGTAAAGGCGCGACCTAATTTTTTCATTTAACTGAAATTTTTTTCTCCTTTTTGTTTCCCCGTTCGAAAATTTGATCTAACAATCCTCTAGGTTTAAATTTTAGTAGTATTTCAGCGGGACTTTGTTCAGTTTCTGTTCCTGGTGTATTTCTGTAATTGTAGAGAAAAATAGCTAGGCTGGTTTCTAAATCCCTCTCGTTTCTTTTATTCATACTCTGTTTAAAAGTTTGAACTAAACGTTCGGCCATGCCGTTTGTCTGAGGATGGTAAGGACTTCCGTGCACTAATTGAATTCCGTTTTTTTCACAAAAATCATTGAAATCATTTCTGCTGAATTGGGGCCCGTTATCAGAAACGATTATTTTGGGAAATCCGAATCTTGCAAAAATATTTCTTAATGTGTCTAGTGCTAGTCATGGGAACATAGGCGTAGTCGGGGGGGGGGGGGATATTTCTCCCCCTTCCCCCCTTCAAAACTTTATCACTTTTTGTAAATATCATTTTTAGCTAAAAATATCCCCCTTAGTCTTCCCCCAACTTCCTGACCCTCAAATATGCATGCATATATCTTAAATAATAATGTAAAAGAAAGAATGTAAAAGTTGATATTTTTTTATAAAACTATTAATCATAATTTATAGATTTTTGGGAAAATAAATTTATAAATATGTAAAATGAACCAAAAATGTTTTTTAATAAATGGAATATAAGCCAAAGATAAGTCTTAAGACAGAAGTGAAATGTATTAAAATTATTAATAATAGATCCATAAAATTACTAAATAATATAATATATCAAATATAATTTTTTATAAAGTGAGTAATTTTAATTTATTTATTTTAATAAAAGTAAAATATAATTATAAAACTATAGATAAAATTAAATCATAAATTAAAAAAATATTAAAGCACAATACAAACAACTGAATATTATATGTCGTAGATTTACAGTATATCTAATTATCAAATGACAATCAAGTAATTTTTACAAATATAGCGAATTATATATTTTACAGAAAACTATAAAATATTGATAAGGACATCAGAAAATATCTTTTAAAGACATTGTGGGATGAATAATATAAAGATTAAATTTAAATATCATTTTTATCTAAAATAAATAGATGGCGTTAAATAATTAAATGCAAGAGCATATATTAGTAAAATTTGTTAAATTATTAACTGTAATATATTCTCTAACTGTCAAATATGTCTGTAAAAGTGGAATTTTACCTATTATTTTATAACTAACTCTATATAATAGAGGAAAATCAACTATATGTCTACTTACTTTTTATAAATAAATTTCTTATAATTGTTTGGAATAAATTATTACCATGCTTTTATATTAAGGTATATACAATACAAGTAATTTATTATATTTTTATTTTATATAAATTAATAAAAATATATTTCATATTTGTTCCAGGCTTATTTTTTTTGTTAAAATTTGTAAAAATATTTTATGACTATATATAGACTAAAGTAACACGGCCGAAGGCCTAGAGAAAACGGACCGAAGACCAGCCTAAAGGGGGGTCTGGGGGCAAAGCCCCCAGTAATTTTTTAATCCCCCCCCTTATGAAAACCTCGCTACGCCTATGCATGGGAACTACTTCTGACCAGCGACTGCTAGCATCTATCACTACCAACCAATAATGATTTTGAAATGGTCCAGCATAATCAATATGTACTCGGTGCCATACTTTTGGTGGTTTTGGCCAATTTTGAATTGCTGTCTTTTTAGGCATATCGTGTTGTTCCTAGCATTCTCTACATTTTTCGACCCAGGTTTCTATATCTTGGTTTATATTAGGCCACCACGCTAGTGTTGTTAAAACGCCGCGAGTCGCGACCCCGACCCAAAGCTCGGGTCGTTTTATTCGACTCCGACTCAATGTTTGGGTCGTTTTTTTCGACTTCGACCCGAGTTCAAGCCGAAATAAACGACTTCGACCCAAAATATGGGTCGTTTTTTTCGACTCCGACCCAAGTCCAAGCCGAAAAAAACGACCTCGACCCAAAATATGGGTCGTTTTTTACGACTCCGACTCAAAATTTGGGTCGTATTTTTCGACTCAAATTTGAAATTTGGGTCGTATTTTTCGACTTAAACTTGAAGTTTGGGTCATATTTTTCGACTCAAACTTGAAGTTTGGGTCGTATTTTTCGACTAAAACTTGAAGTTTGGGTCGTATTTTTCGACTAAAACTTGAAGTTTGGGTCGTATTTTTCGACTAAAACTTGAAGTTTGGGTCGTATTTTTCGACTAAAACTTGAAGTTTGGGTCGTATTTTTCGTCTCAAACTTGAAGTTTGGGTCGTATTTTTCGACTCCAACTCAAAGTTTGGGTCGTTTTTCTGACTCAGACTCAAACATCGGGTCGTTTTATTCAATCCGACTCAAAATATGGATCTTTCTTTTTAAAGACGACTTAAAGTTAGGGTTGCTTTTTTTCACCCTTAACCCAATATCTAGATCATTTTTTTTGACCAAAAGTCAAATAACATTTAGTATATATTAATATTATAGGCGGGAAAGTTACTTAAAACTTCTTTAAATTATAATGCTCTGGATTAACTATTCATCATAGTTATTTTTTAAAATTTTTAAGTGAAGATGCACCATAGAAAAGAGCCATTTGTTATGATGGTTATTTTTGAACTTTTTTAAATGAAATAGATGAAAATATATATTCTAAACATAAATTTAAAATTTGTGAGGATGTATCATAGATAGGTGACAATTGTCATAATCGTTATTTTTAAACTTTTTTCAAATTTTTAAAGCAAATAGCTAAAAATATATATTCTAAACATGTTAAATTTAAAATTTGTGAGGATGTATCATAGATAGGTGACAATAGTCATAATCGCTATTTTTGAACTTTTTCAAATTTTTTTAAAGGAAATAGCTAAAAATATATATTCTAAACATGTTAAATTAAAAATTCAGTGAGGATGTATCATAGATAGGTGACAATTGTCATAATCGTTATTTTTGAACTTTTTTCAATTTTTTTAAAGGAAATAGCTAAAAATATATATTCTAAACATGTTAAATTAAAAATTCAGTGAGGATGTATCATATATAGGTGACAATTGTCATAATCGCTATTTTTGAATTTTTTCAAATTTTTTTAAAGGAAATATCTAAAAATATATATTCTAAACATGTTAAATTAAAAATTCAGTGAGGATGTATCATATATAGGTGACAATTGTCATAATCGCTATTTTTGAACTTTTTCAAATTTTTTTAAAGGAAATATCTAAAAATATATATTCTAAACATGTTAAATTAAAAATTCAGTGAGGATGTATCATAGATAGGTGACAATTGTCATAATCGCTATTTTTGAATTTTTTCAAATTTTTTTAAAGGAAATAGCTAAAAATATATATTCTAAACATGTTAAATTAAAAATTCAGTGATGATGTATCATATATAGGTGACAATTGTCATAATCGCTATTTTTGAATTTTTTCAAATTTTTTTAAAGGAAATAGCTAAAAATATATATTCTAAACATGTTAAATTAAAAATTCAGTGAGGAAGTATCATATATAGGTGACAATTGTCATAATCGCTATTTTTGAACTTTTTCAAATTTTTTTAAAGGAAATAGCTAAAAATATATATTCTAAACATGTTAAATTAAAAATTCAGTGAGGATGTATCATAGATAGGTGACAATTGTCATAATCGCTATTTTTGAATTTTTTCAAATTTTTTTAAAGGAAATAGCTAAAAATATATATTCTAAACATGTTAAATTAAAAATTCAGTGATGATGTATCATATATAGGTGACAATTGTCATAATCGCTATTTTTGAATTTTTTTAAATTTTTTTAAAGGAAATAGCTAAAAATATATATTCTAAACATGTTAAATTAAAAATTCAGTGAGGAAGTATCATATATAGGTGACAATTGTCATAATCGCTATTTTTGAACTTTTTCAAATTTTTTTAAAGGAAATAGCTAAAAATATATATTCTAAACATGTTAAATTAAAAATTCAGTGAGGATGTATCATAGATAGGTGACAATTGTCATAATCGTTATTTTTGAACTTTTTCAAATTTTTTTAAAGGAAATAGCTAAAAATATATATTCTAAACATGTTAAATTAAAAATTCAGTGAGGATGTATCATAGATAGGTGACAATTGTCATAATCGTTATTTTTGAACTTTTCTCAATTATTTTAAAGGAAATAGCTAAAAATATATATCCTAAACATGTTAAATTAAAACATCAGTGAGGATGTATCATAGATAAGGGACAAAAAATGGTTATTATATATACGAGTAGTAAGGTACATAATATTTTTAAGTGATAAAATGAGATGCTAATATATTTCTTGTAATTTTAATTTATAATAAAATTCTTAAATCTTTGAAGTTACTAGTTAGGATAAAAGTTACTTGGCACATCATACAATGATATTTATACCTTGTTTTTTTTTTCGAGAATAAATTTTATGCGATATCTCATGAAGGAAATTACATACCATTGTACAGAGAAATAACTTTGTATATATTATCTGCACCAATATCTTTTATATCAATCTCTATCGGTGACATTTTAAATTATATTGGAAACTAGATTGTGTAGATTTCTAAATATTAATTTAAAGGATTAAGATTTTAGAATTAATTATAAATATATCTTAATAATTTTTATATTGCATTTATTATTTAAAATCTCTCGTTTTAAGCCTATTTAGCAAGAAAAATATTGACTAATCCTGAAATTACGATAATAGATATCTATACCTTTATATAATCTATGAGAAAAATTGCTCTCATAATATTCTTCTTAATAAAATAGTGAATAATTAACGCCTGAAAAAAAGTATAGCGCTTTATAACATGGTTCAAAGTTAATCCCAGTATCAATTTTAATGTGTAATTTTTCTCAAGTGTTCAAAATTCTAAATCTTAATATCAAAAACTATTTTAGTTATCAATTTAAAGTCAAATAATATTAAAACACTAATATTCTACAGTATTCATAAAAAACAACAGCCTGAAATAAGAATACTAAGCTCAAAACATCTTAAATATTTGATACATTTATAGTTTAAATATTTTTATTTAAATTATATATATTTATTAATGTACAAAAAATTTAATTTAACAATATATATAGATATAAAAATTATGTATAAAATTTATTATTCATGATATTGATATCCCATGAATTTAAACATAAACACTGTTTAAGTGTTTCGGAGGCCATGCGATTTCTTTTCTTTGTTACGGTGTCCACCCCTCTTGAGAAGACACGCTCGCTCTCAACGGATGTATTGCTGCGACAAAAAATCTTTAGCCATCATGCAAAGGTACGGAAAACGCTCAGAATTAAAGTACGACTTAAAAAAACTCGACTTAACACTACATTTATGAAAAATATAGCTCGCCTAAATTATTAAATTATATTTAAAAAAATTCATATTTTAATTGAAAAATGCATCCGGAATCGCAAATACTTATTTAAAAAATTTATTGTTTTATTAGTTTAAAAATTCCATATGGAAGTGAAGTGACTATTTAAATTCTAAAATTATAAAAGATATTTTATTTTACTTTTAGTGGTGCCAGCTAGACGGCAAATTTGTTGAGATTTTTTCTTTTCTTCATTGTTAGGGATAGGGATATGATTAATAATCATTTTTTTTAACTTTCCAAATTTTTTTTAACTTTCCAAATTTTTTTTTATTATTTTTAGGGGTATAAATCTAAATTTTTTTATTTTATTCATTTTTTGTTTTTAAAATTATAATTTAATATTATTAACATAAATTTTATTAATAAAAGTTGTCCAATTTAAATCATTTCTTAAATATTATTTTTATATAAAACTTTTCTTAGTGTGATGTCACAAAGTTCAAGTTCTACGCCATCAAGGTCAACTCAAGATGATAGAGAAAATCAAGTAAATCAATAACCATAAACCTTTATGATATTATTTCGATTTTATGCAATTATAACCTTTATTTTAATATATTTATAATTTTAGTTGGAGCCTTTTTCGGATTCACTAATAGAACAGGATTTAAATTCTTCTGCGATTAATAGTAGTTTCAATATTAAATCAAATTATAATTATAGTCCAAATAAATCACACAAAAAATGCAATCATTGCGAAAAAATATATCGTTCCACTACCGCTACAAGTTTAATAAATTTTTGTTTTTATATAGTTACATTAAATTAAATTTTCAAATTTAAAAAGAAATTATTCCTTATGATGGCAGTAATGTTTTTTAATATTTAAAAAAACATAAAATATTTCGGGGTTTTTAGGATTTTAATGTTGGTCTAGAATTGTTTTGTTTTCCTCCAGTTTTTAAATATTTTTAAGCTAAAAGTGGATAATAACTTATTTATTTTCAATATATAAAAAAATAAAAACTAAATTAAAAAAATTTTAATTTTTATGACGGTACAGCTCTGTCAATTTTGCGATATTTGCTTATAAAGATTTAATTATTACTTCATAATGGCCTATTTTATCTTATTTAAGTGCTAAATTTACCTATCTTTTTATTTTTTACTCTAATTTTTTATTATTTTAAACCTAATTAAAATATAGAAAATATATTCAATATATAAACCTGGCTATATTTTTCAAAAAAGGTAATAATTTATACTTAATATTAATTATTTAGAATATTAAGTTAGGTTACTATTTTTTTGGAGGGGCTCATTATTATGTTGTTCAAACGTCGCGACCCCGACCCAGAGTTTGGGTCGTTTTTTTGACTCGGACTTCTTTTTATATTGAATGTTATTTTTTTAAATGTTTTTTATGTTATTTTTTTTTGATATATTATTGTTCTTTTGTAGTGTTGTTAAATGGCTCGTTTTAAGCCGATTTTTAAAAACGGCTAACTCAATATTTCGTCCAGAAAAATATTACTTAAGCCTCAAGATTTTGCTCATAGAAGGAACAAAGGTCTAGGCTTATATTATCGAAATCTCGAGACTTAGACAATATTTTTCTGGCTAAAATATTGAGTTAGCCGTTTTAAAAAATCGGCTCAAAATGAGCCGTTTAACAACACTATTCTTTTGTGATTGGTTAATTTATTTTATTTTTAAAATAATATACATATATTTTTTTATTTAGGATATTTTTAAATAATATTTTTATAAATTTTATATCAATATAAATACAGTTCTATTTATAATAAATTTTTATAGCTAATAATAGGTATTACAAATATTTAATTTACAATATACGGCTAGCCCGGCCCGGATTTTTTTAAAATATATTATATTTATAATAGATTTTTAGCTAATAAAAGCGATTTAAAATATTTAATTTGATATATATGGCCGGCCCTGTTCGGATATTTTTTTATAAATAATTTTAGGCCCAGCCCGGTGGTATATATAAAAAAATTAAAATACGATCTAGCCCTCTGATATATTTTATTTATTAATTTCTGATTGTAACTTAGCTTATTAACAACAAAATAGGTATTAATTCTTAGTATTATTTAATACTTCTTTGTAGGGTCATTGTCAAATCAATCACTTTTCGGCCGACCCCTTTCGATTTCTTAAAAATGGCCAAATTAGGATTTTAGCAAAATAATAAGTAAGCCTCGAGATTTGGTAAAATAAAAACCTATCTGTCATCTATAAAATCTCCATGATTACATAATATTATTCAGGTCTTTTTAAAAATCGATCAAATCGGGCTTAACATTAATGATAGGCAATATATCAGTATTAAAATTTTTATTAGTTAGTGCATTATGCATCAACATTCAAATGTTTGAATAATCGAAAGGAGGCAGGGTTTAGAATATAGTTTCTTTTGATTTATTTAATAATATATATGTCGTATTGGGGAATCATGTGGGATTCGGAATCCCAACGTGGGGATTCAAGATCTTGAATCCCCACGTTTTATTCGGGATCTTTTTTTTTAAATATTTTTAAAAAAAATATTTAAAAAATATTCCGAATCCCCATGCTCTTTTTTGCGGCTGGCACCATATAATTAAAAAACCAAAATAAGGGATTTAATAAGAGAATTTTTAAAAAAAGTAAATAGTATAAAATTAAGAAATATAATGAATGAAAAGGGATGAGGTTAAGGCTTTTTTGTTTTAAAAAATATATTTACAAAAAATCCGAATTATTGCAACATTTAAGCAGGGACCCGAACCGTTATTTATAACGGTTCAGTTTGGTTACGGTTCAGTATATAAAAAATTATAATAGTTACGTTTTGGTTACGGTGCTTGAGAAGGAATTTATATAAAGGTTCCGTTCGGTTCAGCTAATTATAAAGGTTCATTACGGTTAGAAATTTTTTTTTATTGAAGCAACACCATCTTTTAATTTATTTTTATTATAAGCATTTATGAATTATATATAAAAAAAATATATAAGATTCAAAATAACTCATTTTTAAATATTTATTTGAACATATAAGCTATATATTTTCAAGTATAAATAGATTCCTTTTTGTTCGTAGTGACGATAACACAAAAAGCCCTTTCTACAGAAATTTGTGTTGCTGGAACCTCCTGGTTCAGATATTTATAACAAAAATAAATTTTTTTTAAAAAAATATTTAAGGGGATTCGGAATCTTTTTTTAAAAAAAACAATTAAATTATATTTTCACCAGAAAATTTTATTTTTTAGAGATAATTAATATTGTATTACTTTTATGCTTTAAATCATTAAATACTCGAAGGCAATATTTTGTTTCACGCCCGAAAATTCACGGTGTTTTTAAATATTTCAAAACTTTAATGCTATAATTTTTTCACTTTATTGAATTTATTTTATTTATTTCTTTAATTCCATAATCCATAATAACAAAAAATAAATACATATTATAAATCCAAATTTTTACTTAGAAAAAGAAGAATGTCTATTTTTTTTATTTCAATTGTGTACGCCTTTCCTCTAATAGGCGATTGGCTACAGAAAAATAGCCTTTCACTAGAAACAGAATTTGCCTGGGCTGACAAAATTTTACCCTCTAATTTTCTCAAAAAAGGAAATAAATTTTCCTGCTTCCAAAACTTCTAAATATTGCCATTGTTATTTGTTTTATTTTTTAAAATTTTATTTTGATAATATTGATATTGTTATAATTTAAAAAAATATGATAAAACACTAAAATATTAAAACTATATAAAAATATGTAAAAAAAAAATATAAAAACTAAATAAAAATATATATTGGTCCTTAGCTTTTTTTAAAAAAAAACATTTTGATAATCTCAACTTAAAATTTGTTCGTTGTTATAAATAATTAAGTTTTAACAATCTCTAAATGAGTCTGACCTTATTTGTCTCAACCTAAAGATACATAGTATTTTTCCTTATTCATATTTGATATTTTAGAACGGCTAACTCAATATTACATCCAGAAAAATAAACCATTATAATTTTTTATATACTGAACCGTTATAAATGTTTGGATCCCTGCTTAAATGTTCAATGAAATGCCATATTGCATTGAATAATTGTTGCAATAATTCGGATTTTTTATAAATATATTTTTTAATATTTTCTAAAACAAAAATGTCTTAACCTCATCCCTTTTCATTCATTATATGCCTTAATTTTATACTATTTACTTTTTTTTAAATTCCCTTTTTAAATCCCTTATTTTGGCCTTTTAATTATGTGGTGCCAGCCGTAAAAAAGAGAAGAAAAAGTAATTATATTATTTTATTTTTTATTCATGGGGATTCGGAATATTTTTTAAATATTTTAATAAAAATATTTAAACAAAAAGATCCCGAATAAAACGTGGGGATTCAAGATCTTGAATCCCAACGTTGGGATTCCGAATCTCACATGATTCCATATCCCAAATACGACATATATAATATATATAATTTATTTAATAATATATATAATTTATTTTAGCCAATTTGCGCAAACATCTTCTAACCAAACATCCTGAAGTAATCAATGATTCGCCACCTTTGCCTGATTCTATTATAGGGGCAAGAAAACTTACAACAGACGATAATTTTCATTTAAATAAATTAATACTCAAATATATCATCAATGAAAATATTTCATTTAGAACGTATGATAGTAAAAATTTTAAAGACATCTTTACATATTTAAACAAAACCTCCAAAGTTTGGTGCAGGCAAACTGCTATGAAATATTTAAACAATATATATAACGAGGCTAAAACAAATATTATAAATTCCTTCCATAATTATAAAAATAAGATGGCAATAACAACAGACATATGGACCAGCAATAATTTAATAAGTTATTGCGCCATAACGGTCCATTATATAAATGATAAATGGAATATAACTAATGCCTTATTATCAATTACGGAATTTGCCCACCCTCACACGGGTGAAGATATTAAAGAATTATTATTATCAATAATGACAGAGTACAAAATAATAGATAAAATATCATCCATTACCCATGATAATGGATCGAACATGCTTTCGGCGGGAAAGCTCATAATTCCTTTAATTCGTGAGACATATAACCAAAATTTTAACACAATTAGATGTCTTGCCCACATTATTAATTTGATTGTACAAGAAGGACTGCCAACAATCTCAACAGATTTAGAAAAAGTTGAAATGTTGGTGAAAAAAATTCATAAAAGTCCTTCCTTGATGCAGGATTTTGTTGATATTTGTAATTGCAAAATTCCATTAGATGTGTCAACTAGGTGGAATTCAAAGTATCTCATGCTTAGTAAAATTAATAAGGTATTAATATTAATATTTAATTTTTTTACTGTTTGATTTATAGAATTTAGAAACTATTGTTAAAATGGGGAAAAGATGTATCAATGAAAATTTTTACATTAATACAGATGAGAGTAGAATGTTAAAAGATATAGAGGATTTTTTATATCCTTTTTATAAAATAACGTGCGAGATAAGTACGAATACATCTACAATAGGGATGTATGCACTATATTTAGATACGATTCAAATATTACTGGTAACAAGTATTGAAACCAGTAATAATAATGTTATAGTAGAATCGTCTAGATCTATGTTGGCTAAATGCCAAAAATATATCAATATTATGGACAATTTCGAAATATATGTGTGTAGTTTTCTTGATCCACGTATCAAGAAAACATTCATACCTTTATGGATAAACAAAGAATGTTATTATGAAAAATTGATTGCTTTATATGGTAAATACCGGTGTAATATATCGCCAGAAATATCAGAAAAAGACGATAATTGTGAAATGATGTCAATAACTATCTTAAATAGTCTGAGAAGGTATATATTTAATATTCTATAACTATTTTAAATTTTCTCAAAGTTGATATATTTAATTTTAATAATTTATTTTATATTTTTAGGAAAGCCTCGTTAGTTCCAATGGTGAACGAGATCGCCGAATACCTAGCTGATCCAGTAGTCTCAGCAACGACTACAGTGTTGGATTGGTGGAGCTGTAATTCTGAGCGTTTTCCGTACCTTTGCATGATGGCTAAAGATTTTTTGTCGCAGCAAAGTACATCCGTTGAGAGCGAGCGTGTCTTCTCAAGAGGGGTGGACACCGTAACAAAGAAAAGAAATCGCATGGCCTCCGAAACACTTAAACAGTGTTTATGTTTAAATTCATGGGATATCAATATCATGAATAATAAATTTTATACATAATTTTTATATCTATATATATTGTTAAATTAAATTTTTTGTACATTAATAAATATATATAATTTAAATAAAAATATTTAAACTATAAATGTATCAAATATTTAAGATGTTTTGAGCTTAGTATTCTTATTTCAGGCTGTTGTTTTTTATGAATACTGTAGAATATTAGTGTTTTAATATTATTTGACTTTAAATTGATAACTAAAATAGTTTTTGATATTAAGATTTAGAATTTTGAACACTTGAGAAAAATTACACATTAAAATTGATACTGGGATTAACTTTGAACCATGTTATAAAGCGCTATACTTTTTTTCAGGCGTTAATTATTCACTATTTTATTAAGAAGAATATTATGAGAGCAATTTTTCTCATAGATTATATAAAGGTATAGATATCTATTATCGTAATTTCAGGATTAGTTAATATTTTTCTTGCTAAATAGGCTTAAAACGAGAGATTTTAAATATTAAATGCATATAAAAATTATTAAGATATATTTATAATTAATTCTAAAATCTTAATCCTTTAAATTAATATTTAGAAATCTACACAATCTAGTTTCCAATATAATTTAAAATGTCATCGATAGAGATTGATATAAAAGATATTGGTGCAGATAATTTATACAAAGTTATTTCTCTGTACAATGATATGTAATTTCCTTCATGAGATATCGCATAAAATTTATTCTCGAAAAAAAAACAAGGTATAAATATCATTGTAAGATGTGCCAAGTAAATTTTATCCTAACTAGAAACTTCAAAGAGGAAATATTTTAATATCCTTAAACTTAAAAATATAATATGAATAAAACATAGATGAATTTATGTGATAGTTGATTTTCTGACCCAGTCTATGACAATAACATATTTAAGAATTTTTTTATAAATTAAAATTACAAGAAATATATTAGCATCTCATTTTATCACTCAAAAATTATTATGTACCTTACTACTCGTATATATAATAACATTTTTTGTCCCTTATCTATGATACATCCTCACTGATATTTTAATTTAACATGTTTAGGATATATATCTTTAGTTATTTGCTTTAAAAAAATTGGAAAAAGTTTAAAAATAACGATTATGACAATTGTCACGTATCTATGATACATCCTCACTTAATTTTTAATTTAACATGTTTAGAATATATATTTTTAGCTATTTTCTTTAAAAAATGTTAAAAATAGCGATTATGAAAATTGTCACCTATCTATGATACATCCTAACTTAATTTTTAATTTAACATGTTTAGAATATATATTTTTAGCTATTTTCTTTAAAAAATGTTAAAAATAGCGATTATGAAAATTGTCACCTATCTATGATACATCCTCTTAAATTTTTAATTTAACATGTTTAGAATATATATTTTTAGCTATTTCCTTTAAAAAAATTTGAAAAAGTTCAAAAATAGCGATTATGACAATTGTCACCTATATGATACATCCTCACTGAATTTTTAATTTAACATGTTTAGAATATATATTTTTAGCTATTTCCTTTAAAAAAATTTGAAATAATTCAAAAATAGCGATTATGACAATTGTCACCTATCTATGATACATCATCACTGAATTTTTAATTTAACATGTTTAAAATATATAATTTTAGCTATTTCCTTTAAAAAAATTTGAAAAAGTTCAAAAATAGCGATTATGACAATTGTCACCTATCTATGATATATCATCACTGAATTTTTAATTTAACATGTTTAGAATATATATTTTTAGATATTTCCTTTAAAAAAATTTGAAAAATTTCAAAAATAGCGATTATGACAATTGTCACCTATCTATGATACATCATCACTGAATTTTTAATTTAACATGTTTAAAATATATAATTTTAGCTATTTCATTTAAAAAAATTTGAAAAAGTTCAAAAATAGCGATTATGACAATTGTCACCTATCTATGATATATCTTCACTGAATTTTTAATTTAACATGTTTAGAATATATATTTTTAGATATTTCCTTTAAAAAAATTTGAAAAAGTTCAAAAATAGCGATTATGACAATTGTCACCTATATATGATACATCCTCACTGAATTTTTAATTTAACATGTTTAGAATATATATTTTTAGCTATTTCCTTTAAAAAAATTTGAAAAAATTCAAAAATAGCGATTATGACAATTGTCACCTATCTATGATACATCATCACTGAATTTTTAATTTAACATGTTTAAAATATATAATTTTAGCTATTTCCTTTAAAAAAATTTGAAAAAGTTCAAAAATAGCGATTATGACAATTGTCACCTATCTATGATACATCATCACTGAATTTTTATTTTACATGTTTAGAATATATAATTTTAGCTATTTCCTTTAAAAAAATTTGAAAAAGTTCAAAAATAGCGATTATGACAATTGTCACCTATCTATGATACATCATCACTGAATTTTTAATTTAACATGTTTAGTATATATATTTTCAGATATTTCCTTTAAAAAAAATTAAAAAAGTTCAAAAATAGCGATTATGACAATTGTCACCTATCTATGATATATCTTCACTGAATTTTTAATTTAACATGTTTAGAATATATATTTTTAGATATTTCCTTTAAAAAAATTTGAAAAAGTTCAAAAATAGCGATTATGACAATTGTCACCTATATATGATACATCCTCACTGAATTTTTAATTTAACATGTTTAGAATATATATTTTTAGCTATTTCCTTTAAAAAAATTTGAAAAAATTCAAAAATAGCGATTATGACAATTGTCACCTATCTATGATACATCATCACTGAATTTTTAATTTAACATGTTTAAAATATATAATTTTAGCTATTTCCTTTAAAAAAATTTGAAAAAGTTCAAAAATAGCGATTATGACAATTGTCACCTATCTATGATACATCATCACTGAATTTTTAATTTAACATGTTTAGAATATATATTTTTAGATATTTCCTTTAAAAAAATTTGAAAAATTTCAAAAATAGCGATTATGACAATTGTCACCTATCTATGATACATCATCACTGAATTTTTAATTTAACATGTTTAAAATATATAATTTTAGCTATTTCCTTTAAAAAAATTTGAAAAAGTTCAAAAATAGCGATTATGACAATTGTCACCTATCTATGATATATCTTCACTGAATTTTTAATTTAACATGTTTAGAATATATATTTTTAGATATTTCCTTTAAAAAAATTTGAAAAAGTTCAAAAATAGCGATTATGACAATTGTCACCTATATATGATACATCCTCACTGAATTTTTAATTTAACATGTTTAGAATATATATTTTTAGCTATTTCCTTTAAAAAAATTTGAAAAAATTCAAAAATAGCGATTATGACAATTGTCACCTATCTATGATACATCATCACTGAATTTTTAATTTAACATGTTTAAAATATATAATTTTAGCTATTTCCTTTAAAAAAATTTGAAAAAGTTCAAAAATAGCGATTATGACAATTGTCACCTATCTATGATACATCATCACTGAATTTTTAATTTAACATGTTTAGAATATATATTTTTAGATATTTCCTTTAAAAAAATTTGAAAAAGTTAAAAAATAACGATTATGACAATTGTCACCTATATATGATACATCCTCACTGAATTTTTAATTTAACATGTTTAGAATATATATTTTTAGCTATTTCCTTTAAAAAATTTTGAAAAAGTTCAAAATAAACGATTATGACAATTGTCACCTATATATGATACATCCTCACTGAATTTTTAATTTAACATGTTTAGAATATATATTTTTAGCTATTTCCTTTAAAAAAATTGAAAAAAGTTCAAAAATAACGATTATGACAATTGTCTATGATACATCCTCACTGAATTTTTAATTCAACATGTTTAGAATATATATTTTTAGCTATTTCCTTTAAAAAAATTTGAAAAAGTTCAAAAATAGCAATATCAATTGTCACCTATCTATGATACATCCTCACAAATTTTAAATTTAACATGTTTAGAATATATATTTTTAGCTATTTGCTTTAAAAATTTGAAAAAAGTTCAAAAATAACGATTATGACAATTGTCACCTATCTATGATACATCCTCACTGAATTTTTAATTCAACATGTTTAGAATATATATTTTTAGCAATTTGCTTTAAAAAAACTCAAAAAAGTTCAAAAATGGCGATTATGACAATTGTCACTTATCTATGGTACATCTTCACTGAAATTTTGATTTAACATGTCTACAATATATATTTTCATCTATTTCATTTAAAAAAGTTCAAAAATAAGCATCATAACAAATGGCTCTTTTCTATGGTGCATCTTCACTTAAAAATTTTAAAAAATAACTATGATGAATAGTTAATCCAGAGCATTATAATTTAAAGAAGCTTTAAGTAACTTTCCCGCCTATAATATTAATATATACTAAATGTTATTTGACTTTTGGTCAAAAAAAATGATCTAGATATTGGGTTAAGGGTGAAAAAAAGCAACCCTAACTTTAAGTCGTCTTTAAAAAGAAAGATCCATATTTTGAGTCGGATTGAATAAAACGACCCGATGTTTGAGTCTGAGTCAGAAAAACGACCCAAACTTTGAGTTGGAGTCGAAAAATACGACCCAAACTTCAAGTTTGAGTCGAAAAATACGACCCAAACTTCAAGTTTGAGTCGAAAAATACGACCCAAACTTCAAGTTTGAGTCGAAAAATACGACCCAAACTTCAAGTTTTAGTCGAAAAATACACCCAAACTTCAAGTTTTAGTCGAAAAATACGACCCAAACTTCAAGTTTGAGTCGAAAAATATGACCCAAACTTCAAGTTTGAGTCGAAAAATACGACCCAAATTTCAAGTTTGAGTCGAAAAATACAACCCAAATTTTGAGTCGGAGTCGTAAAAAACGACCCATATTTTGGGTCGAAGTCATTTTTTTCGGCTTGAACTCGGGTCGAAGTCGTAAAAAACGACCAAAACTTTGAGTTAGAGTCGAAAAAAACGACCCAAAATTTGGGTGAGCTGCGTTCGAGCCGACTCGGCTAAGCCGATTAACAACACTACACCACGCGTATTCCCGTGCTCTCATCTTCATTTTTATCATTTCGATATGTCCTTGATGAATCATGTCCAACACGTTGTTTCGATATTGTTGTGGTATTATCATTTTCGTTCTCCATAATAAACAATTGTTGTGGTATTATCATTTTCGTTCTCCATAATAAACAAGCTCTCTCAGTTGTAATTTCCTCTCTCCTTTGGCTATGCTCCTTTAAACATGCATCATAGTTTATTGGCCATCCATCTATTGTATATCTGTATACTTTAGAAAGTATATCATCTCGCATTGTTTCTCTTTCTTTCGCTTGCATTTAAAGGTGTTTCTCCCATCTGTATTTAATCTAGCGCTTCTTCTTTTGATATTGGAGTTCCCTTTAAGGGTAATATAGATAGCATGTCAGCATTTGCTATTTGTCTACTACTTTTGACTTCTATTTGATATTAATAACCGGCTAATAATAAAGCCCACCTTTGTATTCGGTCAGTTGATGTTTTGGGTATATCTTTTCTTGGATTAAATAAAACCATTAATGACTTGTGATCTGTTTGTAATGTGAATTTTTTTCCATATATAAATTCTTTGAATTTTGTAACCCCGAATATGATGGCAAGTGCTTCTCTTTCAATTTGGCTATAATTTTTTTCAGCTGCATTTAGTGTTCTTGAGGCGAATGCAATTGGTCTCTCCTTACCCCCTTCTATATGTGATATTACTGCCCCAATTCCTATAGATGATGCATGTTGCTAATATAATAGGTAATTTTGTATCATAATGTTGTAATATTGGAGTACTACATTTCTTGCTTTATTTTTTTATACGCATCTTTGCATTCATTAGTCCATATCCAAACAACTGCTTTTTCTTATAATTTGTATAATGGTTTGGCTTTGGCTGCAAAATTCGAAATAAATTTTGAATAGTATGTTGCTGATCATTAAAATATTTTTCTGGCATGCTTCAAATTTGTTGGTTCTGGTGCATTTTTTACTGCCTCAGTATTTTTTTCGGTAGTTCTAATTCCGTTTTTTGAACAATTGTGTCCTAAGTATTCGATATTTTGTTTGAAAAATTTACATTTTTCTATTTTTAGCTTGATTCCATTTTCATTTAGACATTTTAATACCTTTTTTAAATTTGTTTCGTGTTTCTCTCTATTTTTCCCGGTTATTATAATATTATCTAAATAACATGCTACTCCTTCAAAACCTTTTAAAAAATTCTCGATGGCTCGTTGAAATATTGCTGGAGAAGACGATATACCAAAAGGTAGTCTTATATATTTAAATAATCCTCTGTGCGTATTGATTACAAGATATTTTTGAGACTCTTCCTCAACTTTAATTTGAAAATAGGCATATGAGAGATACAATATTGAAAATTCCTCTCCTTTTCCCAAATTAGCTAATAAATTTTGGATTCTAGGTATTGGATATGAATCAAATTAATATTTTGATTTATAGTTCTTTTAAAATCCCCGCAAATTCTTAATGTTTTATCTTTCTTTTGAACAATTACTATGGGTGATGCATAAAGTGAATGATTAATTTTCTCTAGTACTACTATTTTTTGCAATCTTTCTAAATCTTCTTCAACTTTATCTTTTAATGCGTATGGTACGGGACGTGATTTACAGAAAATTGGTTTCTCGTTTTTCATATATATTTGTGCCATAATTCTTTGGTAAATGATTGAGGAAATTCATTTTGTATATTAATATTATTTATTTGTATGGTCTTTTCAGATAATTCAGTCATTTTGGGAAATTTAATTATCCAATTTCTTCCAATTAGATTTTTGGTATATCCTTTTGTAATTATGAGAGGTAGTTCTAATGTTCGCCATTTATATTATATTTTTACTACAGTTTGACATAATAGTGGTATATTGGTTCCTGTATAACTTTTATGTTTTAGCATGCAATTTGTTAATTCAGGATGATTAAGTTTATTTTTCCAATCTATTTCGTTAATTATAGTGACTCCAGCTCCAGTATCCAATTCCATTCTTATATCGCTGTTGTTTATTTTGACATCCACCCAAAATTCTGGATTATATTCGTTATTATTAATAAATTCATTATTTCTTTTCTACAGACTCGAGCAATGTGCCCAATTTTGTTGCATTTATAACAAGTGGCATTCTTGAAAAAACAATTTTCCCTTCTGTGGTTTCCGCCGCAGGAGTGGCATGGATTTGGTTTTTTGTAGCTCGCATTATAATTATTATATGATTTTAATTGTTTATCATTATCATTACTATTATATGATTTTGTTTGTTTATCATTAGCATTATTAACTTTTTTAATTTTATTTATATTATCATTATGTTCCTCTTATAAATGATCGATTTTAGTTTCATCATTGTATTAATTTTGTATTTTTTATTGCTGTTTCGCAGTAGCTATCTGAATAGCTTTATTTATGTCTATATCGTCTTCGGATAGTAATCTTTGTAAAATTTTTGGATTTTTTATTCCGAATATAAATTTATCTCTTAATGCAGTATTTAAATATTCCCCAAAATCACAAGTCGTTGCTAATTTTCTTAGATTTTGAATATAGTCTATTAGTTCTTCATCATTTTGTTGATTATATTGATAAAAATTATATCTCTCTACTATTATATTAGGTTTAGGATGAAAATGCTTGATTAAAATATTATGTATTTCTAATACCTCTTTGTTTCCTGGACTATCAGGTGCACATAAATTTACCAGTATTTTGTACGTATCACACCCTATTGTTGTTAATAACAGAGATTTTTCTTGTGATGATGTTAAACTTGGTTGGGTGTTTTTTAAATTCTTGAAATAAGTTGTACCAATCTTTGTAACACAGGTTTCAATCCGTTAGACTTTTTATAGACTGCGCCAATTATGTTATGTATTTTAATAGCAAACGAGTTTTTCTTATTCTTTTATTTTGTAATGTAAAAAATTAAAATCAGCCTTTATTATTCAAATTAATCTCAAAATATATAATAATAATAAAAATAAACATTTTACAAAATATAACAATTTATTACATTTCATATATCATTCGAGTATCAAAAAATGCTATTCTTATCACAGCTGTGTAATTTGTACTCCAAAAAACACAAAATACATGCAAATTTTTCCCTAAATAGAGAAAGGTTATTTCCATAATCCACTTTTCATCTAGACTTGAATAGATATTATGAAAACAGGTAAATAAACCAAATTATATCTACCATGAAGAGGAAGGGTGGGTATTTTTAACACGCCACTAAGGTTAAAATATATATAACATTAAAATGAATATTATGACACTATTCTGTTCTGTTCGTTTATATCCCTAAAAAGAGAAAGGTTATTTCCATAATCCACTTTTCATCTAGACTTGAATAGATATTATGAAAACAGGTAAGTAAACCACATTATATTTACCATGAAGAGTGGGGGGGGGGGGGGTTATTTCTAACATGCCACTAAGGTTAATATATATATAACATTAAAATGAATATTATGACATTTGAATCCCGGACAAAAATAACATAATGGAAATTTTTTATGTTTAATACTATTGATTTTAAAAATTGTATCTGATTATAAATTTTCAAAAAAAGTATTGATCCTAATCACTGATTACATAAGCTTATTTAATTCAAAGATTATCTCAAGTAATTGAACGCTACCAAAAAATATACTATTTATTCTAAATAATATTTGTTTATTTTTATAAATATTATAATTTTTAATATATTTAATTCATCAAAGAAAACACAGGAGGGACTATAATCTTAAAATAGAAAATTTTTTTTATTTGAAAGTTTCCAACTCCGGAAATGTTATTACATAATCTCAGTTAGTTCCCTGATATTATTATTATTTATAACGTTGAAAGGAAAGTTATGCTCAAGAATAAATAAATTTATATATTTAAGTGGTATATTCTTTATAATTTTGAAACAAATTTTCATTTAGTTTTTTCATTACTTTTTATAAAATTTTCTTTTACTATTTTAAACATTTTTGATAATTTTAATAAATTTTTTTGTTTATTCTCCGTTAAATAAACATGTTAAAATTTTTTATCATAAAACTACGAAAAATTTTAAAAGATACAAATGTACATTATATAATGCTGAAAAATGCCAGTTATATTGAAATATTACAATG
Source organism: Gordionus sp. m RMFG-2023 (assembly GCF_954871325.1). Classification (NCBI taxonomy): domain Eukaryota; kingdom Metazoa; phylum Nematomorpha; class Gordioida; order Chordodea; family Parachordodidae; genus Gordionus; species Gordionus sp. m RMFG-2023. The sequence continues at coordinate 29,852,294 of NC_088776.1, forward strand.
AAAATGACTATACAATGGAAAATACGCCTCATATTCATCCTATAAACCCACATGAATATCAAATTGAAAATGCTATAAGAACGATGAAAAGAAAAGCCTCTGAAATAAATCAAAATACTTGTCAAATATACGCAGAAGAAATGTATAAATTGTCTCCCGAATCCAGAAATAGACTTCCGAATGAAGGTAGTATCAAGAGGACACTTAGAAATCACAAAATAAAAAGATTTCCTCCTATTCCGGCCTCTTCAGGTTAAATCATATTTATGTCTATAAATAACTTTTTAATTGAAAATATCTTTTTATATTAGAGGATTAGGATACAACCGGATCTCCCACGAATGCGAGATTTCTTTTGAATGATAATGGCGGAGATTCTAATGAACGAATAATTATATTTGCCATCGATTATATGCTTAAAATGTTAGCTGAAACGAAAACTTGGTATATAGACGGGAATTTTAAATTGGCTCCTCATTTATTTTTGCAGCTATATGTAATTAGAATACCTTTTAAAACACTGTTAATTACGGCGGTAATTTTTATCACAAAGAAAAACGTATACAACGTATGGAGAAATTTTTTTTTACTCGAAAAAGCCTAAGAACGAAATTTAGTCATAGATCCGATAACAATTTATATGGATTTTGAAAAGGCCGCAATCAATGCCGTCGAAAATCTCTAGGTTTCTTTTTACGATTTAATTACATCTATATACTATCGAGATATGTTAAGATCTTGTTTAAAATGTATTTTGGACCGTGGACCTTGAAATTTTTTAAAATTCTATTTTCCTTTTTCTGTTGTTTTTAGGAATATTTTAAAAGGTTTTTTATGAGTGTAGGATGAACGCACCCACCTCTAGTAATTAATGAAAATTGATAAAGACATAAATATTAAATAAAACCTATACAATAATTTTAATCTATATTTTTTCAACTTTTAGGTAGAGATATCATCATCCAAGGATGTTTTTATCATCTCTAGAATTGTTTCATTTGAATAATATAATTATTATTCCATATATCATTTAATAAAATTATAATTATTTCTTTTCTGTAAATTTAAAAAATAAATTCATAAGCAAAATAATAATTGTTAGATTCGAAAAATATAATACTCACTGCCGATAATCACATCTGTATGTATTTTGATTAAAATGGTCAGCATTTTTCATTACTTTTAGCAGTATTTAATTAAAATTGGGAGTAAAAAATATAATTTTGCAAGTTTTATATTGATTTTGTATTCAGTCAGTTAAATTCTTAAAGTAGGTAAATACTTTAATAAAATAATTTTTATCAAATAGAGGGGATCAGATTGAATTGCAAATTTCCCATTTCGCCACAGAATTTATAATTATATTATTTAATAGCTTATCCTTATAAAAACAAAAAAGGGCGCTATTTAAGAGCTAGTAAATTGTAAAAAGCCTCTTATCTCCAACTGATATTTAAATTTTTAATATATTTCTAAAAAAAATGATTAAAATTTGTGTAAAAATAATATTTTTTTAAAAGTAAAAATTTGATTTTCAATAAATATCTAAAAGTTGATGAAAATGTAAGGTGAAGTAGATTTATTTAACTTTCGTTTTATTATTTAAAACCTCAAATCCTCGAAGGAATTTGACATTTAATTAAATAGTGCGGAGCAGATCCAGGTCAAAAAATGATATGAATTTATGCCGGGCCAAAATAAAAAATCAGAGCTGGCTATTATCATTAATTAACTTATAATAATATTTAGCTTAAAGAGACTAGGTAATTTTTGAATTTATAAATCCGGACCAAAATAAAAAATCTGAGCTGGCCATAATATTTTGCATAATATCAGAGAGACTAGGTATCCAATTCGATTATTTATTGCTTTGTTTAATTTTCACTAAACCTGGGTTCGGGATAAGTCCATAACATTATACATTATATTTATTAGTATTAATTAATAATTTAAGTTTTTGTTAGGTTTAATATTAATCACAAGTACTATTTTATTTTGAAAATTTTTATTTGGAAAAATTTTACAGGAATTTTTGACGATTTTCTCAAAAAATATTTTAGGGATTTTTTTTCCGGAGATATTTTTTCCTATTTTATAAAAATAATTTAATATTTTATAGGATTTGAAAAAAGGGAAATTTTTAGCGGGGAATTATTTTCTATGGAAATTTTTTTCTGTGGAATTATTTACCAAGGGAATTTTTTTCCGAGTATTTTTTTTCCGGAAAGTTTTTTTCCGGGGAATTTTTTTCCAGGGAATCATTTTCCTATGGATTTTTTTTACGGGGGATAATCATATTTTTTTCCCAGGGATTTTTTTTCCTGGGAGTAATCTTCCGGGGTATTTTTTTCCCGTGGATTTTTTTTCCGGAGAATTATTTACCTGGGAATTATTTTTCGGAGAATTTTTCCAGGGAATTATTTTCCAAGGAATTATTTTCCTTGGGATTTTTTTTCCGGGGAATTATTTACCAAGATAATTTTTTTCCGATTAATTTTTTTCCGGACAGTTATTTTCCGTAGAATTTTTTTCCAGGGAATTATTTTCCTGGGGATTTATCCAGGGAGTAATCTTACGGAGAATTTTTTTCCCGTGGATTTTTTTTCCAGGGAATTATTTTCCTGGGGATTCTGTTTCCGGGGAGTAATCTTCCAGGGAATTTTTTTTCCGGAGAAAATTTTTACCTGGGAATTATTTTCCGGGGAATTTTTTTCCCGGGGATTTTTTTTCAAGCGAATTATTTTCCTGGGGAATTTATTTCCGATGAGTAATCTTCCGGGGAATTTTTTTCAGGGAATATTTTCCTGGGTTTTTTTTCCGGAAAGTAATCTTCCATGAAATTTTTCCCGGGGATTTTTTTTTCGGAGAATTATTTACCTGGGAATTATTTCCCGGGAATTTTTTTCCAGGAAATTATTTTCCTGATGTTTTTTTTCCGGGGAGTAATCTTTCAGGGAATTTTTTTTCCAGGAATTCTTTTCCTGGGGAATTTATTTCCGAATAGTAATCTTCCGGGGAATTTTTTTCCAGGTAATTTTCCTGGGGATTTTTTTTTCCGGGGAGTTATCTTCCGGGAAATTTTTTCCCGGGGATTTATTTTCCGGGGATTTTTTTCCGGGATTTTTTTTCTGGGGTATTATTTTCCTAAGATTTTGAAATATCTACTAAGAGCGCTATTAATACTTATTGGTATTTATTAATATATTTATTTTTTAATTGCGGATCATATCGTAATTAGCAGTGTTGTTAAACGCTACTTTTAAAAGTAGCGCGCTATCGCTACCGCAATCGTTTTCAAATGAGTAATGAGTAGCGCGCTATTGGCTACTTTTTACGCTATTTTGTTTTTTTTTTAAATATTTTTTACATCACTTTATTTACACAAATAAAATATTGGTATAAAAACATGACTATAATTTGTTACACATATATATATATATAATTTATTTAATATTTGCACTTTAATAATAATAACATTTCGGTACTCTCATCCTCAAGTCTAGAGCGACGATAATAAAATATAAGCTTTTCCATACTAAATAATCGTTCAGCACTAGCACTTGAAGGCAACGCAGTATCAAATTTAATAAACACACTTTTTATATGAAAAAAATCATCAAAGATATTTAAATGAATATTTTTAGGTTTAAAAAAGCATCTAGAGGTTCAATAATATTATTATTATTATTTCAAAAAAATCATCTATGGAAGGCCGCGGTTTCGATCTTATTATAGTATTAGTATCGTGGTTAGGCATGACATTTTTTAACGTTACCATCAGCCTATCAAGTTGCCATTTAGATTCAGTCAAATTAATGGCCAATTTAACTTGAAACTAGGATTAACGATAGTAGCTATTACATTATCATCATCATACAGATCTGGAAATCTAATTTATATAAAGCGATTGTATTAGAATACCTTTTTAATTTTCAAAATTTAAATTTATTTGAAATTTAGATTCTATAAAAAATATTAAAATAGCATTAAATTATGATTAATAAATATTTAAAAATACACAAGGTAATTAATAATATATTAATTTTGAATTTTATATTAATACTTTATATTAATATTATAGATTGTGTTGTAAATTAAGCCAATTTAAATTATGGCTAATCAAGCAATAAATCATTCATTTTATATAATTGTTTAATAGAAAATAAAAATAAAGTTTTGACCTTTTCTCAATGCCTTTTAGCATAGACTCTACCAGTGGTTGACAAAATTTTCTTGCATTGAAACCGATATCCAGTAGTAATTTTTTCTTCAAGATTAAAGTATTTTTTGAATTTTGGGAAAGGATAATCTATATTTTTCTCATTTTTCAAAGAAATTTCGCTATCTTCAACAATCTCTCACATTTTTAATAACTAGATTTATAATGCTAACTAGATTTATAATGTATATTTTTAAATATAAATTTCAAAATTAAATTAAATGAAAGGATTATAATTTTAGATTTAATAAAAAATATATTTTAATAATTTTTAGATGTATATATTATGTAAAATTGAAAGTAGCGAAATAGCGCGCTACTTCGCTACTTTCTAAATTAGTAGCGAGCTACCGCTATCGCTATTTTCTAAAAAAAGTAGCCAGCTAAAGCTACCGCTATTGAAAAAAGTAGTGCGCGCTTTTAACAACACTGGCAATTAGAAGATGCTTTTAGCTTTGTGTCAAAGTAGACATTGAAAAATTCAGAAGCTAGGCCAGTCAATACAGGAAAGATGAAATTCTAAGCTTCTTTTACAGTATGATTGACTGTTTAGCGTCATTTATTTATGTGAAATGCAATGACCCTTCTAAGAACGGTTAGAACAATGATAAAAATATTCTCGATATTTTGATAAATATTTTGTCAATGGAGTATTAAGGGAAATTTAGTTAAGTTTTTACAATATGTGGATGGATATGTATTTCTAACGTAATAAATGGTCAGAAATAATTTTACTAAAATGGTTCTTCTAAGTATGATTTGGATGCAATTTATTAAAGGTTTTTAATTGTATTATTGAATTGACTAATTATTATTGATTAAATTATATTATTAGTTTTCGTTTAATAATAGGAAATAATATTAGCTTTATTATTAATCAATTTTTATTTTCTATAAAAAAATATATACATTACCGGCCATAAATGACTGCCCACCCTGCATTTTTACATAAAAAAATTAACTTAAAACTTTTTGACTTATTTGGGTAAAAGCGAATTGATTAATTTAAGATGCTTAGACATATTTAAAAATAAAAAACTCAGAATTTCTATAAATTTTTCTATGTAATTTTAGCCTTTGAAAACAACATGTCAAAAATGACCAATTTGGTAAAATAGGGTTCATTAGTTTTTTTCAGCAAAAATTTTAAGTTGCCCATTGATTTTAGAAAAAAGTCATTAATCACATTCTAATCTGCTTATTAATAACCATTTTTAATTATTTAAAAAAAAATTCTTAGATTTTTTTTGTTTTAAATCATTGTTTAAATAAACTTTTAGTATGACCTAATTTTTCAACAAATGCATATATTTCTATTAAAATTTAGTTCCTGAGTCTTTTTTTCCCGAAAATTTCTATCCCTGATTCAAAATATTATTTTTGTGAATTTTATAATAAGATATATTGGTGGTGATATCTTATAGCCAAACTTTTAGATGGAACACGCAACAGGAAGGCAATATATGTCAATTCAGCGAAACCTTTGTTGCTTATCGCGAATAGATTTATAATGAAACTTTTATATCGAATCCACATTAATGAATGCTATTGCTCAAACACAATATAGCGAACCAAATATCACGAATTTTTTATAGCAAAACCAGCGAATATAATAAAGCAAAACTTTTATCGGAAGACCTATATCAAAAACTATTTTGCGAAGAATATCGCGATAATTGCTAATAGTTACTATTTTATTTTGAATAAGAGTTTTTAATTTTCTTCTAACGTTAATAAATTTATATAATGAGATTAATGAACTTAGATTTAATTTATAAATTTTTTTATTGGACTAAAGTTTTCTTGCCTCTCCTATCCTTTTCCTCTAAAGGAAGCGCGATAAAGAACTCAGGCTTTATTAATATCATCGAGTTCATTAATAAAATCTTGATCCTTACTGGCGAAATTTATATCTGAGTTGCGCCAATATTTATTATCTGATAAATACTTAATATTTATAAATTCATTAATCAGTTCTGCCAATTACTAACTAAATATAACATTACTCTTTATTCTAACGAATTTTGAATGGCGATTCAAAAAAAAAATATTTTTGAATACTATGATTATACGATCTTTATCTCTTTTTGTTTATTTAGATATAAAATATTACTTATATTTTAAATTTGATAGAAATTTGGATCTAATATTAAGACGTAGCCTTAACCACAATGTTTGGCAAACATTAATTCTAAACTTTTAGCCAATGTATAATAATTACAATACATGTAGGCAGAGTTGGGCAGGTCCTCCGAAAAAAGAATCTAGATGCAGATTCTTTGTAAAAAAATGAATCTTAGATACAGATACTAGTATCTTTTCAAAATATCAAAAATTTTATAAGATAAGAGATACTTGTATCTTTTGCCTAATTAGAGTATCTTAAATACAAGATACTTTTAAATTATCAATTAAATTAGAATAGTTTATAAAATACAGTTTTTATTATTTATTTGTGAAGAACATAACATACGCATATAATAAAAATGAGTATTTGCAATAATTAATAAAATTTTTAATGATGAGTTAATTATAATAATCAGGTATTTTAATTAGTGATAGACCATTCTTAGAATAGATAGAGAAGGGAGACTAGTACTTTTGTTGGAAGTTGAAATATTAATTTACAAAAGAGTATTTAAAATAGATTCATTATTTTATAAGATAATCAAATTTCTCAAATAATTTATCATTAGACCTTTTCCGTTTCGGCCTACTTAACATTGTTAAATTACCTTTCAACTGGAGCTGATAAAGGTATTGCTGTATTATATTTATAAAAAATTTCCTTAATGAAAGGATAATAATTAAGCATTTATAATGTATTTCGACTTTCTTTATAATTTAAAGCCTCCCTTTCATTGTTCTTTGTATTATTGAACTCAGTAACATTTGTTTCACCAAAAGAAAAATAATCGTTAAATGTATCATTGTTATATTTTGAGTTTGATTATATACTCTGGTACTATATCTAAGGCTTCTTTTATTAATATATTTTGAAAGTATTTGTTTTTATCATCTGACTCAATTCATAATTTCTTAAAATATGGATGTGATATTGATGTCAAAAAAAACCTAATTATATTCAAATCATAGGAAAATATTTTCTTAAAATCAATTTCTCATACGACCCTATGCAGCTTTTAATAAAGGTAGCAATATTGTAAACTTGAGTATTTAAGATAACTTATGCCCCATTTAATCATACATAAATAATATACTTTAATATGTTTAAAAAAAATTTTGTTTAACCATTTTTCCTTTTTTTTGTTAGACATCTAACCCGTACATTGTCTTTTTAAATAAAATTTAAGATTTCGATGATTTACAGGAACTTATTTCCATAATTTAAATTTCACTACCATGAGTGTTAATCATCCTACAAATTAAAAAATATATTACATAAAATTGGTAATGATACTCTATCAAATTACATTTATATATAAAATATAATCTTTAATTATTTTGTTTTGGTGCTGTTATTTTTTATCTATCTACCTAGTGATATTAAAAGGTTCGTGAGCAGATTTTTAAAAACGGCCAACTCAATATTTCACACAAGATCTTACGCAAACCTGAAGATTTTCCTCATAGAAGGAACAAAGGTTTAGGCATACACTAACGAAATCTCAAGGCTTAGGCAATATTTTTCTGGCTATAATATTGAGATAGCTGTTTTAAGAACCTGCTCAAAATGAGCCGTTTAATAACACTATATCTACTTTAATATGAGTTGTAAATTTTCCAGCTAATTTTGACATTATATTTAAAATATAGTGAAAAAAACTAAGGAAATTAATATAAGATTCTGGAAGAAAATAAGATATATACTGTGATATGTAAAATTTTAAACATGAATATTAAAAAGTATCTGTATCTTTTGTCAAGAAAATGAAAAAGATACAAGATTCTTCAGAATAAAGGATCTTAGATACAGATACTAGTATCTTATTAATAATGTCAAAAAGATACTGAGTACAAGATACAAAAGGATCTTGTATCTTAGATACAAGTATTCGAGGTAAGTTAGACTGGGGTTAATCGAACTAATTTTTACAAAATTGTTTATAGCTCTTGTTGTTTTATAGATAATATAAAAAATAATATATGATTGGAACCTAAAAATATACTCTATAAAGGTGCCTTATAAAAAATCTTAAGAATATAATGATTTTGTTAAATTTTATTTTTTGTAAAAGTGAAAATTTTGTTCAACAAGCCCCAATAGCGGGGTGAAGCAAACCACTTCAAGGGGCTTCCTAAACCATTGGTTTTTTTAGGCCATAATAAATTGAAATGCATTTTTATTTATTAATAATGATATGTATAGATAAATTTTATTATTTTATTGTTCAAAATATCATAATACTTATAAATTGAAGCTAATTATATATAAAAATAGAAACTTAATTTTGGCTAATTTAATAAATATTTGGACATAAAAAAATATGAATTTTAAGGAGAGATTAAAATTTCTCAGCATAAATCATAAATACCAATCATAAACATCCATGAAATTGCCTTTTCAAGATTTTGAAATTTTTTTTATTATTAATTGTCATAATTGATATGATTTAGCAAACCCCTAGCTCTAAATTGACAAATCATGATTGAAATAATATCTAGATTTGATAAATACTCATAAAATACCCAAATTATAGAAGAATGTTTAATTTGTAATAAAATTTAATTCATATAAATGATTATATATTTTAATAAAATAAAATTCTGTCATGTAAAAATCTTTTGAAAATTTCATCAAAATTTTATATCTTAAATAAAATTTTTAGTAATGAATTATTTCAAATATATTTTGTCCATAGATGTATACTAATGAAAACTATATTAGGATAAAATTTTAACCTTCTAGTATATTTAATTTTAAAATGAGATTAAGTGGTTTGCCAAGCCCAGGGGTTTACCTAATGCCAGTTTCCCCTACTGCCCAACTCTGCATGTAGGTTATACTTCAACATATATTATTTATTTTTTACCCTTAATTACTCGGAATTAAAACAACTTAAAGAAATTTTACTCAATTCCCAAAAATTATTTTGTTAAGTAAAAATTTTAATTTCCTCAGGATTGAATTTCTTAGAATATATAATATATCACGATTTTCTATTTTTTTGAGTGCTTAAGCATGATTTTTTGAGTTTTAAAATTAATCATTACTCTATATCTCCTGGTTTATAGAGGTGGGGGTAAACATTTTTCCAAGAAAGTATCTAGACAATGATATCAAATGGCCAATAAAATGATTTTGGATATTATTAAAACTACCCATCACTTTATCTACTCGTATCAAGGTTTGGAGAAATTTAAATTTCTTTTACAAGAAATATCCGACAAGGACATCAAATGAAAGCTAATAAAAATTATTTTTGAATAATATTATCCCTCTTGGTTTTTGATAAATATCCATAGTAAAATCCATAGTAAAAGATCGAGCTGCCATAAAAAAATTTTTTATTTATGATATTTAATTCAAAGTATCATTGATATAATAAATCAGAAGATACTATCTTGTCGGAGCCGCCATGGTTTGTGAGCTTGGTTGTAAATTGATAAATACTCCCATGTAGTAAATTAGTAATCGTATAAAGGTAAAATTTGAAATATCGCTTTATTTGACCCTATTAAAATCGTACATTTTTGTCTTCAAATAACAATTTAAAATGTTTTATATAATTTATAGTTGTGTATTGATATCTTTTAGAAAAATTAATTAAACAAATATTTTATTTGACAACTCCCTGCTCACTTTAACAGATGATCACATATCATATTGAGTTAATTTACTTTATTTATTCAACCATTTCAATTTATGAAAAACAGAATTATAATTAATAATATCTGACTTACAGTGAAAGGAGGGATATTTTTTACCAGATGTTAAAACAAAATAAAATGATACTATTATATTTTTATTTTAATCATACTTAAACATTAATCTATGTTAAAAAATATTAAACAACTTTTTTAAATGACACACTTAAAAAAATTTTTTTATAAAAAAATATAAAAAGTTTTGTCATCACATATTTTCTTTTACTTAGTTAACGATATTTTATGTAGAATAATTTTAAATATAATGATAAATTATTCATTTAAGTTGTAAGATCTTAGACAGAATCTTTTATTTCTTAAAATAGTTTTTTTCTCTCACTTTATTTTATCATATTTGAGACATAACTTTAATTTAATATTTTATTCAATTCGTATAAATACATATAATTATATATAATAAGAAATATATTCGTAATTACACTAATACATGAATATTAATTAATAAAATATGAAATATTTAATGATAGTTCATAGTCATAAATTGCTTGCTTAAGTAGTACCTATAAATATTAAAAAATGTTAATCGTAATTTATTATATAATTAGATTACTTTAGTCAAGAGGTAGTCCACGATAGCCCAGCTCCAAATAATGTTGCATATGGTTATAGAAATTTGTAAAATCATATGGAATAAATTGATTCATTATTTGATTAATATTATCTATTATATGTTCCCTTGTACTTGGTCTGGGAATTAATGACCTGTACTTGTTTTTGAAAACCCCGAAAAAATTTTCAATTGGGTTTAATTGTGGTGAGTATGTGGGAAGATATTCAATTCTCTCTTTATAGTCATCAATTAGATGACTTTTTTGTATTGACGCATTGTCCATAACTAATATGGCATCTGGTGGTAATATTCTAATAATATCCATTAATGAATTTCGGAATAACATACCATTATATGATCCTTCGATGATTTTATAATGTATAACTCCACAAATTCCTATAGTGCAAAGTACACTTACATTTTTCCCTTTTGAGGGTGGCACCTTTATTGATGGTCTAACGTTGAGTGGTGCCCAAGCATAGACAGGTACAACATGAAAATTGATGCCTGTTTCGTGGAGAAAATAGAGTCTTTCTCTGGAGATGTTCAGCAATTTACGGCAATACACCTGTCGAATATTGATAGCTCCTGGTGTATTCCTGTGATCTGGTTCTTTCCCAGCTCTTTTTTCTGACCATCGGATGTTTTTAATATATTTCCTTATAGTTCCAATATTTTTTGGAGAACCAGAGGGCAAATTCTCAATTATATCCTTCACTGTGAAGGTATTATTGTCGATTAGCAAATCCATAATTTGCCTTTCAATATTTGCTGTGTCTTTAATTTTTCTCCCCCTTTGTTTAAGCGAGAATTCCTTTAAGGGCTCACCAATAATTTCTGGGAATGTATCCCGTTTTATTTTATGTATTGATGCCTTCGACATATTAACAAATTTAGCAATGTCCTTAACCTTCATCTGTTCTTCCTCTGGCATTGCTAATATTTTCATTACCATTTCAATTTTATCTTTGTTCCAACAATTGTATGTTCTTTTGTGTTTAGGAAAGGATGATATTTGAGAAAGATTTATATTTTCATTAATAGTTGCTAAAGAATTATTATTTGCAGAAATATTAGAATGTGATTGATAATTTTCCATATCATTCCCATCTGAGATTGGCAAAGAATAATTTACAGAAGTACTTGAGAGTAAAGGAGATGTATTAAAGTTATAAAGAATGTAGTCTATATTAAACATTATAAGATTGATAAATTAATTAATATTAAATTAAATATACAAAAATATTAAATTATGTAAATGATATGTGAAAAAATATGTTTTTTTTAAAAAGTTTTTTTTTTAAAAAAGTTGTTTAAAATTTTTTTAACATAGATTAATGTTTAAGTATGATTAAAATAAAAATATAATAGTATCATTTTATTTTGTTTTAACATCTGATAAAAAATATCCCCCCTTTCACTATATATTTAGAATCGATTATTTAATATTTTTAAAAAATCTTATTAATTTTTGAATGTTAATATTTTTAATGTTTCTGAGAATTGAATAGTCATTACTATGTATAATAAATCAACCACAACTTCTTGGACATAAACCTCATGAGATATTACATCAATTTATGCTGAATAAAATTCTTAATGTATATATCTATAAAAACAGAATGAAAATTGATTATATTAATCATATATTTGGAATCAGTAAATAAGTGTGTAAGATTCAATCTTAAATAAATTTTAATTTTGTTAAGAATTGGATGGTCATTACTTTAGAGGATATTATCTACCACAACGTCTTAAATATAAACCACATGAGAATGTACATCATAAGCAGTTTTCATTTAGATTGATGCTTCGTTATTTCAAATATGTATAAAAAATGGAATAAATATAAAGATAAAAGAAATAGGAGTATGATAGGCAGGCCCAAATCTAAAAAATATAGATACCGGATTATATTTTTCAAAAATATTATGTTAATTTATATTTTTTCATATTTATTCCTATCTCATATATATATATTTAATTACATTTATTTATCACATTCATTTACAAAGTTATTTTATCAATTAATTTCGATTTCAAGTTTTCCTTGGCTTAATATTTACGGTTCCTCATATTTTTTTTAACTTTACACCCCAATTAACTTATGTTCCAATTCGATGGAAATGAGGAAAACCTAGCGTAGCTCAGTTGTTAATGCTATATATCACGGATCACGGAAATTTTAAGTGTATTTCACCATTTTTCTCTATTTTGACTCGAAACAAACTGTCATGAAAAGCGAAAGATTTAAATCTAAAAAAACTATTTGTAAAAATGTACAAACGTTAACCCCTTTAAAATTTATATTTAGATGCAGCTATAAGGTATCCTTTAATTCTATATTTTATTTATCATACAAATCATCTTTATTTTATAAATATCTAAAATAGAATTATGCAATAAGTTTTCTCTGCCATTTAGTAATATAAAATCCCAAAAGGATTCATTATTTTAATCAAATTGAGTATTTCCTTTTTAAATTATTTATATTTTAACTTATTTAGGAAAATCACTCTCAGCCATTGTTTGGCGTGAGCTTTAACCCAATTGTTAATAGTGAAAAGGGCACAATTTTCTGTACTGTTGGGGGAAATAATGTGAAATTCTTGCCATTACATTTAAATTTATTATAAGTTTTATTAGGCATCAATATACTTATGCCAATTGAATGGGCAACTCAAACTATTAACAACTTTAATAGATGATGATGTAAAATACTAATCATTTTGTTAAAAATTGTTTTTATTTTAAAGGCTGAAGAAATTTATTACTGTTCTACATGGACCTTTGACACAATTACTTTAAACTCTATTTTAATTCTTGGAGGACTCAAGGCAGTTATTAGAATTGTTCCTATAAATAAGCCTCAAGAATCTTTGGTTTGCTAAAAATAAATTCAATTTTTATTTTATAAAATAAAGATTTTGTCTTTTAAAAGTTATGCTGATAAATTAGTTTTATTTTAATTATCTAATAATTATTATAATTAAATTTTCTAATTAATTCTTAAGTTTTACAATAACAGGCAAATTAGCCATGAAAATGGCATATATTAAAAATTTTATGCTTATATTTTTCTTAAACCTTCTATAACAATTTTTAATTATAATTTAACTTATGTCTAATTAAGAAACTTGTTATATTATGAATCACTATCACATGTTATAAGTCTAATTAATAATTTTATTATTAAGGATCAAGTCTTATAAAAAATTTTGGTAAATTTTTAAATTTAGGCCCATATGGGATGTTACTTTAAAGTATATTTTATATTTGGGTCATGGTGATGTTTAGAATCAGATGATATTAATGAAATATCAAAATACATCTTATGCTAATTTATAAAAAATAAATAAATTATTCAAATAAACATGTTATAAGACAGAAATAGTTGGGGATTTAAAAAAAATTCACATGTGATAAAGCAAACAAATGATTTAAAAATAACCTATTTTTCTTAAAAAACTTGAATTCAAATATATAAAAATAAGAAGATTTTTTGATATTAAACAAACTTAAACCATAAAAGAATTCGTCAAAAAAACACAATCATGTTCAAAGTTTATCAAAAATTAAAAAAAATATTGTTCATCATTTTGTTTAAAAAAATAAACATATATTCTCATTTGCAATGTTTATATACTGAATTTCTTTTTTCAAATTAGGGTCAGACCATGCAAATAAAATCATAAAATAACCAAAGACAATAAAAATATTTGATCAAGTTTTTGGAAAATATTGGCCCATCCAATATTTAAAAAAAACGTTTAATATTGGTGTCGACCAGATATTTAATATTGGAATAGCCCTAAGGTTTGCAAAGTCCAGTTTCCTTTGGCTTGTTAAAAAAATTTGCACAAATTGTCAGAACCAGCCAGGCCCCAATTTTTTTTGGCCCTGCTCCACCTGGCCTGTTATAGTTATTTTAAAAATTAGCATGGTCAAGTCTGACACCCATTATGTTTTTTTAAAAATTTGCTTAACCTGGCTTGTAAAAATTTTAAGAAAAATCAGGCATGGCCCAACCTGACATTCCCTATTCCAAATATTTTTGTACAAAGTTTCTGACCATCACATTTTGTGTCTATATAAGTACCTGCATGCCAGTCAATCATTGCCCTGTCACAATTTTTAATCACTCTGAAAATATAAAAATTACTCAGTAGCAGTAGCTTTAATGCTACACATGATTTTTGGTCAACCCTTTTCAATTTTGATAATCCATTAGATCATACTGAAAATTTTAATGCATTAGCATCTATAAACCCATTATTGGCCACTCTTTTTTCAGCTGATGAAAATTCTTGATTTTTTCAAATTTTATTTATTTTAGTCAAACTAAAAAATCATAAAAAATAGGCATGAAAAAATCATCCTAAAAAGTAAATCTGAACAGTTGCATATCTGCAATGTTGACCATTAGGGCTATAAAAATAAGATATAATTATCCAGTGGCTCCTACACTTTCTGAGCGAATGAAGCAGAATAAATACCCCCCAGAAAAGTACCCCTTTGAAAAGCACCCCCCCCCTCGAAAAAATGATAATTATTTTATGACACCCATAAATTTCAAAAATTATTTTTATTGCATCAATTTTTAATATATAATGTAAATAAAATGCAAAAAATATATACTTTATAAATATTATTTTTAAATTAATAATTTAGATAAATTAGGGGAAGAGAAAGCGAAAGAATTTATAATTTCATCAATATTTAATTGTTAAATAAATTTTTTTCCATTAATAATATGGTTAAATTATTGAGAAATGAATCTTTCATGGTACTACGAAGTCTTTTATTTAATTTAATTTTACTCACGACTCTTTCGGCAGTAGGAATGGTTAATAAATATTTATATAAAATTCTTAAATTAGGGAAATCAGAAAAATTTAAAAGTAGACGATAAGGTAAAATAAATGAATAGTTTTTCCAATCTGAATCGTAAGTCCCTGAATTATCATTATCATCAGAAGAAGCTAAATAATGTATTGGTAAAAATATTTTAATTAAATAAATTTACAATTCACAGAATCTGACAAATCTTTAGATTCTCGAACCTATAGGTCATGAGTAATAATTACATTCCCCATTTTGGTCATCTTATAAATATTACTAAACTTCAACATTTCTTCTAAAATTTGACTTGAATTTAAATTGTAAAATTCACAGATATCCTCGATATCTTTTTAATAATTGATTTTTCTGCCATTCCCTTTGGCGTAAAAAATGATGTTAGATGTAAAAATTTCATCGAATCTTCATCAAATTTTTCGTTAAACTGCATAATAATTAAATCGAGTGCAGCATACCACATATTTTAAAGCTAAAAAAATTTCTATATTTAATGATGAAAAGTATATATACCTTTCCTTTTTGGATTGTAATGTTTGAATTCTAGAACTTTCAAAATCAAAAGGTAAATTTCTCTCCTTCATAAAATCTTGTATCTTTGAAAAAACATCCAAAATTTCAGTGTTATTATCTATTGGATTAAAAAATAATTAAGACTATAATTTATATTATACTTAAATTAATCAAGCAATCTTTTGCCAATTGAATTGGATTTATTGCAAACCCATATCCTTCGAAATGGTTTGCAATTTTGTACAAGCCAAACTTGTTATCAACAATATTTTATCCCAAACACAAAGTGATAAGATAAAATCAAATTTTTCTATTCTAAAGACTATACCACTAGCCATAGTGGAAGTGGCAGGATCCTTAGAATCCTTTAAATTTGTTAAAGCTGCCCTCAAGGCATCATAAAGTAGAAAAATATTTACAATAGCTTTATACTAAATAAATAAGATATTATTACCGAGTGGTATTCTTGATGCGTATAAATCGTTGCAATTTTTTCAGATCATTACACTGACATTTTTTGAGTACCTCATATCTTTTTACACCATTAAAATAGATATAAATCTCATCTAGTATTCCTAGAACATTTCGAAGTTCTTTAATTGATTGGCATAATTGAACAATGATTAAATTTAATCGATGACATTAACACCAAATAAAAGCTGCCTTTGGCGCCTCTGCTCTAATCAAGGTCTGCACACCATTGATTTTTCCACTCATGTTTGAGGCGCCATCATAACTTTGCCCAACTAGAAATTTAAGGGGTAAATTCATCGAGCCAAGTTTGGATATTATATTATGCTTAATATCGAGACTTGTGATATTTCCCGTACAATATATGTCTATCAAAGCTATTGCTTCTGATTTCGAAACATCATATGTGCCATCAACTATGATTGAAAAGCACCTGTTAAATGTAATCTCATTTTGAATTTTTTTTATAACCATATTTTTCATGGTTTCAATGAGAATATTTATGTTACTATATGATAATAGATTTGAATAATTTCGTTTTTAATCCCTTTTTCTTTCTTCATTTTGTTGTATGTACAAATACAGGTTCAGAATGTGCAATAAGCTCATCATATTTCCTTCTTGTTGCCTGTTCCCCCAGAAGGCTTGGTTACAAGATATTAAATAATCTAAACATCTTATTATAATTAGGGGTGCACCGATACCGCTTTTTGGAGGCCGATCCGATCCGATATTCCAGATATTTAATTGATATCGGCCGATAACCGATCCGATATCATATCTAATTTTGTATTCTGTAAAGATACCGGTTTTAATTTTTAATATTCTTTTTATTAGTACAACATCTATAATTTTACTATACCATAACATATGTCATTTAAATATATTATAATGATCAGTTATAGTTTATATTCAATTCAATTGCAATTATTTATATAATAAGTAATAACATTAATCTATTTACATAATTAGTAATAAACAAATATATTGAAATTTGAAATTAATATATAAAATTAATTTATCGAAGATTTCTTTTTAGAAATACCAAAATTTCCAATTTATCAGAGATCGGTCTGCGGTGATGGGGACTGTTAATATCACTAGTATCACTAAAAACAGATTCTGAAGAGATTAATGAACACTTTTTTAAACAGAATGCGAAAAAAAATAACTATATTGCAGAATGTTTATTAACTAATTATTACTATTAAAATAATTAGGCATAAAAATATATTTCGATTTTATTTATAAAAATAAATGGATTTTTAGATATCGGAAAATTTAATATTTGCCGATAACCGATATTTTAAAATGGGCGAAATATCGGCCCAATCCGATCCGATATAAAATATCGGTACATCCCTAATTATAATTCTTATGATAGAACGGTTTTTATCTACACATTCTTTCTTGGGTGTTATAAATTTTAATATCGAATTTTTATTGTGAGAAAGCCTTCCATAATCGGCCATCATATGTGCCTGTGAAGATTCATGCAGAATAATATCACGATTAATATTCTGCAATTTATCTAGACCTTCACATGTCCATTTTGAATTTGTGTGTAGACCTCCAAATACGAGACATGTTAAGCAAAAAACTTTATTCATTTTAATACTACAGTGAAACGAGTGTTAAAAATCAACTAACAATAAAAGGGGATAAATATAATAAAGTTTTAATTTAATACATACTGAAATTAAATATGGACAAGTAATTAATTAACAAGATTAATAGTTGTGTTGGAAATTTCATTAAAAATAAAAAAATGTGTTAGACTTTTATTAATTTTAAAAATTTTTCTTAAATAAGTAAAAAAATATTTATTAATTTTAAAAATTTTTCTTAAATAAGTAAAAAAATATTTATTAATTTTTTATATTTTCCAATAGTAATATTAATTTTTCCAATTTAAATGAAAACTCCCAGTCTTCGTCGAGAATTCAAAGACCAAAAAGAATACACAAATATTGGAATAAAGAAAAAATAGATATAGTTACTAAAATGTTATCAATGCCAGAAAGAGAACAGATGAAAATTAAAGACATTGCAAAATACATCGAAATGTCTACAGCATCAGTTCATAAATTTAGACGGGACACATTCCCAGATATTAATGGAGAACCTTTAAAAGAATATAATATTCAAAAAAGAGGAAGTATAAAAAAAGATACTTCCATAATTGAAAGACTCATCATAAATTTATTGATGGATAATAATACTCTTACTATCCAGCAGATAATAGAAAATTTACCTCCTGGTAGTCCAAGAACGAAAACAACAATTAGCAAATATATAAAAAATATAGGTTGGTCGAAAAAAAGAGCTGGCAAGGAGCCTGATAGAAGAAATACTCCTGGGGCATTCGTTAAATCACTTGTGTAAAGATCTTAAATACTCCAAGAGAAAAATTATATTTCTTAGATAAAACTAGAATAAACTTGCACGTTGTACCAATCTACGCCTGGGCACCATACAATGTCCGTCCAGTAATAAAAATTCCATCCTCTAAGGGTAAAAATGTAAGCATACTTTGTACAATTAGAATTGGAGGGGTAATCCATTATAAAATAATCGAAGGAGCTTATAATGGGTTGTTATTCCGTGATTTTATGACAGATCTTATCAGTGTCTTACCACCAGATGCAATTATTGTAATGGATAACGCATCTATCCATAGAAGCCATCTTATCGATGCATATAAAGATTGGATTGAATATCTACCACCATATTCACCTCAGCTAAATCCTATCGAAAATTTTTTTGGAGTCTTGAAAAATAAATATCCAGCAATAAACACCCGCCCTAATTCAAGAGATGAAATTATTGGTTCAGCTCTTACACGGATTTATTCCTTATGATTTTACTAACTTTTACAATCACATGCAAAACTATTTGGAGTTGGGTTATCGCGGGCAACTGATTAATTAGGTAATCCTTTTAATTGATTTGTATTAATAATTATAATATTAACTCTTTTAATTTCTAAATAGGTACCATCATCAAATTCATGGAACAAAAGAATATTTTGATAAATTATAATTATATTTTTTATGTATTAATTATTTTATCTAAGTTATTATAAAAATTTATAGTATTATCATATTTTTATCGAAATAAATTGGTGCAAAATTTCAAAATAGATACATTTAAGAAATTCTAAAATATTTTCAAATATCAAAAAGACTTTTTACAAAAAATGATTTAGATAAAATTTAAACAAAAATCTTACTTGAACATTCTCAAAGAAGATCAAAAAAAAATTTCCATTTTTTATTACAAATTTATATTTACAACATAATTTCTTTTTATTAATTTAAAAACGATTAATCCTGTTAATTAATTGCTTGACCATATTTAATTTCAATATGTATTAAATTAAAATAAAATTTTATTATATTTATCCCGTTTTAATGTTAGTGGATTTTTAACACACGCTTCACTGTATAAGTAATCCAATTTCTAATCATCTCTTATATTAAGCGATTTGCAATTTTTAATTAGGCATTTGTATTTTTTTTGGTTAATATTTTTAGGCATATTTTAAAATTGGAAAAATAATTTATGACAAGAAATCTCGGATAACAACCTAATTTACTAAACATCGACCAAAACTTTTGTCAATATATATTAAATTAAATATTAAGTTGGGGCCAGGGTCTTATTATTACATTTACAAACCAGAAATCACTTGATCATGATGGATATAACAAAACAGTAAAAGAATTAAATAATAAAGAATTTTAAAAAAATTAAAGAAAATTTTTTTTTAAAAGAAAAGTACCCCGACTCAAATTTACTGAAGCAGTTTCGGACCCCCCCCCCCCCCCGTTGTAGGGGCCACTGCAATTATCTTATTGCAAAAAATCGAAATAATACGATAGATAATTTCAAAATTTATAATTTTTATATTTTATAAAATTTTTAAACAATCAATATGTATTGGTATTTGACACATGTCACATATACATATCTTGTCTGACTATGAGTCACAACATCTGTTGATGCAACTGTCATTGGCGTACGCAGCGGGGTGGGGGGCAGGGGGGCAAATCCCCCCCCCCTCTCAAAGCCAAAATGCAGATGCCGGACATATTTTTCAAAAATATTATTTTTTATAGTTTTATATTTTATTATAATTATTCATATCTATTTCTTTTTAAATTTTTATATTATTACCTTTTTCATTTACTAATTTACTTTATCAATTAATTTCATTTTCAAGTTTTCCTTGTGGCGTAATATTTATCTATTATTTTTAAATTTACCGGTATTATAATTTTCAAATTTCTAGTCATGGATATTAGACTTTTTTTTAAAAACGCTGAAGGTGAAAATCATGCCAAATAGCAAAAAAGTATAGTATAATAATTTAATAAACAAAAGCTGTGAACTGATGATTTCCTCAAAAGAATCAATTCAAAAGGGGGATATGATTCCCATTTCATCAATAATTGATAAAAATAGGGTTAAAATTGCAAAAGAAAATAGAGGCAAGATAAAACTAACTATTGAGGCTATTTTATATTGTGGCTTGCAAGGCCTAGCACTTCGTGGCCACAAGGATTCAGGAAGCTTAAATTTTAATAATAATGATAACGAAGGTAATTTCCGTGGACTTTTAAAATTTAAAGCATTAGGAGATCCTGTATTAATGGAGAGCCTCATTAGTACCAATAAAAATGCTACTTATCTCAGCCCTAGGATACAAAATGAGATAATTGATATTTGCAACAATATCATTTTAGAAAAATTGATTGTTGAAATCAATTCTGCCCCATGCTTCTCAATTTTGGCAGATAAGACCACGGACATTGCTGGCATTGAGCAGATGTTGTGTGCGCGATATGTAGATACTCATAAAAACATTATCAAGGAAATGTTTCTCCAATTTATTCCTGTTTCAAGCATGACTGGGTCTTCTTAGCTGATGTAATATTTCTGAATCTTAAAAATTTAAAAGTAATAATTAATCTTATTATATAATTATTTTCAAAAATATAGCTAAATATAAATATGATACGTGGGCAAGGGTATGATGTAGCACGTGCAATGAGTGGACAATTCAATGGGCTTCAGGCATTTATTAAAAAAATGCCCAACAGCTATATATGTCCACTGTGCTGCCCATTCACTCAACTTAGCAATATCGGATTCATGTTCTTTACCATTGATATCAAATTGCTTAGGTTTTTAATTATTAAAATTAAATTTTTTATATTTATATCAGGTAAAATATCTAGCATCTATTGGATGTTTAGATACCGCAAGCGTCAAAATATTTTGAACAGAATTATATCTGAAACTCCTTGCCCAACAAGGAGAAAAAAATTGCAAAAAGCTTGTCCAACAAGATGGAGTCTTCGACATAGTAACAGCTTTTATCGAGTTAGAAGAGCCGATTATTAATGCTCTTACAGAAATATCACAATGGTCTGAAAGAGATATTTCTTCAGAAGCAAGCAAGTTACTGGATTCAATACTTATACCAAATTTTTTTTTCGCATTAGAATGTATTAATAAATAATTATACAACTATTTTATGTAATACTTTTTAAACACCTGATATTGATTTGATTGAGATGATGAGAATAGCAGAGACAATTTTATTAGAACTCAAAGAAATTAGAGCTAATGCTGATGAGGAATTTCATATTTTATATGTTAATGTTGAATCAAAAGCAGAGCTATACGAGTTCAATATTTGTCTCCCTCGACTTGCAGTAAGGCAAACTTATCGTCCAAATATTAATATAGGGTCAATAGAAGAATATTATAAAATAAATGTCTTTATACCTCTTTTGGATATATTTATAATCCAAGTAAATGAAAGGTTTTTAATTCATCAAGAAGCACTTATCAATCTGCAGATATTACTTCCGCAAAAGCCCTCTGAACCTTTTTCAGATGGTGATAGAAAAAAAATAAAATATTTGGAAGATTTTTATCATGAAGACATTAATGTATCTCATGATGCTTTATTAGCTGAATGCCAACTATGGTATAAAAGATTAACTATGGTTGATATAGTCCCAAAAAATGCTATGGATGCTTTGCATCATTTCAAACATCTTTTAGATTATTTTCCCAATATATTGAAATTATTATATATATTAGCAACTCTTTCCATTAGTACTGCAACTAATGAGAGAACAAACGTACCTAAGAAGTACAACTTCTGAAAGTAGGTTGAATGGTCTGGCCCTTTTGAATATTCATAGGCATTTGACGCCAAACACGGATGAGATAATTGAAAAATTAGCTCACTCCCAACGAAGATTGGATTTTACATTATAAATATTTTTTGTGCTATCATTTTTTAATGTCTTATATATATATTTCTTTTACATAAAAAATATAATTATTCATATTTCCAACATTTAGATTTTTTATACTTTATATATAAATTTTAAAAGCTCAAAAAAATTTAAATTTCTATTATGGATTATTTATTTTATAGTCATCATATCCTGGTTATAACCACTTAATATTTTATAATTCAGATTTATTTAAAGTATTTATATGCCGCCGGTTATATCCGTTTAATATTTTTAAATCAAATTTATTTTTATATATCGGTTTATATATTTAATTTTTTATAATTCATATCAATTTAAATTTGTATATTAGAAATAGTTATTAGTCCTAATAAATTTATGCTTGATATTTTTAAATAACAATAATTTTATTTAAAAAAATTTTAATTATCCCCCCCCCCCACACCAAATTCCTGCGTACGCTACTGGCAACTGTCATCACAACTGAACTATCATTCTATTAAACTACAAATATTTCATTTGTAGCAGTTGTAATAGCCCCTCTTTTTTTGAGGGGAGAATTTTTAAGTCAATTTTCTTTTATAGTCCCTGTTGCAAGAATCTAATACTTCAAATAGGATAAAAGCCTTAGAGATGTAAAATAAATTATCGAAGCAAATAGAATGCAAAGAAGGTACTTAAATTTGGGTAATTCCATGATAAATCGACCAGCGATTCGGCCGACCATCTCAAAAATGATTGAAACTTGGCATGGTAGTTATTTATGTTGTATGTTAATAAAATCAAAATTTTAGAGTGCTAGCTCAACCAGATACAAAGATATACGCCTTTAAAGTCGAAAATCGCGAAGTGCCTGATTTCATTAAATCTTGTTATTTTAAAAAATATTTAAGATAGAGTTACAAATAATATATCAATTTATAGCCCTTAAAATTTTACGTTGGAAAATATAAAATAAAATTAAAAAATTTCAAGTGTCTTCTTATTTCCGGTAAAAATAAAAAATTAACATTGTTAGGAAGGAATTTTTTTGGGTGTTAATATTCAAAATGTTTATTACCTTTATATTAAACGATTTAATAAAAAATGTCGATAGCCATTTTTGTTTTTTAAATTTTATTTGAATTTTTATTATTTTTATAAATAAAGAAATGCAATATAAATGGCGTTATACTAATTTTTTTTTATAATATATAATTTTTGATAAAAATATGAATAGTATTTTGATTAAAATTAAAAAATCAATTGAGTACAACCAAGAATTATGTCCTAGGGCGATATGTAAGCAGGCAGCCCATACAGATATGATTTTATTAGAACGGTATATTGTAAAATAAGCATTTTATAAAATTTTGTACACAAACAATATAAAAATAAATACCTCTTGTTTTAATCTTATTCCATTTTGTGCTTATTAATAGAATTTCTTGAGACGATAATTTGTAATAATAGGATCTACTATTGTTATTTGATTAATGGGTAACCATATCTTTTCCGCAATTGTGGGGTAAAAGAGGGATGGTTATGGTCCATGGGGATGTAAAAAGGAAATA
Organism: Gordionus sp. m RMFG-2023; assembly: GCF_954871325.1. Lineage (NCBI taxonomy): Eukaryota > Metazoa > Nematomorpha > Gordioida > Chordodea > Parachordodidae > Gordionus > Gordionus sp. m RMFG-2023. The sequence goes on from NC_088776.1 coordinate 29,876,585, forward strand.
TATATCTCTTCAGTAATTTCATTCTTAATTAGTGCTGTAGCTAACCACCAAAAATCGTCATAAATACATGTTACGAATCCTTTAATATCGGCAAAAGACAATTATCGGCATTTGAGATATTGTTAATTTGAAAGTCCTCTGCATATGAATATATTTTTGATTTAAGTTTACTTAAACTTGGAATGGGACGAGCTAAATTGAATCTTTCTCGGTTTAATCTCTTGTAAATTGTATTGTTCGTTGGTTATATATGTAAAATTTAATGATCGCATGTTTTGTTTTGCAAACTGATAAATCAACTGGCGTTGAAATGTGTCCAGAACTGATGCGCTGAAGGCTTGTACGTGCTGCTAATCTTTATAATGTTCCGCCAAGGCCGTCACATTGACCTTTTCCAAGGGATGTAGCTTAAAAAAGCCATTCAGCTGCTACACCAAAATCTGATTCATGATAACACAGATTTATAAAAAAATTTCTGTTTTTATATTGCGCAGCTGATCCGTCAGAGCTGTAATATATTTTGTTTGGCTTTTTGCTGAATTGATTGGTCAAAAATTTTATCATTTTAGTCTGGTATAAATGTACTGCAACAACATATTGTTGAAGTGACTCTGATATTACCATATAATTAAGGTTTTCTATATTGCCATTATTATTATAATATGCTATCATAGGATGGATAGTGGCTTGATTATTATTCCAGTGGAATCCTTGAACAGCGTCGTGGATTACAAATGCATAATTTTCAGAGAAATTTCAAATTACCGTAAATTCATTTGGTTGTAAAAAATGTTTAAGTTTTGAAATATATAATGATTGATTGGTAGCGATGATATAATAAAAAAATAAAATAAGCTGATAAAATCGTTATTTTTTAATAGGGCTGTGCCGATCCACATATTTTTCACCGATCCAATCCGATATTTTCCGATATTGGTTCAAAACCGATCCGATACCGATACGATATTTATATTAATTTTTCACCACCCCTCTTTGAACCAAATGTAATTAATAAATCAATATTTTTTATGCATAAAAGAATTATGCATAATTTAATTTTTTTATTTCAACAATAATTAAAAAAAAATATATAATAATATATCCATTTTATGTTGGTTTATAAAATTGTAATATTTAATATATAAAATTATAATATATTAGATTTTTTTAAATAAATATAAGAGCCTCTAGATTTTCAGGCAATAGGCTTCTACGATGAGGACTATCAATATCCCCTGCCGTACTGAAGGCAGACTCAGATGGGACACTTGTTGCTGGAGGAGCCAAAAATTTACGTGCAAGTGTTGAAGTTGGATATTTTACAGCATTAACTCTCCAATATTCAAGTGGATTCACTGGGGATATAATATCAATATCATCAATGTTATTCGAGTTTTCTAAATAAATAACACAAATATAAAATTAGCATTTATAAAATAGTGGGTTTCATACAAACCCAATCTTTTGTTGATTTTGAAAAATCACCCAAACAAATGGGTCAATCACCAACCAAGCAATATTTAAATTAATATGAAAAATATGTTGTTATACTTTCTATATATAAAGATTCTTTTAAATATTCCTTGATTTCTATTAGGTATGGCAGGTCATCATTTACATTACTATCGATTTCATTTATTACTAGTTTTTCTTTGATTTTCAATTTATAAGCATCCCTTAAATTAAATTTGCATTTTTTAATGTTATGTGGAACATTTTTCTCGTTGTCATTACCTAAGTTAACAATAAAATCTAAATTTATTTTAAAAAATATAAAACCTGGCGAATCTTTATTAGAAATTGGAAGTTGAACATTATCATCACCTTTAAAAAAAGACTCACATGCAGTCCTGAGCTTTTCTATGTATGATATGTTTTTTGGCAAAAAGAAATCCTTACATCGAGGATCAAGTAATGTTGCGACAACATAATTGTCATCATCATAAATATCAAAAAACCGAGTTGTTAATTGATTATTAGTGGTATTCTTCATAGTCTGCACACCTCTATCTGTGTCCCCATTAATTGTTAATTCACTTTTCAGAATTTCAACAAAGGGTATAACATTGTTAATTGAACATGATTCCGTACTTATTTCTTTTGTTACTCTCTGAATTGGTTCAAGAACATCAATTACCCTTTCTGCTAATTCCCACTCATATAATGAGAGATTTTCCAAATTAGGATTATCGATAATGAACAGCTGTACCGCCCTTTTTTGTTCTATCAATCTTTCGAGCATATAATAGGTAGAATCCCAACGGGTGGGCACATCCTGGATTAATTTGTGCTGGGCTAGACTTAATCGAATTTGGATTTCTTTTAGACAATTTTGTGCAATAGAAGAATGTTTAAAGTGTCCTACTATTTTTCTAACCCGGGCAAGCATGTCAAATTTCTGTGATAAAATTGCTGCCTGTGCAACCAATTGCAAACTATGTGCAAAACACGAAACGCTTTGAAATTTCCCATTTTTCATGGCCAAAGTTATATTGGGTGCATTATCTCTAATGATTAGGTGTATTTTATTTTTCTTTATACCCCAATAATTATTTCATCTAAAATTTGAGCAATATTTTTTACTGTATGCGACTCATTAAATGTTTTAACATTTAGAACTCTATTAATTTGTTGAAAATTTTGGTTTATATAGTGGCATGTTAATGAGATGTGAGAATCGCCACCTGTATCTACCGTAAAGGATAAAAAAGAATCGTCAACCAAAATTTCTTTACGAATTTTTTCGGGGAGTTTTTCATATATATCCGGAATAACTCCTTGCGAAAAATACTTTCTATTGGGAATTTTGTAATTTGGACATAAATGATGTAAAAGCCTTTTAAAGCCTAAATCCTCCAAGATAGAAATCGGCTGGTGGTCACACGCTATCATTTCCCCTATTAATTTAGAAATTATTATTGATTTAGGATCAGAATGTTTCCAAATATTAGTTTTATTAAGAATGGCTGATATTGTTGGCTGACTTTCAGGGCTCTTTTTTTAAAAAATTTGATTTGTTTTTTCTAATATTCGTTCTTTTTATGTTAGCTCTTCGAATTCCTTTTGATGGCAACGCTTCAGATGTTTCCTAATGTTAGTTGTATTGAACGAATTTTTCAGTATTCCTCCCCGTGAAATTAGAATTCCACAGATTACGCATTTTGCAAAATTACTTTCATCTTTATCAAAATATTTCCATAATTCAGAAACCATATTTAAAATAATTTTTATTTAAAGTATAAATAATAAAATTGGTGTTATTCTTTTAAAAAATTAAAAATAAATAAAACTTTGGGTGTTCCTTTCTATTTTTATAAAAAAACTTGTAAAATCTATTTAAAAAAATAAATAACATTTGCATTGTTTTAAAAAAAATTATTTATAAAATATTATTTATGTAAAATAGAAACTAGAAAAAATTTATTTTTTTTAAAATATTTAAAAAAATTTTTTTTTATTAAAAAATAATAATTCAAAGTTTCATTACTCAAAAGTTTTATAAGAATTGCATTTTTAGTAAAAGGATCGGATCGGGTTTTTTACAAGTATCAGGCCGATCCTATATTTTTGAAAACGCGAAATATCGGGACCGATCCGATCCGATATTTAATATCGGCACAGCCCTAATTCAAACTATTATAATTTTGCGCTTATTAATTGAAATTATAAGCCTATAATTTGTAGATATATCCTTTCATTGTTGTGGATCTACTATCGTTATAATTTAAAAAATAGAATTTGGTCTATTGTTTTGTTTAGAATAATTATGTGATTGATCCACAGTTTCTTGATCAAAAAATAATTCTAATATTTCTATTGCAGTTTTTCAAATTAAATCAAATTGAAATTCGATAATAATTTTCTATCATTATCAGTAGGTCTCGATGTATTGGATCAATTTTTCTCCATTTTAAATTATTTCGAAAATTTAATTTGCTTTCTTGATTTGTAAATATTGAGGTTTTTGAGACAATATCAATGTCTGCTGGATATTGGATTTCTATCTCCCTCAGTTAGATCGTTTTCATTTAAATCTTCTTCATCGCTAAGTGTAATTAGAACATTATTTTATAAACAGGGTCTTCATCGAAAAGCATGGATATAATAATATTTTTAGATATTATTTAAAAATATGGCAAATATAAGATGATAATTAATAATTTACAAATAATTTTAATATTGAAAAAATATAATGAGAATAACAATAAAATTATGAATTTTCTGAATTTTTTTTTTTATAAATAATAAAAATATCATGATGAAAAAATAGTATTTTTGTTTAGTAAGAATATAAACAAAAATTTATAAAATATTATGCCAAATTTTTTTATATAATTTCTTTTAGAAAAATTACTTTTTTTGAACTATGTGGTGAACATTACATAAATGGTACATAAAACATAAGATTATTAATACGAGAATAGATAAAATGATGAGCCAAAATTAATTAGAATAGGTTAAGACATCTATAAGAAATAAATTTATGTCAGTTGATAAATACTCTTTCAACGAGGGAGCCTAGAACATTTGGCATTTTTGCAAAATTGTCGAACTTAAATGGCATCTAGCGCAATCTAAAGTAAATATTTTTTAAAAAAATGTTTTTTATGTTAGTACAATCTTTGAGCTATAAGAATCATATGTGAAATTATTTCAATTCAAAAAATTTATGTGAAAAATCAATAAATAACTGTTGCAGATATGGTACGTTGACCATTAATGGGTTAACAGAGATAATCAGGGTTAAATGTATAAAAATCATCTCTTTTTCTTATACTGATGTTGAATAACTCGTTTTTAATTTAAAAATAAGATCGAATATTGAATCAAGTATTAAGAGTAAGTCCATAACTGATAATTATGGCGTAAACATCAAAATTAATTTTTTTAAAAAAATATGGGTCATTTTATGTACTTAAATGAAAATTTTTGACGATTTTTCTTATATAAAAAATATGTATAATAAATTTAATACTGCATTGCCCTCAATTGCTAGTGTTGAATGATTATTTACTACAACAACAAAGCTTATACTTTTCTGATCGTCGCTCTAGACTTGGGATGCCAGTATAGAAATGTATATTCAATAAAAAATGAATTATATATATTTGAAAGTATAGTCTTATTTTTATGTCAATATTTTTTATTTGAAGAAATATAAATATTTTATAAAAATTCTAAAGTAGCTGGCGCGCTATTTTTTTGTAAAATAGATATAGCAATAGCTCTCTACTTTTAAATGTAGCGTTTATGTGCGCACGTCGACGTATAAATTTTAAAAAAAAATTTCCATATTTTATATGTTTTTAATCTAATGATTGGTCAACATCACTGTTGTAATTGTATGTCACCAGAGAAAATGTCTAAATCTAAAAGATCTAATTAGGATATGCTAGATCTTGAAAGCACATTTATACCCTAATACTAGAGCACTCAATTGAGAACATTAAAATTAAATCCCCAATCAGATGACGTATATTAATTATGCTCGAAAGCATATCTTGATTTAATAAAAAATCTAATTAATGTTTTGAAACATTTGGAAGACATTATCTTAAACTCTGAATACGACCTAGTAGAGGAACGATTACGAATTGCTTAGCCTATTTTATTTTTTACCCCGCGGGCCGGTTTAATAAATCTCTATTATCGATACCATCTTTTGAAGACCGACCCAATCCAATATTGTTAATATTAAATTTATATCTGCCGATTACCAATCCGACAATACGAATCTGATTATCCTGGCACTAATAATCAAATCATTCATGGCAGCATGATACTTGATTTATCAGACAAGTGCCTTTTTTGAAGTGTCCGAAGATTGTCATCATACGCCTCAATCTTGCTCGGAAAAACTTCCAAATATATGGATAGATTTAGGAGGGGTTTCCATTTCTTGCGATAGGGTTTTCCCTAGAATATCTCCGACCATAATCCTTATACATTTTAAAATAATGCAATTTAGGAGGTGTAATCACGGATTTATTAAATTTTTATATAATTTTACGCATAATGATTTTTTGATATATAATCCTGAAATTTACAAGGACAATCAATATTCATTAACCCCTAAAATGTACATAATGGTCATTTCTAAAAAAATACTTTTTTGGCTTATCATTCTTATTTTTACGAGCGAAATTTTCAAATACAGAAAATAATGACGATAAAAATATTTTTTAATAATTATAAATGACTAATATCTAACCTGTCAAAAACGACTGGTGAACCAGATATTTCTACTTCTTTTGATGATGGATGGAACAATAACTTGAATTTTTGCTTATAAGATATAATATATTGAGTTAGCCGTTTTAAAAAATCCAAATCGAGCCGTTTAACAACACTACAAAAATCTTGATCCCATCATGACGGTTACCAAATTGGACCTTTAAAATTTATTTCATTTGGATTCTTGATAATTCAGGCAACTACCTAAGTAAACCTAAATTCTAAATCCCATTTAAATTCCTATTAACTATTAGAAGGTAAAAAGTCTTGATAAATTAGGAAACTATTTTAGTTGGGCAAAAATCTTGATCCCAATGATGGTTACCAAATTGGACAAGTTTTATTGTATATAAATGCCTATTTTTGTGAATTAATGTTAAAAATGATTGATACTTCCAACTTGAATTGATTATTATTTAAATTCAAATTTATTTATTCAATTTATTTATTGCTACATTTTAAATCTCAATTACAATAATATATTTTAAAAATAATACAAGAGTTTAAAAAATAATGTAAGTCAAAAAAGTGAAAAGTCAATAAAATATCAAAAAGTATAAAAAATTTTTTTAAACACTATATTTCTTTTTCTAACTAATAAAATTATTGTATTTTTATAATCTATTATTTTATTTACATTATTTTGTGTCAATTTCTAATAGCTGCTATGCTACAATTATAATTTAGATTTATAATAAATGAAGCCCTGGTTTAAAAAAAATTAATTTGGATCCGATCTTGGTTTATAATTTATTGTATTCTTAAACCTCTCAGCTTTTTAAAATCATACCATTTTTAGATTCTGAAGATTATTGGTTATAGCTAGGGCTGTGCCGATATTAAATATCGGATCGGATCGGTCCCGATATTTGGCGTTTTTCAAAAATATCGGATCGGCCCGATACCTGTAAAAAACCCGATCCGATCCTTTTTCTAAAAATGCAATTCTTATAAAACTTTTGAGTAATGAAACTTTGAATTATTATTTTTTAATAAAAAAATTTTTTTTTAAATATTTTAAAAAAAAATAAATTTTTTCGAGTTTCTATTTTACATTAATAATATTTTATAAATAATTTTTTTTAAACAATGCAAATGTTATTTATTTTTTTAAATAGATTTTACAAGTTTTTTTATAAAAATAGAAAGGAACACCCAAAGTTTTATTTATTTTTAATTTTTTAAAAGAATAACACCAATTTTATTATTTATACTTTAAATAAAAATTATTTTAAATATGGTTTCTGAATTATGGAAATATTTTGATAAAGATGAAGGTAATTTTGCAAAATGCGTCATCTGCGGAATTCTAATTTCACCTAGAGGAATACTGAAAAATTCGTTCAATACAACTAACATTAGGAAACATCTGAAGCGTTGCCATCAAAAGGAATTCGAAGAGCTAACACAAAAAGAACGAGAAATATTAGAAAAAACAAATCAAATTTAAAAAAAAGAGCCCTGAAAGTCAGCCAACAATATCAGCCATTCTTAATAAAACTAATATTTGGAAACATTCTGATCCTAAATCAATAATAATTTCTAAATTTATAGGGGAAATGATAGCGTGTGATCACCAGCCGATTTCTATCTTGGAGGATATAGGCTTTAAAAGGCTTTTACATCATTTATGTCCAAATTACAAAATTCCCAATAGAAAGTATTTTTCGCAAGGAGTTATTCCGGATATATATGAAATACTCTCCGAAAAAATTCGTAAAGAAATTTTGGTTGACGATTCTTTTTTATCCTTTACGGTAGATATATGGACTAGAAATTCAGGTTGCGATTCTCACATCTCATTAACATGCCACTATATAAACCAAAATTTTCAACAAATTAATAGAGTTCTAAATGTTAAAACATTTAATGAGTCGCATACAGCAATAAATATTGCTTAAATTTAAGATGAAATAATTATTGGGGTATAAAGAAAAATAAAATACACCTAATCATTAGAGATAATGCACCCAATATAAATTTGGCCATGAAAAATGGGAAATTTCAAAGCGTTTCGTGTTTTGCACATAGTTTGCAATTGGTTGCACAGGCAGCAATTTTATCACAGAGATCTATTATTGACATGCTTGCCCGGGTTAGAAAAATAGTAGGGCACTTTAAACATTCTTCTATTGCACAAAATTGTCTAAAAGAAATTCAAATTCGATTAAGTCTAGCCCAGCACAAATTAATCCAGGATGTGCCCACCCGTTTGGATTCTACCTATTATATGCTCGAAAGATTGATAGAACAAAAAAGGGCGGTACAGCTGTTCATTATCGATAATCCTAATTTGGGAAATCTCTCATTATATGAGTGGGAATTAGCAGAAAGGGTAATTGATGTTCTTGAACCAATTCAGAGAGTAACAAAAGAAATAAGTACGGAATCATGTTCAATTAGCAATGTTATACCCTTTGTTGAAATTCTGAAAAGTGAATTAACAATTAATGGGGACACAGATAGAGGTGTGCAGACTATGAAGAATACCACTAATAATCAATTAACAACTTGGTTTTTTGATATTTATGATGATGACAATTATGTTGTCGCAACATTACTTGATCCTCGATGTAAGGATTTCTTTTTGCCAAAAAACATATCATACATAGAAAAGCTCAGGACTGCATGTGAGTCTTTTTTTAAAGGTGATGATAATGTTCAACTTCCAATTTCTAATAAAGATTCGCCAGGTTTTATATTTTTTAAAATAAATTTAGATTTTATTGTTAACTTAGGTAATGACAATGAGAAAATGTTCCACATAACATTAAAAAATGCAAATTTAATTTAAGGGATGCTTATAAATTGAAAATCAAAGAAAAACTAGTAATAAATGAAATCGATAGTAATGTAAATGATGACCTGCCATACCTAATAGAAATCAAGGAATATTTAAAAGAATCTATATATAGAAAGTATAACAACATATTTTTCATATTAATTTAAATATTGCTTGGTTGGGCTATGATTGACCCATTTCTTTGGGTGATTTTTCAAAATCAACAAAAGATTGGGTTTGTATGAAACCCACGATTTTATAAATGCTAATTTTATATTTGTGTTATTTATTTAGAAAACTCGAATAACATTGATGATATTGATATTATATCCCCAGTGAATCCACTTGAATATTGGAGAGTTAATGCTGTAAAATATCCAACTTTATCAACACTTGCAAGTAAATTTTTGGCTCCTCCAGCAACAAGTGTCTATCTGAGTCTGCCTTCAGTACGGCAGGGGATATTGATAGTCCTCATCGTAGAAGCCTATCGCCTGAAAATCTAGAGGCTCTTATATTTATTTTAAAAAATCTAATATATTATAATTTTATATATTAAATATTACAATTTTATAAACCAACATAAAATGGATATATTATTATATATTTTTTTTAAAATTATTGTTGAAATAAAAAAATTAAATTATGTATATAAAATATTGATTTATTAATTACATTTGGTTCAAAGAGGGGTGGTGAAAAATTAATATAAATATCGTATCGGTATCGGATCGGTTTTGAACCAATATCGGATCGGATCGGTGAAAAATATGTGGATCGGCACAGCCCTAGTTATAGCCTTGGCAGGCGCTGATCCAGGAATTTTTTAAGGGCAGGGTTAATTAATATATATATAATATTACATGAATGAAAGCTTATAAATGATAAGCCTTCGTCATGGCAAGCAATTAAATTTGCGGGATTTTGTTCGCAAAAGCAAAACGGGAATGTTTTAAAATAGAATATAAAGCCATGAGGTTCCATAAAATATTTAATAAGCGATTTTAAGATGTTTAAAAGTTAAATATATTATAAAAAACCTCACTGGGGGGGGGGGTCAAACAACTAAGCTTTCCCCTACATTCTGGCAGAGGACCTTATATTATATGATAGGTGCCAAATTGGTTGGCATATTTTTATAAGTGATAAGTTATTTTAAAACAGTTTTAAATTGTGAAGGATGAGATAAAACAGAAAATCTTTTAATGATGTATTTATAATATTAGCACTTATTAGGACATGGTTACTCAATCAATGATCTGAAAATACATCCACACATGCCTAATATCTTATTATCCGCTAGTAAAGGTATTACGTTAATTTAATAAATGTTTAAAAAAAGGTATTTAAAATGAAAAAAATTAAAACCTATTAATATTGACGGTTGAGCGTTCTATATATTCCACGATCTATTTCTATGTGGATTTTTTGATTTAAAATTGTATAATATGAAAATTTGGGCACATCTCTGATTCAGGAATGTATTACGACTAGGACTGTGCCGATCCACAAATTTTTCACCAATCCGATCAGATATTTTCCGATATTGATTCAAACCCCATCTGATACCGATCCGATATTTATACTGATTTTTCACCAAACCCCTTTTAAACCGAATGTAATTAAGAAATCAATATTTTTTTATGCAAAAAATCGAATTATGCATTTAATTTAATTTTTTTATTTCTACAGAATATAACTTAAAAAATATTATAATAAAGTAAGATAAATAAACATAACATAAATTAACAAATAAGGAAAAATAAAAAGATCGGATCGGTTTTTACAGGTATCGACCCTATCCGATATCTTTGGAAAAAGCTAAATATCGGTGCCGATATGATATTTAATATCGGCACAGCCCTATGTCTTATTATCCGCTAGTAAAGGTATTACGTTAATTAAATAAATGTTTAAAAAAAAGGTATTTAAAATAAAAAAAATTAAAACCTATTAATATTGACTGTGAAGCGTTTTATATATTCCACGATTTATTTCTATGTGGATTTTTTGATAATTAAAATTGTATATGAAAATTTGGGCACATCTCTGATTCAGGAATGTATTGCGCTAATTTTTTCTGATTTAACCCCTTTTTCAAATTTTGTGGAGGAGCCCCCTCCTCAAAATATAAAATTTTTAATATTTTTCAACAATGTTAAATTTTAATTCCCTTTTTCCTTATTATTGTTATAAAAATTAAAATTTTTGTACAATCAAATATTATTTTTATAGCGAGAAAGCAATAAACTTAATTTTTTTACAAGTTGGTTCACCGACAAGTAGTGGCAAATAAAAAGATTTTGAGCCAAATCTAAAAAGGCTAAATATAATTTTTAAGCGACCATCATTTTAGCCTAAACTGTCGCTTAACCTTTTAGTATAGTTCAATCTTAATAAATAGAATTTTTGTAACTTTAGGATTTATCTGATTTTACAACACTACAGGCAAAACAATTTTAACAAAATCTTTTAATTGTTTAATTAGGAATATGAAATTTTCAAATAGCTAGGTTGTTAATATAAATCAATTAACTGTGAAAGAAATATTTAATTGTGATATTTATATATACACGCTGTCAAATAATAATAGATTTTGAACAACATTCATTATTAGATTTTTAATCATATAATATATTCCCACAATAGTTGGGTAATAAATGTCTGCTAATTTGGCTCAATCTACAACTCGTGCAGGATAAAATCCTTTAACATTAAAGCGTTATGATTTATATTCGTTTCTTTCAAATTTGAGCTGATACTTTTAAGAGGCCCAAGTTATAGTCTTCGGCTTAAAATTTGGTTTAGCCGGTTAAAAATATAGTAATTACCCTTATATAAAAATCATTGAAACTCCAAAAAAATCAATTGTATTCACATTAAAAAAGTATATATAAATTAATATAACCTTCTCACAAAGAGGAAAATCACTTGATTAAAATAAAATCTATAAATATAAATAATAATATGATATTATTCTTTTTATCGAAAATATTTTATCGTCTATATCTGTCATTTGCATTGATAGATACAACACTATTATATCAGACAAAATTTAGTTAATTTTTTATTTATACCCATATCGATAATTATGTTTATATATATATTTCTGCCCCCCCCTCTCCATCCCAACAAATCTTAGAACGCCTACTTAGAGTGATAATTTTATTACATCCAAAACATTTTTAATACCTTTTTATATGTCAAATGGGAATGGAAGTTAAAATGACCTTTGGTTATTTTTTTCCTCCGCGCCTTTAGTAAATATTTTTTAATTTTGATAGGGCGCCCATAGAATCAAAAAATTAAATGAAACTTTCGAAACTTTAATGAAAATAAATAAATAAGTAATTTTAAATATAAAAATAAAAACATGTCCAAAATAATTATTCTAAATTTTTAATAAATTTCAAGAATTTAATATACTGTTTCATTTAAATTTAAAATTTGCTAAAGTTTTGAAACTTTTTGAATTTTTTTAAAATGGTTTTGGACATATAGAATTAGATTTTTTAATTATTCTGCCGATTTTAAAATGGTATAATTAGCGCCTAAAATCCTGCTCCTATAACTATTGGTGGATTATGTTATCGAAATTATTGGGATTCAGTCTTGTAAAGGTATTTCTTAACTATAATATAAGTTTGACGAAATCACAAAAATTTATTATAATTTTATTTTGAATTCCAATTAATTTTTTTAAAAGTAATACGGTAAAATATTTTTGTTAAATATTCAGATCACTCATTACGACTTTGGAATATCAGAACAAAAACATTAATTTCTATCTTTTCTGGAGTTGATGGACATCGAGATGAAGTTATAAGCTCTGTAAAGAATATTTTTATTTATAAATATCAGGGATATGAGGCACTTATTGTTTTTAAAATTTATTCATATGAAATAATTTTGGCCATAATTACTAGTTTCATTGGGAAGTTAACGAGAAGCGAACTAATAATTTATAAATAATTTTTATATCTTTTCACCAGAGTTGTTAAAAGATACATTTTAAATGGATCTAGATACCGATACATCGTTTAAAACGTATCTAGATGCAGAACCATTTTAAAAATGTGTCCGTAGACAGATACAATATTTATCAATACTTATATACAGGGTCCGCACTCAATTCGAGAACCTTATTAAATAATAATAAATAAATTTCAATACTCCTATTTTTATCGTTATTTTGAAAATTTTAAAATGATCATTTACCATAGCTAAATAGCGGCTACTTTTTTTGTAATTATTTAATTTTTTTAGCGCGTTACATTTTTTGAAAGTAGCAAAGTAGCGCTCAAAAAATATAATGAAGGTAAGTATAAACATGAAAATTTAAATATGATATTATAATTAATTATAATTTTTATTATATTTAATTTTAAAATTGAAATATATTTTTATTTGTATTATAAACCTAAATCACTTGTTAATAATTTAAAATGTCATTGCCTATGGATATCCAAATCGTTGAAAGTGATTCAGACAATGATATTAATGAAATGGAAGATACCATGGAAGAAAATGTTCTTAATAGCTATAATACAAATTTCCCATTCCCTAGATTTGAAAAATTATTTATAATAAATATAAAAACAAAAATTAGCTTCAAATTTATTTGTTTAAAATGAAAAAAAATTTTTTTTTAACTCAATCCAGTTATAACCTCAAGAAACACCTAAAGGTAAATTGTCATTTTTACATTCTAATAGTATTTATTTTATAAGACTTCATGCCAATAGTATTAAGGAAATGGAGAAACATCTAAATAATTTTGGTATAGTCGGCTCTACATCCAAAGAGACTAATTCAATTCACTAATTAATTAATACAAATGCCAATATTTCTCAGAAATTGGCTGATAGTTATTGTTGATTATAATTGATATAGTTCAGCCAATGTCCTTGGTTGATAATCCATCATTTACCATGATGATTAAAAATCTATCCACTGTTAAAACAATTTTATGTCGCCGGACACTAATGAATAAAATAGCAGATAACTTTAAAGTGATGAAAGATGCTCTAATAGTAGAGTTATCAGATATCCAGATATCATGTATATGTACCTAGGCAAATAGTTGGACTCATAACATAAGGTAAAAACCTATATACCATAAATATATATTTTAATTACATAAATTTTTTTATAATCAAAACTAATTTTAATATTTATAAATGTTGATTTTTATATATTTACTATACAATAACATTATAAGCAAAAAATAAAACTAATTTGTTTCTAAATTTTTTTTATAAAAAGTAGCTAAAGTTACTTTTAAAAATAGTAGCTAATAGCGCGCTAATTTTTTTGATAAATAGCGATAGCGCGCAACTTTTAATAGCGATTAACAACTATGGAAAATTTAAACATGAGAACCCGAACTAGGTTCAAAGATTTTTCAATGAACCCAAACCCGAACCCATTTTTTTAGAAGGAGGGTTCTCGTCCCTGAAATAATTTTTTTTTAAAATGTGAGTATGATCAATTAATTTGATATGTTTGTTCTATTTTTATGAGGAAAATGTTGAAGCCTGCCAATCAATATTTGAATAATAGTAACCCTGGAAGAGGTTATAATGGCTCAATTAATTTGGATAATTTCCTAAAACATAAAAATATATTAATTGCGTTTAATATTATATATATATATATAAGTATAATGTGATACTACTCCAAAACCCGATAAAATATTTTATTACATACCAAACATCACATGATTAATTCTAAAAGAACAATAATTGTTTTTCATCTCTTATTCAAAATTCATTGAAGAACGTTTATAACTTGAGAAATTAATAAAATAATGATCAAAAAGAAAGATAAAAATTATTATTATTTATTTTCATTCAATTTTATTCTTTTTGTTTCAGGAACTTCTATATTTTTTCTTTGACCATACATAATTTTCATTGAGCTGTCAACCCATTTTTTCTTGACCATACATAATAGTTGTCATTTGCGGTGTTGATTATTATTATATCTTTATAGTTAATGAGTCATAGCTTGATTTATCCATTGCCTCATTGGTCAATCATGATCATTCTATTTTAAGCTTGGAATCCTTTATCCAGCATCATTTTAATTTATTGGACAGAATCATTATAGTTGATTGGGCAGAAAATTACTGTTGATTATCATAAAATAGTTAATTAGTTAATGTGTCATAGATCCATTGCATCATTGTAGTTCATTGAGTTGATTACACAGAATATTACACAAAGTATGTCAAATTTTTTTTTAAAATTACATCCAAAATGTAATTATTCATTCCTTTTACATTATCCCAGATATATTTCTTCCCTATCAATCATAATCCTAGATTTCAAATATTAAACAAAATTTCTGATTCCAATTAACAAAATTTTATTAATTACATCCAAAATGTACATTATTCAATCCTTTTACATTATCCCAAATATATTTCCTCTCTATCAATCATAATCCTAAATTTCAAATATTAAACACAAAATTTTCTGATCCCAATTAACAAAATTTTATTTTATGATGAACTACACTACTTTCCCTTGATCTAAAATATCAAATAGCCCATTTTTTTCTTTTCATTTATATAACTTTCAAAATTTAACACATAAAAATATTCTAATATTATTTAATGGCTCTCTCCATTATTATAAATCCACATTTATATTCATAAAATCAAGAATATATATACAATATTACGCATGTATATATAAACCTTGAATCAAAATTTTAAACATAAAAATATTCTAATATTATATAATGACTCCCTCTATTATTATCTTTTACATAAACCCACATTTATATATATAAAATCAAAAATATTATCAATTTACCTTTACACATTATTTTTCTATTTAAAAACTTGAACTATTTATGACACATTCTTGATTATCAATCCATCCTAATCACCCAATTTCTTTATTTTCTTCATTTATCATTATTTACATAATTCAAATGTATAATTTTCTTTTCACCATTTTTTATAAAAATATCAATATTATCATATTCCTTTTTATGGTATATTTCAAAAAAAAATTATTCATGTCAATTATAATCCAAAATTTAAATATTAAGCAATCTTTTCTGTCCTGCATATCTTGAAGTCTAATTTTTCTATGACGGAATACCTATAACGACATTCAATGAGTAATGAGTTTAAAGGTAACACTGGGTTTAAAAATTAAAATCAAAATATTTTACCCATACCATATCCAATGGTACAAAAAATTTTTTAAACATCATTAAAAAAAATTCATATAAACACATGTTACACTTATTTTTAATTCACTCAATTAAGACAATTGAAAACTTTTTAAACCTATACTTTACTTTCTATCTTATCCTTTATTTGCTAAATATTTAACAATTTTAAATAACTTGTGAATTTTTTTTAAAATAAACCCAAACCTCTCTTTCTTTTTTAATTGGATTAAAATTTTCTTTTAAATTAAACATTAACTTTACTTTCATAAATCTGTCAACTATATAAACTATTCATATATATAATACATAACATATATAAACTATATAATATTTAAATTTCTAAATAAAAAACAACATCTTAACCGACACCTTCCTACCTTCAATCTTTCTTTATATACACTACCGGCCATAAATGATTGCCCACTCTGCATTTTTTTAAAATTTTTCTAAAATAAGACAAATAACACATAATATGAGGTTTATCGAATTTATTTATAAGTTTACATATTATTGCATAAAATTACAAAAAAGAAAAGACATAGCAATTAATTAAGATCAAATTTTGGTCTCATCAAAATGACCACCTTTATTTTTAATAATTGCTGCAAAAATTTTGGTATTCTTTCGATGAGATTTTTTAAATATTCGGAAGTGATATTATTCCATTCTCTCTGCAATACTTCCTAAAGGTGCGAATGAGTTAGTGGGCTTTTTCGCGCTTGTCGATCAAGGTGATCCTTAAAAGTTCGATTGGATTGAGATCGGGAGACTGGGGATGGCCAAGTCATCAACTCGAGAAAACCATGCTGTTGTAGATTTTGTAAATAATCTTTGCATAGCCTGGATGTATGCTTTGGGTCATTATCTTGTTGAAATAAAAAGTTACTCCATATCAAACACTTTCCTGATGAAATCACATGGTCCTCAAGGATTTGACGGTTTCCCTCCTTGTTAAGAATTCCCTTAATTTTGACAATGTCGGCAGCTGCCCCGGCATCAAAGTACCCCCACACCATAACTGATCTACCCCCGAACTTGACTGTAGGAATTACGCAGTGATCGTTCATTCGCTCTCCAGCTGAACGGCCGATATATTGCCTTCTTTTAAAACAGAAGATTTCGAATTTTGACTCATCACTCCTTAAGACGTGGTACCAGTTGGCAGATATCCAAAATTAATGTTTTCGTGCCCAGTCTAATCGCTTGAGTATATTTTTTTTGCTCAAGATTGGTTATTTGACCGCTACCCTACCATAAAGTTCAAAGCTCCTAAGGCACCTTTTCACAGTTGTGACACTTATCGGGTTTTCCCGAGCCAGATTAATCTCCGCAGCTATCTTTGAGGCGACAAGGCGTCGATTGCGTTTACTGATCCTTGCTATATACCTATCATCGCTTAAAGTTGTTTTGCGGAGTCTTCCAGGCCTCTTTGGATTCGATATTGTATTATTGTTGCGTAATCTTTTAAGTATACAATCGACTGTTCGTCGAGCTAGAGTTAATTCTCTGGCAATTCGGCGATTACTTTTACCACTTATGTGTAAATTAATTATTTTGCATTTAGTTGGAATAGAAATTTCTCTTCTTTTAATCATTTTGGTCGAATGTTCGTTAAAATATTTAAAGACTGAAAGTTTATTTAAACAATGATTTAAAACAAAAAAAAAATCTAGGAATTATTTTTAAAATAATTAAAAATAGGTATTAATAAGCAGATTAGTGATTAATGACTTTCTTCCGAAAAACAATGGGCAACTTAAAATTGTTGCTGAAAAAAACTAATGAACCCTATTTTACCAAATTGGTCATTTTTAACATGTTATTTTCAAAGGTTAAAATTTCATAGAAAGATTTATAGAAATTCCGAGTTTTTTATTTCTAAACATGTCTAGACATCTTAAATTAATTTATCAATTCGCTTTTACCCAAATAAGTTAAAAAGTTTTAAGTTAATAATTTTTTTATGTAAAAATGCAGGGTGGACAGTCATTTATGGCCCATAGTGTATGTCGTAATTTTTAAAGGGATCAGAACTATCCGGGATCATCACGGATTTTAAAGGAATAACTAAAAAATTATGGTTTTAAGTTAAGGAATGATAATAAGGTATTATCACGTTTTAATCGTGATAAAGAGGAATTTTATTTTAAAAGCGTTTTACGCGCGTTTCGTTTTATTTCTTTTTAATTTTATTGTTATTTATTAATTTTCAATGTTGTTTTGGCCTTATGAAATAAGATATGTCTAATATAGGGTATCAATCGATAGCTAATCAAAAGATCTATTCAACTGGAGGTAATCTTTCCTCCTTAATGGACGAGTCTAGGTCGGGGGGGGTCAGGAATATTATTATCAAAATAAAATATCGATATGGGTATCAAATAATAGCTAATTGACTGAAAGTCTTCATTCTTGGTCTTGATGGGCATGACTTGGTCTGGGAGGGGGGGGGTAAAAAAATTTTTATGAGGGTATCAAATAAAAGGTAATTAAAATATTTTTTTATTGAAATAATATTAATCACTCAAATATTCCTGACCCCCCCACCCCCAAGATCTAGACTCGCCCTCTATGAGTAATTATTATTATTACAAAAAAATATTTTAATTACCTTTTATTTGATACCCATATCAAAAAAAAATTATCTTTTACACCTACCCCTCCATCCATCCAGACCAAGTCACACCCATACAAAAAATGAATACTTTCAATCTAAAGATATTTAAAACTTTTATTTATCTATATTTTGTGTTGATAAAAATTCCTGACCCCCCATGACCTAGATCCGCCCTCTATGAGTGATTATTATTATTACAATAAAAAATATTTTAATTACCTTTTATTTGATACCCATATCAGAAAAAATTATTTTTTACAACATCCCCCTCCTCCATTCACCCTCCAAACCAAGTCATACCCATCAAGACCAAGAATAAAGATTTTCAGTCAAAAGATATTAAAATTAGCAATTATTTGATACCCATATCGATATTTTATTTTGATAAAAATATTTCTGACCCCCCTCCCTTCCAGACTTAGACTCATTAAGGGGGAGAGATGGATCTCCAGTTGAATATATCTTTTGATTAACTATAGATTGATACCCTATATTAGATATATCTTATTTCATAAGGCCAAAAAAACAACATTGAAAATAAATAATAACAATTAGTTTTAAAAAAATAAAGCAAAACGCCTTTTAAATTAAGATTCTTCTATACCATGGTTCAAACGTGATAATACCATATAGTTCTTTATCCTTTAAAAAATTGAATTCTTAAAGCTTTAAAACCCGTCTTGATCCCCGATAGTTCTGATCCCTTTAAAAATTACGACAATATAATTTAATTTTATGTTAATATTTTCTTATTTAAATTAATACATTATTTATCTTTTCAAAACCTATGGTATTTAAATTTCTCTTTTTTCCTATCTTCCTTTTCATCTATTCCAATTTTTCTCTACTTTATTATTTATAATTTTTTTCATACAAATATAATTTTGTTTTCAAATTTTTTTTTATATAATTTCTAATATTCCATGATCTCAGGGTTTCGAACCGAACCCCCAAACCGGAATGAACCGTTATGATTTTCTGAACCGTAACATTAACTGAACCGTTATAAAGAAAATATAAAAAGAGCGAACCGAACCGTTCAAAACGGTTTTAAAAAAGAATTAATTATTAACCTAAATTTTAAATTTTAATTTTCCTTGGAGGCATTTTTTAAATTGGTGATTTCTTTTCAAATTAAATATTTTTATATTATCAACATTATATATCAATTAATACTAGTTTATTTTTTTTTTCTTTAAATACTTAATTTATTAGAGATTAAGCAAATTATCTGTTAATTTGATAAGATATCTTAAAATCACACATAATTATTCTTGGCTTAATTAACAAGTTTATATATATAACATATAAGTTATTAATAAGCTTTTATTATAATACTTGCTAATAATTTAGGAAAAAATTAAATGATTCTACTATTAATAATTAACATCTAATAGAAATCAACTTTTTACATTTATTTTTATATTATAAAGTTTATTTTTTATCTCATTATAAAAACTTGGATCATAGAATTGACAATAAATAAAAGGTCAGCAATATTTTAATGATATAATAATTTTTTATTTATAATCATATTGTTTTTTTAAATTCAGAATTCTAATATTCATTTAAGTTATTATAAATTATTTATTATTAAAATAAAATTTTTAACATATGAAGAAAGAGAGATCGCCAGAGAACATCTTTGTAAAACTTGGAACTTGATACAAAGTCTAAATAATCAGAATATTGAAATTCTAAATACGCCTACGTGTTCGCTTTCGAAAGATAATTTAGATGATGATTTTGAAGATTTATTAAAGTCGCATGAAAGTCTTAATAAGAATAATTCTCAGGGCTTAGAAAATTATAATAAATGTATAGAAATAGAATATATAATTCGGTCATTTGATAATTTAGAGAGATTAGAAAAAGATACTAATCTTTTGAATTATTGGGAAATGGTTCCCGTTCTAAATCGCTAAAAATTGGGAACATGGCTTATATCTCCTAGAAAATTTTTAAATTGGGAATTTGGATGATATTTCTTCCATTTTAGCGATTTTTTTTAAATTTTCAATTTAAATACAAGTGTTTAGTCCCCTAGTATCTATTAATATTAATTTCAAATTTACTTTAAAAATTTTCTAGGAGATATAATCCATGTTCCCAATTTTTAGCGATTTTTGTTTTAGCGATTTAGAACTAGTATGCCAGAACTTTATAAGTTAGCTTCCAGCTACGCAGGTATCCGTAGAAAGAGCATTTTCTAGCCTTAAGTTTATACTCTCTGCGCTGAGAACTAAATTAAATCCTGAAATATTAGAAAATATTTTAGTTATCCGTTCTAATTCTCTTTTTAAACATAAATAGTATACATTTTATTATATTTATGCCTTATTTTATTCATCATTGTATTTATGCATGTTTGTTTTTATCTTATTTATTTATGAAATAAAAAAAATTAATTTGTCTAATTTATATTTACTAAGTTTAATAAAAATATCTATTAGATTATCATGGTTAAATTAAATAAGAAATTATAAATTAAAAAGATTTTTCTCTAAAATTAATATATACATGGTTAATGATTAATTTTTTTAAAAATCAAATTTTTAAAAACCGGAACAAACCGAAAAGAACCGTTATAAATTATAAACCGAACCTAACCGATATAAATTTTTTTAAAAAAAACCGAAATGGAACAAAACCTTTATAAAATTTTAAACTAAAAACTGGAACGAACCGAACCGTTATGCTTAACGGTTCGAAACTCTGATATTAATACATTTACATTGCCCCACAATTTTCCCAAATATCATCTCCGTTTTCCAAAAATATTAAAAAATGTAATGATTGCATTTAATATTAAATATATATAAGTATAATGTAATACCACTCCAAAACCCAATAAAATATTTTATTATATACCAAACATCACATGATTAATTCTAAAAGAACAAAGAACAATAATTATTTTTCATCTCTTATTCGAAATTCATTATAGAACGCCTATAAATATCAATTATATATCATAAGATAATATTTATAAATAGAATCCTAAGAAATTTTATTTATTGACTGTAAGAATATAATGACCAAAGTATGAGATTTTTTTGTAAGGAGAGGGGGAGGAGGGTAAAAATGAAGTATGTAATGAGCAACATTTAACCCACCCAGGTCAATTTAACTTGGACGAGCGGGTTCAAAATGTTTAAATAAAAAAATAGGCAGGCTGTTAAAAAAAATTGTTTTATTCCTTTGACATATTTTTTTAAAAATGAATCATTATCAAAATTATAACGAAAATATTTTGTTGCATTTCTTTCCTTGGAAAAATAATAATTAATGCTCACAATGCAATGCTTTATTTATTATATCTTCTAACAGAATTATTTTTTATTTTATATACTCAATCATTGCTAAACAACTATCATTGAAGTTTAAAATATAATTTATATTTAAATTTTTATGGTCCGGACCTAAGATCCATTTTAAGGACCTGTCTTTTGATCTTCAATATTTAAATATAATGATTTATTTAATATTGTATCAAAAAATAATGTTGTATTTAGGACTTTAATCACGATGGGAGCTTGATTTTATCCTCAGGTATGGATCATTCACTCAAAATTTGGAACATAAATACTAAAGAAATGAATGACTTGATTGAGGCATCAAACCATTTTAAAGGATACGGATATGGGTAATATATCAAAAAATTAACACTCTAAAAATCAAGGTTGGCAAGGAAGGTATATTTAACCTGGCCAAATACAATTAATTCTAAAATTTCATTTATGATTAAATATTTTTAACTAATATATATTTCGGAGACCTGCAGAGGTGTCTTCTGCACGGACCGGCCCGGTATTTTTTTTAAAAATATTCGGCACGTCCTGGGTTTTTTATTTTTAAACCCGACTCGGATTTTTTAAAAATAAATTTACCCGCCTAATATTTTTTTAATATATATTACATATAGATATAGCAAAATGGCGATTTCAAATATATGGCCTGGGTATTTTTTTTAAAAAAATTTTTTTTAGGGCCGACCCTGGTATATTTAAAAAAATTATAATACTGCCTGGCCCATAGGTCTCTGACATATTTAAACATTTATCAATCTAATTAGCTAATAAAAATATATTTGTCTCAACGAAGATATCAAAATAATTATAATTTTATATTAAATATAAGAATTTCACAGTGTATTCTAATTTCATTTAAAATAAAAAAATAAAAATTTTTTCTCATTATTGAATTTATTTTATCTAGTAAGCGTTATGTCTGAAAAAAGAAACGCGTTACCGTTACTCGTTACCTTTTTAAAAAAGGAACATGCTTTACTGTCTATTCAAAAAAGTAACGGATTACTCATTACTTAAAAAATTAATATAAAAAAAAATTATTTTTAACCTACAATATTTAATATAAATAAAACTATACAAAAAGAATATATAATAATATAAGATCTTTTTGTAAAATAAATTTAATTTTTAAAACTATCTAATTAGTACAATATAAATTTTATTATTAAATTTATAAATATCTAATTTAACTATGCGAGAAAAAATTTACAATATATTTTTATTGTTATTTATTTTACATATATTTTTTAATATATATTTTTAAACTATGTTGTCATTTAAAATTGAAAATTCTTATTTGTTTTTTTAAATATATTTCATTTTCATATCGTATATAATTTTGTTTATAAATTGAAACCATTTTTTAAATAAGATTATTAGCAATAAGAAAATAATTTAAAAAAAATGTTTTCGGAGGTTATGGGGGGGGGGGGTTTCAACCCCCAAACCCGCCCCTCCCTATCTCTACGCTACTGACTGTATACCTTTTATCTATGCCTTCCAGGATAATAAGTGGCTTACAGAACTTGAAATTATTTAAAGCCATTATTTTAAATGTTAATATTATAATATTTATCGTGGAAGTGAGATATCCCAAATTAATTTTTTCCTAGCTCTCTAAAATTGAAAGAGCCATAACAATCGGTTCCATAACCTGCAAAATCATATTATATCTACTTCTTAATTAACACTAATCATACAATATTCACCCAATAACCACTTGTCGTTATCTGAAAATCTCTGTAATTCAGATTTATCACAAGATTTGTCAAATTTTTGGCAATTCTCCTTAATAAGACAATCCATTCACGGAGTTATAAAAACAGTTGCATCTTGTCATAACAGGTTTAATTAGATATCTTCCTTAAAACTGGCTGCACAGTTTGAATATTGTCCATGTTTATTCCACAATAGCTTACACTTAGAAAAAATTTTGAAATGGTTTTTAAATGGACATCGTTACCTCTTTTTTCTATATCAACACTTGCATTGAGATATAAGAGGTGTGTGCTGAACAGGAATGATGCTTAGGTAAGTATACAATACATCATTAGTATTTTGATTTTCAAATAGATGAAATAATGGCAGAGAAACTATTTCATCATCCGATTCCTCTCCTTGTTCATATACTCTATTAAATTTTTATAAATATATTATAATTTTTTTACTTGAAAGCTTTTTATAATTTCTAGCATTATCGGTAATGCATTTGGTCACTTTATATCTTATGTGTGGTAAACATTTTAAAGATTAATTTTGCTAGATAATCAAATCTGTGTTTTTGGTTTAGCCTTTTACAAACTAAGCAAGCTAAAAACCTCTTGGAAGAACTTTTTTAAAGACAATATTATTTATCTATAAAATATATATTTTATATGCTGATGATAAGCTGACCAAGAATCCACAATTATCAGACAATTTTTGTGATACATAATAAATTCCCTAATCTCTTTGCCATGTCATATGCTTTGTTAATTTTTAATACTAGAGTAGGCCTAGACATCACATTTTTAGATGGCTGCAAGTTTTTGTTAATATTAATAAATTCAGTGTTTTCTACAATTGAAAATAGTTGTAATTCTTCAATTACAAAATTAAAAACTAATTCATCAACAGCTTGCTATTTTTATCTTTGATGTGGATGGATTCTGCATCTTATAATTTATTAATTAAAATATTATTAATTCTTGAATTTTTTATTTAAAATAACTTAGCTTTTTCAATAATTGAAGATAAATCTCTTAAAAAATTTAATTGCATTTTTTAATCCCTCACTAAGCTATATATTTTAAAATAGGAATGTACCGATATTTTTTAACGCTCGGGCCGATATTTTTCCCATTTTAAAATATTGTTTCTCGACCTATATTATAAAATTTGCCGATCCGATATAAAATGTGCCCTCTTTAACAAAAATAAAATTTTATGAAAAAATTATATCAAAACTGATTTATTTTTAGTGCTGTAAACATTTCTAAAAAAATCGAACGCGTTCAAGTTCATGTTCAAAAAAGGAACGTGTTCACGTTCATAAAACCGTTCAAAATTTTATGATATTTTTTTTAATAATACAATATATTTTAGCCATGTAAAAATATAATATAGTTTTATTTTGATAATATAATTATAAATATAATATAATTATAAATATAATATAATTATAAATATAATATAATATAGCGAATAAAAAGATATTTTTATTTTTAAAAAATTTTTATTATTAAATTTTAATAACAATTGTTTTCAAAATATTTATCTGATAGACAGAAACACTTGGCAGTTAATACGGCATTAGCCTAAAAACACGCTACAGCGGCAGATGAGGGGATTGCGGTATTATACTTAATAAACAGCTCTTTTAACGTGGACAATTAATTAAAAACATATTGTTTTGTTATTTACAAAAAATTGAGATAAGTTATCCTCCAATCCATTCTCTCTCGACAAAAAAAGGATATCTCGAAATTAACAGTTCTCTAGGGTTTTCAAAGCATTTTTTTCAATAACGCTGAAAGTTTATTTTTAATATGTTCGTTCTGTGGAAGTTTTATCCATGGCCATTGAGGTTTGAATGCTGGATGTTTAATTGCAGGACAATATAATACTTTTTGCCCAAATTTTACACTTAATAAGCATTGGATTAGTTCCTTCAATATAGGATTTAAATGTAAAACATTTATCATATTTGGCCATAGTAATGATTTTCAGAATCAGTTGATGAGGATTAAAAAATAATATCCATGCTTATGCTAATCTATTAAATTAAAATATAAACAATAATATTCAGATTAATAAACTATGTGTTAAAAAAATTGAAATGTGAAAAGGAAATACACAGCCGATTAAAAAATATAAATAATACATTTTTAAAAAAAATTCGGGAATATTAAATTTTTCAAATAAATAAAAATATTTTTAAAATTGAACGAACGTTAAATTCTAACGCGTTCGTCATAAAAAAGGAACGCATTCACCTTCAAAGTTCGTCAAAAATAAAAGGAACGCCGTTCATCATTTTTTTCAAATAAACGAACTTCAATGAACGCGTTCGTTTACAACATTATTTTATTTTTATAAATATAATCGAAATCCATATTTTTTTAATAATAATTAATTAATAAACATCTGCCATATTGTTATTTTTTTGCGCATTCTGTTTATAAAAGCGTGCGATAATCTCTTCAGAATCTGTTTTTAGTTTTGTTAAACGGCTCTTTTTGAGCCGATTCTTAAAAATGGCAAACTCAATATTTCATTCAGAAAAATATCACACAAGCCTGAAGATTTTGCTCATAGAAGGAACAAAGGTCTAGACATATATTAACGAAATCTCAAGGCTTAGGAAATATTTTTCTGTCTAAAATACTGAGCTAGCCGTTTTAAATAATCAACTCAAAACGAGCCGTTTAACAACACTATTTGTTTTTAGTGAAGCTGGTGATATTGACAATTACCATCGCCGCAGGCTGATTTCTGATAAATTGGAAATTTTGGTATTTCCAAAAAGAAATCTTCGATATATTAATGTTAAATTAGTGATCTGCATCGGGCCTAATTTTTCAAGCCCGGTCCGAAATTTTTTTAAAAAAGTTTTGCCGGCCCGGCCCAAATTTATTTAAATATAGAAATTAATTTATAATTACTCAAAATTAAAGACATATGTTATATGTCGTTTAGTTTCAATAAATAAAATCAAATATTTTTATTTTACATAAAAATTAAATATAAAATTGATAAATTAGATATATTTAAAAAAATTTCCAAGGTCCGACCCGGCCCAAATTATTTTAAAAAATATTAGGCCCGGCCTGGCCCGAACTCGATTATTTTAAATAGAATTACGGGCCGGGCCTAACTTTGCAGATCTCTGTGTTAAATATTATAAATATTTATTCAATTTCATAATATATTTATTATGTATATAGATTAATGTTATTACTATTATAAAGTGATTTAACAATAAATATATTTTGCTTTTAGAATTGAGTATAAACTATAACTGATCATTATAATATATTTAAATGACATAAGTTATGGTATAATTAAATTATAGATGTTATATTAAAAAAAAGAATATTAAAAATTAAAACCATTGGTATTTAGAATATAAAATTAGATGTGATATCGGATCGGATCGGCCTCCAAAAAGTGGTATCGGTACACCCCTATTTAAAAATATATATAACTTTTTTTTTAAAATCACTATTTTATTCTTTAAATTTATTAACAATTTGTAGTTAAACCTATAGCAATACTAAAACAGGAAATAGAAGATATTGTTTAAAACCAATATAATATTTTGAACCAATACCAATATTTTATGTTATACTATAGTATAATTTAATTGCTTATATTTTTGATTATGCTTTTCAAAATATTATGAAAGAATACTTTTAATAGTTATTTTATAATATCCATGATTTAATATTCTATTATTAAAGTATTGTTTAAAATAATTATATATTAATTCATCTTTTTACCTTCATATGTTTTTCTAAGTTTGAACTGGTGGACATTGAGGTTGAAATGTTTGCGTTAAGACATAATTTAAATTTAAAGACTTTGTACCCTAAATTTTCTCTATTAATGTAAAATATGTTTCAAATTGGGGCCAGAGAAGGGTTGCATCATCTTTATCTGAAGAAGTAAATCTATTATTAAAATAAGTTATAAAATAATAATAATATTATTAACATTTACTTTGAATTTTGATTGAATATTAATTATATTAACATTCTATTGAAAATTTAACGAGTATTTAAAATAAAAATGAAGGAATGGTGGTTGATATGAATTAAAAAACTTACAATAAAATATGTTTTTCTTTTTTTTAAATATTTTTTCAGAAAAAACTTACTCAAAAAAAAAGAAACGCGTTACCGTTACTCGTTACCTCTAGAAGAAGAAGGTAACGAATGACTTCCCTTTTCTCGTTACCTTTTTTGACGTTACTTTACAGCACTAATTTTATCTTAATATATAAATAAATATGATATATGTCCTATAATACCCATGTTGATAGAATGGTAAATTTATATTAAGCTGTTATAATTGTGCTCTGCCATAATTAAGGAATTTTAAATTTGAACTCGAATTCTATAACCTCAACAAAAAATTACACGAATAAATTATAATACTTCTAATTCTGATGAAGAATTGGGTGAAATTAGTGAGAATAACTATCAAATTAACAACAATATTTTGCCCTCTGCCTCAGGAGAATATTATTCCATAATATCTGATCTATCTATAAGCAAAACGATAAAACCCCAATTTTATATAACATGCTTCATAGATAGAGTGAACTTTAAATAAAACCGAGCTCGATTAATTGTTTGCAAAGACAGTATTTGTTAAAAAAAATACATACTATTTACACCTTACACGCGAAGACTTTTGCCTGGACACCTTATAGATCAGAAAGTATGGAGACGAGGGTTGCAAATATAAGAGGGTAAATCTTCTCATTTATCAATTGAGTCAAATATCTGGAGCAAAATTGTAAATTAGAATATTATATATTTTATGGTGATGACATCTGTTCAACTATTTTATAGTTTTAAATAAGAAAATAGTCATAGTGCAGATTATATTGCTCAGTAAATCAAAATTATGATTCATGAATTAAATCGATAAAAGTATATTCTTTAACCGATTACGCTTCTCTGAAGAATTAGAAAGTTGGTGTCCATTTATAATCATAAACAATGTTATGAGTATGCAGCACTTACATTGGAGTTCTTTCACGATTTTAAACTATTGACTTACAATGTTTGCTTAGAAACTGGAAATTTTTATCAACAATATTATAATTTTTTATATTTTCTTGATTTTGTGGCAACGCGAGATTTCAACGTTTAATTATTTTCATTTTAATTGTTTAAAAAATTTTGGAAAAATATTAATGTTCTACTTCTCTATTGAGGTAGCGCGCTACTTTGAACTCCTCTCACATATCTTTTAACTAATATCACATTTTTATTAAAGATTTTATCATTTATCAGAATAAGTCAAAATTGTATACTTGTTCGAATTTTTAAAAATTCTAATTTCAAGGGCCCGTATTTATTACCTTTTAAACATTCCTGTCCTCGGTTTCTGAAATTTTTATTTGAAAAATTTTTTTTTTAAATTAAAAATATGAAAGATTTATATAAAGGTTTTATAGATAAAAATGTTAGTTCCGAAGTCCCAAACAACTCGGTCACAATATGATTCAATTAGACGTTTCATTAGGGAATAATTTTTCTTATATTGAATAATTTTTTTTAACAATTTATATATTATATAGAATTTTTAAATTTTGTAATACTATATTCCTGTTTTTGTATATTACAAAATTATTTTTAGCCTCTTTTATATTTAAATCAAATAAATTTTAAAATAAAATTTCTTTATAAAAATTAGAGCCAAAATATCGTTTCCAACTCTTTTAAGTCATTTTCCAATACTCACAACAAGAGATATTCATAAAAATTATGTGGATTCTTCCTTATGGCATGGAAATGTTATTTTTTCTAAAGTTATTTTTATTATTCATTTAAAATATACTTTTGACTATTATAGTCTTGTGAAAATATCATAACTTGTTGGAAATTCGGTGTTATAGAAAACGTCAACCAAACTAGTATTGATAATGTTAAAAAATATCCAAATCGGTATAGTAATAATATATGCCTCGATTACCATAAAAGTGATTATGGCCTACAATCTTTACAACTTGCTCCTCATATCAAGGCCAATAAATTATTTGATATACCTGTAAGTGATTGTGATTTATGGTTTATAAGGATGAATGAAGATCCATCTCAAAAAGTAATTCATTTTTTATAGATATTTTTTTGATTTTAAAATTATTGTATAGTATTTAGCTCTTGGCAATTGCACCGGAAAAATATTTGTTTGGGATTTAGATTCAAATAACATTCAAAATTCACAGTTTTAATATTATATATATTCAGGAATTATTTTTATAATATTTTTTAAAATTCATTAGTTCATTTTGCTCATTAGTGCAATTTTAGATTTTTAAAAAGAATGAAAAACATCGAAAAAGTTAATATATGAAAAATATATCATTTAAATTGCAGGCAGCAATATGAGAATATGTTTTATTTCATCGCGGGAGGCTCCTAGTCTAATATCAAATTGGTTTAAGCAAATATTTTAAAACATTACTTACCTGATCCCAGGCTTAGCATTTGCCTATTCCCGCCAAACACAAAATATGAGTGTTTTTAAAATTAACAAATATTTTATATTTTAATTTTTATAGAAGAAAGATATGGCGATCTTTAACAATATTACCATAGCAGTGTGTTTTAACTAAATTAGTAAATGGCTTAGTTTAACTAAATTTTTAGTGACTAGGTTAATTAGCCTTATGTATAAAAACGGATAAGGCAATTAATTTCCAATCTAGGCAACTTTTTCAGAAATTGTTTATTATTTCAAACAAAATAGGATATTAATTTGGCGAATCAATTTTTTAGAAAAAACTTGCACGCGGCAAGACATTCAGACGCCATTTAATCTTTAGATAAAGATTTTTTTATATTAACGATTAAATGGTGATTAATTAATATAAGTGTCTGAATGTCTTGCCGCTTGCATTTTATTTAAATATATGCATAAAAAATTCGATAAATTACCTCCGAATTGGAAAAAAAATTGCTAAAACCTACCTAGGATATCTCTTCGGAGATGATTTGTTGAAAGTTTATGACTAATTCGCCGTAAGCCGGAAAATTGTGACAGGTAAATTGCTGCGTATCACGTCAATACCGCGAAACTTTTACCGCGATATGTATTATCGCGAATGCATTATCGCGAATGTCGATTACCGCGAAAAGATATTATAGCGAATGCATTACCGCGAATGTATCATAGCGAATATATTTGCGCGAATGCATTACAGCGAATGTAATACCGCGAATGCATTATCGCGAATGCATCATAGCGAATGTATTATAGCGAATATATTAGCGCGAATGCATTACCGCGAAAACATTATAGCGAATGCATTACAGCGAATGTAATACCGCGAATGCATCATAGCGAATGCATTACCGCGAAAACATAGCGAATGCATTACCGCGAAAACATAGCGAATGCATTACAGCGAATGTATCATAGCGAATGTATTAGAGCGAATACATTACAGCGAATGCATTATCGCGAATGCATCATAGCTAATGCAATATCGCGAATGCATTACAACTAACATTATCACAATGCAATAGTGATATATATTTGACAAATTATATTTAACCCATTTATTAAGTTCCAAAAAACCAGAAAACCAGCTTAATTGTCTATATTTATTTAAAGTAGCGTTTTAAAATTATTTACCTCTAAAACACGTCACTTGTTATTTATGAAATTCGTATTTTATTAAAAAATATGTGGAATTTGGTATACTCAATTTTTTTAACGATTAGATTAAGTCGTTTTTTACAAAAGACCCTATTAATAAATATTTTATATTTTAAGATTGATTCTAGTAAAAGTTAATTTTTGCCCCAACAAGCCCCAAACTCCAGGCTTGTAGATTATATTGGTTTATTAAGTCTCCTATAGGATAATTGTTATTATCAATAATTACACCATTTGTATATAAATAATTCATAAAAAATTTCAAAATCTGATATTTTATTTTAAAAAATGTTTAAGTTTTAATGAATTTTTTAATTTTTTTCTAATTCTTTTGATTATCAACCACCAGAAAAGGTGAAAGTTAAAGGGAATAAAAATAGAATTTAAAGCTATAATAGTCAATGAATACTTATTATATCATATTTTTAAGCATGATATAATTAATTCGACCTAATTCTACTAGCCCCTAGTTACTGATATGATTATCCCGTTCCAGCGTTAAAAAAATACCTTGATAATTTTTAAAATTTTTTAAATAAGATTAGATGAAGAGGAACATTGGATTGAGACCTCTATCTTATTAAATCTTTTGTAATCGTCAAAATTATTAATTTTATAGCTTTAAAACATAAAATCTTTTTTAAATTTAAACATTGTTAAATTTAAAAATAATAAATGCCAACTTCTGTTTCAAATATAAATCTTAAAATGATAAAAAATATATTTAATTATATATTTTGTTGGTTTCAATAGAGATGATATGTGAATTTAGTTCAAATTTAATATTTTGTAAGTTATTTTCAAATCATATTATTCTGCCTGAAAGGGAATCTACAATAAATATTTTTAAACATAATGATTATGAGACTTTCTGAAATGGGAAAAGAAGATTTTTTAATTTCATATTCTGTCTATTTAATTATTTCTAAATCTCACTGTGCAAATTGGTTTATTATTCATGATACGGTTTAAAACAATTTCAACTTTAAGAGAGACAGAATACCACAAATCCATATTTTTATGCCGTTTAATATTATAGTGAAAAACATTTTAATTATGCTTTAATATTATTTACTTATCTTAAATTCCGTATAAAACAATTTATAAAATACAGAGAAAATATTCAAAATAATGAAATTTGAAAATTTAGGGCAGGGCTTTAAATAATCAGAGCTAAAAAATGCAGACCGAAGAACACGGTATATTAATTTACGACATTTATATTATTTATTTTATTACTAATTATGACATTGAAATATGTTAAATTCAATTTTGTCAGTACTGTAAAAAATAGCTAAATAGAAGTATAATTTTTTTGGCGTTGATAAAGCTATCCTTTTAAAAATAACCCAGCGGCTGAAATAATATTTTTCTATTAAATCTTTAGACATTTTTGGAATTGGATAAAAATAAAGTTATTACCAAACTATAATTTACTTCTGGCACCTTACTTTAAAAAGATGAAAGGTGCAATAATTTTTTTTCAATTTTTTTAAAGATTTATATAAGTTAATTGATGATACTACGAAATAAGATTTATAAATAGATTACATGACTTGTTTATTAACTCATATTTTGTTAAAATAATAATTTAATTTTTTTTAAATTCTGGAACCCTAACTGAACTTGGGATCAATACTAGTGCCTGAAATCTAACTCGTTATATTAAAATTTATTAATGTTTACAACCCTTAATATTTTTGATTAGTAATTTTTTTAAATCTCACTTTCGCGTTTCAATTTATATATAGAATTTAATTTTATTTATAAAACTCTTCATATATTATTAAACAAAAATCTAATAATAATAATATGAGAATACAATTACAATCTGCTATCTGCTTATATAGTTTTATATTTTTACTAAAAAATAAAAAATAATATAAAAATATATATTTGCTATTTTATTTTTTTATTATAATTGAATACATTATTGTAAAATTATTTAAATTAATATTGGATGCTAGGCCCTTCAAGTACGATAAAATATCGCGATTTCTGTAATCCGATACTCTTCTTTTTAGTCTTTCTGAGAGATTCCGGTATTTTTTTCTTGGGGAAGCTTCATCATCACCTCCTTGTAGTTGGACAATTTTTAACTCAGTTAAACTTTGTTGCTTTTTAAGTCCTTAAAATGATATAAATATTCAATGTATAATCAATTTTCCTTTTTTAATTTAAAAAAACTAAATTATTCTAGAATTTTTTTCTTAAATTTTTTACCTGAAAATTTAATATTATACCTGTTATAAATCTCCATATTGTAGGATGATAGGAAGTCAGCAATGAATTAAAACTCCTGTGCCATCCCTCCACAGAATTATTTGTATTAGCGTCGCCATTAAGTGTATAGCAATTCCATAAGGGAATGGGAAAAATTGGGATTAATCTTTCCCTCCCATAAGATTTCCCTATATATGTGTTTTCAAAATAATCAATAATCGGCTGTAAAATAACATTTTCTTGATAAAACGGAGACATTATTAATGTCTCAAAAGCCATTGTAACATCTGTTTCTGGCACATAGGCCAAACATACCATCATTTTTAAAAATAAACAAAATTGTGTATTGGTTTTATATTGCATTGATATTTCTGGAAACCTTTGTATTTTTCTCCAAAAACTTTGACCAAAATGAAATAAACATCCTCTTTGTTTCGTTAACGGGAAGACCGATTTGAATGCATTGATTTCCGATAACTCAAAATCGGTCATTATAAAATCAGGAGAGATTGTTACATATGATCGAATAATTTCAAAAACTCGCTTGTAATCCGCACTCCTTTTACCGGTCATCAATATGTAAACTAGAGGGAAAACCGTTTTATTTTTTACTCCGTGAAGCATATAAAGTTGATGAAAAAGAGGAGGTGTACATTTAAAAGTACCATCGGCGAACCACATCGCACATGAGGAGAGAAATTCAAGATTTCCATCAGTGGAGTATATTAAAAGTCGCTCGTTTATCTTAATTTATATTTTAAAATAATTACTTGCAATTTACCAAATTTTGATTTTCAGTTGAAATATATAAAATTAAACAAATTGTTCAATTTTACCTCATCATCATGAATGATAAAATTCTCGCCTTTCTCGGTAATAGTATATTCGTAGGGTAAAATTAATTCGGCCCAAGAAGTTGGGCACGGTGGTGGATGATTGTGAGAGTCTTGTACAGTGTATTATCCTTTTAATAAGGCTGGAGTTAGGAATCTTCATTGCGATGGATTCATCTAGATTTGCCGATATCTCCGAGATAATCATACTGGGAGTATCGATAGTTGTTTTCGCTTTATGCTTAATTTCGTTATAAATTTTTCGTGATCGAATTTATTTGGAATTTTTTCATTATTTCGGCATGTGAGCCTGGCCATACACTTGTGAGTATCTCTCTCTACGCACCTATAGTAGTAGGTAGGAGGCACCTTTTTATCAAGCCTGTAAACAAAGTTATTATATATCTCTAGATTTAAACCTTTATAACTTTTAATCATAATTATTTAAATGATATATTGAGTAATTTGTTTCTATAAAAAATAAAAATATTTTAATAATATGTAAAATAAAATGACAAAAATTTTCGAATCTTTACTATTCTTAAAAAACAAGCCAGTTGCTGTAATATAAATTCTCAGAACACCATTGAATAAAAAAAAGGGATAAAATAA
The DNA here is from genome assembly GCF_954871325.1 of Gordionus sp. m RMFG-2023. NCBI lineage: Eukaryota > Metazoa > Nematomorpha > Gordioida > Chordodea > Parachordodidae > Gordionus > Gordionus sp. m RMFG-2023. The sequence goes on from NC_088776.1 coordinate 29,911,763, forward strand.
TTTTAAAAACATTTTGTCTGGGTCATAAATAATTTTACGCCATTTTTAAATATATTTTGCCTATAAAAATAAAAAATTAATTTTTTATATCAAATTTATGTCTAATTTTAATTATGATTAATGATAAATAATATAGATATATATATATTTTTAAGGAAAAATAAATGAATATATATTTTAATAAAAATTAAAATTCTGTCATGTAAAAATCTTTAGAAAATTTCATCAAAATTTTATTTCTTAAGTAAAATTTTTAATAATTAATCATTTCAAAAGATTTTTTGTCTATAGATGTAAACTAATAAAATCTATATTAGGATAAAATTTTAACCTTCTAGTGTTTATAATTTTAAAATAATATTAAATGGTTTGCCAAGCCCCACGGTTTACCTAACCCCAGTCTCCCCTACTGACAAAATTGAATTTAACATATTTCAATATCATAATTAGTAATAAAATAAATAATATAAATGTCGTAAATTAATATACCTGTGTTCTTCGGTCTGCATTTTTTAGCTCTGATTAATTAAAGCCCTGCCCTAAATTTTCAAATTTCGTTATTTTGAATATTTTCTCTGTATTTTATAAATTGTTTTATACGGAATTTAAGATAAGTAAATAATATTAAACGGCATAAAAATATGGATTTGTGGCCTTCTGTCTCTCTTAAAGTTGAAATACCGTATCATGAATAATAAACCAATTTGCACAGTGAGATTTAGAAATAATTAAATAGACAGAATATGAAATTAAAAAATCTTCTTTTCCCATTTCAGAAAGTCTCATAATCATTATGTTTAAAAATATTTATTGTAGGCATTCCCTTTCAGGCAGAATAATATGATTTGAAAATGACTTACAAAATATTAAATTGGAACTAAATTCACATATCATCTCTATTGAAACCAACAAAATATATAATTAAATATATTTTTTATCATTTTAAGATTTATATTTGAAACAGAAGTTGGCATTTATTATTTTTAAATTTAACAATGTTTAAATTTAAAAAAGATAAGATTTTATGTTTTAAAGCTATAAAATTAATAATTTTGACGATTACAAAATATTTAATAAGATAGAGGTCTCAATCCAATGTTCCCCTTCATCTAATTTTATTTAAAAAATTTTAAAAATTATCAACGTATTTTTTTAGCGCTGGAACGTGTTAATCATATCAGTAACTAGGGGCTAGTAGAATTAGGTCGAATTAATTATATCATGCTTAAAAATATGATATAATAAGTATTCATTGACTATTATAGCTTTAAATTCTATTTTTATTCCCTTTAATTTTCACCTTTTCAGGTGGTTGATAATCAAAAGAATTAAAAAAAAATTAAAAAATTCATTAAAACTTAAACATTTTTTAAAATAAAATATCACATTTTGAAATTTTTTATGAATTATTTATATACAAATGGTGTATTATTGATAATAACAATTATCCTGTAGGAGACTTAATAAACCAATGTAATCTACAAGCCTGGGGTTTGGGTCTTGTTGGGGCAAAAATTAACTTTTACTAGAATCAATCTTAAAATATAAAATATTAAAAATATTTATTAATGTATAACTTAAGTTAAGTGTTTGTTGGGCTATCTCATGGTATTTAATAAATTCAATTATAAATTGTCAAGCTTATGATGATATTGACAAAAACGACTACTAGCCCTATTCCTACTATTGGAAGAAAGTTGATAATGAGATCAAAAATTTTGATTATTTACCGGGCGGCTAAAAACATCGCGTTTTGAAATCTTATTAACTCCGAAACGTGTCATTCGTTTTTTATGAAATCTCCTGTCTTAATATTCAAAATATATAATTTTATAAAGTGGTTTTTAGAAAATTAAGATAAAAAAAATGTAGTCGTACATATATATTTTTAAAGATTTCCTTTAATTCATAAACTATAACATAAAAACAAAATATTTTAAATTTTATAAAGTGGCTTTTAGAAAATTAAGATAAAAAAATGTAGTCGGACATATATATTTTTAAAGATTTCTTCAAATTCATAAACTATAACATAAAATATTTTGGCATTATTAAACAAATCTCATTATTAAATACCACTAACAATATAAACATACGATAATTTTCTAAATTATGTATTTTATCAAAGATCTGATAATGATAAAATTTATACATGAGAAGAAAAATTGGAATCAAGTTTAATTCCTGAATTCTCTAGGAAAAAGTGGAATATTAATCCAGTTCACCAAGCTAACCCCATGGTTATCATATAACTCATCAAGCTCCTTTTGTTTTTCAAATAAGATTTTATCAAGCAAAACCATAGATTCGTAATACAAATTCCACTAGAATTTATCAGATACCTACCCAATTTCTTGATGTTACCTGCCATATTGGTCATTTTTTGTTTATTCCACAAAGTAAGACACTTTTGGAAAGAACTTTGTGATATTATTTTATGTTATTAGCTAAAGCTAAAAAATTTCTGATGCCATAATTAGGGGAGACCGGTGTTATAATAAACCCAGGGTTATAGTGAGAGTGGCTTTATTTTCTAGAGTATTAAACTCTAAGAGATAATTTTTTACCAAAACTATATACTTATATATTGCATATGCGGCTATAATTTTTATTTCTATCGGACGCTTGAAGAATTTTTATAATGCTTTATATCATTCGTACCTTCAACAGTAACTTTTTACACTTTTACTATTTTTCAAAAATAAAGATTAATATACAATTTTACCACACAAAAATCATCTTATATAAAAGAAAAAATCCTATTTTATAGAATAACAATTTAACCGAACAAAATTGATAATATAAATACTTTAAAATATGATCTTAATCAAAGTGGTGCTACTGGGGCTATTTTTATGGGGTTAGGTCGAACCTTTTTTTTTGCTATTTTTTAAAAATTTGACATGCAAAAAAAGCCAAGGATAGACCAACTAAAGGAAAAAAAATCAAAAAATGTTATTATATGATAAATAATTGTTTGGTATACAAATAAATTATATCAAGCATAACAATCAAGACTGCTTTCAATGTCAGTTATTAGTTACATGGCTTTGCAATTTTATTGTTTTTTTATTTGCAAAGATTGTGAATGTTTTAAATGATTTTATATAACACTTTTATGTTTTAAATCATTAAATATATCCTAATAAAAAAATATATAACTTTTATATATGGAAAATTAAGCAGTGTTTATAATAGCCTCGACCAAGGGCTTGTTCGTCCCCGGGTAGGGTTCACTGGTTACCAAAAAAAATTCCAGGAAAAATGATATTTTGAAAAAATTATTAGAGATGTATTTTTGAAATTTAAACATATCATAAAACTAATAGAGCTAAACAAAATGAGATATTTTTTATTAAAAATGATAAAGTACTTATAATTTTCTTAAGGTTTGCCTTTAGGGTTCGCCATAACCCCGTTCTCCCCTACAAGTTTTCAATAAATAAGAAAAACTTGATGTTTAATATTTAAAATGATTAGATGAAAAAGAGAAATCTATTTTATTACTTAGAATCTTTTTTTTATATTTTGAGTCAAAAAAAAGAAAAGCCTTAGCCTTAATTTCAATAAAAAAATGTTTTTAGAACCAATCCCCATTTTAACTTAATTTTCAGATTCAACTAAGTCAGTTGAAAAGTCGATAAATATAAAATTATAACTTTCATGAAACTCCATTCGCGATATGATAATGCATTCGCGATAATTCATTCGCTATAATGTATTCGCTATAATGCATTCGCTATAATGGATTCGCTATGATGCATTCGCTATAATGTATTCGCGATAATTCATTCGCTATGATACATTCGCTATAATGCATTCGCGGTAATATATTCGCGATAATTCATTCGCTCTAATGTATTCGCTATAATACATTCGCGATAACATTTTCGCGGTATTACATTCGCGCTAATACATTCGCTATAATATTTTCGCTGTATTATATTCGCTATAATGCATTCGCGGTAATGCATTCGCTATATTATATTCGCGATAATGCATTCGCTATAATATCTTTTTGCGGTAATCGACATTCGCGATAATACATTTCGCGCTAAAATTTTCGCGGTATTGACATGTAACCAAATTGCTGTTATAATCGGCTGGTCTTGGAGTCGATTTTATATTAAGTAGCTTTTTAACTGCTCCATATAATGTAAATTTAATCAAAAAAAATTTTTTCTTTGTATTTTAAAAATAATAATCTCCACGGTATCACGTCAATTCGGCCCAGAGATAATTCATCACATGTCTATTCGGCGTTGGACAATAGGGTGCAAAGATAATTTGGAATGTAATTTGCCGCACCGACAATTCGGCGTGGTCCTTTGGGCACAGATAACGTGGTAAATGTCAATTCGGTGCAGCGATAATTCAGCATGGGTTTGGCACAGCGACAGTTTGACAAAATAAAAAGTGTAGAATAACACTAAAGTAGGCAAAACTATATACTGCTTGAATGCCAATACAAATCAACGTTAATATTTCATTATATTAAATCAGCTAATTTATATGTCACCTCAATCAAACCAAGAAAATTTGCCATGGTCAATTTAATATACAATTTATAATTCACGCAAATATATGGTATGAATAAATCCGATTTATAATATGTATTAAAAAAAACTTTTCTCCATGGTCGGGTAATTTTAATCTTTTTAAATATTTTATTAAAAAAACTCTTATCTAAATTTAAAGAAGAATATACCAAGCCTGTAATTCTTAAAAAAATTCTACAATTATCCAAACAACAAACTAAATATTATTAAAATAAAAAATAGTTGATTTTTTGCATTTTTTAATATATCCAAAGAAATTTGATAAATATTCTTCTCGGTTTAATGGCGATTTTTAGGTTGGCCAGTTTCCCCACTGATTTTTCTTCTCCATTTTTGACGATCCTGAGCATCAATATTTGTATGGTTTATTTTTCTCATATCCGCCGCTATCACCTTTATACCGTCATCTCGGGCCTTCCTCTAGGTCTTGATCCTCCTACTTCCAATAAGGTGCATCTCTTTACCCAGTCATCTTTTGTCTTACGTTCCACATGCCAAACCCATCTTTTCTTGACATTGCCCCTTCAATCAATTCTATACCCATTCTTGCTCAAAATTTCTTACAAGTTTTTTTTTCTCTCAAAGATATCCCACACATTCATCTAAACATTCTCATCACTGTCCTTTGCAATTTAGCTTCGTGGGCCGCTTTCATTGCCCATGTTTTGCCGCCATGAACTAAACAACTCCTAACACTGCTTAGATAAATTTCCCCCTTTAACTTTAGAGAGACGTTTTTATTTAAAATAAACGACATCTCGTCCATGCTTGTCTGATCTTTTACCATCTGCGTTTAGCATATCACCCAAATAGCAAAATTCCAAGGGGTTAAATCATTGCTAATATCCAAACCACTATTTTATACGTTATCAGTATTATGTACTCCCTTTATGCACGTTCTACAAATAAAAGAGACTAACCCTTTTCTGGCATATAGTGCATTGGATTGAATTTCTATCAACTCCCCACATACACCACAAGGCCAGTTGCCGAATTTCTCCATTTTTGAGATTATCCCCACCAATCATCACCCTTGTCTTTACTGCATTTTCCAGGCCCTTTGCTTCCATAGCCATCTTCCATCTACTAATTTTATCCCTCAATTCTTCCTCACTTTTGCCATTAATACGGTCATCTGCATATAATAGCTCCCAGAGAAGTCCTTCACGCATCTCTCTAGCCACCGGATCCATTACTAAGATGAATAAATGGACTCAGCACGGATCCCTGATGGTTTTACCTTCACTTCAAAGCTTTCACTATCTCCATCCGTCCCTACCGCAGTTTGTGCCCCCACATACATTGCCTTCACTGCCATATTCAAACATTCTTCCACCTATTATTTTCTCAAGACCCATCTGGTAACCACGCGCGGCACTCTCTCAAATGCCTTCTCTAAATCAACAAACGGATAATACAGTTTCTCTTCCTTAGCAAGATACTTCTCCTGTATTTGTCTCTTGTATTATTTTAAAAAATTTGAAACCCCGGAATAATATTTTCGCCCACTTGGATCGAGCTAATTGATTTACGCTCAATTGTCATTACGCCAAATTATCTCTGCGCCTATTATCCCGATACTAGCGCAGAATTGACATATGCTCAATTGAGAGTCAAATTGGTGCCGAAGTGACTTGGCTGAATTGACATTCGCCGAAATTAACTCATTATTTATTAAAACGTTTTTTTTATTGATCAAAGTATATTTTTTTGATAAAAAAAACTGAAGAATTTAATATTAGTATTCTATTTATACTGAGTAAAATTAATTTTATATTGTTAAAAATGAAAAAATATGCCGATCAAATAAAATACTTGGAATTTCATATAAATTTTTCGAAAAAAAGTCTTATACTGCAATTATTAATTTTTGATACATAAACATTTATTTTAATACTTTATATTATAATGATCGATATATATATTTATATATAATTAATTGATTGGAGAATGTGGAGTTCAACTCATGCTCTTCTTCAATAATGATATCACTATCTGCTGATGATATATTTTCATTTTCTAAAATTTCAGCAGTTATAATTGGATGATTTTATGCTGTCCATATAAATTGCATTTTGTGGAAATTACTTTTCCACATGTTTATTGCTGTCTATTACTATTTTTAGAATGGGTTCTTCTAAAATAAGATCAAATTCATCCAAAGCAGCATTCCAGAGGAATTTCCACCATATCAGAGTTTGAATATGCTTTTAAGTTTCCCATATTCTCACGTTTTCCAAAACCACTCTTGATCGAAATTTTAGGAGATTGACTAAAAGAACCCCGTTATCATGATTGAATTCTCAATTAGTGCATTGACCGTAGCCATGCCAGGTGATATCTCATCATTGGTTGATTCAAAGTCATTAAAGCGAGGATAATTATGTATTTGTGAATATTTTTTAAAAAATTTGCACTCACTTTTTTTAAATGGAAGAAGAAATTACTAAGATGAATTTTAAGAAATTTAAGTAGGTAGTGTTTTATCAATTTATATGCAATGAAAGCAAATTTTGGTCTAAGGTTATCAATCAATATAAATGTATTATGTAAAATAAAATTTAACAAAATTATATTTCCATTGGGGATGGGGTATCCCCAAGACGCCACTGTCTAGAGACAAATCTTCTAGCTTATTTTCAATTTTCACACAAAGTGTGAATAGATTTGGCCATATCAAAATGGTACTTAGTTCTTCTTATCTCATAAAGTGTAGTTGCATCTCAGAATCACGTGCTTATAACTCAATTAGGAATTAGTATACATTTTTAAAAGCTCCTATATCCTTACTTTAGCCTCAATTTTATCTTACCTTGAGCCGGGTTCTCTTTAAAAGTTTTAATAAATGGTTTTTATAAAATCCAAAACGATGGGTTAAACATTTATTTACCTTCATTATATTTTTGATAAAGAGAAGAAAAACTAATATAGCACGATAAATCACATATTTGATTTGAATTGCACATATAAAATCATATTTATTGCACAAATATTGCATGTATATTTTAAGATAATAAATTTATATTAAAGGCGGATGTTTCGTTAATAAACAAGTATATTCTCAAATTCAATTTCTAATAATTTACATTCCTCATATATAAGTAAAAAGCTTCTATTTTGTCCTGTTTAATGCTAACACGCAATCTTTTTTCTATCTTAATTTGTTAAAGCTCTGCTTACAGAGTTCAATGCCAATCAGTGAAACTTTTATCGAGGATTATTTGTGAATACTATTCCGCGAGGACTATCGCTAACTATTTTCAGCTATTACTTAACTGGTAAAATTTTATAGGGAAGTCATTATCGCGAAGAAAATATACTAAAACCATTTTGTGAATAATATATCACGATAATTGCTAATAGTGACTATTTCCTTTTTAAGATAATATTATTTAAATAATATTTTTATTAAATAGGTTGAAAAATCGATTCAATGAAAATGCTTTAATTTTCTTTTAACCTTAATAAATTTATATGATTATTGAGCTAAGATGTTTAGAAAATTTATTATTAGAATACAATTTTCTAGGTTACCCTGTTCTATGCTTTTCGAAATTTATTTTATTAGAATCGCCGCTTTATTAATCATTAGTTAACCTTAGCTATAAAAATGAGATCTGGCTTGCACCAATATTTATTACCTGGTTAGTGCTAATTGTTCATTAGCAATCAATCAGTTTTGCCAGTCACTAACCAAGAACCAGTTACCTATATCGGATTTTTAATCTCGATTCAAAAATCTGATTCAGAGTATTTTTGGATCGTGTAATTTACTATGGTTATAGATATTTTTTTTCTTTATATATATATATATATATAAGTAAAAGTTTAGTTACATTTTAAAAAAAAATTGACATAGCCTTAAACATGATGTTTATCAAATATTTGCAAGCACTAATTAAGCTTAAACTAATATATAACTCTAAATTATAATTATGGATATTCACAAATAAATAAAAAGGGTATTAAAAATGTCCAAAAAATAAAACAATGAACTATATTATCATTACTGCTCTCACGATTGAGGGAATAGTCAGATTTGAGTTTCTTGATATAAAGAGGAATAACTGAGGAGAATGATTATTTTAGAATAAACCTATATTCCAAAATGTAGAAGAGGGGAAATTATTAATGATTTATATAATTTTATTTTTCTACTAAATACATCGTAATTTTATGATAATTTTTTATAAAGAAATAAAAATTAAGTGAAAATAAAAATACAAAGAGAAAGAGAAAATAAGGATTAAAAGTCAAGAAATTGTTATGTAAATGAAAAGTTAAAAATGACATAAAAATAGAGAATTGAAGAAAATTGACAGAGAAAATTAGGAAATTATTTTTAAAAAGAAAAAAGAATGATCAATAATGAGAAGAGAAAAAAAATAGAAATTAAAATGACAAAGAGATCGTAATAGGCAAAAAATAAAATATGACAATCAAAATTTAAGAAAAATTATATTACAGGGTTATAAAAATGAAAACAATATTTTTTTTAAAAAAAATTTCCCTTTTTTATAGATATATTCATTTTTTAATTTACACACTTCTTTTTTTGATCGGACCTTTTTCTTTGATTCTTTTCCTTTTTTGGATGAAGAACCCTGTAAATTATTTGCAATATAGTTTATGCTCTCGCGATAATGACTTTCACGCAAATAATTTTATAAAGGATTCGCGTTAAAAGTTTCGCTAAAATTTCGCGTAATTAAATTCTTGATAATGGGTTCGCTATATTGTCTCGTTAGAAATGTTTCTCGATATTAACTTTCAATATAAGTTTCGCCAAATTGACCTGATACGGCTCACATCGTACTTGTATAACTGACCATGTTATTAAAAATTCATAAGCTATGGATATTTTAAATATCCAACAGGGCATATATATGTTAGCGTCAATGTGTTATTTTTTCAAATTTAAATCATTTTTTGAGCACCTATTTTACAGAAAATGTATACCATAATGTTTGGAATACCTATTACGCTATGAATTTCAGACAATATTTCCATGAACTTTTAAACTTAATAATTTATATTAAATTTTTTATATAAATTATAAATTCAAAAATTAACAGCAAAATTATCTACAATTCATATAGGTTTCAAACATGATAGAATATATTTCTGGTAAAATCCGATTTTTAAATTTAATAAAACGCGCTCAAAAAATGATAAAATAACACATTGCAGGAAAAAACACATTGACGCTGGCATATACAAATAAGGCAATTTTTACATTTTATACAATGTATTCATTGTTATCCAAAACTTTTTCCAATTCTATATTTTCTTTGGATATTTTATCAGCAGGATTTTTATTTTCATATATCCTATCAAACTATATTCTTGTAATTCACGACTGAGGATTTTTACTAATTCAGTGAGTATATCTAGCCATTCCTTAATACCTTAGTTATTATACAAAATTTGAGTGAAAATAATATTTATTGTTAATTGGGTCTTTATTTTTAAAATCTCTCATTAATACTAATGATTGTTTGGTTAAGTATAAACTTAAATACCTTTTCTATAAAAATTCATGATTTTTATCATTAATCTTTAATTTTATTGGAATTCTTTTCCTGCAATTAATTCAATGACAAGGTAATTCACATTCAATATTTTCATGTAAAATTTTATCAAAAAAAATTTCATTTATTGAAATAAAATCCAAATTAGAAATAACTAATTTGAAACTTCAATATAAATATTTTTTGTCTGAAGATAGCGCGATATTGGTACAATTATTATAATAATTTTAAAAAATATTTACAGTTAATAAAATTTTAAATTTTTATAAGTTTATGATTGAATACTTATTGTAATAGGTGACAAACATTTGCTTCATATACCTTTATGACAGCTTTTTCTCGAGCCCACCATCTTGTCTCATCGATTTTTTGTCGTTTATTAAATTTTCTGGCCTACAGCATTATTTCTATCCTTCCAGGCTTGCATACATTTACAGAATTCCCCAAATAAAGTTTTCAACCCTATTAAAAAGTAGAAGTTTCGTTTTATTTGAGTTTTGTTTCATCAAATCAGCCTCCAATCCATCATAAATAAAGAGTAAATTTTTGATTCACCCGTCATTCTTTGACAGAAGTATAATAATAATCCTTATACGAAGCAAAATTATTAGATATAAAAGAATAAAATTACATTTCATAATGAACATTCTAGGAAAAATTTCCTTAATCATCGTTCTCGTTCCATAATTTTCCCCAAAGTTCCATTCCCGAAACATTTTATTCCAGATTCTTATAAGTAATAAATTATTGCCTTTATCATAAATTTCTTTAATGTAAGAAAGATCTACTTAAATGACATCCTTTTTTTTAATTTTGTAATTCGATTAATAATACTTAATATATTTCAAAAAAACTCATTATATAAAATAACATTTTTTTAAATATTTTCAGACCTCAAGTATTAAAGCATTCTAATTGTAAAAGCATAATAAGGCAAGTATGTTTTAGTCCTATAATAACGGAAGCCAATAACAAAATCGAAAACATGAATGAATCAGAAAAATTAAATAATGCTAAACAAAGTTTTATGTCATTGATAGGTGTGTGCGACGATTCTACTATTTGGAGATGGGATATCCAATTTTAATTTAAATGTTAATATTTTATTATAATTTAACTTCAAAATCTGTAATACTTTTTAAATTAATGCAATGCAATATGTAAAATACAATGTTTATGTATGTTTTATTATAATTTATCAAAATCGATAATTTTTCTAATGATTATTTATCGTTGATTAATATATTTTTTTAAAGGTATTGTGCACTTTATTTGAAATTAAATGAAATAGCATAAATATTATATTCCATATGATTTTAATATACCCAAACCCAACTCTTCCTCTTTCTTTAGGAACTTAGTTTTTAAATGACAAAATGTTTTAACTAGTGCTGTATCACACGTTACAAATTATTCAGGTTACCTTGTTATTATGGGGAAAGTAATGAATCAAACTAACGTGTTACATTTCAAGTTACTCGTAACTTTCTAAGCTACTTGTTTATATTATATTTTTTGTCATTTTTGTTTTAGTTTTTATTTAAATAAAAAATTAACATTAAATCGAATTTTTATAACAAATTATACGCATATCCCATTTTATCCTTTTCTTGAATTATCTTCATTATTGCCTTAATAGCCAAAAAGAAACAGTAGTTAGTTTCTTTTTTGAGGAAAGATGTTCATAGAAATAACCCATTAGGGAGGGAATTAGTGCCAAGATTCATTGCCAAAATAAGATAGGTTTTTGTAGGAAGATATGTCTAATGACTCGAATGATGAACTTAAAGTTTTCTAGAGAAAAGACACATTTTTATAAAACTTTAAACTATAGATCTGCAAAGTTCGGGCTGGGCCTAATATTTTTTAAAAAATTCTGGCCGGGTCGGGTCGGATTTTGGCAATTTTTTTAAATATATCTAAATTTATCAATTTTATATTGAATTTTTTATGTAAAATAAAAATATTTGATTTTATTTATTGAAACTAAACGACATATAACATATGTCTTTTATGAGTAATTATAAAAATTAATTTCTATATTTAAAAAATTTCGGGTTCGGGCCGGGCCGGCAAAACTTTGAAAAATTTCGGGCAGGGCCGGGCTTGAAAAATTAGGCTCGATGCAGATCACTATAAACTATTTATAAACATAAATCTTGTTTATAAAATATACTACTTTAAGATTATTGTAAAAAAAGGAATAATATACATATGTAATAATTTTTATTGCTTTTATTTTCTAATTTTTTATTAAATCAATATATTACAATAAACAAAATCATCCCATTAAAAAACTATAATAATTCTATGATATTTGAAAAATATCAACAAAAACATAATCGATAATCACAAGGTTAAATAAAAATATACATAAAATAAAACGAACTCCCTTTTATCGAATACATTTCATAAAATAAAGTAAATATCTGTCACTTGAAACTGTCAGACACAACATGACCCCCCCCCCCCTCTTTCGAAACTAATTCGGGATGGGATAATTACATAATAAATATCTGGCAATTTTGCCATGAACTTCTTATTTTAATATAATTTTTATTCGTTTTTTCATAGATTTTTATATAAATCGTAATGACCCAAAGGTTAATGGCAAAATTGGCTACAATTTATACGATAAGTTTTCTAAACAAGCTGGAATACATTTCCGGTAAAATCAGATTTTTAAAGTTGAAAAAATAATATATTGCAGAAAAAAACACATTGAAGCTAACATAATATAAAAATACAGCAAAATATAATAAACGATGAAGTAAAATTAATTTTCCGCCTGGTTGGTACCTAGTCAAATATAATAAAGTAGTATAAATTTAAAAATTTTAGTTTTGGGAATAAATTTATTTTATATTAAAATTTAACGTTTTTATAAACATTTATGTTAAAAAACATGTTTTCGGCCATAAATTTACCTAAAGGTAGTGTTATAAACTAACGCTTTTGTGAACGAAGTTCGTTTTTTAAAAAAGATAAACTTCCTTTCATTTTTGACGAACTTTGAACCTAAATGCGTTTCTTTTTAGTGAACAACACATTCGAATTTAATGTTCGTTCTTTTGAAAAATTTAATAATCCAAATTTTTTAAGAAAAAAAGTTTTATATTTTATAATCAACTGTTTTTCCTTTTTCACATTTCAATTTTTTTAACACGCCATTATTATCGTTTATTAATTTGGATATTAATGTTTATATTTTAATTTATAGATAAGCATAAGCATGGATATTATTATTTCATCATCTGATATATTTTACATTAATATCCTATAATGAAGGAACTAATTTAATACTTATAAAATGTAAAAAATGCCCAAAAATTATATCTTCAAGTTCCAATTTAACGACATTTGATTCTAATATTAATTATTTTATATAATATAATATAACTAAGAAATCATTAATTTTAAAGAGAAAATGCATTTGGGCTATTTGACCCCAACAATAACGATATTTATTCTAAAATTATTCCAAAGATGTGGTTCAACCATTGATAGACACAGTTAAATGGAATAGAATGTATAAAATTTTCACCATCAAATTAATTATATATATTTTATTGTTTTTCTGCATTTATACATCCAGTTTTCAAGCTTCAATGGCCACAGATTAGGCCTATTCAAAAAAATTCGATACGAATAATAAATTATTTGTTTAATCCGAATACGAATAATCATTTATTGATTCGAATAAAACGAATTATTCGTAATATTTAATAAATTGCTTTTTTTTAAAATAAATCTAACATTTGTCATTTCTATTTGATAACCTGCCAATCTGACAGGTGATGTGTTTATAAAAAGACTAGCAAAAATTTTAATTTTAATTTCCCGTATTTTTTCAAAATTAATTATATTAAAAATTACACAAACCACTAGTATATAAAAATATATACAAACCAAAGGTATATAAAAATATATAATATCTTTATAATAAAATATTGTTAGCTAGTCTAATTATGTTAGAGGAGAATGATTTTGATGAAAAAGTTATGGTTGATGTTGACAAAATTTCTTCACAAAAAAGAGCGATTATATGAGATCAATATCAACTCAATGGTGAAAAGTCTACTTGCAATCATTGCAAGAGCATTATTAAATGCAAAGGCAAAACAACAACGCCTCTTATTAATCATTATAATAGGTTTCATTCACATCTGTAAAAACAGTAATAAAATTGACACTTTTTTAAAGCCTATATCACCTTTTTCTTTATCTAAAAAAATTAATATACAGATAACTTACTAAAATTATTTATTGATACATTTTCTTTAAAATATCCATCAATAAAAATAGGGCACATTCGATGCTTTGCTCACGTTATTAATTTAATATCCAACGAATTTTTAAAAATTTTAAATCCATCAATTTTAAAACTACGAAACATTATTAGGATACTTAATTCTCCTAAAAAATTAAATTTATTAAAAAATATATGTAGTTCACTACACCCTATAAATTTTTTATAACCCAAATTGGATTGTGAAATAAGGTGGAATAGCACCTATCAAATGATTGAAAGGGGCTTATTGTTAAAGCCTGCTATAAAAAAATTAGTTAATGAAGTTATAACTAATATTATAATTCTTCAAGAAAAACAATTATCAGAGGTAAACTAAAATTTATAAATAGGTAAATAACACTTTATTAACATAACATACAGGAGGAATGGGACGATCTTGTAAAAATTAAATCTATCCTATTGCCTTTGTATGAGACTACAAATATGGTTTGTGGGGAAAATTATCCTACTTATAATTTGGTTATACCCTATTATATTCTAATTCTTGAACACTTAAAAAATGAGAAACCTTGTTTTCATAACCTCTAACAATGATTTCAAAGTGGCATGTGTGGGCTATTACAATTTAACTGCAGATGATGCAATAATAGCCACAATATTGGATCCCAGGGTCACAATATAATATTTTAAATCAATATCTCTTGATTATGATATTGATATATCCAGGTTAACAGACAAGTTTAAAGAGATTTACAGCAGATATACAGGTATTTAATTTACCCCCATTTAAATACATATCATTTTATTTTATAAGCTGCTGATAATTACAACTGCCAAAAATAAGGATGAAAGTTAACAAAACAGGCTTGACATTGTTTTTAAACAAAATTATGTTCAACTGTGTGAAATCGATTTTTACCTGAGTGAGCCAAGATCAAAGAGTGATACTGATCCATTAATGTGGTAGAAGACAAATGCACATAGGATCCCCATACTCTCAAAAATGGCAAGAGATTATTTATCTATACAAGGAACATCAACTGCGTGTGAAAGACTTTTCTCAGTTGACTAATTTGTTGTCAAAAAACTGCATGTCGTATAAAGAAGAAAATATAAGAAAAACCCTTTGCCTTAAAAATTGGCCTAAAATTATAAATTAAATGAATAATATAATATTTTAATTTTGTTTATAACTTGATTATATTAATTTGTCATCGGATTATTATAATTTTTCTGTTTGAAATCAAATTTGCAATAAAAAAATTTGTCAATATATTTGAGTATGGTTTATTTTATTAAGAAAATTTATTTCAATTATTCGAATAATTTGAATCGAATACAAATAGTAGATTTTATTATTCGTATGCATTCAAAACGAATAATGCACTATTCGATTCGAATACGTTTTTGAATAGGCCTACCACAGATAAAACTTCCACAGAACGAACCTATAAAAAATAGCTTTATTGAAAAAATGCATTGTAAACCCTAGAAATGACAATGCAAAAACTCTTAATTTCGAGATATCCTTTTTTTCGATTTTTTGAAGCAAAGAACAAAACAAATGTTTTTAATATATTCCCTTCGTTAAAAGAGTTTATTAAGTATAATACTGCAATCCCCTCATCTGCCCCTGTAGTGCGCATTTTTATCATAGTTAATACCATATTAACTGCCAAGCGCTCCTGTCTATCAGATAAAAATTTTGAAAAACAATTGTTATAATTAATAAGAAAAATTTTTTATAAATAAAAATATCTTTTTATTCGCTATATTATATTGTTTAATTATATTATTTAAACTATATTATTTTTTAACATGATTAATATATTGTGTTTAAGACATTTATTTATATAATTAAATTTAAAAAAAATTTATCATTAAATTTTAAACGAATGTGACTAAGTTCCTTTTTTGAAAGTGAACGCGTTCATTTTTTTAAAAATGTTGCCGGTAAATTTTTTTAAAAAATATATTTGAAACGATAAGTCTATCATCAATCATTTTGGCCGAATTTGAATTTTTTTATCCAACTGTCCATTTCTTTTGATCGCCAGTTCCTCATTGATTTGTTCTAATTTAGTCTGAGATGTTGAATCATCCATGCAATATTGTGAAATATGTATGTCAGTTTTAGATTCCTTGATTGGCTGATAGTTTTTCCTCAATTTTCACTTCTTCTATTTAATCTTATTAAGGTTTAACCTTTATAAGGCGATTTTGATGAATTTTTCTCTAAATTATTCATAAGTCAGTTATCATTTGATTTGTTATCTTCCCTATTTTTCTCCTAAAATATATTTTTGACTTTATATTATATTATTTAATTTGGTATTTCCCTACTTTTGTCCTTTGAAAATTTTTCACCTTTATATCTCGATTATGATTAGTTGTAACTTGGGTATTACATCCATTATATTATACTCATGTAAAATTTGTATGGTTTTAGCATATTTATTCTTTGATAATAAATTCAACATTCTGCCTCAAAACGAGCTTCTAGTCTTGGAAATTAATTGGTAAAATTTTCTTCGAATTGTTTTGAAAATTATCTACATTAATAAATATTTATAAGTTGCACAATTTTTTTATATTGTAATAAACATTCACATATCCTTAAAATATTTTTCATCGCGCTATGGAATATTCCACGAGTTTTTCCCGGTTTTTATTTTTTTTTATCAGTTTTCCCGGTAAAAACTAACTCACTAATCCCTGTTTCCCAACCTCTTAGGATTTTCCATCCTAAGCTTATCATTCTTTTCAAATATATCAACTTGGCTTAACTTGTATCCATATTTAGGAATATTTCATCAAAATTTTATAAAATAATTTTAAATTTTTAAAAAAAAGGAAAACAGAGTTTACTAAAATAATATTAAAATTTTTTATCGAAAATTGATATGAAAAAAGGTCTAAAATATACACAAAGGGACTGAGCATCAAGGGGGGGGGGCTGGCCATTAAGAAAATATACCGTTGGAAGCTGTAAGAATTCCTGCATCTTAATATTTTTTAAAAATAAATCTGCTCCAAAGATGGAGATGACTTGAATATTAAACTATTTTGAAACCCAAAATAACAATTTTTTTGGCATATGCCAACGTGTTAACAAACACCAATTGGAAAATAAATAAGACAAGGATCAAGATTATACAGAGGAAATATGATATAGTGCCCAGATTTTGAAGTTAATTATCAATCCTTTCTGATACTATGTTTAAGTTTTAAACCATTTAAATATGAAAGGAAATAAGAATTTGGAAATTATTTTAATTGTTTTATAATATGAAGAGCGCAATATTAAATAAGCTTAAAAATAAAAATGGCATTGAAATATTCTTAAATTTAACATTAATAAAGCACGGCTCAAATTTAAGGAGATTAATTGTTATGAATAGTTCAGATTTCAATATATAAAGTAAAAATTTTGGCTTTAATAATTTAAGTATTATGATTAAACATTATTTTTAAAGGTAGTTTCGAAATGTAACAAGAGTCGGTGACCAAGTAAAACAATTGAGAGGCCTGTATCTGAGGGTTAAATTTATTGGGTGACGAAGATTTATAGTAACTTGAATATATAATTTAAAAATGAAATTGTGGGAATTTCAATAGTTATATTTTTGGAAAAAAAATGGCTAGTTATTCTCAGTGCAACAGCGGGGGTAAGATCTACCCATTTTTAAAAAAATTCCTTTTTGAAAAAAAAATACAAAATGGATTAAAATCCAAATTATATTCTTTATAAATATTCTCCTTAAAACCAAAAAAAATTCAAAAAGAAATTGAATCTAATAGATGCTTTTTAATTATAGTTGATAGATGATTTTTTGAAATCAGAAGCAATATCTTTATTAATAAAATATTGAAAATGGTCAAATGACTGAACTGGATGAAAGAAATAGATATATATTGTATGGGTAACAAGACTGGTCTTGATATTAAAAATATAATATGGAAATTTAGTTCCATGAAACTACCCCTCGGCTTTGATTAGGGCTAAGGCCACATAGGCTTCTTTTATTTAGTGTGATGCTATTGTCATTGAATTAATTTAATCATTCTACAATTATGGCAACGATAAAAGGATCAAGAAATGTTTTAGAGATCTTAGATGAGATTCACGTGTATTTCATTCGTGTTAGAGATGCAGTTTCTTAAAGTATGTCAGAGTGGTATACTGACAATCGCAACGATTTGTATCCATGCATCAAGAATGCCATCCAGTAATATTAACCTATTTGTTTGGAGCAGTGTTATTAAAATATCGCGCTACTTTTTTCAGCTAGCTTTAGCGGACTACTTTTTTTAGAAAATAGCGATAGCTGTAGCTCGCTACTAATTTTAGAAATCGCTTTATATAAATCAGATTTCCAGATCTGTATGATGATAATGTAATAGCTGCTATCGTTCATCCTAGTTTCAAGTTAAATTAGCCATACATTAATTTGACTGGATCTAAAGGGCAACTTGATAGGCTGATGGTAACGTTAAAAAATGCTATGCCTAACCACGAAACTAATACTATAGCAAGATCGAAACCGCGGCCTTCCATAGACGATTTTTTTGAAATAAATAATAATAATATTATTGAACCTCTAGATGCTTTTTTAAATCTAAAAATACTCATTTAAATATTTTTGATGATATTTTTCATACAAAAAGTGTGTTTATTAGATTTAATACTGCGTTGCCCTCAAGTGCTAGTGCTGAATGATTATTTAGTATGGCAAAGCTTATACTTTCTGATCATCGCTCTAGACTTGGGGATGACAGTACCGAAATGTAGTGCAATAATAATTAAATTTTATATATAATTAATTATAGTCATGTTTTTATACCAATATTTTATTTATGGAAATAAAATTACGTAAAAAATATTTTTAAAAAAAATCAAAATAGCGTAGCGTAAAAAGTAGCTTTATACTTTTTAAAAAAAGTAGCTAATAGCGATAAAATAGCGGTAGCGCGCTACTTTTAAAAGTAGCGTTTAACAACACTGGTTTGGAGTAATGTTTATTCAATATATTTATAGAAGCTGACTATCATATAAAGCATTCATAAGTATTCTAATGACCCTGTCACTTCTATTAGGATATATGGTTTCCAATAAATCAAACACAAAGATTGCTTATATAATTTGAAAAGTATGATTTAAATTATTTATTATCATGTATTATTTTTTAATCTTATTAGAATATGAAACTGAATAGCATTTTTTTTCAAAGGCACAAGATTTCATGAAACACAGAATTCTACCCTTTCGTTTTGAAAGTTCAAGGCTTCAAACATTAATATAATATTTTATTTTAGCTTTAAACCCAATTTTTTTTATACTGCACTGATTTGATAATAATGCAGTTATGAAAGATATAATGAAGAATCGATGAAATTTATAAGTCAATCATTTTTGACAGCAAGGGTAATGGAGGAAAAGACATTTGCTAAATATGATATCGAGGATTGTGATTTTTATTATTTGAGTTTTGAAGTTTATATGATGGCTGAAGAGGGGAATGTAATTATTTCACAGAGGTAAAATCATCTAAAGACTTGTCAGATTCTGAAAATTATAAATATATTTTAATACATTATTTAGCTTCTCCTTCTGAAGTTAATGATTCTGACTTATAAATCAGACTGGAAAAACTATTCATTTATTTTAGCTTTATATTTACTCTCTAATTTTTCTGCTTTCACTAATTTATCAATTTTATATAAATATTTATTAACTACTCCACTACCTCATTGCTGAAAGGGTAATGCAATAAAAATTATTTTGGAAATTTATAATTGAAGATTGAAAAAATAATTAACTGCTTTTTAGAAGGGAATTTTTTCAGAAGGGGGAGGGGAGGAGATATTTTTCAGTGGAGTATTGTACTTCCATCGCTCACAAAGTGTAGAGGCCAGTGGTTATTCTGAGAAACACAGAAATTTCTTCCTTAATTACCAATATTACATATCTACTTTCTTACTTAAAAGTACACTTTAAAAGAAAAAGATGTGTCAAACAATAATCTTGTTA
This sequence comes from Gordionus sp. m RMFG-2023, assembly GCF_954871325.1. Taxonomy (NCBI): domain Eukaryota; kingdom Metazoa; phylum Nematomorpha; class Gordioida; order Chordodea; family Parachordodidae; genus Gordionus; species Gordionus sp. m RMFG-2023. The sequence continues at coordinate 29,932,136 of NC_088776.1, forward strand.
AATGTGATATTGCAGAGAAGTTTATATTTTACATTTCTTATAAGATGTGGGCATGAATCCTAAAATATATAAAGTTAGGTTAATCTTAAAATAATGAAAAACAAAAATTTGCTAATTTCGTTAAAGGGTATTTTGAATTTACACTCACAATAAGTTTAATGGAAAATATATTTAGCGTAATAATTTATTTAATTTACCACTCAAAGAAAAATGGGAAATAAAAATCAGTAAAGAACCAATTCTAAATAAATAATATTGAAGTCAATAATAAGATATTTGATATTTTTTTAATAAAAAAATGATATGCTACTCTTGTAATATTATTTTTGTTACAATTTATTAGTGATTTTCACACGCTAAAAATTTAAACAAAAAATATTTTTTGTAGTTCAAAAAGATTTTTATATATATTTTGATAAAAATTTTAAATCTTTTTTGAGGAATTCTTTTGTGAATTTTATTATAAATACACAATCTTTTAGGTGCAATTTTTTATAGTTTTTTTTATCATTTTTGTATTATCTATTTTTCAAGTATATTAAAAGAGGTAGGTTTTCTAAATAATATTTTTTAAAAATATTTTTATTTAAATTATATATGTATATTATCCTTTTAAGGAAAATAACTTAATCTGACAATTTTTATATTCGTTATTGTAGATGTTCATTGGAAAAATGTCAATTATCATAATCGGTATTTTTAAACATATTAGATTTTTTTACGGTAAAATATGTATTTTTAACATGTTAAATTAAAATTTTAATTAAGATGCACCATATAAAAGTGACAATTATCATAATCGTTATTTTTAAAGTTTTTTAAATTTTTTTGACGTAAATTGGTTAAAATAAGTATTGTTAACATGTATTAATAAAACTTAAGGAAGATGTACCCTAGATATAAGTGACAATTGTCATAATCCTTATTTTTAAAGTTTTTTGAATTTTTTTGATGCAAATGGGTAAAAATATTGATTGTAAACTTGATAAAATTTCATGAAGATGTAACACAGAAAAGTGACAATTGTAATAATCGTTATTTTTAAACTTTTTTTGACGTATATGGGCCAAAATAAGTATTGATAACATGTTTAAATAACTTCAGTGAAAATGTACCCAAGATAAGTGACAATTGTCATAATCATTTTTAATGTTTTTCGAATTTTTTTGACGCAAATGGGCAAAAAATAAATTGCTAACATGTTTAAATAAAACTTCAGTGAAGATGTACCCTAGATAAGTCACAATTGTCATAATCGTTATATTTAAAGTTTTTAGAATTTTTTTGAAGCATATGGGCAAAAATAGAAATTGCTAACATGTTAAAATAAAATATCAATGAATATGTACCATAGATAAGTGACAATTGTCATAATCGTTGTTTCTAAAGTTTTTTGAAATTTTTTGATACAAAAGGGTAAAAATATAAACGGTAAAAATGTCAAATTAAAATTTCATGAAGATGTACCATATAAAAGTGACAATTGTCATAATCGTTATTTTTAAAAATTTTTAAATTTTTTTGAAGCAAATGGGCTAAAATATAAATTGCTAACATGTTAAAATAATATTTCAGTGAAGATGTACCCTAGATAAGTGACAATAGTCATAATCATTATTTTCAAAGTTTTTGAATTGTTTGACGCAATTAGACAAAAATATAATGGGTTAACATGTTAAAATAAAATTTCAGTCGAAACAAAAAAACAAATCGATATTTTCATTCTCATAATCGTTGTTCCTTTTATCCTGCTTAAAATTTGATAAAAATATGCAAAGTGATTATTAAAGATAGTTGTACTGTACCTATGTTAAATTCTAAACTTTTAAGATATGGATTAATAATCTTATTCCTTTAATTAATAAATTTTAATTTTACATTATAAAAATGTATAACCTTGCATTCACAGTTAGCAAATATTTTTGTATACTCTTGGCAAAATAGTGCTAACTGAATTCAGGGTATGATTTTTATAGAAAGAACTTAAAAACCATATGAATATTATTTAGTATATGATACAATCAACATGTTATAAATTTAATGTTAAGACTTTATTATGGTTAAAATGGATTACAATCTATATTTAAACCCATTTACATCAAAGAACTTTAAAAATAACGATTTGATTATAAAAATTGTCACTTTTCAATGGTATATCTTTACCATGAAATTTTAATTTAGAATGTTTACAATCTATATTTTTACCCATTTGCAACAAAAAAATTCAAAAATAGCCTTATTAACAACGATTATGACAATTGTAACTTATCTATGGTACATTTTCACTGAAATTTTATTTTGACATGTAAGCAATTTATATTTTTGCCCATTTGCGTCTAAAAAATTCAAATAACTTCAAAAAAAATGATTGACAATTGTCACCTTTCTATGGTGCACCCTCTCAAATTTTAATTTAACATGTTTACAATCTAAATTTTTAGCCATTTGTGTCAAAAAATTCAAAAAACTTTAAAAATAACGATTATGTCAATTGTCACTTATCTAGAGTACATCTTCACTGAAATTTTATTTAAATATGTTTGCAATACTTATTTTAGCCCATTTACGTCAAAAAAAATAAAAGTTAAATAACGATTATGACAATTGTCACTTTTCTATGGTACATCTTCATGAAATTTTAATTTAACATGTTTATAATCTATATTTTTACCCATTTGCGTCAAAAAAAATTCAAAAAACTTTAAAAATAACGATTATGACAATTGTCACTTATCTAGGGAACATTTTCACTTAAATTTTATTTTAACATGTTAGCAATACTTATTTTGGCCCATTTGCCTCTAAAAAATTTAAAAAAGTTAGAAAATAACGATTATGACATTTGTCACTTTTTTATGGTACATCTACATGAAATTCTAATTTAACATAATTACAATCTATATTTTTACCCATTTGTGTTAAAAATATACAAAAAACTTTAAAAATAACGATTTTGACAATTGTCACTTATCTAGGATACATCTTTATTTAAATATGTTATCAATACTTATTTTGGCCCATTTATGTCAATAAAAGTTTAAAAATAATAATTATGATAATTTTCACTTATCAAGGGTACATCTTCACTAAAGTTTTATTTAAACATGCTAGCAATATTTATTCTAACCCATTTTGGTCAAAAAAATTCAAAAAACTTTAAAAATAACGATTATGACAATTGTCACTTTTCAATGGTAGATCTTCATGAAATTTTAATTTAGCATGTTTACAATCTATATTTTTACCCATTTGCAACAAAAAAATTCAAAAAACTTTATAAACAACGATTATGACAATTGTAACTTATATCTATGGTACATTTTCACTGAAATATTATTTTAAGATGTAACAACTTATATTTTTGCTCATTTACGTCAAAAAAAAACTTTAAAAATAATGATTATGACAATTGTCGCTTTTATATGGTACATCCTAATTGAAATTATAATTTCACATGTTAAAAATTCATATTTTTGACCATTAGCGTTAAAAAATACCGAGATAATTCCCATATTTCCAAGAAACATCTTCATTGAATTTATAATTTAACATCTTTACAATATAAATGATATTTTTACCGTTTTGAAGTCAATAAATTTCAAATATCTTAAAAATAACGAATATGACAATTGTCACATTAAATTATTTTCCTTAAAAAGATCATATAAAATAACATAAATAAGTTGAATATAAATATTTTTAAAAAAATCATTTAGAAAACCAAACTTTTTTAAATATTTAAGAAATAGATAATTTTACAAAAATGATAAAAAAAAACATTTTATATTTCAATTTCACAAAAGATTCCTCAAAAAAAATATATTTACAAAGAAGATTTAAAATTTTTAACAAGAAATATTTTTTACTTAAAATCTTGGGCCTGAAAATCACTAATAAATTGTAACAAAAATAATATTACAATAGTAGCATATCATTTTTTATAAAAAAACATCAATTAATAAATAATATGTTGTTTTCTTTTAAATAAATGCATTCGCAATATTTTTATTGTTTCGCAGTAATGCGCTCGCGATAATGACTTCGCGCAAACATATTCGCGATAAAAAATTCCCTATAAAGTGTTCGCGTAAAATGTTTCGCTAAAATGTATTCGCTCTAATAAATTCGCGGTTAAGGTTTCGCGGAAATAAATTTGCGACAATGGCTTCGCGAAATTGTCTTCTCTATAAATGTTTCGCGGAGATAAATTCGCAGAAATTGTTTCGCGATTTTACTTCGCTATAAAAACTTTTCGCGATAAAAGTTTCACGAAAATGTGTTTCGCGATAAAAGTTTCGCTGAATTGACCTGATACGTAACCACCATCATTCCAGAGGTGTGTGATGTTATATGGAAAACTTTAAAAGATATCCAGTTCCAACTAGAGAACATTGTGAAAATGTATTAAATTTAGATATTAATATATTTTTAGATTGCACAAGAATATTTTAAAAAATATGGATTTCCAAACTGCCTTGGCTCATTAAATGGTAAGCTCATAAAAATAAAAAGTTCTGCAAAATCTGGAACCCATTTTACAATTATAGATCTTTTAAATCAATTGCTTGGTTTAGCTGATAGCAAATACAAATCTATATATATAGATGTGATGGTGGCATTCAGAAATAGAAGTTTATATCAAAGTAAATTTTATTATTAATAAATAATTTTTAATTATTTTAGAGTTAGAAAATCAAACATTTTAGATTGCACAAAAATATTTTGAGAAACATGGATTTCCAAACTGCCTTGTCTCATTAGATGGTAAGCTTATAATATTAAAAAGTCCTGCATAATCTGGAACTCTTTTTTACATTTATAGATATTTTAAATCAAATGCTTGGTTTAGCTGATAGCAATTAAAAATTTATATATATAAATGAAAAATTTCTGATAATTGCTAGATTCAAGAAATAGTTGGACACAATGAAATAAAGAAAGCCATTATGAAGTTATATATGGAGGAAATAATAATCCATTTTTTAGAATAAATAATATATTTACTAATATGCATGGGCCAGAACTGGGTTTTTGATAAAAAGCCTAAAAAAATTTTATTTAAATTTAGCTATTAAACGACTAACTTAAAAATATATTGGATATTTTTTCTTTTATGATAATAAATTTCAGTATTGCAAACAAAGTGATTCCGTAAAAAAACTTATTGTTTATTTTCATTTAAAGCAATAAATTTTTGGATATGAACTTGCAAAATTTTTTGAAACTTATGATAGGCTTGGGTTTGAATTTTTTTTTATTAAATATGGAATAAGCCTGCAAATTATTTTTTACTGCTGACCTAGACTGGAGGCTGATAAATAAATCAAGGCCCGTGAAGATCTCTAATTTCAATAACTGAATTATTTCATTTCCCATATAACTTTATTTGAATAAAGGAATGGGCAAAAACCATAGATAAAAAAATTTCTGATAATTGCTGGATTGAAGAAATTGTTGGACACAAGGAAATATAAAGAAAGCCATTGTGAAGTTATATATGGAGGAAATATTAATCCATTTTTTTAGCATAAATAACAATTAAAAATAATGCCTGTTTGACCTATCCTTAAATTTACATATATTTTAGGGATTTTTTAATAACCCGTTATCAAAAATATAAGTTACTAACTGATAGCCCATCAAGAATGAGGGGGAATGAATTTTCTTTTATATTGAATGATGGACGAATAATAAATTTTACCTTTATTTGATGATGAATGAATCAGAAATTTTCTTATTTTATGTGATGTGATAATTAATTATTCTAAAATTTTTTATTATATTTTATAAAATATGTTTATATGAAGTATATAAGGTTAGTAATTTTAATTAATGTGCACAATAAAAAATCTTTTAAACTAAATTTTTATTCATTTATATTAATTTATAATATAAAATATATATTCTTGCTAGAACCTCATGATAGAAAATTTTTTAATTCATTCATCATCAAATAAAGGTAAAATTTATTATTCATCCATCATTGGAAAAAGAATAAAATTCGTATTTCCAGTCATTCTTGACGGGCTATCAAAAATCTGTAAAATTTTTATTTATGTTCTCAATCTATCTATTATAACTATCCTCACCTTATGACAGCAATTATTGAATCTGCCATCTGAGGGATTTTCTAAAAAAAATCATTGAGTAAAGAAGAAAATTCTAATTCCCCATCATTTTTGACGGGTTATCATCTAGTAATGATAATAATAGTAAAATTTATTTTAGAATTTTTATTTATTTATTTTTTAAATTGCTTTTGTGCTTCTAGAATCTTCGTCCTATATGAATCTTGGTATCAATTTTAGTAATTTTCGTATTTTGCTAATAACCTAGTCATGAAAATTTTTTTTATTACAAGTAACAAATTTATTTCAATTCATCATATTACAGAATTTAAGTAATAATTAAAAATCAGTTTTTTTCAAAATATAATAATTATTTATTATTTTCCAGTGTTGTTAAAAGATACTTTTTAAATGGATCTAGATACAGATACATAGTCTCAAAAGTTATCTAGATACATATAGAGTGTCTAAAAAGTTATCAAGATACAGATACAATTTTTAAATGTATCTGTATACCGATACATTTTTTATTATGCTCTTATAGGTTTGCATAAACCTAAATTAATATTATATTGTGAAAATTCATGAAATGAGCTAAAAGATTTATTGACGCGATATAACATTTATCAGAATATAACTAAAATAATGATTTTAATATAATATATGATTAAATAATTATTAGATTTCAGTAATAAAATATTTTCAAAATTTTGATCATTTAGGCATCCTCGTTTATCTGTAAAGACATTTTTAGCAACACTAAATAGTCTTTCCACAGGGGCGCTTGAAGGAATTGTAGTGTTATATTTAATAAATAACAATTTTATATCAGGGTATTCTTTAAAAATGCTAAAGTTTCTACATTCATTTTTGAAAAATTTATTTAAAATTTGTTGATTATCAAAATTTAAATAATTATTAGATATTATATCTGCTGTAGGGTACTGAAAAAATCTGAAATTAAATTATTTGTTTTTTTTGGCAGGTTATTTGCTTGCAGTCAGTTGATGACTTTGATAATTCACCAGCTAATCTTTGTATCAATTGTTTTCTTTTATTAAGATCTTCTTCCATTTGCAACCATGTCCAATCAAGTTTAAAAAAAGGGTGGAGCATGGTTGCTATAATATTATCATCTTCAAATAAGGTCACAATAAACCTAGAATTATTAAATATTTTTAATTTATTATATTAATTTACCTATCCTAAATCCCTTTAAGTAAGGCATCTAAGAGTGGTAAACAGAATCTCAGGTTCATTTCTTTAAAATTCTTTAATTTGATAATAAGTTGTGAAATAGTTGCACAGTAATAAGCTGTGTACATATACTTATCTCCCTGCAAAATATCAAGGGAATTAGCTATTGGCTTCATTAGCTAATTTAAAATAATGCGATATATATAAATATTATTTATAACTTACTAATCAATATTCATGAATAAAATCACATTCATTAGGTAAAAACCTAGGTAGTTTTATTCCATCACATATCTTGTCCACTTTGTCAGATTTAGTTTTTATAATTTCTGACATTAATTGTAAGGCATTATAGGTGGAGTTCCATCTAGTTATATTAGGACATAAAATAACGACCAATATATTCCTTAATAATCTCAGATGAAATAGAAGACTTATTTTCCCTATTCCATATATTTTGGCATTTATGTAGTGTTGCGCTATATATCTAATGAAGAAAATATTACTTATTTAATTAAAATTAGTTTTACCCTCTGATATTGTTTACACTGCATGGCTCTATTGGCATCCACAGTGGCTATAAGATTCAATGTGTGACTGGCACAACATTGGTGATGAGGTAAACTAAATGATTCTGATAATTCAGAAACCTGTGCAGTATTATAAAGATTTGATATAGAAATTGGCACAACTGCTTCATCTTCCAGATCATCAATTGATTCACTTGTATCATTTTCAATTGGCTTGAAAACTCTTTAATAAATTAAGTAATCAATCATATATTATGTTTATATTTATTTATAATAAAATAAACCTAAAACATTTTATGAAATTTTTGGCATTATCTGTAATGGTCTTTGAAATTTTATTTTGAATGCAATAATCCTTAGCTATATCTTGTAAATTTTTTGCTATTTTATCATAGGTATGACTACCAGTCATTCTTTTACAAGCCAACGCTATATTTTTTCTTTCCAAACTTATTGGATTTATATAGTGAGCGGTTACTCCTATGTATGAACTAAAAATTAAAATTTCTTAAAATTGCTGAAATAATTTATTCTTAATTATTATACAAATTTAAATGTTAGCTATATCGGCGATAGGCACTCCAACAATCTGCTGTTGTGCATATTAATGATGGTTCTATAAGGCTTTTAATTATTTCTTTCTTTTCATTTTCCCATCTTTGGGAAATTCTACCAACAACTGTCTTCGGCAAATTATATTTTTGTGTGGAGCCAAAGTGTTGATCATTTTTTTAAAAGAAGGATTTTCAACAATTGAAAATGACTGCATGTCATCTATAATAAAAGCAATAATTAAATCATCTAAAGTGCCTTGAGTTAAAGTCAAAGGTCTTTTAGCAAATATATTATTGGAGAATGAGCCTTGTCCAATATTTTCTTTGGTAATTTTATTTTCCTTCCCCTTTTTTATTTTTGTTAAAAAGGTTGGATGTTTTCTCTTAAAATTTAAATTAGAATTTTAAATATATAATATCTATACCCTTATGTGCTTCACGATATTGCACGTTGAAGTCATACTGACGGATATTTTTGTATTTTTAGGTAGACACGGCAAACATTTTACCATCAGAGAATTGTTTTCTTTGTTTTGAGATATTATTTTAAAATATGCTCTATAAATTGGCCATGGTAAAGCAATAGAACTTGTTGTTGCTTCCTCTTCTTCATGATATAGATCTAAATAAATATATAAACTTAAAAATTTAGTTATAAAATAAAATTTACCATTTCCATATTGTAATATTAAAATTTGTATGGTTTATTGATAAACTCGGACATAATATTTAAATTAATGAATATATTATTTATATATATTTTTTATATATAAGTTTTAATATTTTATGTATATATAATTCTTTATTATAGCATTATTAATATATTATATATATATTTATTTATTTCATAAGCTCATATGAAATAAAATAAATTTTACAGTCAAATATTTTTATTTATAATAAAAAAAGAAGTATATAAAATGTATCTTAAAAAGTATCTAAAAACAGATACAGATACCTCTAAAAAAATATCTAGATACAAATACCTTCCTAAAAAATCTATCTAGATACAGATACTACATTTTTATATCTAGATACTTTAACAACTCTGAATATAAGTGAATATATTATATAAAATATCATTTAATATATTCTAAATGTTATAATATCAATTAATATATGAGATAAATTTATACTAACAATTTTGTATCCATTTTAAATTTTCCCGCAAAAATAAAAAAAATCAAACCAGATTGCTTTTTTTTAACGCTTGCCGTAAAAAAAATCCAATTTGCACAATACCATTTAAAATGCATTATTAGATTTTAAAAGGGAGCGTTGCAACACTCAATTTGTGCGCACTATCGTCAGTCAATAATATTAATGTTACTGGTGATATATATTGGGACGAAGAATCTACGTCTTCGATATATCTTTTTTAATTATTTGATCTCGAAAAAAACAAAATAATCCAATTTAAATCATGAAACCTTTACATTTTATTCGATTATATTATGCTATAAATAATGCATGTTAAAAAATCATATCTTGCATGCGACTCTATTTAATAGTTTGAATAATAATTAAAATGATAGATCTTAGCTGTATTGAAATTATAATATAAACAAAAAATATATATGACATGGTAGGGGAAAAAATAAAACTATACTGATTAGTGTTTTTCTAATTGTTATTCGAAAACATATTGAAACATTATAAATTAAATATATTTTTTTGATTAATTTTTTCTAATAAAATATTTATTGAATAGATTTGAAAATGTTTGTAATAAACTTTATTAATAATCGTTTTATTTTAGTTTAAATTTTTACAAAATTTTAATAATAATATCTAGTACAAATATTTAATGTCCAATGATGAAAAAACAAGATTAATAAGTGTCAAAATATTGAACTCAAATAAAATTATATTGATTAAGTAAAATTATAATGAAAACCTGCATATACTTTTCTTCAAATTAATATAATTCATCAAAAAAATTATTATCTTAAAATATATTCATAAAAGATGATATAAAAATTAGTTTCGTAAAAATTAAATGTTCTAACAAAAATAAACGATATACTAAATATGAAGGGTAAAAATTTGATCGTTATTTGAAATCGCGGATCGTATCTTTGAGCAATCCTTCATCCCCTTCTGAAACGAATCTCTTCCTACCCCTTTTTAAACAAATAAATTATAGAAAATTATGAAAAAAATGAGAGAAATAATAGTTTATACTAGTGCTGTATAGTAAAGTCAAAAAATAAAGTCTAAAGTCATTACCTTTTTTGAAGAAAAGGAACGCCATTCGTCTTCTTCAAGTGATATTTGAGTTAGTGATCTGCATCGGGCCTAATTTTTCAAGCCGGCCCGGCCCGAAAATTTTTTAAAAAAGTTTTGCCGACCCGAACCCGAAATTTTTTTAAAAAGTTTTGCCGGCCCGGCCCGAACCCAAAATTTATTTTAAATAAATTTACCGGGCCGGCCAGGCCCGAATTTATTTAAATATAGAAATTAATTTTTATAATTACTTAAAATAAAAGACATATGTTATAATAAATTAAATCAAAAATTTTTATTTTACATAAAAAATTCAATATAAAATTGATAAATTTAGATATATTTAATAATATTTCCAAGGTCAGACCCGACCCGGCTTGAATTTTTTTTTAAATATAAGGCCCGGCCCGAACCCGATTATTTTTAAAAATATTAGGCCCTGCCCGAACCCGATTATTTGAAATAGAGTTATGCCCGAATCCGGGCCGGCCTAACTTTGCAGATCTCTAATTTGAGTAATGGCAACGCAAAACGTTACTTCATATTTTTCTTAAAGGGAAATCATATTTTATTGTATTATAAAATTACTTTTATATATTTAAATTTTATAAATATAAGTTGAGTTTTTAATTCACATCAACAACCAAATTCGTTAATTTTTATTTTAAATTTTCGTTGTTAATTTTCAGTCAATATTGTTAATTTAAATTAATATAATCATAAATTTTTATTCTTATTAATATTATAATTTATTTCATAAAGAATATTATGTCAATTGTACTTTTCTTCAGATGAAGATGAGTAAAGCCTGTCTTGGCTTTAGTATGAAACATTTTTTACACCATTGGGTAAAACTAAGGGTATAAAGTTTACATTTTAGTATAAATTGTGTCCCAACTCAAATATTTTAACCTCAATTGTGGAATAAACATGGGCATTCTGCTAACTGTGCAGCCATTTTTAAGGAAAAGATGGGATATCTACAGTGGCGTAGCTACGGGGGTGGTTTTCGGGTTTGGACCCCTCCCAGAGCAAAATTTTTTTTTAGATTATACGTTCAAAAGACTTAAGAAAAGTGACTTTATATCAAATAAATACCATTGATATTTTTCTGGTTTTGATGTATATGGAAGGATATTATATTACTATTGAAATTATTCTGGATAATATAATTAAGTCATTGAGAACAGTGACCCCTACAACGGGGGGGGGGGTCCGAAGCAACTGCTTCTATAAATTTCTATGGGGGTACTTTTTTTTTTTTAAATTTTTTAATTTTTTTATTTTAAAATTTTTTAAAAAAAATTTTTTTATTTTATTTTTTTTAAAATTTTTATGGTCGATGTTTAGCAAATTAGTTTGTTATCCGATATTTCTTATCATAAAATTATTTTTCCACTTTCAAGATTTGGCGCAAAATTAAAATTTTATCAAAGGGAATAGTAAAAATTTAAATATTAAATCTTATATATAATCATTTATAATTTTTAGATCATTGTCAAAATATGCCCAAAAATATTAACCAAAAAAAATATAAATGCTTATCTCGCAATCAAGCCTTCTGGAGGAACAGGCAACAAGATGGCAATATGATGAGCCTTATTAAACTTATTGCAGATTCTGAGCCTGTTCTTAAAATGTATATACAAGATAATGAAGAAAGAAGAAGTGAGAAAAAAATTAAGGGATTAAAATCTAAATTATATTCAAATCTGTTATCATATAATAACATAAATATTCTTATTGAAACCATGAAAAATATGGTTATAAAAAAATTCAAAAGGAGATTGAATTCAACAGGTGCTATTCAATTATAGTTGATGGCACATATGATGTATCGAAATCAGAAGCAATAGCTTTGATAGTGAGATATGTTGAAAATAGCGAGACACCTAAGCCCGTTGAAAGGCTGATAGACATTTATTGTACAATACAACGGGCCTCGATATTAAAAAGAATATAATATCCAAGCTTGGCTCCATGAATCTACCCCTCGAATTCCTAGTGGGACAAAGCTATGATGGCGCCTCAAACATGAGTGGAAGAATTAATGGAGTGCAGGCTTCGATTAGAGCGGAGGCGCCAAAGGCAGCTTTAATTTGGTGCTATTGTCATCGATTAAATTTAATAGTTGTTCAATTATGCCAATCAGTAAAAGAGCTGCGAAATGTCTTGGGAATATTAGACGAAATTTACGTATATTTTAATGGTGTTAAAAGATATGAAGTACTCAAAACATGTCAGAGTGATTTACTGACAAAATCACATAGATTTTTACGCATCAAGAATACCACTCGGCAATATTATCTTAATTGTTTCGATATATAATGTTTATTTTATATTTATAGAAGCTGGCTAACATCATATAAGGCGATTGTAATTTTTTTCCTACTTTATGATGCTTTGAGGGCAGCTTTGGCAAATTTAAAGGATTCTGAAGATCCTGCCACTTCCACTATGGCTAGTGCTATAGTTTATAGAATAGAAACATTTGATTTTATTTTATCACTATGTGTTTTGGATAAAATATTGTTGATAACAAGCTTGGCTTGTACAAAATTGCAAACCATTTCGAAGGATATAGGGTTTGCAATAAATCAAATTCAATTGGTAAAAGATTGCCTGATTAGTATGAGAAGTATAATTTAAATTATTATCTTTTATTATTTTATAATCCTAAAATAGATAATAACACTGAATTTTTGGATGTCTTTTCAAAGGCCCAAGATTTTATGAAGAAGAGAAATTTACCTTTTGATTTTGAAAGTTCAAGACTTCAAACATTACAATCCAAAAAGGAGATATATATATATACTTTCATCATTAAATATAATATTTTATTTTAGCTTTAAAATCAGTGTGTTTTATGCTGCACTTGATTTAATTATTATGCAGTATAGTGAAAGATTTAACGATGAATCGATAAAATTTTTGAGTCAAACATCATTTTTTACCCCAAAGGGAATGGCGGAAAAGGCAATTGTTAAAGATGATATCAAGGATATCTGTGAATTTTATCAATTAAATACAAGTCAAGTTTTTGAGGAAATGTTGATGTTTAGAAATATTTATAAAATGGCTAAAACGGGGGACATAATTATTACTCGTGACCTAGAGGTTAAAGAAGATTTGTCAGATTCTGAGAATTGTAAATTTATTTAATTAAAATATTTTTACTAATACATTATTTAGCTTCTTCTGATGATGATAATAATTCTGAGATGAATGATTCAGACTGGAAAAACTATTCATTTATTTTACCTTATCATCTGCTTATAAATTTTTCTGCTTTCCCTAACAATTTTATATAAATATTTATTAACTATTCCTACTACATCATGTACTGCCGAAAGGGTCATGAGTAAAATTAAACTAATTAAAACAAGACTTCGTAGTGTCATGAAAGATCCATTTCTTAATAATTTAATCATTTTATCAATGGAAAATAATTTATTTAAACAATTAAATATTGATAAAATTATAAATTCTTTTGCTTTCTCTTCCCCTAATTTATCTAAATAATTAATTTAAAAATAATATTTTTAAAGCATATATTTTTTACATTATATTTATATTATAATAAATATTGATGCAATAAAAATTATTTTTGAAATTTATTGGTGTCAAAAAATAATTTACAATGGGGGGGGGGTACTTTAGGGGGGTATTCTGCTTCTATCCCTCAAAAAGTGTAGGGGTCACTGATTGAGAATAATCTACTAAATTATAATAACATATTATTGATGCATTTAAAAAATATATTTATTATATATTATCGAAGATATGGTGTAAGATAAACCAAACCCCCAGGCTTTTATATGTATTGACCCCCTCTAAGGAAAATTCTTAGCTACGCCACTGGATATCTAATTAAACTGGTTATAACAAGATGGAATATTTTCTATAACTCCGTGAAATTAATATAGTCTTATTAAGGAGAATGCCCACAAATGTGACTAATTTATTGAGATTTTCAGATAATGACAAGTCGTTCATAGATATTGTATGGCTATATATATGATTTTATAGGTTATGGAACCTGTTCCTACCACTATTCCTATTTTAGAGAGAAAACAAAATGCATTTGGGAATTCTCACTGCCATGATAACTATTATAAATTTAAAAGCTATGTATTATTGCAATTCAAAGCTATATAGTTGAAGTATTGTTCAGAATTTATATTTTGATAATATTTATTTCAAATGAATATTAATTATCAGCAACGCTATTTAAATCAGATTGATCCTCATAAAACTAGATGCAAGTGAAGGAAGCTAGCTTGAACTTATTTCCTTTGAGAACAAATCTTGACAAAGAAAAAGCAGACTTGATTCCTTTAAAAAACAATACGTACAGATTATTTTTTAGTAAAGATAAATAAAAATTGGATTAGGATCCAATGAAGATTCTTTTGACGATGAACTAAGCTTTTTTCAAATATTCTATATTTTAAATTCTCCCAATTAAAATTTTATTCAATATAATATCCCTCTCATCTTCTGCACCATTTGAACGGGTGTTTGGCACAGCGAAAACTGTGTTTAGCACTAAGCATTCTTGTTTATCTGATCAAAATTTTCAATAGTCGTTAAAAATAAATAAAAAATTATTACAAAAATATCTTATCTTTATAATATTATATTTTATTTATAAATTGTATATAAAAAAGGATATCTTATTATATATTATTTTTTGCATAATTTTATTTATATATTATATATATGGGGAAAAATTTGTTTTGTATATATTTAATTTTTTAAGTAGCGAGTAACCCGTTACTTTTTTGAAAAGCGAGTAATACCTGTTTCTTTTTTCAGATGTAACTAGCTTCCTTTTTGAAGTAAGGTATACAGCACTAGTTTATACCATTTATAAAAATAATATTCATAGATTGGATTTTAACCGTACTGTAAAATAATGTGGTTAAAATGCCCGCAATAAAGGCCTTATTTTTTTGGATAAAAAATCATGCCATTTATTATTTTGGGTCTGCATTAAAAAGAAAAATCAAAATTTTATTATATAATATTATTTTTAAAATAAATTTCTGATACATTTTCTTAAATATATTTAAATTAATTTCTTTAAAATAAAAAATAGAGATATAAATCAATTTTTATTTAATATTAATGGGGGCAAATCTATTAATTTATTATAACTCAAATTATCTTTTTAATATTAAATAAATATATCTCCAAAATACTTAAATATGAATATTATATTAGGAAACACGAATAATTATTGTAGCGTTTTTTTTTATATTTTGGAGTGGATATATGTGAAAAACCTAAAAAAAAGATATTTCTTTGACATCTAATTTATGAGTACGTTTAGAATAAAAATAATAGCAAACTGCAAATATTGCTGGCGTTGCTCATCGAAATTAGAGGAGCGCAGGTCGTTAAATTACGCGTGACAGGATGGGTCATGCGTGAATGTCAATAAATTTTAAATTATCAGGATGATTGGGCCAGACTGGGCCTTCCTAAAATTTTTGCCGGGAGTGAATTTTAATTAAAAAGATTTTTTTAATCGATATAAATTTGCAATTTTATATTATTATATATTTTCTAAATTAATTTAGTTCTTTCGAAAAAAAGAATAATTTTTGAAAACAAAAACTTCCGCATTTTATAAACAACATTTTTTCCCCCGTCATATAAAATTATTGACACCATTAACTGATTATACATCTTTAATGGGAAAAAAATACCACAAGTATTAGACTTTATGATTGAAAGATATAATGGCCCTTAACTTTAATATGGAACATTTCTAAAATTAAACAAAAATAAAAGATCTATAAAGAAAATCCTTAAAATCAAATCTAACTACCCAAACTCAATCTCCTTCATACTCTTCTTTGATAAGGTTTTTAATTTTTTATTTCATTTTTCTCTGACAAGTATCTCATTGATATTTTAAAATTAAAATCAGCCCTTTACTTGCCTATAAAGTAATTAAATACATATGCAAGTCATGGGTGTGGGCTATGTTTCTCTGCGTATTCCTTTTGTAATCGGGCCGCAGATATTTAAATAATATTCCTAAGGTTGCGCATATAAGTACGTGTGGCTTGTCCACAAACGTGTGAAGGGCTCCTCATTATCTTACTCTGTTGTATACATAACTAGAGGGCTAAACGTTTTTATCACGTATCACGTAATTGAATAAAAAATAATAAATCTCTCAATTCTCGTTCAGCAATGGAAATTTTGTAATATATAAATTTAATTTAAATATGTTTTATTTTCATTTATCTTTATATATTAATCATTTGCACTCAATATTTATATTGTTTAAATTTTCTTATATTTACCTATAAATCTAAAATAATCAATATAATTGTCGTAAATAAACATTGCTTGTTTGGTTTATTATTTAAAATTACCGATGAAAGTTGTGAGGATGTTAAAATTCATCGCTCATAAAATAAATAACAATGACAATATTTTGAAGTTTTGGAAGCAGGAAAATTCATTTCCATTTTTGAAAAAATCAGCTAGTGAAATTTTGTTAGCCTCGGCAAGTTCGGCTTCTAGTGAAATGTTATTTTCTATAGCCAATGCTTATTAGAGGAAAGGCGAATACAATTGAAATAAAAACAAATTTCTTTTTTTCTAAATAAAAATTATTTCGATTTATAAATTGTTTTGTGTTATTAATATGGAATTAGAGAAATAAAAACTATGATAGAATAAATACAAAAGGCATGAAAAATAAACACCGTGAATTTTCGAACGAGATCAAAATATTGTTTTTAGTGAGCGGGCGGGTCGGGCCAAAATTTCCTCAGTAGTAAGCGTAAGGGTGTGAATTTTTTTATTGCCACTGTGAGTGAAAAATAGGCCCGCGGTCTCCTCCAATTCAAATCTCTTCATTTTTGTTTTCAATGCTTATATTTACGAGTATAACATTTTGCTAAAAAATATTTTTAAATATTGTATTTTGCCTGATTGTTGACTCAAAACCGGCCGATGACTAAATACTGAATTGATGGCGATATCTATTGAAAATCTTAATTTTTGTTATATGATACTATAATTACGAGTAAAACATTCACCCAAAAAATATTTTGAAAATATTATGATTTGATCCATAACCAACTCATAACCGGTTCAATGAATAAATGCTGCATTGCTATTCTATTTTTTATTTTCTTACCGCGCACCTATCCATGAAGGTCACTGTCAACATCATATATTACACTCTAATTAGAGAATCAATTTACAGTGCAATACTAACATAATTAAATAAGAATATTAACAACAATGATATTAATTGTGACCCATAATCTGATAAAATTCCCTATTTACTAGATGAAACAACCACTCGATCGAGATTATATATCTAGTATTGTTAAACGGCTCGATTTGGGCTGATTTTTAAAAACGATCAACTTTTTAGCCAGAATAATATTACTTAAGCCTCAAGATTTCAATAGATGTCCAAACGTTTGTACCATCTATGAGAAAATTATCCGACTTGCGTCATATTTTTCTGGATAAAATGTTGAGTTAGCTGTTTAAAATATCTCAAATCAAGCCATTTAACAACACTAATTATACCATTCCATGTGCAGAGATTTTAATCAACAATTAATAGGTCAATGTCATGCAAAACCTCTATATATAAACAATGTGATTTCTGTCCGTACTTCCATCTATTGCTTCATCATGAGAAAGATTATTTAGCATATAACTCTTTTGTTAATTTTAACATTTTTTCAAAATGCCAATTCTGACAAAATTTATAACTATACTGACTCTACAAATACACAGCTCCTTCCTTATTAATGCAATTGAATATGAATTCAACAATAATGATGGTAATTTACCCTTAATCCGATAAAATTTCCTATTTACAAGGAAACAAGCACTATCAAGATTATAGCATTCCATATGCCGGGATTTAAATATTTTAATTTTATAAATGCCTCGCAGAAGAACTATTTAATCTTAAATTTAGGGATTTGTCTTGGTTACAGGGTACCTTACCAACCAAATCCGGCGGTATTGACATAAGATAGCTGTCGATACTATTCATTATCGCGTTCATAGCCTCTCACCTGTCATGCTAGCGATCATACACAAACACACACAAAACATTTTACCCCTTGCTTCTGCAGGCAATCGATCTCTGAAAATCTCTCATTAGTCGATCCTCCCTCATCAACAGAAGGACTGGGATAACCCTCTAGTTGGCAGCTCTGTTGTACACTTAAATCGAGGAGCCAACTGGAGGACCATTATATATTCTTCTCTATTTCCAGAGGTAGCGGTTTCGAATTTCTCGAAAATTTTCCATCGAAATTTTGACTAGCTACTAAGCAACGATGAGGTAAGTCATGCCGTTGGTCTTGGACTCAATTGCGAAATGGTACACCCTATCTTAATTCTCTGTCAAAAGTAGGTCAACTCCAAAGACTGCCACTTTTTGCACTGCAAACGTTGTAGAGGCAGATTTATTAGACATTCAAAGTGCAATGATACTAAAGTCAGGGCTTTAAAATCTACTGGCATTCCATCGACCCTCAAGCCCTTTACAGTTTCGAAGGTAAACGTGATGGATTAACGCTGATCCAGAAAAAGGGAGAATTCATAACCAGTGACTTCTCGTGTATTAATCCTCTTGCCCCTTCCAATATAAATAGGGATGCTCTTAGAGAAAATGAGGCGAATAAACTGGCTATATATTCGCCGTCACTACCTAACTATATATTTCTACCCTAAATCGTCACGACATTAACGTCGTTCGGTTCTCATGCCTTTACCTTTTTAAAGAATTGGGGCACCGGACTTCTGCTAGGACCGATAACCCCAACGAGGGTTACTAGCTGTGTCAGAGGATGGCTATAAATATAATAACGAGCAATTATCTCAGTTTTATACAACAATCCATGAACGAGACTCCGTGATGATCATCTATGCTTGGGTTACGCTTAGACTACTCAGCTAGCAATTAACAATATTAATATGGCTCAACCAAAACATGTTTCATCTGCCCATTGAGTTTTCACTAATGAAAAATCATAGAAAACTGTTATATTATTTTATATATGCATTGTTAAAATTATTATTTATAATTTAATTATATATTTTGTATATGTATTACTAAATTTTAACAATTATTATTAATCATTTATAATGTTAATACAATTTAAAATAAATAAGTTAAAAAAAATGTTTCTGAAAATTATTTAAAAAAAATTATATAATAAAATTTTGATTAATTGCCCTTTAGTTAGTGAAGGTCACGGTCCGGTCTTTGGTCCGGACTGAATCGATACCCTCTGACCAGGCCGGACCACGGTCCTTAAGAAAAGATCAATGTTTAAAAAACATATTTTTTTTAACCTAATTTAATTTGTTTTATCATTTTATTAAATATAAGAGTATTATATAAACAATAAAATTTATCCAATGGTATTGAAGAAAGTGATTTTGTGCTTGTGGAGGGTATATTAAAATTATAGATTATGTTTTTGAGATATTTTTATTTTCATCATTAGAAGTATATATTTTATGTTTTATCATATGTCTGCTTAAGGTAACTAATTATTTTATTAAGAATAATGTGAGGTTATTTTGACAAAGAATTATTCAGACAGTTTCTTAAGAAAAAATAGAACTATATCAGTGGCGTAGGCATGGGAGGGGGGTTCAAACCCCCCCATGAAAAATTTAAAAAAAAATTTTTTTTTTAATATTATTTTTTTAATTTATTTTTTAAAAATTTTTAATTTTAATTTAATAAATTCTTAATAAACGCTTGATTTTTATGTTTTAAATTTATTATAAATAATAATAGATATACACATTTGATTATTTTTATATTTATTGGTTTGCAGCTATTTCACACCACCCAAAAAAAGGAAGTTATTTATTCAAACGTATCATGATATTGACTTAAAAAATCAAAAAAAAAACTAAAGATTTTGTCCGACCAGATTCATCGAAAGACAAGAGTTGGTGAAACTCTTTATTGAAATATATGATGTTGTCTTTGCAGCACTAGAATTTTATATATCAAGCAAGGAAAAAGATTCAGCAGATGCCGAAAATCTTTTGCAGGCTATTATTAAGCCACAGTTTTTAATTTCAATTCAATATGTTTATTTAATTATACATATGATTTTAGCAAAATGCTACAAAAAATTGATTTGGATTTAAGGGAGATTATGAATAAAGCAAAGATATTGTTGAAATATCAACAAATATCAGAGAGAATGTGGATGAAAAATTTCATGAAATATATGAAAAAGTAAAGGAGATTGCTAATATGTTTGGAATTGAAATTTTTAAACCTAGAGTAGTCTCTAGACAATCCAATCGATCAAATATTGATGCATCTACGATTGAGGATTTTTATAAAATAAACATTTTTATTCTCCTTATTGATACATTTTTATTTCAATTAAAAGAAAGATTTATTAGTCATAATTATATTTTCAAAGCTTTTATTTCTTTTGCCGGTTGAGTCTAAACTGTTGATTACACTTGAAACACGAGAGGATATTAAAAAAATCTCAGAGTTTTATGCTGATGATTTAGTAGGTTCATATGATAAGTTACTTTGTGATGTCGAATTTTGGTATAAAAATCTTGACAGAATAGGGTATTATTTGAGACCAAAAAATGCTCTGTAGGCCCTTTCCATGTGTATTTGCATTTTAGATTCCCCTAATATCAAAACATTATTAATTTTAACTACCTTGCCAATTAGTACCTGCATTAATGAAAGGTCTTTTTCAACTTTAAAAAGGTTAAAAACCTATTTAAGAAACACAACCGGTGAAAAACGTTTAAATGGATTAGCCCTATTGAATATTAACAAGGAGATTATTTTAGATAAAAATTTGATTCTAGATAAATTAGCAAAATCTCTGAGAAAAGTTGATCTCTCTTTTTAAATTCAAATCAAAAAATAGCAATAAGATTTTATTAGTTTTAATATTTAATCAACTTTTTTTTTGTAAAAAAAGTATTATTTATAAGATAATATCATCATATTTTTTTAAATACCATTATTTGCATAAGAATTACACATATTTTATATAATTATAAAAAATTACTTTTTTTAAAATAGAGTCTTTATACATTATAATTTTTAATATTAAAATCTGTAATATATAAAATCAACATTTTGAAAATATTTTAATTATTAAAAATATATATATGATTAAATAAAGGAATGTAAAATATATAATAAAATAGCCTAAAATTTTGTTATATGAAAATATAAATATGATTAAATAAAGGAATGTAAAATATATAATAAAATAGCCTAAAATTTTGTTATATGAAAATATAAAACAATTTTAACAAATCCAAAAATATGAGCAATTAAGTGTAAAAAAAATTTTAAACCCCCCCCCCCCCCCCATGATAAAATCCTGGCTACGCCACTGAACTATATAAATAATAACCAAAATATTTTAATAATAATACTGCTTATTTTGATTAATTTATTGCTTAAAAAATTATAAACAATTATTTTGTTACTTGTTGCTGACGATACATTTAAATTTGGTACTGCAGTGAACACATACTCTATTTTTTTATTGGGACTATAAGTAAAATGTTTCTTGGACAAACTTATGGTTTTCATATTGTAAAATAAAAATTAATAAAATCTAAAATAACTCATCTAGAAAAATATCATAAAATAAAATATACAAAAAAATTATATTAATTGAATATTAAGGCAAACTTAAATAATAATAAAAGACCGGTCCGGATCGCGGTCTGGACCGTAAAAAATAAAAGACCGGTCTGAACCACGGTCCTCAAAAAAGACCGGTCCAACAATCGGTCCGGTCCGGTCCCGGTCTAAGACCGTCACTACCTTTGGTAGACTTACAAAAAACGAATCGAATAATATCTTTCGAATAGAATAATTGTGCCTTCATATTCATACAAATCGAATAATTCATTATTCTTATTCATACAAATAAAATCATTATTTGATTCGATTCGAAAATTTTTCTGAAGTTAATAAATTATATTTTACAAAAAAATTATAAACAGATGTGGGTGTCTTAAAAAGGCACCTTTAAGGATTCTACTAAAACTAAAATTGTCATTAGCATATCATTTCTTGAATGGGGAGGGGGGGGGGTAGATATAGATTTTTGAGGGATTTTCAGAAAATAACAAACAAAATAAATCCAATGATTTCATAACATTATCTGTCCGAACAAATTGGCCAAAAAAACCTGATTTTTAGAATAAAAATTTCTTATAAAAATATTTAAATTCTTTTCTATACGTTATTTTTTTGATCTAATATTCTCAAATTCTATTAAAATTTTCTAAAAATATACATAAACATTTTATAAACATTAAAATATAATATAGAAAAAATATAATTATGATAGTTCCTAATTTGACAACAACCGGTTTTTCAAGCATAGTCTTTCTATAATGGTTTCTTTTCTACTGAGAATAACCACTTACAAGCTGAAAATCCTTGAATGGGCATCAGTTGCCAAATACGAATAATTTTGAATAACTCGAATCGAAAAATATAATTACTAATTCGACGAATATTTTTCTCATTATTCATATTCGATTCGAATTTTCGAATCAAATAATTGTTCTATTCGTATTCGTAAAATACGAATGGAATTGAATAACAAATAATTAGTTTTAGGTCTACCCTTTAGCAATGCAGTATTTAGTCATACCGTTCGTTATTATCGTTGGATAGTAATGAGTAAAATAACATAGAATATGGAAATGCAAAATTATAAATTTTATTTTTAAATTTAATTTCTTGGTCTCGGTGCGGCGAGCTGATATCTTATTTATACAATTTTTTTAGCCTATTTTTGAGCGTAGATTTATTAATTATTTTAGTAATTTCCCCGAATAGGCGAGTCATGATTTAATCTCTTTTTAGGTGATTATTATATTTGTGTTATTTATATTTATATTAAAAAATTTACATTATTTTTGATTGTATTTATGTTTTCACATATAAAAGGTGAGAAAATTGTAAATTATTAATTTTCCTTTCTTGTATAAAAACTTTAATCCAAAGAAGTCATTAGGTATAAAAAAAGAATATTTTAAATAAAGGTTTAGGCGGCACATTGCAATAGAAATCTCAATACAAAGGCCTTACATTATTATCTATCTACTTATTACATCTCCAACAAGTCCGACATTTTATGAGTAATGATTCGATGAAGCTTATGATATAATAAAAGACCTAGGATTTTTGCAGATGGTGATAATCAAGTCATTTTAACTGTATTAAACTTCCGATGTAAAAGCGGTATGAGCAAAATATGGGAAGTGGTATAACCTATAAAACATAACTCCGATATCGGCGGGAGCACCTTGTCCTTTAAAGGAAGTGTAATCTTACTAAGTTTAACTTCTTCAAAAATAAATATGGCCGTTTGGGACAATATTCATGCAAAGATTCTGGCTGAATTTAAAATTTGCTATTGGAAAATTATTTACAACTTACGATTAATTAAAAAAAAAATTTTAAATTATAATAAGTGTAAAATCTGTAAAAAAAAAAACTTTACCAAGCAAACAAACATTATTTCTAGAATGAAACAATTAAAATATTTGAGAAATTAAGTAATGCATTAGTTTATGAACATATTTTTTATATTTACTAATATATTAAACTAAATAAAGTTAATATTGTCATATAAGCATAAAATTGAATTTGATCATAATTATCACAGGCGCGTGCGCAGGAATTTGGATTGGGGGGGGGGGGGGATTAATAAAATTTTTTAATAAATATTATTGTTAATTAAAAATACTAAGCATAAATTTATTAGGACTAATAACTTTTCTAATACACAATTTTAAATTAATGTTAATTAAAAAAATATTATATATATAAACCAGCATTGAAAAACTATAAAATATATGTAAATTATAAAATATAAAGTGAATATAACCACGATATGAATAACTTAAATGACCCAAAATTGAAATTTGAATTTTTTGAGCCTTTAAAATATATAAAGTATAAAAAATTTAAATATTGGAAATATAATTTAATACACAAAAAATTTCTTAGGAATAATTGTATTTTGTATGTTTTGAGCTAATTTTTCAATTATCTATCCTTGCTTGGCGTTAAATACCTATGATTATTCAAAAGATCCAAATCATTCAATTTACTTTCAGAAGTTGTATTTCATAGGTATGTTTTTCAGAGACTTGCAGACCCGGCCCCCGAGCCGGACCGTATTTTGATTTTTTTAAACATATCCGGGCCGGGCTAGAAATTTTTTTTTAAAAAAAACACCGGGTTGGGCCTGAAAAACTTTTTAAAAAAAATATCTGGGCCGAACTGTATATTTTAAAACCAAATATTTGACATCTCCATTATAAAAATCAAAAATAAATATAATTTATTTTTAAAAAATTCGGACCGGGCCTGAAAATTTTATTTTCAAAAAAGCCGGGTCGAAAATAATTTTAAAAAAAAATCTGGACCGTGCCCTGCAAATGGTACCTCTGCATGGCTCTGTTATTCTGTTCTCTCATTAGTTTACTAATGGGAAGAGTTGCTAATATATATATAGCCATTTTAATACATTGGAAATATAATCTAAAATGTGTTTGAAATAATGCAACGCATCCATAGCATTTTTTGGGACTGTATCAACCATGGTTAATCTTTTAATCATATTCAGCTAATAAGGCATCATAAAATATTTTAACATCTTCATGATAAAAATCTAACAAATATTTTTTTTTTATCACCAACTGAAAAAGGTTGGAAAGGCTTTTGTGGAAGTAATATCTGCGGATTTGTAAGTGCTGCATGATGAATTAAAAACCATTCATTTATTTGGGTTATAAATGTATCTAAGAGAGGGGACATTTGTTTTTTAATACTTTTCTACTGATCCTATATTCATGTTTTAACGATGAGCTTGCTTGCAAGTCGAGGGGGACAAATATTAAACACGTATAGCTCTGCTTTTGACTCAAAAATAACATATAAAATATGAAATTCTTCGTCAACATCAGCTCTAATTTCCTTGAGTTCTAATAAAATGCTCTCCGCTATTCTCATCTTCTTAATCAAGTCAATGTCATGTTTTTGAAAAGTATTACATAAAATAGTTGTATAATTAAATAATACATTTTAATGAGAAAAAATTTGCGATAGGTATTGAATCCAATAATTTTCTTGCTTCTGAGGAAATATTTCTTTCAAGCCATTGTGATATTTCAGTAATAGCATTAATAATCGGCTCTTCTAACTCCATAAAAGCTGTTGACTTGATCTCGTTGGACAAGCTTGCAATTTCTTCCTTCCTGGTGGACAAGGAGTTTCAGAGATAATTATTATTTGACTAGAAATTAGATAAATAATACGCCACATTTGAAAATAATAGGTAAATTACGCCAAGGAAAACTTGAAATCGAAATTAATTGATAAAATAACTTGGTAGATGAATGTGATAAAAAAATATAATTAAATATATATATGAGATAGGAATAAATATTAACAAATATAAATTAATATTAACAATAATATTTTTGAAAAATATAATCCGGCATCTGCATTTTTTGGCTTTGGGAATAGGGAGGGGGGGGGGATTTGTCCCCCTTCCCCCCTCCTCTGCGTACGCTCCTGTAATATCTATAAAAAATAAATGGTAATATTTTCTATAAGATTTTATTTTGAAAGTAATATGCTGTGTTTGGAAATTAAGGTAATAAAATTTATTCTGTAATAACGTTTTGATTTTCGGACATGACCTTGTATTTTTAAAGCAATGTCTACAGAATTAAATTCTAAAAATATCATACCAAAAAATCAAAAGATTAAAAATACCGTTATTATAATAAAAATGGTTCATATTACTTATTAGGGATTTTGGTGAGAATATCTTTGGTCAAAATGGAAGCGAATGAATAAGAGTCAGAAGATGATTTAAAACGGGCTTGAGTTACTCCTTTAATAGTTTGACTGTAGATAAGACCATTGAAATCACCATCTGGTCCCATCTTGTGTTCATTGACTATAGGTGAATTTTTATAGCAAAAATTTGATTTATTATCTCCTTCCGGTCCAATGGAATTGTTAGCATACTTTTCGTTTATCATATTTTCCCAGTCATCTTCACAACACATTTCAACAAATTTTTCAAAAAGTAGCTGAGCGTTAGGTATTGAATAACTAAGTTCAGGTAGGTTTTCAATAATCCGTTCAAAACCCTAAGATATTTTATAGATATATAAGCTAATTATGGAAATCTCAATTAATATCTTATCGAATGAAAAATATTTTATAAGCTTTTTACTAAGGCTGCACCGATATACAATTTTTTCATCTATCCGATATTTATTTCAAACTGCATCGATACCGATCCGATATTTACATTTATCTATTTTTATCATTATTTGATATAATATAAGATAATGCAATAATAAAAATATAAAATTTTTTTAAAGCGTTTTAATCATCCCTTAATTTTAGCCTTAATACAAATAAATATAAATTTATATGCTAGCACATTATATATGTATTAACATTTTATAAAAACAAATTAAATATCAAATAATAATATAATATAATTAAAACTAATATATTGGATATTTTTCTTTGATAAGAGCCTCAATAATATAATATAATTAAAACTAATATATTTGATATTTTTCTTTATAAAGATAAGAATTTCAAGTTTATGCTATAATAAGCCTCTCCTATGTGTGCTATCTATAACACTAGCTGTGTTTATGACTGATTTAGGTGGAACACTTGCTACAAGAGATGCCAAATACTTACGTGCAAGATTTGCTAACGTTGGAAATCTTTGAGCATTCAGCCTCAAATACCAAAATAAGTGAATGATGCAAATTTTTTTATTCCAAGAGCGTTAATAAATAGGTGAAATGAGAGTTGACCGTGCTGTGGTTTAAGGGAAGTTTCTAACAAATAAAACTTTCCATGACAAGGAGATTGATAGAGTATGTAACAAAAACCTCGGATTAATAACATATTAATGAAAATTATATTAAATAGCTTAAAACTAAATATTAATATATTGAATTTGATTATATTTAACCTTGACTGCTCAAATTATAGCATATTATTTGACTATTAAAAAAAACCTAACCATAAGAGATTGAATAATATGCGTTTTGCGGGATAAAGATATTATCACATTTTAATCGTAAAGGGGAGTATAGTGCACCGTAAACAGTTATCATTATGCAGCAGTGATAACATAGTGGTGATATCGCTGCGATATTTTCATATCATTCAAATTTCGATCCGTCGATCGCCGTAACATTTTCATAAAGGTGTACATTTAATTTTGAAAAATATGCCATGATATTCTTTTCTTTTCTTCTCTTCATTTTATTCTTTTAAAATAAATTAAAATATAAAAAGATTTACGAATAATAAAATGATCTTTACAATTTCTTTTTAATGTAATAAATATAATCTATTTCAAAATTAATATATTTTTTGTTAAAATAAATCACTTTATCAAATAAAATATATGTAAAAAAATGGAAACTACAAGACTACAACCAATAGAATGGGAATTTCTTTCATTTATTTTTTATTTCAAAGAAAATAATGAAGTAACCGGTTGGGGTGGATACATTTAAATTTATAAAAAATACCTTGTCAACGGAGTTGTAGTCCAGACAATCATCCACATCGACCAGGTAAGCCAAGAGGTGCCTAATTTTAAATGCATTTTTTTTTGTGCCATCTTGAAGGGCCAGCTTAATGGCACGATAAACATACTCATGATTGAAATGGGGAACATTAAGTTCTCTCAAAGCCTGTCCAGCGTTTTCAAACTCGTTTTTACCGTAAGAGCTCGCACGATTTTTAGATACGTTTATATCATTCACAGTTGACCGAATATCAGAGTATAGAAAATTTTTCAAAATACGAGTTATGGTCTTCATGAGAGTTTTAACCGGGATAACGCTGCCAGATATTCCCCAAATTTGACTGAGCGCAGCCAAGGGTGCTCTGGTATTCAGGTCAAAATTAGTTTTGGTATAGAGAGGCAGATTTAGCAGACATCTAGCTTGGTTCAAAGATAATCTATTAAAAGATAATTAAACATGATGGATAGACTTTATGAATTAATCATATATAATGGATTGTTATTATATTTACCCCATCTCGTTTATATACTATCCTTGATTTTTAACTTACATTAATTTTCAAATTCAAAAATAATTATCTCTAAAAAATTTTTAAAATTAATTTAATTATATACGATATAAATTAATGTAAAAATATATTTAGAATCTAATTTTTATAAATAACAAGGAAAATATGTGTTTAAATGCTTAATGTAAATGTTGGCCCATGTAAATTTATCTACCTATTTTTAAAAATTAATAATCGTCTGCTTTTTTAAAAACAATTATATTATAATTTAATTAATTTACAACCTTTCTAAATATTATTATTTCAAAGTCAGACAACAAATGTTCAAATTCGTAAGATCATTATTAACCCATATAAGAGAAGAAATTCTGAAGTCAATCTACCATTAGCTTACTACATAAATATAAAAATACAGGAGTTTTTGAGCCTAATTAAAATATAAGAAGATTATACGAAAGTATTTAAAAATAGGCATGACTCTTCTTTAAAAAATATGATTTGATTGGATTTCGGAATGAGAGACTTTTCACAACTATCTATGAAGATTACATTCAATGGGATATTCCTTCCACAAAGAAAAAAAAATTCAATTGAAATTTTGACATCATACTATTTAATATAGCCCAAGAAGAAACCATATTTAACAACATTACAAAAGAAAAAAGATTAAATTGGGCTTAAAATTAAAATACGTAAATAAGACAAAAGAACAATGTGGAAATACAATTAACGACGAATCCATTTTTAGAAATATATTTTGGGATAGCACGAAATAGGGTCTATAAGAAAATAAGCAGAAACCTTCCATCTTGATTGATTTTAAAGAGCCGTTAAGTTTTCATATAGTACAATGGTATGGAGTTGCGTGAGCAAAAGGCCTAGGAATTTTATTAATAAATAATATAATAATTTCTATTAAATAGCAAGATATCATTAACCAACTACTAATGACCAGGGTTGTGAACCCTCCTTATAAGAAAAGTTCTGGTTCAGTGAAATATCCCTTTAACAAGTTCGGGTTCGCATTCCAGAAAAAAAGACTTATAAAATTTAGTAAAAATAACAAAAACATCAGTTTTTTAAAATGTATTTTATTATATTTAGTATTCACCATAAAATTTATCATCATAATAATACTACAATTTAAATAATAATATATTTGTTTTTTTTAAATTTTATAAGCGAATCATCATGATAACTTCCAAAATCTAGATGTAAAAATTAAAATATCGATTTTTTATACCTAAGGCTTCATTTATTAAATGTATGTAAGTAAGCATTGCTTTATTTAAAGCAGCATTATTACAAAATTGAGTCAATAAATAGGTAAAAAATATATAAATATGAAGCGTTATGATGATAACGCTATATGACATTTGAAAACCATGTCGCGATAGTTGATAAAAAAATATGCAATGCGATTATAAAAATAATAGCGAATTCGAAAAGTATTTCTTAAATATTATATAAAATAATTATCTCTATTTTAGCTTTATCTTAAATTAGTTTTTAAAAACTGAATGAGCTGTCAAAACGCTGCGTTAAATAACGCAATGCTGAAGATAACGCGTTTACTATAAATGAGACCTAACTTTGACAGTGCATTGCAAATTGCGTTTAATAAAACTATTGTGATTTTGTTTTTTAGTCTTTTAATTTAATAATCCAATAAACAACAATAAATATTTCTAAAATATATATAATATTATCAATTATGAAAAAAACTTATAAAAATGTGCTGGGAAAGTTATCAAATTTTTACAAATAAAAATGATTCCAAGAAAAATTATTTTCACAAAATATGTTTTTATATCGAAATATAAAAAAATATGTTTTATTACATTTTATTTATTTAATTTAAATATAGTTTTATTTTTATGTTATTTTTAATATATATTTTTAAATAAAAATTTAATGTTTAAACAAAAAATTCTTGAACCTTAATCCCTAAATTTCAAAAAAAGTTCAATCTGGTTTGAGTTCAGCAAAATATCGAGGGTTCTATTTTACGATTCGGGTTCACAACTAGTGATCTGCATCGGGTCTAATTTTTCAAGCCCGGCCCGAAATTTTTTTAAAAAAGTTTTACCCGGCCCGGACCGAACCCTAATTTTTTTAAAAAATGTTTTGCCGGCCCGGCCCGAATTTATTCAAATATAGAAATTAATTTTTATAATTACACAAAATAAACGATATATGTTATATGGGGTCTAATTTCTATAAATAAAATAAAATATTTTTATTTTGCATAAAAAATTCAACATAAAATTGATAAATCTATATATATTTTTAAAAAAATTCTAAGGCCCGACCAAGCCTGTTCTTAAAAACGGGCCGGGCATACTTTTGCAGATCTCTATAGCCCTGATTAGGACATGAAGCTAATTACACCTTATAGCAGGATGGATTTCTTTAAAAACCTTAAGAGGATCATAATATCAAAAGGTTAACATGCAGTAGATCTGAATCTTATTAAAAACATATGAGGTTTACTTAAGCGAAAGTTTTGTAAACAATTTCCTAAAAGAAAGGATTCAAGAATAAAATTTAGTCACCATCTTACAAACCCAATAGTCCCTACCAAATGCTTACACGTTTGATCCAGCCGACTCCACTGATGTAGAAATATTTTTAGTGACACCAAAACTATTTGTAATTTTCCGATTACCTAGCATGATATTATGGACGAAATACCGTCTTACCATGAAGCAGCTTCTCTAATTGTGGTCACTTATTAGAAAGGCTATTCCTTCCATCAAAAGCGATTCCTCGCCTAGGTTTGATGGGTTTCGCTCAATATTCCTACAGGATCTAACCGCACTTTACATCGCATAACAATGCGACATTTTGGAAAAAATTACCTAACTCATCAACCATATGCTTACTGGAGGCATACCATTCCGCCATAATTCCACTCCTATACGGAGCTTAACTCATCTCTCTCCATAAACCTAATAAAGATATTCGCCCTATTTTAATTGGATTCACTTGGCGCTGATTAACCACCAAGAAAGCAGAATATTTTTCACAATATTCAATCATCTGTGTCCAAATCAATTAGGAGTCAACGTAAAAGGGGGATGTGAGCGATCCCTTCACACGACCCGGATGTATTTACATAGACCCCAGCGACTATGTCTTAGTTAAAATAGACTTTTTGAACGCCTTTAACTCTCTAATCCATAGAGCGTTTTAAAATCCTATTTCGAATATTATGCTAGTCCCTCTTATCTTCAATTTGGAGATAGATTGATTTTTTCTAGAGATGGAATATGTTTCTTTCTAGCGATGAAATACAACAAGGTGACCCTCTAGGTTCTTTTTGTTTTGTCTGGGCATTAATAGCCCAATATAAAGCATAAATGACCAAAGCAGGTTAACATAATTTGTATATCGACACCGGATGAAGTTATGAAGGCAATCAAAATAATAAAATCCAGCGAGAGTAGTTTAGTACTGAAAATTAATCAAGACAAGAGCGAATATGTCCTCTTGTTTGTCAAGTTCTTCGCCGATATTTTACGAAAGATATCCCACATGAGCGATACACTATCCCGCCTCCCAGCCCATCAAACTTTAGCTTTCTTCCTATTGATTAACTACCTTCTAATCACAAGAATTTTATATACACTCCGATCATCACGAATCTTTCAATACGATGTGAACCTCGCTGCGCATGAGTTCGAGATCCTCAATCTTAAATTAGGAGACCTATCTTGGTTACAGGCTATGTTACTAACCAAATCCGGCGGCATTGGCATAAGGTCACCCTCCCTACTTTCCGTTAGTGCGTTCATATCTTCTCGCTTGTTATGCGAGCCCATCATATACACACTCACAAAACATCCTGACCCCTTGCTTCTGTGGACAATTGATCTATGGAAGTCTATCTTATTAGTCGATCCTACCTCATCGGCACTATAGAAGGACTGCGATAAGCTAGTTGGCAACTCCATTCCATACCTTAAATCGAGGAACCAACCCTAGGATCATTCTCTATTCTTCTCCATTTCCGCAGACAGCGGGTAGGAATTTTTCGAGGCTTTCCCATCGCGAGACCTTAACCAGATCCTAAGCAATGATATGCTACGTCACGCCAATTGGCCTTAGACCTAATTGTATATGGTAAATCACTGTATCATATTTCAAACGTCGGTCAACTCGGGGATTCCCTAACCTGGGATTTCTCATGCATCGATCCTCTTGCCCCTTCCAATATAGAGATAGGGGAGACCGTGGTAAAACGATAGGCATTTTGCATATTTACCATAAAAATTTTAAACAAGAGTCAAACACAACAAATTATAGATCAATGTGTAGCCCCATCTCTCTTCTACAAGATAAAAAAAAGTGTAGCCCTCTACCTATAATATTTTAGGAGCTATGATTAGTTATGTAAAACTACTCATTTTCGCCATTTTACCCTGGGTACAGGATAAAATGGATAAGCACTAAAGTAAAGTGGTTAAAATAATATTTGACACATATTTATTGTTTTATTTAACAAATATTACAAATTTAAGATTTATTTATGATTTTTATTTAAAAACTAATCGATACAATAAGGACATGTAAAATAATTATCATAATTAGCACATTTAGAATGTGCCCATTCAAGGCACATTGTACATTTTAGCCATTCATCGCCCTCGCGACTATTTTTATAGTTTTTATTACAAATAACACATAAACAATTATTTTTTAATATCTTTTTTTTTCTCTGAATTAATAATTTTTTTTTATAAGGTGTAGATGTTAATATTTCTGAATTCCTTTTTTTAGATATTTTATCCGATGAAATATTGAATAATTTTGGAATAGGTATTATAGATGAAGGATTGAATACTTTATTATAATTTTTTGAGCATGATGGTAACATAGCATGATAAGGTTCATCAATATCATCTGGAACATTTTCGTTCAATAATATAGATAAATCACTATCATTATTCTGAGTCACTGTAAGATTTTGAGTCACTCTAATATTTTCATCATTATTTTCAAATTCAATATTTGAGTTAGCATTTGAATTATTACAGCAGATATAATCTTGTTCTGTAAATATATTTGGGTTTAAAGGAAATATGCCACATGCTAAGAATCCATTTAATATATTATTTGATGTCACTGCCCTTGGTATTTCATTTTTTAACACTCCTGGAATATCATAAATCTGAAATTGTTGCCCCACATGATTTTTAGATTGAGCATTATTAAAATTATGAAATACAATATAATTTCAATTGAGCATTTTTATTAAAGTCACCAAATTAATAATATTTAGATTGAGCATTATTAAAATTATGAAATAAAATATAATTTCAATTGAGCATTTTTATTAAAGTTACCAAATTAATATTGATATTTAGATTGAGCATTATTAAAATTATGAAATACAATATAATTTCAATTGAGCATTTTTATTAAAGTTACCAAATTGATATTGATATTTAAATTGAGTTATTAAAATTATGAAATACAATATAATATAAACAATATAATTTAATTACTTGTTTAGGCGTTAATCCCATAAATGACCTACTTGCTTCTAATATGTAGTACAATCTAGATTCTTCTTCATTTGTAAATATTTGTTTATGATGATCTGAACTTTTAATACCAATTTTACATCTCCTTCTCAACGTTGTATAAGGTATGTTAAATTTTTTAGCAGACAAATTTAATGAAGTATTATTCGTTATTTTATATTTTATGGCTTCATTTATTATATTTACATCTCTGTATATGGTTTTTCTTTTATAATTTCTCATTATTTGATTGATACAATAATAATTATAATAAATGAATTAATGAAAAATTAATGTGAATAATTTTATATTTTAACCGTTTTACCCATAACAGCTTTACCCCTAGGTGACATATATTATAAATATCGTTATTGCGTGACTTCTAATATAGCTAAAGATGTCAGATAAATTTTATTTTATAGCTAATATATTAAGGAACATGTGTGCTAAATTTTGAATCCTGAGGATATTAAATTTTACTAAGAGCAAAATATACTAGAGAATGATTTTTATATTTTTTGGGTAAAAAACAGTGACAAAATATATAAAACCAGGTAAGTTTTTTAAAAGATGAACATAGGTAAGAAATTAGATATAAAAATACATCTTCACACCAAATTTAAGGTCTTTATACTCAATGGTTAAAAAGTTATTCGCGTTAACATTGTTACCCCGTCAATCGCTTTACCCCGGTCTCCCCTACTATACTAGACGCCGAGATGAATAAACTCGCTAAATATTCGCCATCGCTTCTTGCCAACTATACATTCCTACCACTAATCGTCACGACTCTAACATCGTTATGTTCTCATGCCCTAGCCATCTTTAAAGAGCTGGGAAAACATATCTCTGCTAGGACCGAGGATCCCAATGAGGGATTCTACCTACGTCAAAGGTTAGCTCTAAACATAATAAAACGTAACTATCTTAGCTTTATACTGTCAATGACCAAAACCCCTAAATTGAACATCCTATACATAGGAGACTTAGGCTATTTTGCTCCCAATTGTAACGTTGTCGCTAAAGGGAAACTTGGATCTCAATCAAAAGACAGTAAACATTAATGTTCATATAATTATAATTTACTAATATTATTTTTTTTTTCACCAATAATTGTGAAAATTATAACTTATTTTGTAATTTTATAAACATTTTTGACTTTATATTACTATTAATTAAATTGTTTATTAATTTTAAAAAAAAATCTTTTAAAAAAATATATATACACTTACTATTTCAAGGTAAAATAAAATGTAAATACCTTTATAATTAGGAGGGGGAAATATAGCAAATATTTCAAACTTAAATGTACAATATAAATATTTACAATTTACTAATAAATAAATAATTTACGTATAATAAT
Source organism: Gordionus sp. m RMFG-2023 (assembly GCF_954871325.1). NCBI lineage: Eukaryota > Metazoa > Nematomorpha > Gordioida > Chordodea > Parachordodidae > Gordionus > Gordionus sp. m RMFG-2023. The sequence continues at coordinate 29,967,741 of NC_088776.1, forward strand.
TTACCAGAGGGGTCGGGCGATAACTGCAGGCAAGCATGAATAATAATTACGTTTATAAAAATTTCAATGTAATCAATTAATACCAAAATATAAAAAATGAGTTTTTATCAGGTAAAAAATAGTACTACAAATGAGTAACGCTAGTGATCTGCATTGAGTAATTTTTCAAGCCCCGCCCGGCCGAAATTTTTTTTTAAAAGTTTTGTCTGGAAAATGAAAATTTTTATTGGCCCGGCTCGAATTTATTAAAATATAAAAATTAATTTTTATAATTACTCAAAATAAACGATATATGTTAACTGGCGTCTAGTTTCTATAAATAAAAGCAAATATTTTTATTTTACATAAAAAATTCAACATAAAATTTATAAATTTAAAAAATTTCTAAGGCCCGACCCGGCCATTTCTAAAATATTAGGCCCGACCTAGTCCGAACCCAATTTTTTTTTTAAAAAAGCCCAACTTTTGCAAATTTCTAAGTAACACAGTTCCTACTAATTGAAAATGTTTTCTTTTGAGTATTTCAAATATTTTATAACGACGTGCAAATTGGTTTTGGTTAAAAACAATTGCTTGTTTTTCACAACGTTCAAGTGAATAGCCAGTGAGGGGATGGGGCATGGGCAAAGTTGTACAAAAGATCTTCTTTGAAGATTTTTGAGCAAGATCTTTGAAGATCTTTTATTTTTAAGAAATTTTGAGCAACGATCTTAAAATTTGAAGATCTTTTATTTTTAAAAAATTTTGAGCAGCGATCTTCAAGGATCTAGATCTTTGAAGATCTTTTATTTAAAAATATTTTAGATCAACGATCTTCAAAGATTTCATATTTTATAATGTTAGAGTAAATTATTATTATTTTGATATTATTTTTTGAAGTAAATGGGTTAGTAGTTAAATTAAAATAAAAATTCAATAAAGATGTACCGATAATTTTCATAATAGTTATTTTTTAAAACTTTTTTTGACATTGGGTAAAAATTTATATTTAAAAAAAAATTCATATTAAAATTTCAATGAAGATGAAATGTAACAAAGAAAAGTGACAATTGTAATAATCGTTATTTTTTAACTTATTTGATTTATTGTGTCGTAAATAGGTTATAATTTATATTATTAAGATGTAAAAATAAAATTTCAATGAAGATGTACCATAGAAAAGTGACAATTGTCATAATCGTTATTATTAAATTTTTTGAATTTTTTTAAAGCAAATGGGTAAAAATAGATATATTAAAATTTCATTGAAGATGTACCACAGGAAAGTGACAATTGTCATAATCGTTATTTTTGAACTTTTTTAAAGTTTTTTAAGGCAAGTGGGCAAAAATAGATATTGTTAAAATGTTAAATTAAAATTGCAGTGAAGATAGAAAAGTGACAATTGTCATAATCGTTATTTTTGAACTTTTTTAAGGCAAATGGGTAAAAATCTATATTAACATGTTAAATTAAAACTTCAGTGAAGATGCACCACAGGAAAGTGACAATTGTCATACACGTTATTTTTGAACCTTTTTGAATTTTTTTAAGGTAAATGGGTAAAAATAGATATTATTAACATATTAAATTAAAAGTTCAGTGAAGATTTACTACAGGAAAGTGACAATTGTCATAATCATTATTTTTGAACTTTTTTAAAAATTTTTTATGCAAATGGGTAAAAATATATTTTATAAACATGTAAATTAAAATTTCAGTGAAGATGTACCATAGGAAAGTGACAATTGTCATAATAGTTATTTATTAACTTTTTTATTTTTTTTGATTAATAGGTTAGAATTTATATTATTAAGATGTAAAATTTAAATTTCAATAAAAATGTACCAAAGAAGAGTGACAATTGTCATAATCGTTATTATTTAATATTTTTGGGGATAATATGTCAAAATATATATTATTAAGATGTAAAATTAAAATTTCAATAAAAATATACCATAGAAGAGTGACAATTGTCATTATCGTTATTATTATTCTTTTTTGAATTTTTTAGATATAACATAGAAAATTGACAATTGTCATATGTAATATTTTTAAAACTTTTAAAAATTTAAACAAGGATAAAACATAGAAATTTTGACAATTATTGCTTATTTCAAAATTATTGAATATATATATATTGCTATCCAGGTTTATTATCAGAACGGTGCTATCTAATTTTAAAAAATTAGCGTCCCTTATCTAATTTTTTTTAAGAAAAAATATTGGTACAGCATGTTTCTTAAAATTTTGATGGCTTTATTATTAGATTACAAAATATTAAAAACTATTAAAAGCCGTGCTTTTACTATTTACAACAACATATAATAGGAAGCTCTTCCAGGCAATAAGACATAGGTAAAATTTAAGTCATGAGTCCTAATACTTTATATATATGGGTTGTTAAATTCTTGGTTTTACAAAAATAATAAACCAGATCCTACTCATTCAAATGTGTCGATTTAGTTTTTTATTCTGAAAAAATTGTATATTTTTTAATTTTATTCTATCAATTCGAGTCGCGAAATGCAGTTTTAATTATGAATATTCATTGTAATTTGTAAATTTAAGAAATAGTTTAATATTAACATCGAAATAATTATCTTATATCCTCTTTATTAATTCTCCTTTTAAAATTCAACCAATACTTCTTTAATTTATCCCAATATATAAATTTTTACGCAAATTTCAAACACCTCTTTTGTATCTCTGCTTTTAAAATTCATCTCAATATATATATTCTCTTTAGTATTTCTCCTTTACTTTTGCGTAAATTTCAAACACCCCATTTAAAATTCTCGCTCTGGATAATTTATAATTGATTTAGGGTTATAAAATATTAAATTAAAATATAAACTTTTTTTAAATATATTATTCTTTTTATTAATAAAAAAACTTCTAGCCTTCTATTTTATTTTAAATGCCAGCTAGTGTTTAAACGACTCGAAAATTAAGTCGAGTTTTGAGTCGATTAGTCGACTCATTTTTACGACTCGAGTATTGAACTTGAGTTATGAACTCAAGTTGCGACTGGAGTTTTGAACTTGAGTTGTGAACTCATAATAGTTTATTGAATTTTATGAACTCAATTGTTTATATAAGAGTTATTTATTGGTTAACTGTGTAAAACCCAGATCCGTGGCTTGAGTCTAAAAATCGACTAAACTAGCAATGAGCACAAACTCCAAGCACAACCAATATATTTTAAGTTGTTTTTTCTTGACCTTATTAAATATATGATTATAGAACTATTGAATAATTAGCAAACCAAGAGCCACCTCTCTATGGAAATTACTACGTAGGTTAGGATTAATTTTATCAGCACCAAATATTGATATGATGGATGGGTATCAAATAAGTCTAGTTCTACCTTAATATGATGTAAGTTTGACTTGGGAGCTGGGGTAAAATATAAATATGGTTACTCGTATAAAATTTTTGACCATCGCATTTCTTTTGTATGTTTTTAACATTTTATTTTTAACTTTTGTACAATATTAAGAGAAAAACATCTACTAGATTTCCAAATTAGGGTTTAAATCGAGTTTAGGAATTTTAAACTCTATTTAACGGAAATTTTGATAACATGAACTTAATCGAAATTCCTAAAATTATTATCCTTTGTTTGCAAATAAGGATTCTTCGTAACATTACCCTAAAAGCGTTTGGTCCTGATCTTTAATATAAATAATGAATTAAAATTTTACAATTGCAATACAAAAATCTATATAAAAATATGGACTACCCTACATTCTAAAAATTAATCTTTTTTTTCCATGAATATATTCTAAAAATTAATCTTTTCTTTTTTCCTTAAGTTGGAAAAAGTAAAATAAAAATACCCCGCAACCCCCCCCCCCTGGTAAGTATTAAAAAAATAATTTAATAAAAAAACAATGAATTTTATATCCAAAAAAATAAAATTATTCCCCCCCCCCCTAGTGTTGTTAAACGGCTCGTCTTGAGCCTTTTTAAAAACGGCTAACTCAATATTTCATCCAGAAAAATATTACACAAACCTGAAGATTTTGTTTATAGACGGAACAAATGTCTACGCATATAATCTCGAAATCTCGAGGCTTAGTCAATATTTATCTGACTAAAATATTGAGTTAGCCGTTTTTAAAAATCGGCTCAAAATGAGCCGTTTAACAACACTACCCCTACCCTCCACCCCCTTAATTAGGTGCCAGATAGGCGTTAACAAATTATAAGAATAAAAATTTATTATTTCAGAGATTTAGAAAAATACAATATATGAACCAAAAATAGTTTAAGTTATTTTTTTTATCTATTATCTTAAAAATTATTATTAAAAATATAAACAATTAAATTAATATTAAAAAAAAAATTATAAAAAAATTATAAAAAAATAACAAAATAAATAAAATATAATATTATACCTCCCGAAACTTTTTATAGACAATTTTTTGTAATTTCTAAAAAAATAAAAACAAGAAAACTCCTTATTTATTTACTTTTTAAAATAGTACTAATGATTTTTTCTTCTAAAAGTTATTTATAATACTTCAAAATTTACGAATATATTAGTTTTTTAATAGAAATTAACTCCAGATTTTCCAAAATTTTAAGAGGCATTATTTTGTATTCTACACATAAAACCACTCTTAGCAAATAGATTATTTCGGCATGTTAAACCTTAATAATTATTATGCAAGTCTTAAGATTGTGGTCATAGATGGCACAAACGTTTGGACATCTATAAACCAAATGTCGAGGTTTAGGTAATAATAATAATTAAAAATATTTAAATCCCCGATCCAAGGTGAAATTTTTTCTTTTAAATATATTTAGTATTTTTCTTTATTAAATTTAGCAGCTTTTAAAAATCGAACCGAACAACATTATATTTATATCTCAAAAACATGATTTAAAAAAACAAATTTATCTTTCATCAAAGGAAAGATGGGACTATGAAGACCTCAGTCATTTTAAAAATTTCAGTACTTAAAACAAGTATATGTGTGTAAAGTAAAACTAATTTTGAATTTTTTCAGTGCTTCAAGAGTTTGGGTAAAGTCTTACATCCTATATATTTAACAATTTTATTTTGTGTCAATTATTCGTCATTTTTTAATTAGCATCCCTTCACCTTATAAATTTCATTAAATAAAGTGTTAAACGGCTATATTTGAGCCGATTTTTTAAACTCACTATTTAATTAAGAAGAATATTATGCCAGCCATTTTTCTTATGTATGATCGGAATCTGACGCTTAGTCATTATTTTTCGACTTGAATATTGACTTGATCGTTTTTAAAAATAGGCTCAAAACGAGCTATTTATATTACTTCGCTATATTCAATTTTATATAATAAATGCACATGCAAATATTAATCTTTTATAAATTAATATTTAGAAATCTACATGATTTAGTTTCCAAAATAATTTAAAATTTCGACGATAGGGGATTGAAAATTAATTTGGTACAGATAATATATACAAAGTTATTTTGTATAATGATAATGTAATTTTCTTTTCCTGATATCGCATAAATTATAATCTCGATAAAAACACAGAAGGTATAAATTTCATTGTTAGTTATTCAGGTAGGTTTTATCATCAAATACAACTAGTAGCTGGCCAAATATTTAAATTTCAATATTAATGTGTAGTCCAGTCCAGGGTTGCCAGGTCAAAATTTTAAAATTGCGGTAGAAAAATTTAATTACTATTTTATTATATTTGTAGATTCCTGCACAAGATACTATTCAACAAAAAGATACTGAAAATCAAAAACCAAATTGTAGTACTGAAAATCAAGGGCAATGTATTATTGTTACAAGATCCTACAGTAAATTTTTGTCTCAAATTTAGACATAAAATTGTAGTACTGAAAATCAAGAGCAATGTATTATTGTTTCAAGATCCTTAACAGTAAATTTTTGTCTCAAATTTAGACATACTGATAGAATATCATATATACACTAGAACTAACAACTGAACTGATATATTCATTCATCTTCCATTACCATAAAACCAAGAACTAACTGATACATCATCATCAGTGTTGTTAAAATAGCGCGCTACTTTTTTCAGTAGCGGTAGCTTTAGCGGGCTATTTTTTTTAGAAAATAGCGATAGCGGTAGCTCGCTACTAATTTAGAAAGTAGCGCAGTAGCGCGCTACTTCGCTACTTTCAATTTTACATAATAAATACATCTAAAAATTATTAAAATATATTTTTTAATAAATCTAAAATTATAATCCTTTTTATTTAATTTAATTTTGAAATTTATATATAAAAATATACATTATAAATCTAGTTAGCATTATAAATCTAGTTATTAAAAATGTGTGAGATTGTTGAAGATAGTGAAATTTCTTTGGAAAATGAGAAAAATATAGAATCCTTAATATATAGTATTAATATAAAATTCAAAATTAATATATTATTAATTACCCTGTGTATAATAATTATATTTTTAAATCTTTATTTACCATAATTTAATACTATTTTAATATTTTTTTATAAATGAATCTAAATCTCAGATAAATTTAAATTTTGAAAATTAAAAAGGTATTCTTCTTTTTATATAATAAATACAAACGCTTTATATAAATTAGATTTCCAGATCTGTATGATAATGATAAGATAATGTAATAGATTCTATCGTTCATCCTAGTTTCAAGTTAAATTGGCATACATTAATTTGATTGAATCTAAAGGGCAACTTGATAGCTGATGGTAACGTTAAAAAATGTCCCTAACCACGAAACTAATACTATAGCAACATCGACACCGCGGCCTTTTTATAGATGATTTTTTTGAAATAAATAATAATAATAATATTAAACCTCTAGATGCTTTTTTAAATCTAAAAATACTATTTTTGATGATTTTTTTCATATAAAAAGTGTTTTTATTAAATTTAATACTGCGTTGCCCTCAAGTGCTAGTGATGAACGATTATTTAGTATGGCAAAGCTTATACTTTCTGATCATCGCTTTAAACTTGGGGATGACAGTACTGAAATGTTGTTATTATTAAAGTGCATTAATAAATAAATTATATATATGTAACAAATTATAGTCATGTTTTTATACCAATATTTTATTTGTGGAAACGTAAAAAATATTTTTTAAAAAAAAATCAAAATAGCGTAAAAAGTAGCTTTAGCTATTTTTTTTTAAAGAAGCTAATAGCGCGCTACTCGTTTGAAAACGATAGCGGTAGCGCGCTACTTTTAAAAGTAGCGTTTAACAACACTGTAATATGGCTACAAATGCTTATTTGTTGGAACCCGATAATCGTCAAGCCTGAGATATATACAATTATTATTATAATTCATATCTTCTTTTTTTCTATTTCTTCCTTCTTTTATTTATTCCTTTTTTTATTTCTTTGCTCCCCTAAAATCCATCTCCTACCTTCACGCGGTGGGGAGTGAACAGCAGTGCTGACTAACAGGAGCTCTGGTGGATAATGTTAGTATTTGGGGTGTTAATAAGAAATAAGAAACATTTTCCCCATAAAAACTTAATTATTGAATAATCATAAAATATAAAAATTTCTGATTCATCCATCAATAAAGGTAAAATTTATTATTCATTCAGCATTGAAAAGAAGAAAATTCTGATTCCCAGTCATTCTTGACGGGTTATCAGCTAGTTATATAATAAAATTTTGATTGAATATTATTAATTGCTTTTTAACAATGCATTTTAGCAATGTAGTATTTAGTCATGCCGTATATAATTCTAAATATTAAGAAAATGTTTAAATTAATTTAAATAATTATTTCTTGTATATTAATATTTTATCTCATGAAAATTACAAAAAAATTTTAAAACAACTATTTTTATCTCTACTAATAACTATGATTAGAAAATGTTGAGATATCCAAATAGAGAGAATTTGTTAAATATAATTATTTCTGGGACTTCTAGTGGTACAGGAAAAGCCTGCAGGACAAGATGGAGCCTTCGACATCAAACTGTTAGAGCAATTTTTGGATCTAGAAGAGCCTATTTTGTATGCCCTTGAAGAAATATCAGATTCACCTGAAGCAGATTTAATGGCTGCCCCTTTTCTTCATTAGGATGTATTAATAACAACAGTTTTATGCAATATTTTTCAAAAAAATAGATTTTGCTGAAGTTATGAGAATCGCGAATATTATTATATTACAACTTAGAAAAGCAAGAGATATTATCGACCAGGAATATCATAAGATCCGATTTGTGGCCATTCTCCTTAATAAGATTTATTTTAAGGAGTTATAGAAAGAGTTCCATCTTGTTATAAGTAATTTAATCAGATATTCCATTTTTTCCTTAAAAATGGCTGCTCAATTTGGAGGATGCCAATGTTTATTCGACAATTGAGGTTTAAAATATTTGAGTTGAGATAATTTACACTTATAAAGTGTAAACTTTGTACCCTTAGTGTTGTTTATTGATGTAAAAAATGTTACATATTAGAACTCATCCTCCTCTGAAGAAAATGTACAATTGTCATAATATTCTTTATAAAATAAATTATAATATTAATTTCAATATTAATTAGATTAAACAATCTTGACTGAAAAATTAACAACGAAAATTTAAATAAAAATGAAGGAATTTGGTGGTTGATGTAAATTAAAAACTCGGCTTAAATTATTTATAAAATTTAAAAAGTAATTTTATAATACAATAAAATGTTTTTTGCATATTTTTTAAGAAAAATTTTTTGAATCACCGTTACTCAAAAAAAAAGAAATGCGTTATCGTTACCTCTAGAAGAAGGTAACAAATGTTTCTTTTCTTCAAAAAAGGTAACGACGTTACTTTAAAACACTTAGGGTTTTTAACAACACTAATCATTTTAAAAAATTAGGTTAATCTCAATGGAGATTGTATATATTTTTTGTCTAAATATAAGTATTTCTTAATAATATTTTTGTGTATTATTCGAAACATTTAAATTTTTTTAAATATAATTTATATATTATGGGTATTTTTTGTAATAAGTAACTTAAATTTATATATATTTTAAATGTACAAAAAATGGAAAATTTCTACCGTGCATATTTATTTTATAGTGATTCATTCTAGTATTGACATTTAACCGTTTTCGTCGATTCCAAAATGGGCCATCATGTCAAATCGATTAAAAGAGGCGCATTTTTGACCTATCCATTTTTAAATTGTTAAAAAAAATTTGGATTCATTTAGATAGGTAAAAAAAAATTTTTTGCCTTTTATTTAGACATATTACGATGTGAAAATCTTGGCAACGCAACCCTATAATAATTTAAATCATTTAAGTTATGTAATAATACCTGAATCACTCATTCATAATACAATTGCCGTTCTTTTATTACAAAAATATTTAGTCCGCTACTTAACAGAAATTTTATACACGCCAAAAGAAATTCTTCTACTTTTAAGATGGAGCAGCCCCACAATATGCAAAAATTTATCAATCTGTGCCACCTTGAAGATGATTTCAGAATATGAGTGTCATTTCTAAATCACATGTCATAGCAAATCGACTTGTGGTAGAGTCGAAGGTACAGTAAACCGGCTAGCTTAAAAGGACCTGATAATATCCTAAAGAGTTTTTTTTGCCTATTCTAAAGAAAATATTAAAGATATAAGATTTCTAATTTATTAATATATATTATTTTTATTAAAGAATATATTTATTCTATATTATAAAAGACGAATATGAAAAAAAACAAATAAGAGAGATTGAATAAATTGTGTACAATACCAGGAACGCAAATATTTCTTATTTTTATCCAATTCTCGGGATAAAATTAAGGATAAATTTTATGAATTTATCATTGAATAAGTTTGATTTTTTATCTATATTTCTAAATCATTAATAAAAATGATAATAATAAAATTATACGACAGATATTTATTATTGAAAATTTGATAAATTCTTAAGATGTCTAAGGGGCATTTGGCCCCAATATAACTGGTATACATTTAATAGAAATTTGAAATATTTTAGTATAAAGAAACCAAAATCCGTAGTTTCGCATAGCGCCATATAATTTAAGCAATATATTTATAAAAAGTGTCTAAATAAGAAATAGAAAAAATATTTCGAAAACCAGTTCCCCTTATTGCTTTAAAACAAGGGTAAAGCAATATATGAAAACTGGAAGTTAAAAACTCAAATTGATGCGAAAATTTTTTTCCTTTCGTTAGACCTTTAGAGATTTTTTTTACCTATAATATGTGTTTTATTTATTTTTAATATAAATAGTTAAGATATAAGCATTCTTAAAATATTATAATTAGAAAGTCGCTATTTTGCGTACCTTTGAGGCCATATATCTAGGAACTAAATGTGCTAGCAAGCGAAAATAAACTGCTTTCTCATTTTTTAACCTATCTAAATAATTCCAGAAATTTATAACAATTTTAAAAGTGGTAGGCCGAATTATGATCGATTTGACATGGAATAGCCCAAACGGCGAAACCAAATTTATATATAAAAATATCTACAGTCTCAGTGTTATATAATATGCCAGTCAGAGTTGGGCAGTACCGCGAATAATAGTATCTAAGATAAAAGTACAATATCTTTTTTTATCTTGTACTCTGTATCTTTTTGACATTTTTGATAAGATACTAATATCTGTATCTAAGATTCTTTATTCTGAAAAGAATCTTGAATCTTTTTCATTTTCTTGATAAATAGATTCTTTATAATATTCATATTTAAAATTTTATACAGTATATATCTTATTTTCATCGGGAATCTTGTATTAATATCTATGTTGACAACCAAAATTAGCTGGAAAATTTACATCTCATATAAAGATAGATAAAAAAAATAACAACACCAAAACGAAATAAAGATTATATTTTATATATAAAAAATAAAAACCCCAAAACGAAATAAGTAAAAATTATATTTTATATATAAAAAAAATAACAACACCAAAACAAAATAAGTAAAGATTATATTTTATATATAAATGTAACTCGATAGAATATCATTACCAATTTTATGTAATATTTTTTAATTTTAAGGATGATTAACACTCATAGTAGTGAAGAAGAAGGTAGTGAAATTTAAATTATAGAAATAAGTTACCCTGAATCAAATCCCAATCTTAAAATTTTAGAAGGAAATTTTTTTTAAATAAAAGTTTAAAAAAAACGTACATGCTGAACATAAAATCTGTATAAACAAAAAAATAAAGGGTTCAACACAAATTTTATATTAAAGTATATTATTTATATGTGGTTAAAAGAGATATAGGTTATCTTAAAATTTCAATTTTAGAATATTGACCTTTATCAAAAGCTGCCTAAGATGGTATGGGCAAAAGATTTTAAGAAAATATATTACTATATGATTATAATGAGGCTTTTTTGGCAACAATATCACATCCATATTTTAAGAACTTATGGATTAAGTCGAATGATAAAAAAAATACTTCAAAATATATTATTAAAAGAAACCCTAAATTTTTTTTTCTTTTTAGCTTTAACCATTTTTGGTGGTAAACTCCTTCAATATCTCTCTCCAATTTATTACTCATGCTATCTTATCTAAATATCTCTGATATCCCGGAGTATTCTTATAGATTTTATTTGGATCTCTTACCGGAGTATCGCTATCGAGGCCATCGTATCTTGATCTCACACCGAAGTATCAAATCGATTCCATTTAAGCTTGATCCCACCGGAGTATCAATCTAGATGAATCTCCCACCGGAGTATCGTTATCAAGTCCATTGTAGATTGGTAGACATTGTGCTTAGGTCAACATTATCCTAGAGCTGGCCAAGAGATCGCTATCATCCTTGAATGGCCCACAAGTTTAGCTGGCCATCTTTGGTTTGTTGGACAAGTATCCTAGCACCTGGCTGTCAAAGCCTGTTAGTGACCAGGGTGGCATTTCTCAGCTCTGAAATTCATCTTATCATATGTCTTTACACATCAGTCATCGAAGAAAAACATAAAAATCACGGTGATAAAAGAAGCCCTAAATATAATACCAGAAAATATAATCAAGCTCAGCACCAATGGATTTAACAACTAATAAGGAAATGATTATTTTTCTTTTGGTGAAACAAAATGTGGTCGAAATACATTATAAATGCTTAATTATTATCCTTCCATTGGAAATTTTTTAAAAATATAATACTGCAATACCTTCATCAGCTCCAATTGAAAAATTATTTAGTTTGGCACAATGTTAAATACCCCGAAACGGAAAGGTCTAATGATAAATTATTTGAAAAATTTGATTATCTTATAAAATAATGAATCTATTTTAAATACTCTTTTGCAAATCAATATTTCAACTCCCATTAAAAATATTAGTCTCCTTTCCCTATCTATGCCAAGAATGGGCTAATACTAGTATTAAAATGTCTGATTATTATAATTAACTCATCATTAAATATTTTATTAATTATTGTAAATAATTCTTAATATATGCGTATGTTATGTTCTTCACAAATAAATAACAAAAACTGTATTTTATAAATTATTCTAATTAAATTGGTAGTAATAATTTTAAAGTATCTTGTATTTAAGATACTCTAATTTAGCAAGTGATACAAGTATCATTTATCGTATATTTTTTTATATTTAAACAAAGATATTAATTTCTGTATTTAAGATTCATTTTTTTATAAAGAATCTATATCTCGATTCTTTTTCAGGAGGACCTGCCCAACTCTTATGCCAGTTATATATATAATAAATTATAAGAGCATTTTTGAGCATAAAATTATATTTAGAATTTATATTTGATAAATTTACATATTATTTAAGTAAATTTTTAGTTATTGGTCCAAAAAAAATTACGAAATTTTAGGTGTTCATTAATAACTACAAGATAAATTTTTTAATCCTTGAAAATTCATCCTTATCTTCCCATTCATTAGTTTTTTTTCTCACCAAAGATATTTTTTCTAACTTAATTCTTGCAGCTTTTTAAATTTTCTCCAGGCTATAATTCCCTTTTAATTAAAATTTAAACGTCGAAATTCCTTTGAAATAAAATGTAAATATCTCATCGAATCTCTTTTACTTTCAAAGTGATCGTCACCTAATTTTCTTTTGATTGGAACTAAGGAAAATCAAAAGGTCTAATAATAGGTCCCTGTTAAATCTTTTAATTTTCATACCTCTAATCATTCCGCTCCTCGCAAAAAAATATCAATAAGGACTGGAGGGAGGGGAAGGAGTCCTTATTTCTAAAGCATAAAACGCAATTCCATGAGGTTGGCGCGTATGCAGGATATCACCATGGGGGAGATATGTATTTTTTTACAATTATTCTAGAAGTTATTTAAGTTTCAGAAATTTATTGGGACTAGTGGCTAAAAAAATAGAAAATTTATAATACGCTTTCAAAAATAATAATAAAATATTAAATGTATATTGTGCCGTATAAATTACTATAAATATATATCGACAAATAATTTTGTAAAAAATATATACATTTTTTAAGCAAAATTATATTTAAAAAAATAGGTTCCAAGTCAATTCGGCGCGAAAAATTCGGCGCGACGACAATTCAACGCGGCGACAATTCAGCGCAGTGTCAATTCGGCACGGTGACAATTCAGCGCGGCGTCAATTTGACGCGTATCTATTAAAGTTTAAATTTATTATATATTATTTAGTATAAAAAAAATAAGGATGATTAAACAGAAATAATTTTGAATGTTAGTCCTATTAATTATTTCTTCATATTTATTTTTACAAGAATCTCAATTTTATTTACTAAATGTGTAATATCAAAAAAAATTAACAACCAATATTTATACCTATTTCTTTGGTTGACCAATTTACCACATAAGGTATGTTGATTAGTAGCCATTAGCCAATGTTTAAGACGAGATTTTGAGCATAGAAGAAAGAAAGAAAAAGGTTTGGACCTCTATCTCCAATATCTATAGAATAACATGTTCAGAATTGCCATTCCTTCAATATGACAGCAAGCATTTGCAATCGGAACTGCCAATAATTTTGATATTCGCCATAGCCCAAAACCTTACATTGATGGCGGAAAGCTGTCACTTAATTTTTCACCAACTTTGGACCCTCCATCTCCTATATCATAAAACGATTGTACCCACAGTTTTTGAGCTATTACCGAATAAAACTCAAATTACATATATAAGGGTCTTGGATGAGATAAAAAGATTAAAAAATAATATAAATTCTATATCGGTAATAATCGATTTTGAGCAGGCGGAAATAAATGCCTTTCATTCATTTCCGTCAATGACTGTAATAGAGTGTTTTTTTCATATGACCCAAGCGATTTGGAGACATATACAGAGTGATGGCGAGTTATTAGCACATTATTTAGATAAAGATGCAGGATATGAGTGGTCTATAAAAATTAGACAAATGCTCTAGCTTGCATTTGTTCCCATGGATGATGTAGTTGATGCTTTTTATATATTTACACAAACTACATTCTATCAAGATAATGAAAGGGTCTTATATAATCTTATAACATATTATGAAGCGAATTGGATTGGGAAAATTCTTCGTAATGGAGAAAGACAACCACCAAGCTTTCCAATTTTCCTATGTAATCAATATGCTGTTATATTGGAGGGAATCCCAAAAACAAATAATGCGGTTGAAGGTACCTTTAAAAAAAATTTGCTATCTTTTTAATCATTATTACACAATCATTTTTTATAATTTACTTTGCAATTTTTTACAATAAGTTGGCATAGAGCATTCTCATCTCTGCCATCATCGTACCATCCCTCTAATTGGAAATTTTTAGATGCTCTACCGTTAGAACAATCGTTAACTGAAGCAAAAATTGAACAATATATTTCTGGTACGCAATCCCCGAGATCAAGAAAGAGGTATCGGGATACGGCTGAAAATATTATATTATTTGTGTCTGACTATGTAGATCGCCCGATTAATGATTATTTATGAAGGATCGCATATAATTTTAATTTACAAATATAATGTTTTTTTAATAGCATGTTTTATATAGTATATTTATATTTCTATATTCATTTTATAAATAAATAAAAAAAATTATGCGTTATTTCATTTTTAATTTATATAATATTAAATTAGCCTAAGCATAATATATTTTTATAAAATGTTTAATAGAATTTAAGGATTTTTAATAAATCTAAAAAATGAGACAGTCTTAATTTAATTTTTTTGGATCATGGCTGGGTCTATTTTTAAAAACGTTCGATTTAAATTCTAGTCAAAATAATATGTAAGATTCGAGATTGAAGTCCAAACCTTTCTTTTTCTTTCTTTCTTCTATGCCCATAATCTCGGCTTACATAACATTGGCTACTAATCAACATACCTTATGTGGTAAATTGGTCAACCAAAGAAATAGGTATAAATATTGGAATTTTTTTTGATATTAAGCATTTAGTAAATAAAATTGAGATATTTGTAAAAATAAATAAGAAGAAATCATCCTTATTTTCTTATATTAAGTAATATATAATAAATTGCAACTGTAATAGATATGCGCCGAATTGTCGTGCGCCGAATTTTCCGCGCAGAATTGACGTGATACCAAAAAAATAAATGTTGGAAATATAAATGTACAAAAATATTCTTAATAATTATTTCATGCATATATACTTAAAAAGCATTCATGAAATAAAATAGGGAGCATTGAAAAATGAGAAAAAAATATAATTATGAAGCATATATTATAAATAAAAAAGGGACTGAAAAATGGGAAAAAATATAATTATGAAACATATATATTATAAATAAATTTATAATGATGTGAAATTCAATATCTCTTTGGGCTAAAATTTCAATGATTTCATCAGTGCTGATGTCATCTATGTATATTAAGGAGGGCTAATCCATTCAATCTATTTCAGAAGTATTAGTTCTCATTAGTGTTGCTAAAAGACTCGACTTAAGCCTATTTAAAAAAAGGCTAATATTTTATCCAGATAAATATTACGCAAGTATGAAGATTTATTTAGTCATCTATTAGTAAAATTTCAGTTTTTAAAAATCAGCTCAAACGAAGCCATTTAAAAGATATATAATTTTGATACGATAGGAAAATAGTCTAAAATGAGTTTGAAATTTTGCAAAGCATCCATAGCATTTTTGGAACATATTTATCAGTAGCGTCATTAGGGGGAGGAAGAAAAGCGCAAGGGCTAGAGCCCCTTGAAAAATTTTAACATCCCCCTGAACAAAAAAAAATTTTGATACCCTTGAACGATTTTTTTTTGATTTCAATTATGTATTATATATAGATTTTATATTTTTTTAAAAAAAAATTAATTGATTAATATTATTTAAATTATTTACAATCCTAATTAAATAAATATAATCATTTATTAATTGAAATTAAGATTAATCCAATTTAATTATGTGATATATGTTAGCGGAGTTTAAAATCACTAATCAACTATATTGCTCATTTGTAAATTTAATTTACAATGCCTCCTTCTAAGAAAATTTTTAAGATCCAAGCCAGTATACGAAACTTCTTTGTTAAAACTCTAAGTATATTTAATTAAAACATTCATTTATTTTATATTTATTTGATAATGAAGATAGAAGAGATATTAATTTTGAGATGAATGTTTTAAATGTTAAAACTGGAAGCAAAGGAGTTGGAGTTTAACAAAGTATATTTAAAATACAGTTTTTCAATTTAAAACTATACTTTGGATAATAAATTTAAATTAATGTAGTTCTGAGAGATATAAATAATGGGAGAAAAAAGTCAGAGAAAGAAAATAGCTAAATTAATTTATATATAAGATATTTTATTTGTAAAACAATAGAAGCCATATATGAGGATGAATCTGGAGATAAAAACCTGACAGTAATCATTTTTTATATAAATAAAGATAAATGGAATCCGATGAAGATGTCATGGCAAGTATGATTTTTGGTAGCAACAATCCATATAAAGGTATATTGGATAATGAAGGGGGTAGTTCAACAAAGTATATAAAATACACTTTTAAACTAATCTAACTTAGATTTTTTGGGTTAATGAAGAAAGAAGATTAATTATGAATAATAGAAATGTAAATAATATAGGCAGAAAATGAAAGAATAGAATCTATAAATGAGGTTGAATCGGGAGATATGAACTCCGATAGTAATAATTTTTTAATATAATTAAAGATAAAATTAGATGTATATAGGCATGGAATCTGATGACGATGCTATGGCAAGTCTGATTGTGGTAGCAAATCCATAAATTTCTAACATAATAAATCCTGATTGAGTTTACATTAGAGGTTGGCTATTGGCGGACTTTAACCAAAATGCCAGCCAGCTCGTTGTTTTGAAAATCTTTTAACCTACCCATCCGCTTATAATTTTTTTAAAAATTCACCCGCCAATTTATGCATAAATTTTGTCCCACCCGCCTGCCTAATGTTTAAAATTTATTTTAATGGCTGGTTTGACTTTATTTATTTGAATGTGTTTTTATTAAACATATATAATATGCAATATTATGAAATAAAACTATTATTTTTAATAAATTGAAGTCTGCTTTGCTCATTTCGCCAGAAAAATTTTTAAATTCCACCCGCCTACGCCCGCAAAAATTTAATCATCCTGACCACGCCCGCCTGAGGTATGGGCGGAAGGGCTAAATACTAACCCATTGCAGGTCTCTACTTTACAATATGAGTGTGGCAAATAACCAGACTATTATTGTGTAGATATGTAATTTAAGATTATTTTCCCTGCTGCTGAGAGCATTTGATAGCATAATTTAGATGTATCACTTTTGCAATATTTTACTTGCAAAATTTTTTTTATTTCACGCTCTTTTATATTATAAATTATAATATATATTCTGCAATCGCAAATATTTAATACTGTAATAATAGATAAATATTTTCTATAAAAATTTGTATCTTTAGCTTACCAAATGTCTTATATTGTTTTACTTTCAATATTTATATGCTAGTATTAGTATGTAAGCATAATAAATGAGAAAATATGGAATTTTGAATACTAGTTCAGGGTTTGCAAATATCAATTTAAAAAGTATAATATATTAAAAGAAAACCCGACTCTTTCCTCTACTTTAGGAGGTATGTGGGGAAAAAAGATAAGTTGAGCCCAGTGATTATAAAGGCTAGTGACGCACCTAATTAACAACATTGCATTGATATAGTAATGCATCATGGGGCACTTTACTCACAATAAAAATCAGCGAAATATTAAATTTTTTCTCTATAAAGATTTGATATAGATTAGGAAGGATTCTACTGTAATAATATTTGCAGATTATTATATCCTGCCTGATTAATGAAGAACCTTTCAGTCATTTGAGTTATAAAAGTATCCAAGAGTGGGATAAAGAGATTTATTTTATAGTATTCCTTGACTGATCTTATATTATATTGAAATGATGGGTTTGCCTTGCTGCCAGTCGAGGTAGATAAATATTAAATTCATAGTTCAGTTTTTGACTCAATAATGACATATAATTTATGAAATTCGTCATCTATATTTCCTCTAATTTCCTTAAATTCCAAAATAATGCTTACAGCTATTTTCATAGTCTAAATCAAATAGATGTCAATTTTTAAAAATATTTTACTTTAGTGTTGCAGTGAAAAGTCTCAAATGATTTGGTGGAAAATTTTAGATTAATATAGTGTTAATGAAAATTTGAATTCGCTATTAACATATAATAAATTAGTTGTGTTTACTACTGCTGTGAATGTAAATAAATAAATGTAAAACGGAATATATGTGATAAGAGGTAGGAATGATATATAATATAAATTAATGATCAAAACAGTAATATTTTTAAAAAGTATTTTAGCCGACATCTGAAAATTTTGGCTTTGTTAAGTCTCCTCTTGCCTCCCTCCTCCGTTGCGTACGCACCTGCTAAAAGGAAATGAAAGTTACTTCCTCATCCCTCTTAATTTTTTAGCACTATTTTATTTATCATATTTTTTTATTAACTCAAAGCAGCTAGTTTTTTACAATATTTTCGTATATTATGTTTTATGATTTTTTAGCACTATTTTATTTATCATATTTTTTTATTAACTCAAAGCAGCGTTTTTTACTATATTTTCGTATATTATGTTGTATTTACTTTCTTCATATTCTTATTCAATGCAAATATTTCCTTGTTATGAAATATATCTATTGTCATAGACGGTGGCAAAACTCCCAAAATTTTATATTTTGAATAGGGGAGAAACCTATTATATGGTACTCCTTTCATATACTTTAAAAAAGAATAACTTAAATTATAAATACTCTACACCAACTATCTAAAAAGTGAATGTAAAAGAGTTACTATTTAGGGAATAATTAAAAACCACCTCATTTACAATGAATGCATTATTATTGTATATTGTTTGGTGTGGATATATGTTTGCTGATAGAATATCTAACCCTTTTAAATTTTATTTAAAAAGATAACAAGAGAAAATTATCCAGAAATAATTTTATTTGAAAAATAATGACTATATAATAACTATAATTGTATGCAATATATAAATTTGGTCGATGTTTAGCAATATCATTGTATTATAGTCTATAATAAAAACATTAAATAATTTTTTATAGCAATATATTTTGCTCTATCATCTAAATATTTGATAGACAACCTCCCAATAAATTGATACCTTGCTCTTTCTACACCAAACGGATTAAATTAATTTACAATTGAGCATTGAAAACTTTAATAATATTTTCAGAATAATCCTTAAATAGCTTTATAATCAAAAGATTAGCCAAAATTTTGAACTAGTAATTTTTTCATTTATGCTGGCTATACAGGTTAAAATCAGATAATAAAGCAAATTAGTATTTCTAATTGTTCAGCCCACTTCAACGGAAATGATATAGATAACCATGAAAAATCATTAATATGTAATATTTTTTAAGAAAGGACCTGCCGGTCGGACAAAATGGTGGTTTTTAACCTCCCCCCCCCCAATGGGTAAGTCCTAGCTACGCCTCAGAATAGACCTAACATTTTATTATATTATTAGTATGATAAATGTTCTAATAGGCACAATGATACATTAGTATTTTAACGTTAAAATTTGGAAAAATATATATTAAAAAATAATTTATTTTACATAATTAAATTCAATTTTTTTTTAAATTATCTTTCTTAACTTATCTATAAGTGTGAAATTGGAAGTAAAGGGATTGAAAATATTTTTTGGTTGTATTAAAATAAAATTCACCATATATTTTTAATAGTATTTTGATAAGGCAAACATAAACAGAAATTCAAACTTAATTAATTCACGTGTAGGTCCTTTGTCAGCAAAATGAGCCTCCATATCGCTAAAAATACTGGCATCAAAGCAGTCATCAGCTAAAGCTCTAGCTATAAAATTTCCAACAATCTATATTTAAATATTTTGTAGATCAATTAAAAAATAATCCTAAATTAAATGTTGATAAAAGATTAGTTAAAAATTATTCAAAAGTCAATTTAAGTCAATGATTCTTAAAAAATATCCAAAAATGACAATTTTTTCATTTATTTCAGACATTTTTTATTTAAGTAAAAAAATTTAAGGTAAATATTAATTCCTCAAACATTAAAGTTGGGCATCATATTACAACCACGAATGATTATTCTATACCATTTAATAATCAATTTATTCATTTTATTCGAATCTTAATACCTTTAAGAATTTATAAAAAAAAGTTATTAAATATTAAAAAATTTAATTTAAGACCCTAGGAAAAGTTTTAGCTTGATTGATTAGTTTAAAAATTCTATGCATAAAATGTCTTTCATTTCTAATGGCGGTTCATCAAATAAATTTTTTTTTGAAATTTTTTAATTAGGTTAAATCTAAAAAAAATGAAGAATGGAGTAGTGTGCAAAAAATATAATCATGAATAATAAGGATTGTTATACTTCTCAAAATCAAAGTTTATATGTAACTAAGAAATCTTTAATTTTGATTTTAAGTTTAGATAAATCTTACGATAACTAGTTGGATTTTAGAACAAATAAAAACTATAACTACAGTGAGGGGGGGGGGGGGGGTATATTTTTTGCAGATACTGAAATCAAATTAAATGATCTTATTATATTTTTCTTTGTCATACCTAAACATTCAATATTATACAAATACTGAACAATTATTTTTTAAATGCCACACTTGAAGTTTACAATTAAAAGAATATTTATAAATTTTTACAACGTTTTGTCGTCATCTCTTTTCTTTTAGCTTTATTTTCTGCAGAGTTGTTAAAGTAACTCGCTATCTTTTTTGGTAGCTATAGCTGATAGTGAGCTACTTTTTTCCCTATATTTATTTTTTTAGCGCGCTATTTTTTAAAATAATGAATATAATTATAAACATGATTTTAAAATATCATAATTTTTATAAATTATTTAATTTTGAAATTGAAATTTATATTTTCAATTCGCAATTCATATTTTCTATTTGTATTATAAACCTAAATCATCTGGTTAAATTATTTAAAATGTCATCGCAAATGGATATCCAAATCGATGTAAGTGAGTCAGACAATTATGATAGAAATGAAAGTCACCCTAGAAGAAAATGTTCTTGATAAAAATAATACAAATTTCCCAAAATTTGAAAATATTTTCAAATTAATATAAAAACAAAAGGTGGCTACAAATTTATTTGTTCAAACTGTAGATATATCCTCAAATAAATCTAGTAGCTATAACTTTAAAAACATCTAAAGGTAATTGTCATTTTTAAATTCTAATAGTATTTTATTTTTTAAGAATGTTCATGCCAAAAGTTATAGAGATAGAAAAACATCTTAATAATTTTGGTATAGGGGAGATTACATTCAAAAAGACCAATTCAATTCAAGCTAAATTGATTAATTATATTGCACATGATAGTATTTCTCAGAAATTGGCTGATAGTTATTGTTGAATTTATTACAGTTCAGCCAATGTAATTGGTTAATTATCCATCATTACCATGATGATTAAAACTATATCCCTGGTAAAACAATTTTTTGTCGCCAGACACTAATGATTGAGATAGCAGACAAAAATGCCCTAGTTAGAATCATAAAAACGACATTTTTTGAAATAAATAATACTAATATAATAGAAAATCCCCTAGACGCGATATTTGACAATTCCGTTGTCCCAAACACTCCACGACCCTCCTCATGTTCACAGAAACTGGGAAATTCCACTCAACCAAGGCTCCGTCGCTTACCTAAAATCGAGCCTGCACGACGACGATCTTTCAGTTTTCACCAATTAAACCAAGGATCCAGTATGAGTTTCTGGAAACCTTACCCTCTAACAACCTTGATTTGTTGCTTTCCACTGAAGAGATAAAATTTGCTATTAGACTATGGCACATTTGTGGAATTGTTCAACAGTACGAATGTTAACATTGAAAAACCAGCGTCGATCGCAAGAGTAGACATTGCCTCCATTGTTGCTTTTGTCGAGGCCATTTTCCATGGCACACCAAATGTAATGATTTAATATTACGTGCCCTCAAATCCGCAGGCAATCCATCTAGACTTGAACCAACCGAAATTTTTAGAACCGATGGAAAACGTCCAGATGGAATGTCCTTGATTCCTTGGTCAAGGGGTCAGCTCCTGGTTTGTGACTTCACCTGCATTGACCCAAATGCACCATCTAATTACACTGTCGATGCCCTCGCCTTCGCAGAATTCGAAAAATCAACAAATACAGTTGCATACACCCTTCTTTTTTATTCATCTGCTACATTTTCACCACCTTCGGTAGCAAAGCTCAACGTTTTTTTATAAAAATTAGGCAAACGGATTCGTAAAAAAACAGATCGGATCCCTCTTCTTACGACAAAGACTTACTACGGCCATTATTCGCTCTAAATATCTAAGTTTTATCTCTTCTATAGAATAACCTTCCATTATGCCTTCTCTCTTCCCTTCTCATTCTTAGCTTTCTTTTTATATTTTTTATCTCTTATCTTTTTCCGTAAACTCTATTGTTATATTTTTCACCTTTATTAATTTTATCTTAGAAAAATTAATTATATGCTATTACATTTTTGATAACATATTAAAAGTAGCGTATAACCGCAAAAAAAAAATATACAAATACAAATTAGTATTTTTGATCATTTTTCTTATATAAAATATTTATATATAATTAAATACTGCCTTGAGCTCAAGTGTTAGTGTTGAGAGATTATTTAGTATGGCGAAGCTTATACTTTCTATTTGTCGCTCTAGACTTGGGTATTATAAAAATGCAAACAAATAAAATAGTTATCATTATTATTATTACATAAATTTTTTTATAATCAAGACTAACTATATTTATAAATAATGATTTTATGTTTATATACTAAGTAATTACATTATAAGCAACAAATAAAACAAATTTATTTATAAATTTTTTTTATAAAAAGTAGCCAAAGCTACTTTTAAAAAATAGCAGCTAATAGCGCGCTATTTTTTTGATGGGTATGGTAGTGCACTACTTTTTTGACAAATCGCGATAGTGGTGACGCGATACTTTTATAAGTAGGGTTTAGCAACTTTGATTTGATGTAGGATAACTTAAAAAAATTATCCTAAAATATTCATCTTCATTATCAAATCTTAGTCAAAATCTTTTATTCTTGGAACTATTGCTAATTGAAAATATAATATTTTTTCTCCCACTTTATTTATCATATTTGAACATTTGAAAATGATATAAATTTAATTTAATATTATTCAATTTAGATATTAAATTACATAAAAATTATATGAATAATGATGAAATATAATAAAATATGATATATATTTGAAGGTACTTGAGAATCTATATAGTCATGTTAACTAGAGAATAATTTTTGAAATAAATGAAGATGACTGATAATTTTAAATATCATTTTCAGCTAAATTAGGCAAAGCATAATTTAAATTTCTTGAAATAATTGGCAAAATATGAGCTATTACTAGTATATGAAAGTATATAATATATATTAAACATTATAAATTAAATTAAATCATAGGAAAAATTCGGAAATTTATGTAAAATTATTAATTTATAAAATATGGGCTTTTAAATATTAGATTATTAATTTATAAATAAGATTTTTTTTATAAAAGAAATTTTTAGATTGTAAACTTCAAGTATATGTCATTTTTTTAAAAAAATAAGTAATTGTATAACCTAATTTAATGTTTAAGTATGACAAAAAAAAATATAATGATTATTTTATTTGGTATCAATATCTTGTAAAAAAAATATTTCCCATTATATTTTCAAAAAAACGAAGGATAAAACAGGTATTAAAAAATCAAAAAATGGCTATCAAATTCAGCCAGTAGTATACTTTTAAAAAATATTTATTTAAGAATGATCACCATACCAATGTTAAGCCAATAGTAATTTCTATCACATGATTTAATGTAAATGCGCTAAATTATGTATTTAATTTTTAATGGCGATGATTATGTATGCTACAAAGATGCCTCATCAGAAGATGTTAAAGATATTTTATGTTATAGATGATTTTATATCAATAAACATTTCACATTGTATCAAGGTCAAGATGCTTCAGATTTAGAAAAATTATCAATTAGAAAAATTATCAATAAAAGAAAATCTATCAAATGAAATATAGCCTAGCCATTTCATCAGAGTTTGGATTTAGATTTTCACAGTATCAAGGTTTAAATTATCAAAATATATTTTCTTACAATAAAAATTTTATTGAAGATAGGATCCATGTTATAAGGAGTTATAAACTTACTCAAAATTCTATGGAGAACAATTTACCAAGGAGTGCTTTGTGCCTTCCATTATTAAAAAGCTTTAAGGAAGGATACATTTTATAATCTAATAACATTTTCATTTAATACTATTATAAAGTAAATATTTGCATTTATAATTACTAGCTGATAGCCAATCAAGATTTACATGGAATTCGAATTTTCTCCTTAATTTGATGATGGGTGAATCAAAATTTCCCTTATTGATGGACAAATTAAAAATATGTCTATATGAATTGTAAATCAGAAATTTACTACTATATTTTATGACTTCTATGAAATATAATAGGTCTGTAATTTTGCAACTTTCTAAATCAATGGAAACAGATTTTGGTTTTGGACTTATTAAGAATGAGTTTTTTTAATTGGCTTCAAAGAAATTTAATTTCAATTATTTTTAGGAAGAGGACCATATATTATTCTATTGTCAAGATATCAAATATTTAAATCCAAATAGAATTTAGATTTAAGATAATGGATGAGATCATGATAATCAAGGTAAAATAAGAGAGGTTATGTGCCCACCTGCTGGATCCTTTCGTCAGTCTATGATATGTGAACTGAATACAGGAGTGTTTTACTGGAACAGTATGTCTCTAGTAATATTGAATAATAAGGTAATTTGGGATAAAAACAATTTATGAAATTATCTCGAAATTTGCTATTGAAAGCATTTTTAAAGTCTACTTTGATAAAAGAAATGTAGGGAGGAGGATTTTGAATATAATAAGAATGGCATGTAAATATATTTTGACTTCTCCCTTAACACAGAATCCTAATTGATGCATATGCTAAATAAGTTAAGACCTGTGTTTTGACCCATGGCAATTATTTATTTTAATAATCTTCTAAATAGCCAATTGCAATGCAACCACAGTTATTGTGAGGCAATCATGTTGCTCCGATAATTGATTCGAATCTATGACGGGAGGTCTAGTTTAAAAGAGTATTTAGGAAAATTTTAAAAGCATTTAAATGATTCTTTGAGATGAGTTTAAATTTAATATGAAATTATAAGAGTGAAAACCATCACGTCAGGATATGAAATTTTTTTTAAAAGAATTGATAATTATTTCTTTGTTAGATTAAATTCATATAACTCACAAATCATATTTTTTATTACATATTTTTCATAATATATTATGCTTTTTCTCTAAAAATTTATAGAAATCTTAGTAGAATGAACACGGATAATCATTCCTCTCATTTGGCTATTGATCAAATAAAATATTGTTTTAAAGTTGGCAATATGAGCTGATATAGAAAAAGATGAAGTGTGCTAGTTTAAGGATAGGAATATAAGAGAAATAAAACCCATTTTTGGTAAAGAACAGATTTTGCATTGCATATTCAACACATCTGATTTTATTTATAACCTAGTATTAGGATATATCTCCTACCCCTTAGGGTAACAATTTAAAGTTGAAAATTGGTTGAACAAATTTTTTTTAAACTATAAACTTTTCTAAAGACTACTTTGTGAACATTTTTATGTCTTTATACATTTAATAAATTTTCTTTCATTATCTATTTAAAATTTTTTGTCCATTTTTAAAATTTGTTTCAAATATTGCCTTAACTTTTAATGAAAATTTTTTTTTCTTTCTGCTAACAAATATTTTAATGATTTAAAATGGTTTAACCTTTCAATAAGAGATCTTCATGGGCAGGGTGCCAGGTATAATATATTTTCTAAAGTGCCTGGGTCAGGTCTGGGTTTTTGATAAAAAAAATTTTAATGGCCTTGGGCCTAAAAAATATTTAAATTTAGCTTTTACTAACTTAAAAATATATTTTGTTTTTCTTCTAATAATAATAATTTTCAGTATTGGAAACAAAGTGATTGCCTAAATAAAGTGAAATATTGTATATTTTCATTTAAAACAATGAATTAAATTAATTTTTGAAACTTATGATGGGCTTGGGTTTAGATTTTTTATTAAACATGGACTGGGCCTGCAAGTTATTATTAATGCTTTCCTGGGCTGGGTCTGATAAAGGCCCGTGAAGATCTCTAATTTCATTATTTCATTTGACTTTATTTATGAGCAAACCACAGATATGCCTTATAAATCATTTGCAAAAAAAATCTGATAATTGCTGGTTTGTTAGTTGAAAGAAATTACGATTTAAATGCTTCATACATTTCAAGAAATTGTTGGACACAAGGAAATAAAGAAAGCCATCGTGAAGTGTATATATGGAGGAAATATTAATCCATTATTATTTTGGCATAAATAACAAAAAAAATATGCCTGTGATGCTTTTAGTTTACATATATTTTAGGGATCTTTTAAGAACCCGTTATCAATAATATAAGTAAATGTCAAAATGATGGGGAATCAAAATTTTCTTTTATTTAATGATGGATGAATAATGTATTTCACCTTTATATGATGATGGTTGAATCGGAAATTTTTTTATATTATGAAGTGTTATTCAGAAATTTATATTATAAAAATTTTTAAATTTTCCATTAATTTTTTAATGTTAATGAAGTATATATTTTGTAATTTTAATTTATGTGCATAAAAAAAATCTTTTAAACTAAATTTTTATTCATTTGTATTTGTAATTTATAATCTAAAAATTTATTCTAGATGAGAGTTTTGCATAACTAATTTTCGATCTAGCATTGCCTCACAAAACCCTCCCTTAGCAAGAATATATTTTTTATTGTGCATAAAAATTAAAATTACTAAATATATATACTCCATTAACATAATTTATAAAAATAATGGAAAATTTTAGAGTAACCCCTCATCTAAACAAATATAAATTTCTGAATCACATCTCACTCATAAGATAGAGATTTCTGATTAGTCCACTATCAAATAAAGCTGAAATTTATTATTCATCCATCATTGAATAAAGGAGAAAATTATTATTTACCGTCATTCTTGAAAGGCTATCAGCTAGTATTTCCATAATAAACAATTAAAAAAAATAAGCCAATTTACATACAAAATAAATGATTATCCTTTTTAATGACAATGTAAAAGCTACATAATTTAAAGATTTACCTTAACTAATATGATATCTATATCTGTTTTGAAATAACAAAAATATAGGTAAAGGATCTGTTATTTTTACGAAAATAATTTATTTAAATGATTAATAAGTAGTGAATAATTAAAAATATGTTTGGAATGTTAAAAAATACCATGAACCATATCTAACAAGACTTTTTTGAATAATATTTATACTAAAAGCATAAGATACAGATGAGATATAAAATGCAGACTAAAAATAGACGGTATCGGGCTTTTAGATATAATATCTAGTTTAGTTTAAATAATTAAAAAGCAAAACAATCTGATTTACAATTAAAATTTTAAAAAACAAAAATATATAGGGATGTACATGAATTTTAACCCCAAATTTCAAGGTAGGCAATTTAGACTCTCAACAAAATGGCCATTAATTATAATTAATGAAATAAATTTTTTTGTATAAATGTTATATATTTTTTTACGAATTTTGCAATATTTTTTTTTGTTATTTTGTCAAGTCTTCATTATCAAGATTAATATATTTTATTTTTATAATTAGAGAATATTAATACTAAATTTATATTTATTTGACAAAATGTGCAAGAAAAGACGTATATTTTTTTCAATATTAAATAAGTTTCTTTAAAATTATTAAAATATTATTTTTCGGATTCTAATTAGATTAGTATAGCATTATTATATTTCGGTTATTATTATTAGATATTTAATTTGTGAAATAGATATAGAATTATTAATAGTCCTTACGTAGGAAATAAATAATATTATTCTTGTTTTGCGTATTATTGTTTTTTGTGTCTCGTTTTTTTTATAATTATAAATAATAGACTATTATATGCAATTAAATGTATATATATTAAAAATACAAATTATATTATATCCTTTACTGTTAATGAAGTTTATTTATTTTATATCTCACATTATTCGACCTAATAACTTGAAAATATAATGATGAGCTCTTTGAAATGAAACAATCTGCAAAGCATTATTAAAATATTATTCTAAAACATAGATTATAGTTAAATAGTTAGGTTTTATAACATTATTGTTTCTATATAATAATGAATATAATTTTAAATTCATGTCATAAAAATTTTTATTTTAGATTTATCGCTTCAAAAACATTGGGGGCCATTTATATCAAAATTTCACAACCCTTCAGTTAAATTTTGATGGTGTGAGATTTCGAAATCTCATAGATCACTTTCACAAGTTACATCGGGTCAAAAAAAATATAAATTTTTCCCAAATACTGGGTAGGCCTAAAATTACCTCTATAGGTCTGTCTGTTACTATAAACTAAAGATTACACAAATGATTTTCTTAATATTTCATCAATCAAATATTTTTTATTATTATTTTGTTATGATTATTTTTATAAATATATTAATAATATTTTATTTTAACAATTTTTAATAGTAATTGTTTCTAATATTTTTGATAAACAACCTTAACTGAATTCATTCATTAAAATATACTGAGCTATTGAAGTCCATTATTAAAAAGGATATGCCTCTCAATGGCATCTAGTCCAAATATTGATTCCAACTAGATTTATGTGCCTGTTAAAAAATGGCAGTGGTGGCTTTTTACTTTAAAAATATCGGCGATAGACTGTTAGCAGAAATCTTACTTTTAAAAATTATTTCCAAGTTTTTTATTAAATTTTTTGTATAAACACGATAATTAATCATTTATTTGAAATAACTTTTCCTAAATAAAATTTATTAGAGATATAAAATGATAAATTCCCCGAAAAATCACTATGGGTTTCAACCCTCAGATTTTTCTAAAATTTTTACTGGTTTGCATTAATTATAACTAAGAAAAAATAAAATTGTGACCTCAAGAGTGGCTGAGATATGCGAGCCTCTAAAAATCTAAAAAATGGGATATTTTAGGAAAAATGCACTCCCTTTAATTTTGGTATCTTTTGATAGTATTTTTTATATTGAAAATCTTTATTCATTTTAAAAAAATTTATTAATATATTTATTATTTCAATTTATATAAATTCCTAATATATCATTCTATAAAAATAGAGGTGGGACTACAAATTCCCCAAAAACATAAGTAATTTTATTTTAAATAATTTGTATATTTTGTTTTAAAAAATAAATTTTTTTGTCTGTATATTAAAAAAAAATTAACATATTAAACTATAATAAAATAGAGCAGAAAAATAGTTTATTTATTTTATAGTTTCTTTAAAATATAACAATAATAAAATGAAAATAATTTTATAAAATAAATGAAAGAATATGTTAGGACTAGTGACTATAATATTGACATTGCTATTACATAGTGTTGTGAGGTAACTTCAAAAAAGTAACCTCGTAACTAACTTCGTTAGCTTTTTTGATGCAAAGGAACGCCAATCGTTACCTTCTTCTAGACGTAACGAGTAATGGTAATGCCGTTACTTAAATTTTTTCTTAAAAAATGTTTTAAAAAAAATATATATTTTCATAAAATTACCTTTATTTATTTTTTTAATATAAATAATTTAAACCGAGTTTTTAATTCATATCAACCACCCTTCCTTCATTTTTATTTTAAATTCTCGTTGTTAAATATTCAGTCGAATGTTAATCTAATTAATATTCAATAAATGATAATGATATTATTATTATTCTATTTTACAATTTATTTTAAGAATATTATGTCCATAATATTTACTTCTTCAGAAGAAGATAATTTAACCTTTCCCTGGCCCCAATTTTAAACATATTTTACATGTATAAAGAAAATTTAGGTTACAAAGTCTTTATACTTTGTAAATGTAGATATTTTTGGAAAATCCAAATATCATTGCCGATCCGATCCGATATTGTTTCAACGCAAATATTTCAACCTCAATTCCCAGCAGTTCAAACTTAAAAAAGCATATGAAGGTGAAAAGATGAATTAAATATATTATTATTTTAAACATTACTTTAATAATAGAATATTAAATCATGGGTTTGATAAAATAACCATTAAAATAAATATTCTTTTATAATATTTTGAAAATCTTAATCATGAAATTAAAATATAAGCCATTAAATTACACTATAGTATGGGGCTGAGAACCAACATTAGAAACCCAAGATTAGCAAAATATTATATTGGGTTTAAACAATATCTTCTATTTCTTGTTTTATTATTACTATTAGTATAACTTCAAATTATTAATAAATTTAAAGTTTGTTGTATTTTTAATTATATACTATGAAGAAAACTATGAAGTTATTGTTTTAAAAAACTTAATCTAGATAATTTACCTGATTCCTTTTTAAATGATAATTCTGAAAAAGACAAGAAATTGAAAAATTATCTTTCGCAATCATAATTTCAATTTTTAATGTTTTCTTTGACAATAAGATTAGTGAGGGATTAAAAAATGCAATTAAATTTTTAAAAGATTTATCTTTATTATTGAAAAAGCTAAGTTATTTTTAATAAAAAATTCAGGAATTAATAGTATTTTAATTAAAAAATTATAGACTTTATATTCCTCTAAAATGAAAGAGATTATTGAACATTTGAATAATAATAAAAAAAATTGAAGCTTATCAACTCACACTCATTGAGATACAGAGTACATGTAGATAAAAATAGCACAATCAGCTGTTGATGAATTAATTTTGTAAATTACAACCATTTTCAAAAAGCACTGCATTTATTAATATTATCAAAAAATTGCAGCCAACTAAAAACGTGATGTCTAAGACTACCCTCGCATTAAAAATCAACAAAGCATATGACACCATGGCAAAGAAATTAGTGGATTTATTGTGTATCCCAAAAATTATCTGTACGACTATAGATTATTTGTCAGCTTATCATCGTTATATAAAATTATATTTTAAAGAATGATAATATTGTCTTTTAAAAAGTTCTTATTTAGGGATGATGGTACACTGGCTACACCCAGGCACTCTTGAGAGGGTTTCGGCTGGTTGGTATAACTTTCATATAAAAATCTTTCATATAAATAATTGCGACTTTATGTGGTTAATAAGTGAATGTATGGAAATATTATAAATACCAACCTAATTTGCTAAATACCGACCAAAATATATTAAAATGTAATAAAACTCTTATTATTTAATATATTAATACGGAATCACGTGGTCGAAGCAGGCCTCCTATATATTATCCTCCCAAGGATAGAACCACCAAGTTAGAATAAGAAAAAAAACATGACCATTTCCGGGATTCGAACCCGGGACCATGGGATAAGAAAGCCAAGCTCTTGCCTACTAGGCCATAGAGGCTATTTGAAAAATCACGATTTTTCAAATATATATTATAAATACGTTTAATTTTTTATAACCAATGGGTATAAAGTCGCAATTATCACAACCAATCATAAAAAAGTCGCAATTATTCTCAGTCGCAATTTTTTATATGAAAGGTTTTTATATGAAAGTTAGGGAAACGGTTTCGGCTAGCTTAGCTTGTTAAAGGCTAAACCAAAAACACCCATTTGATTATCTAGGAAAAATAATATTTGAAATTTTTACCACATGTAAGATACAAAATAAAGTGACCAAATGCATTATCGACAATGCTAGAAATTATATAAAGGCTTTCAAGCAGAAAAATTATAATATATTAATTAAAAATTTATTAGTGTATATGAACAAGGAGAATAATCAGATAACAGGTAACGATGTCAATTTAAAAACCATTTCAAAAATTACATTTAAGCGTAGGCAATTGTGAATAAACATGGGCTAATCTTAAAAATGAGCCATTTTAAGGAAAACATGGGAAGATATCTGATTAAACCGGTTATATTAAGATGAAACTCTTTTTATAATTCGGTGAAATTAATAATCACAAGTCTTTCATAGATGAATACTGTATGGTTAGTGCTAATTAAGAAATATGATAGGTTATGGAACCGATTGCCATGGCTCTTCCATTTTTGAGAGCGAAGAAAAAATGCATTTAGGGTATCTCATTCCCACGATAAGTGACAATTATGAGAATTATAATTTTAAGTGTTGATGATAGACATAATTGATTTGTTTTTTAACAAGTCTGAGATAGTTATGAGAATCATAATTGTTGGGTGTTGAGAATTGATGATAAACGTGATTGAGTTGTTATTAACAACGGGTGCGAGACTTATGAGAAGATAAAAGTTAATTGGTTTCAACGAGAGTGAAGGAAAAAGAAGAATAAAAAAGATATTATTTCAGTTGTTTTTGAACAATATCGCATAAAGGATAAGAAAATAAATATATATTTTATTTTTCTTTAATGAAAAGGCGTGTACAAGTATTTATTAAGTAAAACGAAATAAATGCGTAATACCACAAGAAGACAAAATTTTTTTGGTAAAAAATTTAGAACTAATAGATTTTTAGATATAAGATTTTTAGAGAATTTTAGATCTAAATTCAGCTTTAGAAATGGTTGACAAAGGATGTGGATTGATAGCTAAAGGACAACTACCGGCATATGGCTCAATGAAGATATAGGTCTGGGCTTCATTGAGGATAAAGGGGTGGTAGAATTTGACATAATGGTATAATTCATTTATCATATTTTGACTATGTATTATAATTTTAAGATTTAATTTAGAGGAAAAAGTGAGCAAATATTTCGAAGTTAAGCTATTTAATAGATTATGTAAGGAAAAATTAGATTAGAGGCGATAACCTTATACATTAAGACGAAGTGGACATATTATATATTTTATTGGTATATTGGAAAGTTGAGAATAAATGTAAGAAAAATGGTAAAATATTTCCAGAAGTTATAAAGGGTTATATAGATTATATTAGGTATAAGTAGATTAGATGCGATTACCTGAGACCTTAAGACAAAGATCAAGTGATAATAAAGAGACCTTAAAACAAAGTCGATATCTCGGCAAGTGTAAACTTAGTACTAAAAGATCGATACGCTACAAAAATTAGATGAAAAGAACTAATCAATTACAAGAGAACGTTGAAAACAAGCGACTAGATAGAACAAATGGTCAAGATGTTCATGCTGCAATCGTTAATCGCTTACCAATATTGCCAATTGTTTACCAACACTTTAGTGTAAGATAAGGAAATCGACAATCATAGGAACAAGAATTCGTGAAACAATCTTTCGCAGACAAATTATCGTCAATCGTTTACCGAGATAATGTGCTAATTATTAGTTACAAGAGACCGTTAGAAACAAGCAAAGACTAGGATAATTTATCAAAAGAATTTAAGACGGCTATAAGAAACAAAAGTTGAAAAAGAAACTAGAATTCATCGATATCGTTTACAAGCAATCGTAATCAATTACCAGTTATAGTCAATTACCGCGATAAAGTACAAGAGAACATTAGAAACAAGCAAATAGAAAAGACAAAGATGGTGAAGAAAGAATAGTATCAATCAATAATTGGTTTCTAAGAATCGTGGATCGTTGAAAGGCAGGCGTTAATCGGGATTATCAGTCGATTACAAAGGAGCTAATCGTTTACCAGAGGTTGACAAGCAAAAGAAGATAGAATTCAAGAATTTCAAGCTATAATCGGAGATAACCGATCGTTAGAAACTAAAAATACTAGACAAGGGACAGCCGTCTTCGAAAATAGAAGACATTAAAGATTAAGAAGAATCGATTTGGAGGAGATACAAGGTCAGTAAAGTCGAAATCGAAAGAAAGTTGGTCATACGCAGAATGGTGGGTCTAACATAAGTGGAAGGGTATTGTAATATTCAGGTATTATTATTCAAATTGTGAATTCAAACAAGGATAATGTTTTATTAAAATTATTTAAGTCTTAGACAGGAGATGAAAACGCTTGATAATTGTAGATTGGTTTAACAATTGGAGTTTTTCTCTTTTTATTTTTTAGTTATAAATTTCTTAATTTTTAATCTTTTCTATTTAATTTTTCTTTTAAATTTCATTTTTAACTTTAATTTTATTATGTTTTCACTGTATAATTATTATTTATTAATAATTATGCAATAAAGTTATGATCATATATATTTAATTATTTATTTATTTTTCTTTAAGAGACATTTCATTTTTTACAATGGGTTTTACGGAGGATTTTTCATATGTTTACATATTTCAATATCATATTGATCAAAATTAAAACGTTTAAGCATGTATTTTCCATATTCTGATCTAATATATCTTAAGAGCTGCCTATTGTTTCTGATGTAAATACTTATTAATGTTATCAATATAAATATTTAAAAATTATTTACAATTTAGAAATATAATATGGGCAAAAATAAAATTTTATTATTGCATTGCCAACATTTTTAAATCGGTGTCTGCCAAAGAGACGGCATTAAGTGTAAAGCACAGGTCTATGTATTAATAAATTAATTACACTGTGTGACAAATTTCGACTTGATTTTTTGGGAGAAAATAAAATAAACATGTTTTAAGACAGTTTTTTAGGCTTATTCTAAATCCGCAGTCAGTTTTTTTCTAGCACGTCAGGTTTTTTTATTTATTTTAAGTTAAAGTGGCCAAAAAGGTCATTTTTAGCACTTTATGAAGGTTTATAACTTTGGTTCTAATGATCCCTACAACTAAAAAAATATCTTAATTTTTGCAGCAAACATTCCTTATTATTATTATACATTTTTTTTATAAAATCCTTACTCAATTTTTAAACAACCTATATTTTTTAAATTTACCTTTATTTATAAAATCTTTTTTAATATAGCTTACATTTAATATATTTATTTATTGCGGCTTTCGTTGGTTAATGATGCTTACTACCAAGTGAATGTATGGAAATATTCTAAATA
The DNA here is from genome assembly GCF_954871325.1 of Gordionus sp. m RMFG-2023. Classification (NCBI taxonomy): domain Eukaryota; kingdom Metazoa; phylum Nematomorpha; class Gordioida; order Chordodea; family Parachordodidae; genus Gordionus; species Gordionus sp. m RMFG-2023. Next base: position 30,003,191 of record NC_088776.1, read on the forward strand.
CCAACCTAATTTGCTAAATACCGACCAAAATTTATTAAAATGTAATAAAACCCTTATTATTTAATATATTATAATGGAATCACGTGGTCGAGTCCGGCCTCCTATATATCATCCCCCCAAGGATGGAACCACTAAGTTAGAATAAGAAAAAAAACATGAACATTACCGGGATTCGAACCAGTGGCCATGGAATCATTAAGCGAAGCTCTTACCGACTAGGCCATAGAGGCTTTACAAAAATCAGGATTTTTCAAATATATATTATAAATATATTTGGTAGTGCCTATCCAAATGAAAAATAAACAAAATTCAAATTATATAGGTAGTATTAAGGTAGTAAGCATCATTAACCGCTTTCGTTCTCTTCGCTACACTGCACACGGTACGATTCCCAAACAATTTGTTTTAAATGAAATAGTTATATTTCTCATATTTAAATAAATATATTATGCTAAGCTAACCTATCTCATATTTTACTTTAGTCAGGATTGCGATCATTTTGAGATCGCAGCATATCTTAAATTCGTAAATGGAATAATTTATTTTTGACAATAAATATTTCATATTTTCATATGATTCATTTAACTGGTTGGAATAGGCGATGAGAATTGATGGCTTAGAATTTCCGTTATGAAGCAAAACTGCTTTCAAGCTGTTTTTGCTTGAATCGATGAACAATCGCCATTCATCGGGCACTAATTCAATATTAAGTTGTAAAAAAAAAGTTGTCCTAGATTGTTGGAATAGTATAAAAAATTTTCGTGAGAGAATAAATTTTTAAACGATGCTCCACGTAATCGGTATGAAGTTTGAACTCCATTTTTTTAAATTTTAAAATCATTAAGCCTTGAGGCTAAAAATTCGGACTTTCTTTTTGAAAGTTGTAAATTTCTGGTTATGTCATTTAGTTGCTCTTGTGACATAAATGGCGAGAAAAAAAATAAATTAGCTGCCGTTATAACGGCAATTTTTCCTAAATCGTTTAAATTTTATTTTATTTAAATGGAATAAATTTCTTATATTACCCACCTAAATTTAGAAATCGTGTCCTAAATATCAAAAACTCAAATTCACAAACTTTCGAATCTTTAACGAAATTAAATAAATAAGCTAATTTAAAATACAAAAAAACGTAATTTTTCCAGCTGCGAACTATTAAAAAAAGGAACTGTTGTATGTATATTATATATTACCGGATAAACCGACGAAATTTCAGGATAACGAATTCTTATTTTTTTGTTAAACCCAAATGTACTAATCGAACAAAAATAACAATCCCACGAATGATTTCTTGCTACGTGCCAAAATGCAGGTTTCGAATAAGGCAAATATGACCGTTTTCCATTTACCCATGAATTAAAAGAATTATAACATGTTTTACATATGTTATAAGGGGCAAATGGTCTATCCAAATCGCAGAGTGGATTATTGTAATAAATTTCATAAATCCTTTGAATGATTGGAGAAATTGGATATTTTTGTGCGGGCATTATATAGCCCGCACAGATGTAACAAAATTTAGAGACACATTTTAAACAAGGGGACCTCGGCATTAATTTTTTGAAGAATATTATATAAGGAGGGAATTTGAATAATATTTAAAATCCAATTTTAAAAAAAAATTAATGAAAGAAATTAAATGTTTATGAAAAATTAAGCGCGAAAAAAAATAATTCTTCTCCTTTCTTCCTACTCGTTATTTGGCATTATTATTTATTGCCCATACTACGGGTTCAAGGTACTCCATTGGAAAATAATATATTTTGATATAAATTGATTCTAAAAACAAATATTCTTAAATACATCTAAAAAAGATAAATATTAATAAAAAATATGAAAAAATTACTAATTATTGCATTTTAAATGAATTTTGCTTCAAAAATGCTCAATTTAAAAAGAGTACAAATTAAAAAAGTGGGTACAGATATCTGATTTTGGTATAAATTGATCATAAATGCATAATATATTACCAAATACAACTAAAAAAGAGAAATATTACCTTTTTGCTTTAAAAATGCTTTATGCAGAGAAAATTCAATAAAAGTGTACAAATTAAAAAGTTCGAAAATATCTGTACTAACTTTTTTAATTTATAGATTTTGGTTGAATTTTCAGGGCATAGAGTACTTTTGAAACAAAATTAGAATTAATATATAATCTTGAGCATATTTGAAGCAAAATTATATAAAATTTATCTTCTAAAGTTAACAATTTTGATAGTAATTTAAATTGATAACTTAAGACCCCCAAACGAAATTCTTTACCATTTTTCTCAAAAACCAATCGATAAAAAATTATAAAAATTAGTAAATTTATAAAGAAATATAAGTTTAAAACTATCACCAATTTTCAGGGATTTTTATTCGATACTATTTAAAATATATCCGTATAAAGACCTAAATTTTACCATTTTTGAGATTTCGAAAAGTTGTCTTTATACGGTAATATTTTTAAAACTTGACGTGTAGGGAAAATTTGGAAAACGGATTCGAACTCAGCGTCAAATTCTGAACCAAAACTTGTTTTTATTTTCTTCAACCATTTTTCTTGTCACACAGTGTTATATATGGTATAAAAGCTTAATATTCGCTATAGTTATTTTGTCCTATTAGTGGTTAACTACAAATTTTAACTAAATCATAAAGATTAAATGAAAAACTAATAACTTGGGCCACTCCAGGTATATCCATGACGTAGTCATCTAGGTTTCTCAATATTTCTTGAAATGCACTTTTAAAATGGTCTCTAGTGAGCATAAAATTGTTGGAACCATCCAGAATGTTAGAATTGCTTTCAGTATAAATGCTTTTCTTATGATTCCCATGCTGGGTATAATGAGAAAATTCGGATAAAAGTATTGAGGTTAATTCTCTATCACTATCTTTAAGATCCAGAGCTATCCTGATAGCAAGACAAGCTACTTGGGGTCTAAGATCCAAAGGGATATTAAGCTCAGTCAATGATTTCTTTTAATAAATCGATGAACATACTAATAATTGACCATAATTTCACAAATGAGTTTAGTTTAAATATCGCTTAATGTAGCAATAAAAATATTAGTTATATTAATTAATAAGTTATAATAAAAAAAAAAGCATTAATAATGCCTTGTGTTGTCGAAAACTTCGATTCAAGATAATAGCCAAAAAATATTTTAATTCAAGATTTTTAGACTTAGACCTCTTTTGATCAAATTTCGAGGCTTAGGTAATATTTAATGGCTAAAATCTTAATTAAGCCGTTTTTTAGAAACCTGCAAAATCAAAGTTTTTGATAAATTAGTCGTGCTATTACATCGACAAAATGAGCATATTTTCATAGACATCTTTTAAATCAAATATTTTGCATAATTGTTAGTATCTAATGAGTAGTTAAGATCAAATTTTTATTGCTCTAGCTCTATTAATTCAATCAAATTAGGTCAGGCAGGGGAGTTTGATACTTTTTACATTCATCGTGAATTTATTTAAAATCTATTCTTTGATTTCTTGTAGGAATATGAACCGTAAAAAATATAGAGTTGATAGGTAAAAATAATGGTTCTTCCGCTCGGCTGTAAAAAATAAATAATATCAATTCCGTTTGAATTAAAACTGTTTCAAACTTTTGCCATGCAATTGGAGTAGAATTATAATAAAAATATACTTCTTTTTAAAATAAATCTATAACTAAATAAACAATTAATGTTTATTTTAATTTTTTGAACATGAGCCCTGCAAAGTTTAACATAATGCGGCAAACATTTCTAAAAAAATCGAAGGGGTTTTCAAAAAAAAAGGAACTCGTTCACGTTCGTTCAAAATTTTATGATAAATTTTTTTTTAAATTTAATTTAATTAAATAAATGTCATATATTTTAACACAATATATTAGAAATTTTGATAATATAATTATAAATATAATATAATATAATGAATAAAAAAATTTTCTTATAAAATTTTAATAAAAATTGTTTTTCAAAATTTTCACTGATAGACAGAACACTTGGCAGTTAATACGACATCAGGTATACTAAAAACGCGATCTACAGGGACAGATGAGGGGATTACAGTATTATACTTAATAAACAACTTAACGTGGGGAATTTATTAAAAACATTTATTGATTTGTCCTTGTTTCAAAAATGAGATAAGTTATCCTCCTCCAATCCATCCTTTACTTACTCGTCAAAAAAGGTCGAAATTAACAGTTCTTGCATTATAATTTCTAGGGTTTTCTATACATTTTTTCATCAAAAACGCTAATTTTTATAAATTCGTTCTCAAGAAGTTTTATCTATGGCCATTGAAGCTTGAATATTGGATGTATAATTGCAGAAAGAACATATTGATCCTCAATATATATGTTCAAATCTTTAAAAAAAATAAAATATATGCAATTAATTTGGTAGTAATAGGTTTAATATTTTTATTAATCCCATTTAATAATGTGTCTATCAATAGTTGACCATAATTTAGGCCACTAATTTATTTTAATTTTAAAATAACTATCGTTATTGTTAGGTTTAAATAACCTAACTTGAAGATTTTGAAACTGATATAATACATTTTGGGCACATTTTACATTCGGTAAGTATTGAATTATTTCCTTCAATATAGGATGTTACTGTAAAATATTTATCATATTTGGGCAATGGTAATGTTAATTCATCTGATTTTGAATTTTCAGAATCAGATAATGATGATGAAATAATAATTCCATGCTTATGCAAATCTATTAAATTAAAATATAAACAGTAATTTTCAAATTAATTAACTATAATAATGGTGTGTTAAAAAAAATCGAAATGTGAAATGGAATAACAGTTGATTATAAAATATAAGACATTTTTTTTGAAAAATTTGGATTAATATTAAATTTTTCAAATAAATAAAATAAAAGGTGTTTTTAAAATTGAACGAACGTTAAATTTGAACGCATTCGTCATAAAAAAGGAACGCGTTCACGTTCAAAGTTCGTCAAAAATAAAAGGAATGCCGTTCACCATTTTTTTCAAAAAAACGTACTTCGTTCACGAACGCGTTAGTTTACAACACTAGTTTAACACATCCATAAAATAAAGGCCTGGGGTGACCCGAAAAATGTAAATATTCCTTCCTTACTCTTCTCAATTTTTTTACCGGATGTATAAATGAATATAAAAAGTGGCTTTTGGTCTAGTGATAAAAAAATCATAACAATGTTTTATAAATTTTAATGTCGTGTAAAAAAAAGAATGTAAAGAACAATTATATACAATAACAAAAGGGATAACTAATGACAAAAAAACGTGGGGGAGACTTCAAAAGAAAAACTGTTTATATTCCTTCCTCTTTAAATACAACACTCCTCCCCGCTTAACACTCTGCTACCCGGGGAAGGGATCCAAAATGTCTTCGGGTTCCTCCTGGTCCCTGATCAGGTCTGTTCGGTCGGGGTGGCTATGTCTCGTCCTTGGGTCTGGGAGTTCTTTCCCTGCCCCTGCGAGTGTGTCGGCTGCGGTGGTCTCGAGGCATTCCGGAAAACCTTTGCATGAAATGGTTGGGTTCGGGAAATCTTCCAACTTAGCGGGATCTTCGACGGTATTGGAAGGGTCAGTGGTGGACGTCTAGATCCGTAGCTGGTGAATGAGGGAAGACATTTCTGACAGCATGGATTGTCTACGGGGGTCATGGTGTCGGGGTCTTCCTCAGCTTCTCTTTCCCCCTTACTTTCGGGATCCCGCCGAGGTCGGATATCTCTACGATAGTATTGTGGGTTTCGTTAATAGTTTTGATGTAATAAATGACGGATCCCTGAACATCTATTATGGTTTCTTTTTTCCAATGTGGGTTAAGAACCCTTGGGGGTGTTAGAACCCATACTAGACTACCTCTATTTAGGTTTGCGAGAATAGTGGGGGGGGGGTGTATGGGGTATTGGTTTTTCTAGGAGGAGGTTAACGGACGTCGGATATCGCATCTCTGGCATTTGTTTTGTGGCTGGATGTGGAATATTTCTATAAGCTATTAGGAAGCAGCTGGGTTTGAATTTCGGTTCGTGGAAATCCTCTTCTGGCTTTTAAACGTTCGTACGAATCGTTCTGCTAATAAAATTTTTGTGCGGAATACGAGGGGGGCGTGCAGATTTGTGTTATTCTATGTTGGTCACAATTGGTTAAATTCGTGGCTGACAAATTGAGGCCCGTTGTCGGTTATGAGGTTTCGTGGGATCCTAGGTGAGTAAACATGTCTTCAAATGCGGTAAGGAGGGCCTGGGACGTCGTGCTGTTCAGACGGGTGATTTCTGAACAATCGAGATAAGCATCTACCAGTATTAGACAATGTATTTTGTGTAGTGGTCCTGCGTGGTCAATATATACAATTTCTCCTACTGTAAGGGTAACGGGCCAGAAGTGGGATAGTATCTGTGGGGAGTTATCCTTGAATTGTTGACAATGATCGCAAGTTTCGCTGATATTTGTGATATAACTGTTAAATTCCACCGGGCATATTTTCTGGCGGTTTCTTTCATTCGTACAATTCCCGGGTGTCTACGATAAATTTCTAATAATATCGCGGGTCATAAGTTTCGGGGAATGATTAATCTGCTTCCTCGGACAATTAACTCACAGTTTATTGACAATTCATTCTTTATATTCCAATATTCTTGTATTCTGTGGCTGTTATCTTTGGGGGCCAGCCGTTTCGTATGTTTTATTTGATATATGATAATTCTGGGTCTTGCAGGGTGGATTCAATTTGGGTCTCGAGTAAATGGTAGGGTTTTATTTGGGTTTGTATAATTTGGTTTACATCGGTTTTTAATGTCGTGTAAAAAAAAATGTAAAGAACAATGATATATAACAACAAAAGGGATAACTAATGACAAAAAAACATGGGGGAGACTTCGAAAGAAAAACTTTAAATTTCTTTTTCTTTGAACACAACACTAAGAATATGGAAAGATTTGCCTTTTTATGTATAAATTTTTTTTTTCGGTAAAAACCTTGACTTTTATGTGAATAGTCATTTAATTCAGCTTTAAAATCAAAACAGAATATCTAAATAATTTAGAATTAAAATCCTTTATTTAACCAATCATCTTGCTTTGCCCATATGTACAACTATTGTTTTTTTTATATCCTATAAATATTTGAAGAATAGTCCAAACTATTATAAAACGGCTAGCTCAATATTGTAGCCAGAAAAATCGTAATAGATGTTCAAACCTATGTCGTCTATGAGCAAAATCTACTGGCTTGCATAATATTTTTCTAGTTGAAATATTGAGTTAACCATCTTAAAAGACTCAGATCGAAAGATAAATTTTTAATTATTTCTGAAGAGAGAGAATTAGGGATATTATAGAAAAACCTGTTTGGTTTGTCAAATTTTTTTTAATATAACTTTAAATAACTTTTTAAACCTATTTTTCTTATCTTGTATTTTCCTCGAAGAAAAAGAGAATATTTTTTGAAGAAGAAAATAAATACTGATTTATTTCGTATTTTCCTCTTTTTATATCTATTATTAAAAGTAAATATAAATTGATTAAAATTATAATTAATTAAAAATCATACGACTAAATAATTTTATAATTACTTTTTTTTTATTTAACTAATAAATAATATAAATTAAAGGAATGATTACGCAAGATAACCAAAAAGAATATTCATCACCAAAAATAAATGAGTGAATTCACAGTTTAACACAAAAAAACGACCCACATAAATCGCCCGCATTAATTGAAAACAAAATGTCGCACTTCAACTTGCAATCGGCCTCTTCCCATATTGCATCCATATTATGGTTATTTCCAAGATGACATTGGGATCACAATCGATAAATATAAGCAAAACATATCGCTGTTTAAAATAAGTTGTATCAAATGGGTATACGATTAAAATTAGAGAATTAAAAATATTCCAAAAGTCATATACATTGGCTATGAAATGGATTTACATGGAATGGAATACATGTAATTAAAACAAAATAGCTGAGATAATAACTTTTCGACGTCCTAATAAAATCACAAAACGAAAATAATTTTTGGATATGCTCACTTTTCACGAAAAATTTATTCCTGGTTTACACATGAAAGTGACGAGTTTAGATAAATTGGCGAATAAATATAGAAAATAGAATTGAGAATCATTTAATGGAAAATTTTCTTTTTTGATTAAAACTTTTCCTTTTCGCATAGGACTTGTCCTTCTTTCTTTGATTGGCACTTTTTCTTACCTGATTCAGGGCAGACTCTGAATCTTCGTACTAAAGGCCTATAAAATCTTACCCAACTCATATATTAAATCCTTGAGTTGGGTCGAGTTATTGTACTTAGTTATTATATGGAGTTGGGTCGGTTCTAAATTTTATTTTTCAGTTGGGTTTAAGTTTGGAAATATTTTTGTTATAATTTAATAAATGATATTAATAAATCATGGTTTAATTGTAAATTAAAATATAATTTTGTTCATTTTTAGATTATAATATAGTGAAAAACAGTATTTTTTTATATTTTGATTTTCGCGACGTGAATATGAACTTAACTTAATTTTATGTTCGGATTGGGTTGAGAATTTTTAAAAATAAATTTTTTAGGTTGGCAAAATGTTTTTCTTGTAAAAACAAAAAAACCTGCACAAAAATACCGCTGACAAAAAGACACCGAAGAAAAAACCCTAATTTTAATAAATTTCGGGATTTTAAAATTTTTTATATGAATTTATTCTACACGTCTCTAAGTATCTGTTAGATTCTACAGAATGTAGTGAGTTTGGTATTTAGTAAAACTAGTATTTTTCCTCATCTATTAACACTGGCCCTTTTCTTTGTTGCATAGCCCTAAGCTAACCGCTTACGCGGTCCACGAGCTAGGAATCAGGCCTTAGCCTGAACATCATAGTTCGATAGAAACTTATAGATACCTATTGATTGCTTCGCCCTATTCAGCAGCCCTAGGTAGCTGTTAAATTTTATCGAATATAGTTGATGTCTAGTAAAATTAAGTATTTCTCATAATCTATTTTTTAACATTAACACCAGCGGACTCGCCATAAACCGCATAACAATACATTTATTCAACATCTTAACATTTTCCCCAGTATTCCACATGTGCATGGGGTTTTTATAAATTTTTGTGTAAAAACAGTGCGCGCATTATCAATAATTAAAGATTTTTTTATAATGTGGAAGACATTAATAATTTTTTTAAAGCTTTCCCATTTTTCTAAACATTTTAAAAAAATATTAAAGTTTGGATATTTTTGTCCGGTGTTTTGAGTATTTTGCCTAATATCTTTTTGTACGGGTATTAATCTTAATGATATTTCTAACCGATTACCATGTATTTTTCTGATGGGTTAGAGTATTTGACTTACAGGTAAAATACTCCTATCGATTGATAGTAAATTGACTGAATAATCGGTCAATTGATCGACTCGCCAACCGAGTATACACCCTATTAGCATTTAAATGCATATCATGTTTTTTGTATGTAATATCTTAATTTTTCTACGTGTTAGAGATCGTTCAAAAAGAAATAGACAGACGTTTCGAACTTTTGATCTTGATTTTAGTTTATGGTAATAACAAAGACTGGAATAATCGGAAACTGGCGACTTTTTAATATGAAAGGCAAGGGGTAATCGTTTGAGGATAGGTCAATTAGAGGAATAAAACTGTGAGTGTTACATTAATATTTTAGATTATATGAAGTTATCATGTAAATTTTTGATAAGAAGACTGCTTTCTGCTGGGATTCATGTTATGAAGTAGCAATTATTGTTCCAACTTTAAGCTCTATAATTTGAGGAGGTATTCCTTAGGGAATTTATGAAGGAAGAAATTTAACGGGGGTTGGAATCAACGCTAGAATATGCTTTAAATTTCTTGACAGTTAATTTCGTTATTTAAATTTAAAAAATATTATTTTTAGTTGTCGATATAATTTTCTTTGTAAAAATATTAATATATGTTCGATTGATCCATGAATCATCTAGTAATGAATTTAGGATTTCAATAAAATCTGAGGAAGTAAGGAATTGTTAACATTTGATAAGCACTCCAACTTCAAAAGCCTAGGATTATACTCAACATCTTCTGAAGATACCCGCATATTTTTACTCAGATGAATGATTTTAAAATAAGCCCATGAATCAAAAAATAAAACACTCAATTATATCTGTTTTTGAATTTGGAATGACAGTAAAGTTTGCTTAAAATTATTGCCAATAATATAATTAACCGAATAGAAACTGTTTACATTATTATTTTAAATAATCTATCAATTCAGATTAAGGCATTGTACTTTGTCGATAAAAATTCTTTTAGAGTTTTTAATGACAGTAGCTTCAGAATAGATAGTGTCAACAATCGGAATTGATAATTTAAAACTTATATATATTGTTCTACTTCCTTGAATAGAGGCAATTCCTGATATTGCAAATGGTAACCATATTTGTTTTCAACACATTGGAATATTAGACAAAAAGAGTTTTCCCGTACCACCAGAACCATCACTATAAAAACAACGTTGAGCAATAGTATTATATAGACTGAACGATTAAATCAAAAGATAATTTTTATAGAAAATTTAATTCAGAAATCCATTATTTTTGGCTCGGCTGCCTCAAGATCAATATTATAATTTTTATCCTTAGTTATGTGGTAGGAACAGACAAATTGAAAATTTGAAGTGATACATAATTTTAGGTCCTTGGCGAGAGAAACACAATTTTAGATCCTTGGTGAGAGAAGAAGTGCAAAGTATTTTTTCACAACCCGAGCCCGAATTTTAAAAAAATTTGTCCGAGCCCGAAATCAAATTTTTTCAACCACCCGAACCCGACTAAATTTTTTTAAATTTGAGTGTGAATATTATAATATCCAAAAAACAATTAAATTATGTGTATTACCTTAAATAAAAGTATACTTGACTGCCATAATATAATCAATATTAATATTAAGTTGCATTTTATTAAAATTGGAAACATATACCTTTTACTAAGTTTTAAATATTACAAAAGTTGAAATATAATCGAATTTATAAATTACGATTTAAAAATAATGTGCGTGATATAATGAACTAGAGATATATTATCATTATCATTATAGTGAATAATTGTGATAACTATGAGAAATCGAGTTTGTCTTGCTTTAAACAATCCTCCTATCTTCAATGGCCATAACAGTATCCGAAATCGCTCTTTCACTGCTAACCGAAGAAGCAGGGATTTAAGGGCCAAAACACTTAAATTGTGAAAGTCGTTAAGACAATTTAAGATTGGTATTTAAATATTGATAATTTTAGGCTATTTAATTAAATAGATATTATATTTTAGTTAACCGATAGAATATGATATAAATAAGTATGTAATAATAACACAAAAATATTATAACAAAATAGTTTGGTAAACAGATATTTTATAAAATAATAATTGAAAATAACGTCTGATTGACATTTTAATGATGAAATGTGTTAGATAAAAAGAAACAGGTTATTCTAATTGACATTATGAATTTAAGATGATTATTAAGGATATTTATATTTATTTATCGGGTCAAGCTTCGGGTCATACACCTCTTACAACCTGAACCCGAAAATAGAAAGTCTTTTATGGCCAAACCCAAAGGTGAAAATTATGTAATCGGGATTCATTATCTATTTTTAAGTAAACTACGACGAAAAATTTGTTTTACTTATAACTGAAAATCAACAAATCATTTGCGACTAGATTTTACTTACCCTATATACCATCGACCGTGACGCCCCCAATTAGTATTTAGTATGATGACCAAACTGCCCGGAAAATCTGGTCCCCCTGCCACTTTCTCCGAAAATCCCTTACTATCGAACTCAGTCGATGAATCCCCCTCCCCGACGGTTGAACTGCCTATGATCATCCAAATATTTCACTGGCACCCAACGTGGGGCTTGAATCTACGATCCTGAGGAGGCAACGGACAATTATCTAGAACGTTGCAATCAGAATGACACAAATCTATTATCTTTGTTCTTATCATCTTGTGGTCACACACATTTTATATAGAAAGTTAAAAATGGTATTTGCTCCAAGATCCATGACAGAACTATCAATGGAAGATATATAGACGATTCTAGGTAACAATAATAATAATAAAGGACTCTCAATAAATAAACTTCGCCATCGTATCCAATAAGAAGGTGAAACGATTACCGTATATGCAAATGCCTCATTAGTTTTCCTACACAATGCGATTTAGACCACATCTAGGAACTCTCATCCGAATTTGGAGCCGAAATCCAGTCATCCGAAATACGAGGCCGAATAATTATGGCGAATTACATAAACTTTAAAGGAAAATTAAAAATAGCCCAAAATGGCAGAAACGCTAAACCAAAACAATCCTATGAGCAAAATGTGCTGCCGTCATAATAATCAGCCCATAAGGTAAACCCAACATAAACAAGTCAAAATTCTATTCACCCACGCCGAAATTTTCAACGGAATCAAAATCCCACCTGTTACAATTATTAAAACCTAGGGAATTACCAAATCAACTGCCCAAATAGACAAACATACAACAACAATCAGCAATATCCTACCTATCAGCTAATCTTGAACCAAATGAAGATAAAGGGAAGAAAATAAATATACAGTTACATAATTACAATGAAATATGAATCAGACATCAACAAGAGCCACCTTTTTCTAGTAAAAATAAAAGTAAATATTATACCGCTAAAAATGGAAATAGACACGGGCTCAACAGTATCCATCATTGGGAAAAATACATATGACTTACTTATCAAGCTTATCCCGCTCAAAAAACATACTACTAAAATCATTTTAGGGACACGCCATTCAGCCAATAGGACATTTCACCACTGTTATAAACTACCATGAAATCACATATTCAGGAAATATACCAGTAAAATGACAATTACCCCTCCATAATGGGAAGAGATATATTAAACAAAATACCAAAAATCATACAAATAGATCGCAGCCAAAAATCATAACATAGAGCAGCTACAACAGATTTTTCCACGAATATTTTCTGATATCTTAGGGCACTTTCCAAACAAAATAGATATAACACTATACAACTGATTACCATGAGTAAATGCCGATACATTAAATGGGGATCACCAATTGTGCACTTTCAAAAGGCACATAATACCTTAGGCCTATGCATAGATTTCAAAATTACTCTAAACCCGTGGGTCAAGCCCGAATGTTAACCGATTCTCCGAATTGAAGACATTTTTGAACACTGCAAGAAGGTACCATTTTTTCATGATAGATCTAAAAGAAGCCTACACCCAAATATCTGTCACGGAAACCACAAGTGAATTGTTAACAATTAGCACCCACTTAGGCCCATTCAATTTCAATCGATTTCCTTTTAGTATTTCCTCCGCCGCCATGATTTGTCAGCGGACTATGGACATGTAACGGCCGGCCTTAAAAAACAGTAACATATTTGGATGATATTCTAGTATCGGGGGAAAACCTGAGGAACACTGTTACAATTTATATCAGCTCTTCATACGATTGGATGATTTCAATTTAAATATAAATCTAAAAAAATCAAGTGCAACCATCGGTTGCATATTTAGGGCACATTATTGATGCAGACAGGTTAACCCCTAGTCCTAAAACGACAGAATCAATCAAAAACTGTCCCGTTCCAAAAAAATCCACGAAGTAAGATCGCTCATAAATCTTTATGCTTAATATGTAAAATTTATCCCGCAAATGTCTACCATAGCAAAGCCTCTATAAGATCTATTGTACCTAAGGGTAAAATTCAACCTCCGTAAGGTTGCAACCATGGGGAGTCACGTTATCAGGTTTAAATTTCAACATCCACTTCAAAACGAGGGTGTCATATATGAAAGCCGACGCAATGTCGACTACATATTTTTTTAAAAAACGAAAATAAAATCTAATAATTATTTATAATTATGAACTACTTATCCTGTCCTCAAGTTTACGACTTGTTATTAGACTAAATAAACTAATGACTAACTACTCTTAGTTGGAGTGGAATGAACTCTACTAACAACATTATGAATCAATCTTAAAATAGAATTTAATTAACTTTCCATAATATTAATATCCTATAAATATTATTATATTCATAGGGGGATTTTGGATCAAGTAACAAAAAGATCCCAAATTATGTTGAGTTTAAAATAAAAGCCCTATATTTTAAGACGGATATAAAAAAAGACCATAATTTTAAATTCTTAAAAAACGAACCATACTTTGAGACGAAATCGAAAAAAAAATTAAGCTTTTGGGTTGAGTTTGTTTTTTTAAGCTTCGACTCTAGACTAGTTTTGCGTAATCGGCTAATTTTAGCCGACTACAAAACGGTTTAGCCGAATATTTTAGGTGAAAAATTGGTTAAACCTAATTTGGCTAAGCTTAAAATCGGCTAAGCTTATTAGGATAAGCCTAAAAATAGGCTAAAAATAAATTAGTCAAAAATTCTGCATCGATATGCCTAGCATTCATTATTATTTATTTATTTTAGCAAAATAATTTATTTTATTTAAATTTAATGTACATATTTTAATTATCAACAAATTAAACAGGATATGATTTAATATTTTTTATTTATATTATTATATTAATGAAAATAAATTTATTTGATGCTTTTTTGGTATCGTCCCTCTAATTCGTATGAAAATTTAGGAAATAGGTTTTTTGTCGTATTGCAATAGTTCGTTCCCAAAAAAAAGCCAATTTGCAATAGTTCGTTCCCAAAATAATTATGAAAATCCAAGAGATTAAAGCTAAATCGCAACAATTATCAATAAGAAAATTGTAAAGTATATATTATTTAATTTGCATATAATAATTAATTTTTTTAGAAAACTAGGCAAAACAAAGAGTGCATATAAACAAAGCTATTATTCAAATTCTAATAATCAAATGGTTCAATATAGTTTGATTAAATCAAAATACAACAATAATATTATCTATTCTAACAAAATTTTAATTCAATTTATACATTATCATGCAAAAAAAAAGAGATTGCATTTTTATATATTAATTAAAATTTTTATTATGAGATATTTCTTATAAATTTTAATAATGTTATATCAAAGATATATTTATAATAAAGAGTTTGCTATAATATTGTAAATTATCTGCTATTTATATCATTTTTAAACAAAGCTATTATTCAAATTCTAATAATCAAATGGTTCAATATAGTTTGATCAAATCAAAATACAACTAATATTATATATTCTAACAAAAATTTAATTCAATTTATACATTATCCAAAAAAAAGAGATTGCATTTTTATATATTAACTAAAAATTTTATTATGAGATATTTCATATAAATTTTAATAATGTTATATCAAAGATATATTTATAATAAAGAGTTTGCTAAAATATTGTAAATTATCTGCTATTTATATCATTTTTAAACAAAGCTATTATACAAATTCTAATAATCAAATGGTTCAATATAGTTTGATCTAATCAAAATACAACAATAATATTATCTATTCTAACAAAAATTTAATTCAATTTATACATTATCATGCAAAAAAAAGAGATTGCATTTTTATATATTAATTAAAAATTTTATTATGAGATATTTCATATAAATTTTAATGATGTTATATCAAAGATATATTTATAATACAATTGTGCTGTCTATTATATATTAATGGATCTAGAGCATTAAGAGTTTGCTAAAATATTGTAAATTATCTGCTATTTATTTTTTAATATATACTGTTCTTGTATTAATATAAATATTAATTACCATTTAGCCATTTAAATTTAATTTAAAATAAAAAGCATTTTTTTATTTATTTGCCAAATCTGTAACAACGTTTCAAAATTATACAATTTTATAATCGCTTCAAATATATTTGTGGCCATTTTAGGTCATTTGACGTTTTTTCACAAATGTTCATACGATCTAGTGGACCCTAACCATATTTACCCCCTTTTATTGTTAGTTGATTTTTTTTAACAAAAAAAATAATATGCTTGTAATATTCTTTTTACAGTGAAACGAGTGTTAAAAATCAACTAACAATAAAAGGGGGTAAATATAATAAGATTTATTTTAATTTAATACATATTGAAATTAATTATGGACAAGAAATTAATTAACAAGATTAATTGTTTTTAAAAAATTATGTTATAAATATATAATTTGTGATAAAAAATGGGAATTTTATTTGGGTTTGACTAGTGTTGCGTAATCGGCTAATTTTAGCCGACTAAAAACGGCTTAGCCGAGATTTTAGGTGGAAAAATCGGCTAAGCCTAATTAGGTATAGCCTAAAAATCGGCTAAGCCTAATTAGGCTAAGCCTAAAAATCGGCTAAACCTAATTAGGCTAAGCCTAAAAATCGGCTAAACCTAATTAGGCTAAGCCTAAAAATCGGCTAAACCTAATTAGGCTAAGCCTAAAAATCGGCTAAACCTAATTAGGCTAAGCCTAAAAATCGGCTAAGCCTAAAAATTGGCTAAGCCTAAAAATGGGCTAAGCCTAAAAATTGGCTAAAATAAATTATTCAAAATTCTGCATCGATGCTTAGCATTAATTATTATTTATTTATTTTAGTAAAATAATTTATTTTATTTATATTTAATGTAAATATTTTATTATTATCACAAATAAACATGATAGGATTTAATATTTTTTATTTATATTATTATATTTTGAAATGAAAATAAATTTATTTATTTGATGTTTTTTTAATAAAAAAAAATAATATGCTGCTATATTGTAAAAATGTAATATTCTTTAAATATAATTTATTAGTGATTTTCACAATCTTCTTTGTAAATACATCTTTTATTGAGGAATTATATTGTAAATTTTATTAGATAAATACACAATCTTTTAGGTGAAATTTATCATTTTTTTAAAATTATCTATATATTATTAAATGAGGTGGATTTTATGAAACTTTTTTGATGTTATTTTATATGATCTTTTTAAGGATAATATTTTAATGTGACAATTGTCATAATCGTTCTTTTATAAGTTTTTTGAATTTTTTTGAAGAAAGTATGTTAAAATAAGTATTAATAACATGTGTAAATACATATTTAGTGAAGATGTACCAATGAAAAGTGACAATTGTCATAATGGTTAATTTTAAAGTTTTTTGAATTTTTTTGACGAAAATTTGTTAAAATAATTATTAATAACATGTGTAAATATAAATTTAGTGAAGATGTACCATAGAAAAGTGACAATTGTCATAATCGTTATTTTTAAAGTTTTTCGAATTTTTTTGACGAAAATATGTTAAAATAAGAATTAATAACATGTGTAAATATAAATTTAGTGAAGATGTACCAATGAAAAGTGACAATTGTCATAATAGTTAATTTTAAAGTTTTTTGAATTTTTTTGACGAAAATTTGTTAAAATAAGTATTAATAACATGTGTAAATATAAATTTAGTGAAGATGTACCATAGAAAAGTGACAATTGTCATAATCGTTATTTTTAAAGTTTTTCGAATTTTTTTGACGAAAATATGTTAAAATAAGAATTAATAACATGTGTAAATATAAATTTAGTGAAGATGTACCAATGAAAAGTGACAATTGTCATAATGGTTAATTTTAAAGTTTTTTGAATTTTTTTGACGAAAATTTGTTAAAATAAGTATTAATAACATGTGTAAATATAAATTTAGTGAAGATGTACCATAGAAAAGTGACAATTGTCATAATCGTTATTTTTAAAGTTTTTCGAATTTTTTTGACGAAAATATGTTAAAATAAGAATTAATAACATGTGTAAATATAAATTTAGTGAAGATGTACTATAGAAAAGTGACAATTGTCATAATCGTTATCTTTAAAGTTTTTTGAATTTTTTTGACGAAAATATGTTAAAATAAGTATTAATAACATGTGATAATATAAATTTAGTGAAAATGTACCAATGAAAAGTGACATTTGTCATAATTGTTATTTTTAAAGTTTTTTGAATTTTATTGACAAAGATATTTTAAAATAAGTATTGATAACATGTTTAAATAAAAATTTAGTGAAGATGTACTCTAGATAAGCGACAATTGTCATAATTGTTATTTTTAAAGTTTTTTGATTTTTTTTGACGAAAATAGTTAACTTGCATCGATATTGATTTTAAAATAGAAAAAAAAGTTTACCCAAATTTTAAACAAGATTGTCTGATGAAAATTGGTAAAAAAAATAATAATTTCTAAATTAGGATTAGATATTATGATATAAATTTTGCATATTAATTTCTGACCCGATGAACAAATGTAATAAAATGCCAATTTGCTCCTGTTTTTGGGGAAGAATCTATTATTACCATATGTGTTTCTATGGCATATACTCAGGCAATTTTAATTTTACAATCTATATTTTTACCCATTTACATCAAAGAAATTTTAAAAATAACGATTATGACAATTGTCACTTTTCTATAGTACATCTTCACTAAATTTTTATTTACACATGTTATTATTTCGTCAACAAAAATCAAAAAATTTAAAAAATAATGATTATGAAAATTGTCGCTTATCTAGAGTACATCTTCACTAAATTTATATTTACACATGTTATTAATTTAATACTTATTTTAACATATTTTCGTCAAAAAAATTCAAAAAACTTTAAAAATAACGATTATGACAATTGTCACTTTTCATTGTCTTCACTAAATTTATATTTACACATGTTATTAATACTTATTTTAACCTATTTTCTTCAAAAAAATTCAAAAAACGTATAAAATAACGATTATGACAATTGTCACTTTTCTATGGTACATCTTCACTAAATTTTTATTTAAACATGTTTTTAATACTTATTTTAACATATTTTCTTCAAAAAAATTCAAAAAACGTATAAAATAACGATTATGACAATTGTCACTTTTCTATGGTACATCTTCACTAAATTTTTATTTAAACATGTTTTTAATACTTATTTTAACATATTTTCTTCAAAAAAATTCAAAAAACGTATAAAATAACGATTATGACAATTGTCACTTTTCTATGGTACATCTTCACTAAATTTTTATTTAAACATGTTTTTAATACTTATTTTAACATATTTTCTTCAAAAAAATTCAAAAAACTTTAAAAATAACTATTATGACAATTGTCAATTTTCTATGGTACATCTTCACTAAATTTTTATTTAAACATGTTATTAATACTTATTTTAACATATTGTCGTCAAAAAAAATCAAAAAACTTTAAAAATAGCGATTATGACAATTGTCACTTTTCTTTGGTACATCTTCACTAAATTTATATTTACACATGTTATTAATACTTTTTTTAACCTATTTTCTTCAAAAAAATTCAAAAAACTTATAAAATAACGATTATGACAATTGTCACATTAAAATATTATCCTTAAAAAGATCATATAAAATCATCAAAAAAGTTTCATAAAATCCACCTCATTTAATAAAAAATAGATAATTTTAAATGATAAAAAAGTTATAAAAGATTTCACCTAAAAGATTGTTTATTTATCTAATAAAATTTACAATATAATTCCTCAATAAAAGATGTATTTATAAAGAAGATTGTAAAAATCACTAATAAATTATATTAAAAAGAATATTACAATTTTACAATATAGCAGCATATTATTTTTTTTATTAAAATAACATCAAATAAATAAATTTATTTTCATTTCAAAATATAATAATATAAATAAAAAATATTAAATCATATCATGTTTATTTGTTGATAATAATAAAATATTTACATTAAATATAAATAAAATAAATTATTTTACTAAAATAAATAAATAATAATTAATACTAAGCATCGATGCAGAATTTTGACTAATTTAATTTTAGCAGATATATATAGGCTTAGCCAATTTTTAGGCTTAACCTAATTAGGCTTAGCCGATTTTTAGTTTTAGCCGATTTTTAGGCTTACTTAATTAGGCTTAGCCGATTATTAGGCTTAGCCTAATAGGCTTAGCCTAATTAGGCTTAGCCGATTTTTAGGCTTAGCCTAATTAGGCTTAGCCGATTTTTAGGCTTAGCCTAATTAGGCTTAGCCGATTTTTAGGCTTAGCCTTATTAGGCTTAGGCGTAGTTTTTAGCCGATTACGCAACACTAGGTTTGACTAACCTGTAAATGCTAAGGCAAACTGCAAATGCTAAGGTAAACTGCAAATGCGAAGGTAAAATGCAAATTCTTAGGTAAAAATTTTTGATATATGTTCTATTAATTGGAGCAAGATTCATTTTTTTATGATATGTATAACTTATAAAAATTATATTATTAGATATAATCAATAAAAAATGAATAGATATTAATAGTTGTATTTCATTTTATCTCATAATAAATAGTCTAAATCCTTTTATATAAATAAATTAAATATAATTATAATTACATTTTAAATTTCATTAATATTAAATCCGCAAGTTGGCATATTATTATTTTAAGAAAAAAAATAAAAAATTTTCTTTTTTTAGTATATTTTAAAATCATATTATATTATTATTTAAAAAGGTGTTTGACGTGTTTCACATGTTTGACTAAACTGCAAATGTCAATGTATTTTCTTTTATCTTATAATAACTAGTTTAAATCTATTAATACAATTATCTTTAAAAAAAAGTATTATAATAACATTTTAAATTACAAATATATAAAATCCGCTAGTTGGCGTATATATAAATATTAAAAGGATTACCTAATTAATCAGTTGCCCGCGATAACCCAACTCCAAATAGCTTTGCATGTGATTGTAAGAGTTAGTAAAATCATAAGAAATAAATCCTTGTAAGAGCTGAATAATATTCCCAATAATTTCACCTTTTGAATTAGGGCGGGGATTTATCGCTCGATATTTATTTTTCAAGACTCCATTTCGATGGGAGTTAGCTGAGGTGAATATGGTGGTAGGTATTCAATCCTATCTTTATGCATCAATAAGATGGCTTCTATGGATAGATGCATTATCTATTACAATAAATGCGTCTGGTGGTAAGACACTGATAAACTCTGTCATAAAATCACGGAATAACAACCCATTATAAGCTCCTTCGATTATTTTGTAATGGCCCCCTCCAATTCCAATTGTACAAAATGCTTAAATTTTTACCCTTAGAGGATGGGATTTTTATTATTGGACGGACATTGTATGGTGCCCAGGAGTATATTTGTACAACGTGCAAGTTTATTCCAGTTTCATTTAAGAAATATAATTTTTTTCTTGAGGTATTTAAGATTTTTACACAATAGATTTGACGAATATTGATTGCCCCATGAGTATTTCTTCTATCAGGCTCTTTGTCAGCTCTTTTTTCGACCAACCTATATTTTGATATATTTGCAAATTGTTTTTTTTTATCCATCGATAAACTTATGATGCACCTTTAAATTAAGGAAGAATTTTTTTTTTACTTCCTCTTTTTTGAATACTATATTCTTTTAATCTTCATTTATATCTGGGAATGTGTCCCGTCTAAATTTATGGACCGATGCTGTAGACATTTCGACGTATTTTGCAATGTCTTTAATTTTCATCTGTTGTCTTTCAGGCATTGATAACATTTTAGTAACTATATCTATTTTTTCTTTATTCCAATAGTTGTGTATTCTTTTTGGTCTTTGAATTCTCGACGATGATTAGAAGTTTTCATTTAAATTGGAAGAATAATATTACTATTGGATAATAAAGATTCTACCTTAAACATTTTTTTTATTATTTAAGAACAATATAAAAAATTAATAAATATTTTTTACATATAAGAAAAATTTTAAAAATTAATAAATATTTTTTTACTTATTTAAGAAAAATTTAAAAAATTAATAAATATTTTTTTTTACTATAACACATATTTTTATTTTTAATAAAATTTCCAACACATTTCTTTTCAATGATTAATCTTGTTAATTGATTACTTGTTCATATTAAATTTCAATATGTTTTTAAATTTTAAAAAAATCTTTGTATATTTACCCCCTTTTATTGTTAGATTCGTTTCACTTTACAATCTATTAGTGATTTTCACAATCATCTTTGTAAATATATCTTTTATTGAGGAATTATATTGTAAATTTTATTAGATAAATAAACATTATTTTTTTTATCAATTTTGTAAAATTATCTATTTTTTTATTAAATGAGGTGGTTTTTTCAAAATAATTTTTTTTAAATATTTATATTAAACCTTTTTGATGTTATTTTATATGATCTTATATGGATAATATTTTAATGTGACAATTGTCATAATCGTTATTTTTAAAGTTTTTTGACGAAAATATGTTAAATTAAGTATTGATAACATATTTAAATAAAACTTCAGTGAAGTACCTTAGAAAAATTGTCATAATCGTTCTTTTTAAAGTTTTTTTGATATTTTTTGACGAAAATAGATTAAAATAAGTATTGATAACAAATAAAAATTTAGTGAAGATGTAACATAGAAAAGTGACAATTGTCATAATCGTTATTTTTAAAGTTATTTGATTTTTTTTGACGAGAATAGATTAAAATAAATATTGATAACATGTTAAAATTTAGTAAAGATGTACTCTATATAAGTGACAATTGTCATAATCGTTATATTTAAAGTTTTTTTGATATTTTTTGACGAAAATAGATTAAAATAAGTATTGATAACAAATAAAAATTTAGTGAAGATTTAACATAGAAAAGTGACAATTGTCATAATCGTTATTTTTAAAGTTATTTGATTTATTTTGACGAGAATAGATTAAAATAAATATAGATAACATGTTAAAATTTAGTGAAGATGTACTCTAGATAAGTGACAATTGTCATGTTATTTTTAAAGTTTTTTGAATTTTTTGAAGCAAAAGAGTTAAAATTAGTGCTATAATTAATTTAATAGGTAAAGAAATTAAAATATAAATATTTAATTTCTTTTAAGCTAAAGATAATTTGATTGATAAATAATCATTCATTAACTCGACATTTTTTTTTATTTTTTCATAGATGTAAATATTAATAAAATTTTTTATTAAATATTTTTTAATGTGGTTTTTATTCATATTAAGGGTTGTTTATGAATTTTTAAATGTGGTTTTTGTAAATAATTAATTTATCAGATAGCTGTAGAGGTGTATTTGCATGACCCGAATTTTTAAAATAGAAAAATTTCGTCCTGGCTCCTATTTTCAAAAAAAAGTTAGGCCTGGCCAGAATTTTATCCGTACTTTATATATTCAGAGCCGGCCTGTCCCGGATTTTCTTAATGTTGTTTTATACTTATTTTAACCTATTTTAGTCAAAAAAATTCAAAAAACTTTAAAAATAACGATTATGACAATAGTCACTTATCTAGGGTACATCTTCACTAAAGTTTTATTTAAAATGTTATCAATACTTATTTTAACCTATTTTTGTCAGAAAAATTCAAAAACCTTTAAAAATAACGATGGCAATTGTCACTTTTCTATGGTACATCTTCACTAAATTTTATTTAAACATGTTATCGATACTATTTTGATCTATTTTCGTCAAAAAAATCAAAAAACTTTAAAAATAACGATTATGACAATAAAATCAAAAAACCTTAAAAATAACGATTATGATAATTGTCACTTTTCTATGGTACATCTTCACTAAATTTTATTTAAACATGTTATCAATACTTATTTTAACCTATTTTCGTCAAAAAAATTCAAAAAACTTTAAAAATAAAGATTATGACAATTGTCACTTTAAAATATTATCCTTAAAAAGATCAAATAAAATAACATCAAAAAAGTTTAATATAAATATTTTTAAAAAATTATATAGAAAAAACTACCTCATTTATTAGAAATTATTTTTTTTATTAAAAAAACATCAAATAAATAAATTTATTTTCATTTCAAAATATAATAATATAAATAAAAAATATTAAATCATATGTTTATTTGTTGCTAATAAAAAAATATTTTCATTAAATATAAATAAAATAAATTATTTTAAATAAATAAATAATAATTAATGCAAGGCATCGATGCAGAATTTTTGACAAATTTATTTTTAGCCGATTTTTAGGCTTAGCTTTATTAGGCTTAGGCGTAGTTTTTAGCCGATTATGCAACACTACTCTAGACGTCAAAATCAATCTAAAATTTGGGTCAGCGCTATTTGAGCCGACTTGGATAAATCTTTTACCAACATTACAAGGTTAAAAGTCGCAGACATTAATCGAATTTGGAACCCCTTAAATTTATATCTTCTGACAACACGTCCAGATGGAATTAACTTAAATTACTTGAAATTTTTGAGATTTCGCGCATAGAGTTATCATGTGTAGATAGATCACATATTAACTTCAAACGTTAATAGAGGAATGACCTAAAATAATATAGAGGGCAAAAAGTGGGATTAATCGCATTCTTAATAAAGCATCCCATTTTTACATTAATCAAACATTGGTGTTCAAGGAACTGGGGAATTCCATAGTCTGAACTGGGGAACCATAAGAGTCTATAACAAGGGATAGTCCTAGGTATGCACTGGGACAAATTAAAAGTAGCGCGCCACTTTTTATAAGTAGCTACCGGTAGCGACGCATAGCACCGCTACTTTTTTTGAGTATCTATATCTAAAATTAGTTATTTAATTTGCTACATTAAAAAAATTAATTAATATTTTTAATGGTGGATATTTAATCTAAGTTTATAATTTATAATTTGAATAAATAAAATGAATATATTTTAAGGAATTAGATATATTCAAGTCCTTTCACTTTTTAAATTCATTTATTTAAATTTTGAAATCAAAATGAAGAATCTTTTCATCATCTTCAATCTCAAATTTTAAAAATATCACCTAACAAAATGCGTACCTCTAGTGTTTTAAATTTTTCTTATGATATTTCTGTTGAGGATAATAAAAATGATAGAATCATATTTTTTTGTGATCATCAATATCAATAATATTTAAAGAGTTCCCTCTTCTAAAACACTATTCATAAAATACAATACCACTATCGCATCCAATTCTCCAGTTGAAAGTTTATATAGTCTAGCAAAGAATGTTTTGGTGAGAAAAAGATGTTCTTTGCCAGACATTTTCTCTTAAAAGGAAATACAAAGCAAATTAATTAAAATTATATTAATTAATATTTATTATAAAAACCTTTTATTATATGTTATTATATTTCAAATTTTAATCAAGATTTCATTTACGATTATAAAAAAATAAACAAATGTGCTGCAATATTTTATTTATTAGCCCTTATTTAAGAAAAAAATTTAGACATACTTTTTAAAGTAGCTACTAAAATAGCTATGCCACATATAAAAAGTAGGTATAGCGAGTTATTTTTCAATAAAATAGCCAATCAGTAACGAATATATTTTTGGAAAGTAGCTGTAGGTAATTGTAAATTTGAATTTATTATTTATGAATAATTTTAGTAAAATAAAGGTTCATAATAACAAATATAGGTATCTACCCTATATTTAGAGTAATCTCTATTTTTATTCGCTTTGTGAAAAATACTATTTCTTTGAATCCTCGTATCTCTAATATTAATAAAGCATGTATACCCAGGATTTTTTTTATGAAGGGGGGGGACATTATTAAGTGCGTTTTCCCCATAAATTTTATTATAGATCTTTACATCCATATATTCTAGGCCTTTGACATGCGATTTTCATAAAAATAATTTTGGGTTTTCACTTTTTTATAAAAATGTTTTTTTTTAAAAAAAATTGAATTATAGCCGTTATCTTAAAAAGTTATTAACTTTTACTATTTTTTCTTTCAAATTCTTCCTTATAGTGATATATTATATATATTTTTAGAGGAGAAAGAGTGAGGAGTATGAAGCAGGGAAATTTTTTATTAGCTTATAATGTTACAGACAAATTGGTAAAGGAGGGGAAGGCGATCCCCCCCCTCCCTTTGTTAACCGCCTGTAATAAAGTCAGAGCAATTAAAATATGATTCTATAATTTTCTGATTTATAAGAACTCTTTGAATAATTTCATGTTAATTAACACGAGCATATAATGTTAAATCAAAATATATGAAAAAATATAATAAATAATGATCCCTTACAATAACTTCTTGCGTATTTCCGTGATTAAAATATTCGTGTATAATGGGTTCAACCTTAGCAGCTAACATGTGACGCTCAAGTTCTGGTATTGAAATTTCAGTGATAATATCTTGCTAAATTTTATAATAAATATGAAAACAAATTATATTTCAAAAAGTAGAAGAAAGATCAAATATAAATTTGTAGATTTATCAAAATGTTTTTAAAACTATTAGATAGTTTTGACTTAGATTATAAACTTAAAATATAATATATATATATATTCTGATTAACATATACTAACAAGAGGAACAATGTGATCTTATATACCCTTCATTTCACCCTATTTTTATGTGTGCTGAATCATAAGAAAAGTAATAAATTCTGATGGAGTGTCGAACTTTTTTAAAAAATCAAATGCGATTGGAATAAATGGAATGAAACAGTATTATGAATTATAGATTCCGATGTTACCATAAAACTTAGGTTTTATATTTGATGTCCTATTTTATAACATTGCGGCGGGATGCAAGGTAACTTGTGAAGTTGTTTGATGATAATTCTGAACTTCGTCTTGGACAATAAAGAAATAATTTTCCAAAAAGTCAAAAATAATTAGATAGTGATTATTTTCTAAACTATTTTTAAGGTTATTGTGAAATAAACTCTATAGTTCACAAATAAATGAATGGCGTATGAGAATATTCATTTTATCGAAAAAATAATTAATAAATTCGTCTGAAAATTGAGAAATAGTTTCCAGCATTGTTCTACCCAAGGAGACTCACACTGCAAAAGCGCTATCATTTTTAAAGAAAATCTTTCTATGCATTCTTTAGGAGTGCCAAACCAGGACACTGGCTACAGTTACCAAAATAGCAGGTGGATAACGAGGGATTTCAAGTCATTCTGTCTAATATTGCTAATATTTTCTCATCTTTCGTCAGCGTTGCTAATTCACAGCCTAAAATCATACAAATCCAAACATTATGCGTCTCTAGTCCACTGTAATACATAATTTTTGGTCTTAAATGACTAAATTTTGAAAATCCTATTGTTATGTCAGAATTACTCTCCTTAACATGATTGCATATTTAATTAATAAATGTGATATTTATGCAATATTTAATCTATTTAGGATATAATATTCTGTGTGGTTAATATAAATCAACAATAAAATTTTAAACTATCAAATTGAAATATACATGTGAGTCATTCCATATTAAATTGACCAAAAAACGATATTTTTAGACGACCATCTCTAAAATGAAGGAAACTTGACAAGATAGTTATCTATGCTGTATATTTTAGTAAAATCAAAATTTAAGAGCGCTAGCTGAATCAGATCCAAAGATATATGTCTTCAAAGTCGAAAATAGCCTAAGGCCATTTCCAGACAGAACGTTTTTCCAAAGCGGTTTTAAGGTAATGTTACCAGCAATCAATTTTTTATTTTCAAAAAAAATGTTAGCTTCTCGAATTAATTTTTTTTTATTATAATATAATATTTTTAAAAAAAACAATCTAGATCCCCATTTTTTTAAATCGTAAATAGAAAACAAACTGGTTTGATTTTAATAATGATCAAATGGCGTTTTGATATGTAGTTCCGGATTGTATTTTTTTAAATATTATTGTTGTAGCCGTTAGAAAAAAGAAGAAATAAATTTAATATAATATACTAAATGTCAGTCATTTTCTGATATGATAATTAATTTTTCCTTGGGGGTGGGAGTGGAAAGGAGTGATCACATGGGGCTTTGGGGAAAGGAGAACAACAGACGTTTCTTTGTGTCTTTGGTGAGGAGAGATGGATGTCAGAAGCTTAATGATCTTAAAAATGAATAATATGAAATAAGGTGGATCTTCACAATGTAATTTGTATAATTTTTGTATGAATTTTTATATTATGAATTTTAGTAAATAAAGAATTTGAAGGGGTTGTTATAGTGGATTTGTTTCAGTACTGTTTAGATTAAATATTGACAGGGGTGAAAGTAAGGGGTGTACAATTATATTATACAAAAAAAATTAATTCTAGAATTTAACATTTTTTTAGACAATAAAAAAAAATTGCTGTTAACATTACCTAAAACCCGCTTTGAAAAAACGTTCTGTCTGGAAATGGCTCATTATATCTTCTTTTTAAAGTCTGGACCGGTCTTTTTTTCTAAACATGTGTTTATGACGATTTTTGGTGGTTAATCAAAGTACTTAAAAAGAATGAAATTACTGAGAAGATAAATATATTTCTTTTTTTATCTTACTACGGAATATTATATCCTTCTTTTACCCCACAAGCGACATCAAAAAATAACGTTAGTAGATCTACAACAAAGACAAAATATACCTACAAATTATAGCCTCAGGAAATACTATAAATAGGCGTAAAATGGAATATAAGGGATATTTTTTTATAATATGTATATAAAATTTTAAAATATTTTTATTTTACAATATAGCGTCCTAATAATAATCATATTTGTATGGGCTATCAGCTTGCATATCGCCTCAAGAGATCAAATTGGTTAAACTCAGGGGCGGATTGGCCATAAGACCCGGTGGGCATTTTGCCCACGAGGCCGCGAGAAAATGTCGATTTTTGAGGCCGATCAGAGGAAAATAACAAAATAGAGGCCGATTAGAAAAAAATTATTATTTTCACATTATTTTCTCTTATCATTTATTTATTTTTAATGATATCTCTATGATTTGAATATCACATTCCTTGAGAATTGTCATGTCGTTTACTATATTTTAATGCATAATATATCAATAACGTCGCTTGTCACTACACATTTACCACGTTCTTTTCTTTGTTTTTTTTTCAAATGAAGTAAAATGGCTTCTGTTTGAGAAGAGTAAAAGCTAAGTTTTGATTAATTTATTATAATATATTTTTATACATTGATTAATTGTAGAAATATTTATTGTTCTTTAATTCATTGAAATCAAATAAAATCCAGGTCGGTGAATCAGATAAAAGGATGGATGCTTGGGTGAAACAGAATAATTCATCTGGCCAAAATAAGTTGAGAAGGCTGCAAAAAATAGGTGAGATAAGGTGGTGGGCAAGTTAGATGGTTATATGGTAAAGACTTGCCCCCAATAATAATAAATGCACTTCAATTTATAATATAATAAATAATTTGAGACAAAAACATAATTTATGTTAATTTAAGACTCTAAGTACAGCTATAATATATTTTGAAATTTTTAAAATAATAGGGCCACTGTCATATTTTTAAACTAAAAAATTAGGTACTTTGTCAGCATGGAAAATGAAAGAAGATGCTATCGATTATTACATCGATTCAAAATAAAGCAATAAAATGGCTTCTATTTAAATGAAACATTTTCATATTTATAGCTCCCGGAGAGTATCTGAGTATAAAATGCTCTGTAAAAAGATCGAATAGGACGAGCGAAGAGAATATATAGTGACAAATGCCAAGATGAACGTCCTCAAGAATCGATTGACCTTTATAGGTTCGAACTATTTCGTCCTATAATTGATCAAATTATAAACAGCTTGTTGGAACTACTTTCTGCGAATTGAGAGCTTAGCTTGAATGTGCAATATTTGCATCCAAGACATTTTGATGAAATAAATAGTAAAGATTAAAGGAATTTCTGAAAAGGCCTTGGAAAAACTGGCACAATTAGCATATATATTGAGTTTCATAACGAATTATGTTCATTTGCCAGTGTATTCAAAGATTTGGTAGCAGAATTATAAATGAAACGGACGATGATATCGCATGTACAAGTGAGGAGTCAAATGAAGAAGATGGAATATAACAAGTGTTTAATATGCGTGTATGAAATTCTTTCATGATACAATATACATACAATAGACACTAATTTATTTTTGCAAATGAATACATTTTAACTTTATCATTTACTCAGGTTAATTGCGAGAAAGCATTTAGTAAATTAAAAATTATAAAAATAAGCTGAGAGCTAATATTGACCCTTGACCAAGAAAAATTTGAAGCGTTTTTTAATGATGTCAGTTGAACGAGATTAGAGTAAATTGAACTTGAAGATATTCTTGTATATTTGCGCAAAGGTTTATAATGAGAAATTTATTAACGTAAAAATTATTTCTTTTATTAGAATTTTATTAATATTATTTACAATATGGTCGGTACCTGATTTTATAAAAGTGCAGCAATTTTATTCTCTGTAATATTGTATAACTGCAATAATTTTATATTTATAATTAATTGATTTAATATATTGAGAATGCATTTTCTTTATATTTAACATGTGATGTATGATTTGATTTTATAGTGCAATATCGTTGTAAATCTAATATAAAATAAATATTTTCAATTAATACTATTTTATATAGGTAATGAATATGATTTTAGATGTGCATTTTTTTTAAATAAAATATATTATCGTATAATACTATTCTTTTTTTTACTAAAATGTAAAACGTTTGAGCTTATTTTCAAAAATAAGAAGTAATAAAAATCATGTAAATCAAAGAAGCTATTTAAGAGAACCTGGTCGAAGACTGGGCAAAATGGGGGTATGAGGGCGAAGCCGACATATAAATGAGGCCGCTATAAAAAATGCTAACGAGGCCGTAGCGTCGCCAGTCCGCCCCTGGTTATACTCAATGGATTTTTAAATTTTAATACCAATACAATGAATATTTTTATCATATATATTATACGGTAATAATTTTTAAAATTTAACGCCATCTATATATATATTTTATAAATAAAAATAAATAAAATTGAAATAACAAAAATGGCTTTCGACTTTTTTGATTAAACAGTTAAATATGAAGGTATTAACATTTTAGTGAATATTAACATCCAAAAAATCCTTTCTCAACAATGTAAATATTTTATTTACCGAAAATCAGAAAATTTTTTTTTTTTATTTTAAATTTTTTAATATAGAATTTTTAAGGGTTATAAAATCATATATAAGCAGAATATGATTAATGCATTTAGCGATTTTAGACTTTGAAGGAGTATATCTTTAGATCTGGGTAGCTAGCGCTATAAAATTTCGATTTTAATAAAAATTTACAACATAAATAACTAATATGCCAAGTTTCATTTTTGAGATGGTCATCCAAAACTGTTGATTTGTAATGAAATGACCCATGTGTAACATTAAAATAATGGTAAACCGAACATTCGGAATCATAATTGGGATCATTTTTGTCAATATAGCAAGCATGATTCTCGTTACTATAATCTTCCCCAAATTTTCCCCAAGTCCCTTTTCCTCCAGCTCCACCTTTAAATAAATGATTAAAAAAAATAGTTAGCTTGCAAAATATTTAATTGAAAGGCGATCGTGTTTCTGCCTACCAGGCAGGCGCGTAACCAATGGGGGGGAAAGGGGGAAATTCCCCCCCCCATCGGAAATTTGACTATTTTCATAAATATCATTTTAAGCTAATAAAAATTTTACCCCTACCCCCCAGACCCCCCCCCACCCCACCAATCAAAATTTTACAAATATTTGAATATCAATTTTCCAACATATTATTCAAATATATTAATAAAATGGAAAAATATTTAGTCAAAGAGATTGAAATTAAACGATAATTTATAAATAAGGTTGAGCATGAAAAAAAAGTAATGTGTCGTTAGCAGCGATATCATTATTGAATTCAATTGATCAATCAGAGTTTATCATTGCTGCTAGTTGCATCAATAAATTATTTTCCTATAGCTCACTACTTTGTAGAAATTTACAAAAACCAAATTTAGATTTGGTTCAGGTTATTGATTTGGCGGAAAATATACATGAACAGGTAGATACAATAAGAAGAATGAATGTAGACGTTGAATCGAAGGCTAAATTTTATGATATAATACTAATTAAACCTCGTCTAGCACCTAGGCCATTATTGAGATGAAAATAAATATTGGCTCAACTGAAGAATATTATAAAATATCCATTTTCATCCCATTCTTAGATACTTTTTTATCGCAAATAAAAGTACGGGTTTTAGATAAAAAACAAGTTTTTAGCAATCTTCAAGTTTTATTACCCAAAGATCCTTCTTCATTTTCTAATGCCACTATTGGTAAAATTAAATATTTAGAAAAATTTTATTCCTATGAGATTGATACTGAAATAAATTTAATCAGTGAATTCGAATTGTGGTATAAATATTTATACGTTTAGCTATTTTACCTGAGCATGCTATTGATGCGCTCAATCGGTGTAAAGAAACCTTGGCTCAATTTCCTAATATTTCGAAGTTGTTTTATATTCTTGCATGTTTGCCTATTACAACATGTACGAATGAAAGGACTTTTTCCAACTTGAGAGGGTTGAAAACATATTTACGAAGTACTGAATCTCGGCTAAATGGGTTAGCTCTGTTAAATATACACAGAGATTTGGTTCCAACGACAAACGAAATAATTAAAAATCTTGTATTTGATAAGAAGTTAAAAAAAACTTGTTAATTTAATTATTTTCTAGTCAATATTTTAAACTATTATTAGTATTTTCAATAAAAAAATTATATTCTACTTATATTGTATGAGAATTTAAGCTGAGGCTAGTTTTTAAAGCAAATTTTATAAAAAAAATGACATTACACTTTATTTCAACTTTACATTTAAAAAAACATTATTAAATATAATATACCTATCTTGAAATAATAAAAAAGAGGCTTGTAATATCCTATCCATAAGCACGAATTAGTAAATAATAGTTAAAAATAGAAAAATAATTAAATTATGAATAATTTAATAGAATAGCTAAATAAGACCCGGCCGTAGGCCGGGGAAAAGCTGGCCGAAGGCCAGGTAAAAGGGGTTTGGGGGAGAAGCCCCAAAATTTTTTTTCCCCCCTATAAGAAAATCCTGGATACGCCACTGCTACAAGGTTGTGGAAATAAAATTTTTCGATTAAATTTAATCATTAAATGTGCTACTTACAGGGTTTCCCATTCAAAAAAGGAAAAGTTCCAATCATAAAATGAAAAGGTTCAATCAAAAAAGGAAAATTCCCAAAAAGAAAGTCCGATCAAAAAAGGAAAAGTGTCAAACAAAAAAATTGTTTGGACCTTTTCCTTTTTTGATCGGACCTTTTCCTTTTATGATTGAAACTTTTACTTTTTTGATTGGGATTTTTCCTTTTTTGAATGGGAAACCCTGTAATTGATCTGCTATCCTACTATATTATATACCTTTTTAATATTTTCAATGTTTGTTTTAACAATAGCAAAGATACCAGTCACAAATAATGAGGAATCAAAAATAATGGGAAGCACATCATAAATGTTGGAGAATCACAAACGGCAGTGAGATGAAATGCATTCAACAAAAAAATTAGGGATGTACCAAATTAAATATTGAATAGGATCGGATAGATATTTCGCGTTTTCAAAAAATATAGGATCGGGTTGATAGTATTTATATATAAAATTCTCTGCATTTCAATCATGCTATATAACTTTTAAATCTCGGAGATTTTGAAATATTAATGATGAAACCTATATCATTTTTTTTGCTTTGTCAATAGAAATTAAAGTTATTCAATCAGTTTAGTAGCTGAAATTATAATACTAGAGTTACTAACCAAATAAACAAAAAAATGGCTGCACACCAAAACAAAAACTACTATACCGGTTTTTAATTATTTATTACCATAATAGTTCATTATAATTCCGTAATTATTTGTTTAACCCCTTTATGAAAAAGGAGTTAATATTATAAAATATGACGCTGTTTTAAGCAAAGTTGGCAAAAATTTTGGAGCACTAACTTGCTTCATAGGTAGAGTTTATTGTTTCCATTGGCTTGTAAGCCGAAATTAAAATAAGCATATTGTAATTTATTTTTAAATAGTATTAATCCAAATATTCACCTAAAATTCAAAAAATATAAAAAATAATTTAATGTCCGAGCTAGCCTATAAATGGTTAACATTGATAAAACTATTTTGAAGGAATTGGTTGATATGTTGGTCCATTTTAAAGAATTGGTGAGCAATTGGAGGTCAATTTATAACCCACTTAACTTTATATTTATTTATGGAAAATAAATAATGAATTCTAGATAAGATGAATTATTTTTAACATAATTGGTAAAATAAAAAAGTTAAATACATATATATATGAAAAAATAAGCATGGGTCCCTATTTCATTCGTTAACCTATTGAATCCAAATAAAAAATGAAGATATTATCACAGGAGTTTCACAATGAAATAAATAAAAAAAAGGACTTTCCACATGATTTAATAATGATGGAAAAATCATAATTGTCATGCGATAATAGTACCTGGAGAGTAGTGAATTAATCAATTTACTCAATTAAAATATGTAGGTAAGCTCAAATGTATTAAATGTCATTTTTCTTATGGGCAAAAACAATTTAATTTTAATAAATTTTATAGAGCCAAAAAAAGTAAAACTACGTTTTCTGAGTGGTAGGATGGGATATCAGACCATCCTAATCATGTGAATAACTATATTCCTATTTGGAAGAATCTTTGGACCTGAATGGTGATTGAGAACTATTGTAGAAAAAGGGAGAAAGCAAGTATAAAATTAATCCTATCTCTGTAAGTAATATTTCATAAACTTGTATATTTATTTGTTTTGTATATTAAGATATCCTAAGTTGGCTCGCTTGCAGGGGTTATTGCTTCAAATTTGGCAGGGGAACTTTTATATATTGGAATTCCATATCAAATCAACCAAGGTGACTTCAATTTTTCTTAAATTTTACATACTGGTTGTATATACAATAACTAAGAAAAAAATGAAATTTTACCTTCCAACACTGTTAACCCGCTAAGATATGGGCATAAAGCGTGAAAAATGGTACATTTTTGACAAAATGCACCTCATTTATTTTCATATATCTCGAGAAATAATTATGTTAGGGAAATAATTATGTTAGGGAAATAATTTAAGTTTTATAATGAGCTTAATAATAGTTCTTTAACATGACATAAAATTAAATTTAATACGATTAATGTCGATAACAGTATATATAAATCCGGAAATAGCCATAGAAAAAAAGGTATTTTTTTCAATTTTTTTTTATATGGATATCACACCACACTGCTTTATATATGTACAAAATCCTAGCCTGAGATGAACATAGCTCTAGGTGTTATGACTTTTTATATGTTTAAAATTGTTCAAATTTAACATAAATATATATCATCATTTTTTAAGTGTAAACTGGATACCCATAGTTGATATTGAATTGTATTAAACGATAGAATAAGTATAACAAAATACTATTTAAATTATTCAAAATTTCTTTATTTCATAAAATTATATAATTATTATTTCTTCTTTTTTCATAAATTTAACAAAAATTTTTCAATGAATTAATTTTACAAAAATATATATTTTCAAAAAAATATATTATTATAATAATAATTATTATTTTTTTACATTAAATAATAATAATTTTTTTCCTCCAATCAGATGTCTACAATCCATCTGATTGACATTTGAGGCTTATATATATACATTTTTTTAACATACTAAGACATGTCACCCCTTTATGGGTCAACGACATTCTTCACCATTAAATATAATATTTAATATATATTTTGAAAAATATTATATTATTAATTATGTTGTTATAATAAGAGAATTTTCTTCTTTAGAATGTATTCATAAGGAAAAATACGGATATCCAGTTGTCCCTTTTTACTCCATATTTATATACTCTTGAGCTTGATTACTAGTTGTACCGATAATCATCATGCGATTGCAGGCTTGACTCGAATAACGATAGTCAGCATTTAATCGTTGGCATGATCTGAATAACGCTGGCCCTCCATAACATCAATTGAAACGACCGAAAATTTTTCCCGAATTGTCTTCTCACTTTTGTGAATCCCATTGGTTCAATCACAAGGTCAAAGTTTATAGTCTTAGTTCAACCATAAGGTCAAAGTTTATAGTCTCTTTATTGTCTAACACAATTTGAATCTTTTTTCTTTATACCATAGCAACATCAAAGTAAACCGTCCGTGAAAACAAAAAAAACATAACTTTCTTTTTCTTTTTCCACTGACCATCCATCACAAAAATTTACATTTTTTATTCTTTACTTTCCTTGAAAAAAAAAACAACTGCTCGGTATATAACATAATCATAAACGATTCCCTCGTTATACCATTTAATTACTTATATTATACTCCTATCACTCTACAATGAGGATACTCGAGTATATAAAATAATCAATAAATTAATAAAATACTTTCCTCCGATGGACTTTAATACCATGTAACCGAAAGCATAAATTACCAAAACACCCCCAGTTGTTCAGTATTCAACTAATTCATTAAGTTATATAATTTTGTTTTGTAATCCACTAATTTTATCAATTACGTGATTATTTAAATAACCAAAGGAATCTCTTCCTTCAAGGGAAAACAAAAAAAAATTGTCTTTGCCCTTCAATACCCCGAGACTCAATTATAATCCCGTATAATTATAGGATGTTGAGTTCTCCCTCCGAAATATAAAAATCCCTTCATTTTCCAGGCCTTTCATAGTTTCAATTAAGCATCCTCTAATGGATTCCATTAACACTTAATCCCAAAGAAGCCTACCCCTATCTTTATGATAGTATCTTACTCCCAATACTACGCAAGTATCGTTATCAGAGTATCCCAAAAGAATCAATATTTTTATTATTCACATTTAACATATTATGTTATATGATTCCAATAATCTAAGATTCTGGAAAAATAATCAGATAAGATTAATATTTAAGCATTTTCATATTATCTTTATCCTTTCTTACTTTCTCCTAACCTTACGTGATCATTATGTCTGATTACCGTAATTCCATTTATTAGCAAAATTTCATTTAATTTGGAACCAAGGTTTTCTACTATACGACCTTTTTCCCTTTCTTCCCTTTGTTATCAAACAAACGAGCCCATACAATTCTTCCCACAGGATATTTTATTACAATCTTATCAACCGAAGGTACACCAGTTCCATCTTTGGATTTTAAGAAATCCAACGGCATTCTGGTCCTTCTCCCCAAAAATAACTCCACCGGAGTAATTCCCTCTCGGTTTCTGGAATTATTATAATATAAATGGGCCATCCAAACATCATTACTTTCTTGTTTGGCCTTTTTAATCCAATTTTTCACGATAGCTACCATTCTCTCCGCCTGTCCATTGGAACTGGGATGATATGGTGGAGCTAATACGTGTTTAATTTCCATCGCATTACAAAAATCTTTGAAACTTTCACTTACAAAGGCCGGACCTCCATCAGACACTATTGTCTTTGGAATCCCAAATCTAGCCCATAACCTTTGTAACAATTTGATAACAATTCTAGTGGTTAATCCATGAACCTCTTCATATTCAATCCACTTAGAATATGCATCAACAACTAAAAAATACGACTTCTTGTTTAAGTCAAAGAAATCCACGTGAACACGCTCCCACGGCCTTTCAGGTCTCGGCCAATAACTGCCTATTTCCTTCAGGGGCATAACGGCACACGAATTACATGGAATACAACTCCTTGTAATCTTTTCAATATCATCGCTCATTCCAGGCCACCATACATACTCACGAGCCCAAAATTTCATTTTATCACGACCCTGATGTCCTCCATGCAACAATCGTACAATTTTACTCCGTAATTTCAACGGAATCACGGCTCTATTACCCCGCATCAAACAATCATCCACTACGGACAATTCCTTTTCAATTTTTTTATAAACTTTACTATTATTTTTCCACGGTTCTTGTCCCGTCAAAAATAATTTTACTCGACCCAATTCCTTATCCCCTAAGGTATTGCTTTTAAGATCCTCCCAATTCGTAGGACCACCCTTTAACATATGTGATAAAGAACAAATTAATACCCTGTCTTCATTCACCATTATACTTTTGTTACCGTCAAGATCCCCTTCACTGGATCCTAACCTAGATAAAATATCAGGCAAACAATTTTCCTTGCCCCTGCGATATCTGATTTCCACATTAAAACTTCCCACCAGTAACAACCAACGTTGCAACCGGGGAGACAGCATTAACTCCTTATTATCTTTTTTAAATAGACGAATTAACGGCTTATGATCCGTGTAAATTATAAATCTTTTACCGATCAAATATTCCCGACATTTGGTTAATCCAAAGATAACCGCTAGGGCTTCTTGTTCAATAAACGAATATCTAGTTTCCACTTCCCTGAAAACTCTCGAAAAAATTATGATGGGTCTTTCCACACCATCCATTAAATGTAACAATGCACCTCCAACCCCCTTGTTGGATGCATCAACTGCCAATATGATCTCTAAATCATTATTAAAACATACCAAAATCGGTTCCTCACCAATTTTTCCTTTTAAAATATCAAAAGCATTTTTCTGTTCAATTTTCCACACAAAATGAACACCTTTCTTTAATAAACCATACAATGGAGATGCCAATTTTGCAAAATCTTCCACAAAACGATGATAATAATTTACCATTCCCAAAAATGATTGCAACTCCGCTTTATTGGTTGGCGGATTCATATTCGTTATATTTTTTAAATTTTTTTCCGGAGGTTTCACCTCCATTCCATTAATGCGATGTCCTAAGTAGATAACTTCCGTTACCCCAAGAACACTCTTTTCCTTGCTGGCCCTCAGACCCTTATCACGAATCCGCTTGAAAACCTCTTCCAAACGTTGATTATGTTGCTCTGGTGTTATACCAGTCACCAACACATCATCCATATAATAATAAACTCCTTCTAGGCCCTGGAAAACTGATGCCATAGTGCGCTGAAATATCGGCGCTGACACACTTAATCCAAACGGTAGCCTACAAGGCAAATAATTCGGAGTCGTTATTGTAAATAATTTATGAATTTCTTCTTTCAAAGGCAATTGCAAATAAGCCGAAGAAAAATCAACCTTGGAAAAATACTTGGCACCTTTTAAACTGGCCAAAATTTCCTCCATCCTAGGCAACGGATATTTTACCTCCACTACCCATCTATTTAACGTTACACGGAAATCAGCACATAGCCTTAACTTTCCATTCGATTTTCTAACAGGTACCAATGGTGTGGCCCACTCACTATATTCCACAGGAATAATGATGCCATCTCTAACCCATTGATCCAATTCTTCATCGATTTCCCTTTTCCACTCAAAAGGAACTCTTCGACAAGCCAAAAAGATGGGTGAAAAACCCTCTTTAAGTTTAACGTCTACTTGATTATCATTTAAACGTCCTAATTTTTCTTCAAAAATTATACCATATTTTCTAACCAAAACAGGTATAGCCAGATCGATCTTTTTTAATCCATCGATTTCAATTTCCATAAATTGATCCCTATCAATTTTACCATTTATTTCCGTATGATCAGAACTGATCCCTACCCTTTCAGGAGTTTCAATAAAATTATTATTACCGACAATCCTATTTTCATCGTTCAATAATTTAGATATCCCTTCTTTCTGAAGTTCATCTCGGATATTATCCGCCATATATCTCCTTTATCACTAGCTAATCCGCTATCAATAATAAATAAATTCCAATAATTATTATAGGGTCCAATTGTGGTAATCCAATCCCACCCCATAATAGTTTCCACTGCTTTTCCCACTATCCATAAATCTAAACTTATGATAGTATCATTAAAAACCACATACCATTGAGTTTTACCCAAAACCTCAATTTCAGAACCATCGAACTGTTTTAAACACATATTTTCTTTAATAATCACGCCATTAGGCCAATATTTATAAAAATTTTCACAACATTATCGAAATGCTCGCACCAGTGTCAAATAGCATATCAATATACCTGCAGTCAATTCTCAAGTTAACCCTAGGACATTGACTCAGTCTATTTATTCCATCAGTCCCTAAAATTTCACAAGTTTTAAGGGGCTGATCGCTATATATTCCCTCTGAAATATGCATTTCATTAAAATTTAAATTTCCTCCTAAATTCAACTCAGAATTTCGAGGCTTTTTACTAATATAACTATATTTTTTCATAATATCCCGAGGATATTTCTCCCATTTAAAATTATCAACATTTTTTCTATTTGTATATTTCACAATGCTTCCAAGAAATCTTTCCCATTTAAAAGCATTATTTTTCATTATATTCACATTAAAACTATAATCCGTTTTAACTTTATCTTCATGATAACAAACATTTTCATTAAACCCATTAAAATTATGAGAATCCCATCTCTTTTTATTATTATATACTTTCTTAAAATTTTTATTTCCCTGTATTCCAACTGCTATATGATTACATTTGCTATCATATAGTCAGTGTAAAGCACAATTTATAGCTATATGTCCCGTCTCTTTACATTTAAAACATAAACGAGACCCATCCAAATCCGATTTCAACGAATCAACTTTATTTACATCTAGGCCTGAAATCTTCCTTACGTTGGAATTTTCTCCACTAGATTTTTGCAATGGAAAACCCATTCTAAAATTCTGTTCCTTTACAATACAGGTTTTGGCATAATGACCCTTGTAACCGCACCGATTACAAATTATGTCAGCAATCATTTTTGGAAAACTTTTTCCATTCGAAATAATTCTATCACCGAATTGTTTCTTATCCCCTTGATTATTCATACTAATCAACCTGGATACATCACTATAAATATCTTTAATAGATTCTTTTATATCTTTTAATTCCTGGAGGATAACCACTGATCTCTCCATAAATTCCAAACGATCATCAATATTATCTTTCATCGTTTCAACCATTCCTGGTTTGCCGTTCTTGATTTCATTTAAAATTCCATTTAAACTACTTTCCAAGTCCGAAATTCTTTTAAAACAATTAACAGACACCAGAGTGTCCTTTTTCCAATTACCATATACCTTGGTCGCAACCAAAGTACATTTTCCACATAAAAATTTCAAAAGTATATATATTGAATATAGAATTATTATTAATCCTAATGTAACTAAGTGATGACCTATATCCAATTCATTAAGGTTCTGATACAAGATTTTATAACCCATATCCTTAAAGATGGCAATTTTATTAATAAAAGTAGGCTCAGAATACTTATCGAAATACACAACCATCGCATATTACAAATTTCTACTTTAAAATTACGTTATTACAAAAAGAAAAAATATTTTTCCAAACTACTTTGTTAATTAAAATTCACAAAAAAAAATTTAAACCACAAAAACGTTATTATTGCGTTGTGTCCTAAGGTAACCTATAATATGTAAAATAAAAAAAAGTTTTATTTTTTTACCTTAAAATAATGAATACCCTTGAATTTCCAGGTTCGAATCCTGGGAGAACGGTCAACACTTTTTAAGTGTAAACTGGATACCCATAGTTGATATTGAATTGTATTAAACGATAGAATAAGTATAACAAAATACTATTTAAATTATTCAAAATTTCTTTATTTCATAAAATTATATAATTATTATTTCTTCTTTTTTCATAAATTTAACAAAAATTTTTCAATGAATTAATTTTACAAAAATATATATTTTCAAAAAAATATATTATTATAATAATTATTATTATTTTTTTACATTAAATATTAATAATTTTTTTCCTCCAATCAGATGTCTACAATCCATCTGATTGACATTTGAGGCTTATATATATACATTTTTTTAACATACTAAGACAATCATATTTAAATTTAATGAATAGTTATGAAATAATGTTTATTTAAAAATAATTTCTAAATGATATGCCTCTACCAGGTGTTCGAACCGAAGCCCCTGGAGAAGAAAATCCGGGTTTTGGGGAAAAAATTTGAACCCAAACCGAACCTGAACCCCATTTATAAAATTTTCAATACCCTGAACCGAACCCTGAAATTTTATTTAAACCCAGGTTCAACCGGGTTCAATGTATTGTTTAAAAGATATTTGTATAATTGTAAATACAAATATTAATAATATACTTGACATTTTATAATATTTTCAAATTTCTAATTAAGTGAAGTATTAATAAATTTTAAACAACTTAATTCATTTATTCCATTTTTAAATTTATTCTTAATAATTCCTATTGATTGGTAATAAATTTTAAACAATTAAATTCTTTACGCCATTTATTTTTAATTTTTCTCTAAGATTATTAATTAGAGGAAAATGAAAGTGAACAAGTCAAAGTAAAAATCATTATATTGGATATTGTTAATTTAAAGAAATACGTCTAAATAAAATTTTTTAAAACTATACATGAGTATGCTTTGTATTTTAACTATATTTTTCCTATAAATAAAATAAAATATTTATTTTTTATACCAAATTTATGTCTAGTTTTTTAATTATGATTTAAATATAGAATATTTTTTTATCAATTAATATATTCTTAAACACGAGCTGACCGGAACCAAACCCGGATTCAAAAATATTTCCCTGAACCGAACCCGGGCAAAAATTTTCCCGGGTTCGCATCCGTGCCCTTTACTCTTTCATCTTTAACAAAATTTTTGTGAGGTTGTTGGGATGTGCTCTATTTTACACTTTAATTAAATTTTGTCTCAAAATTACT
Source organism: Gordionus sp. m RMFG-2023 (assembly GCF_954871325.1). Classification (NCBI taxonomy): domain Eukaryota; kingdom Metazoa; phylum Nematomorpha; class Gordioida; order Chordodea; family Parachordodidae; genus Gordionus; species Gordionus sp. m RMFG-2023. The sequence goes on from NC_088776.1 coordinate 30,045,665, forward strand.
TGACAAAATAATTTTAATTATTTTATTTAGCATAAAATAATATACCAAAATTAAAATTCAACATAAATTTTTCCATATATCTTTAAAAATAAAAGAAAGACTTGATATATTATTTGATGCGAATTGTATAGATTATATAACATTCAAACAATGGATAGCAGTTAATCGAATTACCCTCGAAACACTGACAAAATCCGCCGAAGAATTTGTAGATTATTTAATTGAAAAATTAAACAATTTGATTCCTCATTCATTCGTTTATAGCTTCACGATAATCATTAATTCGAACCTTTTTAAATTTAAATGTTGGCGAATTCTTAGTTGCGGACTTTTCAGAATATTCATTTGTAGTGCAGGACCATGCACAAAAATTTAATTGAAACAATAATCACGTTACTATCTACCTTTTTATGATTTATTACCGTGAGGACAACATAATAAAACATGTAAATTCAGTGGTTATATCAGATTGTTTAAAACACACCGCGTGTGTATTTTATTTAATTCTATTGATCTTATTCTTGAAAGAAAGATTTTAGAGTGGGTAAAATTTATTATTTTTCTGATGGGGCAACAACCCAATATAAAAATTAAAAAAACTTCATTAATCTCTACAATCATTAAAATGATAGGCTGAGTGACATTTTTTAAAACCGCACATGGTAAAAGTCCCTGCGACAGTTTAGGGGGCGTACTAAACGGTTGGCAGCTCGAGCAAGCTTGCAACTCCCATAAGAACATCTCATATTGACAACAATGGATTTGTTTAACTATGCAAGAAATAATAACCAAGGGGTAAATTATATATTTGTGAGCAATATTAAAAATAAAGCAGGTTTTTGAAAGCAAGGGAATTTCTGTAACAAAAAAGTTCCATTTAATCCCCTAGGCGAAAATAATAGTCAAAATTTATATGATTTAATGTATGATATATTTTAAATATAAATTTTTGATTGCATTATATGTAATTAGGCAATTTGAGGCAAACAAAGTTGTAAATATGTTTAGAATTATTTTGTCAAGTAATTTAGAGACAAAATTTAAGTAAAGTGTAAAACAAATCTCATTATCCCAGCCACCTCTCAAAAATTTTGTTAAAGATTTTTTTTTTAAAGTAAGGGCCTATCATTTAGAAATAATTTTTAAATTAACATTATTTCATAAATTCATTAAATCTATATATGATGATATTTATGTTAAATTTGTTCAATTTTAGCCATATAAAGAGTCATAACTCCTAAAGCCATGTTCATCCCAGTCTAGGATTTTGTACAATTATAAAGCAGTGCGATATCTATCTACAGAAAAAAAAATTTGAAAAAAAATATCTTTTTTTTCTATGTCTATTTCCGGTTTTATACATTTGGTTTTGATATTAATCAAAATAATATTTATTTTTATGCCATATTAGAGAACTATTATTAAGCTACATAATAAAATTTAAATTATTTCTCTAGCATAAATATTTCTCGAGATATTTGAAAATAATTGAGGTTCATTTTGTCAAAAATGTACCATACTTCCGCGCTTTAAAGGCCCATATCTTAGCGGGTAGGCAGAAAATTTCATTTTTTCTTAGTTATAGTATATACTATCAATATGCAAAATTTAAGAAAAATTGAAGGGGGTTGATATGGTATTCACCATATATATATATATAAATCGTTTATTACGAATATGAATAAATTCTTTATTTATGCAATAATTTAAAAATAATGTCGTAAATTTATTACTACCGATATCTATACAAATTAAATAATATATGAATTTAAAAAATTTCCATAAATCTTTCTTTTTATTCGTTTTCTTTGGTCTATATTTTTTATAAAAAGATTTATTCGCCCCGTGATAATTTCTTTTTTTATATATTTCATACATGGATCTGGAATCCACTCCGATATCGAATGTTCATTAATAAATATGAACATTAAGTTTGACAATATTTACTCTTAAACTGACTCGGTTATCTGCCATGATCAATTCGTAAGATGAAAGCCCCTTTTACACTCGGCATATAGTGTTGACGCAGTTAAAGATTTTCATAAAAATATCTAAATCGATATATTGTCAAAACTCAGAAATTTATATTTATTTAATTTGAATCTTTGGCAGAGTCTTTTTATTTGCTTCTTGACCAATCTAGAATGTAGCGTAGGAAAATTTTTCCGGGGAAATTACCCGGGAAATTTAGAAATGTTCCCTACTTTTCCCAATTTTTATTTTATGTTTTATCAAATAATCAGGATTTTTATCATATTTTAGACAAATATTTTTTCTTCTTGGTTCATATATCATAATTGTTTTTTTGTTATCAACTCTAGTAATGTTCATCGGAAGAAAATTTTTTTATTGACTGAAATATTTTTGATTTTTAATAACTGAAATAAGCATAAGGAGTTGGATTAAAGGTTAAAGAGATATAGTCTTCTAATTTTAATTCAACTATTAATAATAATATAAATTCTGAAGAAAATAATTTATATTGATAACTTCACAACATTTTATGTTAAATTGTTCATTTTCCATAATGCAATGTGTATGTTAGCGTCAATGTGTTATTTTCGGCAATGTACACATTGCCTGATTATTTTAGGCAATGTGTTACGGTTGTAGGCAGGGTGAATTAGTTATAGTGTACATTGCCTCGTTTTTTTAGGCAATGTATTATTTTTGTAATATTATATTATTAATATTTTATTTATTATTAATAATTTTTTAAGATTATTATTATACTAATAATTTCGCGTAAATATACATATATTAAAAAAATATACTGTATTTAAAAAAAAATATATAATTACAATAAAATATAAGTAATTTTTGTTGTACATAACGGAATTTAAAAAAAATATATAATTTAAAAATTCTAGAAATTTAACAAACGACGACTTCATAATACAAAGTATAATAATAGATATAATGGAAATATAATTAGTGCAAATGATTATAGGAGAAAGAAGGGGGGGGGGGGAATTTTAAATAATTTAGGGAAGAAAAAGAAAATTTAGATTAATCGGGCTCCTCGGCTATGACGCATGTGAAATTAGATTTTATAATCTGAATTTCTATGCGTTGACGTAAGTAGACGCCTACTTTTGGGACTCCTGATTTTGTTCTTAAGGGCCAATCTTTTTAATTAGGCTAAGAGCCTGACTTCCAAGGGATGTTAAGGTTGTCATGACAACTGGTACGCATTTATATTCATCTGGAATATCCACATATATATTTGTTTTAAAATCTTCGGTGTATTTTAAAATGTCCTTATTGATATTGGAGGGTGAGAGGGGGTCAACGCAGGAGAAATCCCACGCTAGAAATTGGCCATTCTCTTAAGGAATTTGTGTAATTCCATCGGGTCGTCTCCCATCCGTAAAGAGACCTGAGGGTTCTAAAGTGGTAGGAAAGCCTGCAGACTGTAAAGCTTGTTTTATGAGAGCATTACATCTGTTATGCAGGATTGAGCGTTCACTGCTAAAGATGCATTGGAGGCAATGACGACCAGTTTGACTTACTTTTGCACTTGGCGCACTTATATGAAACTGAGGCTGTTATATTTAAGCGAATGGCTACAGCAAAACTGAATCCTTGATTTGAAAGTTCGAGATCAAGATTTTTAGAGGGGATGGCATCCAAGTATTCATGTCCTGAACCTTGATTGAGGGAAGCTAGGGCATGATCTTCAGATTGCAAAGTCGAAAAAAGGTAATCAAAGGACCTTGCAATCATCGGATTATCCCAGTCCTTTTGTTTATGGGAGATTTATAATTTTTTTTAGATAATATAATTTGTTTTAAATATAATATTTTTATAAAATGATTTTTGATCGTTAATTTAATATTTTTAAATATTATTTTCTGCTTAGTTCTTCCTATATCTTTTGATGCAAGGTCTATAAGTCGAAAGGCTTGGTAATACGAAAAGGCTAAAAAATAATATTTAAAAATAAAAATAACAAAGAAAATTGAGATATTTGATTGATTTATTGCTTTTTTTAGAGAAAAAATATTATAATAACATTACATTATAATATATTAAAATATGGAAATTTTAAGATCTTTTCAATTTTAAAAATTCTTTGAAATAATTTGCGGTTTTTAAAAATTAATTTTATTATATTAATTTTTAAATTAATATTTTTAATTAAATTAATATTTGGTTATGGATAAAGAAGTAAATGAGAAATACAAATTTTTTTAAGGATTTTTTTAATTTGCGTAAGCATTTAAGAGGGGAAAGCAGGGCCGTAGCCACGGGGGGGCCAAAAGGGGGCCCGGCCCCCCCAAAAAAATTTTTGGCCAAAAAACCTGGCCCCCAGAAAAAATCTTTGGCCCCCAAAAGTGGCCCCCAAAAATTTTTCTGCCCCCCCCCCCCCCAAATTTGAAATTTTTTTTTAGAATTGATTATTTTTATATTTTTAATATAAATTTTGAATATTTATTCAAAAATATTCAAAAAACATGTCTATTTAGAATTGATTATTTTTATATTTAAAAATAAATTTTGAATATTTATTCTACAAACATGTCTAGTTTGTAAATTTTTTTCTAACCAGTTTTATTTTTATTTTTACCCAATATTAAATTATCATTCATTCATTTTTTTCATTTGTTTTTGTTGTGTATAACATTCTCTATAGCAGTGGCGTAGCTACGGGGGTGGTTTTCGGGTTTGGACCCCTCCCAGAGCAAATTTTTTTTTAGATTATACGTTTAAAAGACTTAAAAGTGACTTTATATCAAATAAATACCATTAATATTTATATTTTTCTGGATTTGATGTTTGTGGAAGGATATTATATTACTATTGAAATTATTCTGGGTAGTATTATTATAAAGAATAACATATTATTCATGCATTTAAAAAATATATTTATTATATATTGTCGAAGATGTGGTTATGATTTTTAAGATAAACCCGGCCGAAGGCCGGGCAAAAGGGCCGAAGGCCCGTTAAAAGGGGTCTGGATGCGAAGCCCCCACGATTTTATATGTATGGACCCCATCTAAGAAAAATTCCTAGCTACGCCACTGCTCTATAGGTATCACATTTATATTATAATATATAACCAGTTATTTTATTTTACAGCGTTTATTTTAAAATTATGAAGAAACAATCAGTTATTAACTCTTATTTTAAGTTAAAGTTAAACAAATGTCAAACATCACCTCTACAAACTACTAGTAATACTACATCAGAAATTTCAGAAACTGATTAGACCGATTTACAGAAGATGATTTTAATCTTTTTTCATCTTTTAATACATTGCCCCCCCCCTTGACCCTGATTTTTTTTTATCAGATAAAATGACCCCATTGGAAACACTGCATCATGAAATGAAGATAGCAAAAGGATTGCTAGCTTTAGAAGCTAAAGAAAATATAATTTTGAAAATATCTTACATATTATGTATAAAAAAAAATATAATCATGCATTTAAAGAATTATATAAATGCTACTCAGCAGCAATAAACGGCTTCTTGTGAGGCCTCGTTCTCTACATTAAAGAGAGTTTTATCGAGCAGTAGAAAGTCTATGAAGGATAAACGTAAACAAAATTTAGTATTAATGGCGTATGAAAAAAGAAAGAATTTATCTTTTAGTTCATTTATATTAAAATTTAAAAATAAAAATCGTCGTATTCTATTATAGTAATATTTTGTTTTGTATATGCATATTATAGTATTATTTTGTTTTGTATATTCATATTATAGTATTATTTTGTTATTAAATTTTTAATAAAAATAGGAAAAAATTTCTATGAATGCATAATTATTTGTTTGATTTTTAAAAAATAGTGCCCCCCCCCAAGTAAGCACTTGGCCCCCCTAAGTGAAAATTCCTGGCTACGGCCCTGGGGGAAAGGCTAACATCATAAAAGTAATTTTGAATATAATTATATCATTGAACTCAGAATTAAATTTCCTATCCAAAACAGTTTAGATGTAATTTTTTACGTTTCCGGTTCAAAAAATAATTTTTTTGTCGCTAAATCATTTGAGGCGAGAGGCTCAAATCTTAAACGTAATTTTGAATATAATTATATCATTGCAGAATTAAATTTCCTATATAAAACCGTTTAGATGTATCTCGGTAAGAATTATTGTTAAATTAATTAATTATAATAGTCTTTTTCTTATAATTTATACAAACTATTAAAAGTTTTATTTTTATTTTTAGATATAATAAGCTCGGTAATTTGCCTTGGAGCTTTTAGTTAGTCTCCCTCTTCGATAAATATATTACAATTAATACATCTAAATGGTTTTTGATAGGAAATTTAATTCTGAGTTCAATGATATAATTATATTCAAAATTACGTTTAAGGTGTTAGCCGCCTTTCCCCTCTAAAATGATTTCGCGAAAAAAAATATTTTTTTTGAACCGGAAACGTAAAAAATTATATCTAAACGGTTTTGGATAGGAAATTTAATTCTGAGTTCGATGATATAATTATATTCAAAATTACGTTTAAGGTGTTAGCCTGTATCATCTTAAATGCTCTCGCAAACTAAAAAAATTTATGTTACTCATTTACTTCTTTATCAAGTAATTACAATATATTTATTATTAAGTAGTGAGTTCATAAATGCATTCTAAATATATTAATGAACTGAAATAATAAAATAAATTAACGATAAGAAATAAAGCAAATTAAAAAAATATCAGTGTAGGACCCTAAGCGAGTAAACCCGATTCGCGAAATATTCCAATAAAAATATATGTAAATGTTATTATGTCTAAAAAAATTACACAACATAATTTTTATTTTAATGGATGGCCATAATAAAAAATTTACGTGATTTATGCAACTATTGTAAAAATGAATTAAAATTTTTCACCATATATAATATATTAATTTAAAAACCCTTTAAAGGAATTAAACGACAGAATTAAAGATATTACAATGATATAAGAGAATGAATTTGAAATATAAATAAAAAATATCCTGTAAATTTTTTTTAGACATAACAGCATTTACACTTTGTTTTTCGATAATTATTTTCTTATATTGTCTTTTAAATGACGCGTGCATATTAAATGAGTATTAAATTTATATATTTCCAGAATAGGTTTTACTATGGCCTTTTCTTGGTCACTACCAAATATATTTTTAATATTTATTTTATTTTTTAAAAATGCAGAATGTAAATGAGAAAAAAAAGTATGATATAAGGTCATATCAGAATCTCCATGCAAAATATTGGTCCTAAAAATATTGGGGATTCGTCTGTTTTATATCTCCGCTAAAATACTGAACAGGTTCGAGTCTCATGATTTTATGCTTATAAAATAATATGTAAGTTATTATTAGATTTCAATTATATTCGAATTATTTTAAAGATTATCATCAATCACATTTGATTGATAAGTGTCGGTCATAATTTTTATAAATTTTAGTATATTGTCATTTTACAACATTTTTTAAATATTTTAAGCTTATAAATTTATAATGCTTAGAGAAAAATTAAATCCAAAATATTATTATAAATGAGACATCAAATCTGATATCATATTGGCAGTGCCGGCTACCCAATTTATGCTATCTCCTTATAGATGTAATTTGAGTGAGACGAATTTTGAAAATATATTAATTGTGCGGCTTAATAAAAAAAATTTAAGTAAAAAAAAGGAAAATATTGTTCATATTAAAATTAATCATTGATATACATTTTTATATTTATAAATTAAATATCTATATATATAATCACCGTAATCAAGAAATGAACGTTTTCGTATATCCTTAATGTTAATTTTTATTTTTCCTATCAACTTTCCTATCTTCTTAATGAATAAATCGGTGGAGACTATATCTCTCTAATGTTAAATTTTAAGAAAATTTTTTGTACATAACGGGATTCGAACCCATGACTTAACGTTTTAAAGGCAATCATTCTTCCCACTCAGCCACCTTAGCTTATTAAGGTCTTATTTCATTGGTTTAAATTTATTTTCTTTCTATTTCATTGGTTTAAATTTATTTTCTTAATTTTATTAATCAACTATTTTTAATTAATGATTTTTAATTAATGATTTTTAAGAGGTTCACAACCTTTTTAAATTTACCAATTTTTAATCAAATTATAAATTATTTCTTACTCTGTCAAGTAAAATTATTCTATAAATAAAATTTAATATTATAATTTATTTAATAGAATTTTCCTCCATATTTCAGGAAAAAACAGTAGGATGAATCAAATATTTGAATTTGAACAAGTTAAAAATCTAATAATATGGTAAGAATGAATATTATTAAATTTAAAATCAATTAATGTTTATAAGTTTAATTATGATTTGTGAGTGGTAATAATAAAGTAGTAAGTCAAATTTATTTAATAGAATTTGCCTCCATATTTCAGAAAAAAAATAGTAAGATGAGTGAAATATTTTTAAAATTTAATATTATTTTAGCATTTAAGTCAAATTTATTTAATAGAATTTTCCTCCATATTTTAGAAAAAACAGTAGGATGAAATATTTGAATTTGAACAAATTAAAAATCTAATAAAGAATGAATATTATTAAATTTAAAATCAATTAATGTAAAAAAACAGTAGGATGAGTGAAATATTTTTAAAATTTAATATTATTTTATCATTTAAGTCAAATTTATTTAATAGAATAGATATTGATAAATTGGTATTGTATGTCATTTCCAGAGTTCAAATATTTTTGTTGAGATAAAATTTTTATACTGGCATATTTTGGGGTGGTAATATGAGAGAAATGTATTGGCTAAATATAATTTAAATTTATTTGTTAAAACTATTTATAATAAGTACTTAGGATTAGTGAGGGAGGTTAATTTCCTGGCATGGGAAGATATTGATAAATAGGTATTTTAAACTATTTGCAAACCCATATTGTGGTTGAGATAAAAAAAAAATTTACTACCATATTTTGTGGTGGTGAACGTATATTTTTCATAAAATCTTTATGTAAGGAATCCTGTTAATGTTTTACAGCGACATGCATTTGATCAGGTTATAAAGGCTATTGCCGATACCTCAATTACTACCAGATTTTTCTATATAGATGCTCCTGATGGATCAGGTAAGACGACATATCTTTATAATACTCTACTACACTATCTTAGAAGACAAAAAAAATGTCTTACCCTTTGCTACCACAGGAATATCCTCCATACTTCTAGCCTGTGTAGATTGTCCTGGGTTCTATTGCAACGATTTTAATCTTCCATCTCCTGACCCTATCACTCAATCTAATTTATATGACCCAATAATAGAAGCAGATATCGCAATGGTAATGTTAGACAATTTAAATGTTTTACAGCGACATGCGTTTGATTAGGTTATCCAGGCTATTAAACCTCAATTACTACCAGCTATTTCTATATAGATAATGGAAAAAGAAATACTTTCAATCTCCTTATTTAATGGAATTTCCTTCCAAATTTTAGAAAATTCACTGAATGTTTACTTTATTTAATAAAAAAAAAATTCCTGTAATAGTTCATGATTTTTTTATTCCTGTCATTCTTGATGGGTTATCAACTAGTTATTTTATAATGTGCAATTAATAAAAATGAAGGTTTTATATATGTGTTTTTTAAATTAATGATAAAATAAAAATATATTTTCCCTATACATAATTCGAATGTAGGTTTGAATACAAAAGTGTTCAAACCGGTTTTTAGAGGTTCGAACCGAACCTGATCCTAGAACCCTAATTTTTATCCGAACATGAACACGAACCGAACAGATATTCGCTTCATTGGATCCCTGTTTACAATATATATTTTTACCTATTTATTTTAAAAAAGTTCAAAAATTACGATTATGACAATTGTCACTTTTTTATGGTACATCTTCACTGAAATTTTAATTTAACAGTTTACAATATATTTATTTACCTATTTATTTTAAAAAAACAAAAAAAAAAGTTCATATATGTAGATTATGATAATTGTCACTTTTCTATGGTACATCTTTACTGAAATTTTAATTTAACATGTTTACAATATATATTTTTACCCATTTGCTTTAAAAAAATTAAAAAGTTAAAAAATAACGATTATAACAATTGTCACTTTTCTATGGTACATTTTCACTGAAATTTTAATTTAACTTGTTTACAATATATATTTTTACCCATTTGCTTCAAAAAAGTTCAAAAATAACGATTATGACAATTGTCACTTTTCTATGGTACATCATTATTGAAATTTTAATTTAACATGTTTACAATATATATTTTTACCCATTTGCTTTAAAAAAATTCACAAATAACGATTATGACAATTGTCATTTTTCTATGATACATCTTCACTGAAATTTTAATTTAACTTGTTTACACTATATATTTTTACCCATTTACTTAAAAAAATTCAAAAAAGTTCAAAAATAACGATTATGACAATTGTCACATTTCTAACATCTTTACTGAAATTATAATTTAACATGTTTACAATATATAATTTTACCCATTTGCTTTAAAAAAATTCAAAAAAGTTCAAAATAACGATTATGGCAATTGTCACTTTTCTCTGGTACATCTTTACTGAAATTTTAATTAAACATGTTTAGAATTTATATTTTTACCCATTTGCTTTGAAAAAATTTAAAAATGTTAAAAAATAACGATTATGATAATTGTCACTTTTTTATGGTACATCTTTACTGAAATTTTAATTTAACTTGTTTACAATGTATATTTTTATCCATTTGCTTAAAAAAATTCAAAAATGTTCAAAAATAACGATTATGACAATTGTCACTTTTCTATGGTACATCTTCACTGAAATTTTAAGAAAACATGTTTACAGAACATATTTTTACCTAACTGTTTTGAAAAAATTCAAAAATGTTCAAAAATAACGATTATGACAATTGTCAATTTTCTATGGTACATCTTCACTGAAATTTTAGTTTAACTTGTTTACAATATATATTTTTACCCATTTGTTTAAAAAAATTCAAAAAAGTTAAAAAATAACAATTATGACAATTGTCACTTTTCTATGGTACATCTTCACTGAAATTTTAATATAACATGTTTACAGAACATATTTTTACCTAAAAATAGAGATCAAAAGATATATCAGATAAAAAGTACATATAAAATAAATATATTAAAAATCCTTTAAAAATAATATATATTCAAAAATATTTACGATCAAAAGATGTACCAGAAAAAAAAGTACGTAAAAAATTAATATATAAAAATATTTACGATCAAAAATGTATCAGAAAAAAAGTACCTAAAAAATTAATAAAAAAAAAATTATTTAAAAAATTTATGTTTAAAACAATAAAAACATTGACAATCTTAAAAATATTATTTAAAAAATATATCTAATAAAATCCGCAAGGTCTATAAGTCGAAATCGAAAGGCTTGGTAATTCGAAAGGCTAAAAAATAATATTGAAAATAAAAATAGCAGAGAAAATGTTTAATGAGATATTTGATTGATTTATTGTTTTTTTAGAGAAAAAATATTATAATAACATTACATTATAATATATTAAAAATATGGAAATTTTAAGATCTTTTCAATTTTTTTATTAATTCTTTGAAATAATTTGCGGTTTTTAAAAATTAATTTTTAAATTAATATTTTTAATTAAATTAATAATTGGTTATGAATTTATATATTTAATAAGTATAAATATATTGTAATTACTTGATAAAGAAGTAAATGAGAAACATAAATTTTTTAAGGTATTTTTAATTTGAGAAAGCATTTAAGAGGGGAAAGGCTAACATCTTAAACGTAATTTTGAATATAATTATATCATTAAACTCAGAATTTAACCGCTTAGATGTATTTTTTTACGTTTCCGGTTCACAAAATAAATTTTTTGTCGCGAAAGACATTTATAGAGGAAAGGCTAACATCTTAAACGTAATTTTTATAATATTTATATCATTGAACTCAGAATTTAATTCTCTATCAAAAACCGCTTAGATGTATTTTTTTACGTTTCCGGTTCACAAAATAAATTTTTTATCGCGAAAGACATTTATAGGGGAAAGGCTAACATCTTAAACGTAATTTTTATAATATTTATATCATTGAACTCAGCATTTAATTCTCTATCCAAAACCGCTTAGATGTATTTTTTTAAGTTTCCGGTTCACAAAATAAATTTTTTGTCGCGAAAGACATTTATAGGGAAAGGCTAACATCTTAAACGTAATTTTTATAATATTTATATCATTGAACTCAGAATTTAATTCTCTATCAAAAACCGCTTAGATGTATTTTTTTACGTTTCCGGTTCACAAAATAAAAATTTTGTCGCGAAAGACATTTACAAGGGAAAGGCTAACATTTTAAAAGTAATTTTTATAATATTTATATCATTGAACTCAGCATTTAATTCTCTATCCAAAATCGCTTAGATGTATTTTTTTTACGTTTCCGGTTCACAAAATAAATATCGCGAAAGACATTTATAGGGGAAAGGCTAACATTTTAAAAGTAATTTATATAATATTTATATCATTGAACTCAGAATTAAATCTATCCAAAACCACTTAGATGTATTTTTTTACGTTTCTGGTTCACAAAATAGATTTTTTGTCGCGAAAGACATTTATAGGGGAAAGGCTAACATCTTAAACGTAATTTTTATAATATTTATATCATTGAACTCAGAATTTAATTCTCTATCAAAAACGCTTAGATGTATTTTTTACGTTTCCGGTTAACAAAATAAATATTTTGTCGCGAAAGACATTTATAGGGGAAAGGCTAACATTTTAAAAGTAATTTTTATAATATTTATATCATTGAACTCAAAATTAAATTCTCTATCCAAAACCACATAGATGTATTTTTTTACGTTACCGGTTTACAAAATAAATATTTTGTCGCGAAAGACATTTACAGGGGAAAGGCTAACATTTTAAAAGTAATTTTTATAATATTTATATCATTGAACTCAGAATTTAATTCTCTATTCAAAACCGCTTAGATGTATTTTTTTACGTTTCCGGTTCACAAAATAAATATTTTGTCGTGAAAGACATTTATAGGGGAAAGGCTAACATCTTAAACGTAATTTTTATAATATTTATATCATTGAACTCAGAATTAAATTATCTATCCAAAACCACTTAGATGTATTTTTTTACGTTTCCGGTTCACAAAATAAATCTTTTGTCGCGAAAGACATTTATAGGGGAAAGGCTAACATCTTAAACGTAATTTTTATAATACTTATATCATTGAACTCAGAATTAAATTCTCTATCCAAAACCGCTTAGATGTATTTTTTTACGTTTCCGTTTCACAAAATAAATATCTTGTCGCGAAAGACATTTATAGGGGAAAGGTTAACATTTTTAAAGTAATTTTTATAATATTTATATCATTGAACTCAGAATTAAATTCTCTATCCAAAACCGCTTAGATGTATTTTTTTTATGTTTCCAATTCACAAAATAAATATTTTGTCGCGAAAGACAATTATAGGGGAAAGGCTAACATTTTAAAAGTCATTTTTATAATATTTATATCATTGAACTCAGAATTTAATTCTCTATCCAAAACCGCTTAGATGTATTTTTTTACGTTTCCGGTTCACAAAATAAATTTTTTGTAGGGAAAGACATTTATAGGGGAAAGGCTAACATCTCTTAGCGGTACCCCCTTCTAAGGATAAAATCCAGGGTACATGCTAATAAAAATTTCCTTTTAATATGCACTACAAAAAAAACTATTATTCCGCTAAAATTTATTTATATAAAAAAAATATTCACACAACATAAAAAAAAATCATGGGACCGGAGCGTTTATGAGAACTCCTCTATAGAGGCTCATTTCCACCTCCGTTCCGCTATCGTTAAAATTATTATTTTTTTGACCCGTTATTTTAGAATTCCTAGTTCCATCCTGAATTTCCCTTTTACCCAAATTCTTCATCACCTCACATGGAACAGTTTCGGCTGCTGGAAGGAATTTATACATCAGACGCCGTTCCGCAAAATCTTCTGCTGCCCTAGCTATTAATCGTGAATCGTCTATTATCCTCCGCTGTTGCCCCCCAGCCCAACGATTGAGCCCATTGTTCAACGTGTACGATGTGCTCACCCTGCTTGCGCACTCCCTAGCTTTGTCCCGATTTTATTATTTTTGTTGGTGGTAAAAAAAATTAATTAAGAAGAAATTGTTGTGTTATCGGTTTTATCTAGTTTTGTAAATTGTTTTGAAAGGTAAGAAGTTTTTGTTGAAAATTTTTGTAAAACAAAAAAAAAGAAAAATTATTTTTAATTCATGGAGACATTTTATATTAAGACCCATAGAACTATGATTCAGGTGAATTCTTTGGATATGGCGAACCCATTGGCTGATAAATGGCATAATTTGTGGATTGATCAACAATCAGGAGAAAGAGCAACACAAACATACTCGTATGGTCCTATGTCCTCGCAAGGAAAGGTGGCGTTACATGCAAATTACGCGTCTGGGCCGGCTACTATTACAATGCGGCAACTGGGGATGAGAGGAACCAACATAAAGCTAGGGAGTGCGCAAACGGGGTGAGCACATCGTACACGTTGAACAATGGGTTCAATTGTTGGGCTGGGGGGCAACAGCGGGGATAGTAGACGATTCACGATTAATAGCTAGGGAAGCAGAAGATTTTGCGGAACGGCGTCTGATGTATAAATTCCTTCCAGCAGCCGAAACTGTTCCATGTGAGGTGATGAAGAATTTGGGTAAAAGGGAAATTCAGGATGGAACTAGGAATTCTAAAATAACGGGTCAAAAAAATAATAATTTTAACGATAGCGGAACGGAGGTGGAAATGAGCCTCTATAGAGGAGTTCTCATAAACGCTCCGGTCCCATGATTTTTTTTTATGTTGTGTGAATATTTTTTTTATATAAATAAATTTTAGCAGAATAATAGTTTTTTTGTAGTGCATATTAAAAGGAAATTTTTATTAGCATGTACCTTGGAGTTTATCCTTAGAAGGGGATACATGTTGTGATATGATGTAAAAATGTATTGATTTTTGTGTTGAAATTAGGTTAATGATGAGAAGTGTAAAGAAAAATATATATTGATTTGGTATTATTGATTTTTTTAAATGTAAAAAAAGAAAAGAAAAATTAATTATTGTATTCATTCTTCGCGTTTATAAAAAATATATTTTTTTTGTACTGAAATTGAAAGAAATAAAACATTTTTACAAGAAAATTTGTGTACGTTGTTTTTCTTAACTAAAAGTCCGTAAGTCTTACCACTAAGCATATAGAGTTCACCACAGTAAATATAAGAGTGTAATGTATCATATATTTTATTATAGCAATCCCAAGTCCTATTTTCTATAAATTAATTGAAACAGGGACCAATATGCATACGGATATATATATCCAGTGAATTTATTAAAGTAATTGTAGAAATAGGTCACAAAAATTAACATTATAATAAATAATGCAAGTAATAAAGAAAGCCTGAACATTTGTGAGAATTAAATTCCAATTATCGAATGCATGGGTCTGATCTCATGTACTTAATTTGCTTTTAAAGATCTAGCAAATAAAATATTGTCAATTTAAATTTTATTATAAAAGACCAAATTATTATAAAATATGTAAAATTCAAATTCTTTTACACATTTTAAAAAAAAAACTTAAGATAAAAATAGGATTGTTTCCTAAGGTTGCCTAGTTCACCCAGCTCTTTGGACATTATGATAATTAATAGTCTGTTAAAAAATAAAGATATTTTGCGGTAATACTTAATATTTTATAGATAAGATACTTAATCTTCTTGATAATGAAGTTTTTTATATGATGTTGCACATCTATACAATTTTATAGTCAGTAGTACAGAAATAGTAGAAGTCGAAGAGGACAAATCAAACTTATCTGACGTTCCCCGAGAATTTATTCATATCAGGGAAATCTCTTATTGAAAGAAATTTAAAAAAAATAGAAAATATTTGTTGCCGCGGGGACATATTACTCTGCTCATATACTTGACCCAATATATTGCGATTTAATTTTAAAGACAATGAAGTTGTTGATTAAGGATTAGATGTTGTAAATTTGTTATCTGGATACCTAGATTTAAATGTGAGAAAAATGACAAATTCCTCGATTTTAGAGATCTGGAATTTTCAAAAGAAGATTACATTAAATAATTAAAATTATACCATACTTGTTTATTATTGATAAAACGAAAAAAAAATTAATATTGACCTGTAAAACAATTTTTTAAAGAAAAATTCCCGTTTTTTCGCATTGTTTCCCTATTTTCACCAAATTTTCCCAGGAAATTTCCATTAGTTTTAATTTCCCAGGAAATTTACCTAGCCAATTGCTCATCTAATAGACCAGTTTTATTTTGGAATAATAAAGAATATATAAAAAAAGAAAATTAAATAATGTAAAAATAATTTTATTATTTTTATTCAATCCATTGAACAAGACCAAATGATTTCTAGAGAAAATATAAATTTGTCTATTTTTAATTTTACTAGCTGTGAATATTTTTTAATGGTTAATTTTTAAATAAAAGTTTAATTTCTGAATCGAGCGACACCTAAATATTCATGTACAAAGTATATTTTTACACTATAGAATAGTGTTTATTTTTTATAGGCCTAATATTTTTAAAGTGTATTTTTACGTATTTCTATATAATAACTTCTCTACAACGTTCCTATTCGACGGAGGAACTACTTTTACACTCTGTATACTATATTTTATTTATGTATTTATTAAATGTTATATTTTTAAAATTTATGTTTCTATATTTATCGCAATATAAATTCTTACAGGTAATAGGAAAAAAAACCCCCGGAAAAAAACCCCTGGAAAAAAAACCCCCAGGAAAAAAACCCCGAGAATAAAAATTTTAAAAAAAAGAAAATCGTTATTTTTTAAAAAAAATTTCTTGTCAATTTTTCTTAAATTTTTTTCTCAATTTATTATTTTCTTCCAATTTTTGCTTTAAGTCATTGTTAATCTTTATTTTTCTAACCTTTTCTCAATTTTTTTCTTCTCAATTTTCACTTAATTTTTTTATTATAACTTAGCAATAATTAATATTGATAAATAATTTTATAAGCGAATGCCACAATCATTAACAGCTATTAGACTCCAAAAAAAAACACAAAATATTACCGAAAAAATATTCGAAGTAATAATGTCTAAATGTCAAGAACGGGATTTATTTCCTGAGCCATTATATATATACATGGATTTCGAAAAGTCTGCTATGAGCGCGGTTAAAACTGTCATTGGTATGATTATTAATATATTAAATTATTTATATCAATTTTTTTAATTAGGAGATCACATCATAATCAGAGGATGCTTTTACCATTTGTGTCAAAGTACCCATAGAAAATTTTAAAAGCTAGTTCTGGAAAGCCAATACAGAATCGATGAAGCCCTAAGCTTCTTTTGTGGCATGATGGCAGCTTAGCATTTGTTTCTTTATGTGATATGGGCAATGCAATGGCATTCCTTAGATCGGTTACTCCGAGCAATGGTAAGGATATTCTTGAATATTTCGATAAAAATTACATCAATGGAGTATCAAGGGAGGTCACAAGAAGCAATTCTCAATCCCAGACAGGTCGAATTTGGGCATCGATTTCCTCCAGAAACTTGAATCAGAGCACTCTATCCAACTAATAACTCATAAATAATCAATGCGAAGGTTCGAATCATCGTTTTTCTAATCTGGTTGGGAATAAACACCCATCAATCTGGGTATTGATTAAAAAAAATGAAATGCGAGGTGGCTGCCGATGAAACCAAACTTGAAAGATGGCGTGTAGGTATTTGGACACTGAAAACAAAATCGCAGTGCTTAAACAAGAAAAAATGCTGATATTCAAATTTACTGGGAAAAAAAATATCCCAGTAAAATAACCCATGTATTACTTATTTTCGTAAAAATTTTTGATATAGTAATAAATACAATATCCATCCTTAATTAATATATTATGTAGACTAAATTTGACAAAATTTGCAATAAGATCTGTTTATTTTATTGATAAATCATTATTATGTATATAATTTATTATTAAATTATATTTTTATAATATTTTTTTCTAAAATACTAATTTGTCTATACCTTATATAAATCCAAATAAAATATACCGATATTATTAGATCTTAAGTAAATTCGAAAAAAAATTTCGGGGTTTTTTTCGGGGGGTTTTCCGGGATTCATTTTTATAAGCTGTGTCCAAAATCTAAAAAATATAAATAAATAAATATTGCAGAAAAAAAAATAACAAAAGCTATTTTTAATGTAAAAATTAAATAGTGTCCTATATCATATTTTGATATTTATAAAAATTTATTTTTAAAAATTTTATATAAATTATTAAGTACAATTTTTAAAGAATACTGCCATTTTTATAAATTTATTTATTAACCCAAAAGATTATAGCCATTTGTATTATAAATATATTTTTTAGTGTCAGAATAATTTTATAGAAAGTATAAGAGTGCACAGGGTGCAAAAATGACTTAAAATTTAGAGATTCATTGATACAATTATTTACATAAATAACATTTTAATATAACCATTATCAAATAATAGGTTCATACAAAGTTTAATGACTGAAAGGTAACATAAAATAATAAATACAACTAAATATTTACATACCTTTTAATAAATAACTAATAATTGTATCATAACAAGCATTTTGATATTTTTATTTTTATAAAACTTGAATGTGTTTAAAATGTTTTGTTATAAATTTACGAAAATATTAAAATTTTAAGGATTTTTTCAAAACATTTTGGACACAGCCTAAAATAAATTATATATGCAACGTCATTTTTTAATAACGATTAAATTTTTAACTTTTTAAATCGATTTTCTTTCACATGTGTTAAGAAATCATCAAAAAAATATTAATTAAATTTTTTTTCCCAAATAAAATAAAACATATTTAATAAACGAGCTAAAAGAAGTAATCAGTTTAATATTAATAACCATGAAATTCAATATAAATGAAAAGATTATAGCTGCCGATTCTCACAAAAAAAAAATAATGGCATAGATGCCGTTATTATTGAATCAATCAACACAACAATCAATTCGTGAACTTGTATATTTCCCATCAAAAAAAGAGGCTAGAGGAAAAACAAATATCAAAAAAAAAGACAAAATAACAAGAAGCTTAAACATTGAAGAGACAATTTTGAATTCAAAAAAAATATAGATGATATATTAGTACATATTAACGATAAATTCAAACAATTATCATATTTTAATAAATGAAAAATTGTAACCTGGATGTTAGATGGCTGGTCTATTCGAAAGATTTATAAGGAATTTCAGGTATTATATCTGGCGAGAACAGCAAAAATACTTGGTATGAAAAATTGTATATTATTAACCCCTAATCCGAAACCTGTACTTTCTATTAGGAGAAGATATCAGCCGAGAAATGAGTGCATGAAAGATTCATTGACATTTAGAAAAGGGAAAAAAAGAAAACATAGAAACAGTTAATTCTTAGTAATCTAAAAGAAATATATATTTTGTTCAAAGAAACAATTTTAATATTTATAGGCAGCGTTTTTGAAATTTTTACTTTTACATTTCCAAGAATAGATGACACTCTTTCCCTACCTAGGTCGCAAATTTTAACCACAGTTTCGCCGTCAACGCGGACAGGACGCACTTATACACTTTCCTCGCAGGAAAATTTGCATGCGACCAAAAGATTAGAATATATAAGTATGCATTATTTTATTTAGATAATCTGTATTCTAATTCATATTCAATTTTTTAGGAAGAAGTATGGCAATGTAATAAGTGTATATTATTAAACAAAGATTGAATAATTAATTATTAACTATATTATAGAAATATTAATATGATATTATATAAAAATATAATATATTTTAAAATAAATTCACAATAAAATATCATATACATAGGAAAAGTAGTTCTTTTGTTGAATAGGAATCTCGTAGAAAAATGATTATATAGAAATAATCGTAAAAATACATTATTAAGAATATTAGGCTTATAAAAATTAAAAGCTATCTTTACTGGTTTTTATCGATTTTGCCTATGAAATCGAATTGGCTCCACTCTAATTTTTTTTATACTCATATAAAATGGTAATAATAATGTTTATCTAAAGTTTCATAAAAATCGAAATTACCCAATTTTCGTTAGTAGGATTTTAAATTTTATTCTGGGAATAAGAGGTCTAGAAATTTTTAAAAATAATTTTTTATTTATATTTACTGAAGATAAATATTTTAATAATAGATTTTTATGTATTCGCTAATTTTTATTCAATAATTAAATTAATGAATATAGACACTCCCAAAAAAAGGCAATTTTTCATGCTTTGACCGTAAATATCTTTAAAAGCATAAAACTAGGAAGCTAAAATTTTGATAGATTACAAGAATTTTAGTTATACAGATTTTCATCAAAATTGGAAGAGGTCGGCCGAGAATCGTATTTTTATCTGGGCATATTTTTAGATCTTTATTAAGAAAATATATTATATAATTATAATTTATATTTTCTAGACATGATAATGATATCCTTGAATTCATCAACCCATCGGTGGAGAAACCCTTTTCATTAAATGCGCTAGTTGCCTGCCGAAACACAAAGAATTGTTTTTAGTTAACGTAGAAATATTAGGAAGTTCGATCCTTTTTTCTCCCCAAAATTTAGAACATCCATATCTTGTGAATGGCGTTTTCCGAAAAAAATATATAAATCCCGCCGCTGAGTAATTTTGTAATTTTGACCATATTTTTTCAATTTTTGAAATCTTGGGTCTAGAATACAAGCCAAGATATATATTATTTTTGAAATAAAGATAAATTAATGTTTTTCTTTATAAAATATATAATTTTTAATTTATTTGCTTTTTTTTAAATTTATTTTTAATATAATATTGTTTGTATTTGTATTTAAAATATGTCATAGACTTTAATTTTATAAAATAATTTAAACTGTTTTTTTAATTTATTAATAAATTACTTTCATCAATAAAAAAAATTAAACAAATGAATTATACTTATATATTATTATTTACATATCACAAACTGGAAATTATAGCGCAAGATTTTTTAGCATATTTTCCTTTAGGGAAATATTGTCTGAGCTTTCATTATCATTTATTATTAAAATCGTTTCAATTTAACTTTTAAAAGTAATGCCAAGTTTAAGATAGGCCTTTTTGTGTAGATAAAAATTCAACTGTTTTTTTGAATATTGAAAGAAAAAGTCATCTACTAGATCTGATTCATAGTTTGAGATAGTGTTTCCCAATTCTTTTCAAAATATAATTAATTAAATTTTTTTTCTAGTTATACTTTCAAGCATAGTTAATATACTATGCTTGTGGCATTATTGTTATTATAATCATTAAAATCGCTAATTTGAAATGGTATAAGGATAGATATCGGTTCCACGTCATTACAGAGAAACCATTACAGAGAATGTATTGAGAAACTTTTAGAGAAAACAAAAATAGAGAATGCACTTATAGAGAAAACAATTATAGAGAATGTCGTTTATAGAGAAAATTTTATAGAGAAAGTTTTATATAGAGAACGACGTTTATAGAGAATGCACTTATAGAGAAAACAATTATAGAGAATGTCGTTTATAGAGAATAATTTTATAGAGAATAATTTTATAGAGAATAATTTTACAGAGAATGATTTTACAGAGAATGATTTTATAGAGAAGATTTTACAGAGAATGATTTTATAGAGAATGATTTTACAGAGAATGATATAGAGAATGTATTTTATAGAGAATTATTTTATAAAGAATGTATTAGGATTATTTTATAGAGAATTATTTTATAATGAATGTATTTTATAGAATTATTTTATAAAGAATATTATTTTATAGAGAATTATTTTATAAAGAATTTTATTTAAGAATATGATTATTTTATAAAAAATATATATAGTCATAGGAAAAAAATTACAGTATTTGACATTAGAGGACTGCAAAGTAATTTTTTGCAACCCGAGCCCGAATTTAAAAAAATTTTTGTCCGAGCCCGACCCGAGTCCGAGCACACATTTTTTAGTCCAACCCGACCCGAGCCCGAATAAAATTTTGCAATTTGAGTTTGAATATTATAATAGCCAAAAAAAATTTATGTGTATTTGTTCATCGCCACCTTAAATAAATGTTTATTTGACGATCATAATCTATTTAAGATATATATTAAGTTGCATTTTATTTAATTTGTATTTATTTAATTTGTAAAAAATATTATAAAAATATTAATATACAAGCGAATTAAAAATTATTGATTATATAAAAATACAATAAAAGCATCATTTATGTCGAATATAGATGATAATGATATTAAAGTTAATAAATATATAAAAAATATAATGAACATATTATATTATATTAACATATCAATATCATTATCAAAAGTATCACATAGTGAATAATTATGATATATAAATAAAGAGGCGTCCAGTTTATCTGGCTTTAAAAAAGTCCTTTTCTCTTCAAAGGCCCTACCAGTAGCTGACGCTCTTTCACTACTAGCCGATGAAGCAGGGATAGCTAGAAATTTAAGAGCTAAAATATTTAAATTTGGAAATTCATTATGGTTTGTTTTTCACCAATTTAAAATATTATCATCTTCTATACATAATTTAGGATCTAGGTATTTTTTTAAGCTCGTCAACTTCGGCGCTAGCATCAGAAAACGCATTGTCAGCCTCCCATAGAGAGAAATCCAAAAACGTATCTACCTAAGTATTTTCTTAAGAAAAAAAATTATTCATAATATAATAATAATATTAAAAGATATATATTTACTTTATTATTTTTTAATAAATAATTTTATTATTAATTTAATCAACCTTTATTCACTACTCTATCAGTTGAGCGTTGATATTACTTTTGCTCAATAATATCTCTGTTGATTTTCTCTGCATTCATCAACGTGTTAAATGTTGACACAAATCTTTATAATGTTCTTGGGATAACATTTTCATATCCCGAAATTTTGGGCACAAAAACGTCGTAATTTGGTGGAATATACTATTTGAAATTTATCCACAAATATTTCCCGGCATCTTTGCGATAGCTGGTTAAGCTGAGAGTTTAAGTTAGGATGCACTAAAAACTCAATATTTGATAACACAATATAACTTTGTGAATAGTGAGTTTTAAATCACTCTCAAGTTCATCACTCGCAATTTTAAAGGGCGTCAGAAACTTGATAAGATCCCTCATCATTTCAAAATTATATTTTCTAGTCTAATCGACTCTCCTCTGGAATTGAGGATCCCCAATATTTCATTAAATTGATTCAATCATATTTAGCCTGCTATTCCATCTAGTCTCAACACACATATGGAAAGTTTTATCGAGCTGATTAACTAATCTAAAATTTAATGACATATTTTAATAAAAAGTAAATTTATTTTAAAACTAGTTTCAGATTTAATATCTATACTTATTAGAGTTTATACTAGATTTGAGAGATGATTTAAATCTTTAATAATTAGTATTTCAACATTATTAACATTAGAAAAATATAGTATGTAAGAAAGATCTACTTACTACAGATTATGGTAAAAATAATATGGATAAGGACAATTTTACTACTACTAATTATAGAAAGCGAATAAATAAAGTTATTAGGATTATTTTAAAAATAATCATGACCAATTTGTATATGGAAAAAAACAGAATTATAGAAAGTTTTATAGGAGAATGTATATAATAAAATAATAAATGAAAGAATAAAACTTATCTTATATCTTTAGTACATAAATGAGTTTGTCTTGTCTTATCTTGTACTTCACTGGGGAAACACAATTAAGTGATAAAATATTTTGGTATCCGGTTGTTAGGTAAATTATAAAATTATAAAATAATAATTGATAATTACATGACATGTTATTATGATTGAAATTTTAAGGATAAAATGTGATAACTAAAAAAATGATATGATTTTTTAATTAATATTATAAATTATAATAACTATTTAGGATATTAATATTATTATTATTTTTTGGGTTGAGTCGGGTCGTGTTTCGGGTCGGACAGCTCTTACAACCAGACCCGAGCCCGAACCCGAGGCTCGGGCTGGGTCGGGTCGGGCCACGGACAGCCCGTGCAGTCCTCTATTTGACATAATATTATATATTAGAATTACCTTATATAAGAGATTGGGTAGTTTTTGAATTACAAAAATTATTTGTTTATCTTTGCACAAGGCTTTTCGATTATTAGATGAATTAATGGTAGAACAAAATTTTGACATGATTTGTAAGGAAAATCATATACTAAAAGAATATTAAAAGATTTTACAAATTTAAATTTATTATTTAATTATATTTATTTAAATTAAGTAACTAGTTACTTTTGACAGTTACTTTCAAAAAATTGTAGCCAGCTAAAGTTACGATTTTGTAAATGTAACTAATTATAAATATTTTTTAGCTAAAGTGTAGCTAGTTAATGATAACCACTTAATTTGACAAAACTAATGTGGAGATTTTCATTTATAAGCTTTTTTTATCTTCAGCAAAATTTATTTAGTTCTTACTTATATTATTATTCTTCCTAAAAAATTTCAAATATAGATGGGACACACCGATAATCCATTCAAGAGATAAACAAATTTTGACATGATTTGTAAGGAATTTTACGAAATTTATTTTTAAAGATAAGAATACAAAATAAAATATATAGTGTTGTTAAAAGTTACTTTGGCAATGTAACATAAAGAATATGTTTAATACTATTTGTATATGAAGTTTTTATAAGATAAACCTTGATAATATATTGAGCTTAGCAATATTCATTTCGAAATATCAAATAAATTTTTATTCATAAAAAATCTAAATAAACATAGTATAAATTATATACCAATATGAAAAATACAATTATATGATTAAATTAAACATTTAAATTTAAATTATGGGATAAAGCCCTTAAATAATTCAGCATGGTTCTCGAATAAAAATCTTCAACAATTAGAAAAATCCTTTTGGATCTTTCGCGATATTCTTTCTTTGACAGCGGAGCCAATTGTCCTAAAAAATATTGTTCCAGTCTTTGAGAACTAAAAATTAAAATCCTAAAATTTATAATATAATATAATTACTAACTCTTTATAAATTTCCAGATCGTTGGATGATGGGAACTTATATAAGACGAAAAAATATGCCAGTCCTCTACTAAATTATTTGTATTCGGTTCACGAGATAATGTCGATTCGTAGAAATTCCATAGAGAAATGCTAAATATTGGCGACTTCCTCTCTATCGTTATCATTTTTCCAATCCACGTCTCTTCAAAGTATTCTATCAAGGGGGAGAGAATATCCCTATTTTCTTGATAAAATTTAGAGGCATATAATTCCTCGAATCCATGAATTACATCCTCGATTGGTACATATGCCAGTGACATTAACATTTTTATGAGCATAGCAAAATTCGTTTTGATTTTGTATGCATTGCAATTAGCGGATTTTTTTGAACCGTGCGCCATATGCATCGAGACATATGAAATAGGCATCCGCTTTCAATAAATATAATTAAAAAATAAATTTAAATTTGTAAATTTTTTTAACATTCTTTTATATGATCTAAATCTTAGCCAATGAATTTATACTAATATATATATATTCGATTTAACATAATTTAATCGATCTGGCTAGTCCTGAATCTACTATCCACTAAAAATAATTGTAACTAGTGGCTAGTTATATTTAAAAAAAACTATTAACTGTAACTTGTTATATTTTGTATTTTCCCAAATTTAACTACTAACTTAACTAGTTGTATTACATTACCAAAGTAACTTTTAACAACACTATCTATTTTATTTTGTATTATCTTTAAAAATAAATTTCGTAAAATTCCTTACAAATCATGTCAAAATTTTATTCTACCATTAATTCATCTAATAATCAAAAAACCTCGCTTATATAAGGTAATTCTAATATTTAAAATTAAGTAAAATACTATAACCTTTTTTTCCTATGACTATATATAACATTTTTTTATAAAATAATCATATCTTTAAGTAAAATTCTTTATAAAATAATTCTCTATAAAATACATTCTTTATAAAATAATTCTCTATAAAATACATTCTTTATAAAATACATTCTCTATAAAATACATTTTTTATAAAATAATTCTCTATAAAATACATTCTTTATAAAATCATTCTCTATAAAATCATTCTCTGTAAAATCATTCTTAAAATTATTCTCTATAAAATCATTCTCTGTAAAATCATTCTCTATAAAATTATTCTCTATAAAATCATTCTCTATAAAATAATTCTCTGTAAAATCCTTCTCTATATACGACATTCTCTATAAATGGCATTCTCTATAATTGTCTTTCTATAAAAAATTCTCTATAAAATAATTCTCCATAATCGACATTCTCTATAATTGTTTTCTCTGTAAAGGTTTCTCTATAATTGTTTTCTTTGTAATGGTTTCTCTGTAATGACACAATACAATAGATATCAGTGTTATCAATATCTAGCATACCTGATGTTAAATCTATTGTACTTGTACATTATTTTTGATCTGCCTCAAATTTTAATTCAATTTCTGCAGTCTTATATCTAGTAATAATTTCTCTTTTTTGAAAGATTTTCAACAATATTTAATACTATTCACTGTCACCAGATTATGTAAACCATGACTCAAGTATAAGTGGTGTTCATCATATTCACCTAATCAAATATCCTTTTAGCATTGGGTCTTCATTTTAAAAATTTGTAAAATTAGGCTAACTTATGGAATTTTAGATATTTGATTGATTGAATTCTAAAATTATGTCAAAATAATTATGATGGTAAAATATGATTTCATCAAAATAGTGATTGACATGAAAAAATTAATTAAAATAAATGCATAAAATATAGAAATTATTTTTAAAACAATTTTGCGCCAGCTACACACAATTGATGGTGTGATTATCATAAATGAAAATATTGGATAATTCTTCCTCAGTGTTAATTAAGACTATTATATCCCTCCCCAATGTCTATAATTCTATCAAAAAAAACTGTTTTATAAATTAATTTTTTTGTTATCTAGTAATTAGATCATTTGTTCACTAAAAAAATATCAAAATTTTAATGTCCATGCTGGCTTAATAACATTTTATAAAAAATCAGAGATCTGAGAAGCTATGCTTGATTGCATATATTGTATAGCCAGTCCAGTCTGGTCCAAGTTTTATGAACAAATTGCCCATTCTACTATAATTTTTTGCCTATTTAGCCCAGTATGTCAATTTTAAATTGCCAAGCTTTGCAGATCCCTATTAAGAATGGTTTAATTAGCAAAAATTGAGGAATATTTCTTATATATTCTAGAAAATATTAGTAGATGCTAGAAAAGGTAATATTAAATTACTAAATTTATATAAATTTTTAACATAATCTTTTTTTAATCATATTTGACTATAAATATTTTGTTATTTATATTTTCATATATTTTTATTAATGGTATTTATAATGGTTAATACATTTTTTGTTATATAAAGATAAATATTACCTATTTAAAAAAATCTATATACTGCTTTAATTTTTTTCTTATATATCATTTTATGCTGTCTCCATTTTTTATTTGTTCCACCATTAGGCAATGATTATAAGGTGAGCCATAGGGTCAGGAATGCCTAACACTCAAATACTTTTTAATTATAATACTGAATAAAATATTATATTATGTTATATACAAAACAAAACAAATGCAAGTAATCTGGTTTTTAGTAGTTTAATTACAGGATCAAGAATAAATTTAATTAAACCTTTTTTAGGTAATCCCCTGCCTTTACCATTGCGGGGTTTGCGATGATTTTTGGCTCCATAAGGGTTTGAATAAAATGTCTTAATATTTATAGGTTCTTGTGATGTTGAATATAAATTGTCATTGATTGATTTGATTGTAAGAAATTTATTGTTAAAGCGCTTGGCAACTTTCGTAAAATGATTTTTAGTGTTTGACAAATCATAATAAATATCTACCCTGTCCTTTTCATTCAGAGAATTATCATTTAAGAGAATACCCATTTCTTTTTCATCATGGAAATTGTTTATCATTGTAAAATTAATAGATTGAGGCCAAAAAAAAATTTTTGAATAGGTATTTTTAATATCTATAATCAAAATTTTAACATAAATTTTATAATCGTAGAAATTAGAACAAATTTTGATTATAAGTCATTTGATCTAAAGTCCATCCATTATCAAATTGGTCTATTATTTAATAATGGATTTTGCTTTAAATATATTATTAAATTTCATAAATTTTCAAAGAATTATATTATTAATTTAATTAGTTGCCTGTCAGCGCAGAGGTAATGAAAAATAATAATGCAAATAAGTTAGGGGAGGTGGGGGGGGGGGGGGGGCGTAGGTGGTGCTAAATATCAGCTGATTGAAAGCAAGCAAATTTAAATATTTATTTACTCATTTATTAAACTATGATTTTGATAGCTAAATATAAAATTAAGCAAAAACGGCATTATTATACCACACATTGAGGAAAACTACGCATAGACATTTAAATTGCTCATCAAGATCACTTAAAGCGTATTTAGAGAAGTAATGCGAAATTTAGATAAATAAATATACATCTAGCAAATTAATGTTAAAGTTGCTAAACTATATATCGAGCAAATTACTGAATTTAGATAAACAAACTACTCATTAAAGAATTAATTATATTTTAAGATGAATAAACTGTTTAATAAAGCAAATTAATGTTAAATCTAGGTGACTAAACATCGTGTTTGTAAGAATTTTATAAAATCCTTGTTCATATTTTATTTTAATCATTACTTACATTTTATTTTTAATGATAAATTACATTTTATTTTAATCTTCTTAAAAACAATTCTTCCTTTTATATCTTTTTTTTAACAATAAAAAAATAACCAATTATTGCCTGAAAGGTATTTCTATATTATTTAACATTCAACCCTCCAATGAAATTCGGCTTATGATTTCCTTTGATAGGTTGAGTGGTAACGCCATTAACGTTCATGATCGCCACGCAATACGCGACCCATGTTCATGGTGCATTCTTCTTTTCAAACCAAATGATAGCTTGGTAAAACAGCCCCTAGCTAATTTCCAAATCGGATCGCTTGTGCATGGCATCGGACATCTAGATTCCTTTCGAGCAAGGTTTATTTTGTCGTGCTTCAGCCAGCCATCTAATTTCTGAGTCGTTGCCTTGATCTTGGCGCACGGAATTCTCCTTGAAGTTATGATCTTAGGCACAGCATCGGGCTTCAAGTGAACTTTCTCTTGTCTGACTTATTTGTGTTGTAGGAGTAAGTTGATTCGGGGTCTTTATTTGTTGTCGAGATCATTCTCTACATTACCCACTAAGAACGTTTTTAAAATTTTGCTGAAGGCATGAAGCCACATACGCCCTAGCAGATTATCACAATCCACTTCAATGGCCTCCAGTGTATGTGAGTTATTACCTTCATATTTAACGTTCACATTGGCAAAACCTCATATCTTGATAGCTCTGCCATCAAAACCAGTAAGTTTCATATCCTTCTTACGTATCGCGGTTATACCTATAGTCTTAGCTTTCAGCTTCGAAAGTATAGTGTACCTCATACCGGTGTCAACTTGCATCAACGTGGGTATGTTGTTGATGCTCACCGTCACGTTGTACGCGTCATATATGGTGTCCTTGACCCCCAGATTGTACACTTCAAGATTTTGAAGATTATATTCTTTGAGGTCTACGTTTAGGTCGTCGTCATCATCGATTACTTCGATGTTCATAGCATAGTTTGTATTCAATTGATAATCACGATCTTTGTAATCAGAAGATCTGTTGTAAGTATTATTGTCATTTTTGTACTAGTTGGGTCTCAACGAATATTTCGGGAAACCATTAATATTTTGAGAGTTGTGTCTGTGCAGACCACGATGGGGATGGTTGTTTCGGTTATCACTTCAGCAGTCATCCCGCCGATCAGGGCTTTGATGATGGTCACAATGATAGTCGTGGCGATTGCTATAGACGTTGTAGCTCCTAATGTTGTATCTATCGTCGTAATAGTTGTTGTTGCGATTGTCGAAACTGTTGCGGTTATTATGACAATTATCGTTACTTTGATCGAAAGATTGTCGTGCCTTCCGGTTAATTGTTTGTCGCGGCCGCTGTCGTAGCGTATCTTGTAACCTTCATCAAATCGTTTGTTGTTTTTCTTTTATATTTGTGCTATATAAAATTTTACGTCCTTTCTATGGCTCGAAATTTACGAAACCAAAGCCAGCCCGCACCACTAATCCAATATCATGAGTTGACCCCTAACAATTCCCTGGATGGAATGGCAAGTGATCCTACAATTGCCGCAATCGTAACCGCCATGCAAGCCATCTCTACACAAATGGCGGAATTAACCAGGGAAAGTAACGAAAGGAGACGCTGGTCTCCGTCACCACACACGTCAACTCCTCGGCGTACAGGCCGCGTGCCAACTCCACCGCCTCCGCCTTCGACCGTCGTCACCGCTCTAGTCGTCTCAGCAGTTCCGTTTCCCCACTCGAGAAATACGACAAGATGCGTAAAGTCTTGGCAGGTCTACAACAAAACCTGATAGAGCCTAAATGTAAGGCCAGCATCCGAGACCGTCACGAAATAAAGCACATAGCCAATGTGCTCGAAATCCTCAACGAAACTTCTGACCCCAGGCTAATGGAGGAAATGACAAAACGCATCCGGGTACTAGCGCTAGCTATCCATTGGAACTGGCAAACAGCCATTAATAACGACGCCTCCTATTAGGGAAAATTCCTTGGTGGTGAGGATATCAAGGTCTTTCGCGATGCACGGCCCTTTCATGACAGGGGCTATGGCCCCTCGACGTCGTCAACATACAGGAGACCAGAGCGTAAGGAGGCGGCCACCTCCAGGGGCAAGAAGAGAAAATGAGGATACCCTGGATCATCTCCCTATTTCTTCCCTCTTACCGCTACCTAATTCTACTATTCTTCCTTCTACTTCTACCATCGCGACCCTTCCGGGGGAGGTTACGAGGGGCGATGGACCACCGGCCCCACCAAGGGAAACAGATCAGCAACCACCATGGCTAGCAAAAGTAAATCAATTCTTAAGGCTGCTGAGGCATAATCTGTTCTCCCCGGAAGACGATTCGGACTCGAGTACCGACGTATCTGAAAACAATAATCAACCTCCCCCGTTGATCCGTCCGACCGCTAGCGCTGCCGATGAGTCTGACACACCGTCTTTCTTATCCGAGGATTCGGGAATACCGGAATGGTGGATACCTATCCCATCAACCGCATCTCTCCCCTCAAGCAACTCTGGGAGCGACGACTCGGCTATGTCAATCATCGCGGAACTAGATGATTCCATCTACAGTACGGATGATCCTGGTGTGCCCCAGGTAGGAGCAGCCCCCGATCTTACTGGCATTCTTGCTTGTATTAATCGGCCAGGCAACCGTGGGATTTTTACTGACGCACAGCTTGAGGGTCTCCCAAAGCTCAATATCATCACCGCTAGACTCTACATTGGACCATTGATGTCCAATTTCACCAAGCGAGTCGCTCGACGCGGATTCCAACCAAGACTGGACCACCTTAAAATAAATAACAATAATATTCCGCCACAGTGGTCCAGTCGGAGTACACAGGAAATATCAAGATATTATGCGACAGCTTCTAGACGCTGACATAATCCAGCTCTCTGACGACCCGGCGCAAATTTGCTCCCCCCTCTACGTCATTCCTAACTACGACGGCTCCCGTCGGGTAATCAGCGACTTCGCACAAGTCTCTAAAAACTTCCTACACTACCAGTTCAAACTAAAGTCAATTCTCTTGATGTCCACCAAATTGGACCAAGCTAAATTTGCGTGTAAAATCGACATTCAATCCGCTTTCTTCTCTATCCCTTTAGCAGCAAGCGTTCGCAAGTTTTTTGGAGTACGATTTAACAACTCCAACTATGCCTACAAGATCCTCCCCATGGGGGCCTCGTTTAGCCCATACTGCTTACAGTCAATAATTCTAGATGCATGCGCCAAGACTGTAAGAAAGGCCAGCTATAACGTTTACCTCGACGACATTCTAATCTATGGTGAAAATGAATTCGATGTCAAATGGTCTACCAGATCACTACGTTGTACGCTGGAAGGCTGGGGACTGCAGATAGCCCCGGAGAAATCGGTGCTTGATCCCACTGATCAAATTACTTACCTCGGGATACCGATCAATCTCACTACAAAAACCATCCAAGCTGATACCAACACTAGGCGAAGATTGGAAAAATGCTTAGCAATATTCCGACGCCATTCGTATCAACATCTTGAACTAGGACGTGCACTAGCCGCATAAGTCGTGGGGGTGGTTAATCACTATGCCTACCAATGACATATAATAATACCTAGACTGACGATTCATTCATTAAAGTACGTATGAATGCAAATCAGCTGGAGACGCCATTGACGCCATGTTGGTTACATCGATGATAAAATTTATAATATAAAAAAATATAATGAATATCAATTATAATATCCTATAAAATATTCCATGGATATTCTTAACTATTTAGCAGAAATTCATGCAAAATTAAGGGAATCAATTAAAATATCCTCATGACTATTCTGATGTATTAAGCAGAAATTCATGCAAAATTAAGGATCAATTAAAATATCCTTTCAAATATTCTGGATAAATTATGATTTTACAATAATATTTATAATATAAAAATAAATGCTTAGCTTCAGATACATTCTTAATAATATAACATTTTTTTTACATATTATAAATAAATATGTAGTATTTATTAAAGTATTATTTTGTTTAATCTTCTTAAAGTCCAATTCAAAATGATTTTTATATTATTCATAATATTTATTATGATTAAAGAAATGAAATACTTATGAATTTAATATTTCAAGGAGTTAAATTGAATCTTATTAACTATTTAACATTTATCAACCATATCGCAGTTATGGAGAAAATTTAAACCATTTTTACTTTTATTAGGATATCCTTACCCATGTAAAATCTTGATCTCTTGGTATTTATTTTTTCCAATTAGTTTTATTTTATTTATTATTTTTAATAAGTTTTTATCATTCCTTTTTGTAATATTCAATTTTTTATGTTTATTATATTTATTATTGATTTACTATATTTCTTAGGATAAATTCTGTATTGCAAACAAGAGATATATTGCATACAACTTGTTCTTCCTTACATTATATTATCCAGTTTATTTTATCAATAAAACAATTATCATTAATATATTTTTTTTTCAAACAGATAAAATAAAGATTAATAAAAATAAAATATTTTAAGACCTCATTTATGAAAAATGACCTTAATTTTAGATCAATTTAGCTTACTCTTATCTCTTTATTTTTAGAAGAATGCACATATTAATTATATGGTGAAAATCAATAATTTTTCAAGATACTAAAGCCTCTAATAAGATTAAATGTTGTATCATTACAAGAAATAGTTTATTATAAATTAGAAAATAGATATAATGTACCATAAATTACGAAATTCATTAATATAGCATCCATATTTTATTATAAATTAGAAAATAGATATAATGTACGATAAATTACAAAATTCATTAATATATAGCAAATTTAAATATATACAGTCATAATATAAATTAAAAAAGATCATGTGCCAATATATTTATTGTCCTGCGAATAGAATGGTTTTCGTCAACTTCTGCCGAATATTGATATTTGAATTTTTGTTATGTTTATCTGCATAATGATATAACCTTATGTTTATATAGCGTTCCACTATTAATGTAATTAATATTTGGTAATGACTGAATGTAGCCTCCTGGTTTAGCATATGATCTACCAGATCATCAAAAATGTTTGTTTCCATTGCTTTTGAAATGACAAATGATACTATGCATTTAAATATAAATGACTTTTTTATTTGATTATTCTTCTCAAAAATACGAAATGCACTTTCTGCTAGTTGACATAATTTAGATACGGAAATAAAGCTTTGCTTGTCTCAGGTAGAGATTCGGAAGGTTTTATTATATTATCAAAATTTATATCTCCATGAAACACTTTTTTATCCCAATGAATATGTCGCCGAATAGACATTTCATCAAGGCTTAAAATAGTAAATAATTGTACATGCGAATTTGATTGAAATGTTTTAATCCTTTTGAAGGAAGAATCTAAAAAACCTAAATAAAATTATTATAATTATAAATTATATAAATATATTAATTTTAAACCTGGCCTTATTTCTATTTGCTGGCTCCAAGATCTCAGGGTGAATAAAAATGTAATGTGGAAGCAAATTGTTTCTTTGGCTGCTATATTTTATTCTCCGAGGATTATTTAATCCTCCACTATGCACGTGGGTTTTAATCAAAGATAAAGGAAGTCCAGTAAAAAAATCCTCTAGTACATCTTCCCCTTCACCATTTATCAAATGTTTACTTTTCAATTTTTTCATTAGAGATTGTAAATTTAAAATTTTTTATTTCGTCTATTTTCTCTATCAGAAGATGCCCTCATTTTTTTTCGTAACTTTTGAATATATATCTGTTGATATCTCACTTTCCGTGTTAAGGATGGTATATTTGCAGCATGTAAATGATCATCTCAATATTTGGGAAATGTAACTACATTATTATTTGGATCTTTACTATTATTTACAGTTAATAATTTTGTTGAGTCAGTGTTTACACAAAGAAGTTTATTGCTAAGTATATCCTATTAATATTTTTTGAAAAGGTATTCATTCAGGTTAGTGGTTCATTAATATTTAGTAAAAACTCATTTTAATTTTCATCGTTAATCAATAAAATTAAATAAATAAATTACATCAATATTTTAATATAGACTTACATGGTTTATTTCTCTAACTGATTCATCTAAACACCCACACTCAAGAGTATTATGATAGCTGGTAGATGTTTTCTTAAATAAAATATTATTTGTATAATAATATAAATATATTGCTATCCATTAAATCAAAACATATCACTGATGTATATAGTAATTTAATAAATATGGCTCACTGGGCTATTATCTCTAACAGGCTCTTCCAACCCTTCCACTTCTAGAGTATTAATTGATATTTCTAATTTTTTCTTAAATATTAATAATAAAATTTTATTGATCTTTTATAAAGTAATAATATTTTACCTTTTTAGCTAAAGAGTAAATATTAGTAGCATAAGTATGATCATTTTTTTCTATATAGTTAAAATATGTAGGAGTATTATTTGTATTCGATGGAATATTTGTTATCTTAAAAAAATATAATATTTAAAATAAATATATATTCAATATTTATACATCCTGAAGGGGTCTGGAAATAAAAATGGATGGTACAGATCCTTCCTTTAGAATAGCATTCCCTGAATGTGAGGGCATAAAACATTCAGGTTTGAAATGGGCTCCACAAAGCTTTGAAAACTTATTAGGAGTGAAATTTTCCTTATTCATTGCCTTTATCCATTTTGATAATAAAATTTCATTCTTGATAGGGAATCTTAAAAAAAATAATATTAATGTCTTAAATTAAGAAAAGAATCTTATAAAATAATAAATTAAAATATATAACCTATGAAAAGAAATTTTTTTATTAGAAGTTAAGCTTGTATTCTTGCATGAAGTACAGCGACTCATATCAATCTATCTTTAAATAAAAAACGATAATTATTAATTGAAGATATAGACAATTAAGGATAATTTTAGATGTAATTTTATCAAATAAAGGTAGGGCTGGCTAATTAGATAAATATATATGGGTAGACTAGAACTAGACAGATAGATAAAGTATAAATATATTATTATTTTTTTATAGTTATATTTATTTTCTTATATAATGTTAAATAAAAAAATAAAAATAATAGATATAAATCAGAGTTGTTAAACGCTATTTTTAAAAGTAGCGCGCTACCGTAATAGCTATTTGTCAAAAAAAGTAGCGCGCTACCGCTTTCGCTATTTGTCAAAAAAAGTAGCGCGCTATTAGCTACTTTTTTTCAAAAGTAGCTTTAGCTACTTTTAAGCTACTTTTATAAAAAAAAATTTAGAAACAAATGAAACAAATTTTTTTTATTTTTTTTTTGCTTATAATGTAAATGTATAATAAATAATATATAAAAATCAACATTTATAAATATAAAAATATAGTTAGTATAATATAAAAAAATAAGCAATATAAATAAATATTTATTTTAATTTGTTGCATTTTAATAATAATATCATTTCAATATTATCATCCCCAAGTCTAGAGCGACGATCAGAAAGTATAAGCTTTGCTTTACTTAATAATCTCTCGACACTAGCACTTGAGGGCAAGGGGGTATTAAATTTCATATATAAATTTTTAATATATGAAAAATTATCAAAAATATTCATCTCAATATTTTTTGATTGAAAAAAAAGATCAATTGGATTTTCTATTAAATCATCTTTAATTTCAAAAAAATTATTTGAGGATGTCTTCGTGGTAGATACTCGGCAATCTCTGTTTGTTGGAGTAAGAATATTCAGCTTCGCCATTAGCCTATCTTATTTATAATTTAATATAAATTATGATAATCATAATATTACTAAATTATGTGTGTATTTAGTTAATAAAAATTCTATAAATAATGTGAAATATTAAAATACTAAATATTTTATAGATTAAATAATAACCATTCCATTCTGATAAAAATCATAACCTAAAATAAATATTATAAATAAATTTGTGATATAACCTAAATGCCTTCAGGTAGTTAGACCCATTATCAGTAACCATCTTGCAAACTTTATTATGAATCCTAAAAGACTTGTGGATGT
The DNA here is from genome assembly GCF_954871325.1 of Gordionus sp. m RMFG-2023. Lineage (NCBI taxonomy): Eukaryota > Metazoa > Nematomorpha > Gordioida > Chordodea > Parachordodidae > Gordionus > Gordionus sp. m RMFG-2023. Next base: position 30,082,465 of record NC_088776.1, read on the forward strand.
CAATAATTTTATTTGCAAGTACGTCATATGTCTGGCATCCTATAATCCTTTTAAGGGCTAAGGCTACAGATCTTCTTTTTAAAGTCCTAGGGTCTAACTATTAGAGCATCTTTCATCACTTTGAAGTTGTCGGCTATTTTATTCATAAGTGTCTGGCGACATAAAACTGTTGTGCCAGGGGATAAAGTTTTAATCATCAGAGTAAATGATGGATTATCAACCAAAGACACTGGCTGAACTGTGTCAATAATAAAATCAACAATAACTTTATCAACCAATTTTTGTGAAATATTGGTATGTTTATTATCAGTTAATTTGGTTTGGATAGTATCTCTTTTTGAATGAAGATTCTCCTATACCAAATTTTTTTATATGTTTCTCTATTTCCTTATAGCAATTGGCGTGAACAGTCTAATAAAATAAATAATATTATAATGTAAAAATAACAATTTACCTTTAGGTGTTTCTTCAGGTTATAGCTACTCGATTGATTTGATGATATATTTTTTTTACATTTTAAGCACATGAATTTGAATCCAGATTTTGTTTAATATTTATTTTAAAAAATTTTTCAAATTTAGGGAATGGAAAAACGTTATTAGAGCTATTAATTCCATTGAATCTTCCATATCTGAATCACTTTCAAGGATTTGGATATCCATGGACGATGCCATTTTAGATTATTAACACAGATTGAAAATATAAATTAAAAATTGAAAATATATTTAAATTTCAAAATTAAATAATAAATTATAAAAATTATAATTAATTATGATATTATATTTAAATTTTCATGTTTATACTTACATTCATTATATTTTTTAAAAGTAGCGAAGTAGCGCGCTACTTAGCTACTTTTAAAAAAAGTAGCGCGCTAAAAAATTAAATAATTTAAAAAAAATAGCGGCTATTAGCTATAGCTACCAAAAAAGATAGCGCGCTAAGTAGCGCGCTACTTTAACAACTCTGATATAAATAAACTATTATTATATATGATGAATGATAATTATCAAAAAAAATATTATTTTATTTTATATTTTTATATAATTTTATTCCTTATTTAATATAAAATTATAAACTTGGATAACCATTTCATAAAATTTTTATGTCAGCCTGGACATTTTTAGATATTTGAAAATTTAGAGCTAAAATTCTTATTTATACGGGAATGACTAAAATACGCGTCCCCAAAAACTACGCGTCCCTACGCGTCCCCGGTCAAAACGACTTATTTTTATTATTATTAATAGGAAATCTTATTAAGCTTTATAAGATGAGTTAGAAAATGTTTTTTTTAATTTAAAAAAAATACGGTAACTATATAAAATTTACAAAAATTTATTTTTTTAAAAAATAAACTACGCGTCCCTACGCGTCCCCGGTCAAAATACAGTTTTTTTAAAAAAATCAAAACGGATTCATATTTAGCTCATTAAAAGAATACAGAATATGTAAATATTATATTTTAAACTATTTTATAACTTAGTGATTTTTTCAAAAAACACTTTTTTTTTCAAAAACACTACGCGTCCCCGGTCAAAAAACCTTTTTTTTAAAAAAATAAAAGCAGATTCATGTTTAGCTTTTTAAGGAGATTCAGAAAATGGTATTAATAAAAAAAAATTTTTTTTTGGCTAAACTACGCGTCCCTACGCGTCCCCGGTCAAAATACAGTTTTTTTTAAAAAATCAAAACAGATTCATATTTAGCTCATTAAAAGAAAACAGAATATGTAAATATTATATTTTAAACTATTTTATAACTTAGTGATTTTTTCAAAAAACACTTTTTTCGAAAACACTACGCGTCCCAGGTCAAAAAACTGTTTTTTTTAAAAAATAAAAGCAGATTCATGTTTAGCTTTTCAAGGAGATTCAGAATAATTTTGGTAGTTGAGAATTCAAATAAAATATTTAAAAAAGCCATTGTCTAGCCCATATTTAAAATTAAAAAATTTTCAAGGATATCTATTTTAAATTTTACCCAAGTTGATTTCTATCATAAATGTAAATTATGATATTTCTAATACCCTTACATTGCAACATTTTTACCTTTTTTTCTCCTAAATATTAATATTTTTATGAAATATATTAATAAAGCATATTTAGTATCGTATACACCTAACTAATTAGTAATTACCCATCAACCCCGTCATTCTGATTAAATTAAATTAATTTTATAAAAAAAAATTTTTAATATATATATATACAAATATATCAAAATATAAAATGGACGGGGGGGCTCAATGGTTAGAACGTATGCCTTCCGAACGATAAGTTGCGAGTTCGAATCCCGTATTAGCGAGATAATAATAGCTCTCGATTTATTTAACATTAAGATGATAGGAAAGTTGATAGAAAAAAAAAATTTTAACATTAGGAGATAGGAAAGTGAAATTAACGTTAAGAAGATAGGTAAGTTGATAGAAAAAAAATTAACATTACCAAGATACGAAAACGTTCATTGATTACATTTATAGATAGATATATATCATATTAAATCAATGTGTTAAAAAGCTATATTAAATCAATGTGTTAAAAAGCTAAAAAATCAAACAAAGTTGAATGTTCTAAATCTGATTGATGAATTAGAAAATATTATAAAGGTAAAAAGGCATATAAAAATAAATATATTATATTATTATATAAACTATAAATAGATATCGAAGATGAAAACAACATCATATTATAGTTTGGTCAATGATTGAAATTGGAAAACTAAATCGTGATACGTCGGAAACAACATTCTATAAAGACTACCGTGATTGAAACACCCACATTATTTTACAACAAACGAATATTTACATTTTTTTACCTATTACGATTGTATATAATAATATGTAATATAAATGGTATTTTATTAAAAAATATGTTTTAGTAATCTTATTATATTAATAAATTGTATATTTCTTGAAATAATAAATGGTATATTTATCTGATTAATAAAATTATTTGTTTTATAAATTTGGTGAATATAGTAGGAGAGACTGCGGTTAGTCTATTTTTTTACATAATATAAAAAATAAAATATGATTAGATACCGAAAACAATACTTTATAAAGGGGCCTTATAAAAAATTTTAAGAATATATTTATTTTTTTTAAATTTTATTTTTTGTAAAAATCAAATATATGTCTAACAATCCCCAATAGCGGGGTGAGGCAAACCACTTCAAGGGGCTTCCTAAACCATTGGTTTTTTAAGGCCATAATAAATTGAAATGTATTTTTATTTATTAATAATGATACAAATAGAATAATTTTGTTGTATTGTAGTATATATCATATACTTATAAATTGAGGCTTATTTTATATAAAAATTGAAACTTAATTTTGGTTAATTTAATAAACATTTTGGACATAAAAAATAAAGATCTTAAGGAGAGATTATGATAGCATAAATCCTAAACACCAATTATAAAATAGACATGAATTGCCTTTACAAGATTTTAAAATTTTTTTCATTATTAACTGCTTTAATTGACTTGTATGGTTTAGCAAGCGCCGCTAGCTCTAAATTGACAAATTATGATTGAAATATTATCTAGATATAATAAATACACATTGAACATTTCCAAATTATAGAAGAGTGTTTAAAATTAACTATAAAATTTAATTTACATATAAATGATTATATATTATAATTAAAATTCTATCATGTAAAAATCTTTTGAAAACTTCATCAAAATTTTATTTCTTAAATAAAATTTTTAATAATTTAATATTTCAAAAGATTTTTTGTCTATAGATGTAAACTAATAAAAACTATATTAGGATATTTAATTTTGAAATGAGATTAAGTGTTTGCCAAGCCCGGGGTCCTAACCCCAGTCTCCCATATACAAAACATATAAAATGATAAATTTTAACTATTAATGTAAGATTAGAAAGTTATTTTAAAAAACTTATTACTAACATAAATGAAAAATAAATTATAATTATAATATTTTCTAATTCATCAATCAGATTTAGAACACTCAACTTTGTTTGATTTTTTAGTTTTTTAACACATTGATTTAATATAGCTTTTTAACACATTGATTTAATATGATATATATCTATCTATCTATAAATGTAATCAATGAACGTTTTCGTATCTTGGTAATGTTAATTTTTTTTCTATCAACTTACCTATCTTCTTAACGTTAATTTCACTTTCCTATCTCCTAATGTTAAAATTTTTTTTTTCTATCAACTTTCCTATCATCTTAATGTTAAATAAATCGAGAGCTATTATTATCTCGCTAATGTTAAAAAATTTTTTTTTAAATTTTTTATGGCAATACGGGATTCGAACTCGCAACTTATCGTTCGGAAGGCATACGTTCTAACCATTGAGCCCCCCCGTCCATTTTATATTTTGATATATTTGTATATATATATATTAAAAATTTTTTTTTATAAAATTAATTTAATTTAATCAGAATGACGGGGTTGATGGGTAATTACTAATTAGTTAGGTGTATACGATACTAAATATGCTTTATTAATATATTTCATAAAAATATTAATATTTAGGAGAAAAAGAGGTAAAAATGTTGCAATGTAAGGGTATTAGAAATATCATAATTTACATTTATGATAGAAATCAACTTGGGTAAAATTTAAAATAGATATCCTTGAAAATTTTTTAATTTTAAATATGGGCTAGACATTGGCTTTTTTAAATATTTTATTTGAATTCTCAACTACCAAAATTATTCTGAATCTCCTTGAAAAGCTAAACATGAATCTGCTTTTATTTTAAAAAAAAAACAGTTTTTTGACCTGGGACGCGTAGTGTTTTCGAAAAAAGTGTTTTTTGAAAAAATCACTAAGTTATAAAATAGTTTAAAATATAATATTTACATATTCTGTATTCTTTTAATGAGCTAAATATGAATCTGTTTTGATTTTTTAAAAAAAACTGTATTTTGACCGCGGACGCGTAGGGACGCGTAGTTTAGCCAAAAAAAAATTTTTTTTTTATTAATACCATTTTCTGAATCTCCTTAAAAAGCTAAACATGAATCTGCTTTTATTTTTTAAAAAAAAAGGTTTTTTGACCGGGGACGCGTAGTGTTTTTGAAAAAAAAAAGTGTTTTTTGAAAAAATCACTAAGTTATAAAATAGTTTAAAATATAATATTTACATATTCTGTATTCTTTTAATGAGCTAAATATGAATCCGTTTTGATTTTTTAAAAAAAACTGTATTTTGACCGGGGACGCGTAGGGACGCGTAGGGACGCGTAGTTTATTTTTTAAAAAAATAAATTTTTGTAAATTTTATATAGTTACCGTATTTTTTTTAAATTAAAAAAAACATTTTCTAACTCATCTTATAAAGCTTAATAAGATTTCCTATTAATATTAATAAAAATAAATCGTTTTGACCGGGGACGCGTAGGGACGCGTAGGGACGCGTAGTTTTCGGGGACGCGTATTTTAGTCATTCCCTATTTATACTGTATAAAAATATATTACAATATGTACATTTATTTCTATTTTCAGAGCTATGTAAATAGAATACTAAATTTAAAAATAATAGTTAATTAACAAAAATCAGATTTAAATTTTTATAACTTTTGGGCTAAGCATTATACAATTTTTATATATTTTAAAAACAACCTTCAAAATAAAACAATTTCTAAATCTTGAGTTATAAAATTGATACTTACCTAAGCCCTAGATTGACTTATAATATGAATATTCTTATATAATCTTCTCTATAGGTATATAATTGCACGGCCGTGACTAGAGCTAGCACCCGTGATATTTAGTAAAATATACTAAAGCTAACACCATGATAATTAATAACATTTTATCACGTGACAATTCATTTTCATATGATAACCCGCTTAATTTAAAAATATTTTTTAATGTTTCTATTTTTTGAATTAGACAAAGTTAGTAATAATTTTTGTAAATTGATTAATTAAATATTAAAATTTTATTTATAGATATGCCTATAGATGTATAGAACCTCCATAGTCCATACAAGCAATTCAAATTCGGAATTAGACAAAGTTAGTAATAATTTTTGTAAATTGATTAATTAAATATTAAAATTTTATTTACAGATGATACATTTAGGAGCAATATTTTCATCATATGATTCACTTAGTAGCATTATTAAAGAATATGAGCAGTCATGCCTAGTTAATTTATATATTGCAAGGTCTACATTGTTAAAAGCTCCCCATCCTGAAGAGCTCATAAATCTTTTTAAATATCAAAAGGTTTATTATTCTTGTAAATATGGGGGATCCATACAAAAAAATCGCTCAAAAAATATAAGGAATACTTCAACATTTCGTAAAATGTGCTCTTTTAAATTTACAGTGTGTCTAAAATACAAAGATACTACCCACTTCCTACAAATTGTGACTATGGTCAATAAACATACAAACCATGATTTAGGTAAAATTTTACATAATAAATTTATAATAATCATAATTAGATAAAAATACATTTGAATCTCTTCCTAAACAAAGAGTACTTTCTCTTGAAGAGAGAGAATCAGTTGAAAAGTACTTAAACTTAAAAGCTAACAAGCTAAAAATACAAGAATCCATGCTTAAATTAGGAAAAAATATCACCCTTAAAGATATTCACAATTTACAAACTAATATTAATAAATCAAAGTGTAATGATTTAGCCAGCATTTTCCAGCTGCTTAAAGGAAATAAAGGATCTATTGTTGAGGTCACTGAAGAAAATGATATTCTATTAGGAATTTTTTTTCAAGATGAGATGATGCAACATAATCTCAAAAGATATCCAGAGGTTATGTTTGTGGATGCAACCTACAAGCTAAATAATTATGGGATGCCTCTCTTCATTACCTTAATAATTGATGGAAATGGTGAATCACAAATAGTGTCACTTTGGCTTGTACAAAGTGAAAGCTATAAATGTGTAAAAAAAATGTGTGATATTATGAAATATCATAATAATAATTTAACAAAGCTTGAAGTTATTGTGGCTGATAAAGATATGGCAGATAGAAGTGCCTTCTATGAAAGTTTCCCAGCAGTAAATATTCACATATGTATTTTTCATGCTTTGAGGATATTTAAAAGAGAGATTACAGCTGAAAAGAGAAAAATTACTACATCTGAAGTTAAAACAGTGCTGGAAATACTAGGAAAAATGGTATACAGTAAGACTGAAGATGTATACAATTATCTTTACGAGAAACTTATAGATTTAAAATTGCCCTTAGTTTCTTTGTATTTTAATACACATTGGCACTTTATTAGAAAAGAATGGGTGATATATTGGAGAAATGAGTCACCACATCTGCTCAATTTTACTAACAATCGTTTAGAATCTCTTAATCAAAAAATTAAAAGAGTTGTAAATAAATATTCTCCTTTAAATGATCTTTTTTCAGATTTATCAACAGTAGTTAGTTCTCAAGCCTTTGAAAGGCATCACAGAAATATAATGTGTATTGAGAGGCTACCATGTGTCACCTACGCATGTTATACTCCAGAAAATTTGTATTCAATTCTTTTAACACCATATGCCTTTAAAATTATTTTAAATGAAATCTCATTTCATAATCAAATACATCTATTAAATATTGATACTATTTTAAACCATGCGTTGGTCTGTGAAAAGGGTGTAGAATTTAAAATTACACTAAAATCATGTGCATGTGGCTTTTTGACTTGCATAAAGCTGCCTTGTCGCCACATATTAGCACTTCATGCTGCCTTAAAATTGGATATTTATCTTAATCATCTCTGTGGAGAGAGGTGGACTAAAAAATATACACAGGATAGCTCAATATTGTCACCTGAAGATTCTTCTCTGTCTCAGTCATATTTAAACATTTCCCAACATCATGATTTTCCATGCACAAAAAATTTGTCAACCAATGAAAAATTTAAACAAGTTCAAAGAATATTGATGCCCTTTTCAAGTTTAACATCTCAGCTTCCTCAAGAAATTTTTGATGTATTTATCGAAAAACTAAAAAAACTTGATAGTATAGTTCAAGCTGGAAAATATTTTGATATCATTGAAGTGAATCAAAGTATATTTCCCAATCCCATAGTTATTCCAAAGATAAACATTATACAAGGTTAGATTATATTTTATATAAATAAATTTTTAAATATGGAATATAGATACAAATGTAATAATCCCTATCATAAAATCAATATCAATTATTCCTAAGACTGAGAAAATTGTAGATATTGATGAAACTCTCCAAAAATTAAAAAGTATCAAACTACCACTCAAAATGAAAAAAAAAGGTAGATCCAGAAAATCTGATTTATCAGTAATAGGAATTTCAAATAAAAAGGGGAAATTATCATCATCAAGTAACATAATTAAATTTTATATAATAAATTCAAATTATAGATAAGATATTACCAATTAAAATGGGCATCCACTCACAACCAAATTTAACACTTGTCGAAAACCCAAAATTGAGCTCTATTTTATCATCAAGTTACAAAATTAAATTTTATATATAATAAATTAATAATTCTAGACAGCAAAATAATATTACCTATCAAAATGGGCCTATACTCACAACCAAATAAGACTTTTGTTAAAAATGCAATGACAAAAGATACTAACAATATACCCCAAACCTTAAAATTTACTCTTATTTGTTGTAATATACAAAATTATTTTTTAGTAAATAAAGCACATTCTAATACCAATCAAAAGGGTTGTATTCCATTTTTAGAAAATTACCTACCTAGACCAAATGTGATATGTATGATTATGAGATTTTATATTCTATTATAAAATTAAATTTTAGTGGATCAAATTGCACATAAATATAGACCTCTCAAAACTTCATTCAGTACTTTTAAATTTATAATGTGACAATAATGATTTTAACTTTTTTAGAAAAAATTCAATCTACACAAGATCCAATATTCATTTTTCAGCCAACAACATCGGAATGGAAAAAATATCATTCTGAAATTTTAGGCCTAACCTTAAATGCACCTCAAAATTCTCAAAATTTAACATCCACAAACTTAGGGGATCCCGATAAGGTCGACCAAGTCCTAGGTGATGGAAATTGTTTATTCAGGTATTTTATATTATCACTTAAATTATCTTACTAATTCTTATTATAGATGTATTAGCAAGGAGATTAGCAATAATGAGGAATATCATGAGATGATCAGGATGGCTATTATTTCTTTTATGATGCATCATTCCAACTACTTTTCTGGATTTATAGGGATAAAAACTACTGATTACATTGTGAAGAATAAAATGGGCTGCAGTGGCACATGGGCAACAGATGTGGAAATTGCATGTGTCTCAACATTGCTTCAAACAAGAGTGTTTGTTTTTTATAATGACAAATGGCTTGCCTTTGACCCTTTATTTATTATTCCTGAAATAAAAAAATTTTTCTGTTGCATTTATATAAAGAATAAAAATTATAATTTAGTTTTGTCCTGTAAATGATATATTTATATATATAACCATTTTATGAGAATATTTTTTTTAGTCTTATTTTTTTACTATAAAAGTTTTAGTTATCTATTTATATTTATACACAAAAGTAATTTTTATATTTTTTTTTACTATAAATACATCTTTATAAATATTTAGTCTATATACACAAATAAAAGTACATTATTATACACTATTTGAAGTTATTTTTTTTAGCCAATATACTAATACATATTCTCCAATACAAATAAATAGCAAAGAAATATATTTAACAAAAAAGATATATACCTTTTAGATTTTATCTTTTATTTGTTATCATTTAAAATTAAGTTATGTAAATTAAAATAATAGAAAAATTAGCAGAACCATCTTGTCAGTTTATAAATGTGTAAAATACTTAGAAAAATTTTATTTTTGGGTATTGGTCTCTGATAAAAATTGTAAATATCATTATTGGTTGTATGGCTTAAAACTTTTTATATTAAAACAAATTAAGAAAATAAGCAAAAAAATGTTTTGGTTCTTTTTATATTTAAATTTTAAGTTTGGGACAAAACAATTAGAGTATGAAAAAAATGGGCTATGATTGAGCTAAAAAAAATTAGGCCAGATTGGTTACATTCTTTTAAATTAACATGATAAAATTCAAAATTTATTACAAATTGTTTATATTTTATTGGCACATATAAATATTTTACAATTAATGGTTATTGTAACTATATATAAATGAACAATCTTTTGTGAATTTGAATTGCTTGTATGGAGGTTCTATTTATAAGCATATCTATAAATAAAATTTTAATATTTTACAATTAATGGTTATTGTAACTATATATAAATGAACAATCTTTTGTGAATTTGAATTGCTTGTATGGAGGTTCTATTTATAAGCATATCTATAAATAAAATTTTAATATTTTACAATCAATGGTTATTGTAACTATATATAAATGAACAATCTTTTGTGAATTTGAATTGCTTGTATGGAGGTTCTATACATTTATAAGAATAATAAACCTTTTGATATTTAAAAAGATTTATGAGCTCTTCAGGATGGGAGTTTAATGTAGACCTTGCAATATATAAATTAACTAGGCATGACTGCTCATATTCTTTAATAATGCTACTAAGTGAATCACATGATGAAAATATTGCTCCTAAATGTATCATCTGTAAATAAAATTTTAATATTTAATTAATCAATTTACAAAAATTATTACTAACTTTGTCTAATTCCGAATTTGAATTGCTTGTATGGACTATGGAGGTTCTATACATCTATAGGCATATCTATAAATAAAATTTTAATATTTAATTAATCAATTTACAAAAATTATTACTAACTTTGTCTAATTCAAAAAATAGAAACATTAAAATATATTTTTAAATTAAGCGGGTTATCATATGAAAATGAATTGTCACATGATAAAATGTTATTAATTATCATGGTGTTAGCTTTAGTATATTTTACTAAATATCACGGGTGTTAGCTTTAGTATATTTTACTAAATATCACGGGCGTTAGCTCTAGTCACGGCCTAATTGCACACAGCAAATAATATGGCCGAGGATAGGTGCAACCCATTTGCAAATATATTTGATGCTATTGACAATCATTTAGATGGCAAATATAATGATGGATAAGTGCAACCCAGTTGCAAATACATTTGATGCTTTTGACAATCTTTTAGATGGCAAATATAATCACGATAGTTGCATCCTAATTTCAAATATAAATATAGATAATGACAAAAAATATGCTAATTTTAATGTGGGAAAATTTAATAAAATTTTAAAATGAATAATAAAAATTAATAATATATAACACCTTATGAATTGGGATCTAACTAAAATTCTTCTATGAATTCCTTATAATATCAAATCTTCTAATTACTTTTTATCTTTAAATAATAGATACATACCTAAAAGTGTTTCATAGTTTAAAATAAATAGCTGATATTATTCTAATAAAAATATGATCCTTCACTTATAATTTCAAATTTTTCCTACATTTATATTATTTGGGATCTAAATTCTTCCTTATATCAAATCTTCAGTAGATTCTTATTTTATTTTTAAAGATAGATACATACCTAAAAGTGTGTCAGGGTTAGCTGATATTATTCTAATAAAAATATAGATCTTTCATTTATAATTTCAAATTATTCCTACTCTTATATTACTCTAATTGTTTCAAGTTTTTTAGGCAAAAATTTTTGAAATTTGGCTTTAATAATAAATTAGAATTTATAAAGTGCTCTTATATTCTTAAAAATTATATTTCAGTCAAATTAATGAAGATAAAAGAAATTAAAATTACTATAAATAATTATTTAGGGTATAGTATAGGAAAAAGTGTTATTATCCTTCAAAAAAGCTTTATTTTGCTCTAATTCTAACATAAATCAAATAAAAATAAAGATAAAATCAAGTCAACAAATTCAATTGAAATTATTTTATTCATAAAATTTCATTTACAACTGTAAATCTAATAAATACATAAATAATTATAATCATTTAATAATTAAAATATAAAATGCGAATAAAATTTCATTTACAACTGTAATACATAAATAATTATAATCATTTAAAAATTAAAATATAAAATGCGAATAAAAATAAATTTAACAATTTAAACAATACCAATAAGTATTTTTTTTTTTTTTGATTTTATGACATTTAAAATGAAACCAGGACAAGCAAAAATAATTTGATATATCAGTGGTGAATCTATTAAAAATATCATAGTTTTATTTAAAAATATTAATTTACCTTGAATTTTATTAAATTATTTGAGCCAAACTTGTATATTGAATAATTTGATATCAGAATCAGTGGTAAATCTATTAAAAATATCATAGTTTTATTTAAAAATATTAATTTACCTTAAATTTTATTAAATTATTTGAGCCAAACTTGTATATTGAATAATTTGATATCAGAATCAGTGGTGAATCTATTAAAAATATCATAGTTTTATTTAAAAATATTAATTTACCTTGAATTTTATTAAATTATTTGAACCAAACTTGTATATTGAATAATTTGACATCAGAATCAGTGGTGAATCTATTAAAAATATTATAGTTTTATTTAAAAATATTAATTTACCTTGAATTTTATTAAATTATTTGAGCCAAACTTGTATATTGAATAATTTGATATCAGAATCAGTGGTCAATCTATTTAAAATATCATATAATTTTATTTAAAAATATTATTTTTCCATTTGAAAGAATAATGGTTGAATTTGTATATGTTTGTAATTGGCGGGGAAAAAAGGGGGTGCATCCTTTGCGTAACAAATATGGTGTTTATGGCGTCTCTAGCTGATTTGCATTTATACATGCTTAAAAAGGCATTTTAATGAATGAATCGTCAGTCTAGGTATTATTATATGTCATTGATGCCTACACAATAACGGGTATGTCAAGATTATTCTCGTCTTACTATATTACCATGAATAACTCAAGTTTGACCCCTATAACGGACACATACCTTGCATTCCGAAAGGCCAGCATCATAATTTAAGCTATGAAGGATCCTCTCGCCCTCCGATATTATGCCGATATGCCAGTCTACACAGACGCTTCTAATTCGCATATTGGCATCTGCATCTGGGAAATTGAGCTCAAATCCATTTCCTATAATGAAGCAAGTTTATTATTCAATATTCCTTCTCATGCAATACAACATATCAACGCAAAGGAAGACCTAGCAGCAGGAATGGGCGCTATTCTAGCCCTTAGCAGCGGGCAACGACCCATGATATTTACTGACTCAACAGTTACATATTACTCCTACAAGAAAGATGGCTCGCGCTCTCCATCCATCGAAATAGTCATCACCCAAGTCCTCGAGAAAATAGGTCTTACCCATTTCACCAGTCTGTCACAGAACATTCAATGGATACCCTCCGAGGATAATCCTGCAGACGAACCACCAAGGGTATGGATGGCTCAAAGGGAACATCTAGATCTATTTGGTGACCGTATCCTTACCGGACAGCTGACTCTTCAACAAGAAGAAACATCACTATTTGGAGTAGAATCCTCAGTCAGTACTCCGTCCCTCCTATCAAACTTACCCAGTATGAACACTACGATATCTTACCACTGGGACCAGATCTCAATCAACTCTACCGACCTTCTCAATTAAATCAAATATAACAAAACAATATAAACCATCAGAACGAATCATTCCCTCTATTTATTTGTATAAATACTTATTATATCTGGTTATATCAATGATTCATTGGGTTATATACTCATTATTGTTTTTCTTTTATATTTGTGTTATATAAAATTTGATTTAATAAAGCCTTAGGGATGCCAAAGGCATAAAGGCCAAGGCATCCAGTTACTTCCACTTTCCTGCAAATAGGAGTTAGTTACAAGGAAGTAACAGAAATGTTGACTGGGGCGATTTTCATTGATGAACTGGGGTTGCTTGATGAGAGATATATCAAGTGCATGAAAATCCTGAATGGGTTTTGCGGTCACGTAATCATTTTTGACTCAGCCCATGTGATTAACCTCTTGTACTCCAGGTGATTCATTCAAAGGAATCAATTTTATCACGCTCTTGATGTCACTTGGCTCCGCGGTGTCTTCCTTTAGACCTAGATTGTAAATATTTTCTATAGTCATAGAGCTCCTGGCCACTTTCCTGACATCTTTGGAATTCGAAGATACTCTCACTTTCTCAATAATTCGCTAAATGTCATTGAATTTGCATTCTTTATTGAGTCGTGCTACGCGCGTGACCCAAGCCGAGAAAGTCTCGTCCTTGCCTTGAATGGTAGCATAAAATAATGATAGTTTAGCGTTCTCAGTCTTTGACGGATGTTGTAGCTTGAATTTGCCAAGCAGAGCGATTGGGTCTTGGAAGTCTGCCTCAGTGCAAATTGCTCCAATGTTATTGAATTCGTCATCTGAAAGACTTCGGAGAAACCAAGCAGCCTTTTCTCCGTTGGAGATCTTGCTGGTTTCGAAGAAATTCTGCAATTTCCCTATGTAGGCGCTGTCATAGCTACTAAATTTGGGGAAATCCAGTTTGACGTATTCAGTCATATATGTGGAATTGTTCAAAGCATCCATCATAAGAGAATTATAATCGATTAAGTCGTAAAATAGAATAGATATACATTGAAAAATCAAGATCGAATTTTAAGATAATACCTACGCAATGTTCGGACGTAAATTGGTCACCATGTAAGAATTTTATAAAATCCTCGTTCATATTTTATTTTATTCATAATTTACATTTTATTTTTAATGATAAATTACATTTTATTTTATTCCTCTTAAACAAAAACAATTCTTCCTTTTATATCTTTTTCTTAACAATAAAAAAATAACCAATTATGTGAAATACAAATTGATATATAAAAAAATGTAAAGTTAAAATGATATAAAGAAAATGTTAATATAAATTTTTACCGATTAAACTTAAATACAAATTGATATCAAAAAAATGTAACGTTAAAATAATATATTAATATAAAATTTTGTCCGAAATATATTTTTCTATTATTTAACAGTGTGAATTAATGTATCATTAGCGGAGTTAGAAATTTTCTTTGGGGGAGGGGGTTCATAACTCTAGATGCCTGGGTGCTAGACCCTCCGCTAACGGGCCTTCAGCACTTTTTAGGATATTATTAATTTTAATCAACACAAAATTGGACATTTCAAAATTTTTGTTATAGATTATTATTCAAATTATTATGTTTTTAAATTGTTTTATAAGATAATATATATATAATAATATAACTAGAGGATAAAAAAATGGTAAAATCGCTCTATTTTAGCTTATTTTCAAAGACTAATAACTCAAAATATTAAACAGGTAAATATCGACTGAGCCTTAGGATTTCGCTAATAGATGTCTGATCCTTTGTGCTATCTATGAGAAAAATCTTAAGGCCTGCATAATATTTTTTTGGATAAATTACTGGGTTAGCCATTTTTAAAAATATGAAAAATGGAGTAGCATCACTACCTTCAGATTGTTTTACATATCAACTAGTTAACCAGATTAATGGAACTATATTAATATATTAAATTTATAAAAAAAATTATCTAAAAAAAATTCAAAAAGAATATATAGCCAAAAAACAAAAACTAATTTATTAAAAAAAATTTCTCAACTTTTATATAACATCACATGAGCATACTAATAAATTTATAAAAATTGTTTGCTGTAAAAATTAATACTTTTATTATAGAATTATTATAATACAATTCATCGACCAAATCTATATATTGCAAACAATCATACTCACAAATAAAACTTTCTGCTATCCTTTGTAATGTAATTTAAAAGGTTTAGCTATTTCAGCAAGCTCATAATGCCATAATAATTAATTCATTGTATAATAATGGAGGTTTTAATTGAATTTATTATCTAAAAATAAATTCTTTCTATTCACAAAATATCGATAGTTGGTAGTAGAGATAGATTAATTTAAGTTATTATTTATTAATTCTCTGAAAAGAGTATCAATAAATTAAAAGGGTGAAAATAATAATAGAGAGACACCCCCGCCGAAAGCGGCGAGGGGGGGGGGTAGGCAAAGGTTTTTGAAGGGGGTTGACATCCAGTAAAAATATGGTCATGTAGACGCTGCTACTACCAACTATCGATATTTTGTGAATATAAAGAATTTATTTTTTAGATAATAAATTCAATTAAAACCTCCATTATTTACAATGAATTAATTATTATGCCATTATGAGCTTGCTGAAATATCTAAACCTTTTAAATGTAATTTAAAAGGATAGTTTATTTAGAAAACAATGTATATGATTGTTTGCAATATAGATTTGGTCGACGAATTGTATTACAATAATACTATAATAAAAGTATTAATTTTTACAGCAATAAATTTTGCCCTATTTCATCTGAAAATATAATAGATAACCCCCAAAAATTTATCCTACCCCCATTAAAGCAGCTTACCCCCTACCCCCTCAAAAAAATAGGATACAAACTGTTCCAACCCCTCCCGCTCATGTAGACGCTGGGTAGTAGAGATAGATTAATTTAAGTAATCCTTATAAATTCTTTGAAAAGAGTATCAATAAATAAATAGGTGAAAATAATGATAAAGAGACACCGCCGCCAAATGGGGGCGAGAATTTTTTAGGGGGGTAGGCAAAGGTTTTTGAAGGGGGTTTGCATCCAGTGAAAATCCTGTCATGTAGACGCTGATTTGACTAGAAATTGGAAAATGGTAGATAAATATTACGCCACTAAAAATTTGAAAATAATAAGTAAATATCACGCCGGAAAACTTAAATAGAAATTAATTGATAAAATCACTTAGTAGGTGAATGTAATAAATAAATGTAACTAAATATTTAATATGAGATAGGAATATATATTAACAAATATAAATTAATATAGACAAAATATTTTTGAAAAATATATCCGGCATCTGCATTTTTTGGCTTGGGAGGGGGGAGGGGGGGGATTTGTCCCCTGCCTCCTCCTGCTGCGTACTTGCCTGGCACAAATGATAATAAACTATGATGATAATAACAACTGAGTATGAAGGCAGCTTATTATAGGAGTTGATAATAAGAATTCAAAATGGGTATGACTAAATACTGCATTGCTAAACTGCATTGCTAAACTGCATTGCTAAACTGCATTGCTAAACTGCATTGCTAAACTGCATTGCTAAACTGCATTGCTAAACTGCATTGCTAAACTGCATTGCTAAACTGCATTGCTAAACTGCATTGCTAAACTGCATTGCTAAACTGCATTGCTAAACAGCATTGCTAAAATACATTGCTAAATAATAATCATTCAAAATTTGATTATATAATATTTTTTTAAATATAATTTTCAGAAACATATTTTTTAATGTACATAAATCAATTTTTTATTAAGTTAAAAATTGAGATTAAATAAGCTCCGTGAAGTTGGCCGAACGATTGGAAGCACTAACGATGAATCATATGTCATTTTTTAGTGCTTCGTTAGTGCTTGTTAGTGCTTCAATCCGTATAGTAGCCGAATTTAAGGAAAAAAAGTTATAAGCAAAAATAAAAATTTGTGCCAACTTCACGCTTAAAAGTCGATTGGAAGCACTAACGATGAAACTTATATCATTCTTTAGTGCTTCGTTAGTAGAGGTTAGTGCTTCAATCCATTTTGTAGCCGAATCTATAAATCAGCTCCGTGAAGTTGGCCGAACGATTCGAAGCACTAACGATGAATAATATGTCATTTTTTAGTGCTTCGTTAGTGCTTGTTAGTGCTTCAATCCGTATAGTAGCCGAATTTAAGGAAAAAAAGTTATAAGCAAAAATAAAAATTTGTGCCAACTTCACGTTTAAAAGTCGATTTGAAGCACTAACGATGAAATTTATATCATTCTTTAGTGCTTCGTTAGTAGAGGTTAGTGCTTCAATCCATTATGTAGCCGAATTTATGAATAAAAAGTTATTCACTAAAAAAACAAAAATAAACAAATAATGGTGACGTGCCAAAACAAAAACTATAGGAGTACTAAACATCCGGTTTTCGCCATTATTTAGTGCTTAATTAGTGTATTTAAATTCCGTTATTAATTTACTTAACCGCGATATAAAAAAAAGTTATAAGCTAAATAAAAACAATGACGTCACGATTTAGGCGTGAAGTTGGCCGAACCTTTGGAAGCACTAACGATGAAAATTATATCATTTTTTAGTGCTTCGTTAGTAGAGGTTAGTGCTTCAATCAGTTCCGTAGCCGACTTTAAGAATAAAAAGTTATTCACGAAAAAAACAAAAATAAACAAATAATGGCGACGTGCCAAAACAAAAACTATAGGAGTACTATACATCCGGTTTTCGCCATTATTTAGTGCTTAATTAGTAAATTTGAATTCCATAATTAATTTGGTTAACCGTCTTTATAAAAAATTGTAATACGTAAAGAAATGTTTAGGAGGTCAAATTTTGGTCAGAAAATTTTGAAAGCACTAACAATGAAATTTATATAATTCTTTAGAGCTTCCTTAGTATAGGTTAGTGCTTCAATCAGTTTAATAGCCTAATTTAAAATAAAAAGTTATTAACAAAATAAACAAAAAATCTAACAGCGACAAACATTTTATTTTCACCATTATTTAGTACTTATTTTGTAAAATTTAAACCAAAATTAGTTTGATTAAAAACCCCAAGTAATTAAAAAATGCATATTGTCTTTTTGCACTTAACCTATCAATTGTTTCCGTAGATCATCTGTCATATTTGAGTAATATAATGTTTCAGAAGCTTATATATATTAAGGTTCCCAAAATACATGAATAGCTATAACCAAGTTACAAAATATTATTTCCACTACTGCCTAAATGGGTCCATTGAACCCCATTCTTGTGTAATTATTATATAATTTTTATTATTTTATTGTAACAACTACATTCTTTCTCCAGCATCTATTATTCTGAGGTGTCATTGAATGATATGGTTAAAAACATTCTCAGAAAATTTTTTTTCTTAATTCAAATTGTTCTTTTTACATAGTTTTATTTTATTCGAAAAAATTACGCATATATTTATTTCTAACATAAATTTTAGTTATATTAAGATCACAATATTATAAAGTACCCGTCGAACCGTGCTCAAACCTAATTTTTTTTAAATAAATCGGGTTCGGGCCTAATATTTTTAAAAAAAGGGCCAGATAGAGTTGGGCCTACAAATTTTTTTAAATATATCTAAATTTATCAATTATATATTAAATTTTCTTTGTAAAATAAAAATATTTGATTTTATTTATAGAAACTAGTCAACATATAACATATGTCTTTTATTTTGAGTAATTTTAAAAATTATTTTCTATATTTAAATAAATTAGGGGATGACCGGGCTGGGTCGGTAAATTTTTTTTAAAAAATTTCTGGTTCAGGCCAGACCGGCAAAACTTTTTTAAAAAAATTTCGGACCGCGCCGGGTTTGAAAAATTAGGTCCGATGCAGATCACTAATACTTATGCAGGAATTCTGAGAGTTCCTGATTCGATAAATTACTTACATATTAATCCTTCAAATTTTCTGACACCTTTCTCGACGCCTAAGAAAATTTTAGACGAAAACATTAAAAAATTATATTCGATTCATAAATTTGACGTTCGTCTTTATTAAAGTTTTATTAAAAAATTTTTTTAAAAAATTATATCAAAATGTTTTTTACAATAATTATGGAAAGTTATTTAACTATATATAAGAATGTTTCACATTATGGAAATGTGTTACATACTATAAAAATTTACAAGTATTCAAAATTTTTTGAGTAATATAAAAAATTAACCACAGAATTTCCCACATGTGATTAATAAATCAACACCGCTGTAAACCATATAAAAAATAAAAGCCTAACAGCTGTACACATTACAAACAATCTTGAACCATCAAATTTATCTCAAGTAGATGGTTTAAGATCTGATGGTATGACAACCATACCTTGGGCCCTCGGCAAATCACTCATTGGGACTACACGTGTGTCTCATCATTTTCTTCAAACATAAATTTCAATTTAATAACACTGGCAGAAATTAAAAGACAAACAAATACAAAAATTTTAAAAACTTCATATTCACTCCAGTAGTGACTTCTACTAACGGGCATTTTTTGCCTTCAACATTTATGTTTTTAAAAAATCTGCGTAGTAAAATACGACTTTTCACAGAATTTTATTTAATTTCTTTTTTATACCAAGGATTCTTTACGCACTTCGGTCAACTCCAATTTTTAAATATCCTATTCCTCTCCAAACTTACGAAAAAGGAATAAAGGACTTAACCGAAAAAATAGTAAATATCAGATTCAACGAAACTGCTTGGGCCCAAGCACTTCTTCCAACCAAATTTGGTGGTCTCGGCATCAGATCTCCACTTGACTTAGCAACAACTACTTTCATATCGAGTAGTCTCTTGACAAAGCCAATAACCACCGCCCATAATTCTAAAGAAGACCTTTCCTTAATCGTTGCTATGGATATTTGGAAAACAAGGATCAATGCTGATTCTCATCCCCCCACAACCCATAAACAGAAAGACTGG
Source organism: Gordionus sp. m RMFG-2023 (assembly GCF_954871325.1). Lineage (NCBI taxonomy): Eukaryota > Metazoa > Nematomorpha > Gordioida > Chordodea > Parachordodidae > Gordionus > Gordionus sp. m RMFG-2023. The sequence goes on from NC_088776.1 coordinate 30,102,946, forward strand.
GATGCACCAGTGGTTGCTCGCTGCGTTGAAACTCTCTTATCTAGCATGCAATCTACCGACCGCACCCTATTCTCTTCCTTGCTCAATGGTACGGGACATGAGTTTCTTGAGGCCATCCCATCTACCAATCTTCAGCTTCAACTATCCAACAATGAATTTACCCATGCCATCGGCATTCGTCTAAATTGTTCCATCACTCACCCCCACATCTGCTCAGGGTGCAACTCGCCAGTTGACTCGAAGGGTAGACATAGTTTACATTGTCGCTCCTGCAATGGTCGATTCATCAGACACAAGCAATGTAATACAATCATCCAACATGCTCTGAAATCCGCCCAAATTCCTTCCACGTTAGAACCACAGGGTCTTTTTAGATCTGACGGTAAACGTCCTGATGGGATCTCTCAAATCCCATTTAGGAGAGGCCAACTTTTGGTATGGGACTATTCCTGTATTGACCCCTTGGCCCCATCCAACCACGCCATCAACATCCTTGACCAGAAGGAACAACTTAAAATTTCTAAATACACAGAAATAATAAACGATCATTGCTTCATCCCAATCATATCAACCACTCTTGGCACCTTCGGCAAACTCGCCTTAGCATTTTTCAAAAAATTAGGATCACAAATCAGCAAACTCTCAGAAGAACCCCGAGAGGGTTTTTTCTTCGTCAACGATTATCCATAGCGATTCACAAAGCAAATTATATCAGTTTCTATGGTAGCCTTCTAGCCAAAGAGCTATCATAGACAACGCTTACGTCCCTTTTTCATTTTTGTTTCCCTGCGTCACACCATCTCCGTTCTTTTTTTTAAATAGTAATATTATATATTTTTCAAACATTTTTAATTATACAAATATAAATAAAATATTTACTATAAAAAAAAAAAAAAAAAAAATTATAAATTATAATTTTTTAATTAGGTTATATTACATATTTTATATATTTTCATAATCCTTAGTGTATTATAATTTTTTATAAAAACGGTTAACCAAATTAATTACGGAATTCAAATTTACTAATTGAGCACTAAATAATGGCGAAAACCGGATGTATAGTACTCCTATAGTTTTTGTTTTGGCACGTCGCCATTATTTGTTTATTTTTATTTTTTTTGCTAATAACTTTTTATTCTTAAATTCGGCTACAAAACTGATTAAAGCACTAACCTCTACTAACGAAGCACTAAAAAATGTTATAAGTTTCATCGTTAGTGCTTTCATAATTTTCTAGCCGAAATTTGACCTCTAAAAATTTCTTTAGCATTTTACAATTTTTTCATATGACGGTTAACAAAATTAATAACGGAATTTAAATACACTAATTAAGCACTAAATAATGGCGAAAACCGGATGTTTAGTACTCCTATAGTTTTTGTTTAGGCACGTCGCCATTATTTGTTTATTTTTGTTTTTTCGTAACTTTTTATTCTTAAATTCGGCTACGGAACTGATTGAAGCACTAACCTCTACTAACGAAGCACTAAAGAATGATATAAGTTTCTTCGTTAGTGCTTCCAAAAGTTCGGCCAACTTCACGCCTAAATCGTGACGTCAAAGTTTTTATTTAGCTTATAACTTTTTTTTATAAGGCGGTTAAGTAAATTAATAACGGAATTTAAATACACTAATTAAGCACTAAATAATGGCGAAAACCGGATGTTTAGTACTCCTATAGTTTTTGTTTTGGCACGTCGCCATTATTTGTTTATTTTTGTTTTTTTCGTGAAAAACAATATGATTTATAATTATATAATAATTTTAAATTTTAACGGCAAATATTTATAATTATTATATATTTTTTTATTATTTTTTTACGTACTTTCACTTTTCATTTATTTTAGCTTTAGGAAAATGCCAAAATATTTTTAAAAGAATTATAATTTAAAATTTTTAGAATTTTAAATTTTCATGAAATACCAGGCATTAAGGTAATCTCGACGAAGGTGGAAGGAATAATTTTTTGTAATATTGAAATTATTATTTTTGGAACATTAAAAATTTATTATAATTAAGATTATTTATAAAGTGGTGGGATTTGAGCTCAGCATTCGGTCAAATCATAATATTTTTGTTTTCAAAATATTTTTTAGGATAATGTTTTACACGTATTTATAGATAAATAAACCAAAAATGAACTTTTTCCAATTAATATTACTACCAAATTTGGTCAGACAAATATTTAGTAAGTGGTCGGTTTTGAGCTCTGCATTCGGTCAAATCATAATATTTTCAAAATATTTTTTTAAGATAATGCTTAACACGTAATTGTACACCTATAAACTAAAAATGAAGAATTTTCCATGGATAACGGTAGCAATGCAGTATTTAGTCATTGCGGTTTCAAATCGGTTATCTGTCAAATCACGTTGCACGTATTTATAGATGAATAAACCAAAAATAAACTTTTTCCAATTAATATTACTACCAAATTTGGTCAATCGAATATTTAATAAATGGTCGGTTTTGAGCTCGGCATTCGGTCAAATCATAATATTTTCAAAATATTTTTTAGGATAATGCTTAACACCTAAATTATAAACCAAAAATGAAGAGATTTTGATTAATAACGCCAGCAATATGTGCCTTACAAATATTTTATTATTTTTTCGATTCTAAACCTACTCTTTAATTAAATGTCAAAGAAACCTATATTTTATAGAAAAAAATTTAGGTTTCTCACATGTATTTACACCCAAATACAAAAAAAGGGCTATCCAATAATTATTCTGGTTTCCTAAGAATATATTTTCATATTTGTGCATTTAATGCCCTCTTATGGATATATATTTGTTAAATTTTGGAATTGAAAAATAAAATTTAAGTTGTAATCAGCTAGTAAATATTTTTTTTTCCAATAATATTAAGTAAAAATAAAATTTTAAATTATTTGATATTTAATCTCAATTTTTAACTTAATAATTGATTTATGTACATTAAAAATATGTTTCTGAAAATTATTTTTAAAAAAAATAATTGCTTTTTATTAATGCAGTTTAGCAATGCAGTATTTACTCATACCGATTCAAAACATAACTACTAGGAAACAAGGCATGATGATTTAGCTGATGACATAACGGTAACGTCAAACAAAATGGACAACAGGCAAATCGTTAAGCGACGATTTGAGCAACTTGCGTACACGATCAAGAACATTAGAATGTTTTTTTATGCCCAAGGGGAATGTTAGATAAAAGTTTTTGTTTTATTTCAAAGATATTTATTTTATACCCATTGGCAATAACAAAAAAAGATTTTGTTTATTAACTTAAAAAATCAGTTTATATTATCGTTTTATTTTATCGTTACAATTTACATTTTTTTATTAATTTATCACTTAAGTTAAATTCAATTTTAAACGAAGAACATTTTATTTATTTTTTTGCGTAACTTAATGATTGATGATTTTTTTTAATGAATTATAAAGAACATTTTTGTTAAACTTCAGATATTATGTATTCTGTGATATGAATAATTTATCATGTATTTATTTCGTTTACTTTGAATTACTCTTTATGCGCCTATTATTGATTACTTATTATGTCCTATGATTCTTTAATAAATAAAATACAGAAAACTATTTTAGACCCACACCATATGATATCAATTCAGCAATTTAAAAAATAAGAATATTAAATTTGCTTCCTTTCCTCTTGTATATTTTTTTTAACGTAGTAAAAATATTAGTAACTTTTTTTAACGTATTAAAATATTAGTAAATATTAATATATTTAACGTTATAAAAAATATATAAATTTTTTTTACGACAGATTAGTTTTTTTAACATAGTATAAAGATTTATTAATTTTATTAAAGAATTTTGTAAGGAATTTTTTGTAACTGTCTTATTTATAATTTAAAGTTGATCAATGAATGGGGTTGGTTTATTCTAAATAAGAAATCAATTTATTAACAAAATAAGATCGATTATCTTGAGAATTTTTTTCGTTCTTCGATATATGTTACCGCTAAAAATCATATCCAATTTTTATTCTTTCTACCCCCTCCTTCTCCCCTTCAGGCCATGTCCAACCCTTTAAGACTAAGTGTGATATTTTGTGAGTCAAAATATTTTTAAATTAGCTTTTACTTGAGACCCATATCAAAATTATGATTACCTATGGGTAATATTTAATATTAAAAAATTCCAAGCCGGTCCAAGCCCACAATAATTTTGAAAAAATTTCTCCAAGCCCGGTTTAAGACCATAATAATTTTGGTAGTTCAGAACTAAAATAAAATTGTAAAAAAATATTAATGCAATTAAATTCTATCAGAATCAGAAATCTTCATAGCCCTTGGATTTTTAATCAGACCCATCCCAGGCCTGCAAAATTTTTTTTCTATATATTAAAGAATTTTCAAGCTACCAATACCTTAATAATTTTGAAAAATATTTCTCAATCCTAGTCCAAAATAGTTTTGAAAATTATTTTTCAACCCTGGTCCAACCCATAATAATTTTAAAAACTTTTTCCCAAACCCGGGGTAGGATTGTGGAATCAATACCCATTGTAGTTTCAATACCGTATTGATATTATCATTGTAGATTCAATACCACAGTGATATTTTGGTATTGTAGAATCAATACCGTATTGATTTTTAAGAGATGTTTTCATCGCTTCAAATATATTGGCGGCCATTGAAATTGTAAAATATCTATTCACTCTATATTTTATCATAGTTTTAAATATATTGGCGGCCATTAAAATTGTAAAATATTTATTAATTATATATTTCTTCATCGTTTCAAATATATTGGCGGCCATAAATTGTAAAATATTTTTTATTTATTTTTTCATCGCTTCAAAAATATTGGTGGTCATTTTTGATTTGTAAAAAAATTATTTAAAATAGATTTAATAGTTTTAAATTAATTGTTTATAAAATTGATTTTCTATTCTTTTATATAATTATTTCAGGGAATTTATTTATTTTACAATTTTTGATATCCTATATAATTTTTATTTGTTAACCCATTATTTGTAATAATTTTTTTCTTATGGTTAAATTATGTTTATTTAACTCCATCCTGCATAAAATTTTAATTAAATACAATGTATACAAGTTTTCTTCATTTATCATCGTATTATTGGGATCTCTAGCCTTAAATTTTAATAGACAAAAGCTTAAAATTAGGGTTTCTATTACATCAAAGAATCTCATTCAATATCTATCACTCTGACTATGTATCATTTCTTGTTGGCTTCATAAAATTGTCATTTTATTTTCTAGATGCATATACAATTATATTTTTAGCTGATTAAAATTTAACACTTATATTTATGACATACAAAATTTTTTTATATATAAATTTATAAAATAAAATTTAAAATCAAATCTTAATGTTTTAAATTATTCTTATAAATTGAAACGTTATTTTATTGCAATAATATTAAACTGTCTGATTTCTTAAAAAAGATAAACAATTTTATTTCAAAAAAACAAGAAAAATATTATAAAAAGAAATATATCACAAAAAAGGAAACCTAATTATCACAAAAAATTGAGTATATATTACATTATAATAAATTAATGATCTGAAGAGCCTATATTAAATATTATTTAAATTTTAAGCAGTAAAGGATATTTTCCTGTTACTAAGTATTCTTTTATTGTTTGATGTTTATCTGTTATTGTTTGATATTTATCTGTTATTGTTTGATATTTATCTGTTATTGTTTGATATTTATCTGTTATTGTTTGATATTTATCTGTTATTGTTTGATATTTATCTGTTATTGTTTGATATTTATCTGTTATTGCTTGACATAAATTTATAATTAAAATTTTAAATGTACCAATTTAAGCAGTAAAGGCAGCGTCTACATGACAGGATTTTCACTGGATGCAAACCCCCCTCAAAAACCTCAGCCTACCCCCCTAAAAAAATTTGCCGCCTTCGGCGGCATTATTTCGATAGAATAAATTATAATCTTATAAATATAAGTCTGAATATTTTATGAAATAATGATATATAGATTACAGGAAGAATATTTATTGGTATAAAAATTATCGAAATTTAAAAAATTATATATTTTAATTTCCACATAATAATTTTATTTTATTTATAATTTTTTTAATGTTAAAAATATATATAACATAAGGAATATAAATATGTGTGCAGAAAAAGACTAATTATAAATAACTAACTAATACTAGTAATCCAAATTTATTCAAATAAAAAAGGGAATTATAATGCAAAATGTCTAAATTTATTGCTATTTAATATTTAAAAAAAATGGATATTATAATTGCTACATAATAATTTTTTTTAATGTTAAAGATATAACACAAGGAATATAAATATATGTGCAGAAAAAGACTAATTAAAAATGACTAACTAATAAGGGATTAGTAATCCAAATTTATTCAAATATTGAAAAAAGGGAATTATAATGCCAAATGTCTAAATTTATTGCTGTTTAATATTTAAAAAAAAGGATTATCCAATTAAAAGATTAGATAGTCTTTTAGAAGTTAACGCGAAATCTGTAATAATATCTTCTGTTTTAAATGTATCATATATATCAATTTCACTTGATATTAATAATAAATTTTCTAAAAAAGAATCAGAGATTTTATTTCGAATACGTGTTTTAACAATTTTGACTTTACTCATAGCTCTTTCAGCAGAGCATGAGGTGGTGGGGAGGGTTATAAAATATTTATATAACGTTTTAAGATAAGGAAAAGAACTTGATTTAATTAATAATCTATATGGTAGAATAAATGAATATTTCAGCCATCTTTTTGTTTCGGTCATTTTACTATCATTTATAATGTTTTCACCTGTAAACATATATTAAAATTAAGTTGTTAATAAAATTAATAACTTTCATCATATAAGGTATCATTTTTTCTAATATTGATTAAATCTTTACTATAAATGATTGATAAGGAATCTAAGTATAATGGTCTAAAATTGGAAAATTCATCTATAATTTTCTGTGGATCAAAATTATATAAACACACAATTTCAGATATCTGGGAAATTTCTATATTCTCATTATCTGCTAATCCCGCAGGAGTAAAAATAGAAATCTGATTTAAAAAGTTTAATGATTCATAATTAAATCTTTCATTTAATTGTTCAATGATCATATTAATCACTGGGTAAAAATTTTCATTTTTATATCTAAAAAAATATATATTATTTTAAAATATACTTTTCATAAACTTTTCTTTTTGTTGTTCAATATAATTATCAAACTCTTTTTGATCCAATTTAAATATTGACTTAATATTATAAATATCGGTTGTAACATTATTCTTATCCATAAATGATTTAACATCGGTATGTAATGATGTTAATATATTATCACCATTTGCTTAATTAGAAAATGTAATTAAAATACATGAATAATAATTTACCCCTTAATCTTTGGAATTTATTTTTTGTATGTTGGATCAATTTAATCATCATTGCTAAATCATTTCCAATTGCCTGCATTTCAATGCAAGTTTCATGTGTACATTTTAAGATTATTCTTAAAATAAATAATCCTAAAATAAAATCATATCGTTTTATTCTAGATAGCAATCCCTCAGAAATTGAAAATGTGATTGCGTCATCGGAATTGCTTAACTCTGTCAAGGAGGCTATTATATATTCATAAACATCTAAAAAATTTTGTAATGCTTTGAAAGATGATGCCCAATTTCTGAAAATAAATAAAATTCTTTAAAAAATTATATTTATTTACCTTGTTGTGTTTTTTATTCTTTTGAGAGATTTTTTGGTTTTTTGCATTTGAAATTTGGTAAAAACACCCTGGCGTTTAACTCCATTCATAAAATTATATAATTCATCTAAAATTCCCATAGTTTTTTTAATTTCATTCCCATATCCACATATACGAATAACAATTAAATTAAGCCTATGAGCATGGCACCAGACATAAATAGCTTTAGGAGCTTCTTTAAATATTAAAGCCTGTACTTCCTTATTAACACCTCTCATATTACTAGCACCATCCATACTTTGCCCAATCAGGTATTCTAGTGGAAGATGTAATGCCTTTAATTTAGTTAAAACATTATTTTTAATATTTTCTCCTGTTGTGTCAGAAGTTGTAAAAATATTAATAATTCTTTCTACTGGGTGTGGGTGTGGATATTCTTGTATATACCTTATAATTAAGGCAACACATTCCTTTTTTGAAATATCATATGTACCATCTAATATTAAGCTAAAGGCACAATTTGAAATAATTTGTTTAATTATTTCATTCAATATTTTTATTTTTATTATCTTAGCCAATTTTTTAACATGGCCATAGGATATGAAGTTTATTTGTGGCCTTAATATTTTATTACCACTTTTTCCTTGTAAACTACTATTTTTCTCTAGATATGCTCTTAATACTGGAACATTCTTTGAGATCAAAGTTATAAGTCTTGAAAAATTACCATCATGAGAATTGCTTCCCCAAAAAGCAATATTGCCCCGTATTAAATACACAATAGCATCAATTATATTATGGATAATATAACGATTTTGGGTTATAATTTCCTCTCGGTTGAATAAAATGTGGTCATCAATACGCCCCCGAGAAATCCATGCCATATGTGCATATTCACAATCTGCATGAACAGGGGATGTTGTATGTCTCTCCATATCCCGGACTAAATTATTCCAGCTATCTGCACCTTTATGAGTCCATTGCATGCTTGCTTGATGACTTCCAAACATAATACAGAATACTTTATCCAAAATAGAGCTATATGATAGCCATTTTCTTTGAGAAAATGATTTGTCATAATTTATTTTTTTATAATAGGCATCTTTCATGCTCCTACATTAAAAGCAATATATGAATATATAATTCTTATATAATTAATAATATATAAGTAATATTGCAGCAATAATTTATTAAACCAACCTGTTATGAGTTTTTGGATAAATAAATTCATTGGAACTTGGTTGTAGTGGACCAAATTGAATTATAAAATCAATCATATTTTTTGTCATTCTAAATCTAAAAAAATGAAAGGGATAATTAGGATTCTTTTCCCTATATAAAGAAATAATATTTTCTTCATTATCTTCATATGATAAAGGAGTTATTTTAGCTTTGTTTGGTAACTGTATAATTTAAAATGTATAGATAGCTTAAGGTTATTACTTTATCTATATAAATTGATTCTAATGCTTGCATATCAATATCATCATTTTTACCCTTTAAAGACAATATTAAATAATATTTAAATTATAAACTTCTTTAATTGTTGATAAATTTCCAGATATTTTTTCTGGGTTGTCTAAATTAGAACTTCTAGGCATATTTTCGATTTTCTATATTTTGAAAAGAGAATATTAATTTATTAAATTGTAAATGCTTTGTCAGATTCTTTAAAAAAATTTTTTTTTTAAAAATTATAATACCGATGTTTCATCATCTATGAATGGAATAATTTCTGGATAGGGAGCATCTAAATGAGATTGCTAAATTTTAAATATAAAAAATGGTCATTTTTAATATTTTGAAATATTTACTACTTTGTCCTTAAAAATGAATGCAGTCTCCATATTATAAGTTTTCTTTAGATCAAATGAATAAATTATAGTATAAATACTTAAAAAAACTTCTTCATCTTGATTTAGTGTGATAATATTATGTAATGGTTGTGGTAGATTTATCTTAAGAGTATCTAATGGAGAGTCAATTTCCTTAAAAGTGTTTAAAATTATATATTGATCACTTAAATATGATATAAAAAGCATGTATAAAAATCAAAAAATAGTTTAACCTTTTGAAAATATGTTGCAATTGATTTATTTTTTTTAAATTGAGTATTGATTCCATTAGTTATTTTGAGATTATTTGCATTTGGACCAAGTTTGTTCCAAACCTTATCTTTTTTAATTGCTATTACCTCAAACTTTACATCACTATTAGGATGTCTTGTTTTGTAATGTAAATTAATTTTGTCTTTTCTAATCTTATTAGAGTTGCAGCCTGTATGCAAGCATTTTACCTTGTAATTTATCTTATTGCTTGGCATCTGATTTAAAAAATTTATATCCATTTTAAAAAGATGATTTAATAAAAATATCTATAATTTAATGATGTAATAATATATTAATAATAAAATAGATGTTTTAAAAATGGTGTAATATGATTAAAATCTACCCATGAAAAGATTTTTATTATTATTTATAAATTCCATAAAAGAAGAAAAGGCAATTATAATTCATAAATTATTAATATACTTTTTAGGAAAATATGGATGGCAAATATCTTCAAATATTGAAATATCTTTTTAAAATAACATAATTTGAAATAACATCAATTTGGATCATAAAATTGTATTATATATTTTTGTTGTTTTAATTTCAAGAAATTCGTAAATATGAAAATAATTATCCTAAATGTTGACAAAATGGCGAGTCCAGCTGATTTACTATTTTAATGAATGAACAAATATATTATGATTGTAACGTTGATGTTTAGCAATCTATCTCTATTATAATAGATCTATTATTATATTATAAATAATTAAAGCAAACTTTATTCACATATAATTCAAAAATGTAGTAGATAACATTCTAAATATTTTTACCCTACCCCCCAACTGATGCCTACCCCCCCCCCCCCCGCTCATGTAGACGCTGAGTAAAGGATATTTTCCTGTTACTAAGTATTTTTTTATTGTTTGATATTTATCTGTTATTATATAAATTTATAATTATAAATTTAAATATACCAATTTAGGCAGTTAAGGATATTTTCATGTTACTAAGTATTCTTTTATTGTTTGATGTTTCTGTTATAGCTTGATATAAATATATCATTATAAATTTTAATGTATCAATTTAAGCAGTAAAGGATAGTTCCCTATTACTAAGTATTCTTTTATTGTTTGATATTTATCTGTTATTACTTATAATAAATTTATAAATTTAAATGTACCAAATTCATTCATTAATTTTAGATTTTATTCTTAAAAGTTGAGGTTCTGTCATAAATTATCAATACGGTATTGATTTTAGATGGTGTTGATTTTACAATACTACACCGGCCCATAATAATTTGTAAAAGATTTTCCCAAGCCAGGTCCAAATCCATATTGATTTTGAGGAATAGTTCTCAAGCCCAGCCCAACTTCATAATAATTTTGAAAATTTTTTCCGGATATAGTTAAATTTTTAATTAATTTATCATCAAATGAAGAGGAAATCTCTGATCCAGACATTCTACAGGTTAGCTCCTAGTATAAATACAAAAAAAACCTGTAATACGTAATAGGTAAAATGGAAAATCCTGGGCACTGGGCACACCTCTTAATAGAGAATTTTGACAAAATTAGGTCTTTCCTAATATTTTTATAAGAATTAACAAATCTTACCTCGTTTTATTGCTGATAACCCAAAAAAATTAAGTTATGGAGAAAAATATGGATTAGAATCACGTCCACTGCAACAATTCTACAGACAAAATTGATATTTATAATGTTGAATGATTAATGTTTGCATCATTATTTGTTATCCGTGAAATAAAAATAATATTTTATCCTGTAAAAAAAATGTATGTTGATTTCTAGCCCTATTTAATATGCAGTCAATATATTTATTTTATTCATGTTTTTATTTATAAAAAGATGATTGTTATACTTTTTTGTATTATGATCAATTAAAATTATATCTAAAAAAATAAATTGTTGTTTATTCCATTGGCTTATTGTTGTTTTTCAGATAAATTTATTGTATATCTTGAATTTCCGAAATTATTTATCAAAGAATTTGATAAGGGCCATTTCCTGTTAAGAAACAAAAAATGCTATTTATTTAAATTAAAAATATGCCATTCAATATTAATAAAACAATTGCAATTTATTTATATTTTTAAAAAATGATAAGGAATAATTATTATAGGCGTGTATCTGTTTAAATTTTGAGCAAATCCTTTTAAATACATTTTAATTTTTGACGAAAAAGCGACAAATATGGGCTGTCGTTTGGAATCTGATGAAAGAATAATTCAATCATTTAGGGTTGCAGGTTAAAGTAATGAATAATGAGGGCTTACCAAAGCAGTATATAATAGCCATCGCGTCTTGATAAAGCTGATACACATGCCTTGGGCCACTGGTAAAAGAAGACATAATGTTTCTTCTGCCAAGAGTGTCAGCATTAGTATCCTTCTCTAAAATAGCATCATAAATGCTTTAATAGAGTTCTGGGTATAATTTGAACTGATTACTACGTATAGAATTTAATCGAAAGATTTTCTGTTTGGCATAACTGTCCCTGATATATTGGTGCAAAAGACATTTGGATCTTAAAATAATATTTTCATCATCAAGGGTCTGTTCTAAATCGCTAAAATAAAGATAGCTAAGAATTAAAAAGATTGGGAATCCTGTTTATATATCTTAGAAATTTTTTTTAAGTAAATTTAAACTTATTATTAATAGATGCTAAAGAAGTAAATTCTTGGATTTAAATTAGTTTTTTAAAAATCGCTAAAAATGAGGGAAATAAGTAAACATTATGAATATAAGTGTTTACTTCCTAACAACTATTAATATTATTTTCAATATTATCTTTAAAATGTTTAGAAGATATATGCGAGATTTACAATTTTATAGGGCAAGGGAAAAAAGGAGAAGGGAAGGAAAAGGGGAAGGTAAAAAGGAGGGAAAATTAGAAGAAGGAAAAAGCGAAAGGAAAGGGGAAAGTATGTAAAGGTAAAGATAAAGGTAAAAGGAAAAGAAAAAGTGTTAAGGGAAAGTAAAAGAAAAAATGAAAGGGAATGGAAAAGAGAAGAAAGGGGGAGGTAATAAGAGAAATTAATAGAGAAAGGAAGGAAAAGAGAAAGAAAAAGGAATGTAGAAAGGAAATTAAAAAGGAAGGGAAAAGGGAAATAAAAGGGGAAAAGAAAAAAAAGGAAAAGAAAAATGGTGATGAAAGGGAAAGGAAGTGAGAAGAAAGAGGAAGGTAATAAGATAAATTTAAATGGAAAGGAAGAAAAGGGGAAAGAAGGAAAGGTAATAAGAGAAATTAAAAGAGAAAGGAAGGAAAAGAGAAAGAAAAAAGGAATGTGTAAAGGAAATTAAAAAGGGAAAGAAAAGGGGAAAGGGAAAGGAAAGGGGAAAGGGAAAGAAAAGGGGAAAGGGAAAGGGAAAGGAAAGGGGAAAGGGAAAGAAAATAAGAATTGTAATGAAAGGAAAAGGAAAGGAATAGAGAAAAGCAGAAAGAGGAAGGTAAAAGGAGAAATTAAAAGGAAAAGAGAAATTATTATGGAAAGGAAATTAAAAAGGGAAGAGGGGAAAAGGGTAAGAAAAGGGGAAAGGGAGAGAAAGGGAAATAAAAAGGATAATGAAAGGGAAAGAGAAAAAAGAGGAAGAATGAGGATAAGAGAAAGAAGAGAAAGGAAAAGAGAAGAAAGGGGAAGGTAATAAGAGAAAATAAAAGGGAAAGGAAGAAAAAGAGAAAGAAGGGAAAGGAAAAGAGATATAAGAAATAAGAAATTGGAAAAGAAATGAAAGAGAAGAGGGAAAGGAAAAGAAAAGAAAAGAAAAGAAAAGAAAAGGGGAAAAACGGATAAAAGGAAAAGAAAAATGGTAATGAAAAGAAAAAGGTATAAGAAAGGGAGAAAGGAAGGGAAATAAAAGGCGAAAAGCGAAAGGAGATAGAAAAGAAAAAAGAGGTATAAAAAAGAAAAATGGTAAGGAAAAGAAAAAAGCTAGAAGAAAAAGGGGAAGAAATATGTAAAGGAGAAGAGAAAATGGGAACTAAAAATAGGTAAAGGAATAGAAAAAGAAAAAAGAAAGAGAAAGAGAAGAAAGCAATAGATAATAAGAGAGTAATTAAAAGGGAAAGAATAGTAAATATGAAGAAAAGGTAGGAAAATAGAAAGAAAAATGAATATGAAGTAAATCTAATAAAGAAGGATGATTAACCTGCCATCTCTCTCTTTGTTTGGCAATGCCTGATTAATCAAAATCTGTACAATAGAGAGGTTAAGACAAGGCATGTTTTCTAAAAAAAAAATTAATATTAATAATGCACTGAACCTGCAGATGAGCCAATATTAGGTTCAACTCTCTAGCAATAATGGGAATATCATCAGATATTGATAAAGCTAAAACAGATGTAATCTAAAATGGTGTTAGGTTCAATTCTCCAGCAATTGTAGGAATATCATCAGATATTGGTAAAGTTAAAACAGATGTAATATAAAATGTAATAAAGCATACGTAAAACATGTTTAGAAAATTATAAAAACTTATAAAAATAAACTTATATGCATTTTTAGTGGGCGTCGCTAGGGGGGGGGGCGCTAGGGTACATCTTAACTGAAATTTTATTTTAAGATGTTTGCAATACTTATTTTAGCCCATTTACGTCAAAAAAATTTAAAAAGTTATAAAATAACGATTATGACAATTGTCACTTTTCTATGGTGCATCTTCATGAAATTTTAATTTAACATGTTTACAATCTATATTTTTACCCATTTGCGTCAAAAAAATTCAAAAAACTTTAAAATTAACGATTATGATAATTGTTACTTATATAATGTACATTTTCAATGAAATTTTATTTTAACATGTTAGCAATACTTATTTTAGCCCATTTACGTCAAAAAATTTTAAAAAGTTATAAAATAACGATTATGACAATTGTTACTTTTTTATGGTACATCTTGATGAAATTCTAATTTAACATGTTTACAATCTATATTTATACCCATTTGCGTTAAAAAAATATAAAAAACTTTAAAAATAACGATTTTGACAATTGTCACTTATCTAGGGTACATCTTCACTGAAGTTTTATTTAAATATGTTATCAATACTTATTTTGGCCAGATCAAAAAAAGTTTAAAAATAATGATTATGATAATTGTCACTTATCTAAGGTACATCTTCACTTATATCTTCATGAAATAAAAATTTAACATGTTTACAATCTATATTTTTATCCATTTACATTAAAAAAAATTATTAAAGTTTAAAAATAATGATTATGATAATTGTCACTTATCTAGGGTACACCTTCACTGAAGTTTTATTTAAACATACTAGCAATACTTATTTTAACGCATTTTGGTCAAAAAAATTCAAAAAACTTTAAAAATAACGATTATGACAATTGTCACTTTTCAATGGTAGATCTTCATGAAATTTTAATATAGCATGTTTACAATCTAAATTTTTACCCATTTGCAACAAAAAAATTCAAAAATTTATAAACAACTATTATGACAATTGTCACTTTTCAATGGTAGATCTTCATGAAATTTTAATTAAGCATGTTTACAATCTATATTTTTACCCATTTACAATAAAAAAATTCAAAAAACTTTATAAACAAATAACAATTTTAACTTATATCTATGGACATCTTCACTGAAATTTTATTTTAACATGTAACAACTTATATTTTTGCCCATATACGTCAAAAAATTGTAAAAAAACTTTAAAAATAATGATTATGAATGACTATTGTCGCTTTTATATGGTACATCCTGATTGAAATTATAATTTAATATAATACATATTTTTGCCAATTAGCGTTATAAAATCTAATATGTTTAAAAATACCGATCATGATAATTGCCATATTTCCAAGGAACATCTTCATTGAATTTATAATTTAACATCTTTACAATATAAATGATACTTTTACCCTTTTGAGTCAAAAAATTTCAAAAATCTTAAAAATAACGAATATGACAATTGTCACATTAAAATATTATCCTTAAATAGATCATAAAATAACATAAATAAGTTAAATATAAATATTTAAAAAAAAATTATTTTGAAAACCCACCTCTTTTAATATACTTAAGAAATATATAATTTTACAAAAATGATAAAAAAAACTATAAAAGATTTCACCTAAAAATTGTATATTTATTTATAATAAATTTCACAAAAGAATTCCTCAAAAAAGATATATTTACAAAGGAGATTTAAAATTTTTATTGAACTTCGAAATATATTTTACATAAAATCTTGGGCGTGAAAATCACTAATAAATTGTAACAAAAATAATATTACAATAGTAGCATATCATTTTTTATTAAAAAACATCAAATAATAAATAATATGTTGTTTTCTTTAAAATAAATGCATTCGCAATATATTTATTGTTTCGCGAAATGCGCTCGCGATAATGACTTCGCGCAAACATAATCGCGATAATGACTTCGCGCAAAAATAATCGCGATAAAAAATTCGCTAAAATGTATTCGCTCTAATAACGCGGTTAAGGTTTCGCCAGAGACCTGCAGAGGTACCATTTGTACGGCCCGGCCCGGCGCGGATTGTTTTTTCAAAAATATTACGGCCCGGCCCGGGTTTAAAAATTTTAGGCCCGGCCCGAATATTTAAAAAAAAATTGGGGGGGGGGGCAGCTTGGATTTTAAAAAAAAATTATTTTAGTCCCGGTGTAGTATTGTAAAAACAATACCATCTAAATTCAATACGGTATTGATTCTACAATATTCTAAAATTAATGCCGTATTGATAATTTATGACCGAACCTCAACTTTTAAGAATAAAACCTAAAATTTATGAATGAAATCGGTACATTTAAATTTATAATTATATTTATTATATCAAGCAATAACAATTAAATATCAAAATAGGAGAATATAAGTAACAGAAAAATATCATTTGCTGCTAATACTTAGTGACAGAAAATATTTTTCCTTTACTGCTTTAAAATATCACAAATTTTTTAATGATGGTACACTTAAATTATATAATTATAATTTTATATCAAGCAAGTACAGATAAATGTCAAAAATATTCTTTATTGCTAATACTTATAACAGGAAAATATTCTTCTTTATTGCTATAAAATATCACAAATTTTTTAATGAATCAAATTGGTACATTTAAATTTATAATTATATTTATATCAATTGTGCCAATACTTGCTTTAAAATATCACCTAATTTTTAATGAATCAAATTGGTACATTTAATTTATATTTATAATATCAAGCAATAACAATTAAATATCAAACAATAAGAGAATATAAGTAACAGAAAAATATCATTTGCTGCCAATACTTAGTGACAGAAAATAGCCTTCCTTTACTGCTTTAAAATATTACAATTTTTAATGATCAAATTGGTACATTTAAATTTATAATTATAATTTTATATCAAGCAGGAACAGATAAATATCAAAAATATCGTTTATTGCTAATACTTATAACAGGAAAATATTCTACTGCTCACAAAATTTTTAATGAATCAAATTGGTACATTTAGATTTATAATTATAAATTTTATCAAGCAATAACAGATAAATATCAAACAATAAAAGAATATCTAGTAACAGGAAAATATCCTTTACTCCTTAAAAATGATCCAGGTAAAAAAAATAATTTTAGATGTACGGAAAACAATTTTATTGTTAAAGAAGATTTTCTTTATAGAAAAATAAAGAAGGTAAATGTGATCACAAAATAATAATTTCTATTTATTTATTAGAAGCAGAGAAACAAAGGATAATATCTATTATTAACCAAGGATCAGATATATCCCTAGAATCTAAAGCTATTGGTGCCCACCTAGGCATTAATAAAACTCAACTTAAACTCTCTGAAAGGTATTTATTATGGTGTTAATTTTGTGTTTATAGATATTGGTGGCCAAAACAAGACACTATTGATTTTATAAAATCATGTGATAGATGTCAAAAGGCCAATACAAGATTTTTAAAAATTTCTTCTACTTTGAATCCAATAGATGTACCACCTCTTCCATGGGCTCAAATAGGAATTGATCTTTGCAGCCTGCCCACTTCAGAATAAGGCTACACATTTATTGCAGTTGCCTCTGATTGTTTCACAAAAGGGGTTGAGGCAGAACCTATGAAATCAAAGACAGCTGAAGAGACTTGTAAATTTATTTATGGTCTGATTTGCAGCCATGGCTGCGCAACTGTAAATCAAATTATATAAATATATATCAGTTAAAAAATGTGCATTTATGATAATTTATAAACTTTTGATTTTATACAATATAGATACAAATCAATGATCAAGAGAGTTTGTGAATGAAATGGCCACGAGATTACATATGACAGGGACGAAGCAACGCATTTGCAGTGCATATCATCCTCAAGCTAATGGGTTGACAGAAAGGAATAATCGTACTATTCAAAACTTAATGTTAAAGGTTTTGAGTGATGATCAAACACTATGGCCTAGGGTTCTTCCGGGGGTATTATTTGCAATGCAAACCAGTGTCCACAAATCTACAGGATTCACCCCATTTTATATGATGTATGGTCGGAACGCAAAGCTGCCATCAGAAATTTGAAAATTGAGCCAGATATTGTTAAGGAAATCAATAATAATATTGAGAATGACTTTGAAGAGAGTGAATAGAAAGAATAATGAACCTATCAGTCGTATGGAAAAGGGCAAAAGAAAATATACTTGTTGCCCAAGATAGACAAAAAAGGGATTATCAAAAAAGGCAAAAGGATAAAATTCCTTATGAAGTCGGGCAACAGGTTCTGATCTGGAACTCACGACGTGTGAATAGAAAAGGTGGAAAAATGTCCGAATCGCTGCTTGAGCAAAGAGATCACAGGCAGCGAGGATCACCATGCAATTATAAGGGGATCTATAATCTCTTATATGATGCTGTTGGAAAATAATGATATTTTTACTGATGGGGAAAAACATAATAAAACATTTGGTTGATACAAAAAAACATCAACTTATATCGTGGGCGTATAAATAAGATATCGTAGCATCTGCTACGTTTTTCCAGACGCCATTTATTATTTATTGTAAAAATGGAAATGAAATATATTACATATTCTGCATTATCAAAAATGGATTGTATAAAAAATTTTAATTTAATATATATTTGATAAATGCATCTTCAGATCATTTTAATCGTATTATAGTGTAATATACACCTCAATTTTTTGTGATAATTATGTTTCCTTTTTTGGGATATATTTTCTTTTTATAATATTTTTCTTGTTTTAAAGATCTTCTTTGAAGATTTTTGAGCGAGATCTAGCTCAAAAATTTGAGCAAGATCTTTGAAGATCGTAAAATTTGAAGATCTTTTATATTTTAAAATTTTGTTGAACGATCTTCAAAGATCTTCATGATATTTATTTTTACCCCTTTATTAAAAGCCCAGATGTTTTTCAATTTTATTAATATATTATTTCTTTTATGTTTTATACCTCTCCTCCTGCTTTGATGAAAGGAAAAAATATTATTTATTTTTTAAGCATGTTAAATTAAAATATAAATTCAATAAAGATGCACCGACAATTTTCATAATCGTATTTTATAAAAAAAGTTTTACCACAGAAGGGTAAAAATTTAATTTATTATATTATTAATAAAATGTTAAATTCAGAGCGATAATTTTTCTAATCGTTATTTTTACATAAATGGGTAAAAATTAATATTGTAAAAAAATTTAAGTTAAAATTTCAATGAAGATTTATTTTAATTTGTAACACAAAAAATTGACAATTGTCATAATCGTTTTACTTAACTTTTTTGATTTTTTTTACGCAAACATGTTAAAATTTTTAATATTAAGATGTATAGTTTAAATTTAAATAAAGATGTACCATAGAAAAGTGACAATTGTCATAATCGTTATTATATTAATTAACTTTTTTGATTTTTTTTTAAGCATACAGGTTAAAATTTTTATTATTAAGATGTAAAATTTAAATTTAAATAAAGATGTACCATAGAAAAGTGACAATTGTCATAATCGTTTTACTTAACTTTTTGATTTTTTTTTACGCAAACAGGTTAAAATTTTTATTATTAAGATGTAAAATTTAAATAAAGATGTACCATAGAAAAGTGACAATTGTCTTAATCGTTTTACTTAATTTTTTTGATTTTTTTTTACGCAAACAGGTTAGAATTTTTATTATTAAGATGTAAAATTTAAATTTAAATAAAGATGTACCATAGAAAAGTGACAATTGTCATAATCGTTTTACTTAACTTTTTTGATTTTTTTTTACGCAAACAGGTTAAATTTTTTATTATTAAGATGTAAAATTTAAATTTAAATAAAGATGTACCATAGAAAAGTGACAATTGTCATAATCGTTATTACTTAACTTTTTTGATTTTTTTTTAAGCATACAGGTTAAAATTTTTATTATTAAGATGTAAAATTTAAATTTAAATAAAGATGTACCATAGAAAAGTGACAATTGTCATAATCGTTTTACTTAACTTTTTTGATTTTTTTTTACGCAAACAGGTTAAAAAAATTTTTATTTAGATGTAAAATTAAAATTTTAATAAAGATATACCATAGAAATGTGACATTTGTCATATTCATTTTTATTTAACTTTTTTAATTTTTTTTGACGCAAACAGGTTAAAATTGTTAATATTAAGATGTATAGTTTAAATTTAAATAAAGATGTACCATAGAAAAATGACAATTGTCATAATCGTTATTATATTACTTAACTTTTTTGATTTTTTTTTAAGCATACAAATTAAAATTTTTATTATTAAGATGTAAAATTTAAATTTAAATAAAGATGTACCATAGAAAAGTGACAATTGTCATAATCGTTTTACTTAACTTTTTTGATTTTGTTTTACGCAAACAGGTTAAATTTTTTATTATTAAGATGTAAAATTTAAATTTAAATAAAGATGTACCATAGAAAAGTGACAATTGTCATAATCGTTATTACTTAACTTTTTTGATTTTTTTTTAAGCATACAGGTTAAAATTTTTATTATTAAGATGTAAAATTTAAATTTAAAAAAGATGTACCATAGAAAAGTGACAATTGTCATAATCGTTTTACTTAACTTTTTTGATTTTTTTTTACGCAAACAGGTTAAATTTTTTATTATTAAGATGTAAAATTTAAATTTAAATAAAGATGTACCATAGAAAAGTGACAATTGTCATAATCGTTATTACTTAACTTTTTTGATTTTTTTTAAGCATACAGGTTAAAATTTTTATTATTAAGATGTAAAATTTAAATTTAAATAAAGATGTACCATAGAAAAGTGACAATTGTCATAATCGTTTTACTTAACTTTTTTGATTTTTTTTTACGCAAACAGGTTAAAAAATTTTTTATTTAGATGTAAAATTAAAATTTTAATAAAGATATACCATAGAAATGTGACATTTGTCATATTCATTTTTATTTAACTTTTTTGATTTTTTGATTTTTTTTGACGCAAGGTTAAAATTTATATTACTAAGATGTAAAATTAAAATAAAGATTGACCATAGAAAAGTGACAGTCATAATGTTATTATAATACCTTTTTGAACCTTTTTAGATATAATATAGAAAACTGATAATTGTCATATGTAATATTATAAAATTTTATAAAATTTAAACAAGCATAAAACAGATATTTTGACAATTATTGATTATTTCAAAATTATTGAAAAAAATATATATATTGTGTTAACCAGTTTTATTTTCAGAACTGTGCCACCCCATCTAATTTTAAAAAATAAACGTCCCAAATCTAATTTTTTGAGAAAAAATGTTTGCTTAGTATGTTTCTTAAATTTTTGGCTTTATTATTTGATTACAAAATATTTAAAAAAGATGCCTTCTAAGTTCTAACTTCTTTATTTGAGCATTATTTAATATTAAGTAAAAGTCGTGCTTTATCTATTTACAACGACCAAGATTTTCAGGGCAATAAGATATAGGTAAAATAAGTCAAGTCCAACTTTTTTAAATATATTTATTGGTTAATTTTCTTAGTTGGGCTTGGGTCGAAATATCTTAGTTTTTGGTAAGATTTTTGGTCAAGAAAATAAACCAGACCCAACTCATTCAAATGAATAGACTTATTATTTTTTTATCCTGAAAATATTGTATATTTTTTTATTTTACTATACCAACCAGGGTTGCCAGATGTCACAATTTAGCTGTGACGATTTCATACCTAATTTTTTTACTTAATCACGTTTCCTCACACTTCACGATTTTCTCACGTTTTTTGAGTAAATTAAAATAATCACACTTAGTCTCAGACTTTTTCTCTCGTTTTTTAATATTTTTAAAAACAAATATAAAATTTTTAATTAATTTTATTTTAAAATATTTATAAAAATTGTCGTATAATAGTCCAGCTAACCAATCATATTCATTGATCAATTACCCACAACCCAAATTCAATTTAAAGAAAGTTTATCATCAAATAATATGAATTAAATAACTATATATTATGGATTTTATAAATCTAAGATTAAAACTCGTAAACTTAATCATTAATTAAATTTTTTTCTTTATTAAATAAAATAATTTTTTTAATTTTTATTATGAAAAAAAATTCTATAATTTATAATTTTTTTTTATTTGACAACGACAATATTTTTGCGACATGCAGCTCATGCCATAAAAAGCTCAAATCAATTCCATGAAAGATATTTTAAATATATTTTATTTTTATTATTGGTTTTTCTTTTTAAAGTTACAACTACCAAATTTTTATATTTTCGTCATTTAAATTTTAGAACAATTAGGGTGTGTAACGTAATCTATATTTAAGCTAATAAAGACTTTGGCCAATTTAAAATTTTTGCAAATTTCTGGCTATACCTGTAGAAAAATATCTTCACAAGTAATTTTTTTTTCCTAGTCCGTTGTTCTCGCCCAACTCTCATTAGTTAATCAAACAAAATCTTATGAATTAAAGGACAATTAAAAAGAGGCTTATAATTTTTCTTCTATTTTTATAGTCATTCACCAAACCTATTAACAAATGATTTATAGCGAAATTAAAATTAATTCGATACCGAATATATATATTTTATAACAACCTCCAATTGTTTTATTTTTACACAGCCTACCTAGTTTAAAAATGATTTAATAATCTTATAATTCAAATATATTTGCATTTTACAGCTAATCTTAAAAGACATATTTTAAGTCAACATCCTAATATTGCAGCTAATTTGAAATCAGATGAAGTTAACATTTGTGATACGTCAACAGCAAGTTCGCAGTCAAACGAGAAGACAACCCAAACAATTAAAATCGTCATGAGCAAATCGAAAGTATTTATTACATACATTAAACAATAAATCACTATAATATAATCAACTTTTTGTTGTTAAATGTAGAATTTAATTTTTTAAAATAATTTTTAACTCGGGTTTAATTTATTTTTAAGGAATCTAAGAAAATAATTCCCCGTGAAGAAAAATCCCCGGAAGATTACTCCCCTGAAAAAAATTCCCTATGAAAATAATTCCCCTGAAAAAAAAATCCCAAAGAAAATAATTTCCCGGAAAATAATTTCCATATTTTTTGATCCCTATATAATATTAAATTATTTTTAGAAAATTAACAAAATAGTAAAAAAAATCCCCGGAAAAAAAAACCATTTTTAAAATAAGCCCTTGTAATCATTGATTTGGATATATACTTTTTTAAAAATTTATAATCAGATATAAATTTTAAAATCAATAGTATTGTATTAAATTAACATAAAAAACATCCATTTTGTTATTTTTAACCGGGATTCAGACTGATATAAACGTACGGAACAGAATATATTCTGTTATTCTTATTTAATGTTATATAAATCATTTTTACCTTAGTGGCGTTTAGGTTGGAAATACCCCTCCCCTTTTCATGGTAAATATTAGAGACCTGCAGAGGTGCCATTTGTACGGCCAGTTCCAGCCCGGATTTTATTTTGAAAAAATTTTCGGCCCGGCCCGGATTTTTTTTCAGAAATTATTTTCGGCACCCGGCCCGGATTTTATATTTTCAGACCCGGCCTGGACAGGCTTTGTTTAAAAAGAAATTTTCAGGCCCGGCTCTTATTTTTTAAAAATATATTCTATTTATTTTTGATTTTTATGGCTAATAATGGCGATTTCATATATTTGGGTTTTTTTTAAAAAAATAATTTCAGGCCCGGCCCGGGTATATTTAAAAAAATTAAAATACGGTCCAAGCTTAGGGCCGGGCCTGCAGGTCTCTGGTAAATATAATATGGTTAATTAATATTAATTATTGAAATCTAGATAAAAAGTAGATTATGGAAATAATATCCCTCTTTCTAGGAAAAAATTTGTTTTCACTTTTTTTTTTCAATTTTAAATTGAAACTATAATTTTCATCTATTCTATAAAAATCTATCATGGTTTGTTTCTAAGATGTCAGAAATCTATACTTTTTATGCTATCTACTAAATTATAAAGTATCAAAGCTACCAACCTATCAGTTCTCATATTTTTAAATAATGCTAAAAAATCCTCAAACGTCGAGAATAAATACTCAACTTTCAGAAAATACTGAATATAATTTTTTAGAAATATTTTCGTTATTTTAGCGGCAGGGTTATTTATAATAATTTTAAAAAAAATCCGGTTTTTTCCGGGGATTTATTTTCTAATATTTAATTTATAATCTATGGAGGTCCGTGAAGTTGGCCGAACGATTGGAAGCACTAACGATGAATCATATGTCATTTTTTATCGCTTCGTTAGTGCTTGTTAGTGCTTCAATCCGTATAGTAGCCGAATTTAAGGAAAAAAAGTAACAAGCAAAAATAAAAATTTGTGCCAATTTCACGCTTAAAAGTCGATTGGAAGCACTAACGATGAAACTTATATCATTCTTTAGTGCTTCGTTAGTAGAGGTTAGTGCTTCAATCAGTTTTGTAGCCGAATTTAAGAATAAAAAGTTATTAAAATTTTCTAGCCGAAATTTGACCTCTAAAAATTCTTTAACGTCTTACAATTTTTTCATATGACGGTTAACAAAATAAATTACGGAATTTAAATATACTAATTAAGCACTAAATAATGGCGAAAACCGGATGTTTAGTACTCCTATAGTTTTTGTTTCGGCACGTCGCCATTATTTGTTTATTTTTGTTTTTTTCGTGATAGATTACGTTCAGAGTAAAAAAATCTGATTGATTACCAAATAAAATATAAAAGGTATTTTTGAATCTGATTTGACCTGAAAGTTGAATTTTGCAGGGTTCTAAAATAATTATTAATTTTAAATATCTTATTATTTTTTTCAAAAATAAATTAGGTTTACGAATCGGTTGTGGGATTAATTGCCATTAACAACTTGCCAATTAATTTAGTAACATATGAATCATTCAGGCTATTATTAGATCCAATAGTCCAATCGTTGAATATGACTATAAACAAACATATCGTAATTGATAAAATAAAATATGCTGCGTCAGAAATAAGATGCCAGATAATGCAACAACTAAAAAATAAGCTCATTTCTTTGAAGATAGATACTGCCACAAGATTTCAAAAATCAGTGTTGGGGGTTAATGCCCAATTTATTATGGATGATAAGATCGAAATTCGAACTTTGGGTATGTTAGAAATTGTAAAGGCACACACGGCGTCTAATTTAAAGGAAGAAATAGATAATTTATTAAAACAGTATAATATATGTTTGAGCCAAATATACAGTATAACAGTTGACAATGGTGCTAATATGGTTAAAACCGTTGAAATGATAGCCGAAGAACAGCTAATTACTCATCTTGATCTTTATAAAGATGCCTTCTCAGAAAATTTGTCCCAAATGAATGATAATGAGTCTTCATCGCAAATAATTAACGATTCTCTAAATGATAAAGAGATCGCCCAGGCAAATGACAGCCCTATTTCAAATATAAATGATAGTGATTCGTCTGAGGAGTATATTATACATAATCAAAATCAAGATGATCTTCAACACGATGATGAAGATGAAATAAATGATGACTTGGAAAATTTAATAAATGATCTAAGAAAATCATTTGGGCTGATTTGTGTGCGTTGTTGTGCCCATACAATTCAATTAGGGGTTAATGATTTTATAAAAAAAATTATTAAGGAGGACCTAGATGAAATAAGATCGATTCTTAGATTATTTAAATCACAAAAATATAAAAATTTATATACACTAGAAAAAGTTAATAAACCAGTGTTGGACACTGTCACTAGGTGGAATAGCACCTATAGAATGCTAAAAAATCTGAATGATAATATAATTTTTTACATTAAAATGGGGCAAATATATTCTGATAACATTTATTAATTCGCGACTGTGGGATAGAATTCAAACATATCTCACAGTATTATCGCCGGCTAATACATGTACAATAAAATTACAAGAAAAATCTTGTACCATAGGGGATTTTTTTAAACTCTGGCTGGAATGCAAATTAGATTTAGAGGAAATCAATAACGAATTCTCTAATGATTTGATAAAATGTTTTGATAACCGTCAGAAATATTTATTCGATAATAATGTATTTAGAAGTGGGATCTACATGGATCCCAGATTTAATTATCAAAATGGAATCTATCCATCTGAATAGGATAAATTACAGGCTAGGGTAAATTTATAATATTTGACTTTAAATTAAATATAATAAAATTTATTTTAGGACCATCTGATGTCTACGTGGAGACAAATTCAAATCTTTAATAATCCAAAAGATAATCAATCTCTGATTGGCTCTCCTGTTATTCCTATCAGTTCTTAAAAAACCAGGCTGGATTTATATTTGGAGCGAGAAAGCGCGATTGCTCCAATATACCAAAATATTGAAAATATCGATATGAAGACCAAAATAAATGGTTTAATATATGGCCAAAAATTGCCATCTGATCAAAATATTTTGCAGTATTGGCAATCCAAAACATATCAAGATCCTGAATTATATACCCTCTCTCGAGTAGTTCTAGCTGCTCCTTGTTTTCAAGTGTCGGTTGAAAGATCCTTCAGTGCCCTAGGATTGATCGTAACGCCTTTACGAACCAGATTGGACAAATCTACTTTAAACGATATTTTATTAATCAAGCTTAATAAAAATTTATTAAACAACGTTATATTATGATTTTTATTTATATAAAATATTTATTTGAATATTTGTAATTAAAAATATTATATCATGTCTTATTTGTTATTTGAATAAATAAAAAAAATCATTTTAATGAAATTTTTACAAGGTGAAGGGATACTAATTTTAAAATGACAATTAATTGAAACACAAAATAAAATATTTATATATATAGGATGTAAGGCTTTACCAAAACTTTTGAAATAGAAAAAAATCAAAATTAATTTTACTTTAGACACATACTTGTTTTAAGTAGGCCTACAAAAAAACAAATTGAATCGAATAATACTATTATTCGTATTCGATTCGAAAATACGAATCGAATAATTGGGTTATTAGTATTTGTACGAATAATAAAATCATTATTCGTTTCGATTCGTCGAATATTCGATTCGATTCGAAAATTTTTCTAAAGCTTATAAAAAAAATATATAATTTTTTGCAAAAAAAATTATAAACAGATATAATGTTTCAAGATGACACTTTTAAGGAAACTAATTTTCATTAGCATATAACAATTTACAGAAAATAAACGAAATAAAACCTAGTGATTTCATATAACGTTATCCAAACAAATTGGCCAAAAACGTCCGATTTTTAGAATTAGAAATGCTTATAAAATATATTTAAATTATTTCTTCAATCTAATATTAAAATTTTATTAATTTTTAAAAATGTACAATAATCTCATTTTATAAACATCAAAATATAATACACAAAAAATATAATTATAGTATATACGAATTTGATAAACCCTTTGGTTCGGCATGCTATTATTAATATGACCTAAACCTCGCCAATTCGCTGATAGATGTCCAAACTTTTGTGCCATCTATATAATTGACTGGATTTGCCGTTTTTTAAATATTTTTAAAAGAAATAGAAAGATTTACAAATGCTATATATTAAATAGAGTTAGAGTATATAAAGTAAAAAAAATTAATTATCAAATAAGAGGTAAATTATTCATAAATTTTGAAGTATAACTCTTGAAGAAAAAATTCTTTGGTAAACTATTTTAAAAAATAACTAAATAAAATAAAAACAATTTTGTAAAGATAATACCATAACATAAATTACGGATTTTGTGCATATAAATAAATAAAAATGTTAATATTTTTTGAAAGAGTAAAATAAAAAACGAAACGAAATAATTTTTTTTCTTCTTTCATCAAGGCAGGGCAGGGGAGGTATAAAAGATAATATATAAAAATTGAAAACCATCTGGGCTTTCTATAAAGGGGGATATATTTGGGAGAATCAAGGAATGATTTGAATTGAAATATATATACGTGAGTTGAATTATAAAAGATGAGGTACAAAAAAGGTATATGCGCAAGAATTTACAATTTATTATAATTATATTGAGATGAATTGTAAAATCAGATACAAAGAGGTATTTGAAATTTGCGTAAAAGTTTAATATATTGGGATGAATGTTTAAAGAAGTATGAGTTGAATTTTAAAAGGAGAGATACTAAAGAGAATATAGGATAATTAATTTGATGTTAATATTGAACTATTTCCCTAAGTTTAAAATAAAGATTCATAATTACAATTGCATTTCGCGACTCGAGTTGGTAGAGTAAAATTAAAATATATAAAATATTTTCAGAATAAAAAAAACTGAATTGACCCATTTTAATTAGTTGGGTCTAGAATTTAACAACCCATAATTATATAAGAAACATGGATAGGGTATAGACCTAAATATATATTTTCTAGCGGGCCTAGGCCGGGTTTGGGTTCTTTGGAAATTTTATGCAATATGACTTGGGCCGGGCTTGGGCTTAATTTTTTTATTCAAATTTAGCTTATTTTAAGGATATATAATATGACAAATATATCATATCATTCTGATTTTATTGGTGGTTTTTATGACATTTCCTAGACATCTTGGGAAAGTGTTAATTTTGTTTTACTTTTATTTTTAAAATCGCAACTTGCTATTTTATATCGTTGTAAATAGTAAAAGCATGACTTTTACTTAATATTAAAAATCGCTAAAATTATAGGGATTAGAAGGCACTCTTTTTTTAATATTTTGCAATCTAATAATAAAGCCATCAAAAATTTTAGAAACATGCTGTGTCAATATTTATTTTTTTTAAAAAAATTAGATTGGGGACGCTAATGTTTTTAAAATTATATGAGGTAGCACCGTTCTGACAACAAACCTGGTTAACAATACATATATTTTCAATGATTTTGAAATAATCCCTAATTGTCAAATTTCTATGTTTTTGTTTTATCCTTGTTTAAATTTTATAAAAGTTTAAAAATATTACATATGATAATTGTCAGTTTTCTATATTATATCTAACAAGGTTCAAAAAAGTTTTATAATAACATTATGACAATTGTTACATTTCTATGGTCAATCTTTATTTGAATTTGAATTTTACATCTTAGTAATATAAATTTTAACCTATTTGCGTCAAAAAAAATCAAAAAAGTTAAATTATAACGATTATGACAATTGTCATTTAAATTTTAATTTTATATCTTAATAATAAAAATTTTAACCTGTTTACTTAAAAAAAATCAAAAAGGTTAGGTAATAACGATTAAGACAATTGTCACTTTTCTATGGTAGGGGAGAAGACCGGAGTTATATTGTCCATAAAAAATTGAAGTGCTATAAAAATAGACGAAGCAATTTTTCCAAAAGGTTTAAACGTAGTTTTATTATTTACATATATCTCTACGGTAGAAAATAATATTTAAGAAAAAAGTCTTTTAGTTTTTAATTAATATGAAATAAAAAAATGAAAAAAGAATTATGAAAAACACCCGAGGTACCTATTATCCTTTCGCTTTGCATGTCATAGCCTTTGTTTATTTGTAGATTTTTAAAACAAAATTTATATAAAAATATTAATTCTAATTAAATAATTAGAAATAAATTGTCAAATATGTTAAATTTATTAGGTTCATCTATATTATATATATTACCCGGAAGAACTTATTATCACTTAAAACTGTCATATAATTTATAAAAAATAAGTCAATCATCTTCATAATGTCATTCGTGGCCCAAGAAAAACTAGCGGCTTTTAATGTTTTTATAAATTTAGTTGATTATTTTTTATTCAAAATAATCCCTGCTTAAAAATGGCTAATAGGTACCCCGACAAAACCTGCCCCCTGTCTTCACAATTAATTAAAATTTAATTTGATATTAAATTACCACAAATATTGTCAATATTTTTATAAATGATAGAATGGAGATTTTTTTATCATTTAGAATTAATATTAAGTCTGAAATATTTTTATAAAAAAAGTTATTAGTGAAAATGTAAAATTTTAAAAAGTTACTTTGGGTGTGTTAAAATTTAAATTTGCATTTAAAATTTTTCATGAGCAATTTTGTCCGAAACATTTTTAGACCTACTTAAGCACCTTATTAAAATACATATTTGGTTTAAATTTCAAATCTCCAAGTTTATTCATTTTTAAATTATTTGAGAATAAAATACCTACCCCGGGAACACACTATCCCTGGTCTCCCCTACATCTTTATTGGAATTCTATTTTGCATCTTCTTATTATAAATTTTAACCTATTATCGCCAAAATAAAATCAAAAAAGTTAAATTATAACGATTATGATACTTGCCATTTTTCTATGGTACATCTTTATTAAATTTTAATTTTACATCTAATTTTAACCTATTTGCGTCAAAAAAAAAGTAAAAAAGTTAAATAAAAACGAATATAACAATTGTCACTTTTCTATGGTACATCTCTATTTAAATTTAAATTTTACATCTTAATAATAAAAATTTTAACCTGTATGCTTAAAAAAAAATCAAAAAAGTTAAGTAATAACGAGACAATTGTCACTTTTCTATGGTACATCTTTATTTAAATTTAAATTTTACATCTTAATAATAAAAATTCTAACCTGTTTGCGTAAAAAAAAATCAAAAAAATTAAGTAAAACGATTATGACAATTGTCACTTTTCTATGGTACATCTTTATTTAAATTTAAATTTTACATCTTAATAATAAAAATTTTAACCTGTTTGCGTAAAAAAAACAAAAAGTTAAGTAAAACGATTATGACAATTGTCACTTTTCTATGGTACATCTTTATTTAAATTTAAATTTTACATCTTAATAATAAAAATTTTAACCTGTATGCTTAAAAAAAAAATCAAAAAAGTTAATTAATATAATAACGATTATGACAATTGTCACTTTTCTATGGTACATCTTTATTTAAATAAACTATACATCTTAATATTAAAAATTTTAACATGTTTGCGTAAAAAAAATCAAAAAAGTTAAGTAAAACGATTATGACAATTGTCAATTTTTTGTGTTACAAATTACAATACATCTTCATTGAAATTTTAACTTAAATTTTTTTTACAATATAAATTTTTACCCATTTATGTAAAAATAACGATTAGAAAAATTATCGCTTTTTTGAATTTAACATTTTATTAATAATATAAATTTAATTTTTACCCTTCTGTGGTAAAACTTTTTTTATAAAATACGATTATGAAAATTGTCGGTGCATCTTTATTGAATTTATATTTTAATTTAACATGCTTAAAAAATAAATAATATTTTTTTCCTTCAACAAGGCAGGAGGAGAGGTATAAAGAAATATTATATTAATAAAATTGAAAAACATCTGGGCTTTTAATAAAGGGGTAAAAAAAATAAATATCATGAAGATCTTTGAAGATCGTTACACAAAATTTTTAAAAAATTCAAATTTTTTTATAAATAAAAGATCTTCAAATTTTACGATCTGAGCAAATGTACAACTCTAAATAGTATTAAGAAATCAGCCAGTTTTAATATTATTGCAATAAAATATATATATACAAACAAAAATAGTTTTTAGAATAATTTAAACATTAAGATTTGATTTTAAACCTAATTTTATATCTGTATAAAAAAATTTGTATTCCATAAATATAAGTGTTAAATTTTAATCAGCTAAAAATATAATTATATATATACATCTAATAAATAAAATGACGATTTTAAGAGGCCAAGAGGAAATGATTAATCAGAGTGATAGATAGTGATTGAGATGCTTTGACATAATAGAAAACCTTATTTGTTTGTGATTTGCTTACTTTTGTCTATTAAAATTTTAAGGCTTGAGATTCCAATAATACAATGTATGAAGAAAATTTGTATACATTTTATTTATTTAAAATTTTCTGCAATAATTATATACACATCTAATAAATAAAATGACGATTTTAAGAAGCCAAAAGGAAATGATTAATCAGAGTGAGTGATTGAGATCCTTTGACGTAATAGAAACCCTTATTTGTTTGTGATTAGCTTACTTTTGTTTATTAAAATTTTAAGTTAGATTTCAATAATATCATGTATGAAGAAAACTTGTATATATTAAACAAATAAAATTTATATAGGATATTAAGAATTGTATAATAAATAAACTCCCTTAAAAAATTATGTAAAAATAAAAAATCATTTATATAATAAATTTATTTTAAATAAATTTTTACAAATCGAAAATGGCCGCCAATATTTTTGAAGCTATGAAAAATATATATAATAAAAATTATTTTATAATTTTAATGGCCGCCATTATATTTGAAGCGATGAAGAATATATATAATAGAAAATATTTTATAATTTTAATGGCCGCCAATATACTTGAAGCGATGATTAAATATATAATAATATGTATTTTAAAATTTTAATGGCCCCCAATATATTTGAAGCGATGAATAAATATATAATAATAAATATTTTAAAATTTTAATGGCCCCCAATATATTTGAAACTATGAAAAATATATAATGAATAGATATTTTACAATTTTAATGGCCGCCGATATATTTGAAGCGATGAAAACATCTCTTAAAAATCAATACGGAATTGATTCTACAATACCAAAATATCACTACGGTATCTACAATGATAATATCAATACTGTATTGAAACTACAATGGGTATTGATTTCACAATCCTACACCGGCTTGGAATTTTTTTAAATTATATTCGACCTGGTATATACAAAAAATTCATTATTTCCTATTTTATCATATTTTTCGGCGAATATTAGCATTTAATAAGCAAGTATATTAGCTAATTTTGTTAAACGGGTCGTTTTGGGCCGATTTTTAAAAACGGCTAACTAAATATTTTCGCCAGAAAAATATTGACTAAGCCTCAAAATTTTGATACTATAATGAGCAAAATTTTCAGGCTTGCATAATATTTTTCTGGATAAAACACTGAGTTAGCCGTTTTTAAATATCGGCTCGAAACGAGCCGTTTAACAACACTAATATTTTATTTTTTTTATTCTAAACAGATATTTAGTATATTACAAATTGATACTATAAAAAATTTGTGTAAATAATATTTTGAGAATATACTATGTATTTATAAAAAAAATAAAATGATATTTTAATTAATGAAAATATAACATATATTATATATTATATAATAATGTATTCAATCCTTTGCGTATTTATTCCATGGCAGGAAAACTATAATTTTATTATGTAATAGATACTGTAACGTTTTAAATAAACTCCCGATTTAAATAGATTCTAATTTAGTGATATTGGCATTTATGACTGACATGTTAAGATTTAACCTTATTTTTTTTAGTGATATTGACATATTTGATTGAAGTTGGAGTTCGTTTAAATCAGAATTATGAAGAATCTATCAAGATCAATTGTAAATATTGCTGGCCTACAAATTTTGCAAAGTAGTAAATAATATATCCTTCTAATATCTTAATTTAATTAATTTTAAAGTAAATTATTTATATATATTTGATAGCATTATAACAACGATTAACTTATAAACTGGCATAAAAACCTATTATTCTACCAATACTCAACTTTGCAAAGTAAATGATTGTAAATTTTTCTAATAATAAATTTTAGCAATTTTAATAGAATATTTATTTATTTTGATACCTACTAATTTTTTATTTCAATTAAGCTATTTAAATCTTTGCTTAAAAAAATATGGCAAATTTACAATAAATTAAATTTTTGGATATGATCTTGGGCCTGATAATTTTTCATTCCAATTAAGTTTATTTAAATCTTTGCTAACTTAAAAAATATTGCAAATTTTTTCTATATGATAAATTTCAGTATTGCAAATAAAATGATTGCCTAAATACACTGAAATATTCTTTATTTTATTGTAATTAGGTTTATTTAAATCTTTGCTAACTTAAAAAAATATTGTAAATTTACAATAAATTAAATTTTTGGATATGGTCTTAGCATGATAATTTTTCATTCCAATTAAGCTTATTTAAATCTATGCTGGCATAAAAACCAATTATTCTACCAATACTCAACTTTGCAAAGTAAATGATTATTTTTCTAATAATAAATTTTAGCAATTTTAATAGAATATTTATTTATTTTGATACCTACTAATTTTTTATTTCAATTAAGCTATTTAAATCTTGGCTAACTTAAAAAAATATTTCAAATTTACAATAAATTAAATTTTTGGATATGATTTTGGGCCTGATAATTATTCATTCCAATTAAGTTTATTTAAATCTTTGCTAACTTAAAAAATATTGCAAATATTTTTATATGATAAATTTCAGTATTGCAAACAAAATGATTCTAAATACACTGAAATATTCTTTATTTACATTGAATAATATATTGTATTTAAGTTTATTTAAATCTTTGCTAATTTAAAAAAATATTACGAATTTTTTCTATAAGATAAATTTCAGTTTGCAAACAAAATGATTGCCTAAATACACTGAAATATTCTTTATTTTCATTGAATACTATAAACTAAATTTTTGGATATGGACTTGGGCCATTTATTATATATATTATTTTTTTATTCATTTCAAAAGTTATTTTTGATACCAAAATTATCCTTTGTTTCCCTAATCAAATGACGAAAGACGATAAATCAAGTAAATAAATTTTGTTTAGTATATTTCTATTCATTTTAATAGAATTCGATGAGATACAGGATTATATCCTTTACCAAAAATATCTATCATCTATGTCTTCCAATAAAGGCTTAAGACAAAATCTGCGAGTTCAGGTCTCAAGATATAAAATTTGTAAGGGTAAAATGCATCACCATTCTCATAATGGTGAAGTTGTTTTGGACCTTGACCGAAGAATTCAACTTCTTCAAATGGTTCAAAGTGAATGTGATACTAATGTGTCAGCATAATCTCTTGCTGCCTATTTTGGTATCACCAAGACTTACAGAAAATTGGCTGATAGTTAAAATATATAAAAATTATAATATTATATGATCAATAATATTTTTTTAAATATAATACACAATAAATTGTTTCACCATTTTTATAATAGTGAAACAATTTTAGATTGTAACAGAAGAGTTTAACTTCTTTAAAAAGTTATAGTGGAGTGGATGTGATACTAATAAGGCAAAATCTTTAGCTGACCATTTTGGTATTACCAAGACTCACAGCAACTTTACTAGTAGGTAAAATATTTCTGCATAATAAATCTATTTATTATATCATGTATTATATTTTTAGCTTCTGGTGGCCAAATATCAAATAGGATGTGGTTAATTTTGTAAAATGTTGTGATAATAGCCAGCGTAGCAACACAAGATTTGACAAAACTAACAATGAGTTGCATTCAATTCCTATTCCAACAAAGGTATTAAAGTTGATTACATAATAAATCCATAATTAGAAAATTTTTATAGTTTGGTCATTATAATTGTTTCTAATTTTTGTTTATGTATTTTATATTTTTCATTTGTAGCCTTATTAATGATCTGTCTATTATAGCTTATATGTATATGGCACTTGTTTTTATTAGTTATCTTAGTTTCATATATTGAACCATTTAAATTTTATTTTAGTTTCTTTAAGGTTAATATAACAGTCCAAAATAAAAATATAATTTGCATATAATCTAATAATTAAAACTTATAATCTGAAAATATAATAAATAAAATTAATATAGTCCCCTTCAATCTCAGGTAAAATTTGATATATATATCATAATTTCATTTTTTAGCTAATTATTATTATGTTTTTTTTCAGCTGCAATCATAAATAATGGTAAGCAGCTTTACTTTATTACATGACACCTAACCTCCTAATGGAGTATATAATATAACAACAATTTTATTTTATAAAAGGTATGGACACAAATAGGTGTTGATTTAAGTGCTTTGCCTGAAAGTGAGGATGGCTATAAATACATTGCTGTAGCAGTTGATTATTTCAGCAAATATATTGTAGCCATGCCTTTAATAGATAAAACAGCAAAATCGGTATCGCGCTTCCTTTACTCCTTACTATGCACACGTGGTAGGACAAAAGTATAATAAATTTGTTAATAAAATATTAATATTATATATAGATTCAAATTAATGATCAAGGAAGTGAGTTTGTGAATGAAATAAGCAATCATTTTCACAAACTCATAGGGACCATGCAGAGGGTGTCAAGTGCTTATCACCCTCAAGCAAATAGTATGGTTGAAAGAGTGAATAGGACAATCTAAAATGCACTACTAAAGTGTATTAAGGATGATCAATTAATTTGGACAGATGCCTTGCCTGGCATAATATTTGCCTATAACACGGTAAGCGGAAAATAATTCCCCGGAAAAAAAATCCCGGAAAAAAATTCCCGGAAAAAAAATCCCCGGAAATTAATTCCCTGGAAAAAAAATCCCCGGAAAATAAATTCCCGGAAATTAATTACCCGGAAAAAAAATACCCGGAAAATAATTGCCCGGAAAAAAATTCCCCAGAAAATAATTCCCAGGTAAATAATTCTCCGGAAAAAAAATCCCCGGAATAAAATTCCCCTGGAAAATAATTCCCCGGAAAAAATT
Source organism: Gordionus sp. m RMFG-2023 (assembly GCF_954871325.1). Classification (NCBI taxonomy): domain Eukaryota; kingdom Metazoa; phylum Nematomorpha; class Gordioida; order Chordodea; family Parachordodidae; genus Gordionus; species Gordionus sp. m RMFG-2023. Next base: position 30,139,647 of record NC_088776.1, read on the forward strand.
TCCCCACTATACATTGAATTGCTAATGCATTGCTAAACTGCATTGCTAAAAGGCAATCAATCATTATCAATTATAAATCAATCAAAAATTTATTACGTATATTTTTTTAATGATAATTTTTTAAACTTTTTTTAAAATATATTTAAATCATTTTTTTATTATAAATGAAGAATACTGATTAAATGATATAGTATATAATTTTATTTTTATTTAATATTATTAATAAGATATTTATTTTTCTAGCTTATTAAAACAAATATACATTTTATTCAATTTTAAAAATTAACAAATATATATCCGTAAGAGGGCGTTATATGTTTTAATATGTATCATTTTAGGAAACCGGAATGATGATTGGATAGAATTTTTTTTATATTTGGGTATATATATACATATGAAAAACCTAAAAATTAAAAATTTTTTTTAGGTTTCTTTGATGTTTAATGAGTAGGTTTAGAATAGTAAAACAATGGAAATTTTTTAAAGTAAATATTGCTGGCGTTATCAAAATCTCTTCATTTTTGTTTTATACGTGTATATTTACGTGCTAAGCATTATTCTAAAAAATATTTTGAAAATAATTTGATTTGACCGATTGCCGAGCTCAAAACCGATCACTCACTAAATATTTGATTGATCAAATTTGCTATTAAGATAAATTGAAAAATGTTGATTTTTGTTTTATGTATCTATAAATACGTATAAAACATAATTCCAAAAAATATTTTAAAAATATCGTGATTTGACCCGAAAACCGACCGAATGACCAAATACTGCATTGCTGGCGTTATCCATGGAAAAATCTTCATTTTTGTATTATACGCGTATATATATACGTGCTCAGCATTATTATAAAAAATATTTTGAAAATAATTTGATTTGACTGATTGCCGAGCTCAAAACCCCACTTACTAAATATTCGATTCATAAAATTTACTAGTAATATGATTCGAAAAATGTTCATTTTTTGTTTTATATATCTATAATTACGAGTAAAACATATACGAGTCGGTTATCCGCCAAACCACGATATTTTTAAAATATTTTTTGAGATTATGTTTTATATGTATTTATAGATATATAAAACAAAAATGAACAATTTTCAAATTATATTACTAGTAAATTTGAATCTAGGAAAATAATTCCCCGGAAAAAAAATCCCGTGACCCGGATCTGCTCTGCAGTATTTAATTAAATAGAAATGTTTTTTAAAGTCAAATTTCTTCGAGGATTTGAGATTTTAAATAATAAAACGAAAGTTAAATAAATCTAGTTCACCTTTACACACTTTCATCAACTTTTAGGTATTTATTGAAAAATTATTTTTACACATTTTAATCATTTTTTTAGAAATATGATAAAAGACTTTTCACAGTTTACTGACTCTTAAATAGCGCCCCTTTTTGTTTTTACAAGGATAAGCTATTAAATAATATAATTTTATAAATTTTGTGGCTAAATAGGAAATTAGCAATTCAATCTGATACCCTCTATTTGATAAATATTATTTTACTGAAGTATTTACCTACTTTAAGAATTTAACTGACTGAATACAAAATCACTATAAAACTTGCAAAATTATATTTTTTACTGCCCAATTTTAATTAAATACTGCCAAAAGTAATGAAAAATGCTGACCACTTTAATCAAAATACATCCAGAGGTGATTATCAGCAGTGAGTATTATATTTTTCTAATCTAACAATTATTATTTTGCTTATGAATTTTTTTCAAAAGTTACAGAAAAGAAATAATTATAATTTTATTAAATGATATATAGAATAATAAATTATATTATTCAAAAGAAACAATTCTAGAACGTATATGTTCTCCAATTGAAGAGAGAAAATTGGGCAAGTCCCTTCTCTCTTCTAAATAATCAATGCATAAATTTTTTAAAATAGTTTGTTTCGTTGCATAAATACGATTTTTTTTGGGAGTGTATGTCCCAATATTCCATTGGACGATTTTTCCCATATCAACCGCTATTTCCATCCTTATTTTTTCGAGTAGTTCCCATATCTTCGGTTTTTTGTTGCCTACAATATGCTTAAATCGGTTATTCCATCCTTCACATACATTGTTTGTTCGATTTTCCCCAGCAATCGTAACATTGAACACATTCCATGTTTCTGGTGGGAACAATGGCTCTACTTGCCTTTGAGAGTTTTTCCCATGTCTCAATTCTCCATTCACATAATTTTTATCAAAATAAAACAATAATTCATTGTTTTCATCCGATACAATGGTTTTTAAATACTCCATACCTCGTTTGACATCGTGTATAGGTAAGAATGCTAATCCATCGATCATAGCTGCAAATAAGCATAACATTGGATCATTCCGATATGATGATTCTAACCCCAATTAATGAATCTTTCTATGAGTTGATTGAGTTAGATGATAAAAACATCCTTGGATGTTGATATCTCTACCTAAAAGTTGAAAAAATATATATTAAAATTATTGTATAGGTTTTATTTAATATTTATGTCTTTATCAATTTTTATTAATTGTACTGTGTGACAAGAAAAATGGGAGAAAAAATAAATAAAAACAAGTTTTGGTGCAGAATTTGACACTGAGTTCGAATTCGTTTTCTAAGTTTTCCCTTCACGTCAAGTTTTAAAAATATTATCGTATAAAGGCAACTTTTCGAAATCTCAAAAATGGTAATACGGATATATTTTAAAAAGTATCAAATGAAAATCCCTGAAAATTGGTGATAGTGTTAGATTTATATTTCCTTATAAATTTATTAATTTTTATAATTTTTTATCGATTGCTTTTTGAGAAAAATGGTAAAGAATTTCGTTTTGGGGGGTCTTAAGTTTTCAATTTAAATTCCCGGCAAGAATCGTATAAATATGTTGGCGGACTACTGCTGGAGTATCTTTTTTGAAAATAAATCATTAACTTCATATTCGCGGAAATATATTTAGATTTACCATTAAATGTTTTTAAATTCGATAAATTTTATGTTATTGTTTAATTTGTTTTAAATTCAATAAATTTATTGTATATTACAAGTTAAATCCTATATAATAATGAAGGAGGGGGTGAGACAACGGACCGATAAAAGGTTTATTAAAAGTAAAATATGAGATAGGTTAGCTTAGCATAATATATTTATTTAAATATGAGAAATGTAACTATTTCATTTAAAATAAATTGTTTGGGAATCGTACCTTGTGCAGTGTAGCGAAGAGAATGAAAGCTACAATAAATATATTAAATGTAAGCTATATTAAAAAAGAATCTAGAAAAATAATTTTCCGGAAAAAAAATCTCCGTTTTTAAGATAATTAAAATTACAAAATTAGGAGAAAAAATTCCCTATAAATACAACGAAATAATAATTCTCAAATAAAATATTTAAAAATTTTGATAAAATTAATTCTGAAGAATTATTAGGATTATGTTTTATACGTATTTATAGATATATAAAACGAAAATCAACATTTTTCAAATTATATTCCTAATAAATTTGGTCAATCGAATATTTAGTGAGTGGTCGGTTTTGAGCTCGGCAATCGGTCAAATCAAATTATTTTCAAAATATTTTTTAGAATAATGCTTAGCACGTAAATATACACGTATAAAGAGATTTTGATAAATAACGCCAGCAATATTTACTTTAAAAAATTTCCATTATTTTACTATTCTAAACCTACTCATTAAACATTAAAGAAACCTAAAAAAAATTTTTAATTTTTAGGTTTTTCATATGTATATATATACCCAAATATAAAAAAAATTCTATCCAATCATCATTCCGGTTTCCTAAAATGATACATATTAAAACATATAACGCCCTCTTACGGATATATATTTGTTAATTTTTAAAATTGAATAAAATGTATATTTGTTTTAATAAGCTAGAAAAATAAATTTCTTATTAATAATATTAAATAAAAATAAAATTATATACTATATCATTTAATCAGTATTCTTCATTTATAATAAAAAAATGATTTAAATATATTTTAAAAAAAGTTTAAAAAATTATCATTAAAAAAATATACGTAATAAATTTTTGATTGATTTATAATTGATAATGATTGATTGCCTTTTAGCAATGCAGTTTAGCAATGCATTAGCAATTCAATGTATAGTGAGGAAATTTTTTCCGGGGAATTATTTTCCAGGGGAATTTTATTCCGGGGATTTTTTTTCCGGAGAATTATTTACCTGGGAATTATTTTCTGGGGAATTTTTTTCCGGGTAATTATTTTCTTGGGGATTTTTTTCCGGGGAATTAATTTCCGGGGATTTTTTTTCCGGGGATTTTTTTTCCGGGGAATTAATTTCCGGGGATTTTTTTTCCGGGAATTTTTTTCCGGGATTTTTTTTCCGGGGAATTATTTTCCGGGATTCCTATAACACTTCTCTACACGAATCTTCGAAATTTACACCATATGAGCTGATGTATGGTAGAAAAGCAAAACAAACTTATGGGGTATGATAAATCTCATTTTATAATCATATACTATATATTATGTCTCTATTTAAGATTGACGAGGAAGAGGATATTGATCCTGACAATGTACCTGAATCAGATTTGGAATCTTGTTTTCAAGATACAGTTCCAGGATGAATGATATTCATGAGATAGCTGCTGGCAATATAGATCTTGCTCAACTTAAACAGCAGAGGGATTATAGAAGTCGTAATGCTGGTAGAAATAATCATTATTTAGTCAATGATCAAGTGCTTATTTGAAACAGCCGTCGGGTTGATAAGAAAGGTGGTAAAATGACCAGACCTTGGATGTGTCCTTATACAATAGTTAGGGTTCTTAAAAGTGAAATTTATCATTATTATTAAATTATTTTTAATATATAGGCAATGTTGAGCTCATGAATGCTAGCGGTAGCATTTTAAAGAGCAAAGAAATATATGTAATATAAAACATTACTTTGCAAGAAAAGGAATATAATTGTCTTAATTACTTAGTAATATACATATTTTTTAGATGATAAAAACTCTGAGGTTGTGAGTTATAAGTTAAATGCTCAAGAATAAAAAATAATATTAAATCTTAACATGTCAGTCATAAATGTCAATATCACTAAATTGGAATTTATTTAAAACAGGAATTCATTTAGAACGTTGCACCGGGCCTGCAGGTCTCTCTGTTTCGCAGAAATAAATTCGCGACAATGGCTTTGAGAAATTGTCTTCACTATAAATATTACGCGAAGATAAATTCGCAGAATCGGTTTCACGATTTTACCTTCGCTATAAAAACTTTTCGCGATAAATGACATTCGCTATAAAAAGATTAGCTGAATTGACCTCAGCGTCTCTATGAGCGGGAGGGGCAGGAACAGTTCGCATCCTATTTTTTGAGGGGGGTATGGTAAGGCTGCTTTAATGAGGGTAGTATAAATTTTTGAGGGGTTATCTATTAAATTTTGAGATGAAATAAGACAAAATTTATTGCTGTAAAAATTAATACTTTTATTATAGAATTATTATAATACAATTCATAGACCAAATCTATATATTGCAAACAATCATACACATTGTTTTCCAAATAAAGCTTTCTGCTATCCTTTTAAACGTAATTTAAAAGGTTTAGATATTTCAGCCATAATGACATAATAATCAATTCATTGTAAATAATGGAGGTTTTAATTGAATTTATTATATAAAAAATAAATTCTATATATTCACAAAATATCGATAGTTGGTAGTAGAGATAGATTAATTTAAGTTATCATTATAAATTCTCTAAAATAAATTAAAAAGGTGGAAATAATAATAGGGAGACACCGCCGCCGAAGGTGGTGTAAATATTTTAGGTGGGTAGGCAAAGGTGTTTGAAGGGGGTTTGCATCCAGCGAAAATCCTGTCATGTAGACGCTGATTTACCTGATACGGAATAGATCCACTAAATACGTCATGATTAATTTTTATATCCATCCATAAAAGAAAATCGTTCATTTGAAATTGATTATTTTATTTTAATCATATTTATTTACAGATATAACTTACATTAAAGAAATTAAGCTTAAAATCAGCCATCACCCACCTTTAAAGTAATTAAATTATACTGTAGTTCTCGGGTATAGGCTTTTTCTTTGTCCCACTCCTTCTAAATTAAAGCCTATAGAGGTTTAAGCATTTTTCGAAATGTTGTGCCTACAAGTACGTGCGGCTTGCCCACAAACGTGTGGAGGGCTCCTCATATTTTTATTTTTATACCCAAATTAAATTGTTCCAATTAGATGCAAATGAGGAAAACCTAGCATAGCTCTGTTGAATCTTCAACGTTAGAGGACAAAAGCGCTATATATCACGTATCACGTAAATATGTCGTTCACTTTAGACAGGTTTTTGACCAACGTTCTAGAATAAGATAAGATAAGATTACCCAAATTTTTAATAAATAGATTACACCAAAATTATTAAAAACCAATAGTTTAAAGTTGAAACTAATAATTTACTTTTATTAATTTTTTTAATTTAACAATGTTCTCATGTTCAACGATGATGCACATTCCTACTTCACAATTTTTGAAAGTAATTTAATCTACATATATTTCACTAAACCTTATTAAAACTATTAAAGATTATAATAAAATGATTAAATTTTTATTAATATCAGGGAAACAAGGGAGAAATATATTTATCTTTAAAAAATTTTTGGTTTTATCAATTTAAATATTTATATATTACTTGATATAGTATAAAATATATTTTTTTAATTTATGATTGTTAATTAATCTTAAGCATTTTGATTTATTTTGTTGCCTTTGTTTCTCTTCATTAGATAACATGGAATTGAGTCACTGTGGCATTGGTATATTATATTATTATTTTTAATTGATACCAATACCCAAAAAATTAGACATACCAATACTAAATATTTAGGTTTGCTAAAGTAGAAAATATGGCTTGTTATAATAGAAAACCCAACTTGTCAAATTGTAAAGATGCATACCAATATGACATTCATGACAAGATTAGGGGACCTAATTTTTCTTGAATGTTATAATAATATACAACTAGTGCTGTTACTACAAAAAAGAAATATGTTACCGTTACTCGTTATGTATGAAAAAAGGAATGTGTTACTGTTACTCATTACCTTTTTAAAAAAGGAACGTACATTACTGATTTCAAAAAGTAACAGGTACTGGTTACCTTAAAAATTAAATATAATATACAAAAAATATTTTATTCCTGCAAATAATATTTAAAACCTATACAAAAAAGGATATATAATAAGATAAGATTTTTTTATAAAAAATTTTCATATATATATATCAGAGACCTGCAGGCCAGGCCCTAAGCCTGCCCGGGTACCAGAGCAGGGCCATATTATAAATTTTTAAAATATACCCGGACTGGGCTGGGCTGGTGAAAATTTTTTTTTAAAAAATACCCAGACCGGGCTCGGCTGTATTTTTTTAAAAAATTTATACAACATGAATTATTATATTCGTCATTTAGATATGTTTATAATGATTATGTATAGTTATGATTATTATAATGTTTGGTAAAAGTTAACACAAGCTAACACTCATAGTATCTATTACATAATAAAATTATTGTTTTCCTGCCATGGAATAAATATGCAAAGGATTAAATACATTATTATTTATTAAATTTTTTTTATAAATACATAGTATATTCTCAAAATATTATTTACACAAATTTTTTATAGTATCAATTTGTAATATACTAAATATCTGTCTAGAATTTAAAAAAATAAAATATTTTTAGTGTTGTTAAACGGCTCGCTTTGAGCTGATTTTTAAAAACGGCTAACTCAGTTTTTTATCCAGAAAAATAATATGCAAGCCTGAAAATTTTTCTCATAGAAGAAGCAAAGGTCTAGACATATATTATCAAAATTTTGAGGCTCAGTCAATATTTTGTGTCGAAATTTTGAGGCTCAGTCAATATTTTTCTGGCGAAAATATTGAGTCAGCCGTTTTTAAAAATTTGCTCAAAATGAGCCGTTTAACAACATTAAATATACTTGCTTATTAAATAATAATACTCGCCGAAAAATATGATAAAGAAATAATGATTTTTTTGTATATACCAGGTCGAATATAATTTTAAAAAATTCTGAACTGGGCCTAAAAAAATTTTTTTTTAAAAATCCAAGCTGGGCCTCAAAAAAATTTTTTTTTTAAATGGCCGGGCCTAAAATTTTTAAACCCAAACTGGGCTGTAAAAAATTTTAAAAAAAAATCAGGGCAGGGCTTGGCTGGAAATTTTTTAATCCGGGCTGGGCCTTACAAATGGTACCGCACAGGTCTCTGATAATTATCAAAAATAATTTATTATATACAAGATATATCTTTTTGTAACAATTGATTTTTTAAAATTATGACCTAGCAAACAATATGCTTAATGCTCAAAACACCTTTCGCCATGCTAAACACAAGTTCAATTGGTGCAGAGAATGGGAGAGTTGTATTACATTTAATAAATAAAAATTTTAATTCAGGAAATTTATTAAAAATATTTAATGTATCATTTTGAAAAAAGCTTAATGATCATCTTCACAAAAATCTTCACTCATTTCCTCATCAAAATTTTTTTTATTTTTATAAAAAAATATTCTAATATGTGTGTTGGATAAAGGAATTAAATCTGTTATTTCTTTATCAAGATCTTATCTCAAATTCTATCTTTGTTGACCTTTAATTTTATCCAGGATCAATCCAATTTAAATAGCAAATGAATTATTGCTGATATTTATATTCATCTTTATAAATGTGTTTGAATCTATTGAAAATAAAAGATAATCAAAATATAGCATGTTGTAAGTAATTTTTGAACTGTATACCTTTTATTTATGCCTTTCAGGATTGAATTAATAAGTGGCTTACATACTTGTCATTATCTGATCTGTAATTCAGATTTATTACAAGATTCGTCAAATTTTTGGCAAGTCTCCATAATAAGACTAGCTATTTATTTCACAGTTATAAAAAGAGTTCCATCTTGTTAGGTTTAATCAGATATCTTCCCGTGTTTTCCTTAAAAATGGATGCACAGTTTGAAGATTGCTCATATTTTTTTTACAATGGCCAACACTTAGAAAATGTAATTTTTGAAATGGTTTTAAAATGGACATCGTTACCTGCCCAATGTCAACATTTACAATGAGATTTAAAGTGTGTGCTGAACAGGAATGATGCTTAGGTAAGTACACAATACTATCATTAGTTTTTGATTTTTAAATAGATCTATTAATGGCAGAGGAACTATTTCATCGCCCACTTGATTCCTCTCCTTGTTCATATACTCTAATAAATTTTTAATAAATATATTATAATTTTTTTACTTGAAAGCTATTGTATAATTTCTATCATTGTCGGTAATGCATTTGGTCACTTATCTTATGTGTGGTAAACATTTTAAAGATTATTTTTGCTAGATAATCAAATCTGTGTTTTTGGTTTAGCCTTTTACAAACTAAGCAAGCTGAAACCCTCTCAAGAGTGTCTAGAAGAATTTTTAAAGGATAATATTATTTATCTATAAATTATATATTTTGTGGAAAGCCTGGCGGAAGTTGCGACCCAACCTCCCCTCTTGGATTTAATATGCCGATGATAAGCTGACCAAGAATCTACAGTTGTACAGACAATTTTTATACAAAATAAATTCCCTAATTTCTTTAGCCTAAACATCACATTTTTAGTTGGCTGCAATTATTTGTAATATTAATAAATGCAGTGCTTTCTACAATTGAAAATGGTTGTAATTCTTCAATTACAAAATTGAAAACTGATTCATTAACAGCTTATTGTGCTATTTATCTTTGATGTAGGTGGATTCTGCATCTCAATGAGTGTGAGTTGATTGGCTTCAATTTTTTTTATTACTATTCACATGTTCATTAATCTCTTTAATTATTCCATATATATTTATCTAAACAAAGTTTTTTAAAATCACTATTTTATTCTTAAAATTTATTAGCAATTGAAGTTAAACCATAGTAATACTAAAACAAGAAATAGAAGATATTGTTTAAACCCAATATAATATTTTGAACCATTACCAATATTTTCTTAATCTGGGTTTTAAAACTTGGTTCCCAGCCCTATACTATTGTACAATTTAATTGATTATATTTTAATTTCATGATTAAGCTTTTCAAAATATTATGAAAGAATACTTCTTTTAATGGATATTTTATAATAATATTCTATTATTAAAGTAATGTTTAAAATTATAATATATTAATTCATCTTTTTACCTTCATAAGCTTTTTAAAGTTTGAACTGCTGACATTGAGGATGAAATATTTTGTGTTGGAACATAATTTACATTTACAAAGTGTAGACTTTATATCCTTAATTTTCTTTATTGGTGTAAAATATGTTTCAAATTGGGACCAAAGAAGAGTTAATAAGTACTATGGACATAATATTCTTAAAATAAATTATAAAATAGAACAATAATATTTATTACCATTTGCTTTGAATTTTGATTGAATATTAATTAGATTAACATTCGACTGAATATTTAACAACGAGAATTTAAAATAAAAATGAAGGAAGGGTGGTTGATATGAATTAAAAACTCGGCTTAAATTAATATTAAAAAATAAATAAAGGTAATTTTATTGAAAATATATTTTTCTTTTTTAAATATTTTTTAAGAAAAAATTCAAGTAACGTTTTGCGTTACCGTTATTCACAAAAAAGAAACGCGTTACCGATAATCGTTACCTCTAGAAGAAGGTAACGAATGGCTTTCCTTTTCTTCAAAAAAGGTAACGACGTTACTTTTTTGACGTTACTTTACAGCACTACTTAAATATGATTTAACCTGAAATGCTTAATTCTTCCAATGGGTCGGAATAGGAGGAAACCTCTTTATTTTGTGATTTATAAGTGTACGCTTGTTACTCCTCATTCAGAAGGGTTTGTCTCGATTCGGGAGACAATTTAGACATTTCTTCTGCGTATATTTGGCAAGTATTTTTGTTTCAGAGACTTTTCTTTTCTTAGTGTTTATGTTCAGTTTTATATTCATGTGGGTTTATAGGATGAATATGAGGCATATTATCCAATGAATAATGATTTTCACTGTAATATTTCAAAATAGCGACATTTTTCAGCATTATATAATGTAAATTTGTGTCTTTTAAAACTTATTATAATTTTATGATAATTGTAGGAATAGCCTTCATGATAAATTTTACCGTGCTTATTTAACGGAAGAATAAACATAAAAAAATTAATTTATTAAAATTGTCAAAAATATTTAAAATGGTAAAAGTAAATTTTATAAAAAGTAATAATATAACAAAATGAAAATCGTTTGATTCGAACAAACAATATATTACCCCAATATATAAATTTATTTGAACATAACTTTACTTTCAACGTTATAAATAATAATAATATTAAGGAACAAATTAGGATTATCAAATAAAATAAGTTTCTATTTTATTATAAGTCCCTGGTGTGATTTCTTAAATGAATTATATATTTAAAATTATAATATTTATAAAAATAAAGATGATTATTTTTTAGAATAAATAGTATATTTTTTGGTAGCGTTTAATTATTTAAAATTAGTTCTTGGATTAAGGTCTTCAACCATCTTTAAAATAAGCCCTTGTTATCATTGATTTGGATAAGTACTTTTTTGAAAATTTGTAATCAGATACAATTTTTAAAATCAATATTAAAATAAAAAATATCCATTTTGTAATTTTTGTCTGGGAGATATAAACGTACGGAACAGAATAGTGTTCTATTATTCATATTTAATGTTATATATATTTTTTTAACTTTAGTAGCGTGTGGGTTGGAAATATCCTCCCTCCCCCTTTATGGTAAATATAATAAGGTTAAATGATCTGTTTTCATAAGATGAAAAGTAGATTATGGAAATTATCTCCTTTTTTTCTAGGAAAAAATTTGTTTTCACTTCTTTTTTCAATTTTAAATTACAACCATAATTTTCATCTATTTCTATAAAAATCCATCATGTTTTCTTTCCAAGATGTCACAAATTTATACTTTTTAGCTATCTACTAAATTATAAGTATTAAAGCTACCAACCGATTTATCAATTCTCATATTTTATGATTGCCCTATATCGCTTAGAATTAAAATAGAAATAATGCTAAAAACATCCTCAAATGTCGAGAATAAATATTCAACTTTCAGAAAATACTGAAATTTTAGAAATATTTTCTTTGTTTTAGCGGCAGGGTTATATTTGATAATTTTTTTAAAAAAATTATTTCCTTAGGAAATTATTTCCGGGTAATTATTTTCCTAGGATTTTTTTTCCGGGGAATTATTTTCCAGGGGATATCTTTTTCTGGGATTTTTTTCTGGGGAATTATTTTCCAGGAGATTTTTTTTCCGGGGAATTTTTTTCCGGGAAATTATTTTTGGGGATTTTTTTCCTGTTTTTTTCCGAGAATTATTTTCCGCTTACCGTCTTTAATACCCTTTTAAGAAGTATATGCCTTTCTTCTAGGCTAATATTATCTTTATTTGGCTGTATCATATGGATGATCATTGTGCTCTACTTTTGTTAAATTGTGAAAAAAATATTTTGTATAATATAACACCTCATAATTAGGCTTACCCATAAAATAAATTACAATTTATTGTATAGCTAACATTTTATTGATCTTATATACTGACTTTCATTTATATCAAGAATTATTCCATTTGCAATTCCATTATTTGTATGTAGTGAATGGCTCGATTTGAGCTGAATTTTAAAAGCGGCTAACTCAATGTTTTATCCTGAAGAATATTATGCAAGCCTAATAATTTTGCTCTGGACATCTATTAGGGATTTTCTTCTAAAATATTAAGTTAGCCGTTTTTAAAATTCGGCTCAAATCGAGCCGTTTAACAACACTATTTGTATGTTAAAGATTTTAATCACTAAAAGTAAATAAAATAAAATATTTTAAAGTTATCTTCTATACATTTTTGCTTTTTGAAAGATGACTAGGATCCCGAATGTCATCATCAATGTGTAAAATTCCCTTATATCCATAATTTAAAAGTGAAAAAAAATGAAATTATTTGACGGGAAATTTGAGAATGGTGGATAAACATTACGCTAAGGAAAATTTGGAATAGAAATTACTGCATATAGTTAATTAGTAGAAATGTGATAAATAAATGTAATTAAATATTTATTTAATAAGATAAAGGAAAATATTAATAAGACAATAATATATTTAAAAATATTTCCAGCTGCATTTTTTTGCTCTGGGGCCCACAATAATATTCATGAAAAATATTTCTGCTGCACTTTTTAGCTGGGGCGCCATTGGTGTACATATTTTAATTGTTATTTTCTTTCATTTGTAATTAAGATAGAAAATCATCTTCGTGGTTGGGATAATTATTTTGACTTGAACAAATGGGAAGTGAATTATTTATCACCATCACAACCTGTCTAAATTATATGTCAAATATGTATAAAATGTTTTCTAGTTCTGTTATTGTGTCATCTGACAATAATATTTAAGGCTGTGTCCTAAATCAAAAAAAAAATTTCTTAAAATTTTTGCGAATCGCAAAAATTACGGGAGATTTGAGAGATACGAAACATGCCCCGATTCATACATTTATTTTCAATTTTAAAATGTTTGATATGAATGATTTACTATTTCTATTTTTTATATATTTGTTGATACGACTGAGCGTAGAAGAAGGCATAGATTTTTAGAAGGCCGGTATATATGATCTTTTTAAAATATTTGATAGTATTCCATCTTATCCTGACAAATTTCGTCAGATGTTCCACATGCATGTGGAAACATTCAACTACATTCTTATAAATTTGGAGTCTATAGACACCACTATAGTTAAACATAAAAACTTATTAGTATGAAGCATCGTCTCTATATAACACTCATGTATGATGATTTTATTTTTTTATAATCTGTATATATTTATAGATATTTGACAACTGGTATGAGCTTTAGAAAAATAGCATTATATGCAAAGATTGGAAAAACATCAGTATGCACAATTGTCACAGCAACATGTAGGTTATTATGGGTAGGTCTTCAACCCAAGCATCTCTGTTTACCAACAGTTCAACAGATGCTTGAAATATCAGCAGGTTACTTCAGGAAATCAGGTTTTCCTCATATAATAGGTGCTATTGATGGAAAACATGTGAAAATAAAACAACCTAAAAAAGTGGATCCACATTTTATAATTATAAAAAAATCAATTCCATTGTGATTCAAGGTGTTGCAGATGATAAAGCTAGGTAATTATATATTTTTTAAATTTTAATTCTTTTCTAGATTCATGTTGATTGAGGTTGGGTTTCCTGGTTCTATATCAGATAGAAGCTTATTTACAAAAACCTATTATATGAAGGGATGATCAGAAAAATTATAAAAATTCCCAATCCAAATTTCTTACCTTCTACAGATATATTATCACCTTACATATTTGTAGGTGATGATGCTCATCCCCTATTGGATTTTATTATGAAACCATATAAAACAAATTTAAATGACAATAAAAATAATTTCAATAACAAATTATCAAAAGCCAGAGTATCAATAGAAAGATGCTTTGGCATATTGAGTGCTAAATTCAGACATCTTTACAAACCTTCAGAAACAAATATTACAAACACTATACAAATAGTTAAGGCTGACTGCCTTTTGCATAATATTATTATTGATCTTGAGGGAAATGATTGTACACCAGTACATGAAGAATATCCAATTTCAAATTTTACACAATCTCATTTCCAGCGATGGACTTAAAGCTCTAATAATATCAGAGAAAAATTTAACTTATTTGTAAATAATTTGATATAAAATTTATGTATAGCATTTATTTTTTAATTCTCATAACCTTATATCTCTTATGAATGTTTTCATTTGTCAAAGTTATATAATTTATTTATAAATATTCAATAAAAAGTTCAATAAAAAGTGTTGTTTTGATTATATTGAATAAAGTTATTTAATTAATTTAATGAGGAAGACTGCTTAAATGACTAAATTTACATTTTTTAATAAATCATTAAATATAATAATTTTTATTATAAAAATATACAAAATATGTTAAACATATTATAAATATGGTATAAAAAATAAAGATATAAGATTACATATATAAGGATATATTATCTAAAAATTTCAATTTCATTTGGTATATTTCTTTTTCAGTCATTCGATTAAAGGTTGTTTGGAATGATTTAAAAAATGCCTGATGAATATCATCATCATATGATATTTTTTTTGCAAAATCTATTTCAAAAATAAATAATTATTAAATATAATAAATATTTGCCTTTAAATATATCCATCTTCTCAGTATCATATTTTTTAATTTTATTAATTCTTTTAGATTTAGATTTTTCAAAATTTTTCCTTTTAGAGGAACAAGGATAAATATTTTCAATATTAGAATTGTCTAACTATTATTAAATTAATAAAATATATAATAAATATTTAACTTCTAATATTTCATTCTCAGACATATTCATGTCTATAGGACTAAATGTATTAACTATATCATTCAAGATATATTGTGCACTAGGTTCATCATTCTAAAACATAGTTTATTATATAGATCTAATTTCATGTTATAATACCTGTGAATGTGATGATGTTTGAACATTCAACACATCTTGGATGATTGGCTCATATTCCTAAAATAGAGATTAAAATATAGTTCTAATTTTTTGTTATAACACATGTGGAGATATTTTTTCATTAATAGAATCCTTAGATAGTTTCAAACTGAAACTAGCTTCAGAATGCTTACAAATATCTTCAACATTTTCTTTTAGCCAATAATAATCCTCAATAAATTTGAGTTGCTTGCTATTCAAAATATTAGCACCTGAACCTAAAATATAAAATAATATTTATAATTATACCTGATTTTCTGGATATAGCAAAAATTTTATTAAATTTTGCCTTTATTCCAGAAAATTTTCTTTTTATTTCTTCGTAAGATCATATCTCCTTCCAATCTCCTCCAATTTGATCTTGCTACCAGCAGTGTCTCTGTATTTAAGGTCACTAATACACCACAAATATCTATAAGGTTTAATAGTTTCCATCAATTGATATTCGTTCGTCATTTTTATTCTATTAATTCGCAAAAGTTAAAGGAAAAAATGATTAAAGTTTTACGAATCGTATAATTTTTAAGAATCACATGATTTGCGCAAATTGAAAAAATCATTTAGGCCAACATTTTAATTTACTATTAAAAATAGCTTATATTATTTTTTTCGTTAGATTCGCTCAAATTGCGCCAGATTTTTATGCAATTTTTGATATATAGGACACAGCCTAATGAAGAAATGAACATTTTCGTATAACCTTAATGTTAATTTTTGGTATCAACTTTCCTATCAAAATAAATCGAAGGAGCCAAATATACCTCTAATGTTAAATTATTTTATTTAAAAAAGAAAACTTTATTTAAATTTTTTTTTTATACATTACCGAGATTCGAACCACTGACTTAACGTTTGATAGACAAACGTTCTTTCCAGCCTCTATATTAAATTTTATAATACAATTCTTCTTATATATGAAACTATATTATGATAAAGTATTTAAATATATCAATATTTATCTTTTTTATTGGAAGTTCCATGCTTGGGAAAACAATTTCAAAATTATTATCGGTTGGTCAGGTTTGAGAAAATATTTTTATTTTTAAAATTATAATGGGTCGGGCTAGGCTTGGAAAATATTTTTTTATTGGAAGCTGAAAAAAATTTCAAAATTAATATCGGTTGGCCAGGTTTAAGAAAATTTTTTTAAAATTATAATAGGTTGGGCTGGGCTTGGAAAATATTTTTATAAATTATGTTGGGCTACTCTTGGGGAAAATTTTTTAAATTATTAGCAGCTTGGACGCTTGGGAATTTTTTTATTATTAACTATGGATCAGACATTGACCTAAAACAAATAAACCAAGGCCCATAAAATCTGATTTTAATTGTATTTTTAAATTCATTATGATTTTTTTAAATATTTTATTCCAGTTCTCAACTACCAAAATTATTATGATCTTTGGTTGAGGTTGGGGACCTTGCTTGGGAATTTTTTCAATATTAAATAATAGGCATACATGATCAGTAATATTTTAACAAATAATATTGATATTGGTATTAATTAAAAGCTTTAAATATATTTTGACTCAAAACATAGCATTTAAACTTAGTTTTAATGGATTGGTCCTGACCTGAAGGTGAGAGGGGGTTAATTGGATATTATTTTCAAACAACAGGTAACAACTATCATAAGAGTAAGGAGAAAATTCTCATTCCCCGTCAATTTTGACGGACTCAGCAATGCTGACTGAACTCTGGTACTCTTAGTTTTATATTTTATTGTACCCTTCAAGATAAACAGGTCATCATACTTTTCTCCCTTATTTGATGATAGATAAATCAGAAATTAAGAATATCTTAGAGGTGTGATTCACAAATTTACCTCTTTTTCGCCTAAATTTTAATATTTTTATAAAATATATTAATAAAGTATATTTAGTACCATATACACAAACAATTACCCCTCAACCCCGTCATTCTTGACGGGTTATTAACTAGTAAGTATATATACTTCATTAACGTATTATTAGAATAATGAAAATTATGGAATTAACTCTCATCAAAATAAGGAAAATTTCTGATTCACACCTCATTTAGGCTTATTTCTGATTTATCCATCATCAAATCAAGGAGAATACTAATTCCTTGTCATTCTTGTGGGACATCAGCTAGTAATCATATAAAATGCAAATATTTATTAGATTGTAGGAATGGATCCTTCCTTAAGGGTTTTATATTTACAGGAAGCCACAAAGCACTCCTTGGTAAATTGTTATCCACAAAGTTTTGAATAA
Organism: Gordionus sp. m RMFG-2023; assembly: GCF_954871325.1. Lineage (NCBI taxonomy): Eukaryota > Metazoa > Nematomorpha > Gordioida > Chordodea > Parachordodidae > Gordionus > Gordionus sp. m RMFG-2023. The sequence goes on from NC_088776.1 coordinate 30,157,514, forward strand.
GTTTACATCTTCTCATGATATGGATCCATTCTTCAAGATGATCATAATTATGAGAAAATATATTTTGATACAGGTACAGGGGTTTTAGGCCATATTTTAATTATTTTAAATATACCCAGGCTGGGCCTAAAAATTTTAAAGATATCAAGGTCGGTATGTATTTCCATAATTATCTATAAAAATTGAAAATAAATAAAATATATTTTTAAAAAATCCAGGGCAGGCTGTGCAAATGGTACCTACACAAGTCTCTGATATATTTATTACCTTCAATATAAATATATAATCGGAACTAGTGTTGTATAAGTTACTTTTGAAACATAACTAGTTAGAGTTACTAGTTACATTGACAAAAATATAACTAGTTACTAGTTACATTTTTACAAATGTAATTAGTTATTAGTTACAGTTATTTTTCAAAAGTAACTATTTACATTATAAGTTACTTTATACAAACGCATTAATATAAAAAAATTAGGATATATAAATTATAATCATTTATTTAAAGAAATATACAATCTATTTATATAAAAAAATAATTAATCCGAAAAAAATATCGGAAAATAGAATATTTATATTTACATCGAATAAAAATATCTTATATATTTGCATTGAAAAATAAAACATTTATTTTTCATAAAAATTAGAGTTTAATAAATATTTATTTGCTTTTAATAACAAATTGATTTAAAAATTTTTATCTAGGAGACGCGCTATTTTCTCTCCAAAAATGAGCTTCCCTAGACTGAATAAACGCTCTACGGGAGCACTTGATATAAGGACCACATTATATTTAATAAAGAGTATTTTAAATTTGGGAAATCGTCAAATAAAGATAATGAGTCTTTGGCATGCTGAATCAGACTCAGAATTCATATTGTATTCTGTTTCTATCTAGGAATTAAAAAATAACACTTATTTAGATTAAGAATAGAATCTATTAACAGGTGAAACATTCAGTTCTAAAATAGGTCTAATTTATATAAAATTTAATTATAAATAAAAATTTAGGCTGGGCCAAAAAATAAATTACAGGTTGGACTAAATCTTTGGAATTCAAGGTGAGACTGAAAAAATTGAATTTGCAGGTCTCCTTGACAAAAAAGTTTTGGTTCTTAAAAATTTGAAAAAGTTGTTCTTCGTTCTTAAATCTGATATTTTTTCAAGGTTTCTAATTTCAAACTCTGTAAAAGCAATCCTTTTTAAAAATTTGAGCAATGTGCTCATACTTTTGTTAGACCTGGTTCTTATATTAATTTTAAAATGGTCCATTAATTCTAAAAATGGCTATCATGATTTGTTTTTATTATGAATTTATTGAGCGTGAAGTTGGCCGAACATATGGAAGCACTAACGATGAATCATATGTCATTTTTTAGTGCTTCGTTAGTGTTTCAATCCGTATAGTAGCCGAATTTAAGGAAAAAAAGTTATAAGCAAAAATAAAAATTTGTGCCAACTTCACGCTTAAAAGTTGACTGAAAGCACTAACGATGAAACTTATATCATTCTTTAGTGCTTAGTTAGTAGAGGTTAGTGCTTCAATCACTTTTGTAGCCGAATTTAAGAATTAGTACTAAACATCCGGTTTACGCCATTATTTAGTGCTTGTTATTAATTTGGTTAACCGCCATATAGGAAAAAAGTTATAAGCTAAATAAAAATTATGACGTCACGATTTAAGCGTGAAGTTGGCCGAACTTTTGGAAGCACAAACGATGAAACTTATATCATTCTTTAGTGCTTAGTTAGTAGAGGTTAGTGCTTTAATCACTTTTTGTAGCCGAATTTAAGAATAAAAAGTTATTGGCCATAAAAACAATAATAAACGAAGATTGGCCACGTGCCAAAATAAAAACTAGAGTTCCTTTTTTCGCCCTTATTTAGTGCTTAATTAATGTATTTACATTCCGTTATTAATTTGGTTAACCGCCATATGGAAAAAAAGTTATAAGCTAAATAAAAATTATAACGTCACGATGCATGAAATTGGCCAAACTTTTGGAAGCACTAACGATGAAACTTATATCATTTTTTAGTGCTTCGTTAGTAGAGGTTAGTGCTTCAATCACATTTGTAGCCGAATTTAAGAATAAAAAGTTATTTGCGAAAAAATAAACAAATAATGGCGACGTGCCAAAACAAAAACTATAGTAGTAGTTAACATCCGGTTTTCGCCATTATTTAGAGCTCAATTAGTAAATTTGAATTCCGTAATTAATTTGGATAACCGTCGTATGAAAAAATCATAATACGCTAAAGAAATATTTAGAGGTCAAATTTTGGCCAGAAAATTATGAAAGCACTAACGATGAAATTTATAACCTTCTTTAGGGCTTCCTTAGTAGAGATTAGTGCTTGAATTACTTTTGTAGCCGAATTAAAGAATAAAAAGTTATTTGCAAAAAAAACAAATAATGGCGACGTGCCAAAACAAAAACTATAGTAGTATTAAGCATCCGGTTTTCGCCATTATTTAGTGCTTAATTAGCAAATTTGATTTCCGTAATTAATTTGGTTAACCGTCTTTATAAAAAATTTTAATACGCTAAAGAAATGTTTAGAGGTCAAATTATTGCCAGAAAATTATGAAAGCACTAACGATGAAATTTATATCCTTCTTTAGGGCTTCCTTAGTAGAGGTTAGTGCTTTTATTACTTTTGTAGCCGAATTTAAATATAAAAAGTTATTTGCGAAAAAAAACAAATAATGGCGACGTGCCAAAACAAAAATATAGTAATACCAAACATCCGTTTTTCCCCAATATTTAGTGCTCAATTAGTAAATTTGAATTCCGTAACTAATTTGGTTAACCGTCTTTATAAAAAATTTTAATACAAGGATTATGAAAATATATATAATATGTAATAAGACCTAATTAAAAAAATTATAATTTATAATTATATAATTAAAAATAAAATTCTATAACTGAGTCCCTAAAAAGGAATCATAATTATTTCTAAAAATTTCTATTTGAATTTTTTGTCGAATAAAAAGAAATTCTCTGGGTTTATTTGTGAAAAGTTGTATTTTATTAACCAGATTTTTTTAAAACATAAATGTTGGGCGAAAAATGCCCTTTAGTAGAAGTCACTACTGGAGTGAATATGAAGTTTTTAAAAATTTTATATTTGTCTATTTTTATGCTATTAAATTGAAATTTATGTTTGAAAGGAATGATGAGACACACGTGTAGTCCTAATGAGTGATTTGCCGAGGGCCCAAGGTATGGTTGTCATACCATCAGGTCTTAAACCATCTACTTGAGATAAATTTGATGGTTCAAGATTGTTTGGAATGTGTGCAGCTGTTAGGCTTCTATTCATTATATGTTTTACAGCTGAGTGTTCATTTATTAATCACATGTGGGAAATTCTGTGGTTAATTTTTCATATTACTCAAAAAAATTTTGATTACTTGTAAATTTTTATAGTATGTAACACATTTCCATAATGTGAAACATTCTTATATAGTTAAATAACTTTCCATAATTATTGTAAAATACATTTTGATTTTGATATAATTTTAAAAAAAAAAATTTTTAATAATAAAACTTTAATAAAGACGAACATCAAATTTATGAATCGAAAAAATTTTTTTAATGTTTTGGTCTAAAATTTTCTTAGGCTTCTAGAAAGGTGTCAGAAAATTTGAAGGATTAATATGGCAGTAATTTATCGAATCCAGGGTAACTCTCAGAATTCCTGCATAAGTATTAGTGATATGCGGGCCTAATTTTTCAAGTAGGCCGGCCCAATCATGCGCGAATTTATTTAAATATAGAAAATAATTTTTAAAATTACTCAAAATAAAAGACATATGTTATATGTTGTCTACTTTCTATAAATAAAATCAAATATTTTTATTTTACATTAAAAATTCAATATATAATTGATAAATTTAGATATATTAAAAAAAATTTCTAGGCCCAACCCTACCAGGCCCTTTTTTTAAAAATATTAGGCCCGAACCCGATTTATTAAAAAAAATTAGGCCTGAGCACGGTTCGACGGGTACTTCATAATATTGTTATCTTAATATAACTAAAATTTATGATAGAAATAAATATATGCGTAATTTTTTCGAATAAAATAAAACTATGTAAAAAGAACAATTTGAATTAAGAATATTCTGAGAATGTTTTTAACTATATCATTCAATGACACCTCAGAATAATAGATACTGGAGAAAAAATATAGTTGTTACAATAAAATAATAAAAATTATATAATTATTACACAAGAATGAGGTTCAATGGACCCATTTAGGCAGTAGTGGAAATAATATTTTGTGACTTGGTTATAGCTATTCATGTATTTTGGGAACCTTAATATATATATAAGCTTCTAAAACATTATATTACTCAAATATGGCAGATGATCTACGGAAACAATTGATAGGTTAAGTGCAAAAAGACAATATGCATTTTTTAATTATTTGGGGTTTCAATTTTACAAAATAAGTACTAAATAATGGTGAAAATAAAATGTTTGTCGCTGTTAGATTTTTTTCTTTATTTTGTTAATAACTTTTTTATTTTAAATTAGGCTATTAAACTGATTGAAGCACTAACCTCTACTAAGGAAGCTCTAAAGAATTATATAAATTTAATTGTTAGTGCTTTCATAATTTTCTGGCCAAAATTTGACCTCTAAAAATTTCTTTAAAGTATTACAATTTTTTATAAAGACGGTTAACTAAATTAATTATGGAAATCAAATTTACTAATTGAGCACTATATAATGGCAAAACCGGATGTTTATTACTACTATAGTTTTTATTTTGGCACGTCGCCATTATTTGTTTATTTTGGTTTTTTTGGCAAATAACTTTTTATTCTTAAATTCGGCTACAAAAGTGATTTAAGCACTAACCTCTACTAAGGAAGCCCTAAAGAAGGATATAAATTTCATCGTTAGTGCTTTCATTATTTTCTGGCCATAATTTGACCTCTAAACATTTCTTTAGCGTATTACAATTTTTTATAAAGACGGTTAACCAAATTAATTACGGAATTCAAATTTGCTAATTAAGCACTAAATAATGGCGAAAACCGGATGTTTAGTACTACTATAGTTTTTGTTTTGGCACGTCGCCATTATTTGTTTTTTTCGCAAATAACTTTTTATTCTTAAATTCGGCTACAAAAGTAATTGAAGCACTAACCTCTACTAAGGAAGCCCTAAAGAAGGATATAAATTTCATCGTTAGTGCTTTCATAATTTTCTGGCCAAAATTTGACCTCTAAATATTTATTTAGCGTATTACGATTTTTTTCATACGACGGATATCCAAATTAATTACGGAATTCAAATTTACTAATTGAGCTCTAAATAATTGCGAAAACCGGATGTTAACTACTACTATAGTTTTTGTTTTGGCACGTCGCCATTATTTGATTTTTTCGCAAATAACTTTTTATTCTTAAATTCGGCTACAAATGTGATTGAAGCACTAACCTCTACTAACGAAGCACTAAAGAATGATATAAGTTTCATCGTTAGTGCTTCCAAAAGTTCTGCCAACTTCACGCTTAAATCGTGACATCATAATTTTTATTTATAACTTTTTTTCCATATGGCGGTTAACCAAATTAATAAAGGAATTTAAATACATTAATTAAGCACTAATTAATGGCGAAAAAGGATGTTTAGTACTACTCTAGTTTTTGTTTTGGCACGTCGCCAATATTTGTTTATTTATTTATTTTTTCGCCAATAACTTTTTATTTTTAAATTCAGCTACAAAAGTGATTGAAGCACTAACCTCTACTAACTAAGCACTAAAGAATGATATAAGTTTCATCGTTAGTGCTTCCAAAAGTTCGGCCAACCTCACGCTTAGATCGTGACGTCATAATTTTTATTTAGCTTATAACTTTTTTCCATAGGCGGTTAACCAAATTAATAACTGAATTTGAATACATTAATTAAGCACTAAATAATGGCGTAAACCGGATGTTTAATACTACTCTAGTTTTTGTTTTGGCACGTCGCCAATATTTGTTTATTTTTGTTTTTTTTCAATAACTTTTTATTCTTAAATTCGGTTACAAATGTGATTTAAGCACTAACCTCTACTAACGAGGCACTAAAGAATGATATAAGTTTCATCGTTAGTGCTTCCAGTCAATTAAGCGTGAAGTTGGCACAAATTTTTATTTTTGCTTATAACTTTTTTTCCTTAAATTCGGCTACTATAAGGATTGAAGCACAAATAAGCACTAAAAATGACATATGATTCATCGTTAGTGCTTCCAAATGTTCGGCCAACATCACGGAGCTAATTTATTGCCAATATATATTTTTTTATAAGTATTTAATAATTGTAACAATTATTTGAAAATATTTATATAAAAAAATTATGATATCTAATATATATAATCTCCATAATCACATGCTGATCGTTTTCGTATCTCCGTAATGTATTTAAAATTTAAGGAGACTATATAGTGTAATGTTAATTTTTCTTTTAAAATTTTTTTGCCATCCCCGGGATTCGAATTTGCGACTTCACGATTGGAAGGCAAACGTTCTTTCAATGCAGCCCCCCCCCTCAACTTTTTATTACGATATCATATATATTTAATTTAAATTAACAATCATTTTTTATTTTTTAAATTTTGCCGTTAATTTTCATTTATTATTTGATAAGAAAATTTCCAAATTATGGTAAGTAATAATTTACTGTCCAATTATTTTATTGTAATCTACTTACTATAGTTTGTAAAGCAAAGACATTTATTACAGAGACCTGTAGGTAAAATTTTGCACATATTGGAATTATAAGAAAATATTCAAATTGTGATAAACATTTTGCTGTTAAATTATTTTATTGTAATATATTTACAAACTTAGTTGGTAAAGCCAATTAATACAGAGACCTGTAGGTAAAATTTTGCACATATTGGAATTATCTAATATTCCTATATTAGATAATTCCAATATGTGCAATAATCTCCATAATCATAACACGATCGTTTTCGTACTAATGTATTTTAAATTTAAGGAGACTATATATTGTAATGTTAATTTTTTGCTCTCTACGAGAATCGAACCCGAGCCTCTGCTTTACCGTATGCACCAATTTGAATATAAATAAATTTAAAATATTAATTATATATATATTTAAAGTTTCACGCATGGACCTTGAATATAATTAAATTTAAAATAATAATTATATAGATGTTGAAGGGTAATTATTTAGTTTGTGTGTATAGTATTAAATATACTTTATTAATAAATTTTATATAAATATTAAAATTTAAGAGTAAAAGAGGTAAAACTGGTGGAATGTATACTGTGAGTATGTATTAGAAATATCAAAATTTAAATATGTGATGGAAATCATATTGAATAAAATTTAAAATAGAGGTGCTTTAAGATTTTTGAATATTAATTATGGGTTATAGATTTGTCTGAAATTTTTTTTGCAATCATAGCCAGGCCTGATCAAAAAGCCATGGGTTGAAGGGTAAAAATTTGACAATGATGAAGTTTACTTCCTATTATTTGTTAACTTATACATATCTTTTTATTTTTTCTATTGTAATTTAATAACAATTTCTTAAATTTAATTTTATATTTTGTAAATAAGTAATAAATCATTTGGTTTGTTTAAAATTTAAATTAGGATGAACATATTCAGAATGGTACTTTAACATGTATTCATGAATTTCACGAATCATAGGTAAATCAGATATTCACCCTTCTTGATGATAATTTTGAAATTAGACGGATTTAATTCTTATAAACCCCTTACATCAGACCTATTTTTCTGGCAAAATAAATTATTTGGGTTTTCTTGGGCTTGGGAAATATTTTTCACCATTAATATGGACTTGGACATAGCTTGAGAAACATTTTTCATAATTATTATAGTCTAAGATTCCTGTAAATTTTTTAATTTTAAATATGGGCTAGAAATTGGCCTGAAATTTTTTTTTGAAGACATGGCAAAGCCTGATCAACCAAGGCCCATGCAATCATATTCTTATTGTATTTTTAAATGCATTGTGACTTTTTATATATTTTATTACAGTCCTCAACTATCAAAATTATTATGGTCTTTTGCGGGTTTGAGAAAACCAAGTGCGAGGACCTGGCTTAGGAATTTTTTTAATATTAGGCATAGGTGTAATATTTAACACAGAATATTTATATGGCCCTCAGGTAAAACTAATTTAAATATATTTTTATTCAAAAAAATAGTATTCACTCTTAGTCTTAATGGGTTGGCCTAGGTTGGGGTGAGCTGGGTTAAAATAGACTAAAAAAATAGATATGGTTTTTAGCAATTTACCTATCTCCAGGCTTGGGAAAAATTTTTAAATTACTATCGGTTGGCCAGGTTTGAGAAAATTTTTTAATAAAATTATTAAGGGTTGGGCTGGGCTTGGAAAATATTTTTCTAAATTATATTGGGCTCGGCTTGGGAAAAATTTTTCAAAATTAGCTTGGACGCTTGAGAATTTTTTTATTATTAATTATAGGTCAGACATTGACCCAAAACAAATTTTTTTGCAGGCCTGGACTTGACCATCAAAAAACCAAAACCCATGAAAGTCTGAATTTTGATTGTATTTTTAAATTCATTATGATTATTAAAATATTTTATTTCAGTTCTTAACACTACCAAAATTATTATGATCTTTCATTGGGCTCGGAAGAATTTTTCATAATTAATATGGCTTTGGACTTTGCCTGTGAATATTTTTTATATTAAATATTAGGTATAAGTAATCAGTAATATTTAACAAATAATATTGGTATTATCAAGTAAATGCTTTAAATTTATTTATGCTCAAACCATATCACTTAGTTTTAATGGATTAAACCTGGCCTGAAGGGATTGGGGGTAAGAAGAATAAAAATTGGATATTTTCAAATAAAGGTAACATGCATAAAAGTAAGAAGAAAATTTTCATTCCCCGTCATTTTTGACGGGCTATCTACTAGTAATAATTATAATCACTTAGTTTAAAAAATATACAATTTATTTATATAAAAAAATAATTAAACCTAAAAAAATATCGAAAAATAGAATATATTCCGGGTACACAGGCCGGGACAAAATATACTCAGGCCGGGCCTGAAATTTTTTTTAAAAAAATATCAGGGCCAAGCCGTATATTTTATTACCAAATATTTGAAATCGCTATTATTAGCTATAAAAATCAAAAATAATTATAATATATTTTTAAAAAATCCGGGTCGGACCTGAAAATTTTTCTTATTTATTTAATGATTATTAATTTAGTAGTTTATTCAAAAATTATTTAATTCTAAAATAATCTAAGTCTTTGACGTTTTTACTAAATTCTATGATTTAATTTAGTAAAATTTAAAAAAAAAATACATTTGTATGAAATTTCATAAATATTACCAGCAACTTGAGGGCAAAAAATATGGAATATATTGTGCTAAAGGTAAAGAAATATAATATAAAAAATAGGTTTATTAATTGAATTTGGTTACAAAATTATGAAACCCAGCAATATAACAATTTAAGAAAAGAAAATCTATTTGGACGGGAAATTATATTATTTTTGCCTATCCTTAAACAAAATTTTAATTTAATAAATTTTAAAAGAAAAATTATTTTAAAATTAATTTATCACACCCTTCTAGCTTTACCCACCTAGGTTTACCCATTGGAGGTGAAAGTGCTATATTTCATTTCAGAGATGAATTTCTGTCAAATTCAATAGAATGAAAAATATTTTGATACATTTAGCTTATCAGGCTTTTTATTTATTTAAATATTTTTTATTGATTCCTAAAATTTTACATACCTTTATCAACAATTTTTAAGTCCCTTGAAATATTATTAGACCTTGTGGTTCTTTATAAAAATATTCTCGAATCTATATAAATATCAAATTCTCTTCACTCTTCAGTATGCAAGCTACCCTTCCACCAAAGCTAGGTATAGATAAGTGATGGCATTAGCTTTTTAGGGCGTAAAAGTGGCGATTAAGGGCAGGGCCCTTGCCTAAGCCAAAAAATTTCCCCTACATCCCCTTCCCCCACCTTCTTCTTCAAATAAATATAACAATAATTTGAAAGAAAAATAATAATAATTTTTTAAAATAAAGATTACAATGCAAAATTTTTAGAAAATGTATTTTTATGAAAAAAATTTTTTTTGCTGGGATTCTAACCCAAAGCCATCAGATTTATAAGCTACGATCTTGCCGATTAGGCCATTTTCAAAATTCACCATTTTTTAAATATATATTATAAATTGAGACACTGTGACTGTGACACGGCTTTTATATATATTATAGATTTAAATTACATAAATTTATATTTATAAAATAAATACCTATATTTGTTTAAACCGGTTTATAAAGTTCAAAGGTTAGGTTATCTCTAAATTTTTTCAAGTAGGTTTGGTTCAGATTCATTAAAAATATCAAATTATATCGGTTCGGATGGAAACTGGCTAAAACCTATCTATTTGTCTAGTAGTTTTATTATACTTATAATGATTTGGTTATCTCTAAATTTTTCAAAAAGGTTTGGTTCAGATTCATTAAAAATATCAAATTATATAGGTTCGGTTGGAAACTCTGGCTAAAATTTATCTATTTATTATGTAGTTTTATTATGCTTATAATGATTTTTTGATTAAATTAAATTTTTCTATATTCATTTTATCCAAATTTTTTTTACTATAAACTATAGATTTAAACTTTTTTAAAGCTGTCTAAGTTCAAACCAATACCTGACCCCAGATGTAAGACTAAAGTGGCCACTCTTTCGATGGGATGCTTTTGGGGACCTGATTCGTTATTTGGATCTATCAAAGGAATCATGCGTACTAAGGTTGGTTATACTGGTGGATCCGAACCTGATCTACCGACGTACAAAAGCATGTAACAATTTATTTTTTACATCAACATTAAATTTTAAAAATATTTAGACTAATTTTTTCCAATTTTATTAATTTTTTTGTCTATTGGCAGAGACGTCCGCAGGATATTTTCCACAGAGGGGCGAATTTTTAAAATATTCATAGTGTAGTGAATATTTTGATCTAAAAATATTTCCAAACTACATAATTTTTTTAATGTTTTTATTATAAATATAGTTTTAATCCATGGTAATCAAAAATTTCAAAATATTCTATAAAAAATAATTAATTAATATAAGATTGTAGGTTAGAATTTGATCTCAGCCCATTAATTATCTTTTTTTGAAAAATTAATCACAATCTTAAAAATATTATACTATTATGATATAAAAATGCTTTTGAAAAGTGCGGTAACTCACCAACTCCAGTCTCTAGATCTATAAAAATATGAATAGAATAATTTGATATTCCTATTTGTAGATATTCGATTTGATTTGTTGAATGTTCATGCTAAGTCCGACTCCGACAACAGTCAGTTTCAACCATGAAGTTTTCTAATTGCTTCTTTCTTCAAAAACATTTCATTCTTCATTATCATATCTGTCCCTACTAGAAATAACCGCTCACATAGAGCCGAAGATTATTAGGATAATATATTAGATTAAATTAGAATAGTGATTCTTTAGAATGTAGATAACATTAGATTCAATCCCGCATTCCAAAAGTGTTCTCCACAGGGCATCATGATTTACGCTATCAAATGCTCTACTAAAATCTACGAAAGTGAAGAGAGCTGGCATTTTATATTTCCAACATTTTGTATCAAATTATTTTTAAAATTAATTTATATTATTTTACCTTGGTAATATAGTTTCCAAATTTTGGAGTATTATTTATTTTATTTTCCCGTTATCCCCTTTTTTTTTATTCAGAATTTGAGATAATAATTTATATATTTGTATATCAAATACTATTTTCCTTCGAATAATTTTAATACGGATATCAGGAAAATCTTGAAATTCTCTGTTAAATTTTATTTATTCCCAATAATATTTTTAGATAATTTCGTAGCAGTGAGAATATATATTGATCACATAGGATATTTTCATATCACCCCAAAAGATTCGATCCATCGTTCGCCTTATCGATTTCAAAATTTTATATATCGATATTAAAATAACATTAAAAAAATTAAAATGACATTTAAAGAAGAATAAATAAATTAAGTAAACAATTATAAAAAAGACGAAAATAAGTTTAATAAAACATCATTGAGATCCGAGGAAACAAAGCTAGTTGCATCGAAATAGTTTTTAAAAGTTCTTACTTTCTAAGTCTCAATTTATCACTCAACACTTTAATACTATAATTAAAATAAAATAAGAAAACTTAAATATCTAAGATTCAACTTAAACTCAATTTTCTTATAACAATTAATCCAAAATAAATAAAATATAAAATTAAAATCTTTTTTCTAATTTCAATATTTTATTTTTACCATTTTTTCGAATACAATTAAAATCCATGAAAATTAAAATTTTCAAAAAAATATAAGCCAAATAAAATATAAATATTATTATTTATTATTATACTTTGTTTAAAATCCTACCAATCAACAATAAGCATTATTGTTGATTAAGGTCTATAATTAAAAAATTGTAATTTTATACAAAACTAGGACAATTACTACTTGCAATTCGAGTTGTAGTCATAAAAAACGGCTCCGACTCAAGCCGATCAAGGGGCCGCATGTGCCGACTCGGTCGGCTCAATTTTTTTATTTATAAGTAAATATGATATTTGTTTTTTACATGTATTATGTAAAACGACTCCATTTGAGTCTTTTATAAACGGCTAACACAAATGTCTGGTAAATTGCTAAATTTTGGGTTACTGATTAATGTGAACAAAAATTATAATAAGAATATTAATGTCGAAACTAAGAATAGTTCTGGACCTGAATTCGGCTTCAGGGATTTTAGACTTAATTTGGTGGAAATTTTGATAACATGAAATTAATAAGCCGGTTCAGGAGTTGGCTCAAGCCGTTGGTTCAAACCGACTCAGGAATTAGCTCAAGCCGACTTTTGAGCCGAAATTTATTTGTGATTAGTTTTGTTATTAAACCCTCATTTGCAAAAAATAAATATGGATAGTCATCTCAAATAAATATTCACTCCCATTCCATTTTTATAACATTATTCGACCGAATTTTGCCTTATAAAGATATAGAATACGTATTAAAATTTAAAAAAAATGTTATTCTGAAGCAAATTTATAAGTGGATAAACTTTCATCCAATACTCATGCAAAAAAGATATTCTGAAAGAGATTAGAACAAGAATGTGATTTATTATTTTCTCCACTATCTCTTTCAGGTACAACTTTAGACTTTTGGAAAAAGACATTAGAACTTTGCAGGCCTTCAGTTCTAGCTTTAAAAAATTACATGCGTCCCGGGTTAGGCTTACCTTCCTCACTCAAAGTGCCCTTCATATTTTAACAAAATAATTTGTATGCATGTATAATTATAATTTTAATATAATTTAAATTTATAATATATGGATTTTTGGCAAAATTTGTTTAAAGTAAATTATTAATTTTAGTTAGGCTTTAAAACGAATTATTCGATTCGTATTTTACGAATAGTACTTCGAATATGTATTTTAAAAAACATATTTTGAATTATTCGTAAATATTTTATTTTTTACTTTATTTTCTCTGCAAAAAATTGGCGTACAGATGATTGTCTATAGTTTTAAAGTAAGGCGCCGCCCCCAATTTTTTCATTAGCATATTTAAAAAAAAAATAAGTAATAGGATTTCAATTCGTGTATACTAATGTTTATTTCTTTGGTAAGGCTCTATAGATTGGCCAGAACCGGACTAGAGCAGTTAAAAAATTACGATCCCGGATTCAATTATCATTTTGGAAAATTTAGTGGATCTTAAACGAGAATTAAGGTCCATATTGGGAGATTTCTGCCATTATAAAAAATTATTATTTTTAACTAAAAATAATTTTATTATTATTATAAATGCAAATAATTAAAATTTTATTAATTAATTTTTTTATATGAACCGATCAAAAATTGGTGGCGGCATCTTACTTTAACTATCGACGACGCGCCTATTTTCACGCTGTTGTTTATATATACCGTGGATTACGAAATTTTTTACCTTAAAAAATTATTTTCGATTTTTAAATTTAATCTTTTGTATGTATGAATATTAAAATTAACAATTTATTCGAAATAACTTTTGCCAAATAAAATTTATATATCATAAATTTAATAATTTTATTATATTATAATAATTATGTATAAATAATATCTTGTTTAAATATGAAGGGAGTGAGTGAGAAAAGTAAGCCGAGCTAAACCTGTAACAGGGACCATGCAATTTTTTATGGTTAGAACTGGAAGTCTACGAAGTTCTATTCTCTTTTTCCCAAAGTCTGGAACATTATCTACCGAAAAGATAGAAGAGAGAATAATAAGTAACATTTTTGTTCTGAACTCACGGAATTTTGCTTCCTGAGTAATTATATTTTTTTAAGAGATTCGGTCGCATGAGATAAAAGTAGGATGGGAGAGAAACATTTTTTCTTAATATAACTATTCACTATATTTCATTTTCAAATAAGTTTTGAAAAATATGATCTAGTTTAAATTTAATTTTTATAACTTTTGAAACTGCATCTTTAATAAAAATTATTGCCAATGACCATAATTTCTCTTTTTTCATTAATATTTCTTGAAATTAATAGATAAAAAAATATTCTACAATCAGGTTTATTGGTGAATTATCAATATATATGTGACTTTTTTAAATATAAAAAGTGTTAAACGTTATTGGGGCCGATAAATTTGTTTTTTTTTATTCAAATCTGGTTTTAGCATACCTTTACATTACTTTAGCTCAATTTCGCATTCCAAATTGACTACTCTATATCTGAAGACCTATGGGACTTTTCTAATTTTTTAAATAATATATTAACATTTTTGTAGTCTAATCATGGACAATCGGATTCAATCGCCTAAAATTAAATTTTACATAAAAATTTATTAATTATTTTCGATATGTTTTTGTTTCTATCTATGCAATATATAATAAACCAGTTTTAAAATGTTATAATAATATATATTTGAATTCCTCAGGTGAGACCGCTAGGAACTCTAATTCTTTACTTAAATTAAAATCGTACAAATATTATTCTTGATGCTTGTCTAATTTAAGGTTCCTTTTTGTTTTGAAGAAACTGTAATGGAACGGGGGGAAAAAATATAGAGAGTCAAGTCTCTGAAAAAGTGATCTTTATATATTTTATTATCCAATTTTATATTTTTAGTAAAAAATAATCAATGATTACTACTTTTGCAAAGATAAAGTGGCTACATATTCTTTATCGTTTATTGGCGGTTTTCCAGGTAGGTTTACCAGGGTAAGCCAGTTTCCCCTCTGATCCCTTTTCTCAACTTTTTACTATCATGGGCGTTGTTAATTGTAAAACAAATTGTTTTCATATCATTCGATTACTTTTCATCCGCATCTTCGTTGGTCTTCCTCGAGGCCTATCTTATTACTTCCAACGAAGAATATCTCTTAACTCAATCATCCTTCGTTTTTAGTTCAACGTACCCTATCTCAGTTTACTTCTTCTCATTATAACTCCAATCGCTTCTATGCCAATTCTTTACCTCAATTCGTTGCTTGTTTTTCTCTCTCTGACACCTCACACATCCATCCGACTATTCTCTTCTCCTTTCTTTCCAGCTTCTATTCATGCACCACTTTTATTACTCATATTTCGCCACCGTAAACTATACAGCTTCTCACACTGCTTACATAAACTTTTCCTTTCAGCTTCAGAGATATTTTCTTATCTGTAGAATACATCTCTCAAAACATTTTCCATGCATATCTTACTAATGCAACAGCAACTGAATCAAAACATACATCTGCGTTTAAAAGTATGTCACCCAAATAATAGACCTTTCCCACTTTTTCCAGAGTAGCTCCATTACCAATATTTACCTTATCATTATCATGAACCCTATTCATGCATGTTCTACAGATTACCAGTGACTGCTTTCCGCCATCAATGTAAGGCTTTGGGCGGTGGCGAATATTAAATTTATTCGGTAATAGCGCAAATATTGTGGGTACAACCGTTTTATAATATAGGACATTGAAGGTCCAAAGTTAGTGAAAAATAAACGTACCATCTGCATAAGTGACTGCTTTCCGCCATCAATGTAAGGCTTTGGGCGATGGCGAATATTAAAATTCTTGACAGCTGGTTGCAAATGATTGCTATCATATTGAAGGAATGGCCTCCGAACATGTTATTCTATAGCTATCGGGTAGTAAATTTAGATCATAACTGTTTGTCGGGATAGGTAATGTAGAACTTATAAGCGATCTAGCCCGCTGAATGGTTCGGCAGCATGATGGGATAGGGAACACTCTGCTATGTCAATGCTTATAATTTTTTGAGGTGTATATAGAGGATTTCCTGTTGCAACACGATAAAGTAATATTTAAATGTTTTTATGGTCACCTCAATGGCACGTATTTTAATAATATTTAGCATTCGGTTTTTAAGACTTCAGTACCATCTAACACATGATTATGATTATCTATATGAAGAATTATTTCTTGATTTAATGTATGGCACTACCCTTTACAACGGGTAGGTCTACCTTCCAAAAATTTATAAGACTTTACACATTATTTTTTGATTTATGATTCTCTCTTTCCTGAATATGATCAATCATGAACAAGTTGTTTTGATCCACGTTTACTTATAACATAATTTAAAGGCATTCTTAAAAATAAAAGTAAACTATAATATCATAAATGATATACAGAAATAAGATTATTAATATTTACCTTTTAATTAGGAATTCTCAATTTATAATGATTAAATTATGGAAGGAAATGAAAAATATTAAAGTTTACTACAAACTTTTTAAAATGAAGAAAAGAAGAAAATTTTAAGATAAAATATATGAAGGCTCGAATATTGTAAATCGCCATTATTATATATAAAAAATAAATAAAATATATTTAAAATAATTATTGAAACTTTGTTAACATTATTAAACGTTTTAAAACTTGAACCTTTATAAAATTATAATCCTGAACCAAACTTAAACCTTTATCATTTTTTCTTCCTGGAACCTTAACCGAACCGATATATCATATATCAAAAGGTAATTGCTAACTAACAATTTTTATGAAAAGTTATAGAATTTTTTTGTGCAAAATTGCATAGAAAGACTCAACTGACCTTATAGGTTAAATAATTTGATATCGGTCCATGATATCGGCAAAAATTAAAAGGATAGGCAATATCATAAGTGGCCTAAAATCATATGATTATTATTTTTTAATTTCATTACTTCTAAAAAATATATTTAGCGGGGACTATATAGAAAGTATCGAATTGTACTATGATCCTAGCAAAATAACTTATCTTGATCTGTTGCAAGTATTTTGGAACAATCATGACTCAACTGATAAGTCTTCATATCGTCAATATATTTCAGGTAAACATCAACTATTCGGTTAAATTTTTTATCCCAGATACATTTTTATTTAATAATGCTACAAAGAGTCCAAATAAATACCCTAATGTTAAAAAGTAAAGCCAACTTTGCATATTTTAACCCACAAAGAATGGCGATAACCCTTTATTTTACAGGAGTGCATCGTTTGTACCGTTTTCTTTATTTAAATTCCCTTATTTTTAAATTATTAAATACTATAAACATTTTTTTTATATAATTTTTACATGTACTATTTATTCATTCTATTATTTGCCATTTTTTATTCATTATAAAGTTTTTCAAAAGTAGCCAGCTGAAAATTATTCTTTTTGTTTTTATATTTTTCTTCACCTCTCTGCTCCATTTTTTTAAACAATTCTTTACATATTTTTCATCATACATACAATATTCTTTTTCTCATTTTTTCTCTTTATATTGTAATCTTTTATACATACATTTCTAACCTTTCCAATTTCTTTAAGTCATTTTTAATCTTTATTTTTTTGACCTTTTCTTAATATTCTTTCTTCTCATTTTTGATAATTCTTTTTAGGAATTATATTTAATTTTCACTAAATTTTTGGCAGACAATATTTTTTTATTAGAATCTTAATTGTAACTAAATAATTTGATATGTAAAATAAAAAAAATTCTATGACCTAATGGGTTAGATGTATGCTTGGAAACAGAAGGACGAAGAGGACGCTGGTTCAATCCTGGTAAGGAGCATAAAAACTTTCAAGTTTTTTTTCGATGACTGATGTGTAAAGACATATGGTAAGATGAATTTTGGAGCTTAGAGATGACACCCCGGTCACCTACAGGCCTGGACAGCCGGGTGCTAAGGATACTTGTCTAATAAACAAAATGAAGGAAACAAATGGAAATATGGCTTGCATACAAGAGACGAAATGGAAAGGTCAGAAGACTAATGATTGGAGATGGATATAAATTGTACTATAATGGAATTATTAGTAATAGGAATGGTGTCGGCATCATCCTCAGTCAAGATCTAACCTCCTGTAGTAGAAGTCAACAGGATCTCTGATAGACTAATAAAGATAAAACTCTGCATTGGTCAATCAATACTACACATCCTTTCGGTATATGCTCCTCAAACTGGTTGCAAAGAAGAGAAGAAAGATGACTTTAGAGCTATCCTTGTCCTTGATGAAGATGTAATGGAAATTCCTAAGGATGACTTAGTCATAATAGGTGGTGACTTAAATGCGCATGTGGAAAAGGCAAGAGATATCTACAAAAGGCATCATGGTGGTTTTGGATACGGAGAAAGAAATGATGAAAGAGAGCATGTACTGAAATTTGCGTATGCCTCTTAACCAACACCTACTACAGGAAAAAAGACAGTCATTTAATAATATATGAATGTGGTACAAGGAAAACACAGATAGATTACATGCTAATCTCTCGCAGAAGATTAAAAGATGTAATAGACCGCAAAGTCATCCCAGGAGAAGATATAGCCGCACAACACAAGCTACTGGTCATGGATTTACACATAAATAAATCCACTCAAAAAAAGATAAAACTGGAACTATGCATCAAATGGGGTAAATTAAAAACAATGACAGATGCCTTTGCATTCAATGCAAACATTGAAACAATAGATTCCTTGGACAGACCTTTCATCCAGATTAATAGACACTGCCAAATCGACACTAGGCTTGACAAGGGGAGACAACAAATCATACAAAGAACTATAATGGTGGAATGAAGAGGTACAAACCACTATAAAGGAGAAAAAAGCCCTATATAAAATATGGTACAAATCCAAAAATCCAGATGAAAAGACAAATTACAAAAAATCCAATAGAATAGCTACAAAGGCGGTGGCTAGGGCCAAAGCTATGGCATACGATGACATGTATGAAGAACTACATACCAAAGAAGGGCAAAATAAAATATACAGATTAGCCAAACAGCGAGAAAAGAACTCTAGGGATATAAACGGAGCTCCGAAAATAACCAAAAATAAAGATGGGAAATTGATAATAAAGGAAAAAGAAATAATGAATAGATGGAAAGAATATTTTTAGGAGCTTCTCAACTTTAATCCCCACATACTACATTTAGATGAACACTCCCCATGTCAAAACCTTGTACAACCAATAACAGAACAAGAGATAATCATATGCCTCAAGCATATGAAAAACAACAAAGCTAGGGGTCCAGATGATATTCCAATAGAAAGCCTTAAAGCATTAGGAGATGATGGAATACATTTCCTCACAAATCTATACAATAAAATACTTGGAAATGAAGAGGTTCCCCAAAAATAGAGGCATAGATATCTAGTTCCTATCTTTAAAAATAAAGGGAATCCACACAATTGTCAAAATTACAGAAATATAAAACTTATGTCACACTGTCTAAATCTATACGAAAAAAGCTTAAGAGACATAATCGAAATAGGAGAGACTCAGTTTGGCTTTATGCCTGGAAGTTCAACAAATGATGCTATCCACGCAATTAAGCAAATGAGTGAAAAATTAAGGGAAAAGAACAAAAAGCTACACATGATCTTTCTCGATCTAGAAAAGGTCTTCGATAGAATCCCAAGAAAACTTATCTAGTGGGCGCTACGCCACAAAAACTTCCCGAAAAATATATAAGAATAATACAGGATATGTATATGGGCCATACAACAATGGTCCGTAACACAACAGGTACTTCAGCAGGCTTCACAATAGCCGAAGGAGTTCATCAAGGGTCGGCTCTCAGCCCACTTCTCTTTATTAAAGTAATAGATGTATTAGCACAGTCTATACCTCAAATAGTCCCGTGGAATATGATATTTGCAGATGATATTGTGTGCCGAATCCAAGGATGAAATGAAAGAAAGTTTAGTGAGTTGGATAAATATCCTAGAAAAGCACGGACTAAAAGTAAATAGAGAAAAGATGGATTATATGGTGATAGGAGATGAAACAGAGAGTATTGATATAAATGAATGACAGATATCGGCAATTAAAAGCTGCAAATATTTGGGCTCCACTATACAAACAAACGGCACAATAGAGAAAGAGATAAAGAGTAAAATTAATCAAGGGTGGTTAAAGTGGAAATCTTTATCTGGAGTGCTCTTTGACAAAAGAATCCCACACAAATTAAAAGGAAAATTTACAGTTCCATAGTACAACCAACTCTATATAGTTCAGAAACATGGCCAACCAAAGAATCAGACGAGAGAAGTCTACAGACTATGGAGATGAGAATGCTGAGGATGATTGCGAGGGTAACAAGAAAGGATAAAGTGCGCAGTACAAGAATACTAAGTAGTTTAAAGGTAGTGCCCATTAAGACTAAGTTAATGGTAAACAGACTTAGGTGGTATGGGCACACAATGAGAAGGCCTATGAACTACATAGGAAATAAGGTTGAGAGTTTGGAAGTGATGGGCACAAAACTTCAATGGGGCCATAAAGTTAGAGCCAATATAAAGAAGTATAAATTAGATAAAAGAGATTGTATGAATAACATAAAGTGGAGAGAGATGTTAAGGGAGCTTACCATCAGAAAAGGTGAAAGCTAAAGAGAAAAAAAAAATTACGATATATATTTAATAGTAAGAAACAAAAATTTATACTAATCATTAATAATTTCTCCCCTTCTACATTTTGAAATATAGGTCTCCATATTTCTAAAATAATTTTTGGCATTTTCCTCAGATATCCCTCTTTCTTCATGCTCTATGAAACAAATTCATTCTTCCTCGTTATTAATTTTTATTTCTGACAAAATCCTTCCATTAAAAACACATTTTCAATGGAATTATGATAAGGACTGTAAGGTGGTAAATATTTCAATGTATGCCCTCTTCTTTCTATAGATTCCCTAATTGTATGATAATGATGTGGAACATTGTCCATCACAAAAATCATATTCATCATGTTTCCTTCTTCAAAATGATTTAATATTTCATTTAAAAGGTTTCTAAAGTATATAGCGTTGCAGTGGCCATCAAAAACTTCGAATCTGAATATTCCTGCAATTGTGAGAGCAGCAATGATAGTATAATCATTTTCTATCTCTTGAACATTTTTAATAGCCTTTTTATTTATTTGTGAATATCCATATAACCGCCTCATTGATATTGAAAATCCGCTCTCATCGATAAATATTTCTTTCTTATAGGCTACATCTACAAACCAATTCGCGTATTCTTTGTGAATCTCTATATTTGATTCGGTATTTTCTCTAGTGATACTCTTTTAAAGCTGTACCTAAATCCTGAGAGTAACCTTGATATTGTATTTTTTGATATTCACATCATATCTTTCTTTAATCATTTCTCATTACCTTTTTAAGGATAAAGTCCAATCCAAATTTATACAATTTAATATATATTCTTCCTGTTCTTGATTTAATTTCTTCCGTGCACGTGAACCATATTTGGGATCATGAGAGTATTTAATATTTATCACTGTCTTATAGCTTACTTTAAAACATGATGCTATATTTTTGATACTATCCATTTTTAACGCGTCAATTATTAGAGCTTTTGTTTCACTGTTAATATTTTTTTCTCTTGTTTTTCCCATATCTTCATAATTTTATTTTTTATAACAAAAAAATTTTCTTTTTGAAATATTTACTCGTTAAATAGAATGAATGACAAAAAAGACTGAAATTCTATAACATTTACCTCATTTTTACGTTTAATTATTTATAAATTAAAGAATAGTCTTAAATATCTATAAAAATATTACTTACTTGCTCAAAAGTAAAAATGCGTCTTGCATAAATATTAAAATTTTAAAAATAAGAATTTAAAAATGATTATATTTTATAGGGGTGTACCGACACCACTTTTTGGAGGCGATCCGATCCGATATTTCCTATATTAAATTGATATCGGCCAATTATCGATCCTATATCAAAGATACCAATGGTTTTAATTTTTAATATACTTTTATTAGTATAACATCTATAATTTAACTATACCATAACTTATGTCATTTAAATATATTATAATGATCAGTTATAGTTTATATTAAATTCAATTGCAATTCTAAAACTATATAAAATATTTTTATGTTAAATCACTTTTATATAATAAGTACATAATAAGTAATAAACAAATATATTATGAAATTTGAAATAAATATTTAATAATATTTTATATTAATATATCGAAGATTTTTTTTTAGAAATACCAAAATTTCCAATTTATCAGAGGTCAGCCTACGGCGATGATAACTGTCAAAATCACCAACTTCACTAAAAACAGATTCTGAAGAAATTATCGCCCACTTTTATAAATAGAATGTGCAAAAAAATAACAATATGGCAGAATGTTTATTAATTAATTATTATTAAAAAAATGTACATAAAAATGGATTTCGATATTATTTATAAAAATAAATGATTTTAGATATAATCTTTTTTAAAAATTTTATAACATTTTATTTTTGTTAAAGATGCCATTTTATATCGGATCGGGAAATTTTGTAATTTGGCCGATAACCGATATTTTAAAATCGTTTGGTAATACATTTCAAACTTATTTAATATAAAAGAGATACATTATAACGAATAATTTAATTTAGCAAATTAAATAATTTGTTATGTAAAAAATTGTCTGCCAAAAATTTAGTGAAAATTAAATATATTAGTAAATATTCAAATAAAGTAAAAAAAATTCCTACAAAGAATTATAAAAATGAGAAGCAAGAATATTAAGAAAAAGTCAAAAAAATAAAGATTAAAAATGACTTAAAGAGATTGAAAAGGTTAGAAATGTAGTAAAAGATTAGAATATAAGAGAAAAAATCATAAAAAGAATATTGTATGTATGATGAAAAATATGTAAAGAATTGTTTAAAAAAATGGAACAGAGGAGGTGAAGAAAAATAATTGCAAATTTATCATTTTATAGACAAAATTATCAAAAATGAGAAAAATAAATTGAGAAAAGATATAGTAAGAATAAAATAAAGAAATCGGAAAAAGTTAGAAATAAAATAAGAAGGAATAACAAAAATAAATAAAAATTTAAGAAAAATTGACAAGAAAGAAAAATAATTTATATTTTTTTAAAAAAAATTATGATTTTCCTTTTTTGAAATGGGAATTTTCCTTTTTTGATTGAACCTTTTCCTTTTTTGTTCAGACTTTATCCTAATCCTTTGGGACTATCCTTTTATGATTGAACCTTTTCCTTTTATGATTGACCCTTTTGCTTTTTTGATTGGACCTTTTCCTTTTATGATTGAAACTTTTCCTTTTTTGATTGGGGTTTTTCCTTTTTTGAATGGGAAACCCTGTAATATAAAAAATTTTAAATAAATTGTGCATCATTAATTCATTAGATGGCGGTGAAATCAGCATGTCAATGAAGGTGAATAAAATTTTTTAAACCATCAGCTTCAATTGAGGCTTCAGTGCCTAGGTCTAGGTCCTGCCTAATTTTTTATATATAAACTGTCCAGCCTGACCCGAAAAATTAATTTTTAAAATTTTTCAAGAATGCAGTTGGGCTTAGATCTCTTCTAGTTATTTGTATTCAGAGTTGGGCAGTACTGCAAATACATGTATCTAAGATACAAGATTTTGTACTCAGTATCTTTTTGACATTTTTAATAAGATACTAGTATCTGTATCTAGGATCCTTTATTCTGGAAAGAATCATGTATCAATCATGTATCTTTTTCATTTTATTGTCAAAAGATACATATTCTTTTTAATATACATGTGTCAAATTTTACATATCACAGTACATTTATTTTCTTCGGGGATCTTATATTAATTTTCACCATATTTTAAATATATTTACCACAAATTTAGCTGGAATATATACAACTCATTAAGATAGATATATAAAAAATAACAACACTACAACAAAATAAGTTAAGATTATATATAAATGTAACTCCATTGAATATCATTACCAATTTTATTTAATATTTTTTAATTTGTAGGAGGATTAACAATAGTAATGAAATTTAAATTATGGAAATAAGTTTCCCTGAATCAAATCCCAATCTTAAAATTTTAGATGGAAATATTTTTTAAATAAAAATTTGAGGACAATGTACAGCCTGAATGTACAAAAAAATGATAAAGGGTTCAACACAGATTTTGTTATATTAAAGTATATTATTTATAAGGTTAAAAGCGACATAGGTTATCTTAAAATTCAAGTTTACAATATTGTCTACCTTTATTAAAAGCTGCCCAAGATGAGATGAGAAAAAGATTTTAAGAAATTATTTTCCAATGATACGAATATAATGAGGTTATTTGGCATAAATATCACGTCCATAGATTAAAAACTTATGGATTGAATTGGATGATAAAAAAAATCTTTTAAATAAGCCCTAAATGTATACCAGAGTATATCAAGCTAAATAACACCATACAAATAATAAAATGATGATTTATTTTTTATAAAACAAATGTTGCTGAGTTCAATAATAGAAATAACATTTAACTGGAGATTTTAATATTAAAGAAAGTCGAATACATTATATATTATCCTCATTAACGAAATTTTTTAAAAATATAATACTGCAATAACTTAATCAACGCCAATCAAAGGGTTATGCCAAAATGTTAAGTGCACCAAAACGGCAAAGCTCTAATGCTAAATTATTTGAAATTACATTATCTTATAAAATGAATCTATTTTAAATACTCTTTTGCAAATTAATATTTAACTCCCATTAAAAACACTAGTCTCCCTTCCCCTCTATGCTAAGAATGGGCTAATATTAATATTAAAATGCCTGATTATTATAATTAACTCATTAAATATTTTATTAATTATTGTAAATATTGTTATGTTCTTCACAAATAAATATAAAAACTGTATTTTATAAACTATTCTAATTTAATTGGCAATGATTTAAAAGTATCTTGTATTGAAGATACTCTAATTTAGCAAAAGATACAATTATCTTATTTTTTTATATTTTGTAAAAGATACAAGTTTCTTTATCAATATTAAGAATTTTTATCTAGATTCTTTTTCCGGAGGACCTGTCCAACTCTTCTTTCATTTTGATTTTGAGAAATTCAGTAGGAAGCAGTAATATGATTTAGCTTACAATTTTTTTTAACTTAAATTAGTCATTATTGGAATGTAATATTTGAAATCGTTTTTCCCAGTTACAACAATTCTGCAAGTGGATCACTCAATTCTGAACCAACAATATATTATTAACCCTAACCTGCATCATGTTCAGGTTGCCAGGTCAAAATTTTCAAATTGCGGGAGAAATTTGGTATTTTGCGGGAAAAATATGAAAATTGCGGTAGAAATATAAAAATTGCTAAAAAAAATTCGGGCCGGCCTTCAGTCGGGATTTTGAATTGACTTAGTTATCCGCCTATTATTTTTAATAATTAGTTTAGAATACAAAGTCATTAACTATTTTTCAAAATAAAATAGTTTAAGTACGATACAAAATTTTTTAAATACTATCTTTATTATTAAAATAACATCTTGATTTATTTATAAAAAAAACAAAAGATTTTAATTTTACGCAGCGGGGGGGGGGCAGAGAGCAAATCCCCCCCTCACCCAAGCCAAAAAATGCAGATGCCGGATATATTTTTCAAAAATATTGTTTATATTAATTTATATTTGTTTTTATTCATATCTCATATTAAATATATATTTAATTATATTTATCTACTAACTTATTTTATCAATTAATTTCGATTTCAAGTTTTTCGGCGTAATATTTACTTATTATTTTCAAATTTTTAGTGGCGTAATATTTATCTACCATTTTCAAATTTCTAGTCAAATAATTATTTCTGAAACTTCTTGTCCAACAGGGAAAAAGAAATTGCAACCTTGTCAAACGAAATAGAGTCTTTGCCATCAAGCAATAACAGCTTTTAAGGAGTTAGAAGAGCGAATTATTTGCCATTACTGAAATATCACAATGAAATATCTCCTCAGAAGCAAGAAAATTATTGGATTCAATGCTTATTCCAAATTTTATTTATCATTAGAATGTATTATTTAATTATACAACTATTTTAAGTATTACTTTTCAAAAACATGACATTGACTTGATTAAGAAGATGAGAAAACCCAAATAAATGAATTTTTAATTCATCATGCAGCACTTACTAATCTGCAAATATTACTTCCACGAAAGCCTTTCCATCCTTTTTCAGATGGTGATAGAAAAAAAAATATTTGTTAGATTTTTATTATGAAGATGTTAACGTATCTTAGGATCCTTACTAGCTGAATAACTATGTTTATAAGATTAACTATGGTTGACATAGTCCCAAAAAATGCTATGGATGCTCTGCATTATTTCAAACACATTTTTGATTAAATTCCCAGTGTATTAAAAGGGTTTATAAACTCTTCCCATTAGTAAACTAATGAGAGAACATTCTCTTTTTTAAAAAGAATAACAGAGGCCTGCAGAAGTACCATTTTCAGGGCACGCCCCGGATTTTTTACGGCCCGGCCTGGGTTTTTTTAAAAAAATTTTGGATTTTTTTTTAAATTTTCAGGCTCGGCCCGGCTTTTTTTTAAATAAAATTTTCAAGCCTGGCCCGGATTTTTTAAAATGAATTATATTTATTTTTGATTTTTATAGCTAATAATAACGATTCAAATATAGGCTGTTTTAAAAAATACAGCCCGAATTGGGTGTTTTTTTTAAATAATTCAGGCCCGGCTTGGGTGATTTTTTAAAAAAATTTCGGGCCCGGCCCGGGTATATTTAAAAAAATTAAAATACTGTCGGGCTTGCAGGTCTCTGAAAAATATACCAAGAAGTACAACATAGGAAAGTAGATTGAAAGGTTTGGATCTTTTGAATATTCATAGGCATTTGACGACAAGCAAGCGAAGATTGGATTTTACATTGTAAATATATAACATACAAAATGCAATTATTCTTAAGAAACTTTTTGTGTAAAGGCTCAAAAAATTCAAATTTCTATTTGGGGTCATTTAAGTAATTCTTTACATATTTTTTTATAATTCACATTAATTTAAAATTGTGTATTAGAAATAGTTATTAGTCCTAATAAATTTATGCTTGATATTTTAAAAAAACAATAATATTTCTTAAAAAATTTTATTATCCCCCCCCCCCCCAGACCAAATTCTTACGTACGCCCTTGTAATAAATATATTTTATGCGAAAGTTCCGCAAAATGTTTATAATAACATTATAGGGATAGGCGCTTAATTAACACGAATCACTTTTAAATACATAATAAGGTAATATTGTACATATTTCAATGATAATTATAGTTCAATTATATTATTATAATCATTGCAGGGTAGTGTAACTACATCTAATGCAAAACAAAAATATTCGAAATAATACAGATGCAACTACAGTTGAGGCAATGGTATACACTTATCATGTAGTACAACATTCACAGAGCTACTTATCATCACAATATGGGTAGATTCTTTTCCCCATAATATTAAGCCTCCGAGATAAATAAAAACTTTACTTGTAGAACAAAAATGAGCAAGGCAATCATCAATGTTTTAGAACCTGAATCCAGGTTAATTCTTGACGATTTGAAAGACCGGCATACATATGAAATTCTAACAGATGCATATAAGGGAAATATTAAAACATTTCCCTTGATCTTCCGCTATTTCAACAAAATTAAGGTCTTTTTAATAAAACTATTAAAAAATTTTCCCTCAAATAGTGAATAATCCAAAGACATAACTAACCTTATAATGGTAAATATAGCAGATTGGGGATTATCAATGAATTTATACTCTCCTTGATTTATTAATGGATAAAAATAAAAATGATAGAAAGAAATTTACAAACTAGACATGTTTTTCTAATAAATATTTAATTAAAAATATAAAAATAATCAATTACTGTCTCTTAAAACAAAATATTATTTGTATATTAAAAACGTTTAAATGCTAAAAAAATTTGCGGGGAAATTAAAAAATTGCGGGAGATTTCCAATTGCGGTATATAAATACCACGCCGGGTCATCTTTGAATTTATTAGTAATATATCAATACAATATAAGTGATACATTATATATCTATATTATGTATATACATGTACGGCAAAGTAAACAATAATAACAATTATAATATTTACAATTTTTCCATCCAAGATGGAGGTAAATGTATAATTATCGGGTATAAAGTTAATTAAAGTCTGTGATGGACTAATCTTCAGACAATGTTTACTTTGAGGTATTTGCCTCAGGGGGGTACAATGAGTTCTTTCCAGTGAGACCCCTTTTGGCAAGGTTTGTCTTAATCGATGATCCGTGTCTTATGGGCGACGTGATATCGGCCACTCAATAAGGTTCCCAGGGAAAAATTTTGCGTTGGTCAGTACTTTTACACGATGGGAAAATAATTATTATAAAAATTTCAAAAGATATTATTTTTCCATTGTGTAAGCCTATATATAGGCGAAAGCGCTAGGAGGCCCCGTGACCACGCCGGGTCATCTTTGAATTTATTAGTATTATATCAATATAATATAAGTGATACATTATATATCTATATTAAGTATATACATGTACGGCAAAGTAAACAATAATAACAATTTTAATTTTTACAATTTTTCCAACCAAGATGGAGGTAAATGTATAATTATCGGGTATAAAGTTAATTAAAGTCTGTGATGGACTAATCTTCAGACAATGTTTACTTTGAGGTATTTGCCTCAGGGGGGGGGGGGTTCAATGAGTTGTTTCTAGTGAGACCCCTTTTGGCAAGGTTTGTCTTAATCGATGATCCGTTCTTATATGGGCGACGTGATATCGGTCACTCAATAAGGTTCCCAGGGAAAAATTTTGCATTGGTCAGTCCTCTTACACGATGGAAAATAATTATTATAAAAATTTCAAAAGATATTTTTCCATTGTGTAAGCCTATATATAGGCGAAGTACTAACAAATTGCGGAAGTCTCCTGCTGATGGGGGGAGACATGGCAATCCTGATCATGTTACTCTCAATCCTCCTAACTTTTTCTATAAGAGCAATCAATATTATTTTTTCACACATATCAAATGTTCTAGTATGCCTATTTATTAATTAATATAAGGGGTTATTGCAATGACATAATACTACCTAGACTAGTGATTCATTCATGTGTATATACAAATCAGCTGGTACCATTTGGTTTCCAAATAAATCAGAGACCTTTAGAAGTACCATTTGCATGGCCTTGCAGGATTTTTTTATAAATTTTTAAGCCTGACCAAGATTTTTTAAAAATATATTATATTTATTTTTAATTTTTATAAATAATGCATAAAATATTTGGTTTTAAAATATACAACCTAGCCCAAATATATTTTTTCAGGCCATATTTAGAAATTTTTTTAGACCAACCTTGAATAATAATATGGCCTGGCCTATTTACCTAGGCTTAGGGGTGGGCCTGCGGATCTCTAATTAGTTCTGCTTATTGTTCATTTTTATTTTTTAAAAAAAACTAGCAATCCATTTCCATGATAAGGAACAAGAACAACAAGCAAGAGATTCCATGAAAAAAATGGAGGAAACTAAATCAAATTCAATTCAAACCTTACTAATGCCATATAAAACTTTTTATGATGCCGAAAAGTTAAAATATTAATTTACATAAATTGTGTGCAATGGATGTTCACAAGCAAGTCCTTTGTTTAAATTTTTTTACCCACCTCCCCAGTTGTATATTTTTCAGAGTTGTCACTGTATCTAGATACAAAAATGTTGTATCTGTATCTAAATACCCTTTTATAAAGAGTATCGGTATCTAGATCCTATTTTAGTAGTAACTATTTTTAGATACTTTTTTATCTTAAAAACAAATATTTGAATACAAAATTCATTTTATCTCATATGAGCATATAATTTAAATAAATATATATTAAAAAATATTGAGACTAATATTATAATAAAAAATATATAATTCAATAAATATTTTTCCCATTTAAGGCCACATTCATAGTAGATCCGATCCGACACGATTTAACAGCTGATCGGTTTATGAGAATCAATTTTTCTTTATTAAAACCAATATTTCTTAGGTTATTATCATGTATAAAATTAAAGACAAAATTAATATTATTACAAAAAAATTGATCTCATAAACAGATTTTAAAAATTGATCAGATGTTAAATCGTGTCAGATT
Organism: Gordionus sp. m RMFG-2023; assembly: GCF_954871325.1. NCBI lineage: Eukaryota > Metazoa > Nematomorpha > Gordioida > Chordodea > Parachordodidae > Gordionus > Gordionus sp. m RMFG-2023. The sequence continues at coordinate 30,188,048 of NC_088776.1, forward strand.
GGATCCACTCTGAATGCGGCCTAAATCTATACATAACAATTCAAGATTGTGAAGGATATTTTTATCATGTAAAGGAATATATAAATCACCATTATGCCCATTAATTATTAAAAAATAATAGCATTGATGCACAAAATTATTTTAGCAAAGAAATTTATCTAGAATTTGTTAAATAATTTAGATATTCAGCTAACTTTTGATAAATGTGAAATATAAATTTAATGTAAATATTTTTTAAAAAATGCTCATTTTTAAATAAGAATTAGTTCAAAAGAAAGATAAAAATAAGGGTATGGATATTTTTTATATGGTGTTTGAATTAAAAGAACAATTTTGTACTCTCATGATAAGAGTTTCTAAGAACACTAACTCTATTAAGTCTGATAAAAATGACATCTATATTTTTTATAAAATTGTATCTGAATCTAGATATTTTTAAGACAATGTATCTATCTAGATCCATAAAAAGTATCTTTTAACAACTCTGATATTTTTACTTAACATTTTAAAATAAAGAAATAATTTTTAATATAAATTTGCCTATCATAAAATATTAAAAATCCATAAGCTCATTATTTACTTTAAAATATTGTATACTTGCCTGCTCATTGTTTATATTTCATCTAACTTCTATACATAAAAATTTATTTAGTTATCATCAGAAATATATTCTACGCAAGTATAAAATATTTTTGGAATCTCTTTGCTTGAATGATGATGAGATTAAAAACACATATGCTGCATGCGTTTTGAATGGTTACCTAGGAGGTTACTATTTAAATTTTAAAAATATTATAGATTTTAATAGGGCATATTAGTGAAACAGAAAAGGTGCGTATCCTTGATATAGGTTTATCTGATGAACAGCTGAGATATTTAGAAGCCTGTCTTTAAAATCAAAAATTAACTATTATTTTAACTAATGATATTACCATTTATTCCATATTAAATTTACTATTATATAAAAAATTAAAATGAGATGGTAGTCTCTCTTGACAATGCAAAATTTTTATTAATTATAATTTAACTAATGAATATATAATTTATTGTCTATTTTTAATTATAAAGAATATTAAAATAATGATTTTAAGCTGCATTTACGTCTGGAAGTTGGCAGCATACATTCACTTTGATCTCCTATATTTTCTTGATATTTTTGAGCAAGATAATATGCAGAATCAGTTAGTTTTTCTAGAGATTCTAATATCGTTTTAAGTTGTTTACGAAAAATTAATGAGGCTTGGTAAGCATATAAATCTTGTTCACTCAAAAATCCATTTGAAAAGTCTTGCAAAGCATTTGATTCATCTGAACCTGGAAGCAACTTTAGTTCCTTACTAATTTCATTTAACAATAAAAAGTTACTATACAAGGTAAGTGAAGGATCTTTATTCATTTCTTTTACATTATTTTTTCTAAAGCTTTCTTTTGATTCTGAGGTTGGATTGCCATTCATATTTTCAGAAATGATTAAAGATGGAGTTATATTATTAGGAATATCTTTTAAACGACTAGGAAGCATTATAGTATCCTTCATATAATTTATTGCATCAATAAATTTCGATGTAGATTCAATTAAGGAATTATTAGTTCGTTGTATATTGTGGTTGGAATTTTTATATAGAATATTAGAATCTAAATCGTTTTGAATATTAGAGCTAGATAGATTTGTGTAAATCATTTCATTATCATGTGGCAGTATGCTAGGCATCTTAATTAAATAAAAATAGTGAAATAAAAAACCAAATAAAAGGTCAATAAAAATTGAAAAATCGTATGATTTTTATTTTATTGGATAAAACACGTGTTCTTGCTACTATCCAACTGCTTTTAATATTTTTATCATGGAAATTTAATTTGTGATACGATTCTTGCAAATTTAATGGTAATATGTTGTATACCTTAAACCTTAACAGGATTTCAACGTCATTTATTATAAAATATAATAAGTAAAATGATCTTGATTTTTTTTCTAAAAGGTACTTAAATATTTTTGTTTATTATAATGGATTTATTAAATAACCTGTTTCTGATTATATATTCAGAAATTCTTTTTTCTCTAGGATACGTGCAATAAATTTTTTTTAAAACCTTTATAATATTTAGTTAAGATTTACTTAATTTAAGAATATAAATATATATAATTATTTTCAAGGAGTTAAATTTAATAGGAATATTTATAATTATTTCTAAGACATTGTTCACTGTCTATTAAATTAAATAAATGTTCCACACACACATATTTTATTTTACCGAATATATAGTTTAAGTAAAAAATTGATGTGGATGTTATAGTAAAGAAACTTTTTTATTGTTGAATAAAAAGTGATAAAATTTATATTTCAATGAGGATTGTAAAATAACATGGATCCTTTAAGTTAAATGCAAAGTAAAAGAAACAAGTATTAACAACCTATCGAGGAGCATAGCTCTACAAGAAATCTCTTATGCAGATTATCTTTATAAGACAATTGGAAACTAGCTTAGATTGAATAAGACCAAATGTAGAGCATGAGATTGAAAAGGAAAATAAGAGACAAGTCCAAATCATGATTTACATTATGTTAAACAATAGAAAAGGAGTGATAAAAGAGAGGACAGAGTTGTATTCATTATCGTTAAAACCAATGATATTAATACTATAAACTGCCGATCGTAATGCTAAAATCCATAGGCATAACCGGAGGGGGGGGGGCAAGGGGAAATCCCCCCTTTCGAAATTTATCACTTTTCTGAATATCAATTTAAGCTAATAAAAGGTTCCCGTCCTCCACCCACTTCCTGACCCCCCAAAATATATCTTAAACAATAATTTGAAAGAAAGAATTTAAAATTTGATATTTTTTTAAATTAAACTATTTATCATAATTTATACATTTTTGGAAAAAAAGCATTTTTATATAAAAAAAAATGAACCAAAAATGTTTTTTAAGAAATAGAATATAAGCTAAAGATAAGTCCTAAGACAAAAGTGAAATGTATTATAATTATTAATAATAGATCTGTAAAATTATATTTTTTTATAAAGTGATTAATATTAATTTATTTATCTTAATAAAAGTAAAATATAATTATAAAACTATTGATAAAATTAAATCTTAAATTCAATAAAAAAATTAAAGCACAATGCAAGTGAAATATTATATATCGAGATTTACAATATATCTAATTTTATCAATTATCATAAGACAATCAAATTATATTTATAAGGACATCAGAAAATATCTTTTAAAGACATTTTGGGATGAATAATATGAAGATTAATTTTTTATTTGAAATAAATAGATGGCGTTGAATAATTGAATGCAATTGTTCCTATATTTATTATCAAGAGCATTGATTAGTAAAATTTGTTAAAATATTAACTGTAATATATTGTCAAATATGTCTGTAAAAGTATAATTTTACTTAGTATTTTATAACCAATTCTATATAATAGAGGAATATCAACTATATTATTTTTTATAAATAAATTTCTTATACCTGTTTGGAATAAATTATTATCATAATTTTATATTAATAAAGTAATTTATTATATTTTATGTAAATTAATAAAACTATATTTCATATTTGTTACAAGCTTATTTGTTTTATTAAAATACCTATCTATGTTATGACTATATATAGACCAAGGTAACCCGACCGAAGGCCCGCCCAAAATGGGGGCGGACCCCAAAAATATTTTAATCCCCCCCCCCCTTAGGAAAATTTTGGCTATGCCTATGTAAAAAAAATTTGAAGTGGCAAAGAAGCGACTGGTAGCCATTTTATATATGAAGGGTAGGCCTTCACATAATTCAGTTATCTCACTTTGGGCATGTCTATGACAAACATGCTAGAATTTTTAATATATAGATACATTTATATTATACAAATTATTATTTACTTAAATGTTTTACTAAATGAATAAAAAATCATTTTCGAGTAAGTAAATTATGCTTATACTGTTTTGATTATTGCTTGATTAATATCTTTAAGGTATATTTAGAGTAATCTAGTTAGAATTAATACTTTTTATAGTGATAGGAATAATTTAAACATTTCTGCTCTTTATTAACATTTGCAGTTTATTACTTAATGAATATTTTTAAGATTTTTTTTGACTAATCATAATCAATATAAAATAGAAACTATATAGTAAGAATATAGTTTAATATTTTGTGCCCTTTATTAAAATTTCCAGAGATGTAAAGATTTATTATTTTCTTTATATCTTAATAAATATCTTTGAGATTTTTCAAATTTATAGACTAATCAAGTTAGAATTAATATTTTTACTAAGAATTAAGTTTAATATTTATTTATTTATATATTCAATAATAGAAATTAAAAAATGGAATGTACATGATTTTATTGATCAATATTTTGAATTATTTAAAAAAAAATATTGATATAATTTCTTTTGTAATTCTGTTAAAATAAAAAATGAGGTTATATATTATAATTCCTTTATTTATAATTTCTAAATTTTATTATATTTTGTTTTTGCTTTGAATTATGTGATTTTTTAATAATTATAAACCATAGGCGTTGCCAGGATTTTCCTAAGGGGGGGGGGATAAAAAAATTTCTAGAGGCTTCGCCCTTAGACCCCATTTTGGGCGGGCCTTCGGCCGGGTTACCTAAGTCTATATATATAGTCATAAAATATTTTTACAAGATATGAGGTTAATTTTAATATAAAAATAAGCCTGGAACAAATATTATATATTTTTATTAGTTTATATAAAATATAAAAAATTACTTGTATATACATTAATATAAAAGCATGGTAATAATTTATTCCGAACAAGCATAAGAAATTTATTTATAAAAATAAGTTGACAATATAGAATTGGTTACAAAATACTAGGTAAAATTCCACTTTTACAGACATATTTTACAGTTAGACAATATATTATAGTTTATATTTTAGCAAAATTTACTAATCAATGCTCTTGATAATAAATATAGCAACAATTTGCACTCAATTTAGTAACGCCATCTATTTATTTTAAATAAAAAATGATATTAAGAAAATAATCTTCATATTATTCATACCACACAATGTCTTTAAAAGATATTTTCTGATGTCCTTATCAATATTATATAGTTTTCTGTAATATATAATTCGCTATATTGGTAAAAATTATTTGATTTTCATATGATAATTGATAAAATTAGATATACTGTAAATCTACGACATATAATATTCCACTGTTTGTATTGTGCTTTATTTTTTCTATTTAATTTATGATTTAATTTTATCAATAGTTTTATAATTATATTTTACTTTTATTAAAATAAAAATTACTCACTTTATAAAAAATTATATTTGATATATTATATTATTTAGTAATTTTATGCGTTTATTATTAATAATTATATTATATTTCACTTTGGTATTAAGACTTATCTGTGGCTTATATTCCTTTTCTTAAAAAACATTTTGTTCACTTTTTTTATATATAAAGGGTATGACTAAATACTGCATTGCTAAAAAGCAATTAATCATAATCAATCAAAATTTGATTATATAATATTTTTTTTAAATAATTTTCATAAACATTTTTTTTAATGTACATAAATCATTTTTTTATTAAGTAAAAAATTGAGATTAAATATTAAATAATTTATAATTCTATTTTTACGTAATATTATTGGAAAAAAAAATATATTTACTAGCTTATTATAACTTAAATTTTATTTTTTAATTGCAACATTTAACAAATATCCATAAGAGGGCGTTTAATGCATAAATATGAAAATATATTCTTAGGAAATCAGAATAATTATTGGATAGCGCTTTTTTTATATTTGGGTGTAAATACATGTGAAAAACCTAAAAATATTTAAAAAATATAGGTTTCTTTGACATTTAACTAATGAGTAGGTTTAGAATCGAAAAATAGTAGAAAATTTGTAAGGCACATATTGCTGACGTTATTGATCAAAATCTCTTCATTTTTGGTTTATACGTGAATATTTAAGTGTTAAACATTATCCTAAAAAATCGAATGCCGAGCTCAAAACCAACCATTTACTAAATATTCGATCGACCAAATTTTGTATTAATATTAGTTGAAAAATGATCATTTTTTGTTTATTTATCTATAAATACGTGTAAATCATTATCCCAAATAATATTTTAAAATAATTGTGATTTGACCCGATTTGAAACCGGGCCAATGACTAAATACTGCATTGCAGGCATTATCCATGGAAAATTTTTTATTTTTGGTTTATTACAATAACGTGTTAAGCATTATCCTAAATAATTTTTTTTAAATATTATGATTTGACCGAATGGCGAGCCGACCACTTACTAAATATTTGATCGACCAAATTTGGTAGTAATATTTTTTGGAAAATGTTCATTTTTGGATTATTTATCTATAAATACGTGTAAAACATCATCCCAAAAAATATTTTTAAAATATCGTGATTTGACCGATAACTGATTTGAAACTGAAATACTGCATTGCTGGCGTTATCGAGGGAAAATTCTTCATTTTTGTTTTATATGTATACATTTAGGTGTTAAGCATTATCCTAAAAAATATTATGATTTGACCGAATACCGAGCTCAAAACCGACCACTTACTAAATATTCGATTGACTAAATTTGGTAGTAATATTAATTGGAAAAAGTTCAATTTTGGTTTATATATCTATAAATACGTGTAAATCATTATCCCAAAAAATATTTTTAAAATATCGTGATTTGACAGATAACCGATTTGAAACCGGGCCAATGACTAAATACTTCATTGCTGGCGTTATCCATGGAAAATTTTTTATTTTTGGTTTACACGCGTGCAATAACATGTTAAGCATTATCCTAAAAAGTATTTTGAAAATATTATGATTTGACCGAATGCCGAGCTCCAAACCGACCACTTGTTAAATATTCGATTGACCAAATTTGGTAGTAATATTATATGGAAAATGTTCATTTTTTGTTTATTATCTATAAATACGTGTAAAACATTATCCCAAAAAATATTTTAAAAATATCGTGATTTCACCAATAACCCATTTGAAACCGAAATACTGTATTGCTGGCGTTATCCATGGAAAATTCTTCATTTTTGGTTTTACGTGTATATTTAGGTGTTAAACATTATCCTAAAATATAATTTGAAAAATTGTGATTTGACCGAATGCCGAGCTCAAAACCGACCACTAAATAAATATTCGATCGACCAAATTTGGTAGTAACATTAATTGGAAGATGTTCATTTTTGGTTTATACATCTTTAAATACATGTAAAACATTATCCCAAAAAATATTTTAAAAATATCGTTATTTGACCGATAACCGAATTGAAACCGGGCCAATGACTAAATACAGCATTACTGGCGTTATCCTAAAATAATTCTTTATTTTTGGTTTAAGGTATTAAGCATTATCCTAAAAAATACTTTGAAAATATCATGATTGACCTAATACCATTCTCAAAACCGACCACTTACAAAATATTCTATCAAATTTGATAGTAATATTAATTGAAAAGTTCATTTTTGTTTAGTTCGACCAAACGTTAAACCTAACCGAAGACAATAATACGGTTGGATCGGACGAACTCTTGGACAATGAGGAACGCTACTCTGACCCGGAGGAACGTGTCTTACCTCCCCCGCAATAACATACTCTTTAATACTTGATAGCCTTTGGCACTAATACATTATATTGTAATCATAAATTGATATATTTCACATATTTTTGTAAATAAAAAAGGGGTAATAGTCCGCCAAACTCAAATTAATTTTATAAGCGCCGATAAGCCCCTATATATGGTATATAGATCTATTTGCTAAGCATTGAAGTCGATAGACTTCCCTTGTCTTAGGGTCGGAAACTTATTAAGGGTACCCTCCTCGGGTTAGCAGAAATAAAGTCCTATGCTTATAAAAGCTAACACAAGGTTATAAAATTACTTTTTATCAAACTTGAATTAATAACCTTTTTAACTCACCAGGGATACCCTTAAAAATTTCCGACCATTTTGTAATAAGCCATGTTTTATATGCAATGTAAACTCCGCTATATTTGGTTTACCAAATTGTATTATATTGATAATTGTTTATATCAATCGTCTTTACTTTAAAATTGTAGATATATAGTTTAAATAAAGAATTAGAAGGGCCTGCACGGCCTCAGCTTACCAAATTAAATATGGCAGGAAATCAGACATTTTAAAAACAATATGATTTATAATTATATAATAATTTTAAATTTTAACGGCTAATATTTGAAATTATTATTTATTTGTTTATTATTTTTTTACGTACTTTCACTTTTCATTTATTTTAGCTTTAGGAAAATGCCAAAATATAATTTTTTAAAAATTTTTAGAATTTTAAATTTTTATGAAATTGAAAAATACCAAACATTCAGGTAATTTCGACGGACGTGGAGGGAGGAATAATTTTTTGTAATATTGAAATTATTTTTTTTGGAAAATAAATTTATTCTAATTAAGATTATTTATTAAGTGGTGGGGTTTGAGCTCGGCATTCTGTCAAATCATAATATTTTCAAAATATTTTTCAAGATAGTGTTTTACACGTATTTATAGATAAATAAATCAAAAATGATCATTTTCCAAATAATATTACTACCAAATTTGGTCGATCGAATATTTAGTAAGTGATCGGTTTTGAGCTCGGCATTCGGTCAAATCATAATATTTTCAAAATATTTTTTAGGATAATGTTTAACACGTTATTGTTCACGTATAAACCAAAAATGAAGAATCTTTCATGGATAACGCCAGCAATGCAGTATTTAGTCATTGGCCTGGTTTCAAGTCGGTTATCTGTCATATCACGATATTTTTAAAATATTTTATCGGATAATTATTTACACGTATTTATAGATAAATAATCCAAAAATGAACATTTTCCAAATAATATTACTACCAAATTTGGTCGATCGAATATTTAGTAAGTGGTCGGTATTGAGCTCGGCATTCGGTCAAACATAATATTTTCAAAATATTTTTTAGGATAATGTTTAACACCAAATATGCACGTATAAACCAAAAATGAAGAGATTTTGATCAATAACGCCAGCAATATGTGCCATACAAATCTTCTACTTTTTTTCGATTCTAAACCTACTCATTAATTAAATGTCAAAGAAACCTATATTTTTTAAAATTTTTTTAGGTTTTTCACATGTATTTACACCCAAGTTTAAAAAAAGCGCTATGCAATAATAATTCTAGTTTCCTAAGAATATATTTTCATATTTATGCATTTAACGCCCTTTTATTTATATATATTTGTTAAATATTGTAATTGAAAAATAAAATTTAAATTGTAATAAGCTAGTAAATATATTTTTTTCCCATTAATATTAAGTAAAAATAGAAGTATAAATTATTTGATATTTAATCTCAATTTTTTACTTAATATAAAATTGATTTATATACATTAAAAAAAATGTTTCTAAAAATATTTTAAAAAAAATATTATATAATCTAATTTTGATTGATTATGATTAATTGCTTTTTAGCAATACATTTTAGCAAAGCACTTAAGCAATACAGTATTTAGTCATGCCGATATATAAATTCTTTTTCCATTCTAAATTATGATGAATAGTTTTAGTTTAAAAAAAATATCAACTTTTACATTCTTTCTTTCAAATTATTGTTTAAGATATATGCATACATTTTTGGGGGTCAGGGAGTGGGGAGAGGACTAAGTGGGATATTTTTTTTATTAGCTTAAAATAATATTCACAAAAAGTGATAAATTTTTGAAGGGGGGGAGGGAGGTCGAATTTTTCCTTGCCCCACCCCTGGCTACGCCTATGTTATAAACTATCCATTTCTGAATATATTTCTTTATTTAAATTTATTCACAAAAGTACAAAAATCAATAATGAATATATATGTTATATTTACATCATAAAATAAATGTATTATTATAATCAATAAAGTTAATGGTAAGTGCATAGTTTTTCCCTAAAATTTTCATCATAATTTTTCCTTCACCTATTTTAAGTTATATAATATTTTTTTATATTACTTGGTTTATTGCCCTTTAAAAATAGTGTTTAGTTAGTTTTTGCCTAATATCTAATTTTAATTTATTTTATTTCCATAATAATGCATTGGTATTTGTAGGTATCTGAAAATAAATTTTTATTAAAATTTAGTAATGATTATAAATACTTTTTTATAATAAGTCTTATTATCTATTATAATAATCCTCAAAAAACATCAATCAAATTTACCCAATCGTGTTCTTTTAAAAAATATTTGTCCAATAAACATGATTAAAGCGTAATTGGTTCATTAGTAATCATGTAACAAACTAAACATTCATTCAAATAACGCATTTTACCATCTTCATAAGGTTAAATTTTTTATAGTATATATAGTCAACCTACAATTAGTGGTGTTAAAAGGCCGCGAGTCGAGACCCCGACCCAAAGTTCGGGTCGTTTTATTCGACCTCGACCCGAGTTCAAGCCGAAAAAAACGACCTCGACCCAAAATATGGGTCGTTTTTTCGACCTCGAGGAGTCCAAGCCGAAAAAACGACCTCGACCCAAAATATGGGTCGTTTTTTTCGACCTCGACCCGAGTCCAAGACGAAAAAACGACGTTGACCCAAAATATGGGAAGTTTTTTCGACTCAGACTTGAAGTTTGGGTCTTTTTTACGACTCAGACTTGAAGTTTGGTCGTTTTTTTCAACTCAGATTTGAAGTTTATTTTTTAAGGCAAATATGTAAAAATATATTTTGCAAACATATTAAATTAAAATTTCAGCGAAGATGTACCATAGGAAAGTGACAATTGTCATAATCGTCATTTTTGAATTTTTTTAGACAAATGGTTAAAAATATTTTTTGTAAACATGTTAAATTTAAATTTCAGTGTACCATAGGAAAGTGACAATTGTCATAATCGTCATTTTTGAAATTTTTTCAATTTTTTTAAACCAAATAGGTAAAAATATATTTTGTAAACATGTTAAATTAAAATTTTATTGAAGATGTACCTTGAAAGTGACAATTGTCATAATCGTCATTTTTGAACTTTTTTCAATTTTTTTAAGACAAATGGATAAAAATATATTTTGTAAACATGTTAAATTAAAATTTCATTGAAGATGTACCTTGAAAGTGACAATTGTCATAATCGTCATTTTTGAACTTTTTTGAATTTTTTTAGACAAATGGGTAAAAATATATTTTGTAAACATGTTAAATTTAAATTTCAGTGAAGATGTACCATAGGAAAGTGACAATTGTCATAATCGTCATTTTTGAACTTTTTCCAATTTTTTTAAGGCAAATGGGTAAAAATATATTTTGTAAACATGTTAAATTAAAATTTCATTGAAGATGTACCATAGGATAATGACAATTGTAATCGTCATTTTTGAACTTTTTTCAATTTTTTTAGGGCAAATGGGTAAAAATTTTGTAAACATGTTAAATCAATTTTTCAGTGATGAAAAACCTTGAAAAAATTTAAATAGCCATGTTGATAATTTATTTGGAATATTTTGAAGAAAATGGTTTAAATATAAATTATAAACTAGTTAATTAAAATTTCAATAAAAGCCTTAGAAAAGTCATAATTATTTTTAAACTATTTAATCAAATAGTAAAAATCTTATTATTTTTACCCATTTGCCTTAAAAAAATTGAAAAAAGTTCAAAAATGACGATTATGACAATTGTCACTTTCTTATGGTACATCTTCACTGAAATTTAAATGTTAGGGTTAAGGTTAGTAAGTATCTTGTTTAAAGAAATATAGGAATTAAAGTTAGGGTTAGTGTTAGTTAGTATCTTATTTAAAGAACTATACTAATTAATCTCTTTTTAGACATTATATATTTATAGTAAATTAATAAATAATAATAAGTCATAGTAAATATTAAAGTGTATTATTTTATACGTGTAACATACTTAAAAATGCTTATCACGTGAAAATAAAATAAAACACTTTCAAGAGATTTTAAGCGTTAAACCATTATAAGCCAATATATACCTTCTAGTAGGTAAAATATAAAAAAATTCAAAGGATATTAAGGGTTAAATCATTGGGTTAAGGTTAGAGGGTTAGGAATATTAAATAAAAAGAATATAATAAGTTTAATTTAAAATTATTTTTCTAAGTATCTAGTTTAAAGAATTATAGGAATTAATTTCTTTTAAGACATTATATATTTATAGTAAATTAATAAATAATAATAAGTTCATATAGTAAATATTAAAGTGTTTTTTATATATACGTGAAACATACGTAAAAATGCTTATCACGCGAAAATATTATAAAACACTTTCAAGGGATTTTAAGCGTTAAACTATTATAAACCAATATATACCTTCTAGTAGGTAAAATATAAAAAAATTCAAGGGATATTAAGGGTTAAATCATTGGGTTAGGGTTAAAGTTAATGTAAGGTTATTGTTAGGAATATTAAATAAATGGAATATAATTAATTTATTTTAAAATTATTTTTCTAAATATCTAGTTTAAAGAACTATAGGAATTAATCTCTTTTAAGACATTATATATTTATAGTAAATTAACAAATAATAATAAGTTCATGAAGTAAATATTAAAGTGTTTTTTATATATACGTGAAACATACGTAAAAAAAACTTATCACGCGAAAATATAATAAAACACTTTCAAGGGATTATAAGTGTTAAACCATTATAAGCCAATAAATACCTTCTAGTAGGTAAAATATAAAAAAATTCAAGGGATTTTAAGGAATAAGTCATTGGGTTAGGGTTAAGGTTAGTGTTAGGGTTAGTAATAGTATTAAATATATAGAATATAATAAGATTATTTAAAAATTATTAATCTAGTTCAAAGAACTATAGGAATTAATCTCTTTTAAGACATTATATGTTTATAGTAAATTAATAAATAATAAGTTCATAAAGTAAATATTAAAGTGTTTATTATATATATATATGTAACATACGTAAAAATTCCTATCACGCGAAAATAAAACACTTTCAAGAGATTTTAAGCGTTAAACCATTATAAGATAATAAATACCTTTTAGTAGGTAAAATATAAAAAAATTCAAGGGATATTAAGGGTTAAATCATTGGGTGTTAAGGTTAATGTAAGCGTTAGGGTTATGAATATTAAATAAATAAAATATAATAAGTTTATTTTAAAATTATTTTTCTAAGTATCTAGTTTAAAGAATTATAGAAATTAATCTCTTTTAAGACATTATATATTTATAGTAAATTAATAAATAATAATAATTTTGCAGCCAAACCATTATACAAATTATTAGGAAAGGCAGTTGTTTGGATGAATGTAAAGACACATATAAAATAATAAAGCAGGAAGTAGTACTCCAAAATTACAACATTATAATTTAAAATTACCCATTATAATAGCAATAGATGCGTCAGTCATGGGAATTGGGGCAGTAATGATACAAATAGAAGGTGGTAAGGAGAGACCAATCGCATTCACCTCAAAAACACTAAATGCAGCCGAGAAAAATTATAGCCAAATAAAAAGAGAAGCTCTTGCCATGATATTTGGAGTTACAAAATTCAAAGAATTTATATATGGAAAAAAGTTCACATTACAAAGCCATTAATGATTTTATTTTATCCAAGAAAAGAAATACCAACTACATCTACTGCCAGAATACAAAGATGGGCTTTATTATTACAAGGTTACAAATATGAAATAGAATTATTCAAAAGTAAACAACACTAGCCAATGTTGATATGATATCTCAATTACCAATACAGGGACCACATATCAAAAGAAGAAATATTAAATCAAATACAGGTGGGAGAATTAACACCTTTAAATGCAAGTGAGATTGAAAGAAAATCAATAGATGATGTACTCTCTAAAGTTTAAAGGTATACAATAGATGGATGGCCAATAAACTATGATACATGATTAAAGTAGCATAACTACATATTTTATTATTTAATTGAATTTAGATTTGACATTTATTATCAAGATTTTTCCATCTTGAATTAAATTATTGAAGGAATACTATGTTTTCAAAAATAGATGTAACATTATTTTCTGTATTTTTTAATATACATTTAATCTAGAATAAGTCAATTTCAATTAAATCTCACCGCAAAAGGATCAAATTAAATAATACAAATACATCTATAATTATATCCAAACAAAATAATTTAATTACTCATTTACCTCCAACTATTCTCATTTCAGAAAAGGTATTTTATTTAATTATTTTTAGATTAATTATTTAAATTAAAAAAACAGTTAATATCTATTTTATAATTAGGATAAATATGATAGGATGCATGCTTGCGCTACAAGATTTAGAAAAAAATTTTAAAAGATCTTACCTAGGATATTCCCTAAAATTAATCCATTAGCTGAAGAACATAACTGTGGTCCTATCAGCGTCTACATGACAGGATTTTCATTGGATGCAAACCCCTTCAAAAACTTTTGCCTACCCCCCTAAAAAAATCCCCGCCACCTTCGGCGGCGGTGCCTTTTTATTTTTATTTTTATTTTGACCTTTATATTTATATTGATACTCCTTTTAGAGAATTTATAAAGATAACTTAAATTAATCTATCTCTACCAACTAATTTTGTGATTATAAAGAATTTATTTTTTAGATAATAAATTCAATCAAAACCACCATTATTTACAATGAATTAATTATTATGGCATTATGAGCTTGCTGATTTATCATTTAGATAGCAGAAAGTTTTATTTGGAAAACAATGTGTATGATTGTTTGCAATATATAGATTTGATCGATGTATTATAATAATTCTATAATAAAAGTATTAATTTTTACAACAATAAATTTTGTCCTATTTCATCTCAAAATTTAATAGATAACCCCCCAAAAAATTGATCCTAACCCCATTAAAGCAGCTTACTCCCTACCCCCTAAAAAAAATAGGATGCAAACTGTTCCTACCCCTCCCGCTCATGTAGACGCTGGGTCTGTCGTATTTATTAAGCAAATATCGCGCGTAATAAGCTTATAAATATAAAAAGGTCCCACTAAGTGTGATTAGTCACTAGTATAGGAGAGATATATGGTAAAGGAAATACTATATTAATTTATTATATTTGTTTTTTAAGACAAAATAAGGTCATTTATATTTAAATTTCGTTTAATTAATATCTCCTTGACAGGGTTGGGCAGTATCGCGGATATTTGTATCTAAGATACAAGATACTTAAAATTTTGGAAAGTATCTTGTATCCAGTATCTAAGATACATATTATTTAAAAGTATTCGTATCTTAACCAACTTTGTATTCAAAAAGATACAGATACTTTAAAAAAAATTATATTGGTTAATTTAAATAGTATTAAAATTTAAAATGATATTGTTTTAAGATTTAAATGAAAAATTTAATCAAAATTTAGATATTTTGAGATAATTTTTGATATATGACGTTGGTCGTCATATAGCAATTTGCTAACAATTAGAACTACCATATTTGAATCGTTTTATATCTGTCTATTTTAAAATTATGGAAGAAGAAAATAGAATAATAAGTTTATCTTCGTCTTCAGATGATTCTTCAACCGAAAATTATAACAATAAATTTAAACACTTAATGGTCGGCGTCTACATGACAGGATTTTCACTGGATGCAAACCCCCTTCAAAAACCTTTGCTTACCCCCCTAAAAAATTTTCTAAAGGATTTTTTTTTAGATAATAAATTCAATTAAATCTTCCATTATTTACAATGAATTTATTATTATAACTTTATGAGCTTGCTGAAATAATTAAACCTTTTAAATGTAATTTAAAAGGATAGCAGTTATTTGGTAAACAAAATGTATAATTGTTTGCAATATATAGATTTAATCGATGATTTGTATTATAAAAGTTCTATAATAAAAGTATTAATTTTTACAGCAATAAATTTTGTCCTATTTCTTCTCAAAATTCAATAGATAATCCCCCCAAAAATTTATCCTACCCCCATTAAAGCCGCCTACCCCTAGCCCCTCAAAAAAATAGGATGCAAACTGTTCCTACCCCTCCCGCTCATGTAGACGCTGGGTCCTATGAATATAATATGCCAATTTAGTTAATCTTTAAATTTTTTAGCTGAAAGACCTTCAGATGGTAAATTTTCTCATTGTTGTCATAAAGGTAAAGTCAAGTTTCCACAATGGCCGTATCCTGATTATTTAAAAAATCTCTTATCTAATCCCTTAGATCCCTTGCATAAGATTTCATGCGTCATATTCGTTCTTACAATAGTTTTATTGCCTTTGCATCTATGGGAGCACAGATTTTAAAATTATTAGGTAATGGACCTTATTGTTTTAAAGTTCATGGGCAAATTTATCATCGCACATCTCATTTATATCCCCAGACTGATACCCTACCTAAATTTGCTCAGTTATTTATATACTGGATATTTCGCAGGCCATTGCAGGGCGTCTTCAGCACCCTGCCAATTCTGATTGTGATATAAATATAATGAAACATTTAAACAGGCTTGTTAACCGATCTTTTTAAAAAGATCGAATTCCGATCACGATCTTTTCAAAAAAAGAGGATCGAAATCCAGGATCGACCTTTTTTCTATTTAAATTTCTGAAGGAAATTTCTGACCGATGCAAAATTAACTAATATATGTTATAAATTTATTGTAATTGAATAATAATATAATATAACCAATGCAAAATTAACTAATATAAAAATAAATTAAATATGGTAGAAATTTATTGTAATTTAATAATAAATATAACAATTATAATATATTTATTTATAATTAAAATTAGCTTTAAATAATAAATTTTTTTCTAAATTATTATCATTTAAACATCCGCGTCTTTCATTTAGAACATGTTTAGCTTTACTAAACAAGCGCTCCACAGGAGCGCTTGATGGCAAAGTTTTATTATATTCAATAAATATTTTTTTAAAATTAATATAAGTATTAAAAATATTCATGGAATCATCATTTGAATAAAAAAAAATTTTAACGGAACTAGTATTTTATACGGTATTTTTCCCAAAAAAAGCATCAATGTCATCCATACATTCATTTGAAGTATCCGCATATGGTTGTTCCTGCATATTTTCCAAATGGGCAACTAATCTTTCTTTTACCATCATATTTTGTGGCCGATTAATATAAGGCCAATTAAGTTTAAATTTAGGGTGAATCATGGCTGCCAAAATGTTACTGTCTTCATACAGTGAAGGAAATCTATATTATGAGATGATAATTAATTTATTATTAAATAAGTGTTCATTTTATTCATATAAATCAAATCAAGTATCTGCAAAACTTAACCCTTTTAAATTTTACAGTCAAGTCTGGCACATCATCTGTATGGTATTTATTTATATTTGGGCTATATCATAAATATTGATTAAATGTAAACTTAATACTTAATATACAAAGAAATTAACATTGTAATTTATTTACAAAGAATATTAATCAAAATATTAGCTTAAAATTCAAATAATCTAATAAATTTTTAATGTCTTCAAAGGCCTATTAATATTTTACTAGATATCAGAGGTTTAGTAGAACTGGCCTGTTAAAAATATTTAACTAAATTTGCCAGATCTTTGCACTTTTTTTAATATATTTTGCAGATATCTGATAATATAAAATAATTGCATAAAGAAATATTACTTTTATCAATACCTCTAAGAACATTATCTACAAGGGGCTGACAATACCGCAGGCAGCTAAATTTCGTTAATTTATCTCTCAATATCGATAGAACGGGAGTTAGATATCCCTGCTCCATATTATCCTCCCGTTCCAAGATTTTTAACGAGATCGCCAAAGGTTCCATAACCTATAAAGTTTAAATTTATTTAGAGAATATCATTGTATTACTGTTGCATACTCTTTAACAAAAAAACATTCCACTTGCCAAAACATTGCAAATCCAATTTGATCACATACTTGTTCTACTTCTGAAAACTTTTCAGAAAGCATCTTATCTATTAATTTCATGGATTGGTAATAAGAATTCCATCTGAGCTATTAAATATCTTCCCAATTACTCCAATAAAATATCCGCCATTTTTGACGACATATTTTGTTTAATAACTAAAGCAAAACATTTTGCAAAAGTGGATCTAGATATTCGTTTATAATTGAGATCACTATCTGCCATCTCCGCATCTGTTGTTGCAATAAGGTTAAAATTATGGCAACAACAACGTTGATGATTTGGTAGGCTGATAGTAGGAATAATTGGGTCATCAACGGATAATATGTCATCCAAATTTATCAATTCCATATCCTCACTACTATCTTCTTCATTTTCTCCAAAAACTCTGGAAAAAATAAATTTATTTAAATATTTTTTGCTAAATATAAATATTACTTAAATGCCTTGACAAAGTTGGTTCCATTGTCAGTCACCATCTTCACCACCTTATTATGAATTTTATAGAACTTGTGGATACCCATGATTTCGTTGGCCAAAACATCATATGTTTGCCTCCCAATTATCCTCCTCAGTGCCAAAACGGCTGACCTTCTCTTGAGGGTTAACGGATCCAGTTAATGTGCAGTAAGTCCAATAAAAGCCCTAATAAAATAAACATTATAAAATTCATATAAATATAATATACCTTCGATGACCACTCCAACAATCAGCAGTGGTGCATACCTAAGAAACTTCAGACAAATCTCTTATAAGATTTGTCGTCATATAAGAGAAGGAAGTAGATATCCTGTTGCCCAGTGTTTGGCGACAAATAATTTTTGTCGTAGGAGAAAAAGTTTTAATCATTTTTTCAAATGAAGGATCATCAACCAGAGACAGTGGTTGGAAGGTGTCAATAATAAAATCCATGATAACCTTGTCTGCTGTTTTTTGCGATACAGCTGGAATGTTTAGATTGTTAAAATTTAATTTAGATTGTCTGGATTTGCAACCAGAACCACTTTGGTTTTGCAGTGATATATTTTTTTGTGTAGAGAATTCGTTGAGGTGTTTGGCAATCTCATTTTTAAATTCACTGTGCTTTTTCTTTATAAAAGAAAAAAATAGTATGTATCAAAGTTGGAAGAAAATAACTTCTCCTGAATCAAATTTCATTTTTAAAACTTTATATGGAAATTTAAAGTTAAAAAAAACAATGTACAGGCTTAATGTAAAACCTATATAAACAAAAAATGATAAAGGGTTCAACACAAATTTTGTTAAACATATTAAAGTATATTATTTAATTTATATATGGTTAAAAAAGGTTCATATAGGTTATTTTAAGTTTATAAAATTGTCTTTGTCTATCATTATTAAAAGTTGCTCAAGAATATGGGCTAAAGATTTTGATAAAATATTTTCCTATATATGAATATAATTAGCCTTTTTGGCATTTAAGAACTATGGATTAAGGGTTCAACAAATTTTGTTAAACATATTAAAGTATGTTTTATTAGTGGTTAAAAGGGGGTAGGTTATTTTAAAAATTTAAGTTTACAATATTGTCTATCATTATTAAAAGTTGCCCAAGATGATATGGGCCAAAGATTTTGATAAAGTATTTTCCTATTATGAATATAATGAGGCTTTTTGGCATTTAAGAACTTATGGATATAGTCAAATGATACAAAAAATACTTTCAATTCAAAATATATTATTAAAAAAAGCCCTAAAAATGTTGTCAAGAGGATTATATAATCAAGCGTAAACTGAAACTATAATACTATTGATTAGATTTAACATATTATAATAAAGAAATAATAGAATAGATATTTATTTTTCTTTTGGTGAAACATTGCTAAGTTTAATACAAATAACATTGAACTGGATGTTTCATTTATATTAAAGAAAGTCAAAATACATTTATAAAGGCTTAATTATTAGTTATTACACTTCCATTTATCATAAATACTCTTCTTTTGAAAATTAAACTAATATAATAATTAAAAAATAAATGCCTAATTATTATATATAAATAACAAAACCAAGATTAACTCTTCATCAAATATTTTATTAATTATACTGTATCTAATAATTCATTTTTTTTATAAAGAATCTGTATCTAGATTCTATTTCTGTAGGACCTGCTCAACTCAGGAATGTAATAAATTAAATTTAAACATGTTGATATTAAAAATTTAAAAGAAATACTTGTAAATGTCTCTTTAAGTTCGAGGATGATATTTTGGAAGATGATATTATCTTCTTACAGACGGTATTTGGTGCTGATCATATTATAAGAGTTGCTTTCATCCATTTCACATAAAGTAAAATAGTTACGTAATTTCAAAAATGGTAAAAGATTCTCATTCTCACTTATATCTGCTGTTACATCAATAGTAGAAGCAATAGAATCTTCTAAATCTATAATGGACATTTACATTTACCTATTAAAATAAATATTAATATATTATTATAAATTTATATTAAATAACTTGTAAGAGCTCTAAATCTCGTAAAATTTAGAAAATGAATAAATATATCTATAAAATAAATGGTGGAATGGAAGTTGATAATGGAAGTTGATAAAATATGAAGATAGATATTTTTTTTAAAATAATATTTTAATTTAATTTTCAAAATTTTTATTTTATTTATTGCTTTTTAAGTAAAAAATTAATTTTTAAAAAGATCGGGATCGAATTTTAAACAAAATGATCTCGATCCTCAATTTAAGTAAGAATCATAAATCTCGTAAAATTGACAAATATGCAATCGAATCCAGGATCGTAGATCTTTTGATTCGATCTTTTAACAACTCTGCATTTAGATATGTTGTACGCCAAATTAATCCATATGCTTTAAGTTTTAAAACGTTAGGTGAAGTTGAGAAAGCTGAGTTATCTCTTGCTAAACATTCAAATATATTATTGCCCAAGATTAATATGATATTTCGCGGAGATAGTTCTAGCGATCGTAGACGGTATAATTTACCAATAGTTGATGACGTAGCAATGATATTTACAAATGATGATGAGGAACCTCCTTTTAAGATAGATATAAAAGTGTATCCTAGATCCAATGGGAATGATTTAGTAATTCTTAATGTGTTAAGCCCTAATTTAGACCCAATGGTATACATTATACTATTTCCTCATGGAGATCCTGGTTGGGAGCCTAAAATGATTGCTGAAGGCTTTGAAAATTCTGGGCGTTCAAAAATATCTATGCTACAATTTAAAATTGCCTTTAGCGGTTAGACAAAATCTTTTGGAGACTAATTCAGCAATATATTGTAGATTCCTATCTACAGGTTGAAGCTAATAATCTTAATTTCATAAAGTTTAATCAGTCTAAGTTACGCGTTGAGGAATATTCAGGACTAATGGATTATTTAGCCTCCGATTTTTCCAATAATATTAATATACCTATAGGACGGGCAGTTATTCTACCATCTTCTTTTCAAGGTTCTTCTAGAAACATGCAAGAGCGTTATCACGACGCAATGTCTATCGTCTTAAAATATGACAAACCCGATCTTTTTATAACTTTTACTTGCAACCCAACATGGCCCGAAATATCCGAAAATCTTTTTAACGGTCAAACGCTTGCCGATAGACCTGATATAGTTTCTAGAGTTTTTAAAATTAAATTAGCTGCTTTTTTATCTGATATCACTAAAAATAACATGTTCGGGAAAACATTGGCATATGTTTATACAATTGAATTTCAAAAAAGAGGATTACCTCATGCCCATTTGTTGTTCATTATAAGTTCAGAGCATAAAATTGATACCGCTGAGGCTATAGATAAATTTGTATGTGCCGAGATACCAGATAGGACTAACAATTCACAATTATTTAACATTGTTACGCGTTTTATGATTCATGGCCCCTGTGGCATTCTTAATCCTCGATCACCTTGCATGGATAATGGCGTATGTACTAAAAATTTTCCTAAAGATTTTATAAATGATATAATAACAAATACTAATGGGTATCCTCTATATAAAAGAAGGGATGTAGGTTCTATATTAATATCCGGTAAACCTGTTTATAATCGTTTTGTTATTCCATACAATACCTACTTACTTTTAAAATACAATGCTCATATCAATGTTGAAATATGCACTTCTCTTAAATCAGTAAAATATATTTTTAAATACGTATATAAAGATTATGATTGTGCAAATATCGATTTAAATTTAGAATCTCTCCCCCCTAAATATGATGAAATTAAAAGTCATTTAAACACTCGGTATGTTAGCTCATGTGAAGCGATGTGGCGGTTATTAGAGTATCCCATGCATGATCGTTCACATGCCATTATTCGATTAGCTCTCCATATGCCTTTTAAACAATCTGTCTATTTTCAACAGGGCGATGAAAGGGAGGCTTTCAAAAGAGCTAATTTACATAAAACTACACTTACTGCTTGGTTTCTCTTAAATCAATTTAATCCTTGCGCCAGACAATATCTATACATTGATATTCCTTATCACTATGTTTTTGTCAATTATATCTGGCAAGAAAGAAAACGTGGCCATCAATCTATCATCTCTAGAATATTTTCTACCGATATTAAATGTGGAGGTTTTACCTACGCCTACTTCTTCTTCATGTTCCTGGAGCAACAAGCTTCGATTTTTTGAGAACTGTTGATGACATTTTGTTAGATACCTTTAAAGAGACTGCTATCAAAAGACATTTATTTTCTGATGATAAAGAGTGGGAGCATTGTCTTGAAGAGACATCCTTATTTCAAATGCCTTTTCAATTTAGACTCACTTTTGCTTTTATATGTATTTTCGGTCAACCTCAAAACCCTGAATATCTATGGGATAAATTCAAACCTTACCTAATTGAAGATTTTTGGCGTACTAATTCTTAGTCAATTGTTATTAATTTAGCTGTATGATATTTTTAATATTCTTAATGCTCACGGGTTAGATTGCAACAATTTTAATCTTCCTATCCCTGAGCCTATTCTTCAACCAAAATTATATGATTCAGTAACGGAGACAGCTAAGGCTTTAGTAATGTTATCCAGTTTAAATTCTTTACAAAAATACACTTTTGATCTAATTATTCACGCAATAGAAGATATTTCATGTACCACTAGATATTTTTATCTTGATGGTCCAGGGGGATCAGGAAAAACTTACCTTTACAATACTTTAATATATTATCTTAGAGGGCAAAATAAAATTGTTTTGCCATTTGCTACAACAGGAATTTCATCCATACTACTAAATGGTGGAAAAACAATTCATAGTGGCTTTAAACTTCCTATACCTATTTTAAACACATCGGTTTCGCATATGAGACCTCTATCTACACAAGCTAAGGAAATTAAACTTGCCCACTTAATAATTATAGATGAATCAAGCATGATGACAAAACATGCTATACGTTGTATAGATGTCTTGCTTAGGGAAATTATGCAAATAATTACTCCCTTCGGAGGCAAAGTTATTTTATTAGGAGGTGATTTTAGACAAACTTTACCTGTTATACCTAGGGCTTCTAAAACATGTATCATCGAATCATGTATTAAATCTATGAATTTATGGCATATTTTCCACCAAATTCAATTAACCCATAAAATGCGCACTTATTCTGAAGAGGAAAGTTATATTAAATGGCTTCTACAAATAGGTGAAGGGAATACACCACTATTACCTTCCCCCCTTCCTTCTTACTATGTAGAAATTCCCTTATCTATGCTTGAGAATTCTCTAATTTCATCCATATATGGTGATTCTCTTTTACTTAATAATATTGATTATTTATCTACCAGCATAATTCTAACAACAAAAAACGATATTACACTAACGTTAAATAACACTATTATATCAAAACTTCCATGCCCTTTAAGACAATATTATAGCTCTGATTCATTCCTTTCCGATCACACAGATGATTCTCTCAACTATCCACTTGAATTTCTAAATTCTCACACCTTCTGGAATTCCACCGCACACACTATCATTAAAAGTTAGCACAATTATTCTACTTCTCCGCAATATGAATCCTATAAAAGGATTATGTAATGGCCCCCGATTAATAATCAAAAGTATGCACAATTATTTTTTGGATGCCGAAATAATTACAGGCACCAATAAAGGTTACAGGGTCTTTATTCCTCGCATTGATCTAACTCCAAGTGAATCACAATAACCCTTTATTTTAAAACGTCGTCAATTTCCAATTCTTCCTGCATTTGTTATCACTATAAATAAAACCCAGGGACAAACCTATAGAGAATATAATAAAACTAGCTAATAACCCGTCAAGAATGACGGAGTTGAGGGGTAATTAGTTGGTTTGTTTATATGGTACTAAATATAGTTTATTAATATATATAATCTCCATAGGCAAAACACGATCTTTTTCGTATCTCCTTAATCTATTTAAAATTTAAGAAGACTATATAGTGTAATGATAATTTATAAAATTTAGTAGAAAAAGAGGTAAATTTGTGAATCATACCTCATAAGATATTCTTAATTTCTGATTCAAATATGGGAGAAAAGTATTTTGACCCGCCTTTCTCAATGGGAAAAATTAAAAATATAATAAATAATAGCACCAGAGCTCCTATTAGTCAGCATTGCTGTTCGCTCCCCACCGCGTAAAGGTGGGAGATGGATTTTAGGGAAGCAAAGAGGTGAAAAAAAGAATGAATAAAAGAAGGTAGAAATATAGAAGAAAGAGATATAGATGTGAAAAAAAAATTCTAAAAAATTAAGATCTGATAGTTAATAAAAAAAAGAAACAATAGTTCTATTGCCTTTGCATCTATGGGATTTATAATATTAATAATTTTATAAAAAAGTAGGTAAATCCTTATTTGAAATAAATATAATACAGTATTATTTAAACCTAAAGGCAAATAATATGGATGATATTATAAAAGAGAGGTATACACAATATTTTTAGTATACATTTTTTCATTAGAAAACATATGTCCTTGCAACGTGGGGACAATAATAATTTTTGTATTTATTTTAGAAGTGCAACGACTTAAGGCAACGTAAAGTTGTCCGTGTGTAAATACAGTTCATGAAGATATAACCCTACCGAAGGTTTGTCCCTGGCTTTTATTTATAGTGATAACAAATGCAGGAAGAATTGGAAATTGACGACGTTTTAAAATAAAGGGTTATTGTGATTCACTTGGAGTTAAATCAATGCGAGGAATAAAGACCCTGTAACCTTTATTGGTGCCTGTAATTATTTCGGCATCCAAAAAATAATTGTGCATACTTTTGATTATTAATCGGGGGCCATTCAATAATCCTTTTATAGGATTCATATTGCGGAGAAGTAGAATAATTGTGCTAACTTTTAATGATAGTATGTGCGGTGGCATTCCAGAAGGTGTGAGAATTTAGAAATTCAAGTGGATAGTTGAGAGAATCATCTGTGTGATCGGAAAGGAATGAATCAGAGCTATAATATTGTCTTAAAGGGCATGGAAGTTTTGATATAATAGTGTTATTTAACGTTAGTGTAATATCGTTTTTTGTTGTTAGAATTATGCTGGTAGATAAATAATCAATATTATTAAGTAAAAGAGAATCACCATATATGGATGAAATTAGAGAATTCTCAAGCATAGATAAGGGAATTTCTACATAGTGAGAAGGAAGGGGGGAAGGTAATAGTGGTGTATTCCCTTCACCTATTTGTAGAAGCCATTTAATATAACTTTCCTCTTCAGAATAAGTGCGCATTTTATGGGTTAATTGAATTTGGTGGAAAATATGCCATAAATTCATAGATTTAATACATGATTCGATGATACATGTTTTAGAAGCCCTAGGTATAACAGGTAAAGTTTGTCTAAAATCACCTCCTAATAAAATAACTTTGCCTCCGAAGGGAGTAATTATTTGCATAATTTCCCTAAGCAAGACATCTATACAACGTATAGCATGTTTTGTCATCATGCTTGATTCATCTATAATTATTAAGTGGGCAAGTTTAATTTCCTTAGCTTGTGTAGATAGAGGTCTCATATGCGAAACCGATGTGTTTAAAATAGGTATAGGAAGTTTAAAGCCACTATGAATTGTTTTTCCACCATTTAGTAGTATGGATGAAATTCCTGTTGTAGCAAATGGCAAAACAATTTTATTTTGCCCTCTAAGATAATATATTAAAGTATTGTAAAGGTAAGTTTTTCCTGATCCCCCTGGACCATCAAGATAAAAATATCTAGTGGTACATGAAATATCTTCTATTGCGTGAATAATTAGATCAAAAGTGTATTTTTGTAAAGAATTTAAACTGTATAACATTACTAAAGCCTTAGCTGTCTCCGTTACTGAATCATATAATTTTGGTTGAAGAATAGGCTCAGGGATAGGAAGATTAAAATTGTTGCAATCTAACCCGTGAGCATTAAGAATATTAGAAATATCATGCAGCTAAATTAATAACAATTGACTAAGAATTAGTACGCAAAAATCTTCAATTAGGTAAGGTTTGAATTTATCCCATAGATATTCAGGGTTTTGAGGTTGACCGAAAACACATATAAAAGCAAAAGTGAGTCTAAATTGAAAAGGCATTTGAAATAAGGATGTCTCTTCAAGACAATGCTCCCACTCTTTATCATCAGAAAATAAATGTCTTTTGATAGCAGTCTCTTTAAAGGTATTTAACAAAATGTTATCAACAGTTTTCAAAAAATCGAAGCTTGTTGCTCCAGGAACATGAAGAAGAAGTAGGCGTGGATAAAACCGTTCTCCACATTTAATAGAGATAATAGATTGATGGCCACGTTTTCTCTCACGCCAGGTATAATTAACAAAAACATAGTGATAGATAAGGAATATCAATGTATAGATATTGTCTGGCGCAAGGATTGAATTGATTTAAGATAAACCAAGCAGTATCTGTAGTTTATTTCAAATTGGCTCTTTTGAAAGCCTCCCTCTCATCGCCCAGTTGAAAATAGACAGATTGTTTACTGCATGGGATTCTTTAATAACCGCCACATCGCTTCATATAAGCTAACATACCGGGTGTTTAAATGAGTTTTAATTTCATCATATTTAGGTGGGAGAGATTCTAAATTTAAATCGATATTTGCACAATCATAACCTTTATACACATATTTAAATATATATTTAACTTATTTAACAGAAGTGCATATTTCAACATTGATATGGGCATTGTATTTCAAAAGTAAGTAGGTATTGTATGGAATAATAAAATGATTATCAACAGGTTTACCAGATATTAATATAGAACCTACATCCCTTCTTTTATAAAGAGGATACCCATTAATATTTGTTATTGTATTATTTATAAATTCTTTAGGAAAGTTTTTTGTACATTTACCATTATCCATGCAAGATAATTGAGGATTAAGAACGCCATGTTTATGTTTTGCGTTAATAAAAATCAGTGGCGTGCCTAGAGGGGAGCGCTGGGCTCGAGCCCCCCGTAAAATTTGAATAGCCCCCTGAAGCAAAAAAATTTTTTTAATGGAATCTTAACCCCTTGAACTTAAAATTAATATTTTTGATTGTCCCCTGAAAGATTTCTTTTATAATTCTATTAAGTAAAATATAGATTTAATTTTATTATTTAAAAATTAATAAGACTATCTAAATATTTATTAAATTAATTAAATATTAGATTAAATTAATACATATAAATTATATTTTCACTATGTCAGCTACCAGTCAAATTTTGTGTTAAAAATAGAATATCAATATCACTCACTAAGTATTAATTTAGCATTAACAGTTGAAGCTTACTTGACTATTATTTTTTAAATTATTTTATAACCCATCCCATTAATTGAAAACTAAAAAAAATATTGTAATTAGCAGAGTTTAAAATGACTAATCAACACTTTATTTATTTTTAAATTTTATTATCATACCTATTCCTAAATATATTTTCAAGGTCCAAATAAGTATAATAAAAAGTAAGTAAGTAGACATATAGTTTATAATCCTCTATTATATACAGTTGTTTAGAAATATTAGATAAAATGCCACTTTTATAGACGTACTTGACAGTTATAATATATTACAGCCAATATTATAATGAATTTTAGTAATAAATTTTTTTGATAATAAATATCGTAACAATTTGCTTTCAAGTATTTAATGCCATCTATTTAGGTATAAATAATTTTAAAAATTAAATTTTATTATTCATCTACAATAGATGTAATAAATTTGATACCTTTTCTTTTCTTTTTTATGTTAGGAAAGCTATTTTTTTTCTTTTTCAAAAAACTGTTTTGAGTTAAATTTTTAATACAAGTATATTTTTGATATTTTTACAAACTACGTATTTTAAGATATAATATACCAACTAGAGGTGGTGCGACAATATATAAAATCTTAATTGTTTCATTATATCATTCTGGTACTTATTTTATAGTTCCAAAATGTTTCATTTCATGGCATCCTTGCCCTGTAAATAATTCAAGACTTCAATATATTTGCACAATTATTTCTTCCAAAGATTTTTAGTATTTTTATTTTATCAATTTATCCAACATAATAAATTCTGATGCTAGTTTACATCGTAAGTGTCATGGCTATTACTGCAAATTAACCAGCATCTATTATTTGTGTTGCTATGTAATTTAAGATTATTACTACAACGGCTGAGAGCATATGATTGCATATTTTAGATAAACAATAATGGTCAACTATGTAGTCGTTTATATATTATATATCATTTATGATGGATGATATATCTCACAATAATTTTCTCGATTACCTATCTAGCTACCATTATGTCATCTAAAAGGAAGCTCTAACCACTTAATAGTTTTATGATTTGGATTGGTCGTTTATACTCTCTTCTTCAAGAATTGTTGATTTGGTTTAGGCCTATAAATTTTTCCTTATTAGTCCATTCTAAAAATGTGTAAAATAGTAACAGAGAGTTATTCTAAAAATGTGTAAAATAGTAACAGAGAGTTATTCTAAAAATGTGTAAAATACTAAAGAGAGTTATATTAGTTTGATAACCTTTTGTCAATGTAAGTTGCTAAGAATTATATTATTGGATTATGTGGTTTTTAAAAACTATTATCAATTGAGACATATGTATGAATTAATTAATCTTTTTTATCACTTGTAATTCTTTAGACGCAAATTTTTTTTATATCAGCAATCGAAAATATTTTATACTGTAATAAATAGATATTGTTTTAATTAATTTTATATTTAGAAATGTCTTGTATTGTTAAAATTATTTATATGCCAGTTTATTTTGTATGCATAATATAATAAATGAGAAAATTAAAATTCAGAATAATTGTTCAGAGTTAACAAATTTAAAAAAAGTATAAAATATGGCCGAAGGCCGGCAAATTGGAGGGCATGAGGGGCAAGCCCCCCATAAAATTATTTTAGTTGAGCCTCCTGAGATTGCAAAGGCTAGCGACGCCCCTGATAAAAATATTCATTACATCTTAAGATGCCAGCTTAAACAGATAAAATTAATATGATCAAAAGATTTTTTAATTACTATTTATTTGATACCCATATAAATTTTTATTTTTACCATTCCACCCCTTCTTCCCAGATGGAGTCCAACCCTTTAAGATAATAAATACTTTCAGTCAAAAGATATTTAAAATACCTTTTATATGATTCCTATATCAATATTTTGTGTTTATATAAATATTCTGATCACCTAAGATCTCCCGCCTACTTATAGTGCAATTATTATTATTACAATAAAATAATATTTTAATTACCTTTTAATTGATACCCATATCAAAAAAAATTATTTTTATCCCCCCAGCATCCACCCTCCAGATCAAGTCTTTCAATCTAAAGATAATTGAATTAGCTTTTATTTGATACCCATATCGATAATATGTGTTGATAAAAATATTCCTGACCCCCAAAAACCTAGACTCGCCCTCTATGAGTGATTATTATTATTACAATAAAAAAATATTTTAATTACCTTTTATTTGATATCCATATTAACCCAAATAAAATTCATATCTCCGATCGTAACTTACCGGGTTCCATTCTTTTTCTCAATAATGGTCCAGGTGCCGTACTCCTTCTCTTCCGATGGAAAACTCCACGCGACTCAATATATGTCCAATGTATTCCATAATCACCCCAGATTTCCAAATTTTATACTTCCAAATACTCTGGCTCATACAGTTTGTCTTACCACGAATACAGATGTTTCCTTTACCTCCGCCTGCCCCTCTTTATTTGGCTGTTATTTCAATAAATCAAATAAAATCCGAGTTCATCGCCCTAAAAACTCCACCAGCGATTCCTCCTCCCCCTTTTGATTATTATGCCTTGACACCCAAATTTCTCCACCTCCATACTTTGATTTTCTCAACAATTTTTGATAAACACCACCATTCTCTCCGCTCACCATTTGCTCGGATGATACGGCGGTACTAAAATGGGCCTCGCCTCTGTTTCTGCTTAAAATGTCTTGAAATATTTATTGATGATGGCTGGTCCCTCTTCCGATACAATTATTCTGGCCACCCAAAACCGGGCTATATATTTTTTAATGTTTTTATTACCACCTGAGTCGTCAAGCCACTTACCTCTTCATACTCCACCCATTTTAAATAAGCATCCACCAGAAGTACTTATTCTCGAAATCTACATGCGTTTTCACGGCTGAGTTGCTTTTGGCCAATCACGTTCCTTGTCTTCAAGGAACATGCGGGCCCAATAATTGCACATCATGCAACTCCTGATAATATTTTCAATCTCTTTAGTTATTTTCGCAATCTTTTAAGGTGATATTTAAATTCTTCCCACGTTATCAGCCATATCTAGGTCATCATCCTAATCAATACTTGCTCACGTCCTTATATATAATAAACCTGCTTCTAATTAGATATTATCCACTAATGACGGCTAGAGCTTATTGCTCAATGGACTGTATATCTGATCTCTGCCGTCCTAAATATCCTTTAAAAAAATAACACCTGTCTCTTTAATTCTATAAAATGCAATGTTTCTCCTGCTTTATTTGATGCATCCACAGCCAACATTACCTCCTAATCATTTCTCAAGTTCCTTTTTCCATTCAAATATTTTCCTCTTCTTTTTAACAATTGATAAAGGTACTGCTATTTGGGCAAATTCCTCCACCCGATGGTAATAGTTGACCATTCCCCAAAGGGTATGCATCTCCGCTTTATTATTTGGTTTCAACATGCTGGTAATTCCTGTCATATTTTTATCCAATGATCTAACCTCTCTCACAATAATTCTGTACCCGATATATGCCACCTCCATTACTCCCAAAATTATTCAGCATTTGCCCGCAATCCATTTTTTTTAATTCTACGAAATACCTCCCTTAATCTATATTCATATTGTTCGGGAGTTCATCCCGTCAACAACACATCATCCATAGAGTAGAACACTCTTTTC
This sequence comes from Gordionus sp. m RMFG-2023, assembly GCF_954871325.1. Classification (NCBI taxonomy): domain Eukaryota; kingdom Metazoa; phylum Nematomorpha; class Gordioida; order Chordodea; family Parachordodidae; genus Gordionus; species Gordionus sp. m RMFG-2023. Next base: position 30,219,345 of record NC_088776.1, read on the forward strand.
ATTCCCTGAAAACTGCTACCATTGTTCACTAAAAAATTAGGGGCTGACACACTAGGTCCAAATGGCAATCTACGAAATGCAAACAGTCTTGTAATGATAGTTAATAATTTCCTCGCTTACGGCCTCACGCTCAGCTACGGATACGCATACGAAAAAAATCCAATTTTGAAAAATAGACACCTCCCTTTAAGTTCGCTAATATCTCACCCTTAGCAGCGGATATTTCACCTCCACAATCCACGGGTTTTAACGTGCCAAAAATCTGCATAAAATCGGAATCTTCTGTTGGCTCCCCACTGGAACCAACGGAGTCTCCCAGTACACAATGCCCTTCTGTGCCTATTGATCCAACTCAACTTCTTTTCGCCACTCAAACGGTACTCGTCGTAACGGACAAATTCTCAGCACGGAGACTTCTTTAATTTAATATCCCCTTCTTAATCTCTGAGACACCCCAAATCTTCATCAAAAATTTCTTGATCATTATTCACTAATTTTCCCACTCCATCTTGCACTTTGATTTATCTGAATTCTTCTCAATCATCTTTCAATTTCTTTTCTTCACGTTCATTAGCTTCTTTCTTTTATACTTCCACTCTAGCTCTTTGATTAAGTTTCAACTCGTTTTATCGCTCTGCGTTTCATCTATTAGCTGTCGATCTTCTTGATCCTGAAATAAGTTCCTTTCCTCAATTTTTCTTTTTTATTAACCTCTCTTAATATCATGATAACCCTTAAAAATTCAGATTTTTCTCATGCAATTTTTCCCCATTTCTCCCTTATAATTATTCCTTCAATTTCTCCCCTAAATTTTTCCCTCCAAGTTTCCTCCTACAATTATTTACCCAGATTTCTCCCCTAGAATTATTCCCCTTGATTTCTTCTATGTAATTATTTCCCCCGATTTATCCCCTAAAATAAATTTCACCAATTTTCTCCTCTCTTAAGATACACTTCTCTCCCCCTATCACCTGCAATTTCTTCTTAGCTCCACGATACTCTCTCTCCTTTCTCTTCCCCGATTTAAGATAGTCTCACTTTCTTGCAATACTTCTTCACTCTCAGATATTATAACTGCATAGTTCTCTTCGCTACAAACATACCTCACTATAAAAATTCTACCCAAAAACTATATCACAAATCTACGGGTTAGGTCCCACTCTAACAAATCTTCTACTCATCGATTAATAATCCATAAATTTAATCTCCAATCTTTCATCCATTATCGCTTCCATTTCCACTTTTCCCATGACTTTGTCTCATTTTCGTATTCCTATTTCCTCATTTTCTAATTTCACCGGGCTAAATACTTCGATATTTATAGTATTACTGAAATGCACACCTATGTCAAATAACATGGTTGCAATTCTCCCACTCATATGTTTTTCACATTTAACACATTTCGCCTCCCAACATCCCGGACCTTAATAGCTTTATCTACCACAATTAAAACAATTTATCAACCCTCCTCTTTCTAGGATCAAAACTCGGTCTCATCTCCATTCCCCTTACTCTAGAATTTTCTTTCGGTTCTCTGTACAGCCTCAACGCTCGATTATCATCAAAATCATATCTCTCAGGACTATGGATTTATACACCACACTATCTGTCTATCCCTTAATTAACCCCAGAACTGATAACCACGTTACTTTTCCCATCACATCTTCCTCCACATTGTTCCTCTCGTTCATATCTATCATTTTTATTCTTACACTGCGACTCCTTCTCATTCTCCTTAAACTAAACATTAATAGTATGAAAAAAGACCAAAGATATTATATTGTATCCCTCAGTACCTAGCAAATTGGCAATTACCTTCGAAAAAATCTTAACTATCTGTAATGTTAAAAGATAGGATATAATTAACATTGTGAATAATCCAAAAATACACATATTTACCTCGCGGTTTTTACTAAGTCCCGTACACAATGGTTTTCTTAATTCTAATTTTCCAAACACACGCCATAACTGCACTTTATTAAAAAGACTATGCATACGGCTTAATTACTCATTAATAAAAAGTCCGAACACACTGATTAACTGCTTTTTGAAAAGTTCAAACACCTGACTTAATTGCTCTCTAATAAAATTCCGAACAGAACAGCTTAACTGTCTTGACCACCACTTTTATATTTGTACTAATTAACTCTATTTGTACTAGCTTTTATATTTGTACTAACCTTTATATTTGTACTAACCTTTATATTATGTACAGTTTATCCTTTATATTTTAGGGATCGTTTTTCTACTATTTATATTTATTATTTTGTTAGTCAGATATATATTGTTTGTTTTTATTTTCACTAAATTTAGTATATCTAAACAAGATAAATAATCTAAATAAAGATTTAAGATAAAAAAATTCTATTTTATTCACTTTTTCTTGCTTTTTATAATAATTACATAAATATAAATTTATATTATCTAAAAATAAAATATTTTAAATTAATAATCTTTTATTATTATAAAACTAAAATATATTAATTTTCACAAATAATTCTTGACAAAATTCACTGCTAAAGTTGTAGAGAGTTAAAAAATCAAAAAACAAGACGAAATTTATTTTGATTTTATTATTTTAAAAATACAACTAACTAAATCCAATAAATTTTATGTCTATATATACTTTACAAAATTCAATTTAGTAATAACAATCAAGAAACTATTAAATTAATATTATATAAAGTGAAAGAAATAATACAATCAGTCCATATGGTAAAAATTAAGTTAATATAATGTAAAATAAAAAAAAATAATAAAATCAGTCCAAATATATTAACATTTACAAAAAAAGATCCAAACAAAAAAATTATTAGAATAAATGGACAAATAAACGCTATAAAAAATTGAACATATGTCAAAATTAATATTGTTTACTTATTAAAACCCTAAGCCTTGGAGTTGGTCTAAAGATAAATTTCAATAAAACTGTTATCCTTCTCTCGCCTAATACACCACCCCTCCAAAATCTTTTGGTAGGTGAAAACGTAATCAAAAAAGTAGACAAAATCAAATACCTGGGTTTGACGCTCAACAACAAAGGTGAATGCAAGGAGGAAATGAAGATTAGAACGCAAAAAGCGAAAAGGGCGTTCTATATGTACATGAAAATTTGGAAGTCTAAGGAAATATCGGTTTTTACGAGATTGAGGCTATTCAACTCAACGATCATCCCCATTTTATTATACGGAAGGACATATGGGAAGCTAACAAGACTGACTTAAGACATATCCAATCTTTTATAAACAATTGCCTGAGAACGATTAATGGTATTTTTTACCCCAAAGTCATCTCTAACTCTAACCTCTGGAGGAAATCTAGCCACACTCCGATAAATATTGCATTAAAAAAACGTCGGATACAGTTCCTAGCCCATATAATAAGGAATTCCGATCACAACCTCGCACAGGATGCTATTGTCTGGCTATACACACAAAGGGAAACAGTATACTAAATATAAATCGTTATGGTATTATAAAGCTATAAAAGACATGATGGAGCTGAATGTAAACATGAAACAATTTATAAAGCTTAATAATTGCAAAAGGTCAATCAGAAAACTCTTTCGCATCAAAGATAGATATTTCAGATGAAAACGTTCCTGGAGATCTCTCGTTCACACATCTTTTCCTTACTTATCTATTTTGATTCTTATGTGGATTTATTCCTTTTTGAAAGTATTCTTCTTTAATTTCCCTCAAAAAATAAATAAACTAGCATTAATACAGTAAAACTTTTTAAAACAAATTATCCACCTCCCACCTTTAAAGTAATTAAATTTAAATGCAGTTTTTGGGTATAGGCTCTTTTTTGGTCCCGCTTTTTTCCTTAAAGCCTATAGACGTTTTAAGACATTTCTTAGGAATGGTGCGTACAAGTATGTGCTTGCCCACAAACGTGTGGGGGGCTCCTCATATTTTTCTTTTCCCCCAAATTAATCATTTCCAATTAGATGGAAATGTGGAAAACCTAGCGTAGCTCTGTTGTGTATTCAACGATAGCAATGCGCTATATATCACGTATCACGTATTAATTTTAATTCTTTAAAATTGAAAAAAAATTATTTGTGTTACGATATATTACATCATGTGTTTTTTGTTATGTATTAAAGAGGTTATATTATTTAAATTATGTTTAAATTAATTAAAAACGACATTGAATTCTCAAAAAAAATGGGTTGCCATAATTCCAGGAAGAGAGATATTCTACGAAATCCCATTTTATGCTTATTATTGATAATTAGAAATGTGTTTGCGTATGCTATCATTTTGGGAGCTTTTTTTTGTGCCTTTTATACCGGATTAAATTTTGTACTCCCTTTCTTCATAGGAGCTTTTTCTTCATTTATATTGATATTCGCTATGATGATTTTGATTATAAAATCTATACAAGCACATATTGAAGAGCGAAGAATTTTAGGAGATTTAGACCAATTCCTCCTTGAACATTAATGATATAAAATTATTATCAGTTTGTGAAAGTGTGTTTAAAATAAAATTTAAATTCTCTTTTTTATAAATCATCAACAGTGAACAAATATACTTAGATTAAGAAAATTACTAGACAACAGGTTCAAATTTATGATATTAATAGAGAGATATATCAGAGACCTGCAGACCCGTGCCTGGCCCAGGTACAAGGGCCAGGCCGTATATTAATTTATACCCGAATCAGGCCTGGAACTTTTTTAAATACCCGGGCTGTCTGAAAAATTTTTTTAAAAAAATACCTGGGCCGGGCCGTTTATTTTAAAACGAAACATTTGAAATCGCCATTATTAGCTATAAAAATAAAAATCCGGGCCGGAATGTGCAAATGGTACGGGACATCTGCAGGTCTCTGAGATATATATAATATTCGATTATCAGATTATATCTTTAAATATAGTTGAGGAAGGGCGTATCAGGTCAATTCAGCGAAACTTTTATCGCGAATGTCGTTTATCGCGAAAAGTTTTTATAGCGAAGGTAAAATCGCAAAACCAATTCTGCGAATTTATCTCCGCGAAACATATATAGCGAAAACAATCGCGAAGCCATTGTCGCGAATTTATTTCCGCGAAACCTTAACCGCGAATTTATTAGAGCGAATACATTTTAGCGAAACATTTTACGCGAACAATAAATTAAATATATTGCGAATGCATTTATTTAAAAGAAAACAACATATTATTTATTATTTGATGTTTTTTAATAAAAAATGATATGCTAATATTGTAATATTATTTTTGTTACAATTTATTAGTGATTTTCACGCCCAAGATTTTATGTAAAATATATTTCGAAGTTCAATAAAAATTTTAAATCTCCTTTGTAAATATATCTTTTTTGAGGAATTCTTTTGTGAAATTTATTATAAATAAATATACAATTTTTAGGTGAAATCTTTTATAGTTTTTTTTATCATTTTTGTAAAATTATATATTTCTTAAGTATATTAAAAGAGGTGGGTTTTCTAAATAATTTTTTTTAAATATTTATATTCAACTTATATATGTTATTTTATATGATCTTTTTAAGGAAAATAATTTAATGTGACAATTGTCATTAGAGATCTCGGGCCGGGCTCGGGTCTAATTCTATTTAAAATAATCGGGTTCGGGCCGGGCCTAATATTTTTAAAAAAATTCGGGTTGGGTCAGGTCGGACCTTGGAAATTTTATTAAATATATCTAAATTTATCAATTTTATATTAAATTTTTTATGTAAAATAAAATTTTTTGATTTAATTTATTGAAACTAAACGCTATACATATGTCTTTTATTTTAAGTAATTATAAAAATTAATTTCTATATTTAAATAAATTCGGGCCTGGCCGGGCTGGTAAATTTTTTAAAAATAAATTTCGGGTTCGGGCCGGCAAAACTTTTTAAAAAAATTTGGGTTCGGGCCGGGCCGGCAAAACTTTTTTTAAAAAAATTTCGGGCTAGGCCGAGCTTGAAAAATTAGGCCCGATGCAGATCACTAATTATCATATTCTTTATTTCTTAAGATTTTTGAAATTTATTGAATCAAAAGGGAAAAATATCATTTATATTGAAAAAATGTTAAATTATAAATTCAATGAAGATGTTTCTTGGAAATATGGTAATTACCATAATTGGTATTTTTAAACATATTAGATTTTTTTAACGCTAATGGGCAAAAATATGTATTTTTAACATCTATATATATAATCCTCAAAAAATGTCAATCAAATTTAGCCAATAGTTTTCTTTTAAATATTATTTGTCCAATCAAAATGATTATAGCAGTCACAGTTACAACTGTGACATTATATAGTCAATTATTTTACCTGATAATAGTCTATTATAATTTTGTTAATATATTATGTAATATTCAACTTCTTTATTAATTATTGGACGTTTGTCCTACTTAAATAGGGAGTGATTCTTAATAATATTTAATTAATATTAACAAATTCGGAAGTATTTAAGTTATGTTAAATTGTAGTTTTAATCTCCATAATATTTAGCGCCATCTATAATATTATATTTTAAAATAGCATTATATTTCTAAGTTGAAATATAAATATTTTGTCTTAATTGATGTCAAATATATTGTTCTTTCTATATATCTATAATTTATCTATCTATCTATCATAGCAATTTTAAGCCAATTTAGATCATATTAGCAAAATGGATTTAATCTCCTATAAATCATGGAAAGCATTTCAGAAGTATTTTGAGGCAATAGGCAGGAAGGAACATTAGTATGAAAAAAATGTTTGCAGATAATCCTACAAGAGCTAAGGAATTCAAATCTATAATATATATATTCAATAAAAATCATCATAGCTTAAACATATCAAACACGCATTCATAAACCAAATCGAACCGCCATTTTCAAAAAAAGAATTTCAATACAAAAAACAATTACAAAACATATAATAATTACAATAATTGATATTTTTTTTAACAGACACAACATCGAGCAAAACCTTCAATCATCAGTAAATAATTACACATCGAGCAAAACCATATACTTTCAATTTACACATCTTAATCTTGAAGATACTGAAAATCAAGAACAATTTGAACATTACTGTGGGCCATTAAAATCTATTTTATTATTTTTTTTTAGATTCCTACACAAGATACCATTCAACAAACCCAAACAATGGAACGTTTCATACTACCAAAATCTAAAGAAGGCATTATTGCTTCAACAAGAGTAAATTTTATATTTTTAAGATGTGATTCCGAAATATATATTTATTAGGTGAGGGGCTATTCTAATATTTTCCATTATTTTTTATAAATATGTTTATGAAGTATATATTTAGTAATTTTATTTTATGTCCACAATAATAAATATTTTAAACTAAACTTATTTTTATAAAATTGAGTAATTCTTATATTTTTAAATTTTAATAATAAATCAACATAAGGAGAAAGCTAGAAAGAGACAGGCACTTTGTCGTATCAAGAAAAGGAACGAACAAAGTCTTATTCCTACAACATCCAACCATCTTGAAGATACTGGAAATAAACAATTTGCTTCAACATCCAATCATCTTGAAGATACTGAAAATCAAGAACAAGTTGAACATTACTGTGGGCCATTAAAATCTATTTTATTATTTTTTTTAGATTCCTACACAAGATACCATTCAACAAAACCAAACAATGGAACGTTTCATACTACCAAAATCTAAAGAAGGCATTATTGCTTCAACAAGAGTAAATTTTATATTTTTTTTTAATTTGTATTGTATGTTAGCTGATAGCCCGTCAAGAATGACGAGGAATCAGATTTTTCCTATCTTATAAGATGTGATTCCGAAATATATATTTATTAGGTGAGGGGCTATTCTAATATTTTCCATTATTTTTATAAATATGTTTATGAAGTATATATTTAGTAATTTTATTTTATGTCCACAATAATAAATATTTTAAACTAAACTTATTTTTATAAAATTGAGTAATTCTTATATTTTTAAATTTTAATAATAAATCAACATAAGGAGAAAGCTAGAAAGAGACAGGCACTTTGTCGTATCAAGAAAAGGAACGAGCAAAGTCTTATTCCTACAACATCCAACCATCTTGAAGATACTGGAAATAAACAATTTGCTTCAACATCCAATCAACTTGAAGATACTGAAAATCAAGAACAAGTTGAACATTACTGTGGGCCATTAAAATCTATTTTATTATTTTTTTTAGATTCCTACATAAGATACCTTTGGTGCAATATCTAAGTATAATTTTTTCAGTGATCCTATATCAATAAAAACAAATCAAGTTAAAAATTTTAATTTATGACAATAAATAAATTTATTTAAATTAGATTCCACGGATCATATTGCCGAAATGTGCCATTCAACGGACTCTTAATCTACCCAAATCAATAAAAACAAACGAAGTTAAAAATTTTAATTTATGTTATCAAATAGATTTTTTTAAAATTAGATTCCACGATATATATTACCGAAATGTACCATTCAGCAGAATCTTAATCTACCAAAATCATTCAAAATAAACCAAGTTAAAAATTTTAATTTATCTTAATAAATTAATTTTTTTAAATTAAATTCCACGAATCATATTACCAAAATGTACCATTCATTCAACAGAATCTTAATCTACCCAAATCAATAAAAACAAACGAAGTTAAAAATTTTAATTTATGTTAAAAAATAAATTTATTTAAATTAGATTCCACGGATCATATTGCCGAAATGTGCCATTCAACAGAATCTTAATCTACCCAAATCAATAAAAACAAACAAAGTTAAAAATTTTAATTTATGTTAACAAATAAATTTATTTAAATTAGATTCTACGAATCATATTACCGAAATGTACAATTCAACAGAATCTTAATCTACCCAAATCAATAGAAACAAACGAAGTTAAAAATTTTAATTTATGTTAACAATTAAATTTTTTTAAATTAGACACTACCAAAATCTACTATTCACCAAAATCTTAATCTACCCAAATCAATAAAAACAAACCAAGTTAAAAATTTTAATTTATGTATAACAAATATTTTAATAAATATAAATTTCTGAATCACATCTCATAAGATAGATAAGAAAATTTTTGATTTATCCATCATCAGGGGTTATTCAAAATTTATTATTTATTTATGAAGTATATGGTTATTAATTTTAATTTATGTCCACAATAAAAAATATATTTCATCAACTAATAAAAAAGAAAATTCTTATTTCACTATCATCTTGACGGGCAAAATATAAGATAAAATAAGTATGTGCTACATAATCGTAATTACCCAGAAAAAATTATTATAAGCCTGGCATATGTTTACATCAGAGCCGGTGTATTGATTGTGAAATCAATACCCATTGTAACTTCAATACCGTATTGATATCATAGATTCAATACCGTAGTGATATATTGCTATTGTAGAATCAATACCTTATAGATTTTTAAGATGTTTGCATCGCTTCAAATATATTGGCGACCATTAAAATTATAAAATATTTATTTATTATATATTTTTTCATCGCTTTATAAATATTGGCGGCCATTTTCGATTTGTAAAAATTTTATTTAAAATAGATTTAATAGTTATAAATATATTAAAATGATAAATATGATTTTCTATTCTTTTATATAATTTATCAGGGAATTTATTTATTTTACAATTCTTGATATCCTATATATTTTATATTTGTTTACTCATTATTTGTAATTTGTGAAGTGCTATATAATTGTTGATTCAAAGTTTTATAAATGATATTATGAATTCAAATAAATTAAATGGACCTTATTGATTGAGTTTATAAAATTTTGTGATTCATATATAAATGTCGAATCAAAGATTTATAAAAATCAATAACGTATTGATTTTTGATGGTATTGATGTTACAATTACACCGGGTCTGCAGGTCTCTGAATAATCACAAAAATATTAAATTATATGTATAATTTTTAGCAGGCCTCAAATTTATTTTATTTATTTTAGATAAATATTTCTGCACAACAATCATTAGTACAAGAACATTATTGTAGATTACTCAACACTAAGTGCGATTATTGCGATTCTCTAAATTTTTTATTGGAAAAACCCACAGATGGCAAATTTAAGAATTGCTGTCATAAGGGTAAAGTTAAGATATCATCAATCCGATATATTCCTTTTTTACAAGACCTTTTATCTAATCCTAACAATGAATTTCATTCAAACTTTATGAAATATATAAGATTTTATAATAGTTCACTTGCGTTCGCATCCATGGGAGCACAGATTTCTAATAGTTTAAACCCAGGCCCATATTGTTTTAGAGTTCATGGGCAAATTTATCACCAAACATCTCATTTATATCCTTCCACTGGGATGCCTCCTAAATTTGCACAACTATATGTCCTTGAGACCACCCAGGCTGTTAATGGCAGGTTACACATGAAAGAAAATTCTGGTTGCAATTAGGATCTCTTAAAAAGATTAGATATTTTATTAAGACAGAATAACCCATATTCTATTAGTTTTAAAACCTTGGGAGAAATTGAGAAAGAAGAAAAAAATAGGGCTATTCAAGAAAATCGTCCAGTTCAAAAAATCAATATGATTTTTCGTGCAGATCGCTCAAGTGACAAGCGAAGATATAACATTTCTAATATAGATGAAGTAGCTATGATTTTTACAAATGATGATGGTGAACCCCCATTTAAACGGGATATCAAGGTCTATCCTCGAGTTGATGGTAGTGATCTGATAAATATAAATATATTAAGCCCTAATCTTGGTCCAATGGTATATCCTCTATTATTTCCTTTTGGTGACCCTGGATGGAAACCAGATTTAAAGGGTGAAGATACAGGGCGTACAAGGGCAAATATCTCACTACTACAGTTTAAAATATTTAGATTAGCAATTCGTGAAAATGAATTCAACCCAATCCTTTTTGCTGGGAAATTATCACAACAATATATTGTTGATTCCTATTTACAGGTCGAGGCTAATAATTTAAATTTTATTAGACAAAATCAGCCAAAATTACGAGTAGATGAATATTCTGGATTAATGGACTACTTGGAAACAAAGTCAAACAATATAATTCCCGGCAAAGCAGTTATATTACCATCATCTTTTCAAGGTTCTCAAAGAAATATGCGAGAACGCTATCACGATGCAACAATGGCCATTGTGCTCAAATTTGGCAAACCTGATTTGTTTATTACTTTTACATGCAATCCTAATTGGCGTGAAATTAAGGAAAATCTATTTCCCGGGCAAAGTCCTACAGATAGATCAGATTTAATAGCCCGTGTTTTTAAATTGAAATTAAATGAATTATTGTTCGATATAAATAAAAAAAATTTATTTGGTAAATCTATGGCTTTTATATATACAATCGAGTTCCAAAAAAGAGGTTTGCCTCATGCCCATATACTTATTATTTTAAACGATGATAGCAAAATTGAAACATCTCAAGCTATAGATAAATTTGTTTGTGCCGAAATGCCAGATAAAATTCTCGATCCTAAACTTTTTCAGATTATTACCCATTTTATGATACATGGTCCTTGCGGGATATTTAACCCCAAATCGCCTTGCATGGAAAATGGCATATGTACCAAAAAATTTCCGAAGGATTTTCAAATGGAAACAAGACCAAATATTGATGGGTATCCATATTATAAAAGGCGAGATAATGGTATTACAATTCTTTCCGGTAAACCTATGGATAATCGTTATGTTATTCCATATAATCGATATCTAATGTTAAAATTCAATGCTCATATTAACGTGGAAATTTGTACATCTATTAAATCGGTAAAATATATCTTTAAGTATATTTATAAGGGCTATGACTGTACTAATGTTGACATTAATGTTGCTTCAAATATAAATATTCATGCCAAAATTAAATCTCATTTAAATGCGCGATATGTGAGTGCATGTGAATCAATGTGGAGATTATTAGAAAATAATATGCATGACCGCTCGCACGCTGTTATTAGCTTAGGAATTCATTTACCTTTACAACAGCCAGTATATTTCACTGCTGGACATGAAAGAGATGCTTTATTGAGATCAGAAAATAAACATACTACTTTAACGGCATGGTTTGAGTTAAATAAGACAGATCTAAATGATAGACAATATCTTTATGGGGAAATACCTTATCATTATGTGTTTACAAATTACCATTGGAAACTAAGAAAAAAACGATTAAATGTAATTTCGAGAATGTATTCCGTTCATCCTAATTCTGGTGAACGATTCTTCCTTCGATTATTATTACTTCATGTTTGCGGGGCTACAAGTTTTGATTATTTAAAAACTATTAATGGAATTTTAATGAGTACTTTTAAAGAGGCAGCTATTAAAAGAAATTTGTTATCAGATGATAAAGAGTGGGAATCATGCTTAGAAGAGGGATCAATATATCAAATGCCGTCACAACTTCGGAGTACTTTTGCCTTTATCTGCATTTTTTGTCAGCCTGAAAATCCTGCATATCTATGGAATAGGTTCAGATTTATGATGATTGAAGATTATTTGCGTCAATATTCAGAAGTAATTGCAATAAACATGGCTTTAATGGACATTGAAAACGTTTTTCTTGATCATGGTTTATGCTGTCAAAGTTTTGATCTTCCTTCACCTACAAAAATCCCCCCAAAACAACATTATGATGCCCATGTTGAAGCTGCCGATTCAATCGAGCGTATATCTAAATTAAACCGATTACAAAAATATGCTTTTGATTTAATTATACAAGCGATTGAATTAGAAAATATTCCAGGAAGATATTTCTTCGTGGATGGCCCTGGAGGTTTAGGTAAAACGTATCTTTACAATACCTTAATGTGTTGTATAAGAGCAAAAAATCAAATTGTATTGCCTTTTGCAACCACCGGCATATCCTCTATTCTTTTAAAGGGGGAAGAACCATCCATAGCGGATTTAAATTACCTGTGCCTATCTTTGAAACTTCTACATCCCATATGAATTTACATAGTTCGCTAGCTCTAGATATTAAAAATAGCAAATTGATTATTATTGATGAGGCCACAATGATGACTAAACACGCTTTGCGATGCATTGACCGATTACTTAAAGACATTATGAAAAATTCCCACCCATTTGGAAGAAAAGTAATTTTATTAGGTGGTGATTTTAGACAGACTTTACCAGTAGTGCCTAAAGGCTCCAAAGTCGATATTATAGAGTCCTGTATAAAAAGTTCATATTTATGGAGTCATTTTAAAATAATACATTTGATTGATAATATGCGTATTTCATCAGATCAAGTTGATTACAATGCTTGGTTACTTAAAATTGGAGATGGGCTATCACGCAGCAATTCTGATCTCCTACAAATAGTGTTGAAATCCCACCTTATTTGCTTGAAAATGATTCATTAATAAAATGTGTATGGTAATTCTATAGAAATTGCTGATATAGTTAGTCTTTCTACTAAAATAATATTAACCACCAAAAATAAAATTGCACTTACCCTCAACAACGATATCATTAATATAATTTCAGGCCCTATCAAACATTATTATAGTGCAGATTCCATTGAAAGCGATAATAAGGATGATATAATGAATTTTCCACTAGAATTTTTGCATTCACAAACTCCATCCGGTATGCCACCTCACAAGCTAACACTTAAGGTTGGTACAATTGTTATGCTATTACGCAACTTGAGCCCAAAGAAAGGACTTTGTAATGGTACCCGTTTAATCATACGACATTTACATATTAATTTTATCGACGCTGAGGTATTGACAGGCACTAATAAGGGTTATCGAGTTTTTCTCCCACGAATAGATCTAGCTCCAAGTGACTCTCAGTTACCATTTATTTTAAAAAGACGACAGTTTCCTATAATTCCCGCTTTTGTGATTACAATAAATAAAAGTCAAGGACAAACTTTTGATCATGTAGGCTTATTCCTCCCTGAGCCCGTCTTTGCCCATGGACAACTATATGTGGCTCTTACTAGATGTAAATCTCAAAATAATATGAAAATTATGATTTTGCCATCAGAATTACAAGGAAAAATTTTAAAAAATGATAAAACATTCACACAAAATATCGTATATAATGAAATCTTAAATTCATAATTTGTAAGAAATTTAAAAAAGTCACCAACTTTGTTATTCACCATCAAATCACCAACTTTACATCATCTTCAAAAACTAAACCACCTTGAGCAAAGAAAAGAGAACTTCTTCACCATCGCTAAACCATCTACTCACCAAAAACAGTATATTCTATTTTATAATTTCAATTTACACGTTTTATTTCAGGTTATTTACAGCAAACTACGAGCAAGAAAATCACAACATCATCTTCAAAAACGAAACTACATTGAGCAAAAAAAAGAGAACTTCTTCACCATCGCTAAACCATCTTCCTCACCAACAACAGTATATTCTATTTTATAATTTCAATTTACACGTTTTATTTCAGGTTATTTACGGCAAACTACGAACAAGGAAATCACAACATCATCTTCAAAAACGAAGCCACCTTGAGCAAAGAAAAAAGAACTTCTTCACCATCGCTAAACCATCTTCCTCACCAACAACAGTATATTCTATTTTATAATTTCAATTTACACGTTTTATTTCAGGTTATTTACGGCAAACTACGAACAAGGAAATCACAACATCATCTTCAAAAACGAAGCCACCTTGAGCAAAGAAAAAAGAACTTCTTCACCATCGCTAAACCATCTTCCTCACCAACAACAGTATATTCTATTTAATTTCAATTTACACGTTTTATTTCAGGTTATTTACGACAAACTACGAGCAAGGAAATCACAACATCATCTTCAAAAACGAAACCACCTTGAGCAAAGAAAAGAGATTGAAATCTCCTTTTTTAGGTAAAATTTTCTATATTATAAAATTTATTATATTATATTTTTTATATGGCTACAAATGCATATGTGTTGTAACCCGATAATCATCAACTCTTGAAGTATAAATATTTATTATATTTTCTTATAATTCATATCTTTGTCTCTTTTTTTCTATTTCTTCCTTCTTATTTTCATTCTTTTTTTCATTTCTTTGCTCCCCTAAAATCCATCTCCTACCTTCACGCGGTGGGGAGTGAACAGTAATTCTGACTAACAGGAGCTCTGGTAAATAATGTTAGTATTTAGGGTGCTAATAAGAGATATTGTTTCATTTTTGTAATTTAAAATATAAATTTCGAAATCACATCTCATAAAAAGGAAAATGTCTGATTCATCCATCATCAAATAAAGGTAAAATATATTATTCATCAATCATTGAATAAAAAAGACAATTCCTCTCTCTTAGTCTTAATGGGTTGGAATTGGCCTGAAGGAGGAGGGGGAGGGGTAAAAAGAATTATCGTAAAAGAACGAATAAAATTCTCATCCCCGTCATTTTTGACGGGTTATCAACTAGTAGATAATATTTAATAAACAAAAATTTGAATATTTATTTTTATTGTGTATATTCTTGATTTTATAAATGATATTTTAAAGTAGAAAATATAAATTATAATACGGGTAAATTCTCTCTTTATTTCAATAGTTGCTGATATAATATGTTATCAAAAGTTTATAGCAAATAATAAATTTTTTTATATGGTAAAATTAATAAAGGTAAAAAACTTGATAATATAATATAAGATAATAATTGTAAACACAATACTCATTGGGGGGGGGGGAGCCAAAAAATGCAGATGCCGGATTATATTTTTCGAAAATATTATTTTTAATATTAATTTATATTTGTTAATATTTATTCCATATTTAATTACATTTATTTATCACATTCATCTACTAAGTTATTTTATCAATCAACTTCGATTTCAAGTTTTCCTTGGCGTAATTTTCCTATTATTTTCAAATTTTAGTGGCGTAATATTTATCTAAATTTCTAGTCAAATAATAATTATCTCTGAAACTTGTCCAACAGGGAGAAAGAAATTGCAAGGTTGTCCAACGAGAGCGAGTCTCCGCCACAAGCAGTAACAGCTATTATGGAGTTAGAAGAGCCGATTATTAATGCTATTACTGAAATATCACAATGGCTTGAAAGAAATATTTCCTCAGAAGCAAGAAAATTATTGGATTCAATACTTATTCCAAATTTTTTTTCTCAATGTATTATTTAATTATACAACTATTTTATGTAATACTTTTCAAAAACATAACATGGACTTGATTAAGAAGATGAGAATAGCGGAGAGCATTTTATTAGAACTCAAGGAAATTAGGGCTAATGTTGTTGAAGAATTTCCTATTTTATATGTTATTGTTGAGTCAAAAGCAGAGCTATACGTGCTTAATATCTGCCCCCCCTCGACTTGCAGCAAGCAAGCTCATCGTCAAAACATTAATATAGGATCAGTAGAAGAGTATTACAAAACAAATGTCCCCTATGCCAACCTTTTTCATATGGTGATAGAAAAAAAATATAAATATTTGTTATATTTTTATCATGAAGATGTTAAAATATCTTATGATGCCTTATTAGCTGAATAACTATGATTAAAAGATTAACTATGGTTGATACAGTCCCAAAAAATGCTATGAATGCTTTTTATTTCAAACACATTTTAGATTATACTCCCAATGTATTAAAATGGTTATATATATATTAGCAGCTCTTTAGTAAACTAATGAGAGAACACTCTCTTTTTTAAGAAGAATAACAGAGCCTTGCAGAGGTACCATTTGCAGGACACGGCCAAGATTTTTTTTTAAAAAATTTTTCCAGCTCGGGTTTTTTTATTAAAATTTTCACGCCCGGCCCGAATTTTAAAATAAATTATATTTATTTTTGATTTTTATAGCTAATAATGGCGATTCAAAATATTTGGTTTTAAAATATACAGCCGGATATTTTTTCTAAAAAAATTTTCAGGCCCAGCCCGGGTGTTTTTTTTAAAATAAATTACGGGCCCGGCCCGGATTAATTTAAAAAAATTGAAATACGGTCCGGCTTGGGGGCCGGGCCTGCAAGTCTGTGGAAAACATGCCTATGAAATACAACATCTGAAATTGAATGATTTGGATCTTTTGAATATTCATAGGCATTTAACGCCAAGCAAGGATAGATAATTGAAAAATTAGCTCAAAACATACAAAATACAATTATTCCTAAGAAACTTTTTGTGTATTAATTTATATTTCCAACATTTAAATTTTTATACTTTATATATTTTAAAAGCTCAAAAAATTCAAATTTCAATTTTGGGTCATTTAAGTGATTCATATCGTGAGTTAAATTCACTTTATATTTTATAATTGACATCTATTTTATAGTTTTTCAATGCCGGTTTATATATATAATTTTTTTAATTCACATTAGTTTAAAATTGTGTATTAGAAAAGTTATTAATCCTAATAAATTTATGCTTAGTATTTTTAATTAACAATAATATTTCTTAAAAAATTTTATTATCCCCCCCCAGACCAAATTCCTGCGTACGCGTCTGACAATACTTATTCAACCATAATACAAATAAATAGCAGAATATAGAAATACTAGTTAATAACTCGTCAAGAATGACGGGGTTGAGGGCTAGTTTGTGTATATGGTGCTAAATATACTTTATTAATATATTTTATAAAAATATTAGAATTTAGGTGAAAAGTGGTAAATTTGTCGCACCTCATAAGATATTCCTAATTTCTGATTCATCTATCATCGAATAAGGGAGAAAAGTATAATAACCCGTCTTTCTTGAAGGGCAAATTGAAAAATATATAACTAAGAGTACCAGAGCTCCCGTTAGTCAGCATTGCTGAGTTCTTCAAAAATGACGGGGAATGAGAATTTTCTCCTTAATCTTATGATAGTTGTTACCTGTTATTTGAAAATAATATACAATTTTTATTCTTTATAACCCCCTCCCACCTACAGGTCAGATCCAATCCATTAAAACGAAGTTAAAATGCTATGTTTTGAGTCAAAATATATTTAAAGCTTTTACTTGATACCCATATCAATGTTATTTGTTAAAATATTACTTATCATCTATGCCTATTATTCAACATTGAAAATATTCCCAAGAAGATCCAAGGCCATAATAATTTTTAAAAAATTTCCCCAACACCAACCAAAGATCATAATAATTTTGGTAGTTGAGACTCGAATAAAATATTTTAAAATATCATAATGAATTTAAAAATACAATTAAAATCAGATTTTATGGGCCTTGGTTTATTTGTTTTAGGTCAATGTCTGATCATAATTAATGATAAAAAAATTTCCAAGGGTCCAAGCTGATAATAATTTGAAAAATTTTCCCCAAGCTTAGCCCAATATAATTTATAAAAATATTTTCCAAGCCCAGCCCGACCCATTTTAATTATTTAAAAAAAATTCTCAAACCTGGCCAACCGAAAATAATTTTGAAATTGTTTTCCCAAGCCTGGAGCTTCCAATAAAAAGGATAAATATTGATATATTTAAATTACTTTATCATAATATAGTTACATATATAAGAAGAATTGTATTACAAAATTTAATATAGAAGGGGGGTGACTGGAAAGAACGTTTATTTATCGAACGTTAACTCAGTGCGAATCTCGTTGATGTATAAAAAAATTTAAATAAAGTTTTCTTTTTTAAAAAAAAAAATAATTTAACATCAGAGATATATAGTCTCTTCGATTTAACATTAAGATGATAGGAAAATTGATACGAAAAATAAAAATTAACATTAAGATGATAGGAATACCAAAATTAAAAATTAACATTAAGGTTATACGAAAACGTTCATTTCTTGACTACGGCGATGCGATTATATATAAAAATATATATTAATTCAGATTTCACATTATGAAAGAGGATATGGGTGTTCGGTAGTTCCTCACCAAATTATATATTAAATCATAAATTTACGTTTATGTTGTGTTTCAGGAAACGAATTTTATTATTAATTAACAAAGTTGGGTATAAGATTATATTTAGTAATTCTTTCTAAGACCTTTTTTATGTTATCCAAAAATGTGCCTCTTCGTCAGCTCCAATTATAAGCAAGTCGTAAAATATGACATCTTTTCTGGCCCCAAAAAGTTGATCCACATGTTGAAATATAGCTGATGCAGTTCCAAATGGTAATCTTGTAAATTTCTTTGTGTTAAGAAAGCACTTTTAAAGATATTTTGGCGAATTTCTATTCCTTTGAAAATTTACAAATTAAATCGTTCAAGTTTGATAACGGATATTTAAAATATTACAAAGCAGAAACCGTGTCTTTGATCAGCGTAAAACCTTAGCAGAGTTAGGTAGGTCCTTCTGAAAAAGAATCTAGATACAGATTCTTTATGAAAAATTGAATCTTTGATACAGATGCTAGTATCTTATATAAATATCAAAAATATATCTTATTTCTTTATTAATGGTGGATAATTTAACTTCTTCTGTTATTCTGTCATTACCTGTAAATTTACAATCACCATTAGGCTTACTAAGACGAGGCACTATTCTGTATTTTTCGCCCTTATTTTAAACTTCAGCTCATTTAGTAGAATTTCTAGGTTCGTCCGCATTTAATAATTTAAATTTCTTTATTAGTATTGATGGTTTTGTGAACTCGGCGCTGGTGCATATAACTTGTAGCTTCGTATATTCATCGTCTGGTAAGCTGTTTCAAAGGTACAAACTTTTTCCGGCATCAGTAATTTAGCTGTTTAGTTTCTACTCTAATTATATATATTCAGAAACTGTTATAATTATAATTAAAAAATTTATTTATTGATATATCTCCTCGTAAATGACGAACTATCTTTTACCCGTATGAGAATACCCTTGTAGTTTATAGTAATTTTATCCATATCTGATTCCCTATCGTAATAATCTTTTCATCGATCTTCCTTATAAAAAACAACATTGACGGTAAAATATCCTGTGCAACTTTATACTTGTAATGGAAACTTGATTATAATTAGATAAAGTAATATTCTAAACAATGTATTTTTGCTTTATAATATAAAATATATAAACATATAAATAGATAATAAAATTGTTCTTTATTAATTTTATAAAATCTGATATAAAAATAAAAAATGTATATCATAAATGATTTTGCAATATAAATTTTGGTAGGAAGTGGCAAAAGAGACTGCCACCTTTAAAGATTAATATAAGGCAAGGAATACTTTATGTATTAATATCATTTATTCTTCAATCTAATAATACTACAATGATAATCTATATTTTTAATATGACATAACTAGTGTTGTTAAATGGCTCGATTTGCCGATTTTTAAAAATGGCTAGCTCAATATTTTAGCCAGGTCTCGAAATTTGGCTAATAGATTTCCAAACCTTTGTACCATCTATGATCAAAATTTTAAGGCTTGCATAATAATTTTCTGGATAAAATATTGAATTATCCATTTTTAAAGATCGGCTCAAATCGAGCCGTTTAACAACACTAGTCGTGAGGGAACGTTTTTATTTATAAATTTTGATTATTGTGTTTATTTAAATGTGACGATATATGATTTTATGTATTGATGAGCGATGAATTTAAATAACATTATGACATGGATAATTGATTTTGCAAGCGGTAATATATTGTGAGTTATATATTAAAGAAAAAGAAAATAAAATATGATTCGACTAATTCTTTTTTATGTGTGTTAATTTTTTTTATTGTTGACCGTGACCAGGATTTTTGTGGAATATTCTTTTTTTTGGGGGAGCATCTAAATTTCTGGTTTTTAATAAGGTTGCTTAACTTAATTTAAATGGTGATTTTATGGTAATTTTATATTTTTTTCATAATATCTTGCATTAATCTTATTAAGTGTTTAATTCAAAGGAATAAAAGAAGAACGTTTAATTAGAGTGAGAAAAATAGTAGTATAAGTCCAGTTAGACCGACCAACAAGAAATAATTTACATGAGGAGAGATCCTTAGATTTTTCAAAAGAAATAGAAATTAAATAAACCTGATTTTAAATGAAATTAAAGATCAGAAAGATGGTAAGGTAGAAGATAGTCTCATTAGGACGAATGAAATATTGTTGCACCGTAGACTATCCATAAATTTTGAATATAAGGAGTGAGATAGATTTAATTCTTGGAGAATTAAAAAATTTAGAAAAATATTGAAAAATTACTGATAAATAGTGAGGAGATAAAGATATGTTAGAAAATGGTCTGTGACGACAAATAAGACTACATATATAGGCAAGGATTGGGAGATTAATTTAGGAGGGATTTAAGACGAAATCCAAAAGTGTGCAGTCTTTGAAGATAAAAATCAGAGACATGCAGGCCCGGCCCTAAGCCCGGCCCGGCCGTACTTAAATTTTTTAAATATACCCGGGCCGGGCCGGGCCGGGCCTAAAAAAATTTTTTTAAATATATCCGGGCCGGGCCTAATATTGTTAAACCCGGGCCGGGCCTTAATATTTTTTATAAAAATTTTTACATTTTGATTTAATGGTTTAAAGATTTTATTATATTATAGTTATGATTAATATAATATTGGGTGATGGTTAACACTACCTAACACCCACAGATCGATCTAATTATTAATTTCCTGCAAATTTATTCAAAGTATTAATATATTTTTTTATAATTCATACCTAAATTTTTAGAATATTTACCAAAACAATCAAATAAAGGAATATCATGGCACAAAATAATGATATAATTAATAAAATTAAAAATAATATTTATTCTTTTAGAAATACAAATAATAATTTAAAATCTGAAATATTGGCTAAATTTAACATCATCATAGATGAAAATAAAAATAAAACATTGGCTACGTACAATGTAAGAATTGTTCAAGTATATTATCTTATAATTATAAACATGGTACATCACATTTAAAAAGACATAAATGTGATGGTAAATCCATGAAAATTAATAAAATTTTTTACAACTGAAAAACCAACCTATAAATGTAATATAAAATATTTAAAAGAAAAATTTATAGATCATTCGTTAACACTTTGCGCAAAAGATATTAGACCTTTCGAAATGATAACTGGGAATGGGTTTCTTGAATTCAGCCAGGCTCTAGTCGATGTTGGGGAAAAGTATGGTTAAATAGATATCAACTCATTGATTTCACATCCCACCCCTCTATCACGCCACCTTAAAGAAAAATGTAATAAAATAAGAAATTTGGTTGATACTATTGCCCCAGTAATCAAGAGATTTATGGCTGCTTCCACTGATATATGGTGCGATGACCATAAAAAGAACTCGTTTATAACAGTTAACATGCACTATATATCAGATGACTGGAAGTTAGTGAAGAGAAACATATTTACCGCTAAATTTAAAGAAGTGTCAAAGACTAGCAAAGTAGTTAAGGATGAACTATTAAAAAAATTTCATAATTTTAATTTTAACCAGGGTTGGGCAGTATCGCGGATATTTGTATCTAAGATATGTATCTTGTATCTTTTTTAAAATTTTGGAAAGTATCTTGTATCCAGTATCTAAGATACATATTATTTAAAAGTATTTGTATCTTAACCAACTTTGTATTCAAAAAGATACAGATACTTTAAAAAAAATTTATATTGGTTAATTTAAATAGTATTAAAATTTAAAATGATATTGTTTTAAGTTATGAAAAATTTAATCAAAATTTAGATATTTTAAGATAATTTTTGATATATGACGTTGGTCGTCATATAGCAATTTGCTAACAATTAGAATTACCATATTTGAATCGTTTTATATCTGTCTATTTTAAAATTATGGAAGAAAAAAATAGAATAATATGTGTATCTTCGTCTTCAGGATTCTTCAACCGAAAATTATAACAATAACTAACCATACTTAATGGTAAATTTTTTGAAGTACTTCAAGATGATCATAATAAAGAAATTCATCGTGACTTTGGTATTGACGAAAAAGTTATAGCAACTGTTACAGATAACGGCTCTAACTTTAAGAAAGCTTTCAAGGAGTTTGGATATTCTATGGGAGAATGACTTTGACATCAATGATGATGAATGCATAGAATTCGAAATCATTGAAAGTATTATTTAATACTTCTTTAAAATTTATTATGATATTGTAAATTTAGTAAAAAAATTTATTCAAATAAAATTATTTATTTGTTTATTTAAGGGTCTAAAGAAGCCTCAATAACATTGCCTCAACACATTCGTTGTTTGTGCCATACAATAAGTCTAATTGCTACAACAGATGTCGAGAGAGCTATTAAGGATTCTCCTAACATTAAAATTCATCATCCTGCAATAGCTAAATGTACTAAGCTATGGAATGCAAATAATAGGCCTAAAACTGCAGAATTTATCAAAGCAGTTTTAGGAAAACAATTAGTTACACCTTTTTGCACTAGATGGAATAGTTTGTATGATAGTCTTCATAGTTTATTAAAATTTAAAGGCGAACTTCCTAAATTATGTCAAAAATTAGAATTTCCTAAATTAAGAGATATTGAAATTCAATATTTAGAAGAATATTGCAATATAATGTCCCCATTGGCTATAGCGATTGACAAAATACAGAGTGAAATCAACTGCTATTATGGAGAATCGGCTCCAATTTTAAATGTCGTTAAAAAAATTACAAATTTAATTCAAACCAATCTACAATTTTGCAAACCATTAGCTATTGCCATAGAAAATTATTTAAATAAAAGATTTAAAAATATATATGATTTTGATAATAATTTTAAAAGTGCACATTTGGCAACTATTTCTCATCCCTATTTTAAAAATCGTTGGATTGATGGTGAAAAAGAAAAAAAATACCTTCAGGATTTGTTATTACATGAAGTTTTAATTGTTTTTAAAAATAATATTGAAACTAATACTTCAACAAAATCTTCAATTGATGAAGATGATTACTTTTGCCTTAAAAGTACCACATCCAATTCTAATAATTCAATGAATGATATTGAAATAGAGGTCCTAAATTATATGAAAGATGACAGGCGGAGTATAAATATGTTAAATAGTTATAAATATATAAAAAAAATATTTATTAAATGCAAAGGATGTGGGACTAGACGATTTTGTGCGAGGTTTGAGTCAGTAAAAATATATTTTATTAACTAATTTCTTTTTCTTTTCTAAGGTATATATACATTTTCTATAAATATAAATTAGAATATAAACGAAAAACAAAAAAAGTAAAATAATATAAAAAAAGTAAGGTTACGCCGTTTATAAAATAAAATTAGATTATAACAAATACTAAAAATTATATAGTAATAAATAATAATATTTGAATAATGCAACATTCTCCCTCTTCTGATAATTTCATCGGAGAAGTCATGAGAGTTTGTTGTCCAAGTGGTTTATCATTTTGGCTTGTCCCAATCGTTGGTTTGATTAATTCGATTTTGCACTTTGGTTTGTTTAATCACAATCTTGATATCCATATCGTAAATTATCTCCATTAATCATAGCTTGTTTGATAGTGCTCAATTGTTATTATCATTTTTTATAATTAATCCAGTCGAATATTGGAATTTGGAATAAATCGGAATATATAATTTGGAATAGTTGATCAAATCAAATGTATGAATGCACGAATAAAATTTTGAATTTCGGAACAATAAAATATGTAATAAGGAATGATAATTTAAGGAATAAGGAATAAAATCCAAAATAAGGAATGATAAATGATTATTATATTATTTTTTAGGTGTTAAGTTAATCATAGCGTTTTATACTTTTAGCGTTTTACATTTTTTGCGTTTTACATTTTTTCGCGTTTCAATATTTAATTAGTAGCGTTTTAATATTTAATTTATTTTTATTTATTTTTAATCTCCGAGGTTAAAATATGCAAATATTATGCACATTTCCCTCTCTTAAAAAAAATTTAAATTTCACACAATATTTTTTTAAAATAATGATGTTTAATTTTTACATTGTCTTCAAAAGCTTTATTTCAAAAACATTTTTATCATATTAAGTATTACTTATAAGGGTTATTTAAATCAATCCCTTTTAATTCATATGTTTTAATTACACTTTAATATATTTAAAATTAAAGTTTTATCTTCTTGTTTAGGATTTATAATGGTTTATATTTAATTATATCTAAGAATTCATTTTTAGGATTAGTTGTTAATTTACAACAATTGGTCATCATTCAAGAAATCAAAAAATATCAATAAGAGTTTAAGTAAATAATTTTTTTAAAGGCTTTTTGTGTGGTCTATATCCATTATGATTTTACATTTTAGTATCAATATTTCACTAAGAAATTATAAATAATTTTTTAAAGGCTTTTTGTGTGTTCAAATATATCCATTATGATTTTACATTTTAGTGATTTTAAAAATTTATAACATGCCTTTATCCTGGCATAAAATTTTAATTTTTAATAACTTTTCTTCTTACGTGGATTAGAATAATAAGTAATCATCATTGGTCTCACAAAATAGAATTCATAACCTATCGTTCAACTTCCATATCAGTTCTTCCTAGGTTGTCACATTAGGTTAGGTGCTGGTTATCATATTCCAGTCCAACATCCAGAGCCGGGACACCATGAAGAAAGAAGCTTTTTGCATGAAAGAACGTGCCAAGGTTTGATTCTTGGTCATCTCCATAGATTAGACATTGGTCATATCAATATATTAGGCAGTCACAATAAATAAGGTAATAATAGGTAGTCATCTCCATAGGTTAAGCAGTCTACATAGGTTAGATAGTCATCTCAGAAGATTAGGTAGTCATCTTTTTCTAGTCCACCACCCAAGGGGCACCATGCAAAGGATGTGGGACTAGACGATTTTGTGCGAGGTTCGAGTCAGTAAAAATATATTTTATTAACTAATTTCTTTTTCTTTTCTTAAGGTATATATATACATTTTCTATAAATATAAATTAGAATATAAACGAAAAACAAAAAAAGTAAAATAATATAAAAAAAGTAAGGTTACGGCCGTTTATAAAATAAAATTAGATTATAACAAATACTAAAAATTATATAGTAATAAATAATAATATTTGAATAATGCAACATTAAATATAACACAATATTACCCTCCTCAGCCCCCGTTGAAAGATTATTTACCTTTGCTAATATGGTTAATAGACCAAAGCTTAGATTGAACGATAAATCATTTGAAAAATTAATAATATTAAAAAATAATGCTGATATATGATGCTGATTTATTATTATTTACAAATTATATAATTATTAAATGGAATATCGCATTATCTTTTATAATAAATTTGTTATTTTCTACAATTTATTTTAAATATTTTTTTATAAATTTTTATTATAGATAAGAAAATAAAGCTTTATACATTTTGATTTTGACTATTTAAAGTTTTTAAAAAAAGTATCTTGTATCTTAGATACTTTTTTTAAAATAAATACAAGTATCTTGTATCTTATATCTTATTGAAATTTTCTAAAGTATCTTGTATCTTAAATACAAAATTTTATAAAATATCTGTATCCGAATACAATTTTCTGAAAATTTGCCCAACCCTGATTTTAACTAACGATTTTATTAATATAATATTTGTTACAGACCAAGGTAAAAATATTTTAAAAGCATTGGAGTTAAATGAACGATTAAATTGTTCTTGTCATATATTAAATACAATTTTAAGAAATTCATTTAACTTCAAATATTTGGAAAGTAATGCCCCATTAATAAAATCAACAATAGATAATACTAAAATATTAGTGGGGCATTTAAAACAAAGTAATAAATGCCAGCATTTGAAAGCCTTTTATCAAGATATAGAAGTCCGTTGGAACTCTAAATACAATATGCTCAATTCTGTTTATTCTCAAAATGAAGAAATTATAATAGTTCTTCAAGAACATGGGGGATCGGAAAAGTATTATATTATAGACTTTCCGATCCTTCAGGATCTAGTCAAAATTCTTGAGAATTTTAACAGAGCTATTGTTGAGTTACAGTCGGACTCTTGTACTCTTTTAAAGTGGTAATTTGGTATTATGAACTTCTTGAAGTTTGTAATACCTTTCAAAGCGAAAAAGGAGAAATAAAATTGATTTAACTTAATATAAAGCATTTTTTAATTGAAAAATTTGTTTTACACAAGTATCATTTTATTTCTCCTTTTCTCTGTCCCAAATTCAAGCAATTACGTATGTTGTCAGGGACAGGTCGCAAGATGACGGAAAACTATATAAAAGATTATATTAAATTACAAGAGGCTCAGGAAGTAAATGAAATACCATCGACCAGTCAAATTACGACTGTTGTTAAACAAACTGAATCGTTTTATGACAAATGGGGCTATGATAATTCTGGCAATATGTCAATACCCGATGATGAATATTATAATTACATAAATAAAAAAATAGATGAAACATTTAAGGTGGATAATTTGTTAGAGTGGTGGGTGGCTCATCAAAGCGAATTTCCAATTTTAGCAAAATTGGCAAAACGGGTATTGGCAATTCCTGCTTCAAGTGCAAGCTGTGAGCGGAATTTTTCCACGACTGGGAGAATTCTTGAAGAAAGAAGAAGTAATCTTCAACCTGAAAAGGTAGATATGCTTCTCTTTCTTCATGATAATTTGTGAATTTTTAATATCTTTCTTGAGTATAGGGTTTCGTCAATCATGCTGGTTTTTTACTTTGCAGACTGTCAAATATTTATTGCATTTATTATATTTTACCTTGAGTCATGAAAGTTTTTAATCCAACATTTTTCATTATTTTTTTTACAATATTATATAATACAATTATCTTCTTTTGTTAAAAATTTATATTATAAAATAAATTATATTAATATTGTGCAATTAGATTATATTTTCAAAATACTATTTATTATACATGCATTTTTTTATATAGTGATTTATTTTTATTTTATAAATTAAATAGTAAATTAAATACAATATATTATATTCTCAAAATATTTTCCATTTTTATAAATTAAATATTAGTAATATTTTTTTTAAATGCAATATAAAATATAGTATATGCTCAAAATATTATTACCATTTTTATGAATATTAGTTTTATTTTTATAAATGCAATATAAAATATAATATGCTCAAAATATCCATTTTTATAAATAACAGTTTTATAATTTTTATAAATTCAATATAATATTCTCAAAATATTAGCTTTTTACATGTATTTTTAAATAATAAGCGATAATACTCGCTGAAAAATATGGTAAAATACCTCATAGGTAAATTTTTGTATATACCAGGTCGAATATGATTTTAAAAAATTCCGAGCCGGGCCTGAAATTTTTAAATCCGGGCCGGGCCGTAAAAATTTTTTTTAAAAAATATCCGGACCGGGCCGTGCAAATGGTGCCTCTGCAGGTCTCTGATAAAAATACAAGTTTCATAATATGTGAAACAATTTATAAGGGAGGTTAACTCTAAGAATAAATTTGACTATATTATCTATAACAGTTGTGGTTATAGAGGCCAAATTACACGAAATTCTTTCGTCAAGGAAGCAAATTTTTGTCTGGCCTGGTTAGAGAATCGATTCTTCAGACATTCGCAATATTAACGTACCTAGTACATCAGGGGAGTGTAAAAATGGTAGTTAGTGTTGATGTAAAACGTAAGTGTTTTAGGTTAGAGTTGGAATTGTCATAAATTTTAACTATATAATCTGAGAAATATCATACAAAAGTCGCGAGACCAATAATTAATAATAAATTTAATTTGATTATTAATATTCTTTGATGATGGTCACAATGATAGTCGTGGCGATTACCATGGACGTTGTACCCGCTATTGTTGTATCGATCGTCGTAGTAGTTATCGTTGCGATTGTCAAAACGGTTGCGGTTATAGTGACAATTATCGTAGCTTTGATCAAAACGATTGTCGTGAAAGTTGCTGTAACGTCCATCGAATCGTTTATCGCGGCCGTTGTCGCAGCGTACGTCGTAATGTTCATCAAAATGTTGTCCGTGGTGATTGTCATTGATGAACTGGGGTTCCTTGATAAGAGATTTACCATGTGCATGAGAGTCCTGAATGGGTTTTGTTATTACGTAACTATTTTTGACTCTGCCCATGTGATTAACCTCTTGTATTCCAAGTGATTCAGTCAAATGAATGGCTTCAACTTTCATCACGCCCTTGATGTCACTTGGCTCCGTAATGTCTTCCTCTAGATCTAGATTGTAAATGTCTTCTATCATAGAGCTCCTGACCACTTTCCTGACATCTTTGGAATTCGAAGCAACTCTCACTTTCTAAATAATGCGCTGAATGCCATTGAATTTGCATTCTTTATTGAGTCGTGCTACGCGTGTGACCCAAGCTGAGAACGTCTCTTCCTTGCCTTGAGTGGCAGCAAAAAATATGGAACTAAAGTGGCAGACGCATATCATTTATAAATGGATTCTTTGGCAGAGGTAAAATCTATTATGATCTGCTGTTTCCGATGTCATCCTAATTAGAAGTCTGCAATGGGCAACTTTTGGTGCACCTGCCTGCTCATTTATTTAAAAATTTTGTTTAACTTGCCTGTCCAATGCAATGATTCGGTCCAATGATAATATCACATATCAAACAAACATTCATTTATTTAAGCTACCATTACATATATACTAGTTCTTAGTATCAAATTTGTAATTTGTTTCTTTTTCATTTGAACAAATTTATTTTTTGAAAAGCGTCTATGGCCTAATCGGCAAGAACGTCACTTACAAATCTGTTGGATTTGGGTTCGAATCCCAGCAAAGATCATTTTTTTAGATCCAATTTGGTGGTTCCATCCTTGGGGAAATGATATAAGGAAGCCGGACTTGACTCCGTGAGTCAATTATAATATCCTTTATATCTATAATCATAGGTTTGTAATTTTGCAATTTGGTAAATTAATGGGTTATAATGGCATCTGATTATATATGATATTTTTAATGATGATTATACCCAAGATACCTCACATGACAAAAAATATAGCCTAACTATTTCATCAGAGGGTTAATATTTAGATTTTCACAGTATCAATGTTTAAATTATCAAATATTTCTTACAATAAAGATTTTATTGAAGAATGGATATATTTGAATTTTATACAATTATATATCTTTTAATTAGGTAATTTTTATGCATAAGCAAATATTTGCATTTATATGATTACTAACTGATAGATCATCAGGTTTGACAAAAAATTAGAATTTTCTCCTTAATTTGATGATGGATGAATTAAATTAAAAGCCATGTTTATGAATTATCACTTTTATGAAATATCTTATGTCTGTAATTTTGCAACTTGGTAAATCAATGGAATTTTTATTATGGAAGCAGATTTTGGTTTTTTTATTTAATACGACTCAATTGCCATTAGCATAGCTGATATTTTTAAAAATGTTGCCATTATTGGCTTCGTATAGGCTATTCCATGTTATTCATGCATTCAACTGAATACCTCTCTTATCTTTTCTGTAGATGCCTTTTTACATGCATTCCATAGTTTTGTATATTTTATCATCACTTCATAATTGTTGAATGTATGTTATTCATATAAATCATTATAACATTTTTGAATAAATGTATAACCTTTTTGTTTTACTTATATATAATTTGACTATGATTGAATTAACCTCCTATTATTTGTTAACTTAAAATATCTTTTTATTTTTTCTATTGTAATTTAATAACAAGGTCTTAAATTTAATTTTATATTATGTACCTAAGTAATAAATCACATTTTATATGGAGGGGTGGTTGTCTGTTTAAAATTTAAATTAGGATGAAGATTTTTCACTAATTTATAAAAGGCATGCACTTTAATATGTATTCATGATTTCATAAAAATGCCAGGAGTTAACCAAGAATGATGGGTGGTAAATCAAATATTTCCCCTGCATTTGATAATAAATTTTTTGGAAAATTTTCTCAATAATATAGAATGGCAAAGAAATGTACATATAAGACATATTTAATTCTTATAAACCCCTTTTTCTGGATCCAAGGAAAAAATAAATTATTATTGGTTTTGCTGGGTTTGGGAAATATTTTCCACAATTAATATGGGCTTGGACCTGGCTTAGGAAAAAATTATCAGAATTATAATGGTTCTATGCTTAAAAATTTTTTAATTTTAAATATGGATTAGAGATGGCCTATTTTTTTTTGAAGACATGGCCAGGCCTGATCAAAAAACCAAGGCTCATGCTCAAAAAAATAGTATTCACTCTTAGTCTTCATGGGTTAACCTTGGTCTAAAATAGGGGTGAGGGGGGGGGGGGGTTAAAAATAAAAAATAGAGATTATTTTTAGAGATTTACTTATCTCCATTCTGGGAACAAATTTTGAAAATTACTATGAGTTGGGCTGGACTTGGAAAATATTTTTATAAATTATTTTGGGCTAGACTTGGGGAAAATTATTCAAAATTATTATTAGCTTAGACGATTGGGAATTTTTTTATTATTAACTATGGGTCAGAGAGTTGCCTAAAACAAATTTTTTTTACAGGCCTGGGCTCGGTCTGATTAAAAAACAAAGATTCATGAAAATCTGATTTTGAATGTATTAATAAATTCATTATGATTTTTTAAATATTTTTTTTCAGTTCTCAACTAACAAAATTATTATGATCTTTCATTGGGCTTGGAACAATTTTTTCAAAATTATTATGGCGTCCCTTGCTTGGGAATTTTTTTAATATTAAATATCAGGCATAGGTGATCAGTAATATTTAACAAATGATGTTGATATTATTAAGTAAAAACTTTAAATATATTTTGACTCAAATATAGTATTTAAACTTAGTTTTAATGGATTGAACCTGGCCTGAAAAAGAATGGGGGGGGGGGGGTTATAAAGAATAAAAATTGGATATTATTTTCAAATATCAGATAACAACTATCATAAAGGTAAGGAGAAAATTCTCATACCTCGTCATTTTTTGTACCGTTTTGATTTTGAGATATAAAAAACAAAATGGGGTGGCCAACTTCACGGCATCCCCCCAATTTTTGAATTTATAAAAAGAAAGTATTTGGGTCGATAGAGAATTATTTGTACGGATATTTACCGTTTTTAGTTTGATTTATACCATCCATTTTCCAGATATTGACCTTTAAAGTTTAAGCGTCAAAAAGGAAATACAATCAAAATTAATCTTTTTTAAATATTTTTAGCCTTATAACGATAGGTAATTTTTTTTTTTTACGATGCTTCAAAATAATTTATATTTCCATTCATTATTTCTAAAATCAAATTTTAAACTTAAATAATAGCGTGAATTAGCTCTCCCTTCCCCATATCGCAATTTAGGCATTTTAATTGTTAAAACGGGATCGATTTGAGATTGGCGTTAAAAAATATAAAATCTTAAATATAGATTGAAAAAAAAATTTTACGTAAAACGATAGAGAATATTTTTTTTCTTCTTAATGATGCTTCGATATAATTTTTATCTCCATTATTTATTTCTGAAATCAAATCTAACTTAAATTATAAAGTTTTTTTTTAATTATTAAGAAAATTTAGAAATTTAAGATATTCGAACGGAATCATCATTAAATTTTCAGTTAATGATGTATATTAGAGATCTGCAAAGTTAGGCGCGGCCCGTACCCCGCCCGAGTCGGGTCCTCAGGCCTAATTTTATTTAAAATAATCGGGTTCGGGCCAGGCCTAATATTTTTTAAATAAATTCGGGGCGGGTCGGACCTTAAAAATTTTTTTTTAATATATCTAAATTTATCAATTTTATATTGAATTTTTTATGTAAAATAAAAATATTTGATTTTATTTATTGAAACTAAACGACATATAACATATGTCTTTTATTTTGAGTAATTATAAAAATTAATTTCTCTATTTAAATAAATTCGGGCCGGGTCGGTAAAATTTTTTTAAAAAAAATTCGGGTTCGGGCCGGGCTTGAAAAATTAGGCCCGATGCAGATCATTAATGTATATGTCGTAATTTTTAAAGGGATCAGAACTATGGTTTTAAAGAGATAACTAAAAAATTAGGGTTTTAAGTTATGGAATGATAATACGGTAATCACGTTTTAATCGTGATAAAGAAGAATCTTATTTTAAAAAGCGATACGTTTCGTTTTATTTCTATTGTTATTTATTAATTTTCAATTTTGTTTTTTTGACCATATGAAATAAGATATGTCTAGACATGTGTGCAGTCGGTCAAATACGCCATTGTCAGTGATTTTTGACCAAGCCGACGCCGCCGCCAAAAAGTGTCGGTGCTCAACACGCCCCTGTTGATGCAAAAATTTGGCGGCGTGGCGGTGTGATACATATTTTTTATTAATAAAAATAATATTTATTTTGACAAACATGACTTAACATATAAAGAAGAAATCTAAACAAAATTTATAGGTATTTTTCAAACCCATTGTAAAAGATACAACTGACCCTATAAAAAATAAAAAAATGGATTTTGGTAAGGAATTATGATCTCATGTGTTGCAACTTGCAAGGATTTAATGTCATTCTCTTCTATAAATAATACTGGAATGCAAGATTTTCTAAAGGTTATTTGTAAAATCATTTTAATTTTTTATAGGGCAATCTTAATTTTTATCTTAACTGTTAAAATATCTAATTACTTTATAATGGAATATTTAAATAAAACTGATCTCATCCAATTAGAATTTTTTAAGGCATAATGTTTTTATTATTAACTTTTTATTATGTAGAAATATGACATTATTTTAGATACAAAAGATTTACCAGATAAAACAACACTTAGCCGGAGTGGTTTAGATGATGTGTATTTATCAATGAAAGCATACATATGTCTAATATATGTCCTAAATTTTGTGCTATAACTTTTGATATGTGGACCGACAAATATAGAGGGTGAAATTATATTACCTTTACATTTCACGAAATAAATAATAATTTTCATATTGTATTTTATATATTGGCGACACATCATGTCACTCAAAAACATACCGCTGAAACTCTTCTTTCCGATATAGAAAAAGTTGAAAATGAATTTGATAATCTAGTCGATAGAATAAAGAAGTAAGAGAAATTATTAAGATTCAAAACAGCGGATTTTGAGATATCATTTACATCGAATATTTTAGATTTGGATGATAATAATCCTTTTTATGAAGATCTTTCGGGGTTTGATGATGATAGTGCAAATCAAAAATCATATGAGAAAAAAGATAAAACCTTAAAATTAAATGTGCCTACACGTTGGTATAGTATTTTAATAATGCTGGAAAGTGTGACTGGCAATAACAAAAATCCTATAAAATTTTTATGAATGGAGAAACCGGATCTCAAATTATTTAATTCCGATTGGGATTTGGTGCATGAACTTTTAAATTTTCTTAAAACATTCAAAAAAACTGTTGAATTTTTATCCGTCCAAAAAGGAGTTACTATAAATTTATCCTTATTATTTCGTAGTAAAATTAAAAATCATTTAATTGTAAAAGAATATGATAGTCTCCCTTAAACAAAATATGCTTATTAAATTTGATCATAGATTTCCAATAATCGCTCTTCAGGTAGTATTTTAAAATACATAAATTATTTTTTTTATATTATTTCTCTTTATTTTCTTTTTTTACTTAGGTGTTAGGAGCACTTTTGGATCCTCGTTTTCAATCTATATACATAGTAAATAAATATTTAAAGAAAAATATATTACTTCGGTGCAATTTTTATGTCAACACCCCCCCCCCTCTCTATTGCCTTACACTCTATTGCCTTACACTCTCTATTGCCTTACACTCTCTATTGCCTTACACTCTCTATTGCCTTACACTCTCTATTGCCTTACACTCTCTATTGCCTTACACTCTCTATTGCCTTACACTCTCTATTGCCTTACACTCTCTATTGCCTTACACTCTCTATTGCCTTACACTCTCTATTGCCTTACACTCTCTATTGCCTTACACTCTCTATTGCCTTACACTCTCTATTGCCTTACACTCTCTATTGCCTTACACTCTCTATTGCCTTACACTCTCTATTGCCTTACACTCTCTATTGCCTTACACTCTCTATTGCCTTACACTCTCTATTGCCTTACACTCTCTATTGCCTTACACTCTCTATTGCCTTACACTCTCTATTGCCTTACACGGAAGAATTAACCGAATGTGAACTTGTTTCAAAATTCGATTACCCTTGGCTATGAAACATTCATCTATTCATAATAAATAATCTGGAACAACAAGACTATTTAAATAGTTTAGAAAAAAGAGTGTTATTTATTATTTTCGTCTTAGAATTTAGAGATAAAAGATGTCTTAGCTTCCCAAACTTTCAATATTAGCTAGAAAGGTTTTGTGCGTTCCTGCTATGAGCACACCCAGCGAGCGTGTATTTTCCATAGCTGGGCTCACTCTGAACTAGAAAAGATCATTATTATGTCCTATAAATCTAAATAAAATAATATTTATATATGATAATTATAACTTAATAAAATCATTAAATTATAGTTATAAACATAATAAAGCATAAATTTTATTTTAAAAGTGTTTCCAAGAAATTTATAATTCTATGACGCGTCGCGCCCCCGCCGATTTTTGTGGCAGCGTCTAAATCGATTTGCCGCCGCCGATAATGCTGTCGGCGCACATGTTTAGATATCTCTAATATAGGGTATCAATCGATAGCTAATCAAAAGATCTATTCAACTGGATGTCAATCACTCCCTTAATGGGCGAGTCTAGGTCTGGGGGGTCAGGAATATTTTTATCAAAATAAAATATCGATATGGGTATTAAATAATAGCAATTTTAATATATTTTTATTGTAATAATAATAATCACTTATTGAGGGCGAGTCTAGGTCTTAGGGGATCAGGCATATTTTTATTAACAGAAAATATCGATATGGGTATCAAATAAAATCTAATTTAAATATCTTTAAATTGAAAGTATTCATTTTTTGTCTTGATGGGTATGACTTGGTCTAGGGTGTAGATGGAAGGGGGGGGGGGGGTGGAGGGGGTTGTAAAAAATAATTTTTTTTGATATGGATCAAATAAAAGGTAATTAAAATATTTTTTTATTGTAATAATAATCACTCATAGAGGGCGGGTCTAGGTCTTGGGGGGTCAGGAATATTTTTATCAACACAAAATATCGATAAGTGTATCAAATAAAAGCTAATTTAAATATCTTTTGATTGAAAGTATTCATTTTTTGTCTTGATATGTATGACTTGGTCTGGAAGGTGGATGGGGGGGGGCAAAAAAAAATTTTTTTGATGTGGGTATCAAATAAAAAGTAATTTAAATATTTTTTATTGTAAAAATAATTAAACACTAAATGAGCTTTAGGTCTTGGAGGGTCAGGAAATTTTTTATCAACACAAAATATTGATATGACTATAAAATAGAAGCTAATTAATATATTTTTCTACTAAAATAATAGTATTCACCCTTGGTCTCTTAATGGGTTGGGTCTGGAGGAGAGAGGGGTTAAAAATAATAATTTGATATGGGTATCAAAGATAAGCTAATGGAAATCTCTAAAGACTATAATATTAAATAGCAGTAAATGGTCGGGTCTAATAAATAGCTGATCAGAACTTGTATAAAATTTTCATAATATATAAATTTAATATGGTTATCAAATACTTCGGAAGTCCATTATTTATCAATAAATATATTCTACATATTTATTCTGCATATTATTAAAATGAACTTTCACATAAAATTATAAATAGATCACAATTTAATGTATTAATGGTTGGGGTTTGCCTACATAATATAAAATTAATTTGATTAAAATAATTCTTTTATGCGTTTATACCTAATCTCCCTTAATATAAATTAAGATTTAGGATATTTATAAATTTTGTTAACACAAACCTCGTTAAGAATGACATAGCCTTTCTTTAGTAGCCAGGCCTTCATCATATTAACCAAATGTCTAATTGGATAAAATTTACAGAAATAAAAGAGAATGTAGATTGAAAAAATTACTTCTAAAAAAACTGAAATAGAATAAAAAAAACTAAACTAAATAAAAATAACTATCAAAATTAAGCATAAAACGCTAACAAAATACGCAGACAATCCAAACTGGCAAAGATCTAAATATAGAAATAACTTACTGAAATTAAAAAATCGCAAAGAAACGTCAATAATACTAATTCTCCCTCAAACTAAAAAATGTGATACTTTATGGTTTTTTTATATACTTTTATTTCTTTAATATGCATAAAAAATTCATAATAATTTCCATCATGTGAATTCCGTATTAAGTGAAACTGGGAAGGCCTGGACAAACCACTTATTAGAGAATCATGACAAATAAAATAAAAATAACCGATTCTTATACTTTTTGGTAATATGATCAATTATAATTATATATAAAAAATAAATTTTGTTTATTATATAGGGTTATTGTAGCTTTTCGGATAAATTTAATGTATGTCTTGCATTTCTCAAATTATTTGTTTATTTTAAATTAAAAAAAATGCTATCTATTTAAATAAAAGGGCCATTAAACACTAATGAAACTTATATGCAAATTATATATATATAAAATATAAGATAAAAATAAATAAATAAACCTCCAGAGGAGTTAATTTCAATCGTAGTTTTTTATTATTTTGGCTACCAGTAACTCTAGAACTTTCTTTGCTTATCTTTAATAGAAATATCATGTTTTGTAGCTATGTGAGGGATCAAGTTTGGGTTAACCTAAAAAAATAAGGAAATCAGGCAAAAATATAAAACATTATTATTGAAATAAAACGAACATTAAAATACTGTACTGAACCTGTAAAGGGGTCAATATATGCATATCTCTAGTAGTTGGGAGGCTATCATCAAAAAATAAAATTTGTCTAGTTGTAGACTTATCAAGACTCATGTTTTTCTGAACATTTATTTTGTATTTGTTGATTATTAATGGTAGATATATCAATATTTAAACAATTATAAGGAGGAAATAAAGCAGGGTTTGTTTTCTAAAATAAAAACAAATAAAAAATTTTTTAAAAATGAATGCGTTAAACTTGCAGAGGAGTCAAGATTAGGATCAACTCCCTAGAAATAGAGGGAATATCATCAGAAGCTAAAATGGATGTATTCTAAAAAATAAAAAAATATAAGAACATTTATGCCTTTTTAGTATATATATATATACACTAACTTTATTATGTGTCATCATTAGTATATTTTGCTGGGATTCACAATCCCTATAGCTATTCTTTTGTTGATTGACCTGCCATCTTTTTCTTTCATTAATGACGGATAAATCACCATCTGTACAATCATTAAATGAGGTTAAGACAGGGTTTGTTATCTAAAATAAAAACAAATAATAATTTAAAAAATATAAATGCATTGAACCTGATGAGGAGTCAATATACCACCTGTACAATCATTAAGTGAGTTATCTAAATAAAAACAAAGAATAATATAAAAAATATAAATTAGAGTCTCACGATCCCTATAGTGTTTCTTTTTTTGATTGACCTCCATCTTTTTCTTTTATTAATGACGGATAAATCACCACCTGTATAATCATTTAGTGAGGTTAAGACAGGGCTTGTTATCTAAAATAAAAACAAAAGAATAATTTTAAAAAATAAATGCATTGAACCTGATGAGGAGTCAATATACCACCTCTACAATCATTAAATGTGGGTAAGACAAGGCTTGTTATCTAAAATAAAAACAAAGAATAATATAAAAAATATAAATGCAATGAACCTAAAGAGGAGTCAATATTAGGTTCAACTCCCTGGAAATAGTGGGAACATTATCAGAAGCTAAAATAGATGTATTCTATAATATAAAAGAGTATAAAAAAATATATATAAGGCTAACTTTATTTTGCGTTGTTAGTAGATTTTGTAGGGCCTCGCTATCCCTAGTGCGTTTCTTTTTTTGATTGACCTGCCATCTTTTTCTTTTATTAATGACGGATAAATCACCACCTGTACAATCATTAACTGAGATTAGGACATGGCTTGTTATCTAAAATAAAAACAAAAGAAATAAATAAAAAAAATAAATGCATTGAACCTGATGAGGAGTCAATATACCACCTGTACAATCATTAAGTGAGGTTAGGACATGGCTTGTTATCTAAAATAAAAACAAAAGAATAAATAAAAAAAATAAATGCATTGAACCTGATGAGGAGTCAATATACCACCTGTACAATCATTAAGTGAGGTTAGGACATGGCTTGTTATCTAAAATAAAAAGAAAAGAATAAATAAAAAACATATTAATGTATTAAACCTGAAGAGGCAATATTAGGTTAACCTCTCTAGAAATAGTGGGAATATCATCCATCAGAAGCTAAAATAGATGTATTCTAAAATGAAAAGTATAAGCAATTTTAGTATATATAGTTTATTTTTTGGTAGATTTTATTGGGCTTCACGTCATATGACCCATTATAATTTTTTTGCTTGAATATGAGTTGAATTAGGAATTGAATGATATTTATTTTTTGATAAGCCCAGCTTTCAGCTGGAGTGTGTAGCCTGAGGTAGGGAAATAAGAGAAAATTAAATGGAAAGAAAATGGAAAGAAAATAGGGAAAGTAAGGTAAAGATAAAGAAAAAGAAAATTAAAAAGTGAAGATAGGAAAGGGAAATGATGAGAAAGGGGAAGATAATAAAAGAAATTAAAAGGGAAAGCAAGGAAAAGAGAATTTTAGTATTTTTTAAATTTTAATTTTTCCTATATTATTTGAGACTGTTGTTAAAATAATGAATGTTAGTGATATCTTTAGTAGGGATACATATGTTGTCGTCATCACATAATCAGTATACATTTTGTATGTTACTGAAAACTATTCTTTGAGTTAAAATATATATCTTTATAAAAATATTAACATAAGACTAACATTTAACATTAAAAAATCCCAATATAGGTTCAAGCCTACAATATCTGGAAAAAATATCCAAGATCTTAATATTTAAAAAGATTTTCTCAAGCCCACCTCAATCCCTAATAATTTTGAAACCAAGCCCAGAGATATTAAATTTTGAAGGGGAAATCTCTGATTTACCAATTAGTCTACGGGTTAAATATATTACTTTATAAAAATAATAACATAAGACTAACATTTAACATTAAAAAATCCCAATATAGGTTTAATTATGTGAAATATTTTTTAAGCCCAATCCAACCCATAATAATTTTGAAAAAATTTTCCCAAGCCTAGAGATATTAAATTTATTGAATTAACTCAGTTATGAATTTCTATATAAAATAATAATAATTTGTACAAAGCACTTATTAGAGAATCATGATAAAATAACATCTGCCCTTATATGTGGAGAGAAATTCAGTTTAATTTAACACAATTTAATAGACTTATAATATTTAAAATTTTCAAAACAGGGAAATGTGATTGAATAAGGCAATTTATATGAAGTAGTTTCTTAAAATTTTGTGATATTTAGTGATACAGTGAAAGTAAGTGTTAAAGAGTAACCCAGTTTACATTGGTTATAATGTTTTTGAACCACATAAGATCAATCTGCATTCAAATTTTATATTTTTTAATTAACACTTTCTTGATTAAATTTACACAACGCTTTAACCTAATTAAAGATTTTTATTCTTAATTTATAAAGTAGATAAAATAATTAGTATAATTAACTTAATTTAATATTCTTATTTAAATATTTAAACTTCAGAAAACAAACAGATATAAGTGAATAAGGCAAAGGATTAGTTGCCTGAAAGGTCTTGTGATATTATAATGAAGAGTATGGAGTTAAAAGTGTAAGTGTTAAAAGAGTATATATCTTTTCTTTTTTTAAAAAAGAATTCAGCTTAATTTAATAATCTTACTTCTAATATTTAACTTATGAGATCAGTGAAAAGGAAACTTTGATTAAGTCTGTTTTAGAGTGCCCTTATTTAGAGAATTTTTTTAAATAACTGGCACTCCGATTTCAGGAATTCAAGGAAAATGATTAACTTGTTGAACCATCGTCCAAGCAGTATTCTTTATAGTTCTAAATCGCTAAAAGTAATAATCTCTAAAAATTGGTAGGATCATCTGTTTGTATAAAATAAATAAATAAAATCAACAAATAAAAAAATAAAAATAAATATATGCCGATGACATGACGTCACGATGACGTAGTGAGGACATCGGAAAATTATAATATAGATTAGAATAAATGAAAATAAAAAATAGCTATAAAAAATTTTATTTATACATTTTTCTGTAAAATCTAGAATAAAACGCAGTATAGTGAAGAAACAAAAACTAATTTATTAATATTTTATTGCCTAGTTTGATAAATAAAACAAAGATTATCAATTTGAAGCATGCATTCGACAAAGGACTAATTTTTCAAATAAAATCATTTTTGTCTCCTGTTTAGTCTTTCAAATTTGCAAAGATTGGTAAATATGTATTGTAATGAATATATTTTTATTTGCATTATTGGATATTTAGGTTGTATATCTATTTCAAATGATGAATCGAGATATAGGATTCTTTCAATTCAAAAAATCATTTTTATCGGTTCTCTCTTGCAAATTAATATAATATTATAATAAAAAAGTGTAAGGGGAGCAGGGATCTGATAAGCCCGAGGTTCTTGTGAGCATTGAGGTTTTCTTCTAGAATAATAAACTTTAATAGTTAATTTTTTTTACCAAATATGTAAAACTACATTATGCATATGCGACTATAATATTTTAGTATCGGTTCACATAAAATTTTACAATATATGATTTAACCCTCAAAAGTAACTCTTTTAAATGCTGCATTTATCAAAAATAAAAAATATTAAAGATTTTAATTATCTAATGACTAACTTATATAAAAGATGAAAACCTATTCTAAATAAAATTATTCTTTATTTGAACATAAAATATGTATAATCTATTAAAAAAATAAATTTTAAAGATATTAAGGGTCTTAAGTTCCTTTTCAGAAGGTCATATGTTGTTATGAGTGTTATTATTTAAATTTATTATTGCTTAATGAAATTTGAATATGGTATGAAATCAATTAGAAAGAAAAAATATTTAATAAATGATGAGATGATAAATCAAGATTAATGAAACAAATTGTCAACATCAAGACAAATATTCAAGAAAGTGAAAGAATACAATTATCTAATAAATGCATCTAAAATGTTTATAGGTCTTTGTCGCACGTAAATGCCTTTTTTGTATGGATCCTATTGTAATTTTATTCCATTCTTTATTTGTTTAACTTGTCAATAGATTACACTAATTTTTTATAATTATTTTCCACTTATCAATAAAGTGGCTACAATAATATATATATCATTTTAAAAATAATTAGGAGCTAAAAAGCACCTCATGAAAAAGCTCATCTTGGATGTAGTTCATCCTTTCCAAAATAATTTTTTTGGAAATTTAATGTTAAAAAAGTAAAAAAAGTTATTTTTATGTATAGCATAAAAGTAAATAAGTGAAATAAAATTAGATATTGTTTATTCAATATTGTCAAGTAGTTTTAATTTTATTGGTTTGTCTTATGCTTTTGAATGAAACTCTAAATAATCTGTTTTTCATAATCACACATTCTTTTTTACCATATACTATCATCGTTCTCTTCGTATAACCGGTCATAATAATTACTTTAAATTAATATCTTAACTTTTCTTCCATATTTAAATTTTATCAAAATATATTGGTAATAATTATTTAATTAATTTCTTTTGTAACAATTACTTATCTTGATGTTTAACATTTTCTATAACTTGATCTTTATTACCAGCCGATTTTCCTAAAATGCTATAATATTTCTCTCATGTTCGAAATTAAGGGACCTCTATATATATCTACTTATAACATAAATGGTCTCTATAATAAAATTTTTATCCTTACTAAATTACTCTCTAATCAGAATATGGACATAATCGCATAAAAAACTCATATGTGCAACGATTTAAAAGCTGTCTTCAAAGATTTTACATTGCTGAGCTCTGGAACTACTATAAATAAATGGTCCGGCGTTGCATTTCTAATTAAAAATAATATTTACCAATATATCAGGAAATTTGTCCATATGTCAGAAAGAATGGCCGCCCTATACATTAATACAGCCTTCAAACCTACTATTCTCCTAAACATATATGCGCCCCCATCCCTAAGGGAGAGAATTCTTTTTTTGATGAGTTAGAAAATACTATCTTTTACCCAAGAGATACAATCTTATTATCATAGGGATTTCAATACTAAAATCGGCAGAATAGAATCGTATTTAACAAACAATACTATCGGTAATGCTACATTATCATGCCCAAATGGTTCTGACAGCCTTTCCTTATTAGAACTATGCAAAAGTAAGAGCCTTAAAGTAGAAAATACTTCTTTTTCAACATCAACACATTTTCAC
Organism: Gordionus sp. m RMFG-2023; assembly: GCF_954871325.1. Taxonomy (NCBI): domain Eukaryota; kingdom Metazoa; phylum Nematomorpha; class Gordioida; order Chordodea; family Parachordodidae; genus Gordionus; species Gordionus sp. m RMFG-2023. The sequence goes on from NC_088776.1 coordinate 30,262,535, forward strand.
TTTTTTATAGAGATAAATATTCATCTCAAATTTACTTCATTTTGTCAAATATTCACAACTGGTTTTTGATGTGAAGGCGATTACCACAGTCAATATTTCTTACCACAAAATGGTTAAGGGACATTTAATGATTAATAGTGAATTATGGAGGAATAAAAATACTCTATGTGCATCTAGATGGGGAGTTCCTAACCAACTAAGCTTTCAAGAAAATTATAATAATTTAAAATGCCCGATGTTCAAAGATGTAGTTTCGACTAAGCTCTCTCTAGTTATAAATAGTTTCTTACAGACCAGTCGGAATTCAACTCTGAAAAATTGCTGGAGTGATTTCAAACACATTTTATTACTCATCTGTAAAGATTTACTAAAGTTAGGGGCCCTCCTCCAAAGGAATGGATCTCCCCGGCTACAAAATCTAAAATAACGGAATTAAAGACAAAGAGCCATAAAGATAAGGATCTGAGGAAAAATATACAGAGACTTCTAAGGTCAGATAGAAAGAAATATGTGGTCAACAGGGCAAACGAGATGTAATAGATTATATGACTCATACAAAAAATTGAAAATGTTCGCGAAATCTTCAAATTTCAAATGTCTTCCCAGACATAATTATATGTCATTGGTATCCAAGACTAAAAATTAGTGATAACAATATTCGTGACCCTGAAGAACAAATGAAATTATGGTTCCACCATTATCTAAAATGTTTAACTTCAAACATGTGATACTAACTAGGAGAGTACTCAAATTTTACTACTTTTGAGATTAAGAAAGCTATACTAAAGTTAAAAAAACAACAAGGCGGCTGGACTTGATTGCATCAGAGCTGAACATTAAAAAATCGCTCCAGATTATATTTCTGTGTTTTTACTAATGATTTTTAATAAGATTTGGGTTTCTGGTGTTACTCCAAAGGAATGGAATCTATCTTTTATTTGCAACTTCCCAAAGATTGCGGATCCATCCACTTTTGATGACTATAGAGCGATTGCGCCTACGTCTATAGCAGGGGCGTCGCTAGCCTTTACAATCTCAGGGGGCTCAACTAAAAAAAAAATTATGGGGGCCTTCGCCCCCCTTACCCCTCAATTTGCGGGCATTCGGCCCGCTTTTGCCCGACCTTCAGTCGGGTTTTATATTAATAAATTATACATTTTTAAAATTTTTTAACTCTGTAGCAAGCATAAATGGAAAAAATATTAGTAACAAAATTTTGGCCAAATTTATGATTAATACGCGACTGAAAGCATTATTCTGAAAATTTTTTAAATGTTTAGTCAATTGTAAATTAATTCAATCCATTCGGTGTAAATAGAAAAATAAAATCGCCCCCCAAACCTCCCATTTTTTATGATTACTCAATATATCTTATTCTATGTTAAAAATAATTAATTTAATTTAATTTTTGCATATAACAAAATTTTGCAGAGAATTTTATTAAAGATTTTATTTATTATTTATACAATAAAACAACTTTCAAAATGTATAAATTTTATACAGATTATATTAAAAATTTATTCTAAATAACTATATTTAAAAAAAAATAGAATTACAATAAAATATGAATAATTCATGTGTGGTATTTAAAAAATCTAATTTAACAATTATAATATAATTAATACAAATGAATATATTAATAAAACATAAGTAATTCTTATTAGAGATGCGCAAAAGTAGGAAAATCGGGATCGGGCTGGGTCGGGCCTGATATTTAAAAAAATTCGGGCCGGGTTGGATAAGGCCTTGTAAGTTTTTTAAAATATATATCAATTTTATGTTAAATTTTTTATGTAAAATAAAAATATTTGATTTTATTTATAAAACTAGACGCCATATAACAAATAACTTTTTTTTTGAGTAATTATAAAAATGAATTTCTATATTTAAATAAATTCGGGCCAGGCCAACAAAACTTTTTACAAAAAATATCGGGTTCGGGCCGGCAAAATTTTTTTAAAATTAAAAATTAAGCCCGATGCAGATCACTAAATCTTATTGCAAATGAAATATTTTTATTAAAAATAGTATAATATATAAATATTATGACTAAGAATTCCTTATAATTACGTTTTGAATATAAAAATTTTATGATTATGAACATATTATAATAATATAGAAATTTTATGATTTGAATTTATAAAGAGAGGTCTACTTTACTCTGAGATTTGACTAATTCATCTAGAATCAAATTTTTATCTAAAATATTCTCCTTATTAATATTTAATATTGCGAATCCATTTAAATGGCTTTCACCTGTTCTATTTCTTATATAGGTTTTTAACCTTTTCAAAGTTGAAAAAGATCTTTTATTAGTGTAGGTGCTAATCGATAAGGTAGCAAAAAACAATGTTTTTATATTAGACAGGGGAATCTAAAGTGCAATAATTATACATGGAAAGGGCCTGCTAAGCATATTTTGTTCTCTCTATTCTGTCAAAATTTTTATACCAAAATTCGACATCACAAAGTAACTTATCATACGATTCTGATAATTTATCAGAATTAAACTCTGAGATTTTTTAAATATCCTCTCGCGTTTCAAGTGTATTTAGACTCAACCGGCAAAAGAAAATAAAAGCTGTTTAAAATAATATTGTGACTAATAAATCTTTCCTTTAATTGAAATAAAAATGTATCAATAAGGGGAGTAAAAATATTTATTTTATAAAAATCCTCAATCGTAGATGCATCAATATTTAAACGATTGGACTATCTAGGTTTAAAATATTTAATCCTAAACATATTAGCTATTTCCTTTACTTTCTCATTATATTTACAAATTTTTTTTTAACAACAATACTTTATTTAAAAAAACAATTTTCACAAATTTTTCATTTACAAATTATGATTAAAAACTTATATTAAAAAACAAATAATATATTAAAAATGAATTAAAAAATATATATGTATAAAAGAGAAATGAGATAAAAAAAATAAAATTAAAAAAAGGGTACAAATCACTCTAGAGAAGAGTGAATGCTTAAAAAATTGGACCGGCAGATTTCCAGGGAAATCTGCTAAGGTAAAATCTTTCATTGGGGTTCCCTGAGATCTGCCTCATTTTTTTTCCTATAGTTTTGATGAAATTGAGAGCATAACTTCCGAACATGCCTAGGGTATTGGTAACGATTGGGATAAACACGGTGTTGGTGAGGCAAGCATATTTGTTTTTTTAGGGTTTCGGTTTCGATGGCAGGAAATGAGAGGTTGGACTTGGCGGCAAAATCGACACAGGTATAGTCCCAAGCTAGTGGAAGACTATTGATCCAGGGAATGGGAGATATGCCATCAGGGCGTATGGCGTTTTCGTTTGAGAGGCCCACTGGTTCGAGGGTCGATGTAATATTAACTTTTTAAGAGCAGCTAGGAGGATGTTGTTAATAGATTTATGACGCGGTTGTCGTCCATGGGAGAACTTGCACAAGGGATGATAAGCTTTCGATTTGATGGGATGGCCACGATGCAAATTGAGGGAACCACGGCATTACAGCCAAGGTGGAGCTCTTTGGAAATGCGTAGCTGTTCGCCAGTCAAAAGGAGGCCAAGATTAGAACTGGGGATGGCTTCCAGCCATTCGTAACATGAGCTTGCATAATACTAAATTATTGGGATTGTCTCAAAGGGCCTGTTCGAAATAAGGTATTCAACGGAACGGGGGATCAGAGGAGCATCCCAATCTTTCTGAGTGCTGGAAACCGACGACAGAGGGTGGGTGAGTAGTTGCTGTCCCAAAAGATGAAGGCCTGCAAGAGGTCAGTATCTGAAGGAGTGGATCCATTGTCGATGTTAGATTGTGCAGCAAGACGAGATGAGATAAAGGCTGAGAGGGAGAGTTGTATCGGGGATCGGATACCAATACCACCAGACTTGTTGGAAAGGGTGACCTGAAGCCAAGATGAATTGGAAAATTTAAGGTTTAATATGTTTAAGAAGACCCTTAATTTGGGTCTCATGAGAAACAAGCAAGTCGTGGCATTTAAAGATCGGAGAGGATCTCAGGGCCAGGGTTGCCATGTCTCCCCCATCAGCGGGAGACTCCTGCAATTTTTTAGTTTACACGCAGACATCTCTCTTCCTCAAAACTACCGCAATTGGAAATCTCCCGCAAAAACCTACCGCAATTTTTTAATTTCTCCCGCAATTATTTTTTTTAGTATTTTAACTTTAATATATAAATACTAATTTTGAGAGACATTAATTGATGATTTTTATATTTTTAAAATAATTTTAAATATTTATTCGAAAATCATGTCTAGTTTGTAAATTTCTTTCTATCTTGTTTTATTTTTATCCAATAATAAATCAACATCATTTCATTCATATAAGTGAGTACAGGGTAGTATACCAACATCGATTGCAATACAAAAATATTCTCAAATAATAAATAATACAGATGCAACTACATTTGCGGAAATAGTATACATCTATCATATAGTTCAACATTCACAGAGCTATATCATCACAATGTGGATCATATCTTTTTCTCATGATATTTAACGACTCCAATATAAGTGCAAACCTTACTTGTGGCAGAACAAAAATAAGCAAGGCTATCACAAGTGTTTTAGTACCTGAATCCTAGAGGTCAATTCTAGACGATTTGAGATGGGCATCCATATTCAATTCTAACAGATGCATCTAATAAGTGAAATATTAAAACATTTCCCTTGATCCTTCGCTATTTCAACAAAAATAAGAACATTTCCATAAAACTGTTAAAATTTTTCCCTCGGATAGTGAGAAATCCAATGATGTAGCTAGCCACATAATGGTAAATATAGCTGATTTAGGTTTATCAATGATTTGCATGTCAGCTTTCTGAACTGATAATGCCTCTGAAAATTTTGGCAAAAACTAAAGTTACCGAATTGAGGTAGCACAATAATGAATTAATACCAATAAGCTGTATATGCCATATACTACATAATTCTTGCAAGAAGGCAATAAATGTACTATCTGTGGATGTCTAAATAATTGTGATAAAATGTTTTAACGAATTTAGTCATCAACTAAAAGTGTTAATGAATTAAAAGAGTTGGTGAAGTGGTTTGATTTTGAATAGTATGAGTTGTTGCGATATATACCTATCAGGTGATTGTCATTAATACCTGCCATCGATAGAATTTTAAAATTTTACAAACCCTTAAAAAAATACTTTTCTTAAATAAAGATTTTAAAAGCTGTCCTAAAATTTTAAAATATTTTTTCGAGTATGAAATGGCAGAAGCATATTTGGGATTCGTTTCACATGTAGGAAATCTACTTCATGCAGTTAATAGTCAGTTGCAATCAGAATATTCTTTATAAAAAAGATTCACAAAATCATGCTACAGCTCTGTTCATCTCTACAGTTAAAAATTGATAATAAATTTTATGGCGCTATTGCTAAAAATATTATATTAAAATGTACAAATAATACTCTAATTAATACATTTTTAAATTAAGCAAATATTTTTATTAAGACAATTTTAGAATATTTACAATCAAAATTTGATTTTAATAACTCTATTTACAAATGTATAAATATTATGACCTTAGAACAGAAACCATCAATTGATGGTTTTTATAATTAATAAATATATTAAAAATACCGAAAGACATTGATTTCTTGTTTGAGGAGATTGTAATTCTCTCTATTTTTTATGATTGGCCAAAATACTTTAAGTTAGATGATCTAAAAGCAGAGGAGAAATGGGTAGAATTTTTCGTAATAACGATAAATCCCCATGCTTGGAAAAAATATGCGAGTATGTCTTCTCTCATTCTAATGCCTCATCCGAGCGCATTTTTAGCCTGATGAGGATTGCCTGGAAAAAGGAGAGAAATCGGATTGCTTTAACAACATTAGGGCCGAGCTACTGGTTAAACAAATATATAATATGTCATGCCAGGAATTTTATAAATATCTCAATAACGACAGTAAACATTTAGTTCTATTATTTAAATCTCAAATAAAATATAATTTAGTTTTAGCAATGGCGCCATAAAATTTATTGTCAATTTTTAACTGTAAAGATGAACACATCTGCAGCATAATTTTGTGAATCTTTATTAAGATTCTTCTGATTGCAACTACACATTAACAGCATGTAGTAGATTTCCTACATGTGAAATCATTCCTAAATATACCTCTGCCATTCATTATTGAAATTTTATTTAAATATTAGGACAGCTTTTATAATCTTTATTTAAGAAATATTTTTTTAAAGGTTTATAAAATTTTAAAATTCCGATGGCGGGTATTAGAAACATATCGCAACCAACATTGTGCTGACTCAATTCTGTAAATACACTCTGTTTTTACCAGATTCACTGAGGCATTATCAGATCAGAAAGCTGACATGCAATTTATTGTTAATCTCGAATCTACTATATTTACCATTATATGGTTAGCTATGTCTTTGGATTTTTCACTTGAGGGGAAAAAATTTAATAGTTTTTTTGAAACGACCTTAATTTTGATGAAATAGCGGAGGATCAAGGGAAATATTTTAATATTTATTAGATCAACATTGATGATAGCCTTGCTCATTTTTATTCTACAAGTATAGTTTTCATTTATATTAGAGTCGTTAAATATTATGAGAAAAAGATTCTAACAACATTGTGATGATAAGTATCTCTGTGAATGTACTACAAGATAAGTGATTACAATTGCCGCAACTGTAGTTTCATCTGTATTATTTCTTATTTTTGGAGTATTATGTATTTAAAGTGATACGTGATAATTAAGCGCCTATCCCTATAATGTTATACACACACACGGTAGATTTCCAATTGCGGTCGTTTTACGGGACATTCGCATAATATATATTTTTAATTGTAAAATTAAAATCGTTTTCTTTTTATAAAATTTTATCTTGTTTACATTCTTTTATAATTAAAAAAGATCATTGGTTTTATTTATAAATTAATATATTATAAATCAAGATGTTATTTTATTTTGAAAAATAGTTACCGACTCGCAAAAAATTTTTTTTAGCAATTTTATATTTCTCCCGCATAATACCAAGTTTCTCCCGCAATTTGAAAATTTTGACCTGGCAACCCTGCTCAGGGCGTAAAGGATTTTAGGTATGATGAAATAATTTTTTTATTTAAAAAAAAGATTGATGGGCAGGGAGGTAATTAAATAATGTATTCAATTTGGATAAATTGTTAAGGGATTTGTTTAAAAATGTCTCGATGGCCTTTTCACCTCCTATTGGTGATCCGAGGGGTGTCATCTTGTCTCTGTTGATGATGTGATATGCCATGTCTGAAGGGATAGAAGTGGGATTTAGGAAACAAATCTCACATTTAGGGAGGTTGAGAGATAGTTCTGTTATATGAGAGAGATTCTCAATGATGAGGGGAATGGACATGATTGAGGAGATGTTGCCCGAGACGATGCCATCATCAAGATACCAGGAATTTAAGGTAAGATTAGATTTAGATTGAATTTCATGGATTATCTTGTGGATCTCGATGCAAAAGAGGGCTGAAGGGATCACCTTGCTGAATTCCCTCTTGAGATACGAATTGAATTTTTAAAAAGTATGGCCCGAATAGCTGTGGAGGATGTAAGTAGAGTATTCGGGATATTGGTTGTAAATAAAGGAACGAAGTGTTGGCGTTTTATTGTATTAAATGGATTGTTGAAATCCAGTTTTAGGACCACGTCATCAGGTATACAGTTAGCTATAGTTAAACGAGCAAGGTGAGCGAAAATTTCAGAGCCTCCAGGAACACCAAACCCAAGTTGAAGTGGCGACAAGAATGAAGAAAGGAATTCCTTTATTCGTGAAGCAATGATCTTAGAGACAGTCCTTCGGAAGAACGACCCGACAGCAATTGGGCGAATACCTCTATCCTTTTTTGAGGGCTATAAGGTGGGCATTAAAGAGAATATGAATGATAGGTGACGGAAGGGGTCCAGTAAGAATTATATTTAGTAACCTGGTAAGATTCTGTAAAAGGGCTCTACACGAAATGTTGGGTTTTAAGTCTTGTATGAAGATAGCACAAATGCCATCAAGACCTCCAGAAGAGTCTCTTTTGGAAGATCTAACAGCTTTGATTGTCTCATCAGTGCTGATCAGAGCTATATGATCGATTTGGCTTGGGAAGGCAGATTCTGAAACACATATGGGGTGTTTTAGAAACAAAGTTTCTAAGGTGGACTCATTGTTAGGAGCTAAGGAGTCTTCAGAGGTCATAGCCTGGAGGACTGAGTTTATATTAAGGCTGATTTTGTTTGAAACTATTTTAGCCATACGGGCAATGTGGAATGGATTGGATTGATGGGTTGGGGTGGAGGGGTTTGTATGGAATCCGGGTTGAATAGGGATATTGATGATTTTATATGTTTTGTTAATCATATATTTTTATTATCAGGGATTTTAAGGGTGCAATTGGTAAAACTTAGTAGGTTTTTCAAATTGGAAAGGTTTCCTGGATTGTTTACTGTTAAAAGGATTAACTTGTTGAAGGGAAAAGAATTACGAGCACCCCGTGGTATGCGGGATATGGTGGGAAAATTGGGTTTAGATAAAAAATCATTGGCCCATGATTGTATGGGAATTGGTTGACTGGGAGACAAATCAGTACCAATAGAGGGAGGGCTGGCTAGATTTAATAGACTGAATGGAGGAGGATCTGTGGGTTATACTTGGTAGCCCTGAACCTCGACATCTGGAGGATAGGGGACCATGGATTTGAAACTTTCTAGCTTTGGTTATATTTATAGATTTATTGCATAAGGGGCATATTTCATGCATTTAAATTTTTATTTGCCAACACTCTAATTAATACATAGAATTCAGGGTAATCAAAATGATAGATAAAATGTGACATATATTTAAAATTTAGAATAACCTATGCAGGATGTGTATTGTAGGAAAGGCAAAGGTAGACATATATATATATATAGAATAAGTAAGATGTGGGCAGGGTAAATCATATTAAAAGTTGCTATAGGAATCTGTGAAATAATAGAGTAATTAGGGTTTTATTGTTTTAAGAGTATCATAAACATTAGGATTTATAAATCATTATCATAATAACTAAAAAAAACCATATATGGATGATAGTGCATATCTGTAAGCATAATTATGTTCACCTATTATTGAATGCAGTTGAGAGTATATGTCTGTGTTTGAAATCCATTTACAATTGATGGAGAGCCATGAATTTATTTAAAAATTATAAAAAATTAATTAAAATTTTTATAGTTTAACAATTTAAATTTTATTAAATTTATAAAACTCTAATTACTATGCGAGAAAAAATTTACTATATTTTTATTGTTATTTAATATTTTACATATAATTTTTAATATATATTTTTTAAACCATGTTATCATTTAAAATTAAAAATTCTTATTTGTTTTTTTAAATATATTTCATTTTCATATCGTATATAATTTTATTTATAAATTGAAACCATTTTTTAAATAAAATTATTTACAATAAGAAAAAAAACTTTTTTCGGAAGTTATGGGGGGGTTTCAACCCCAACTCCCCCCCCTCTCTCTACCACTGGGAAATATAATATTTCTTGTGGTGTTTTAAATTACGTACAAAAATATTTGACATATTTAATAAACGAGCCGATTTAATACTTTTCTCATATTTTCCGCTAAAATTTTAATTCTTAAATTTTATTGTAATAATTATTTTCTATCGTTGCCTACCTAATATACTAGGATCCTAGCGAATACATTGGAATAGAGAATTGGCGAAACTGGTAAATAAAATTTTCTCCCTCTTGGCTAGCCGGAACAGGCTTGTAATATAAATGTAATTGTAAATTGAATATAATATTAACTTTTCGTTTGTAAATTACATAACCTGAAGGATTGAATTCATTATATATATATACGTGATATTGTGTATTAAATATATTTTTACTTACTTTACCTATTTTACTTATTTAATAAAACACTTCATTGGCGACGATTTTTAGAGAAGATTTATTTGATTTATTAAATTTAAAGTAAAAGACTCAATGGAAGTAGCTCCTATTAAAGTTGAAGATTCAATGGAAGTAGTCCCTATAAAGACTCAATGGAAGTAGTTCCTATTAAATTCCATATTCCAGAATTCGTCAAAGAAAAAGTAATTATTCAGGACTACTTATTTAACTTGGAGTTAATTTATAAAGTAAGAAATATTATAGATTTAAATACAAAAAAAGACCTGCTTTTAGCCTATATCGGAACAGACAATCTTATCAAAATTAAGAACTTTCACTTTCCAATAAATTTATAGATGATAAATTATGATACTTTAATAAAAAACTTAAATTTGGTGTTCAAGGATAGTTCGAGCATTTTCGTAAATAGGAAAAATTTTTTTACGCTAAAAAGATGCAATGAGACGATTATTGACTTTTCAATTAGGGTTAAAACTGTCTGTTCTCTTTGTAATTTTAAACCGCCTTTTGATGAACTTTTAAGAGATATATTTATCCTAGGATTAGGCTTTCCTGAGTTGGACAAAGAACCTCGGTCAAAGTATACCGAAGGCAATATTACTTTTGAAGAGACCGTGCGTTTAGCGATCGCGCTGTCTTCGTTGGAAAATGAAACCCAGACTGAAGTTAATAAAATAATTAAAAATAAGCCAACACAGGGTTCGAAAAATAATTATTTTAGAAATAATAATTATACTAACGTCAATAGATTTAATAATAATAAACACTTTAGTAACAATTATATTCCTAATAATAATTATAGACCTAGTATCAAACCTAACTCTATTCAAAAGAAAGTGATATGCTTTCGTTACGGTAAGGCAAATCACATAGTGAAGGATTGTAGAACCCATGCCATACAAATGATTCTGCCACAGACACCTCGCCTGTCATTTTCAAATAAAGCAACCATCGATGCGAAGATAAATGGGTTGCAGCTAGCTATGGAGTTTGATACCGGCGCCGCGTGTAGTGTGATTGATGAGGTCACCTGGAATGGTATTGGCAGACCACAACTATTACCGGCTTATAAATTAGTGGGATATAATCATATCCAAATCGAAGTGCTAGGTAAATGTACCGTAGAAGTCAAAGTAAAAAATATTTCGAAATTTTTACTTATTTGGGTAGTTAAAGGGGAGAATTATCTTATTTTTGGGATGCCTTTCATTGGAGAATTTGATATAAAACTACCGGAAGAAGTTCGTATTAATAAAATAAATATGAATATGAATATTCCCTCTTTAAATACGATTGTTTCAAAATTCCCTCAAGTTTTTAAAAAAAATTAGGTGAAATCAAACTGCAAAAGGCAGTCATCCGAATAGAACCGAACACGTTACCGATTGCATTACCAGCAAGAAGAGTTCCTTTTCCGTTGCGTCGAATCATTGAAGCTGAGTTGGACAGACTTTTAGACGAAGGCGTTATCGAGAAGGTGGATCCAACAATAACTCCAATCACTTGGGCTATGCCAACGGTTAATATCTTAAAGAAATCCGGTACCGTACGGATATGCGGAGATTTTCGTTTAACAATCAACAAATATCTAGCGATCGATAACGATTTACTACCAACTTTCGTCGACCTAACAAATAAAATCGCGGGTGGTAAAATATTTTCAACAATAGATTTAAGAGATGCATTTTTACAATTCGGAGTTAGTCCAGAATGTTGGGACCTTTTAGTAATTTCGACACATGTCGGTTATTACCGATACCAAAGAATTCCATTTGGTTTGACTAGCGCTCCGATAATATTTCAACGCTTTATGAAAAACTTATTAAAGGGAATTCCTATGGTTAGTGTATTTTTAGACGACATAATTATTGCAGGTGAGAATAATTCCGATCACATAGTTGATTTGGAAGAAGTATTAAGAAGATTTGAGAAGGCTGGACTGACCACGACGACCGATAAAATTAAAATCGGAGAAAAGTCAGTCACTTATTTAGTTCATGTTATTGACAGTTTCGGAATTCTCCCTACAGAAGATAAGATTAGCGCTATAAAAAATTTTAAAACACCTTCCAATGTTAAAGAACTAAGTTCATTTCTTGGAATAGTGAATTATCATGAGGCATTTATTAAAAATTTGCATTCTGTTTGTGCGCCTTTATACCGACTAACGAGTAAAAATGTTGGTTGGTTTTGGTCAGCTAAAGAAAATGAAATATTTACTAAAGTTAAAAATATATTGTCAAAAGAAGATACAATAATTCCTTATTCAGCCGATATCCCTGTCGTGATTTCTTGTCACGCTTCCGAAGATGGTCTAGGAGCTGTTATTGCACACCGATTTCTTACTGGCCAGGAGAAACCGATTGCTTACGCATCGAGGACACTTTCGGAGGCTGAAAAGAATTATGCCACAATTAATCAGGAGGCTTCGGCGATCATGTTCGCTATTGAGAAGTTTCATCAATATATTTTTAGAAGATATTTTATCTTGGTTACTGATCATAAACCATTACAATATATTTTAGGTGATAAAAGAGATCTTAACAAAATAACAAATAACCGTTTAATACGGTGGGCGACGAAACTATTAAATTATGATTATGAGATAATATATAGACCAGGTAATCAAAATAAATGTGCCGATGCTCTGTCCCGTTTGGGGGTAGAGAAAGCAAAAACCAATGAAGTTACAAAAAAAATTCGAAGAAGAAATCAGAGGATTAAAAATTAATTTAATAGAGGATTTATCTTTCACACGCAGTAAAGTCGTAAGTGAAACGAGCAATGATATAAACCTAAAAGAGATTATTAAATTAATAAAAAATCATTGGTATATTGATAATATAAATAATTATTCGGAGATTGTAAAAAAATATATTTCGATTAAAGATAATATTTCGTTCGAAGAAGGATTATTATTTTATAATGATAGAATTATTATTCCAGATATTTTAAAAAAGGAGGTTTTATATGTGATTCATCGAGGACATCCTGGGATAGTGGGGATGAAATCATTGTGTAGATATTACGTGTTTTGGACAAATCTTGATACTGATGTTGAAGACTTTGTTAAATGTTGTAAGAGTTGTCAAGAAGGAAGGCCGGGTTCTAAAGAAGTGCCATTATACAATTGGAACATTCCTACCCGACCTTGGGAACGATTACACATTGATTTGACAGGCCCCGTATCTGGAAAATATTGGTTAATTTGCGTAGACGCTTTTACTAAATGGGTTGAAGTTGCAATTTTAACACATATTAATTCGGCGAGTGTAATAAATAATCTGCGTAATTATTTCGCTAGATTTGGGTTACCTCGCTACATTGTCTCAGATAACGGTACTCAGTTTACTGGATCTGAATTCAAAACGTTTCTTTTTAAAAACAATATAAAACATTTTAGATCGGCCCCTTATAGCCCCAAATCGAATGGTTTGGCTGAACGATATATACGGACGATAAAGACGCGTTTCTATGCTGGAAGGAGATGTGGGACTCCGGACCAGTTAAATTTAGCAAATGTTTTAATTACTCACCGTAATACTCCCAATGCAACTACTGGTAAATCTCCCGCCGAGATAATGTTTGAAAGGTCGCTTAGGACGACATTGGATCAGTGGAAATTATCAACGAGAGAAAGGACGGAAAACGCTCTATGGAAACAAAAGTACTACAAAGATAGAAGTGTTGAACCTCGGGAGTTTGTAGAGCAGCAAAAAGTTTGGATAGCAAACGAAAGGACAGCAGGGTGGCATGAAGGAAAAGTGTTACAACGAAAAAGCGCAATATTGTACGATGTGGAATCAGAGGGGATCGTTAAAAACAAGCATGCAGATCAATTGAGGGATGCACATACACAAGAGAAGGAAATACCCGTTACGTTGTCCGAAGAAGTGGAAAAGGCAGAACATGAGAATACAACTCTTGAAAAAAGAGTTTCGAAACCCCCATTACGTTATCACGATGAATTCAATTTATAGTGGGGAGAACTGTTAATAAATGTAATTGTAAATTGAATTTAAATTGAATATAATATTAACTTTTCGTTTGTAAATTACATAACCTGAAGGATTGAATTCATTATATATATATACGTGATATTGTGTATTAAATATATTTTTACTTACTTTACCTATTTTACTTATTTAATAAAACACTTCAAGGCTCAATGATTTCCTCCCTCTTAAATTATTAATCACGCAAAGAACCTTTTAAATCCCTAAATATAATTAAATAAATCTCTTTATATAGAATCTCCTTGAACTCAAGTCAATACAATTCAGCAGGGCCATGTATAAACTCAAAGGACAATTACTTATAACTACCTTGAATATAAACGGTCTACGGGGTAAACTCGCTATTCTACTGAAACTTATAACAGTTGATAAAATGAACATTATTGCTTTACAGGAAACCCATAGTCAGGGAAACACTATTGCTACCTTCAACCACTTCATCTTATACTGCTCTGGTACTACTGTAAATAGGTGGTCTAGTGTTGGCTTTCTGATTAACAAAAGTATATACAGCTATATATTTAAATTTGTAACAAATTCTGAAAGATGCGGTTTATGTTAACACAAATTTTAGACCAACTATTTTAGTAAATATATACGCACCCCAAATAGGAGAGAGCAGAATTACCCTTTTTAGATGACCTGGAAAATATAATTAATGCTTTACTCAGGAGATATAATATAATTTTGATGGGCGACCTAAACAACAGGATTGGTTTATAGGAAATTTATAAAAGTAGATACATATTTGGTAATGCAACTTTCGCTCAACTAAATGGAGATGATAGCACTCAAAATCAAAAATACCTTTTTCACTCATAGAGAGGCGAATACTTTCATTAAAAAAGGAAGTTACAGATCGCAGATAGATTTTATCATATCAGAATGTTCATGGTTGGTTCAAATATGTGATGGCTATGATGAATATAAACCTATCCGACCACAGAATAATTAAAGCCAAAATTTTGATAGGAAATCTATGGGAAACCCCTGTTAGTTCTAATTACACCCCCAATCAACCAACAAATATGTCCAGAACACAAAATATCAGAAACCTACTAATACCTGAAATTAGAGACTTGTTTGACCATAAACTACGTTAAAAAGGTCGCAAGGTTTATATATATATCCCAATCCAAAACAGTTGAAGAATGCTGGATGCTGTTTAAGGGAGACATCCATGAAGCGAGCAAGGTTCTGATAAATAATAATTCTCTGGGAAGGAATGAATGGATATCTATGATTACTTTACTTAAAATTGAGGAGCTTCACTCAAGGAACTACTTTGATGAGGAACTCTGGAAAATCATCCAAAGATCTTTAAGAAGTGACAGAAGAACCTTCACGGCCAGGAAAGCTTATGAATGTAGACATAAGAAGCAATAGACTTTTTGATGCTTATAGTAAACTCAAGTATTTCTGCAAATAGGAAATTTTCAGGAAGCCACTTTCCATTCGTAGAAAACAACATAGTTATTTTTGACCAGGAAGACCAAATGGCACTTTGGATAGATTATTATATGAATATCTTGAATCCAGAAAACCTATGAGAATATCATATAAATAACATACTACCTCCCAATTTACTTTGACCGAAATATCCGCTGCTTAAAGAAACTAAAGAATTACAAAGCCCCTGGTCCGAATAATATCACCGGAGAACAACCAAAAGCAACATCGGATGCCATACCACATTTTCTACTTATTATCATCAACAAAATATGGTCTTCAGGGACGACTCCTAAGGATTGGAATTTATCCACTCTTTCTAACTTCCCAAAGATCTCGAATCCTTAATTTCCGGGATTACAGAGCTATTGCACTTACTTCAACGGTGTCCAAGATTTTCGACTCCTAAGGACTGAAATTTATCCAGTCTTTGTAACTTCCAAAGATTTCGAATCCTACTAATTTCCGGGATTACAGGGCTATTGCACTTATTTCAACGGCGTCCAAGATTTTCATGGTTCTACTCAAGACCAGGTTTGCCATGTCTCCCCTCATCAGCGGGAGACTCTCGCAATTTTTTAGTTTACACGCAGACATCTCTCTCCCGCAAAACTATCTCAATTGGAAATCTCCGGCAAAAATCTACCGCAATTTTTTAATTTCTCCCGCAATTTTTTTTTAGTATTTTAACGTTTTTAAAATATAAATAATAATTTTGAGAGACAGTAATTGTTTATTTTTATATTTTTAAAATAAATTTTGAATATTTATTTGAAAAACATGTCCAGTTTATAAATTATTTTCTATCCTGTATTATTTTTATCCAATAATAAATCAACATCAATTTATTCATAAAGTCAGTACAGTGGAGTATATCAACATCGATTGCAATACAAAAATATTCTCCAAAAATAATAAATAATACAGATGCAACTACAGTTGCGGAAATCGTATACAACTATCATGTAGTTCAACATTCACAGAACTATATCATCACAATGTGGGTAGAATCTTGCCCATGATATTTAAAGACTCCAATATAAGTGCAAATCTTACTTGTGGTAGAACAAAAATAAGCAAGGCTATCACAAGTGTTTTAATACCTGAATCCTAGAATTCAATTCTAGATGATTTGAAAGATGGGCATCCATATGCAATTCTAGCAGATGCATCTAATAAGGGAAATATTAAAACATTTCCCTTGATCCTTCTCTATTTCAACAAGAATAAGAACATTTCCATAAAACTGTTAAAAATTTTTCCTCGGATAGTGAAAAATCTAACGATGTAGCTAGCCACATAATGGTAAATATAGCTGATTTAGGTTTATCAATGATTTGCATGTCAGCTTTCTGAGCTGATAATGCCTCTGTAAATTTTGGCAAAAACTAAAGTTACCGAATTGAGGTAGCACAATAATGAATTAATACCAATAAACTGTATATGCCATATACTACATAATTCTTGCAAGAAGGCAATAAATGTACTATCTGTGGATGTCGAAATAATTGTAATGAAATGTTTTAACTTATTTAGTTCATCAACTAAAAGAGTTAGTGGAGTGGTCGGACTTGGAATGGTGTGAGTTGTTGCGATACCTATCAGGTGGTTATCATTAATATCTGCCATCGATATAATTTTAAAATTTTACAAAATCTTAAAAAAATATTCTTAAATAAAGATTTTTAAACTGTCCAAAAATTTTGAAAAATTTTAACGAATAAGAAATGGCAGAAGCATATTTGGGATTAGTTTCACATGTAGGAAATCTACTTCATGCAGTTAATATTCTATTGCAATCAGAATATTCTTTATTAATAAAGGTTCGCAAAATCATGCTAAAGCTCTGTTCATCTCTACAGATAAAAATTGATAATAAATTTTATGGCGCTATTATTAAAAATATTATATTAAAATGTTCAAATAATACTCTAATTAATACATTATTAAATGAAGCAAATATTTTTATCAAGACAATTTTGGAATATTTACAATCAAAATTTTATTTTAATAACTCTATTTACAAATGTATAAATAGGACCTTGGAACAGAAACCATCAATCGAGGTTTTTGTAATTAAATAAATATATTGAAAATACCGAAAGACATTGATGTCTTGTTTGAGGAGATTGTAATTCTCTCTATTTTTTATGATTCGCCAGAATACTTAAAGTAAGATGCTCTAAAAGCTGAGGAGAAATGGGTAGAATTTTTTCGTAATAACAATAAATCCCCATGCTTGGGAAAAAATGCGACTATGTCTTCTCCTTACGTCATTCTATTGCCTCATCCGAGCGCATTTTTAGCCTGATGAGGACTGCCTGGAAAAAGGAGAGAAATCGGATTGCTTTAACAACATTAGAGGCCGAGCTAATGGTTAAACAAATTTATAATGTCATGCCAGGATATAAATATCTCAATAACGACGGTAAATGTTATGTTCCATTATTTAAATTTCAAATAAAATATAATTAACATTATAACTATTTAATTTTCCATATTTTTTTTATATTTTATAAAATCTTATTTATATATTCGCGTAAAATAAATATATTTTTTACATTGTAAATCAAAAATAGAGAGCATTACAATCTCCCCAAACACATAGGCGTAGCCAGGGAGGGGGGGAAAGGGGAAATCCCCCCTTCAGAAATTTATCACCTTTTGTGAATATCATTTTAAGCTAATAAAAAAATACCCCCCTTAGTCCTCTCCTTACTTCCTGACTCCCAAAAATGTATGCATATAACTTAAACAATAATTTGAAAGAAAGAATGTAAAGGTTAATATTTTTTTATAAAAATATTCATCATAATTTATACATTTTTGGAAAAAAGCATTTATATATAAAAAAAAGTGAACCAAAAATGCTTTTTAAGAAATGGAATCAGTGGCGTATCCAGTTTTTTCTTATAAAGGGGGGGGAGGGAATTTGGGGGGCTTCGCCCCCAAACCCCTTTTACCGGGTCTTATGTTTAGCTATTCTATTAAATTATTCATAATTTAATAATAATTATATTTCTATTTTTAACTATTATTTACTAATTCGTACTTATAGATATTACAAGCCTATTTTTTATTATTTCAAGTTAGGTATATTATATTTAATAAAGTTTTTTTAAATGTAAAGGTTTTTTTAAATGTAAAGTTGAAATAAAGTGTAATGTCATTTTTTTTTATAAAATTTGCTTGCCTTAGCTTAAATTCTCATACAATATATGTAGAATATAATTTTTTTATTGAAAATGTGGATATTTAACAGAGCTACTCCATTTAGCCGAGATTCAGTACTTCGTAAATATGTTTTCAACCTTCTTAAGTTGGAAAAAGTCCTTTCATTCGTACATGTTGTCAGCTTAATGAGCAGGGGAAGGGGGGGGGGGGTAGGAACAGTTTGCATCTTAATATCTAAAAGGGGGGTATGGGGTAAGTATAAGTTGGGGAATAGGATAAAATTATCTAGAATATTATCTATTACATTTTTAATTTATATATGGATAAAATTTGCTATAATAATTTGTAATACAATTATAGACATATAATAATATTAATAGACTGCTAAATATCAACCAATACAATCTTAATATATTGGGGTTCGGGTCCGCTTTATATACTCTTAAAAATATCAAAAAGACAAATAAGCTAAAATGGCTGTCAAAATGGCCCCTATAAGTTTGAAGCGAGAGATTTAAAAAATATCAAAAATTTGACTTTTACAGATTAGATAGTTTTTTCTATTTAAGTTTTAATATAAATTAATATCATTATAAATTTTAGTAAATACCTTAATCAATATTTAATATAATTATATAATTAATATTAAAATCATTTAATATAAATTTTAATAAATATATAATTGTAATATTTAACATAATATATTATTTATATAATATTTAAAGTAATTAAATTAATTTGATATAAAGAAAAATATATAAATTGTATTAATATAAATTTTAATAAGTATATAATTGTAACATTTAACATAATATATTATTAATATAATATTTAAAGTAATTAAATTAATTTAATATAAATAAAAATATATAAATTGTATTAATATAAATTTTAGTAATATATAATTATAATATTTAATATGATTTAATTATAATATAATAATTAATATTATTAACATAATTAATATATAATTAAAATAGTATAATTTATATTATATATTTATAAAATTATTTACATATTTTATATATTTATAATATTATCTATCTATTTAATAAAATTGATTTATAATTCAATATTATATATAATACAATATGGTTAATATTACTAGGAACTCCATTAATAAAATTTTTATAGTAGAGATTTATACTTATTATTCCTATAAATATCAGATTAACTCATATTTTAATTTTTTTTTAGATTTCTAATGATTAATGGGAATATGTTAATCTCTTTTTCTAATAGGAACTCCATTAATAAAATTTTTATCGTAGAGATTTATACTTATTATTCCTATAAATATCAGATTTACTCATATTTTAACTATTTTTTAGATTTCTATTGATAATGGGAATATGTTAATCTCTTTTCCTACTAGGAACTCCATTAATAAAATTTTTATCGTAGAGATTTATACTTATTATTCCTATAAATATCAGATTTACTCATATTTTAATTATTTTTTAGATTTCTATTGATTAATGGGAATATGTTAATCTCTTTTCCTACTAGGAACTCCATTAATAAAATTTTTATCGTAGAGATTTATACTTATTATTCCTATAAATATCAGATTTACTCATATTTTAATTATTTTTTAGATTTCTATTGATTAATGGGAATATGTTAATCTCTTTTCCTACTAGGAACTCCATTAATAAAATTTTTATCGTAGAGATTTATACTTATTATTCCTGTAAATATCACTTTTACTTATATTTTAACTTTTAGATTTCTAATGATTAATGGGAATATATTAATCTCTTTTTCTACTAGGAACTCCATTAATAAAATTTTATCGTATAGATTTATACTTATTATTCCTATAAATATCTGATTTATTCATATTTTAATTTTTTTTTAGATTTCTAATGATTAATGGGAATATGTTAATCTCTTTTCCTACTCCATTAATAAAATTTTTAACATAGGGATTTATACTTGTTATTCCTATAAATATGAGATTTATTTTGTTAGAGCTATTTATCATACGTATTTATTCATATAAATATCTGATTACTTAGATATTACTTAAAAATATTGTTAAAAGGCTCGATTTGAGTCGAGTTTTTAAAAACGGCTAACTCAAATTTTCGCTAGCAAAATATTGACTAAGCCTCGATTTAGCTAATAGATGCTAAACCTTTATGCCACCTCTGAGCAGTGTCTACATGAGCGGGAGGGGTAGGAACAGTTTGCATCCTATTTTTTAAAGGGGGGGGTAGGGTTAGGCGGCTTTAATGGCGGGTAGGATAAATTTTTGGGGGGATTATCTATTGAATTTTGAGATGAAATAGCACAAAATTTATTGCTGTAAAAATTAATACTTTTATTATAGAACTATTATAATACAATTCATCGATTAAATCTATATATTGCAAACAATTATACATATTGTTTTCCAAATAAAACTTTCTGCTATCCTTTTAAATTACATTTAAAATGTTTAGATATTTCAGCAAGCTCATAAAATTATAATAATAAATTATTTGTAAATAATGGAGGATTTAATTGAATTTATTATCTAAAAAATAAATCCTTTCGATAATTGGGGGGTAGGCAAAGGTTTTTGAAGGGGGTTTGCATCCAGTGAAAATCCTGTCATGTAGACGCTGCCTCTGAGCAAGGTCTGCTGGCTTGCCTAATATTTTTTCGGATAGCCGTTTAACAACATTACTTATAAAAAATATAATATAATGAATAAGCATGCATGTTGTAAGAATAATGAAATATAAGCCTAACAATTTTATTATTACTTTTGCAATTATATCAATAGTATATATAAATATTATTATTGTGATTGATAAATATAAAAATGATTGCAATTGTATAATAATGCTATATAAATAATGATTGCAATTGTATAATAATGCTATATAAATAATGATTGCAATTGTATAATAATGCTATATAAATAATGATTGCAATTTATATATCAATAGTATATAAATTTATATTTATTGAGACTAAATATTGATGAAGGTATATAAAATAAAATTACAATTTGCATATCAATTATAAAATTATATTTATTAAGACTGTATATTGATGGTGGTGTATAAAAATTTTTACATATTGCAATTGAATATTAATTGTATATAAAATGATGATTACAATTTGTATATCAATAGGTGGTATATAAAATAATGATTGCAATTTGTATTTCAATAGTAATATATTAAATTATGGTAATTACTCTTTGCATATCAATATTATATAAAATGGTGTAAATTTGGTATAAAAAGCATTAAAAAATGAAAATTTTGACAGCATGATCATAATATTGATAAAGAGTGATGTGAATTTTTAGGTAAAAACCTAATAATTAATAAATATCTATGTATGCATATAATAGTTTTCTCTATTTTGAGAATATAAATAATTATTAGAAAATAGTAGATTTTTATTAAATTTAGATTTTATAAATTTATATTGGGCATTTTGCTTTAAAAAAATTAATTGATTTATTGAATAATCTTCAATGGCTATAAAAGATAATTTCCAGATAAAACTAGTAACATATTTTAAATTTACCTTGATTGGTTGGAGTTCCTGAATGGATTATAAATGATGCTAAGATTAAAATTTCCAGGTTAACAAGATAGCATATTTTAAATTTTCTTTGGTTGGTTGGAGTTCCTGAATGGATTATATCAAGTGATGCTAAGATTAAAATTTCCAGGTTAACAAGATGGGATATTAGTAATATATTCTAAGAAGAAAATTTCCAGGTTAACAAGATAGCATAATAGTAATATATTCTATAATTTACCTGGGTTGGTTATGGTCTCAAATGAGCTGGAGAAAATATTATTGAGCAATCAGCTTGTTAAATTGAACATACAAATTTTAAGCTTAAGCAAAATTTAGCAAAAGTCACGCGACAAAACATCAAAACACAAAAAAAAGTATATCATGCGGCACGATACGAATATATTGTACTCCATTATTTTTGAATTTCCCGTAAAATTTTTTACAACATTTTTTATAACATTATATTTTAATTAAATCAATTTTTATATTCGATATACATTGTTAGATGCCAAGCAATGAAATATCATATAAAGAAAAATGCTTGCATACAGGCTGTTGTACTTCCAAGAAAATTAGAAAAGACAAGATTAATTTACATTACAAAAAAAGACACCTAAAATGTACAGATGAAACCTGTATTGAAATGCAGGTTATTGGAAATGATTTAGCCATGGTGAATAAATTAATTCAACATACCAAAAATAAATTCCAAAGATTAAGGGGTAAATTATTATCTATATGTTTAATTATATTTTTTAATTAAGCAAATGGTGATAATATTTTCTCTAAATTACAGAAAGATGTTAAATCCTTTATGGACAATAATATTATTATAACAGATATTTATAATATAAAATCATTATTTAAGTTGGATCAAACAGAGTTTGATAATTTTATGGAACAACAAAAAGAGAAGTTAAAAAAAGTATATTTTAAAAATAATATTTAATTTTTTAGATATAAAAATGAAAATTTTTACCCAGTAATTAATATGATCATTAAACACTTAAATGAAAGATTTGATTATCAATCATTAAATTTTTTCAATCAGATTTCTATTTTCACTCCTGCTGGATTAGTAGAGAATGAAATTATAGAAATTTCCCAAATATCTGAAATAGTTTCTTTATATGGTTTTGATGCAGAGAAGATTGTTGATGAATTTTCTAATTTCAGACCACTTTACTTAAATTCCTCATCAATTATTTATAGTAATGATCTAATGAATATTCGAAAAAATGATGCCTTATATGATGAAAGTAAATAATTATATTATAATTTAATTTTAATATATTTATAGATAAAAACGTAAAAGATACTAAAACTACCATTACAAAAAGATGGCTTAAATATTCATTTATTCTACCATATCGATTACTAATAAAATTGAGTTCCTTTCCTTCTTTAAAAACATTATATAAACATCTTATAACTACCTCATGCTCTGCTGAAAGAGCTATGAGTAAAGTTAAAATTGTTAAAACGCGTATAAGAAATAAAATTTCTGATGCTTTTTTAGAAAATTTATTATTAATATCATGTGAAATTGATATACTTGATACATTTAAAATGGAAGATTTTATAACAGATTTTGCACTAACCTCAAAAAGACTATCTAATCTTTTAATCGCCTAATCCATATTTTTTTTTATTAAACAAATAAATTTAGGAATTTGTCATTATAATTTACTTTTTTTTATATTTTAATAAATTTATAAAATTAAGACTATTAATATATTTTGTTTATTAGTCCCTTATTAGTTATTATAATTTACTTTTTTTTATATTTGAATAAATTTATAAAATTAAGACTATTAATAAATTTTGATATACTAGTCCCTTATTAGTCATTTATAAGTAGCCTTTTGCTGCACATTTATTTATAATGACATATAAATATCTACAATATTAAAAATATTATGTAACAATTATAATATATATTTTTTAAATTTCGATCTATTTTATACCAATAATTATCCTTTATAATTCCGTGTTTTCGAAATATTACTATTTCTATAAATGTTGATTCAAGTATATTATAATAAACATGTGGCAATCGTTTAATAAAACTAGTATATTTAATTATAAAACAACATCGCCGCCGAAGGTGGTAGAATTTTTTAGATATATATTTTTCAGGGGGGTTTGCATCCAGTGAATAACCTGTCATGTAGATGCTGCATGTTGTAATAGGCAAACATGCAAGAATATATAACAACTTCAAAATATTACGAAATTGAGCCAAGGTTTCTTAACACTGATTGAGCGCATCTATAGCATGCTCAGGTAAAATAGCTAAACGTAGTAAATATTTATACCACAATTCGAATTCATTGATTAAATTTATTTCAGTATCAATCTCATAGGAATAAAATTTTGCTAAATATTTAATTTTACCAATAGTGGCATTAGAAAACGAAGAAGGATCTTTGGGTAATAAAACTTGAAGATTGCTAAAGACTTGTTTTTTATCTAAAAACCATACTTTTATTTGCCATAAAAAAAGAATGGGATGAAAATGGATATTTTATAATATTCTTCAGTTCAGCCAATATTTATTTTCATCTCAATAATGGCCTAGGTGCTAGACGAGGTTTAATTAGTGTTATATCATAAAATTTAGCCTTCGATTCAACGTATTATGAAAATATTTATCTACATTCATTCTTATTGTACCTGTTCATGTATATTTTCCGCCAAATCAATAACCTGAACCAAATCTAAATTTGGTTTTTGTAAATTTCTACAAAGTAGTGAACTAAAAATAATTTATTGATGCAACTAGCAGCAATGATAAACTCTGATTGATCAATTCAAATTTAATAATGATATAGCTTCTGACGATACACTACTTTTTTTCATGCTTAGCCTTATTCAACTTTTGTATTTATATTTCTTCTGTTCTAAATGGAAGTAAAAATAAAAAATATTTAAAAAATTATATATATATATTAATAATTAAAATATTATTAAAATTACTTATTAATTCTAACTCACTACTAATTTTGAATTTAATAAAATAAATATATATAATAATAAAATAAATCGTTTGATTTCAATCTCTTTGACTAAATATTTTTCCATTTTATTAATATTTTTGAATAATATGTTGGAAAATTGATATTCAAATATTTGTAAAATTTTGATTGAGGGGGGAGGGGGGTGGTGGTAAAATTTTTATTAGCTTAAAATAATATTTATGAAAATAGTCAAATTTGCGATGGAAGGGGGGTATTTCCCCCTTTCCCCCCCATTGGTTACGCGCCTTAATGGAATATAAGATAAGTCTTAAGACAAAAGTGAAATGTATTATAATTATTAATAATAGATCCATAAAATTACTAAATAATATAATAAATATGTGAGTAATTTTAATTTATTTATCTTAATAAAAGTAAAATATAATTATAAAACTATTGATAAAATTAAATCATAAATTAAATTAAAAATTAAAGGACAATACAAACAGTGGAATATTATATATCGTAGATTTACAGTATATCTAATTTTATCCAGTGGCGTCACTAGGGGGGGCGCAGGGGCTCAAGCCCCCTGAAAAATTTGAATAGCCCCCTGAAGCAAAAAAATTTTTTTTTAAATGGTTCCTTAATATCCCCTTAAACTAAAAAGAACTTTTTTTGATTGTCCCCTGTTTATTATAAATCTATTAAGTAATATATAGATTTAATTTTATTATTTAAAAATTAATAAGACTATCTAAATTTTATTAGATTAGATTAATACATATAAATTATATTTTCACTATGTCAGCTTGCAATCAAATTCTTTGTTAAAAATAAAATATCAATACCATGCATAATGTTTAAATATCAATTTAGCATTACCAGTTGAAGTTTAATTGATTTTTATTAATTAAATTATTATATAACCCTAATTAAATAAATATAAATATTTATTAATTGAAAATAAACAAATTTAATATTGTAAGCCGAGTTTAAAATCACTATTTAAATAAAATGACTTTGCAATTTAAAAATTTAAGCATTAAAGACTTTATGAAAAAAACTAAAGATAAAAGTAGCAATAATCTTGAGGACCAAAGAAGAGGATTCAATAATAAAGCTGGTGTTGAACAAAGTATATTTTATACAGTTTTTAAAATTCAAACTTTGATTTAGTTGAAAGACGATTAATTGTAGTTTTAAAAGATATAAATATTGAAAACAAAAATGTTAAAAGAAAGAAAATAGGTAAATAAATTTATATATAAGTCTGTGTCCAAAATGTTTTGAAAAAATCCTTAAAATTTTCACAAATTAATAACAAAACACTTTGGACATTTAAGTTCTAAAAAATAAAAATTTATTAGTTAATTATCTATTATAAAGGAAGGTTTCTTTTTCACTTGATCATAATTGAAGTTATATGTTTTTCCTATTTCCTCCCAAATTTGCTAATTTCTATAGAATTTCTATTTAAGTCATTTTTCACCAGAGTATTAAACAATATTAATTTCTTTAGTTTTCAAGTTAAGCAAAAATTGCTTTACAATATATTTTCACCCTTCAGGAGCAGGACACTAGAAATGGAAAATTTTTTTAAAATTTTTCTATTATAATCACATAAGGTGATGTCAAAATATTAGCTAAATAAAACATAGTATAAAAAATCATACACTATTATTCTTTTTACATTAATAAAGATAATATTGGCTAAATTGTTTACTCAATCATTCTTTCATAATTTGATAATTATATATTTATTTGTTTATCCTAACTTAATAATAAACTATATTTTAATAAAAATGCTAAATAAATTTAGAATAGTTTGCTTATTTATATATATTTTTGAAAAATGGACACTATAATATGGAATATTACTTTTTATATATTATATTTACAAAAATAAATACACTGAAAAGAAATACATTTTAAAATTAATCTTATTTAGATTCATTGAATAATGAAGAAAGTATTTTCTGAAAAATTTAATTAAAAATATTTGAATACATTGACAATACAATAATATATAAGATCTTAATTGCTTTCATCATATCACTATGGTACTTATTTTCTAGCTCCCAAATTATTTATTTCTAATTTGGCACACTTAAATTGTAAATAACTCAAGGCTTCAATATATTTGCATAATTTCTTCCAAACATAATTTCTTCCAAGATTTTAGGTGTTTTTGCTTTATCAATATATCTAACATACTAAATTTTGATATGAGTTAACATTGTGTATGTCATGGCTATGACTGCAAATTAACCAGCATCTATTATTTGTGTGGCTATGTAATTTAAGATTATTACTACAGCTGCTGAGAGCATATGATTGCATAATTAAGATGAGCAACAATGATCAACTGTCCAGTAGTTTATATAGGATTAAAAATGGAAGATAATCTTTTAGAAATTTAATATCTCACAATAATTTTCTCGATTACTTATCTAGCTTCCATCATGTCATCTAAGAGGAAGCTCTAACCACCATATACTTTTATGATTTGGATTGGTCGTTTATATTCTCTTCTTCAAGAATGTTGATTTGGTTAGGCCTATAAATTTTTCCTTATTAGTCCATTCTATAAAACTTTGTCTAAAATGGTAAGAGAGAGTTATATTAGTTTCATGACCTTTTGTTAATGTTAGTTGCTTAAAATTATATTGCCTTATGTGGTTTTTAAAAACATTAACAATTGAGGCATATGTATGAATTAATTAATCGGTTTTATCACTTGTAATTCTTTAGACGCGAAATTTTTTATATCAGCAATTTAAAATACTTTATACTGTAGTAAATCGATTTTGTATTGAAAAATTTGTAGAAATGTATTGTTTTAATTATTTTTATTTTCTAGTTTTAATTAATTATATTCTAGTCTTAATTATTTATATTCTAGTCATAATGATATTTATATTCTAGTCTTAATGATATTTATATTCTAGTCTTAATGATCAATATTCTAGTCTTAATTATTTATATTCTAGTTTATTTTGTACGTATAATATAATAAAAAACAAAATATGAAAATAAGAATAATCCTTCAAGAGTTTAGTAATTTTTAAAAATATATTAATATATAACCCGGCCCCCCACAAAATTTTTTTAGTTGAGCCCACTGAGATTGTAAAGGCTAGCGACGCTCTTGATTTTATCAATATCATATGACAATCAAGTAATTTTTACCAATATAGCGAATTATATATTTTACAGAATATAAAATATTGATAAGGACATCAGAAAATATCTTTTAAAGACATTGTGAGATAAATAATATGAAGAGTAATTTTTAATATTTTATTTAAAATAAATAGATGGCGTTAAATAATTGAATGCAAATTGTTGCTATATTTATTATCAAGAGCATTGATTAGTAAAAAATTTTAAAATATTAACTAAAATTAATTCTCTAGCTGTCAAATATGTCTGTAAAAGTGCAATTTTACCTAGTATTTTGTAACTAATTCTATATAATAGAGGAATATAAACTATATGTCCACTTACTTTTTATAAATAAATTTCTTATACTTGTTTGGAATAAATTATTACCATGCTTTTATTACAAGTAATTTATTATATGTTATATAAACTAATAAAAATATATTTCATATTTGTTCCAGGCTTATTTTTTTTATTAAAATTAATCTCCTATCTTGTAAAAATATTTTTTGACTATATATAGACTAAGGTAACCCGGCCGGGTATTTTTAAAATATTTGAACATTTTAATATAGTTTTAGTAATGGCGTCATAAAATTTATTGTCAATTTTTAACTGTAAAGATGAACACACCTGCAGCATAATTTTGTAAATTATTGTTAAGATTTTTCTGATTGCAACTGCACATTAACAGCATGTATTAGATTTCCTATATGTAAAATCATTCCTAAATATACCTCTGCTTTTCATTATTGAAAAAAATTTTCAAAATGTTATAACAAGCTTTTATAATCTATATTTAAGAAATATTTTTTTAAAAGTTTATAAAATTTTATAATTCTATCGATGGCGGGTATTAGGAACAAATCGCAACCTACATTGTGCTGACTTAATTCTATAAATACACTTTGGTTTTTTCCAAATTCACAGAGGCATTATCAGATCCGAAAGCTAACATGCATTCATTAATAATCCCAAATCTGCTATTTTTACCATTATATGGTTAGCTATGTCTTTGAATTTTTAACTATTTGAGGGGGGGGGGGAATTTAATAGTTTAATTGAAACGTCCTTAATTTTGTTGAAATAGCGGAGGATCAAGGGAAATATTTTAATATTTCCGTTATTAGATGCATCTGTTAGAATTGCATATGTATGCTCATCTTTCAAATCGTCAAGAATTGACCTCCTGGATTCAGGTTCTAAAACATTGATGATATCCTTGCTCATTTTTGTTCCACAGGTAAAGTTTTCATTTATCTTGGAGTCGTTAAATATTATGGGGAAAGATTCTACCTACATTGTAATGATAAGTAGCTGTGAATGTTGTACTACAAGATAAGTGATTACAATTGCCAACTGTAGTTTCATCTGTATTATTTCTTATTTATGGAGAATATTTTTGTTTTGCAATGAATTTCCCCTGCACGGATTATAATAATGGGATTGAACTATGGTAAATAAAATAATTATCATTGAAATGAGTACAATAATATCTTATTATGTATTTAAACTTGATAGTGATAATTAAGCGCCTATCCCTATGTTATATACATATACGGTAGATTTCTAATTGCGGTCTTGCGGAATATTCGCATAAAATATATTTTTTACATTGTAAAATTAAAATAGTTTGTTTTTTTTATAGAATTTTATCTTGTTTACATACTTTTATATTTAAAAAAGATCGTTGATTTTTTTTTATAAATTTATATATTTTAATAAATCAAGGTGTTATTTTATTTTTAAAAATATTTACCGACTTTGCATTTATATAAACTATGCTCAAGACCCGTATTCTGCAAACATCGCAAAATTCTTTGCAAAATATATCTGTACCTACCGTCCAGGTAAAAATATCATGGAACCATTCCTCTCCCTTAAAATTATAATTAAATAATGTGATAGATACAAACTACCGTTTCTCTTCACTTTTATTGATTTCAAACAACGAGCGTTTGATAATGTTAGTCATAATGCTCTCTGGCAAATATTATTAGAAGTTGGAATTGAAAACAACATAATCAAGATATAAGGAATCACTACAATAATTTGTTCACCTCATGCAGAATAAACAATAAAACTTCTCCACCTTTTAGGATAAAGAAAGGAGTCAAACAGGGTTGTGTTCTTTCCCCTATCCTTTTCAATTAATGAATAAAATCCTAAAAGATACCCTAGATGCCACAAATCTGCTGGAACTTAACTCCTTCCCAGATAATAGATACCATCTGAAAAATAGGATCATATCTTATGCGGATTATGTAGTAATCATTACTAAAGACCTAGAAGAAACTAACAACCTCATCCTCTTACTGATATCTATAAGTCTAAAAGTTGGGTTGGAAATAAATTTCGAGAAAACCATGATCCTCTTGGTTAGACACACTCCCCCCCCCCCCATAAAGAATATTGTAATTGGGTCGGAAGTGATTAAGGTTGTCACACAAATAAAATATCTTGGAATCACTTTGGATAATAGAGGAGGTTGTAAAAAAGAACTAAGCTAAGAACACAAAAAGTTAGAACAGCCTTCTACAAATACTTCAAGCTATGGAAGACTAGGGAGATACCGGTCCTTACAAGATTACTGATCTTCAATTCTACTGTAATCCCCATCTTGTTATACGGTTATGAAACTTGGGAAATCAGTAAAGCGGATAATAGGAAATGTCAAACATTTATTAACAAATGCCTAAGAATTATAAATGGTGTTTTCTACCCCAGAGTAATATCTAATGATAAATTATGGGAAAAATCAAGGCACACCCATATTCACTTCTAAAGAAAAAACGCATTCAATTCCTAGCCTATATACTGAGACATTCTAATTCCAACTTAGCTCATGATACTCTAACAGCTCTTCATCTGCATAGGGAAATCATACAGTAAATATAAAACACTCTGGTTCCACCGAGTTCTAAAAGATGTGGCAGACCTAAACTTAAATTGGAAGCAATTCATCAAACTAAATAACAATAAAAAATCCATAAATAAACTCTATAGGGTAAGTCTAAATATCTGAAATATCTTTTGCTACTCTACTCCCTCCCCTTCAACTACTCAAATGCTTCCAACAAGAATACAGGTTTCATTTCTTATTTATTTATCATATTTTTGTACTCAGACTTTTAAATGTTAATTTCTAGAAAGCCTTTCCCTGTCCCTTTTACTTTAAATACAATAGGGCTGTAGGTATGGATGTGGGCTGTCTTTTCTGGTCCTTCCTATCTGAATCAGCCCACAGACGTTTAAACAATAGTCCTTGGACTATTGTGCATAAGTACGTACGGCTTGTCCACATACGTGTTAAGGGTTTCTCATCTTTTCTACCTAAATTTTATATAAATCTAATTAGATGGAAATGAGATACCTAGCGTAGCTCTGTTTTGTTGTATCTACAACGATGAGAGGGCATATGCGCTCTATCACGTATCACGTAATAAATGAGCCGAGGGTGGATATTTAGTGTTTTTACTAAATATCACGGGCGTTAGTAGCAGTCTTGGCCTATTTTGATCTTGGCGATTTCGTGCGGGAATGGTTCTCTTATCCGGATAATCACTTTTTCAATGGCTTTCATAGTTTAAGAAAATAAAAAACAATATATAACCAAATCCAACAATGAAAAGATTTGAAATAAAGGAGTTCTATTGTATTCCTTTGTTTTGTGTCAAACAATATGACATTCCATTTTAAAGTTTAAATTTATAAAAAATATATTTTTATATTAAAATAATCATTTTTGTTTAAAAAAAAATAGTAAAAGTTTTAAAAGTAATAAAAAACAAGCATTATTTTAATTGGCACAAACAAGTATAATAGTTACAGAATCTCTTAGTTATATTTATAAATGAGAGATATGTTATGTAACATAACCAGAGTTGGGCAGGTCCTCCGAAAAAAGAATCTAGATACAGATACAGATTCTTTGTGAAATAATGAATCTTAGATACAGATACTAGTATCTTTTTTAAAATATCAAAAGAAGATACTTGTATCTTTTGCCTAATTAGAGTATATTAAATACAAGATACTTTTAAATTATCATTATCAATGGAATAGTTTATAAATTACAGTGTTTATTATTTATTTGTGAAGAATATAATACACATATAATAATAATGAATATTTACAATAATTAATAAAATATTTAAAGATGAGTCAATTATAATAATCAGGCATTAAAATATTAGTAATAAATAGCCCATTCTTATCATAGATAGGAAAGGGAGACTAGTATTTTTAATGGGAGTTGAAATATTAATTTGCAAAAGAATATTTAAAATAGATTAATTATTTTATAAGATAATCAAATTTTTCAAATAATTTATCATTAGATTGCCTTTTTAGCCTACTTAACATTGTGCTAAAACGAAATTATCTTTCAATTGGAGCTGATGGAGGTATTGCAGTATTATATTTATAAAAAATTTCCTTAATGTAAGGATTATAATTAAGCATTTATAATGTATTTCGACTTTCTTTAATATAATTTAAAACCTCCAGTTCAATGTTATTTGTATTATTGAACTCAGCAACATTTGTTTCACCAAGAGAAAAATAATCATCATTTTCTTTATTAGATGTTGGTGTTATATTTTGAACTTGATTATATACTCTGATATTACATTTCGGGCTTTTTTATCAATATATTTTAAAAGTATTTGCTTTTATCATCTGACTCAATCCATAAGTTCTTAAAATATGGATGTGATATTGATGTCAAAAAAGCCTCATTATATTCAAATCAAAGGAAAATATTTTCTTACCTTAGGTACTTTTAATAAAGCTAGCAATATTATAAAATTGAATATTTAAGTAACCTATGCCCTTTTTAACCACACATAAATAACATATTAAATATGTTTAACAAAATTTTTGTTTAACCATTGTTTATAAAGGTTTTACACCTAGTCTGTACATTGTCTTTTTTAACTTTTATTTTAAAAATTTCCAGTTAAAATTTTAAGATTTGGATTTGATTCATGGGAACTTATTTCCATAATTTAAATTTCACTACCATGAGTGTTAATCATTCTACAAATTAAAAAATTTTTACATATAATTGGTAATGATATTTTATCGTGTTACATTTATATGTAAAATATAATCTTTACTTATTTCATTTTGGTGTTGTTACTTTTTAACTATTTACCTTAATTTTTTTTTCCTTTTAGCTTTCACCTTTTTTGTTGGTAAGCTCCTTTCCTATCTATCTCCACTTTATTATTACTCATGCTATCTATTTTTATCTAATTATTTGTATTTCTGATCGATTTCATTTGTATCGATCACCGATGTATCGCTATCGAGGCCAAAGTAAATTGATCTCCCACAGGTGTATCAAATCAAAATCGACCAGATATCCTACCGGAGTATTCCTCACACCGAATTATCAAATCGACAGATATCCTAATCCTGATCTCCCACTGGAGTATCAATCCCGATGGATCTCCCACCGGAGTATCAGTCTCCCACCGGAGTATCCATCTCCCACCAGAGTATCTTTATCAAGTCCATTGTATTGGTAGACATTGAACTTGAGCGGCCCTCGAGGTCACCATTATCCTATCATCCTAGCGCTAGCCGAGAAATCGTTATCATCTGACCCACGAATTCAGCTGGCCGTCTTTTTTGGTTTATTGGACAAGTATCCTAGCACCCGGCTGTCCAAAGCCTGTCGGTGACGGGGTGGTATTTCTTGGCTCAGAAATTTATCATATCATATGTCTAAAGCCATCCGTCATCTAAGAAAAATCTGAAAATTTTTAGTTCCTTACCAGGATTGAACCTTGGGACATTCGGATTTCTACCTTAATATGAGTTGTAAATTTCTAACTAATTTTGATTGTCATTATATTTAAAATATGGTGAAAAAAGTAAGGAAATTAATACAAGATTCTCGAAGAAAATAAACTGTGATATGTAAAATTTTAAACATTAAATTAAAAAGATACAAGATTTTTTTCAGAATAAAGGATCTTAGATACAGATACTAGAGTGGGGGGGGAATTAAAAAATTACTGGGAGGTTCGCCCCCAGACATTTTGGGTGGGCCTTTGGCCCTCTTTTACCTGGCCTTCGGCCGTGTTACCTTAATCTATATATAGTCATAAAATCATTATACAAGATAGGAGGTTAATTTTAATAAAAAAAATAAGTCTGAAACAAATATGAAATATATTTTTATTAGTTTATATAACATATAATAAATTACTTGTAATAAAAGCATGGTAATAATTTATTCCAAACAAGTATAAGAAATTTATTTAAAAAAAGTAAGTGGACATATAGTTTATATTCCTCTATTATATAGAATTAGTTACAAAATACTAGGTAAAATTGCACTTTTACAGACATATTTGACAGCTAGAGAATTAATTTTAGTTAATATTTTAAAATTTTTTACTAATCAATGCTCTTGATAATAAATATAGCAACAATTTGCATTCAAATATTTAACGCCATCTATCTATTTTAAATACATATGATATTAAAAATCAATCTTCATATTATTCATCCCACAATATCATTAAGATATTTTCTGATGTCCTTATCAATATTTTATAGTTTCCTTTAAAATATATAATTCGCTAAATTGGTAAAAATTACTTTATTGTCATATGATAATTGATAAAATTAGATATACTGTAAATCTACGACATATAATATTCCACTGTTTGTATTGTGCTTTAATTTTTTTCCTAAATTTATGATTTAATTTTATCAATAGTTTTATAATTATATTTTACTTTTATTAAGATAAATAATTTAAAATTACTCACTCTATAAAAAATTATATTGATATATTTATTATAAGATTTATCTTTGGCTTATATTCCATTTCTTAAAAACATTTTTGGTTCACTTTTTTTTATATAAATGTTTTTTTTAAATAATGTATAAATTATGATGAATAGTTTTATAAAAAAATATCAAATTTTACATTCTTTCTTTCCAATTATTGTTTAAGATATATGCATACATTTTTGGGGGTCAGGGAGTGGGGGGGGGGAAACTAAGGGGAATATTTTTTATTAGCTTAAAATGATATTCACAAATAGTGACAAATTTCTTCAGGGGGGAGGAATTTCTCTTGCCTTCATACATTTTTCTATTTATTTTTGGCAACATATTAGTAAATTGTGAAATAACATCTATTAAATTTAAAATTATAAAAAATTAGGTGATGACAAATATGGGACACGATTAATTTGAGAAATTTTATTGATATCCGTTGAAAAAGAGTTGTTGATGCAAATAGACCTCAAATATGTGTTTATTTGAACCAAAGTTCGAGTTAATGCAAGATTTATTAGCTTGTAAATTATATAAAATTTGTTTAATTCATTATTTAGATTCTATTTGGGAAATTATATTTGCAATATGCCTGTATATGTAAACAATACGTTAGGTATATTATGGTATTGTATGTAGATTTTATAGTAAAATGGGATTCTCATTCCATATGAGTCATTTTTAAGTGAAAATGTTACAAATTTAATATTTGTTAAACCCAATTTTAGATATTTTTGTCCAAAAATATAAGAAAAACATGCATATTGTGAAAGCCAAGGGTACCAGCTTAGAGGACGAAGCCTACTTAAAAATGAGGCCATTAGGAATACTAGCCCATGAGGCCATAGCATTGCCAATCCACCCCTGCATATTACACTTGTTAAAAAAATCAAATAACAACTGTTTACAGATAGTTGGTAATAATAAAATTTAAATATTTTTTAGGTGTGTTTAAGTATATATTAAAACGTATTATCATCTAATCATGTAGAGTAAAATCGTTATATTTGAGAAAAAACAAACAAAATATGACAAGCTTCTTACTTAACTTATTTGATAAGAAATGAATGCATGAAAAAAATCTTTCTAAAAAAATGCTTTAAAAATTTGACATAAATTAATGCTACTTTAACCAGTGCGTCGCTAGGGGAGGGGGGCGCGCAGGGGCTCGAGCCCCCTGAAAAATTTGAATAGCCCCCTGAAGCAAAAAATTTTTTTTATGGCTCTTTAATATCTCTTTGAGCTAAAAATAAATTTTTTTAATTACCCTCTAAATAATTTCTTTTATAATTCTATTAAGTAATATATAGATTTAATTTTATTAAAAAATTAATAAGACTATCTTAATTTTTATTAAATGGATTAGATTATTACAAATTATAATATGTCAGCTTGCAACCAAATTCTGTGTTAAAAATATAACAATATCACTCATTAAATATTAATTTAGCTGTAACAGTTGAAGCTTAATTGACTTTTATTATTTAAATTATTATATAACCCTAATAAATATAATAATTTATTAATTAAAAATTAATAATTTAATATTTTAGCCGATTTCAAAATCACTAATTAACTATATTATTGATTTTTAAATTTAATTATCATGTCTCTTCCTAAAATTAAAGGTCCAAATCCAAATAAGTATAAGAGATTTATTTATAAAAAGTAAGTAGACATATAGTTTATAATCCTCTATTATATATAATTTTTTATAAAATATTAGGTAAAATGCCACTTTTACAGACGTATCTGACAGTTATATAATATATTACAGTTAATATTTTTAAAATTTTACTAATAATTGCTTTTGATAATAAATATAATAAACAATTTGCTAACATATATTTAACGCCATCTATTTATTTAAAATATAATTAAAGTTAAACGTATTATTATTCATCCCAAGATATAATAAAT
The DNA here is from genome assembly GCF_954871325.1 of Gordionus sp. m RMFG-2023. Classification (NCBI taxonomy): domain Eukaryota; kingdom Metazoa; phylum Nematomorpha; class Gordioida; order Chordodea; family Parachordodidae; genus Gordionus; species Gordionus sp. m RMFG-2023. The sequence continues at coordinate 30,299,469 of NC_088776.1, forward strand.
TAGATATCTTTTCTTCTCTTTTTTACGTGTTTTTAGGAAAGCTATATTTTTCTTCTTCGAAAAATAGATTTGAGTTAAATCTTTAATACAAATATATTTTTGATATTATTACAAACTATATTATTTTAAGATATAATATACCAACTAGAGATGGTACGATAATTATATATAAAATCTTAATTGCTTTCATGATATCACTCTGGTTCTTATTTTGTAGTTACAAAATGTTTCATTTCTAATATGGCATCCTTGCCTTGTAAATAACTCAAGGCTTCAATATATTTGCATAATTTCTTCTAAAGGTTTTAATATTTTTTGTTTTATCAATTTATCTAACAGAATAAATTGTGATGGGTTACCATCGTGAGTGTCATGGATAGGACTGCAAATTAACCAGCATCTATTATTTGTGTGGCTATGTAATTTAAGATTATTACTACAGCTGCTGAGAGCATATGATTGCATATTTTAGATAAGCAATAGGTCAACTATGTAGTCGTTTATATCTTGAAAATGGAAGATTCTTTTAGAAATTTAATATCATACAATAATTTTATCGATTACTTATCTAGCTTCCATCATGTCATCTAAGAGGAAGCTCTAACTACTATATAGTTTATTGATTTGGATTGGTCGTTTATATTCTCTTCTTCAAGAATTGTAGATTTGGTAAGGTCTATAAATTTTTTCTTATTAGTCCATTCTATAAAACGTTGTCTAAAATGGTAATAGGGAGTTATATTAGTTTCATGATTGTCAATGTAAGTTGCTAAGAATTATATTATATTATTTAGTTTACAAAAACTATTAACAATTGAGCATATATGAATTAATTAACCTTTTTTATCATTTATTATTCTTTAGACGCAATCATTTAATATCAACAATCGAAAATATTTTATATTGTAATAAATAGATTTTCTATTAAAAAATATTATTTTTAGAAATGTCTTGTATTATTTTTATATGCTAGTTTATTTTGTATGCAAAATATAATAAATGACATTCAGAATAATTATTTAGAGTTAGTAAATTTTAAAAAAGTATAATATATTAAAAAATTATTTTTTTACATGAAAAAACTATAAATAATAATTTTGAGAGACATTAATTGATTTATTTTTATATAAAACACGGCCGAATGCCGGGTGGGGGGCTTCGCCCCCATAAAATTTTTTTAGTCGAGCCCCCTGAGATTGTAAAGGCTAGCGACGCCCCTGACTTTAACTTAAAATATGTAACACTGAAATGAATATAAGTATAAATTAAGTAGAGATTATATATGATATAAGTTTATAATTATTGGAAAAGCTAGTTTAATTTCCTTTTAGCAATCATTGTTAATAAAAACATAAGACTTAAATTATTTAGAATATAAAAGTGATATGAAATGAAAGTAAATAATTAAATTTAAAAAAGTCATTATTATTTTTAATTTTTGAAGAAATACAGCATTTAAAATGGATATATATATATATATTGTGTTATTTCAATATTAAAACAATTAAAATAATATAAATTTTGATTATATATACAAATTATAAATATATTTGTCAGTGAGGTTGCTACAAGAGCAAAATATTTATTACAACAAATAAAGCTTTTTGAAAACTTTTTATTTCTTAACATGATTTCAGCAATAATTGAGAGAATTGAAGTTTTAAATGCTGAAATTCAAAGTTCTTCCTTATTTTACAAAATATTAAATATAAAATAGAATTCCTGATCAAAAATATAAAAGCAATACTACAAAAGACGATAGCTTCGATAAGTTTTGGAGATGAGGTAATTAGGCAAAGAAATTAAATTTAGAGGAGCCTATTTTAAAGCTATAGAAAAACGCCTTGATTTAAAGAAGGCTCAAATTTATCATACCATCAATTCGGTTAATGAATAATATAGGCAAATTTATAAATATTAAGATCATACAATTGATGTATAAAAAATCGTATTACGTCAATACCGCCAAACTTTTTCCGCGAAATGTAATATCGCGAATGCATCATAGCGAATGTATTAGAGCGAAGACATTACCGCGAATGAATCATAGCGAATGTATTAGCGCGAATGCATTAGAACGAATGCATTACCACAAAAAAATTATCGCGAATGCATTACAGAAAAATTATTATTGCGACTGCATTACAGCGAATGTATTATCACGAATGCATTATAAATGCGATATCGCGAATGCATTATAAATGCGAGATCGCGAATGTATTATAAATGCGATAACGCGCATGCTATATTGCAAATGCATTTTAGCGAATGCATTACAGCGAAAGCATTATTACATATGCAATAGTGATTTATATTTGACGTTGATATAATAAATATATTTTTTTATCCACTTACTTTCTAATAAAGTTTATTATTATGGGAAACCATAAATTTATTACTTTTTGAAAGTTCCTGGCCGATAATATTTTTTAACCGGATTTATTTTTCTTTAAGAAATTCTTTAGACTCTTTAATTTTATTGTAACTCATTTAGCAAGTTCAGACCTTTTTCGAAAAACCAGCGGCCTAATTGACATTTTTATATATATTTAACGTCATGTTTTAAAATTTTTTTATAACTCTAATACACGTCACTTGCTATTTATGAAATTACATATTTTATTAAAAAATATATGGAATTAAGTATCGTCAATTTTTGTTAATAAATAGGTTAAGTCGTTTTATAGAAAATTTGAAATACTAATATTGGACAAAAATAACTTAAGACCCTCATTTACTTTTATTTATTAAAAATTGGGCTAGACGTGTTCCCATTATATTGATCTATAGCTGGGCTCCCGCCATTTTTTCAAATTTTTTTTCATAATTATAAATTATAATGCAAAACACAAAGTATACTTTGAGATCCATAAATTATTAAAATAATAAATATAATTAATGTAATTCTCTATCCCTTTATTTCCTTGTATAACACATAACAATAAACGCCAATTTGATTATTTCTTGCTAAATTAATAGCCATATTTTACCAATTTCTCTTTCAAGTTTGTAAGATTTAAAAGATTGTAGCCTATTACTTGATAATTTTATCAGTATGAAACTTGTATGAGGTCTGTTTAAAGCTTTTTGAACTAGACGAATATTCCACTTTCTTCTAGAGAATTCAGGAATTAAACTTTATTCTAATTTTTCTTCTCATGGCATAATTTTATCATTATAAAATTATTTACAAAATTATCGTATGTTTATATTGTTAGTGGCATTTAATAATGAAATTTGTTTGATAATACCGAAATATTTTGTGTTATAGTTTATGATTTAGGAGAAATTTTTTAAAAGATAAGTGTCCGACTAAATTTTTTATCTTTATTTAAAAAACAGACTTTATAAAATTTATTTTGAGAATACTAAGACACACAATAAAATAGGAGATTTCATTAAAAGAACGATTGACGCGTTTCCGAGTTATAAAGATTTTAAAACGCGACGTTTAGTCATCCGGTAAATAATCTAAATTTTTGATCTCATGATCAACTTTCTTCCAATAGTAGGGACTAGGGCTAGTTGGCGTACTTCTTAAGAAATTTTAATTTACATTAAAAATATTTTGAAAAATTATGAAAAAATTAATATAAATTAAAGTTTCTTCATAAGTTTGTCATAAAATTGTCTGAAATTTATAAGTAGTATTATTAGCCTATAAAACGGCTAGACTTAATTAGGTTTAACCGAAAAATCGCCTAAAACTAATTAGACAAATAGTAAGGATTGGGAGCTCGGCTAATCGCCCATCAGCGTTACGCAACACTAAGCCTTGCCTTAATTATTATTTATTCATATTTAATAAAATTATTTTATATATATTTATTATGTAACGATATATTAATGAAGAACGATTAGCAGAGCTCCTTAGTCAATGCTTAATTTTGGATTAATTAGTTTTCGCCTATTTTTAAGATTAACCGATTAAAACATTAAGGGTGGGTATTCTTCACTTATTGAGGTTCATTTCTGCCAAAATCAAAATTTTAAATTTAATAAAACGTACTCAATTAATGATTTTAAATGCAATTAATAACAAAAAAAACGGGTTTGACAAAACTGCGAATGCTAAGGTAAACTACGAATGCTTAGGTAAAATTATTTACATATTATCTTTTTTTTTATAGTGAGATACATTTTCCTATGATATAAATAACTTATAAAAAATTAAATTTTTAGATATATTCAATAATAAAGATATATACATTAATAGTTGAATTATCTTTTAGCTCATAATAAATCGTTTAAATCTTTTAATATAATTATATTAAAAATATTAATAATTAAATTTTAAATTTCAATAATATTAAATCCGCAAGATGGCGTATTATTATTTTATAAAAAAATTTAAAATTATTTTTTGTTTTATTATATTCTAATATTGTATTATTACTTAAAAAGTAAGCTAAATTCCATATATTATCTATCATTCGAAAAATTGCAAGAACAAATATAGGTTTTTATAAATTACATATGATCACATTTTAATGGTTAAAATAAGATAAATTAATTTTTTAAAATAATTTTTGCATACTTTCTATTGATATTTTTCCTAAATAGCCAATTTGTTTTTATTGGCATTATTACAATAAATGAATAAGATATCGTAGAAAAATTTTATCGAACATATAATGTTTGTAGATTATTTACACCTAGCAGAAAAATGTATAAAGATTTATCATTTTTAAGGGAAAAATATAATTTAAATAAGGGATTCCGGATATTTTAAATGACGTTATATTTTATTTGTAAAATGATATATTGATTTTTAGTAAAGAATGTAGAGGGGGGGGGGTTAGGTGTTATGTTCGAATTTTCAGTTGATTTCTAAAGACTTTGATTTGCTATTCTGTATAATAACTTGGGGTTTTAACATAGGCTAATATCTAATGAGAATTGTTGGTGGGTTAAGCGTCCATGTATTTCTTTTTCTATAAATTTTGTTTTGTGAAGTTAATCATTATAGTAATATAATTTGATTGTTTAAATGACCATGAAAAGGGTCGTGTTGCTGAGTTCAATAATACAAATAACATTGAACTGGAGGTTATAAATTATATTATGAGAAAGTTGAAATACATTATAAATGCTTAATTATTATCTTTCCATTAAGGAATTTTTTTTATAAATATAATACTGTAATATCTTCATCAGCTTCAATTGAAAGGTTATTTAGTCTTGGTAAAATGCTATGTATGCCAAAATGGCAAAGGTCTAATACTAAATTATTTGAAAATTTTGATTATCTTATAAAATAATAAATCTATTTTAAATACTTTACAAATTAATATTTCAACTCCCATTAAAAATACTAGTCTCCCTTCCCTATCTATAAGAATGGGCTATTACTGTAAAATGCCTGATATATTAACTCATCATTAAATATTTTATTAATTATTGTAAATATTCATTCTTACTAAATGAATATGTTATGTTCTTCACAAATAAATAGTAAAACTATATTTTATAAACTTTTCTAATTTTATTTTGATATTTTGAAAAAAATACTAGTATCTGTATCTAAGATTAATTTTTTAACATCTGTTAGATTCCTAAGGACCTACCCATGTAATATATATTTTCTTACGTGATTATCCATTTCTGATTGAATATATTAAGATATATGACGACTAGAAAAATATCTATTGTTATTGAGGTAAAAAAAGGTAAATGAATGAATGACATTATGTGAAATATTTATATAAATATGATTCTAATTATATAAATTAATCATTTACTATAATATTTAGATAAATTATATTTAAATTATTTTATTTAAATAGTAACTTGTTATTATTGAATATCATATGACACAAAATAATATTTTATATAGTAATATTAACAATATACTTTACCGGCATGATTTTGTTTTAAATATTATACATAGCCCTCCACCATGCGTATTATGATAATTCAGCCTATTAAAATGAATCTTTAATGTTTTAGGAGTAAATTCTGATATATAACATTTTTAAATGATTATAATTTTTATAATAGTATTTTATAATAATACACGCCAACTTACGGATTTAATATTATTGGAATTTAAAATTTAATTATTAATATCTTTAATATAATTATATTAAAAGATTTAAACGATTTATTATGAGATAAAAGATAATTCACCTATTAATGTATATTTCTTTATTATTGAATATATCTAAAAATTTAATTTTTTATAAGTTATTTATATCATAGGAAAATGGATCTCACTATAAATAAAAGATAATATATAAAAAATTTTTACCTAAGCATTCGCAGTTTACATTAGCATTCGCAGTTTAGTCAAACCGAAAAAAAACATTACCCATCAAACTATAGCCTTACCAAAATTGCCTTACCAAAATTAAGTTTAGTTAAAAAGATCACGAATACTGTATAATATTCACTTGATAAGCATGGAAGACCAGGAATTGTTGGATTAATTTATGTCACAATCATCATATCCGAAAATAATTTTATCCGAAAATAATTTTATCTGAATTTACAAAAATAGTTCAAACCCTACCTATAAATCATACATCGATAAAAGTTAATATAGTATTCTTTTTTCTCAAAATTGTGGCCTTGTCTTTTTGATTAAACAATAAGAGAACTTTATACAAATTTATTATCAAAAAATGCTTATCAAGTCAATACTAAATCCCTATTAAAGCATATTTTGTCAAAGAATAATATAAATGATTTCCGATAACTAATTATATGTTTAACTCAATGTTTTAAATAAGACTTTTCTTAGCGCCTTGCAAATTTTATTTATTCCAGCCAAAGCTCTATCCAAAATCTTTATTCATTTTTAGGCCCGAGCCTGTTTTGTCCAAAATTTAATTGAAAAATATAACTAAACGCCTATTTAACAATCAATTAATATAAAATGTAATTCCTTTACAGTAATTCTAGAGAAATCTATTTTATTGTTTAGAATCTTTTATATATTTTGAGTCAAAAAATTTTTTAGCTCTATTATCAAAAAAAAAATGTTTATAAACCCAAGCCCAACTTTAACTTAATTTCCAGGTTCAACTAAGTCTGTCTAAAGACCGATAAATATAAAATTGTAATTATCATCAAACTCCATACACAGTATTGCAACTGATGTAATTCATTTAAGATAATGTATAAGCCATAATGCATTCGCGAAAATACATTCGCTATAATACAGCGATAATACATTCGCGATCATAATTAATGCATTCGCGATAATTCATTCGCTATAAAAATTCGATTTAATATTTTCGCGATAATGCATTCGCGATAATTCATTCGCTATAATGCATTCGCTAATTCATTCGCTATAATGCATTCGCTAATACATTCGCGATAATGCATTCGCAATAATTCATTCGCGATAATGCATTCGCAATAATTCATTGGCTGTAATGTGTTCGCTTACATTCGCGATAACACTTTCACGGTATTACATTCACGTTAATGCATTCGCTTTAATATTTTCGCTGCATTATTGCTATAATGCATTGCTTATATTAGCGATAATGCATTCGCGGTAATGCATTCGCTATAATATCATATCGCATTCGCGATAATACATTTCGCGCTAAACTTGAGGGAAGTCATGTATCTGTATTCAATGAAGATAATTGATGATTTTGGATTGTTTAATTCTTTAAGTAATATGTTTTTTTTACTAGTACTCAAGTTGGAAAAATATAGATTAAACACTTTAGAGGACGTCTTAATCATTTTAAATTATTTATATTTTTCAGAGTATGTAAAATTTATTAAATTGCTATTAACAATTCCCCTAAGTGCTTGTCTGCAGAACGATTGTTTTCAGGACTAGTACGTCTTATATCTTATTTTGGTTTTACGATCAAACAGCAATGGCAAAATAATATTGCAATTTATGCTAATAAAGAAGAAGCAAAGGTTGATTTAAATGTTATACTGATTATGATATTATTATAAATAAAAATGAAATAAAAAGAAACGCATTATCTTAAAAAATATTAGCATTTATTTATTATTTCGTTCACAAAATAAAAATATATTAAATATTAATATAGTCATTTATATTATAAAAGACATATTATTTCCCACAGAATAATAACTGTCTCAAAATATTTTACCTAATTGCTCAGAATTAAAAAAATACTTAAAGCTATAATATTTTTAAAAAAACATTATAACGATTCCTTAAATTTACAGGAAAATATAGTTAATAAGAAAAATAATTAAGCCACATCAAATTTATTAAAACAAACTAAAAACTTTGGTGAAAAACCAAATTTTAATGGTATCAGCAAAGATTTTAATCGGTAAATCTATAAAAATATTTCTATTTTATTATATAAATCTTATCTTACATTTGGGAGACTTCCACAAATATGTGAATACTCCAATCATTAGCCTTTAGAGAGAGCTTCCTGTGCAGTGGATTTGCATCCACCGTTTGACAGTAATTGACCCTACTGACATGACCCGTTTAGTTTTGGAGGGGTAATGGTACCTGTAAGAATGAGTATGGTAGAAGTAGATATAGTGGTATGGCAAAGACTTATAGGCATACATATTATGTAATCAATAAAGCCTTAAGTGCTATTTTTAAGGAGTATCACATCCAAAATACGAATATCTGCACAATAATAGATAATGCAACAAATTTTTCAAAAGCCTTTCGGTATGTCTAACTAATTTACATTATATATTATTTTTTTTCTTAGAATATATAGCTCCCCATCTAATGATTCAAATATAGAATACATTTCTTGAAGATATAATGTCTTCTTCTGGGCTAACTAATTACGATATAAATGACTCTGACTACCTCCCAGGCACCTAAGATGTTTTTATCATACATTAAACTTAGTGGCAACATAAAATGTAAACAAAATCCTTTTAACAATGCTGAGTATAAGGCAAGAAAATAGAGCAGAATTTTAGACATAATAAATACCAGAGACCTGCAGAGGTACCATTTGCACGGCCCGGATTTTTTTTTAAAAATTTTGGGCCCGACCCGGATGGAATTTTTAAAATTATGATATATACAAAAAATTCACCTATTTGGTATTTTATCATATTTTTCGGCGACTATTATCATATAATAATCGAGCATATTAGCTAATGTTGTTAAAAGGCTCGTTTTGAGCCGATTTTTAAAAACGATTAACTCAATATTTTCGCCAGATAAATATTGACTAAGCCTCGAAATTTCAATATTATATGTCTAGAACTTTTCTCCTTCTATGAGCAAAATTTTCACGCTTGCATGATATTTTTATGGGTAAAAAACTGAGTTAGCCATTTTTAAAAATCGGCTCAAAACGAGCCGTTTAACAACACTATTTAATTCTTAACAGATATTTTATAAAAAATTTGTGCAAATAATATTTTGAGAATATACTATATTGTATTTATAAAAAATATATAACTGATATTTTAATTAATAAAAAATTATTATATAATAATGTATTAAATCCTTTGCGTATTTATTCCATGGCAGGAAAACTATAAATTATATTATGTAATAGTTACTATGAGTGTTAGCTAGTGTTAACTTTCACCCAACATTATATTTATCATAACTATATAATCATTATAACCATATCTAATTGACGAATATATATAATTCATGTTGTATAAATTTTTTAAAAAGATTTTACGGCCCGGCCTTAAAAAAAGATTTTTTTTCAGGCACGGCCCGGCCCGGGCTTATTATAAAAATTTAAACTCTAATGCCTCAATGTGACTATGAAACAAATGAATCGTGCACAAAGCCAACATATTTGATAGTGTTAAATTTTTTGTCTTAAAATGACAAAATATTATTGTTGATAATGAACGTGAAAACTTTATAATAGTACAGCACCCAATAATATTATATTCTTTTTATATGATGATTTTTCAAATTTAAATTACTTTTTAAAATATTATGCTGTCCTTACATCAAGTGCTCCTGTAGAACGTTTGTTCAGTTTAGGGAAGCTTATTTTTGGAGAGAAACGAGTGCGTCTTTTAGACAATAATTTTCAAAATATAGGTTGCAATTGAAGGCAAATAATCATTTGTTAATTAAACTTTTTGTATCTTGTATCTTAGATACAAGTATTTGCGGTACTGCCCATCTCTGGTTAAGCTCTAATTTTTATGGAAAATTAATATAGGTTCATTTTCATCCTAAATATATAAGATTTATTTCGATGTAAATACATTTTATTTTTCAACATTTTTTCGATGTGATAATATTTTTAGTATCACGTCAATTCGGGGGGGATAATTCGTCTCGTATCTAATACAGCTGGAATTTGTTATAAAAGAATTATTAAATAGAAGTCATTTTGAATGTTGGTCCTTATTTCTTCATATTTTTTTCACAAAAACTCAATTTTACTAAATGTGTAATATCAATAAAAAATTTAATATTAAAAAAAATTAACAACCAATATTTATACCGATTTCTTTGGTGGACCAATATATCACATAAGATATTTTGATTAGTAGCCAATATTATGTAAGCCTGGAGATTTGCGCATAGATTTAAGAAAGGTTTGAACCTTTATCTAGAATCTTACATATTTTTTTGGCTAAAATTTTAATCGACCGAAATATACCCAAATGGCCGTTTAACAACACTAATGTTGATCCAAAAAAATTGAAAAAGACTGATTCATTTTTTAGATTTATTAAAAATCCTTAGATTAATCCTAATCATTATTTAAAAAAAATATATATTATGTTTTTTTTAAAAATAATCAAAAACTAATTAACACATAATTTTTTTATTTTTATAAAATGACTATAGAAAATATAAATATACTATATAAACATGCTAATAATATGTTTAAAAGAACATTTAAAAAAAATAGATAACATTAATATGTTTGTAAATTAAAATTATATGTAAAATTATATGCGATCCCCCTTAGATAATCATTATTCGGGATAGTCAGATACAATTAATTTAATATTTTCAGCTGTATCCCTATACACTTTTTTTGATCTCGAGGGTTGGGTACCAGAAATATATTGTTCAATTTTTGCTTCTGTTAACGATTATTCTAAACGTAAAATATCTAAAAATTTCCAAATAGAGGGATGGTGCGATGATAGCAGAGATGAGAATGCTCTGTGTCAGCCTTTAGCAAATAATTGCAAAGTAAATTATAAAAAATCCAGTGACTGCTTTCCGCCAACAATGTAAGGTTTTGGGCGGTGGGAATATCAAAATTCTTGACAGTTCCGGTTGCAAATGCTTGCTGTCATATTGAAGGAATGACAACTCCTAACATGTTATTCTATAATAGGGTAAATTTAGTTCATAACTGTTCGTCAAGTTAGTTAATGGAGAATCTATAAGCAATCTAGCCCGTTGAATAGTCCGTTTTATTGACTTGATGGATGGAAGGGCAGTATGAATAGCTGGGGAACCCCCAGCTATTGCAATACTTATAATTTAATGAGGTGTATCAGTTACCTCATGGCACATTTTTTAATGTTATTTAGGCATTTGGTTTAAGACCTTAGTACCATCTAACACATTTATGCTATCTATATGAAGAATTACTTCTTCATTTAATGTGTGGCACCGCCCTTTGCAATGAGAAGGTCTACCTTCCAATAATTTATAAGACTACACATTTCCATATTGTTTTTTGATTTATAGTTCTCTCTTTCCTGAATATGTATTGAACATGAACAAGTTGTTTTGATACACGTTCAATAACATAGTTTAAAGGCATTCTTAAAAATAAAAGTAACTATAATATAGAAAATCATAAATGATATCAGAGACCTGCAGAGGTACCATTTGCACGGCCCAGCCCGGATTTTTTTTTAAAAAAAATATTTGGCCCGGCCCATATTTTTTTTCAAAAATTTTTTACGGCCCGGCTCGGGTTTAAAAACTTTAGGCTCGGTTGGATATTTTAAAAAAAAATTTTTTGAGCCCAGCCCGGATTTATTAAAAAAAAATTTTTAGGCCCGGCTAGGAATTTTTTTAAATTATATTCGACCTGGTATTTACATAAAATTCACCTATTAGATATTTTATCATATTTTTCGGCGAGTATTATCATTTAATAAGCAAGCATATTAACTTAAACGGCTCGTTTTGAGCCGATTTTTAAAAACGGCTAACTCAATATTTTCGTTAGAAAAATATTGACTAAGCCTCGAAATTTCGATACTATATGTCTAGACCTTTGCTTCTTCTATGAAAAAAATTTTCAGGCTTGCGTAAAATTTTTCTGGATAAAATACTATGTTAGCGGCTCAAAATGAGCCGTTTAACAACACTACATATTGCATATTTTATTTTTTTTTTAATTCTAAACAGATATTTAGTATATTACAAATTGATACTATAAAAAATTTGTGTAAATAATATTTTGAGAATATACTATATTAATTGTATTTATAAAAAAAATAAAACTGATATTTTAATTAATAAAAAATATAACATATATTATACAATAATGTATTTATTACCTATTATCCTTTGCGTATTTATTCCATGGCAGGAAAACTATAATTATATTATGTAATAGATACTATGAGTGTTAGCTAGTGTTAATTTTCACCCAACATTATATTTATCATAACTATATATAATCATTATAACCATATCTAATTGACGCATGTTGTATAATTATTTTAAAATACCCGGGCTGAGCCAGGTATCCGGGTATTTAAAAAAAAATTTTAGGCCCGGCTACGGCCCGGCGGCCTACAGGTCTCTGATATACAGAGATTATTAATTTATCTTTGAACAGGAATCAATTTATAATGATTAAATTATGGAAAGAAATTATAAAGATTAAATTATAGAAGGAATTAAAGTTTTCTACAAACTTTTTAAAATTCTAAAAGGAAAAAAAGGACAAAATTTTAAGATAAAATATAATTCTATTTTTTAATTTGTTGTCTAAAGTCAGGCGGGAAAAAATTTGACATAGAAATTAAGAATAGAGGTCTGCAATGGGCGGATTTTTAACCAAAAAGCCTGCACTCGTTGTTTTAAATTTTTTTGATTCGCCAGCTCGCCAATATATATATTGTTTAAAAATTTTACCCCCCCCCCTACCGCCCATTTATCTATAAATTTTGTTTAACCCGCCCGTAAATTTTTAAAATATTTTAATGGCTGGTTTAACTCTTTAGTTGTATATTTTAATATATTTTTAATTAAACATATATAATATCCTATATTATGAATAAAATAAAACTATTATTTTTAATAAATTGAAGTAAATTTGGCTCATTCCCCTGAAAAATATCAAAGATTTACCCATCTATGTCCGCCCATTACTTTACAATTTAATTTAACCTGACCGCTATCCGCCTAATGTTAAAAATATTTTAAAAAACCCGACCACCGCTAGAAATATAGGCGGGCGTGGGTGGGCAGTTGAAAATCCCCCCCCCCCCAATGAAGATCTCTAATTTGTTTATTTATGTTTAATATAGATTTTAAAATTTATATTTTTATTTTTTGCGAAAAATAATGATTGAATTGTTTAAAATTATTGAACAAAACGACAAATTCCGAAAATAAAATATAATTTTAATTATTTTTTTTGTTGTCTAAAATAAGGTGTGAAAAACGGATTTAACATAATATTGATTATTCTTATAGTATTTATGGGGTTATATTGTATTTTTAAACTTTTATAATTTTATTTTCAATTAGTATATTTATAATTTCAATACCTATAATAAAATAAATAAAAAAATTGCGCGTTAATTCATTTTTGATTATTTTCTAATAAGAAAAATTGGGCTGAACATCGGGTTTAGGTTTATTTTTAAAAACGGTCGATTAAGATTTTAGCCAAAAAATATGTAAGATTTGAGATGGAGGTCTAAACCTTTCTTAAATCTATGCTCAAAATCTCAGGCTTACATAATATTGGCTACTAATAAACATACCTTATAATGTAATAAATTGGTCCACCAAAGAAATAGATATAAATATTGGTTGTTAATTTTTTTGATATTAAATTTTTTATTGATATTACACTTTATTAAATAAATAAAATTGAGATTTTTGTAAAAACATATGAAGAAACAATTAAAAGGATCAACATTTAAAATAACTTCTATTTAATAATCCTTTTTTTTAAAATACTAATAAGTTTATAATAAATTCCAGCTGCTATAAAGTAACTTATAATTTAACTAGTTATATTTGATATATAACTAACTAGTTACATTTATAAAATTGCAACTAGTTATATTTTTACAAATGAAACTAGTTACGTTTCAAAAATAACTTTTAACAACACTCATTTTATCCGTATATGGAAATTATATAGAGCTATACCTGTGCGCCAGCCGGTTTGGTTACGCCTAAAATGCCGCCGTTTAAGAAAATCACGCCGGCGCAAAAATTTCTTTCATATTTCATACCTCTTTATTCTAATAATTGGTCAACATCACTGTTGTAATTTTTTTAATGTCAATCAGGATTTTGATGAATTTTTATTTCTACTATTTTAAAATCATAATTATATTGACGTCATTATAGCATTCAATCAATCAAAAATATAAAATTCCAAAAGTTAGCATAATTTTACATATAATGGATGTATCTACATTTAATAATTCTATAAATAATTTTAGTATCCTAACTCTGGATAATAAAAAATCCATAGTCTAGAAATTTTTTTACAAAAGAATTAGAGAAATTATTACTGATCTAAGATATAAAACTGCAGAGGTTGAATTTGAATTCGAGGAAGATCAAAAAAATTCCTTAGATTTCAATGAGGGCCTCTTTTCGTTTTTTCCCCTCCTTTTTATATGTTTTTTATATTTGTTCTGTTTTAAATAGTTTCATGTCTTTTTACATATTATTTATTTTAATATAGTTTTATATATTATGTAATATTTTAATATATTTTTTAAAATTTGATATATAAGAAAAAAAAACTTAATATTTTTAAAATCTCTTCTAGCCAAACATGTATGACGTAATTATTTATAATGGGCTTAAATTTCCAGTATTACAAAATAATAACATAAATTATAATTGGAGTGGACTAACACTCGCCTGTACTTAATACCTATGTTTTTCTTATTCAATAAATATATGATTGTGACCAAAATCTGGATATTAAATTTGATATTTACTTAATTTAATTTAAATCATATGTACATATTGATATTGGTATATATCATTTAGATAATGAGTTTATAAATTAGCTTTATTTTTACGGCGAAGACCTCTTTTTTTATTCCTATTTTTCTCAAGATAGATATTTTGAAATGATCGAATATTTGGTCGATGAAATTCGTTATGTTTAACTATTTTTGAAAAGCCCTTTTTAAATTTGACGTTCTTCTTAGTAAGATCATTCTTATGAGAGGCTGCTACCTCTTTTTGCTTTTTATTGTTTGTCATACCGGTTTTCCAGTGATATTGTTTTTCCCCCTTTCGTGTTTTATTATATAAGTTTTTGAACTTGTTAGTTCTATTAAATGGTTTTAAATTCTTTTTATCGAGAAGGCTCAAACTATCATAAAGTATTTTTTGTGACAATTGTTCCTTTGATCCATGGGACTCGGATTTTGTATCGATACACATATTATATTGCTCGTCATTTAGCTTAAAATCGCAGTATTTTTTATGATATAAATGGAGAAGGTCTGGATCCATGGATCTAAAAACCTAATATTAAACATTGTGATACAGCAATACTTAAGTTTTTTTAAACTTTTAAATCACTTTTAACGTGCTTTTCATATAAATCAACATCTTCGGCTCCCCAACCAGTTATATTTAGATTAAACCCACCAACCGATAAATAATCTTGTTTATACAGACATACTAGTCCAAATCCATAAGTAACCCAGTGACCTATAAATAACTAAGCTTTTATATATATTATATTTGATAAAAATACCTGTGTATTTATTTATAAGCTCCAAATTTTGATAGTATTTCTCATTTCGTGTGTAATTTTTGACGAAATCTGGATTAAATTGTGAAAACACCACAGGATAATATACGGAACTTCCTAATTGTGTATTCTCACGACATCTGGTCAGAAATTGAGGAGTCAACACCATATCCGCATCACAAAAAAACATGAGGGACTTGAGATCGTTTAACTCATTGGCACCTTTATGCAGAGCCCCTCCTCTTGTAAATTTACCTCCCATGGGAATTATTTCTATTTCAAATGAATTTAACTGTTTACCAACAATAACTGAGTTGTATTTGTCCAAAAAATCCCTCATCATCAAATTTAATTCTAATTCTACTTCATTGGAAGTATCTTCAATGAATAATACAACGTATAATTTTACATTTAATCGTCCAATTTTTCTGTATTGATCTAAAAGAAAGGTAGAAAATCTTCTTTGGATATCCTTTCCACCTGCTAAAGGGAGTATTATGTGAACCTTTTCAATGTGTTCCGACGATTCAAGTAGGTTAAAAGGCCTGGGATATTTTTGATTTGTTTCCACAAACTCTAACAATGAAATTATGTGTGTGTCACCCAAAGCTTGAAATAATTCTACTCTTATGGTATCAAAAATTAATCGCTTTTTATCATTTTTATGTCGAATTCTAAGATCCAATATATATTCGGTACCATAACCATCCTCATGCAGTAAATAACCATTTAAAATCTTCTGTAATTCCCAATTCTTATGCCATTTTTCTAGTTTATTAATTTTTCTAAAGTTTAAAAAATAGGGTTAATTGTGTCCATATCTATCTAATAAAGAACAACTTAGCATATTTATTTTTCCTTTTATATATTGCTGTTAAATTAAAAGAATTGGGTTAAAAAATTTACCTCATAACCATTTCCAATAATATAGAATTCATTTGCTTATAATATCCTGTTAAAGCTACTTTTGGTTCATTTTCAAATTTATCATAAAGATAATAATCGTTGAAATATTGATAACTTTTATTGATTATTTGTTTGGATTTAATTTTTTTCTTTACCCGCAAAAATATTTCTTGGGATATGGGAGGCGGAGGAATATCTGATACTGTTTCTAAAATACCCCTTTTGTAAC
The DNA here is from genome assembly GCF_954871325.1 of Gordionus sp. m RMFG-2023. NCBI lineage: Eukaryota > Metazoa > Nematomorpha > Gordioida > Chordodea > Parachordodidae > Gordionus > Gordionus sp. m RMFG-2023. Next base: position 30,316,467 of record NC_088776.1, read on the forward strand.
GAAATATGTCAGATTCATAATGTTTTTCAAGATTAAAATCACCATAAGAACATTTAAAACATGGTTTACATTTATAATTTTGCATTGATGTAGAACAAATCGATATTTTTGTGGTGTTCGCATCGTTAGGTCTATTACTATTACATCCATAACAAAAATAATCATTGCAATATAAAACTTGAATCCATAATCTTAAATTGAACCCTGAAAATATGCACAAAAGGGTTTTGAGAAAGTTTCTAAAGGATAATAATTTGTAGGGAGACTTGTAACGATAATGTGATTGAAAAATATTTGATTTCCAATCAGTGTATGAAGTAGAGATTTGGTTGATAGGCATTGCATTATTTTGATTTAATATTTTTATATTGTGATTTAGACATTTTAATTTATATAAATGTTTTTAGATTTATTTCCTAATGGGAGTTGAATCATATTGTGCGATTTTTATTTTAAAGTCACATTCTTCTTTTCACATTCAAGTGTCAATGTACTTAATGTCTATAAATATAATATAAATAAATTTTTATAGAGAGTATAATTAAATAAATAAACTTGTGGCGGAGAGTTTAAAAATTACAGATATATAAATTTAGCTGAAAATATTTGTATATTTTTATATTTATCATCTTATAATTATTAATTTTATTGGTAAATCTGACCTATAAATTTGGGATTAAATAATGTGAACAATATTTATCTAGATGTGGATTATTTAGTGGATAAAAATAAACCATATATTGAAATATACAAATTTATATTTTAAAATATAAATATTATTTTTTGTTACCCGTCTTAAATGTTGTAATATCGGTTGAATAAAATTCAGTTTTGCTTAGTTACTTTTTTAATAATAGCATAATTGTTTAATAAGAAAAATAAATTATTATAAAAGAATGAATTAGAATATGTCAACGATAGAAAAGGTTAAAAACATTGTATAACTCATCATTTTTATATCATCAAATATTTTTTAATTATATTAAAAAGTAAAACCTGAGGGCAGATTTCACCATTATTTTTATGCTATCGTAAATTTTTTTTCTATTGATTTTATAATATTTTTAATAAAAGATTTATGAGTTCATCAGTAAATTTTTTATTATTATTCCTGTCTGATAAATATAATAGTAGGGATTAAGGGAAATTAAGTTTGAACTAAAAAATTTCTTTTAAGTTGGTAGATAAGGCTAATGTTTGCAGTGGTCCTGTTTTTTTCCAAAATGGCGGACCGTCGGAACGTCGAATGGGACTAGACCGTAGGACCTTTAGTTCAGCCCAGTCGGTTCAATCCCATCGAAAATATGTTTTTTGTTAAGCTATAAAAGTTTTATTCTGCATTAAATTTGTTAAAAATGAAATGTGTTAAATCACCAAAATTTTAATTATATCGTTAATTTTATTTTATTATTTAATACAACTACCTAATATTTTTAAATAATATGAAATCAATACCAAATTTATTGAATATAATATAGATCAATTTTTTTTCGTCCTTTTTTAAAAACAAATAATTCATATCAAAAATTCAGGACAAATTCAAAATATTTTTGAAAATTTTTTTTAGCATTATATACCCACTCTTGATCACTTGCCTAGTTGCCTCCTAAATTAGATGGTTTATACTTTTTTCTACTCAATCTATTATCTTTATTGCCATTTTTATCATCCAGATTAACAAACAACTCAATGATCTCAGGCTTCACATGCTTAACCGATCGTTTATTAGTTGATGCAAATAACAAATGGGAGGTTAATTTAACACACTCATTTACTAACAATCATCACTCATAAAAAATTTCACACCTTTAATATTGAAATACCAAACCGATATATCAGTCAATCCGACTTTAGATTGTATTCAATTCCTTAAATCAGCTCAGACTTAGTGGTCATGAAGGATTGGAATTCATTCCCTAGTCGTAAGATAATCTTTTATCAGACGAGTAATTGTGAGTTACCATTGGTTTAATCTAGGTTATATCGTGCCACAAGCTTGCAAATCACCAGTTAATTCAAAGGGTAGAGGCATGGCTCCAATTGCGACACCAACGCCACACAGCAATAAACCATGTAACAAACAGTGGTCCACATTCCGGACCATCTTGAACTTACAAATTTACCTCACCTAGATGGCTTAAGACCTGATGGTATGACAACTATTTGGGCCATTGGAAAATCACTAACATAGGACTACACAAACTGTGATTTTATTTTAATAGAGTCCCCGTAATTTATTTTAAAAATATAATTATTAAAATTTCCAAATTTCAAACACTTAATTATTTAGACAATGTTAATATTTAATACATAAATTCATTTGAAAATTATAATTAGGATTGCACAGTCCTTTAAATTCAACATAAATGATTATTGGATTGAATTAAAATCAAAACCTATTTTAAAAAAAATAGGAGAATCATTTGTTGTTAATTTTTTTATTAATGAATAAAATAAGAAGGGGGAAGGGGTCTTTCCGTGTGCTTTAAAGGAAATAAGAGGGATATTGAAGTAAGAGATCTGCAAAGTTAGGCCCGGCCCGTACATTTAAAATAATCGGGTTCGGGCCGGGCCGAGTCTAATATTTTGAAAAAAATTTCGGGCCGGGTCGGGTCGGACCTTGGAAATTTTATTAAATATATTTAAATTTATCAATTTTATATTGAATTTTTTATGTAAAATAAAAATTTTTGATTTAATTTATTGAAACTTAACGCTATATAACATATGTTTTTTATTTTAAGTAATTATAAAAATTAATTTTTATATTTAAATAACGGTCTAATTTTTTAAGTATTCACTCTTCTCTTGGATGATATATACCCCCCTTTTTTTAAAATATATATATTTTTTTATAGTCCTTTTTAATGTCTTCATAGATTATAATATATATTATATATTTATTTTTTTTATATTTAATTTTTAATATATCCATTTTATATATTTTTAATCCTCTGTAATTTAATGATTATGAAAGTAATAAAGTTAATTTTAAAAAAAATTTTAGTAATTTAGATAAATTAGGGAAAGAGAAAGCGAAAGAATTTATAATTTCATCAATATTTAATTGTTTAAATAAACTTTTTTCCATTGATAATATGGTTAAATTATTGAGAAATGAATCTTTCATGGTACTACGAAGTCTTGTTTTAATTAATTTAATTTTACTCATGACTCTTTCGGCAAATAAATATTTATATAAAATTCTTAAATTAGGGAAAGCAGAAAAATTTAAAAGTAGACGACAATGTAAAATAAATGAATAGTTTTTCCAATCTGAATCGTAAGTCCCTGATTTATCATCATCATCAGAAGAAGCTAAATAATGTATTGGTAAAAATATTTTAATTAAATAAATTTACAATTATCAGTATCTGACAAATCTTTAGATTCTTGAACCTCTAGGTTATGAGTAATAATTACATTCCCTATTTTAGCCATCTTATAAATATTTCTAAACTTCAACATTTCTTCGAAAATTTGACTTGAATTTAAATTGTAAAATTCACAGATATCCTCGATATCTTCTTTAATAATTGATTTTTCTGCCACATTATTTGGCGTAAAAAATTATGTTTGATGTAAAAATTTCATCGAATCATCATTAAATCTTTCGTTAAACTGCATAATAATTAAATCGAGTGCAGCATATAACACACCTATTTTAAAACTAAAAAAATTTCTATATTTAATGATGAAAGTATATATACCTCCAAAAATTTAATGTTATTATCTATTAGATTAAAAAATAATTAAGACAATAATTTATATTATACTTCTCAAATTAATCAAGCAATCTTTTGCCAATTGAATTTGATTTATTGCAAACCCTATATCCTTCGAAATGGTTTGCAATTTTGTACAAGCCAAACTTGTTATCAACAATATTTTATCCAAAACACTAAGTGATATATAAAATCAAATTTTTCTATTCTAAAGACTATAGCACTATCCATAGTGGAAGTGGCAGGATCTTCAGAATCCTTTAAATTTGTTAAAGCTGCCCTCAGCATCATAAAGTATAAAAAAATTTACAATAGCTTTATATGACGATAGCCAGCTTCTAAATCATTTTAAATATAAATAAATAAGGTACTATTACCGAGTGGTATTCTTGATGCGTAGAAATCGTTGCGATTTTTTCAGATCATTACTGAAATTTTTTGAGTACCTCATATCTTTTTACACCATTAAAATAGATATAAATCTCATCTAGTATTCCTAGAACATTTGAAGTTCTTTAATTGATTGGCATAATTAAACAATGATTAAATTTAATCAATGACAATAACACCAAATAAAAGCTACCTTTGGCGCCTCTGCTCTAATCAAGGCCTGCACACCATTGATTCTTCCACTCATGTTTGAGGCGCCATCATAACTTTGACCAACTAGGAATTTAAGGGGTAAATTCATCGAGCCAAGTTTGGACATTATATTATGCTTAATATCGAGACCTGTGGTATTTCCCGTACAATATATGTCAATCAGTCTTTCAACAGGTTTCGGCGTCTCACTATTTTCAACACATCTTAGTCAAAGCTATTGCTTCTGATTTCGAAACATCATATGTGCCATTAACTATGATTGAAAAGCACCTGTTAAATTCAATCTCATTTTGAATTTTTTTTATAACCATATTTTTCATGGTTTAATGAGAATATTTATGTTATTATATGTTAATAGATTTGCATATGATTTCGTTTTTAATCCCTTATTGTTTTTCTCCCAGTACAGGTTCAGAATCTGCAATGATAATAAGGCCCGTCAGGCTTGGTTACGAGATATTAAATAACCTAGACATCTTATTAATATTCTTATGATAGAACGGTTATTATCCACACATTCTTTCTGGTGTATTATAAATTGTAATATGGAATTTTTGTTGTGTGAAAGCTTTCCATAATCGGCCATCATATTTGTGTTCATGCACAATAATATCACTATTAAATTTCATGATCATTAAAAGAGTTAGATATTATATTTTTTTCTAACACATTTTATAATTTTTAAGGTTAATATTTTTAGGCATATTTTGAAATTGGAAAAATAATTTATGACAAGAAATCTCGGATAACAACCTAATTTACTAAACATCGATCTAAAATTTTCGTCAATACATATTAAATTAATAAATAAGTGGGAGGGGGGGGGGGTCTTGTTATTACATACATAAACCAGAAATCAATTGGTTATGGATAGATGTAGCAGAACAATAAAAAAAAAATTTTCAGATATTAAAATAAAATTTTTTTTAAAAAAAAGTACCCCCACTCAAAATTTTAAAATAAAAAATTTTAAAAAAAAAGTACCCCTACCCAAATTTACTGAAGCAGTTGCTTCGGACCCCCCCCCCCCCACTACCTCCCCTTCCGTTGTAGGGGACACTGCCCTAGAGAAGAGTAATGCTTAAAAAATTATAACATAAAAAGATATAATATAAATATAATTAATTATTGTTTAAAATTTATATTTTAATGATTGTAGAATATTTATTATATATATTAGAAATTTTTATAATATTAATTTACAATAAGTAAATGAGGCATTGGCGTACGCAGCGAGGGGGGAAGGGGGGTAAGGGGAGGGAGGCAACTCCCCCCCCCCCCCCCCCCCAAGCCAAAAAATGCAGATGCCGGAAATATTTATTCGTATCTCATATTAAATATATATTTAATTACATTTATTATCACATTTATCTACTAAGTTATTTTATCAATTAATTTCGATTTCAAGTTTTCCGGAGTAATATTTACTTATTATTTTCAAATTTTTAATGGCGTAATATTTATCAACCATTTTCAAATTTCTAGTCAAATAATAATTATTTCTGAAACTTCTTGTCCAACATGGAAAAAGAAATTGCAACCTTGCCCAACGAGATAGAGTCTCTGCCATCAAGCAGTAACATTAAGGAATTAGAAGAGCCAATTATTTGCTATTACTGAAATATCACAATAGCCTGAAAGAAATATTTCCTCAGAAGTAAGAAAATTATTGGATTCAATGCTTATTCCAAATTTTATTTCTCATTAGAATGTATTATTTAATTATACAACTAATTTAAGTATTACTTTTCAAAAACATGACATTGACTTGATTAAGAAGATGAGAATAGCGGAGAGCATTTTATCAGAACTCAAGGAAATTAGGGCTAATGTTGATGAAGAATTTAATATTTTATATTTTATTGTTGAGTCAAAGCAGAGCTATATTTTTAATATTTGTCTCCCTCGATTTGTAACAAGGCAATCTCGTCGTTAAAACATTAATATAAGATCAGTAGCAATCTCGTCGTTAAAACATTAATATAAGATCAGTAGAAGATTATATCTTAAATACAGATATATTTATAACCCAAATAAATGAATTTTTAATTCATCATGCACCACTTACTAATCTGCAAATATTACTTCCACAAAAGCCTTCCCAACCTTTTTCAGATGGTGATAAAAAAGAAATATTTGTTAGATTTTTGTTATGAAGATGTTAAAGTATCTTATGATGCCTTACTCGCTGAATAACTATGTTTATAAGATTAACTATTCTTGATATAGTCCCAAAAAATGCTATGGATGCTTTGCATTATTTCAAACACATTTTAGATTAAATTCCCAATGTATTAAAAAGGTTTATAAACTCTTCCCATTAGTAAACTAATGAGAGAACATTCTCTTTTTTAAGAAGAATAACAGAGGCCTGCAGAAGTACCATTTGCAGGGCACGACCCGGATTTTTTTTTAAAGATTTTTTACGGCCCAGCCTGGGTTTTTTTTAAAAAATTTTTAGGCTCGACTCGGCTTTTTTTAAAAAAATTTCAGGCCCAGCCCGGCTTTTTTTCATATATAATTTTCAGACCCGGCCCGGATTTTTTTAAAATAAATTATATTTATTTTTGATTTTTATAGCTAATAATAACGATTTAAAATATAGGCTGTTTTAAAAAATACAGCCCGGATTGGGTGTTTTTTTAAAATAATTCAGGCCCGGCTTGGGTGTTTTTTTAAAAAAATTTCGGGCCCGGCCCGGGTATATTTAAAAAAATTAAAATACTGTCTGGCCTAGGGGCTGAGCCTGCAGGTCTCTGAAAAACATACCAAGTAGTACAACATCTGAAAGTAGATTGAAAGGTTTGGATCTTTTGAATATTCATAGGCATTTGACGACAAGCAAGGATGAGATAATTGAAAAATTAACTCAATCACAACGAAGATTGGATTTTACATTATAACATACAAAATGCAATTATTTCTAAGAAACTTTTTGTGTAAAGGCTCAAAAAATTCAAATTTCTATTTTGGGTCATTTAAGTGATTCTTTACATATAATTTTTTTATAATTCACATTTTAAAATTGTGTATTAGAAATAGTTATTAGTCCCCCCCCCCCTAGATTAAATTCCTGCGTACGCGCCTGAAATGAAGTAACAAAAAAATTTACTAAAGATGGAGAAAATTTAAATCTGTCTCTTTCTTCATAAACACACTCTTGTTGAAGTTCGGTGTAAGTCCATATTTTGTTATTTTGTCGAAGACATTTTTTATGTTGATCACATGCGCTTCATCATTATCACCAGTTATCAGTAAATCATCTATGTAAAATTTGACATCCTTAATATCTCCAAAAATTTTATCCATAGTACATTGAAATATTGCTGAAGACGCAAAAGGGAGTCTCTTAAATCTATAATAACCTTTGTGCGTTGATATTGTCAGTAGATCTCTAGATACTTTATGTATTGGTACTTGAAGGAATGCATTTTTGAAATCAATTTTTGTAAATTTTTTTCCTTTCGATAATTTTTAAATTAAATCATTAATACGCGGTATCGGATATTTAAAGTGCTCTAAAGCAGGGTTTATCGTATTTTTAAAATCAAGCCTTAGTGATCCATCACTTTTATAAACTGGAGTGAACGGACTTGCCCAGTGTACTTCTTCTACTGGTTCTATTATCTTATCATCAATTCATTTTTGTAATTCTTTTGTTATTAGATCAAGTCTTTTATATGGAACACGTCTTGGTGGTATAATCTAAGGTTTTGCATCTTTTTTTAAGTGTAATTTAACATCACTGCGATATATTGGTTTTTTATTAATTTTTATATTTCATTGTTTTATCAACTTTTCTATCGTATCATTATGATTTTCTTCGATTAGATTTACAAATTTACTAAGTATGTTCCCGAAAACTTTTATTCAGGTCCTTCCCAGAAGTGCAATCTTGTCACTTTGGACAACATATGCATTTAAGTTTTGAGTTTTTTCTTCATATTTTGCTTTTATTTGAACGATTCTCAACACCTCTATCCTTTTGACATCATATCCAGTGAGTTTTGTATCCGATTTATTTAAGACTTTGATTTTTGTAATATTAATCGGCAATATAGTATACCAGGAACCCGTATCGATCTGCATGATTATTGGTATATCATTGAGGTATTGTGTTCCTTTTTTCTACTTTATCATTATTATCTTCTTTTATTTCTTCTATATCGACGGTATTTATATTGCTCGAATTTCTAAATTGATTATTATTATTACCTCGATATCTGCTATTGTACGATTGGTTATAGTTTTGATTATTATTGTATCTTGGTATGTATCTTGATTTGTTCTGTTGTCTATTATAACTGTAATTATTTTCATTATATTTAAAATTATCATGATTATTATATCTATAGTTATTGTAATTGTTATTGTAATTGTTATTGTAATTGTTATTGTAATTGTTATTGTAATTGTTATTGTAATTGTTATTATAATTATTATTTTTATTGTTAAATTTGCAAAATTATTTTACGATCTTGGCCCATTATATCCCCTTTCATTATTGTAATCTATTGAAATGTAATTGTTTTGATATCTTGATTCATAATTATTCGGATGCAATTTAAAATTGTTTTGATATCGTGGATTGAAATTGTTTTGATATCGCGGATTGTAACTGTTCCCTTGATAATTGTTTCTCTGATAGTTATCATATCTAGGTGTCCATTGAGATCTGTTCACGTTATTTGTTTGCGCACTCATCCCCTTGTTGTGGTCGTCGTATTTCTTTCATCATCCGTCTATCTGTATCCATTTTATTGTCTCTCTGCATTTCTATTTGTTTTATTGCCGTAGTGTCCCCTTCTATTTTTATCCTATCTGTTTTATTAATTATTTTATCAAACCTTCTTGTTCCTCAATTTCCTCTCCTATTTTTGATATCTCTGGTATATTTACAATTTCTGTACGAAATATTTTCTGCTGTATTTCTTTATTAATAGAAAAAATTTTTTTTTTCTCAATCGCTCTACTATAATCACTGAATTTGCATTTATTACTTAATATACATATTCTACTTACCAAATCACTGAATGTCTCACTTTTTTTCTTGAATAGCTACATTAAACTCCTTTAAATACGTTACATACGATTTATCTAGATGTAATAGTCTGAATCTTTCGAGTAAAATTGACGGATTGCTAAACTCTGTTGGAGTACATATAGCCTCTAGTTTCAGATATTCCTCCTCTGGAAGTTTTTGAGTAAATGCATATGCCTTCTCCTGCGTCTGAGAATTGAGGGTCTCTAAAAATAATATCAAATTTTTATTAAAAACTGCAATTTAGTATAATTTTGACACTCGATGATATTGTTCTTTAAATATACTAAAAGTTTCATCTTTATTTTATTTTATTTTATTTTATTATATCATTTATTTTATTTTCAATATTTTATAATTATAATTTATAATATATATAGCAAAATACAATACAACTATTTAATATTGTTAGTCTCTCTAATATCGTTGGTAACGTTTCGCTTTTAATATGAATAATCTCCCGTTACTATCTATGTATTGCTTGCCGTGGATTCGTCTATAAGCATTTTGCATATCTTATAGTCTAGGATAACGTAAAAGAATGATAGTTCTACTTTCATGTAATGTGTATGTAAAATCGTTTTTCCTCTCATTATATAGTTGGCGAATAGTAAAATCAGGTAGTTGTATTCTGCGGCCAAATTCCTACTACCCCATGTGCTGCCGAGAGGATTAAAATAAGACTTCGTAATATCATGAAAGATCATTTTATAAATAATTTAACCATTTTATTAATGAAATAAAATTTATTTAAACAATTAAATATTGACGAAATTATAAAACTTGATTTCTCTTCGCCTAATTTCTCTAAATAATTAATTTTAAAGAAAATATTTTTAAAGAATATATTTTTATTTATATTATATATCAAAGATTGATGCAATAAAAACTATTGTAATTTTTTATTGTGGCTGAGGTTCAAAAAATAATTAACTTCTTTTAAAGAGGAATAATGGAGGGTGGGGGTATGTTTTATTGCTCAGAAAGTATAGGATTCATTGCATATATAGATGAAACTGATTGCAAATTGCAAATGGATAATAGTTTTATATGGATTAATAATTGTAGGAATACGGATGGAAAAAGGATGAAAGGAGAACTTCAACTAAAAGGTGAGAAAAGTTTTGTTAATATGACAATCAATATTTAAATTTACTTGAATATTTACTAACCTTAGCCATGATACAAGATCTAAAGGTAAGTTTGCCGCTGCATAAGTTTAAACACTGTACTATGAATAATAGTTTTATTAAATTTGATAAAGTACCTCGACCCCTAAATCGATTCTGTAAAGAATGCAGAAAGAGGTTTTGTAGAGAAATTGGTTCAGAATCCCTATAGCAATAATTTTTCAGAGGTTAAACACTAAATTTTAAATCGAAATAATTTCTAGCCATTAATGGCATTTTACATTTTAAAAATCAACAAGGTCTATGGCGAGGGCTGGCTAGTATGAAAATATTTCATGAAAGTTTATGAAGAGGACAGAATATAAGTTCTATATTGTCAGGGTAAGATAAAAATGTTCAAATATTATCAAAATTCTGATTAAGCTGGATAATTTTAATGAGGGATAGAGGGATAATCAGAAAAAAACTTATATCTATAGAGTAATTAATGACTTATTTATGTTCAATTTTAATATTGTCTTATAAACGACTAAGCGAAATGGTTAAAATCTGAATGTTCAATTTTAATAAATAAGATATCAATGTACTATATTAAACAAATTCAGATGAATCATGTCACAAACAACTTTTGCTAAGTAAAACGACTGTAGCTTCGCCTTTGCCTTTTCAGCAGTTTTACAACATAATATTTAATGCTTTCTTTTTTTCAAATAAAAATTAATAAAATATATATTATTTGATAAAAGTTCTAGAACAATTGTTTTTAAAAAAACAGTAAATATATAAATGCTTTAAATGATGAAGAATATTATTAGCTCAGAAAACTCTATAAATTTAGATGATAAAAATAAAAATAATTCTTCTTATATGTCCGGATTAAATACCATTTTAAATAATGATAATGCCAATCCTATTCACCCAACTAAGAATAATCTAGTATTTAATATTAAACAGAACAGTGATCTAAAAAATGAACCAAATATTATAAATATCCCAAAGAACGCTGAAAGTGACTTAATAGTTATGACAGATAAAGACTGCTCTGATAAGGCTGATGACATATTAGTAGATCTAATAAAATTAAAATCCATGATAACAAATATACAATTTCGGAATATATCCTTATTGAATTGCTTGGAATCAAAATTTTTATCATGTGAGAAAGAAAAATTAATAAACATATTAAAATTATTGAATCCGACGAAATTATTCACGGCTATGACAATTATGGATATCGAGTTAATATAATATTGCAATTTTCTATTAATTATATAGTATATGTTATTACAGATAAGTTAAAATTAAAAAAAATATATATAGTATAATAAAATAAAATCAGTAAAATTTTTAACATTATTACTCATTAAACTTTTTATATGGAATCATAGTGAAAATATGGATATTATAAAACGAATTATTACAAAACTGTATGGTTCTCTGATATTAAATGCAGATTTATTTCAGAAGTATACCTTGGATGCCCTTGATAATGGAATTAGAATAATTAGATTCTTTGTTTTGGAATGCGTGAGTTATTTAATTAATTTTTATCTATATCTTAATCCGTTGAGAGGGAATCGGAGGGTCTTTATATAAAAATGATGAATGCTAATTTGAAAACAACTTAAGTGGTTAAAACTCTAATTTATAGATGATCCTTATAAAAATTATAGGACTGGAAAAAAATTTAATGAAATATGGGGCAATAACGTTTTTAGCAGATAATTGGTTGACTTTTCCCTCGTGTAATGTGTATTTTGATTTTTCCTAATTTGTTTGTGGAAATTGAAATAAAAATATTAACAAGAGCAACTTAAGGAGGCATATAGTGACCTGCAGGGCAATTTTATTTGTGGAAATTGAAATAAAAATATTAACAAGAATAACTTAAGGAGGCGTGCAGTGACCGGCAGGGCAATTTTGATGACCAAGTTTCCAGGATATCGATTTGCAACGACGGAGGAATAGATTCAGTTGAAATAGTGCCATCCAGAATAGTGAATGATGCTGGTTCCTGATATTTAAAAAAAATAATTTTAGGCCCGGCCCAAGTATATTTTAAAAATTTAAAATATCATCAAGCTCATGTACCCGGATCTGACCTGCAGGTCTCCTCTCTGCTATAGATATAGGATTGATGAATAAATAAGCAAATTTTAAGTGGCCCGAGGTCATGTTTAGGAGATAATATGGCATTTTCATTCTGCTGTTGTAATAGAAAAAAAACATTTAGATAAATTTTTAAATTTTGATTTTAAGAAAACTAGTGTTGGTTTAAACGACCCCCAGATTTGGGTCGATTTTAAAAACCGCCTGATCAAAATACTACTACGTAAGTCTGTAGATTTGCCTCATTGTTGGCAGAAAGATGACCTCTATTTGCCAAATTTAGAGAGAGGTTTACAATATATTATTCTCTAAAAATAACCAATCATTTTAGTTTTAAAAAAAATTCGTCTTAAATTTGTAAATTTATTAAAGCTCACATTAATATCAATATGAGTTTCTTTAAAATTAGAATATAATTCTTTATGATCGCATCAAGATGAGTATTTTCTTCAATTGGCACATCTCTCCTTTAACCTTTTTTCATTAAAATGGTTTTTATCATGCATTCTATATTTTAATCGGAATTATAAAATTTTCAAATAATATCTATAATATAAAACATTCACAGGCTTTATGAACAAAACACCCTTTTACTTGACCAATTTTTTTTCTATCTTTGCCATCTATTCAGTCGTATAAAATTCTTTGCTTTTAGGGTCTAAGAATTTGAAAGCGCCAATATCTTATTTTCTCGTAAGTGTTGTTTCATATTTATTTTTCAATTTCTTAATAATTTCATACATTAATATTAAAATTATCATCTGGAGAAATTTTCAAAACATTATTCTTAATTTTTTCTTGGAATTTTTTATAGTAGAAAATATTTTTCGCTTAAGCGTTTCTTCAATGTCTCATTAATGGTAATGAATCATTTAGATGATATTCAAGGGCATCATCATTAATATATTTCTCGTGAATGCTGAAGGAAATGTGATACTGGTTGAAGCATGTAAATTTTTACATCAGAGCAAATTTTATCATTAATTATTAATAATTTATTCTGGGTACATTTTTTAGGCCTTACGTGTATTATTTTCCAAATTTTAAGAGTTGTAATCTACTGTTTATAAAAAAGGAAAAAAATGCGAATTTTAGGAAAATAAATGTATTTATATTAACAATCCCCTCCCCCTTCCTCCGATTTTTCATTTAAATACATAAAATATTTAGAAGATTTTGGCTTAAATATATTTCAATTTCAATTAATGATTTACCAAATATATATTATATGAATTTTTACAATTGACTAATGATTAAAATGTGATATTTCAATTTGTGCTCAGCCCAAAAATTTTGCATATTTATTTTAATCCTATAGCTAAACATAAAAAAAATAATTGAATTAAAAAAGAAATGCTGATTTGATTTTATCATCAATTCCGGTTTTTAGTTGTTGAACATCTAAATTTATTACTATTAGTAGAAAATTTAAATTACTCTTCTTACTTAATTATATCCAAAGATATCTAAAATTAAATGGAATGCATTTAACCCAAAATGCCCCATTTTCAACCATTATAGACGTGTATCTCAGTCGCTGTTTGGACTTGGAGGCTACAATTTTATTTTTCTTGGTTATAATTTAAAAATCTAATGGAGTAGGGTAGAAACTCTGATTTGTCATCATTATATAGACGTAATATCAGTTTATTAAATTTTAAACTCGCTTTGAAAATTGAGTTTTAACAATAGAATTCTAAAAAGTATTATGCACACTTTACATATGTAAAATAAAAAATATATCGGGTATAGATACGTTTTTAGATGATGTATCAGTATCTAGCTCCATTTTTACACGATGTATCCATATCTCTATTTTTTTAGCAATTCTGATATTATTGAGAAAATTAAGTATAATAGTAAAATTAAGCATTTATTCATTTATTTATTTTAATTTTAATAATTTTTAAGAACGTTCTGGAAAGGTTCTGGAATATATTGTTCCGGGTCCGTTCCATAAATTTACTAAAAGTTCTGTTCAAAAAATGTTTTCCCTATATAACACTATTAAAGAAAGCTGGGATTCAAATGTAACACTTTTGAAAAAATATTTGAAATTTTTGGGCATATGAAAGCGGCGTTCAACTCCTCATAAAAATTGAAAGGATCTAAAAATCAACTTACCATTTTCTAAACTCCTCTAATTCTACTTCCGATTCATATTCCACTCTACTAGGATTCAAATATTTGGGGATAGCCTTTTTTAATAAAATATTCAACTGTAAATTTTTATTATTCTAATCTTCCCCGTTTCGATGTTTGATAATTATTTCTTAAATGATTCATTTTTCTTTTTTTATGTCATGATTATAAACAAATTAATAACAATTTGTATATTTAATCTCAATATTTATATCATCTTTTTAATTAATATTTTTATTATATTGTTTATTTATTAGTTAATACCCTATTTTGTTAGGAAAATTATTACTTACAATGTTATATAAATATCCATTGTTTACATAACCGAGAGGGTTCCTGTCCATGAACTATGCATGCATCTAAATGTTTACACTCTCCAACCCATATTTAACTTGTCACATTAATCACTCCTAATACATGAAAAAGAGTTGATTCATCGAATGCATTAAGTTATAAAATTGCTGGTTTAATTGTATGGATAGGGAAAAGGCACGTCAACAATTTATTTCTTAAGATAATAAGATAGGTGACTAATCATTTAATAGATGAATATATTAAAATTTGTAGAATATCTAAGGTCTCTCCTCTTGTTACTAAAATGAAATTTGAAAACTATATTTTTCAGATTAAAAACGAAGGAATATAATGGTTAGACAGATTATTTAACCAATTTCATAAAATTTTATTGATTATAGTTTGAATTTAAATATAATATTAAAAATCATTATTTACATATATTTAAAAACCCAGTTTGCAGAACTATCCCAGACCTCCGAAACCGTGATGTTAATAAATGAAGATATATTGTGCATGCTCCTAAAACTTGTAGGACAAAAAGACGTAGAGATATCAAACTTGGCAGCCTACATTTTTAAAGAAGTAAATTAGATTTATACATCATAATATTGCGTTCAAAAACCTGGATCGAACGGCTTGTATTTAATTTTATTTTCAAAATTATTTTTTAACCCTGATTGGCCGTGGGCATGTTTAATTATGGACCTGGCCTGGGTATTTAATTTTGTCATTTTACAGCTTGGCCTGGAATTTTCAAAATTTGGTTATTATTTAATAACTTTTGCTGCAGCGAAAAATTAATAATCCCATTTTATTTTTAAAATGGTAATTTACGAAATTTAAATAAAGTTATAAAATATTTTGCAAAATAGATTGATATAGAATTAGAAGGAGATAGAGATTCCAATTCCACTTAGTTTTTTTTATAGGCCATTATGTTATAAGATATTTCTACAAGATAATCTGTAACACTAACAACAGTCACATCCTTTATATGTCATTTAAATGTTTTGATGAAAAGTATAACTTTCTTACGTCCCTATTTTAAATAGTCATGAAGCATTTAGTGAGAAGAAAAATATATTAGCAACATATGCTTTTGGGTGAAGCCATGTTAATTCAAAAAGAAAATGGAAAATGAAAGCAAAATATTCCACCTTCTTATGTTGAGGAAGATGATTGTTTTAATTTTCCAATTTTTAAATATTAATATTGTTTTTAACAATGTAGAGTTAGATGTATTAAATAATTTAAAAAATGAGCCTAAAGAGATAAATATGTTTAAAAAAATCTACTTGTCAAAGTATTTTGTGAGGAAAGTTTTCATCATTTTTGAAATTTTTTTGTAGGTATTTAGAATCAGAGTTATTAAGGAGCGGTGCGGAGCGGTGCTCCATTTTTTCAAAAACACCTGGAGCCCTTTTTAAAATTGAGGAGTGGGAGCGGGAGCTAGCTCCTTTTAGGGCTAGAGTGGAAAAGCGCTGCTCCACAGCTCCTTTAAATTTAATGTATAAATTAAATTATTTTATAAATATTAATAATATTTGTTAATTAAAATTCAACAAAAATGAAATTTTATTTAAATTTATCCATTATTAAATGTTTAGCCGAGTTTTAATTGGTTATTCATCTAATCATTTTAAATATTGAACATCAAGTTTTTTCTTTTAACATTGAAAATTTTTTGGAAAATCTTGTAAGTCATATAATATTCATTTTATAGATATTTAACAAAAATTAGTTTTAGATATTATGGATTTAGAGATCATAGATGAAGAAATCGAATTTCCATATCCATGATGATACAAAATATATTTTAAACTTCTAAAAGATGTTAATTTAAATGATCAAACAAATTTAGGGGCTGTGTTTAAATAAAACTATTTAATTTTCAAAAGTGAGCAGCTTCAATCTAAAAAAGCATCTAAAAGTAAAAAATCTTCCTTTTAAATACAAAATGATTTTGAAGATTTTTTTGGATTCCATGAAATTGATCATCAGGAAGATAATATATTGGACAAATATTTTTTAAATAATGATTCCAAAATTACTATTTTTGAGAAATTCCCTTAATTAAAAAATATCTTTATAAAATACAATACCTCGCTTCCCTCTAGTGCTCCTGAGGAGCGCCTATTTAGTTTGCAAAAGAGGTCTTAGGGGGAGAGGCGTGGATGTTTGTTAGATTCTAATTTAGAAAATTTATTACTTTTAAATGCTAATAAATGGTTATAAATATTTTGATAGATCATTTAATATAAATAAAGCTTTTTGATAAAAAAAATATGAATTTGTTTCGTATACCTTCTAAAAAAATGAAAATCAAGGGAGCGGTTATGGAGTGGCACTCCATTACTTGGAGCGAGAGCTAGCTCCTTTTAAAAATGTAGTAGAGGAAGGGGAGCTAGCTCCTCTTGAGAAGGTAGGAGCGGGAGCGGGGAGCTAGCTACTTTTAAAAAAGGGCGTTAACAACTCTGTTTAGAATATTAAAATAAATTTTTGTAACATACCTTTTTTGAAATGTATTTGTATTTATATTCAAATACATTTTTTTGAAAATTTGCCCAAACCTGTATATTTTAGTAATATTTATAAAAATTAAAAAATAGTAAATAGTAAATATTTATAAAAATTAAAAAATAGTAAATAGTAAATTTTTAAATTAAATATAAAAAAATGAAATCAATTATTTAATTTTTTATTTTACATTGCGTTAAATCTAAATTAATAAAAATAATTTTAAAATGCTATATTATCTGCATATTAAATAAAACTCACCCATTATTGAACAAGACATGGTCTGCCTCTGAGTCATTCTTGTCATATTTGAATGTCTTTGGCTGCTGGAAGGAATAACTGTTATAAATTTCCTAGACATAAAGACCCGAATAAAAGTGCCCCAGACAAAAAGACCCTAATAAAAGTACCCCAGACAAAAAGATAATGGTCAAAATAGCCCAATTTTAGAAAAAAAAATTAAAAGCTAAAAAAATGATAGTTTAAAAAAAATTCCTAAACTTCAAAATTTTTTCAAAAATTAGAGTATTTTTGTCCGATGTCTTATTGTACGAGGTTTTTTCTCCAGTGTCTTTTTCTTCATCATACTTTTTATTAAGGTTTTTTATCCAGGGAATTTATGCCAGTGATTTGAAAGAGGTTTACAATACATATAAATAATTTATATAAGAAAGGTCAATATCTCTGTTTTAGGGTTTTACAAACTAGGCTCTATTTTAAAAAAATTATTCCTTCTTGATTAATTGCTTACAATTCATGTCAACAATTGATGAATTATTTTGCTAATTTTGCCCAATTATATCCTGAGGTCTATGCATTAATTATTGAATTTGCCATAAATTCTTTTTGATATGTGTGTAAAACATACGTCATCTTTTAAAACGATAAAACTTTAGGTATTTTCTTAAAATTCATAATTAATTACCCTATTTCGTGCTTCAATGTATTGTTGATTATATAATGTATTATATTTAGCCAAGAAAATATTTATTATCATTTTTTAATAAATAATTCAGAGGCTTTAATAAAATAATTTGGGTTTGAGCTAATTGTAATTGAATGATATAATTTATCATCTAAACTTAATAGAATTTTGGTATTTAAGATGAGTCTTTTAGATACATTTCTATAAACTTGAGCCAATGAGTTAAATTGCAAGCAAAAATATATTGTCATATTAGTTACTCCAACTGATACTAATACATCTATTTTAACAGTATTTATCAGGGCTTCAAACCGAACAGTGAAACAAACGAAACCGTTATAAATAAAAAAAAGAGCGAACTAAACTGTTACAAATATTATGAACCGATTTAAACCGATTCATAACGTCTTTTAAAAATAATTAATTTTAATTTGTTAACCTAAATTTGATATTTTAATTTTCCTTGGGAGCAATTTAAATTCGTGATTTCTTTTCAAATTAAAATTTTTTATACAATCAAATCGCCATTATCTACCTATCAATCAATACCAAGTTTACTGTTTTTACTTTATATACTCAATTTAATAGAGATTAGGCAACTTTTTTTATACAATTAAATCGCCATTATCTTCCTATCAATCAATACCAAGTTTGTTGTTTTTACTTTATACACTCAATTTAAAAGAGATTAGGCATATTACTAGTTAATTTATAGTAATCAGATCCTCAATTGATTTCATTATATTGAAGGTTACTCAAATCTATTTTAAGGAAGGGTTCAAAAAAAAAATAAAAACTTCCCAAGTTAATAAAAAAAGACTTAAAAATTACTGTCTAATAAAAATATCTACCATAATCTTTAAATTGCCCATATAGTTTAAATTAGTGTTTTGATCGGGACAAATTTTTCGAAAAAATCGAACAATTATTTTTATTATTAATCGCAGAAATTCCAACCAGATAAAATAATAATTAATTGTCCACCCGTTCCTGTTCCAAATTATTTAAGTATAGAAAAATTTAATATGTATTTAATTGTAAAAATAATAT
The DNA here is from genome assembly GCF_954871325.1 of Gordionus sp. m RMFG-2023. Lineage (NCBI taxonomy): Eukaryota > Metazoa > Nematomorpha > Gordioida > Chordodea > Parachordodidae > Gordionus > Gordionus sp. m RMFG-2023. The sequence continues at coordinate 30,336,006 of NC_088776.1, forward strand.
TCTAAATAAAAAATATTGGTTCATTGTTTCTTGCAAAAACTTAAAACGAAATTAATTTATTTCACAAAATTAAATAATATTATATTTAAAAATTATCTAAGCCTTGCCCAGACTCCACCCCCCTCCCCCCCCCCCCCCATTTTTTTAAAAATTAGGCCTCCCAGCTCGACCCAAAATATTTTTTAAATAAGAGGGTGGCTGGGCATTGCAGATCTTCAATTTAAATACTGCTCAAATCAATAAAAAATTTGAAATGTTTATTAACTGGCCAATTAAAATACCTACCTAAATGCTTTTTATACTGCCCATTAATATTACTGCCCGTTCCCTACCCCCCCCCCCCCTTTAAATATAATTTTGTATTTTATATCGTAAATAGTATATATGTATAGTCTTTAATATTTAAAAATAATTAATTAATTTAAACTTAAGCACATGGGAAATAATGGAGTTAAAAATAGAGCTCCCCTTTTCCCTTCAATAAATAATCTATAAGCACTTATCTCATTAGTAATAAAATTTATAGATAAATTTTTCTAGAGACAAAAGTTTAAAAAATCGAAACTGGAAATGTGAAATCGTTTATATTGCCAAATATTTATCAGCAGTAAACCTAAAATATGTCCTTATTTTGATAACATCAAGAAGTTGGTGACTAAAAATAAGTGTTTTTTACAAAAATAATATTTGAGAATATGTGACCATTGCATATTCAAACTCAAACTTTAAAATAAATTTCATATAAAATTATATTTATTTGAAAAGTTAGTTAACATTATGAATAGCAATACTGAATTACTATCTTCAAATGGCATAACAGAGGCATTCAAGGTAGTGTTAGATAGCGAATATCGACATAAATATTATCGGGTAATTAATGAATACTATTAATATGATAGCTATATTTAAAATGAATTATTTATTAATAAGTTAAAATTTTATAATAACATATAGCTCATAATAGAAATTGCAATTATATCTGAGGAGATGCTATTCAAATATGATAAATCAGGACTCTTGGAACCAATAATTGCTGAGCTACAATCCAAAAATGCTTGGATTCAGTCAAATGCTATTGATATGTTGGCTATGTTGACCACTACAATTAATGGCTTGAACTATTTAAAAAAGAAAAAAGTAATTATGTTATTGGAAGTAGCTATCAACCAAGTGGAAAAAAGTGCCATTATATGTTTAATCTTGCCTAGTAACATAATTTTTTATTATAAATGTCCAATCAATATACTAGATTTGATAAAGTTTTTTGCTAGTGTCATCCGAACAAAACCCGAATACTTAATATCAAAATATCAAGGGTTTTTAGGGAGCATTTGCTTAGAAATTAACTTTGATACATTGATGTATGGTCACGATAAAGGAATAAAACAGACCTGCCTTTCAGCATTTGGGATTATTGCCTCTAACTCGGAGAATCTGAAGACTATGGCCCAGCACAGTAAACATTGATAATGTCACATTGATATTAATATTTCTGGCAATTAAAAACAACTTTACTAATTGAGGAATTTTTATTAGATAATAATATAACGCTTATATATTTAAGCATTAATTATAATATACTAATATTTGAGCTTTATTATTTGGGTTGCATCCAAAAGGGTCTTAAGGTTATTTAATTCTTATACATGCCAATAAGTTGTCGATATGTTAAATAGTTAGTGATGTAGCCGATGAATCCAAGATGGGGGATTATGAAATTTTCGGGGGATTTACCCCAAACCCCTTTTACCGGTTCCCACCTATAATATATACTTATTAAGTATTTATGATTTTCGCATAGTTATTTTTATTTCTTTTTTTACAATGTATATCTTTTATATCATCTTTGTTAAATTTAAATCTAACATCTATGCCGATGTTTCGTGATTTATTAGCGCACCTTAGTGCTTAACTAGTATAATGCCCAGCATAAAGATATAAAAATTAGTAACAAAATTTTGACCAATCTACTTTTATAAAGCGACTCAAAGAATTTATTCTGAAATAGTAATTAGCAAAATAAATCTGAATTGACATGTCAGAATGGAAATGATAGAAGAATGAAATTCTAATTTGTGCTAATATTTATTGGCTGCTGACTAGTACTTATTAATTATTCAATCAGTTTTAAGACAGAAACCGAGTTATAAACAAATTGAAAACAATGGGAATATTATAAGCATAAAGTGAATTATTCTGAAACTTATACCAAACATTTTTACCTTTTATTACTTTAATCTGTTTAGTAGTAAAAGGTTTAATAAATTTTATAAAAAAAGAAAAATATATAACGAAAATAATAGAAATTCTAAATTTCTGGCTTGCTTTATTTAGTGCCTTATTTATTAATAATAATTCTTCAATCAATTTTGTCAACTGCGAAAATGTAACCAAATTATAAGTCAAATGAAAACGAAGATATTACATGGGCAAATTTTTGGTAGCATTAATTCCAGAGGCAGACTGGTCATAAGACCAAGTGATAATTTTGATCAAGAGGTCGCAAGATCAATTTTTGAGACAGATCAGAAAAAAGAGGCTGATCAAAATAAATATAATTAATTTTTTATCAAATAAATTATAACTTTTCTCTTATCATTGTCATATGCATATATTTTATATTATATATTAATAGTTATTTTTAATTTTTAATTAAATTTCCTTTTTTAGCATTTAGAATATCATATCAATTTATTTCTTAAAGATTATAATTTAGATATTGCTTATTTTAAAGGGTTTTTTCATTTTTTTGCAAAAAAAGGCGTTTTCGTTAAAGTGAGAGTCAAGTTTTGATTAATTTACATTATTTTATAATTCCAATTCAATTAACTTTAAAATAATAAATGAAAAGAATAGACAGATTAGCAATAATATCCATGTAGTAAAGCAAACATTTGAGATAATAAAGTTTTATAAAAATGGGAATTTAAATTATAAAAATTTTCTTGAGATGATATGAATTAAATAAAAAAATGAAATATTAAGATACCACTTAGAGAATGTATTTTCAGGAGCAAACATAAAGAAAATATAAAAAGAGGAAACCGAACTGTTATAAATATTTTGTTATAACGGTTTTTAAAAATAATTAGTTTCAAATTATCAACCTAAATTTCAAATTTTAATTTTCCTTGGAGGAAATTTAAATTTGTGATTTCTTTTCAAATTAAAATTTTTTAAAATTGAATCGCCATATATTCATATCAAAATACCAAGTTTATTGTTTTTATTTTATATTCTCAATTTAATAGAGATTAGGCAAATTACTAGTTAATTAGATATGAAATAATCTTCATGGTTAAATTAAATAAGGAGTTATAAAAATATAAATTAAAAAGATTTTTCTCTAAGATTAATAATATATGGTTTAAGATTAATTTTTTTTAAAATCAAATTTATAAAAAGCAGAACGAACAGAAAGAATCATTATATATTCTGAACAGAACCGATAAGAATTTCTTCCAAAAAAACCGAAATGGAACAAAACCTATAAAATTTTTAACTAAAAACCCTACCGCTATACTTAACGGTTGCAAGCCCTGTTTGAATGGACTCAAACACGTAATATATGATTTGGAAATAAGAAGTGTTATATTAATAATATAATATAACATCATATTTATGTAAAAAGAATATTTCCGCCCATCCCTGGATCTATCCATTAGGTAATATAATTACTTAAAAAGTAAGAGAAACACATAAATGTAATTTTTAGAGTCTTAAAGAATCTAAACAATAATTGTATATAACTTAAAAGGAAAAATGTAATTTTTAATATTTAGTATTTCAAGAAGTGGAATCATAAAAATAAAAAATTTATATGCAGTTAAAGGAATCAAAACCAAAAATGTAAAACAATTAAACTCTTTTTTTGTTAAGCAATAACATGTTATTCAAAATTTCGCTAAGATGGTTAGACCCTTGTATCGATTATTAGATAAAGAAAGTGGGCATGGCCAAAGGAATCCCAGAACTAATAAGAGATTTAAAAGTTTGATAAGTAATTTTACGGTACTTCAGCAATATGATCCAAGCCTAAATAGTGTTTTGGCCACAGATGCACCATTTATAAGTATAGGTTCCATAATTTCGTAAGTAGTGGGAAATATGGAGAACTACAAACTACATTCAAATAGAGCGATGGAATATTCTACTAATTATGATAAGGTGACAAAGTTCAGAGAGTATACACTTATAGGGAAAAGAAAATAAATATACTATAGATAGCTATCCAATAGAATATTATGTCACTAACATAATAATATAGACAGATAAGAGAAAAAATTACTAAAGAAAAAATATTTTTATTGTTAGCAGGATACTATCGTGAGATCTTCCACGCTAGGATAAATTTTTAGAGGTGTTGTTATTTCGGATTGATTCAGAGCATAATTTGAGCATCTTAGGATAGCATCTCTTGGACCGAAAAAATATATAAATATAGAATGCAAGCTAATTGCAACAAAAAGCAAGATGAATTTAACTAGGCACAAGATTTTTAATTTTAATTGAATCTAACGAGTTTGGGTGACTTATGTTTAAACTGATTGGACAAGATTGTGATAGGGTGTGTAACTATGGTAGGGAAAAAAATGGGGTTCCGAAATCGATTAATGATATCGAAACGATATTCCAATCCTGTTTTCTTTAGTTGTGCTTCTATCTTAACAAAAATTTAGTTGTAATCAAAAAAATAATAAACTTTTTGAGAGAGGTTAATTTCCCTTACAATCTTTTTTTGCTAAGATTTTATATTCTTTTCATAACATAAAGTTTATTGGCTCCCGTGGGTAGAAATATAATAGTAACTTTTTATTTATATACTGATATCTCTTTTCTTCGTACAACTCTATGTCATCAGGGTAGGTAGGGAGGAAGGGGGTAGGGGGGGGGGTTAAAGGTTTTTACATAATATGTCAACATGGATATCAAATAATAACTAATTAAAAAATCAATTGATTACATTGATACTCAACACTCAATGTCATCAGGGTATAGGGGGGGGGGGGGGTAAAATTTTTAAATATAATATGTCAACATGGATGTTAAATGAAAGATAATAATACAAAGATCTATTAATTACATTGATACCCAACACTCAATGTTTCAGGTATTTGTTGGTGAATATGATATAACAATATGGATATAGAATGAAAGCTGATACAAAGATCAATTGAATACATTGATGCTCGTCACTTTATGTGTCCAGGGTGGGGGAAAAAGATTACTTGATTACATTAATTAACTCTCCTGGTGGGTTGAGGAGGGGAAGAAGCTCTAGTTAAATTTATATTATATCAATCAAATGAAAGCTAATAAGAAAATTAATTAATCCTCTTTACTATGTCTTTGAATTATAGGGAGGGGGGGGGGTTATATTGATACACATCTCTTCAGAGTGGGTAGGGGGGGGGGGTTAAAAATATTCTATTATAATATTTTGACATGGGTATCAAATGAAAGCTGATGATGAGATTGATTGATTACATTGTTGTTTATCACTTTAGGTCTTCAGAGTAAGGGCGATGGGCAGGGATCCAAATCAAACCTGAACCGAACCGTTAAACCGCTAAAAACCGGTATTTTTTATCAATTTTAAACCGAACCTAAACCGCTAAAAAAATTCTAGCCGAACCTGACCGAACCGCTAAAATGCCTCTAAACCTGTTCGAGCATCATGATTTTTGCCTATAAAATAATGTGTAATTTATTACTAGTATAATTGCTAAAATTTTAATTATATTCGAATTGTTTTAAAGATTATTATCAATCACATTTGATTGATAAGTGTCAGTCATAATTTTTATAAACTTTATTTGCTATTTTACAGCATTTTTTAAAATATTATAAGCTTATAAATAAATCCCATCTGGTAGTGCCGGCCACCCAAGTTACAACGATTAAATTACCCCCTTATAGATGTAATTTGAGTGAGACCAATTTTGAAAATGTATTAATTGTGCGGCTTAATAAAATAATTTTAAGTAAATAAATATTGATTATATTAAAATTATCATTGATATTTATTTGTTATATTTATAAATTAAATATTATTTTATAATGTGCAATTAATAAAAATGAAGGTTTTATTTATGGTGTTTTTTATTTTAATGATGAAATAAAATAAATATTTTCGAATGTAGGTTTGAATATAAAACTGTTCAAACTGGTTTTTACAGGTTCGAACCGATATTTTTATTTTTTACAAAACGAACCTGAGCCGTTATTTTTAACCAAACCTGAACCGATATTCGTTTCGGTTTGAATCCCTGGCGATGGGTTAAAAAGTTTCTAGCATAATATTTCGAAATGTATCAAATGATTATATGGATAATTAAAATGAAGAAGATAAAAAAAATTCTAGCATATTATTACAATATTGGTATTTTATAAAAAAAACTAGTCTAAAAATCTACTAATGGCATTGTAATTTTTACTCGTCCTTATGTCTTTAGGGACATTCTGACTTTCTAACATTTCAAAATAAACTCTATATTATTTGTGATATTATAATTAAACTATTTAGAAATTAAAATTAAATATTTTAACGATCCATAAATAATCTGCTAGTCAAAAAATATATAACTAAAAATAAATAGCCGGTAAAAATAAACAAAAATAGTTGCTGAATTAATTAATCTTTTTTACCTATGGCGACGTATATTTAGAAAATAGTAGTTAATAAAATTAATTATGAAAAAAAAGGAATTTTAAATTAAACTTTTAATTTTCGTATCTTTAAAATAAGTTTTAAAAGAAGTTATAAATATAATATCCTGAATGTTTAATTTACCCAATTTTTATTTAGCCAAACCATATTTACAAATCGAAGGATTTACTTTTTAAAATAACCCTTCTTAACCAGTAATTTTTATTTAGAGGAACTGGCTAGGACTAAACAAACGGGGGGGGGGGGGTATGACATAATTTCATAATTGAAATTAGAGGGTGCATTACTAGATGGGGACCAGAAGAGACCAACATTTTATTTGAAATTTATAATCAAAAAATTCTTAAAATCAATAATATTAAGAAAGAATATTTCTGAGCAATTAAATGACTAGTTTTTGGCGTTTCATATTTTTATAAGCGATTTATTTTATAATCTGAGGGTTTTAGTTATACCTGAACAATTATTTTTATGTGCAATTAAGTTATTTATCGAAGAAATAAAAAATTTTTCTGAGCATTCAGTAATTTTCTGAGCATTGAGTATTTATTCTGAGCGTTTAAGGATTTCTTTTCTTAGTATTTTATTTTTAATTTGGAGCTATTAAATAGGAATCAAAAATAATGTTTGTTAAAAATGTAAATGAAAAACTATTTGAACTCTTAAAATCCTGTTAAACTGCAGAAGTGTGTTTCGGCATTAAAAGGAGTTTTATATGTGTTAAGAGAACCTGGACTGAAAATATATTCTTGATTAACTAAAAGAAAAAAATTTTTCTTTTGAAATATGTAGCTATATTTAGCTACATTTTAAATAGTTTTTTGCAGCTATAGTGTAGCAACATTTTTCAAGTAAGTTGTTACTTATAGTTAGAGAAATTTTAAAAAGAAATGTAGCGTTAGTATTAGTAGATATAGCTATGCCTATACCCACCCTTGCTAGCTATAGGTCAACAATTTTATCGTTAACTAGTTAGTTATTTTTCCAAAAAAAGTAAGTTTTTAACTAAAAAAACAAATATAGTCTGCTCAACGATTAAAAAAAACGCGCCTAAAATGAGCACCATTTGCAAAGAAACAACTTTTATTTTAATAAATCTATATATAATGATTTTTAGGTTAAATATTTCATGAAATTTTTATTCTATTTAAATGCAAATAAATATAAATTGCAAGATATAAAATTTTTCAAAAAGATATAATATAATAATTAAATATTGTTTGAAAATTCATATATAAATGAATGTAAAAAATTCATATATAAATGAATGTAAAAAAATCATATATAAATGAATGTAAAAAAATTCATATATAAATTAATGTAAAAAGATTCATATATAAATGAATGTAAAAAAATCATATATAAATAAATGTAAAAAATTCATATATAAATGAATGTAAAAAATTCATATATAAATGAAAGTAAAAAATTCATATATAAATAAATGTAAAATTCATATATAAATGAATGTAAAATATTCTTTATATAAATGAATGTAAAAAATTCATATATAAATGAATGTAAAAAATTAATTATATATATTAAATAATTTTTATAATAATAATATATACTAAGGAAATAAAGTAATAAGAAAATTTCCGCAAGTTAGAGCATTTTTAAAAATTTAATTTGTATATTTTTTACATAATAAAAATAGCGGTTTAATTTACAACTATATATATTTTATAATATAAAATGATATAAATTTAAAATTCACGTAAAAGTTTTTTAATTTTTTTTGGCAGAATAGAAAAATTGATAAATTACGAAATGAAAGAAATATTAAAAATAACCCAAATAATTCATGAAAACATTAAAGTTTATAAAAGAAAGGAAATTATGTTTTATATAATGAAAAAAAATATTATTGGCCTAAAACTATTATATTTTTAATTCATTTATTTATCATATTTTTTAAATTTAGGATTTCTTTTCTCTCAAAATGATGAAATAAAATGTTTTTATAACTAGGAACTATGAGTTTAATCAATATTTGCAAATTAATAAGGGATCCTAATTCCTGATCTAGCATATGTTGTTAAAACTCTTTTTAACTGCATGGGTCCACTTTTTATTATTAATTGGAAACCTTTATTAATTTTAAAAAATGATAATCATTTTGATTCAAACCCACATCATATTCTATATAAAAATAAAGCGATCAGGAATAAAAATAAAAAAAAAGAACTAGGAGATATTAACATTATATTTATAAATTATAAAATATTAAAAAATATGTATGTTAAAAAAAATAATATTTTAAAATATATTTTTACTCATGCTGATGACATAAAGATCATCTAATGTTTTATTCATTCAATATCATAAAAATCATCAAATATTTTATTAATGCTTTAATACATTCAAATTAATAATTAAAGAAAACTTTCATATATATGTTAGCAGCAATGTATTTTTTCAACTTTATATCACTTTTTGAGGCATTTTTTTTAAATTGATTTTACAGGAAATGTACCAAATAATTTGGCCATGAACTTTTGAACTTAGTATAATTTCTATTCGTTTTTCCATAGATTCTTTATATAAATTATAAATGACTCAAAGGTTAAGGGCAAAATGGTCTAGAATTCATATAGGTATTCAAAGCATGCTGGAATACATTTCCAGTAATATCACATTTTTAAATTTAAAAAACGCGCTCCAATGATATAAAGTTGAAAAAATAACACATTGCTGGAAAAAAACACTTTGACACTATATTATAACAATTATTTGTTATTTTATTATAGTAATGCATTTTGAATTAATAAAAGTATTGGATTAAAAGAAACTTAATTGACATTGCTATATATATAGGCAATTTAGATTAAGCTTGTAAATATTTTTAATGGTAACCTGTAAAAACACATTTATCTAATTGATAAATTAAATTATGATAATTTGTAGATGTTGGATAAAATGATTATTGAGAAATGTGCAATACAGATACATGAGTATTTGTTTGGTTTAAAAAATTGTCTTTTAACTGCATGGATCGATTTACTTAAAAGAGCTTTATTGTTAATTGGAAATCTAAATAATTTTAAAAAAATAATCATAATTTTGATTTAAAGCCACATCCTATCTATATAATAATAAAGTTAGGAATAAAAATAATAGATAAAAAAAGTCGATATTAACATTATGTCTGTCATTTAAAAAAATAGTTAAAAAATAATATTAATTTACAAAAAATATATAAATAATTGCTTAGATTATGTAAAATATATATTCTTATTTTTACTGAACAAAAAAAACTTTTACAAGAATTTTAAATTTATGTCATTTTATATTATAAAATATATTTTCAATATTCTGTTTAAAATATATAAATCAAATTCTTAAAAATGCTACACCTTGCTGAAATTTATTTGTTACTTTATTTTCTTATTATATATTATTATTATAAAAATTGCGTAATATATATATACTAGCTAATAACCCGTCAAGAATGACGGAGTTGAGGTAATTAGCTAGTTTGTGTATAATCTATTTTATAAAAATATTAAAATTTAGGAGAAAAAGAGGTAAATAAATTTGTGAATCATATTTCTGATTCATATATCAAAGGTAGAAAATTATGAATTGATTGGCAAAATGAAGAATATAATAACTAAGAGTACCAGAGCTCCCGTTGGTCAGCATTTCTGTTCACTCCCCACCGTGTGAAGGTAGAGATGGGTTTTAGGGGAGCAAAGAGATGAAAAAAAGAATGAAAAAAAGAAGGTAGAAATATCAAAGAGACAAAGATGTGAAAAAAAAATTGTATAATACATGTTATACCTTAAGACTTGATAGTTATCATTCAACACACTCGCATTTGAAGCCATATAAAAAAGAAAATAATAAAAAATATACAATATCAATAATTTTACCAAAATTTAAGTATTAGATATTTCCAAAACTGAGGATGTAGAATAAGCATCAGTCTGGTATATCATCGCAATAAATCCTTAGCCCAAATTAAAATGTCTTGAATTTTTCTTCCTTGAATGTCAAAATTTGTATTTATAAAAGTTAAATTAAAATATTATTGATTTTACCAAAATGTAAGTATTAGATATTTATAAAACTGAGGATGTAGAATAAGCATCAGTCTGGTATATCATCGCAATAAATCCTTAACCCAAATCAATCGAATGTCAAAATCCATATATATAAAAGTTAAATAGTACCATTGTAAAATAAGATTATTTGGGGGTTCTTTTCCTATTCCATGTTGAGGATGATGAAATGATAGACCAAGCACATATTGACTATTTTTGCTATGACTATGAGAGACTTATTTAACACACTGATTCGTTTAAATCTAAAATATAATAGGAATATAAAAACAATAACCTCTTTTAGATCCATTGCAAAAGGAATAAATGTTTGGAATATATTCGAGTTTTTTTGAAAAAATGTTACTTTTAAATATCCTTAATGGAAATAAGATATAGATATACAGTATATATATACTTATACCTGAAGGTAGGTAATATGGATGGTATTATATAATAGAGGTATATACAATATTTTTATATATATTTTTTCATTAAGAGCATGTCTAAAATATAATAAAAAGAAAAACAATTTTAAAATATACCTAGATCCATGACTAAAGTAATAAAAGTTTGGAATATCTTCAAACGTTATTTGAATTTTTTTTTATAAAATATCCTTAATGGAAATAAGATATAGATATATGTGCATGTTTACTTATACCTGAAGGTATGTAATATGGATGGTATTATAAAATACAGGTATACACAATATTTTTAGTATATATTTTTTCATTTGAAAGCATATGTCCTTGCAAAAGCGTGGGAACAATCATAATATTTATATTTTTTTTAGAAGTGCAACGACTTAAGGCAACGTAAAGTTGTCCGTGTGAAAATACGGGTTCATGAAGATATAATCCTACATGATCAAAGGTTTGGCCCTGGCTTTTATTTATTGTGATAACAAATGCAGGAAGAATTGGAAATTAGCGACGTTTTAAAATAAAAGGTAATTGTGATTCACTTGGAGTTAAATCAATGCGAGGAATAAAGACCCTGTAACCTTTATTGGTGCCTGTAATTATTTCGGCGTCCAAAAAATAATTATGCATACTTTTGATTATTAACCGGGTGCCATTACATAAACCTTTTGTGGGATTCATATAGCGAAGAAGAATAATAATTGTACCAACTTTTAAGGATAGTATGTGAGGTGGCATTCCAGATAGTGTTAGGGAATGTAGAAATTCAGGTGGATAGTTGAGAGATTCATCTGTGTGATCGGAAACCAATGAATCAGAACTATAGTAAAGTCTTAAAGAGGATGGAAGTTTTGATATGATAGTGTTATTTAATGTTAATGCAATATCGTTTTTTGTAGTTAGAATTATGCGGCTAGATAAATAATCAATATTATTAAGTAAAAGGGAATCACCATATATGGATGATATTAGAGAATCTCCAAGCATAGATAGGGGAATTTCTATATAGTCGGAAGGAAGGGGGGAAGGTAATAGAGGTGGTTCCCTTCACCTATTTGTAGAAGCCATTTAATATAACTCCTCAGAAAGAGAGCGCATATTATGGGTCAATTGAATTTGGTGGAAAACATGCCATAAATTTGAAGATTTAATACATGATTCGATAATATGTGTTTTAGAAGCCCTAGGTATAATTGGTAAAGTTTGCCTAAAATCTCCTCCTAATAAAATAACTTTGCCACCGACCTTTATTGGTGCCTGTAATTATTTCGGCGTCCAAAAAATAATTATGCATACTTTTGATTATTAACCGGGTGCCATTACATAAACCTTTTGTGGGATTCATATAGCGAAGAAGAATAATAATTGTACCAACTTTTAAGGATAGTATGTGAGGTGGCATTCCAGATAGTGTTAGGGAATGTAGAAATTCAGGTGGATAGTTGAGAGATTCATCTGTGTGATCGGAAACCAATGAATCAGAACTATAGTAAAGTCTTAAAGAGGATGGAAGTTTTGATATGATAGTGTTATTTAATGTTAATGCAATATCGTTTTTTGTAGTTAGAATTATGCGGCTAGATAAATAATCAATATTATTAAGTAAAAGGGAATCACCATATATGGATGATATTAGAGAATCTCCAAGCATAGATAGGGGAATTTCTATATAGTCGGAAGGAAGGGGGGAAGGTAATAGAGGTGGTTCCCTTCACCTATTTGTAGAAGCCATTTAATATAACTCCTCAGAAAGAGAGCGCATATTATGGGTCAATTGAATTTGGTGGAAAACATGCCATAAATTTGAAGATTTAATACATGATTCGATAATATGTGTTTTAGAAGCCCTAGGTATAATTGGTAAAGTTTGCCTAAAATCTCCTCCTAATAAAATAACTTTGCCACCGAAGGGGGTATTTATTTGCATAATTTCCCTAAGTAAGGCATCTATACAGCGTAAAGCATGTTTTGTCATCATACTTGATTCATCTATAATTATTAAATGGGCAAGTTTAATTTCCTTAGCTTGTGTAGATAAAGGTCTCATACATGAAACCGATGTGTCTAAAATAGGTATAGGAAGTTTAAAACCACTATGAATTGTTTTTCCATCAATTAGTAGTATGGATGAAATTCCTGTAGTAGCAAATGGTAATACAATTTTATTTTGCCCTCTAAGATAATGTATTAAAGTATTGTAAAGATAAGTTTTTCCTGATCCTCCTGGACCATCAAGATAAAAATATCTAATGGTACATGAAATATCTTCATTGCGTGGATAATTAGCTCAAAAGCATATTTTTGTAAAGGATTTAAACTGGATAACATTACCAAAGCCTTAGCTGTCTCCGTTACTGAATCATATAATTTTGGTTGAAGAATAGGTTCAGGGATAGGAAGATTAAAATTGTTGCAATGTAGCCCGTGAGCATTAAGGGTATTAGAAATATCGTGTAAAGCTAAATTAATGGCAAGTGACTCAGAATTAGTGCGCAAGAAATCCTCAATTAGGTAAGATTTGAATTTATCCCAAAGAAATGCAGGATTTTGAGGTTGACCGAAAACGCATATAAAAGCAAAAGTATGCCTAAATTGAAAAGGCATTTGAAATAAGGATGTCTCCTCAAGACAATGCTCCCACTCTTTATCATCAGAAAATAAATGCCTTTTGATAGCAGCCTCTTTAAAGGTATCTAGCAAAATGTCATCAACAGTTCTCAAAAAATCGAAGCTTGTTGCTCCAGGAACATGAAGAAGAAGTAGGCGTAGGTAAAACCTCCACATTTAATATCGGTAGAAAACATTCTAGAGATGATAGATTGATGGCCACGTTTTCTTTCTTGCCAGATATAATTGACAAAAACATAGTGATAGGGAATATCAATGTATAGATATTGTCTGGCGCAAGGATTAAATTGATTTAAGAGAAACCAAGCAGTAAGTGTAGTTTTATGTAAATTAGCTCTTTTGAAAGCCTCCCTTTCATCGCCCTGTTGAAAATAGACAGATTGTTTAAAAGGCATATGGAGAGCTAATCGAATAATGGCATGTGAACGATCATGCATGGGATACTCTAATAACCGCCACATCGCTTCACATGAGCTAACATACCGAGTGTTTAAATGACTTTTAATTTCATCATATTTAGGGGGGAGAGATTCTAAATTTAAATCGATATTTGCACAATCATAATCTTTATATACGTATTTAAAAATATATTTTACTGATTTAAGAGAAGTGCATATTTCAACATTGATATGAGCATTGTATTTTAAAAGTAAGTAGGTATTGTATGGAATAACAAAACGATTATAAACAGGTTTACCAAATATTAATATAGAACCTACATCCCTTCTTTTATATAGAGGATACCCATTAGTATTTGTTATTGTATCATTTATAAAATCTTTAGGAAAATTTTTAGTACATACGCCATTATCCGTGCAAGGTGATCGAGGATTAAGAATGCCACAGGGGCCATGAATCATAAAAAGCGTAACAATGTTAAATAATTGTGAATTGTTAGTCCTATCTGGTATCTCGGCACATACAAATTTATTTATAGCCTCAGCGGTATCAATTTTATGCTCTGAACTTATAATGAACAACAAATGGGCATGAGGTAATCCTCTTTTTTGAAATTCAATTGTATAAACATATGCCAATGTTTTCCCGAACATGTTATTTTTAGTGATATCAGATAAAAAAGCAGCTAATTTAATTTTAAAAACTCTAGAAACTATATCAGGTCTATCGGCAGGCGTTTGACCGTTAAAAAGATTTTCGGATATTTCGGGCCATGTTGGGTTGCAAGTAAAAGTTATAAAAAGATCGGGTTTGTCATATTTTAAGACGATAGACATTGCGTCGTGATAACGCTCTTGCATGTTTCTAGGAGATTGAAAAGAAGATGGTAGAATAACTGCCCGTCCTATAGGTATATTAATATTATTGGAAAAATCGGAGGCTAAATAATCCATTAGTCCTGAATATTCCTCAACGCGTAACTTAGACTGATTAAACTTTATGAAATTAAGATTATTAGCTACAACTTGTAGATAGGAATCTACAATATATTGTTGAGTTAGTCTCCCGGCATTAAGAAGGGGGTTAAAAATATTTTGTCTAACCGCTAAACGGGCAATTTTAAATTGTAGCATGGATATTTTTGAACGCCCAGAATTTTCAAAGCCTTCAGCAATCATATTAGGCTGCCAACCTGGATCTCCATGAGGAAATAGTACAGGGTAAACCATTGGGTCTAAATTAGGGCTTAATGCGTTAAGAATTACTAAATTATTCCCATTGGATATAGGATACACTTTTATATCTCTCTTAAAGGGAGGTTCCCCATCATCATTTGTAAAAATCATTGCTACGTAATCAATTGTAGGAAAATTATACCGCCTACGGTCGCTAGAACGATCTCCGCGAAATATCATATTAATCTTTGGCAGTAATATATTTGAATGTTCTGCAAGGGATAACTCAGCTTTCTCAACTTCCCCTAAGGTTTTGAAACTTAAAGCATAGGGATTAATTTGGCGTATAAGCTCATCTAAATGTCTCTTGATATTTATATCACAATCAGAATTGGCAGGGTGCTGAAGACGTCCTGCAATGGCCTGAGATGTATCCAACACATATAACTGAGCAAATTTAGGTAGAATATCAGTCTGGGGATATAAATGCGATGTGCGATGATAAATTTGCCCATGAACTTTAAAACAATAAGGTCAATTACCTGATAATTCTGAAATTTGTGCTCCCATACTGGCGAAGGCGATCGCACTATTATAAGATCTAATATGATGCATGAAATTTTTGTGCAAGGGATCTAAGGAGTTAGATAAGAGATTTTTTAAATAATCAGGATATGGCGATTGAGTAATTTTGACTTTAACTTTATGACAACAATGGGTAAATCTACCATCTGAAGGTCTTTCAGCTAAAAAATTTAAAGATTGACAAAATTGGCATAATATATTCATAAGGCCACAGGTTGCTCCACTAATGGATTAATCTTAGGGAAAATGCTAAGTAAAATGTTTTGAAATTTTTTTAAAATCTTCTAGAGCAAGCGAGAATCATATCAGATTTATCCTATAATATTATAGTTTTATAGAATAGGTATTAACTGTCTAAAAAATAAAATACCTTTTTTGAAATGAGATTTGTTGGAGTTTGTTTGGATATAATTATAGATGTATTTATATTATTTTTGATCCTTTTCGTGTGAGATTTAATTGGAGGTATATGAGAATTTATATTCTCCATTGTTATTCTTATCTATATAAAATAATATAGCTCACTTAAAAAAATATATATAAATAACATTGTAAAATCAAAATAATAGGATAAAATAAATGGCAAAATTTTAAAAATAATTATCAATAAATGCCTAATTTTAAAAATAATTTTCAAAATTATTAACAATAAATGCCCAAAAAATAAAAAATATAGACTAAACTTTAAAAATATTAGCTAATATATAAACCTGAAAACAGCAAAATGTTTATTTATATTATTCCTTATTCTTCATTGTTATTCTTATCTATATAAAATAATATAGCTAACTTAAAAAAATATATATAAATAACATTGTAAATCAAAATAATAGGATAAAATAAATGGCAAAATTTTAAAAATAATTATCAATAAATGGCTAAATTTTAAAAATAATTATCAATAAATGCCCTAATTTTAAAAAAAAATTTCAAAATTATTAACAATAAATGCCCAAAAAAAAATATAGACAAAACTTTAAAAATATCAGCTAATATATAAACCTGAAAACAGCAAAATGTTTATTTATATTATTCCTTATTCTTCATTGCTATTCTTATCTATATAAAATAATATAGCTAACTTAAAAAAATATATATAAATAACATTGTAAATCAAAATAATAGGATAAAATAAATGGCAAAATTTTAAAAATAATTATCAATAAATGGCTAAATTTTAAAAATAATCATCAATAAATGCCCTAATTTTAAAAAAAAATTTCAAAATTATTAACAATAAATGCCCAAAAAATAAAAAATATAGACAAAACTTTAAAAATATCAGCTAATATATAAACCTGAAAACAGCAAAATGTTTACCACAATTTGAATATTTTCTTATAATTCCAATATATGTGCAAAATTTTACCTACAGGTCTCTGTAATAAATGTCTTTGCTTTACAAACTATATTAGTAAGTAGATTACAATAAAATAATTATGTTTACCCCAATTTGAATATTTTCTTATAATTCCAATATTGCTTTGCTTTACAAACTATATTAGTAAGTAGATTACAATAAAATAATTGGACATTAAATTATTACTTACCATAATTTGAAAATTTTCTTATCCAATAATAAATGAAAATTAACGGCAAAATTTAAAAAATAAAAACTGATTGTTAATTTAAATTAATTATATATTTATTTTTATCGTAAAATAAAAAGTTGAAGGGGGCTGCATTGAAAAAACGTTTGCCTTCCAGTCGTGAAGTCGCTAGTTCGAATCCCGGGGATGGCAAAAAAAATTTAAAAAATATATAATTATTATTATCGTAAAATAAAAAGTTGAGGGGGGCTGCATTGAAAGAACGTTCGCAAAAATTAACATTACATTATATAGTCTCCTTAAATTTTAAATACATTAAGGAGATACGAAAACGATCATCACGTGATTATGGAGATTAAATTAACATTACACTATATAGTCTCCTTAAATTTTAAATACATTACGGAAATACGAAAACGATCATCACGTGATTATGGAGATTATATATATTAGATTTATTTTTCTACATTCATTAAAATATGAATTTTTAAAATATAATTATTATTTTTATATAATTCTTTTTGAATAATGTTATATCTTGCAATTTATTTGCGATCTAAATAAAAAAAATTCATAAATACAAATAAAATATTTAATGTTAAAATCTTTATAAACACACTTATTAAAATGAATGTTGTTATCAAATAGCTGTCAAATGAATGTTTTTATAACATAATAAAATTGGGCTTTGAGCAGTCTATGTATATATATACATTAGAATAATGTTTTTATAACATAATAAAATTGGGCGTTGAGCAGTCTATGTATATATATACATTACATTTTTCTATTCTAAGATTTATTTATATTTATGTATTATCAAAAATTCAAGAATATTTCAAAGATGCTCTCAACAGCTTGTCTAGTTTTTTAATGTCGAAAGAAAAGGAAATGATAAGTCTATCTCTAATTTGTATAGAAAATTTTTTAATGCCACAGGTAGTGATACTAAAAATTATTTAATTTGACTTATGAAAAGGTAAAATCAACCAAAGAAAGATCAAAAAATAAGGAGGAAAAAATTAACGAATTATCATCGGATATTAAAATTTGGTTCAGTATATGTATCAAAAGAGAATTAATAGATAAAATATTGGGGAATTTACTGCAAGATATAAAGGGGACATCACAAATTAATATAGATGGTTTGTTAGAATATAATAAGGAACCTTGTTTCGATGATATCAAAATTAGCGAAATTATATTCCAAAGAATATTAAGAATAATAGTATATTGGCCTTGGGGCCCTAAGGAAATTGAAAGAATCAAACCAACTTTTTGGCGATGCTTAATAGGCGAAATCTCAAAAAAATTAAATGATGTCCGTCATTACGATTCAAATGAAGAAGTAATGGAAGAAATAAAACGCAATAGCCATGATATGGAAAAAAAACAAACCTCTATTCCAAAAGAAACCAATATGCCTAGAAATTTAGAAATTTGGCATGTAACTAGTCTTAATATTGTTGCAAGCTTTTATGAAATCCCTAATAATATTACAAATAAAGAGAAATTAGAACAAGTAAATAACCATTTGATGAAATCTTTTAACATATTCAATTGATTTTTAAGTTTTGTACAAATGTTCAATTTTTTTATATTCTACATAAACAATAAATATTATATGTTTTTAAGACATCTTTTGAAATTAAAATAATGCGTAATAAATTAACTCAATGCAAAGATATAAGAGAAATTACTATAAATGTTTAGAAAAATTTCTATTATTGGCATGTCAAATCCAACTGAAAGTCAACTTATCCCTCAAATTTTCAGCAAATATTTTTTTGACATAATAATCCTTCCTACCAAAAAATGTTCACTTTTCAGCGTGGCGAGGATTCGGGGAATGACAATTAGGTGCGGCCCATCCTAAATACTAAAATAATATTTTTTTATTTCCTACTCTATAAGAGTTTAAGTAATATTTTTATTTTCATTCTGATAGCCTTAAAAAAAATTCCTCAAAAATGTAAATCATAGTAGCTAAAAAACTTTATAACATAATTTTTTTTAAAATTATTTTTTATGACATTGATTTAATTTTTGTAGAAGAAAAACCTTTATATGATATTTATGGAAACTGACAAATTTTAAGGGGGAAATTTCCCTTCCCTTTCTATGGTTGCACCAATGCCCTAACCATAACCCGTATCTTTCTAACCTTACCTTCTTTTCTAAGTTACCTGCTCAAGTTTTAAATGTTACCAGGCTATAAAAAATTAACTAATTTCATCCAATTAAATAATTCCTACTTAGCACGTCGAATCATGACACCGCTTGAACAAATCATAACTTATTCTGTCATATATCCTCAAATTGTTAGATTGAAAGGGAATACTATATTATATTACAAATAGATCTCTGAGTTTGAAAAGGAGCATTCTAACTTAGTATATCTGATATAGAGGTTGGTCAGCCAGGTTAAACAAATATGTAAAAAGTTATATGGGTCGGGCTGAAGCTTTGAAAATGTTTTAAAGCTGATAATTTGGCAAATTTATATCTTTCGTCATTCTTTACACCCTTCGCCCTTGTGTTGTTGAAAACAACAGAGCTACGCTTAGTTCTTCTCATGCCGATCAATTTGGGTTAAAAAAAATGACAAGGCGCACTTAAAGACTAACTTTATGTTAACGTCTGTAGGCATTAAAAACATGCACGTATACAGGAATTTGGTCTGGGGGGGGGGAATATCATTGAGCATAAATTTATGAGGACTAATAACTTTTCTAATACACAATTTTAAATTAATGTGAATTATAAAAAAATTATATATATTAACCGGCATATAAAAAACTATAAAATAAATGTGAATTATAAAATATAAAGTTAATATACCACCATATGAATCACTTAAATGACCCAAAATAGAAATTTGAATTTTTTGAGCCTTTAAAATTTATATATAAAGTTATAAAAAATTTAAAAGTTGGAAATATAAATTAATACACAAAAAGTTTCTTAGGAATAATATTTTGTATGTTTTGACCTAATTTTTCAATTATCTCACCCTTGCTTGGCGTTAAATGCCTATGAATATTCAAAAGATCCAAACCATTCAATCTACTTTCAGAAGTTTTACTTCATAGGTATGTTTTTCAGAGGCTTGCAGGCCCGACATAGCCGGGCCTGGCCCGAAATTTTTTTTAAAAAAAACACTTGAGTTGAGCCTGAAATTTATTTTTTTTAAAAAAGTATCCGGGCCGGCTATATATTTTAAAGCAAATATTTGAAATCGCCATTATTAACTATAAAAATAAATATAATTTATTTTAGAAAAATTGGGGCCGGGCCTGAATTTAAAAAAGCTGGGTCGAGCCCGAAATTTTTTTTAATAAAAAACCCTGGGCCGGGTAGAAAAAAATTTTGAAAAAATAATCCGGGCCGTGCCCTGCAAATGGTACCTCTGCAGGGCTCTGTTATTCTTCTTAAAAAAGAGAATCTCTCATTAGTTTACTAATGGGAAGAGTTTATAATCTTTTAATCATAGTTATTCAACTAATAAGGCATCATAAGATACTTTAACATCTTTATGATAAAAATTTAATAAATATTTATTTTTTTTCTATCACCATCTAAGAATGGATGGCTTTTGTGGAAGTTCTGCAGATTGGTAAGTGCTACATGATGAATTAAAAACCATTCGTTTATTTTAGTTATAAATGTATCTAAGAGATGGGACTTTTATTTATAATACTCTTCTACTGATCCTAAATTAATGTTTTGAAGATGAGCTTGCTTGCTGCAAGTCGAGGGGGGCAAATATTAAACACGTATAGCTCTGGTTTTCACCAAATAACATATAAAATATGAATCAACATTAGCTGTACTTAAGTTTTAATAAAATGCTCTCCGCTATTCTCATCTTTTTAATCAAGTCAATGTCATGTTTTTGAAAAGTATCACATAAAATAGTTATATAATTAAATAATACATTCTAATGAGAAAAAAAATTGGAATAAGTATTGAATCCAATAATTTTCTTGCTTCTGAGGAAATATTTCTATCAAGCCATTGGATATTTCAGTAATAGTATTAATAATCGGCTCTTCTAACTCCATAAAAGCTGTTACTGCTTGATGGCGGAGACTCGATCTCGTTGACAAGCTTGCCATTTCTTTCTCCTTGTTAAACAAGGAGTTTCAGAGATAATTATTATTTGACTAGAAATTTAGATAAATATTATATTTGAAAATAATAGGTAAATATTACGACAAGGAAAACTTGAAATCGAAATTAATTGATAAAATAACTTAGTAAGATGAATGTGATAAATAGATGTAATTAAATATATATGAGATAGGTAATAAATATTAACAAATATAAATTAATATTAACAATAATATTTTTGAAAAATATAATCCAGAATCTGCATTTTATGGCTTTAGAGGGGGATTTATCCCCCTGTCCTCCCCCCCCCCCTCCAACCCTGCTGCGTACGCCCCTGATTAAAAATATAATGAAAAAGCCCATACTCGTTTTAAAGGCAGATTTTTTTTTATTCGATATGGGCCTGGCAAAGAAATTTAATCTTTAATAAATTAGGCTTAATAGGTTTACAGTTGATTTCATGTGAAATTAGTGCTGAGATGCTTTTTTATATAAAGAAATCAGGAAATTTATACCTTATTTCTCATTAGTATATTTATTTCCAAATGATAAAGATGAAAGGAATCGATCGTTATAATTGAATGGAGATTTAAAATCACATATGTTGGTGAAAGTTTGTACTTTCTTTAATTATTTTTTATTTGTTTCCCGTATGCGTATCACTCCCATATAGCAAGACTGGCATTATTTTAGAGCTGAACTTATGCAAGAGATATTTCTAGATGATCAATGTTTATAGAAATTCTTATATTTGATATTGGCATTTTTTATTATTTCTCCCTGTATACTCTCCTTGTTGTTCATGGTGAGTCCCAGAAATTTAAAGCATTCAGTATTTCATGACCTTCGAGTGGACTAAAATATAAATGATTCGCGCGCTCAGTGATGACATGTTGAAGGTTTTGTTATAGTTAATGCCTAATCCAGCTGACTATGTGCACTTAGTATTTTTATTAAATTAATAGCCTCCGTTTCTTATATTGTAATAAGAACTATATCGTTGGCATATGACAATATTTTTTGATATTGGTTGTTCCTTTGAGAATGTTCAGTAGAAATGTTGGTATCTCTAATAGTCGATATAATCTTGTTCGTAATTAAATTGAAGATTATCGGGGAAAGAGCAGCGTCATGTCTAATTGCCCTATTTATCCTGAAAGGAGAGAATTGTGACTGTTTAAATTTGGAATTTGACGAATAAAATTAAATAGTCCAGGATTCTGTTTATATTTTCTTCAATGCCACACTAGAGTATCCCATAATTCTGAGTGTTCTACTTTTTTGATGGCTTCCCGTAATCTATAAGGTGAACATATATGATAGTTTAGGTCTATAACAATTATATAGTCACCCTTAGGGCTATTTTAAGTTTTAGAATATTTTTTCCTGGACCATATGCGCTTATATTTTTTCTCAATAAATTCTTAGTAGAGAGATGGCGGGAAAACTTGTAAAAATGAATTTTACCGGCCCTGAAGAAGCAATTAAGGATCGGATCAAATACCCTGGTAGGAAATATCCATGAGCCAGTTCGGGACAACCTCCAATCTACTTCACTACATAATATTTAAGTAAAAATCTAAAAATTTAGTTCTGTCAATATCTTTGTATTTCTAAAAAGTAGGTTTAAAGGCCTTGGGAAAGGTGTTTTGCACGACCCAATAGCTATTTTGTCTTTTGTGGTTAGATCGATAACAACCTTTTTCGGGGTACCAAATACCTTATAATTTTCTTAATTGATATCAATAAATCATGATTCATGTATTTCAAAAAGTGAGCAAAGATATTCTAAAAAAATGGTTAATCAATTGAAAGCACTAATTCTAAAATCGATGCCAATGTTTCATGCCTTAGTAAATTCTTTAAAATTTTTAAGTAAAGAATAATAAATAATAAAGTTAAGGAAAATTTTTGCCAGATGATAAATTTTATTTTATTATTATCTTCGATAAAGCTATTGTTAAAGCATTTAAAAATAACCTTTTAAAATTGTAGATATTTAATTAGGAAAAACATTTTAAACGGCTTGTGCAATAAGAGTTTCTAAATTAAAAATCAAGCCTAGCTTTGGAAGCTTGTTTAATAATTTGGAAAGTTGCACATATTTGCCTGAGCCTACAGAAAATGATCTCAAAAGGAATTATAGTTCTACATAATTTACTAAAAGATATTATATCATATAAGCTGAATTTTTTAAATTAATTAACTATGCCTACTAAATAAAACTTTTTAATTTGAAATGTTTAAAAGTTTATTTTGTAATAATATATATTTACAGTTTATACAAATATAAAATACAGATAATTATTTGTATTAAAGTAAAAATTTTTAGTATATGTATATCAGAGTTGCTAAAAGATACTTTTTAAATGAATCTAGATAGAGATTTTTAAAAAATTTATCATACATTATTTTCGTACCCTTATTTTTATCGTTTTTTTGAATAAATTTTAATTTATTGTAAAAAAAATATTTTACATAAAACTTAAAATTGTTAATTAAAGTTAGCGGAATATTTATAAATTAAAAAATTCTAAATAAATTTATTTGTTTAAAATAGTGCTGTAAACATTTCTAAAAAAATCGAACGCGTTCACATTCAAGTTCACTTTCAAAAAAAAAGGAACGCGTTCACGTTCATGAACCGTTCAAAATTATAATAATTTTTTTTTTAATTTTCTAATATAAATAAATGTCTTATATTTATTAACACAATATTAGCCTTGTTAAAAAATTAAAATAATATAATTATAAATTCAAAATAATATATCAATAAAAATTTCTTATTAATTTTTAATAACAATATTTTTCAAATTTTTATCTGATAGACAAGAACGCTTGGCAGTTAATACGGCATTAGCTATACTAAAAACGCGCTCAAGGGTAGATGAGGTGATTGCGGTATTATACTTAATAAATAACTCTTTTAACGTGAGGAATTTATCAAAAACATTTATTGTTTTGTTATTTGCTTCAAAGAATTGAGATAGGTTATCCTCCTCCAATCCATTCTCTACTTCCTCGACAAAAAAGGATATCTCGAAATTAACAGTTCTTGCATTATCATTTCTAGGGTTTTCAAAGCATTTTTTTCAATAATAACGCTATAAGTTTATTTTTAATAGGCTAGTTCTGTGGAAGTTTTATCCATGGCCATTGAAGCTTGAATATGGATGTATAATTGCAGAAAGAACATATTGATCTTCATATATATGTTAAAATCTTTAAAAAAAATAAAATATATGCAATTAATTGAGTAGGTTTAATACCTTTTATTAATCCCATTTAATACGGCGTCTATCAATGGTTGACCATATTTGAGGCCACTAATTTTTTTTAATTTTAAAATAACTATCGTTATTTTTGGGGTCAAATATCCCAAATACATTTTTTCTTCAAATTTAATGATTTTACTTAGTTATATTATAATATATTATATAAAATAAAATGATTAATATTACAATCAAACGTCGTCTTAAATTGGAACCTGAAGATTTTGATAATATAATACTTTTTGGGCACATTTTACACATGGTAAGCATTGAATTAGTTCCTTCAATATAGGATGTTACTGTAAAACATTTATCATATTTGGCCATGGTAATGATAATTCATCTGATTTTGGATTTTCAGAATCAGATGATGGATTAAATAATAATATCCATGCTTATGCTAATCTATTAAATTAAAATATAAACAATAATATTTAAATTAATAACCTATGTGTTAAAAAAATTGAAATGTGAAAAGGATATACGCAGCTGATTAAAAAATATAAATAATACTTTTTAAAAAAAATTCGGAAATATTAAATTTTTCAAATAAATAAAAATAAAAAGTATTTTTAAAATTTAACGAACGTTAAATTCTAACGCGTCCGTCATAAAAAAGGAACGCGTTCACGTTCAAAGTTCGTCAAAAATAAAAGGAACGCCGTTCATCATTTTTTTCAAAAAAATGAACTTCGTTCATGAACGCGTTCGTTTACAACATTAGTTTAAAATAATTTTGTGCATCAATGGTAGTTTTTAATAGTGCTGTAAACGTCACTATAAAAAAGAAACGCGACCGTTACTCGTTACGTTTGGAAAAAGAAAGTCGTTACCGCTACTCGTTTCCTTTTTAAAAAAGGAACGCGTGTTATTGACTATTCAAAAAAGTAACGGGTTACTCGATATTTAAAAAATTATTATATACAAAAAATTTTTTATTTTTTTCCTGCAATATATAATATAAATAAAACTATACAAAAAGAATTTATAATAAGATAAGATCTCTTATTATAAAAAAAATTTCCATATATATATAATTATAATATAAATAAAATTATATAAAAATAATATATTATATATAAGATAACATCTTTTTGTAACAATTTTTTATTTATTTTTAGCAACAATTGATTTTTAAATCTGATCAGAAAAAATAAATAAAATTTTAATTTCGGAGAATTTATT
This sequence comes from Gordionus sp. m RMFG-2023, assembly GCF_954871325.1. Taxonomy (NCBI): domain Eukaryota; kingdom Metazoa; phylum Nematomorpha; class Gordioida; order Chordodea; family Parachordodidae; genus Gordionus; species Gordionus sp. m RMFG-2023. The sequence continues at coordinate 30,362,051 of NC_088776.1, forward strand.
AGAAATATTTTAATAAATGTCATTATTTTGAAAAAAGCTTAATAGATCATCCAAGGATCTTCATTCATTTCCCCATCAAAAAAAATTTAACTATCAAAAAAATATTCCGGTATGTTTGTACGATAAAGGAATTACGTCTGCTCTTTCTTTGTCAAGATCTTTTCTCAAACTGGAAATAACATCCTTTGTTGACCTCTAATTTTATACAAGGCCAATCTAATTTAAATAGCGGGTGAATTACTGCTGATGGTATATATTCAACTTTATAGATGTGTTGAAAATAAAAGATAATCAAAATATAAATTATAAGCAATCTTTGATTGATTTTTTCTACGCCTTCCAGGATTGAATTAATAAGCGGCTTACAAAACTTAAAATTATTTAAAGCCATAAGTTTTAATATTATAATAGTTATCGTGGGAGTGAGATATCCCAAATGCATTTTTTCTTCGCTCTCTAAAATTGAAAGAGCCATAGCAATCGGTTCCTTAACCACCTTTCTTAATTAACACCCATACGATATTCATCAATGAACGACTTGTCGTTATTTAAATATCTCTGTAATTCCGATTTATCAAAAAATTCGTCAAATTTTTGGCAATTCTCCTTAATTTAATTTCAAGGCGTTATAAAAAGAGTACCATCTTGTTATAACCGGTTTAATCAGATATCTTCCCATGTTTTCCTTAAAAATGGCTGCACTATTTGAAGTTTACTTATGTTTATTCCACAATAGCTTACACTTAGAAAATATAATTTTTGAAATGTTAAAATGGACATTGTTACCTGCCTTTTTAATGTCAACACTTGAAATGAGTTTTAAAGTGTGTGCTGAACAGGAATGATGCTTAGGTAAGTATACAATACTATCATTAGTATTTTGATTTTCAAATAGATCAAATAATGGCAGAGGAACTATTTCTTCATTCGATTCCTCTCCTTGTTCATATACTCTAATAAATTTTTATTAAATTTATTATAATTTTTTTACTTAAAAGCTTTTATATAATTTATAGCATTGCCGGTAATGCATTTGATCATTTTATATCTTATATGCGGTAAAAATTTCAATGATTATTTTTGCTAGATAATCAAATCTGTGTTTATGATTTAGCCTTTTACAAACTAAGCAGGCTGATAACCCTCTCAAGAGTGTCTGGGTGTAGCCAGTATACCATCATCCCTAAATAAGAACTTTTTTAAAAGACAATAATATCAATCTATAAAATATATATTTTATATACCAATGATAAGCTGACAAAGAATCCACAGTTGTTCAGACAATTTTTGTGTTACACAATAAATTCACTAATTTCTTTGCCATGTTGTCATTTGCTTTTTAATTTTAATACGAGGGTAGGCCTTGACATCACATTTTTAGTTAGCTGAAATTTTGATAATATTAATAAATGCAGTGCTTTCTACAATTGAAAATGGTTGCAATTGTTCAATTACAAAATTAAAAACTATTTAATCAACAGCTGACTGTGCTATTTATATCATTGATGTATATGGATTCTGCATCTCAATGAGTGTGAGTTGATTGGCTTTAATTTTTTTTTATTACTATTCAAATGTTCATATTTGAGGAATATACAGTCTATAATTTTTTAATTAAATATTATTAATTCCTGAATTTTTTATTAAAAATAACTTTGCTTTTTCAATAATTGAAAATAAATCTTTTAAAAATTTAATTGCATTTTTTAATCCCTCACTAAGCTTACAAGGAAAACATTAAAAAAATTATGTTTGCCAAAGATAATTTTTCAATTTCTTATCTTTTCGGAATTATCATTTAAAAATGAATCAGGAAAATATTTAGATCAGCTCTCTATAACAATATTGCTCCATAGTTTTATTCCATATATATTTATTTAAAAAAAATTTTTTTTAGCTTTCACCTTTTCTGGTGGTGAGCTCCTTCAATATTTCTCTCCACTTGTTATTCATGCTATCTAATTTATACTTCTTCTTATCGGCTCTAACTTATGGCCCCAATGAAGTTTTGATCTTCCACTTTTACGTTTGCCCATCACTTCCAAACTCTGAACCTTATTTCCTATATAGTTCATAATCTCATTGTGTGCCCATATCACCTAAATCTCTTAATAATCATTACCTTTAACTTCCTAATATTCTTGTACTTCGCACCTTATCCTTTCTTGATACCCCAGCAATCATCCTCAGCTGGTTGGCCATGTTTCCAAACTATATAGAATAGTTGATTGTACTATGGAACTGTCCCTTCTTTGTGGGGATTCTTTTGTCAAAGAGCGCTTCAGATAAAGATCTCCATTTTAACCGCCCTATATTAATTTTATTCTTTATCTCTTTCTCTATTGTGCCGTTTGTTTGTAGCCTTCAATTGCCGATATCTGCCATTCGTTTATATCAATGCTCTCTTCCTATAACCATATCCGTCTTTACTCTATTTATGTTTAGTCCGTGCTTTTCTAGGATTTTTATTGTATAGATTTGTGAGGAAATGTATTCCATCATCTCCTATGACTTTCTATTTGAATATCATCAGAACGACATGTGATTATTTCGGAAATGTATTCTATCCATCTCCTAGTACTTTTAAGGCATATCATCTATATAAGTTTTAATATTTTGTATATTTATTTTTTATTATATTCGTCTTAATATTTTTTAATATATATTTATTTAAATTATATGCTCATATGAGATAAAATGAATTTTGCATTTAAATATTTTTATTTTTTTTAAAAAAACCTTAAATTACAGTATATTAAAATGAATCTTGAAAAGTAAAACAAATACAGATACTTCTGAAATAGTATCTAGATACCGATACTTTATATATATATCTAGATACAGATAGGACATTTTTTATCTAGAAACTTTAACAACTCTGTTGTATATTGTATACATATTATAATTATAGAAAGCATAAGTTTTATTTATAATTTTTATGTTAGAATTAGAGTTCTGCAAAGTTAAGCCCGGCCCGTACCAGGCTTAATTCTATTTAAAATGATCATTTCGGGCCGGGCCTAATACTTTAAAAAAAATTCGGGTCGGTTCGGGTCGGACCTTGGAAATTTTATTAAATATATCTAAATTTATCATGAAACTAAACGCTATATAACATATGTCTTTTATTTTAAGTAATTATAAAAATTAATTTCTATATTTAAATAAATTCGGGCCTGGCCGGGCCGGTAAATTTTTTAAAAATAAATTTCGGGTTTAGGCCGGACATCAAAACTTTTTTAAAAAAATTTCGGGCAGGGCAGGGCCGGGTTTGAAAAATTAGGCCCGATGTAGATCACTAGTTAGAATTATGTTTCAAATGACTAATCATAAACATATCAAGAATAAATATGTTGTCTTATTAAATAATCTAAAAATTTATTAAATTATTAAAGAAAAAATTCATAATCCTATTTTTTTCTTTCTTCATATCTAAAAGGATATTTTAATTTTGACTTTTTTGATATCCTTGTTTGTTCTTGTTAAATATTATGGTTTGATAGTTTGGGGTATCATTCGAATTTGAAGTATCATTTAAAAAATTTATGAAGTTAACTCAATTTTATGTGGATAAATTTGACTTTTGTATTTAACATTAGAATATATTTATTTACCCTTAAAATATAATTATAGTTATAAAAATAATAATTTTAACCTGTTAAATACATTTTTAAGTCCCCATGATAAATTTTGTGCATTGACTGTGAAATATACAATAAAAACAATGCTAATAACCCACACAATTTAAAAACACAACTCTAAAACTAACATAAATACATTTTCACTCCAAATTTTATTGTCCAATTATATATCTATAAAAAAACAAAGTCATCATAATTATCTCGTCCCTTTTATACTTTAAAGAAATCACGAGTTCTACATGTGATATATAAAGGTATGCGACTATTTATAAATATAAATATATTAAATAATTTTAAATAATATGACATGACAAACTCAAATGTATTAAATAGTGTGCAAAAAACATCATTCTAAAATTTAGTTCATGAAAATTAGTTACTAATTTTAGTTATACAACCTAGACACTTTAGAAATTTTGTAACTAAATTAGTTGAGCTTAGGACAAGGCATAATCTTTTTTAATATATATTCTTTTACTATTGATTCCCATAAAAAAATCTTCAGGCCATGTGTTGGTTTATCTTATATCTAAACATTTGCCTGTTAGCGTCAATGTGTTATTTTCGGCAATGTACACATTGCCTGATTTTTTTAGGCAATGTGTTACGGTGGTAGGCAGGGTGAATTAGTTATTTAGGCAATGTATTTTATTTTATAAATTAATAAATTTATTATTTATTTGAGAGATTAATTTATTATTTAATTGATATTAATTTAATATTATTTTTGTAATTTAAAGATTTTATTAGATATATTTTTAAGTAATATTTTTAAGATTGTCAATGTTTTTTATATATTTTTTTGAGATTTATATAAATATTTTTATATATTAATTTTTTACGTACTTTTTTCTGGTACATCTTTTGATCGTAAATATTTTTATATATTAATTTTTTACGTACTTTTTTCTGGTACATCTTTTGATCGTAAATATTTTTGAATATATTTTTATTAAAGGATTTTTAATATATATTTGAATAATATTTTTTAATTTGCTATATTATTATTTTTAATATTTTTGATTGATAATTGTTTTAAAAATAAATTTTTTAAATGATTTTTTATATATAAATTTTTTATGTACTTTTTATCTGATACATCTTTGATCGTAAATATTAATATTTTAATTTTTTACGTACTTTTTTTCTGGTACATCTTTTGATCATATATATTTTTTTTAAAGGATTTTTAAAATAGTACTTTTTTTCTGTTTAGGTAAAAATATGTTTAACATGTTATATTAAAATTTCAGTTAAGATGTACCATAGAAAAGTGACAATTGTCATAATCGTTATTTTTGAAATTTTTTGAGTTTTTTTAAAGTAAATAGGTAAAAATATATATTGTAAACAAGATAAATTAAAATTTTAGTGAAGATGTACCATAGAAAAGTGACAATTGTCATAATCGTTATTTTTGAACTTTTTGGATTTTTTTAAAGTAAATAGGTAAAAAATATATATTGTAAACAAGTTAAATTAAAATTTCAGTGAAGATGTACCATAGAAAAGTGACAATTGTCATAATCGTTATTTTTGAACTTTTCTGAATTTTTTTTAAACAAATAGCTAAAAATATATATTGTAAACAAGTTAAATTAAAATTTCAGTTAAGATGTGCCATAGAAAAGTGACAATTGTCATAATCGTTATTTTTGAAATTTTTTGAGTTTTTTTAAAGTAAATAGGTAAAAATATATATTGTAAACAAGATAAATTAAAATTTCAGTGAAGATGTACCATAGAAAAGTGACAATTGTCATAATCGTTATTTTTTAACTTTTTTGATTTTTTTAAAGTAAATAGGTAAAAAATATATATTGTAAACAAGTTAAATTAAAATTTCAGTGAAGATGTACCATAGAAAAGTGACAATTGTCATAATCGTTATTTTTGAACTTTTCTGAATTTTTTTTAAACAAATAGCTAAAAATATATATTGTAAACAAGTTAAATTAAAATTTCAGTGAAGATGTAACATAGAAAAGTGACAATTGTCATAATCGTTATTTTTGAACTTTTTTTAAAGTAAATAGGTAAAAATATATATTGTAAAGATAAATTAAAATTTCAGTGAAGATGTACCATAGAAAAGTGACAATTGTCATAATCGTTATTTTTGAACTTTCTGAATTTTTTTAAAATAAATAGCTAAAAATATATATTGTAAACAAGTTAAATTAAAATTTCAGTGAAGATGTAACATAGATAAGTGACAATTATCCAAATCTTTATTTTTGAACTGTTTTGAATTTTTTTAAAGTAAATAGGTAAAAATATATATTATAAACAAGTTAAATTAAAATTTCAGTGAAGATGTAGCATAGAAAAGTGACAATTGTCATAATCGTTATTTTTGAACTTTTTTGTAGTAAATAGGTAAAAATATATATTGTAAACAAGATAAATTTAAATTTCAGTGAAGATGTACCATAGAAAAGTGACAATTGTCATAATCGTTATTTTTGAACCTTTTTGAATTTATTTAAAATAAATAGCTAAAAATATGTATTGTAAACAAGTTAAATAAAAATTTCAGTGAAGATGTACCTTAGAAAAGTGACAATTGTCATATAGTTATAAACAAAATTAATTCGCTTTTAATTATTATAATCAAAATTAATGATGAGTTTTTTTCCTGCAAATCGTTCCTTGATTTTATAAAAACTCTAGATATAAAAATTTCGGTGAGATTTATTATGATTGTATTAATGACTAAAATAATAAAAAATTCCACTATTATAATTAAACTTTACTCTTCACAGCAATCAGAAAAGTTTTTAACATAATGAATAATAGCTCGCATATGTATAATTAATTTCAAATTAATTTACTTTTTCAAAATATGTTTACTAAATATAGGTTATTTTTAGTGATGTTAAGGTAACTAGTTACAAGTAGCTAGTTACCTGTAACTAGTTACATTTTGGCTAAAAAATAACTGTAACTAGTTATATTTTTAAAATTGTAACTAGTAACTGTAACTAGTTAAAAATTTTGAAATATTCAAATAATTAATTTTATTTTTAATATGTTGTGATAAATTAATTTTAAATTAAATTTATTTTTTAAATTAAATTTATTTTTTAAATTAAATTTATTTTTTAAATTAAATTTATTAATTTAAAATTTTGTGAAAATGTCTGATTGTTCCAAACAATAACACAAATACTTATATGTATGGCAGATGTGCAGGGATTAAAATATTGTCAACCTCTACAGGATACTATATTAGCTAGTATTGAAAAAAGGTAACTAAAATCAAATAATTATTTATAAATTAATAATATCATGTTATAGGTTTAATAATCTTTATGATAATGACAACATCATTGCTGCAATTCTTCATCCTTTATTTAAAACTGACTGGCCTTGGATTAAGCAAGAAAGGAATAAAGCAAAAAAGGAGGAAATTTTAAATTTAATAAATACCTTAATACCTAAAAGTGAATCCTAGACGAATGAATCATGCTCAAAACCAACATCACTTGATGTAGTTGAATTTTTTGACCTAAAGTGCCAAAATATTCTGGAAAATGAACTTATAGAAAACTTTATCAAATCTAATAACAACACTTTTTCTTTATATAACGATTTTCCAAAGTTAAAATTACTCTTTATTAAATATAATGTTGTTCTAACATCAAGTGCTCCCGTAGAGCGCTTATTCAGTCTAGGTAAGCTCATCTTTGGAGATAAACGAGCACGTCTCCTAGATAATAACTTTGAAATTAATTTGTTGTTAAAAGCAAATAAACATTTATTAGATTCTAATTTTTATGAAAAATAAATGTTTTTTTTTTCAATGCAAATATATATTTTTATATTCGATGTAAATATTCAATTTTGCGATATTTTTTTATATAAATAAATTGTATATTATTTTAAATAACTGATTATACTTTGTTTATCCTATAATAAATAAATAATGCGCATATGAAGGATGTATAAAGTAAGTAACTAGTTACTTTTGAAAATAACTGTAACTAATAACTAGTTTCTTTTGTAAAAATATAACTAGTAACTGTAACTAGTTATGTTTTTGCCAATGTAACTAGTAACTGTAACTAGTTATGTTTCAAAAGTAACTTTTAACATCACTAGTTATTTTGTATATCAACTAACTATAATATCTTTGACATATTTATTAAAAATCTATAAATAAATATATTTTAGATATTTGTTCACTTTAATGAACTATCTAAAATTACAAATAAATTGGAATATTTTAAGCAATAAATAAGATTATATGCAAAACACTACAAGTGTATCTAAGATTTTTGCTAGAGGTTGAAAACCTTTGGGTAATTTTTTTACATAATTTAATAGAATAATGTTAGATTCCCTCTTTGAAGGCCTTTGGCCAGTTTATATTTTAAATTTTATTAGGTTTATACTCCTTTTTTAAAAATTTCACACAAATATTTTAAAGTCGTTATTTTTAATATTTTCTTATTATTTTTATGACATCATATACACATTTTTAGTTTTTTCATAGGGGTAAATAGTTTATAATTTTTAGTTCAAAAATAACGATTATGACAATTGTCATTTTTCTATGGTACATCTTCGCTGAAATATTAATTTAACATGTTTACAAAACATATTTTTACCTATTTACTTTAAAAAAACTCAAAAAAGTTCAAAAATATCGATTATGACAATTGTCAATTTTCTATAGTACACTTTAACTGAAATATTAATTTAACATGTTTACAAAACATATTTTTAGCTATTTACTTTAAAAAAACTCAAAAAAGTTCAAAAATATCTATGACAATTGTCACTTTTCTTACACTTTAACTGAAATATTAATTTAACATGTTTACAAAACATATTTTTACCTATTTACTTTAAAAAAACTCAAAAAAGTTCAAAAATATCGATTATGACAATTGTCACTTTTCTATAGTATACTTTAACTGAAATATTAATTTAACATGTTTACAAAACATATTTTTACCTATTTACTTTAAAAAAACTCAAAAATATTGATTATGACAATTGTCACTTTTCTATGGTAAATCTTCACTGAAATTTTAATTTAACTTGTTTACAATATATATTTTTAGCTATTTATTTTAAAAAAATTCAGAAAAGTTTAAAAATAACGATTATGACAATTGTCACTTTTCTATGGTACTTCTTCACTGAAATTTTAATTTAACTTGTTTACAATATATATTTTTACCTATTTACTTTAAAAAAATTCAAAAAAGTTCAAAAATATCGATTATGACAAATGTCACTTTTCTATGGTACATCTTCACTGAAATTTTAATTTAACTTGTTTACAATATATATTTTTAGCTATTTATTTTTAAAAAAATTCAGAAAAGTTCAAAAATAACGATTATGATAATTGTCACTTTTCTATGGTACATCTTCACTGAAATATTAATTTAACATGTTTACAAAACATATTTTTACCCATTTATTTTAAAAAATTTTAAAAAAGTTTAAAAATAACGATTATTGTCACTTTTCTCAAAACATATTTTTACCCATTTACTTTAAAAAATCTTAAAAAAGTTCAAAAATAACGATTATGACAATTGTCACTTTTCTATGGTACATCTTCACTGAAATATTAATTTAACATGTTTACAAAACATGTTATTACCCATTTACTTTAAAAAATCTTAAAAATATTCAAAAATAACGATTATGACAATTGTCACTTTTCCATAGTACACTTTCACTGAAATCATGTTTACAAAACATATTTTTACCCATTTACTTTAAAAAATCTTAAAAATGTTCAAAAATAACGATTATGACAATTGTCACTTTTCCATAGTTCACTTTCACTGAAATATTAATTTAACATGTTTACAAAACATATTTTTACCTATTTACTTTAAAAAAACTAAAAAAAGTTCAAAAATAACGATTATGACAATTGCCACTTTTCTATAGTACACTTAAATGAAATATTAAATTAACATGTTAACAAAACATATTTTTACCTATTTACTTTAAAAAAACTCAAAAAAGTTCAAAAATATCGATTATGACAATTGTCACTTTTCTATAGTACACTTTAACTGAAATATAATTTAACATGTTTACAAAACATATTTTTACCTATTTACTTTAAAAAAACTCAATTAGCGATCAAAAGAGAGAAAAAGATACGTAAAAATTAATCTTAAAAAATATTTAAAAAGAATATTAAAAATTAGCGATCAAAAGATATATCAGAAAAAAATACGTAAAAAATAATCTTAAAAAATATTTAAAAATAATATTAAAAATTAGCGATCAAAAGATATATCAGAAAAAAATACGTAAAAAATAATCTTAAAAAATATTTAAAAATAATATTAAAAATTAGCGATCAAAAGATATATCAGAAAAAAATACGTAAAAAATAATCTTAAAAAATATTTAAAAATAATATTAAAAATTAGCGATCAAAAGATATATCAGAAAAAAATACGTAAAAAATAATCATAAAAAATATTTAAAAATAATATAACGTGATACGTGATAAAAGCGTTTTCGCCCTCTAGTTGTGTGGATACAACAGAGCTACGCTAGGTTTTCCTCAAAAATCCATCAAACTGGATAGTTAATTAAGGGGATAAAAATGAGGAGCCCTTCACACGTTTGTGGGCAAGCCGCACGTACTTGTATGCGCAACAGTCCGAGAACTGTTACTTAAACGTCTATAGGCTAATAGACAAAAAGAAATGGGCAAAACAAAAGCCTATACCCAAGAACTGCAAAAATAATTTAATTACTTTAAGGGTGGGTGGTGGCTAATTTTAAGTTTAACATCTTTATTGTAAGCCTTGATAATTACTATCAATAATTGAGAATGTTTTCAATATGAAGGTAAAAAGAAAAGGTAATTTATATTTATCACATTTTTGAATTATAATTTTGAGAGTAAGGAAAGGCTCCATGATATTCTTACCTGGACGGTAGGCACAGATGTATTTCGCGAAAAGATTGTGTGATGTTTGTAGAATTTGTGTCTTAAGTAAGACCATAAAGACCTTAAACGCAATAGAGGTGAGAGCTATGCCCTATAATCTCGAAAGTTGATGGGATTTGGGATCTTTGGAAAATTGCACATCGTTGATAGGTTCCAATCTTTAGGAGTTATCCCAGAAGACCATACCTCATTAAAAATAATGAGCAGAAAACGTGATATCGGGTCTGATGCAGCTTTCAGTTGTTCCCCCGTTATATTGTCCGGTTAGGGCAGCAGATATCTCAGCCAGTGTAAAATGGGAGGCAGATTGAAAGGTAGTATATTTTTCCGGAAAAACTATCGTGGGTTTTCTAGATTCAAAGACATTAATATAATAGTCAGTCCATAGGGACATTTGATCATCCTGATCATATATAACTTTGTTGTTCTCTAACCGTATCGACGGTAATTCTCCCCTCTTATATCTCATCAACCTCAAAGGCTTTCCTAGCTACGAAGATTCTTCTATCACTCCTTAAGGACCTCTGAATGGTTTTCCATAGTTCTCTATCAAAGTAATTTGTGCAGCGAAGCTCCAATCATCATTGAAGTTGTCATTGATATCCATTTATTCCTAATCAGGGTATTGTTATTTTTTCTGGTATTTATAGATTTCTAATATTTTGTCTACTAATTATATTTATCGGGAAGTTAAATATTATAAAAATATAAAATTCTATAATATAAAAGTAAATATATTCTATTTGTTTATCTAGACAAAAATTCTATAAAAGTTATAGTATTCTATAAAAGTTATAATATTCTATAAAAATTATAAAAAAATATATTTTATGAAACAGAAATAATAAATATAAAATGAAAATGTCTGTCATAAAAATAAAAAATTTAATAGAATAAGATAAATTTAATAGAATAAGATAAAATTTAATAGAATATTTAATAGAATAAGATAAAATTTAATGAAATAAGATAGAATTTAATAGAAACTATGAAGGTATAAGAGGGTGAAACTATACCTGAGCTGTAAGTTTCATAATAAATTAATGAATATAGCAAAGAAAGAAGTAAAATATAAAGATATAAAAGGTCTACCTTCCACTACTAAATAAAATAAAATTAAAAGAAAGATATCATAAGTAAAGTATCATATCAACATTAAAAGAAAGCAACTTGTGACTAAAATTAAGGAAAATTATCATCATAAAAAGAAAGCAACTTGTGACTGAAATTAAGGAAATCATCATCATAAAAAGAAAGCAACTTGTGACTGAAATTAAGGAAATCTAGGTAATTTTGTCCAACCTCTAATTTCATCTAGTATTGATATAAAGGATACTAACTCATTGTCATAATTCAGTTGCCTTTACATATTGAAATTATTTAGTGGTTTGGCAGTAATAATGGAATTCTTAAAATTTTAATGAGTTTGTATCTAAAATATAAAATAAAAACATCAAAACAAATAACCTCCATGCTATCAATGTCAGGGGAACTTTTATCCGTTATCTGAATAGCAGGTCCGAATCCATCAGAAAATATTTTACAACGATTTTAAAAATATTCAATTCAACCCATAAAGTATGTTTTTATATTTATTTTTTTTAGTAAAACAAGTTACATAGAAAGGCGATCAAAAGATATATCAGAAAAAAATACGTAAAAAATATTATTAAAAATTAGCGATAAAAAGATATATCAGAAAAAAATACGTAAAAAATAATATTAAAAATTAGCGATCAAAAGATATATCAGAAAAAAATACGTAAAATATAATATTAAAAAATATTAAAAATTAGCGGTCAAAAATCATTTTATAAAAATATTATATTTATATTATTTAAAAAAAATTATAAATTAAGTAAAATAATAATCACAAAAATAATACATTGCCTAAAAAAACCAGGCAATGTACACTTTGCCTAGACTAATTCACCCTGCCTACCACCCTAACACATTGCCTAAAAAAATCAGGCAATGTGTACATTGCCGAAAATAACACATTGACGCTAATCTCCAAAATCAAAAGATGAACGTTTTCGTATCTTCCTAATGTAATTAAAATTTAAGGAGACTATATAGTGCAATGTATTTTTTTGAACGAAAATCGAACCACAAACCTTCCGTTTCAAAGGCGTATGTTTTAAGCATGCACCAACTTGAATATAATTATAAAATATTAATTATATATATTAATTAATAGCTGATATTTTTAAAATTTTGCCGTTTACTACCATACCAGCTGACGGGGTTGAAGGGTAATTATTTAGTTTGTGTTACTAAATATATGTTATTAATAAATTTTTATATAAATATTAAAATTTATGAGAAAAAGAGGTAAAATTGTTGCAATATATACCAGCATGTATTAGAAATATCAAAATTTAAATTTGTGATAGAAATCATATTGGATAAAATTTTAAATAGAAAAGCTTTAAGATTTTTGAATTTTAAATATGGGTTATACATTGGCCTGAAAATTTTTTTTACAAAAATAGCCAGGCCTGATCAAAAAAACAAGTCCCATGCAACTTTCATAAAATTGCCATTTATTTTTATTGTAATTTAATAAAAATGTCTTAAATTTAATTTTATATTTAGAATAAAATTTAGATTTGTGATAGAAATCATATTGGGTAAAATATAAAATAGAAATGCTTGAAAATTTTTTAATTTTAAATATGGGCTAGACATTGGCCTGATAATTTTTTTTTCAGAAATCGCCAGGCCTGATTAAAAAACCAAGCCCATGCAAACTTCATAATCTGATTTTATTTTTAAATGAATTATGACTTATATATATTTTATTTCAGTTTTCAACTAACAAAATATGATCTTTGGTGGGCTTGAGAAAATTTTCCCAACTATGGTTTTCAGATATTTACGTATATCCAAGCTTGGGAAAAAATTACAAAATTATTATGGGTTAGGTTAAACTAATTAATTACCCCTCAACCCCATCATTCTTGATGGGCTATTAGCTAGTATATATATAATGGCCTAGAATTAGATTAATGCATCTCCACTTTTTGTAATTTTACAGAATAGCAATATTAATAATTAAGTTTCTATTGTTTTCAATAGATGTTTAGCCTTATATTGGCTATAATTTAACTTATTTTATAAATATTTCTAATTATAAAAAGGTAGATATGGAATAACCTAATTCTCAGGTGACAATATTTTTTTTTAAATAATCATAAAATTTAATTTTAATTTAAATAAAAAATAGAATAATAATATAAACAATTAATTTTATACCTAATAAATTGATTTGATATATTTTAAAATTCTTTCCTTCAGACAGGGTGTCCTAGGGCTAAATAGGAATAAGTGTAAAAAATAGGACAACATGGCCGTGGGTCTAATTTTTTTGAAGTTTATTATCATTTTAAAATATATTTAAACTATATAAATAATTTATATTGAAAAAATTAAAATTAATGATAATAATCTTGGTTATTTTATTTGATATTTTTAAGAGTTAATACTAACTTCATTTGAAATTAATCTTAATTTTAAAAAAAATAACAAATCAATATTATTGAAATATAAAAATTATCTTAAGGTCAAAAATAAACAGGTATTTATAATAGGTTTAAATTAATTATATTATTAATAAGAATGAAATATCATAAAAATAATTTTATGGTGGGTTCTAGCATGCCAATTAAAATAAATTTTCAAGGAGAGGGGGGAGGGGGTGCAGTTATTAAATTTTTATTTATGGGATATGTGCCCATCTTTGCTATGGGCTTAAATATCTTCAAAAATAGTTTTGATAATTCATATTTATAAGATATGTAAATCTAAATACTAACACAATTATTAGGCCTTTAGAACTCATAATTTTATACATGTTTAAATAACTTTATCACAAATAATAGAACATAATTTACAATGATTTAGAAATTATGGATTAATTTCTTTTACATAAAACTGTTCTTTATGATCAAGAGGGCACATATAATATACTATATCATTATCCCAAACCTCTATACAAGGGCCCACATCAATTTTATTTGCCTATAAAAGATATAAATTAGTTTATCTAACAATAAACTTCAATAAATTTTGTGATAGCAGTATAAACACGCCATGCTGATAAATATATGGATAAAGTGTTTTTATATGGAAATTGGGTGTTCAAAGCATTATCAACTGTGGGAAAATCCCATTCAGAATAACCACTTTGTTTGAGTTTGTTCAATAAATCTTTATCTATTGATTCATTACTTTCTGAAAGTAAAGCACCAACAAGGTATCTCCGCTCACTTGGAAGGACCTAATAATTAATGTTGTTAAATGATAAAATATATTTAACTTTATAAGGGTTATCATAGTATAAAGCAATGTAGCGTGTATGTGGTGAAATACTGATAAGTTCTTTATATATTTTCCCAGATTCTTTATAAGGACCTTTAGCAAATTTATATGCAATTGTTATATTTTTAAAACGAGGTTTTCCTATTTTTATATTAACATTGTAGAATAAACCCGAGCGAATAAAATAAAAAAGTACAAAAATAGAAAAAATTGATAATACTAATAAGAACATATTTAAATAATCCATAGAATTTGTTGAATTAAAAAAAATAATAAATGCTGAAATATATTAATTTGCAGTAAAAACGAATTCCACCAAAGAAAAATCAGCTGATTATTGCTTTGACATTTGTGTATTGTAAAATGCTCCATGTATCGAATTGATTTTTAAAAATAGTAACTCAAAATTTGGGCAAAAATCTTGACTAAGCCTTGATAATACATTTCCAAATCTTTATGCCAACTATGAGCAAAATCTAGAGACGTGCTTAATATTTTTTTGGATAAAATGCTGATTTAAACGTTTTTAAAAATTGGCTCAAAGGGAGATATTTTGCATCATTAATTGCAGAAATTAACAATAAAAGTTAGGCATAACCAGGATTGGCACAAATATATATCCACCCTTGTTTTTAGGAATAGCAGGAGAGTCAAATTATCTTTTGGCTTATCAAACACTTGAATTTGTCTCCACGTCAACATCAGATGGTCCTAAAATAAAATGGACTTATTCAAAAATTTACCCTAGAGAGTAATTTATCATTTTCGAATGGATAAAATTCATTTTGATAATTAAATCTGAAATCCATGTATATCCCACTTACCCTAGACCTCAACATAGGCGTAGCCATGTATTTTCTAAGTGGTAAGGGGGGGGGGGGGGGTGGAATTAAAAAGGCCGGGCTACTTTAGTCAATATATAGTCATAAAATATTTTTACAAGAGAGGTTATAAAAAATAAGCCTGGAATAAATATGAAATATATTTTTATTATTTTATATAAAATATAATAAATTACTTGTATATACATTAATATACAAGCATGGTAATAATTGATTCCAAACAAGTATAAGAAATTTATTTATAATGTCTTAAAAGAGATTAATTCATATAGCTTTGAACTAGATACTTAGAAAAATCGGTATAAAATAATCTTAATATATTCTATTTATTTAATACAATTACTAACCCTAACCCCACAAACCTTAACACTAACCCTAACTCAAAGATTTAACCCTCAATATCCATTGAGTTTATTTAAATTTTACTTACTAGAAGGTATTTGTTCTATTTATTTAATACTATTATTAACCCAAAATTGTATAAAATAATCTTAATATATTCTATTTATTTAATACTATTACTAACCCCACTAACTTTAACCCTAAACCTAAATCAATATTTAACCCTTAATATACCTTGAGTTTTTTTATATTTTACTTACTAGAAGGTATTTATTCTATTTCTTTAATTCTATTACTAACCCT
This sequence comes from Gordionus sp. m RMFG-2023, assembly GCF_954871325.1. Lineage (NCBI taxonomy): Eukaryota > Metazoa > Nematomorpha > Gordioida > Chordodea > Parachordodidae > Gordionus > Gordionus sp. m RMFG-2023. Next base: position 30,378,445 of record NC_088776.1, read on the forward strand.
AACACTAACCTTAAACCTAACCCTAACTCAATTATTTTACGCTTAATATCACTTAAATTTTTTTATATTTTACCTACTAGAAGGTATTAATTGGCTTATAATGGTTTAACGCTATAAATCCCTTGAAAGTGTTTAATTTAATTTTCGTGTGATAAGAATTTTTACGTATGTTACACATATATATAATAAACACTTTAATATTAACTTTATGAACTTATTATTTATTAATTTACAATAAATATATAATGTCTAAAAAGAGATTAATTCATATAGCTTTGAACTAGATACTTAGAAAAATCGGTATAAAATAATCTTAATATAATCTATTTATTTAATACTATTACTAATCGCCGGGGTGGTGCAGTGGTGTGTGATGAAGGCTTGTTAACCGAAGGTCCCAGGTTCAATCCTGGGAAGGAGCTAAAAATTTTCGGTTTTTTCTTCGATGGTGTTATGGCTTTAGACATATGATATGATAAACTTCTGAGCTGAGAAATGCCACCCCGGTCACCGACAGGCTTGGACAGCCGGGTGCTAGGATACTTGTCCAATAAACCAAAAAAGAAGGCCAGCTGAACTAGTGGGTAGGATGATAACGATTTCTTGGCCAGCGCTAGGATGATGGAGACCTCGGGGGCTGTACAAGCTCAATGTCTGTCTACCAAGTTACAATGGACTTGAAAACGATACTCCGGTGGGATATCCATCGATATTGAAACCAGTGGGAGAGATCAAGATTTGGATATATGTAGATTTGATAATTCAGTGTGAGAAATACTCAGGTGGGATATCTGGTCGATATTGATTTGATGGAGATCAAGATACTTTGATTAAATCGATCAGAAATACAAAGATAAAAATAGATAGCAAGATTAATATTATAATAGATAAGTGAAGGAGCTTACCACCAGAATAACCCTAACCCCACAACCCTTTATGATATAACCCTCAATATCTTTTGAGTCTTTTTTTATATTTTACTGACTAGAAGGTATTTATACTCTAACACTAACCCTAACCCAATGATTTAACCATTAATATCGCTTGAGTTTTTTTTATATTATACCTACTAGAAGATATTTATTAGCTTATAATGGTTTAAAGCTTAAAATCATTTGAAAGTTTTTTTTATTTATTTTCGCGTGATATGCATTTTTACGTTTGTGACACATATATATAACAAACACTTTAATATTAACTTCATGTACTTATTATTTATTAATTTACAATAAATATATAATGTCTAAAAAGAGATTAATTTATATAGTTTTGAACTAGATACTTAGAAAAATAGGTATAAATAACTTTAATATATTCTATTTATGTAATACTAATACTAACCCTAACCCCACAACCCTTAACCCTAACCCAAACTCAAAGATTTAACCCTCAATATCCCTTGAGTTTTTTTAAATTTTACTTACTTGAAGGTATATTTATTCTATTTATTTAATACTATTATTAACCCTAACCCTAACAATAACCTTAACCCTAACCCTAACCCAATGATTTTACCCATAATATCCTTTGAATTTTTTTATATTATACCTACTAGTAGATATTTATTAGCTTATAATGGTTTAAAGCTTAAAATCTTTGAAAGTTTTTTTTATTTATTTTCGCGTGATAAGCATTTTTATGTATGTTACACATATATATTTACTTTATGAAGTTATTATTATTTATTAATTTACAATAAATATATAATGTCTTAAAAGAGATTAACTCCTATAGTTCTTTGAACTATACATAGAAAAATCTGTATAAAATAATCTTAATATATTCTATTTATTTAATACTATTAATAACCCTAACCCCACTAAACTTAACCTTAACCCTAACTCAGAGATTTAACACTCAATATCCCTTGAGTTTTTTTAAATTTTACTTACTTGAAGGTATTTATTGTATTTATTTAATACTATTATTAACCCTAACCCTAACACTAACTTTAACCTTAAACCTAGCCCAATGATTTAACCTTTAATATCCCTTGAATTTTTTTTATATTTTATTGATTAGAAGGTATTTATTGGCTTATAATGGATTAATGCTTAAAATACCTTGAAAGTGTTTAATTATATTTTCGCGTGATAAGCATTTTTATGTATGTGACACATATATATAATAAACACTTTAATATTTACTTTATGAACTTATTATTATTTATTAATTTACAATAAATATATAATGTATAAAAAGAGATTAATTCATATAGCTTTGAACTAGATACTTAGAAAAATCGGTATAAAATAATCTTATTCTATTTATTTAATACTATTACTAACCCTAACCCCACAAACCTTAACCCTAACCCTAACTCAAAGATTTAACCCTCAATATCCCTTGAGTTTTTTTAAATTTTACTTACTTGAAGGTATTTATTCTATTTATTTAATACTATTATTAACCTTAACCCTAACACTAACCTTAACCCTAACCCAATGATTTTACTATTAATATCCCTTGAATTTTTTTATATTTTACCTACTAGAAGGTATTATTAGCTTATAATTGTTTAAAGCTTAAAATCTCTTGAAAGTTTTTTTTATTTATTTACGCGTGATAAGCATTTTTATGTATGTTACACATATATATAATAAACATTTTAATGTTAATTTTATGAACTTATTATTTATTAATTTACAATAAATATATAATGTCTTAAGAGAGATTAATTCATATAGCTTTTAACTAGATACTTAGAAAAATCGGTATAAAATAATCTTAATATATTCTATTTATTTAATACTATTACTAACCCTAACCCCACAAACCTTAACCCTATCCCTAACTAGAAGATTAAACCCTAAATATCTTTGAGTTTTTTTAAATTTTACTTACTAGAAGGTATTTATTCTATTTATTTAATACTATTATTAACCCAAATTTGTATAAAATAATCTTAATATATTCTATTTATTTAATACTATTATTAACCTTAACCCCACTAACTTTAACCCTAAACCTAACTCAATAATTTAACCCTTAATATACCTTGAGTTTTTTTATATTTTATTTACTAGAAGTTACTTATTCTATTTCTTTAATACTATTACTAACCCTAACACTAACATTAACCCTAACACTAACATTAACCCTAACACTAACATTAACCCTAACCCTAACCCAATTATTTTACCATTAATATCCCTTAAATTTTTTATATTTTACCTACTAGAAGGTATTTATTGGCTTATAATGGTTTAACGCTAAAAATCCCTAGTTTATTTAATTTTTGAGTGATAAGAATTTTTACGTATGTTACACATATATATAATAAATACTTTAATATTAACTATATGAACTTATTATTTATTAATTTACAATAAATATATAATGTCTAAAAAGAGATTAATTCATATAGCTTTGAACTAGACACTTAGAAAAATCGGTATAAAATAATCTTAATATATTCTATTTATTTATTATTACTAACCCTAACCCCACAAACCTTAACCCTAACCCTACTCAAAGATTTAACCAGAGTTTTACAAAAATCTTCAAATAAAAATTTGAAGATTTTTTTCGCTCAAAATTTTGAGGAAAAGATCTTTGAAGATCAATTTTTTGCGAAGATTTTTTCGCTAAAAAAAATTTTGAGCTTGCTCAAAGAAGATTTTTGAGCAAAATAAAAAATATTTTTTGTAAAAAAATCTTCTATAATTTTGAGAAAATATTTTAGAATTTTATAATAAAATAAAATCTTTTGTAAGGAAATCTTTATTTAAACATTTTTGAAATTTTGATCTTAAATTTTTTTGGTAAATTCTTTAAAAATAAAATTTTGATATATATATTTTTTTTTATTTTATGTTAATGAAAATATTTTTTTGAATAGGTTGTAAATGTGTGGTCATAATACCGACTAAATATTTTTTAATATTTGGAATAAGTAATAATGATTATTTTAAAAATGTTATGTCATAATTTTAATGTTTTATATTTAATGTAAACTATAAAAGTGACAATTGTCATAATACTCATCTCAGAACCTTTAAAAATAATTATAATTAAAAAAGGCTATTTGAGCATGTTTTGAGATGGTTTCAGTGATTGTAAAGCATATAAAGGTGACAATTGTCATAATACTTATTTCACATATGTTTTAATTGAAAATAGAGAAAAATGATTATTTGAAACATGAATTAATATTTAATTTGTAAACTATAAAAATGACAATTGTCATAATATTCATATCAGAACCTATAAAAATAATTTTAGGATAAAATAGGCAAGAAAAAATTTTTTGAGCATGTTTCGAGTTGGTTTTAATGATTTTAAAAATTGTCACAATCGTTAATTTTGAACTTTTTAAAGCAAGTAGATAAAAATTTTTAAAATTAAATGAGGATGTACCATAGAAAAATGACAATTGTCATAATCGTTATGATCATTTTAGAATTTATTTGCTGAAACGAGCAGGTTTTTAGCTGAAGCCCGTCCATGGGCAGCCTAGCCTTAATAATTTTAAAAAGTGCGAGCGAATCGGTTACAAATTTTAACAATTAGCGGGCTAAAAAATTTTAACTTTAGTTTATTATTTAAAATCTATTAGGTAAACATTAAAAAGAATCTATGAATATAATTCCCAAGAAATCAAATTCCCATTTTTTAAGATATTAAAAATTACAAAATTAGTAAAATAGTCACTATCTCCGGTCTCTTAGATCTTTCTACATCTACATGTTGGTACCAATTAACATTATATTGTTTATTATATTATATATAATCTTTTAGATTTTTATTCACAGGAAGAACCATCTTATTCTCAAAATATTTCAAATTCAGTTTTATTTGGTATAACAAATAATTCTTTACCCAATCAAATAAATTATTCTACAATAACAATTAAGAAAAAAGTTCTATAATCTCATATCAGATATGACAACATTTGTCATTGGCTGGATGCCTAAACATGGCAAAGATGAAAGTTATGCATAAATGCAAACCCCAGAACAAAATGTTATATATATTTATGAAAATTAAAAAAGATTTTGAATTCAATTTTATAAAAAAAAAATTATATAATACTTTTTTTCAATCTGGTGCCGCCTCGCTGGCACCAGCAAATTTCATTTTTTTGAGATATTTTATTTTCTTTAATTCATAAGGCAAAACATTAAATAAAAATAAATAAAGGAGGGAGAGAGAGAGACAATGGGAAAAACGAACATTTAACATGATTTTTTATAAATATAAATAAAAAAAACATTAAATAAATGTATCCCACCCAAATTTATAAATGGGGGTTTTATTTGTTGGCCTCAATAAAACAATTATTTTATTCATTTTTTTTTATTTTATATAACATTCTGATTTTTTATTTCAAAATATGATAAACAAGTGAAAATAAAAATAAAAAACAAGAATATAAAATTAAAAATTACAAATTTTTTTTTTTATATATAATGCTAAATAAAAAAAATCTCAAAGATATTCTAAGGAGCATTTTTTAATCGATTCTTATACTTGATGATATTTTAATTATAAAGCTTAATCGTACATTGTTAAATAATGTGATATTTTAAATCATTATTTACATAACCTATTTCATTATAAAGTTATTGTTTACATTGAAATTTTAATAAATTAAAAATTCATATATATATGACTGATTTAGATGATAACAATATAAATAGATTTTTTGTATGAATAGTATAATTAGAGGGGGCGTATTTTACTAGATATATCCAAATAGTAGTTTCTAAGATCTAAAATAGATTTAAAAGATTAAAGAAAAAATATTTTTAAATTTGTTGTTCCCAAAAATATCATGTTTATATTGATGCATCTTTCTAGTTCAACTCCATTCCGGTTGGCTCAAAAAATTTAACATATATGATACTATTATCATCTGCCCAGAGGTTTAAGTGTTTCTTAAACAACATCATATTAACCTAATTTAAAAATAATGGATATGAGTAATGTGATAATTTCAAAATATATATATTAAAATAATTTCAAAAGGGAGTTGAGAATTAGATATGTCACTTATCTATGGTACATATTCACTGAAATTTTAATTTAACATGTTTACAATTTATTATTTTACCCTGTAAGTTCAAAAAAATTAAATAAAAAATTAAAAATGATAATTGTCACTTTTCTATGGTAGATCTCCACTGAAATTTTAATTTAACCTGTTTACAATATATAATTTTACCCTTTTGCTTAAAAAAAATTCAAAAAAGATTAAAATAAACGTTTATGACAATTGTCACATTTCTATGGTACATCCTCATTTAAATTTTAATTTAACATGTTTATAATTTATTATTTTACCCTTTTGCTTCGAAAAATTCAAAAAAGATTAAAAATGGCCATTATGACAATTGTCACTTATCTATGGTACATCCACATTTAAATTTAACAAGTTTACAATATATTATTTTACTCTGTAAGTTCAAAAAAATTTAAAAGGGTTTAAAAATGACGATTAAGATAATTTTCACTTTTCTATGGTAGATCTTCAGTGAAATTTTAATTTAATAAGTTTACAATATATAATTTTTTCAAAAAAAATCAAAAAAGATTAAAAATAACGATTACGACAATTGTCACTTTTCTATGGTACATATTCACTGAAATTTTAATTTAACAGGTTTACAATATATATTTTTACCTATTTGCTTTAAAAAAATTTAAAAAAGTTCAAAGATAACAATTATGATAATTGTCACATTTCTATGGTACATCTTCACTGAAATTTTAATTTAACATGTTTACAATATATAATTTTACCCTTTTGCTTCAAAAAAATTCAAAAAAGATTAAAAATAACGATTATGACAATTGTCATTTATGGTACATCCACATTTAAATTTCAATTTAACATGTTTACAATTTATTATTTTACTCTGTTGCTTCAAAAAAATTCAAAAATGTTCAAAAATAACGATTATGACAATTGTCACTTATCTATGGTACATCCTCATTTAATTTTATATTTAATAAATTTTTATCTAATTGCTTTAAAAAAGTTCAAAAATAACGATTGTGACAATTTTTACAATCATTTAATCATTTTTCTCTATTATTTTCAATTAAAACATATGTGAAATAAGTATTATGACAATTGTCACTATGCTTTACAATCACTGAAACCATCTCAAAACATGCTCAACTAGCCTTTTTTAATTATAATACTTTTTAAAGGTTCTGAGATGAGTATTATGACAATTGTCACTTTTATAGTTTACATTAAATATATAACATTAAAATTATGATATAAAATTTTTAAAATAATCATTATTACTTATTCCAAATATTAAAAAAAATGCAGTCGGTATCATGACCGATTCTCGCTTTTACAACCTATTCAAAAAAATATTTTCATTAACATAAAATAAAAATATATATATATATCAAAAATTTTATTTTTAAAGAATTTACCAAAAAAATTTAAGATCAAAATTTCAAAAATGTTTTAATAAAGATTTCCTTACAAAAGATTTTATTTAATTATAAAATTCTAAAATATTTTCTAAAAATTATAGAAGATTTTTTTACAAAAAATATTTTTTATTTTGCTCAAAAATATCTAATGAGTTTTTTTAAATTTTACATACTAGTATTTATTCAATTTATATAATATTATAATTAACCCTAACCCTAACACTAATCTTAACCCTAACCCTAACCCAATGATTTTACGCTTAATATCCTTTGAATTTTTTTATATTATACCTAATAGTAGATATTCATTAGCTTATAATGGTTTAAAGCTTAAAATCTCTTGAAAGTTTTTTTATCTATTTTCGTGTATAAACATTTTTACGTATGTTAAACATATATATAATAAACAAACATTTTAATATTAACTTTATGAACTTATTATTTATTATTTTACAATAAATATATAGTATCTTAAAAAAGATTAATTCATATAGCTTTAAACTAGATATTTAGAAAAATCGGTACAAAATAATATTAATATATTCTATTTATTTAATATTATTACTAACCCTAACCCTACTCAAAGATTTAACCCTCAATATACATTGAGTTTTTTAAAATTTTATTTACTAGAAGGTATTTATTCTATTTATATAATACTATTACTAACCCTAACCCTAACACTAATCTTTACCCTAACCCTAACCCAATGATTTTACCCTTAATATCCTTTGAATATTTTTATATTATACCTACTAGTAGATATTCATTAGCTTATAATGGTTTAAAGCTTAAAATCATTTGAAAGTTTTTTTTATTTATTTTCGCGTGATAAGCATTTTTATGTATGTTACACATATATATTTACTTTATGAACTATTTATTATTTATTAATTTACAATAAATATATTTTCTTAAAATAGATTAATTCCTATAGTTCTTTGAACTAAACATAGAAAAATCTGTATAAATAATCTTAATATATTCTATTTATTTAATACTATTACTAACCCTAACCCCACAAATCTTAACCCTAACCCTAACTCATAGATTTAACCCTCAATATCCCTTGAGTTTTTTTAAATTTTACTTACTTGAAGATATTTATTCTATTTATTTAATAATATTATTATCCCTAACCCTAACACTAACCTTAACCCTAACCCAATGATTTTACGCTTAATATCCCTTGAATTTTTTTATATTTTACCTACTAGAAGGTATATATTAACTTATAATTGTTTAAAGCTTAAAATACTTTGAAAGTTTTTTTTTATTTATTTTCGCGTGATAGCATTTTTACGTATGTTACACATATATATATAATAAAAATTTTATTATTAATTTTATGAACTTATTATTTATTAATTTACAATAAATATATAATGTCTTAAAAGTGATTAATTCATATAGCTTTGAACCAGATACTTAGAAAAATAAGTATAAAATAATCTTAATATAATATATTTATTTAATATTATTATTAACACTAACCCCACAAACCTTAACCCTAACTCAAAGATTTAACCCTCAATATCCCTTGAGTTTTTTTAAATTTTAATTACTTGAAGGTATTTATTCTATTTATTTAATACAAATATTAACCCTAACACTAACCCCTAACCCAATGATTTTACCCTTAATATCGCTTGAATTTTTTTATATTTTACTTACTAGAAGGTATTATTAGCTTATAATTGTTTAAAGCTTAAAATCCCTTGAAAGTTTTTTTTATTTATTTTCGCGTGATAAGCATTTTTACATATGTTACACATATTTATGATAAACATTTTAATATTAATTTTATGAACTTATTATTTATTAATTTACAATAAATATATAATGTCTTAAGAGAGATTAATTCATATAGCTTTTAACTAGATACTTAGAAAAATCGGTATAAAATAATCTTAATATATTCTATTTATTTAATACTATTACTAACCCTAACCCCACAAACCTTAACCCTAACACTAACTAGAAGATTTAACCCTCAATATCTTTGAGTTTTTTTAAATTTTACTTACTAGAAGGTATTTATTCTATTTATTTAATACTATTATTAACCCAAATTTGTAAAAAATAATCTTAATATATTCTATTTATTTAATACTATTACTAACCCTTACCCCACTAACTTTAACCCTAACCCCACTAACTGTAACCCTAAATCTAACTCAAAAATTTAACCATTAATATACCTTGAGTTTTTTTATATTTTACTTACTAGAAGGTACTAATTCTATTTCTTTAATACTATTACTAACCCTAACACTAAAACTAATCTTAACCCTAACCCAATGATTTTACCCTTAATATCCCTTGAATATTTTTTATATTATACCTACTAGTAGATATTTATTAGCTTATAATGGTTTAAAGCTTAAAATCATTTGAAAGTTTATTTATTTTCGTGTGATAAGCATTTTTACGTATGTTACACATATATATTTACTTTATGAACTAATTATTATTTATAATTTTACAATTAATATTTAATGTCTTAAAAGAGATTAATTCCTATAGTTCTTTAACTATACATAGAAAATTCGGTATAAAATAATCTTATTATATTCTATTTATTTAATATTATTACTAACCCTAACCCCACAAACCTTAACCCTAACCCTACTCAAAGATTTAGCCCTCAATATCCATTGAGTTTTTTCAAATTTTATATACTAGAAGGTATTTATTCTATTTATATAATACTATTATTAACCCTAACCCTAACACTAATCTTAACACTAACCCTAATACTAATCTTAACCCTAACCCAAACCCAATGATTTTACCCTTAATATCCCTTGAATTTTTTTATATTATACCTACTAGTAGATATTTATTAGCTTATAATGGTTTTAAGCTTAAAATCATTTGAAAGTTTATTTATTTTCGTGTGATAAGCATTTTTACGTATGTTACACATATATATTTACTTTATGAACTAATTATTATTTATAATTTTACAATTAATATTTAATGTCTTAAAAGAGATTAATTCCTATAGTTCTTTAACTATACATAGAAAATTCGGTATAAAATAATCTTAATATATTCTATTTATTTAATATTATTACTAACTCTAACCCCACAAACCTTAACCCTAACCCTACTCAAAGATTTAGCCCTCAATATCCATTGAGTTTTTTTAAATTTTATATACTAGAAGGTATTTATTCTATTTATATAATACTATTATTAACCCTAACCCTAATACTAATCTTAACTCTAACCCTAACCCAATGATTTTACCCTTAATATCCAATGAATTTTTTTATATTATACCTACTAGTAGATATTCATTAGCTTATAATGGTTTAAAGCTTAAAATCTATTGAAAGTTTTTTTTATCTATTTTCGCGTGATAAATATTTTTACGTATGTTAAACATATATATAATAAACAAACATTTTAATATTAACTTAACTTTATGAACTTATTATTTATTAATTTACAATATATATATAATATCTTAAAAAAGATTAATTCATATAGCTTTAAACTAGATACTTAAAAAAATCGGTATAAAATAATATTAATATATTCTATTTATTTAATATTATTACTAACCCTAACCCTACTCAAAGATTTAACCTTCAATATCCATTGAGTTTTTTAAAATTTTATTTACTAGAAGTTATTTATTCTATTTATATAATACTATTACTAACCCTAACCCTAACATTAATCTTTACCTTAACCCTAACCCAATGATTTTACCCTTAATATCCTTTGAATATTTTAATATTATAGTTACTAGTAGATATTCATTAGCTTATAATGGTTTAAAGCTTAAAATCATTTAAAAGTTTTTTTTATTTATTTTCGCGTGATAAGCATTTTTACGTATGTTACACATATATATTTACTTTATGAACTATATATTATTTATTAATTTACAATAAATATATTGTCTTAAAATAGATTAATTAATATAGTTCTTTGAACTAAACATAGAAAAACCTGTATAAAATAATCTTAATATATTCGTTTATTTAATACTATTAATAACCCTAACTCCACAAACCTTAACCCTAACGTTAACCCCACAAACCTTCACCCTAACCCTAACTCATAGATTTAACCCTCAATATCCCTTGAGTTTTTTTAAATTTTACTTACTTGAAGATATTTATTCTATTTATTTAATAATATTATTATCCCTAACCCTAACACTAACCTTAACCCTAACCCAATGATTTTACGCTTAATATCCCTTGAATTTTTTTATATTTTACCTACTAGAAGGTATATATTAACTTATAATTGTTTAAAGCTTAAAATACTTTGAAAGTTTTTTTTTATTTATTTTCGCGTGATAGCATTTTTACGTATGTTACACATATATATATAATAAACATTTTAATATTAATTTTATGAACTTATTATTTATTAATTTACAATAAATATATAATGTCTTAAAAGTGATTAATTCATATAGCTTTGAACCAGATACTTAGAAAAATAGGTATAAAATAATCTTAATATAATATATTTATTTAATATTATTATTAACACTAACCCCACAAACCTTAACCCTAACTCAAAGATTTAACCCTCAATATCCCTTGAGTTTTTTTAAATTTTAATTACTTGAAGGTATTTATTCTATTTATTTAATACAAATATTAACCCTAACACTAACCTTAACTCTAACCCAATGATTTTACCCTTAATATCCCTTGAATTTTTTTATATTTTACTTACTAGAAGGTATTATTAGCTTATAATTGTTTAAAGTTTAAAATCCCTTGAAAGTTTTTTTTAATTATTTACGCGTGATAAGCATTTTTACGTATGTTACATATATATATAATAAACATTTTAATATTAATTTTATGAACCTATTTATAATTAATTTACAATAAATATATAATGTCTTAAGAGAGATTAATTCATATAGCTTTTAACTAGATACTTAGAAAAATCGGTATGAAATAATCTTAATATATTATATTTATTTAAAACTATTACTAACCCTAACACCACAAACCTTAACCCTAACTAGAAGATTTAACCCTCAATATCTTTAAGTAATTGTAAATATTACTTACTAAATAGTATTTATTCAATTTATATAATACTATTATTAACCCTAACCCTAACACTAAACATAACCCTAACCCTAACCCTAACCCAATGATTTTACCCTTAATATCCCTTGAAGTTTTTTTATATTATACCTACTAGTAGATATTTATTAGCTTATACCCTAACCCTAACCCAATGATTTTACCCATAATATCCTTTGAATTTTTTTATATTATACCTACTAGTTGATATTTATTAGTATATAATGATTTATAGCTTAAAATCATTTGGAAGTTTTTTTTATTTATTTTCGCGTGATAAGCATTTTTACGTATGTTACACATATATATTTACTTTATGAACTAATTATTATTTATTAATTTACAATAAATATAATGTCTTAAATGGGATTAATTCCTATAGTTCTTTAACTATACATAGAAAAATCGGTATAATATAATCTTGATATATTCTATTTATTTAATATTATTACAAACCCTAACCCCACAAACCTTAACCCTAACACTACTCAAAGATTATACCCTCAATATCCATTGAGGTTTTTTAAATTTTACTTACTAGAAGGTATTTATTCTATTTATATAATACTAATATTAACCCTAACACTAACACTAATCTTAATCCTAACCCTAACACTAATCTTAACCCTAACCCTAACACTAATCTTAATCCCTAACCCTAACCATAACCCTAACCCAATGATTTTACCCATAATATCCTATGAATTTTTTTATATTATACCTACTAGTTGATATTTATTGGCTTATAATGGTTTAAAGCTTAAAATCATTTGGAAGTTTTTTTTATTTATTTTCGCGTGATAAGCATTTTTACGTATGTTACACATAATATATTTACTTTATGAACTAATTATTATTTATTAATTTACAATAAATATATAATGTCTTAAAAGGGATTAATTCCTATAGTTCTTTAACTATACATAGAAAAATCGGTATAAAATAATCTTAATATATTCTATTTATTTAATACCATTACTAACCCTAACCCCACTAACATTAACCCTAAATTTTAAATTTTACTTACTAGAAGGTATTTATTCTATTTATATAATACTATTATTAACCCTAACCCTAGCACTAATCTTAACCCGAACTCTAACACTAATCTTAACCCTAACCCTAGCACTAATCTTAACCCTAACTCTAACACTAATCTTAACCCTAACCATAAAACTAATCTTAACCTTAACCATAACCCTAACCCAATGATTTTACCCATAATATCCTTTGAATTTTTTTATATTATACCTACTAATTGATATTTATTAGCTTATAATGGTTTAAAGCTTAAAATCATTTGAAAGTTTTTTTTATTTATTTTCGCGTGATAAGCATTTTTACGTATGTTACACATATATATTAACTTTATCTAATTATTATTTATTAATTTACAATAAATATATAATGTCTTAAAAGTAATTAATTCCTATAGTTCTTTAACTATACATAGAAAAATCGGTATAAAATAATCTTGATATATTCTATTTATTTAATATTATTACTAACCCTAACCCTAGCACTAATCTTAACCCGAACTCTAACACTAATCTTAACCCTAACCCTAACCCTAACCCAATGATTTTACCCATAATATTCTTTGAATTTTTTTATATTATATTTACTAATTGATATTTATTAGCTTATAATGGTTTAAAGCTTAAAATAATTTGAAAGTTTTTTTTTTATTTTCACGTGATAAGCATTTTTACATATGTTACACATATATTTTACTTTATCTAATTATTATTTATTAATTTACAATAAATATATAATGTCTTAAAAGGGATTAATTCCTATAGTTCTTTAACTATACATAGAAAAATTGGTATAAAATAATCTTGATATATTCTATTTATTTAATATTATTACTAACCCTAACCCTAAACCTAACCCTAACCCTAGCACTAATATTAACCCGAACTCTAACACTAATCTTAACCCTAACCCTAACACTAATCTTAACCCTAACGCTAACCCTAACCCAATGATTTTACCCATAATATCCTTTGAATTTTTTTATATTATACCTACTAATTGATATTTATTAGCTTATAATGGTTTAAAGGTTAAAATCATTTGAAAGTTTTTTTTATTTATTTTCACGTGATAAGCATTTTTACGTATGTTACACATATATATTTACTTTATGAACTAATTATTATTTATTAATTTACAATAAATATATAATGTCTTAAAAGGGATTAATTCCTATAGTTCTTTAACTATACATAGAAAAATCGGTATAAAATAATCTTAATATATTCTATTTATTTAATACCATTACTAACCCTAACCCCACTAACATTAACCCTAAATTTTAAATTTTACTTACTAGAAGGTATTTATTCTATTTATATAATACTATTATTAACCCTAACCCTAGCACTAATCTTAACCCGAACTCTAACACTAATCTTAACCCTAACCCTAGCACTAATCTTAACCCTAACTCTAACACTAATCTTAACCCTAACCATAAAACTAATCTTAACCTTAACCATAACCCTAACCCAATGATTTTACCCATAATATCCTTTGAATTTTTTTATATTATACCTACTAATTGATATTTATTAGCTTATAATGGTTTAAAGCTTAAAATCATTTGAAAGTTTTTTTTATTTATTTTCGCGTGATAAGCATTTTTACGTATGTTACACATATATATTAACTTTATCTAATTATTATTTATTAATTTACAATAAATATATAATGTCTTAAAAGTAATTAATTCCTATAGTTCTTTAACTATACATAGAAAAATCGGTATAAAATAATCTTGATATATTCTATTTATTTAATATTATTACTAACCCTAACCCTAGCACTAATCTTAACCCGAACTCTAACACTAATCTTAACCCTAACCCTAACCCTAACCCAATGATTTTACCCATAATATTCTTTGAATTTTTTTATATTATATTTACTAATTGATATTTATTAGCTTATAATGGTTTAAAGCTTAAAATAATTTGAAAGTTTTTTTTTTATTTTCACGTGATAAGCATTTTTACATATGTTACACATATATTTTACTTTATCTAATTATTATTTATTAATTTACAATAAATATATAATGTCTTAAAAGGGATTAATTCCTATAGTTCTTTAACTATACATAGAAAAATTGGTATAAAATAATCTTGATATATTCTATTTATTTAATATTATTACTAACCCTAACCCTAAACCTAATCCTAACCCTAGCACTAATATTAACCCGAACTCTAACACTAATCTTAACCCTAACCCTAACACTAATCTTAACCCTAACGCTAACCCTAACCCAATGATTTTACCCATAATATCCTTTGAATTTTTTTATATTATACCTACTAATTGATATTTATTAGCTTATAATGGTTTAAAGGTTAAAATCATTTGAAAGTTTTTTTTATTTATTTTCACGTGATAAGCATTTTTACGTATGTTACACATATATATTTACTTTATGAACTAATTATTATTTATTAATTTACAATAAATATATAATGTCTTAAAAGGGATTAATTCCTATAGTTCTTTAACTATACATAGAAAAATCGGTATAAAATAATTTTGATATATTCTATTTATTTAATATTATTACTAACCCTTAACCCACAAACCTTAACCCTATCCCTACTCAAAGATTTAACTCTCAATATCCATTGAGTTTTTTTAAATTTTACTTACTAGAAGGTATTTATTCTCTTTATATAATACTATTATTAACCCTAACCTTAGCACTAATCTTAACCCTAACTCTAACACTAATCTTAACCCTAACCCTAACACTAATCTTAACCCTAACCCTACTCAAAGATTTAACCCTCAATATCCATTGAGTTTTTTTAAATTTTACTTACTAGAAGGTATTTATTCTATTTATATAATACTATTATTAACCCTAACCTCAGCACTAATCTTAAAGCTAACTCTAACACTAATCTTAACCCTAACCCTAACCCAATGATTTTACCCATAATATCCTTTGAATTTTTTTATATTATACCTACTAATTGATATTTATTAGCTTATAATGGTTTAAAGGTTAAAATCATTTGAAAGTTTTTTTTATTTATTTTCACGTGATAAGCATTTTTACGTATGTTACACATATATATTTACTTTATGAACTAATTATTATTTATTAATTTACAATAAATATATAATGTCTTAAAAGGGATTAATTCCTATAGTTCTTTAACTATACATAGAAAAATCGGTATAAAATAATTTTGATATATTCTATTTATTTAATATTATTACTAACCCTTAACCCACAAACCTTAACCCTATCCCTACTCAAAGATTTAACTCTCAATATCCATTGAGTTTTTTTATTACTTACTAGAAGGTATTTATTCTCTTTATATAATACTATTATTAACCCTAACCTTAGCACTAATCTTAAAACTAACTCTAACACTAATCTTAACCCTAACCCTAACACTAATCTTAACCCTAACCCTACTCAAAGATTTAACCCTCAATATCCATTGAGTTTTTTTAAATTTTACTTACTAGAAGGTATTTATTCTATTTATATAATACTATTATTAACCCTAACCTCAGCACTAATCTTAAAGCTAACTCTAACACTAATCTTAACCCTAACCCTTAACCAATGATTTTACCCATAATATCCTTTAAATTTTTTTATATTATACCTACTAATTGATATTTATTAGCTTATAATGGTTTGAAGCTTAAAATCATTTGAAAGTTTTTTTATTTATTTTCGCGTGATAAGCATTTTTACGTATGTTACACATATATATTTACTTTATCTAATTATTATTTATGAATTTACAATAAATATATAATGTCTTAAAAGGGATTAATTCCTATAGTACTTTAACTATAAATAGAAAAATCGGTATAAAATAATCTTGATATATTCTATTTATTTAATATTATTACTAACCCTAACCCCACAAACCTTAACCCAATCCCTACTCAAAGATTTTACTCTCAATATCCATTGAGTTTTTTTAAATTTTACTTACTAAAAGATATTTTTTCTATATATATAATACTATTTTTAACCCTAACCTTAGCACTAATCTTAATCCTAAACCTAACCCTAACCCAATGATTTTACCCATAATATCCTTTGAATATTTTTATATTATACCTATTAGTTGATATTTATTAGCTTATAATGGTTTAAAGCTTAAAATCATTTGGAAGTTTTTTTTATTTATTTTCGCGTGATAAGCATTTTTACGTATGTTACACATATATATTTACTTTATGAACTAATTATTATTTATTAATTTACAATAAATATATAATGTCTTAAAAGGGATTAATTCCTATAGTTCTTTAATTATACATAGAAAAATCTGTATAAAATAATCTTGATATATTCTATTTATTTAATATTATTACTAACCCTAACCCTACTCTAAGATTTAACCCTCAATATCCATTGAGTTTTTTTAAATTTTACTTACTAGAAGGTATTTATTCTATTTATATAATACTATTATTAACCCTAACCTTAGCACTAATCTTAACCCTAACTCTAACACTAATCAACCCTAACCCTAACACTAATATTAACCCGAACTCTAACACTAATCTTAACCCTAACCCTAACACTAATCTTAACCCTAACCCTAACCCAATGATTTTACCCATAATATCCTTTGAATTTTTTTATATTATACCTACTAATTGATATTTATTAGCTTATAATGGTTTAAAGCTTAAAATTATTTGTAAGTTTTTTTAAATTATTTTCGCGTGATAAGCATTTTACGTATGTTACACATATATATTTACTTTATGAACTAATTATTATTTATTAATTTACAATAAATATATAATGTCTTAAAAGGGATTAATTCCTATAGTTCATTAACTAAACATAGAAAAATTGGTATAAAATAATCTTGATATATTCTATTTATTTAATATTATTACTAACCCTAACCCTAACCCTAACACTAATCTTAACCCGAACCCTAACACTAATCTTAACACTAACCCTAACCCTAACACTAATCTTAACCATAACCCTAACCCTAACCCAATGATTTTACCCATAATATCCTTTGAATTTTATTATATTATACCTAATAGTTGATATTTATTAGCTTATAATGGTTTAAAGCTTAAAATCATTTGGAAGTTTTTTTTATTTATTTTCGCGTGATAAGCATTTTTAACACATATATATTTACTTTATGAACTAATTATTATTTATTAATTTACAATAAATATATAATGTCTTAAAAGGGATTAATTATTATAGTTCTTTAACTAAACATAGAAAAATCGGTATAAAATAATCTTGATATATTCTATTTATTTAAAATTATTACTAACCCTAACCTTAAACCTAACCCTAACCCTAACCCTAGCACTAATCTTGACCCGAACTATAACAATAATCTTAACCCTAACCCTAAGACTAATCTTAACTCTAACCCTAGCCCTAACCCTAACCCAATGATTTTACCCATAATATCCTTTGAATTTTTTTATATTATACCATCTAATTGATATTTATTAGCTTATAATGGTTTAAAGCTTAAAATCATTTGGAAGTTTTTTTTATTTATTTTCGCGTGATAAGCATTTTTACGTATGTTACACATATATATTTACTTTATGAACTAATTATTATTTATTAATTTACAATAAATATATAATGTCTTAAAAGGGATTAATTATTATAGTTCTTTAACTAAACATAGAAAAATCGGTATAAAATAATCTTGATATATTCTATTTATTTAAAATTATTACTAACCCTAACCTTAAACCTAACCCTAACCCTAGCACTAATCTTGACCCGAACTCTAACAATAATCTTAACGCTAACCCTAAGACTAATCTTAACTCTAACCCTAACCCTAACCCTAACCCAATGATTTTACTCATAATATCCTTTGAATTTTTTTATATTATACCAACTAGTTGATATTTATTAGCTTATAATGGTTTAAAGCTTAAAATCATTTGGGAGTTTTTTTTATTTATTTTCGCGTGATAAGCATTTTTACGTATGTTTCACATATATATTTACTTTATGAACTAATTATTATTTATTAATTTACAATAAATATATAATGTCTTAAAAGAGATTAATTCCTATAGTTCTTTAACTATACATAGAAAAATCGGTATAAAATAATCTTGATATATTCTATTTATTTATAATTATTACTAACCCTTACCCCACAAACCTTAACCCTATCCCTACTCAAAGATTTAACCCTCAATACCCATTGAGTTTTTTTAAATTTTATAGTAGAAGGTATTAATTCTATTTATATAATACTAATATTAACCCTAACCTTAGCACTAATCTCTACCCTAACTCTAACACTAATCTTAACCCTAACCCTAACACTAAGCTTAACCCTAACCCTACTCAAAGATTTAACCCTCAATATCCATTGAGTTTTTTTAAATTTTACTTACTAGAAGGTATTTATTCTATTTATATAATACTATTATTAACCCTAACCTTAGCACTAATCTTAACGCTAACTCTAACACTAATCTTAACCCTAACCCTAACACTAATCTTAACCCTAACCCTACTCAAAGATTTAACCCTCAATATCCATTGAGTTTTTTTAAATTTTACTTACTAGAAGGTATTTATTCTATTTATATAATAATATTATTAACCCTAACCTGAGCACTAATCTTAACGCTAACTCTAACACTAATCTTAACCCTAACCCTAACACTAATCTTAACCATAACCTTAACCCAATGATTTTACCCATAATATCCTTTGAATTTTTTTATATTATACCTACTAGTTTATATTTATTAACTTATAATGGTTTAAAGCTTAAAATCATTTGGGAGTTCTTTTTATTTATTTTCGCGTGATAAGCATTTTTACGTATGTTACACATATATATTTACTTTATGAACTAATTATTATTTATTAATTTACAATAAATATATAATGTCTTAAAAGGGATTAATTCCTATAGTTCTTTAACTATACATAGAAAAATCGGTATAAAATAATCTTGATATATTCTATTTATTTAAAATTATTACTAACCCTTAACCCACAAACCTTAACCCTATCCCTACTCAAAGATTTAACGCTCAATATCCATTGAGTTTTTTTAAATTTTACTTACTAGAAGGTATTTATTCTATTTATATAATACTATTATTAACCCTAACCTTAGCACTAATCTTAACCCTAACTCTAACACTAATCTTAACCCTAACCCTAACACTAATCTTAACCCTAACCCTACTCAAAGATTTAACCCTCAATATCCATTGAGTTTTTTTAAATTTTACTTACTAGAAGGTATTTATTCTATTTATATAATATTATTATTAACCCTAACCTTAGCACTAATCTTAACCCTAACTCTAACACTAATCTTAACCCTAACCCTAACACTAATCTTAACCCTAACACTAATCTTAACCCTAACCCTACTCAAAGATTTAACCCTCGATATCCATTGAGTTTTTTTAAATTTTACTTACTAGAAGGTATTTATTCTATTTATATAATACTATTATTAACCCTAACCTCAGCACTAATCTTAACGCTAACTCTAACACTAATCTTAACCCTAACCCTAACCCAATGATACCCATAATATCCTTTGAATTTTTTTATATTATATATACTAGTTGATATTTATTAGCTTATAAAAGTTTAAAGCTTATAATCATTTGGAAGTTTTTTTTATTTATTTTCGCGTGATAAGCATTTTTACGTATGTTACACATATATGTTTACTTTATGAACTAATTATTATTTATTAATTTACAATAAATATATAATGTATTAAAAGGGATTTATTTCTATAGTTCTTTAACTAAACATAGAAAAATCGGTACAAATAAATCTTGATATATTCTATTTATTTAATATTATTTCTAACCCTAACCCTAACCCTTACCCTAGCACTAATCTTAACCCGAACTCTAACACTAATCTTAACCCTAACCCTAACAATAATCTTAACCTAAACCCTAACCCTAACCCAATGTTTTTACCCATAATATCCTTTGAATTTTTTTATATTATACCTACTAATTGATATTTATTAGCTTATAATGGTTTGAAGCTTAAAATCATTTGAAAGTTTTTTTTATTTATTTTCGCGTGATAAGCATTTTTACGTATGTTACACATATATATTTACTTTATCTAATTATTATTTATGAATTTACAATAAATATATAATGTCTTAAAAGGGATTAATTCCTATAGTACTTTAACTATAAATAGAAAAATGGGTATAAAATAATCTTGATATATTCTATTTATTTAATATTATTACTAACCCTAACCCCACAAACCTTAACCCAATCCCTACTCAAAGATTTAACCCTCAATATCCATTGAGTTTTTTTAAATTTTACTTACTATAAGATATTTTTTCTATATATATAATACTATTTTTAACACTAACCTTAGCACTAATCTTAACCCTAACTCTAACACTAATCTTAACCCTAACCCTAACACTAATCTTAACCCTAAACCTAACCCTAACCCAATGATTTTACCCATAATATCCTTTGAATATTTTTATATTATACCTATTAGTTGATATTTATTAGCTTATAATGGTTTAAAGCTTAAAATCATTTGGAAGTTTTTTTATTTATTTTCGCGTGATAAGCATTTTTACGTATGTTACACATATATATTTACTTTATGAACTAATTATTATTTATTTATTTACAATAAATATATAATGTCTTAAAAGGGATTAATTCCTATAGTTCATTAACTAAACATAGAAAAATTGGTATAAAATAATCTTGATATATTCTATTTATTTAATATTATTACTAACCCTAACCCTAACCCTAGCACTAATCTTAACCCGAACTCTAACACTAATCTTAACACTAACCCTAACACTAATATTAACCATAACCATAACCCTAACCCTAACCCAATGATTTTACCCATAATATCCTTTGAATTTTTTTATATTATACCTAATAGTTGATATTTATTAGCTTATAATGGTTTAAAGCTTAAAATCATTTGGAAGTTTTTTTTATTTATTTTCGCGTGATAAGCATTTTTACGTATGTTACACATATATATTTACTTTATGAACTAATTATTATTTATTAATTTACAATAAATATATAATGTCTTAAAAGGGATTAATTCCTATAGTTCTTTTACTATACATAGAAAAATCTTTATAAAATAATCTTAATATATTCTATTTATTTAATACTATTACTAACCCTAACCCCACAAACATTAACCCTATCCCTACTCAAAGATTTAACCCTCAATATACATTGAGTTTTTTTAAATTTTACTTACTAGAAGGTATTTATTCTATTTATATAATACTATTATTAACCCTAACCTTAGCACTAATCTTAACCCTCACTCTAACCCGATGATTTTACCCATAATATCCTTTGAATTTTTTTATATTATACCTACTAGTAGATATTTATTAGCTTATAATGGTTTAAAGCTTAAAATCATTTGGAAGTTTTTTTTATTTATTTTCGCGTGATAAGCATTTTTACGTATGTTACACATATATATTTACTTTATGAATTAATTATTATTTATTAATTTACAATATATACAATGTCTTAAAAGAGATTAATTCCTATAGTTCTTTGAACTTATACATAGAAAAATCTTTATAAAATAATCTTAATATATTCTATTTATTTAATACTATTACTAACCCTAACCCCACAAACCTTAACCCTATCCCTACTCAAAGATTTAACCCTCAATATACATTGAGTTTTTTTAAATTTTACTTACTAGAAGGTATTTATTCTATTTATATAATACTATTATTAACCCTAACCTTAGCACTAATCTTAACCCTCACTCTAACACTAATCTTAACCCTACTAATCTTAACCCTAACCCTAACCTTATCCCAATGATTTTACCCATAATATCCTTTGAATTTTATTATATTATACCTACTAGTTGATATTTATTTTCTTATAATGGTTTAAAGCTTAAAATCATTTGGAAGTTTTTTTTATTTATTTTCGCGTGATAAGCATTTTTACGTATGTTACACATATATATTTACTTTATCTAATTATTATTTATTAATTTACAATAAATATATAATGTCTTAAAAGGGATTAATTCCTATAGTTCTTTAACTATACATAAAAAAATCTGTATAAAATAATCTTGATATATTCTATTTATTTAATATTATTACTAACCCTAACCCCATAAACCTTAACCCTAACCCTACTCAAAGATTTAACCCTCAATATCCATTGAGTTTTTTTAAATTTTACTTACTAGAAGGTATTTATTTTATTTATATAATACTATTATTAACCCTAACCCTAACACTAATCTTAACCCTAACCCTAACACTAATCTTAACCCTAACCCTAACCCAATGATTTTACCCATAATATCCTTTGAATTTTTTTATATTATACCTACTAGTTGATATTTATTAGCTTATAATGGTTTAAAGCTTAAAATCATTTGGAAGTTTTTTTTATTTATTTTCCCGTGATAAGCATTTTTACGTATGTTACACATATATATTTACTTTATCTAATTATTATTTATTAATTTACAATAAATATATAATGTCTTAAAAGGGATTAATTCCTATAGTTATTTAACTATACATAGAAAAATCGGTATAAAATAATCTTGATATATTCTATTTATTAAATATTATTACTAACCCTAACCCCACAAACCTTAACCCTAACACTACTCTAAGATTTAACCCTCAATATCCATTGAGTTTTTTTAAATTTTACTTACTAGAAGGTATTTATTCTATTTATATAATACTATTATTAACCCTAACCTTAGCACTAATCTTAACCCTAACTCTAACACTAATCAACCCTAACCCTAACACTAATCTTAACCCTAACCCTAACACTAATCTTAACCCTAACCCTAACACTAATCTTAACCTTAACCCTAACTCAATGATTTTACCCATAATATCCTTTGAATTATTTTATATTATACCTACTAGTTGATATTTATTAGCTTATAATGGTTTAAAGCTTAAAATCATTTGGAAGTTTTTTTTATTTATTTTCCCGTCATAAGCATTTTTACGTATGTTACACATATATATTTACTTTATCTAATTATTATTTATTAATTTACAATAAATATATAATGTCTTAAAAGGGATTAATTCCTATAGTTCTTTAACTATACATAGAAAAATCGGTAAAAAATAATCTTGATATATTCTATTTATTTAATATTATTACTAACCCTAACCCCATAAACCTTAACCCTAACCCTACTCAAAGATTTAACCCTCAATATCCATTGAGTTTTTTTAAATTTTACTTACTAGAAGGTATTTATTTTATTTATATAATACTATTATTAACCCTAACCCTAACACTAATCTTAACCCTAACCCTAACACTAATCTTAACCCTAACCCTAACACTAATCTTAACCCTAACCCTAACACTAATCTTAACCCTAACCCTAACCCTAACACTAATCATAACCCTAACCCTAACACTAATCTTAACCCTAACCCTAACCCTAACCCTAACCCTAACCCAATGATTTTACACATAATATCCTTTGAATTTTTTTATATTATACCTGCTAGTTGATATTTATTAGCTTATAATGGTTTAAAGCTTAAAATCATTTGGAAGTTTTTTTATTTATTTTCCCGTGATAAGAATTTTTACGTATGTTACACATATATATTTACTTTATCTAATTATTATTTATTAATTTACAATAAATATATAATGTCTTAAAAGGGATTAATTCCTATAGTTCTTTAACTATACATAGAAAAATCGGTATAAAATAATCTTGATATATTCTATTTATTTAATATTATTACTAACCCTAACCCCATAATCCTTAACCCTAACCCTACTCAAAGATTTAACCCTCAATATCCATTGAGTTTTTTTAAATTTTACTTACTAGAAGGTATTTATTCTATTTATATAATACTAATATTAACCCTAACACTAACACTAATCTTAATCCTAACCCTAACACTAATCTTAACCCTAACCCTAACACTAATCTTAACCATAACCCTAACCCTAACCCAATGATTTTACCCATAATATTCTTTGAATTTTTTTATATTATACCTACTAGTACATACTAGTTATATTTATTAGCTAGCTTATAATGGTTTAAAGCTTAAAATCATTTGAAAGTTTTTTTTATTTATTTAAGCGTGATAAGCATTTTTACGTATGTTACACATATATATTTACTTTATGAATTTATTATTTATTAATTTACAATATATACAATGTCTTAAAAGAGATTAATTCCTATAGTTCTTTGAACATATACATAGAAAAATCTCTATAAAATAATCTTAATATATTCTATTTATTTAATACTATTACTAACCATAATCCCACAAACCTTAACCCTATCCCTACTCAAAGATTTAACCCTCAATATACATTAAGTTTTTTTAAATTTTACTTACTAGAAGGTATTTATTCTATTTATATAATACTATTATTAACCCTAACCTTAGCACTAATCTTAACCCTCACTCTAACACTAATCTTAACCCTACTAATCTTAACCCTAACCCTAACCTTATCCCAATGATTTTACCCATAATATCCTTTGAATTTTTTTATATTATACCTACTAGTTGATATTTATTTTCTTATAATGGTTTAAAGCTTAAAATCATTTGGAAGTTTTTTTTATTTATTTTCGCGTGATAAGCATTTTTACGTATGTTACACATATATATTTACTTTATGAACTAATTTTTATTTATTAATTTACAATAAATATATAATGTCTTAAAAGGGATTAATTCCTATAGTTCTTTAACTATACATAGAAAAATCTGTATAAAATAATCTTGATATATTCTATTTATTTAATATTATTACTAACCCTAACCCCATAAACCTTAACCCTAACCCTACTCAAAGATTTAACCCTCAATATCCATTGAGTTTTTTTAAATTTTACTTACTAGAAGATGTTTATTCTATTTATATAATACTATTATTAACCCTAACCCTAACATTAATCTTAACCCTAACTCTAACACTAATCTTAACCATAACCCTAACACTAATCTTAACCCTAACCCTAACCCAATGATTTTACCCATAATATTCTTTGAATCTAGTACATACTAGTTGATATTTATTAGCTTATAATGGTTTAAAGCTTAAAATCATTTGAAAGTTGTTTTTATTTATTTAAGCGTGATAAGCATTTTTACATATGTTACACATATATATTTACTTTATGAACTAATTATTATTTATTAATTTACAATATATATATAATGTTTTAAAAAGGATTAATTCCTATAGTTCTTTAACTAAACATAGAAAAATCGGTATAAAATAATCTTGATATATTCTATTTATTTAATATTATTAGTAACCCTAACCCTAACCCAACCCTAACCCTAACCCAACCCTAACCCTAACCCAACCCTAACCCTAACATTAACCCTAGCACTAATCTTAACCCGAACTCTAACACTAATCTTAACCCTAACCCTAACACTAATCTTAACCCTAACCCTAACCCAATGATTTTACCCATAATATCCTTTGAATTTTTTTATATTATACCTATTAATTGATATTTATTAGCTTATAATGGTTTAAAGCTTAAAATCATTTGAACGTTTTTTTTATTTATTTTCGCGTGATAAGCATTTTTACGTATGTTACACATATATATATTTACTTTATCTAATTATTATTTATTAATTTACAATAAATATATAATGTCTTAAAAGGGATTAATTCCTATAGTTCTTTAACTAAACATAGAAAAATCGGTATAAAATAATGCTTGATATATTCTATTTATTTAATATTATTACTAACCCTAACCCCATAAACCTTAACCCTAACCCTACTCAAAGATTTAACCCTCAATATCCATTGAGTTTTTTTAAATTTTACTTGCTAGAAGGTATTTATTCTATTTATATAATACTAATATTAACACTAACCCTAGCACTAATCTTAACCCGAACTCTAACACTAATCTTAACCCTAACCCTAACCCAATGATTTTACCCATAATATCATTTGAAATTTTTTATATTATACCTACTAGTTGATATTTATTAGCCTATAATGGTTTAAAGCTTAAAATCATTTGGAAGTTTTTTTTATTTATTTTCGCGTGATAAGCATTTTTACGTATGTTACACATATATATTTACTTTATGAACTAATTATTATTTATTAATTTACAATAAATATATAATGTTATAAAAAGGATTAATTCCTATAGTTCTTTAATTAAACATCAAAAAATCGGTATAAAATAATCTTGATATATTCTAGTAATTTAATATTATTACTAACCCTAACCCTAACCCAACCCTAACCCTAACCTTACCCTACCACTAATCTTAACCCTAACTCTAACACTAATTTTAACCCTAACACTAATCTTAACCCTAACCCTAACCCAATGATTTTACTCATAATATCCTTTGAATTTTTTAATATTAGACCTACTAGTTGATATTTATTAGCTTATAATGGTTTAAAGCCTAAAAATCATTTGGAAGTTTTTTTTATTTATTTTCCCGTGATAAGCATTTTTACGTATGTTACACATATATATTTACTTTATGAACTAATTATTATTTATTAATTTACAATATTTACAATGTCTTAAAAGAGATTAATTCCTATAGTTTTTTAACTAAACATAGAAAAATCGGTATAAAATAATCTTGATATATTCTATTTATTTAATATTATTACTAACCCTAACTCTAACCCTAACCCAACCCTAACCCTAACCCTAGAACTAATCTTAACCCGAACTCTAACACTAATCTTAACCATAACCCTAACACTAATCTTAACCCTAACCCTAACACTAATCTTAACCCTAACCCTAACCCAATGATTTTACCCATAATATCCTATGAATATTTTTATATTATACCTACTAATTGATATTTATTAGCTTATAATGGTTTAAAGCTTAAAATCATTTGAAAGTTTTTTTTATTTATTTTGGCGTGATAAGCATTTTTACGTATGTTACACATATATATTTACTTTATCTAATTATTATTTATTAATTTACAATAAATATATAATGTCTTAAAAGGGATTAATTCCTATAGTTCTTTAACAATACATAGAAAAATCGGTATAAAATAATCTTGATATATTTTATTTATATAATATTATTACTAACCCTAACCCTAACCCTAACCCAACCCTAACCCTAACCCTAGCACTAATCTTAACCCGAACTCTAACACTAATCTTAACCCTAACCCTAACACTAATCTTAACCCTAACCCAATGATTTTACCCATAATATCCTTTGAATTTTTTTATATTATACCTACTAATTGATATTTATTAGCTTATAATGGTTTAAAGCTTAAAATTATTTGAAAGTTTTTTTTATTTATTTTCGCGTGATAAGCATTTTTACGTATGTTACACATATATATTTACTTTATCTAATTATTATTTATTAATTTACAATAAATATATAATGTTTTAAAAAGGATTAATTCCTATAGTTCTTTAACTAAACATAGAAAAATCGGTATAAAATAATCTTGATATATTCTATTTATTTAATATTATTACTAACCCTAACCCTAAACCAACCCTAAC
This sequence comes from Gordionus sp. m RMFG-2023, assembly GCF_954871325.1. Taxonomy (NCBI): domain Eukaryota; kingdom Metazoa; phylum Nematomorpha; class Gordioida; order Chordodea; family Parachordodidae; genus Gordionus; species Gordionus sp. m RMFG-2023. The sequence continues at coordinate 30,407,523 of NC_088776.1, forward strand.
CCTAACCCTAACACTAGCAGTAATCTTAACCCGAACTCTAACACTAATCATAACCCTAACACTAATCTTAAACCTAACCCTAACCCTAACCCAATGATTTTACCCATAATATCCTTTGAATTTTTTTATATTATACCTACTAATTGATATTTATTAGCTTCTAATGGTTTAAAGCTTAAAATCATTTGAAAGTTTTTTTTATTTATTTTCGCGTGATAAGCATTTTTACGTATGTTACACATATATATTTACTTTATCTAATTATTATTTATTAATTTACAATAAATATATAATGTCTTAAAAGGGATTAATTCCTATAGTTCTTTAACTATACATAGAAAAATCGGTATAAAATAATCTTGATATATTCTATTTATTTAATAATATTACTAACCCTAACCCCATAAACCTTAACCCTAACCCTACTCAAAGATTTAACCCTCAATATCCATTGAGTTTTTTTAAATTTTACTTACTAGAAGGTATTTATTCTATTTATATAATACTATTATTAACCCTAACCCTAACCCTAACCAATGATTTTACCCATAATATTCTTTGAATTTTTTTATATTATACCTACTAGTACATACTAGTTGATATTTATTAGCTTATAATGGTTTAAAGCTTAAAATCATTTGAAAGTTTTTTTTATTTATTTAAGCGTGATAAGAATTTTTACGTATGTTACACATATATATTTACTTTATGAACTAATTATTATTTATTAATTTACAATATATACAATGTCTAAGAGATTAATTCCTATAGTTCTTTGAACTTATACATAGAAAAATCTTTATAAAATGATCTTAATATATTCTATTTATTTAATTCTATTACTAACCTTAACACCACAAACCTTAACCCTAACCCTAACTCAAAGATTTAACCCTCAATATCCCTTGAGTTTTTTTAAATTTTACTTACTTGAAGGTATTTATTCTATTTATTTAATACTATTATTAACCGTAACCCTAACACTAACCTTAACCCTATCCCAATGATTTTACCCATAATATCCTTTGAATTTTTTTATATTATATCTACTAGTTGATATTTATTAGCTTATAATGGTTTAAAGCTTAAAGTCATTTGAAAGTTTTTTTTATTTATTTTCGCGTGATAAGCATTTTTACGTATGTTATACATATATATTTACTCTATCTAATTATTATTTATTAATTTACAATAAATATATAATGTCTTAAAATGGATTAATTCCTATAGTTCTTTAACTATACATAGAAAAATCGGTATAAAATAATCTTGATATATTCTATTTATTTAATATTATTACTAACCCTAACCCCATAAACCTTAACCCTAACCCTACTCAAAGATTTAACCCTCAATATCCATTGAGTTTTTTAAAATTTTACTTACTAGAAGATATTTATTCTATTTATATAATACTATTATTAACCCTAACCCTAACACTAATCTTAACCCTAACTCTAACACTAATCTTAACCCTAACCCTAACACTAATCTTAACCCTAACCATAACCCAATGATTTTACCCATAATATTCTTTGAATTTTTTATATTATACCTACTAGTACATACTAGTTGATATTTATTAGCTTATAATGGTTTAAAGCTTAAAATCATTTGAAAGTTTTTTTTATTTATTTAAGCGTGATAAGCATTTTTACGTATGTTACATATATATATTTACTTTATGAACTAATTATTATTTATTAATTTACAATATATATATAATGTTTTAAAAAGGATAAATTCCTATAGTTCTTAAACTAAACATAGAAAAATCGGTATAAAATAATCTTGATATATTCTATTTATTTAATATTATTACTAACCCTAACCCTAACCCAACCCTAACCCTAACCCTAACCCTAACCCTAGCACTAATCTTAACCCGAACTCTAACACTAATCTTAACCCTAACCCTAACACTAATCTTAACCCTAACCCTAACCCAATGATTTTACGCATAATATCCTTTGAATTTTTTATATTATACCTACTAATTGATATTTATTAGCTTATAATGGTTTAAAGCTTAAAATCATTTGAAAGTTTTTTTTATTTATTTTGGCGTGATAAGCATTTTTACGTATGTTACACATATATATTTACTTTATCTAATTATTATTTATTAATTTACAATAAATATATAATGTCTTAAAAGGGATTAATTCCTATAGTTCTTTAACAATACATAGAAAAATCGGTATAAAATAATCTTGATATATTTTATTTATATAATATTATTACTAACCCTAACCCTAACCTAACCCAACCCTAACCCTAACCCTAGCACTATTCTTACCCAGAACTCTAACACTAATCTTAACCCTAACACTAATCTTAACCCTAACCCAATGATTTTACCCATAATATCCTTTGAATTTTTTTATATTATACCTACTAATTGATATTTATTAGCTTATAATGGTTTAAAGCTTAAAATTATTTGAAAGTTTTTTTTATTTATTTTCGCGTGATAAGCATTTTTACGTATGTTACACATATATATTTACTTTATCTAATTATTATTTATTAATTTACAATAAATATATAATGTTTTAAAAAGGATTAATTCCTATAGTTCTTTAACTAAACATAGAAAAATCGGTATAAAATAATCTTGATATATTCTATTTATTTAATATTATTACTAACCCTAACCATAAACCAACCCTAACCCTAACCCTAACCCTAACCCTAACCCTAACACTAGCAGTAATCTTAACCCGAACTCTAACACTAATCATAACCCTAACACTAATCTTAAACCTAACCCTATCCCTAACCCAATGATTTTACCCATAATATCCTTTGAATTTTTTTATATTATACCTACTAATTGATATTTATTAGCTTATAATGGTTTAAAGCTTAAAATCATTTGAAAGTTTTTTTATTTATTTTCGCGTGATAAGCATTTTTACGTATGTTACACATATATATTTACTTTATCTAATTATTATTTATTAATTTACAATAAATATATAATGTCTTAAAAGGGATTAATTCCTATAGTTCTTTAACTATACATAGAAAAATCGGTATAAAATAATCTTGATATATTCTATTTATTTAATATTATTACTAACCCTAACCCCATAAACCTTAACCCTAACCCTACTCAAAGATTTAACCCTCAATATCCATTGAGTTTTTTTAAATTTTACTTACTAGAAGGTATTTATTCTATTTATATAATACTATTATTAACCCTAACCCTAACCCTAACCCAATGATTTTACCCATAATATTCTTTGAATTTTTTTATATTATACCTACTAGTACATACTAGTTGATATTTATTAGCTTATAATGGTTTAAAGCTTAAAATCATTTGAAAGTTTTTTTTATTTATTTAAGCGTGATAAGAATTTTTACGTATGTTACACATATATATTTACTTTATGAACTAATTATTATTTATTAATTTACAATATATACAATGTCTAAGAGATTAATTCCTATAGTTCTTTGAACTTATACATAGAAAAATCTTTATAAAATGATCTTAATATATTCTATTTATTTAATTCTATTACTAACCTTAACACCACAAACCTTAACCCTAACCCTAACTCAAAGATTTAACCCTCAATATCCCTTGAGTTTTTTTAAATTTTACTTACTTGAAGGTATTTATTCTATTTATTTAATACTATTATTAACCGTAACCCTAACACTAACCTTAACCGTATCCCAATGATTTTACCCATAATATCCTTTGAATTTTTTTATATTATACCTACTAGTTGATATTTATTAGCTTATAATGGTTTAAAGCTTAAAGTCATTTGAAAGTTTTTTTTATTTATTTTCGCGTGATAAGCATTTTTACGTATGTTATACATATATATTTACTCTATCTAATTATTATTTATTAATTTACAATAAATATATAATGTCTTAAAAGGGATTAATTCCTATAGTTCTTTAACTAAACATAGAAAAATCGGTATAAAATAATCTTGATATATTCTATTTATTTAATATTATTACTAACCCTAACCCCATAATCCTTAACCCTAACCCTACTCAAAGATTTAACCCTCAATATCCATTGAGTTTTTTTAAATTTTACTTAATAGAAGGTATTTATTCTATTTATATAATACTAATATTAACCCTAACACTAACACTAATCTTAATCCTAACCCTAACACTAATCTTAACCCTAACCCTAACACTAATCTTAACCATAACCCTAACCCTAACCCAATGATTTTACCCATAATATTCTTTGAATTTTTTTATATTATACCTACTAGTACATACTAGTTGATATTTATTAGCTAGCTTATAATGGTTTAAAGCTTAAAATCATTTGAAAGTTTTTTTTATTTATTTAAGCGTGATAAGCATTTTTACGTATGTTACACATATATATTTACTTTATGAATTTATTATTTATTAATTTACAATATATACAATGTCTTAAAAGAGATTAATTCCTATAGTTCTTTGAACATATACATAGAAAAATCTCTATAAAATAATCTTAATATATTCTATTTATTTAATACTATTACTAACCATAATCCCACAAACCTTAACCCTATCCCTACTCAAAGATTTAACCCTCAATATACATTGAGTTTTTTTAAATTTTACTTACTAGAAGGTATTTATTCCATTTATATAATACTATTATTAACCCTAACCTTAGCACTAATCTTAACCCTCACTCTAACACTAATCTTAACCCTACTAATCTTAACCCTAACCCTAACCTTATCCCAATGATTTTACCCATAATATCCTTTGAATTTTTTTATATTATACCTACTAGTTGATATTTATTTTCTTATAATGGTTTAAAGCTTAAAATCATTTGGAAGTTTTTTTTATTTATTTTCGCGTGATAAGCATTTTTACATATGTTACACATATATATTTACTTTATGAACTAATTATTATTTATTAATTTACAATAAATATATAATGTCTTAAAAGGGATTAATTCCTATAGTTCTTTAACTATACATAGAAAAATCTGTATAAAATAATCTTGATATATTCTATTTATTTAATATTATTACTAACCCTAACCCCATAAACCTTAACCCTAACCCTACTCAAAGATTTAACCCTCAATATCCATTGAGTTTTTTTAAATTTTACTTACTAGAAGGTATTTATTTTATTTATATAATACTATTATTAACCTTAACCCTAACACTAATCTTAACCCTAACTCTAACACTAATTTTAACCCTAACCCTAACACTAATCTTAACCCTAACCCTAACCCAATGATTTTACCCCTAATATCCTTTGAATTTTTTTATATTATACCTACTAGTTGATATTTATTAGCTTATAATGGTTTATAGCTTAAAATCATTTGGAAGTTTTTTTTAATTATTTTCACGTGATAAGCATTTTTACGTATGTTACACATATATATTTACTTTATGAACTAATTATTATTTATTAATTTACAATAAATATATATTGTCTTAAAAGGGATTAATTAATATAGTTCTTTAACTATACATAGAAAAATCGGTATAAAATAATCTTGATATATTCTATTTATTTAATATTATTACTAGCTTTAACCACACAAACCTTAACCCTAACCCTACTCAAAGATTTAACTCTCAATATCCATTGAGTATTTTTAAATTTTACTTACTAGAAGATATTTATTCTATTTATATAATACTAATATTAACCCTAACCCTATCACTAATCTTAACCCGAACTCTAACACTAATCTTAAACCCTAACACTAATCTTAACCCTAACCCTAACCCTAACCCAATGATTTTACCCATAATATCCTTTGAATTTTTTTATATTATACCTACTAGTAGATATTAATTAGCTTATAATGGTTTAAAGCTTAAAATCATTTGGAAGTTTTTTTTATTTATTTTCGCGTGATAAGCATTTTTACGTATGTTACACATATATATTTACTTTATGAAATAATTATTATTTATTAATTTACAATATATATATAATGTTTTAAAAAGGATTAATTCCTATAGTTCTTTAACTAAACATAGAAAAATCGGTATAAAATAATCTTGATATATTCTATTTATTTAATATTATTACTAACCCTAACCCTAACCCAACCCTAACCCTAACCCTAAACCTAGCACTAATCTTAACCCAAACTCTAACACTAATCTTAACCCTAACCCTAACACTAATCTTAACCCTAACCCTAACCCTAACCCAATGATTTTACACATAATATCCTTTGAATATTTTTATATTATACCTACTAATTGATATTTATTAACTTATAATGGTTTAAAGCTTAAAATCATTTGAAAGTTTTTTTTATTTATTTTGGCGTGATAAGCATTTTTACGTATGTTACACATATATATTTACTTTATCTAATTATTATTTATTAATTTACAATAAATATATAATGTCTTAAAAGGGATTAATTCCAATAGTTCTTTAACTATACATAGAAAAATCGGTATAAAATAATCTTGATATATTCTATTTATTTAATACTATTACTAACCATAATCCCACAAACCTTAACCCTATCCCTACTCAAAGATTTAACCCTCATAATACATTGAGTTTTTTGAAATTTTACTTACTAGAAGGTATTTATTCTATTTATATAATACTATTATTAACCCTAACCCTAACCCTAACCCTAACCCAATGATTTTACCCATAATATTCTTTGAATTTTTTTATATTATACCTACTAGTACATACTAGTTGATATTTATTAGCTTATAATGGTTTAAAGCTTAAAATCATTTGAAAGTTTTTTTTATTTATTTAAGCGTGATAAGAATTTTTACGTATGTTACACATATATATTTACTTTATGAACTAATTATTATTTATTAATTTACAATATATACAATGTCTAAGAGATTAATTCCTATAGTTCTTTGAACTTATACATAGAAAAATCTTTATAAAATGATCTTAATATATTCTATTTATTTAATATCTATTACTAACCTTAACACAACAAACCTTAACCCTAACCCTAACTCAAAGATTTAACCCTCAATATCCCTTGAGTTTTTTTAAATTTTACTTACTTGAAGGTATTTATTCTATTTATTTAATACTATTATTAACCGTAACCCTAACACTAACCTTAACCGTATCCCAATGATTTTACCCATAATATCCTTTGAATTTTTTTATATTATACCTACTAGTTGATATTTATTAGCTTATAATGGTTTAAAGCTTAAAGTCATTTGAAAGTTTTTTTTATTTATTTTCGCGTGATAAGCATTTTTACGTATGTTATACATATATATTTACTCTATCTAATTATTATTTATTAATTTACAATAAATATATAATGTCTTAAAAGGGATTAATTCCTATAGTTCTTTAACTAAACATAGAAAAATCGGTATAAAATAATCTTGATATATTCTATTTATTTAATATTATTACTAACCCTAACCCCATAATCCTTAACCCTAACCCTACTCAAAGATTTAACCCTCAATATCCATTGAGTTTTTTTAAATTTTACTTACTAGAAGGTATTTATTCTATTTATATAATACTAATATTAACCCTAACACTAACACTAATCTTAATCCTAACCCTAACACTAATCTTAACCCTAACCCTAACACTAATCTTAACCATAACCCTAACCCTAACCCAATGATTTTACCCATAATATTCTTTGAATTTTTTTATATTATACCTACTAGTACATACTAGTTGATATTTATTAGCTAGCTTATAATGGTTTAAAGCTTAAAATCATTTGAAAGTTTTTTTTATTTATTTAAGCGTGATAAGCATTTTTACGTATGTTACACATATATATTTACTTTATGAATTTATTATTTATTAATTTACAATATATACAATGTCTTAAAAGAGATTAATTCCTATAGTTCTTTACACATATACATAGAAAAATCTTTATAAAATAATCTTAATATATTCTATTTATTTAATACTATTACTAACCATAATCCCACAAACCTTAACCCTATCCCTACTCAAAGATTTAACCCTCAATATACATTGAGTTTTTTTAAATTTTACTTACTAGAAGGTATTTATTCTATTTATATAATACTATTATTAACCCTAACCTTAGCACTAATCTTAACACTCACTCTAACACTAATCTTAACCCTACTAATCTTAACCCTAACCCTAACCTTATCCCAATGATTTTACCCATAATATCCTTTGAATTTTTTTATATTATACCTACTAGTTGATATTTATTTTCTTATAATGGTTTAAAGCTTAAAATCATTTGGAAGTTTTTTTTATTTATTTTCGCGTGATAAGCATTTTTACATATGTTACACATATATATTTACTTTATGAACTAATTATTATTTATTAATTTACAATAAATACAATGTCTAAGAGATTAATTCCTATAGTTCTTTGAACTTATACATAGAAAAATCTTTATAAAATGATCTTAATATATTCTATTTATTTAATTCTATTACTAACCTTAACACAACAAACCTTAACCCTAACCCTAACTCAAAGATTTAACCCTCAATATCCCTTGAGTTTTTTTAAATTTTACTTACTTGAAGGTATTTATTCTATTTATTTAATACTATTATTAACCGTAACCCTAACACTAACCTTAACCGTATCCCAATGATTTTACCCATAATATCCTTTGAATTTTTTTATATTATACCTACTAGTTGATATTTATTAGCTTATAATGGTTTAAAGCTTAAAGTCATTTGAAAGTTTTTTTTATTTATTTTCGCGTGATAAGCATTTTTACGTATGTTATACATATATATTTACTCTATCTAATTATTATTTATTAATTTACAATAAATATATAATGTCTTAAAAGGGATTAATTCCTATAGTTCTTTAACTAAACATAGAAAAATCGGTATAAAATAATCTTGATATATTCTATTTATTTAATATTATTACTAACCCTAACCCCATAATCCTTAACCCTAACCCTACTCAAAGATTTAACCCTCAATATCCATTGAGTTTTTTTAAATTTTACTTACTAGAAGGTATTTATTCTATTTATATAATACTAATATTAACCCTAACACTAACACTAATCTTAATCCTAACCCTAACACTAATCTTAACCCTAACCCTAACACTAATCTTAACCATAACCCTAACCCTAACCCAATGATTTTACCCATAATATTCTTTGAATTTTTTTATATTATACCTACTAGTACATACTAGTTGATATTTATTAGCTAGCTTATAATGGTTTAAAGCTTAAAATCATTTGAAAGTTTTTTTTATTTATTTAAGCGTGATAAGCATTTTTACGTATGTTACACATATATATTTACTTTATGAATTTATTATTTATTAATTTACAATATATACAATGTCTTAAAAGAGATTAATTCCTATAGTTCTTTACACATATACATAGAAAAATCTTTATAAAATAATCTTAATATATTCTATTTATTTAATACTATTACTAACCATAATCCCACAAACCTTAACCCTATCCCTACTCAAAGATTTAACCCTCAATATACATTGAGTTTTTTTAAATTTTACTTACTAGAAGGTATTTATTCTATTTATATAATACTATTATTAACCCTAACCTTAGCACTAATCTTAACACTCACTCTAACACTAATCTTAACCCTACTAATCTTAACCCTAACCCTAACCTTATCCCAATGATTTTACCCATAATATCCTTTGAATTTTTTTATATTATACCTACTAGTTGATATTTATTTTCTTATAATGGTTTAAAGCTTAAAATCATTTGGAAGTTTTTTTTATTTATTTTCGCGTGATAAGCATTTTTACATATGTTACACATATATATTTACTTTATGAACTAATTATTATTTATTAATTTACAATAAATATATAATGTCTTAAAAGGGATTAATTCCTATAGTTCTTTAACTATACATAGAAAAATCTGTATAAAATAATCTTGATATATTCTATTTATTTAATATTATTACTAGCCTTAACCACACAAACCTTAACCCTAACCCTACTCAAAGATTTAACTCTCAATATCCATTGAGTTTTTTTAAATTTTACTTACTAGAAGATATTTATTCTATTTATATAATACTAATATTAACACTAACCCTATCACTAATCTTAACCCGAACTCTAACACTAATCTTAAACCCTAACACTAATCTTAACCCTAACCCTAACCCTAACCCAATGATTTTACCCATAATATCCTTTGAATTTTTTTATATTATACCTACTAGTAGATATTAATTAGCTTATAATGGTTTAAAGCTTAAAATCATTTGAAAGTTTTTTTTATTTATTTTCGCGTGATAAGCATTTTTACGTATGTTACACATATATATTTACTTTATGAAATAATTATTATTTATTAATTTACAATATATATATAATGTTTTAAAAAGGATTAATTCCTATAGTTCTTTAACTAAACATAGAAAAATCGGTATAAAATAATCTTGATATATTCTATTTATTTAATATTATTACTAACCCTAACCCTAACCCTAACCCAACCCTAACCCTAACCCTAAACCTAGCACTAATCTTAACCCGAACTCTAACACTAATCTTAACCCTAACCCTAACACTAATCTTAACCCTAACCCTAACCCTAACCCAATGATTTTACACATAATATCCTTTGAATATTTTTATATTATACCTACTAATTGATATTTATTAACTTATAATGGTTTAAAGCTTAAAATCATTTGAAAGTTTTTTTTATTTATTTTGGCGTGATAAGCATTTTTACGTATGTTACACATATATATATTTACTTTATCTAATTATTATTTATTAATTTACAATAAATATATAATGTCTTAAAAGGGATTAATTCCTATAGTTCTTTAACTAAACATAGAAAAATCGGTATAAAATAATGTTTATATATATCTATTTATTTAATATTATTACTAACCCTAACCTTAACGCTAACCCAACCCTAACCCTAACTCTAGCACTAATCTTAACCCTAACCCTAACACTAATCTTAACCCTAACCCTAACCCTAAAATATCCTTTGAATTTTTTTATATTATACCTACTACTTGATATTTATTGGTTTATAATGGTTTAAAGCTTAAAATCATTTGAAAGTTTTTTTTATTTATTTTCGCGTGATAAGCATTTTTACGTATGTTACACATATATATTTACTTTATGAACTAATTATTATTTATTAATTTACAATATATATATAATGTTTTAAAAAGGATTAATTCCTATAGTTCTTTAACTAAACATAGAAAAATCGGTATAAAATAATCTTGATATATTCTATTTATTTAATATTATTACTAACCCTAACCCTAACCCAACCCTAACCCTAACCCAACCCTAACCCTAACCCTAGCACTAATCTTAACCCGAACTCTAACACTAATCTTAACCCTAACCCTAACACTAATCTTAACCCTAACCCTAACCCAATGATTTTACCCATAATATCCTTTGAATTTTTTTATATTATACCTATTAATTGATATTTATTAGCTTATAATGGTTTAAAGCTTAAAATCATTTGAACGTTTTTTTTATTTATTTTCGCGTGATAAGCATTTTTACGTATGTTACACATATATATATTTACTTTATCTAATTATTATTTATTAATTTACAATAAATATATAATGTCTTAAAAGGGATTAATTCCTATAGTTCTTTAACTAAACATAGAAAAATCGGTATAAAATAATGTTTATATATATCTATTTATTTAATATTATTACTAACCCTAACCTTAACGCTAACCCAACCCTAACCCTAACTCTAGCACTAATCTTAACCCTAACCCTAACACTAATCTTAACCCTAACCCTAACCCTAAAATATCCTTTGAATTTTTTTATATTATACCTACTACTTGATATTTATTGGTTTATAATGGTTTAAAGCTTAAAATCATTTGAAAGTTTTTTTTATTTATTTTCGCGTGATAAGCATTTTTACGTATGTTACACATATATATTTACTTTATCTAATTATTATTTATTAATTTACAATAAATATATAATGTTTTAAAAAGGATTAATTCCTATAGTTCTTTAACTAAACATAGAAAAATCGGTATAAAATAATCTTGATATATTCTATTTATATAATATTATTACTAACCCTAACCCTAACCCAACCCTAACCCTATCCCTAGCACTAATCTTAACCCGAACTCTAACACTAATCTTAACCCTAACCCTAACACTAATCTTAACCCTAACCCAATGATTTTACCCATAATATCCTTTGAATTTTTTTATATTATATCTACTAATTGATATTTATTAGCTTATAATGGTTTAAAGCTTAAAATCATTTGAAAGTTTTTTTTATTTATTTTCGCGTGATAAGCATTTTTACGTATGTTACACATATATATTTACTTTATCTAATTATTATTTATTAATTTACAATAAATATATAATGTCTTAAAAGGGATTAATTCCTATAGTTCTTTAACTATACATAGAAAAATCGGTATAAAATAATCTTGATATATTTTATTTATTTAATATTATTACTAACCCTAACCCCATAAACCTTAACCCTAACCTTACTCAAAGATTTAACCCTCAATATCCATTGAGTTTTTTTAAATTTTACTTGCTAGAAGGTATTTATTCTATTTATATAATACTAATATTAACACTAACCCTAGCACTAATCTTAACCCGAACTCTAACACTAATCTTAAACCTAACCCTAACCCTAACCCTAACCCTAACCCAATGATTTTACCCATAATATCCTTTGAATTTTTTTATATTATACCTACTAATTGATATTTATTAGCTTATAATGGTTTAAAGCTTAAAATCATTTGGAAGTTTTTTTATTTATTTTCGCGTGATAAGCATTTTTACGTATGTTACACATATATATTTACTTTATGAACTAATTATTATTTATTAATTTACAATAAATATATAATGTTATAAAAAGGATTAATTCCTATAGTTCTTTAACTAAACATCAAAAAATCGGTATAAAATAATCTTGATATATTCTAGTAATTTAATATTATTACTAACCCTAACCCTAACCCAACCCTAACCCTAACCTTACCCTACCACTAATCTTAACCCTAACTCTAACACTAATTTTAACCCTAACACTAATCTTAACCCTAACCCTAACCCAATGATTTTACTCATAATATCCTTTGAATTTTTTAATATTAGACCTACTAGTTGATATTTATTAGCTTATAATGGTTTAAAGCCTAAAAATATTTGGAAGTTTTTTTTATTTATTTTCCCGTGATAAGCATTTTTAGGTATGTTATACATATATATTTACTTTATCTAATTATTATTTATTAATTTACAATAAATATATAATGTCTTAAAAGGGATTAATTCCTATAGTTCTTTAACTATACATAGATAAATCGGTATAAAAGAATCTTGATATATTCTATTTATTTAATATTATTACTATCTCTAACCCAATAAACCTTAACCCTAACCCTACTCAAAGATTTAATCCTCAATATCCATTGAGTTTTTTTTAATTTTACTTACTAGTAAGTATTTATTTTATTTATATAATACTATTATTAACCCTACTAATCTTAACCCGTAACCCTAACACTAATCTTAACCCTAACCCTAACCCAATGATTTTACCCATAATATCCTTTGAATTTTTTTATATTATACCTACTAGTTGATATTTATTAGCCTATAATGGTTTAAAGCTTAAAATCATTTGGAAGTTTTTTTTATTTATTTTCGCGTGATAAGCATTTTTACGTATGTTACACATATATATTTACTTTATGAACTAATTATTATTTATTAATTTACAATATTTACAATGTCTTAAAAGAGATTAATTCCTATAGTTTTTTAACTAAACATAGAAAAATCGGTATAAAATAATCTTGATATATTCTATTTATTTAATATTATTACTAACACTAACTCTAACCCTAACCCAACCCTAACCCTAACCCTAGAACTAATCTTAACCCAACTCTAACAATAATCTTAACCATAACCCTAACCCTAATCTTAACCCTAACCCTAACACTAATCTTAACCCTAACCCTAACACTAATCTTAACCCTAACCCTAACCCAATGATTTTACCCATAATATCCTTTGAATATTTTTATATTATACCTACTAATTGATATTTATTAGCTTATAATGGTTTAAAGCTTAAAATCATTTGAAAGTTTTTTTATTTATTTTCGCGTGATAAGCATCTTTACGTATGTTATACATATATATTTACTCTATCTAATTATTATTTATTAATTTACAATAAATATATAATGTCTTAAAAGGGATTAATTCCTATAGTTCTTTAACTATACATAGAAAACTCCGTATAAAATAATCTTGATATATTCTATTTATTTAATATTATTACTAACCCTAACTCCATAAACCTTAACCCTAACCCTACTCAAAGATTTAACCCTCAATATCCATTGAGTTTTTTTAATTTTACTTACTAGAAGGTATTTATTCTATTTATATAATACTATAATTAACCCTAACCCTAGCACTAATCTTAACCCTAACTCTAACACTAATTTTAACCCTAACCCTAACACTAATCTTAACCCTAACCCTAACACTAATCTTAACCCTAACCCTAACACTAATCTTAACCCTAACCCTAACCCAATGATTTTACCCATAATATCCTTTGAATATTTTTATATTATACCTACTAATTGATATTTATTAGCTTATAATGGTTTAAAGCTTAAAATCATTTGAAAGTTTTTTTTATTTATTTTCGCGTGATAAGCATCTTTACGTATGTTATACATATATATTTACTCTATCTAATTATTATTTATTAATTTACAATAAATATATAATGTCTTAAAAGAGATTAATTCCTATAGTTTTTTAACTAAACATAGAAAAATCGGTATAAAATAATCTTGATATATTCTATTTATTTAATATTATTACTAACCCTAACTCTAACCCTAACCCAACCCTAACCCTAACCCTAGAACTAATCTTAACCCGAACTCTAACACTAATCTTAACCATAACCCTAACACTAATCTTAACCCTAACCCTAACACTAATCTTAACCCTAACCCTAACACTAATCTTAACCCTAACACTAACCCAATGATTTTACCCCTAATATCCTTTGAATTTTTTTATATTATACCTACTAGTTGATATTTATTAGCTTATAATGGTTTAAAGCTTAAAATCATTTGGAAATTTTTTTATTTATTTTCGCGTAATAAGCATTTTTACCATATGTTACACATATATATTTACTTTATGAACTAATTATTATTTATTAATTTACAATAAATATATAATGTTTTAAAAGGGATTAATTCCTATAGTTCTTTAACTATACATAGAAAAATCGGTATAAAATAATCTTGATATATTCTATTTATTTAATATTATTACTAGACCTAATCCCACAAACCTTAACCCTAACCCTACTCAAAGATTTAACCCTCAATATCCATTGAGTTTTTTTAAATTTTACTTACTAGAAGGTATTTATTCTATTTATATAATACTAATATTAACCCTAACCCTAGCACTAATCTTAACCCGAACTCTAACACTAATCTTAACCCTAACCCTAACAGTAATCTTAAACCTAACCCTAACCCAATGATTTTACCCATAATATCATTTGAATTTTTTATATTATACCTACTAGTAGATATTTATTAGCTTATAATGGTTTAAAGCTTAAAATCATTTGGAAGTTTTTTTTATTTATTTTCGCGTGATAAGCATTTTTACGTATGTTACACATATATATATTTACTTTATGAACTAATTATTATTTATTAATTAACAATAAATATATAATGTCTTAAAAGAGATTAATTCTTATTGTTCTTTAACTATACATAGAAAAATCGGTATAAAATAATCTTGATATATTCTATTTATTTAATATTATTACTAACCCTAACCCTAACCCTAACCCAACCCTAACCCTAACCCTAACCCTAGCACTAATCTTAACCCGAACTCTAACACTAATTTTAACCCTAACCCTAACACTAATCTTAACCCTAACCCAATGATTTTACCCATAATATCCTTTGAATTTTTTTATATTATACCTACTAATTGATATTTATTAGTTTATAATGGTTTAAAGCTTAAAATCATTTGAAAGTTTTTTTTATTTATTTTCGCGTGATAAGCATTTTTACGTATGTTACACATATATATTTACTTTATCTAATTATTATTTATTAATTTACAATAAATATATAATGTCTTAAAAGGGATTAATTCCTATAGTTCTTTAACTAAACATAGAAAAATCGGTATAAAATAATCTTGATATATTCTATTTATTTAATATTATTACTAACCCTAACCCTAACCCAACCCTAACCCTAACCCTAGCACTAATCTTAACCCGAACTCTAACACTAATCTTAACCCTAACCCTAACACTAATCTTAACCCTAACCCTAACCCAATGATTTTACGCATAATATCCTTTGAATTTTTTTATAATATACCTACTAATTGATATTTATTAGCTTATAATGGTATAAAGCTTAAAATCATTTGAAAGTTTTTTTTATTTATTTTGGCGTGATAAGCATTTTTACGTATGTTACACATATATATTTACTTTATCTAATTATTATTTATTAATTTACAATAAATATATAATGTCTTAAAAGGGATTAATTCCTATAGTTCTTTAACAATACATAGAAAAATCGGTATAAAATAATCTTGATATATTTTATTTATATAATATTATTACTAACCCTAACCCTAACCCTAACCCAACCTAACCCTAACCCTAACCCTAGCACTAATCTTAACCCGAACTCTAACACTAATCTTAACCCTAACCCTAACACTAATCTTAACCCTAACCCAATGATTTTACCCATAATATCCTTTGAATTTTTTTATATTATACCTACTAATTGATATTTATTAGCTTATAATGGTTTAAAGCTTAAAATTATTTGAAAGTTTTTTTTATTTATTTTCGCGTGATAAGCATTTTTACGTATGTTACACATATATATTTACTTTATCTAATTATTATTTATTAATTTACAATAAATATATAATGTTTTAAAAAGGATTAATTCCTATAGTTCTTTAACTAAACATAGAAAAATCGGTATAAAATAATCTTGATATATTCTATTTATTTAATATTATTACTAACCCTAACCCTAAACCAACCCTAACCCTAACCCTAACACTAGCAGTAATCTTAACCCGAACTCTAACACTAATCATAACCCTAACACTAATCTTAAACCTAACCCTAACCCTAACCCAATGATTTTACCCATAATATCCTTTGAATTTTTTTATATTATACCTACTAATTGATATTTATTAGCTTATAATGGTTTAAAGCTTAAAATCATTTGAAAGTTTTTTTTATTTATTTTCGCGTGATAAGCATTTTTACGTATGTTACACATATATATTTACTTTATCTAATTATTATTTATTAATTTACAATAAATATATAATGTCTTAAAAACGATTAATTCCTATAGTTCTTTAACTATACATAGAAAAATCGGTATATAATAATCTTGATATATTCTATTTATTTAATATATATTACTAACCCTAACCCCATAAACCTTAACCCTAACCCTACTCAAAGATTTAACCCTCAATATCCATTGAGTTTTTTAAATTTTACTTACTAGAAGGTATTTATTCTATTTATATAATACTATTATTAACCCTAACCCTAACCCTAACCCAATGATTTTACCCATAATATAATTTGAATTTTTTTATATTATACCTACTACTACATACTAGTTGATATTTATTAGCTTATAATGGTTTAAAGCTTAAAATCATTTGAAAGTTTTTTTTATTTATTTAAGCGTGATAAGAATTTTTACGTATGTTACACATATATATTTACTTTATGAACTAATTATTATTTATTAATTTACAATATATACAATGTCTAAGAGATTAATTCCTATAGTTCTTTGAACTTATACATAGAAAAATCTTTATAAAATGATCTTAATATATTCTATTTATTTAATTCTATTACTAACCTTAACACCACAAACCTTAACCCTAACCCTAACTCAAAGATTTAACCCTCAATATCCCTTGAGTTTTTTTAAATTTTACTTACTTGAAGGTATTTATTCTATTTATTTAATACTATTATTAACCGTAACCCTAACACTAACCTTAACCCTATCCCAATGATTTTACCCATAATATCCTTTGAATTTTTTTATATTATACCTACTAGTTGATATTTATTAGCTTATAATGGTTTAAAGCTTAAAGTCATTTGAAAGTTTTTTTTATTTATTTTCGCGTGATAAGCATTTTTACGTATGTTATACATATATATTTACTCTATCTAATTATTATTTATTAATTTACAATAAATATATAATGTCTTAAAATGGATTAATTCCTATAGTTCTTTAACTATACATAGAAAAATCGGTATAAAATAATCTTGATATATTCTATTTATTTAATATTATTACTAACCCTAACCCCATAAACCTTAACCCTAACCCTACTCAAAGATTTAACCCTCAATATCCATTGAGTTTTTTAAAATTTTACTTACTAGAAGATATTTATTCTATTTATATAATACTATTATTAACCCTAACCCTAACACTAATCTTAACCCTAACTCTAACACTAATCTTAACCCTAACCCTAACACTAATCTTAACCCTAACCCTAACCCAATGATTTTACCCATAATATTCTTTGAATTTTTTTATATTATACCTACTAGTACATACTAGTTGATATTTATTAGCTTATAATGGTTTAAAGCTTAAAATCATTTGAAAGTTTTTTTTATTTATTTAAGCGTGATAAGCATTTTTACGTATGTTACACATATATATTTACTTTATGAACTAATTATTATTTATTAATTTACAATATATATATAATGTTTTAAAAAGGATTAATTCCTATAGTTCTTTAACTAAACATAGAAAAATCGGTATAAAATAATCTTGATATATTCTATTTATTTAATATTATTACTAACCCTAACCCTAACCCAACCCTAACCTTAACCCTAACCCTAGCACTAATCTTAACCCGAACTCTAACACTAATCTTAACCCTAACCCTAACACTAATCTTAACCCTAACCCTAACCCAATGATTTTACGCATAATATCCTTTGAATTTTTTTATATTATACCTACTAATTGATATTTATTAGCTTATAATGGTTTAAAGCTTAAAATCATTTGAACGTTTTTTTTATTTATTTTCGCGTGATAAGCATTTTTACGTATGTTACACATATATATATTTACTTTATCTAATTATTATTTATTAATTTACAATAAATATATAATGTCTTAAAAGGGATTAATTCCTATAGTTCTTTAACTAAACATAGAAAAATCGGTATAAAATAATCTTGATATATTCTATTTATTTAATATTATTACTAACCCTAACCCCATAACCCTTAACCCTAACCCTACTCAAAGATTTAACCCTCAATAGCCATTGAGTTTTTTTAAATTTTACTTACTAGAAGATATTTATTCTATTTATATAATACTATTATTAACCCTAACCCTAACACTAATCTTAACCCGAACTCTAACACTAATCTTAACCCTAACCCTAACCCAATGATTTTACGCATAATATCCTTTGAATTTTTTTATAATATACCTACTAATTGATATTTATTAGCTTATAATGGTTTAAAGCTTAAAATCATTTGAAAGTTTTTTTTATTTATTTTGGCGTGATAAGCATTTTTACGTATGTTACACATATATATTTACTTTATCTAATTATTATTTATTAATTTACAATAAATATATAATGTCTTAAAAGGGATTAATTCCTATAGTTCTTTAACTAAACATAGAAAAATCGGTATAAAATAATCTTGATATATTCTATTTATTTAATATTATTACTAACCCTAACCCTAAACCAACCCTAACCCTAACCCTAACACTAGCAGTAATCTTAACCCGAACTCTAACACTAATCATAACCCTAACACTAATCTTAAACCTAACCCTAACCCTAACCCAATTATTTTACCCATAATATCCTTTGAATTTTTTTATATTATACCTACTAATTGATATTTATTAGCTTATAATGGTTTAAAGCTTAAAATCATTTGAAAGTTTTTTTTATTTATTTTCGCGTGATAAGAATTTTTACGTATGTTACACATATATATTTACTTTATCTAATTATTATTTATTAATTTACAATAAATATATAATGTCTTAAAAACGATTAATTCCTATAGTTCTTTAACTATACATAGAAAAATCGGTATATAATAATCTTGATATATTCTATTTATTTAATATATATTACTAACCCTAACCCCATAAACCTTAACCCTAACCCTACTCAAAGATTTAACCCTCAATATCCATTGAGTTTTTTTAAATTTTACTTACTAGAAGGTATTTATTCTATTTATATAATACTATTATTAACCCTAACCCTAACCCTAACCCAATGATTTTACCCATAATATAATTTGAATTTTTTTATATTATACCTACTACTACATACTAGTTGATATTTATTAGCTTATAATGGTTTAAAGCTTAAAATCATTTGAAAGTTTTTTTTATTTATTTAAGCGTGATAAGAATTTTTACGTATGTTACACATATATATTTACTTTATGAACTAATTATTATTTATTAATTTACAATATATACAATGTCTAAGAGATTAATTCCTATAGTTCTTTGAACTTATACATAGAAAAATCTTTATAAAATGATCTTAATATATTCTATTTATTTAATTCTATTACTAACCTTAACACCACAAACCTTAACCCTAACCCTAACTCAAAGATTTAACCCTCAATATCCCTTGAGTTTTTTTAAATTTTACTTACTTGAAGGTATTTATTCTATTTATTTAATACTATTATTAACCGTAACCCTAACACTAACCTTAACCCTATCCCAATGATTTTACCCATAATATCCTTTGAATTTTTTTATATTATACCTACTAGTTGATATTTATTAGCTTATAATGGTTTAAAGCTTAAAGTCATTTGAAAGTTTTTTTTATTTATTTTCGCGTGATAAGCATTTTTACGTATGTTATACATATATATTTACTCTATCTAATTATTATTTATTAATTTACAATAAATATATAATGTCTTAAAATGGATTAATTCCTATAGTTCTTTAACTATACATAGAAAAATCGGTATAAAATAATCTTGATATATTCTATTTATTTAATATTATTACTAACCCTAACCCCATAAACCTTAACCCTAACCCTACTCAAAGATTTAACCCTCAATATCCATTGAGTTTTTTAAAATTTTACTTACTAGAAGATATTTATTCTATTTATATAATACTATTATTAACCCTAACCCTAACACTAATCTTAACCCTAACTCTAACACTAATCTTAACCCTAACCCTAACACTAATCTTAACCCTAACCCTAACCCAATGATTTTACCCATAATATTCTTTGAATTTTTTTATATTATACCTACTAGTACATACTAGTTGATATTTATTAGCTTATAATGGTTTAAAGCTTAAAATCATTTGAAAGTTTTTTTTATTTATTTAAGCGTGATAAGCATTTTTACGTATGTTACACATATATATTTACTTTATGAACTAATTATTATTTATTAATTTACAATATATATATAATGTTTTAAAAAGGATTAATTCCTATAGTTCTTTAACTAAACATAGAAAAATCGGTATAAAATAATCTTGATATATTCTATTTATTTAATATTATTACTAACCCTAACCCTAACCCAACCCTAACCTTAACCCTAACCCTAGCACTAATCTTAACCCGAACTCTAACACTAATCTTAACCCTAACCCTAACACTAATCTTAACCCTAACCCTAACCCAATGATTTTACGCATAATATCCTTTGAATTTTTTTATATTATACCTACTAATTGATATTTATTAGCTTATAATGGTTTAAAGCTTAAAATCATTTGAACGTTTTTTTTATTTATTTTCGCGTGATAAGCATTTTTACGTATGTTACACATATATATATTTACTTTATCTAATTATTATTTATTAATTTACAATAAATATATAATGTCTTAAAAGGGATTAATTCCTATAGTTCTTTAACTAAACATAGAAAAATCGGTATAAAATAATCTTGATATATTCTATTTATTTAATATTATTACTAACCCTAACCCCATAACCCTTAACCCTAACCCTACTCAAAGATTTAACCCTCAATAGCCATTGAGTTTTTTTAAATTTTACTTACTAGAAGATATTTATTCTATTTATATAATACTATTATTAACCCTAACCCTAACACTAATCTTAACCCGAACTCTAACACTAATCTTAACCCTAACCCTAACACTAATCTTAACCCTAACCCTAACCCAATGATTTTACCCATAATATTCTTTGAATTTTTTTATATTATACCTACTAGTACATACTAGTTGATATTTATTAGCTTATAATGGTTTAAAGCTTAAAATCATTTGAAAGTTGTTTTTATTTATTTAAGCGTGATAAGCATTTTTACATATGTTACACATATATATTTACTTTATGAACTAATTATTATTTATTAATTTACAATATATATATAATGTTTTAAAAAGGATTAATTCCTATAGTTCTTTAACTAAAAATAGAAAAATCGGTATAAAATAATCTTGATATATTCTCTTTATTTAATATTATTACTAACCCTAACCCTAACCCAACCCTAACCCTAACCCAACCCTAACCCTAACCCTAGCACTAATCTTAACCCGAACTCTAACACTAATCTTAACCCTAACCCTAACACTAATCTTAACCTAACCTAACCCTAACCCAATGATTTTACCCATAATATCCTTTGAATTTTTTTATATTATACCTACTAATTGATATTTATTAGCTTATAATGGTTTAAAGCTTAAAATCATTTGAACGTTTTTTTTATTTATTTTCGCGTGATAAGCATTTTTACGTATGTTACACATATATATATTTACTTTATCTAATTATTATTTATTAATTTACAATAAATATATAATGTC
Source organism: Gordionus sp. m RMFG-2023 (assembly GCF_954871325.1). NCBI lineage: Eukaryota > Metazoa > Nematomorpha > Gordioida > Chordodea > Parachordodidae > Gordionus > Gordionus sp. m RMFG-2023. The sequence continues at coordinate 30,430,537 of NC_088776.1, forward strand.
TTAAAAGGGATTAATTCCTATAGTTCTTTAACTAAACATAGAAAAATCGGTATAAAATAATGTTTGATATATTCTATTTATTTAATATTATTACTAACCCTAACCTTAACGCTAACCCAACCCTAACCCTAACTCTAGCACTAATCTTAACCCGAATTCTAACACTAATCTTAACCCTAACCCTAACACTAATCTTAACCCTAACCCTAACCCTAAAATATCCTTTGAATTTTTTTATATTATACCTACTACTTGATATTTATTGGTTTATAATGGTTTAAAGCTTAAAATCATTTGAAAGTTTTTTTTATTTATTTTCGCGTGATAAGCATTTTTACGTATGTTACACATATATATTTACTTTATCTAATTATTATTTATTAATTTACAATAAATATATAATGTTTTAAAAAGGATTAATTCCTATAGTTCTTTAACTAAACATAGAAAAATCGGTATAAAATAATCTTGATATATTCTATTTATATAATATTATTACTAACCCTAACCCTAACCCAACCCTAACCCTATCCCTAGCACTAATCTTAACCCGAACTCTAACACTAATCTTAACCCTAACCCTAACACTAATCTTAACCCTAACCCTAACCCAATGATTTTACCCATAATATTCTTTGAATTTTTTTATATTATACCTACTAGTACATACTAGTTGATATTTATTAGCTTGTAATGGTTTAAAGCTTAAAATCATTTGAAAGTTTTTTTTATTTATTTAAGCGTGATAAGCATTTTTACGTATTTTACACATATATATTTACTTTATGAACTAATTATTATTTATTAATTTACAATATATATATAATGTTTTAAATAGGATTAATTCCTATAGTTCTTTAACTAAACATAGAAAAATCGGTATAAAATAATCTTGATATATTCTATTTATTTAATATTATTACTAACCCTAACTCTAACCCAACCCTAACCCTAACCCTAACCCTAACCCTAGCACTAATCTTAACCCGAACTCTAACACTAATCTTAACCATAACCCTAACACTAATCTTAACCCTAACCCTAACCCAATGATTTTACGCATAATATCCTTTGAATTTTTTTATATTATACCTACTAATTGATATTTATTAGCTTATAATGGTTTAAAGCTTAAAATCATTTGAACGTTTTTTTTATTTATTTTCGCGTGATAAGCATTTTTACGTATGTTACACATATATATATTTACTTTATCTAATTATTATTTATTAATTTACAATAAATATATAATGTCTTAAAAGGGATTAATTCCTATAGTTCTTTAACTAAACATAGAAAAATCGGTATAAAATAATCTTGATATATTCTATTTATTTAATATTATTACTAACCCTAACCCCATAACCCTTAACCCTAACCCTACTCAAAGATTTAACACTCAATATCCATTGAGTTTTTTTAAATTTTACTTACTAGAAGATATTTATTCTATTTATATAATACTATTATTAACCCTAACCCTAACACTAATCTTAACTCGAACTCTAACACTAATCTTAACCCTAACCCTAACACTAATCTTAACCCTAACCCTAACCCAATGATTTTACCCATAATATTCTTTGAATTTTTTTATATTATACCTACTAGTACATACTAGTTGATATTTATTAGCTTATAATGGTTTAAAGCTTAAAATCATTTGAAAGTTGTTTTTATTTATTTAAGCGTGATAAGCATTTTTACATATGTTACACATATATATTTACTTTATGAACTAATTATTATTTATTAATTTACAATATATATATAATGTTTTAAAAAGGATTAATTCCTATAGTTCTTTAACTAAAAATAGAAAAATCGGTATAAAATAATCTTGATATATTCTATTTATTTAATATTATTACTAACCCTAACCCTAACCCAACCCTAACCCTAACCCAACCCTAACCCTAACCCTAGCACTAATCTTAACCCGAACTCTAACACTAATCTTAACCCTAACCCTAACACTAATCTTAACCCTAACCTAACCCTAACCCAATGATTTTACCCATAATATCCTTTGAATTTTTTTATATTATACCTATTAATTGATATTTATTAGCTTATAATGGTTTAAAGCTTAAAATCATTTGAACGTTTTTTTTATTTATTTTCGCGTGATAAGCATTTTTACGTATGTTACACATATATATATTTACTTTATCTAATTATTATTTATTAATTTACAATAAATATATAATGTCTTAAAAGGGATTAATTCCTATAGTTCTTTAACTAAACATAGAAAAATCGGTATAAAATAATGTTTATATATTCTATTTATTTAATATTATTACTAACCCTAACCTTAACGCTAACCCAACCCTAACCCTAACTCTAGCACTAATCTTAACCCGAATTCTAACACTAATCTTAACCCTAACCCTAACACTAATCTTAACCCTAACCCTAACCCTAAAATATCCTTTGAATTTTTTTATATTATACCTACTACTTGATATTTATTGGTTTATAATGGTTTAAAGCTTAAAATCATTTGAAAGTTTTTTTTATTTATTTTCGCGTGATAAGCATTTTTACGTATGTTACACATATATATTTACTTTATCTAATTATTATTTATTAATTTACAATAAATATATAATGTTTTAAAAAGGATTAATTCCTATAGTTCTTTAACTAAACATAGAAAAATCGGTATAAAATAATCTTGATATATTCTATTTATATAATATTATTACTAACCCTAACCCTAACCCAACCCTAACCCTATCCCTAGCACTAATCTTAACCCGAACTCTAACACTAATCTTAACCCTAACCCTAACACTAATCTTAACCCTAAGCCAATGATTTTACCCATAATATCCTTTGAATTTTTTTATATTATATCTACTAATTGATATTTATTAGCTTATAATGGTTTAAAGCTTAAAATCATTTGAAAGTTTTTTTTATTTATTTTCGCGTGATAAGCATTTTTACGTATGTTACACATATATATTTACTTTATCTAATTATTATTTATTAATTTACAATAAATATATAATGTCTTAAAAGGGATTAATTCCTATAGTTCTTTAACTATACATAGAAAAATCGGTATAAAATAATCTTGATATATTTTATTTATTTAATATTATTACTAACCCTAACCCCATAAACCTTAACCCTAACCCTACTCAAAGATTTAACCCTCAATATCCATTGAGTTTTTTTAAATTTTACTTGCTAGAAGGTATTTATTCTATTTATATAATTCTAATATTAACACTAACCCTAGCACTAATCTTAACCCGAACTCTAACACTAATCTTAACCCTAACCCTAACACTAATCTTAACCCTAACCCTAACCCAATGATTTTACCCATAATATCATTTGAAATTTTTTATATTATACCTACTAATTGATATTTATTAGCTTATAATGGTTTAAAGCTTAAAATCATTTGGAAGTTTTTTTATTTATTTTCGCGTGATAAGCATTTTTACGTATGTTACACATATATATTTACTTTATGAACTAATTATTATTTATTAATTTACAATAAATATATAATGTTATAAAAAGGATTAATTCCTATAGTTCTTTAACTAAACATCAGAAAAATCGGTATAAAATAATCTTGATATATTCTAGTAATTTAATATTATTACTAACCCTAACCCTAACCCAACCCTAACCCTAACCTTACCCTACCACTAATCTTAACCCTAACTCTAACACTAATTTTAACCCTAACACTAATCTTAACCCTAACCCTAACCCAATGATTTTACTCATAATATCCTTTGAATTTTTTAATATTAGACCTACTAGTTGATATTTATTAGCTTATAATGGTTTAAAGCCTAAAAATATTTGGAAGTTTTTTTTATTTATTTTCCCGTGATAAGCATTTTTAGGTATGTTATACATATATATTTACTTTATCTAATTATTATTTATTAATTTACAATAAATATATAATGTCTTAAAAGGGATTAATTCCTATAGTTCTTTAACTATACATAGATAAATCGGTATAAAAGAATCTTGATATATTCTATTTATTTAATATTATTACTATCTCTAACCCAATAAACCTTAACCCTAACCCTACTCAAAGATTTAATCCTCAATATCCATTGAGTTTTTTTTAATTTTACTTACTAGAAGGTATTTATTTTATTTATATAATACTATTATTAACCCTACTAATCTTAACCCGTAACCCTAACACTAATCTTAACCCTAACCCTAACCCAATGATTTTACCCATAATATCCTTTGAATTTTTTTATATTATACCTACTAGTTGATATTTATTAGCTTATAATGGTTTAAAGCTTAAAATCATTTGAAAGTTTTTTTTATTTATTTTCGCGTGATAAGCATTTTTACGTATGTTATACATATATATTTACTCTATCTAATTATTATTTATTAATTTACAATAAATATATAATGTCTTAAAAGGGATTAATTCCTATAGTTCTTTAACTATACATAGAAAAATCGGTATAAAATAATCTTGATATATTCTATTTATTTAATATTATTACTAACCATAACCCCATAAACCTTAACCCTAACCCTACTCAAAGATTTAACCCTCAATATCCATTGAGTTTTTTTAATTTTACTTACTAGAAGGTATTTATTCTATTTATATAATACTATAATTAACCCTAACCCTAGCACTAATCTTAACCCTAACTCTAACACTAATTTTAACTCTAACCCTAACACTAATCTTAACCCTAACCCTAACACTAATCTTAACCCTAACCCTAACACTAATCTTAACCCTAACCCTAACCCAATGATTTTACCCATAATATCCTTTGAATATTTTTATATTATACCTACTAATTGATATTTATTAGCTTATAATGGTTTAAAGCTTAAAATCATTTGAAAGTTTTTTTTATTTATTTTCGCGTGATAAGCATCTTTACGTATGTTATACATATATATTTACTCTATCTAATTATTATTTATTAATTTACAATAAATATATAATGTCTTAAAAGAGATTAATTCCTATAGTTCTTTAACTAAACATAGAAAAATCGGTATAAAATAATCTTGATATATTCTATTTATTTAATATTATTACTAACCCTAACTCTAACCCTAACCCAACCCTAACCCTAACCCTAGAACTAATCTTAACCCGAACTCTAACACTAATCTTAACCATAACCCTAACACTAATCTTAACCCTAACCCTAACACTAATCTTAACTCTAACCCTAACACTAATCTTAACCCTAACCCTAACCCAATGATTTTACCCCTAATATCCTTTGAATTTTTTTATATTATACCTACTAGTTGATATTTATTAGCTTATAATGGTTTAAAGCTTAAAATCATTTGGAAATTTTTTTATTTATTTTCGCGTAATAAGCATTTTTACCATATGTTACACATATATATTTACTTTATGAACTAATTATTATTTATTAATTTACAATAAATATATAATGTCTTAAAAGGGATTAATTCCTATAGTTCTTTAACTATACATAGAAAAATCGGTATAAAATAATCTTGATATATTCTATTTATTTAATATTATTACTAGACCTAATCCCACAAACCTTAACCCTAACCCTACTCAAAGATTTAACCCTCAATATCCATTGAGTTTTTTTAAATTTTACTTACTAGAAGGTATTTATTCTATTTATATAATACTAATATTAACCCTAACCCTAGCACTAATCTTAACCCGAACTCTAACACTAATCTTAACCCTAACCCTAACACTAATCTTAAACCTAACCCTAACCCAATGATTTTACACATAATATCATTTGAATTTTTTTATATTATACCTACTAGTAGATATTTATTAGCTTATAATGGTTTAAAGCTTAAAATCATTTGGAAGTTTTTTTTATTTATTTTCGCGTGATAAGAATTTTTACGTATGTTACACATATATATTTACTTTATCTAATTATTATTTATTAATTTACAATAAATATATAATGTCTTAAAAGGGATTAATTCCTATAGTTCTTTAACTAAACATAGAAAAATCGGTATAAAATAATCTTGATATATTCTATTTATTTAATATTATTACTAACCCTAACCCTAACCCAACCCTAACCCTAACCCTAACCCAACCCTAACCCTAACCCTAGCACTAATCTTAACCCGAACTCTAACACTAATCTTAACCCTAACCCTAACACTAATCTTAACCCTAACCCTAACCCAATGATTTTACCCATAATATCCTTTGAATTTTTTTATATTATACCTATTAATTGATATTTATTAGCTTATAATGGTTTAAAGCTTAAAATCATTTGAACGTTTTTTTTATTTATTTTCGCGTGATAAGCATTTTTACGTATGTTACACATATATATTTACTTTATGAACTAATTATTATTTATTAATTAACAATAAATATATAATGTCTTAAAAGAGATTAATTCTTATTGTTCTTTAACTATACATAGAAAAATCGGTATAAAATAATCTTGATATATTCTATTTATTTAATATTATTACTAACCCTAACCCTAACCCTAACCCAACCCTAACCCTAACCCTAGCACTAATCTTAACCCGAACTCTAACACTAATCTTAACCCTAACCCTAACACTAATCTTAACCCTAACCCTAACCCAATGATTTTACCCATAATATCCTTTGAATTTTTTTATATTATACCTATTAATTGATATTTATTAGCTTATAATGGTTTAAAGCTTAAAATCATTTGGAAATTTTTTTATTTATTTTCGCGTAATAAGCATTTTTACCATATGTTACACATATATATTTACTTTATGAACTAATTATTATTTATTAATTTACAATAAATATATAATGTCTTAAAAGGGATTAATTCCTATAGTTCTTTAACTATACACAGAAAAATCGGTATAAAATAATCTTGATATATTCTATTTATTTAATATTATTACTAGACCTAATCCCACAAACCTTAACCCTAACCCTACTCAAAGATTTAACCCTCAATATCCATTGAGTTTTTTAAATTTTACTTACTAGAAGGTATTTATTCTATTTATATATTACTAATATTAACCCTAACCCTAGCACTAATCTTAACCCGAACTCTAACACTAATCTTAACCCTAACCCTAACACAAATCTTAAACCTAACCCTAACCCAATGATTTTACACATAATATCATTTGAATTTTTTATATTATACCTACTAGTAGATATTTATTAGCTTATAATGGTTTAAAGCTTAAAATCATTTGGAAGTTTTTTTTATTTATTTTCCCGTGATAAGAATTTTTACGTATGTTACACATATATATTTACTTTATCTAATTATTATTTATTAATTTACAATAAATATATAATGTCTTAAAAGGGATTAATTCCTATAGTTCTTTAACTAAACATAGAAAAATCGGTATAAAATAATCTTGATATATTCTATTTATTTAATATTATTACTAACCCTAACCCTAACCCAACCTAACCTAACCCTAACCCTAACCCTAACCCTAGCACTAATCTTAACCCGAACTCTAACACTAATCTTAACCCTAACCCTAACACTAATCTTAACCCTAACCCTAACCCAATGATTTTACCCATAATATCCTTTGAATTTTTTTATATTATACCTATTAATTGATATTTATTAGCTTATAATGGTTTAAAGCTTAAAATCATTTGAACGTTTTTTTTATTTATTTTCGCGTGATAAGCATTTTTACGTATGTTACACATATATATATTTACTTTATGAACTAATTATTATTTATTAATTAACAATAAATATATAATGTCTTAAAAGAGATTAATTCTTATTGTTCTTTAACTATACATAGAAAAATCGGTATAAAATAATCTTGATATATTCTATTTATTTAATATTATTACTAACCCTAACCCTAACCCTAACCCAACCCTAACCCTAACCCTAGCACTAATCTTAACCCGAACTCTAACACTAATTTTAACCCTAACCCTAACACTAATCTTAACCCTAACCCAATGATTTTACCCATAATATCCTTTGAATTTTTTTATATTATACCTACTAATTGATATTTATTAGCTTATAATGGTTTAAAGCTTAAAATCATTTGAAAGTTTTTTTTATTTATTTTCGCGTGATAAGCATTTTTACGTATGTTACACATATATATTTACTTTATCTAATTATTATTTATTAATTTACAATAAATATATAATGTTTAAAAGGGATTAATTCCTATAGTTCTTTAACTATACATAGAAAAATCGGTATAAAATAATCTTGATATATTCTATTTATTTAATATTATTACTAACCCTAACCCCATAACCCTTAACCCTAACCCTACTCAAAGATTTAACCCTCAATATCCATTGAGTTTTTTTAAATTTTACTTACTAGAAGGTATTTATTCTATTTATATAATACTATTATTAACCCTAACCCTAACCCAATGATTTTACCCATAATATTCTTTGAATTTTTTTATATTATACCTACTAGTACATACTAGTTGATATTTATTAGCTTATAATGGTTTAAAGCTTAAAATCATTTGGAAGTTTTTTTTATTTATTTTCGCGTGATAAGCATTTTTACCTATGTTACACATATATATTTACTTTATGAACTAATTATTATTTATTAATTTACAATATATACAATGTCTAAGAGATTAATTCCTATAGTTCTTTGAACTTATACATAGAAAAATCTTTATAAAATGATCTTAATATATTCTATTTATTTAATTCTATTACTAACCTTAACACCACAAACCTTAACCCTAACCCTAACTCAAAGATTTAACCCTCAATATCCCTTGAGTTTTTTTAAATTTTACTTACTTGAAGGTATTTATTCTATTTATTTAATACTATTATTAACCGTAACCCTAACACTAACCTTAACCCTATCCCAATGATTTTACCCATAATATCCTTTGAATTTTTTTATATTATACCTACTAGTTGATATTTATTAGCTTATAATGGTTTAAAGCTTAAAGTCATTTGAAAGTTTTTTTATTTATTTTCGCGTGATAAGCATTTTTACGTATGTTATACATATATATTTACTCTATCTAATTATTATTTATTAATTTACAATAAATATATAATGTCTTAAAATGGATTAATTCCTATAGTTCTTTAACTATACATAGAAAAATCGGTATAAAATAATCTTGATATATTCTATTTATTTAATATTATTACTAACCCTAACCCTAACCCTAACCCTAACCCAACCCTAACCCTAACCTAACCTAACCCTAGCACTAATCTTAACCCGAACTCTAACACTAATCTTAACCCTAACCCTAACACTAATCTTAACCCTAACCCTAACCCAATGATTTTACGCATAATATCCTTTGAATTTTTTATATTATACCTACTAATTGATATTTATTAGCTTATAATGGTTTAAAGCTTAAAATCATTTGAACGTTTTTTTTATTTATTTTCGCGTGATAAGCATTTTTACGTATGTTACACATATATATATTTACTTTATCTAATTATTATTTATTAATTTACAATAAATATATAATGTCTTAAAAGGTATTAATTCCTATAGTTCTTTAACTAAACATAGAAAAATCGGTATAAAATAATCTTGATATATTCTATTTATTTAATATTATTACTAACCCTAACCCCATAACCCTTATCCCTAACCCTACTCAAATATTTAACCCTCAATATCCATTGAGTTTTTTTAAATTTTACTTACTAGAAGATATTTATTCTATTTATATAATACTATTATTAACCCTAACCCTAACACTAATCTTAACCCGAACTCTAACACTAATCTTAACCCTAACCCTAACACTAATCTTAACCCTAACCCTAACCCAATGATTTTACCAATAATATTCTTTGAATTTTTTTATATTATACTTACTAGTACATACTAGTTGATATTTATTAGCTTATAATGGTTTAAAGCTTAAAATCATTTGAAAGTTTTTTTTATTTATTTAAGCGTGATAAGCATTTTTACGTATGTTACACATATATATTTACTTTATGAACTAATTATTATTTATTAATTTACAATATATATATAATGTTTTAAAAAGGATTAATTCCTATAGTTCTTTAACTAAACATAGAAAAATCGGTATAAAATAATCTTGATATATTCTATTTATTTAATATTATTACTAACCCTAACCCAACCCTAACCCTAACCCTTACCCTAGCACTAATCTTAACCCGAACTCTAACACTAATCTTAACCCTAACCCTAACACTAATCTTAACCCTAACCTTAACCCTAACCCAATGATTTTACACATAATATTCTTTGAATTTTTTTATATTATACCTACTAATTGATATTTATTAGCTTATAATAGTTTAAAGCTTAAAATCATTTGAAAGTTTTTTTTATTTATTTAAGCGTGATAAGCATTTTTACGTATGTTACACATATATATTTACTTTATGAACTAATTATTATTTATTAATTTACAATATATAAATAATGTTTTAAAAAGGATTAATTCCTATAGTTCTTTAGCTAAACATAGAAAAATCGGTATAAAATAATCTTGATATATTCTATTTATTTAATATTATTACTAACCCTAACCCTAACCCTAACCCAACCCTAACCCTAACCCTAACCCTAGCACTAATCTTAACCCTAACCTGATTTTACACATAATATTCTTTGAATTTTTTTATATTATACCTACTAATTGATATTTATTAGCTTATATGCTTAAAATCATTTGAAAGTTATTTTTATTTATTTTCGCGTGATAAGCATTTTTACGTATGTTACACATATATATTTACTTTATCTAATTATTATTTATTAATTTACAATAAATATATAATGTCTTAAAAGGGATTAATTCCTATAGTTCTTTAACTAAACATAGAAAAATCGGTATAAAATAATCTTGATATATTCTATTTATTTAATATTATTACTAACCCTAACCCTAACCCAACCCTAACCCTAACCCTAGCACTAATCTTAACCCGAACTCTAACACTAATCTTAACCCTAACCCTAACACTAATCTTAACCTTAACCCTAACCCAATGATTTTACACATAATATCCTTTGAATTTTTTTATATTATACCTACTAATTGATATTTATTAGCTTATAATGGTTTAAAGCTTAAAATCATTTGAAAGTTTTTTTTATTTATTTTCGCGTGATAAGCATTTTTACGTATGTTACACATATATATTTACTTTATCTAATTATTATTTATTAATTTACAATAAATATATAATGTCTTAAAAGGGATTAATTCCTATAGTTCTTTAACTATACATAGAAAAATCGGTATAAAATAATCTTGATATATTCTATTTATTTAATATTATTACTAACCCTAACCCCATAAACCTTAACCCTAACCCTACTCAAAGATTTAACCCTCAATATCCATTGAGTTTTTTAAAATTTTACTTACTAGAAGATATTTATTCTATTTATATAATACTATTATTAACCCTAACCCTAACACTAATCTTAACCCTAACTCTAACACTTATCTTAACCCTAACCCTAACACTAATCTTAACCCTAACCCTAACACTAATCTTAACCCTAACCCTAACCCAATGATTTTACCCATAATATTCTTTGAATTTTTTTATATTATACCTACTAGTACATACTAGTTGATATTTATTAGCTTATAATGGTTTAAAGCTTAAAATCATTTGAAAGTTGTTTTTATTTATTTAAGCGTGATAAGCATTTTTACGTATGTTACACATATATATTTACTTTATGAACTAATTATTATTTATTAATTTACAATATATATATAATGTTTTAAAAAGGATTAATTCCTATAGTTCTTTAACTAAACATAGAAAAATCGGTATAAAATAATCTTGATATATTCTATTTATTTAATATTATTACTAACCCTAACCCTAACCCAACCCTAACCCTAACCCAACCCTAACCTAACCCTAACCCTAACCCTAGCACTAATCTTAACCCGAACTCTAACACTAATCTTAACCCTAACCCTAACACTAATCTTAACCTAACCTAACCCTAACCCAATGATTTTACCCATAATATCCTTTGAATTTTTTTATATTATACCTATTAATTGATATTTATTAGCTTATAATGGTTTAAAGCTTAAAGTCATTTGAAAGTTTTTTTATTTATTTTCGCGTGATAAGCATTTTTACGTATGTTATACATATATATTTACTCTATCTAATTATTATTTATTAATTTACAATAAATATATAATGTCTTAAAATGGATTAATTCCTATAGTTCTTTAACTATACATAGAAAAATCGGTATAAAATAATCTTGATATATTCTATTTATTTAATATTATTACTAACCCTAACCCCATAAACCTTAACCCTAACCCTACTCAAAGATTTAACCCTCAATATCCATTGAGTTTTTTTAAATTTTACTTACTAGAAGATATTTATTCTATTTATATAATACTATTATTAACCCTAACCCTAACACTAATCTTAACCCTAACTCTAACACTAATCTTAACCCTAACCCTAACACTAATCTTAACCCTAACCCAATGATTTTACCCATAATATTCTTTGAATTTTTTTATATTATACCTACTAGTACATACTAGTTGATATTTATTAGCTTATAATGGTTTAAAGCTTAAAATCATTTGAAAGTTTTTTTTATTTATTTAAGCGTGATAAGCATTTTTACGTATGTTACACATATATATTTACTTTATGAACTAATTATTATTTATTAATTTACAATATATATATAATGTTTTAAAAAGGATTAATTCCTATAGTTCTTTAACTAAACATAGAAAAATCGGTATAAAATAATCTTGATATATTCTATTTATTTAATATTATTACTAACCCTAACCCTAACCCAACCCTAACCCTAACCCTAACCCTAGCACTAATCTTAACCCGAACTCTAACACTAATCTTAACCCTAACCCTAACACTAATCTTAACCCTAACCCTAACCCAATGATTTTACGCAAAATATCCTTTGAATTTTTTTATATTATACCTACTAATTGATATTTATTAGCTTATAATGGTTTAAAGCTTAAAATCATTTGAACGTTTTTTTTATTTATTTTCGCGTGATAAGAATTTTTACGTATGTTACACATATATATTTACTTTATCTAATTATTATTTATTAATTTACAATAAATATATAATGTCTTAAAAGGGATTAATTCCTATAGTTCTTTAACAATACATAGAAAAATCGGTATAAAATAATCTTGATATATTCTATTTATTTAATATTATTACTAACCCTAACCCCATAAACCTTAACCCTAACCCTACTCAAAGATTTAACCCTCAATATCCATTGAGTTTTTTTAAATTTTACTTACTAGAAGATATTTATTCTATTTATATAATACTATTATTAACCCTAACCCTAACCCTAACCCAATGATTTTACCCATAATATTCTTTGAATTTTTTTATATTATACCTACTAGTACATACTAGTTGATATTTATTAGCTTATAATGGTTTAAAGCTTAAAATCATTTGAAAGTTTTTTTTATTTATTTAAGCGTGATAAGAATTTTTACGTATGTTACACATATATATTTACTTTATGAACTAATTATTATTTATTAATTTACAATATATACAATGTCTAAGAGATTAATTCCTATAGTTCTTTGAACTTATACATAGAAAAATCTTTATAAAATGATCTTAATATATTCTATTTATTTAATTCTATTACTAACCTTAACACCACAAACCTTAACCCTAACCCTAACTCAAAGATTTAACCCTCAATATCCCTTGAGTTTTTTTAAATTTTACTTACTTGAAGGTATTTATTCTATTTATTTAATACTATTATTAACCGTAACCCTAACACTAACCTTAACCCTATCCCAATGATTTTACCCATAATATCCTTTGAATTTTTTTATATTATACCTACTAGTTGATATTTATTAGCTTATAATGGTTTAAAGCTTAAAGTCATTTGAAAGTTTTTTTATTTATTTTCGCGTGATAAGCATTTTTACGTATGTTATACATATATATTTACTCTATCTAATTATTATTTATTAATTTACAATAAATATATAATGTCTTAAAATGGATTAATTCCTATAGTTCTTTAACTATACATAGAAAAATCGGTATAAAATAATCTTGATATATTCTATTTATTTAATATTATTACTAACCCTAACCCCATAAACCTTAACCCTAACCCTACTCAAAGATTTAACCCTCAATATCCATTGAGTTTTTTAAAATTTTACTTACTAGAAGATATTTATTCTATTTATATAATACTATTATTAACCCTAACCCTAACACTAATCTTAAACCTAACTCTAACACTAATCTTAACCCTAACCCTAACACTAATCTTAACCCTAACCCAATGATTTTACCCATAATATTCTTTGAATTTTTTTATATTATACCTACTAGTACACTAGTTGATATTTATTAGCTTATAATGGTTTAAAGCTTAAAATCATTTGAAAGTTTTTTTTATTTATTTAAGCGTGATAAGCATTTTTACGTATGTTACACATATATATTTACTTTATGAACTAATTATTATTTATTAATTTACAATATATATATAATGTTTTAAAAAGGATTAATTCCTATAGTTCTTTAACTAAACATAGAAAAATCGGTATAAAATAATCTTGATATATTCTATTTATTTAATATTATTACTAACCCTAACCCTAACCCAACCCTAACCCTAACCCTAACCCTAGCACTAATCTTAACCCGAACTCTAACACTAATCTTAACCCTAACCCTAACACTAATCTTAACCCTAACCCTAACCCAATGATTTTACGCATAATATCCTTTGAATTTTTTTATATTATACCTACTAATTGATATTTATTAGCTTATAATGGTTTAAAGCTTAAAATCATTTGAACGTTTTTTTTATTTATTTTCGCGTGATAAGCATTTTTACGTATGTTACACATATATATATTTACTTTATCTAATTATTATTTATTAATTTACAATAAATATATAATGTCTTAAAAGGGATTAATTCCTATAGTTCTTTAACTAAACATAGAAAAATCGGTATAAAATAATCTTGATATATTCTATTTATTTAATATTATTACTAACCCTAACCCTAACCCAACCTAACCCTAACCCTAACCCTAACCCTAGCACTAATCTTAACCCGAACTCTAACACTAATCTTAACCCTAACCCTAACACTAATCTTAACCCTAACCCTAACCCAATGATTTTACGCATAATATCCTTTGAATTTTTTTATATTATACCTACTAATTGATATTTATTAGCTTATAATGGTTTAAAGCTTAAAATCATTTGAAAGTTTTTTTTATTTATTTTAGCGTGATAAGCATTTTTACGTATGTTACACATATATATTTACTTTATGAACTAATTATTATTTATTAATTTACAATAAATATATAATGTTTTAAAAAGGATTAATTCCTATAGTTCTTTAACTAAACATAGAAAAATCGGTATAAAATAATCTTGATATATTCTATTTATTTAATATTATTACTAACCCTAACCCAACCCTAACCCTAACCCTAACCCTAGCACTAATCTTAACCCGAACTCTAACACTAATCTTAACCCTAACCCTAACACTAATCTTAACCCTAACCTTAACCCTAACCCAATGATTTTACACATAATATTCTTTGAATTTTTTTATATTATACCTACTAATTGATATTTATTAGCTTATAATAGTTTAAAGCTTAAAATCATTTGAAAGTTTTTTTTATTTATTTTAGCGTGATAAGCATTTTTACGTATGTTACACATATATATTTACTTTATGAACTAATTATTATTTATTAATTTACAATATATATATAATGTTTTAAAAAGGATTAATTCCTATAGTTCTTTAACTAAACATAGAAAAATCGGTATAAAATAATCTTGATATATTCTATTTATTTAATATTATTACTAACCCTAACCCTAACCATAACCCAACCCTAACCCTAACCCTAACCCTAGCACTAATCTTAACCCGAACTCTAACACTAATCTTAACCCTAACCCTAACACTAATCTTAACCCTAACCCTAACCCAATGATTTTACGCATAATATCCTTTGAATTTTTTTATATTATACCTACTAATTGATATTTATTAGCTTATAATGGTTTAAAGCTTAAAATCATTTGAACGTTTTTTTTATTTATTTTCGCGTGATAAGAATTTTTACGTATGTTACACATATATATTTACTTTATCTAATTATTATTTATTAATTTACAATAAATATATAATGTCTTAAAAGGGATTAATTCCTATAGTTCTTTAACAATACATAGAAAAATCGGTATAAAATAATCTTGATATATTCTATTTATTTAATATTATTACTAACCCTAACCCTAACCCAACCCTAACCCTAACCTAACCTAACCCTAGCACTAATCTTAACCCGAACTCTAACACTAATCTTAACCTAACCCTAACACTAATCTTAACCCTAACCCTAACACTAATCTTAACCCTAACCCTAACCCAATGATTTTACGCATAATATCCTTTGAATTTTTTTATATTATACCTACTAATTGATATTTATTAGCTTATAATGGTTTAAAGCTTAAAATCATTTGAAAGTTTTTTTTATTTATTTTCGCGTGATAAGCATTTTTACGTATGTTACACATATATATTTACTTTATCTAATTATTATTTATTAATTTACAATATATATATAATGTTTTAAAAAGGATTAATTCCTATAGTTCTTTAACTAAACATAGAAAAATCGGTATAAAATAATCTTGATATATTCTATTTATTTAATATTATTACTAACCCTAACCCTAACCCTAACCCTAACCCTAACCCTAACCCTAACCCTAGCACTAATCTTAACCCGAACTCTAACACTAATCTTAACCCTAACCCTAACACTAATCTTAACCCTAACACCTAACCCTAACCCAATGATTTTACGCATAATATCCTTTGAATTTTTTTATATTATACCTACTAATTGATATTTATTAGCTTATAATGGTTTAAAGCTTAAAATCATTTGAACGTTTTTTTTATTTATTTTCGCGTGATAAGAATTTTTACGTATGTTACACATATATATTTACTTTATCTAATTATTATTTATTAATTTACAATAAATATATAATGTCTTAAAAGGGATTAATTCCTATAGTTCTTTAACTAAACATAGAAAAATCGGTATAAAATAATCTTGATATATTCTATTTATTTAATATTATTACTAACCCTAACCCTAACCCTAACCCTAACCCTAACCCTAACCCTAACACTAGCAGTAATCTTAACCCGAACTCTAACACTAATCATAACACTAATCTTAAACCTAACCCTAACCCTAACCCAATGATTTTACCCATAATATCCTTTGAATTTTTTTATATTATACCTACTAATTGATATTTATTAGCTTATAATGGTTTAAAGCTTAAAATCATTTGAAAGTTTTTTTTATTTATTTTCGCGTGATAAGCATTTTTACGTATGTTGCACATATATAATAACTTTATCTAATTATTATTTATTAATTTACAATAAATATATAATGTCTTAAAAGGGATTAATTCCTATAGTTCTTTAACTATACATAGAAAAATCGGTATAAAATAATCTTGATATATTCTATTTATTTAATATTATTACTAACCCTAACCCCATAAACCTTAACCCTAACCCTATTCTAAGATTTAACCCTCAATATCCATTGAGTTTTTTAAAATTTTACTTACTAGAAGATATTTATTCTATTTATATAATACTATTATTAACCCTAACCCTAACACTAACCCTAACCCTAACCCTAACCTAACCCTAACCCACTGATTTTACCCATAATATCCTTTGAATTTTTTTATATTATACCTACTAATTGATATTTATTAGCTTATAATGGTTTAAAGCTTAAAATCATTTGAAAGTTTTTTTTATTTATTTTCGCGTGATAAGCATTTTTACGTATGTTACACATATATATTTACTTTATCTAATTATTATTTATTAATTTACAATATATATATAATGTTTTAAAAGGGATTAATTCCTATAGTTCTTTAACTAAACATAGAAAAATCGGTATAAAATAATCTTGATATATTCTATTTATTTAATATTATTACTAACCCTAACCCTAACCCAACCCTAACCTAACCTAACCCTAACCCTAGCACTAATCTTAACCCGAACTCTAACACTAATCTTAACCCTAACCCTAACACTAATCTTAACCCTAACACTAATCTTAACCCTAACCCTAACCCAATGATTTTACGCATAATATCCTTTGAATTTTTTTATATTATACCTACTAATTGATATTTATTAGCTTATAATGGTTTAAAGCTTAAAATCATTTGAACGTTTTTTTTATTTATTTTCGCGTGATAAGAATTTTTACGTATGTTACACATATATATTTACTTTATCTAATTATTATTTATTAATTTACAATAAATATATATTGTTTTAAAGAGGATTAATTCCTATAGTTCTTTAACTAAACATAGAAAAATCGGTATAAAATAATCTTGATATATTCTATTTATTTAATATTATTACTAACCCTAACCCTAACCCAACCCTAACCCTAACCCTAACCCTAGCACTAATCTTAACTCGAACTCTAACACTAATCTTAACCCTAACCCTAACACTAATCTTAACCCTAACCCTAACCCAATGATTTTACGCATAATATCCTTTGAATTTTTTTATATTATACCTACTAATTGATATTTATTAGCTTATAATGGTTTAAAGCTTAAAATCATTTGAACGTTTTTTTTATTTATTTTCGCGTGATAAGCATTTTTACGTATGTTACACATATATATTTACTTTATGAACTAATTATTATTTATTAATTTACAATATATACAATGTCTAAGAGATTAATTCCTATAGTTCTTTGAACTTATACATAGAAAAATCTTTATAAAATGATCTTAATATATTCTATTTATTTAATATCTATTACTAACCTTAACACCACAAACCTTAACCCTAACCCTAACTCAAAGATTTAACCCTCAATATCCCTTGAGTTTTTTTAAATTTTACTTACTTGAAGGTATTTATTCTATTTATTTAATACTATTATTAACCGTAACCCTAACACTAACCTTAACCCTATCCCAATGATTTTACCCATAATATCCTTTGAATTTTTTTATATTATACCTACTAGTTGATATTTATTAGCTTATAATGGTTTAAAGCTTAAAGTCATTTGAAAGTTTTTTTATTTATTTTCGCGTGATAAGCATTTTTACGTATGTTATACATATATATTTACTCTATCTAATTATTATTTATTAATTTACAATAAATATATAATGTCTTAAAATGGATTAATTCCTATAGTTCTTTAACTATACATAGAAAAATCGGTATAAAATAATCTTGATATATTCTATTTATTTAATATTATTACTAACCCTAACCCCATAAACCTTAACCCTAACCCTACTCAAAGATTTAACCCTCAATATCCATTGAGTTTTTTAAAATTTTACTTACTAGAAGATATTTATTCTATTTATATAATACTATTATTAACCCTAACCCTAACACTAATCTTAACCCTAACTCTAACACTAATCTTAACCCTAACCCTAACACTAATCTTAACCCTAACCCTAACCCAATGATTTTAGCCATAATATTCTTTGAATTTTTTTATATTATACCTACTAGTACATACTAGTTGATATTTATTAGCTTATAATGGTTTAAACCTTAAAATCATTTGAAAGTTTTTTTTATTTATTTAAGCGTGATAAGCATTTTTACGTATGTTACACATATATATATTTACTTTATCTAATTATTATTTATTAATTTACAATAAATATATAATGTCTTAAAAGGGATTAATTCCTATAGTTCTTTAACTAAACATAGAAAAATCGGTATAAAATAATCTTGATATATTCTATTTATTTAATATTATTACTAACCCTAACCCTAACCCAACCCTAACCCAAACCCTAGCACTAATCTAACCCGAACTCTAACACTAATCTTAACCCTAACCCTAACACTAATCTTAACCCTAACCCTAACCCAATGATTTTACGCATAACTTTGAATTTTTTTATATTATACCTACTAATTGATATTTATTAGCTTATAATGGTTTAAAGCTTAAAATCATTTGAAAGTTTTTTTTATTTATTTTGGCGTGATAAGCATTTTTACGTATGTTACACATATATATTTACTTTATCTAATTATTATTTATTAATTTACAATAAATATATAATGTCTTAAAAGGGATTAATTCCTATAGTTCTTTAACAATACATAGAAAAATCGGTATAAAATAATCTTGATATATTTTATTTATATAATATTATTACTAACCCTACCCCTAACCCTAACCCAACCCTAACCCTAACACTAGCACTAATCTTAACCCGAACTCTAACACTAATCTTAACCCTAACCCTAACACTAATCTTAACCCTAACCCTAACCCAATGATTTTACGCATAATATCCTTTGAATTTTTTTATATTATACCTACTAATTGATATTTATTAGCTTATAATGGTTTAAAGCTTAAAATCATTTGAAAGTTTTTTTTATTTATTTTCGCGTGATAAGCATTTTTACGTATGTTACACATATATATTTACTTTATGAACTAATTATTATTTATTAATTTACAATA
Organism: Gordionus sp. m RMFG-2023; assembly: GCF_954871325.1. Lineage (NCBI taxonomy): Eukaryota > Metazoa > Nematomorpha > Gordioida > Chordodea > Parachordodidae > Gordionus > Gordionus sp. m RMFG-2023. The sequence goes on from NC_088776.1 coordinate 30,451,201, forward strand.
TATATATAATGTTTTAAAAAGGATTAATTCCTATAGTTCTTTAACTAAACATAGAAAAATCGGTATAAAATAATCTTGATATATTCTATTTATTTAATATTATTACTAACCCTAACCCTAACCCAACCCTAACCCTAACCCTAACCCTAGCACTAATCTTAACCCGAACTCTAACACTAATCTTAACCCTAACCCTAACACTAATCTTAACCCTAACCCTAACCCAATGATTTTACGCATAATATCCTTTGAATTTTTTTATATTATACCTACTAATTGATATTTATTAGCTTATAATGGTTTAAAGCTTAAAATCATTTGAACGTTTTTTTTATTTATTTTCGCGTGATAAGCATTTTTACGTATGTTACACATATATATTTACTTTATCTAATTATTATTTATTAATTTACAATAAATATATAATGTCTTAAAAGGGATTAATTCCTATAGTTCTTTAACAATACATAGAAAAATCGGTATAAAATAATCTTGATATATTCTATTTATTTAATATTATTACTAACCCTAACCCGAACCCAACCTAACCCTAACCCTAACCCTAACCCTAGCACTAATCTTAACCCGAACTCTAACACTAATCTTAACCCTAACCCTAACACTAATCTTAACCCTAACCCTAACCCAATGATTTTACGCATAATATCCTTTGAATTTTTTTATATTATACCTACTAATTGATATTTATTAGCTTATAATGGTTTAAAGCTTAAAATCATTTGAACGTTTTTTTTATTTATTTTCGCGTGATAAGCATTTTTACGTATGTTACACATATATATTTACTTTATGAACTAATTATTATTTATTAATTTACAATATATACAATGTCTAAGAGATTAATTCCTATAGTTCTTTGAACTTATACATAGAAAAATCTTTATAAAATGATCTTAATATATTCTATTTATTTAATTCTATTACTAACCTTAACACCACAAACCTTAACCCTAACCCTAACTCAAAGATTTAACCCTCAATATCCCTTGAGTTTTTTTAAATTTTACTTACTTGAAGGTATTTATTCTATTTATTTAATACTATTATTAACCGTAACCCTAACACTAACCTTAACCCTATCCCAATGATTTTACCCATAATATCCTTTGAATTTTTTTATATTATACCTACTAGTTGATATTTATTAGCTTATAATGGTTTAAAGCTTAAAGTCATTTGAAAGTTTTTTTATTTATTTTCGCGTGATAAGCATTTTTACGTATGTTATACATATATATTTACTCTATCTAATTATTATTTATTAATTTACAATAAATATATAATGTCTTAAAATGGATTAATTCCTATAGTTCTTTAACTATACATAGAAAAATCGGTATAAAATAATCTTGATATATTCTATTTATTTAATATTATTACTAACCCTAACCCCATAAACCTTAACCCTAACCTTACTCAAAGATTTAACCCTCAATATCCTTTGAGTTTTTTAAAATTTTACTTATTAGAAGATATTTATTCTATTTATATAATACTATTATTAACCCTAACCCTAACACTAATCTTAACCCGAACTCTAACACTAATCTTAACCCTAACCCTAACACTAATCTTAACCCTAACCCTAACCCAATGATTTTACGCATAATATCCTTTGAATTTTTTTATATTATACCTACTAATTGATATTTATTAGCTTATAATGGTTTAAAGCTTAAAATCATTTGAACGTTTTTTTTATTTATTTAAGCGTGATAAGCATTTTTACGTATGTTACACATATATATTTACTTTATGAACTAATTATTATTTATTAATTTACAATATATATATAATGTTTTAAAAAGGATTAATTCCTATAGTTCTTTAACTAAACATAGAAAAATCGGTATAAAATAATCTTGATATATTCTATTTATTTAATATTATTACTAACCCTAACCCTAACCCAACCCTAACCCTAACCCTAACCCTAGCACTAATCTTAACCCGAACTCTAACACTAATCTTAACCCTAACCCTAACACTAATCTTAACCCTAACCCTAACCCAATGATTTTACGCATAATATCCTTTGAATTTTTTTATATTATACCTACTAATTGATATTTATTAGCTTATAATGGTTTAAAGCTTAAAATCATTTGAAAGTTTTTTTTATTTATTTTCGCGTGATAAGCATTTTTACGTATGTTACACATATATATATTTACTTTATCTAATTATTATTTATTAATTTACAATAAATATATAATGTCTTAAAAGGGATTAATTCCTATAGTTCTTTAACTAAACATAGAAAAATCGGTATAAAATAATCTTGATATATTCTATTTATTTAATATTATTACTAACCCTAACCCCATAACCCTTAACCCTAACCCTACTCAAAGATTTAACCCTCAATATCCATTGAGTTTTTTTAAATTTTACTAACTAGAAGATATTTATTCTATTTATATAATACTATTATTAACCCTAACCCTAACACTAATCTTAACCCAAACTCTAACACTAATCTTAACCTTAACCCTAACACTAATCTTAACCCTAACCCTAACCCAATGATTTTACCCATAATATTCTTTGAATTTTTTTATATTATACCTACTAGTACATACTAGTTGATATTTATTAGCTTATAATGGTTTAAAGCTTAAAATCATTTGAAAGTTTTTTTTATTTATTTAAGCGTGATAAGCATTTTTACGTATGTTACACATATATATTTACTTTATGAACTAATTATTATTTATTAATTTACAATATATATATAATGTTTTAAAAAGGATTAATTCCTATAGTTCTTTAACTAAACATAGAAAAATCGGTATAAAATAATCTTGATATATTCTATTTATTTAATATTATTACTAACCCTAACCCTAACCCTAACCCTAACCCTTACCCTAGCACTAATCTTAACCCGAACTCTAACACTAATCTTAACCCTAACCCTAACACTAATCTTAACCCTAACCTTAACCCTAACCCAATGATTTTACCCATAATATCCTTTGAATTTTTTTATATTATACCTACTAATTGATATTTATTAGCTTATAATGGTTTAAAGCTTAAAATCATTTGAAAGTTTTTTTTATTTATTTTCGCGTGATAAGCATTTTTACGTATGTTACACATATATATTTACTTTATCTAATTATTATTTATTAATTTACAATAAATATATAATGTCTTAAAAGGGATTAATTCCTATAGTTCTTTAACTATACATAGAAAAATCGGTATAAAATAATCTTGATATATTCTATTTATTTAATATTATTACTAACCCTAACCCCATAACCCTTAACCCTAACCCTACTCAAAGATTTAACCCTCAATATCCATTGAGTTTTTTAAATTTTACTTACTAGAAGGTATTTATTCTATTTATATAATACTATTATTAACCCTAACCCTAACCCAATGATTTTACCCATAATATTCTTTGAATTTTTTTATATTATACCTACTAGTACATACTAGTTGATATTTATTAGCTTATAATGGTTTAAAGCTTAAAATCATTTGAAAGTTTTTTTTATTTATTTTCGCGTGATAAGCATTTTTACCTATGTTACACATATATATTTACTTTATGAACTAATTATTATTTATTAATTTACAATATATACAATGTCTAAGAGATTAATTCCTATAGTTCTTTGAACTTATACATAGAAAAATCTTTATAAAATGATCTTAATATATTCTATTTATTTAATTCTATTACTAACCTTAACACCACAAACCTTAACCCTAACCCTAACTCAAAGATTTAACCCTCAATATCCCTTGAGTTCTTTTAAATTTTACTTACTTGAAGGTATTTACTCTAATCATTTAATACTATTATTAACCGTAACCCTAACACTAACCTTAACCCTAACCCAATGATTTTACCCATAATATCCTTTGAATTTTTTTATATTATACCTACTAGTTGATATTTATTAGCTTATAATGGTTTAAAGCTTAAAGTCATTTGAAAGTTTTTTTTATTTATTTTCGCGTGATAAGCATTTTTACGTATGTTATACATATATATTTACTCTATCTAATTATTATTTATTAATTTACAATAAATATATAATGTCTTAAAATGGATTAATTCCTATAGTTCTTTAACTATACATAGAAAAATCGGTATAAAATAATCTTGATATATTCTATTTATTTAATATTATTACTAACCCTAACCCTAACCTAACCCTAACCCTAACCCTAACCCTAACCCTAGCACTAATCTTAACCCGAACTCTAACACTAATCTTAACCCTAACCCTAACACTAATCTTAACCCTAACCCTAACCCAATGATTTTACGCATAATATCCTTTGAATTTTTTTATATTATACCTACTAATTGATATTTATTAGCTTATAATGGTTTAAAGCTTAAAATCATTTGAACGTTTTTTTTATTTATTTTCGCGTGATAAGCATTTTTACGTATGTTACACATATATATATTTACTTTATCTAATTATTATTTATTAATTTACAATAAATATATAATGTCTTAAAAGGGATTAATTCCTATAGTTCTTTAACTAAACATAGAAAAATCGGTATAAAATAATCTTGATATATTCTATTTATTTAATATTATTACTAACCCTAACCCCATAACCCTTATCCCTAACCCTACTCAAATATTTAACCCTCAATATCCATTGAGTTTTTTTAAATTTTACTTACTAGAAGATATTTATTCTATTTATATAATACTATTATTAACCCTAACCCTAACACTAATCTTAACCCGAACTCTAACACTAATCTTAACCCTAACCCTAACACTAATCTTAACCCTAACCCTAACCCAATGATTTTACCCATAATATTCTTTGAATTTTTTTATATTATACTTACTAGTACATACTAGTTGATATTTATTAGCTTATAATGGTTTAAAGCTTAAAATCATTTGAAAGTTTTTTTTATTTATTTAAGCGTGATAAGCATTTTTACGTATGTTACACATATATATTTACTTTATGAACTAATTATTATTTATTAATTTACAATATATATATAATGTTTTAAAAAGGATTAATTCCTATAGTTCTTTAACTAAACATAGAAAAATCGGTATAAAATAATCTTGATATATTCTATTTATTTAATATTATTACTAACCCTAACCCAACCCTAACCCTAACCCTTACCCTAGCACTAATCTTAACCCGAACTCTAACACTAATCTTAACCCTAACCCTAACACTAATCTTAACCCTAACCTTAACCCTAACCCAATGATTTTACACATAATATTCTTTGAATTTTTTTATATTATACCTACTAATTGATATTTATTAGCTTATAATGGTTTAAAGCTTAAAATCATTTGAAAGTTTTTTTTATTTATTTAAGCGTGATAAGCATTTTTACGTATGTTACACATATATATTTACTTTATGAACTAATTATTATTTATTAATTTACAATATATAAATAATGTTTTAAAAAGGATTAATTCCTATAGTTCTTTAACTAAACATAGAAAAATCGGTATAAAATAATCTTGATATATTCTATTTATTTAATATTATTACTAACCCTAACCCTAACCCTAACCCAACCCTAACCCTAACCCTAACCCTAGCACTAATCTTAACCCAATGATTTTACACATAATATTCTTTGAATTTTTTTATATTATACCTACTAATTGATATTTATTAGCTTATAATGGCTTAAAATCATTTGAAAGTTATTTTTATTTATTTTCGCGTGATAAGCATTTTTACGTATGTTACACATATATATTTACTTTATCTAATTATTATTTATTAATTTACAATAAATATATAATGTCTTAAAAGGGATTAATTCCTATAGTTCTTTAACTAAACATAGAAAAATCGGTATAAAATAATCTTGATATATTCTATTTATTTAATATTATTACTAACCCTAACCCTAACCCAACCCTAACCCTAACCCTAGCACTAATCTTAACCCGAACTCTAACACTAATCTTAACCCTAACCCTAACACTAATCTTAACCTTAACCCTAACCCAATGATTTTACACATAATATCCTTTGAATTTTTTTATATTATACCTACTAATTGATATTTATTAGCTTATAATGGTTTAAAGCTTAAAATCATTTGAAAGTTTTTTTTATTTATTTTCGCGTGATAAGCATTTTTACGTATGTTACACATATATATTTACTTTATCTAATTATTATTTATTAATTTACAATAAATATATAATGTCTTAAAAGGGATTAATTCCTATAGTTCTTTAACTATACATAGAAAAATCGGTATAAAATAATCTTGATATATTCTATTTATTTAATATTATTACTAACCCTAACCCCATAAACCTTAACCCTAACCCTACTCAAAGATTTAACCCTCAATATCCATTGAGTTTTTTAAAATTTTACTTACTAGAAGATATTTATTCTATTTATATAATACTATTATTAACCCTAACCCTAACACTAATCTTAACCCTAACTCTAACACTTATCTTAACCCTAACCCTAACACTAATCTTAACACCTAACCCTAACCCTAACCCAATGATTTTACCCATAATATTCTTTGAATTTTTTTATATTATACCTACTAGTACATACTAGTTGATATTTATTAGCTTATAATGGTTTAAAGCTTAAAATCATTTGAAAGTTGTTTTTATTTATTTAAGCGTGATAAGCATTTTTACGTATGTTACACATATATATTTACTTTATGAACTAATTATTATTTATTAATTTACAATATATATATAATGTTTTAAAAAGGATTAATTCCTATAGTTCTTTAACTAAACATAGAAAAATCGGTATAAAATAATCTTGATATATTCTATTTATTTAATATTATTACTAACCCTAACCCTAACCCTAACCCTAACCCTAACCTAACCTAACCCTAACCCTAGCACTAATCTTAACCCGAACTCTAACACTAATCTTAACCCTAACCCTAACACTAATCTTAACCCTAACCTAACCCTAACCCAATGATTTTACCCATAATATCCTTTGAATTTTTTTATATTATACCTACTAATTGATATTTATTAGCTTATAATGGTTTAAAGCTTAAAGTCATTTGAAAGTTTTTTTATTTATTTTCGCGTGATAAGCATTTTTACGTATGTTATACATATATATTTACTCTATCTAATTATTATTTATTAATTTACAATAAATATATAATGTCTTAAAATGGATTAATTCCTATAGTTCTTTAACTATACATAGAAAAATCGGTATAAAATAATCTTGATATATTCTATTTATTTAATATTATTACTAACCCTAACCCCATAAACCTTAACCCTAACCCTACTCAAAGATTTAACCCTCAATATCCATTGAGTTTTTTTAAATTTTACTTACTAGAAGATATTTATTCTATTTATATAATACTATTATTAACCCTAACCCTAACACTAATCTTAACCCTAACTCTAACACTAATCTTAACCCTAACCCTAACACTAATCTTAACCCTAACCCAATGATTTTACCCATAATATTCTTTGAATTTTTTTATATTATACCTACTAGTACATACTAGTTGATATTTATTAGCTTATAATGGTTTAAAGCTTAAAATCATTTGAAAGTTTTTTTTATTTATTTTAGCGTGATAAGCATTTTTACGTATGTTACACATATATATTTACTTTATGAACTAATTATTATTTATTAATTTACAATATATATATAATGTTTTAAAAAGGATTAATTCCTATAGTTCTTTAACTAAACATAGAAAAATCGGTATAAAATAATCTTGATATATTCTATTTATTTAATATTATTACTAACCCTAACCCTAACCCAACCCTAACCCTAACCCTAACCCTAGCACTAATCTTAACCCGAACTCTAACACTAATCTTAACCCTAACCCTAACACTAATCTTAACCCTAACCCTAACCCAATGATTTTACGCAAAATATCCTTTGAATTTTTTTATATTATACCTACTAATTGATATTTATTAGCTTATAATGGTTTAAAGCTTAAAATCATTTGAACGTTTTTTTTATTTATTTTCGCGTGATAAGCATTTTTACGTATGTTACACATATATATTTACTTTATCTAATTATTATTTATTAATTTACAATAAATATATAATGTCTTAAAAGGGATTAATTCCTATAGTTCTTTAACAATACATAGAAAAATCGGTATAAAATAATCTTGATATATTCTATTTATTTAATATTATTACTAACCCTAACCCCATAAACCTTAACCCTAACCCTACTCAAAGATTTAACCCTCAATATCCATTGAGTTTTTTTAAATTTTACTTACTAGAAGATATTTATTCTATTTATATAATACTATTATTAACCCTAACCCTAACCCTAACCCAATGATTTTACCCATAATATTCTTTGAATTTTTTTATATTATACCTACTAGTACATACTAGTTGATATTTATTAGCTTATAATGGTTTAAAGCTTAAAATCATTTGAAAGTTTTTTTTATTTATTTAAGCGTGATAAGAATTTTTACGTATGTTACACATATATATTTACTTTATGAACTAATTATTATTTATTAATTTACAATATATACAATGTCTAAGAGATTAATTCCTATAGTTCTTTGAACTTATACATAGAAAAATCTTTATAAAATGATCTTAATATATTCTATTTATTTAATTCTATTACTAACCTTAACACCACAAACCTTAACCCTAACCCTAACTCAAAGATTTAACCCTCAATATCCCTTGAGTTTTTTTAAATTTTACTTACTTGAAGGTATTTATTCTATTTATTTAATACTATTATTAACCGTAACCCTAACACTAACCTTAACCCTATCCCAATGATTTTACCCATAATATCCTTTGAATTTTTTTATATTATACCTACTAGTTGATATTTATTAGCTTATAATGGTTTAAAGCTTAAAGTCATTTGAAAGTTTTTTTATTTATTTTCGCGTGATAAGCATTTTTACGTATGTTATACATATATATTTACTCTATCTAATTATTATTTATTAATTTACAATAAATATATAATGTCTTAAAATGGATTAATTCCTATAGTTCTTTAACTATACATAGAAAAATCGGTATAAAATAATCTTGATATATTCTATTTATTTAATATTATTACTAACCCTAACCCCATAAACCTTAACCCTAACCCTACTCAAAGATTTAACCCTCAATATCCATTGAGTTTTTTAAAATTTTACTTACTAGAAGATATTTATTCTATTTATATAATACTATTATTAACCCTAACCCTAACACTAATCTTAAACCTAACTCTAACACTAATCTTAACCCTAACCCTAACACTAATCTTAACCCTAACCCAATGATTTTACCCATAATATTCTTTGAATTTTTTTATATTATACCTACTAGTACACTAGTTGATATTTATTAGCTTATAATGGTTTAAAGCTTAAAATCATTTGAAAGTTTTTTTTATTTATTTAAGCGTGATAAGCATTTTTACGTATGTTACACATATATATTTACTTTATGAACTAATTATTATTTATTAATTTACAATATATATATAATGTTTTAAAAAGGATTAATTCCTATAGTTCTTTAACTAAACATAGAAAAATCGGTATAAAATAATCTTGATATATTCTATTTATTTAATATTATTACTAACCCTAACCCTAACCCAACCCTAACCCTAACCCTAACCCTAGCACTAATCTTAACCCGAACTCTAACACTAATCTTAACCCTAACCCTAACACTAATCTTAACCCTAACCCTAACCCAATGATTTTACGCATAATATCCTTTGAATTTTTTTATATTATACCTACTAATTGATATTTATTAGCTTATAATGGTTTAAAGCTTAAAATCATTTGAACGTTTTTTTTATTTATTTTCGCGTGATAAGCATTTTTACGTATGTTACACATATATATATTTACTTTATCTAATTATTATTTATTAATTTACAATAAATATATAATGTCTTAAAAGGGATTAATTCCTATAGTTCTTTAACTAAACATAGAAAAATCGGTATAAAATAATCTTGATATATTCTATTTATTTAATATTATTACTAACCCTAACCCTAACCCTAACCCTAACCCTAACCCTAACCCTAGCACTAATCTTAACCCGAACTCTAACACTAATCTTAACCCTAACCCTAACACTAATCTTAACCCTAACCCTAACCCAATGATTTTACGCATAATATCCTTTGAATTTTTTTATATTATACCTACTAATTGATATTTATTAGCTTATAATGGTTTAAAGCTTAAAATCATTTGAAAGTTTTTTTTATTTATTTAAGCGTGATAAGCATTTTTACGTATGTTACACATATATATTTACTTTATGAACTAATTATTATTTATTAATTTACAATAAATATATAATGTTTTAAAAAGGATTAATTCCTATAGTTCTTTAACTAAACATAGAAAAATCGGTATAAAATAATCTTGATATATTCTATTTATTTAATATTATTACTAACCCTAACCCAACCCTAACCCTAACCCTTACCCTAGCACTAATCTTAACCCGAACTCTAACACTAATCTTAACCCTAACCCTAACACTAATCTTAACCCTAACCCTAACCCAATGATTTTACACATAATATTCTTTGAATTTTTTTATATTATACCTACTAATTGATATTTATTAGCTTATAATAGTTTAAAGCTTAAAATCATTTGAAAGTTTTTTTTATTTATTTAAGCGTGATAAGCATTTTTACGTATGTTACACATATATATTTACTTTATGAACTAATTATTATTTATTAATTTACAATATATAAATAATGTTTTAAAAAGGATTAATTCCTATAGTTCTTTAACTAAACATAGAAAAATCGGTATAAAATAATCTTGATATATTCTATTTATTTAATATTATTACTAACCCTAACCCTAACCATAACCCAACCCTAACCCTAACCCTAACCCTAGCACTAATCTTAACCCGAACTCTAACACTAATCTTAACCCTAACCCTAACACTAATCTTAACCCTAACCCTAACCCAATGATTTTACGCATAATATCCTTTGAATTTTTTTATATTATACCTACTAATTGATATTTATTAGCTTATAATGGTTTAAAGCTTAAAATCATTTGAACGTTTTTTTTATTTATTTTCGCGTGATAAGCATTTTTACGTATGTTACACATATATATTTACTTTATCTAATTATTATTTATTAATTTACAATAAATATATAATGTCTTAAAAGGGATTAATTCCTATAGTTCTTTAACAATACATAGAAAAATCGGTATAAAATAATCTTGATATATTCTATTTATTTAATATTATTACTAACCCTAACCCTAACCCAACCCTAACCCTAACCCTAACCCTAGCACTAATCTTAACCCGAACTCTAACACTAATCTTAACCCTAACCCTAACACTAATCTTAACCCTAACCCTAACACTAATCTTAACCCTAACCCTAACCCAATGATTTTACGCATAATATCCTTTGAATTTTTTTATATTATACCTACTAATTGATATTTATTAGCTTATAATGGTTTAAAGCTTAAAATCATTTGAACGTTTTTTTTATTTATTTTCGCGTGATAAGAATTTTTACGTATGTTACACATATATATTTACTTTATCTAATTATTATTTATTAATTTACAATATATATATAATGTTTTAAAAAGGATTAATTCCTATAGTTCTTTAACTAAACATAGAAAAATCGGTATAAAATAATCTTGATATATTCTATTTATTTAATATTATTACTAACCCTAACCCTAACCCAACCCTAACCTAACCTAACCCTAACCCTAGCACTAATCTTAACCCGAACTCTAACACTAATCTTAACCCTAACCCTAACACTAATCTTAACCCTAACACTAATCTTAACCCTAACCCAATGATTTTACGCATAATATCCTTTGAATTTTTTTATATTATACCTACTAATTGATATTTATTAGCTTATAATGGTTTAAAGCTTAAAATCATTTGAACGTTTTTTTTATTTATTTTCGCGTGATAAGCATTTTTACGTATGTTACACATATATATTTACTTTATCTAATTATTATTTATTAATTTACAATAAATATATAATGTCTTAAAAAGGATTAATTCCTATAGTTCTTTAACTAAACATAGAAAAATCGGTATAAAATAATCTTGATATATTCTATTTATTTAATATTATTACTAACCCTAACCCTAACCCTAACCTAACCTAACCCTAACCCTAACCCTAACACTAGCAGTAATCTTAACCCGAACTCTAACACTAATCATAACCTAACCCTAATCTTAAACCTAACCCTAACCCTAACCCAATGATTTTACCCATAATATCCTTTGAATTTTTTTATATTATACCTACTAATTGATATTTATTAGCTTATAATGGTTTAAAGCTTAAAATCATTTGAAAGTTTTTTTTATTTATTTTCGCGTGATAAGCATTTTTACGTATGTTGCACATATATAATAACTTTATCTAATTATTATTTATTAATTTACAATAAATATATAATGTCTTAAAAGGGATTAATTCCTATAGTTCTTTAACTATACATAGAAAAATCGGTAAAAAATAATCTTGATATATTCTATTTATTTAATATTATTACTAACCCTAACCCCATAAACCTTAACCCTAACCCTATTCTAAGATTTAACCCTCAATATCCATTGAGTTTTTTAAAATTTTACTTACTAGAAGATATTTATTCTATTTATATAATACTATTATTAACCCTAACCCTAACACTAACCCTAACCCTAACCCTAACCCTAACCCTAACCCACTGATTTTACCCATAATATCCTTTGAATTTTTTTATATTATACCTACTAATTGATATTTATTAGCTTATAATGGTTTAAAGCTTAAAATCATTTGAAAGTTTTTTTTATTAATTTTCGCGTGATAAGCATTTTTACGTATGTTACACATATATATTTACTTTATCTAATTATTATTTATTAATTTACAATATATATATAATGTTTTAAAAAGGATTAATTCCTATAGTTCTTTAACTAAACATAGAAAAATCGGTATAAAATAATCTTGATATATTCTATTTATTTAATATTATTACTAACCCTAACCCTAACCCAACCCTAACCTAACCTAACCCTAACCCTAGCACTAATCTTAACCCGAACTCTAACACTAATCTTAACCCTAACCCTAACACTAATCTTAACCCTAACACTAATCTTAACCCTAACCCTAACCCAATGATTTTACGCATAATATCCTTTGAATTTTTTTATATTATACCTACTAATTGATATTTATTAGCTTATAATGGTTTAAAGCTTAAAATCATTTGAACGTTTTTTTTATTTATTTTCGCGTGATAAGAATTTTTACGTATGTTACACATATATATTTACTTTATCTAATTATTATTTATTAATTTACAATAAATATATATTGTTTTAAAGAGGATTAATTCCTATAGTTCTTTAACTAAACATAGAAAAATCGGTATAAAATAATCTTGATATATTCTATTTATTTAATATTATTACTAACCCTAACCCTAACCCAACCCTAACCCTAACCCTAACCCTAGCACTAATCTTAACTCGAACTCTAACACTAATCTTAACCCTAACCCTAACACTAATCTTAACCCTAACCCTAACCCAATGATTTTACGCATAATATCCTTTGAATTTTTTTATATTATACCTACTAATTGATATTTATTAGCTTATAATGGTTTAAAGCTTAAAATCATTTGAACGTTTTTTTTATTTATTTTCGCGTGATAAGCATTTTTACGTATGTTACACATATATATTTACTTTATGAACTAATTATTATTTATTAATTTACAATATATACAATGTCTAAGAGATTAATTCCTATAGTTCTTTGAACTTATACATAGAAAAATCTTTATAAAATGATCTTAATATATTCTATTTATTTAATTCTATTACTAACCTTAACACCACAAACCTTAACCCTAACCCTAACTCAAAGATTTAACCCTCAATATCCCTTGAGTTTTTTTAAATTTTACTTACTTGAAGGTATTTATTCTATTTATTTAATACTATTATTAACCGTAACCCTAACACTAACCTTAACCCTATCCCAATGATTTTACCCATAATATCCTTTGAATTTTTTTATATTATACCTACTAGTTGATATTTATTAGCTTATAATGGTTTAAAGCTTAAAGTCATTTGAAAGTTTTTTTTATTTATTTTCGCGTGATAAGCATTTTTACGTATGTTATACATATATATTTACTCTATCTAATTATTATTTATTAATTTACAATAAATATATAATGTCTTAAAATGGATTAATTCCTATAGTTCTTTAACTATACATAGAAAAATCGGTATAAAATAATCTTGATATATTCTATTTATTTAATATTATTACTAACCCTAACCCCATAAACCTTAACCCTAACCCTACTCAAAGATTTAACCCTCAATATCCATTGAGTTTTTTAAAATTTTACTTACTAGAAGATATTTATTCTATTTATATAATACTATTATTAACCCTAACCCTAACACTAATCTTAACCCTAACTCTAACACTAATCTTAACCCTAACCCTAACACTAATCTTAACCCTAACCCTAACCCAATGATTTTACGCCATAATATTCTTTGAATTTTTTTATATTATACCTACTAGTACATACTAGTTGATATTTATTAGCTTATAATGGTTTAAACCTTAAAATCATTTGAAAGTTTTTTTTATTTATTTAAGCGTGATAAGCATTTTTACGTATGTTACACATATATATATTTACTTTATCTAATTATTATTTATTAATTTACAATAAATATATAATGTCTTAAAAGGGATTAATTCCTATAGTTCTTTAACTAAACATAGAAAAATCGGTATAAAATAATCTTGATATATTCTATTTATTTAATATTATTACTAACCCTAACCCTAACCCAACCCTAACCCAAACCCTAGCACTAATCTAACCCGAACTCTAACACTAATCTTAACCCTAACCCTAACACTAATCTTAACCCTAACCCTAACCCAATGATTTTACGCATAACTTTGAATTTTTTTATATTATACCTACTAATTGATATTTATTAGCTTATAATGGTTTAAAGCTTAAAATCATTTGAAAGTTTTTTTTATTTATTTTGGCGTGATAAGCATTTTTACGTATGTTACACATATATATTTACTTTATCTAATTATTATTTATTAATTTACAATAAATATATAATGTCTTAAAAGGGATTAATTCCTATAGTTCTTTAACAATACATAGAAAAATCGGTATAAAATAATCTTGATATATTTTATTTATATAATATTATTACTAACCCTACCCCTAACCCTAACCCAACCCTAACCCTAACACTAGCACTAATCTTAACCCGAACTCTAACACTAATCTTAACCCTAACCCTAACACTAATCTTAACCCTAACCCTAACCCAATGATTTTACGCATAATATCCTTTGAATTTTTTTATATTATACCTACTAATTGATATTTATTAGCTTATAATGGTTTAAAGCTTAAAATCATTTGAAAGTTTTTTTTATTTATTTTCGCGTGATAAGCATTTTTACGTATGTTACACATATATATTTACTTTATGAACTAATTATTATTTATTAATTTACAATATATATATAATGTTTTAAAAAGGATTAATTCCTATAGTTCTTTAACTAAACATAGAAAAATCGGTATAAAATAATCTTGATATATTCTATTTATTTAATATTATTACTAACCCTAACCCTAACCCAACCCTAACCTAACCTAACCCTAACCCTAGCACTAATCTTAACCCGAACTCTAACACTAATCTTAACCCTAACCCTAACACTAATCTTAACCCTAACCCTAACCCAATAATTTTACGCATAATATCCTTTGAATTTTTTTATATTATACCTACTAATTGATATTTATTAGCTTATAATGGTTTAAAGCTTAAAATCATTTGAACGTTTTTTTTATTTATTTTCGCGTGATAAGCATTTTTACGTATGTTACACATATATATTTACTTTATCTAATTATTATTTATTAATTTACAATAAATATATAATGTCTTAAAAGGGATTAATTCCTATAGTTCTTTAACAATACATAGAAAAATCGGTATAAAATAATCTTGATATATTCTATTTATTTAATATTATTACTAACCCTAACCCTAACCCTAACCCTAACCCTAACCCTAACCCTAGCACTAATCTTAACCCGAACTCTAACACTAATCTTAACCCTAACCCTAACACTAATCTTAACCCTAACCATAACCCAATGATTTTACGCATAATATCCTTTGAATTTTTTTATATTATACCTACTAATTGATATTTATTAGCTTATAATGGTTTAAAGCTTAAAATCATTTGAACGTTTTTTTTATTTATTTTCGCGTGATAAGCATTTTTACGTATGTTACACATATATATTTACTTTATGAACTAATTATTATTTATTAATTTACAATATATACAATGTCTAAGAGATTAATTCCTATAGTTCTTTGAACTTATACATAGAAAAATCTTTATAAAATGATCTTAATATATTCTATTTATTTAATTCTATTACTAACCTTAACACCACAAACCTTAACCCTAACCCTAACTCAAAGATTTAACCCTCAATATCCCTTGAGTTTTTTTAAATTTTACTTACTTGAAGGTATTTATTCTATTTATTTAATACTATTATTAACCGTAACCCTAACACTAACCTTAACCCTATCCCAATGATTTTACCCATAATATCCTTTGAATTTTTTTATATTATACCTACTAGTTGATATTTATTAGCTTATAATGGTTTAAAGCTTAAAGTCATTTGAAAGTTTTTTTATTTATTTTCGCGTGATAAGCATTTTTACGTATGTTATACATATATATTTACTCTATCTAATTATTATTTATTAATTTACAATAAATATATAATGTCTTAAAATGGATTAATTCCTATAGTTCTTTAACTATACATAGAAAAATCGGTATAAAATAATCTTGATATATTCTATTTATTTAATATTATTACTAACCCTAACCCCATAAACCTTAACCCTAACCTTACTCAAAGATTTAACCCTCAATATCCTTTGAGTTTTTTAAAATTTTACTTATTAGAAGATATTTATTCTATTTATATAATACTATTATTAACCCTAACCCTAACACTAATCTTAACCCGAACTCTAACACTAATCTTAACCCTAACCCTAACACTAATCTTAACCCTAACCCTAACCCAATGATTTTACGCATAATATCCTTTGAATTTTTTTATATTATACCTACTAATTGATATTTATTAGCTTATAATGGTTTAAAGCTTAAAATCATTTGAACGTTTTTTTTATTTATTTAAGCGTGATAAGCATTTTTACGTATGTTACACATATATATTTACTTTATGAACTAATTATTATTTATTAATTTACAATATATATATAATGTTTTAAAAAGGATTAATTCCTATAGTTCTTTAACTAAACATAGAAAAATCGGTATAAAATAATCTTGATATATTCTATTTATTTAATATTATTACTAACCCTAACCCTAACCCAACCCTAACCCTAACCCTAACCCTAGCACTAATCTTAACCCGAACTCTAACACTAATCTTAACCCTAACCCTAACACTAATCTTAACCCTAACCCTAACCCAATGATTTTACGCATAATATCCTTTGAATTTTTTTATATTATACCTACTAATTGATATTTATTAGCTAATAATGGTTTAAAGCTTAAAATTATTTGAAAGTTTTTTTTATTTATTTTCGCGTGATAAGCATTTTTACGTATGTTACACATATATATATTTACTTTATCTAATTATTATTTATTAATTTACAATAAATATATAATGTCTTAAAAGGGATTAATTCCTATAGTTCTTTAACTAAACATAGAAAAATCGGTATAAAATAATCTTGATATATTCTATTTATTTAATATTATTACTAACCCTAACCCCATAACCCTTAACCCTAACCCTACTCAAAGATTTAACCCTCAATATCCATTGAGTTTTTTAAATTTTACTAACTAGAAGATATTTATTCTATTTATATAATACTATTATTAACCTAACCCTAACACTAATCTTAACCCAAACTCTAACACTAATCTTAACCTTAACCCTAACACTAATCTTAACCCTAACCCTAACCCAATGATTTTACCCATAATATTCTTTGAATTTTTTTATATTATACCTACTAGTACATACTAGTTGATATTTATTAGCTTATAATGGTTTAAAGCTTAAAATCATTTGAAAGTTTTTTTTATTTATTTAAGCGTGATAAGCATTTTTACGTATGTTACACATATATATTTACTTTATGAACTAATTATTATTTATTAATTTACAATATATATATAATGTTTTAAAAAGGATTAATTCCTATAGTTCTTTAACTAAACATAGAAAAATCGGTATAAAATAATCTTGATATATTCTATTTATTTAATATTATTACTAACCCTAACCCAACCCTAACCCTAACCCTTACCCTAGCACTAATCTTAACCCGAACTCTAACACTAATCTTAACCCTAACCCTAACACTAATCTTAACCCTAACCCTAACCCAATGATTTTACACATAATATTCTTTGAATTTTTTTATATTATACCTACTAATTGATATTTATTAGCTTATAATGGTTTAAAGCTTAAAATCATTTGAAAGTTTTTTTTATTTATTTAAGCGTGATAAGCATTTTTACGTATGTTACACATATATATTTACTTTATGAACTAATTATTATTTATTAATTTACAATATATATATAATGTTTTAAAAAGGATTAATTCCTATAGTTCTTTAACTAAACATAGAAAAATCGGTATAAAATAATCTTGATATATTCTATTTATTTAATATTATTACTAACCCTAACCCTAACCCAACCCTAACCCTAACCCTAACCCTAACCCTAGCACTAATCTTAACCCGAACTCTAACACTAATCTTAACCCTAACCCTAACACTAATCTTAACCCTAACCCTAACCCAATGATTTTACACATAATATTCTTTGAATTTTTTTATATTATACCTACTAATTGATATTTATTAGCTTATAATGGTTTAAAGCTTAAAATCATTTGAAAGTTATTTTTATTTATTTTCGCGTGATAAGCATTTTTACGTATGTTACACATATATATTTACTTTATCTAATTATTATTTATTAATTTACAATAAATATATAATGTCTTAAAAGGGATTAATTCCTATAGTTCTTTAACTAAACATAGAAAAATCGGTATAAAATAATCTTGATATATTCTATTTATTTAATATTATTACTAACCCTAACCCTAACCCAACCCTAACCCAACCTAACCCTAACCCTAGCACTAATCTTAACCCGAACTCTAACACTAATCTTAACCCTAACCCTAACACTAATCTTAACCTTAACCCTAACCCAATGATTTTACACATAATATCCTTTGAATTTTTTTATATTATACCTACTAATTGATATTTATTAGCTTATAATGGTTTAAAGCTTAAAATCATTTGAAAGTTTTTTTTATTTATTTTCGCGTGATAAGCATTTTTACGTATGTTACACATATATATATTTACTTTATCTAATTATTATTTATTAATTTACAATAAATATATAATGTCTTAAAAGGGATTAATTCCTATAGTTCTTTAACTAAACATAGAAAAATCGGTATAAAATAATCTTGATATATTCTATTTATTTAATATTATTACTAAACCTAACCCAACCCTAACCCAACCCTAACCCTAACCCTTACCCTAGCACTAATCTTAACCCGAACTCTAACACTAATCTTAACCCTAACCCTAACACTAATCTTAACCCTAACCTTAACCCTAACCCAATGATTTTACACATAATATTCTTTGAATTTTTTTATATTATACCTACTAATTGATATTTATTAGCTTATAATGGTTTAAAGCTTAAAATCATTTGAAAGTTTTTTTTATTTATTTAAGCGTGATAAGCATTTTTACGTATGTTACACATATATATTTACTTTATGAACTAATTATTATTTATTAATTTACAATATATATATAATGTTTTAAAAAGGATTAATTCCTATAGTTCTTTAACTAAACATAGAAAAATCGGTATAAAATAATCTTGATATATTCTATTTATTTAATATTATTACTAACCCTAACCCTAACCCTAACCCAACCTAACCCTAACCCTAACCCTAACCCTAGCACTAATCTTAACCCGAACTCTAACACTAATTTTAACCCTAAACCTAACACTAATCTTAACCCTAACCTTAACCCTAACCCAATGATTTTACACATAATATTCTTTGAATTTTTTTATATTATACCTACTAATTGATATTTATTAGCTTATGCTTAAAATCATTTGAAAGTTATTTTTATTTATTTTCGCGTGATAAGCATTTTTACGTATGTTACACATATATATTTACTTTATCTAATTATTATTTATTAATTTACAATAAATATATAATGTCTTAAAAGGGATTAATTCCTATAGTTCTTTAACTAAACATAGAAAAATCGGTATAAAATAATCTTGATATATTCTATTTATTTAATATTATTACTAACCCTAACCCTAACCCAACCCTAACCCTAACCCTAACCCTAGCACTAATCTTAACCCGAACTCTAACACTAATCTTAACCCTAACCCTAACACTAATCTTAACCCTAACCCTAACCCAATGATTTTACGCATAATATCCTTTGAATTTTTTTATATTATACCTACTAATTGATATTTATTAGCTAATAATGGTTTAAAGCTTAAAATCATTTGAAAGTTTTTTTTATTTATTTTCGCGTGATAAGCATTTTTACGTATGTTACACATATATATATTTACTTTATCTAATTATTATTTATTAATTTACAATAAATATATAATGTCTTAAAAGGGATTAATTCCTATAGTTCTTTAACTAAACATAGAAAAATCGGTATAAAATAATCTTGATATATTCTATTTATTTAATATTATTACTAACCCTAACCCCATAACCCTTAACCCTAACCCTACTCAAAGATTTAACCCTCAATATCCATTGAGTTTTTTTAAATTTTACTAACTAGAAGATATTTATTCTATTTATATAATACTATTATTAACCCTAACCCTAACACTAATCTTAACCCAAACTCTAACACTAATCTTAACCTTAACCCTAACACTAATCTTAACCCTAACCCTAACCCAATGATTTTACCCATAATATTCTTTGAATTTTTTTATATTATACCTACTAGTACATACTAGTTGATATTTATTAGCTTATAATGGTTTAAAGCTTAAAATCATTTGAAAGTTTTTTTTATTTATTTAAGCGTGATAAGCATTTTTACGTATGTTACACATATATATTTACTTTATGAACTAATTATTATTTATTAATTTACAATATATATATAATGTTTTAAAAAGGATTAATTCCTATAGTTCTTTAACTAAACATAGAAAAATCGGTATAAAATAATCTTGATATATTCTATTTATTTAATATTATTACTAACCCTAACCCAACCCTAACCCTAACCCTTACCCTAGCACTAATCTTAACCCGAACTCTAACACTAATCTTAACCCTAACCCTAACACTAATCTTAACCCTAACCTTAACCCTAACCCAATGATTTTACACATAATATTCTTTGAATTTTTTTATATTATACCTACTAATTGATATTTATTAGCTTATAATAGTTTAAAGCTTAAAATCATTTGAAAGTTTTTTTTATTTATTTAAGCGTGATAAGCATTTTTACGTATGTTACACATATATATATTTACTTTATCTAATTATTATTTATTAATTTACAATAAATATATAATGTCTTAAAAGGGATTAATTCCTATAGTTCTTTAACTAAACATAGAAAAATCGGTATAAAATAATCTTGATATATTCTATTTATTTAATATTATTACTAACCCTAACCCAACCCTAACCCTAACCCTTACCCTAGCACTAATCTTAACCCGAACTCTAACACTAATCTTAACCCTAACCCTAACACTAATCTTAACCCTAACCTTAACCCTAACCCAATGATTTTACACATAATATTCTTTGAATTTTTTTATATTATACCTACTAATTGATATTTATTAGCTTATAATGGTTTAAAGCTTAAAATCATTTGAAAGTTTTTTTTATTTATTTTCGCGTGATAAGCATTTTTACGTATGTTACACATATATATTTACTTTATCTAATTATTATTTATTAATTTACAATAAATATATAATGTCTTAAAAGGGATTAATTCCTATAGTTCTTTAACTAAACATAGAAAAATCGGTATAAAATAATCTTGATATATTCTATTTATTTAATATTATTACTAACCCTAACCCTAACCCAACCCTAACCCAACCCTAACCCTAACCCTAGCACTAATCTTAACCCGAACTCTAACACTAATCTTAACCCTAACCCTAACACTAATCTTAACCTTAACCCTAACCCAATGATTTTACACATAATATCCTTTGAATTTTTTTATATTATACCTACTAATTGATATTTATTAGCTTATAATGGTTTAAAGCTTAAAATTATTTGAAAGTTTTTTTTATTTATTTTCGCGTGATAAGCATTTTTACGTATGTTACACATATATATATTTACTTTATCTAATTATTATTTATTAATTTACAATAAATATATAATGTCTTAAAAGGGATTAATTCCTATAGTTCTTTAACTAAACATAGAAAAATCGGTATAAAATAATCTTGATATATTCTATTTATTTAATATTATTACTAACCCTAACCCAACCCTAACCCTAACCCTTACCCTAGCACTAATCTTAACCCGAACTCTAACACTAATCTTAACCCTAACCCTAACACTAATCTTAACCCTAACCTTAACCCTAACCCAATGATTTTACACATAATATTCTTTGAATTTTTTTATATTATACCTACTAATTGATATTTATTAGCTTATAATGGTTTAAAGCTTAAAATCATTTGAAAGTTTTTTTTATTTATTTAAGCGTGATAAGCATTTTTACGTATGTTACACATATATATTTACTTTATGAACTAATTATTATTTATTAATTTACAATATATAAATAATGTTTTAAAAAGGATTAATTCCTATAGTTCTTTAGCTAAACATAGAAAAATCGGTATAAAATAATCTTGATATATTCTATTTATTTAATATTATTACTAACCCTAACCCTAACCCTAACCCAACCTAACCCTAACCCTAACCCTAACCCTAGCACTAATCTTAACCCGAACTCTAACACTAATTTTAACCCTAAACCTAACACTAATCTTAACCCTAACCTTAACCCTAACCCAATGATTTTACACATAATATTCTTTGAATTTTTTTATATTATACCTACTAATTGATATTTATTAGCTTATAATGGCTTAAAATCATTTGAAAGTTATTTTTATTTATTTTCGCGTGATAAGCATTTTTACGTATGTTACACATATATATTTACTTTATCTAATTATTATTTATTAATTTACAATAAATATATAATGTCTTAAAAGGGATTAATTCCTATAGTTCTTTAACTAAACATAGAAAAATCGGTATAAAATAATCTTGATATATTCTATTTATTTAATATTATTACTAACCCTAACCCTAACCCAACCCTAACCCAACCCTAACCCTAACCCTAGCACTAATCTTAACCCGAACTCTAACACTAATCTTTAGCCTAACCCTAACACTAATCTTAACCTTAACCCTAACCCAATGATTTTACACATAATATCCTTTGAATTTTTTTATATTATACCTACTAATTGATATTTATTAGCTTATAATGGTTTAAAGCTTAAAATTATTTGAAAGTTTTTTTTATTTATTTTCGCGTGATAAGCATTTTTACGTATGTTACACATATATATATTTACTTTATCTAATTATTATTTATTAATTTACAATAAATATATAATGTCTTAAAAGGGATTAATTCCTATAGTTCTTTAACTAAACATAGAAAAATCGGTATAAAATAATCTTGATATATTCTATTTATTTAATATTATTACTAACCCTAAACCTAACCCAACCCTAACCCAAACCCTAGCACTAATCTAACCCGAACTCTAACACTAATCTTAACCCTAACCCTAACACTAATCTTAACCCTAACCCTAACCCAATGATTTTACGCATAACTTTGAATTTTTTTATATTATACCTACTAATTGATATTTATTAGCTTATAATGGTTTAAAGCTTAAAATCATTTGAAAGTTTTTTTTATTTATTTTGGCGTGATAAGCATTTTTACGTATGTTACACATATATATTTACTTTATCTAATTATTATTTATTAATTTACAATAAATATATAATGTCTTAAAAGGGATTAATTCCTATAGTTCTTTAACAATACATAGAAAAATCGGTATAAAATAATCTTGATATATTTTATTTATATAATATTATTACTAACCCTACCCCTAACCCTAACCCAACCCTAACCCTAACCCTAGCACTAATCTTAACCCGAACTCTAACACTAATCTTAACCCTAACCGTAACACTAATCTTAACCCTAACCCTAACCCAATGATTTTACGCATAATATCCTTTGAATTTTTTTATATTATACCTACTAATTGATATTTATTAGCTTATAATGGTTTAAAGCTTAAAATCATTTGAAAGTTTTTTTTATTTATTTTCGCGTGATAAGCATTTTTACGTATGTTACACATATATATTTACTTTATGAACTAATTATTATTTATTAATTTACAATATATATATAATGTTTTAAAAAGGATTAATTCCTATAGTTCTTTAACTAAACATAGAAAAATCGGTATAAAATAATCTTGATATATTCTATTTATTTAATATTATTACTAACCCTAACCCTAACCCAACCCTAACCCTAACCCTAAACCTAGAACTAATCTTAACACGAACTCTAACACTAATCTTAACCCTAACCCTAACACTAATCTTAACCCTAACCCTAACCCAATGATTTTACGCATAATATCCTTTGAATTTTTTTATATTATACCTACTAATTGATATTTATTAGCTTATAATGGTTTAAAGCTTAAAATCATTTGAAAGTTTTTTTTATTTATTTTCGCGTGATAAGCATTTTTACGTATGTTACACATATATATTTATTTTATGAACTAATTATTATTTATTAATTTACAATATATATATAATGTTTTAAAAAGGATTAATTCCTATAGTTCTTTAACTAAACATAGAAAAATCGGTATAAAATAATCTTGATATATTCTATTTATTTAATATTATTACTAACCCTAACCCTAACCCAACCCTAACCCTAACCCTAACCCTAACCCTAGCACTAATCTTAACCCGAACTCTAACACTAATCTTAACCCTAACCCTAACACTAATCTTAACCCTAACCCTAACCCAATGATTTTACGCATAATATCCTTTGAATTTTTTTATATTATACCTACTAATTGATATTTATTAGCTTATAATGGTTTAAAGCTTAAAATCATTTGAACGTTTTTTTTATTTATTTTCGCGTGATAAGAATTTTTACGTATGTTACACATATATATTTACTTTATCTAATTATTATTTATTAATTTACAATAAATATATAATGTCTTAAAAGGGATTAATTCCTATAGTTCTTTAACAATACATAGAAAAATCGGTATAAAATAATCTTGATATATTCTATTTATTTAATATTATTACTAACCCTAACCCTAACCCAACCCTAACCCTAACCCTAACCCTAGCACTAATCTTAACCCGAACTCTAACACTAATCTTAACCCTAACCCTAACACTAATCTTAACCCTAACCCTAACCCAATGATTTTACGCATAATATCCTTTGAATTTTTTTATATTATACCTACTAATTGATATTTATTAGCTTATAATGGTTTAAAGCTTAAAATCATTTGAACGTTTTTTTTATTTATTTTCGCGTGATAAGAATTTTTACGTATGTTACACATATATATTTACTTTATCTAATTATTATTTATTAATTTACAATATATATATAATGTTTTAAAAAGGATTAATTCCTATAGTTCTTTAACTAAACATAGAAAAATCGGTATAAAATAATCTTGATATATTCTATTTATTTAATATTATTACTAACCCTAACCCTAACCCAACCCTAACCCTAACCCTAACCCTAACCCTAGCACTAATCTTAACCCGAACTCTAACACTAATCTTAACCCTAACCCTAACACTAATCTTAACCCTAACCCTAACCCAATGATTTTACGCATAATATCCTTTGAATTTTTTTATATTATACCTACTAATTGATATTTATTAGCTTATAATGGTTTAAAGCTTAAAATCATTTGAAAGTTTTTTTTATTTATTTTCGCGTGATAAGCATTTTTACGTATGTTACACATATATATTTATTTTATGAACTAATTATTATTTATTAATTTACAATATATATATAATGTTTTAAAAAGGATTAATTCCTATAGTTCTTTAACTAAACATAGAAAAATCGGTATAAAATAATCTTGATATATTCTATTTATTTAATATTATTACTAACCCTAACCCTAACCCTAACCCTAACCCCTAACCCTAACCCTAACCCTAACCCTAACCCTAACCCTAACCCTAACCCTAACCCTAACCCTAACCCTAACCCTAACCCTAACCCTAACCCTAACCCTAACCCTAACCCTAACCCTAACCCTAACCCTAACCCTAACCCTAACCCTAACCCTAACCCTAACCCTAACCCTAACCCTAACCCTAACCCTAACCCTAACCCTAACCCTAACCCTAACCCTAACCCTAACCCTAACCCATATATATTTACTTTATCTAATTATTATTTATTAATTTACAATATATATATAATGTTTTAAAAAGGATTAATTCCTATAGTTCTTTAACTAAACATAGAAAAATCGGTATAAAATAATCTTGATATATTCTATTTATTTAATATTATTACTAACCCTAACCCTAACCCAACCTAACCCTAACCCTAACCCTAACCCTAGCACTAATCTTAACCCGAACTCTAACACTAATCTTAACCCTAACCCTAACACTAATCTTAACCCTAACCCTAACCCAATGATTTTACGCATAATATCCTTTGAATTTTTTTATATTATACCTACTAATTGATATTTATTAGCTTATAATGGTTTGAAGCTTAAAATCATTTGAACGTTTTTTTTATTTATTTTCGCGTGATAAGAATTTTTACGTATGTTACACATATATATTTACTTTATCTAATTATTATTTATTAATTTACAATAAATATATAATGTCTTAAAAAGGATTAATTCCTATAGTTCTTTAACTAAACATAGAAAAATCGGTATAAAATAATCTTGATATATTCTATTTATTTAATATTATTACTAACCCTAACCCTAACCCTAACCCTAACACTAGCAGTAATCTTAACCCGAACTCTAACACTAATCTTAACCCTAACCCTAACACTAATCTTAACCCTAACCCTAACCCACTGATTTTACCCATAATATCCTTTGAATTTTTTTATATTATACCTACTAATTGATATTTATTAGCTTATAATGGTTTAAAGCTTAAAATCATTTGAAAGTTTTTTTTATTAATTTTCGCGTGATAAGCATTTTTACGTATGTTACACATATATATTATTTTATATAATTATTATTTATTAATTTACAATAAATATATATTGTTTTAAAGAGGATTAATTCCTATAGTTCTTTAACTAAACATAGAAAAATCGGTATAAAATAATCTTGATATATTCTATTTATTTAATATTATTACTAACCCTAACCCTAACCCAACCCTAACCCTAACCCTAAACCTAGCACTAATCTTAACACGAACTCTAACACTAATCTTAACCCTAACCCTAACACTAATCTTAACCCTAACCCTAACCCAATGATTTTACGCATAATATCCTTTGAATTTTTTTATATTATACCTACTAATTGATATTTATTAGCTTATAATGGTTTAAAGCTTAAAATCATTTGAAAGTTTTTTTTATTTATTTTCGCGTGATAAGCATTTTTACGTATGTTACACATATATATTTACTTTATGAACTAATTATTATTTATTAATTTACAATATATATATAATGTTTTAAAAAGGATTAATTCCTATAGTTCTTTAACTAAACATAGAAAAATCGGTATAAAATAATCTTGATATATTCTATTTATTTAATATTATTACTAACCCTAACCCTAACCCAACCCTAACCCTAACCCTAACCCTAACCCTAGCACTAATCTTAACCCGAACTCTAACACTAATCTTAACCCTAACCCTAACACTAATCTTAACCCTAACCCTAACCCAATGATTTTACGCATAATATCCTTTGAATTTTTTTATATTATACCTACTAATTGATATTTATTAGCTTATAATGGTTTAAAGCTTAAAATCATTTGAACGTTTTTTTTATTTATTTTCGCGTGATAAGAATTTTTACGTATGTTACACATATATATTTACTTTATCTAATTATTATTTATTAATTTACAATATATATATAATGTTTTAAAAAGGATTA
The DNA here is from genome assembly GCF_954871325.1 of Gordionus sp. m RMFG-2023. Taxonomy (NCBI): domain Eukaryota; kingdom Metazoa; phylum Nematomorpha; class Gordioida; order Chordodea; family Parachordodidae; genus Gordionus; species Gordionus sp. m RMFG-2023. The sequence continues at coordinate 30,479,801 of NC_088776.1, forward strand.
ATTCCTATAGTTCTTTAACTAAACATAGAAAAATCGGTATAAAATAATCTTGATATATTCTATTTATTTAATATTATTACTAACCCTAACCCTAACCCAACCCTAACCCTAACCCTAACCCTAACCCTAGCACTAATCTTAACCCGAACTCTAACACTAATCTTAACCCTAACCCTAACACTAATCTTAACCCTAACCCTAACCCAATGATTTTACGCATAATATCCTTTGAATTTTTTTATATTATACCTACTAATTGATATTTATTAGCTTATAATGGTTTAAAGCTTAAAATCATTTGAACGTTTTTTTTATTTATTTTCGCGTGATAAGAATTTTTACGTATGTTACACATATATATTTACTTTATCTAATTATTATTTATTAATTTACAATAAATATATAATGTCTTAAAAAGGATTAATTCCTATAGTTCTTTAACTAAACATAGAAAAATCGGTATAAAATAATCTTGATATATTCTATTTATTTAATATTATTACTAACCCTAACCCTAACCCTAACCCTAACACTAGCAGTAATCTTAACCCGAACTCTAACACTAATCTTAACCCTAACCCTAACACTAATCTTAACCCTAACCCTAACCCACTGATTTTACCCATAATATCCTTTGAATTTTTTTATATTATACCTACTAATTGATATTTATTAGCTTATAATGGTTTAAAGCTTAAAATCATTTGAAAGTTTTTTTTATTAATTTTCGCGTGATAAGCATTTTTACGTATGTTACACATATATATTATTTTATATAATTATTATTTATTAATTTACAATAAATATATATTGTTTTAAAGAGGATTAATTCCTATAGTTCTTTAACTAAACATAGAAAAATCGGTATAAAATAATCTTGATATATTCTATTTATTTAATATTATTACTAAACCTAACCCTAACCCAACCCTAACCCTAACCCTAAACCTAGCACTAATCTTAACACGAACTCTAACACTAATCTTAACCCTAACCCTAACACTAATCTTAACCCTAACCCTAACCCAATGATTTTACGCATAATATCCTTTGAATTTTTTTATATTATACCTACTAATTGATATTTATTAGCTTATAATGGTTTAAAGCTTAAAATCATTTGAACGTTTTTTTTATTTATTTTCGCGTGATAAGCATTTTTACGTATGTTACACATATATATTTACTTTATGAACTAATTATTATTTATTAATTTACAATATATACAATGTCTAAGAGATTAATTCCTATAGTTCTTTGAACTTATACATAGAAAAATCTTTATAAAATGATCTTAATATATTCTATTTATTTAATTCTATTACTAACCTTAACACCACAAACCTTAACCCTAACCCTAACTCAAAGATTTAACCCTCAATATCCCTTGAGTTTTTTTAAATTTTACTTTCTTGAAGGTATTTATTCTATTTATTTAATACTATTATTAACCGTAACCCTAACACTAACCTTAACCCTATCCCAATGATTTTACCCATAATATCCTTTGAATTTTTTTATATTATACCTACTAGTTGATATTTATTAGCTTATAATGGTTTAAAGCTTAAAGTCATTTGAAAGTTTTTTTATTTATTTTCGCGTGATAAGCATTTTTACGTATGTTATACATATATATTTACTCTATCTAATTATTATTTATTAATTTACAATAAATATATAATGTCTTAAAATGGATTAATTCCTATAGTTCTTTAACTATACATAGAAAAATCGGTATAAAATAATCTTGATATATTCTATTTATTTAATATTATTACTAACCCTAACCCCATAAACCTTAACCCTAACCCTACTCAAAGATTTAACCCTCAATATCCATTGAGTTTTTTAAAATTTTACTTACTAGAAGATATTTATTCTATTTATATAATACTATTATTAACCCTAATCCTAACACTAATCTTAACCGTAACTCTAACACTAATCTTAACCCTAACCCTAACACTAATCTTAACCCTAACCCTAACCCAATGATTTTAGCCATAATATTCTTTGAATTTTTTTATATTATACCTACTAGTACATACTAGTTGATATTTATTAGCTTATAATGGTTTAAACCTTAAAATCATTTGAAAGTTTTTTTTATTTATTTAAGCGTGATAAGCATTTTTACGTATGTTACACATATATATATTTACTTTATCTAATTATTATTTATTAATTTACAATAAATATATAATGTCTTAAAAGGGATTAATTCCTATAGTTCTTTAACTAAACATAGAAAAATCGGTATAAAATAATCTTGATATATTCTATTTATTTAATATTATTACTAACCCTAACCCTAACCCAACCCTAACCCAAACCCTAGCACTAATCTAACCCGAACTCTAACACTAATCTTAACCCTAACTTTAACACTAATCTTAACCCTAACCCTAACCCAATGATTTTACGCATAACTTTGAATTTTTTTATATTATACCTACTAATTGATATTTATTAGCTTATAATGGTTTAAAGCTTAAAATCATTTGAAAGTTTTTTTTATTTATTTTGGCGTGATAAGCATTTTTACGTATGTTACACATATATATTTACTTTATCTAATTATTATTTATTAATTTACAATAAATATATAATGTCTTAAAAGGGATTAATTCCTATAGTTCTTTAACAATACATAGAAAAATCGGTATAAAATAATCTTGATATATTCTATTTATATAATATTGTTACTAACCCTAACCCTAACCCAACCCTAACCCTATCCCTAGCACTAATCTTAACCCGAACTCTAACACTAATCTTAACCCTAACCCTAACACTAATCTTAACCCTAAGCCAATGATTTTACCCATAATATCCTTTGAATTTTTTTATATTATATCTACTAATTGATATTTATTAGCTTATAATGGTTTAAAGCTTAAAATCATTTGAAAGTTTTTTTTATTTATTTTCGCGTGATAAGCATTTTTACGTATGTTACACATATATATTTACTTTATCTAATTATTATTTATTAATTTACAATAAATATATAATGTCTTAAAAGGGATTAATTCCTATAGTTCTTTAACAATACATAGAAAAATCGGTATAAAATAATCTTGATATATTTTATTTATATAATATTATTACTAACCCTACCCCTAACCCTAACCCAACCCTAACCCTAACCCTAGCACTAATCTTAACCCGAACTCTAACACTAATCTTAACCCTAACCCTAACACTAATCTTAACCCTAACCCTAACCCAATGATTTTACGCATAATATCCTTTGAATTTTTTTATATTATACCTACTAATTGATATTTATTAGCTTATAATGGTTTAAAGCTTAAAATCATTTGAAAGTTTTTTTTATTTATTTTCGCGTGATAAGAATTTTTACGTATGTTACACATATATATTTACTTTATCTAATTATTATTTATTAATTTACAATAAATATATAATGTCTTAAAAGGGATTAATTCCTATAGTTCTTTAACAATACATAGAAAAATCGGTATAAAATAATCTTGATATATTCTATTTATTTAATATTATTACTAACCCTAACCCTAACCCAACCCTAACCCTAACATTAACCCTAGCACTAATCTTAACCCGAACTCTAACACTAATCTTAACCCTAACCCTAACACTAATCTTAACCCTAACCCTAACCCAATGATTTTACGCATAATATCCTTTGAATTTTTTTATATTATACCTACTAATTGATATTTATTAGCTTATAATGGTTTAAAGCTTAAAATCATTTGAACGTTTTTTTTATTTATTTTCGCGTGATAAGCATTTTTACGTATGTTACACATATATATTTACTTTATGAACTAATTATTATTTATTAATTTACAATATATATATAATGTTTTAAAAAGGATTAATTCCTATAGTTCTTTAACTAAACATAGAAAAATCGGTATAAAATAATCTTGATATATTCTATTTATTTAATATTATTACTAACCCTAACCCTAACCCAACCCTAACCCTAACCCTAACCCTAACCCTAGCACTAATCTTAACCCGAACTCTAACACTAATTTTAACCCTAAACCTAACACTAATCTTAACCCTAACCTTAACCCTAACCCAATGATTTTACACATAATATTCTTTGAATTTTTTTATATTATACCTACTAATTGATATTTATTAGCTTATAATGGTTTAAAGCTTAAAATCATTTGAAAGTTATTTTTATTTATTTTCGCGTGATAAGCATTTTTACGTATGTTACACATATATATTTACTTTATCTAATTATTATTTATTAATTTACAATAAATATATAATGTCTTAAAAGGGATTAATTCCTATAGTTCTTTAACTAAACATAGAAAAATCGGTATAAAATAATCTTGATATATTCTATTTATTTAATATTATTACTAACCCTAACCCTAACCCAACCCTAACCCTAACCCTAACCCTAGCACTAATCTTAACCCGAACTCTAACACTAATCTTAACCCTAACCCTAACACTAATCTTAACCCTAACCCTAACCCAATGATTTTACGCATAATATCCTTTGAATTTTTTTATATTATACCTACTAATTGATATTTATTAGCTTATAATGGTTTAAAGCTTAAAATCATTTGAAAGTTTTTTTTATTTATTTTCGCGTGATAAGCATTTTTACGTATGTTACACATATATATATTTACTTTATCTAATTATTATTTATTAATTTACAATAAATATATAATGTCTTAAAAGGGATTAATTCCTATAGTTCTTTAACTAAACATAGAAAAATCGGTATAAAATAATCTTGATATATTCTATTTATTTAATATTATTACTAACCCTAACCCCATAACCCTTAACCCTAACCCTACTCAAAGATTTAACCCTCAATATCCATTGAGTTTTTTTAAATTTTACTAACTAGAAGATATTTATTCTATTTATATAATACTATTATTAACCCTAACCCTAACACTAATCTTAACCCAAACTCTAACACTAATCTTAACCTTAACCCTAACACTAATCTTAACCCTAACCCTAACCCAATGATTTTACCCATAATATTCTTTGAATTTTTTTATATTATACCTACTAGTACATACTAGTTGATATTTATTAGCTTATAATCGTTTAAAGCTTAAAATCATTTGAAAGTTTTTTTTATTTATTTAAGCGTGATAAGCATTTTTACGTATGTTACACATATATATTTACTTTATGAACTAATTATTATTTATTAATTTACAATATATATATAATGTTTTAAAAAGGATTAATTCCTATAGTTCTTTAACTAAACATAGAAAAATCGGTATAAAATAATCTTGATATATTCTATTTATTTAATATTATTACTAACCCTAACCCAACCCTAACCCTAACCCTTACCCTAGCACTAATCTTAACCCGAACTCTAACACTAATCTTAACCCTAACCCTAACACTAATCTTAACCCTAACCCTAACCCAATGATTTTACACATAATATTCTTTGAATTTTTTTATATTATACCTACTAATTGATATTTATTAGCTTATAATGGTTTAAAGCTTAAAATCATTTGAAAGTTTTTTTTATTTATTTTAGCGTGATAAGCATTTTTACGTATGTTACACATATATATATTTACTTTATCTAATTATTATTTATTAATTTACAATAAATATATAATGTCTTAAAAGGGATTAATTCCTATAGTTCTTTAACTAAACATAGAAAAATCGGTATAAAATAATCTTGATATATTCTATTTATTTAATATTATTACTAACCCTAACCCAACCCTAACCCTAACCCTTACCCTAGCACTAATCTTAACCCGAACTCTAACACTAATCTTAACCCTAACCCTAACACTAATCTTAACCCTTAACCCTAACCCAATGATTTTACACATAATATTCTTTGAATTTTTTTATATTATACCTACTAATTGATATTTATTAGCTTATAATGGTTTAAAGCTTAAAATCATTTGAAAGTTTTTTTTATTTATTTTCGCGTGATAAGCATTTTTACGTATGTTACACATATATATTTACTTTATCTAATTATTATTTATTAATTTACAATAAATATATAATGTCTTAAAAGGGATTAATTCCTATAGTTCTTTAACTAAACATAGAAAAATCGGTATAAAATAATCTTGATATATTCTATTTATTTAATATTATTACTAACCCTAACCCTAACCCAACCCTAACCCAACCCTAACCCTAACCCTAGCACTAATCTTAACCCGAACTCTAACACTAATCTTAACCCTAACCCTAACACTAATCTTAACCTTAACCCTAACCCAATGATTTTACACATAATATCCTTTGAATTTTTTTATATTATACCTACTAATTGATATTTATTAGCTTATAATGGTTTAAAGCTTAAAATTATTTGAAAGTTTTTTTTATTTATTTTCGCGTGATAAGCATTTTTACGTATGTTACACATATATATATTTACTTTATCTAATTATTATTTATTAATTTACAATAAATATATAATGTCTTAAAAGGGATTAATTCCTATAGTTCTTTAACTAAACATAGAAAAATCGGTATAAAATAATCTTGATATATTCTATTTATTTAATATTATTACTAACCCTAACCCAACCCTAACCCTAACCCTTACCCTAGCACTAATCTTAACCCGAACTCTAACACTAATCTTAACCCTAACCCTAACACTAATCTTAACCCTAACCTTAACCCTAACCCAATGATTTTACACATAATATTCTTTGAATTTTTTTATATTATACCTACTAATTGATATTTATTAGCTTATAATAGTTTAAAGCTTAAAATCATTTGAAAGTTTTTTTTATTTATTTAAGCGTGATAAGCATTTTTACGTATGTTACACATATATATTTACTTTATGAACTAATTATTATTTATTAATTTACAATATATAAATAATGTTTTAAAAAGGATTAATTCCTATAGTTCTTTAGCTAAACATAGAAAAATCGGTATAAAATAATCTTGATATATTCTATTTATTTAATATTATTACTAACCCTAACCCTAACCCTAACCCAACCCTAACCCTAACCCTAACCCTAACCCTAGCACTAATCTTAACCCGAACTCTAACACTAATTTTAACCCTAAACCTAACACTAATCTTAACCCTAACCTTAACCCTAACCCAATGATTTTACACATAATATTCTTTGAATTTTTTTATATTATACCTACTAATTGATATTTATTAGCTTATGCTTAAAATCATTTGAAAGTTATTTTTATTTATTTTCGCGTGATAAGCATTTTTACGTATGTTACACATATATATTTACTTTATCTAATTATTATTTATTAATTTACAATAAATATATAATGTCTTAAAAGGGATTAATTCCTATAGTTCTTTAACTAAACATAGAAAAATCGGTATAAAATAATCTTGATATATTCTATTTATTTAATATTATTACTAACCCTAACCCTAACCCAACCCTAACCCAACCCTAACCCTAACCCTAGCACTAATCTTAACCCGAACTCTAACACTAATCTTTAGCCTAACCCTAACACTAATCTTAACCTTAACCCTAACCCAATGATTTTACACATAATATCCTTTGAATTTTTTTATATTATACCTACTAATTGATATTTATTAGCTTATAATGGTTTAAAGCTTAAAATTATTTGAAAGTTTTTTTTATTTATTTTCGCGTGATAAGCATTTTTACGTATGTTACACATATATATATTTACTTTATCTAATTATTATTTATTAATTTACAATAAATATATAATGTCTTAAAAGGGATTAATTCCTATAGTTCTTTAACTAAACATAGAAAAATCGGTATAAAATAATCTTGATATATTCTATTTATTTAATATTACTACTAACCCTAAACCTAACCCAACCCTAACCCAAACCCTAGCACTAATCTAACCCGAACTCTAACACTAATCTTAACCCTAACCCTAACACTAATCTTAACCCTAACCCTAACCCAATGATTTTACGCATAACTTTGAATTTTTTTATATTATACCTACTAATTGATATTTATTAGCTTATAATGGTTTAAAGCTTAAAATCATTTGAAAGTTTTTTTATTTATTTTGGCGTGATAAGCATTTTTACGTATGTTACACATATATATTTACTTTATCTAATTATTATTTATTAATTTACAATAAATATATAATGTCTTAAAAGGGATTAATTCCTATAGTTCTTTAACAATACATAGAAAAATCGGTATAAAATAATCTTGATATATTTTATTTATATAATATTATTACTAACCCTACCCCTAACCCTAACCCAACCCTAACCCTAACCCTAGCACTAATCTTAACCCGAACTCTAACACTAATCTTAACCCTAACCGTAACACTAATCTTAACCCTAACCCTAACCCAATGATTTTACGCATAATATCCTTTGAATTTTTTTATATTATACCTACTAATTGATATTTATTAGCTTATAATGGTTTAAAGCTTAAAATCATTTGAAAGTTTTTTTTATTTATTTTCGCGTGATAAGCATTTTTACGTATGTTACACATATATATTTACTTTATGAACTAATTATTATTTATTAATTTACAATATATATATAATGTTTTAAAAAGGATTAATTCCTATAGTTCTTTAACTAAACATAGAAAAATCGGTATAAAATAATCTTGATATATTCTATTTATTTAATATTATTACTAACCCTAACCCTAACCCAACCCTAACCCTAACCCTAAACCTAGAACTAATCTTAACACGAACTCTAACACTAATCTTAACCCTAACACTAATCTTAACCCTAACCCTAACCCAATGATTTTACGCATAATATCCTTTGAATTTTTTTATATTATACCTACTAATTGATATTTATTAGCTTATAATGGTTTAAAGCTTAAAATCATTTGAAAGTTTTTTTTATTTATTTTCGCGTGATTAAGCATTTTTACGTATGTTACACATATATATTTATTTTATGAACTAATTATTATTTATTAATTTACAATATATATATAATGTTTTAAAAAGGATTAATTCCTATAGTTCTTTAACTAAACATAGAAAAATCGGTATAAAATAATCTTGATATATTCTATTTATTTAATATTATTACTAACCCTAACCCTAACCCAACCCTAACCCTAACCCTAACCCTAACCCTAGCACTAATCTTAACCCGAACTCTAACACTAATCTTAACCCTAACCCTAACACTAATCTTAACCCTAACCCTAACCCAATGATTTTACGCATAATATCCTTTGAATTTTTTTATATTATACCTACTAATTGATATTTATTAGCTTATAATGGTTTAAAGCTTAAAATCATTTGAACGTTTTTTTTATTTATTTTCGCGTGATAAGAATTTTTACGTATGTTACACATATATATTTACTTTATCTAATTATTATTTATTAATTTACAATAAATATATAATGTCTTAAAAGGGATTAATTCCTATAGTTCTTTAACAATACATAGAAAAATCGGTATAAAATAATCTTGATATATTCTATTTATTTAATATTATTACTAACCCTAACCCTAACCCAACCCTAACCCTAACCCTAACCCTAGCACTATTCTTAACCCGAACTCTAACACTAATCTTAACCCTAACCCTAACACTAATCTTAACCCTAACCCTAACCCAATGATTTTACGCATAATATCCTTTGAATTTTTTTATATTATACCTACTAATTGATATTTATTAGCTTATAATGGTTTAAAGCTTAAAATCATTTGAACGTTTTTTTTATTTATTTTCGCGTGATAAGAATTTTTACGTATGTTACACATATATATTTACTTTATCTAATTATTATTTATTAATTTACAATATATATATAATGTTTTAAAAAGGATTAATTCCTATAGTTCTTTAACTAAACATAGAAAAATCGGTATAAAATAATCTTGATATATTCTATTTATTTAATATTATTACTAACCCTAACCCTAACCCAACCCTAACCCTAACCCTAACCCTAACCCTAGCACTAATCTTAACCCGAACTCTAACACTAATCTTAACCCTAACCCTAACACTAATCTTAACCCTAACCCTAACCCAATGATTTTACGCATAATATCCTTTGAATTTTTTTATATTATACCTACTAATTGATATTTATTAGCTTATAATGGTTTAAAGCTTAAAATCATTTGAAAGTTTTTTTTATTTATTTTCGCGTGATAAGCATTTTTACGTATGTTACACATATATATTTATTTTATGAACTAATTATTATTTATTAATTTACAATATATATATAATGTTTTAAAAAGGATTAATTCCTATAGTTCTTTAACTAAACATAGAAAAATCGGTATAAAATAATCTTGATATATTCTATTTATTTAATATTATTACTAACCCTAACCCTAACCCTAACCCTAACCCCTAACCCTAACCCTAACCCTAACCCTAACCCTAACCCTAACCCTAACCCTAACCCTAACCCTAACCCTAACCCTAACCCTAACCCTAACCCTAACCCTAACCCTAACCCTAACCCTAACCCTAACCCTAACCCTAACCCTAACCCTAACCCTAACCCTAACCCTAACCCTAACCCTAACCCTAACCCTAACCCTAACCCTAACCCTAACCCTAACCCATATATATTTACTTTATCTAATTATTATTTATTAATTTACAATATATATATAATGTTTTAAAAAGGATTAATTCCTATAGTTCTTTAACTAAACATAGAAAAATCGGTATAAAATAATCTTGATATATTCTATTTATTTAATATTATTACTAACCCTAACCCTAACCCAACCCTAACCCTAACCCTAACCCTAACCCTAGCACTAATCTTAACCCGAACTCTAACACTAATCTTAACCCTAACCCTAACACTAATCTTAACCCTAACCCTAACCCAATGATTTTACGCATAATATCCTTTGAATTTTTTTATATTATACCTACTAATTGATATTTATTAGCTTATAATGGTTTGAAGCTTAAAATCATTTGAACGTTTTTTTTATTTATTTTCGCGTGATAAGAATTTTTACGTATGTTACACATATATATTTACTTTATCTAATTATTATTTATTAATTTACAATAAATATATAATGTCTTAAAAAGGATTAATTCCTATAGTTCTTTAACTAAACATAGAAAAATCGGTATAAAATAATCTTGATATATTCTATTTATTTAATATTATTACTAACCCTAACCCTAACCCTAACCCTAACACTAGCAGTAATCTTAACCCGAACTCTAACACTAATCTTAACCCTAACCCTAACACTAATCTTAACCCTAACCCTAACCCACTGATTTTACCCATAATATCCTTTGAATTTTTTTATATTATACCTACTAATTGATATTTATTAGCTTATAATGGTTTAAAGCTTAAAATCATTTGAAAGTTTTTTTTATTAATTTTCGCGTGATAAGCATTTTTACGTATGTTACACATATATATTATTTTATATAATTATTATTTATTAATTTACAATAAATATATATTGTTTTAAAGAGGATTAATTCCTATAGTTCTTTAACTAAACATAGAAAAATCGGTATAAAATAATCTTGATATATTCTATTTATTTAATATTATTACTAACCCTAACCCTAACCCAACCCTAACCCTAACCCTAAACCTAGCACTAATCTTAACACGAACTCTAACACTAATCTTAACCCTAACCCTAACACTAATCTTAACCCTAACCCTAACCCAATGATTTTACGCATAATATCCTTTGAATTTTTTTATATTATACCTACTAATTGATATTTATTAGCTTATAATGGTTTAAAGCTTAAAATCATTTGAAAGTTTTTTTTATTTATTTTCGCGTGATAAGCATTTTTACGTATGTTACACATATATATTTACTTTATGAACTAATTATTATTTATTAATTTACAATATATATATAATGTTTTAAAAAGGATTAATTCCTATAGTTCTTTAACTAAACATAGAAAAATCGGTATAAAATAATCTTGATATATTCTATTTATTTAATATTATTACTAACCCTAACCCTAACCCAACCCTAACCCTAACCCTAACCCTAACCCTAGCACTAATCTTAACCCGAACTCTAACACTAATCTTAACCCTAACCCTAACACTAATCTTAACCCTAACCCTAACCCAATGATTTTACGCATAATATCCTTTGAATTTATTTATATTATACCTACTAATTGATATTTATTAGCTTATAATGGTTTAAAGCTTAAAATCATTTGAACGTTTTTTTTATTTATTTTCGCGTGATAAGAATTTTTACGTATGTTACACATATATATTTACTTTATCTAATTATTATTTATTAATTTACAATATATATATAATGTTTTAAAAAGGATTAATTCCTATAGTTCTTTAACTAAACATAGAAAAATCGGTATAAAATAATCTTGATATATTCTATTTATTTAATATTATTACTAACCCTAACCCTAACCCAACCCTAACCCTAACCCTAACCCTAACCCTAGCACTAATCTTAACCCGAACTCTAACACTAATCTTAACCCTAACCCTAACACTAATCTTAACCCTAACCCTAACCCAATGATTTTACGCATAATATCCTTTGAATTTTTTTATATTATACCTACTAATTGATATTTATTAGCTTATAATGGTTTGAAGCTTAAAATCATTTGAACGTTTTTTTTATTTATTTTCGCGTGATAAGAATTTTTATATATGTTACACATATATATTTACTTTATCTAATTATTATTTATTAATTTACAATAAATATATAATGTCTTAAAAAGGATTAATTCCTATAGTTCTTTAACTAAACATAGAAAAATCGGTATAAAATAATCTTGATATATTCTATTTATTTAATATTATTACTAACCCTAACCCTAACCCTAACCCTAACACTAGCAGTAATCTTAACCCGAACTCTAACACTAATCTTAACCCTAACCCTAACACTAATCTTAACCCTAACCCTAACCCACTGATTTTACCCATAATATCCTTTGAATTTTTTTATATTATACCTACTAATTGATATTTATTAGCTTATAATGGTTTAAAGCTTAAAATCATTTGAAAGTTTTTTTTATTAATTTTCGCGTGATAAGCATTTTTACGTATGTTACACATATATATTATTTTATATAATTATTATTTATTAATTTACAATAAATATATATTGTTTTAAAGAGGATTAATTCCTATAGTTCTTTAACTAAACATAGAAAAATCGGTATAAAATAATCTTGATATATTCTATTTATTTAATATTATTACTAAACCTAACCCTAACCCAACCCTAACCCTAACCCTAAACCTAGCACTAATCTTAACACGAACTCTAACACTAATCTTAACCCTAACCCTAACACTAATCTTAACCCTAACCCTAACCCAATGATTTTACGCATAATATCCTTTGAATTTTTTTATATTATACCTACTAATTGATATTTATTAGCTTATAATGGTTTAAAGCTTAAAATCATTTGAACGTTTTTTTTATTTATTTTCGCGTGATAAGCATTTTTACGTATGTTACACATATATATTTACTTTATGAACTAATTATTATTTATTAATTTACAATATATACAATGTCTAAGAGATTAATTCCTATAGTTCTTTGAACTTATACATAGAAAAATCTTTATAAAATGATCTTAATATATTCTATTTATTTAATTCTATTACTAACCTTAACACCACAAACCTTAACCCTAACCCTAACTCAAAGATTTAACCCTCAATATCCCTTGAGTTTTTTTAAATTTTACTTTCTTGAAGGTATTTATTCTATTTATTTAATACTATTATTAACCGTAACCCTAACACTAACCTTAACCCTATCCCAATGATTTTACCCATAATATCCTTTGAATTTTTTTATATTATACCTACTAGTTGATATTTATTAGCTTATAATGGTTTAAAGCTTAAAGTCATTTGAAAGTTTTTTTATTTATTTTCGCGTGATAAGCATTTTTACGTATGTTATACATATATATTTACTCTATCTAATTATTATTTATTAATTTACAATAAATATATAATGTCTTAAAATGGATTAATTCCTATAGTTCTTTAACTATACATAGAAAAATCGGTATAAAATAATCTTGATATATTCTATTTATTTAATATTATTACTAACCCTAACCCCATAAACCTTAACCCTAACCCTACTCAAAGATTTAACCCTCAATATCCATTGAGTTTTTTAAAATTTTACTTACTAGAAGATATTTATTCTATTTATATAATACTATTATTAACCCTAATCCTAACACTAATCTTAACCGTAACTCTAACACTAATCTTAACCCTAACCCTAACACTAATCTTAACCCTAACCCTAACCCAATGATTTTAGCCATAATATTCTTTGAATTTTTTTATATTATACCTACTAGTACATACTAGTTGATATTTATTAGCTTATAATGGTTTAAACCTTAAAATCATTTGAAAGTTTTTTTTATTTATTTAAGCGTGATAAGCATTTTTACGTATGTTACACATATATATATTTACTTTATCTAATTATTATTTATTAATTTACAATAAATATATAATGTCTTAAAAGGGATTAATTCCTATAGTTCTTTAACTAAACATAGAAAAATCGGTATAAAATAATCTTGATATATTCTATTTATTTAATATTATTACTAACCCTAACCCTAACCCAACCCTAACCCAAACCCTAGCACTAATCTAACCCGAACTCTAACACTAATCTTAACCCTAACTTTAACACTAATCTTAACCCTAACCCTAACCCAATGATTTTACGCATAACTTTGAATTTTTTTATATTATACCTACTAATTGATATTTATTAGCTTATAATGGTTTAAAGCTTAAAATCATTTGAAAGTTTTTTTTATATATTTTGGCGTGATAAGCATTTTTACGTATGTTACACATATATATTTACTTTATCTAATTATTATTTATTAATTTACAATAAATATATAATGTCTTAAAAGGGATTAATTCCTATAGTTCTTTAACAATACATAGAAAAATCGGTATAAAATAATCTTGATATATTCTATTTATATAATATTGTTACTAACCCTAACCCTAACCCAACCCTAACCCTATCCCTAGCACTAATCTTAACCCGAACTCTAACACTAATCTTAACCCTAACCCTAACACTAATCTTAACCCTAAGCCAATGATTTTACCCATAATATCCTTTGAATTTTTTTATATTATATCTACTAATTGATATTTATTAGCTTATAATGGTTTAAAGCTTAAAATCATTTGAAAGTTTTTTTTATTTATTTTCGCGTGATAAGCATTTTTACGTATGTTACACATATATATTTACTTTATCTAATTATTATTTATTAATTTACAATAAATATATAATGTCTTAAAAGGGATTAATTCCTATAGTTCTTTAACAATACATAGAAAAATCGGTATAAAATAATCTTGATATATTTTATTTATATAATATTATTACTAACCCTACCCCTAACCCTAACCCAACCCTAACCCTAACCCTAGCACTAATCTTAACCCGAACTCTAACACTAATCTTAACCCTAACCCTAACACTAATCTTAACCCTAACCCTAACCCAATGATTTTACGCATAATATCCTTTGAATTTTTTTATATTATACCTACTAATTGATATTTATTAGCTTATAATGGTTTAAAGCTTAAAATCATTTGAAAGTTTTTTTTATTTATTTTCGCGTGATAAGCATTTTTACGTATGTTACACATATATATTTACTTTATGAACTAATTATTATTTATTAATTTACAATATATATATAATGTTTTAAAAAGGATTAATTCCTATAGTTCTTTAACTAAACATAGAAAAATCGGTATAAAATAATCTTGATATATTCTATTTATTTAATATTATTACTAACCCTAACCCTAACATACCCCTAACCCTAACCCTAACCCTAACCCTAGCACTAATCATAACCCGAACTCTAACACTAATCTTAACCCTAACCCTAACACTAATCTTAACCCTAACCCTAACCCAATGATTTTACGCATAATATCCTTTGAATTTTTTTATATTATACCTACTAATTGATATTTATTAGCTTATAATGGTTTAAAGCTTAAAATCATTTGAACGTTTTTTTTATTTATTTTCGCGTGATAAGAATTTTTACGTATGTTACACATATATATTTACTTTATCTAATTATTATTTATTAATTTACAATAAATATATAATGTCTTAAAAGGGATTAATTCCTATAGTTCTTTAACAATACATAGAAAAATCGGTATAAAATAATCTTGATATATTCTATTTATTTAATATTATTACTAACCCTAACCCTAACCCAACCCTAACCCTAACATTAACCCTAGCACTAATCTTAACCCGAACTCTAACACTAATCTTAACCCTAACCCTAACACTAATCTTAACCCTAACCCTAACCCAATGATTTTACGCATAATATCCTTTGAATTTTTTTATATTATACCTACTAATTGATATTTATTAGCTTATAATGGTTTAAAGCTTAAAATCATTTGAACGTTTTTTTTATTTATTTTCGCGTGATAAGCATTTTTACGTATGTTACACATATATATTTACTTTATGAACTAATTATTATTTATTAATTTACAATATATACAATGTCTAAGAGATTAATTCCTATAGTTCTTTGAACTTATACATAGAAAAATCTTTATAAAATGATCTTAATATATTCTATTTATTTAATTCTATTACTAACCTTAACACCACAAACCTTAACCCTAACCCTAACTCAAAGATTTAACCCTCAATATCCCTTGAGTTTTTTTAAATTTTACTTACTTGAAGGTATTTATTCTATTTATTTAATACTATTATTAACCGTAACCCTAGCACTAACCTTAACCCTATCCCAATGATTTTACCCATAATATCCTTTGAATTTTTTTATATTAAACCTACTAGTTGATATTTATTAGCTTATAATGGTTTAAAGCTTAAAGTCATTTGAAAGTTTTTTTTATTTATTTTCGCGTGATAAGCATTTTTACGTATGTTATACATATATATTTACTCTATCTAATTATTATTTATTAATTTACAATAAATATATAATGTCTTAAAATGGATTAATTCCTATAGTTCTTTAACTATACATAGAAAAATCGGTATAAAATAATCTTGATATATTCTATTTATTTAATATTATTACTAACCCTAACCCCATAAACCTTAACCCTAACCCTACTCAAAGATTTAACCCTCAATATCCATTGAGTTTTTTAAAATTTTACTTACTAGAAGATATTTATTCTATTTATATAATACTATTATTAACCCTAACCCTAACACTAATCTTAACCCTAACTCTAACACTAATCTTAACCATAACCCTAACACTAATCTTAACCCTAACCCAATGATTTTACCCATAATATTCTTTGAATTTTTTTATATTATACCTACTAGTACACTAGTTGATATTTATTAGCTTATAATGGTTTAAAGCTTAAAATAATTTGAAAGTTTTTTTTATTTATTTAAGCGTGATAAGCATTTTTATGTATGTTACACATATATATTTACTTTATGAACTAATTATTATTTATTAATTTACAATATATATATAATGTTTTAAAAAGGATTAATTCCTATAGTTCTTTAACTAAACATAGAAAAATCGGTATAAAATAATCTTGATATATTCTATTTATTTAATATTATTACTAACCCTAACCCTAACCCAACCCTAACCCTAACCCTAGCACTAATCTTAACCCGAACTCTAACACTAATCTTAACCCTAACCCTAACACTAATCTTAACCCTAACCCTAACCCAATGATTTTACGCATAATATCCTTTGAATTTTTTTATATTATACCTACTAATTGATATTTATTAGCTTATAATGGTTTAAAGCTTAAAATCATTTGAACGTTTTTTTTATTTATTTTCGCGTGATAAGCATTTTTACGTATGTTACACATATATATTTACTTTATCTAATTATTATTTATTAATTTACAATAAATATATATTGTCTTAAAAGGGATTAATTCCTATAGTTCTTTAACAATACATAGAAAAATCGGTATAAAATAATCTTGATATATTTTATTTATATAATATTATTACTAACTCTAACCCTAACCCTAACCCAACCCTAACCCTAACCCTAGCACTAATCTTAACCCGAACTCTAACACTAATCTTAACCCTAACCCTAACACTAATCCTAACCCTAACCCAATGATTTTACCCATAATATCCTTTGAATTTTTTTATATTATACCTACTAATTGATATTTATTAGCTTATAATGGTTTAAAGCTTAAAATTATTTGAAAGTTTTTTTTATTTATTTTCGCGTGATAAGCATTTTTACGTATGTTACACATATATATTTACTTTATCTAATTATTATTTATTAATTTACAATAAATATATAATGTTTTAAAAAGGATTAATTCCTATAGTTCTTTAACTAAACATAGAAAAATCGGTATAAAATAATCTTGATATATTCTATTTATTTAATATTATTACTAACCCTAACCCTAAACCAACCCTAACCCTAACCCTAACACTAGCAGTAATCTTAACCCTAACTCTAACACTAATCTTAACCCTAACCCTAACACTAATCTTAACCCTAACCCTAACACAATGATTTTACCCATAATATTCTTTGAATTTTTTTATATTATACCTACTAGTACATACTAGTTGATATTTATTAGCTTATAATGGTTTAAAGCTTAAAATCATTTGAACGTTTTTTTTATTTATTTTCGCGTGATAAGCATTTTTACGTATGTTACACATATATATATTTACTTTATCTAATTATTATTTATTAATTTACAATAAATATATAATGTCTTAAAAGGGATTAATTCCTATAGTTCTTTAACTAAACATAGAAAAATCGGTATAAAATAATCTTGATATATTCTATTTATTTAATATTATTACTAACCCTAACCCTAACCCAACCCTAACCCTAACCCTAACCCTAACCCTAGCACTAATCTAACCCGAACTCTAACACTAATCTTAACCCTAACCCTAACACTAATCTTAACCCTAACCTTAACCCAATGATTTTACGCATAACTTTGAATTTTTTTATATTATACCTACTAATTGATATTTATTAGCTTATAATGGTTTAAAGCTTAAAATCATTTGAAAGTTTTTTTTATTTATTTTGGCGTGATATGCATTTTTACGTATGTTACACATATATATTTACTTTATCTAATTATTATTTATTAATTTACAATAAATATATAATGTCTTAAAAGGGATTAATTCCTATAGTTCTTTAACAATACATAGAAAAATCGGTATAAAATAATCTTGATATATTCTATTTATTTAATATTATTACTAACCCTAACCCTAAACCAACCCTAACCCTAACACTAGCAGTAATCTTAACCCGAACTCTAACACTAATCATAACCCTAACACTAATCTTAAACCTAACGCTAACCCTAACCCAATGATTTTACCCATAATATTCTTTGAATTTTTTTATATTATACCTACTAGTACACTAGTTGATATTTATTAGCTTATAATGGTTTAAAGCTTAAAATGATTTGAAAGTTTTTTTTATTTATTTAAGCGTGATAAGCATTTTTACGTATGTTACACATATATATTTACTTTATGAACTAATTATTATTTATTAATTTACAATATATATATAATGTTTTAAAAAGGATTAATTGCTATAGTTCTTTAACTAAACATAGAAAAATCGGTATAAAATAATCTTGATATATTCTATTTATTTAATATTATTACTAACCCTAACCCTAACCCAACCCTAACCCTAACCCTAACCCTAACCCTAGCACTAATCTTAACCCGAACTCTAACACTAATCTTAACCCTAACCCTAACACTAATCTTAACCCTAACCCTAACCCAATGATTTTACGCATAATATCCTTTGAATTTTTTTATATTATACCTACTAGTACACTAGTTGATATTTATTAGCTTATAATGGTTTAAAGCTTAAAATCATTTGAACGTTTTTTTTATTTATTTTCGCGTGATAAGCATTTTTACGTATGTTACACATATATATATTTACTTTATCTAATTATTATTTATTAATTTACAATAAATATATAATGTCTTAAAAGGGATTAATTCCTATAGTTCTTTAACTAAACATAGAAAAATCGGTATAAAATAATCTTGATATATTCTATTTATTTAATATTATTACTAACCCTAACCCTAACCCAACCCTAACCCTAACCCTAACCCTAACCCTAGCACTAATCTAACCCGAACTCTAACACTAATCTTAACCCTAACCCTAACACTAATCTTAACCCTAACCCTAACCCAATGATTTTACGCATAACTTTGAATTTTTTTATATTATACCTACTAATTGATATTTATTAGCTTATAATGGTTTAAAGCTTAAAATCATTTGAAAGTTTTTTTTATTTATTTTGGCGTGATAAGCATTTTTACGTATGTTACACATATATATTTACTTTATCTAATTATTATTTATTAATTTACAATAAATATATAATGTCTTAAAAGGGATTAATTCCTATAGTTCTTTAACAATACATAGAAAAATCGGTATAAAATAATCTTGATATATTCTATTTATTTAATATTATTACTAACCCTAACCCCATAAACCTTAACCCTAACCCTACTCAAAGATTTAACCCTCAATATCCATTGAGTTTTTTAAAATTTTACTTACTAGAAGATATTTATTCTATTTATATAATACTATTATTAACCCTAATCCTAACACTAATCTTAACCGTAACTCTAACACTAATCTTAACCCTAACCCTAACACTAATCTTAACCCTAACCCTAACCCAATGATTTTAGCCATAATATTCTTTGAATTTTTTTATATTATACCTACTAGTACATACTAGTTGATATTTATTAGCTTATAATGGTTTAAACCTTAAAATCATTTGAAAGTTTTTTTTATTTATTTAAGCGTGATAAGCATTTTTACGTATGTTACACATATATATATTTACTTTATCTAATTATTATTTATTAATTTACAATAAATATATAATGTCTTAAAAGGGATTAATTCCTATAGTTCTTTAACTAAACATAGAAAAATCGGTATAAAATAATCTTGATATATTCTATTTATTTAATATTATTACTAACCCTAACCCTAACCCAACCCTAACCCAAACCCTAGCACTAATCTAACCCGAACTCTAACACTAATCTTAACCCTAACTTTAACACTAATCTTAACCCTAACCCTAACCCAATGATTTTACGCATAACTTTGAATTTTTTTATATTATACCTACTAATTGATATTTATTAGCTTATAATGGTTTAAAGCTTAAAATCATTTGAAAGTTTTTTTTATATATTTTGGCGTGATAAGCATTTTTACGTATGTTACACATATATATTTACTTTATCTAATTATTATTTATTAATTTACAATAAATATATAATGTCTTAAAAGGGATTAATTCCTATAGTTCTTTAACAATACATAGAAAAATCGGTATAAAATAATCTTGATATATTCTATTTATATAATATTGTTACTAACCCTAACCCTAACCCAACCCTAACCCTATCCCTAGCACTAATCTTAACCCGAACTCTAACACTAATCTTAACCCTAACCCTAACACTAATCTTAACCCTAAGCCAATGATTTTACCCATAATATCCTTTGAATTTTTTTATATTATATCTACTAATTGATATTTATTAGCTTATAATGGTTTAAAGCTTAAAATCATTTGAAAGTTTTTTTTATTTATTTTCGCGTGATAAGCATTTTTACGTATGTTACACATATATATTTACTTTATCTAATTATTATTTATTAATTTACAATAAATATATAATGTCTTAAAAGGGATTAATTCCTATAGTTCTTTAACAATACATAGAAAAATCGGTATAAAATAATCTTGATATATTTTATTTATATAATATTATTACTAACCCTACCCCTAACCCTAACCCAACCCTACCCCTAACCCTAGCACTAATCTTAACCCGAACTCTAACACTAATCTTAACCCTAACCCTAACACTAATCTTAACCCTAACCCTAACCCAATGATTTTACGCATAATATCCTTTGAATTTTTTTATATTATACCTACTAATTGATATTTATTAGCTTATAATGGTTTAAAGCTTAAAATCATTTGAAATTTTTTTTATTTATTTTCGCGTGATAAGCATTTTTACGTATGTTACACATATATATTTACTTTATGAACTAATTATTATTTATTAATTTACAATATATATATAATGTTTTAAAAAGGATTAATTCCTATAGTTCTTTAACTAAACATAGAAAAATCGGTATAAAATAATCTTGATATATTCTATTTATTTAATATTATTACTAACCCTAACCCTAACATACCCCTAACCCTAACCCTAACCCTAACCCTAGCACTAATCATAACCCGAACTCTAACACTAATCTTAACCCTAACCCTAACACTAATCTTAACCCTAACCCTAACCCAATGATTTTACGCATAATATCCTTTGAATTTTTTTATATTATACCTACTAATTGATATTTATTAGCTTATAATGGTTTAAAGCTTAAAATCATTTGAACGTTTTTTTTATTTATTTTCGCGTGATAAGAATTTTTACGTATGTTACACATATATATTTACTTTATCTAATTATTATTTATTAATTTACAATAAATATATAATGTCTTAAAAGGGATTAATTCCTATAGTTCTTTAACAATACATAGAAAAATCGGTATAAAATAATCTTGATATATTCTATTTATTTAATATTATTACTAACCCTAACCCTAACCCAACCCTAACCCTAACATTAACCCTAGCACTAATCTTAACCCGAACTCTAACACTAATCTTAACCCTAACCCTAACACTAATCTTAACCCTAACCCTAACCCAATGATTTTACGCATAATATCCTTTGAATTTTTTTATATTATACCTACTAATTGATATTTATTAGCTTATAATGGTTTAAAGCTTAAAATCATTTGAACGTTTTTTTTATTTATTTTCGCGTGATAAGCATTTTTACGTATGTTACACATATATATTTACTTTATGAACTAATTATTATTTATTAATTTACAATATATACAATGTCTAAGAGATTAATTCCTATAGTTCTTTGAACTTATACATAGAAAAATCTTTATAAAATGATCTTAATATATTCTATTTATTTAATTCTATTACTAACCTTAACACCACAAACCTTAACCCTAACCCTAACTCAAAGATTTAACCCTCAATATCCCTTGAGTTTTTTTAAATTTTACTTACTTGAAGGTATTTATTCTATTTATTTAATACTATTATTAACCGTAACCCTAGCACTAACCTTAACCCTATCCCAATGATTTTACCCATAATATCCTTTGAATTTTTTTATATTAAACCTACTAGTTGATATTTATTAGCTTATAATGGTTTAAAGCTTAAAGTCATTTGAAAGTTTTTTTTATTTATTTTCGCGTGATAAGCATTTTTACGTATGTTATACATATATATTTACTCTATCTAATTATTATTTATTAATTTACAATAAATATATAATGTCTTAAAATGGATTAATTCCTATAGTTCTTTAACTATACATAGAAAAATCGGTATAAAATAATCTTGATATATTCTATTTATTTAATATTATTACTAACCCTAACCCCATAAACCTTAACCCTAACCCTACTCAAAGATTTAACCCTCAATATCCATTGAGTTTTTTAAAATTTTACTTACTAGAAGATATTTATTCTATTTATATAATACTATTATTAACCCTAACCCTAACACTAATCTTAACCCTAACTCTAACACTAATCTTAACCATAACCCTAACACTAATCTTAACCCTAACCCAATGATTTTACCCATAATATTCTTTGAATTTTTTTATATTATACCTACTAGTACACTAGTTGATATTTATTAGCTTATAATGGTTTAAAGCTTAAAATAATTTGAAAGTTTTTTTTATTTATTTAAGCGTGATAAGCATTTTTATGTATGTTACACATATATATTTACTTTATGAACTAATTATTATTTATTAATTTACAATATATATATAATGTTTTAAAAAGGATTAATTCCTATAGTTCTTTAACTAAACATAGAAAAATCGGTATAAAATAATCTTGATATATTCTATTTATTTAATATTATTACTAACCCTAACCCTAACCCAACCCTAACCCTAACCCTAGCACTAATCTTAACCCGAACTCTAACACTAATCTTAACCCTAACCCTAACACTAATCTTAACCCTAACCCTAACCCAATGATTTTACGCATAATATCCTTTGAATTTTTTTATATTATACCTACTAATTGATATTTATTAGCTTATAATGGTTTAAAGCTTAAAATCATTTGAACGTTTTTTTTATTTATTTTCGCGTGATAAGCATTTTTACGTATGTTACACATATATATTTACTTTATCTAATTATTATTTATTAATTTACAATAAATATATATTGTCTTAAAAGGGATTAATTCCTATAGTTCTTTAACAATACATAGAAAAATCGGTATAAAATAATCTTGATATATTTTATTTATATAATATTATTACTAACTCTAACCCTAACCCTAACCCAACCCTAACCCTAACCCTAGCACTAATCTTAACCCGAACTCTAACACTAATCTTAACCCTAACCCTAACACTAATCCTAACCCTAACCCAATGATTTTACCCATAATATCCTTTGAATTTTTTTATATTATACCTACTAATTGATATTTATTAGCTTATAATGGTTTAAAGCTTAAAATTATTTGAAAGTTTTTTTTATTTATTTTCGCGTGATAAGCATTTTTACGTATGTTACACATATATATTTACTTTATCTAATTATTATTTATTAATTTACAATAAATATATAATGTTTTAAAAAGGATTAATTCCTATAGTTCTTTAACTAAACATAGAAAAATCGGTATAAAATAATCTTGATATATTCTATTTATTTAATATTATTACTAACCCTAACCCTAAACCAACCCTAACCCTAACCCTAACACTAGCAGTAATCTTAACCCTAACTCTAACACTAATCTTAACCCTAACCCTAACACTAATCTTAACCCTAACCCTAACACAATGATTTTACCCATAATATTCTTTGAATTTTTTTATATTATACCTACTAGTACATACTAGTTGATATTTATTAGCTTATAATGGTTTAAAGCTTAAAATCATTTGAACGTTTTTTTTATTTATTTTCGCGTGATAAGCATTTTTACGTATGTTACACATATATATATTTACTTTATCTAATTATTATTTATTAATTTACAATAAATATATAATGTCTTAAAAGGGATTAATTCCTATAGTTCTTTAACTAAACATAGAAAAATCGGTATAAAATAATCTTGATATATTCTATTTATTTAATATTATTACTAACCCTAACCCTAACCCAACCCTAACCCTAACCCTAACCCTAACCCTAGCACTAATCTAACCCGAACTCTAACACTAATCTTAACCCTAACCCTAACACTAATCTTAACCCTAACCTTAACCCAATGATTTTACGCATAACTTTGAATTTTTTTATATTATACCTACTAATTGATATTTATTAGCTTATAATGGTTTAAAGCTTAAAATCATTTGAAAGTTTTTTTTATTTATTTTGGCGTGATATGCATTTTTACGTATGTTACACATATATATTTACTTTATCTAATTATTATTTATTAATTTACAATAAATATATAATGTCTTAAAAGGGATTAATTCCTATAGTTCTTTAACAATACATAGAAAAATCGGTATAAAATAATCTTGATATATTCTATTTATTTAATATTATTACTAACCCTAACCCTAAACCAACCCTAACCCTAACACTAGCAGTAATCTTAACCCGAACTCTAACACTAATCATAACCCTAACACTAATCTTAAACCTAACGCTAACCCTAACCCAATGATTTTACCCATAATATTCTTTGAATTTTTTTATATTATACCTACTAGTACACTAGTTGATATTTATTAGCTTATAATGGTTTAAAGCTTAAAATCATTTGAAAGTTTTTTTTATTTATTTAAGCGTGATAAGCATTTTTACGTATGTTACACATATATATTTACTTTATGAACTAATTATTATTTATTAATTTACAATATATATATAATGTTTTAAAAAGGATTAATTGCTATAGTTCTTTAACTAAACATAGAAAAATCGGTATAAAATAATCTTGATATATTCTATTTATTTAATATTATTACTAACCCTAACCCTAACCCAACCCTAACCCTAACCCTAACCCTAACCCTAGCACTAATCTTAACCCGAACTCTAACACTAATCTTAACCCTAACCCTAACACTAATCTTAACCCTAACCCTAACCCAATGATTTTACGCATAATATCCTTTGAATTTTTTTATATTATACCTACTAGTACACTAGTTGATATTTATTAGCTTATAATGGTTTAAAGCTTAAAATCATTTGAACGTTTTTTTTATTTATTTTCGCGTGATAAGCATTTTTACGTATGTTACACATATATATATTTACTTTATCTAATTATTATTTATTAATTTACAATAAATATATAATGTCTTAAAAGGGATTAATTCCTATAGTTCTTTAACTAAACATAGAAAAATCGGTATAAAATAATCTTGATATATTCTATTTATTTAATATTATTACTAACCCTAACCCTAACCCAACCCTAACCCTAACCCTAACCCTAACCCTAGCACTAATCTAACCCGAACTCTAACACTAATCTTAACCCTAACCCTAACACTAATCTTAACCCTAACCCTAACCCAATGATTTTACGCATAACTTTGAATTTTTTTATATTATACCTACTAATTGATATTTATTAGCTTATAATGGTTTAAAGCTTAAAATCATTTGAAAGTTTTTTTTATTTATTTTGGCGTGATAAGCATTTTTACGTATGTTACACATATATATTTACTTTATCTAATTATTATTTATTAATTTACAATAAATATATAATGTCTTAAAAGGGATTAATTCCTATAGTTCTTTAACAATACATAGAAAAATCGGTATAAAATAATCTTGATATATTTTATTTATATAATATTATTACTAACCCTAACCCTAACCCTAACCCTAACCCTAACCCTAACCCTAACCCAACCCTAACCCTAACCCTAGCACTAATCTTAACCCGAACTCTAACACTAATCTTAACCCTAACCCTAACACTAATCTTAACCCTAACCCAATGATTTTACCCATAATATCCTTTGAATTTTTTTATATTATACCTACTAATTGATATTTATTAGCTTATAATGGTTTAAAGCTTAAAATCATTTGAAAGTTTTTTTTATTTATTTTCGCGTGATAAGAATTTTTACGTATGTTACACATATATATTTACTTTATCTAATTATTATTTATTAATTTACAATAAATATATAATGTCTTAAAAGGGATTAATTCCTATAGTTCTTTAACAATACATAGAAAAATCGGTATAAAATAATCTTGATATATTTTATTTATATAATATTATTACTAACCCTAACCCTAACCCTAACCCTAACCCAACCCTAACCCAACCCTAACCCTAACCCTAGCACTAATCTTAACCCGAAACCTAACACTAATCTTAACCCTAACCCAATGATTTTACCCATAATATCCTTTGAATTTTTTTATATTATACCTACTAATTGATATTTATTAGCTTATAATGGTTTAAAGCTTAAAATCATTTGAAAGTTTTTTTTATTTATTTTGGCGTGATAAGCATTTTTACGTATGTTACACATATATATTTACTTTATCTAATTATTATTTATTAATTTACAATAAATATATAATGTCTTAAAAGGGATTAATTCCTATAGTTCTTTAACAATACATAGAAAAATCGGTATAAAATAATCTTGATATATTTTATTTATATAATATTATTACTAACCCTAACCCTAAACCAACCCTAACCCTAACACTAGCAGTAATCTTAACCCGAACTCTAACACTAATCATAACCCTAACACTAATCTTAAACCTAACGCTAACCCTAACCCAATGATTTTACCCATAATATTCTTTGAATTTTTTTATATTATACCTACTAGTACACTAGTTGATATTTATTAGCTTATAATGGTTTAAAGCTTAAAATCATTTGAAAGTTTTTTTTATTTATTTAAGCGTGATAAGCATTTTTACGTATGTTACACATATATATTTACTTTATGAACTAATTATTATTTATTAATTTACAATATATATATAATGTTTTAAAAAGGATTAATTCCTATAGTTCTTTAACTAAACATAGAAAAATCGGTATAAAATAATCTTGATATATTTTATTTATATAATATTATTACTAACCCTAACCCTAACCCAACCCTAACCCTAACCCTAGCACTAATCTTAACCCGAACTCTAACACTAATCTTAACCCTAACCCTAACACTAATCTTAACCCTAACCCAATGATTTTACCCATAATATCCTTTGAATTTTTTTATATTATACCTACTAATTGATATTTATTAGCTTATAATGGTTTAAAGCTTAAAATTATTTGAAAGTTTTTTTTATTTATTTTCGCGTGATAAGCATTTTTACGTATGTTACACATATATATTTACTTTATCTAATTATTATTTATTAATTTACAATAAATATATAATGTTTTAAAAAGGATTAATTCCTATAGTTCTTTAACTAAACATAGAAAAATCGGTATAAAATAATCTTGATATATTCTATTTATTTAATATTATTACTAACCCTAACCCTAAACCAACCCTAACCCTAACACTAGCAGTAATCTTAACCCGAACTCTAACACTAATCATAACCCTAACACTAATCTTAAACCTAACGCTAACCCTAACCCAATGATTTTACCCATAATATTCTTTGAATTTTTTTATATTATACCTACTAGTACACTAGTTGATATTTATTAGCTTATAATGGTTTAAAGCTTAAAATCATTTGAAAGTTTTTTTTATTTATTTAAGCGTGATAAGCATTTTTACGTATGTTACACATATATATTTACTTTATGAACTAATTATTATTTATTAATTTACAATATATATATAATGTTTTAAAAAGGATTAATTCCTATAGTTCTAACTAAACATAGAAAAATCGGTATAAAATAATCTTGATATATTCTATTTATTTAATATTATTACTAACCCTAACCCTAACCCAACCCTAACCCTAACCCTAACCCTAACCCTAGCACTAATCTTAACCCGAACTCTAACACTAATCTTAACCCTAACCCTAACACTAATCTTAACCCTAACCCTAACCCAATGATTTTACGCATAATATCCTTTGAATTTTTTTATATTATACCTACTAGTACACTAGTTGATATTTATTAGCTTATAATGGTTTAAAGCTTAAAATCATTTGAACGTTTTTTTTATTTATTTTCGCGTGATAAGAATTTTTACGTATGTTACACATATATATATTTACTTTATCTAATTATTATTTATTAATTTACAATAAATATATAATGTCTTAAAAGGGATTAATTCCTATAGTTCTTTAACTAAACATAGAAAAATCGGTATAAAATAATCTTGATATATTCTATTTATTTAATATTATTACTAACCCTAACCCTAACCCAACCCTAACCCTAACCCTAACCCTAGCACTAATCTAACCCGAACTCTAACACTAATCTTAACCCTAACCCTAACACTAATCTTAACCCTAACCCTAACCCAATGATTTTACGCATAACTTTGAATTTTTTTATATTATACCTACTAATTGATATTTATTAGCTTATAATGGTTTAAAGCTTAAAATCATTTGAAAGTTTTTTTTATTTATTTTGGCGTGATAAGCATTTTTACGTATGTTACACATATATATTTACTTTATCTAATTATTATTTATTAATTTACAATAAATATATAATGTCTTAAAAGGGATTAATTCCTATAGTTCTTTAACAATACATAGAAAAATCGGTATAAAATAATCTTGATATATTTTATTTATATAATATTATTACTAACCCTAACCCTAACCCTAACCCTAACCCTAACCCTAACCCAACCCTAACCCTAACCCTAGCACTAATCTTAACCCGAACTCTAACACTAATCTTAACCCTAACCCTAACACTAATCTTAACCCTAACCCAATGATTTTACCCATAATATCCTTTGAATTTTTTTATATTATACCTACTAATTGATATTTATTAGCTTATAATGGTTTAAAGCTTAAAATCATTTGAAAGTTTTTTTTATTTATTTTCGCGTGATAAGAATTTTTACGTATGTTACACATATATATTTACTTTATCTAATTATTATTTATTAATTTACAATAAATATATAATGTCTTAAAAGGGATTAATTCCTATAGTTCTTTAACAATACATAGAAAAATCGGTATAAAATAATCTTGATAAATTTTATTTATATAATATTATTACTAACCCTAACCCTAACCCAACCCTAACCCAACCCTAACCCTAACCCTAGCACTAATCTTAACCCGAACCCTAACACTAATCTTAACCCTAACCCAATGATTTTACCCATAATATCCTTTGAATTTTTTTATATTATACCTACTAATTGATATTTATTAGCTTATAATGGTTTAAAGCTTAAAATCATTTGAAAGTTTTTTTTATTTATTTTGGCGTGATAAGCATTTTTACGTATGTTACACATATATATTTACTTTATCTAATTATTATTTATTAATTTACAATAAATATATAATGTCTTAAAAGGGATTAATTCCTATAGTTCTTTAACAATACATAGAAAAATCGGTATAAAATAATCTTGATATATTTTATTTATATAATATTATTACTAACCCTAACCCTAACCCAACCCTAACCCTAACCCTAGCACTAATCTTAACCCGAACTCTAACACTAATCTTAACCCTAACCCTAACACTAATCTTAACCCTAACCCAATGATTTTACCCATAATATCCTTTAATTTTTTTATATTATACCTACTAATTGATATTTATTAGCTTATAATGGTTTAAAGCTTAAAATTATTTGAAAGTTTTTTTTATTTATTTTCGCGTGATAAGCATTTTTACGTATGTTACACATATATATTTACTTTATCTAATTATTATTTATTAATTTACAATAAATATATAATGTTTTAAAAAGGATTAATTCCTATAGTTCTTTAACTAAACATAGAAAAATCGGTATAAAATAATCTTGATATATTCTATTTATTTAATATTATTACTAACCCTAACCCTAAACCAACCCTAACCCTAACACTAGCAGTAATCTTAACCCGAACTCTAACACTAATCATAACCCTAACACTAATCTTAAACCTAACGCTAACCCTAACCCAATGATTTTACCCATAATATCCTTTGAATTTTTTTATATTATACCTACTAATTGATATTTATTAGCTTATAATGGTTTAAAGCTTAAAATCATTTGAAAGTTTTTTTTATTTATTTTCGCGTGATAAGAATTTTTACGTATGTTACACATATATATTTACTTTATCTAATTATTATTTATTAATTTACAATAAATATATAATGTTTTAAAAAGGATTAATTCCTATAGTTCTTTAACTAAACATAGAAAAATCGGTATAAAATAATCTTGATATATTCTATTTATTTAATATTATTACTAACCCTAACCCTAACCCAACCCTAACCCTAACCCTAACCCTAACCCTAGCACTAATCTTAACCCGAACTCTAACACTAATCTTAACCCTAACCCTAACACTAATCTTAACCCTAACCCTAACCCAATGATTTTACGCATAATATCCTTTGAATTTTTTTATATTATACCTACTAGTACACTAGTTGATATTTATTAGCTTATAATGGTTTAAAGCTTAAAATCATTTGAACGTTTTTTTTATTTATTTTCGCGTGATAAGCATTTTTACGTATGTTACACATATATATATTTACTTTATCTAATTATTATTTATTAATTTACAATAAATATATAATGTCTTAAAAGGGATTAATTCCTATAGTTCTTTAACTAAACATAGAAAAATCGGTATAAAATAATCTTGATATATTCTATTTATTTAATATTATTACTAACCCTAACCCTAACCCAACCCTAACCCTAACCCTAACCCTAACCCTAGCACTAATCTAACCCGAACTCTAACACTAATCTTAACCCTAACCCTAACACTAATCTTAACCCTAACCCTAACTCAATGATTTTACGCATAACTTTGAATTTTTTTATATTATACCTACTAATTGATATTTATTAGCTTATAATGGTTTAAAGCTTAAAATCATTTGAAAGTTTTTTTTATTTATTTTGGCGTGATAAGCATTTTTACGTATGTTACACATATATATTTACTTTATCTAATTATTATTTATTAATTTACAATAAATATATAATGTCTTAAAAGGGATTAATTCCTATAGTTCTTTAACAATACATAGAAAAATCGGTATAAAATAATCTTGATATATTTTATTTATATAATATTATTACTAACCCTAACCCTAACCCAACCCTAACCCTAACCCTAGCACTAATCTTAACCCGAACTCTAACACTAATCTTAACCCTAACCCTAACACTAATCTTAACCCTAACCCAATGATTTTACCCATAATATCCTTTGAATTTTTTTATATTATACCTACTAATTGATATTTATTAGCTTATAATGGTTTAAAGCTTAAAATCATTTGAAAGTTTTTTTTATTTATTTTGGCGTGATAAGCATTTTTACGTATGTTACACATATATATTTACTTTATCTAATTATTATTTATTAATTTACAATAAATATATAATGTCTTAAAAGGGATTAATTCCTATAGTTCTTTAACAATACATAGAAAAATCGGTATAAAATAATCTTGATATATTTTATTTATATAATATTATTACTAACCCTAACCCTAACCCAACCCTAACCCTAACCCTAGCACTAATCTTAACCCGAACTCTAACACTAATCTTAACCCTAACCCTAACACTAATCTTAACCCTAACCCAATGATTTTACCCATAATATCCTTTGAATTTTTTTATATTATACCTACTAATTGATATTTATTAGCTTATAATGGTTTAAAGCTTAAAATTATTTGAAAGTTTTTTTATTTATTTTCGCGTGATAAGCATTTTTACGTATGTTACACATATATATTTACTTTATCTAATTATTATTTATTAATTTACAATAAATATATAATGTTTTAAAAAGGATTAATTCCTATAGTTCTTTAACTAAACATAGAAAAATCGGTATAAAATAATCTTGATATATTCTATTTATTTAATATTATTACTAACCCTAACCCTAAACCAACCCTAACCCTAACACTAGCAGTAATCTTAACCCGAACTCTAACACTAATCATAACCCTAACACTAATCTTAAACCTAACGCTAACCCTAACCCAATGATTTTACCCATAATATTCTTTGAATTTTTTTATATTATACCTACTAGTACACTAGTTGATATTTATTAGCTTATAATGGTTTAAAGCTTAAAATCATTTGAAAGTTTTTTTTATTTATTTAAGCGTGATAAGCATTTTTACGTATGTTACACATATATATTTACTTTATGAACTAATTATTATTTATTAATTTACAATATATATATAATGTTTTAAAAAGGATTAATTCCTATAGTTCTTTAACTAAACATAGAAAAATCGGTATAAAATAATCTTGATATATTCTATTTATTTAATATTATTACTAACCCTAACCCTAACCCAACCCTAACCCTAACCCTAACCCTAACCCTAGCACTAATCTTAACCCGAACTCTAACACTAATCTTAACCCTAACCCTAACACTAATCTTAACCCTAACCCTAACCCAATGATTTTACGCATAATATCCTTTGAATTTTTTTATATTATACCTACTAATTGATATTTATTAGCTTATAATGGTTTGAAGCTTAAAATCATTTGAACGTTTTTTTTATTTATTTTCGCGTGATAAGAATTTTTATATATGTTACACATATATATTTACTTTATCTAATTATTATTTATTAATTTACAATAAATATATAATGTCTTAAAAAGGATTAATTCCTATAGTTCTTTAACTAAACATAGAAAAATCGGTATAAAATAATCTTGATATATTCTATTTATTTAATATTATTACTAACCCTAACCCTAACCCTAACCCTAACACTAGCAGTAATCTTAACCCGAACTCTAACACTAATCTTAACCCTAACCCTAACACTAATCTTAACCCTAACCCTAACCCACTGATTTTACCCATAATATCCTTTGAATTTTTTTATATTATACCTACTAATTGATATTTATTAGCTTATAATGGTTTAAAGCTTAAAATCATTTGAAAGTTTTTTTTTATTAATTTTCGCGTGATAAGCATTTTTACGTATGTTACACATATATATTATTTTATATAATTATTATTTATTAATTTACAATAAATATATATTGTTTTAAAGAGGATTAATTCCTATAGTTCTTTAACTAAACATAGAAAAATCGGTATAAAATAATCTTGATATATTCTATTTATTTAATATTATTACTAAACCTAACCCTAACCCAACCCTAACCCTAACCCTAAACCTAGCACTAATCTTAACACGAACTCTAACACTAATCTTAACCCTAACCCTAACACTAATCTTAACCCTAACCCTAACCCAATGATTTTACGCATAATATCCTTTGAATTTTTTTATATTATACCTACTAATTGATATTTATTAGCTTATAATGGTTTAAAGCTTAAAATCATTTGAACGTTTTTTTTATTTATTTTCGCGTGATAAGCATTTTTACGTATGTTACACATATATATTTACTTTATGAACTAATTATTATTTATTAATTTACAATATATACAATGTCTAAGAGATTAATTCCTATAGTTCTTTGAACTTATACATAGAAAAATCTTTATAAAATGATCTTAATATATTCTATTTATTTAATTCTATTACTAACCTTAACACCACAAACCTTAACCCTAACCCTAACTCAAAGATTTAACCCTCAATATCCCTTGAGTTTTTTTAAATTTTACTTTCTTGAAGGTATTTATTCTATTTATTTAATACTATTATTAACCGTAACCCTAACACTAACCTTAACCCTATCCCAATGATTTTACCCATAATATCCTTTGAATTTTTTTATATTATACCTACTAGTTGATATTTATTAGCTTATAATGGTTTAAAGCTTAAAGTCATTTGAAAGTTTTTTTTATTTATTTTCGCGTGATAAGCATTTTTACGTATGTTATACATATATATTTACTCTATCTAATTATTATTTATTAATTTACAATAAATATATAATGTCTTAAAATGGATTAATTCCTATAGTTCTTTAACTATACATAGAAAAATCGGTATAAAATAATCTTGATATATTCTATTTATTTAATATTATTACTAACCCTAACCCCATAAACCTTAACCCTAACCCTACTCAAAGATTTAACCCTCAATATCCATTGAGTTTTTTAAAATTTTACTTACTAGAAGATATTTATTCTATTTATATAATACTATTATTAACCCTAATCCTAACACTAATCTTAACCGTAACTCTAACACTAATCTTAACCCTAACCCTAACACTAATCTTAACCCTAACCCTAACCCAATGATTTTAGCCATAATATTCTTTGAATTTTTTTATATTATACCTACTAGTACATACTAGTTGATATTTATTAGCTTATAATGGTTTAAACCTTAAAATCATTTGAAAGTTTTTTTTATTTATTTAAGCGTGATAAGCATTTTTACGTATGTTACACATATATATATTTACTTTATCTAATTATTATTTATTAATTTACAATAAATATATAATGTCTTAAAAGGGATTAATTCCTATAGTTCTTTAACTAAACATAGAAAAATCGGTATAAAATAATCTTGATATATTCTATTTATTTAATATTATTACTAACCCTAACCCTAACCCAACCCTAACCCAAACCCTAGCACTAATCTAACCCGAACTCTAACACTAATCTTAACCCTAACTTTAACACTAATCTTAACCCTAACCCTAACCCAATGATTTTACGCATAACTTTGAATTTTTTTATATTATACCTACTAATTGATATTTATTAGCTTATAATGGTTTAAAGCTTAAAATCATTTGAAAGTTTTTTTTATATATTTTGGCGTGATAAGCATTTTTACGTATGTTACACATATATATTTACTTTATCTAATTATTATTTATTAATTTACAATAAATATATAATGTCTTAAAAGGGATTAATTCCTATAGTTCTTTAACAATACATAGAAAAATCGGTATAAAATAATCTTGATATATTCTATTTATATAATATTGTTACTAACCCTAACCCTAACCCAACCCTAACCCTATCCCTAGCACTAATCTTAACCCGAACTCTAACACTAATCTTAACCCTAACCCTAACACTAATCTTAACCCTAAGCCAATGATTTTACCCATAATATCCTTTGAATTTTTTTATATTATATCTACTAATTGATATTTATTAGCTTATAATGGTTTAAAGCTTAAAATCATTTGAAAGTTTTTTTTATTTATTTTCGCGTGATAAGCATTTTTACGTATGTTACACATATATATTTACTTTATCTAATTATTATTTATTAATTTACAATAAATATATAATGTCTTAAAAGGGATTAATTCCTATAGTTCTTTAACAATACATAGAAAAATCGGTATAAAATAATCTTGATATATTTTATTTATATAATATTATTACTAACCCTACCCCTAACCCTAACCCAACCCTACCCCTAACCCTAGCACTAATCTTAACCCGAACTCTAACACTAATCTTAACCCTAACCCTAACACTAATCTTAACCCTAACCCTAACCCAATGATTTTACGCATAATATCCTTTGAATTTTTTTATATTATACCTACTAATTGATATTTATTAGCTTATAATGGTTTAAAGCTTAAAATCATTTGAAAGTTTTTTTTATTTATTTTCGCGTGATAAGCATTTTTACGTATGTTACACATATATATTTACTTTATGAACTAATTATTATTTATTAATTTACAATATATATATAATGTTTTAAAAAGGATTAATTCCTATAGTTCTTTAACTAAACATAGAAAAATCGGTATAAAATAATCTTGATATATTCTATTTATTTAATATTATTACTAACCCTAACCCTAACATACCCCTAACCCTAACCCTAACCCTAACCCTAGCACTAATCATAACCCGAACTCTAACACTAATCTTAACCCTAACCCTAACACTAATCTTAACCCTAACCCTAACCCAATGATTTTACGCATAATATCCTTTGAATTTTTTTATATTATACCTACTAATTGATATTTATTAGCTTATAATGGTTTAAAGCTTAAAATCATTTGAACGTTTTTTTTATTTATTTTCGCGTGATAAGAATTTTTACGTATGTTACACATATATATTTACTTTATCTAATTATTATTTATTAATTTACAATAAATATATAATGTCTTAAAAGGGATTAATTCCTATAGTTCTTTAACAATACATAGAAAAATCGGTATAAAATAATCTTGATATATTCTATTTATTTAATATTATTACTAACCCTAACCCTAACCCAACCCTAACCCTAACATTAACCCTAGCACTAATCTTAACCCGAACTCTAACACTAATCTTAACCCTAACCCTAACACTAATCTTAACCCTAACCCTAACCCAATGATTTTACGCATAATATCCTTTGAATTTTTTTATATTATACCTACTAATTGATATTTATTAGCTTATAATGGTTTAAAGCTTAAAATCATTTGAACGTTTTTTTTATTTATTTTCGCGTGATAAGCATTTTTACGTATGTTACACATATATATTTACTTTATGAACTAATTATTATTTATTAATTTACAATATATACAATGTCTAAGAGATTAATTCCTATAGTTCTTTGAACTTATACATAGAAAAATCTTTATAAAATGATCTTAATATATTCTATTTATTTAATTCTATTACTAACCTTAACACCACAAACCTTAACCCTAACCCTAACTCAAAGATTTAACCCTCAATATCCCTTGAGTTTTTTTAAATTTTACTTACTTGAAGGTATTTATTCTATTTATTTAATACTATTATTAACCGTAACCCTAGCACTAACCTTAACCCTATCCCAATGATTTTACCCATAATATCCTTTGAATTTTTTTATATTAAACCTACTAGTTGATATTTATTAGCTTATAATGGTTTAAAGCTTAAAGTCATTTGAAAGTTTTTTTTATTTATTTTCGCGTGATAAGCATTTTTACGTATGTTATACATATATATTTACTCTATCTAATTATTATTTATTAATTTACAATAAATATATAATGTCTTAAAATGGATTAATTCCTATAGTTCTTTAACTATACATAGAAAAATCGGTATAAAATAATCTTGATATATTCTATTTATTTAATATTATTACTAACCCTAACCCCATAAACCTTAACCCTAACCCTACTCAAAGATTTAACCCTCAATATCCATTGAGTTTTTTAAAATTTTACTTACTAGAAGATATTTATTC
The DNA here is from genome assembly GCF_954871325.1 of Gordionus sp. m RMFG-2023. Taxonomy (NCBI): domain Eukaryota; kingdom Metazoa; phylum Nematomorpha; class Gordioida; order Chordodea; family Parachordodidae; genus Gordionus; species Gordionus sp. m RMFG-2023. The sequence continues at coordinate 30,518,432 of NC_088776.1, forward strand.
TATTTATATAATACTATTATTAACCCTAACCCTAACACTAATCTTAACCCTAACTCTAACACTAATCTTAACCATAACCCTAACACTAATCTTAACCCTAACCCAATGATTTTACCCATAATATTCTTTGAATTTTTTTATATTATACCTACTAGTACACTAGTTGATATTTATTAGCTTATAATGGTTTAAAGCTTAAAATAATTTGAAAGTTTTTTTTATTTATTTAAGCGTGATAAGCATTTTTATGTATGTTACACATATATATTTACTTTATGAACTAATTATTATTTATTAATTTACAATATATATATAATGTTTTAAAAAGGATTAATTCCTATAGTTCTTTAACTAAACATAGAAAAATCGGTATAAAATAATCTTGATATATTCTATTTATTTAATATTATTACTAACCCTAACCCTAACCCAACCCTAACCCTAACCCTAGCACTAATCTTAACCCGAACTCTAACACTAATCTTAACCCTAACCCTAACACTAATCTTAACCCTAACCCTAACCCAATGATTTTACGCATAATATCCTTTGAATTTTTTTATATTATACCTACTAATTGATATTTATTAGCTTATAATGGTTTAAAGCTTAAAATCATTTGAACGTTTTTTTTATTTATTTTCGCGTGATAAGCATTTTTACGTATGTTACACATATATATTTACTTTATCTAATTATTATTTATTAATTTACAATAAATATATATTGTCTTAAAAGGGATTAATTCCTATAGTTCTTTAACAATACATAGAAAAATCGGTATAAAATAATCTTGATATATTTTATTTATATAATATTATTACTAACTCTAACCCTAACCCTAACCCAACCCTAACCCTAACCCTAGCACTAATCTTAACCCGAACTCTAACACTAATCTTAACCCTAACCCTAACACTAATCCTAACCCTAACCCAATGATTTTACCCATAATATCCTTTGAATTTTTTTATATTATACCTACTAATTGATATTTATTAGCTTATAATGGTTTAAAGCTTAAAATTATTTGAAAGTTTTTTTTATTTATTTTCGCGTGATAAGCATTTTTACGTATGTTACACATATATATTTACTTTATCTAATTATTATTTATTAATTTACAATAAATATATAATGTTTTAAAAAGGATTAATTCCTATAGTTCTTTAACTAAACATAGAAAAATCGGTATAAAATAATCTTGATATATTCTATTTATTTAATATTATTACTAACCCTAACCCTAAACCAACCCTAACCCTAACCCTAACACTAGCAGTAATCTTAACCCTAACTCTAACACTAATCTTAACCCTAACCCTAACACTAATCTTAACCCTAACCCTAACACAATGATTTTACCCATAATATTCTTTGAATTTTTTTATATTATACCTACTAGTACATACTAGTTGATATTTATTAGCTTATAATGGTTTAAAGCTTAAAATCATTTGAACGTTTTTTTTATTTATTTTCGCGTGATAAGCATTTTTACGTATGTTACACATATATATATTTACTTTATCTAATTATTATTTATTAATTTACAATAAATATATAATGTCTTAAAAGGGATTAATTCCTATAGTTCTTTAACTAAACATAGAAAAATCGGTATAAAATAATCTTGATATATTCTATTTATTTAATATTATTACTAACCCTAACCCTAACCCAACCCTAACCCTAACCCTAACCCTAACCCTAGCACTAATCTAACCCGAACTCTAACACTAATCTTAACCCTAACCCTAACACTAATCTTAACCCTAACCTTAACCCAATGATTTTACGCATAACTTTGAATTTTTTTATATTATACCTACTAATTGATATTTATTAGCTTATAATGGTTTAAAGCTTAAAATCATTTGAAAGTTTTTTTTATTTATTTTGGCGTGATATGCATTTTTACGTATGTTACACATATATATTTACTTTATCTAATTATTATTTATTAATTTACAATAAATATATAATGTCTTAAAAGGGATTAATTCCTATAGTTCTTTAACAATACATAGAAAAATCGGTATAAAATAATCTTGATATATTCTATTTATTTAATATTATTACTAACCCTAACCCTAAACCAACCCTAACCCTAACACTAGCAGTAATCTTAACCCGAACTCTAACACTAATCATAACCCTAACACTAATCTTAAACCTAACGCTAACCCTAACCCAATGATTTTACCCATAATATTCTTTGAATTTTTTTATATTATACCTACTAGTACACTAGTTGATATTTATTAGCTTATAATGGTTTAAAGCTTAAAATCATTTGAAAGTTTTTTTTATTTATTTAAGCGTGATAAGCATTTTTACGTATGTTACACATATATATTTACTTTATGAACTAATTATTATTTATTAATTTACAATATATATATAATGTTTTAAAAAGGATTAATTGCTATAGTTCTTTAACTAAACATAGAAAAATCGGTATAAAATAATCTTGATATATTCTATTTATTTAATATTATTACTAACCCTAACCCTAACCCAACCCTAACCCTAACCCTAACCCTAACCCTAGCACTAATCTTAACCCGAACTCTAACACTAATCTTAACCCTAACCCTAACACTAATCTTAACCCTAACCCTAACCCAATGATTTTACGCATAATATCCTTTGAATTTTTTTATATTATACCTACTAGTACACTAGTTGATATTTATTAGCTTATAATGGTTTAAAGCTTAAAATCATTTGAACGTTTTTTTTATTTATTTTCGCGTGATAAGCATTTTTACGTATGTTACACATATATATATTTACTTTATCTAATTATTATTTATTAATTTACAATAAATATATAATGTCTTAAAAGGGATTAATTCCTATAGTTCTTTAACTAAACATAGAAAAATCGGTATAAAATAATCTTGATATATTCTATTTATTTAATATTATTACTAACCCTAACCCTAACCCAACCCTAACCCTAACCCTAACCCTAACCCTAGCACTAATCTAACCCGAACTCTAACACTAATCTTAACCCTAACCCTAACACTAATCTTAACCCTAACCCTAACCCAATGATTTTACGCATAACTTTGAATTTTTTTATATTATACCTACTAATTGATATTTATTAGCTTATAATGGTTTAAAGCTTAAAATCATTTGAAAGTTTTTTTTATTTATTTTGGCGTGATAAGCATTTTTACGTATGTTACACATATATATTTACTTTATCTAATTATTATTTATTAATTTACAATAAATATATAATGTCTTAAAAGGGATTAATTCCTATAGTTCTTTAACAATACATAGAAAAATCGGTATAAAATAATCTTGATATATTTTATTTATATAATATTATTACTAACCCTAACCCTAACCCAACCCTAACCCTAACCCTAGCACTAATCTTAACCCGAACTCTAACACTAATCTTAACCCTAACCCTAACACTAATCTTAACCCTAACCCAATGATTTTACCCATAATATCCTTTGAATTTTTTTATATTATACCTACTAATTGATATTTATTAGCTTATAATGGTTTAAAGCTTAAAATTATTTGAAAGTTTTTTTATTTATTTTCGCGTGATAAGCATTTTTACGTATGTTACACATATATATTTACTTTATCTAATTATTATTTATTAATTTACAATAAATATATAATGTTTTAAAAAGGATTAATTCCTATAGTTCTTTAACTAAACATAGAAAAATCGGTATAAAATAATCTTGATATATTCTATTTATTTAATATTATTACTAACCCTAACCCTAAACCAACCCTAACCCTAACACTAGCAGTAATCTTAACCCGAACTCTAACACTAATCATAACCCTAACACTAATCTTAAACCTAACGCTAACCCTAACCCAATGATTTTACCCATAATATTCTTTGAATTTTTTTATATTATACCTACTAGTACACTAGTTGATATTTATTAGCTTATAATGGTTTAAAGCTTAAAATCATTTGAAAGTTTTTTTTATTTATTTAAGCGTGATAAGCATTTTTACGTATGTTACACATATATATTTACTTTATGAACTAATTATTATTTATTAATTTACAATATATATATAATGTTTTAAAAAGGATTAATTCCTATAGTTCTTTAACTAAACATAGAAAAATCGGTATAAAATAATCTTGATATATTCTATTTATTTAATATTATTACTAACCCTAACCCTAACCCAACCCTAACCCTAACCCTAACCCTAACCCTAGCACTAATCTTAACCCGAACTCTAACACTAATCTTAACCCTAACCCTAACACTAATCTTAACCCTAACCCTAACCCAATGATTTTACGCATAATATCCTTTGAATTTTTTTATATTATACCTACTAATTGATATTTATTAGCTTATAATGGTTTGAAGCTTAAAATCATTTGAACGTTTTTTTTATTTATTTTCGCGTGATAAGAATTTTTATATATGTTACACATATATATTTACTTTATCTAATTATTATTTATTAATTTACAATAAATATATAATGTCTTAAAAAGGATTAATTCCTATAGTTCTTTAACTAAACATAGAAAAATCGGTATAAAATAATCTTGATATATTCTATTTATTTAATATTATTACTAACCCTAACCCTAACCCTAACCCTAACACTAGCAGTAATCTTAACCCGAACTCTAACACTAATCTTAACCCTAACCCTAACACTAATCTTAACCCTAACCCTAACCCACTGATTTTACCCATAATATCCTTTGAATTTTTTTATATTATACCTACTAATTGATATTTATTAGCTTATAATGGTTTAAAGCTTAAAATCATTTGAAAGTTTTTTTTTATTAATTTTCGCGTGATAAGCATTTTTACGTATGTTACACATATATATTATTTTATATAATTATTATTTATTAATTTACAATAAATATATATTGTTTTAAAGAGGATTAATTCCTATAGTTCTTTAACTAAACATAGAAAAATCGGTATAAAATAATCTTGATATATTCTATTTATTTAATATTATTACTAAACCTAACCCTAACCCAACCCTAACCCTAACCCTAAACCTAGCACTAATCTTAACACGAACTCTAACACTAATCTTAACCCTAACCCTAACACTAATCTTAACCCTAACCCTAACCCAATGATTTTACGCATAATATCCTTTGAATTTTTTTATATTATACCTACTAATTGATATTTATTAGCTTATAATGGTTTAAAGCTTAAAATCATTTGAACGTTTTTTTTATTTATTTTCGCGTGATAAGCATTTTTACGTATGTTACACATATATATTTACTTTATGAACTAATTATTATTTATTAATTTACAATAAATATACAATGTCTTAAAGAGATTAATTCCTATAGTTCTTTGAACTTATACATAGAAAAATCTTTATAAAATGATCTTAATATATTCTATTTATTTAATTCTATTACTAACCTTAACACCACAAACCTTAACCCTAACCCTAACTCAAAGATTTAACCCTCAATATCCCTTGAGTTTTTTTAAATTTTACTTTCTTGAAGGTATTTATTCTATTTATTTAATACTATTATTAACCGTAACCCTAACACTAACCTTAACCCTATCCCAATGATTTTACCCATAATATCCTTTGAATTTTTTTATATTATACCTACTAGTTGATATTTATTAGCTTATAATGGTTTAAAGCTTAAAGTCATTTGAAAGTTTTTTTATTTATTTTCGCGTGATAAGCATTTTTACGTATGTTATACATATATATTTACTCTATCTAATTATTATTTATTAATTTACAATAAATATATAATGTCTTAAAATGGATTAATTCCTATAGTTCTTTAACTATACATAGAAAAATCGGTATAAAATAATCTTGATATATTCTATTTATTTAATATTATTACTAACCCTAACCCCATAAACCTTAACCCTAACCCTACTCAAAGATTTAACCCTCAATATCCATTGAGTTTTTTAAAATTTTACTTACTAGAAGATATTTATTCTATTTATATAATACTATTATTAACCCTAATCCTAACACTAATCTTAACCGTAACTCTAACACTAATCTTAACCCTAACCCTAACACTAATCTTAACCCTAACCCTAACCCAATGATTTTAGCCATAATATTCTTTGAATTTTTTTATATTATACCTACTAGTACATACTAGTTGATATTTATTAGCTTATAATGGTTTAAAGCTTAAAATCATTTGAAAGTTTTTTTTATTTATTTAAGCGTGATAAGCATTTTTACGTATGTTACACATATATATATTTACTTTATCTAATTATTATTTATTAATTTACAATAAATATATAATGTCTTAAAAGGGATTAATTCCTATAGTTCTTTAACTAAACATAGAAAAATCGGTATAAAATAATCTTGATATATTCTATTTATTTAATATTATTACTAACCCTAACCCTAACCCAACCCTAACCCAAACCCTAGCACTAATCTAACCCGAACTCTAACACTAATCTTAACCCTAACTTTAACACTAATCTTAACCCTAACCCTAACCCAATGATTTTACGCATAATCCTTTGAATTTTTTTATATTATACCTACTAATTGATATTTATTAGCTTATAATGGTTTAAAGCTTAAAATCATTTGAAAGTTTTTTTTATATATTTTGGCGTGATAAGCATTTTTACGTATGTTACACATATATATTTACTTTATCTAATTATTATTTATTAATTTACAATAAATATATAATGTCTTAAAAGGGATTAATTCCTATAGTTCTTTAACAATACATAGAAAAATCGGTATAAAATAATCTTGATATATTCTATTTATATAATATTGTTACTAACCCTAACCCTAACCCAACCCTAACCCTATCCCTAGCACTAATCTTAACCCGAACTCTAACACTAATCTTAACCCTAACCCTAACACTAATCTTAACCCTAAGCCAATGATTTTACCCATAATATCCTTTGAATTTTTTTATATTATATCTACTAATTGATATTTATTAGCTTATAATGGTTTAAAGCTTAAAATCATTTGAAAGTTTTTTTTATTTATTTTCGCGTGATAAGCATTTTTACGTATGTTACACATATATATTTACTTTATCTAATTATTATTTATTAATTTACAATAAATATATAATGTCTTAAAAGGGATTAATTCCTATAGTTCTTTAACAATACATAGAAAAATCGGTATAAAATAATCTTGATATATTTTATTTATATAATATTATTACTAACCCTAACCCTAACCCTAACCCTAACCCTAACCCTAACCCTAGCACTAATCTTAACCCGAACTCTAACACTAATCTTAACCCTAACCCTAACACTAATCTTAACCCTAACCCTAACCCAATGATTTTACGCATAATATCCTTTGAATTTTTTTATATTATACCTACTAATTGATATTTATTAGCTTATAATGGTTTAAAGCTTAAAATCATTTGAAAGTTTTTTTTATTTATTTTCGCGTGATAAGCATTTTTACGTATGTTACACATATATATTTACTTTATGAACTAATTATTATTTATTAATTTACAATATATATATAATGTTTTAAAAAGGATTAATTCCTATAGTTCTTTAACTAAACATAGAAAAATCGGTATAAAATAATCTTGATATATTCTATTTATTTAATATTATTACTAACCCTAACCCTAACATACCCCTAACCCTAACCCTAACCCTAACCCTAGCACTAATCATAACCCGAACTCTAACACTAATCTTAACCCTAACCCTAACACTAATCTTAACCCTAACCCTAACCCAATGATTTTACGCATAATATCCTTTGAATTTTTTTATATTATACCTACTAATTGATATTTATTAGCTTATAATGGTTTAAAGCTTAAAATCATTTGAACGTTTTTTTTATTTATTTTCGCGTGATAAGAATTTTTACGTATGTTACACATATATATTTACTTTATCTAATTATTATTTATTAATTTACAATAAATATATAATGTCTTAAAAGGGATTAATTCCTATAGTTCTTTAACAATACATAGAAAAATCGGTATAAAATAATCTTGATATATTCTATTTATTTAATATTATTACTAACCCTAACCCTAACCCAACCCTAACCCTAACATTAACCCTAGCACTAATCTTAACCCGAACTCTAACACTAATCTTAACCCTAACCCTAACACTAATCTTAACCCTAACCCTAACCCAATGATTTTACGCATAATATCCTTTGAATTTTTTTATATTATACCTACTAATTGATATTTATTAGCTTATAATGGTTTAAAGCTTAAAATCATTTGAACGTTTTTTTTATTTATTTTCGCGTGATAAGCATTTTTACGTATGTTACACATATATATTTACTTTATGAACTAATTATTATTTATTAATTTACAATATATACAATGTCTAAGAGATTAATTCCTATAGTTCTTTGAACTTATACATAGAAAAATCTTTATAAAATGATCTTAATATATTCTATTTATTTAATTCTATTACTAACCTTAACACCACAAACCTTAACCCTAACCCTAACTCAAAGATTTAACCCTCAATATCCCTTGAGTTTTTTTAAATTTTACTTACTTGAAGGTATTTATTCTATTTATTTAATACTATTATTAACCGTAACCCTAGCACTAACCTTAACCCTATCCCAATGATTTTACCCATAATATCCTTTGAATTTTTTTATATTAAACCTACTAGTTGATATTTATTAGCTTATAATGGTTTAAAGCTTAAAGTCATTTGAAAGTTTTTTTTATTTATTTTCGCGTGATAAGCATTTTTACGTATGTTATACATATATATTTACTCTATCTAATTATTATTTATTAATTTACAATAAATATATAATGTCTTAAAATGGATTAATTCCTATAGTTCTTTAACTATACATAGAAAAATCGGTATAAAATAATCTTGATATATTCTATTTATTTAATATTATTACTAACCCTAACCCCATAAACCTTAACCCTAACCCTACTCAAAGATTTAACCCTCAATATCCATTGAGTTTTTTAAAATTTTACTTACTAGAAGATATTTATTCTATTTATATAATACTATTATTAACCCTAACCCTAACACTAATCTTAACCCTAACTCTAACACTAATCTTAACCATAACCCTAACACTAATCTTAACCCTAACCCAATGATTTTACCCATAATATTCTTTGAATTTTTTTATATTATACCTACTAGTACACTAGTTGATATTTATTAGCTTATAATGGTTTAAAGCTTAAAATCATTTGAAAGTTTTTTTTATTTATTTAAGCGTGATAAGCATTTTTACGTATGTTACACATATATATTTACTTTATGAACTAATTATTATTTATTAATTTACAATATATATATAATGTTTTAAAAAGGATTAATTCCTATAGTTCTTTAACTAAACATAGAAAAATCGGTATAAAATAATCTTGATATATTCTATTTATTTAATATTATTACTAACCCTAACCCTAACCCAACCCTAACCCTAACCCTAGCACTAATCTTAACCCGAACTCTAACACTAATCTTAACCCTAACCCTAACACTAATCTTAACCCTAACCCTAACCCAATGATTTTACGCATAATATCCTTTGAATTTTTTTATATTATACCTACTAATTGATATTTATTAGCTTATAATGGTTTAAAGCTTAAAATCATTTGAACGTTTTTTTTATTTATTTTCGCGTGATAAGCATTTTTACGTATGTTACACATATATATTTACTTTATCTAATTATTATTTATTAATTTACAATAAATATATAATGTCTTAAAAGGGATTAATTCCTATAGTTCTTTAACAATACATAGAAAAATCGGTATAAAATAATCTTGATATATTTTATTTATATAATATTATTACTAACTCTAACCCTAACCCTAACCCAACCCTAACCCTAACCCTAGCACTAATCTTAACCCGAACTCTAACACTAATCTTAACCCTAACCCTAACACTAATCCTAACCCTAACCCAATGATTTTACCCATAATATCCTTTGAATTTTTTTATATTATACCTACTAATTGATATTTATTAGCTTATAATGGTTTAAAGCTTAAAATTATTTGAAAGTTTTTTTTATTTATTTTCGCGTGATAAGCATTTTTACGTATGTTACACATATATATTTACTTTATCTAATTATTATTTATTAATTTACAATAAATATATAATGTTTTAAAAAGGATTAATTCCTATAGTTCTTTAACTAAACATAGAAAAATCGGTATAAAATAATCTTGATATATTCTATTTATTTAATATTATTACTAACCCTAACCCTAAACCAACCCTAACCCTAACCCTAACACTAGCAGTAATCTTAACCCTAACTCTAACACTAATCTTAACCCTAACCCTAACACTAATCTTAACCCTAACCCTAACACAATGATTTTACCCATAATATTCTTTGAATTTTTTTATATTATACCTACTAGTACATACTAGTTGATATTTATTAGCTTATAATGGTTTAAAGCTTAAAATCATTTGAACGTTTTTTTTATTTATTTTCGCGTGATAAGCATTTTTACGTATGTTACACATATATATATTTACTTTATCTAATTATTATTTATTAATTTACAATAAATATATAATGTCTTAAAAGGGATTAATTCCTATAGTTCTTTAACTAAACATAGAAAAATCGGTATAAAATAATCTTGATATATTCTATTTATTTAATATTATTACTAACCCTAACCCTAACCCAACCTAACCCTAACCCTAACCCTAACCCTAGCACTAATCTAACCCGAACTCTAACACTAATCTTAACCCTAACCCTAACACTAATCTTAACCCTAACCTTAACCCAATGATTTTACGCATAACTTTGAATTTTTTTATATTATACCTACTAATTGATATTTATTAGCTTATAATGGTTTAAAGCTTAAAATCATTTGAAAGTTTTTTTTATTTATTTTGGCGTGATATGCATTTTTACGTATGTTACACATATATATTTACTTTATCTAATTATTATTTATTAATTTACAATAAATATATAATGTCTTAAAAGGGATTAATTCCTATAGTTCTTTAACAATACATAGAAAAATCGGTATAAAATAATCTTGATATATTCTATTTATTTAATATTATTACTAACCCTAACCCTAAACCAACCCTAACCCTAACACTAGCAGTAATCTTAACCCGAACTCTAACACTAATCATAACCCTAACACTAATCTTAAACCTAACGCTAACCCTAACCCAATGATTTTACCCATAATATTCTTTGAATTTTTTTATATTATACCTACTAGTACACTAGTTGATATTTATTAGCTTATAATGGTTTAAAGCTTAAAATCATTTGAAAGTTTTTTTTATTTATTTAAGCGTGATAAGCATTTTTACGTATGTTACACATATATATTTACTTTATGAACTAATTATTATTTATTAATTTACAATATATATATAATGTTTTAAAAAGGATTAATTCCTATAGTTCTTTAACTAAACATAGAAAAATCGGTATAAAATAATCTTGATATATTCTATTTATTTAATATTATTACTAACCCTAACCCTAACCCAACCCTAACCCTAACCCTAACCCTAACCCTAGCACTAATCTTAACCCGAACTCTAACACTAATCTTAACCCTAACCCTAACACTAATCTTAACCCTAACCCTAACCCAATGATTTTACGCATAATATCCTTTGAATTTTTTTATATTATACCTACTAGTACACTAGTTGATATTTATTAGCTTATAATGGTTTAAAGCTTAAAATCATTTGAACGTTTTTTTTATTTATTTTCGCGTGATAAGCATTTTTACGTATGTTACACATATATATATTTACTTTATCTAATTATTATTTATTAATTTACAATAAATATATAATGTCTTAAAAGGGATTAATTCCTATAGTTCTTTAACTAAACATAGAAAAATCGGTATAAAATAATCTTGATATATTCTATTTATTTAATATTATTACTAACCCTAACCCTAACCCAACCCTAACCCTAACCCTAACCCTAACCCTAGCACTAATCTAACCCGAACTCTAACACTAATCTTAACCCTAACCCTAACACTAATCTTAACCCTAACCCTAACCCAATGATTTTACGCATAACTTTGAATTTTTTTATATTATACCTACTAATTGATATTTATTAGCTTATAATGGTTTAAAGCTTAAAATCATTTGAAAGTTTTTTTTATTTATTTTGGCGTGATAAGCATTTTTACGTATGTTACACATATATATTTACTTTATCTAATTATTATTTATTAATTTACAATAAATATATAATGTCTTAAAAGGGATTAATTCCTATAGTTCTTTAACAATACATAGAAAAATCGGTATAAAATAATCTTGATATATTTTATTTATATAATATTATTACTAACCCTAACCCTAACCCTAACCCTAACCCTAACCCTAACCCAACCCTAACCCTAACCCTAGCACTAATCTTAACCCGAACTCTAACACTAATCTTAACCCTAACCCTAACACTAATCTTAACCCTAACCCAATGATTTTACCCATAATATCCTTTGAATTTTTTTATATTATACCTACTAATTGATATTTATTAGCTTATAATGGTTTAAAGCTTAAAATCATTTGAAAGTTTTTTTTATTTATTTTCGCGTGATAAGAATTTTTACGTATGTTACACATATATATTTACTTTATCTAATTATTATTTATTAATTTACAATAAATATATAATGTCTTAAAAGGGATTAATTCCTATAGTTCTTTAACAATACATAGAAAAATCGGTATAAAATAATCTTGATATATTTTATTTATATAATATTATTACTAACCCTAACCCTAACCCTAACCCTAACCCTAACCCTAACCCAACCCTAACCCTAACCCTAGCACTAATCTTAACCCGAAACCTAACACTAATCTTAACCCTAACCCAATGATTTTACCCATAATATCCTTTGAATTTTTTTATATTATACCTACTAATTGATATTTATTAGCTTATAATGGTTTAAAGCTTAAAATCATTTGAAAGTTTTTTTATTTATTTTGGCGTGATAAGCATTTTTACGTATGTTACACATATATATTTACTTTATCTAATTATTATTTATTAATTTACAATAAATATATAATGTCTTAAAAGGGATTAATTCCTATAGTTCTTTAACAATACATAGAAAAATCGGTATAAAATAATCTTGATATATTTTATTTATATAATATTATTACTAACCCTAACCCTAAACCAACCCTAACCCTAACACTAGCAGTAATCTTAACCCGAACTCTAACACTAATCATAACCCTAACACTAATCTTAAACCTAACGCTAACCCTAACCCAATGATTTTACCCATAATATTCTTTGAATTTTTTTATATTATACCTACTAGTACACTAGTTGATATTTATTAGCTTATAATGGTTTAAAGCTTAAAATCATTTGAAAGTTTTTTTTATTTATTTAAGCGTGATAAGCATTTTTACGTATGTTACACATATATATTTACTTTATGAACTAATTATTATTTATTAATTTACAATATATATATAATGTTTTAAAAAGGATTAATTCCTATAGTTCTTTAACTAAACATAGAAAAATCGGTATAAAATAATCTTGATATATTTTATTTATATAATATTATTACTAACCCTAACCCTAACCCAACCCTAACCCTAACCCTAGCACTAATCTTAACCCGAACTCTAACACTAATCTTAACCCTAACCCTAACACTAATCTTAACCCTAACCCAATGATTTTACCCATAATATCCTTTGAATTTTTTTATATTATACCTACTAATTGATATTTATTAGCTTATAATGGTTTAAAGCTTAAAATTATTTGAAAGTTTTTTTTATTTATTTTCGCGTGATAAGCATTTTTACGTATGTTACACATATATATTTACTTTATCTAATTATTATTTATTAATTTACAATAAATATATAATGTTTTAAAAAGGATTAATTCCTATAGTTCTTTAACTAAACATAGAAAAATCGGTATAAAATAATCTTGATATATTCTATTTATTTAATATTATTACTAACCCTAACCCTAAACCAACCCTAACCCTAACACCTAGCAGTAATCTTAACCCGAACTCTAACACTAATCATAACCCTAACACTAATCTTAAACCTAACGCTAACCCTAACCCAATGATTTTACCCATAATATTCTTTGAATTTTTTTATATTATACCTACTAGTACACTAGTTGATATTTATTAGCTTATAATGGTTTAAAGCTTAAAATCATTTGAAAGTTTTTTTTATTTATTTAAGCGTGATAAGCATTTTTACGTATGTTACACATATATATTTACTTTATGAACTAATTATTATTTATTAATTTACAATATATATATAATGTTTTAAAAAGGATTAATTCCTATAGTTCTTTAACTAAACATAGAAAAATCGGTATAAAATAATCTTGATATATTCTATTTATTTAATATTATTACTAACCCTAACCCTAACCCAACCTAACCCTAACCCTAACCCTAACCCTAGCACTAATCTTAACCCGAACTCTAACACTAATCTTAACCCTAACCCTAACACTAATCTTAACCCTAACCCTAACCCAATGATTTTACGCATAATATCCTTTGAATTTTTTTATATTATACCTACTAGTACACTAGTTGATATTTATTAGCTTATAATGGTTTAAAGCTTAAAATCATTTGAACGTTTTTTTTATTTATTTTCGCGTGATAAGAATTTTTACGTATGTTACACATATATATATTTACTTTATCTAATTATTATTTATTAATTTACAATAAATATATAATGTCTTAAAAGGGATTAATTCCTATAGTTCTTTAACTAAACATAGAAAAATCGGTATAAAATAATCTTGATATATTCTATTTATTTAATATTATTACTAACCCTAACCCTAACCCAACCCTAACCCTAACCCTAACCCTAGCACTAATCTAACCCGAACTCTAACACTAATCTTAACCCTAACCCTAACACTAATCTTAACCCTAACCCTAACCCAATGATTTTACGCATAACTTTGAATTTTTTTATATTATACCTACTAATTGATATTTATTAGCTTATAATGGTTTAAAGCTTAAAATCATTTGAAAGTTTTTTTTATTTATTTTGGCGTGATAAGCATTTTTACGTATGTTACACATATATATTTACTTTATCTAATTATTATTTATTAATTTACAATAAATATATAATGTCTTAAAAGGGATTAATTCCTATAGTTCTTTAACAATACATAGAAAAATCGGTATAAAATAATCTTGATATATTTTATTTATATAATATTATTACTAACCCTAACCCTAACCTAACCCTAACCCTAACCCAACCCTAACCCTAACCCTAGCACTAATCTTAACCCGAACTCTAACACTAATCTTAACCCTAACCCTAACACTAATCTTAACCCTAACCCAATGATTTTACCCATAATATCCTTTGAATTTTTTTATATTATACCTACTAATTGATATTTATTAGCTTATAATGGTTTAAAGCTTAAAATCATTTGAAAGTTTTTTTTATTTATTTTCGCGTGATAAGAATTTTTACGTATGTTACACATATATATTTACTTTATCTAATTATTATTTATTAATTTACAATAAATATATAATGTCTTAAAAGGGATTAATTCCTATAGTTCTTTAACAATACATAGAAAAATCGGTATAAAATAATCTTGATAAATTTTATTTATATAATATTATTACTAACCCTAACCCTAACCCAACCCTAACCCAACCCTAACCCTAACCCTAGCACTAATCTTAACCCGAACCCTAACACTAATCTTAACCCTAACCCAATGATTTTACCCATAATATCCTTTGAATTTTTTTATATTATACCTACTAATTGATATTTATTAGCTTATAATGGTTTAAAGCTTAAAATCATTTGAAAGTTTTTTTTATTTATTTTGGCGTGATAAGCATTTTTACGTATGTTACACATATATATTTACTTTATCTAATTATTATTTATTAATTTACAATAAATATATAATGTCTTAAAAGGGATTAATTCCTATAGTTCTTTAACAATACATAGAAAAATCGGTATAAAATAATCTTGATATATTTTATTTATATAATATTATTACTAACCCTAACCCTAACCCAACCCTAACCCTAACCCTAGCACTAATCTTAACCCGAACTCTAACACTAATCTTAACCCTAACCCTAACACTAATCTTAACCCTAACCCAATGATTTTACCCATAATATCCTTTAATTTTTTTATATTATACCTACTAATTGATATTTATTAGCTTATAATGGTTTAAAGCTTAAAATTATTTGAAAGTTTTTTTTATTTATTTTCGCGTGATAAGCATTTTTACGTATGTTACACATATATATTTACTTTATCTAATTATTATTTATTAATTTACAATAAATATATAATGTTTTAAAAAGGATTAATTCCTATAGTTCTTTAACTAAACATAGAAAAATCGGTATAAAATAATCTTGATATATTCTATTTATTTAATATTATTACTAACCCTAACCCTAAACCAACCCTAACCCTAACACTAGCAGTAATCTTAACCCGAACTCTAACACTAATCATAACCCTAACACTAATCTTAAACCTAACGCTAACCCTAACCCAATGATTTTACCCATAATATCCTTTGAATTTTTTTATATTATACCTACTAATTGATATTTATTAGCTTATAATGGTTTAAAGCTTAAAATCATTTGAAAGTTTTTTTTATTTATTTTCGCGTGATAAGAATTTTTACGTATGTTACACATATATATTTACTTTATCTAATTATTATTTATTAATTTACAATAAATATATAATGTTTTAAAAAGGATTAATTCCTATAGTTCTTTAACTAAACATAGAAAAATCGGTATAAAATAATCTTGATATATTCTATTTATTTAATATTATTACTAACCCTAACCCTAACCCAACCCTAACCCTAACCCTAACCCTAACCCTAGCACTAATCTTAACCCGAACTCTAACACTAATCTTAACCCTAACCCTAACACTAATCTTAACCCTAACCCTAACCCAATGATTTTACGCATAATATCCTTTGAATTTTTTTATATTATACCTACTAGTACACTAGTTGATATTTATTAGCTTATAATGGTTTAAAGCTTAAAATCATTTGAACGTTTTTTTTATTTATTTTCGCGTGATAAGCATTTTTACGTATGTTACACATATATATATTTACTTTATCTAATTATTATTTATTAATTTACAATAAATATATAATGTCTTAAAAGGGATTAATTCCTATAGTTCTTTAACTAAACATAGAAAAATCGGTATAAAATAATCTTGATATATTCTATTTATTTAATATTATTACTAACCCTAACCCTAACCCAACCCTAACCCTAACCCTAACCCTAACCCTAGCACTAATCTAACCCGAACTCTAACACTAATCTTAACCCTAACCCTAACACTAATCTTAACCCTAACCCTAACTCAATGATTTTACGCATAACTTTGAATTTTTTTATATTATACCTACTAATTGATATTTATTAGCTTATAATGGTTTAAAGCTTAAAATCATTTGAAAGTTTTTTTATTTATTTTGGCGTGATAAGCATTTTTACGTATGTTACACATATATATTTACTTTATCTAATTATTATTTATTAATTTACAATAAATATATAATGTCTTAAAAGGGATTAATTCCTATAGTTCTTTAACAATACATAGAAAAATCGGTATAAAATAATCTTGATATATTTTATTTATATAATATTATTACTAACCCTAACCCTAACCCAACCCTAACCCTAACCCTAGCACTAATCTTAACCCGAACTCTAACACTAATCTTAACCCTAACCCTAACACTAATCTTAACCCTAACCCAATGATTTTACCCATAATATCCTTTGAATTTTTTTATATTATACCTACTAATTGATATTTATTAGCTTATAATGGTTTAAAGCTTAAAATCATTTGAAAGTTTTTTTTATTTATTTTGGCGTGATAAGCATTTTTACGTATGTTACACATATATATTTACTTTATCTAATTATTATTTATTAATTTACAATAAATATATAATGTCTTAAAAGGGATTAATTCCTATAGTTCTTTAACAATACATAGAAAAATCGGTATAAAATAATCTTGATATATTTTATTTATATAATATTATTACTAACCCTAACCCTAACCCAACCCTAACCCTAACCCTAGCACTAATCTTAACCCGAACTCTAACACTAATCTTAACCCTAACCCTAACACTAATCTTAACCCTAACCCAATGATTTTACCCATAATATCCTTTGAATTTTTTTATATTATACCTACTAATTGATATTTATTAGCTTATAATGGTTTAAAGCTTAAAATTATTTGAAAGTTTTTTTATTTATTTTCGCGTGATAAGCATTTTTACGTATGTTACACATATATATTTACTTTATCTAATTATTATTTATTAATTTACAATAAATATATAATGTTTTAAAAAGGATTAATTCCTATAGTTCTTTAACTAAACATAGAAAAATCGGTATAAAATAATCTTGATATATTCTATTTATTTAATATTATTACTAACCCTAACCCTAAACCAACCCTAACCCTAACACTAGCAGTAATCTTAACCCGAACTCTAACACTAATCATAACCCTAACACTAATCTTAAACCTAACGCTAACCCTAACCCAATGATTTTACCCATAATATTCTTTGAATTTTTTTATATTATACCTACTAGTACACTAGTTGATATTTATTAGCTTATAATGGTTTAAAGCTTAAAATCATTTGAAAGTTTTTTTTATTTATTTAAGCGTGATAAGCATTTTTACGTATGTTACACATATATATTTACTTTATGAACTAATTATTATTTATTAATTTACAATATATATATAATGTTTTAAAAAGGATTAATTCCTATAGTTCTTTAACTAAACATAGAAAAATCGGTATAAAATAATCTTGATATATTCTATTTATTTAATATTATTACTAACCCTAACCCTAACCCAACCCTAACCCTAACCCTAACCCTAGCACTAATCTTAACCCGAACTCTAACACTAATCTTAACCCTAACCCTAACACTAATCTTAACCCTAACCCTAACCCAATGATTTTACGCATAATATCCTTTGAATTTTTTTATATTATACCTACTAGTACACTAGTTGATATTTATTAGCTTATAATGGTTTAAAGCTTAAAATCATTTGAACGTTTTTTTTATTTATTTTCGCGTGATAAGCATTTTTACGTATGTTACACATATATATATTTACTTTATCTAATTATTATTTATTAATTTACAATAAATATATAATGTCTTAAAAGGGATTAATTCCTATAGTTCTTTAACTAAACATAGAAAAATCGGTATATTATAATCTTGATATATTCTATTTATTTAATATTATTACTAACCTAACCCTAACCCAACCCTAACCCTAACCTAACCCAACCTAACCCTAACCTAACCTAACCCTAGCACTAATCTAACCCGAACTCTAACACTAATCTTAACCCTAACCCTAACACTAATCTTAACCCTAACCCTAACCCAATGATTTTACGCATAACTTTGAATTTTTTTATATTATACCTACTAATTGATATTTATTAGCTTATAATGGTTTAAAGCTTAAAATCATTTGAAAGTTTTTTTTATTTATTTTGGCGTGATAAGCATTTTTACGTATGTTACACATATATATTTACTTTATCTAATTATTATTTATTAATTTACAATAAATATATAATGTCTTAAAAGGGATTAATTCCTATAGTTCTTTAACTAAACATAGAAAAATCGGTATAAAATAATCTTGATATATTCTATTTATTTAATATTATTACTAACCCTAACCCTAACCCAACCCTAACCCTAACCCTAACCCTAGCACTAATCTTAACCCGAACTCTAACACTAATCTTAACCCTAACCCTAACACTAATCTTAACCCTAACCCTAACCCAATGATTTTACGCATAATATCCTTTGAATTTTTTTATATTATACCTACTAATTGATATTTATTAGCTTATAATGGTTTAAAGCTTAAAATCATTTGAAAGTTTTTTTTATTTATTTTCGCGTGATAAGCATTTTTACGTATGTTACACATATATATATTTACTTTATCTAATTATTATTTATTAATTTACAATAAATATATAATGTCTTAAAAGGGATTAATTCCTATAGTTCTTTAACTAAACATAGAAAAATCGGTATAAAATAATCTTGATATATTCTATTTATTTAATATTATTACTAACCCTAACCCTAACCCAACCCTAACCCTAACCCTAACCCTAGCACTAATCTTAACCCGAACTCTAACACTAATCTTAACCCTAACCCTAACACTAATCTTAACCCTAACCCTAACCCAATGATTTTACGCATAATATCCTTTGAATTTTTTTATATTATACCTACTAATTGATATTTATTAGCTTATAATGGTTTAAAGCTTAAAATCATTTGAAAGTTTTTTTTATTTATTTTCGCGTGATAAGCATTTTTACGTATGTTACACATATATATTTACTTTATCTAATTATTATTTATTAATTTACAATAAATATATAATGTCTTAAAAGGGATTAATTCCTATAGTTCTTTAACTAAACATAGAAAAATCGGTATAAAATA
The DNA here is from genome assembly GCF_954871325.1 of Gordionus sp. m RMFG-2023. Classification (NCBI taxonomy): domain Eukaryota; kingdom Metazoa; phylum Nematomorpha; class Gordioida; order Chordodea; family Parachordodidae; genus Gordionus; species Gordionus sp. m RMFG-2023. Next base: position 30,539,130 of record NC_088776.1, read on the forward strand.
ATCTTGATATATTCTATTTATTTAATATTATTACTAACCCTAACCCTAACCCAACCCTAACCCTAACCCTAACCCTAGCACTAATCTTAACCCGAACTCTAACACTAATCTTAACCCTAACCCTAACACTAATCTTAACCCTAACCCTAACCCAATGATTTTACCCATAATATCCTTTGAATTTTTTTATATTATACCTACTAATTGATATTTATTAGCTTATAATGGTTTAAAGCTTAAAATCATTTGAAAGTTTTTTTTATTTATTTTGGCGTGATAAGCATTTTTACGTATGTTACACATATATATTTACTTTATCTAATTATTATTTATTAATTTACAATAAATATATAATGTCTTAAAAGGGATTAATTCCTATAGTTCTTTAACTAATACATAGAAAAATCGGTATAAAATAATCTTGATATATTCTATTTATTTAATATTATTACTAACCCTAACCCTAACCCAACCCTAACCCTAACCCTAACCCTAGCACTAATCTTAACCCGAACTCTAACACTAATCTTAACCCTAACCCTAACACTAATCTTAACCCTAACCCAATGATTTTACCCATAATATCCTTTGAATTTTTTTATATTATACCTACTAATTGATATTTATTAGCTTATAATGGTTTAAAGCTTAAAATCATTTGAAAGTTTTTTTTATTTATTTTCGCGTGATAAGCATTTTTACGTATGTTACACATATATATTTACTTTATCTAATTATTATTTATTAATTTACAATAAATATATAATGTCTTAAAAAGGATTAATTCCTATAGTTCTTTAACTAAACATAGAAAAATCGGTATAAAATAATCTTGATATATTCTATTTATTTAATATTATTACTAACCCTAACCCTAACCCAACCCTAACCCTAACCCTAACCCTAGCACTAATCTTAACCCGAACTCTAACACTAATCTTAACCCTAACCCTAACACTAATCTTAACCCTAACCCTAACCCAATGATTTTACGCATAATATCCTTTGAATTTTTTTATATTATACCTACTAATTGATATTTATTAGCTTATAATGGTTTAAAGCTTAAAATCATTTGAAAGTTTTTTTTATTTATTTTCGCGTGATAAGCATTTTTACGTATGTTACACATATATATTTACTTTATCTAATTATTATTTATTAATTTACAATAAATATATAATGTCTTAAAAGGGATTAATTCCTATAGTTCTTTAACTAAACATAGAAAAATCGGTATAAAATAATCTTGATATATTCTATTTATTTAATATTATTACTAACCCTAACCCTAACCCAACCCTAACCCTAACCCTAACCCTAGCACTAATCTTAACCCGAACTCTAACACTAATCTTAACCCTAACCCTAACACTAATCTTAACCCTAACCCTAACCCAATGATTTTACCCATAATATCCTTTGAATTTTTTTATATTATACCTACTAATTGATATTTATTAGCTTATAATGGTTTAAAGCTTAAAATCATTTGAAAGTTTTTTTTATTTATTTTGGCGTGATAAGCATTTTTACGTATGTTACACATATATATTTACTTTATCTAATTATTATTTATTAATTTACAATAAATATATAATGTCTTAAAAGGGATTAATTCCTATAGTTCTTTAACTAATACATAGAAAAATCGGTATAAAATAATCTTGATATATTCTATTTATTTAATATTATTACTAACCCTAACCCTAACCCAACCCTAACCCTAACCCTAACCCTAGCACTAATCTTAACCCGAACTCTAACACTAATCTTAACCCTAACCCTAACACTAATCTTAACCCTAACCCTAACCCAATGATTTTACCCATAATATCCTTTGAATTTTTTTATATTATACCTACTAATTGATATTTATTAGCTTATAATGGTTTAAAGCTTAAAATCATTTGAAAGTTTTTTTTATTTATTTTCGCGTGATAAGCATTTTTACGTATGTTACACATATATATTTACTTTATCTAATTATTATTTATTAATTTACAATAAATATATAATGTCTTAAAAGGGATTAATTCCTATAGTTCTTTAACTAAACATAGAAAAATCGGTATAAAATAATCTTGATATATTCTATTTATTTAATATTATTACTAACCCTAACCCTAACCCAACCCTAACCCTAACCCTAACCCTAGCACTAATCTTAACCCGAACTCTAACACTAATCTTAACCCTAACCCTAACACTAATCTTAACCCTAACCCTAACCCAATGATTTTACGCATAATATCCTTTGAATTTTTTTATATTATACCTACTAATTGATATTTATTAGCTTATAATGGTTTAAAGCTTAAAATCATTTGAAAGTTTTTTTTATTTATTTTCGCGTGATAAGCATTTTTACGTATGTTACACATATATATTTACTTTATCTAATTATTATTTATTAATTTACAATAAATATATAATGTCTTAAAAGGGATTAATTCCTATAGTTCTTTAACTAAACATAGAAAAATCGGTATAAAATAATCTTGATATATTCTATTTATTTAATATTATTACTAACCCTAACCCTAACCCAACCCTAACCCTAACCCTAACCCTAGCACTAATCTTAACCCGAACTCTAACACTAATCTTAACCCTAACCCTAACACTAATCTTAACCCTAACCCTAACCCAATGATTTTACGCATAATATCCTTTGAATTTTTTTATATTATACCTACTAATTGATATTTATTAGCTTATAATGGTTTAAAGCTTAAAATCATTTGAAAGTTTTTTTTATTTATTTTCGCGTGATAAGCATTTTTACGTATGTTACACATATATATATTTACTTTATCTAATTATTATTTATTAATTTACAATAAATATATAATGTCTTAAAAGGGATTAATTCCTATAGTTCTTTAACTAAACATAGAAAAATCGGTATAAAATAATCTTGATATATTCTATTTATTTAATATTATTACTAACCCTAACCCTAACCCAACCCTAACCCTAACCCTAACCCTAGCACTAATCTTAACCCGAACTCTAACACTAATCTTAACCCTAACCCTAACACTAATCTTAACCCTAACCCTAACCCAATGATTTTACGCATAATATCCTTTGAATTTTTTTATATTATACCTACTAATTGATATTTATTAGCTTATAATGGTTTAAAGCTTAAAATCATTTGAAAGTTTTTTTTATTTATTTTCGCGTGATAAGCATTTTTACGTATGTTACACATATATATTTACTTTATCTAATTATTATTTATTAATTTACAATAAATATATAATGTCTTAAAAGGGATTAATTCCTATAGTTCTTTAACTAATACATAGAAAAATCGGTATAAAATAATCTTGATATATTCTATTTATTTAATATTATTACTAACCCTAACCCTAACCCTAACCCTAACCCTAACCCTAACCCTAACCCTAGCACTAATCTTAACCCGAACTCTAACACTAATCTTAACCCTAACCCTAACACTAATCTTAACCCTAACCCTAACCCAATGATTTTACGCATAATATCCTTTGAATTTTTTTATATTATACCTACTAATTGATATTTATTAGCTTATAATGGTTTAAAGCTTAAAATCATTTGAAAGTTTTTTTTATTTATTTTCGCGTGATAAGCATTTTTACGTATGTTACACATATATATATTTACTTTATCTAATTATTATTTATTAATTTACAATAAATATATAATGTCTTAAAAGGGATTAATTCCTATAGTTCTTTAACTAAACATAGAAAAATCGGTATAAAATAATCTTGATATATTCTATTTATTTAATATTATTACTAACCCTAACCCTAACCAACCTAACCCTAACCCTAACCCTAGCACTAATCTTAACCCGAACTCTAACACTAATCTTAACCCTAACCCTAACACTAATCTTAACCCTAACCCTAACCCAATGATTTTACCCATAATATCCTTTGAATTTTTTTATATTATACCTACTAATTGATATTTATTAGCTTATAATGGTTTAAAGCTTAAAATCATTTGAAAGTTTTTTTTATTTATTTTGGCGTGATAAGCATTTTTACGTATGTTACACATATATATTTACTTTATCTAATTATTATTTATTAATTTACAATAAATATATAATGTCTTAAAAGGGATTAATTCCTATAGTTCTTTAACTAAACATAGAAAAATCGGTATAAAATAATCTTGATATATTCTATTTATTTAATATTATTACTAACCCTAACCCTAACCCAACCCTAACCCTAACCCTAACCCTAGCACTAATCTTAACCCGAACTCTAACACTAATCTTAACCCTAACCCTAACACTAATCTTAACCCTAACCCTAACCCAATGATTTTACCCATAATATCCTTTGAATTTTTTTATATTATACCTACTAATTGATATTTATTAGCTTATAATGGTTTAAAGCTTAAAATCATTTGAAAGTTTTTTTTATTTATTTTCGCGTGATAAGCATTTTTACGTATGTTACACATATATATTTACTTTATCTAATTATTATTTATTAATTTACAATAAATATATAATGTCTTAAAAGGGATTAATTCCTATAGTTCTTTAACTAAACATAGAAAAATCGGTATAAAATAATCTTGATATATTCTATTTATTTAATATTATTACTAACCCTAACCCTAACACCTAACCCTAACCCTAACCCTAGCACTAATCTTAACCCGAACTCTAACACTAATCTTAACCTAACCCTAACACTAATCTTAACCCTAACCCTAACCCAATGATTTTACCCATAATATCCTTTGAATTTTTTTATATTATACCTACTAATTGATATTTATTAGCTTATAATGGTTTAAAGCTTAAAATCATTTGAAAGTTTTTTTTATTTATTTTGGCGTGATAAGCATTTTTACGTATGTTACACATATATATTTACTTTATCTAATTATTATTTATTAATTTACAATAAATATATAATGTCTTAAAAGGGATTAATTCCTATAGTTCTTTAACTAATACATAGAAAAATCGGTATAAAATAATCTTGATATATTCTATTTATTTAATATTATTACTAACCCTAACCCTAACCCAACCCTAACCCTAACCCTAACCCTAGCACTAATCTTAACCCGAACTCTAACACTAATCTTAACCCTAACCCTAACACTAATCTTAACCCTAACCCTAACCCAATGATTTTACCCATAATATCCTTTGAATTTTTTTATATTATACCTACTAATTGATATTTATTAGCTTATAATGGTTTAAAGCTTAAAATCATTTGAAAGTTTTTTTTATTTATTTTCGCGTGATAAGCATTTTTACGTATGTTACACATATATATTTACTTTATCTAATTATTATTTATTAATTTACAATAAATATATAATGTCTTAAAAGGGATTAATTCCTATAGTTCTTTAACTAAACATAGAAAAATCGGTATAAAATAATCTTGATATATTCTATTTATTTAATATTATTACTAACCCTAACCCTAACCCAACCCTAACCCTAACCCTAACCCTAGCACTAATCTTAACCCGAACTCTAACACTAATCTTAACCCTAACCCTAACACTAATCTTAACCCTAACCCTAACCCAATGATTTTACGCATAATATCCTTTGAATTTTTTTATATTATACCTACTAATTGATATTTATTAGCTTATAATGGTTTAAAGCTTAAAATCATTTGAAAGTTTTTTTTATTTATTTTGGCGTGATAAGCATTTTTACGTATGTTACACATATATATTTACTTTATCTAATTATTATTTATTAATTTACAATAAATATATAATGTCTTAAAAGGGATTAATTCCTATAGTTCTTTAACTAAACATAGAAAAATCGGTATAAAATAATCTTGATATATTCTATTTATTTAATATTATTACTAACCCTAACCCTAACCCAACCCTAACCCTAACCCTAACCCTAGCACTAATCTTAACCCGAACTCTAACACTAATCTTAACCCTAACCCTAACACTAATCTTAACCCTAACCCTAACCCAATGATTTTACGCATAATATCCTTTGAATTTTTTTATATTATACCTACTAATTGATATTTATTAGCTTATAATGGTTTAAAGCTTAAAATCATTTGAAAGTTTTTTTTATTTATTTTCGCGTGATAAGCATTTTTACGTATGTTACACATATATATATTTACTTTATCTAATTATTATTTATTAATTTACAATAAATATATAATGTCTTAAAAGGGATTAATTCCTATAGTTCTTTAACTAAACATAGAAAAATCGGTATAAAATAATCTTGATATATTCTATTTATTTAATATTATTACTAACCCTAACCCTAACCCAACCCTAACCCTAACCCTAGCACTAATCTTAACCCGAACTCTAACACTAATCTTAACCCTAACCCTAACACTAATCTTAACCCTAACCCAATGATTTTACCCATAATATCCTTTGAATTTTTTTATATTATACCTACTAATTGATATTTATTAGCTTATAATGGTTTAAAGCTTAAAATCATTTGAAAGTTTTTTTTATTTATTTTCGCGTGATAAGCATTTTTACGTATGTTATACATATATATTTACTCTATCTAATTATTATTTATTAATTTACAATAAATATATAATGTCTTAAAAGGGATTAATTCCTATAGTTCTTTAACTAATACATAGAAAAATCGGTATAAAATAATCTTGATATATTCTATTTATTTAATATTATTACTAACCCTAACCCTAACCCTAACCCTAACCCTAACCCTAACCTTAACCCTAACCCTAGCACTAATCTTAACCCGAACTCTAACACTAATCTTAACCCTAACCCTAACACTAATCTTAACCCTAACCCTAACCCAATGATTTTACGCATAATATCCTTTGAATTTTTTTATATTATACCTACTAATTGATATTTATTAGCTTATAATGGTTTAAAGCTTAAAATCATTTGAAAGTTTTTTTTATTTATTTTCGCGTGATAAGCATTTTTACGTATGTTACACATATATATATTTACTTTATCTAATTATTATTTATTAATTTACAATAAATATATAATGTCTTAAAAGGGATTAATTCCTATAGTTCTTTAACTAAACATAGAAAAATCGGTATAAAATAATCTTGATATATTCTATTTATTTAATATTATTACTAACCCTAACCCTAACCCAACCTAACCCTAACCCTAACCCTAGCACTAATCTTAACCCGAACTCTAACACTAATCTTAACCCTAACCCTAACACTAATCTTAACCCTAACCCTAACCCAATGATTTTACGCATAATATCCTTTGAATTTTTTTATATTATACCTACTAATTGATATTTATTAGCTTATAATGGTTTAAAGCTTAAAATCATTTGAAAGTTTTTTTTATTTATTTTGGCGTGATAAGCATTTTTACGTATGTTACACATATATATTTACTTTATCTAATTATTATTTATTAATTTACAATAAATATATAATGTCTTAAAAGGGATTAATTCCTATAGTTCTTTAACTAAACATAGAAAAATCGGTATAAAATAATCTTGATATATTCTATTTATTTAATATTATTACTAACCCTAACCCTAACCCAACCCTAACCCTAACCCTAACCCTAGCACTAATCTTAACCCGAACTCTAACACTAATCTTAACCCTAACCCTAACACTAATCTTAACCCTAACCCTAACCCAATGATTTTACGCATAATATCCTTTGAATTTTTTTATATTATACCTACTAATTGATATTTATTAGCTTATAATGGTTTAAAGCTTAAAATCATTTGAAAGTTTTTTTTATTTATTTTCGCGTGATAAGCATTTTTACGTATGTTACACATATATATATTTACTTTATCTAATTATTATTTATTAATTTACAATAAATATATAATGTCTTAAAAGGGATTAATTCCTATAGTTCTTTAACTAAACATAGAAAAATCGGTATAAAATAATCTTGATATATTCTATTTATTTAATATTATTACTAACCCTAACCCTAACCCTAACCCTAACCCTAACCCTAACCCTAGCACTAATCTTAACCCGAACTCTAACACTAATCTTAACCCTAACCCTAACACTAATCTTAACCCTAACCCTAACCCAATGATTTTACCCATAATATCCTTTGAATTTTTTTATATTATACCTACTAATTGATATTTATTAGCTTATAATGGTTTAAAGCTTAAAATCATTTGAAAGTTTTTTTTATTTATTTTGGCGTGATAAGCATTTTTACGTATGTTACACATATATATTTACTTTATCTAATTATTATTTATTAATTTACAATAAATATATAATGTCTTAAAAGGGATTAATTCCTATAGTTCTTTAACTAAACATAGAAAAATCGGTATAAAATAATCTTGATATATTCTATTTATTTAATATTATTACTAACCCTAACCCTAACCCAACCCTAACCCTAACCCTAACCCTAGCACTAATCTTAACCCGAACTCTAACACTAATCTTAACCCTAACCCTAACACTAATCTTAACCCTAACCCTAACCCAATGATTTTACGCATAATATCCTTTGAATTTTTTTATATTATACCTACTAATTGATATTTATTAGCTTATAATGGTTTAAAGCTTAAAATCATTTGAAAGTTTTTTTTATTTATTTTCGCGTGATAAGCATTTTTACGTATGTTACACATATATATATTTACTTTATCTAATTATTATTTATTAATTTACAATAAATATATAATGTCTTAAAAGGGATTAATTCCTATAGTTCTTTAACTAAACATAGAAAAATCGGTATAAAATAATCTTGATATATTCTATTTATTTAATATTATTACTAACCCTAACCCTAACCCAACCCTAACCCTAACCCTAACCCTAGCACTAATCTTAACCCGAACTCTAACACTAATCTTAACCCTAACCCTAACACTAATCTTAACCCTAACCCTAACCCAATGATTTTACGCATAATATCCTTTGAATTTTTTTATATTATACCTACTAATTGATATTTATTAGCTTATAATGGTTTAAAGCTTAAAATCATTTGAAAGTTTTTTTTATTTATTTTCGCGTGATAAGCATTTTTACGTATGTTACACATATATATTTACTTTATCTAATTATTATTTATTAATTTACAATAAATATATAATGTCTTAAAAGGGATTAATTCCTATAGTTCTTTAACTAAACATAGAAAAATCGGTATAAAATAATCTTGATATATTCTATTTATTTAATATTATTACTAACCCTAACCCTAACCCAACCCTAACCCTAACCCTAACCCTAGCACTAATCTTAACCCGAACTCTAACACTAATCTTAACCCTAACCCTAACACTAATCTTAACCCTAACCCTAACCCAATGATTTTACCCATAATATCCTTTGAATTTTTTTATATTATACCTACTAATTGATATTTATTAGCTTATAATGGTTTAAAGCTTAAAATCATTTGAAAGTTTTTTTTATTTATTTTCGCGTGATAAGCATTTTTACGTATGTTACACATATATATTTACTTTATCTAATTATTATTTATTAATTTACAATAAATATATAATGTCTTAAAAGGGATTAATTCCTATAGTTCTTTAACTAAACATAGAAAAATCGGTATAAAATAATCTTGATATATTCTATTTATTTAATATTATTACTAACCCTAACCCTAACCCTAACCCTAACCCTAACCCTAACCCTAGCACTAATCTTAACCCGAACTCTAACACTAATCTTAACCCTAACCCTAACACTAATCTTAACCCTAACCCAATGATTTTACCCATAATATCCTTTGAATTTTTTTATATTATACCTACTAATTGATATTTATTAGCTTATAATGGTTTAAAGCTTAAAATCATTTGAAAGTTTTTTTTATTTATTTTGGCGTGATAAGCATTTTTACGTATGTTACACATATATATTTACTTTATCTAATTATTATTTATTAATTTACAATAAATATATAATGTCTTAAAAGGGATTAATTCCTATAGTTCTTTAACTAATACATAGAAAAATCGGTATAAAATAATCTTGATATATTTTATTTATATAATATTATTACTAACCCTAACCCTAACCCAACCTAACCCTAACCCTAACCCTAGCACTAATCTTAACCCGAACTCTAACACTAATCTTAACCCTAACCCTAACACTAATCTTAACCCTAACCCTAACCCAATGATTTTACCCATAATATCCTTTGAATTTTTTTATATTATACCTACTAATTGATATTTATTAGCTTATAATGGTTTAAAGCTTAAAATCATTTGAAAGTTTTTTTTATTTATTTTCGCGTGATAAGCATTTTTACGTATGTTACACATATATATTTACTTTATCTAATTATTATTTATTAATTTACAATAAATATATAATGTCTTAAAAGGGATTAATTCCTATAGTTCTTTAACTAAACATAGAAAAATCGGTATAAAATAATCTTGATATATTCTATTTATTTAATATTATTACTAACCCTAACCCTAACCCAACCCTAACCCTAACCCTAACCCTAGCACTAATCTTAACCCGAACTCTAACACTAATCTTAACCCTAACCCTAACACTAATCTTAACCCTAACCCTAACCCAATGATTTTACGCATAATATCCTTTGAATTTTTTTATATTATACCTACTAATTGATATTTATTAGCTTATAATGGTTTAAAGCTTAAAATCATTTGAAAGTTTTTTTTATTTATTTTCGCGTGATAAGCATTTTTACGTATGTTACACATATATATATTTACTTTATCTAATTATTATTTATTAATTTACAATAAATATATAATGTCTTAAAAGGGATTAATTCCTATAGTTCTTTAACTAAACATAGAAAAATCGGTATAAAATAATCTTGATATATTCTATTTATTTAATATTATTACTAACCCTAACCCTAACCCAACCCTAACCCTAACCCTAACCCTAGCACTAATCTTAACCCGAACTCTAACACTAATCTTAACCCTAACCCTAACACTAATCTTAACCTAACCTTAACCCTAACCCTAACCCAATGATTTTACCCATAATATCCTTTGAATTTTTTTATATTATACCTACTAATTGATATTTATTAGCTTATAATGGTTTAAAGCTTAAAATCATTTGAAAGTTTTTTTTATTTATTTTCGCGTGATAAGCATTTTTACGTATGTTACACATATATATTTACTTTATCTAATTATTATTTATTAATTTACAATAAATATATAATGTCTTAAAAGGGATTAATTCCTATAGTTCTTTAACTAAACATAGAAAAATCGGTATAAAATAATCTTGATATATTCTATTTATTTAATATTATTACTAACCCTAACCCTAACCCAACCCTAACCCTAACCCTAACCCTAGCACTAATCTTAACCCGAACTCTAACACTAATCTTAACCCTAACCCTAACACTAATCTTAACCCTAACCCTAACCCAATGATTTTACGCATAATATCCTTTGAATTTTTTTATATTATACCTACTAATTGATATTTATTAGCTTATAATGGTTTAAAGCTTAAAATCATTTGAAAGTTTTTTTTATTTATTTTCGCGTGATAAGCATTTTTACGTATGTTACACATATATATATTTACTTTATCTAATTATTATTTATTAATTTACAATATATATATAATGTTTTAAAAAGGATTAATTCCTATAGTTCTTTAACTAAACATAGAAAAATCGGTATAAAATAATCTTGATATATTCTATTTATTTAATATTATTACTAACCCTAACCCTAACCCTAACCCTAACCCTAACCCTAACCCTAGCACTAATCTTAACCCGAACTCTAACACTAATCTTAACCCTAACCCTAACACTAATCTTAACCCTAACCCTAACCCAATGATTTTACGCATAATATCCTTTGAATTTTTTTATATTATACCTACTAATTGATATTTATTAGCTTATAATGGTTTAAAGCTTAAAATCATTTGAACGTTTTTTTTATTTATTTTCGCGTGATAAGCATTTTTACGTATGTTACACATATATATATTTACTTTATCTAATTATTATTTATTAATTTACAATAAATATATAATGTCTTAAAAGGGATTAATTCCTATAGTTCTTTAACTAAACATAGAAAAATCGGTATAAAATAATCTTGATATATTCTATTTATTTAATATTATTACTAACCCTAACCCTAACCCAACCCTAACCCTAACCCTAACCCTAGCACTAATCTTAACCCGAACTCTAACACTAATCTTAACCCTAACCCTAACACTAATCTTAACCCTAACCCTAACCCAATGATTTTACGCATAATATCCTTTGAATTTTTTTATATTATACCTACTAATTGATATTTATTAGCTTATAATGGTTTAAAGCTTAAAATCATTTGAAAGTTTTTTTTATTTATTTTGGCGTGATAAGCATTTTTACGTATGTTACACATATATATTTACTTTATCTAATTATTATTTATTAATTTACAATAAATATATAATGTCTTAAAAGGGATTAATTCCTATAGTTCTTTAACTAAACATAGAAAAATCGGTATAAAATAATCTTGATATATTCTATTTATTTAATATTATTACTAACCCTAACCCTAACCCAACCCTAACCCTAACCCTAACCCTAGCACTAATCTTAACCCGAACTCTAACACTAATCTTAACCCTAACCCTAACACTAATCTTAACCCTAACCCTAACCCAATGATTTTACGCATAATATCCTTTGAATTTTTTTATATTATACCTACTAATTGATATTTATTAGCTTATAATGGTTTAAAGCTTAAAATCATTTGAAAGTTTTTTTTATTTATTTTCGCGTGATAAGCATTTTTACGTATGTTACACATATATATTTACTTTATCTAATTATTATTTATTAATTTACAATAAATATATAATGTCTTAAAAGGGATTAATTCCTATAGTTCTTTAACTAAACATAGAAAAATCGGTATAAAATAATCTTGATATATTCTATTTATTTAATATTATTACTAACCCTAACCCTAACCCAACCCTAACCCTAACCCTAACCCTAGCACTAATCTTAACCCGAACTCTAACACTAATCTTAACCCTAACCCTAACACTAATCTTAACCCTAACCCTAACCCAATGATTTTACCCATAATATCCTTTGAATTTTTTTATATTATACCTACTAATTGATATTTATTAGCTTATAATGGTTTAAAGCTTAAAATCATTTGAAAGTTTTTTTTATTTATTTTCGCGTGATAAGCATTTTTACGTATGTTACACATATATATTTACTTTATCTAATTATTATTTATTAATTTACAATAAATATATAATGTCTTAAAAGGGATTAATTCCTATAGTTCTTTAACAATACATAGAAAAATCGGTATAAAATAATCTTGATATATTTTATTTATATAATATTATTACTAACCCTAACCCTAACCCTAACCCAACCCTAACCCTAACCCTAGCACTAATCTTAACCCGAACTCTAACACTAATCTTAACCCTAACCCTAACACTAATCTTAACACCTAACCCAATGATTTTACCCATAATATCCTTTGAATTTTTTTATATTATACCTACTAATTGATATTTATTAGCTTATAATGGTTTAAAGCTTAAAATCATTTGAAAGTTTTTTTTATTTATTTTCGCGTGATAAGCATTTTTACGTATGTTACACATATATATTTACTTTATCTAATTATTATTTATTAATTTACAATAAATATATAATGTCTTAAAAGGGATTAATTCCTATAGTTCTTTAACTAAACATAGAAAAATCGGTATAAAATAATCTTGATATATTCTATTTATTTAATATTATTACTAACCCTAACCCTAACCCAACCCTAACCCTAACCCTAACCCTAGCACTAATCTTAACCCGAACTCTAACACTAATCTTAACCCTAACCCTAACACTAATCTTAACCCTAACCCTAACCCAATGATTTTACCCATAATATCCTTTGAATTTTTTTATATTATACCTACTAATTGATATTTATTAGCTTATAATGGTTTAAAGCTTAAAATCATTTGAAAGTTTTTTTTATTTATTTTCGCGTGATAAGCATTTTTACGTATGTTACACATATATATTTACTTTATCTAATTATTATTTATTAATTTACAATAAATATATAATGTCTTAAAAGGGATTAATTCCTATAGTTCTTTAACTAAACATAGAAAAATCGGTATAAAATAATCTTGATATATTCTATTTATTTAATATTATTACTAACCCTAACCCTAACCCAACCCTAACCCTAACCCTAACCCTAGCACTAATCTTAACCCGAACTCTAACACTAATCTTAACCCTAACCCTAACACTAATCTTAACCCTAACCCTAACCCAATGATTTTACCCATAATATCCTTTGAATTTTTTTATATTATACCTACTAATTGATATTTATTAGCTTATAATGGTTTAAAGCTTAAAATCATTTGAACGTTTTTTTTATTTATTTTCGCGTGATAAGCATTTTTACGTATGTTACACATATATATATTTACTTTATCTAATTATTATTTATTAATTTACAATAAATATATAATGTCTTAAAAGGGATTAATTCCTATAGTTCTTTAACTAAACATAGAAAAATCGGTATAAAATAATCTTGATATATTCTATTTATTTAATATTATTACTAACCCTAACCCTAACCCAACCCTAACCCTAACCCTAACCCTAGCACTAATCTTAACCCGAACTCTAACACTAATCTTAACCCTAACCCTAACACTAATCTTAACCCTAACCCTAACCCAATGATTTTACGCATAATATCCTTTGAATTTTTTTATATTATACCTACTAATTGATATTTATTAGCTTATAATGGTTTAAAGCTTAAAATCATTTGAAAGTTTTTTTTATTTATTTTCGCGTGATAAGCATTTTTACGTATGTTACACATATATATTTACTTTATCTAATTATTATTTATTAATTTACAATAAATATATAATGTCTTAAAAGGGATTAATTCCTATAGTTCTTTAACTAAACATAGAAAAATCGGTATAAAATAATCTTGATATATTCTATTTATTTAATATTATTACTAACCCTAACCCTAAACCAACCCTAACCCTAACCCTAACACTAGCAGTAATCTTAACCCGAACTCTAACACTAATCATAACCCTAACACTAATCTTAAACCTAACCCTAACCCAATGATTTTACCCATAATATCCTTTGAATTTTTTTATATTATACCTACTAATTGATATTTATTAGCTTATAATGGTTTAAAGCTTAAAATCATTTGAAAGTTTTTTTTATTTATTTTGGCGTGATAAGCATTTTTACGTATGTTACACATATATATTTACTTTATCTAATTATTATTTATTAATTTACAATAAATATATAATGTCTTAAAAGGGATTAATTCCTATAGTTCTTTAACAATACATAGAAAAATCGGTATAAAATAATCTTGATATATTTTATTTATATAATATTATTACTAACCCTAACCCTAACCCAACCCTAACCCTAACCCTAACCCTAGCACTAATCTTAACCCGAACTCTAACACTAATCTTAACCCTAACCCTAACACTAATCTTAACCCTAACCCAATGATTTTACCCATAATATCCTTTGAATTTTTTTATATTATACCTACTAATTGATATTTATTAGCTTATAATGGTTTAAAGCTTAAAATCATTTGAAAGTTTTTTTTATTTATTTTCGCGTGATAAGCATTTTTACGTATGTTACACATATATATTTACTTTATCTAATTATTATTTATTAATTTACAATAAATATATAATGTCTTAAAAGGGATTAATTCCTATAGTTCTTTAACTAAACATAGAAAAATCGGTATAAAATAATCTTGATATATTCTATTTATTTAATATTATTACTAACCCTAACCCTAACCCAACCCTAACCCTAACCCTAACCCTAGCACTAATCTTAACCCGAACTCTAACACTAATCTTAACCCTAACCCTAACACTAATCTTAACCCTAACCCTAACCCAATGATTTTACGCATAATATCCTTTGAATTTTTTTATATTATACCTACTAATTGATATTTATTAGCTTATAATGGTTTAAAGCTTAAAATCATTTGAAAGTTTTTTTTATTTATTTTCGCGTGATAAGCATTTTTACGTATGTTACACATATATATTTACTTTATCTAATTATTATTTATTAATTTACAATAAATATATAATGTCTTAAAAGGGATTAATTCCTATAGTTCTTTAACTAAACATAGAAAAATCGGTATAAAATAATCTTGATATATTCTATTTATTTAATATTATTACTAACCCTAACCCTAACCCAACCCTAACCCTAACCCTAGCACTAATCTTAACCCGAACTCTAACACTAATCTTAACCTAACCCTAACACTAATCTTAACCCTAACCCTAACCCAATGATTTTACCCATAATATCCTTTGAATTTTTTTATATTATACCTACTAATTGATATTTATTAGCTTATAATGGTTTAAAGCTTAAAATCATTTGAAAGTTTTTTTTATTTATTTTGGCGTGATAAGCATTTTTACGTATGTTACACATATATATTTACTTTATCTAATTATTATTTATTAATTTACAATAAATATATAATGTCTTAAAAGGGATTAATTCCTATAGTTCTTTAACAATACATAGAAAAATCGGTATAAAATAATCTTGATATATTTTATTTATATAATATTATTACTAACCCTAACCCTAACCCAACCCTAACCCTAACCCTAACCCTAGCACTAATCTTAACCCGAACTCTAACACTAATCTTAACCCTAACCCTAACACTAATCTTAACCCTAACCCAATGATTTTACCCATAATATCCTTTGAATTTTTTTATATTATACCTACTAATTGATATTTATTAGCTTATAATGGTTTAAAGCTTAAAATCATTTGAAAGTTTTTTTTATTTATTTTCGCGTGATAAGCATTTTTACGTATGTTACACATATATATTTACTTTATCTAATTATTATTTATTAATTTACAATAAATATATAATGTCTTAAAAGGGATTAATTCCTATAGTTCTTTAACTAAACATAGAAAAATCGGTATAAAATAATCTTGATATATTCTATTTATTTAATATTATTACTAACCCTAACCCTAACCCAACCCTAACCCTAACCCTAACCCTAGCACTAATCTTAACCCGAACTCTAACACTAATCTTAACCCTAACCCTAACACTAATCTTAACCCTAACCCTAACCCAATGATTTTACGCATAATATCCTTTGAATTTTTTTATATTATACCTACTAATTGATATTTATTAGCTTATAATGGTTTAAAGCTTAAAATCATTTGAAAGTTTTTTTTATTTATTTTCGCGTGATAAGCATTTTTACGTATGTTACACATATATATTTACTTTATCTAATTATTATTTATTAATTTACAATAAATATATAATGTCTTAAAAGGGATTAATTCCTATAGTTCTTTAACTAATACATAGAAAAATCGGTATAAAATAATCTTGATATATTCTATTTATTTAATATTATTACTAACCCTAACCCTAACCCAACCCTAACCCTAACCCTAACCCTAGCACTAATCTTAACCCGAACTCTAACACTAATCTTAACCCTAACCCTAACACTAATCTTAACCCTAACCCTAACCCAATGATTTTACGCATAATATCCTTTGAATTTTTTTATATTATACCTACTAATTGATATTTATTAGCTTATAATGGTTTAAAGCTTAAAATCATTTGAAAGTTTTTTTTATTTATTTTCGCGTGATAAGCATTTTTACGTATGTTACACATATATATATTTACTTTATCTAATTATTATTTATTAATTTACAATAAATATATAATGTCTTAAAAGGGATTAATTCCTATAGTTCTTTAACTAAACATAGAAAAATCGGTATAAAATAATCTTGATATATTCTATTTATTTAATATTATTACTAACCCTAACCCTAACCCAACCCTAACCCTAACCTAACCCTAGCACTAATCTTAACCCGAACTCTAACACTAATCTTAACCCTAACCCTAACACTAATCTTAACCCTAACCCTAACCCAATGATTTTACCCATAATATCCTTTGAATTTTTTTATATTATACCTACTAATTGATATTTATTAGCTTATAATGGTTTAAAGCTTAAAATCATTTGAAAGTTTTTTTTATTTATTTTCGCGTGATAAGCATTTTTACGTATGTTATACATATATATTTACTCTATCTAATTATTATTTATTAATTTACAATAAATATATAATGTCTTAAAAGGGATTAATTCCTATAGTTCTTTAACTAATACATAGAAAAATCGGTATAAAATAATCTTGATATATTCTATTTATTTAATATTATTACTAACCCTAACCCTAACCCAACCCTAACCCTAACCCTAACCCTAGCACTAATCTTAACCCGAACTCTAACACTAATCTTAACCCTAACCCTAACACTAATCTTAACCCTAACCCTAACCCAATGATTTTACGCATAATATCCTTTGAATTTTTTTATATTATACCTACTAATTGATATTTATTAGCTTATAATGGTTTAAAGCTTAAAATCATTTGAAAGTTTTTTTTATTTATTTTCGCGTGATAAGCATTTTTACGTATGTTACACATATATATATTTACTTTATCTAATTATTATTTATTAATTTACAATAAATATATAATGTCTTAAAAGGGATTAATTCCTATAGTTCTTTAACTAAACATAGAAAAATCGGTATAAAATAATCTTGATATATTCTATTTATTTAATATTATTACTAACCCTAACCCTAACCCAACCTAACCCTAACCCTAACCCTAGCACTAATCTTAACCCGAACTCTAACACTAATCTTAACCCTAACCCTAACACTAATCTTAACCTAACCCTAACCCAATGATTTTACGCATAATATCCTTTGAATTTTTTTATATTATACCTACTAATTGATATTTATTAGCTTATAATGGTTTAAAGCTTAAAATCATTTGAAAGTTTTTTTTATTTATTTTGGCGTGATAAGCATTTTTACGTATGTTACACATATATATTTACTTTATCTAATTATTATTTATTAATTTACAATAAATATATAATGTCTTAAAAGGGATTAATTCCTATAGTTCTTTAACTAAACATAGAAAAATCGGTATAAAATAATCTTGATATATTCTATTTATTTAATATTATTACTAACCCTAACCCTAACCCAACCCTAACCCTAACCCTAACCCTAGCACTAATCTTAACCCGAACTCTAACACTAATCTTAACCCTAACCCTAACACTAATCTTAACCCTAACCCTAACCCAATGATTTTACGCATAATATCCTTTGAATTTTTTTATATTATACCTACTAATTGATATTTATTAGCTTATAATGGTTTAAAGCTTAAAATCATTTGAAAGTTTTTTTTATTTATTTTCGCGTGATAAGCATTTTTACGTATGTTACACATATATATATTTACTTTATCTAATTATTATTTATTAATTTACAATAAATATATAATGTCTTAAAAGGGATTAATTCCTATAGTTCTTTAACTAAACATAGAAAAATCGGTATAAAATAATCTTGATATATTCTATTTATTTAATATTATTACTAACCCTAACCCTAACCCAACCCTAACCCTAACCCTAACCCTAGCACTAATCTTAACCCGAACTCTAACACTAATCTTAACCCTAACCCTAACACTAATCTTAACCCTAACCCTAACCCAATGATTTTACCCATAATATCCTTTGAATTTTTTTATATTATACCTACTAATTGATATTTATTAGCTTATAATGGTTTAAAGCTTAAAATCATTTGAAAGTTTTTTTTATTTATTTTCGCGTGATAAGCATTTTTACGTATGTTACACATATATATTTACTTTATCTAATTATTATTTATTAATTTACAATAAATATATAATGTCTTAAAAGGGATTAATTCCTATAGTTCTTTAACTAATACATAGAAAAATCGGTATAAAATAATCTTGATATATTCTATTTATTTAATATTATTACTAACCCTAACCCTAACCCAACCCTAACCCTAACCCTAACCCTAGCACTAATCTTAACCCGAACTCTAACACTAATCTTAACCCTAACCCTAACACTAATCTTAACCCTAACCCTAACCCAATGATTTTACGCATAATATCCTTTGAATTTTTTTATATTATACCTACTAATTGATATTTATTAGCTTATAATGGTTTAAAGCTTAAAATCATTTGAACGTTTTTTTTATTTATTTTCGCGTGATAAGCATTTTTACGTATGTTACACATATATATATTTACTTTATCTAATTATTATTTATTAATTTACAATAAATATATAATGTCTTAAAAGGGATTAATTCCTATAGTTCTTTAACTAAACATAGAAAAATCGGTATAAAATAATCTTGATATATTCTATTTATTTAATATTATTACTAACCCTAACCCTAACCCTAACCCTAACCCTAACCCTAACCCTAGCACTAATCTTAACCCGAACTCTAACACTAATCTTAACCCTAACCCTAACACTAATCTTAACCCTAACCCTAACCCAATGATTTTACCCATAATATCCTTTGAATTTTTTTATATTATACCTACTAATTGATATTTATTAGCTTATAATGGTTTAAAGCTTAAAATCATTTGAAAGTTTTTTTTATTTATTTTCGCGTGATAAGCATTTTTACGTATGTTACACATATATATTTACTTTATCTAATTATTATTTATTAATTTACAATAAATATATAATGTCTTAAAAGGGATTAATTCCTATAGTTCTTTAACTAAACATAGAAAAATCGGTATAAAATAATCTTGATATATTCTATTTATTTAATATTATTACTAACCCTAACCCTAACCCAACCCTAACCCTAACCCTAACCCTAGCACTAATCTTAACCCGAACTCTAACACTAATCTTAACCCTAACCCTAACACTAATCTTAACCCTAACCCTAACCCAATGATTTTACCCATAATATTCTTTGAATTTTTTTATATTATACCTACTAGTACACTAGTTGATATTTATTAGCTTATAATGGTTTAAAGCTTAAAATCATTTGAAAGTTTTTTTTATTTATTTAAGCGTGATAAGCATTTTTACGTATGTTACACATATATATTTACTTTATGAACTAATTATTATTTATTAATTTACAATATATATATAATGTTTTAAAAAGGATTAATTCCTATAGTTCTTTAACTAAACATAGAAAAATCGGTATAAAATAATCTTGATATATTCTATTTATTTAATATTATTACTAACCCTAACCCTAACCCAACCCTAACCCTAACCCTAACCCTAACCCTAACCCTAGCACTAATCTTAACCCGAACTCTAACACTAATCTTAACCCTAACCCTAACACTAATCTTAACCCTAACCCTAACCCAATGATTTTACGCATAATATCCTTTGAATTTTTTTATATTATACCTACTAATTGATATTTATTAGCTTATAATGGTTTAAAGCTTAAAATCATTTGAACGTTTTTTTTATTTATTTTCGCGTGATAAGCATTTTTACGTATGTTACACATATATATATTTACTTTATCTAATTATTATTTATTAATTTACAATAAATATATAATGTCTTAAAAGGGATTAATTCCTATAGTTCTTTAACTAAACATAGAAAAATCGGTATAAAATAATCTTGATATATTCTATTTATTTAATATTATTACTAACCCTAACCCTAACCCAACCCTAACCCTAACCTAACCCTAGCACTAATCTTAACCCGAACTCTAACACTAATCTTAACCCTAACCCTAACACTAATCTTAACCCTAACCCTAACCCAATGATTTTACGCATAATATCCTTTGAATTTTTTTATATTATACCTACTAATTGATATTTATTAGCTTATAATGGTTTAAAGCTTAAAATCATTTGAACGTTTTTTTTATTTATTTTCGCGTGATAAGCATTTTTACGTATGTTACACATATATATTTACTTTATCTAATTATTATTTATTAATTTACAATAAATATATAATGTCTTAAAAGGGATTAATTCCTATAGTTCTTTAACTAATACATAGAAAAATCGGTATAAAATAATCTTGATATATTCTATTTATTTAATATTATTACTAACCCTAACCCTAACCCAACCCTAACCCTAACCCTAGCACTAATCTTAACCCGAACTCTAACACTAATCTTAACCCTAACCCTAACACTAATCTTAACCCTAACCCAATGATTTTACGCATAATATCCTTTGAATTTTTTTATATTATACCTACTAATTGATATTTATTAGCTTATAATGGTTTAAAGCTTAAAATCATTTGAAAGTTTTTTTTATTTATTTTGGCGTGATAAGCATTTTTACGTATGTTACACATATATATTTACTTTATCTAATTATTATTTATTAATTTACAATAAATATATAATGTCTTAAAAGGGATTAATTCCTATAGTTCTTTAACTAAACATAGAAAAATCGGTATAAAATAATCTTGATATATTCTATTTATTTAATATTATTACTAACCCTAACCCTAACCCAACCCTAACCCTAACCCTAACCCTAGCACTAATCTTAACCCGAACTCTAACACTAATCTTAACCCTAACCCTAACACTAATCTTAACCCTAACCCTAACCCAATGATTTTACCCATAATATCCTTTGAATTTTTTTATATTATACCTACTAATTGATATTTATTAGCTTATAATGGTTTAAAGCTTAAAATCATTTGAAAGTTTTTTTTATTTATTTTCGCGTGATAAGCATTTTTACGTATGTTACACATATATATATTTACTTTATCTAATTATTATTTATTAATTTACAATAAATATATAATGTCTTAAAAGGGATTAATTCCTATAGTTCTTTAACTAAACATAGAAAAATCGGTATAAAATAATCTTGATATATTCTATTTATTTAATATTATTACTAACCCTAACCCTAACCCTAACCCTAACCCTAACCCTAACCCTAGCACTAATCTTAACCCGAACTCTAACACTAATCTTAACCCTAACCCTAACACTAATCTTAACCCTAACCCTAACCCAATGATTTTACCCATAATATCCTTTGAATTTTTTTATATTATACCTACTAATTGATATTTATTAGCTTATAATGGTTTAAAGCTTAAAATCATTTGAAAGTTTTTTTTATTTATTTTCGCGTGATAAGCATTTTTACGTATGTTACACATATATATATTTACTTTATCTAATTATTATTTATTAATTTACAATAAATATATAATGTCTTAAAAGGGATTAATTCCTATAGTTCTTTAACTAAACATAGAAAAATCGGTATAAAATAATCTTGATATATTCTATTTATTTAATATTATTACTAACCCTAACCCTAACCCTAACCCTAACCCTAACCCTAACCCTAGCACTAATCTTAACCCGAACTCTAACACTAATCTTAACCCTAACCCTAACACTAATCTTAACCCTAACCCTAACCCAATGATTTTACGCATAATATCCTTTGAATTTTTTTATATTATACCTACTAATTGATATTTATTAGCTTATAATGGTTTAAAGCTTAAAATCATTTGAAAGTTTTTTTTATTTATTTTCGCGTGATAAGCATTTTTACGTATGTTACACATATATATATTTACTTTATCTAATTATTATTTATTAATTTACAATAAATATATAATGTCTTAAAAAGGATTAATTCCTATAGTTCTTTAACTAAACATAGAAAAATCGGTATAAAATAATCTTGATATATTCTATTTATTTAATATTATTACTAACCCTAACCCTAACCCTAACCCTAACCCTAACCCTAACCCTAGCACTAATCTTAACCCGAACTCTAACACTAATCTTAACCCTAACCCTAACACTAATCTTAACCCTAACCCTAACCCAATGATTTTACGCATAATATCCTTTGAATTTTTTTATATTATACCTACTAATTGATATTTATTAGCTTATAATGGTTTAAAGCTTAAAATCATTTGAAAGTTTTTTTTATTTATTTTCGCGTGATAAGCATTTTTACGTATGTTACACATATATATTTACTTTATCTAATTATTATTTATTAATTTACAATAAATATATAATGTCTTAAAAGGGATTAATTCCTATAGTTCTTTAACTAAACATAGAAAAATCGGTATAAAATAATCTTGATATATTCTATTTATTTAATATTATTACTAACCCTAACCCTAACCCAACCCTAACCCTAACCCTAACCCTAGCACTAATCTTAACCCGAACTCTAACACTAATCTTAACCCTAACCCTAACACTAATCTTAACCCTAACCCTAACCCAATGATTTTACGCATAATATCCTTTGAATTTTTTTATATTATACCTACTAATTGATATTTATTAGCTTATAATGGTTTAAAGCTTAAAATCATTTGAAAGTTTTTTTTATTTATTTTCGCGTGATAAGCATTTTTACGTATGTTACACATATATATTTACTTTATCTAATTATTATTTATTAATTTACAATAAATATATAATGTCTTAAAAGGGATTAATTCCTATAGTTCTTTAACTAAACATAGAAAAATCGGTATAAAATAATCTTGATATATTCTATTTATTTAATATTATTACTAACCCTAACCCTAACCCAACCCTAACCCTAACCCTAACCCTAGCACTAATCTTAACCCGAACTCTAACACTAATCTTAACCCTAACCCTAACACTAATCTTAACCCTAACCCTAACCCAATGATTTTACCCATAATATCCTTTGAATTTTTTTATATTATACCTACTAATTGATATTTATTAGCTTATAATGGTTTAAAGCTTAAAATCATTTGAAAGTTTTTTTTATTTATTTTCGCGTGATAAGCATTTTTACGTATGTTACACATATATATTTACTTTATCTAATTATTATTTATTAATTTACAATAAATATATAATGTCTTAAAAGGGATTAATTCCTATAGTTCTTTAACTAATACATAGAAAAATCGGTATAAAATAATCTTGATATATTTTATTTATATAATATTATTACTAACCCTAACCCTAACCCTAACCCAACCCTAACCCTAACCCTAGCACTAATCTTAACCCGAACTCTAACACTAATCTTAACCCTAACCCTAACACTAATCTTAACCCTAACCCAATGATTTTACCCATAATATCCTTTGAATTTTTTTATATTATACCTACTAATTGATATTTATTAGCTTATAATGGTTTAAAGCTTAAAATCATTTGAAAGTTTTTTTTATTTATTTTGGCGTGATAAGCATTTTTACGTATGTTACACATATATATTTACTTTATCTAATTATTATTTATTAATTTACAATAAATATATAATGTCTTAAAAGGGATTAATTCCTATAGTTCTTTAACTAATACATAGAAAAATCGGTATAAAATAATCTTGATATATTCTATTTATTTAATATTATTACTAACCCTAACCCTAACCCAACCCTAACCCTAACCCTAACCCTAGCACTAATCTTAACCCGAACTCTAACACTAATCTTAACCCTAACCCTAACACTAATCTTAACCCTAACCCTAACCCAATGATTTTACCCATAATATCCTTTGAATTTTTTTATATTATACCTACTAATTGATATTTATTAGCTTATAATGGTTTAAAGCTTAAAATCATTTGAAAGTTTTTTTTATTTATTTTCGCGTGATAAGCATTTTTACGTATGTTACACATATATATTTACTTTATCTAATTATTATTTATTAATTTACAATAAATATATAATGTCTTAAAAGGGATTAATTCCTATAGTTCTTTAACTAAACATAGAAAAATCGGTATAAAATAATCTTGATATATTCTATTTATTTAATATTATTACTAACCCTAACCCTAACCCAACCCTAACCCTAACCCTAGCACTAATCTTAACCCGAACTCTAACACTAATCTTAACCCTAACCCTAACACTAATCTTAACCCTAACCCTAACCCAATGATTTTACGCATAATATCCTTTGAATTTTTTTATATTATACCTACTAATTGATATTTATTAGCTTATAATGGTTTAAAGCTTAAAATCATTTGAAAGTTTTTTTTATTTATTTTCGCGTGATAAGCATTTTTACGTATGTTACACATATATATATTTACTTTATCTAATTATTATTTATTAATTTACAATAAATATATAATGTCTTAAAAGGGATTAATTCCTATAGTTCTTTAACTAAACATAGAAAAATCGGTATAAAATAATCTTGATATATTCTATTTATTTAATATTATTACTAACCCTAACCCTAACCCAACCCTAACCCTAACCCTAACCCTAGCACTAATCTTAACCCGAACTCTAACACTAATCTTAACCCTAACCCTAACACTAATCTTAACCCTAACCCTAACCCAATGATTTTACGCATAATATCCTTTGAATTTTTTTATATTATACCTACTAATTGATATTTATTAGCTTATAATGGTTTAAAGCTTAAAATCATTTGAAAGTTTTTTTTATTTATTTTGGCGTGATAAGCATTTTTACGTATGTTACACATATATATTTACTTTATCTAATTATTATTTATTAATTTACAATAAATATATAATGTCTTAAAAGGGATTAATTCCTATAGTTCTTTAACTAAACATAGAAAAATCGGTATAAAATAATCTTGATATATTCTATTTATTTAATATTATTACTAACCCTAACCCTAACCCAACCCTAACCCTAACCCTAACCCTAGCACTAATCTTAACCCGAACTCTAACACTAATCTTAACCCTAACCCTAACACTAATCTTAACCCTAACCCTAACCCAATGATTTTACGCATAATATCCTTTGAATTTTTTTATATTATACCTACTAATTGATATTTATTAGCTTATAATGGTTTAAAGCTTAAAATCATTTGAAAGTTTTTTTTATTTATTTTCGCGTGATAAGCATTTTTACGTATGTTACACATATATATATTTACTTTATCTAATTATTATTTATTAATTTACAATAAATATATAATGTCTTAAAAGGGATTAATTCCTATAGTTCTTTAACTAAACATAGAAAAATCGGTATAAAATAATCTTGATATATTCTATTTATTTAATATTATTACTAACCCTAACCCTAACCCTAACCCTAACCCTAACCCTAACCCTAGCACTAATCTTAACCCGAACTCTAACACTAATCTTAACCCTAACCCTAACACTAATCTTAACCCTAACCCTAACCCAATGATTTTACGCATAATATCCTTTGAATTTTTTTATATTATACCTACTAATTGATATTTATTAGCTTATAATGGTTTAAAGCTTAAAATCATTTGAAAGTTTTTTTTATTTATTTTCGCGTGATAAGCATTTTTACGTATGTTACACATATATATTTACTTTATCTAATTATTATTTATTAATTTACAATAAATATATAATGTCTTAAAAGGGATTAATTCCTATAGTTCTTTAACTAAACATAGAAAAATCGGTATAAAATAATCTTGATATATTCTATTTATTTAATATTATTACTAACCCTAACCCTAACCCAACCCTAACCCTAACCCTAACCCTAGCACTAATCTTAACCCGAACTCTAACACTAATCTTAACCCTAACCCTAACACTAATCTTAACCCTAACCCTAACCCAATGATTTTACGCATAATATCCTTTGAATTTTTTTATATTATACCTACTAATTGATATTTATTAGCTTATAATGGTTTAAAGCTTAAAATCATTTGAAAGTTTTTTTTATTTATTTTGGCGTGATAAGCATTTTTACGTATGTTACACATATATATTTACTTTATCTAATTATTATTTATTAATTTACAATAAATATATAATGTCTTAAAAGGGATTAATTCCTATAGTTCTTTAACTAATACATAGAAAAATCGGTATAAAATAATCTTGATATATTCTATTTATTTAATATTATTACTAACCCTAACCCTAACCCTAACCCTAACCCTAACCCTAACCCTAGCACTAATCTTAACCCGAACTCTAACACTAATCTTAACCCTAACCCTAACACTAATCTTAACCCTAACCCTAACCCAATGATTTTACGCATAATATCCTTTGAATTTTTTTATATTATACCTACTAATTGATATTTATTAGCTTATAATGGTTTAAAGCTTAAAATCATTTGAAAGTTTTTTTTATTTATTTTGGCGTGATAAGCATTTTTACGTATGTTACACATATATATTTACTTTATCTAATTATTATTTATTAATTTACAATAAATATATAATGTCTTAAAAGGGATTAATTCCTATAGTTCTTTAACTAATACATAGAAAAATCGGTATAAAATAATCTTGATATATTCTATTTATTTAATATTATTACTAACCCTAACCCTAACCCAACCCTAACCCTAACCCTAACCCTAGCACTAATCTTAACCCGAACTCTAACACTAATCTTAACCCTAACCCTAACACTAATCTTAACCCTAACCCTAACCCAATGATTTTACCCATAATATCCTTTGAATTTTTTTATATTATACCTACTAATTGATATTTATTAGCTTATAATGGTTTAAAGCTTAAAATCATTTGAAAGTTTTTTTTATTTATTTTCGCGTGATAAGCATTTTTACGTATGTTACACATATATATTTACTTTATCTAATTATTATTTATTAATTTACAATAAATATATAATGTCTTAAAAGGGATTAATTCCTATAGTTCTTTAACTAAACATAGAAAAATCGGTATAAAATAATCTTGATATATTCTATTTATTTAATATTATTACTAACCCTAACCCTAACCCAACCCTAACCCTAACCCTAACACTAGCACTAATCTTAACCCGAACTCTAACACTAATCTAACCTAACCCTAACACTAATCTTAACCCTAACCCTAACCCAATGATTTTACCCATAATATCCTTTGAATTTTTTTATATTATACCTACTAATTGATATTTATTAGCTTATAATGGTTTAAAGCTTAAAATCATTTGAAAGTTTTTTTTATTTATTTTCGCGTGATAAGCATTTTTACGTATGTTACACATATATATTTACTTTATCTAATTATTATTTATTAATTTACAATAAATATATAATGTCTTAAAAGGGATTAATTCCTATAGTTCTTTAACTAAACATAGAAAAATCGGTATAAAATAATCTTGATATATTCTATTTATTTAATATTATTACTAACCCTAACCCTAACCCAACCCTAACCCTAACCCTAACCCTAGCACTAATCTTAACCCGAACTCTAACACTAATCTTAACCCTAACCCTAACACTAATCTTAACCCTAACCCTAACCCAATGATTTTACGCATAATATCCTTTGAATTTTTTTATATTATACCTACTAATTGATATTTATTAGCTTATAATGGTTTAAAGCTTAAAATCATTTGAAAGTTTTTTTTATTTATTTTCGCGTGATAAGCATTTTTACGTATGTTACACATATATATTTACTTTATCTAATTATTATTTATTAATTTACAATAAATATATAATGTCTTAAAAGGGATTAATTCCTATAGTTCTTTAACAATACATAGAAAAATCGGTATAAAATAATCTTGATATATTCTATTTATTTAATATTATTACTAACCCTAACCCTAACCCTAACCCAACCCTAACCCTAACCCTAGCACTAATCTTAACCCGAACTCTAACACTAATCTTAACCCTAACCCTAACACTAATCTTAACCCTAACCCAATGATTTTACCCATAATATCCTTTGAATTTTTTTATATTATACCTACTAATTGATATTTATTAGCTTATAATGGTTTAAAGCTTAAAATCATTTGAAAGTTTTTTTTATTTATTTTCGCGTGATAAGCATTTTTACGTATGTTACACATATATATTTACTTTATCTAATTATTATTTATTAATTTACAATAAATATATAATGTCTTAAAAGGGATTAATTCCTATAGTTCTTTAACTAATACATAGAAAAATCGGTATAAAATAATCTTGATATATTCTATTTATTTAATATTATTACTAACCCTAACCCTAACCCAACCCTAACCCTAACCCTAGCACTAATCTTAACCCGAACTCTAACACTAATCTTAACCCTAACCCTAACACTAATCTTAACCCTAACCCTAACCCAATGATTTTACGCATAACTTTGAATTTTTTTATATTATACCTACTAATTGATATTTATTAGCTTATAATGGTTTAAAGCTTAAAATCATTTGAAAGTTTTTTTTATTTATTTTCGCGTGATAAGCATTTTTACGTATGTTACACATATATATTTACTTTATCTAATTATTATTTATTAATTTACAATAAATATATAATGTCTTAAAAGGGATTAATTCCTATAGTTCTTTAACTAAACATAGAAAAATCGGTATAAAATAATCTTGATATATTCTATTTATTTAATATTATTACTAACCCTAACCCTAACCCTAACCCTAACCCTAACCCTAACCCTAGCACTAATCTTAACCCGAACTCTAACACTAATCTTAACCCTAACCCTAACACTAATCTTAACCCTAACCCTAACCCAATGATTTTACCCATAATATCCTTTGAATTTTTTTATATTATACCTACTAATTGATATTTATTAGCTTATAATGGTTTAAAGCTTAAAATCATTTGAAAGTTTTTTTTATTTATTTTGGCGTGATAAGCATTTTTACGTATGTTACACATATATATATTTACTTTATCTAATTATTATTTATTAATTTACAATAAATATATAATGTCTTAAAAGGGATTAATTCCTATAGTTCTTTAACTAAACATAGAAAAATCGGTATAAAATAATCTTGATATATTCTATTTATTTAATATTATTACTAACCCTAACCCTAACCCAACCCTAACCCTAACCCTAACCCTAGCACTAATCTTAACCCGAACTCTAACACTAATCTTAACCCTAACCCTAACACTAATCTTAACCCTAACCCTAACCCAATGATTTTACGCATAATATCCTTTGAATTTTTTTATATTATACCTACTAATTGATATTTATTAGCTTATAATGGTTTAAAGCTTAAAATCATTTGAAAGTTTTTTTTATTTATTTTGGCGTGATAAGCATTTTTACGTATGTTACACATATATATTTACTTTATCTAATTATTATTTATTAATTTACAATAAATATATAATGTCTTAAAAGGGATTAATTCCTATAGTTCTTTAACTAAACATAGAAAAATCGGTATAAAATAATCTTGATATATTCTATTTATTTAATATTATTACTAACCCTAACCCTAACCCAACCCTAACCCTAACCCTAACCCTAGCACTAATCTTAACCCGAACTCTAACACTAATCTTAACCCTAACCCTAACACTAATCTTAACCCTAACCCTAACCCAATGATTTTACCCATAATATCCTTTGAATTTTTTTATATTATACCTACTAATTGATATTTATTAGCTTATAATGGTTTAAAGCTTAAAATCATTTGAACGTTTTTTTTATTTATTTTCGCGTGATAAGCATTTTTACGTATGTTACACATATATATATTTACTTTATCTAATTATTATTTATTAATTTACAATAAATATATAATGTCTTAAAAGGGATTAATTCCTATAGTTCTTTAACTAAACATAGAAAAATCGGTATAAAATAATCTTGATATATTCTATTTATTTAATATTATTACTAACCCTAACCCTAACCCAACCCTAACCCTAACCCTAACCCTAGCACTAATCTTAACCCGAACTCTAACACTAATCTTAACCCTAACCCTAACACTAATCTTAACCCTAACCCTAACCCAATGATTTTACGCATAATATCCTTTGAATTTTTTTATATTATACCTACTAATTGATATTTATTAGCTTATAATGGTTTAAAGCTTAAAATCATTTGAAAGTTTTTTTTATTTATTTTCGCGTGATAAGCATTTTTACGTATGTTACACATATATATTTACTTTATCTAATTATTATTTATTAATTTACAATAAATATATAATGTCTTAAAAGGGATTAATTCCTATAGTTCTTTAACTAAACATAGAAAAATCGGTATAAAATAATCTTGATATATTCTATTTATTTAATATTATTACTAACCCTAACCCTAACCCAACCCTAACCCTAACCCTAACCCTAGCACTAATCTTAACCCGAACTCTAACACTAATCTTAACCCTAACCCTAACACTAATCTTAACCCTAACCCTAACCCAATGATTTTACGCATAATATCCTTTGAATTTTTTTATATTATACCTACTAATTGATATTTATTAGCTTATAATGGTTTAAAGCTTAAAATCATTTGAAAGTTTTTTTTATTTATTTTGGCGTGATAAGCATTTTTACGTATGTTACACATATATATTTACTTTATCTAATTATTATTTATTAATTTACAATAAATATATAATGTCTTAAAAGGGATTAATTCCTATAGTTCTTTAACTAATACATAGAAAAATCGGTATAAAATAATCTTGATATATTCTATTTATTTAATATTATTACTAACCCTAACCCTAACCCAACCCTAACCCTAACCCTAACCCTAGCACTAATCTTAACCCGAACTCTAACACTAATCTTAACCCTAACCCTAACACTAATCTTAACCCTAACCCTAACCCAATGATTTTACCCATAATATCCTTTGAATTTTTTTATATTATACCTACTAATTGATATTTATTAGCTTATAATGGTTTAAAGCTTAAAATCATTTGAAAGTTTTTTTTATTTATTTTCGCGTGATAAGCATTTTTACGTATGTTACACATATATATTTACTTTATCTAATTATTATTTATTAATTTACAATAAATATATAATGTCTTAAAAGGGATTAATTCCTATAGTTCTTTAACTAAACATAGAAAAATCGGTATAAAATAATCTTGATATATTCTATTTATTTAATATTATTACTAACCCTAACCCTAACCCAACCCTAACCCTAACCCTAGCACTAATCTTAACCCGAACTCTAACACTAATCTTAACCCTAACCCTAACACTAATCTTAACCCTAACCCTAACCCAA
This sequence comes from Gordionus sp. m RMFG-2023, assembly GCF_954871325.1. NCBI lineage: Eukaryota > Metazoa > Nematomorpha > Gordioida > Chordodea > Parachordodidae > Gordionus > Gordionus sp. m RMFG-2023. The sequence goes on from NC_088776.1 coordinate 30,572,237, forward strand.
TGATTTTACCCATAATATCCTTTGAATTTTTTTATATTATACCTACTAATTGATATTTATTAGCTTATAATGGTTTAAAGCTTAAAATCATTTGAAAGTTTTTTTTATTTATTTTCGCGTGATAAGCATTTTTACGTATGTTACACATATATATTTACTTTATCTAATTATTATTTATTAATTTACAATAAATATATAATGTCTTAAAAGGGATTAATTCCTATAGTTCTTTAACTAAACATAGAAAAATCGGTATAAAATAATCTTGATATATTCTATTTATTTAATATTATTACTAACCCTAACCCTAACCCAACCCTAACCCTAACCCTAACCCTAGCACTAATCTTAACCCGAACTCTAACACTAATCTTAACCCTAACCCTAACACTAATCTTAACCCTAACCCTAACCCAATGATTTTACCCATAATATCCTTTGAATTTTTTTATATTATACCTACTAATTGATATTTATTAGCTTATAATGGTTTAAAGCTTAAAATCATTTGAAAGTTTTTTTTATTTATTTTCGCGTGATAAGCATTTTTACGTATGTTACACATATATATTTACTTTATCTAATTATTATTTATTAATTTACAATAAATATATAATGTCTTAAAAGGGATTAATTCCTATAGTTCTTTAACTAAACATAGAAAAATCGGTATAAAATAATCTTGATATATTCTATTTATTTAATATTATTACTAACCCTAACCCTAAACCAACCCTAACCCTAACCCTAACACTAGCAGTAATCTTAACCCGAACTCTAACACTAATCATAACCCTAACACTAATCTTAAACCTAACCCTAACCCAATGATTTTACCCATAATATCCTTTGAATTTTTTTATATTATACCTACTAATTGATATTTATTAGCTTATAATGGTTTAAAGCTTAAAATCATTTGAAAGTTTTTTTTATTTATTTTCGCGTGATAAGCATTTTTACGTATGTTACACATATATATTTACTTTATCTAATTATTATTTATTAATTTACAATAAATATATAATGTCTTAAAAGGGATTAATTCCTATAGTTCTTTAACTAAACATAGAAAAATCGGTATAAAATAATCTTGATATATTCTATTTATTTAATATTATTACTAACCCTAACCCTAACCCAACCCTAACCCTAACCCTAACCCTAGCACTAATCTTAACCCGAACTCTAACACTAATCTTAACCCTAACCCTAACACTAATCTTAACCCTAACCCTAACCCAATGATTTTACGCATAATATCCTTTGAATTTTTTTATATTATACCTACTAATTGATATTTATTAGCTTATAATGGTTTAAAGCTTAAAATCATTTGAAAGTTTTTTTTATTTATTTTCGCGTGATAAGCATTTTTACGTATGTTACACATATATATATTTACTTTATCTAATTATTATTTATTAATTTACAATAAATATATAATGTCTTAAAAGGGATTAATTCCTATAGTTCTTTAACTAAACATAGAAAAATCGGTATAAAATAATCTTGATATATTCTATTTATTTAATATTATTACTAACCCTAACCCTAACCCAACCCTAACCCTAACCCTAACCCTAGCACTAATCTTAACCCGAACTCTAACACTAATCTTAACCCTAACCCTAACACTAATCTTAACCCTAACCCTAACCCAATGATTTTACGCATAATATCCTTTGAATTTTTTTATATTATACCTACTAATTGATATTTATTAGCTTATAATGGTTTAAAGCTTAAAATCATTTGAAAGTTTTTTTTATTTATTTTCGCGTGATAAGCATTTTTACGTATGTTACACATATATATTTACTTTATCTAATTATTATTTATTAATTTACAATAAATATATAATGTCTTAAAAGGGATTAATTCCTATAGTTCTTTAACTAAACATAGAAAAATCGGTATAAAATAATCTTGATATATTCTATTTATTTAATATTATTACTAACCCTAACCCTAACCCAACCCTAACCCTAACCCTAACCCTAGCACTAATCTTAACCCGAACTCTAACACTAATCTTAACCCTAACCCTAACACTAATCTTAACCCTAACCCTAACCCAATGATTTTACCCATAATATCCTTTGAATTTTTTTATATTATACCTACTAATTGATATTTATTAGCTTATAATGGTTTAAAGCTTAAAATCATTTGAAAGTTTTTTTTATTTATTTTCGCGTGATAAGCATTTTTACGTATGTTACACATATATATTTACTTTATCTAATTATTATTTATTAATTTACAATAAATATATAATGTCTTAAAAGGGATTAATTCCTATAGTTCTTTAACTAAACATAGAAAAATCGGTATAAAATAATCTTGATATATTCTATTTATTTAATATTATTACTAACCCTAACCCTAACCCAACCCTAACCCTAACCCTAACCCTAGCACTAATCTTAACCCGAACTCTAACACTAATCTTAACCCTAACCCTAACACTAATCTTAACCCTAACCCTAACCCAATGATTTTACCCATAATATCCTTTGAATTTTTTTATATTATACCTACTAATTGATATTTATTAGCTTATAATGGTTTAAAGCTTAAAATCATTTGAAAGTTTTTTTTATTTATTTTGGCGTGATAAGCATTTTTACGTATGTTACACATATATATTTACTTTATCTAATTATTATTTATTAATTTACAATAAATATATAATGTCTTAAAAGGGATTAATTCCTATAGTTCTTTAACTAAACATAGAAAAATCGGTATAAAATAATCTTGATATATTCTATTTATTTAATATTATTACTAACCCTAACCCTAACCCAACCCTAACCCTAACCCTAACCCTAGCACTAATCTTAACCCGAACTCTAACACTAATCTTAACCCTAACCCTAACACTAATCTTAACCCTAACCCTAACCCAATGATTTTACCCATAATATCCTTTGAATTTTTTTATATTATACCTACTAATTGATATTTATTAGCTTATAATGGTTTAAAGCTTAAAATCATTTGAAAGTTTTTTTTATTTATTTTCGCGTGATAAGCATTTTTACGTATGTTACACATATATATATTTACTTTATCTAATTATTATTTATTAATTTACAATAAATATATAATGTCTTAAAAGGGATTAATTCCTATAGTTCTTTAACTAAACATAGAAAAATCGGTATAAAATAATCTTGATATATTCTATTTATTTAATATTATTACTAACCCTAACCCTAACCCAACCCTAACCCTAACCCTAGCACTAATCTTAACCCGAACTCTAACACTAATCTTAACCCTAACCCTAACACTAATCTTAACCCTAACCCTAACCCAATGATTTTACCCATAATATCCTTTGAATTTTTTTATATTATACCTACTAATTGATATTTATTAGCTTATAATGGTTTAAAGCTTAAAATCATTTGAAAGTTTTTTTTATTTATTTTCGCGTGATAAGCATTTTTACGTATGTTACACATATATATTTACTTTATCTAATTATTATTTATTAATTTACAATAAATATATAATGTCTTAAAAGGGATTAATTCCTATAGTTCTTTAACTAAACATAGAAAAATCGGTATAAAATAATCTTGATATATTCTATTTATTTAATATTATTACTAACCCTAACCCTAAACCAACCCTAACCCTAACCCTAACCCTAGCACTAATCTTAACCCGAACTCTAACACTAATCTTAACCCTAACCCTAACACTAATCTTAACCCTAACCCTAACCCAATGATTTTACCCATAATATCCTTTGAATTTTTTTATATTATACCTACTAATTGATATTTATTAGCTTATAATGGTTTAAAGCTTAAAATCATTTGAAAGTTTTTTTTATTTATTTTCGCGTGATAAGCATTTTTACGTATGTTACATATATATATTTACTTTATCTAATTATTATTTATTAATTTACAATAAATATATAATGTCTTAAAAGGGATTAATTCCTATAGTTCTTTAACTAAACATAGAAAAATCGGTATAAAATAATCTTGATATATTCTATTTATTTAATATTATTACTAACCCTAACCCTAACCCAACCCTAACCCTAACCCTAACCCTAGCACTAATCTTAACCCGAACTCTAACACTAATCTTAACCCTAACCCTAACACTAATCTTAACCCTAACCCTAACCCAATGATTTTACGCATAACTTTGAATTTTTTTATATTATACCTACTAATTGATATTTATTAGCTTATAATGGTTTAAAGCTTAAAATCATTTGAAAGTTTTTTTTATTTATTTTCGCGTGATAAGCATTTTTACGTATGTTACACATATATATTTACTTTATCTAATTATTATTTATTAATTTACAATAAATATATAATGTCTTAAAAGGGATTAATTCCTATAGTTCTTTAACAATACATAGAAAAATCGGTATAAAATAATCTTGATATATTTTATTTATATAATATTATTACTAACCCTAACCCTAACCCTAACCCTAACCCTAACCCTAACCCTAGCACTAATCTTAACCCGAACTCTAACACTAATCTTAACCCTAACCCTAACACTAATCTTAACCCTAACCCAATGATTTTACCCATAATATCCTTTGAATTTTTTTATATTATACCTACTAATTGATATTTATTAGCTTATAATGGTTTAAAGCTTAAAATCATTTGAAAGTTTTTTTTATTTATTTTGGCGTGATAAGCATTTTTACGTATGTTACACATATATATTTACTTTATCTAATTATTATTTATTAATTTACAATAAATATATAATGTCTTAAAAGGGATTAATTCCTATAGTTCTTTAACTAATACATAGAAAAATCGGTATAAAATAATCTTGATATATTCTATTTATTTAATATTATTACTAACCCTAACCCTAACCCAACCCTAACCCTAACCCTAACCCTAGCACTAATCTTAACCCGAACTCTAACACTAATCTTAACCCTAACCCTAACACTAATCTTAACCCTAACCCTAACCCAATGATTTTACGCATAATATCCTTTGAATTTTTTTATATTATACCTACTAATTGATATTTATTAGCTTATAATGGTTTAAAGCTTAAAATCATTTGAAAGTTTTTTTTATTTATTTTGGCGTGATAAGCATTTTTACGTATGTTACACATATATATTTACTTTATCTAATTATTATTTATTAATTTACAATAAATATATAATGTCTTAAAAGGGATTAATTCCTATAGTTCTTTAACTAATACATAGAAAAATCGGTATAAAATAATCTTGATATATTCTATTTATTTAATATTATTACTAACCCTAACCCTAACCCTAACCCAACCCTAACCCTAACCCTAGCACTAATCTTAACCCGAACTCTAACACTAATCTTAACCCTAACCCTAACACTAATCTTAACCCTAACCCAATGATTTTACCCATAATATCCTTTGAATTTTTTTATATTATACCTACTAATTGATATTTATTAGCTTATAATGGTTTAAAGCTTAAAATCATTTGAAAGTTTTTTTTATTTATTTTCGCGTGATAAGCATTTTTACGTATGTTACACATATATATTTACTTTATCTAATTATTATTTATTAATTTACAATAAATATATAATGTCTTAAAAGGGATTAATTCCTATAGTTCTTTAACTAAACATAGAAAAATCGGTATAAAATAATCTTGATATATTCTATTTATTTAATATTATTACTAACCCTAACCCTAACCCAACCCTAACCCTAACCCTAACCCTAGCACTAATCTTAACCCGAACTCTAACACTAATCTTAACCCTAACCCTAACACTAATCTTAACCCTAACCCTAACCCAATGATTTTACGCATAATATCCTTTGAATTTTTTTATATTATACCTACTAATTGATATTTATTAGCTTATAATGGTTTAAAGCTTAAAATCATTTGAAAGTTTTTTTTATTTATTTTCGCGTGATAAGCATTTTTACGTATGTTACACATATATATTTACTTTATCTAATTATTATTTATTAATTTACAATAAATATATAATGTCTTAAAAGGGATTAATTCCTATAGTTCTTTAACTAAACATAGAAAAATCGGTATAAAATAATCTTGATATATTCTATTTATTTAATATTATTACTAACCCTAACCCTAACCCAACCCTAACCCTAACCCTAGCACTAATCTTAACCCGAACTCTAACACTAATCTTAACCCTAACCCTAACACTAATCTTAACCCTAACCCTAACCCAATGATTTTACGCATAATATCCTTTGAATTTTTTTATATTATACCTACTAATTGATATTTATTAGCTTATAATGGTTTAAAGCTTAAAATCATTTGAAAGTTTTTTTTATTTATTTTGGCGTGATAAGCATTTTTACGTATGTTACACATATATATTTACTTTATCTAATTATTATTTATTAATTTACAATAAATATATAATGTCTTAAAAGGGATTAATTCCTATAGTTCTTTAACTAAACATAGAAAAATCGGTATAAAATAATCTTGATATATTCTATTTATTTAATATTATTACTAACCCTAACCCTAACCCAACCCTAACCCTAACCCTAACCCTAGCACTAATCTTAACCCGAACTCTAACACTAATCTTAACCCTAACCCTAACACTAATCTTAACCCTAACCCTAACCCAATGATTTTACGCATAATATCCTTTGAATTTTTTTATATTATACCTACTAATTGATATTTATTAGCTTATAATGGTTTAAAGCTTAAAATCATTTGAAAGTTTTTTTTATTTATTTTCGCGTGATAAGCATTTTTACGTATGTTACACATATATATATTTACTTTATCTAATTATTATTTATTAATTTACAATAAATATATAATGTCTTAAAAGGGATTAATTCCTATAGTTCTTTAACTAAACATAGAAAAATCGGTATAAAATAATCTTGATATATTCTATTTATTTAATATTATTACTAACCCTAACCCTAACCCAACCCTAACCCTAACCCTAGCACTAATCTTAACCCGAACTCTAACACTAATCTTAACCCTAACCCTAACACTAATCTTAACCCTAACCCTAACCCAATGATTTTACGCATAATATCCTTTGAATTTTTTTATATTATACCTACTAATTGATATTTATTAGCTTATAATGGTTTAAAGCTTAAAATCATTTGAAAGTTTTTTTTATTTATTTTCGCGTGATAAGCATTTTTACGTATGTTACACATATATATTTACTTTATCTAATTATTATTTATTAATTTACAATAAATATATAATGTCTTAAAAGGGATTAATTCCTATAGTTCTTTAACTAAACATAGAAAAATCGGTATAAAATAATCTTGATATATTCTATTTATTTAATATTATTACTAACCCTAACCCTAACCCAACCCTAACCCTAACCCTAGCACTAATCTTAACCCGAACTCTAACACTAATCTTAACCCTAACCCTAACACTAATCTTAACCCTAACCCTAACCCAATGATTTTACCCATAATATCCTTTGAATTTTTTTATATTATACCTACTAATTGATATTTATTAGCTTATAATGGTTTAAAGCTTAAAATCATTTGAAAGTTTTTTTTATTTATTTTCGCGTGATAAGCATTTTTACGTATGTTACACATATATATATTTACTTTATCTAATTATTATTTATTAATTTACAATAAATATATAATGTCTTAAAAGGGATTAATTCCTATAGTTCTTTAACTAAACATAGAAAAATCGGTATAAAATAATCTTGATATATTCTATTTATTTAATATTATTACTAACCCTAACCCTAACCCAACCCTAACCCTAACCCTAGCACTAATCTTAACCCGAACTCTAACACTAATCTTAACCCTAACCCTAACACTAATCTTAACCCTAACCCTAACCCAATGATTTTACGCATAATATCCTTTGAATTTTTTTATATTATACCTACTAATTGATATTTATTAGCTTATAATGGTTTAAAGCTTAAAATCATTTGAAAGTTTTTTTTATTTATTTTCGCGTGATAAGCATTTTTACGTATGTTACACATATATATTTACTTTATCTAATTATTATTTATTAATTTACAATAAATATATAATGTCTTAAAAAGGATTAATTCCTATAGTTCTTTAACTAAACATAGAAAAATCGGTATAAAATAATCTTGATATATTCTATTTATTTAATATTATTACTAACCCTAACCCTAACCCAACCCTAACCCTAACCCTAACCCTAGCACTAATCTTAACCCGAACTCTAACACTAATCTAACCTAACCCTAACACTAATCTTAACCCTAACCCTAACCCAATGATTTTACCCATAATATCCTTTGAATTTTTTTATATTATACCTACTAATTGATATTTATTAGCTTATAATGGTTTAAAGCTTAAAATCATTTGAAAGTTTTTTTTATTTATTTTCGCGTGATAAGCATTTTTACGTATGTTACATATATATATTTACTTTATCTAATTATTATTTATTAATTTACAATAAATATATAATGTCTTAAAAGGGATTAATTCCTATAGTTCTTTAACTAAACATAGAAAAATCGGTATAAAATAATCTTGATATATTCTATTTATTTAATATTATTACTAACCCTAACCCTAACCCAACCCTAACCCTAACCCTAACCCTAGCACTAATCTAACCCGAACTCTAACACTAATCTTAACCCTAACCCTAACACTAATCTTAACCCTAACCCTAACCCAATGATTTTACGCATAATATCTTTGAATTTTTTTATATTATACCTACTAATTGATATTTATTAGCTTATAATGGTTTAAAGCTTAAAATCATTTGAAAGTTTTTTTTATTTATTTTGGCGTGATAAGCATTTTTACGTATGTTACACATATATATTTACTTTATCTAATTATTATTTATTAATTTACAATAAATATATAATGTCTTAAAAGGGATTAATTCCTATAGTTCTTTAACAATACATAGAAAAATCGGTATAAAATAATCTTGATATATTTTATTTATATAATATTATTACTAACCCTAACCCTAACCCTAACCCTAACCCTAACCCTAGCACTAATCTTAACCCGAACTCTAACACTAATCTTAACCCTAACCCTAACACTAATCTTAACCCTAACCCAATGATTTTACCCATAATATCCTTTGAATTTTTTTATATTATACCTACTAATTGATATTTATTAGCTTATAATGGTTTAAAGCTTAAAATCATTTGAAAGTTTTTTTTATTTATTTTGGCGTGATAAGCATTTTTACGTATGTTACACATATATATTTACTTTATCTAATTATTATTTATTAATTTACAATAAATATATAATGTCTTAAAAGGGATTAATTCCTATAGTTCTTTAACTAATACATAGAAAAATCGGTATAAAATAATCTTGATATATTCTATTTATTTAATATTATTACTAACCCTAACCCTAACCCAACCCTAACCCTAACCCTAACCCTAGCACTAATCTTAACTCGAACTCTAACACTAATCTTAACCCTAACCCTAACACTAATCTTAACCCTAACCCTAACCCAATGATTTTACGCATAATATCCTTTGAATTTTTTTATATTATACCTACTAATTGATATTTATTAGCTTATAATGGTTTAAAGCTTAAAATCATTTGAAAGTTTTTTTTATTTATTTTCGCGTGATAAGCATTTTTACGTATGTTACACATATATATTTACTTTATCTAATTATTATTTATTAATTTACAATAAATATATAATGTCTTAAAAGGGATTAATTCCTATAGTTCTTTAACTAATACATAGAAAAATCGGTATAAAATAATCTTGATATATTCTATTTATTTAATATTATTACTAACCCTAACCCTAACCCTAACCCAACCCTAACCCTAACCCTAGCACTAATCTTAACCCGAACTCTAACACTAATCTTAACCCTAACCCTAACACTAATCTTAACCCTAACCCTAACCCAATGATTTTACCCATAATATCCTTTGAATTTTTTTATATTATACCTACTAATTGATATTTATTAGCTTATAATGGTTTAAAGCTTAAAATCATTTGAAAGTTTTTTTTATTTATTTTCGCGTGATAAGCATTTTTACGTATGTTACACATATATATTTACTTTATCTAATTATTATTTATTAATTTACAATAAATATATAATGTCTTAAAAGGGATTAATTCCTATAGTTCTTTAACTAAACATAGAAAAATCGGTATAAAATAATCTTGATATATTCTATTTATTTAATATTATTACTAACCCTAACCCTAACCCAACCCTAACCCTAACCCTAACCCTAGCACTAATCTTAACTCGAACTCTAACACTAATCTTAACCCTAACCCTAACACTAATCTTAACCCTAACCCTAACCCAATGATTTTACGCATAATATCCTTTGAATTTTTTTATATTATACCTACTAATTGATATTTATTAGCTTATAATGGTTTAAAGCTTAAAATCATTTGAAAGTTTTTTTTATTTATTTTCGCGTGATAAGCATTTTTACGTATGTTACACATATATATTTACTTTATCTAATTATTATTTATTAATTTACAATAAATATATAATGTCTTAAAAGGGATTAATTCCTATAGTTCTTTAACTAAACATAGAAAAATCGGTATAAAATAATCTTGATATATTCTATTTATTTAATATTATTACTAACCCTAACCCTAACCCTAACCCTAACCCTAACCCTAGCACTAATCTTAACCCGAACTCTAACACTAATCTTAACCCTAACCCTAACACTAATCTTAACCCTAACCCTAACCCAATGATTTTACGCATAATATCCTTTGAATTTTTTTATATTATACCTACTAATTGATATTTATTAGCTTATAATGGTTTAAAGCTTAAAATCATTTGAAAGTTTTTTTTATTTATTTTGGCGTGATAAGCATTTTTACGTATGTTACACATATATATTTACTTTATCTAATTATTATTTATTAATTTACAATAAATATATAATGTCTTAAAAGGGATTAATTCCTATAGTTCTTTAACTAATACATAGAAAAATCGGTATAAAATAATCTTGATATATTTTATTTATATAATATTATTACTAACCCTAACCCTAACCCAACCTAACCCTAACCCTAACCCTAGCACTAATCTTAACCCGAACTCTAACACTAATCTTAACCCTAACCCTAACACTAATCTTAACCCTAACCCAATGATTTTACCCATAATATCCTTTGAATTTTTTTATATTATACCTACTAATTGATATTTATTAGCTTATAATGGTTTAAAGCTTAAAATCATTTGAAAGTTTTTTTTATTTATTTTGGCGTGATAAGCATTTTTACGTATGTTACACATATATATTTACTTTATCTAATTATTATTTATTAATTTACAATAAATATATAATGTCTTAAAAGGGATTAATTCCTATAGTTCTTTAACAATACATAGAAAAATCGGTATAAAATAATCTTGATATATTTTATTTATATAATATTATTACTAACCCTAACCCTAACCCAACCCTAACCCTAACCCTAACCCTAGCACTAATCTTAACTCGAACTCTAACACTAATCTTAACCCTAACCCTAACACTAATCTTAACCCTAACCCTAACCCAATGATTTTACGCATAATATCCTTTGAATTTTTTTATATTATACCTACTAATTGATATTTATTAGCTTATAATGGTTTAAAGCTTAAAATCATTTGAAAGTTTTTTTTATTTATTTTGGCGTGATAAGCATTTTTACGTATGTTACACATATATATTTACTTTATCTAATTATTATTTATTAATTTACAATAAATATATAATGTCTTAAAAGGGATTAATTCCTATAGTTCTTTAACAATACATAGAAAAATCGGTATAAAATAATCTTGATATATTTTATTTATATAATATTATTACTAACCCTAACCCTAACCCTAACCCAACCCTAACCCTAACCCTAGCACTAATCTTAACCCGAACTCTAACACTAATCTTAACCCTAACCCTAACACTAATCTTAACCCTAACCCAATGATTTTACCCATAATATCCTTTGAATTTTTTTATATTATACCTACTAATTGATATTTATTAGCTTATAATGGTTTAAAGCTTAAAATTATTTGAAAGTTTTTTTTATTTATTTTCGCGTGATAAGCATTTTTATTTAATATTTACTTTATGAACTTCTTATTATTTATTAATTTAATATAAATATATAAAGTCTTAAAAGAGATTAATTTATTTAGTTTTTGAACTAGATATTTATAAAAATAATTTTAAAATACCCTTAATAAATTTTATTTATTTAATACTATAACCCTACCCCTAACCCTTACCCTAACCCCAATGATTTAACCTATAATATCACTTGAAAATGTTTTTTTATATTTTATCGTGATAACTACTAGAAGGATTTTATTGACTTAATGATTTAAAGCTTTAATCCCTTGAAAGTGTTTTATTATATTTTCGCGTGATAAGCATTTTTACGTATGTTTCACATATATATAAAAAATACTTTAATATTACTTTATGAACTTATTATTATTTATTGATATACTATAAATATATAATGTCCTAAAAGAGATAAATTCTTATAGTTCTTTGAACTATATACTTAGAATAAAAAAAAATCTAATATGTTTAAAGATACTGATTATGATAATTGTCATTTTTCCAAGGAACATTTTCAATAACGAATATAAAAATGAATTATTTTCCTTTAAATATCATATACATAAATAAGTTTAATAAAAATATTATTTAGAAAACCCACCTCTTTTAATATACTTAAAAAATAGATAATTTTACAAAAATGATAAAAAAAACTATAAAAGATTTCACCTAAAAGATTGTTTATTTATTATAAAATACAAAAGAATTCCCGAAAAAAGATTTAAAATTTTTATCAAAATATGTTTAAAAATCTTTTTGAACTTCAAAAAATATTATTTGCTTAAAATTTTGGTGTTGTGAAAATCACTAATAAATTGTAACAAAAATAATATTACAATAGTAGCACATCATTTTTTTTATTAAAAAAATATCAAATAAAAGAAATTCATTTTCCATTTCATAATATAATATTATAAATAAAAAGTATATATCATATAATAAGCTTATTTGTTGATAAATTAAATATTAACATAAAATATAAATAAAATAAATTATTTTAAAAAAAATTAAAAATAATAATAGGCCGCGTTATATTTCGCCAAATAGTTTTCGCTATATTGTCTTCGCGATTTATGTTTCGCGATATTAACTTCGCTATAAAATTTTCGCGATTATTGATTCGCGATAAAAATTTCGCGATAAGAGTTTCGCTATAAAAAATTCGCGATATTTGTTTCGCTATATTCTTTTCGCGGAAAAATATTCGCTAATGTGGATTCGCGATAAAAGTTTCGCTACGAAAAAGTGTTTCGCGATAAAAGTTTTGCTGAATTGACATGGAACCATATGATACAATTAACATCCTATAAATTAAATGTTTAGATTTTATTTTCGTTAGAATTACACTATATTTTAACCCATTTACATCAAAGAACTTTAAAAATAAAGATTATAAAATTGTTACTTTTCAATGGTATATCTTTATGAAATTTTAATTTAGCATGTTTACAATCTATATTTTAACCCATTTGCAACAAAAATATTCAAAAAAACCTTATTAACAACGATTATGACAATTGATACTTATCTATGGTACATCTTCGCTGAAATTTTATTTTATCATGTAAGTTTATATTTTTGCCCATTTGCGTCTAAAAAATTCAAATAATTTTAAAAATAACGATCATGACAATTATCACCTTTCTATGGTACATCTTCATGAAATTTTAATTTAGCATGATTACAATCTATACTTTTACCCATTTACAACAAAAGAATTCAAAATAAACAACGATTATAACAATTGTAACTTATCTATGGTACATATTCACTGAAATTTAATTTAAACATGTTAGCAATACTTATTTTAGCCCATTTACAAAAAAATTCAAAAAAGTTATAAAATAACGATTATGACAATTGTCACTTTTCAATGGTAGATCTTCATGAAATTTTAATTTAGCATGTTTACAATCTAAATGAAATTTCAAATAACGAATATGACAATTGTCACATTAAAATATTATCCTTAAAAAGATCATAAAATAACATAAATAAGTTAAATATAAATATTTAAAAAAAAATTATTTAGCTACCTCTTCTAATATACTTAAGAAATAGATACTTTTACAAAAATGATAAAAAAACTATAAAAGATTTCACCTAAAAATTGTATATTTATAATAAATTTCACAAAATAATTCCTTAAAAAAGATATATTTACAAAGAAGATATAAAATTTTTATCATAATATGTTCAAAATTTTTTTGAACTTCAAGATATATTTTTTTACTTAAAATCTTGGGCGTGAAAATCACTAATAAATTGTAACAAAAATAATATTACAATAGTAGCATATCATTTTTTATTAAAAAACATCAAATAATAAATAATATGTTGTTTTCCTTTAAATAAATGCATTCGCAATATATTTATTGTTTCGCGGTAATGCCCTCGCGATAATGACTTCGCGCAAACATATTCGCGATAAAAAATTCGATGTAAAGTGTTCGCATAAAACGCTAAAATATATTCGCTCTAATAAATTCGCGATTAATGTTTAGCGGAAAATTCGCGATAAAGGCTTCGCGAAATTATCGATTTGTTTTATTGTTTGGAATGTAATTTTATTTTAACATATTAACAATTTATATTTTTGTCCATTGTCATTTATCTAGGGTACATCTTCACTGAAATATTATTTTAACATGTTAGCAATTTATATTTTAGCCCATTTGCTTCAAAAAAATTTAAAAACTTTTAAAAATAACGATTATAACAATTGTCACTTTTATATGGTACATCTTCATGAAATTTTAATTTGACATTTTTACAATCAATATTTTTACCCTTTTGTATCAAAAAATTTTAAAAAACTTCAAAAACAACGATTATGTCAATTGTCACTTATGTATGGTACATCTTCATTGATATTTTATTTTATCATGTTAGCATTTTCTATTTTTGCCCATTTGCTTCAGAAAAATTTAAAAAACTTTAAAAATAACGACTATGACAATTGTCACTTATCTAGGGAACATCTTCACTGAAGTTTTATTTATACATGTTAGCAATTTTTTTTTTGCCCATTTGCGTCAAAAAAATTCAAAAAACTTTAAAAATGATTATAACAATTGTCACTTATCTTGGGTACATCTTCACTGACGTTTTATTTAAACATGTTATCAATACTTATTTTGGCCCATATACTTCAAAAAAGTTTAAAAATAACGATTATTACAATTGTCACTTTTCTGTGGTACATCTTCATGAAATTTTAATTTAACAAGTTTACAATATATATTTTTACCCATTTGCATCAAAAAAATTCAAAATAAATTGTCACTTATCTAAGGTACACCTTCACTGAAGTTTTATTAATACATGTTATAACAATACTTATTTTAACCGATTTACGTCAAAAAAATTTAAAAAACTTTAAAAATAACGATTATGATAATTGTCACTTTATATGGTGCATCTTAATTAAAATTTTAATTTAACATGTTAAAAATACATATTTTACCATAAAAAAAATCTAATATGTTTAAAAATACCGATTATGATAATTGTCATTTTTCCAAGGAACATCTTCAATAACGAATATAAATGTCAGATTAAATTATTATCCTTAAAAAGATTATATACATAAATAAGTTAAATAAAAATATTTTTAAAAAATATTATTTAGAAAACCCACCTCTTTTAATATACTTAAAAAATAGATAATTTTACAAAAATGATAAAAAAAACTATAAAAGATTTCACCTAAAAGATTGTTTATTTATTATAAAATACAAAAGAATTCCTCAAAAAATATTAAAATTTTTATCAAAATATGTTTAAAAATCTTTTTGAACTTCAAAAAATATTTTTTGCTTAAAATTTTTGGCGTGTGAAAATCACTAATAAATTGTAACAAATATTAATATTACAGTAGTAGCATATCATTTTTTTTATTAAAAAAATATCAAATAAAAGAAATCCATTTTTCATTTCATAATTAATATAAATAAAAAATATATATATCATATGATATGTTTATTTGTTGTTAAATAAATTATTAACATTAAATATAAATAAAATAATAGGCCGCGTTATATTTCGCGAAATATTTTTCACTATATTGTCTTCGCGATTTATGTTTCGCGATATTAACCTCGCTATAAAATTTTCGCGATTATTGATACGCGATAAAAATTTCGCTCTAATGTATTCGCTTTAAAGATTTCGCGATAAGAGTTTCGCTATAAAAAATTCGCGATATTTGTTTCGCTATATTATTTTTGCGGAAAAGTAATTCGCTAATGTGGATTCGTGATAATAGTTTCGCTATAAAATTCATTCGCGATAAACGACATTCGCGATAAACGACATTCGCGATAAACGACATTCGCGATAAAAGTTTCGCGAAAAGTGTTTCGCGATAAAAATTTTGCTGAATTGACATGGAACCATTGAGGCATAGATCATAAAATAATGTAAAATACAAAATAAATAATTAAAAGCGAAAGCAGCAAAAATTATTCAAAACCTCCTTCATCTAATCATCAGGAGAGATCGAATTAATAAAACAAACATAAATAGCCTTAAGAATGGCTAAAGCGATCCTCTGCCTTAAGTAAAAACCTTCGCGAGGCTCCTCAGAATTTTTTCTGATTAGGCGGCCAAAGTCTTTAAAAAAGTTTTAGCCAAATCACCAAATGATGGGTATGAATATGTAATTTGAGGAATCAGCCCTGTATTTGCTGATCTTAAAATTTTGAGCTCTGTTCAGAGCGTCCTTGTTAAAATCAGAGGGGGAGTTAGTGTCCAGACAAGAGAAATCCCATATTAAAAACTTTTCTTGAGACCATGGGATACGTGTGACCCCATCAGGACGCCTACTATCGAAAAATAAGCAAGAAGGCTCCATTGAGGTAGGAAAACCAGCTGACCTAAGTGTAAGAGATATAATTTGTTTGCATTTCAAGTGTCGAGTTTACTGACAGGGATTACGATTGCAATGTAAAGGATGCAGCGCCATATTGTTATCATCAGTAAGATATTTGCTGCATTTATATGGTAATGAAAAGGGAATGTTGAGCCTGATACATAAAGCATAGCTGAGCTCATAGTTGTCCAATTCGAGTTTGAGATTGGTAGATGGAATAACATCTAAAAATTCATATCCTCGATCTTTGATAAGTTTAATAAATGTGGATCTAGCCAATGGTAATAGACTCGAAATAAGGTAATCAAATGAGTTTTTCACAAGTGGTAAATCCCAATCCTTCTGCTTTACAGAGATCAAAAATAGGGTTGAGGTTGTGACGGATTTTGCCAATTCTATCTTAGCTGTATTCAAAAAAGGATCGTAAACCGACAAATGTTGTCAATTAATATACGTGCTTGAAGGTGGCTGGCAATGAAGGCACATATTGAGATCGACAATGAGGATCTTATACCAAGGCCGCCATGTTAAGAAGGAAGTGTGGCTTGATGCCAAGCTGTCTCTAAATTTGATATTTATGCAGTCGCTAAGGATGACTTTTATTCTGGTTTCGAATCTCACTAAATGCTCCCTCTCTAAAAATAATGGGCTCGATCGTAGGGCATAAAGGATTTCAGGGATATTGAAGAAATTCCGTATTAAAAAAAAGGCCCTGTGAGCCGAAAGACAAGGAAGAATGCGTTTTAAATTTTTAAATATATCGACCATATCGCTAAAAAAAAGAATTCACTGACTCCTCACCAATGGGAGTGCCAAAATTTGATAGATTTTTCAAGGGGACATGCTTGAAACCAAAAACGTTTTGTTTTGGGAAAATTATATTCCCACATCCTTTTTTATAGAATGTTAAATTATCATTTCAAAATGTAATAATTCCTCGAAAAAAATACCATTTTGTGATGATAATAGAATAGCTGGTGACATGATGTCAATTATTTGATTTTAGCAAAAACTGGTATTTTCGTAAATAACCTTTAAAAATCCTTTGAAGACAAGTTTCCCTTATATTATGACTATAGAAAATATCAAAGCTTTGGAAATTTACGATAGTCGGGGAAATCCAACTCTTGAAGTAGATTTAAAAACAGATCAAGGTAAAAGTATTTTTTCGATATTTAGTAAAATATTCATAGGATGTTTTGTCTCTATGGTTCCAAGTGGAGCTAGTACCGGAATTCACGAAGCTCTGGAATTAAGGGACAATGATCCTAAAGTTCATAGTGGAAAAGGAGTCTTGAAAGCAATCAAAAATGTGAATGAAATCATTTCTCCAGAATTGATTTCAAAAGTAATTTTTGCCATATAATACTCAAATTTTTTATTGTTAGAAAGTTGATGTTTCAAATCAAACTGAAGTTGATAAATTGATGATTAGCCTAGATGGAACAATAAATAAATCTAAGCTTGGTGCAAATGCAATTCTTGGGGTATCCATGGCCTGCTGCAAAGCTGGTGCTGCTAAAAAAGCGGTACCTTTATATCAACATATTGCTAATTTATCTGGAAATAAAAACCTTATACTTCCAGTCCCATCATTTAATGTAATTAATGGAGGTTCACATGCAGGAAATCAATTAGCAATGCAAGAATTTATGATTATGCCTGTTGGAGCTTCAAACTTTAGAGAGGCTATGAGAATGGGAACTGAAACATATCACACATTAAAAAAATTGTTAAAAGATAAATATGGGCTTGCTGGTAACGTCTATTCTCATTTTTGATATAAAATAATTATATATAGCCACTGCTGTTGGGGATGAAGGGGGTTTTGCTCCAGAAGTCAATGATGCAAAAGAAGGTATATTATATTTTACAAAATTAGATATAAATTTTCAATAGTTCTTGAAATTTTGACCCAAGCTATAAATCAAGCTGGTTATAAAGGCAAGATAAAAATAGCACTTGATGTTGCTGCTTCAGAATTTTTTAAAGATGGAAAATATGACCTACAGTTTAAAAATCCTAAATCAGATAGATCAAAATGGGTATATTTTAAAATACCTGAATACTTAATATTTAAATATAGCTTAGTGGTGAACAACTTTCAGACTTTTATGTTGAAATGGTAAATACTTATCCAATTATTTCAATTGAGGATCCTTTTGATCAAGATGATTGGCCTAGTTGGCAACATTTTTTTCAAAAAATTGGTGACAAAATATCTATTGTTGGGTATATAATTTTATTTAAGATTAGTTCTTATAAAAATTTTTAGTGATGACCTTACAGTCACTAATCCAACAAGGTATATATTAATTTCATTTAAATTATGATTAATTATTTTTAGGATTCAAAATGCTATTGATAATAAAGCATGTAACTGCTTACTTTTAAAAGTAAATCAAATTGGATCATTAACTGAATCTATTCAAGCGTAATTAAACATTAAATCAATTTAAACTTTTTGTCATAGTTCTCAATTGGCGACAAAGCATAATTGGACTGTTATGGTCTCACACAGAAGTGGTGAAACTGAGGATTCTTTTATTGCAGATTTAGTTGTAGGATTAGGAACAGGAAAAGTTTTAGAAATCAAAATTCTTGCCTTATATGTTTTTTAGATTAAAAGTGGTGCTCCCTGTCGTTCAGAGAGATTATGTAAATATAATCGCTTACTTCATATTGAATATGAATTGGGACCTGCTGCAAAATATGCTGGATCTCTTAGCCAAAAATAATTTAGAATTTCTTAAAGCATTTTAGAAAATATCAAAAAAAGTTAATTGATCAATCATAAATAATTAATTTTTAATCAATCAAATATAAGTAATTTATATTATTTTAGTCAAACAATTACATTTTTTAGTTTATTTGCCTATTTGCTTTATTGACTTAAATATTTTTTGTCAATTGTTTGAAAATTTTAGCATTAATTAGTGTAATTATATATTAAATGAATATAATTATGGTTGTATAATATATATTCCTTCAATTCATACATAATTTATTTAAGTGACTTTGGTACCAGACCTTTTACTTGTCTGATTCAGGGGTAGACTGACCAGTAAGATGGTAGGAAGAGATTTACAAATTTGGGGGCCTCCCTTAGTAAAGAAAAAAGAATTTTTTTAAAAAAATTGGAATAAAATCTAAATATGTTTTAATACAAATTTTTTTAAAAATATTACAAATTTAAATAATTATTAAACATTAATTTAAATATCTGGTGGAATTATAAGCACTATAAAAAAAATTCATTCATTTAAAAATAAAACCATTTTATTTTAAAATAAATAGCCACAAGTAAAAAAAATTAATTTATGCAATTATAGTTTATATATAGCAGAGTTGTTAAACGCTATTTTTAAAAGTAGCGCGCTACCGCTATAGCTATTTGTCAAAAAAAGTAGCGCGCTACCGCTTTCGCTATTTGTCAAAAAATGTAGCGCGTTTTAAGCTACTTTTTATAAAAAAAATTTTAGAAACAAATGAAACAAATTTTTTTTATTTTTTTTTTGCTTATAATGTAAATGTATAATAAATAATATATAAAAATCAACATTTATAAATATAAAAATATAGTTAATTTAGATTATAAAAAAATAAGCAATACAAATAAATATTTATTTTAATTTGTTGCATTTTAATAATAATATCATTTCAATATTATCATCCCCAAGTCTAGAGCGACGATCAGAAAGTATAAGCTTTGCTTTACTAAATAATCTCTCGACACTAGCACTTGAGGGCAAGTAAGCTCTAAAAATATTTGGGAATGACTAAAATACGCGTCCCCGAAAACTACGCGTCCCCGGTCAAAACGACTTATTTCTATTATTATTAATAGGAAATCTTATTAAGCTTTATAAGATAAGTTATAAAATGTTTTTTTTAATTTAAAAAAAATACGGTAACTATATAAAATTTACAAAAATTTATTTTTTTAAAAAATAAACTACGCGTCCCCGGTCAAAATACAGTTTTTTTTAAAAAATCAAAACGGATTCATTTTTAGCTCATTAAAAGAATACAGAATATGTAAATATTATATTTTAAACTATTTTATAACTTGTGATTTTTTCAAAAAACACTTTTTTTTTTCAAAAACACTACGCCTCCCCGGTCAAAAAACCGTTTTTTTTAAAAAATAAAAGCAGATTCATGTTTAGCTTTTCAAGGAGATTCAGAAAATAGTATTAATAAAAAAATTTAAAAAAAAAATTAAAAAAAAAATTTTTTTTTGGCTAAACTACGCGTCCCCGGTCAAAATACAGTTTTTTTAAAAAAATCAAAACGGATTCATATTTAGCTCATTAAAAGAATACAGAATATGTAAATATTATATTTTAAACTATTTTATAACTTAGTGATTTTTTCAAAAAACACTTTTTTTCGAAAACACTACGCGTCCCCGGTCAAAAAACCGTTTTTTTTAAAAAATAAAAGCAGATTCATGTTTAGCTTTTCAAGAAAATTCAGAAAATGGTATTAATAAAAAAAATTTTTCGAAAAATTTTTTTTTTGGCTAAACTACGCGTCCCCGGTCAAAATACAGTTTTTTTAAAAAAATCAAAACGGATTCATATTTAGCTCATTAAAAGAATACAGAATATGTAAATATTATATTTTAAACTATTTTATAACTTAGTGATTTTTTCAAAAAACACTTTTTTTTCAAAAACACTACGCGTCCCCGGTCAAAAAACCGTTTTTTTTTTAAAATAAAAGCAGATTCATGTTTAGCTTTTCAAGGAAATTCAGAAAATAATATTAATAAAAAAAATTAAAAAAAAAAATTTTTCGAAAAAATTTTTTTTGGCTAAACTACCCCTCCCCGGTCAAAATAGTTTTTTAAAAAAAATCAAAACGGATTCATATTTAGCTCATTAAAAGAATACAGAATATGTAAATATTATATTTTAAACTATTTTATAACTTAGTGATTTTTTCAAAAAACACTTTTTTTTTCAAAAACACTACGCGTCCCCGGTCAAAAAACCGTTTTTTTTAAAAATAAAAGCAGATTCATGTTTAGCTTTTCAAGGAGATTCAGAAAATGGTAAAAAAATTTAAAAAAAAATTTTTTTTGGCTAAACTACGCGTCAACGGTCAAAATACAGTTTTTTTAAAAAAATCAAAACAGATTCATATTTAGCTCATTAAAAGAATACAGAATATGTAAATATTATTTTTAAAGTATTTTATAACTTAGTGATTTTTTGAAAAATCACTTTTTTTTTTCAAAAACACTACGCGTCCCCTTTTTAAAATAAAAGCAGATTCATGTTTATCTTTTCAAGGAGATTCAGAAAATGGTATTAATAAAAAAATTAAAAAAAAAAAAATTTTTCGAAAAATTTTTTTTTGGCTAAACTACGCGTCCCCGGTCAAAATACAGTTTTTTTTAAAAAATCAAAAAGTCGATCTTTCATCAAACAATAACAATATCAATCATCTAAGAATCACCTTGTACGCAGATGACCTGGTTTCAATTACCAAGTCAAGAAATGAGACAATAGACTTACTAACAAATCTCTGCTTCCACAGAAACAAAGTCGGCCTAACAATCAACTTCAATATTTTTGACCGGGGACGCGTAGTGTTTTTGAAAAAAAAAAGATTTTTCAAAAAATCACTAAGTTATAAAATACTTTAAAAAATAATATTTACATATTCTGTATTCTTAAAATGAGCTAAATATGAATCTGTTTTGATTTTTTTAAAAAAACTGTATTTTGACCGGGGACGCGTACTTTAGCCAAAAAAAATTTTTTTTTATTAATACCATTTTCTGAATCTCCTTGAAAAGCTAAACATGAATCTGCTTTTATTTTTTAAAAAAAACGGTTTTTTGACCGGGGACGCGTAGTGTTTTCGAAAAAAAGTATTTTTTTAAAAAATCACTAAGTTATTAAATACTTTAATATATAATATTTACATATTCTGTATTCTTTTAATGAGCTAAATATGAATCCGTTTTGATTTTTTAAAAAAAACTGTATTTTGACCGGGGACGCGTAAGGACGCGTAATTTAGCCAAAAAAAATTTTTTTGGAAAAAATTTTTTTTATTAATACCATTTTCTGAATCTCCTTGAAAAGCTAAACATGAATCAGCTTTTATTTTTAAAAAAAAACGGTTTTTTGACCGGGGACGCGTAGTGTTTTTGAAAAAAAAAGTGATTTTTCAAAAAATCACTAAGTTATAAAATACTTTAAAAAATAATATTTACATATACTGTATTCTTTTAATGAGCTAAATATGAATCTGTTTTGATTTTTTTAAAAAAACTGTATTTTGACCGGGGACGCGTAGGGACGCGTAATTTTTTAAAAAAATAAATTTTTGTAAATTTTATATAGTTACCGTATTTTTTTTAAATTAAAAAAAACATTTTCTAACTTATCTTTTAAAGCTTAATAAGATTTCCTATTAATAATAATAGAAATAAGTCGTTTTGACCGGGGACGCGTAGTTTTCGGGGACGCGTATTTTAGTCATTCCCAAATATTTAATCAGATCAATTTATAAATATAAATAAGTTTTTACCTTCTGTTATGTGTCCAACTATCTGCCGGTGTACATACATAAGATATATCTGATAACTCTACTATTAGAGCATCTTTCATCACTTTGAAGTTGTCTGCTATTTTATTCATAAGTGTCTAAAATAAATAATATTATAATGTAAAAATAACAATTTACCTTTAGGTGTTTCTTCAGGTTATAGCTACTCGATTGATTTGATGATATATTTTTTTTACATTTTAAGCACAGGAATTTGAATCCAGATTTTGTTTTAATATTTATTTTAAAAAATTTTTCAAATCTAGGGAATGGGAAATCGTTATTAGAGCTATTAAGTACATTTTCTTCCATTGAATCTTCTATGTCCGAATCACTTTCAAGGATTTGGATATCCATGGGCGATGCCATTTAAGATTATTAACACAGATTGAAAATATAAATTAAAAATTGAAAATATATTTAAATTTCAAAATTAAATAATAAATTATAAAAATTATAATTAATTATGATATTATATTTAAATTTTGTTTATATTTACATTCATTATATTTTTTAAAAGTAGTGCGCTAAAAAATTAAATAATTTTAAAAAAAGTAGCGGCTATTAGCTATAGCTACCAAAATAGATAGCGCGCTACTTTAACAACTCTGATATATAGAAAGCACAAAATTTTTATTATAATATAAATTAAAAATAAAAAACAATTCATTTTTTTATTAAGCTTAAGTTAAAATGAAATTAAACCCAGAACTACTAAGTATAAGTATTAAGAAAATTTATAATACCCCCCCCCCCTCCCCCACTAAAATGAGCCATATTTGTTTAACAAGCATAATCCAATGTAAATGTTTAAGGAATTTACTAGGCTAGAGTGGAATTTTTACTTCAAATATATTGTTGTTTATTAATGATCTTATCATTCAAACATAACATCAACCTTTTCTCTGACATAGATCATTAAATATAAAGAAAAAAATATATAGACAACCTATGGCTATTTTATCAAAATGAAATATCCCCCTTTTTCTCATAAAGCTGGAATTAAATTCAAACTAGTTTTTCTTTTATTATAATTCTTATTTCTAATATTTAATCTAAGCCATATAAATTCCTTACAAGATCACCTGGATCCTTATAAAAATTTCTTAATTTCAAGTTGTATAACCAAATGGAGGTAAACAAATACAAAAACTTTAAAAAATTTTCAATACTTTCATAAATTTTTACTAAATTCCTGTTAATGCCTTATTGAATTATTCTTCCTTCACTTTAAATTTCTTACTTCTCTAACATTGTATATGTTGCATTCCATATCAAATCCACTGAAGATTCAACCCCGACCCCCTTCGATTTTTTTAAAAATTTGTATGATAGTAGTATATACACTAACTAGTAAAAATATAAAATTTTAATTCTCAACTCAGCTTACTTCATGAGATATGGCCATCTTTAGAAACGCGGAAATTCCAAAATACACTATATTTAATTTTAAATATCTCAAAAAGTAATTAAGCTAATGACATGATTTAAATTTTATTAAATAATATGTTCCAAAAACCGGAAATGGCTATAAAATAAAAATTGCTCTTTTTTTAAAAAATTTTTTTCAAATAAAAGATAATTTAAATATTTTTTTATTGTACTAATAATAATCCTTCATAAGGGGTGGGTTTAGGTCTTGGGGGTCAGAAATATTTTTATCAACACAAAATATCGATAAAATTATATCAAATAAAAGCTAATTTATATCTTGATTGAAAGTATTCATTTTTTTGTCTTGATGGGTGTGACTTGGTCTGGGAGATGGATGGAGTGGGTTTGGGGGTGGTATTTGTAAAAAATATTTTTTTTTGATATGGGTATCAAATAAAAGGTAATTATAATATTTTTTATTTTAATAATAATTCAGTTATAGAAGGCCGGTCTAGGTTGGGGGTCAGGAATATTTTTTTATCAATACAAAATATCGATATGGGTATCATATGAAAGCTAATTTAAATATCTTTAAATTGAAAGTATTCATTTTTTGTCTTGATGAGTATGACTAAAATAATAAAATAAAATTTAAATATTTTTTTATTGTTATAATAATAGTCCCTCTTAACGGGTGGGTTTACGTCTTGGGGAGTCAGGAATATTTTTGTCAACACAAAATATCTATAAGTGTATCAAATTAAAGCTAAAAATATCTCATGATTGTAATAATTATACTCTAAGTAGGTGGGAGGTCTTAGGTAGTCAAGAATATTTATATAAACACAAAATATTGATATAGGAATCAAATAAAAGGTATTTTAAATATCTTTTGACTGAAAATATTTATTATCTTAACAGGTTGTCTTGATTTTGGAATGAGGGGTGGGGGAAGGGTAAAAATAATAATTTATATGGGTATCAAATAAATAGTAATTAAAAAATCTTTTGATTATATTAATTTTATCAGGATAGGAAATTCCATATCATCATTATTTTCAAGGGATATTACTTTGTCGATATGATCTTTATCAAAATTATTTTAGATTATCAATCCCTACTGCATTTAAAATTTTTAAATGTAAATTTTAATTTTAAAATAAAAAAAAATAAAAAGATTATGATTTTAGAATTAATTATAAAATTATTATAATAATTTTTGCTATTTATTTAGTAACGAGCTACCGCTATCTTTTTTTATAAAAAAAAGTAGCGCGCTAAAGTTATCGATACTTAAAAAAATAGTCATGGAATAACGCGCTAAATAGATAACACTGCAAATTATATATTTTAAGTTCAGATTGGAACCGAAAAAAATTGTTTTATCTATGTCGTAAATTATAATATTTTTTTTTATATATTTGAAATGTCAATCATTTCAACTTTGATTTTTGTATATATTTTTTTTACCATGATCATTCTTTTTTTTTGTGGAAAAACTGATGAAAATTATTATGAATTTTTTATGCATATTAAAGAAATAAAAGTATATAAAAAAAACCATAAAGTATCACATTTTTTAGTTTGAGGGAGATTAGTATTATTGACGTTTCTTTGCGATTTTTTAATTTCAGTAAGTTATTTTTATATTTAGATCCTTGCCAGTTTGGATTGTCTGCGTATTTTGTTAGCGTTTTATGCTTAATTTTGATAGTTATTTTTATTTAGTTTAGTTTTTTTAGTAGTAATTTTTTCAGTTGTTGACCGTGACACAGGATATTCTTGATACCAAGGTTATTCGTTATTATAAGGTAAAAACAATATTTTATTTTACATTTTGTGTATCTCTCCTCAGGACACAACGCAATCACAGTTTTGTTGCTTAAATTTTTTTTTTAGAAATTTAATTAATAAAATGGTTTTAAGAAAAAAAATAGTTTTAAAAAATTTA
Source organism: Gordionus sp. m RMFG-2023 (assembly GCF_954871325.1). Classification (NCBI taxonomy): domain Eukaryota; kingdom Metazoa; phylum Nematomorpha; class Gordioida; order Chordodea; family Parachordodidae; genus Gordionus; species Gordionus sp. m RMFG-2023. The sequence continues at coordinate 30,599,170 of NC_088776.1, forward strand.
TTTTAAGATTAGTTCGATTAACACGCAATCTTTGTAAAATAATAATAATTTTCTGTAATAAATTAATTTTAGAGTAAAAATTCGTAATATGCGATGGTGGTGTATTTCGATAAGTATACTGAGCCTACTTTTATTAATAAAGTTGCCATCTTTAAGGATATGGGTTATAAAATCTTGTATCAGAACATTAATGAATTGGATATAGGCCATCATTTAATTACATTAGGATTAATAGTAATTATATATTAAATTTATATTATTTTGAAATTTTTATTTGGGAAATGTACTTTGGTTGCGACCAAAGTATATGGTAATTGGAAAAGAGACACTCCAGTGTCGGCTGATTGTTGGAAAAAAAATTCGATCTTGGAAAGTAATTTAAATGTGGTTTTAAATGAAATCAAGAACGGCAGACCAGAAATGGTAGAAATTTTGGAATGTAATAACGATGATAGTTTGGATATTGTGGAGAGATCTGTAGTTATCCTCCAAGAATTGAAAGAAATAAAAGAAGTAATTAAGATTATATATCAGGATATAAATAAATTGGTTATTTCGAATTGTATTGGTAATAAAGGCCAAATATGTGGTCCGACGGGGTCAAATGGGAAAAACATCTCCGATGGAAAGAATGGTTTTTCCTGGAATAGGAAAATCTTTGAGGATTTGAAATGTACCCGCTGGGGCCACAAGGTAGAGACCTCTATGGTCAAAGAACAAAATTTTCGTGAGGGTTTTCCGTTAAGAAAATCGACACTAGAAAATTCTAATGTTAGAAAAGTTTCTGGTTTCAACACGAATAAATTTGAGGTTCTACAATCGAATTATGGTAAATCCCGTTTGTGTTTTAAATGTAACAAACCGGGACATGTAGCCATAAATTGTACCAAAAATTGACTATATGATTGCAAGTGTAATCATATAGTAGGTAGGAGATCGGGAGGTAGAAATAGTAATAAATTAAATAACTATATTGAAATGAGATATGATTCTCATAAAATCCGTGATTTTAACAGAAATTTTTTCCATCCTGATGATTAAAATAAAAATAATGAAGATTTTAATAATTTTAGATGGGAGAAATATCCTAAAAGTATTGTTAAATATTCCGATAAGAAGGATGTTAATACTTTCGAATGGGAAGGATATCCCCATGATATTGTTAAAAAGAATATGAATATAAAGAACCGCTAAATTTCGAGTTGAATTTATGTTCAAATGTGAATTCTCATGAAACTGATGTTTCAAATGAGATAGATATTGATCAGTCAATTAAAACATATGAGATTTTAATGACTGAGAGATTATTCGAACTTTGTCCTTGTCCGAGAGTTACTGTAAGAGTTGACTCGAGGGACATTGACATGTTGTTCGACACAGGGGCTAGCATTTCAATAATGTCTAGAAAAGATTATTATAAGTATTGGTCTGGGGGTAAACTTGAAAAGGAATCTATGTGTGTCAGACAATTTGATGGGTCTGAAATTGTAGTTTTGGGAAAAAACTAAGTTGGGAATAATTTTCTATGATACCACATTTTTCCTAGATTTATGGGTAGTGAAGAAGGAGGTGGAAACCATCATGGGGTGGGATTGGATTGTTAAGTTAGGTCCTTTCAATAATTATTGGAATATTTTTGCCATACCTAATGGTTCAGCCCTAAATGAGACTAAAAACAAAAATATTGCTAATATAATTCTCGGGAAGAAATTTATGAAATAGAAGGGACGGATTTATCCGTAGAAGAAGGGAATTTAACCCTTAATTCTGAGAGGTATGTAAATTCCACGGAATTAATGGTTGAGGACAATATTAGCGTTAATGGGAACCCAATGATTACTATTGATAGTAATGAATTACATAAAATGTGTGAAGATGTATCTATTTTAATGAAGAAATATGAAATAATTTTCGAAGAAAATTAGGTTGTCTTAATGATTATCAAGTGGATGTAAAATTTTCAGTGGGCCAGAAGGTCTGGGCCAGATTGTTCGATAATCGGGGAAAGAAGTGGGAAAGAGGTCGGGTAATAGTAAACCGGGGTTCGAAATTAATTGAAATTTTGTTAATGGGTTACTGTGATCCATTATCACGATCACATGAAATTAGGGTAGAATAAGTGATATACTCGATTTTTTGTTTTAATTTTTCTTAAAGGTACTAATTAAATGGTTTATATCGTGTCAGGGTTCAGTATATTGGACCATATTTTTTAATGTTGTTCAATTGATACAAGTTTTTGTGGTCAAATTTTATAGGTCAGTTCAAACAGGTTGATTAAAAGGTTTATGTTTTGAGATTGTTTGACTTGTAACAATTTTCTTAACATTGGAATAAAGAATTTTTGTTTGGTATTGATTGACTAATAAAAACTTAAAAATAAGGAATAAACGAGAACTTAGGAGGATATGTTTTTATTTCTTATCAGAGGGTAATATGGATAATGATTTACATGGTAATAGTATGATAAAGTAATTTTAATATTACGGCTGTCAGAGATAAATAAAAAGTTGAAATTGCGGTGGTTGGCTTATGGCGAGAAAGATAAAAACATTTTTCTTGTATGTTTTTATGTAATGAATTAGGGTTATAGAAAACATCTTTATTTTTGGTTTATGTTTTATGTAAGGTAGTATAGAATGAAAAGTATTACGGCTATGGTACATAAATTAAAGTTAGAGGAAAAAGTTGAATGGACTGTAAAATTCTTATTGTAAAAGGGAGATGATAGACTTACGCCAAATGGCGTATTAGCAAGAAATAAAAGTTATATTTTTTCTTATTTATACGCATTTTCCGAATCGATAAAAAAGTTACGAAAATTTAACGAATCATTTAAAATTTGTATTTATAATAAAATGGATGTATAAATAATATCGTGGAAGAAATTTAGTAAACTATAAAGCAATATAAAAATTTTAAATACATAAATCTTTATATATCAGATTTTAGAATGTCACCAAAAAGTACTACCATAGTAATACCTTACTTATTTCCCAATATTTAGTAAACTATAAAGCAATATAAAAATTTAAAATACATAAATCTTTATATATCAGATTTTAGAATGTCACCAAAAAGTACTACCATAGTAATACCTTTTTAAAATACATAAATCTTTATATATCAGATTTTAGAATGTCACCAAAAAGTACTACCATAGTAATACCTTACTTATTTCCCAATATTTAGTAAACTATAAAGCAATATAAAAATTTAAATTACATAAATCTTAAGATGGCTATGAATTAGGAAATTTAGAATAATTGAGTAAAGAATATATCTTACCTTGTGCTTCAAATTTACAAACTATTACTCATTTTTTATATAAATTTTTTTATTGAATTTATGTTGAAATTTATAAATTATATTGTATGTCTTATTTTAAAGGTTACCTGGGAACATAAAAGTTCTTACCTTGTGATGACTTATTCTATAAAATTAACACACAACAATCCCTAACAAGCTTCAAATCTACAAACAATTGCTCATTTTTTATATAATTTTTTTTATTGAATTTATGTTGAAATTTATAAATTATAATGTATGTTTTATTTTAAAGGTTACTTGGAAACATTAAAGATCTTACCTTGTGATGACTTATTCTATAAAATTGACACACAACAATCCCTAGCAAGCTTCAAATTTACAAACAATTACTCATTTTTTATATAATTTTTTTTATTGAATTTGTTGAAATTTATAAATTATATCTTTTGATATTATTTTTTTAAATAGAGTTTTAAAAATAAATTTCTCTTAATGAGCTCCCATAATGTTCTTAATTAATTTACCTAAATTAATTTAATTTTAAAAATTTATGATTGGACATTTTTAATCATTTTATAAATGATTGTATTAACTTCAATAATATATTTCAATTTAATGAATAAAATTTATTTAATACCATATTTCGTGTATAAATTATAATACTATATTTAATTGCGTCATTTAATACTATATTTCGATTTAACCCTTCACTAGAAATGTTAAAAATCACTTAAACTTCAAAGGTGGGGTCTATTTTATCCCTAATGTAAAATTAATAAAAATTAGATTTAAATAAAAAATTAAATTTGTAGGCAAAATTCTCCTAAAAATAACTTAAATATTTTACCACAAAAAAAACTAAATTTGTATGCAAAATCTCATAAAAATAACATAAATATTTTACCACAAAAAAAATTAAATTTGTAGGCGAAATTCACCTAAAATATGCGGAATTAATAATTCCTATATTTTACCACAAAAAAATTAAATTTGTATGCAAAATTCTCTTAAATATGCGCAATTAATAATTCCTCTATTTTAACATAAAAAATTTATAGGCAAAAATAAAAAATTTAAAAAAAAACATAAAAATAATATACCCCCCCCCCCTCCCCCGACAGTGTTAACACTTTATTAAAACTTATTTAGTGGCAATTTAAAAAAATGATATTTATGTTATATACTAAATTTTTTATATAGTTATTATATGTTAAAATAGGATAAATAAAAAAAAAATATGCATAAAAACAAGACAAATACAATCAACTAAAATACTTTTGGTAAAAAATATAAAATATCAACATTTGTAATTAATTTTCAAAATCAATAACATTTACAAAATGGGATTCAGAATTGTTAATATAAGTTTTGGTCAAATTTTTTTATATTTCCATTATCATATTTAAATGGTGGATACATTTGCCAGCAAAATGAAGCTTCATACCTAGCATACACCAATATCGGGGTATTGAGAAGTGTGGCAACACTTTGCAATTCAATATCCGTTGCCCATTCACCATTCTTACTTGCCTTTTCTATTATATACTGTTGCACATCATCTTCACACGTATTTTGACCTTGAGTATAATCTAATATATTTTTTATCATTATTTTTTGCAGCATAAGCAAGATCATATGTGATCTAATCAAACCATAGGAGTCTTGTTTTCCTGTTATCTCCATACTTATACATCAAATTATTTTAAAAAAAATTTAATTATGTTACTGTTTCTAAAAACCTATCAATGTTTTAAAAACCTATCAAAGTTTTAAAAAAATAATATTATGAATTAATATAGGATATAATCATTAAAATTTAAAGTAAAGAAAGAAACAAAACCATATTATATGTATATTAGTAAAAAAAATACAACCAAAATTATTTTTAAATTACCGGTAAAAACAATTCCCATCTAGCTCAATTGTTTCCAATCGTGATGGAGTAGTTAGCACCCTTCCTATATTTTGAGAGACTTTATTTTTTGCTGACGCTAAATTTAAGCGAGTAGCATGATATTTCCTCCAAATATTGGTAGTTGGATTATAAAAATGTTTAAATGTATGTTGAATGATTTTAACGAGTGGGTCATCTATGGCTTTAAATATTTAAAAAAATTAAATTAATCATGATATTTAAGAATTACGATTAACTGTATATAATTATAAAATTACAATTTTTGAACTTTGAGTCTGAGTATACAAAGTCTACTAAGTCCACTTGAAGATCCTTCAAAAGGTGTAAAGAAGATTTTTTATAATCTAAAAAAGTTTAAAAATTTATCTTTATCAACAATTTACCTTTGGTATCAACTATTTTTGGGTCAACAAAGTTTTGGGAATTAAGGTCTTGTTGAAATTTTAACTTTTTATCTATATGATTTTCTTTTGATTTGTATGCCTTTTCTATATAATATACTATTAACAATAAATAAAGTCAATGTACTTTTTTGTGAATCCAATATTATAAATCCTAAAGGACTCCCTATTTTATTTAATTTCTTAGGTAATTGAATTTCTTTTATGATATTATTTATACATTCATTTTATTGACTATTATAAACATCTTTTTTTAAAAAAATTGGGACATTATTTTTATTTTACTGTATATTAGGATCCACGTTTGAGTGTGTAAGATCCTCATTTAATACATTTGCTATACTATCATTGGAGAATATCTGACCATTATTTTCATTTGAGCTTGTATTTAAATTATTTGTAATATGCCTTTCATAGCAAAATCATGTAGTTTGTCAAAAGCCTGAGCAAACCCATGTTTCAAATTAGGTGGTATTAATGATATAGTGTGAAAAAGCATATTTTGATTTTTAAAATAATTATAGGATGAAATTTGGTCATTAAAAAGGGTTTTTTTGTATTTAATCCCCTTTTTGTTATTTAATATATCTATTTGATAAATGTCGATGGATTTTTAAAATAATTTTTGTGCCACCTTTGATGACATAATTTTTCATCGTAAAGATCACTATTATTTTTTTTCCTTTCCATAAATACATGTCTGCATGGTAATTGCATATTTAAAAAAAAGGGGCAATCACAATAAAACATATTTGATTAGAAAACAAGATTGCAGTTATCACCAACATTATATTCATATTTTAACTCTTTGTATGCATATTCTGTTAACAATTTTCTATAATTAGCCAATGTTTGATCTTCCTCATTTATAAATGAGATTTTAATTTTTTTCATTAAATTATCATGTTCCCTTTCAGCACTTAACATTTTAATTGACATAATTAAATCAGTAAACATATTTGGAAGGGTAGAGTATTTGGTTATGTTAATTTTTAAATATTTGTTAATGCTCTCTACCCTGTTATTTGTATATTGTTTAAAGTTTAAATGATATCTTTTCCAAGCATCGGACGATGCCAGCCAGAAAAATAGTTATATGATTCTAAATTTAAATTAGTTAATTTGTGATAATTTTCAAAATATATGTCAGAAGACTGTGCATCTAGCATGCTACACAACAGATGCTTCACATTATTAATCATATCATTAGGAATATTCCTTTTTTTGTGGGTAACTTCCCTATCCCAAGCTCTGGTTACATGTTTCCTACATAATTCCAATTGAACATGAGGGAATGCCCCAATATAAGCTTTTCTCCCAGCACAATCTTTATCACTAACAATGACCTTTATATCTGTCCAAGCTGAATTCAGTTTTTTAAAAATTTGAAGCATTTGTGATGCTACATCAAATGACTCCGATTTGACAATCCATACACATATAATATGTGATCTATTATTTCCATCAATTGATACCAAAATATACACAGGCATATGCCTATTATTTAATCGATATGTTGCATCCACACATATTACTTCAGGATATTTTGAAAAAATATACTGCATTTGATGAGTTTGATAATATATACCAATTAGATTCCCATCTACAGTATATAATTCCATATTCATTATCTTCTTTAACTTTATCTATCATTGTGATTAAATCATTATCATAAGTTTTTTTTGTATTTTTGTCTATATTATGCAAATCTCTTAGGGTTATAAACTTTCCTTCAGAAAATAGTTTATTTTTTATTTTGGATTTATTTCCTCCAGTAGTTATAGCTTCAACTACAAATTTATACTGTGCTTCATTAAGCTTTCTTTGTCTGGGTAATGATTGGTATAAATTTTCATCTAAAATTAATCAAAAAATGCATTTTTCATTTGTTTTAAAAACATTATTTCATACTTTTATCGTATATATATTCTATCAAAATTTAATAAATTAACCCTATAAGCCTATCCAATATCCATATCACTAAGTTAAATTATATATTAATCTTAATAATTTCAAGATTATGTGCCTTTACCATGGGGATGATTGTGATTTTCATGCATATCCTTGACAAATAATTTGTTTTTCATGAATGTAATTTGCAAATGGAATTGACATCCTTGTTTTATAGACATGTAATTGCGTAGACCTGTGGATTTTGTATTGTACTTTCCACCATATATACAAAGAAATTTTATGCTTTTATATCTAAATTTTTCAAAAAGAGGTGATTTTTAAATTTTTGAATCTGATATATAAAGATTTATGTAATTTAAATTTTATATTGCTTTATAGCATCTTGTAAATCTTTATAGGATAAAAATATATCTCCTTCTTTCATATTTAAGGTATTACTATGGTAGTACTTTTTGGTGACATTCTAAAATCTTATATATAAAGATTTATGTATTTTAAAAAGGTATTAATATGGTAGTACTTTTTGGTGACATTCTAAAATCTGATATATAAAGATTTATGTATTTTAAAAAGGCATTACTATGGTAGTACTTTTTGGTGACATTCTAAAATCTGATATATAAAGATTTATGTATTTTAAATTTTTATATTGCTTTATAGTTTACTAAATATTGGGAAATAAGTAAGGTATTACTATGGTAGTACTTTTTGGTGACATTCTAAAATCTGATATATAAAGATTTATGTATTTAAAATTTTTATATTGCTTTATAGTTTACTAAATTTCTTCCACGATATTATTTATACATCCATTTTATTATAAATACAAATTTTAAATGATTCGTTAAATTTTCGTAACTTTTTTATCGATTCGGAAAATGCGTATGAATAAGAAAAAATAAAACTTTTATTTCTTGCTAATACGCCATTTGGCGTAAGTCTATCATCTCCCGATAAAAACGTTATGTTTGTATACGTTTTTATGTGTTATATAAGATGAGAAATAATTGTTTCCTTGTGGTTGGCACGTGCGGTATGTTTGATTTTTTTTTTCGTTTTAATTTTTTTCTTCTCCTCGTTCCCTTTTTTTTAGTTTATATTTTAATGGTCCACATATTCTCGGCCAGGCCATAAAAGGGAATGTGAAATGTTGTTGTTAAAATAAAATGAAAAGGGAAAGATGGTAGAATGATGTTAAAATTTTTTATTTTATAAAATATAATTAATAAAAGTTTAATTTTTTTTAAGTTCCCCAAATTTATAATTTGAAAATTGTATTAAAAAAAACCACTTTAATTATTTATTTTTTTAAATTCCCCAAAATTGTAATTTGAAAATTATATAAAAAAAATTTGTACTGAATTTATTCAGTCTCCAATCACGAAAAAAATTTTGCTTGTACTGAATTTATTCCTTCTCCAATCATGAAAATTTTTTTTAGCGTAGTTTCAAGTATCCAAATTAACAAACCACAATCACCCAATGACCATCGATACCGCTGATGATCCATGATGACATACATAGGACGTAAATGTAGACAAATGAAGCTATGAATATGATAGGATGAGGAACTCGTATTAACAGATTACAGTCTTAACCAGTATATGATATCCTTATAGCATTCCTTTGTAGGACCATGAATATTCAGTATTCTATTAATGCAATGTGAATTCATACTACTATCCTAAAAAGTTTTATTTTTTACATCTTAAACTTATTTGTAAATCATATAATTCCCCTTCATGTGATGATAAATCAATTAAAAATTTAACTATCTCCTAAGTGGGAAAAAATTTTCATAATTATATTGGATACGACTGGGCTTGGAACCTCAAAATTTATATTAGCTTGAACCTGACATGAGAATATCTTTAACAAATTATTAAGGGTTGAGCTGGGCTTTATAAACTTTTATAATTATATTCTTCCTAATATTATGAGGGATCTGGCATGACATCTATCGTAAAAAAATGAATAAAAATCTCATTTCCCGTCATTTTTGACGGGCTTTCTACTAGTTTTTAATTATGTAACGAATTTTTTGTAATTGCTACATATTCTAAATAAAGAATATATAACGTAACGATAGCTATTTTTGTAGTGATGACGGTATTCGCTTTTTCGAGGTTAGCGCACATGGAGGGAATAGATTTCATTTTAAACGGGTAATTTAGATTGTTTTAAGACATTTCGGAGAAATCACTAATGACTCTAGGAGAGCCATCTAATTTTGAGAAAACGTATAGCGGGAAATAGATCTGATTATCGACTGCAGGTTTGATGACTCCAGCTGCCAAGATTTACTGGAATATCGGGGCGTAACTTGTTAAGTTGGCGCGGGCGAGAGAGATGGAAGTACCTTCCTTTTGGATGCGAAGATAATCAAGCATCAGCCTGAAACGCCATTTGGCGATTTTCACGAATAAAGACATTAAGGGCCCCACAGCGAGTTTGGTCTCGGCGATGTTCAGCGTGGGACTATTGGTGAAGTTAACGTCTTCTGGGAATCGATGGTTATCAACGTTAACAACACCATTGAGGATATTGTTGATAGGTGAAAGAACCGTTGACCCCACTTGGGGCGCATAAAAATCATTCGATGATAGATGTTGCTTCCCAGACGAGGGATGTCTGAGGAGGCCAGTGAGACTGTTAAAGGGTTATCAATACTCCACTTCTGGATTGCAGAATCTTCTGATAACTATGACACTATATATCATAATGAATAGGGAATATGACCGGCGGCATCTAGCGGTGGTGAAGGCGTTTGATTGTTGGTTGATTCTTATCCTCCAGGACCTTTATCGCTTTCTGAAGAGAAGAGCTGGCTCCTCAATTCTCTTAGTTATTTGTTAAGCTTTTTGAGACAGTCAGGGAATTGAGCTGCTCTCCTCGTCAGGGTCGATGGTCCGTTGTCCGGGTTTAGCTGTCTTCAGTTTCAAAGGGAGGTAGCCCTAAAAAAGGCTTTTGGGTATTATGCCCTAAGGAGAGCCTTTGGATATTGGGTAAAAATATGGTCTAGGTAAAGGAAGAAAAAGGGGAGGAGGAAATATTAAAAAGTGGGAGAAAAGATGTTATTGTAATCGTGATCTTGCTATTTTCTATTCTTACCACTGGAGGCGGGCACCTCCCTCTGAGTTTTAGATGCCTGTATGTGGGCCTACCGCTGGTGATACTCACTTTCTCTCGAAAGAACCGATCCGAATTATTTTGATTTCGGCATTCATGTATCGCTCCTGGTAGGAGAGGTCATTGGCTCTGACCTTCTGCCAATTCGAATGTATGGCGTGAGGATTTGAAGCCTTTCCATTATTGCATCACAGATTTACATATCTGCGTCTACGTTCATAAGCTTAACAAGCCTCTTTATATGCTTGACTTTGTGGCAATCTCTTTCGCTAGCCGTTTTCCATGGTAGCATAAGCTTTTGCACCTTTTACTGCGACGTAGGGGCTTGAACTACTATTGTAGCGGGTGCTTGCGAAATTTGGAAGAGTGCATGACGCATAGTAAATTTTATTTTCGCATTCATGGATGCTGACGTCGCTCTCGGATTCTATAATTATATCTGCGGGTTCTATTAATGTGGACCGGGCACGGAGATCGAGCGAGGTAAGGGAGATCTGAGCCTGTTAGATGCAGACAGTGCAGCCATGCGGGTAGTTCATGTGGCGATGGCAGTAGGTCAGTTTTGATTTGATTGGGGGGTTCCATGAGATGCTTCGAATGCCCGAAGATTGGGTCTAGTGTTGTTAAACGGCTCATTTGAGCCGATTTTTTAAAACTGCTAACTCAATGTAGCAAGAATAATATTACCTAAGCCTCGAGATTTCGATGATATATGTCTAGACCTTTGTTTCTTCTATGAACAAATTGGCTTGCATAATGTTTTTCTGGATGAAATATTGAGTTAGCCATTTTTAAAAATCGGCTAAAAAGGAGCCGTTTAACAACACTAATTGGGTCTCACTATTCATATTTTCCTCCTTTTCCATTTTATTACAATTTAGAACTTCTCCCACTCCAGAGTTGTCAAGTGTAAGGAGATTGGTAAGTGGGTCTTATTTAGGTAGTGCTTTCTTTGAACATTTGACCATTAAAAGAAAAGGAATGGCGAATAATGTATAGGAATAGTAAAATATTAAATCAGAAAGGAAAACAACAATTATATATTTATTATTAACCGGAGGGGGGGGGGGTTCTGAACCTCTATTTACCAAATCTCAAGGATTACCTAATAGTACTTTATATAAAATCTTAATAGGGCCTGATCCAATTCGGGCTTTTCAGCACTTGTCAAGAGGACTAGTTAACAGGAGTTTGAGGGACGAACCATGCTTTTAAAGATTTAGAATCCCCTAAAGAACTACGAATGCCAATGATATAACCGATTAGAAATATAATGCTCTACAAATCACAATTCATGACTCTTATTTTTTAATAATTTTTGTAACAGGTGGGCCCCCTTCCCCCACGAGAACTACGCGTCTGGCTATATATCATTATTCATAATGTCAAGCACTCTCATATTTGAAAAAATCTTATTACCCGTATTAGGTCTTACTTGTCTTATGACAATATATATAGTCAATCATTATTCGAAAATTTGTCAAACATACACATGAATTATATGAATAAAATTCAAGAATATAAGAAAGAAGCGTTTTCTTTGTCCTTGGATAAAAAATATGAATATATAGCTCGTTACATACGATGTCAGAATGTATCTAATATTTTAAATAAATTCAAAAAAATAATATTAAGGCATATTCAGCTTGTAAATGTAAATTTTGGAATAGAGCTTCAGTGCTGATTAAACAGGAATACAATGAAAATCAAAGTAACCTACTCTTAACAAATACAATTTGCAAATGTGGACATTATCTTAGTTTATTACAATATATTTTTGCTAACTATTTAAGATAATCATGTATCAAGTATAAAATCATCTGAGATTGACAAATATTTAAACATAGCCATTGACATAACAATAATCAAAAAATTTCTACAGGAAGAAAGATATGATGACACTAAATTAATATATGAATTAATTCTTAAAGTTTTTACTTTAACTGTTATTAATAATTAATTCTTTATAGTTTTTGCGAATTTCCCTTTTAAAAAATTGTGGTTCCCCAAGCCTGTCTAAATTATTAGGTTTTCCTCCTTATGAGAAGCCTAGTATTGGACAAGTGATTAAATATTTATAAATCCTAAGCTTTATTTACAAAAGGTTATAGCTAACTTTATTTTATCAAAATATGGACATTTAAGTGGAAGTGAATGGCAGAATATGTATGACACTGCTAAAATGTTTGTGAAAGTCTTAAAACATTGGCAATTAGAAAACCCAATTAACCATTATTTAAGATGTCCAAATGATGATAATAATATATATAAGCAGAATTATACTAGGTTTTTATTTTTTATTTTATGTCTAAATGTTAAATAATAGGTGGGTATGTTTATGCTCCTTACCTATATTTTGCTCTAGTCTTCCTGGATATGAATTAACAGTAATATTTGGCAAAACATTGTTTAGATCAATTTATCCTCAAGTAAAGAGAGTTATGCTTGATATGTACAGGCATGAAAAAGAAAAACTATTGAATTTGTCAGAGATAAATCATAATGAAAAAAATTTATCTACATATTTAAATATTATCCAAAATACAAGTATTGAAAATCCAGTATTATCACATTTCATTCATTTCCCTAGGTTTGATAAGAATTTTTTTTTCTATAGCTTAAGCAATTATTTTTCTTAAATATTAAGATTTCTTTCTAATCTTGAAGCTGAAGTATTTGATGATTCTTCACCAATTTGGGCATCTGATTTTGTTCATAAAGCATCCAATACACCGCATTTGCTTAATATTTCTGATAATTTTATGGATAATGGTATTATTAATTATACAATAATTTAAATATTTATACCTGGGTTGTGTCATGCCAGCCAATATTAAATATTGTACCAAGGCAAATATTTGTGCAATTAAAAAAAAATTGAATTGGGCAATATTTTCATAAAAAAATGAAAATTATCTTTGTTTTGGGTTGTTTATTGATTGCATATTTAGTTATATAGTATTTTTTTATATATAATTTCTAAAGTAATAATAATAAATTAGGGCTATGACAATATTAAACATAAGATGGGGGCCAATATATACTGTTTTAAAAAATATTAGATTGGGCTGATAACTTTAAAAAAACTAATCTGATATGATCATTTTATTGTTTTTTTTGTTGTTTTATGAATGTACATTATTTTATTATTTCAAAAGATTTTTTTATTTATTTTTATGAAAAAGAACATAATTAAAATGCATAATTTGAGTTTTTGCATAGGAAATATGTATTCTTTTTATTACATTTGGTTTAAAGATGGATGGTAAAAAAGTAAATATGAATAATGGATTGGTTTTGAATAGGGCTGTGCTGATTAACATATTTTTCACTGATCCGATATTTATATTGATTTTTTTACCACCAGCCTTTGAATCAAACGTAATTAAAAAAATCCTTATTTTCTATGCAAAAAATCGAATTATGCATTTAACTTCAATAATATTATTTTTACAAATAAGACTATAATATAAAAATAAATGTAATATAATAGATAAAAATATATATATTTAATAATGTATCCATTTTATTTCGAATAATATTTATTGGTATGAATTATAAAATGGTAATATTTAATATATAAAATTATAATATATTAGTTTTTAAAATAAATATGAGAACCTCTAGATTTTCTGGTATCAGGCTATGATTTAGACTATCTATATCCCCTGCTGTACTGAAGATGACTTAGAAGAGGTCTGAATTGGGTGGGGATTCTTTTAAATATTCATTGATTTCTTTCAGTATGGCAGGTCATCTACATTACTATTGATTTCAGTTATTTTATTGTGATTTTCAATTTAATAAAATTTTTTTTTATATTATAGTTTTCCTTTTATTACCACTATCAAATAAAATTATATTAAAATTAACATATCAAATATAAAATAAAATAAAACATTATTTTATAAAAGGTGATAAGATAAGAGCCCTTACATCAGAACCAAAAGAATACTATTTTTTAAAACAAAATCTACAAATAATTATTTTAAAATATAATTATTTATGTTTTTTTGGGAACTTGTAGTCCCACCTCCATTTTTATTTAAATAAATAAAATTTAGGGGGTATTGTACATTTCCATTGTTTTAAAAAAAAATATAAAATTTTTTAGAAATTTTTTAAAAAAGATTTAGAATCTTTCAATTTTTTTAAAAATAAATAAAAAATTTGAAATATTATAATAATGTAAAATATAAATATATATATAACATAAAAAACAAAAAAAGTAAAAAGATTGGATCGGTCTTTTACAGGTATTGACCCAATCTGATTTGAAAATGTTAAATATGAATATCAGATTGGATCAGTGAAAAATATGTGGATCAACACAGCCCTATAATAAATATATATATTTAAAAGAAAAATATTTTAAATGAGATGAGATAATGTTTGGGTAATAAAAAAAACAAAACACACTTAATCATTTGTAATAATGCACCAAATATTGTTTTTCATGTGAAAAATCATGTGTGATAATACCCAAGATCAGTGTTGTTAAACGCTACTTTTAAAAGTAGCGCGCTATCGCTACCGCTATCGTTTTCAAATGAGTAGCGCGCTATTAGCTACTTTTTACGCTACTTTGATTTTTTTTGAAATATTTTTTTTTACGTAACTTTATTTCCACAAATAAAATATTGATATAAAAACATGACTATTTGTTACATATATATATATATAATTTATTTATTTTTGCACTTTAATAATAATAACATTTCGGTACTGTCATCCCCAAGTCTAGAGCGACGATCAGAAAGTATAAGCTTTGCCATACTAAATAATCGTTCAGCACTAGCACTTGAGGGCAACACAATATTAAATTTAATAAATAAACTTTTTATATGAAAAAAATCATCAAAAATATTTAAATTAGTATTTTTAGATTTAAAAAAGCATCTAGAGGTTCAATAATATTATTATTATTTATTTCAAAAAAATCGTCTATGGAAGGCTGCGGTTTAGATCTTTCTATAGTATCGTGGTTAGGCATGCCATTTTTTAACGTTACCATCAGCCTATCAAGTTGCCCTTTAGATTCAGTCAAATTAATGTACTGCCAATTTAACTTGAAACTAGGATGAACGATAGCATCTATCACATTATCATCATCATACAGATCTGGAAATCTTATCCACCAAGGATAATGGTTGAACTGTATCTATTATAAAGTTCATAATGACTTTGTCAGCCAATTTTTGGTATACACCAGGGGTTGATGACTCCAAATTAGTTAATAAATTTGATTTGGAAGTGGGTTTATCTTCTTCCATTACCCCAAAACTTTTGAGATATTTTTCAATCTCTTTATAATTTGAAGTGTGCACAGGCTAAAATTATAAAAACTTAGAATAAAAATTATGTAGGAGATAAGTACATAAAAATGATTGAAATAACTATTTTAAAATGTTTTAAATAATTTAGATAAAATTTATGAATATATAAAAAAAATGATTGAAATAACTATTTTAAAATGTTTTAAATAATTTAGATAAAATTTATGAATATATAAAAAAATGATTGTTTTTTTATTTTAATTTATTTTAAAAATTAAAGATTAGCCTACACATTGATATTAAATTTGTTTAATATATTACCTTTAAATGTTTTTTCAAATTAAAGCTGCTCGTATGATTTGAAGAGATAATTTTGCGGCACACCTTGCACCGAAACCTATATCCAGTATTAATTTTTTCTTCAAGGTTAAAGTATTTCTTGAATTTTGTGAAAGGATCATCTATATTTTGCTCATTTTCCAAAGAAATTTCAATATCTTCAACAACCTCACACATAACAAGATTTATAATGCTTAATATAAAATGTAAAATGAAATATAAAATAAGATAAAAGCAAGGACATACCAATAACGGAATTTCAAAAATATATAATTTAATGAATGCGTGAAATATAAATTAAATACAGACTGCTATTTAACAACTGTTTATATCTAATATATAACAATTAATTATATTTTTAAATATAAATTTCAAAATTAAATTAAATAAAAGGATTATAATTTTAGATTTTATAAAAAATATATTTTAATAATTTTTAGATGTATTTATTATGTAAAATTGAAAGTAGCGAGCTACCGCTATCGCTATTTTTTAAAAAAAGTAGCGCGCTATAGCTACCGCTACTGAAAGCGCGCTATTTTAACAACACCACCCAAGATATCCCTTTGGCCATAAGTCAAAGTGTTTCTTGTTTTGCACATAATTTACAGTTGTTTATTTTTTACATTGAAAATATTGATTTTTGAGATTTATTCTAACAGATGATAAATAAATGTTGATCCAAATATTAGATTGGTTATCAAATCAGTTTTATATGAATATTAAAAAAATATTGCAGTAAAAAATTTGTTAATTGGCACACAGCCTTAGTTTATACTCTTATTCCTGATTGTATAAAACAGAGCTGTGCTGATATTAAATATTGGATTGAATTTACCATTTAAAAAAAAATTGAATTGAGTCAATATTTTCAAAATATGATTTGATTATTGTTTTTAGTAGGGTTGTGAGCCCAACAAAATTTTTGCCCAGGTTAAGGTTCAGTTTAGGGATAAAAAAATAGGTGGGTTTGGTTCAGGGATATATTTATGAAGCCAGGTTTGGTTCTGGGTTCATTTCTGGTTTAGGAATTTTTGAATTGATATAAATTATAATTAAATAACTAGACAAATTTGGTAAAAAATAAATTTTTATTTTATTTATAGACAAAATATAGTTAAAAATACAAAGCATAGTGATATATCAATTTTAAAATATTTATTTAGACATATTAGCATAATATCTTCTAAGAGTTGTTAGATCTTTAAACACTAACCTATAAATATATTTATGTGAAAATATGATAAATTAACTTTGGTTTCAGAAACAGCAAATAAGAATTAAGGTTGAATATATAAATCAGGGTGCTCCAGCTAGCAGACTCCTAAAAATGCTAAATATTTCCCTTCTTATCTAATCTTTTAAAATAGCTAAATTCGGTAATTGTAGTTTCAATACTTATCTCTGCAATCGTTGGCCCTCTTTTAAGTATTTTCTCCTGCTTTAAGTTGTATCAATTTCTCTAGATCATCTTCCTGTAATAACTTCATTGGAACTAATATCATCAGATAAAATCGGTGTTTGTTATCCTTTTAATCTGGCTTCATGAATTAATTTTTCACACAAATCTTATCATCAGTAAGATAAATGGCAATTCCATAAAATAACAATTTTAATATAAATCCAAAATAATAATTTAACTTGTATCTTGGGTCCAGGTAGGGCAGCTAAGAGAATTTCATTCTTCATTATCCTTTTTTTCTGTTCAAAAGACAAGAATATAGCAACTGAGATGGTTTATATTTTTTTAGTTCAATGCAGCATTTTAACCAATCTGCATAAAAATCTGTGAATATTAACTGTTCAGATTGGAATCCTTTGGTTGCGATTTTTAGTGGTTTCAAAATTTCAACAATCGTTATTATCTCTTTTCAATCTTCAATCAATAAATAATCAGACTGCTTTGAAAGGAAATCTTTGATATTGGATTTGAGTAAAATCAGCCTTTCTAACATATCATGGGTTGAATGCCATTGATGGCGATCTAACACAGGCTTAGGGTGTTTCATATTTTTAATAACTTTTGATAAGTGGGATGTCTTAATTTTAAATTTAAGCTCCTAGCTTTTGCATGAGTATCCACAATGGGTGATAATTTTATTGCATCTTGAAGTACGAGCTGAAGTGTATGAGCTGCACAACATACACTATAAATCAGATAAGATAAAATAGTTGATAAGAGTGTTCCACTTATCATCAATATCATATTTATATACATTGACATCCATATTTTCATCATCTGCTGATTCACTCATTATATCATAATCAATTTCAAGTGCAAAAGCTTTATAGCTTTGTAAAATTTGCACCTTTGTCAGAAATAATTGTGTATATTAGTTCAATATTAATTTTAAATTTTTGTAAAGTTTTTAGTATATTCTCTTTTATATTATCCTATACTTCTTTCTTTCAGCTCTACAATTCCAAGAGTTCTCATATAATAGACTTGATATAAATTGAATATTTACACCAAGAATTGACCTGTCTAGTTTTTGAACTGCAATCAACTTTTAAACTTATTAGTTTTCCTTCTACTTCTTTTGATATTTTGTCTGTAATGGATTGGGCTAGTTCTATTAATAATTCGGGATAAAATTTCTTTGTTAATAACTAAATTTAGCTGAGATAAAATGGATTTATGATCCTTTAAAATCTCGAATCCTCAAAAATTGAAAGAGACCAACCATTTACAGTAACCATAGAACTCATCAAATCATCATATGTTAAATTTATAGATTTTTTTGGGAAAACGGTTTCTATATTAATTTTGTGGTTTTTTGCAAATAACGTTTTATATGTTTTTTCATTCAAATAATTTAGATATTCATTGTTGTGATTATTTTCCAGATGTCTTTCTAAATTTGACAAATGATTACCAGATATTTTTAATTTGCAAAATAAGCATACTGATTTATTTTCTATGTATCAGTAAAATGCTGATCTTAAATCTATATAATAAAATGGTGGATTGCGGAACATTTATTAAAATTTCAAATAAAAGAGTTAAAGAGTATAAATTTTTTAAATAGCATTGATTTCATAGAAAAAAACAGATATATGAATTTAATTTCATATATAATATGCACTTCATTAATATATGGTAAAAATTAATCTGAACAAAAAATAAATGATTAGTATATATAAATTTTAATAAGTTTATAAAAACTACCTTACATCTTTGTTTTAAAATTTTTAAGTTAGATTTTGAGAATTCTTTAAATTAACAATATCCATTATAATTATTTTTTTTGACTTGTTGACTTTCATTTTCCTCTAATTAATAAAATTAATAATCTTTGAGAATAAGTTAAAAATTAAAAATAAATAGCTTAAATGTATTTGTTAAAAATTTATTAACATCCAATAGTAATCTTTGAGAATAAATTTTAAAAATGACGTAAATGAATTAAGTTGTTTAAAATTTATTAACACTTCACTTAATTGGAAATTCGAAAATATTATAAAATCTCAATCAAATTATTTTATATTTGCAATTATATAAATATCTTAATATATGATTTTAAACAATACACTGAACCTGGTTGAACCCCGGTTCAGAAAAATTCTTGGGTTCGGTTTAGGGTTTTGAAAATTTTATAAGCAAGGTTCAGTTTAGATTCGGGTTCAGATTTTTCCCAAAAACATTAGTTTTCTTCTCCGGGGTTGTGTACGGTTCGAATCCTTGGTTTTTAGTTATTTATTTATTATTTTATGTATTTAATTTCATAATGATAAATCAAAATGGAATTTTTAATATTTGAAACTGGAATTATTTTAGAAAAAAGATTGAAAAATATAATATTATTTCATTTGCAACAAGAAAAGGATTTAAAAGTATTTAATGATTCACATTCAACCATAAGTATTACTCATATTATAAAAGTTTTATAACTTTTGTGGAATAAAAAAACCAAATACCCTTAAATATTTGTAACATGTACCAAATATCACTTTGACTATAAGAAACGGAAAATTTAAAAGTGTTTCCTGTTTTGATCTTAGTTTATTTAAGATTTTTAGATAAAATTAGAATATTGATTCTTTTTATGATATTCATTCAAAGATAGGTAATAAATAAAAATCAATCTAAATATTGGATCGGCTCGGATTGGTTTTATATGAATATTGGATCGGTAAGTGAAAAATTTGTGGATTGGCACAACCCTTTTTAAAGTTTTTCAAAAAATATTTATTAATCCAATTTCATAAATTAAAATAAATCATATATTAAAGATGTTTATGGTCTATATCATCCATTCCCATTAACCAAACACATCCTTAAATCCATAAATCTCAATGATACATTTGAGTTAAAAAGGTATGTTAAGATTTTTCCTTTTCCTGGATTCGGAAGTTTTCGACTTCATTCAGATGGGCAAAGTCTATATGTAACTCATTCAACATCTATTCCATATAAAATGTCTTCAAGAATAGAAGAGGCAAAAGATGCGCAACGATTAAAACGTTCTTCTACCGAGTCTATCATATTATATGGCCCAAAGCGTGATAATCATAATAGGCCTGATGATATATTTCAATTGCGGAATTCAAAAAGAAAGGTGAATTTTTCAATGCTAAATAAACCAGGGACCT
Organism: Gordionus sp. m RMFG-2023; assembly: GCF_954871325.1. Classification (NCBI taxonomy): domain Eukaryota; kingdom Metazoa; phylum Nematomorpha; class Gordioida; order Chordodea; family Parachordodidae; genus Gordionus; species Gordionus sp. m RMFG-2023. The sequence goes on from NC_088776.1 coordinate 30,620,007, forward strand.
AAGGCATATTTTTACATTCTGTTCCAGGTCCCCTATTATAAAATTATATTTTTTTAATATAAATTTCAATTAGAATTGAAAATATTATTAAAAATTAGATATCTACAAAACTTATTTGAGTTTTTAAAAAAGTTAAATTTTTGAAAATATTATGGTGAAAATTTTCAAAACTTGATTTTCTGAAACAAGAATTTAAATTTAATATATCGATATTTACATTATACATCGACCCAAACTGGAAGGTGGAGATTTAATATTTTGTGTTCTGGCTTGGCTTGGGGAAAAAGTCATGAATGAAGAAAAATAAGAAAAATGTTGGATTAAAAAATTTTAAAGGGAATGTTAGTGCCTCATTGGGATATAAATCAGGGACAAGGTTGTTTGATAATAAGGAAAGGAAATGGGAGAATGGAAGAATCATACAGAATAGGGAATCAAAATTAAATCAGGTCAATTTGGATAATAGGGTTCTTGTGGTGAGGCATAACGATCACCTCAAGATTAGGAAATAAAAGAAAAATGTTTAGAAGGTTTAGGTGTTACGGATAGTTGTATTAAAAGATATATAATCGGATTATATTCCGGCTGTTATAACATTGGCTTATAAAGGGAAGGGATGAGTATTTTTTCTATTTTTCGGGTTTCAATTTAAGACAAATTTTTTGGGGTTCAATTTTGACAAGTTATACCAATATAAGTGATCTGATTGAGAGAGGCTCATGCCAGAGAGAACGAAAAGTTTTTTTGTTATGTTTTTGTTTTAATTATTAACATTGTGTTAAGTGAAAAAGGAATTGTAGGTATTGGTAGAAATTTTTTTTCCCATCGGCAATGTCTGCCAGATGTTTGTGTTGGTTTTAGAAGTGGGCGCGGGCCTAATTTTTCATTCACGGCCCGCCCGCTCAGGTGGCAATAAATAAAATTTACGCCCATTCACGCTTACCACTAAAAAATTTCCGACCCGACCCGCTCGCTCACGACAAGCAATATTATTCACGCACGTCACGCCCGAAAATTCACGGTGTTTTTAAATTTTTGAAAACTATTACTATAATTTTACACTTTTTTGAATTCATTCTATTTATTTCTCTAATTTCATGATCCATATTAATAACAAAAAATAAATATAATCTATAAATCGAAATTTATTTAGAAAAAGAAGAATGTCCATCTTTTTTTATTTCAATTGTGTACGCCCTTCCTCTAATAAGAGATTGGCTACAGAAAATAACCTATCACTAGAAGCCGAACTTGCAGCTGACAAAATTTTACTCGATAATTTTCTCAAAAAAGGAAATAAATATTCCTGCTTCCAAAACTTCAAATATTGTTTTGTTATTTATCTTATATGAATTTTTTAAGTTTATCCTCACAGCCTTCTTCGATGATGTTGATGCTTCATCAGAATCATCTAGAAATTCTCTAATGAGTGTAGGATGAATTAGAAAAGTGATAGTTGGTATTGACCATTTAGAATATACGGTTTTTTATGAGTTTAGGATTCTAATTTTACATCATTTAGCATTTTTAAGATTGTTTTATATATATCATTTTCTTCTTTAAATTCGGATGTAGAATTAAGCCTACCTTATGTAGTGGCTGCATAATAATCTTTTAAAGGAAATCTTGTTCTGTATTTTAAGGTTTTGATTATTATTGTATCACGTTCATAAAGTTAACAAAATTTTACTAATTTTTGTTTCCATAGACAAACTTCATTTATTTTGGGACGATAATCTGCTCTCAGATTATCCGAGCATTCTTTAAATATTGATAAAAATTTATCTAACTCGCGTATGATGCTGATATCAATTATGGCTAATCTATTTAATTCTTGCTTGCTAAACAAGTACGCCTGTATTTCAGAATATGATTTTAAGAAACTCTGCATCATCAAATATTCATTCCATCTCGTTATTCTCGCTGTTACATCTTGTTTAAGGGTGTGGTTTAGTTTGCTATTAGCTGTAGATTGTTTGAAATATAGTACTATTTTTTTTACACCATTTATATTTAAGGCTATTTCAATTAAATAATTGTCAAAAAACATAATGCATAATATTATTTGATGCTAGCGTTTCGTCATCTTTGAGTGCACTTATAAGATTTGCTCCGTTATCACTCACAAGTCACAACTATACATTTTTTTAAGTAATTTTCTACTTCTGTACATTCTCCTAAAATTGAATTGACTGCACTTTTAATTTTGACGTTTTTTTTATCCATTGCCCTTGTGGCCAAAATTAATATTTTTAATTTAAAATCCTTAATGATAATATGTCCTATAATGGTTAAAAAACTTAGATTTTTATAGTCATCCGTCCAAATATCAGTGATTATGGACAAGTAATTATTATAGGTCATGCTTTTATTCTTAAAATTTATTTCATAATATATTTTTGGACCTATAGTATTCATGAGTTTTTCGGTTCACAACTTTTTATCCATATGTAACACCAGCATTTATCTCTTGGCCTAGCTTGTAAAATCCTTCACTTTCTGTTGCATTTAAAGATTGAAGATCTTTACAAATAAAATATAACTGACTTTTCTGTAAATTGTTTAAGCAAAATTTAGCATAAATTCTCGCGATAAAAAACACCTAAACATAAAAAAGAAAATAGAACTAACGAAATGATACCGGATGTTGTTTATAAAATGCGGAAGATTTTTAGTTTTCATAAATTATTCTTTTTTTAAAGAGAAACTAAATTAAATAGGAAAATATATAATATAATTATAAAATTGCAAATTTATATTTATAAATAAACAATTTTAAAATAAAAATTTCCGTGATTCATGGGAAATTTATGTTCACGCCCGATCACGCCCGGGGAAAATTTTGGGAAGGCCCGTCACGCCTCGGAATTAAAATTATATTCACACTCACGCCGTGACCCACCGTGACACGATGGGTCACGCGTAATTTCACCGCCCGCGCCCACCTTTAGTTGGTTTATATTTCTGTAAGTTTTGAAAGGCAGTAGAAAAATATTTTTTTTTCTCGCTTGTAATTTACATTTTTGTCCCCGTTTTATTTTCTCATTATACGACAACTGCAGTAATGAAAAGAAAGAGAAATGATGTTGAGATTTTTTTATCTGATTTTATGTTGTGGTCATACGTAAAAGTACATATTTGTTGGAAAGAAAGTACATTATCAATTTGGTGAATGATTTTTTTTTCGCTTCATAACATATTAAAAAGAGAATGTTCTTTGGATCGTGATAATAACTTTCGTTTATGGAATAAAAGAGGAGAGTTACTAGTAATAACATTTGGTAAAAAGAGAGGTTTTTGTTTTTATTAATAATGAAGATCATTGATCGATAAGAATGATTTTTCGATAAATATTTCTTTTTCTCCAGCCCTTCTGTTGTATTTTTTTCTCTTATTTATTTTTATATATATGATGGTTATTTGTGGCGCAAAGAAAAAGTAAAAGATTAAAGTTGCTTTTAATTTTGTAATGAACTTTAGGGATGAATAATAACTTAACTGGTGATACACATGACTGGTTAGTTGTTTTTATGGATAAATTTTTTTTCCCTTTTATTGGCATAATTTGTTTATTTATATATTTTTTTAATTCCCCAAAATTGTAATAATATAATTTTGTTGAAAAAAAGGCCAAAAAATAAATTTTCTTTTTGTACAAAATTTACTATATCTTCATAATCACATTTGGTCAATTATAATTCCAAAAATGTCAACATGAAATTGCTATAATTTTGAAAACAACGTATTCCGATACGTATGATGCGTCTTTTCAAGCTATTTATCAAGCCAACAATGAGGGAAAATCATCGTTTACCCAATCGTTTCGGAACAATTCCGATACGTATGATGCATCTTTTCAGTTATTTATCAAGTCAACGAAGAAGGAAAATCATCGTATACCCGACCGTTTCAGAACAATCCTTATGGATTTCAATATTCATCACCAAATAAAGGTGTTAAGGAAACCATTCTCAGTTTGACGATTAAAAAAATATTGTAAACCGTCATTATTCAAATACGTATGTAATATTATATAACTTTTATTTCCTGGGGTGAAAGCCTCTGGCCCCTAAAGGGGTGGCATGTCATCGCTGTCTTATTTTATATCGATAATTATATATATTTATAGAATGTCAATCAATTTTTTATGAACATTTTTCTTGTTTTCTTTTATAAAAATATCATTTTTTTATTTTTGGGAAATTATGATAAAAATTTTTAATTATTTTATTTTTGTGAAATTAGAAATTTTTTTTTAAAAATATTATCGAAAATCCCTCATTATTAAGAATTAGTTTTTTTTTTATCTAGGTTCATTTTTATATTGAAGTTAAGTACTTTTTTTTTATTTTGAAATTTAATCGTAAATTTTATCAATAATATTAATTTTGTAGTCTTCTTAATTCTGTAAGTTTTTATAAGCTGTGCTTCTTGTTAGTTTTATAATTTGTAAATTTTTGTTAGATATATATTCTTAATATCAAATAAACAATATATTGACTTATATCATAATTTTGAGAAGTTATAGCCTCTTGTGGCTCTGAGACCGGTAAGGTATTATTTTTTAAATTTATAGGGTTCGAATAGTTTAGATGGTGATTTTTCTAATGTTGTCTGAGTATTGTCTATAAAAATTATGGGTAAATAATCGATTTCTTTAAATATATCAGAATTATAAGGATATATGTTCTTTACTTCAAATATATTTGGTTTAAAAATTTTTTTTTTAAAAAAAATTTTCAAGCCCGGTTTGACCCGGGTATTTTTTTCTGCAGGTCTCTGATAAAATGATCAAAAATCTTTTTCCTTGGGAAAAGGAACTTAGGCGGGATCACATTCTTTACGGTATTAATAGGGAGAACTATGGGTACTATGGTTCCTCTTTCAGCAGATGTCATAGCAGCAACTTGATTTTGATTTTTCTGAGCTATTATTTTACTCGGGATTTCTACAATTGTTAATCCACTTTCATCCATATTGTATATTACTGATAGTGGCAGCTTACATTTATCAAGAATATCTTTTTAGAGGCTAAAAAATTAATCCACACCAGATTTATTAAATATATAAAACCTCGCCCACTATTTTAAGTTCACCCCAATTGGGTGGTTTTCTTATTATATTTTACTACTACTTGATAGACCAATTCTTTAACCTAAATAAAATGCACAATAATATATAAATTAAATGATTTATAACAAGAGTTTAAATGGTGAAAAATAGGATTAACACAATGAGATCATTGTGTTAATGTTCTCATTTAAAATAATATCACTATTCACAATACTAAATTGAAAATAAAATATTCATTTCATACTTAAAATTTATTAACTTGTTTATAGATTCTCATTTTGATAATGTTCTCATCATTTAAAATAATGTAATTTAAAATATTCATATCATACTTAAAAATTATTAACTTGAATATGATATTATTTTAAATGGTGAGAAATTTAAGGATAAGAATAAATAATAAGCCTATAAAGGACTGGAATATAATTATACCTTAATCATTGCATATGAAATATTAAAATAAAATCTAGTAATTAGCTGATCTTATTTACCTTTTTTTGGCAAGTCCATAAATTTTTTTAGAGAATTTTAATATGTAATTTTTTTTCCCGGTCATGGGTTACTTTATTTGAATATTTTTTTTCCTCCACTTTAATAAAAACACATTTATGATTTGAATATCCCATTGTAATTGAATTATTTTCAATTTTCTTTTTTTTGATAAATACCTAGCTATATTTGATTTTAGAATGCTTAGAATATATATACCAATATAAATAATCTTACCTGTAAGTAATGATAACTTTCTGACCGAGTTGTTATATAAAATTTATTTTCATAATCTTCTGTACAGAAGATTTTTCTATCCTTATATATTGTAATTCCGCATCACTAGTAAATGATAAAATGAGGCGTGTCCCAACTATACTATGGCCAACTTGACCGAGCCCACTAACTTTATAAATCTCATCCAAAATTAAATTAATTCATGTTTGATTCTTAAAGTTTGTCAGATTGAAAAATAGGGTTTGGACTTTCCTAAAATCTATTTGTTAAGATTATTAAAACTCCATTTATAAATATAAACGATAAGATTTGCAAATATTTTTTATTACAAACACATTTAAAAATTAAAATAGGAAATATTTTTCAAATATTTTTTAGACAATCATGTATGACTTACTTATCTATGTTAGGCTCAAATTTCCAGTCTTATAAAATAATAGCTCAAATTATAATTATAGTGACCTAACGTTCCTCTGTTCTCAATGTACCCCGGTCTCCCCATTTTTTAAAAATGCAATATATATTATGACATCTTATTTTAATTAAAGTTTTTGACTTAATTTGAACAAAAAATTATACTTTACTATATAGGGTATGATTAATAAAGTGAATTAGATTTATTTAACTTTAGCTATGGTCAACTAAATTTCATGTCCTCTCGGAGGCTAACTATTATTACGCTGTATATTTTTAATGCAATAAAATTTTGGATAAACGGATAATAACAGTATACTAGAAAATATTTCACAAAATCGATTTGGTGTTTAATCTAAAACTAATATATTTATTTCATTATAATAAGCTTGCCCCAATATCCTTATCATTTTGAGTAATCATTTTTTCCAGAATCACAATTTTCACTTTCTTTGCAAGATTACTTTTTTCAACTATAGTATTATTGTGATCAACTTAGAGTTACATCCTAGCTATTAATATTGCCAATTAATTAAGTTGCCTACCTTTGCAGCGTTTATTCTGCTCTTAAAAACAAAGTTTTTAAAACAAATTAAAAATGCCCCAACTATGGGCTGATGTTAACAAAAGATAAAGGCTTTGTACTACGCTAAAAAGTTTATTGTATCTATGTTACTTTCTGCAGCATCATTCAAAGCTAAATTTAAAGAATGGTTTCAACAATAAGGAACTCATGATATTTATTTCGTTGAATACCATTGTTTTTCTAACCTTGATATCTGCAATAGTCCTGGGATATTTTTCTCATGAATTTACGAATTACCCGAACCTTTAGAGTTATCAATTGAAATGAATTTCACGAATTCTCTAACCTTAACATCGACAACCTTCCTGTCCCCCGCCTTCACAAACCTCAACATTAATGATAATTTTCCCAGAATATCAGGAATATAATTCAAAATAAATATTAAATAACGTTTTCATGGTTCAATATTTTGTTTTTTTTTAAATAGCGTGGAAGTTCTGCTTAAAAAATTAATTTATTGCTAAACAATTATACATATGGAAAAAATTTATACATTTATTGTTTTCTAATAATTAATGGGAGTCATGGCTAAGCAAGGATTTGTATATTCCATTACATGAGAAAAATATCCTTCACAATTTTCAACCAATACCTAATAGATTTAAAAGGGGAAAAAAATATTATGCAATAATTTCATCAAAATGTTAAATTAAAATATGTTGTTTTCAAGTTCCAACTAATTATGCACATGCGATTTAAATCTTTTAATTACAGTAATAATATAATTTGTTGTAACGCATATAATGTAAAAAAACATTCTTATATAGTTAAATAACTTTCCATAACTGTTGTAAAAAACATTTTGATATAATTTTTTTTAAAAATCTTTTAATAATGAAAGTTTTTAAACTTTAGTGAAGACTAACGTCAAAGTTATGAATCGAATATAGTTTTTTTAATGTTTTGGACACAAGTTAAGTGGGAAAATGAGAATTTTAAAAAATTCTATAAAAAAAATTTTCTAAGCTGCATTCGAAGTGGAGACGGATCCGTTTTTACATCCCTTCCGTCAAAGTGGAGACGGATCCGTTTTTTACATCTCTTCCGTCAAAAGTCAATCTCATTAAAAATGATATATATATATTGATCTTCATTTTTAAAAAATTATAAGTAACGTTATAACTATAAAATTTGCCGGATTAAAAAGTCAAAATGTTTTGACTTCAAAATTTGCCGGACGTTAAGACGGAAGGTATCGGAACGGAAGCATTTTGAACATATATATCATTTTTAATGAGATTGGTTTTTGATGGAACGAATGTAAAAAACGGATCCGTTTCCACTTTCAATGCAGCCTAAATTTTATCAATAACTTTTTTTAAAAAAATACATTATAAATTTTTTTAAATTTATAATATTATTTCCAATATTTTAATTTTACTTTTAATTTATCTAAAGATTGGAAATTAGGATATGAAGTCAGAATAATTTCTTAATAAACATGAAGGAAAATTCGAATTAAATTTTTTTATATCATTTCGAGACACCAAAATAAAAAACCCCATTTATTATTTATTTATTATATGTAAATAAAATATACAATACAAATCAATTATAAATTCAATCATTTAAAGGAATGCATCGAATTCCATCTTCAATATGTTTTTTGGTGTGAGAATAAAAATTTGAAAAATTGTATATGTAAAATAACTGCTCAAAATACTCGTAACAACAGCAATAACTTCTATTCAGTAATTGGTTTAGGAGAATTCAATCGGTATTAATTTATAATAACTTCAAAAAAATTTTCGACTGGATTTAATTGTGGCGTATAGGTTGGTAAAAATATGATATTTGGATAATTTTCACTAATTATCCTCGCTCGATGAATAGGATCATTATCCATTATAAGCAATGAATTAGATGGTTAAATTGTATAAAATTCATCTAGATATATTTTGAATTTTATGGCAGTGAAAGCCCCATTTATAATTGTGATTTTTTTCAATCTACTTATTCCTATTGTGCCTAGGACTGATATATTTTTTCCTTTGGAGGGAGGTAACTTAACAAATAGCCTTTTTTCCAAGGGTGCCCATCCATTATACGAAATAATTTGGATACTAAACCCTGCCTCTTCCAGGAAAAATACATTTTCAAAAGAAATATTTTTCATCTTGTCACAATACTTTACATCTGGAGCGTTTCCTCTATCGGGTTCTTTTCCAACCCTTTTCCGGTCCAACCCATTAATTTAATACATTTATATATACTCTCAAACTTAGTGTGGCGTTAAATGTTCTATAATTTAATTGTATAGCCATTATTATTACTAAACAATTCAGCTATATGCGATTGAAGTTCTGTAGTGTCTCTCTTCTTCCGACCTTGTTTTTTTATTATATAATCAGATAAAGGGTCGTCATAATATTCAGGGAAAGTTTCCCGCTTTAAACGATAAACTGAATTAATGGGTAAATTTAGATAAGGGTAATTGTCTTTGCATTGGGCTGATCATCAATTGGTTTGCTCGGCAATATTTTAGCATTCCATTTTTTCATCGCTCCAATTACCATTTTTTCCCTCAATAGAATAGAATCAACATTTGGTTGCTCTTGAATATTCGAATATTGGCATCGATTTGTAATGTCAGTTAGACATCTAAGGGAATTTGATGGGATAGGTGAATAACTAATTTAAGTTAAATTACCAGAAGTTTTTAAAAATAATAATGTTTTTCTCAAAATTTTCTTTCAAGTTTTTAAAAGTTTTTTAAAAGAATATGTTTTTCTCAACAAGTTTTTACAATAATTAAGGAAAGTTATTTAACTATATAGTGTTTTTAAAATGCCACTGATGGTTATTTTAGAAAAAAAAATAGTTAATAATTTTTAATCACCTTCATTAAAAAAATTTGATTCTATATTATTTTCAAATCTTACAAGGCAAAATTATCCTCATACATAAAAAATAAGAATGTTTGAATATTCTTTTATATAAAAAAATCACTATATTCTTTTTATTCGATAAGTTTATAAATATTCTTTTTTTATGAAATGATGATTATTTTAAGCTAATAAATTTATTTAAAAAATTTTAAAATAATTTTATATTAATTCCATTGACTTTTTAAATTTAATGTAAAATTTTTAAAAAAAAATAAATGTTCGTTTTGTGAATGAGGGGATATTGACATTTTTTTATATGAATGATAACAAAATATAAAGAGTTTCTGTTCTAAAGCAACGGCAAACCCTGTAAATATTTTACACATGTTAATTTAAATAACAATTATGAACCAATTTAGAGTTTTTTTTATTTTAAATATTGTTTTTATTTTTTTAATTAATTTAAAATCAGAATTTTCTCAATATGGAGGCCATACCATTTAAAATATTATAATAAATGCAACGCAAAAAAAACGCTCAAAAGAATAGGGCATTCAATTTTACTTCATTTTAAATATTTTTACCCTTTAGATATCATTTGAAAAGCTTAATATCGACGCTAAGATTTCCAAAGCAATATCTCCAGATCTCTCCTTAGATAGAATTCGCAATATTATGTCTCAAATGGAAAATAAAGAGTTTTCAATGAATCTCTCAACTGATTGCAATGAATCTTTTCATATTGGTAATTAGTTTTATATAAATATCCTTTTATTTTAATAATCTGACGATCTATAAATGTATTGCATGTTCGGGTGGGACCAATACCAATATATTATTGGTTTATAATACCAATATATTTAAATATTGGTATTGTTTTTACAACCAATACCAATTACCTAAATATATTGGTTTTGATATATTGTTTAAATACAATAATAACCAATACTAATACCAATATTAAAAATAGATAAATACATATATTTATTTTGTTTTATCGTGGATAATTATATCGTGATATTTTTTTACTTTCTCATAAACTTATTTTATTTCTTCCAAATACTACTGTGATATCAATATTGGTTTTATTTATAATTATGGTATTTTTATTATGGAAGTAAATTTTCTACATGATTGAATGAAGAACAAATAGAGTTATTAATAGATAATGCTCTTGATACTAATAATAATAGCGATAATGAACAAGGAGAATTATCAATATCTAATAAATGACGAAATACAGCAAAAATCTGGGAATTTTATACTAGTTGTGATAATAAAAAAAGACTATTTGTAATAAATGTAAAAAAATATCTCTTACCAATTTTGGAACTTTAGGATTATGGACACATCTTAAATCCATCCACCCATCATTATATGAACAAATAAATATTGGCAGTAAAAAAATTTACACAATAAAATTTTTTAATATTATAAATAATAAAACTAATTTAATTCATTTAATTTTAGACTTTCTATTCAAAATAAATTAGCTTTTTCAAAGGTTGAGGATGTCACTTTTAAAAATTTAATATATATGGGCATAACAATTCATTATATTGATAATGATTTTAAATTAAATAATTATTTATTAGATTTTATTCCTTTTAAATCAGCACATAATTCTATTAATATTTATAATATTTTTAATTCTATATTAAAAGTAAAATTTGAAATTTTTTTTTTTTGTATTACATTAGACAATACAAGTAATAATTTAGCATTTCTAAAAATTTTAAAACAAAAAGATAATTTTGGTGCAAATGATTTTGCCATATCATACATTTAGCTGTCATGGCTGCATTGGAACCCTTAAATACAACTTAAAAAAATAAGAAAATTTTTAAACTTTCTATATCTAAATTTAATAAACTCGAAAAATATTTCTTGAAAAAAATCTAAACTTAAAATTTCTTTACCTAATTTTGGATATACCAACACGTTGGAATTCAACATACCAAATGCTTGAAAGGGCAATATTGCTTAAATCCTATTTGACAACATATACCATCATTACAAAATAGAAGAAAATTATATTAGTGCCTTAGCTTGGAATAATATAGAAATATACCGAGAATTTCTGTAACCATTTAATATTGATACAGAGATGGCCTCATGTGCTAATACTCCATCAATTTCAACAATCATTCCTTTATATTCCAGTATTTTTGAGCATGTGGAAAATAATAATAATCCTAATGCTATTTTAAAGACAGCTTCTTTATCTGCCTTAACAAAACTTAATAAATACTATAATTTTAATTAACACCTATTTATTATTTCAACAATGATTGACCCAAGGTTTAAACTATCAAGTCACTTATTAAAGCATAATAGTATAGAAACTCTTATTGGATGCGTAATCAATGAATATAATATTTATAAAATAAATAATTACAATTCAGCCGAACATACAAATGAAACACAAAATAACAAAAAATTGTCCTTTTATGACAAAATATATCAGGTTAAACCTAGTCATAACATTAATAACTTAGAAATAAGCAAATATGGGGATGAAGCAACAATTTCTAATGATACAAATCCATTAGACTGGTGGAAATTAAATTAAAATAGATATCCAATATTATCGAAAATTGCTAGAGATTATTTTGCAATTCCAGTTTCCTCTCTGAAAGGGCTTTTTCAGAAGGATAGTATGTTATAACAGACCAATGTTGTTCAGTAGATGAGCATTATAACCAAGCTTGCCCGTGCCTAAAAAGTTGGATTCGCATGGGATTCTTCTTAAATACATAAAAAAAATTTCTCTTATATATATCAATCTTTTGTACTATATTTTATATAAATAGAGTTATGTTACATTGTACTTATTTTGCTATGTTTTTGTGCTAAATAAAACGTTTCAAAATCAATACGTTTATTATTTGATTGGTTTGGTTAGACAATTTAAGAAATGTTCACGAAATATGCTATTGAAAGCATTTTTAAAATCTACTTTGATAATAGCCAAGGAGGATTTTGTATAAATGGTATGTGAAACTATTTTGCCTTCTCCCTTAGCACCAAATCCTAATTAATACGTTTGCTTGATAAGTTAAGACACTGGGTTTTTGATCGTAATTATTTTTGCTAATAATCTTTTAAATAGATTGCAATGGGGTGGATACCACCACAGTGTTTGTGGGATAATCAGGTTTGCCCCCATAATTGATTCGAATTTATGATGGCAGTTATTTTTTTAAAAGTGTATTTAGGAAGGTTTAAAAAGCATTTAAATGATTCTTTGAGATAAATGCAGATTTAATACGAAGATAGGGGGCAAAAACCATTGCGTCTGAATGTGAAAAATTTGTTAAAAGAATTGATAAATATCATAAATCACAAATCATATTTTTTTATTCCATATTTTCCATAATATATTTGGCCTTTTCTCTAAAAATTTATAGAAATCTTGGAAGAATGAATATGGATAATCTATTTCTCTCATTTGACTATTCTGATTCATCCATCGTCAAATAAAGGTAAATTTTATTATTGGCCTAATGGGTAAGATGTACGCTTGGAAACACGAGTATGAACAAGGACGCAGGTTCAATCCTGGTAAGAACCATAAAAACTTTCAAGTTTTTCTTCGATGACTGATGTGTAAAGACATATGGTATGATAAATTTCGGAGCTTAGAAATGACACCCCGGTCACCGACAGGCCTGGACAGCCGGGTGCTAAGGATACCTGTCCAATAAACAAAATGAAGAAAACAAATGGAAATATGAATATGAAAGATAGGGCGTTCCCTCCAAGCGACGCGCAGGGTGTAGACCTCCATCCTGTGAAAAGTAAAGTAAAGGTCAAAGCAAAGAAAACAAGATTAGCAAGTTTGAATATTGGGACGCTTAAAGGTAAGATGAGAGAATTGGCATCAATGTTGAACAAGAGAAAAGTTGATATAGGGTGCATACAAGAGACGAAATGGAAAGGACTTTGATGATTGGAGATGGGTATAAATTGTACTATAATGGACTTGTAAGCAATAGGAACGGTGTCGGCATCATCCTCAGTCAAGATCTAACCTCCTCAGTTGTAGAAGTCAACAGGATCTCTGATAGACTAATGAAGATAAAACTCTGCATTGGTCAATCAATACTACACATCCTTTCATTATAACTCCTCAAACGGGTTGCAAGGAAGAAGAGAAAGATGATTTTAGAGCTATCCTCGATGAAGCTGTAATGGAAATCCCTAAGGATGACCTAGTCATAATTGGTGGTGACTTAAATGCGCATGTGGGGAAAGCAAGAGATAGCTACAAAAGGCATCATGGTGGTTTTGGATATGGAGAAAGAAATGATGAAGGAGAGCATATACTGAAATTTGCGCAAGCCTTCGACCTTGCCTTAACCAACACCTACTATAGGAAAAAGGATAGTCATTTAATAACATACGAAAGTGGTACAAGGAAAACTCAGATAGATTACATACTAATATCTCGCAGAAGATTAAAAGATGTAATAGACTGCAAAGTCATCCCAGGAGAAGATATCGCCGTACAACACAAGCTACTAGTCATGGATTTACACATCTCAAATATATCCACTCAAAACAAGATAAAACTGGAACCATGCATCAAATGGGGCAAATTAAAAACAATGACAGATTCCTTTGCAATCAATGCAAACATTGAAACAATAGATTCCTCACAAGTCAGTGAAAAAATGTGGACAGACCTTTCATCCAAATTAATAGACACTGCCAAATCACACTAGGCTTGACAAGAGGAGGCAACAAATCATACAAAAAACTATGGTGGTGGAATGAAGAGGTACAAACCACTATACAGGAGAAAAAAACCCTTTATAAAATATGGTACAAATCCAAAAACGCAGATGACAAGACAAGATACAAAAAATCCAAGAGATTAGCTACAAGGGCGGTGGCTAGAGCCAAATCTCTGGCATACGAAGATCTACATACCAAAGAAGGGCAAAATAAAATATACAGATTAGCCAAACAGCGAGAAAAGAACTCTAGGGATATAAACGGAGCTCCGAAAGTAATCAAAAATAAAGATGGGAAATTGATAATAAAGGAAAAAGAAATAATGAGTAGATGGAGAGAATATTTTCAGGAGCTTCTCAACTTTAATCCGCACATACTGCATCTAGACGAACACTCCCCTTGTCAAAACCTTGTACAACCTATAACACAACAAGAAATAATCACATGCCTCAAGCATATGAAAAACAAAGCTAGGGGTCCAGACGATATTCCAATAGAAAGCCTTAAAGCACTAGGAGATGATGGAATACATTTCCTCATAAATCTATACAATAAGATACTTAAATGAAGAGGTTCCCCAAAAATGGAGGCAGAGCTATCTAGTTCCTATCTTCAAAAATAAAGGGGATCCACATAATTGTCAAAATTACAGGGGCATAAAACTAAAGTCACACTGTCTAAAACTATACGAAAAAATAATAGAAAAAAGATTAAGAGATATAATCGAAATAGGAGAGACTTAGTTTGGCTTTATGCCTGGAAGATCAACAACCGATGCTATCCACGCAATTAGGCAAATGAGTGAAAAATACAGGGAAAAGAACAAAAAGCTACACATGGTCTTTCTCGATCTAGAAAAGGCCTTCGATAGAATCCCAAGAAAACTTATCTGGTGGGCGCTACGCAATAAAAAGGTTCCCGAAAAATATATAAGAATAATACAGGATATGTATATGGGCCATACAACAATGGTCCGTAGCACAACAGGTATTTCAGCAGGCTTCACAATAGCCGAAGGAGTTCATCAAGGGTCGGCTCTCAGCCCTTCTCTTCATTACAGTAATAGATGTATTCGCACAGTCTATACCTCACAAACAGTCCCGTGGAATATGATATTTGCAGATGATATTGTGATACTTGCCGAATCTAAGGATGAAATAAAAGAAAGACTAGTGAGTTGGATAAATATCCTAGAAACGCACCGATTAAAAGTAAATAAAGAAAAGACGGAGTATATGGTGATAGGAGGAGATGAAACAGAGAGTATTGATATAAATGAATGGCAGATATCGGCAATTGAAAGCTGCAAATATTTGGGCTCCACTATACAAACAAACGGCACAATAGAAAAAGAGATAAAGAGTAAGATTAATCAAGGGTGGCTAAAGTGGAGATCTTTATCTGGAGTGCTATTTGATAAAAGAATCCCACACAAATTAAAGGGAAAAATTTACAGTTCCATAATACAACCAACTATTCTATATAGTTCGGAAACATGGCCAACCAAAGAATCAGACGAGAGAAGTCTACAAACCATGGAGTGAGAATGCTGAGGATGATTGCTGGGGTAACAAGAAAGGATAAAGTGCGCAGTACAAGAATACTAAGTAGTTTAAAGGTAGTACCCATTAAGACTAAGTTAATGGTAAACAGGCTTAGGTGGTATGGGCACACTATGAGAAGGCCTATGAACTACATAGGAAATAAAGTTAAGAGTTTGGAAGTGATGGGCAAACGTAAAAGAGGAAGGCCTGGGGCCATAAAGTTAGAGCCAATATGAAGTATAAATTAGATAAAAGAGATTGTATTAATAACATAAAGTGGAGAGAGATGTTGAAGGAGCTTACCACCAGAAAAGGTGAAAGCTAAAGAGAGAAATAAAAAAAAGTATAAATTAGATAAAAGAGATTGTATTAATAACATAAAGTGGAGAGAGATGTTGAAGGAGCTTACCACCAGAAAAGGTGAAAGCTAAAGAGAGAAATAAAAAAAATTCAATAAAGGATAAAATTATGATTCCTCATCATTCTTGAGGGGCTATCAGCTAGTTTTAATATAATCCAAAATAATTAATTTACTAAGCTTTTAAGTAACCTTGTATCTTGGGTCCAGGTAGGGCAGCTAAGAGAAGTTCATTCTTTATTATCCTTTCTTTTTTGTTCTTAAGATAATTGAGAAAAATGGTTTATATTTTTTTCTAGTTCAATGCAGCATTTTAACCAATCTGCATAAAAATCTGTAAATATTAACTGTTCAGATTGGAATCGTTTGTTGCGATTTTTAGTGGTTTCAAAATGTCAACAATCGTTATTATCTCCAAACTTCAGATAATCAGATTGCTTTGAAAGGAAATTATTGGGTTTGAGTAAAATCAGCCTTTCTGGGTTTGAGTAAATCAGCCTTTCTAACATATCATGGGAATGCCATTGGTGGCGATCTAACATAGACTTAGGGTGTTTCATATTTTTTAATAACTTTTGATAAGTGGGATGTCTTAATTTTAAATTTAATCTCCTAGCTTTTGAATGAGTATCCACAATGTAATTTTATTGCATAAGTGCAACTTTAAGCGTTATGTCAAAATCTATATTAAAAAAAACCAAAAAGAGTGTCCTAGCTACTTTTCTGAATAGAATGCTGAACTGTATGAGCTGCACAACGTACACTATAAATCGGATAGGATAAAATAGTGTTCTGTTTATCAATATCATATTTATATACAACATCCATATTTTCATCATATGCTGATTCACTCATTATATCATAATCAATTTCAGTGCAAGAGCTTTAGAGCTTTGATAAAATTTGTACCTTTGTCAGAAATAATTGTGTATATTAGTTCAATATTAATTTTAAATTTTTGTAAAGTTTTTAGTATATTCTCTTTTATATATTATCCTGTACTTCTTTCTTTCAGCTCTACAATTCCAAGAGTTCTCAAAATTATAATGGACTTGATATAAATTAAATATTTACACCAAGTGAACTGCAATCAACTTTTAAACTTATTAGTTTTCATTCTACCTCTCTTGATATTTTGTCTGCGATGGATTGAGATAATTCGGGATAAATTTCTTTGTTAATAACTAAATTGAGCCGAGATAAAATAGATTTATAATCCTTTAAAATCCCGAATCCTCAAAAATTGATAGAGACCAACCATTTACAGTAACCATAGAACTCATCAAATCATCAGATGTTAAATTTATAGATTTTTTTGGAAAGGCGGTTTCTATATTAATTTTGTGGTTTTTTGCAAATACGTTTTATATGTTTTTTCAAATAATTTAGATATTAATTGTTGTGATTTCTTTCCAGATGTCTTTCTAAATTTGACAAATGACATTTTTAATTTGCAAAATAAGCATACTGATTTATTTTCTATGTATCAATAAAATGCTTCTCAAATATGATTTTATCTTAAATCTATATAATAAAATGATGAATTGCAGAACATTTATTAAAATTTCAAATAAAAGAGTCAAAGAGTATAAATTTTTTAAATAGCAATGATTTCATAGAAAAAAACAGATATATGAATTTAATTTTATATATAATATGCACTTCATTAATATATGTTAAAAATTAATCTGAACAAAAAATAAATGATTAGTATATATAAATTTTAATAAGTTTATAAAAACTGCCTTACATCTTTGTTTAACAATTTTTAAGTTAGATTTTGAGAATTCTTTAAATTAACAATATCCATTATAATAATTTTTTTGACTCGTTCACTTTCATTTTCCTCTAATTAATAATCTTTGAGAATAAGTTAAATATAAAAAATAAATGGCGTAAATGTATTAAAAATTTATTAACACTCCAATAGGAATTTTTAAGAATAAATTTAAAAATGTTAAAAATGGCGTAAATGAATTAAGTTGTTTAAAATTTACTAACACTTCACTTAATTGGAAATTTGAAAATATTATAAAATCTAAATTATTAATATTTATCTTAATATATGATTTTAAACAATACACTCAACCCGGTTGAAGCCTGGTTCAGAAAAATTCCCAGGTTCGGCTTGGGGTTTTGAAAATTTTATAAACGGGGTTCAGATTCGGTTCTTGTTCAGATTTTTTTTTCAAAACCTGGGTTTCATTCTAATTTCTGATTTTTAGATTCATAATTAGGACTACGCCTATTTCAAACTGCACTGATCCGATACCAATATTTACAATGATTGTTTTGACATTATTTTATATATTTTAAGCGGCCAAACATATCACTCATTTATTTTCAGAATGTTACAATCGCTCAAAATCTTGTTAAAAAAGACTTTAGCAAGGCGTAAAATAGCAATCACAGAAAAGCATTCATTTCACAATCCGTAAAACATTTCTCTGTTTTTATCAACTAGATCCTTTCATCCTATAAGAAACTATCCCATTTGGTATTTGGCCATTATGTCTTATTCTCTTCTATAGGTATTCAGCATCGTGACCCCCCTCTCCATATTATTTTGTTTAGAAATTCATTAGTTTATCACTAAAATCAAAAATGATTGCTTGCTGCCCTTTGATAGAGTCACCTTCGGCGATTCTACAAAGGTGGAAAAGGCTGTTAATAATATTAAGGATTCCACTGACAATCTTGGACTTGAGATTAACCCGAATATTGCGAAATCAATACAATTCCATTTAACGTTTTTGATTATAAGCATACCTCAACGAAAAAATTATCGCATTTGGGCTCTCCCATTGATAAGGAGTCAATAAATTCTTCTTTTTTTTAGCTATATTGACGATATTTTTGAAAATTTACCTGTCTCTGCTAGGTAAACTCTTTTTTTAATTAAGAATTTTTTTAACTATTCCTAAAATTATTTACTCTTTACAATCAAGTCCAATATTTTTAGAGAGGTGCATCTAGTGAGATTCGAAACCATAATAAGAGTCATTCTTAGTAATGGTAAAGATAAAATTATGAAAATATGATTGGATTAATTAATTATAAAACATTATGCGTTAATAATTTTAATAGAATACTAAAAATATTTTTATTATCTTTATATTATATTATGTCAAATTAAATCTATAGGTTTTTATAAATTTAAAATATATAATTATATTATATGATGTTAAAACAAATCATGAGACGTTAAAGGGTTAAAAGATAATGGAATAATAAGAAAAATCTGTGTATAAATTTTTATAAATAGCGTTTTAATCAAAATATTCACTTATCCCGTTTCTTAAAAATCAAAAAAGTCTCAAAGCTTTAAAATTTTAAAAAGGTTTGTATTTATAAGATATATAGTATATCTTGTATACACAAGAGAAAATGGGCCTTAATTCCTTATGCCTATCCGTGTCAAGGCCATTAACAAAAATATTTTTAGGTCTAGGCCCGGTTTAGTATTAAAAAATATTCTCAAGCCCATTATAAGCTTGAAAAAACTTTCCCAAGCCCATATCCAAAAATTGTATTTAATAAAAATAAACAATATTTCAATCTATTTAGTCAATCATTTTGTTTTCAATATTAAATTTACTATTATTAGTAGAAAACAATTGAAATATTTTTTTTAAGTTTGCAATTGTTTTAAACAAGCTAAATTTAATTGAATTTTTTTTAGGACTGCCCATTAAAAATAAATTTCAAAAACTCAAGTCCAACCCAGGCCTGCACTAAAATATAATTAGGCCCGTAACCGACCTTATGAATATCTCTGCTCACCTATTTTAGCCTTTATACAAATATGTATAAATTTATATGCTACATTCTAGCTAGCACATTATATATATATTAGTGATCTGCACCGGGCCTAATATTTCAAGCTCAGCCCGGCCTGAAATTTATTTTAATAAATTTTGCCGGCCCGACCCGATTACGAAGTATTTTTAAAAAGTTTTTCCGGCCCAACCCGAACCCGAAATAAAAATTTACTAGCCTGGTCCGGTTCGAATTTATTTAAATATATAAATTATTTTTTATAATTACTCAAAATAAAAGATATATGTTATATGGCCTCTAGTTTCTATAAATAAAATCATATTTTTATTTTACATTAAAAATTCAACATAAAATTGATAAATTTAGATATATTAAAAAAAATTCCCAAATTCCAACTCGACCCGAATTTTAAAAAAAAATAATAGACCCGAACGGACATCGGGCCGAGTACGGGCCGGACCTGCTTTTGCAGATCTCTAATCATATATAAATATATTCATATTAAATTTTCCATATAACAGTATCTTTATTTGAATAAAAAGTAAAAACATAATTAATAAAATAATGAATAATTAAAATTTGGAGATTAATATTGATATCCTTGTTAATTAATGAAATTTAAATTCACGTGATTTTTATTACTATAAGTTCCTTCTTAATAAAAACAATAAATAAACAATAGACAACACCAAATTTTGTGTAATTTCTTATTTTTACTTTACTTCCTATCATTAAAAAAAGTATAAAAAAAACATTGAACTTTTTTATTTTATAAGTAGCGCTTCCTTCACACTTTTTTATGGGAGTTATGAAGATTTATTGCGGGAAAGGGAAATTAGATCAAAAACAAAAAATATGTATAAAATTGATATCAGTTAAATTTAAAAAAAAGGACTATCCATTATTTTTCTTTAAGTCCAATATCGGTGCAGATACGTCAATTAAATATTGGTACAGCCATATCCATAACATAATACTGTTTAAATCTTTGAGGTCAATTCATTCTTCATCGTATTTTTGAAATGATCTCATATTCATCATTATAGATGGATTTCTATCTTAATGGGATTTTCAGAGTGGTCATCTATTTATTTTTCAAGACATTCTCAGCGACTTTAAATGGCCCATGGCGGCACCGTTTACCCATTCCTCCCTCCCTTACAACTCAAATTCCTAATCTTTATCACGGTCATTATATTCCTTGGATGTCCCAAATGCTCATCATTAAATGTTGATCCTTGAAGATCCCGTTATTGCTGCACAGCCATGAAATCATCATAACATCGTTTCTATAGTTGTTATTAGTGATCTGCAAGGCTAGGCTCGATCCCCCCTTGGGGTCCGAATTTTATTTGGTTTTAGATGAACCTAATTTTTGAAAATAATTTTGGGTATGACAAATTTTTTTTTTTTTAAATTTCGATGAAATTCAGTTGTATATTGTATACAAATGCAGTCATATCTTCCCCTACATGCCATGGACATATAATTTTTTTAAATTAATAAGGCTTACCAATCTAGTTAAAAATATTTTATAATTTTTATCTCCTAAAATTGAAACGGAATTGATAATTTTTAATTTTTTTTGTAATCCGATATGTTAAATCCAAAAATTTTAATAACTGGCTCTTGCCAATCCCCTAAGATCATTATTGATAGTGAAATATTTTAGAAGATATAATTTTACTTAAAATATAAATTTTAAATTATAAAAATTTAATTAATCTTAAATTTTTTTGGAACCCCTTGCTTATTTTTAAACATGATTGGGAATTTAAATTACGATTCATGTTCTTGACTGAAAAAATATTAAAGGTTCTTCGATGCCAAGAGACGAAATACCTCGCAGAGAAGAAATTTCAGAGCAAATTAAACTGCACGTTATAACCAATGCATATGGAAAGTTTATTGATCATATTGAAAAGCATATATTACGGTGTAACATTATTAATAATTTGTTTTATTGAAAATAAATAGAAAGATTTCATTTCATTTATGCTCTTTTAATTTTATACTATTTTTTAATAAGGATAATCTCATTTATAAGGAGAATATTTTTAAATTTATAATAATATATATAGAGAAGATTATTTAGAAATATCTGACAATAGTAAGGATACGATTGTAATAAATGCGATGTGGTTAATCTCCTTGCAAACTGTTTTCGCTCATCAGCTTCCAAGAATGCCTAAAGAATATATTACCAGAGTCGTTTTCGATCCGTAATTTAATTATACAGATTTTATTGCTAATTAAAATGTGCTATGATATTCACCTTCTATCTATCATATAAAACCTTAAACATATATTATTCTTTTTATTTATAATTAAATATGTTTTTATTTTTGAATTTCAATTTAATTAGTAAACAGACAAATTTGGCTCTTATTAAGGATAACAGAGTTATAGGGGGCATATGCTTCCGAATTTTTCCACCCAATGGATTTTCAGAAGTTGTTTTTTGTGCCGTTCTAGGCAACGAGCAAGTCAAAGTATATAGTTCGTCAAATTTTTAGTCTATATGCTCTGGTTGTAGGGATATGGTACTCATTTAATGAATCATTTAAAAGATTATCACCTTAGAAGAGGAGTTATGCATATCATGACATATGCCGATGAATTTGCCATAGGATATTTCAAGAAACAAGTTGTTCCATTTATATTGTATTTTTATAATTTATTTATTATTAGGGCTTTTCATCTAAAATCGATTTTCCAGAATACATGTACTCTGGATACATCAAAGAATATGATGGGGCCACACTTATGCACTGTAAATTAAATCCTAAAATTTTATATACCCAATTTTCATCTGTAATTAGGTATATATATATATATGAAAAAACTTATTTTTTTTTATTTCAAATTATATTTTTAGACTTCAAAAAGGTATCATTAATTCAATTATTTGTAATCGAAGGAGAAGTAAAGATTGTTATCCAAATTTCAATATGAATAATATTAATAATAATTCTGTTGATGAAAATTTTGAAGCCAATACATGCGTTACTATTTACCCAGGATTAGGATCTATTTTTAGAGATGGAAAGAAAATAATTCCTTACAATATGCTGCCAGGATTTAAAAATTTAGGTTAGGTATAATAAATAATTATAGAAATAAAAGTAAAAGTTTGGAGGTTCATAAATGTGCTTTGATTCAATTTAAATATATTATTAAAATGTATAAAATGATGCATTACGGAATAAAAGAATATCTTCCAAAAGAAATGGCGAATCAAAAC
The DNA here is from genome assembly GCF_954871325.1 of Gordionus sp. m RMFG-2023. NCBI lineage: Eukaryota > Metazoa > Nematomorpha > Gordioida > Chordodea > Parachordodidae > Gordionus > Gordionus sp. m RMFG-2023. The sequence continues at coordinate 30,643,300 of NC_088776.1, forward strand.
GCTATAGAGTATGAAGAAGATTTGACACAGCATTACCCAGAGCCCAATGATTTGTATCCTGTTTTAAAAACTATATTAAATCATTTGAAACAACAACCAACTGCTCTGCCTTTCCTCAAACCTGTCGACAGAATTCAAGTGCCTGATTATTATTCAATCATTCGGTTTCCTATGGGTATAAATTATTTTTTCTATTTTGCTGTCATTTTAATGCTAAATTTTTTTCATATTTGCAGTATTAATTTTTTTCTTAATTTTATTGGTAATTAAATAATTATACTGAAGTTTTATTCACAAGTTGATAATACAATTTATTCATTATTATTCATAAGATTTCCATACAATTCAAGAGAGACTTAAAAACAGGTATTATGTACATATTAAACTCTTTTCGGCAGATGTCCGTAGAATTTTTTATAATTGCCGCCTGTACAATCGAACAGATTCCCAGATATATAAATTCGCGAATGCACTTGAAAAGTTTTACAACTCCAAACTACTTGAAAATGGATTTTTCATAATAGATTAGCAAAATTATTTGTATTAGTCATTTATATATAGTATCATAATATATTATAAAATTAAATACTTTTTATATGATCTATCAATCAATTTATATGGTTTTATTATATGGAAGACCTAAATCACATAATATTCTAAAACGCTACACTCGTTTTTATGAAACTTCATATTTAATTAAAGAGTATATATGAAGCTTAATATCCTCTATTTTATTGAATTGAGATCAAATATGCTGAATTTAGCATATCTCAGGTTTCATTTTATTTTGGTAAAGATTAATTCCTATTGTGCTGGACTATAGCCCGACCTTTTTTCCCATTTCCCTAACAAATTTTAACATGAAAACCAAACATATTTGAAATATTTTTTTTTTAAATCATTAAACTTCATTTTCAAATTCAATATTAAAATTTACAATAAGTTAAAATTTTGATTATATATTGTCCTTGTGTTTTCTGCTCTCATGATGTAGTTCACAGGAAAAGATCTGGCAAAACGATCTACACAAGTATGATCCCAAGTTAGGGTGCATTCACAGTAGAGAGCGACAGCGACACGATAAAATACAAATATGTGTTTACCAATGACTATTCATAATGAGCTTTTGCGACGTGACACCACATTCCCGCCACATTTGTTACATTAAACATAGAAATCAAATTACAAAACATTTTGCTATTTTTAAAGCGACATAACTACAATATGGCCCAATTAGAAAATTTGCAAATGAGTTTTTGAAATGCTAGTAAAATATAATGATATATATATTTATATTTTAGAATATAAATAAATATAATGTTATATATGGAAATCAATATCAGGTTAAAACAATATTGAAATAGGTAATTAAAGAGTATATTTTGAAATATATTTCATTTGCAGTAGAAATGGCTTAATCGGCATGGAAAAATCTAAGAGATTGCTTTATGAGGGATCATAATCAAGATCTTTAAAGAATGGATCAGGGACTAATCACACTCTCACTTGGCAATTGTAACATAACTTAGCTTTTCTAATTCCAACCATCTACCAGGGAAACAATATACAATGAAAAAAAAATCTTATTATATTTAATATTGATGAAGCAAATATTGCTAGAATAATGTTTTAGCAGGTGAGTGGAAATAAAAATTAAAAAATCGATTTATTTTATTAAGTTGCTATTTTTTTATTTAAACAGTGCTGTAAAGTAACGGCGAAAAGAAACGCCATTCGTTACCTCAAGGTATATGGGAAAAATATATTTTATTTTTTCCATATTTTGTAAATAATTTAAAACCACCAAAATTCCTCATTTTATTTTATTATTATTAACTAACTACTTTTTCTCTTTTTTACAACTATATATATACTATATAAAATTAGAATATATATGATTAAACAAAAAACAAAAAGTAAGGTTACGAAAAATAAAAAGTAATATAAGTTGAATTACAAAAATAAAAAGTTAAATTTGAATTCACAACATTCTCCTTCTTCTAAAAAGCCTTCCCATAATCTCATCAGAAGTCATGGAGAGTTCGTTGTCCAAGTAGTTTATCGTTTTGGTCATCAAGTTGTTTCACAAGTAAAAATATTGTTGGCTTGTCCCAATCGTTTACTGTGTTTGTACGTTTTTGTTTTTTTTTTACTTTTCTTTATTTATTATTATAAATTAAATTTATAAATTATAATTATATAATTAAAAATAAAATTCTATAATTGAGTCCCCAAAAAGGAACCATAATTGTGTCTAAAAATTTCTATTTGAATTTTTTGTCGAATAAAAAGGAATTCTCTTGGTTCATTTGTGAAAAGTCGTATTTTATTAGCAAGATTTTTTAAAAACAAAAATGTTGAAGGCGAAAAATGCCCGTTAGTAGAAGTCACAACTGGAGTGAATAAAAAGTTTTTAAAATTTTTGTATTTGTTTATCTTTTTAATTTCAGCCTGTGTTATTAAATTGAAATTTATGTTTGAAGGGAATGATGAAACACGTGTAGTCCCATATGAGTGATTTGCCGAGGGCCCAAGGTATGGTTGTCATACCATCAGGTCTTAAACCATCTACTTGAGATAAATTTGATGGTTTGAGATTGTTAGGAATGTGTGCAGCTGTTAAGCTTCTATTTATTATATGGTTTACAACTGAGTGGCGTTGATGTCGCCCTTGACTAAAAATGCAATTTAAGCCATGTCTACCCTTTGAATCAACGGGTGATTTGCATTTGACGCAAGCATGAGGCTGTACTATATCGTTTGTTAAAATCGTAAGCTTAATATCCTTATCGTAAGTTGTCCTTATAAATCGTGACTTTGTCATATAGCTTGCTTGGTTGTACTCAGTTGTTATTATTATCATTTTTCCAAATTGTTATTATCATCAGTAATAAAAGAAACAAGTAATTTAACAAGTTATATATGTTTTAAATAAATTTTATTTCTACTTTTAAAAAATCAAATAACATGTATAATAATCAACTGGTATATATACTAAAACATATCAATCAACTGGTATATATACTAAAACATTTAAATCAACTGGTATATGTAACAAAACATTTAAATTAATACTCAATAAATTATTTCACAAATTTGAATAAACAACACAATTAACATTCCCCTCCTCGACAAAGCATCAAGTTGCTGCTCGGTGGGCGCATAAGTCTGTCTGAGTCGCGTGAGTCCATACGTTTTCTTAGGTTTGTTAAAATTGTTGTACGTTATCATAAGAAATAATTGATCAAATTTGAATATATAGAATACGGAATATAATTTTAAATTTGGAATATGGAAGTAGAATTCCGTAAGAATGATATATAAAAATTTTGGAATATGGAATGATAAATATGTAGAATTCCGTAAGAATGATAAATCAAAAAAGATTATTATATTTCGCGTTTTTTTTTTAAATTTTGCGTTTTATTTTAATAATTTAAGTTATAAAATCTTTTAAATAAGAAGGTTTTTGTTTAATTCTTAATGGTTTGAAAGGTATCTTATTATTTTCACTTATATCTACACTTCCCTCCTTACAAGAATTCTTAGGGTAACTTTCATAATATTTAAATCTATTATAACATTCCCTTTTTCGTAACTGGTCTATATGTTTCCTTACTACACCTTTATCCGTATTAACTTGGAACATGGTGTCACTCTCTTAGTGCGTGATGTTGCCCTTGCACCAAGTGTCGTCACTCTGTTTCTTGTGCCAAACGAAGTCTCCTACATTAAAGGTCGATTTCTCCGTAGCGATATATTGACTTTGTCAATTTTATCCTCCAATGGTTTCAATAAGTCCCACTTTATTCAAATATCGCGGTTAAACACTCTTTTGGATGGTGTGACACCTGTAATATCATTCGGAGTGTTTCTGTAGTTAAACAAGAATCTGCCCAGAGCAGTTTCTAAGTCAATTTTTATGTTTCTTTTCATGTGATTGAATGTTCTCACCATACGTCCAGCTTGTCCATTAGATTGCTGATGGTAGGCGGATGTTAGTACATGTTTTATTCCATAGTTACTACAAAATATCTCAAAGTCTTTGCTTGTAAAGTTGGTACTATTTCACAAATTTGAATAAACAACACAATTAATAAGTAAGTTGCGAATAATAAGAAATAATAGTTCATCATATTGGATATAAGAATAATCAAAGAATGATAAATCAATAAGATTGTTATATAATATTTTCAGCGTTTTAATTTTTTTTTTGCGTTTTATTATAAGCGTTTTAATATTTAATTTACTTTATGCATTTTAATATTTATTTTATATTTTAAGTTATATAGTCTTTTAAATAAACAGGTTTTTGTTTAATTCGCACAGGTCTAGAAATAGGTGTTATATCGTTATTATCAGTAATTTTTATATTTTTGTCAACACTTCCCTCCTTAAAAGAATCCTTAGAGTCATAGTTAATAATTGTGTTAAAACAGTTTCTAATTCTTATTTGATCTAAATGTCTCCTCAAAATACCTTTCTCTGTCTTAATTTGGAACATCATATCACTTTCTTTATGTGTGATTATACCTTTGCACCATTTATCATCACCTTGTACTTTGTACTAAACAAAATCTCCTACGTTAAAGGTTCTATTTCGTGGTAAAGTAACGTTTATTTTATTCTCCTTCTCCTCCAACGGTTTTAATAAGTCCCATTTAATTCTAATATCTTGATTAAACATTCTCTGAGAAGGTGTAACACCTGTAGTATCATTACGCGTATTTCTGTAATTAAATAAAAATTTGCCAAGTGCGATATCTAGGTCAATTTTAATATTCCTTTTCATATGTGTTTTGAATGTTCTCACCATACGTTCTATAGGCCATTGGATTGCTGGTGATACGCAGATGTGAGCACATGTTTAATACCAAAATTGTTGCAAAATTTTTCAAAATCGTTACTCGTAAAATTAGTGCCGTTATAAGTAACTATAGTTACAGGTATTCCATATAGCGAAATAGTTTTAAAGATTTCTTTTAAAGTAACGTCAGTCGTAATATTTTTAACAGGAATAATAATTGGAAATTTGCTGTCGACTATTATCAACCAATTTTTTGTGAAAAACGGACCCGCATAATCTATATGTATCCTTTCAAACGGTTTGGTTGCCGAAACCCATGGTTTTTGTATCTTTATAGGATTATCATGGTATATGTTATAATCGTTACAACTTTTCACTTCCATTACTATGTCATTATTTATACCAGGCCACCACATGTAATCTTTGGCTAAGGATTTTATTTTTCCTGCTCCCAAGTGACCTTCATGTAATGACTGTAGTATATTTTTTCTCATAGAAGACGGAATTATGATTCTGTTGCTTTTGTAAAGACAATCCTTAATTATACTTAATTTCAATTCAATGTTATTATAAATGTTATTCATTATAGGACTGTTGTTTTTAATATCATTTATGACTTGTTTTAATTCCATATCTTTCAAAGTTTCATCACAATTTTGATTAAAATTAATAGGTAAATCCCCATATTCATTTATTATAGTGATATTTTCAATAGTTTCATCATGACATTCTTGTGGTAATCTCGAGAGACAATCAGGAACAACATCATATTTACCGGCTTTATACTTTATATTAAAATCATATCTTCCTAATGTAATATTCCACTTCTGGAGTCTTAAGGACATGGTGCTATTATCCTTAAGACCCTTGGTAAAGATGTGAACTAGAGGCTTATGGTCAGTAATAATTGTGAATTTTGTGCCGATTAAGTATTCCTGGAACCTCTTTATAGCGAACATAATGGCGAGAGCCTCACGCTCAATATTGGTATAGTTCATTTCGTATTTTAATAAAGTTCTTGACGCGAAAGCTATAGATTTTTCTTTACCATCTTTTTCAGCATGAAATAGTACAGCTCCTAAACCACATTTCGATGCGTCAGTGGCTATCCCTATAGGTAATTCAGGGTTAAAATATGTCAAAGCAGGTGGAAGACTAATCAACTTCTTAAGATCATTAAAACTTCTAGAGTGTTCTAGGTTCCAAGCCCATTTTTCTTTGTTGACAATCTTATATAGAGGATCGGCAATTTCTGCAAAATTGTTCAAAAATTTTCTATAGTAGCCAGCCATTCCCAGAAATGTTGATAATTCAGCAGCTGATTTTAGTTCTGGCATATTAATTATTGCTTTAATTTTGTCGTGATTAGCATGAATTCCCTTAGCGTCAATATCATGACCCAGGAACCTCACTTTGTTTTTAAAGAACACACTTTTATTAAAGTTAGGTATTAGCCCAAACGATGATATTCTTAAAATATGACATCATCCATGTCACCGAAGATTTGATCCATAATCTGTTGAAAAATTGCAGATGAGGTATAAAGCCCAAAAGGAAGTCTAGTAAATTGGTAATATCCCTTGTGCGTAGATATGGTTAAAATATTTCTGCAACTTTTATCAATTGGTATCTGTAGGAAAGCATTTTTAAAGTCAATCTTCGTAAATTTCTTTATTTCTGAAAGTTTAGCTATTAGATCATTGAATCACGGTAAAGGGTATCTGAAATCTTCTAGAGCTGGGTTTACAGTGTCCTTAAAATCAGCATAAAACCTAATGCTCCCATCATCTTTGTAGACAGCGGTAACAGGACTTGCCCATCGGACATCATTCACCGGCTCAATTATCTTATCATGTATCCATTTCTTAAGTTCATTGCTAACAAGATCAATTTTTGAATAAGGAATACGTCTAGGCGGTATAATTTTAGGTTGGGCATCTCTTCTTAAATGTAACTTGACACTTGCTTTGTTGATTGGACCATTAGTCAATTTAGATTCACACTCTTTAATTAATTTTTTTATTTCATCTTCGTAATTAGTGTCAACATTAGCTATAAATTTATTTAAAATATTTTTGAAAGCATTGATCCATGTACGTCCCAACAAGGCATTTTTACTTGATTCGACGACTACCGCTTTTAAACATTTTGAGATACCATCATAAGTCACTTTAACTTGAGTGGTGCCAATGATCTTGATTAAATTTCCATCATAAGGGGTAAGTTGTAGCTCGGATTTCTTAACATCTCTAATACCAAGTTTTTTAGCCAGACCATGAAGTATAATAGTGTGTTTGGAGCCTGTATCAACTTGCATACAAGTAACAATATCGTTCACTTTTAAGGTAGTCATAAATGCGTTATCTTTGTCATTGAGCATGTCACCAGATAAGTTGTTAACATTGAAATCATTATCATCTTTGTTCTTCGTAGAGTCAACTTTCTCTTCAATAATTTCTTCAATATTCATATTATAATCATTGTTGTATTGTATTTGCTTTCTATTATTGTTGTCGCTACCACTATAAATATTTGAGTTATTGTTATATTGTATTTGTTTTCTCTGATTATTGTCATTGCCTCTATAATTATTTGAATTGTTATAATAGGATTGGTAATTGTTACGATTTCCATCACCGTATTGGATCTGTTTTCTTTGATTGTTATCACGCCATGTATTATTTCTACCATAATTAGATTGATTATTATTGTTATAGCGATAGTTATTATAGTTATAGTTGTTATAATTATCGTGGTATCTCGAATTATTATTACCGTAATTGTAACTAAAATTATTATTATAATTCCCATTTCTATTTCTATTATCATAATTATTTCTAAAATTATTTCTAAAAATATTATCAGGTCTAAAATAATTATTGTTGTCGTTTCTATATTGTAAAAGTTTTTATCTTATCGGACTTTTTATCGTTATTAATATAATTTATATTTTCAACATCTTACTTATCGCTAATGCTGTCTAACTTGATCCCTAACTCGACCATCTCATTTAAAGTTAAGTTAATGTTTTTGCAGAACTTATATTTTATCTTATCATTTAAAGTAGAAGTACGTAATTTTTCTTTTAATCTACTGTCGTCCGAAAAATTACATTTTTTAAGCAGTTTCGATACTCTAATGTACCACAGAATGAAACTCTCAGACGAGTTCTGCTGTAATAAATTAAATTTATTAATTAAAGTGTTTTTATCTTGCGCTGGTAAAAGGTAAGTTAACTTTTTAGTCACAATTTTAAGATCTAGTATATCGGTATCAGAACAAATTGATTTAATATTGTCAAAAACCTCGTCTGATAAATTATTAAGCAAAGTATTTATTTTGATAGAGTCCGATAATGTGCTGGTCGAAAAATAATTTAATATTCTGTCTAAATAAATCTCAGTAAGTGGTCCCACTAACTTAGGAATCTTATGTATAAACTCTGGTTTTATTTCCATATTTTATTAGTAAAACATATGTATAGGAAATTATAACATTTTATATTTTAACATTTTATATTTTGATAAACATACAATTTAATTCAATGAATTCTGACTCATTGTATACGTAATGTTTGCCATTTAATAACTCAAAACAATTAATCATGTCTTTGAGGTTTACAAACTCAAATAAAACATCTTCGGTTCCCCGTATTCTAGAGTAATTCACATCACAGTTATAAGTTAAATCAAACAATATGTCGTAAATAGAAATTTCATGAGGAATGTTGATTAATTTAAAAGCAAACATGATAAAAATAATATCACAATGATTTTACCTTTTTTTTCTCTTCTTTATATAGAAATTGTAAATTTTTTTTATTAATCATATTTACAAAAAAAAAATTTTATTTTTAAAAAAAATTTCCATAAGGCGAGTTTTTTATGCCTAACATGGAGCACCATGAAGAGAATCATGATAAACGTGCAAGTATGTAAAAATATATTTTATTATTATTAACTAACTACTTTTTCTCTTTTTTACAACTATATATATACTATATAAAATTAGAATATATATGATTAAACAAAAAACAAAAAGTAAGGTTACGAAAAATAAAAAGCAATATAAGTTTACAAAAATAAAAAGTTAAATTTGAATTCACAACAGAATTTAATCAGTCAAGATTGTTAATCTAATTAATATTTAATAATCCGATATATTTTATATCCTCGATAATTTATTTTATGAAAAATATATGTCAATAGTACTTATTTCTTCCGATGAGTTAACTCTTCCCTTCGTAGTATAAAACATTTGCAAGTTGAAACAAGGCGAGTAATGCTGCCAATTTTCAAACCATTTCTTTTTCTAAATGCAAGCTATTGCGGAATAGACATGGACTGTCCTCAAGCTATGCAGCTAATTTTGAAGATTAAATGGGAAGATATTTTATTAAACCAGTTGTGCGAGATGCAACTCTTTAAGCAACTCATTGAAAATAGAAAGTCTTATAAATGGCCACGTATTTGATGAAACTTGTGATAAATCGGCCTACAGAAATTTTCAAATAATGACAGTTGATATATAAATATGACGCCTAGCGACACTTCATCACGGCTACACTTTATCACGACGATACTTTATAAATCAGTCTTAACATTTAATTTAATATATTTGAAAAGTTAAATTTTGATAATATCTGATTTTTTGACTTCTCCTTTTAAATTTCGATATTTAAATTTATTTTTTTAAAAAATAATGTTTTAATTTTTTTTAGCTTAATATTATCATCTTATCTAAGGAAACAGGAGACATAAGCAATAAGAATGATTTCAATTTATATTTTTTATTCGTAAGTAACTATGAATCAATAATGGCCTAGCGATATTTTATCACAGCGACACTTTATCACGACGACACTATCACTCAGTCATTTGATAACGCGACACTTTATGATATACTTAAATATATATGAAAAGTTAAATTTTGATAATATCTTATTTTTTGACTTTTCCGTTTAAATTTAAATAATTTTTTTTGTATTTTTTATTGAAAAAAATTAATATTTTTATTTTCATAAGTATAATTTTTTTAACTTAATTATCATCTTATCTAAAGGAGCAGTGATTCAATTTATACTTTTTATTAGTAAGTAACTATAAATCAACATATCACTAGTAAAAAATATAAATTATTTAATTGTATGAAATATGGGCAATAGCTTTTAAAAATGTTAAAGAATATGATAGTCCATAATTCGAAATATATCTGAAATTTTTTTTATATCTTCATCTTTCTTTGAGAGGTGCGGTGTGGTCCCCATTATGACTTGAAGATATAGGGCCTTATGTTTTTGCATATCTTATTGAATCCCGTCTAAAAATTTCCAAAGCGTTGGGTGAGAACATTGGTATAGTGCATGCTACCCTTAAACACAATTTGTTTTTCGGGCGACACCTTTTAACTTCGAATTGTATTTGTTCCATAAACTTATATTAGCTGCAAAATTATTTCGTTGCCTTATAAATATATAAATTAACAACAAAAAATATATTTCTTCTTCGGATAAAGGTCTTATCATAGTAGGAAATAAGCTCAGATGAGCCATTCAATTCTCCAAATATTTCTTATCAAAGAATTTCCAACACCATCTCTGGGACATATGTAAGGGACGATTAACACCTGCTATACAATCGAAAATCATTAGACTCATACATTTCTTTTAATCCCAAATTAATAATTTTTCTAATAACGCTCTGTTACAGATGTAAATAACATCCAAGGATATCTGCGAGTGGATATCCCGCCCTAAACGCATTTATCGGTGTCTGTTCGAAATTCACCAAAATTTTCCTCGGATGTACCTCTGTTAATATGTTAATTGTTTCAGCTTCTAAAATATAATTTAAAACTCCACGACCTTCCTCATGTTCACAGAGAGACTGGGATATTCCACTCAACGAAGGCTCCGTCGCTTACCTAAAATCGAGCCTTCACGACGACGATCTCACAGTTTTTCACCAATTGAACCAAGGATCTGGTCACGAGTTTCTGGAAACCATACCCTCCAACAACCTCGATTTGTTGCTCACTGCTGACGAGCTAAGATTTGCTATTGAACTACTGCTCAATTCCGAAATTGTTCTTCCGTACCAATGCAAACATTACGAAACCAGCGTTGACAGCAAGAGTAGGCACTGCCTCCATTGTCGCTTTTGTCGTGGCCGCTTTTCATGGCACACCGAATGCAATGACAACATTTTACGCGCCCTCAAATCAGGAGGCACTCCATCTAGACTAGAACCAACCGGAATTTTCAGAACCGATAGAAAACGTCCTGATAGAATGTCCTTGATCCCCTGGTCAAGAGGTCAACTCCTGGTTTGGGACTTCACCTGCATTGACCCGAATGCACCTTCTAACCATAACGTCGATGCCCTCGCCCTCGCTGAATCCCGTAAAACCATAAAGTACAGTTCCTTAGACCCTTCTTTCTTTTTCATACCAATCGTCTGCACCATTCTCACCACCTTCGGTAGCAAAGTTCAACGTTTTTTCAAAGATTTAGGCAAACGGATCTGCGAAAAAACCGACCAGCCTAAGGAATCCCTTTTCTTACGCCAAAGACTTGCTACCACCATCATTCGTTCTAACTATCTAAGCTTCATCTCTTCCATTGAATAACCTTCCATTTTCCAAGCTTCCTTTTTTTTATCCCCTATCCTTTCCCGTAAAATTTCTAAAATTTTTCACCTTTATATTTTACCTTTTTAAAAAATCAATTATTTGCTAATACATTTTGACATATCATATCAGTAAATATTCAAATAAAGTAACCCATGACCGGAAAAAAAAAATTATATCTCTTAAATATATAATATGATTATGTATATCGCGCCGTTTTATTTGATAATAAGTAATATTTACTAACATGTGCTTAACATTATAAATGAGATCCGTTCAGGATTGGGGGCAATATAATGGTTATTGATTTTTTATGCCGTTGTAATGATCGATAAAGGGCTTATTTATTTGGCATAACCATCGATGTATTATCATAATTTAATAATGTAATTGCGTGGACCAACGAAGGGCTGGAATTAGTTTTGATTTCATCTCTGATATAACTTTTCTGGCATTAGGTTTGGAAATGTCACCTTCATGATTATGATCAAGGGGACTTCTTAAAATATCATTAAATTTTGTTATTAAAAAATTGCATTTTTGGGATTTATTTTGGCGCACCTCCAGCATATTGATTTATTTTTATTTGTTCTAAATTTCGTATATTCATAATTATGATATAAGGGTATGTTTATTTTTTGATATAAATTCAGATTCTATCATATTTAATAAAAATATATTTCTTTAATATATAATATAGAAAATTGAGCCATATTTATAGAAATAAATATTATATTTATGGATAATTACTTATTATAAATCTTTATGAAAAAACGATTGACTTAAAAATATCATTAGATAAATATATTTTTTCAAAAATTTTAAGATAAGATTTTTTTTAATTTTAATAATAAACATAACAAAAACACTACACTTAAATTTTGTATAATTTTTAAGTGTCGCAAGATAAAGTGACTCGTGATATGGTGACTGAGTGATAAAGTGTCATCATGATAAAGTGACTTTAAAAATATGATATGTGCATATAAAGATAGGATACGAAATATGTTGTTACAGCACTTTCGCTTTTAGAGGGCAAAGGCAAAATGCATTTAAAATACCTCATTACCATTATTATATTAAAACTAAACAATAATATCATGTTTGGTAATTGCTTATTAATGTAATCAGGCATCGATTAAAGGTATACAGTTGCAATTGATATTTTGATTAAATTTATTTTAAATAGATTAGAACATATCTATAAAGATGAATAAATATTCTCAGCAATCATTCACTCGTGATTTAATTAGACTTTTTTCTCTTTGTCTAGAATTTAGGTTAAGCAGGTAGCCCGATCTAAGGCAATTAGGATCAATCAGAGGGCTACACATTGGTATAAGTTTTAAAATGTCCTTCACTTTTTTAGGATATTCTGTCAACTTCATTCTTTTAAAATCGCTATAACTCTTTAAAAGTTTGTGATACGGATATTCGGTTTTGAGAAAGCACAGATTAATCACTAAATAATGGAATAAGTTTTAGAATAGTTCTAGAATCCTTTTTACTCTATCTGATATAATGGAGCATATTACAAGATATGTGTCTTGTTTGGCCCAAGAAATGCTGGAAGAAATTTTAAGCTTAGGAGTCTTGTTAGAGTATCTTTAAGATGTACAAAGATGGCAGAGAAATCTTTGACAACCAAAAAAAACAAAAACAGAAGCTGTAAACTCATGATTTATTTCTTCAAGAATTAATTCAAGGCAGTTATATAATTCCCATTTCATCACTTATTGTTAAAAATAGAATTGAAATGACCCAAGAAAATAAATATAAAATAAGATCAATTATTGAAGACATCGTAATATGGATTGCAGTACCTAGCCTTATGTGGTCATTTGGATTCAAGTAGCTTGATCGATAATAATAAAATTTCGTTGTCTTGTGAAATTTAAAGCATTAAGGAATTCAGCATTAATTGAGAGCTTTAATAGCAGCAATAAAAATGCTACATACTCAACCCCAAGATGCAAGGTTAAATTATTCATATTCGCAATAATATCATTTAAGAAAAATTAATTTGCCCCATGCTTCTCAATTTTGGCAGATACTACAAATATTCCAAGCATTGAGCAGACGTCATTGTGCGCACGATACAATGATACCCAAAGAGTTGTTAAAAATAATTTTTAAATGGATCTAGATACAGATACGTCCAGATACAATTTTTATCATACTTATAAATGGGGTTCGTCTCAGCGTCTACATGAGTGGCGGGGGTTCCAATTTTTTTTGAGGGAGGTAAGGGTAGGCCTTTAAGGAGGGTAGATTAGGTGTAGGATAAATTTATTTGGGGAGTTATCTATTAGAACGAATTTTTGAAAATTTTTTTTTACCTATAATATCTAACAATCGATGCTTATATGGGCATGAAAACTTTCAGAGAATAATTGTGGCATTCAAATCGCTTAAATCAAATCCCATATGCATTATTACTATTGCAAATACCCCAGGATAAAAACTACACTGATGAAAGTGAAACCGCTTGACACTTATTTGTCAATCCCTAGAGAACAAATTGTAAATAATACAAAACTAGATTTGTTCTAAAAAGAGTAGTTGAACTTATTAAACAAGGTTGGGTTATGTCCAAAGTTCATCGCTGAGTTAAAACCATTTTATGAAGAGAAATGAATTATCATTAGAACAAGGTATCATTTTTTGAAATGGTAGAAGGGATACCTTTGAAATTTCAACTTTTAAAAATCATACATCAAAGACATCTAGGCATGGTAATGATGAAGAATATAGCTTGTTTATATATTTGATGAGAGCATTTAAATGGGTCATCGAGTTATTTGTGAAAGAAAATGGAGAATAAATTCAGTAGACCTCCTTATATTCCTTGAATATTCCTACAGAGACATGAAAAAGGTTTCATTTGAATTTTATGAGACCCATAAATTCATATTATTGATTGGTTAGTCAGTATAGATCCAGGGACCTAGGGTTCAGTATATAAAAATTTATAATGGTTCGGCTCTTTAGAAATTATTTATAAAGGTTCGCTTCAGCTAATTCTAAAGTTTATAAAGGTTCATTGTGGTTATAAAATATTTTAAAATTATTTTTATTGAAAGAACACCATAGTATATGATTTTAATTACTAATTATGAATATTATTTATAAAATTTTTTATAGGTTAATATATTGTTTATTTATAAAATAGATGAAATTATTTTATTTATAACGTTTCAATGAGTAATATATATATAATGAATAATAATCATTGACAAGAATTTATTAATGTGTCTTCTTTATCCATTTTAATCCAGATAGAATTTAATCATTGTTGAGTAGAGACATTATAGCTGGATTTCGATATTGATGCAAAATATTTTTTGAAAGATTTTTTTTTATGTTCTTTAGAATAATGCCTTTTCAAATGAGCTCCGTGGTCATCTTTAAGTATGATTTTGCACTTATCTACATTACAGGCTGATTCATTTAAGAGAATATTATGAGTAAAAAGACTGGGTTAACTCTGGTGTGTACACTATAAATTTTTCTAAGGAAATTTTTTTTTTATATATTAACATAAATAAGTAAAAATAAATTAACATCCATTTGTAAAGCCACGTCATATGGATATTATTAGTTTAAAGATTATAATTCCTCGCATTTAGGAAATAATATAAAAAACATATTAGAACAACTTTGCAAATATTGCATTTCAAGACAACACGAAATATATTTTTCATAATAAAGGTTAAAAATATACTTAAATTCCAAAATTTAATAAATAATATATTTAATTAAAACCTCGGGCCCTTCTATCTAACTACTCAGGGGTCGATGGTGATATTATACTTAAATTAAATACAACTAAATCTACATAATAAAATAGAGAAAATAGGTGTGTCTAATACTATAAAAATCAATTAAAATATTTTGGTCAATTTAAGTCATATTAAAAAAATAGATATTAAAAAAGTATTTTGATAATTTAATAATTTCTTAAAACTACGTAGATGTAGTAAAATATGTAATGCCACAAGGAAAAGAATGTAAACAAAAAATATAAATATTTATTTTATTAAGGCTTAAACCGGGTTAACTTTATTTATAAAGGTTCTTTTTATTCCAACAAATTATATCGGTTCAGTTATGGTTCAGATATTTATAACGGTTTAGCGGTGCATTCCGGTTCACTCCGGATCCTTTGTATAGATTCCTATTCGAAATGAGTAGAAGTTTAACAAATAAAAACGCCTGTCGATGGTTTTCTCGTTGAGGGATTTCAAAACAAATAATAAGTGATAATGGGTTGCAAGTTAAGTCCCATATCGATTTTAAAAAAGCTATTCATGTATGCTGAAATACCTAATAATGCTAACGCACCTCTTTGTGATGAGGAAGGAGAAATGTAAATGTTTGGTGGAATAATGGAAATGATCAAAGATGCCAAGATTCAGAATAAGGAAAATGAGCCTGAGGTTGCAAACAAAATGGATAGATTAGATTTCTTAGTTATTCTTATTGCAAATATTTTACAACAGATTTAAATAAGGTATCACCAAATAGGCTAACATCTAATGGTGTTAAAAAGTCTGATTCGTCTTGTTTTTAAAAAACGGCCCGATCAAAATAATGTGTAATTCTGGAGATTTTGCTCACAGATGGAAGGAAGATTTGGAATCTATTGGTAAAATGGCGAGGCTTACATAATATTATTTTGGCAAAAATCTTAATCGAGTCCTTTTTAAAAATCGACCCAAATCGGGATTTTTTACCACAATACCAACAGGATTGTTGACAATAAAGGAATCTTTTTAAAGTTTTATAAACACCTATAGGTTTAATAATTAATTGAAGCTGATGCAGTTTTTGCCTTCCTTGTTTTAAATTTAAAGAATTGGTAAATTAAATTTATACCAAAACGGGTTTTACCAACTGGAAGAAAGTTCTTGTATACAGGGGCCTTGTGAAACATCATAATTGCAGAATACATAGAGAGAAACATTAGACTAATATATTTTTTTTAGAAACTATTTAACAAGTTTAAATTGAGATATTCATTTTAATTTTTAGACATAAAAAAATTAAAACATCTATTTGCAACCACTATTATTGAAGAGGGATTAGCAATTGAAATTGTTATTAAAAATTATTTGTTAAAAGTTTAGAAAATTGTAAAGATTGTGTTACATCAGATTTTGTTAAATTTCTATACCCATACAAAAATGCATTTCCAAATGTTTTTCAAATATTCTGTAACAGTGCTTATTCACATCGAGTTGTGAGTCAACCTTTCACCATTAAAGAGAATTATTAAATCAGATAAACGTTCGAGTAGTGATATAAGAAAGGGTATTGTTTCATTAGGACATGGAAAAAACAAAACCGATTAAATGTTTTTAAGGTATTTAAAAATACAACTCAACCAAAATTATATTGTTAATGCTTTATTTTTGTTCAATTTTAATATAGTTATAAACATAGGCATAGCCAGGATTTTCCTAAGAGGGAGGGGGAATTAAAAACTTCCTGGGGGCTTCGCCCCCAGACTCCATTTGGGCGGGCCTTTGACCGGGTTACCTAAGTCTATATATAGTCATATTTTTACATGATAGGTGGTTAATTTCAGAGTTGTACATTTGCTCAAAATAAAAAGTAAAATTTGAAGATCTTTTATTTTTTAAAAATTTTGTGTAACGATCTTTAAAGATCTTCATGATATTTATTTTTTTACCCCTTTATTAAAAGCCCAGATGTTTTTCAATTTTATTAATATAATATTTCTTTTATGTTTATACCTCTCCTCCTGCCTTGATGAAAATTGAAAAACATCTGAGCTTTAAATAAAGGGGTAAAAAAATAAATATCATGAAGATCTTTGAAGATCGTTACACAAAATTTTTAAAAAATAAAAGATCTTGCTCAAATTTTTGAGCTAGATCTCGCTCAAAAATCTTCAAAGAAGATCTTTTGTACAACTCTGGTTAATTTTCATAAAAAAAATAAGCCTGGAACAAATATGAAATATATTTTTATTAGTTTATATAAAATATAAAAAATTACTTGTATATATATATATATATTAATATAAAAGCATGGTAATAAGTTATTCCAAACAAGTATAAAAAATTTATTTATAAAAATTAAGTATTACTATATTATATAGAATTGGTTACAAAATACTAGTTAAAATTATACTTTTACAGACATATTTGACAGTTAGAGAATATATTACATTTAATATTTTAACAAATTTTACTAATCAATGCTCTTGATAATAAATATAGCAACAATTTGCATTCAATTATTTAACGCCATCTATTTATTTAAAAAAATGATATTAAAAATTAATCTTCACATTATTCATCCCACTATGTCTTTAAAAGATATTTTCTGATGTCCTTATCAATATTTTATAGTTTTCTGTAAAATATATAATTCGCTATATTGGTAAAAATTATTTGATTTTCTCATAATTGATAAAATTAGATATACTGTAAATCTACGACATATAATATTCCATTGTTTGCATTGTGTTTTATTTTTTTTATTTAATTTATGATTTAATTTTATCAATAGTCTTATAATTATTTTACTTTTATTAAAATAAATAAATTAAAATTACTCACATTATAAAAAATTAAATTAAATATATTATATTATTTAGTAATTTTATGGGTCTATTATTAATAATTATATTATAATACATTACACTTAGTCTTAAGACTTATCTTTGGCTTATATTCCATTTCTAAAAAAACATTTTGTTTACTTTTTTTATATATAAACAGAGTTGTTAACGCTCCTTTTAAAAGTAGCTAGCTCCCGCTCCAAGTAATGTAATGCCACTCCATAACCGCTCCTTTGATTTTCATTTTTTTAGAAGGTATACAAAACA
This sequence comes from Gordionus sp. m RMFG-2023, assembly GCF_954871325.1. Taxonomy (NCBI): domain Eukaryota; kingdom Metazoa; phylum Nematomorpha; class Gordioida; order Chordodea; family Parachordodidae; genus Gordionus; species Gordionus sp. m RMFG-2023. The sequence continues at coordinate 30,661,593 of NC_088776.1, forward strand.
AAATCATATTTTTTTTTATCAAAAAGCTTTATTTATATTAAATGATCTATCAAAATATTAATAACCTTTTATTAGCTTTTAAAAGTAATAAATTTTCTAAATTGGAATCTAACAAACATCCACGCCTCTCCCCTAAGACCTGTTTTGCAGTACTAAATAGGCACTCCACAGAAGCACTAGAGGGAAGCGGGGTATTGTATTTTATAAATATATTTAATTCAGGAAATTTATCAAAAATAGTAATTTTGGTACCATTATTTAAAAAATATTTGTCCAATATATTATCTTCCTGATGATCATTCATGGAATCCAAAAAAATCTTCCAAATCAATTTGTATTTAAAAGAAATATTTTACTTTTAGATGTTTTTTTAGATTGATGTTCACTTTTGAAAATTAAATAGTTTTATTTTAACACAAAAGACATTTTATCAACATCTTTTAGAAATTTAAAATATTTTTTGTATGATGGGAATAGAAATTCGATTTCTTCATCTATGATCTCTAAATCCATAATATCTAAACTATTTTTTATTATATATTTATAAAATGAATATTAATATGACTTACAAGATTTTCCAAAAAAATTTTCAATATAAAAAGGAAAATTTGATGTTTAATATTTAAAATGCTTATATGAAAACACAATAAAAAATCGGCTAAACATTTAATAAAATAGATAAATTTAAATTAAATTAAATTTCATTATTATTGAATTTTAATTAATAAATATTATTAATATTTAAAAAATAATTTAATTTATACATTAAATTTAAAGGAGCGGTGGAACGGCCCTCCTCCACTCCAGCCCTAAAAGGAGCTAGCTCCCGCTCCCCAATTTTAAAAAGTTTTGAAAAAATGTATAAATTATGATGAATAGTTTTAGTTTAAAAAAATATCAACTTTTACATTCTTTCTTTCAAATTATTGTTAAAGATATATGCATACATTTTTGGGGATCAGGCTAGGGGGGAGGGGTGACCAAGGGGGATAATATTTATTAGCTTAAAATGATATTCACAAAAAGTGATAAATTTCTGAGGGGGGGGTGGATTTCCCCTTGCCCCCCCCCCCGCTACGCCTATGGTTATAAATATTTTCTTAATTACTTATATTTTAGAATTTAATTCTGTAGTAATATAGAAATATATTGTAATATATTTACACATTATAGCTTATGATATTCATCAATTAGATATGGTTATAATGATTATATATATTTATGATTTAATAAAATATTGGGTGAGGTTAACTGCCTAACACCCATATCTTCTAATATATTTGGAAATCAGATTTATAGTAGTTTTATTGTTATGGTTGTACAGGATAAAAATATTGTATGTAAGCGCAATTAAAGTATATCTAAGTTATTTTATAATATTTGTAAAATCATTAAATCATCTTAATTTTATAAACATATTTGATCATTGTAATTTTTATATGTAGTCAGTGGCGTAGACAAGGGGGGGGGGGTTTGGGGTCCCCCTCCCCCCCATGAAAAAAAAATTTTTTTTTTTTAAATGTTTTTTTTTTATAAAATAAAAAATTATTATTTTTTTATTGCGAATAATTATATTTAAAAAACGGTTTCGATTTAGAGAAATAAGATAATATATTATATATAATACAATATGAATATGAATATCACAATGAAATATATTTATAAAAAAAGGAGTTTTAATTTTAAATGATCACATCGTTTAAAAATATATATAAATTATATGAACTAAAATATTAAATAACAATAAAAGAATAAAGATATATTGTATGTAAATAATTTCTGGCATAGTTAAATTTATTAAATAACAATAAAGATATTTTGTAAATATTTTCTGGCTTGGCATAGTTAAATTAGATATTTATAAATTTAATTATTAAATATATATTTTTAAACTATATAGATAGTTTGTAAATTTTAATTTTTTATAATTTTTAAATATGGATATCCGTAAGTTTTTTCGTCAACAACAAAAAGAAAAAGGTATATAAAAATTTAAGTTGTGTAATTTGAATTAGAAATATATATAGATATAGATGTTGCTCTTGCTAGTAAAAATCAGCCATCAGTTGAGTTGGTTTTTGTTGTATCCTCAGATGACGAAGGTAATGGTATTATTTATAATATCTTTTATTTAAATCTTGCAATTAGAAAGACCAGACATACCATTACCACTCCATGGGAAAACCAATGATGAGTTAGCTACAAAATCATCAAATGATGGTATATATTCTAAATTATTTATAATTTCTAATATTTTTTAATTAAAAATAGAAACATTATGTGTTACAAAAGCATGTGAGCTATCAGTTGATTTAGCTGGAAAATCATCAAATGATGGTATAGTATTTATTTTAATTCTATTTTTTTTATTTGTAAATTATACTATTTTCATTTTGAGTTATTAAAATTTTGCAATGTACGATATTTAAAAGTTAGTCATTTTTTTGTGTTATTCAAAAGGTAGTACATTATAAGCCAAGCAGAGTTGAGAAGTATTGAAAACAACAATAAGAATAAAGATATATTGTATTTGTAAATAATTTCTGGCATAGTTAAATTAGAATATTAAATAACAATAAAGATATTTTGTAAATATTTTCTGGCTTGGCATAGTTAAATTAGATATTTATAAATTTAATTATTAAATATATATTTTTAAATTTAAACTATTTAGATAGTTTGTTTTGTTTGTAAATTTTAAGTTTTTATAATTTTTAAATATGAATATCAGTAAATTTTTTTGTCAACAACAAAAAGAAAAAGGTATATATTAATTTATTTATAAAATTTAAGTTATGTAATTTGAATTAGAAATATATATGGATGTTGCTAGTGAAAATCAGCCATCAGTTGAGTTCGAAGGTAATGGTATTATCAATATCTTTTATTTAAATCTTGCAATTAGAAATACCAGACATACCATTACCACTCCATCTCCATGGGAAAACCAATGATGATCAAATGATGGTATATATTCTAAATTATATATAATTTCTAATATTTTTTAATTAAAAATAGAAACATTATGTGTTACAAAAGCATGTGAGCTATCAGTTGATTTGGCTGGAAAATCATCAAATGATGGTATAGTATTTATTTTAATTCCATTTTTTATATTTGTAAATTATACTATTTTCATTTTGAGTTATTAAAATTTTGCAATATACGATATTTAGTTATAATTTTAAAGTTAGTCATTTTTTTGTGTTATTTTGCAAAAGGTAGTACATTATAAGTCAAACAGAGTTGAGCAGTATTGAAAACTTGTATCTACAATACAAACAGAGTTGGGCAGGCCCTCCAGAAAAATAATCTAGATACAGATTTGTTGTGAAAAAATGAATCTTAGATACAGATGATTTATCATTACCAATTAAACTAGAATAGTTTATAAAATACAGTTTTTATTATTTATTTGTGAAGAACATAATTATTTTCTTAAAATCTTTTGTATATACAATCTTGGGCAGCTTATAATATTTAGGAACTTATTTTCATAATTTAAATATTACTACCTTCTTCACTTCCATGAGTGTAAATCATCCTACAAATATAAAAATATTAATTAAAATTGGTAATGATATTCTATAGTAATTTCCTTCTACTTGTATCTGTCTTTAAATTTTTATTAAGAAACTTTGATATCTATCTGAGATACATTTTTTATAATCCAGATTTTTTTCTTGTGCTGCTCAGCTCTTAACATTGAAATTCATATTGAAATATATCATTTAAAATCTAAAAAAAAATATAGAAACACCACACCGTTCTCAAAAAGATGTTTCACTTTACTTAAATTTTCATTTTAAAAATGATAATGAAAAATTGTTAGCTGTTGAAAATATTTGGATACCTGACAAATGTTATAAATTTCCATTGCCCTTGGGCAAAAGAAATTTAACCTTTCAAGCATCCTGGCTTAACAAATATAAGTGGCTTGCTTACTCAGCCGATGAAAAGGGCGCATTTTGTAAAGTTTGCGTCATATTTTCCCCAAGATATGCTGGAAATGGGTTACAAAAACTCAAAACATTGGTAAGTCAGGTGTACACAAGATGGAAAGATGCGCTCGAAAATTTTAATTATCATCAAAAAAATAAATATCATCTTAATTCCATGGATTCTTTAAAAGAAATCTCAATGAATCAAAAGATATCAATATCCAATGTATTGAATAAAAAATTTTTTGATATTGTTACAAAAAATCGATCAAGAATAATTATAATTATTGATGCTATCATTTGGTTAGGGAGGCAGGGCTTGGCGTTAAGAGCTCATAGGATATCTCCTGGCCCCCTAACACTTACATTCCCTTCTCACAATGAAGGAAATTTCAAGGAATTATTGAAATTTTTATGTAATAATAATGACAACTACCTAAAGCTTTTTGAAAGCTCCTCTAAAAATGCTACTTACCTAAGTCCCACTATTCAAAATGAAATAATATCAATATGCAATCAGTTTATATTAAAGGAAGTTTCTTCAAAAGTCAAAGCATCACCATTTTTTAGTGTTTTGGCGGATGAAACTTCCGATATTGGTAATATTGAACAACTATCCATAGCAATAAGGTTTATTGATATGGAATCAGGTAATTATAAAATGAAGGAATTATTTGTTCAATTTATTGAATTACCTGACACTAAGTCAGAAACGATTGCTAATCAAATTATTAAATCACTTCAAAACCTGGATTTAAATTTAAATCTACTGAGAGGCCAAGGGTATGATGGAGCTCCCTCGATTAGTGGCCATGTTAAAGGGGTCCAGTCAAGAATTAGAGAGCTTTATAGCACAGCTCTTTATGTTCACTGCAGTTCACATTGCCTGAATTTGATGATAACTGAGGCATGTGAAATTAGAGACATCCGGAACAGTTTACGTAAAAAGATTTTGATTTAATTGAAATTTATTAGATTTTATTATGTATTATAGATATCTTTATATAATTTTTATATATTTTACAAAATTTAGAAACAATATCGTCGGTTTGTGACTTCTTTACCCCACCCAAGAAGAGGGAGATTTTTACCCAAACGTTCGATGAAATTGATTCAAAAAATTCAAAAGATTTTGTCCCACAAGATTCATTGAAAAACAACAATCGGTGAAGGTTTTCATCGAGTTATATGAGGTTATTTTTGCGGCACTGGAATCATACATATTACGCAAAGAAAAAGATTTCGCAGATGCGGAAAATCTTTTACAGGCTATTAAGAAGCCTCAATTTTTAATTTCAATTCAATGTGTTTATTTTTTATTTAATTATACATATGATTTTAGCAAAATGTTACAAAAAATTGATTTGGATTTAAGGGAGGTTATGAATAGGGAAAAGGATATTGTTGAAATATTAACAAATATCAGAGATAATGTGGATGAAAAATTTCACGAAATATATGAGAAAGTAAAGGAGATCGCTAATATGTTTGGGATTGAAATTTTTAAACCTAGAGTAGTTTCTAGACAATCCAATCGCTCAAATATTGATGCATCTACGATTGAGGATTTTTATAAAATTAACATTTTTATTCCACTTATTGATACATTTTTATTTCAATTAAAGGAAAGATTTATACATCACAATTTTATTTTAAAAAGCTTTTATTTTCTTTTGCCGGTTGAGTCTGAATTGTTGATTATTACACTTGAAACGCGAGAGGATATTAAGAACATCTCAGAGTTTTATTCTGATGATTTATTAGGATCTTATGATAAGTTACTTTGTGATGTCGAATTTTGGTATAAAAATCTTGGCAGAATAGAGTACTCTTTGAGACCAAAATATGCTTTGCAGGTCCTTTCCATGTGTAATTGCACTTTAGATTCCCTGCCCAATATCAAAACATTGTTTTTTATTTTAGCTACTTTACCGATTAGTACGAAAGGTCTTTTTCAACTTTGAAAAGGTTAAAAACCTATTTAAGAAATAGCACCGGTGAAAACCGTTTAAATGGATTAGCTCTATTAAATATTTATTAGGAGATTATTCTAGATAAAAATTTAATTCTAGATGAATTAGCCAAATCTCAGAGAAAAGTAGACCTCTCTTTATAAATTCAAATCATATAATTGTAATATTTTCTTAGTCATAAAATTTTTATATGTAAAACTTAATTATAATGAATTTTTAGTCATGATATTTTTATACTATATTTAATAATAGTATTGCACCTACAATAAGAATTATTTATATAATATACTCATTTGTATTAAATATAACTGTTAAATTATATTTTTTTAAATTGCATACAAGAATTACTTATATTTTATTGTAATTTTATTTTTTTAAAATATAGATATTTACAATCAATTTTTAAAATAGTAATCTGTATAAAATTTCTAATTTTGAAATTTATTTTTTGTATATAAAATAAACACATAGTTAAATAAAGGGTTTTTACTAAATAAAATTGTTAAATTGTATTTTTTTAGCAAGAATTACATATTTTATTGCAATTTTATTTTTTAAAAATATAGTTATTTACATTCAATTTTTAATATAATAATCTGTATAAAATTTATATATTTTGAAATTTATTTTTTCATATATTATTAAAATAAATACATAGTTAAATAAATAAAGTTAATAATAAATAAAATCTCTGCAAAATATTGTTATATGCAAAAATTTAATTAAAATAATTATTTTTAACATAGAATAAGATATATTGAGTTGATCATAAAATTGGAAGGTTTGGGGGGAGGCAAATTTTTTTTACATCGAATAGATTGAATTAATATACAATTTACTAAACATTGATAACATTTTCAAAATAATGCTTTCAGTCGCTTATTAATTATAAATTTGGCAAAAATTTTAATTCTAATATTTTTTTAATATTTATGCTGTTTTTAACTGCTCCCTCCATCGGACCTGCGAATATTGTTAACACAATACCACCCAAGAATAATGGGTTACCAGAGCGGGTAATATAAAAGTTAAATAATCAATAATTTCGTACACATTTTAAACTAATTTCTTAATACAGTAAAATTATTATATATTTTTACTTCTTCCAATCAACATTTTCTTTTTTGTAACAAAAATAAAAACATAGTGAGAAATACTACAATAGATTAAATAGGTTAGTTTTTCTTAATATACATAGGGAGTTGCCACCAAGTACTGATGAAATCATTAAAAAGTAGCTCAATCCTAAAGAAAATTGAATTCACATAAATTTATAATATGCTTCTTAATTATATTTTTTTCCATTTTTTTACATGAATACTTTGAATGTTAATAAATGCAGATTCTTAAGAATATTTTTGGGCATTAATCTATATTTATAACAATCAAATTTTAAATTTCTTGCTTGAGACATGTATTTTATATTTATTCATACAACGATTATATATATTTAATATTTTATCATTAATCTATATTTGAATTTGTGTATTAGTTTATAGTTACTAGTCCTAATAATTTTCTATAACTTAAAATATACTTAAATAATTCCTAGAATATTTCTAAAAAAATTAATTATCTCCCCTTCCCCTTATAGTATTCCTGTATGCCTGGGGATATAATTACGAATTCATAAAAAATAAACCTCGTTTAATAAGCCAAAGCGAATGGTTGAAAAGACATTTGTTAAAAATAATATTGAGGTATCTTAAATTTTACTTTGGGGCAAATTTTTGATGAAATATCTAACTTTTATATGATTACTTAAGAGGCGTGTAACTGTTACAGATGACCAGGAAGTTAGAGTATCAAAAGACCTGTCCAGAATCTGAGAATCATAAATTTATTTTATTAAAATATTTATATAAATACATTATTTATTTTGATGGTAATTATTCATTTATTTTACCTTATTGTTTAATTTCAAATTTTTCTGCTTTCCCTATAATTTTTAGTGTTTATATTTTTTTTAAAAATATTTTTATATAATTATTAATTATTTTTAAATTTATATTTGTGGTTGAGACTTGAGAGTCAAATTTTTATAACTGTTTCTTTTGGATTGGGGTATTTTTTTTATGGGTGGTATTCTGCTTCCTTAGCTTATAGGGCCAACTGCGAGCAAATGTGTCATATATTTAAACAGAAAAATAACATTTAGAGTATTTGACCATATATTTGATCGTGCCAATCCTGAAATATTACATATAATATAACATGTAAAGAATATTTTTGACCATATTTCACGAAAAAATTTGGTAAACTTTATTAATAAAATAATGTGAAAATTACAATTTTGAACTTACAGAAAATTATTTTTGCATTCTGCGGCATCGCTGGCTTTTCCAACATGTGGATGCTCATTTTTAAATCTTTCTTAAACCTTAGTAGTAAAAAAAAGGAAAGAGGACTTTTATCTAAAATCGTTAAAAACTAATCTATAGCACAAAAAAAGGAAGTTCTACCTATCTAAAATAATTTTTAGTGGGGTATCCCAAAAGTTTTCAGGGGCTTGAGCCTCCTCCCTCTCTAGAGACGCTACTGAATATATATATTTGGAATAATATCTCAGTGTCAGTTGTTAATATTGATGTATTTTAAATATAATATAATATAATCAAATTATCTTATTTATTTGAAATTATATTATAATGAAACATCGAACTCAAAATTTTTTATAATAAATAATAATATTTATAAACTTAATATGAATTATAAATATATAGGTTGGTTCTGTTAATTAAATCTAAAATATAACAATTGAACCGAAGTTGTACTGATTATAAATTGTAAAAATGAAAATTTAAACAGGAAGAATTTTTGTTATAACAAATGACACGATTTCTTCCATTTTTTTAGAATTTTATTTTTTAATATTTTTTAATAAATAAACTACTTTACAAAGAAAGAGAAATAAAATATTATATTTATTATTCTTATAAAAAGGAATTATGCATCCGTAGCGTGCGATTGATTATAACAAAACTCTTCATCTATAATCAACCATTATATGTATATTTTTATTAAGAATAATTGTAATAAAGATATAATTTTATATTTTTTGACTGCGAAATTCTTATTTGAATATAAAAAATTTTAAACATGTTATACGTATTTTAATTAATTGTCCAAACATTCTTTATTCTTCGAAGTAAGTTTTGTATTATAATGCCTAATTTCATTTTTTTCTGGGTAGACTAGAGTTTTGCAGTGGTTGGCCCGTTTCGTCCCTTTAAGAATTTGTATAGTTTCTCGGCCCGACTAGACCCTTTATTTTTGGCCCTATAGGCTAAGCTCGTTATTTTACGAATAGTATAGCCCGACTAATTTAAATTTTAAGAAAAATTATCCCTGTCCCAAATTTGTTTGTACGAATTTACAGTCCATCACATTTATCTCTAATTTTTTCGTCAATTAAGACTCCTACTACTGTCCTTTATCGCTTCGACAATAACCGTTTTATGAATCAATTGTGTTCGATAGTTTTACTCTAAATAAAATCACATCGAAAATATGTTTTTAAATTCAAATTTCCACGAAGTCTTGGGCTTTAAAATTAGTAAAGAAAGTAAAATTAATCTTCTTGGTTCACCTTTAAGCAGTTTTTCTAATTGTGAGATGTTCAAGGGGAAATTCTTTATAGGTTTATTAGGACTGGGAAATATTTTAAAAGAAATACTTTCACACCAAAGTTTTATTCTTTCAAAACTTTTTTTTTCAAAAAATTTTACATATTTTTAGATCTTCTTCCATTTTTATGTAATGAAATTATTAATTAACTTTATGAATTATTCCGAAATATATTAGAAAGGTATCACGTTAGATTAACAACTCAATGATATCTTCTTATATAACTCCTAAAGATCCTTTTAAATTCGGCCTTAACTCTTTGGATATTTTTAGCTTTACTTGGAGCTGTGTTAACATATCAATCAATTTTTGAACCTTTAATTAAATTATTTAAATTGCTCACATCAAACCCCTCTTTGGAATCTATTACTAATGGCTTAAAACTATTGGTATTTACATTTTTACCATAATATTTTGAAGCATTAACAAAACAAATATATATTTTTATGTAGTCAAATCCCCCATCTACAAAATAAATAAAAGTGTAGCTCTATATAATACTTTAGGAGCTATGATCAATTATGTGAAGTGTGCCATTTCGCTATTTTACCCCATACCCAGGGTAAAGTGGCTAAGCATAAGGGTAGTTGAATATAACTTTATTGTTTAATTGAATAAAATTTTGCAATTTGACATCTATTCATCCCTTTTAGTATAAAATAATGATAACAATACTGGAATGTAAAAGATCATATCAAAAATAGTACAGTTTGAATATACCTATTTTAGGCACATCGTCCATATTATTTTTCCCCTTTGTGACTATTCAAATTTTTCCAAATAACACAAACTATTTATTATTGTTACTTTTTGCGCTAAAGTATCTTTTTATATGATGTATAAGCTAATATTTAAAAATTCTCTTTTTTATAGCTTAAATCAGATGGAATATTTTAACCCTTTTACCCATAGCAACTTTAACCTTATAAATTTTTAAATTTGGGCTTTAATATATTTTGCTAAATATAATTAACTTGAGGGTGATTTTTATAAATTTTAAGGAAAAAAACCATTTTTTTGAGAAATATTTGAAATTGGGAAGATTTTTCAATAGATGAACAGCGATAAGAAATATAAAAATATTCTCACACCAAATTTAAAGTGCTCTAAGAAGTTATTCGCGTTAGCATTGCTACCCCGTCTCTTTACCCTTGTGGTTTCCCATTTGTGTTTATTAATTTCAGTTATTAGCCGTTCTCTTACGAGGGCCCGAATACTAAACAATCTGGAGCCTGCTAATTTATATCAGATGATGGCCTATGGTCAGATGGTTTAACTTTTATACCTTGGTCTTTAGGTAATCCTTAATTTGGGACTTCACATGTATCTCTTCTTTTCAAAAGAATGTAAGTTTTATCCGATTGATATAGTCAAGAAAAAAAAATATTTTTGAAATTATGAAATCATGTTTTTTATCAATCGTTTAGGAGACTTTTACATTAGATCCCAGAAGAATAGTATTGTAAATCAGCTCGATTTGAGCCGATTTTAAAAACCGGCTAACTTAATCTTTTAGCCAGAAACCAAGTTTCAAAATTTCGCTAATTGGCATCCAAACCTTTATGCCACCTATGAACTAAATCTTCAGGCATGAGTAATACTTTTCTGGATAAAATATTGAGATAGTCATTTTTAATAATCAACACAAATCGAACGTTTAGCAGCACTACCAAAGATTGTATTTTTTTAAAATAAAAAATTAATTTACTATTTAAAAATTTAATTATTCGTGTTTTTGGGAAATAGTCCCAATTTCGTTTTTATTTTTATTATATTATAGTTTATGTAATATAGTTATGTATTATGAATGAATTAAAAAAATATCAACAAATTATTTTTTTTTACAAAATTGTATATTTGTGATTGGTTCATATCATAAATAACTTGTTCCATTATTATGAATTTATTAAAATTTTACAAAAAAATAGAGATTTATGAGGCCCTGTCTTATTTTTTATGTACAAATTGTAAGATAATTTTTAATTGCCCTATCCTGTAGACACGACGAGCTTTGTAGATCTTTATTTTAGACACATTTTTAATGTATTAGCATAAAAGTATAAAATTTATCAATATATCCATCCAAATAATTCAATATTTGGTAGTAAAGAGATGGAGTCCTCTTGAAGCATTTACATGAGGAACAAGTCTATGAGGCCATGGCACATTTTATGCAGTAGACGCTGAACGAAATCCATTAGGTCGGGCTAGAATAAAAATTCTTCTAGAAAAGAAATAACAAAAAAATTCAATTATAAAATTTTATATATGCTAAACGCTATTTCGGTCAATATACATTTATTTATTATATATTAAAATATATAAAGGTCCAACCCTGAATTCTAATAAAAACCTGCTAAGCAAAAAGAAAAATGGCAGGTCCCCCTATCGGTTAGGTAGTATTAAAAAGGACCTGTTGCTATTGGTCGGTTACGATTTAAGATCTAAAAATGATTTTAAAAATAAAAATCTATAAGAAAATATCATATGTTAATTTAGGGTTCCTTTAACCTCTTTACGTTTAAAAACCAAAATAAATTAATCATAGTTATGTTTTTTAATTGTAAAAGTTCTATCTTATTTTAGCAGCCCAAAGTTTCAATTATTATGAAGTCTTAATTGTTTAACCAATAAACCATTATTTTTATCAAGTGATAATAAAAAATATGTAATTTTTTTAAAAAATTAAAAATCTTTTGTTCTGTTTAAATTTAAAGAACTTCATGATACATGAATGAATATTAGAAAAGAGGAATCTGGGAAATGCTAACTTAGGAATAAATAATGCGGAAAAAAAATCTAAAGAAAAATTATAAGGTAATTTATATTTGAATATGAAAAACCGCCAAAAAAACTTAAAAATAAATAATTGTGGGTAATTAAAAAAGAAAATAAAATATAATACGGGTTAAAATTTTTAAAAACAGGCAGGAGTGTGGGAGAGTTAAGATAATTATTTAAACTATGATGGACGAGCGGGAGGGTTAAAAAATTTTCAACTTTTATATGTTATTTAAAATCATTTAAGTAGTAAAAATTAAAAAAATATTCCTAAAATTTCAACATTTGATGTTGTCATTGGAAGAAAATAATTAGGTTAAAAAGAATATATCGGAAACATGGTGGATTTGATTTGCATGGAAAAATATAACATCAGTGAATGAAAATCTGATCTTACCCGTTTCCCCAAAGCAAAGAGAATTCTATTAATGAAATGTTTGAAGTAGATAGCATTCATGTCAAAATCAACAGATGTTTAGGCTGCTCAGTTTAGTTTAAGTTTACAATTTATAAACAATTAATTTCAATTATTTTATTTATTTATTAATAATGGTTTCACTTTTTATTTAAATATTCTCAATTGAGTAGAGAATATATTTCAAACGGACTACTTCTATGGAAACGACAAACAAGTTTTCAAAGCCAAGATTAGTTAGAAATATATTGCAAATTCCAGCAACCAGTGCTTCTTCTGAACGAGGATTTAGCATTGCTGGAAGTTTTAGTATCAATAAATATTAATTTTATGTTATTACATAAATATTTTAGATCAAATAAATTCCTTATCCATAATTCATTTGTTAATATAACAATTTCCAAAATTATAAAAAAATTTTTTAGGGATGTAGCACTAAAACTATATATTTTTTTATTAGACGCTTATAAAAAATTGAAAGAGTAAGCATATTTAAATTTTATATGAGCGGCGTGGTTTAAAATTTTTTATAAGACTAAAGGGCGGGCGGGTATATTTTAAAAACTATGAACAGTTTGAGCGGGCGGTATAAATATTTTTAAAAATATTGGACGGGCGGGCCTGTGGGCTAAAAACAGCCCTTACAGACCTCTAAATGGTATCTCGTTCTTTCGCTTACCTCAATTTAAGTGATGATAACCAATATAAATCCTTCTTGTGGACGCTTAATTTTAATAACTCGGGTCATGTATAGCTTGATTCCTACCCCAGTATTTTGAACAATCAATTAATAGATAACCACTCTTTCGCGCAATCAGTTTGAGCCTGGGCATACCACTTGTAACAAATGTAATCAGGTTGCAGACTGTTTTGGGCGCAAGAGCTCCATTATAGATTTATATCTAAATTAATCGACATAACTAAATTAACACTAATTGCCACATTTCTCAATAAGGCAAGTCTCAATCATAGCTACATCATCCTGCTCATTTGGGCAAGTCGCTTTGAATCTTCTCAAAACGGTTTCCAAATCCATAAGGAGAAAAAACATGTCTCTACTTTTTATAAACTCAAACAAAACTAGTTATCACAATTATTCGTTCAAAATATTTAATGTTTAAAAATTCTTGGCCTGAATTATTCAATTGGCATTCTCCTTTTTAATTTTTTAAATTTTATATATTTGTTCTTTTTTTAAAAAATATTTTTCATGTTCCCTTTTAAAATAGATTAATATGTAGATTTTTATTATATATATATATACATTAATTTTTTTAAAAAAAGATTTAGCATTTTAAATAGCTCTGATAGAACCAAGGCCTCCTATCAAGTCCTTTTTAAATCATTGAATAATTTACTTATTTCTGATGAGGGAATTTCGGAGAGCTTCTAATGTTTAAACTGTTTATTATAAGCGAAATAAGCTTTGTTCAATAATTATAGTTTAGTTAGTAGATATTTATGAGGGTTTATTGATAAAATTGAGGATTTGATGTGTTTTTATATTTTTTTTTGAGGGTACTTGCAGAGTATAATATATGAATGTAAAAAGGTTCTCCCAGTTTATTAAAGTTGGAGTTAGGGGGGAATGAATAACTGAAAGATTGAATGCGATGCAAGCACCTAAATAAATTCTGGAAATAGTTGAATTTGCAATTGGAAAATAAATTCATCTGCATTAAAGGGTTAGATAAAGTAAAAATTTCTGAAAGAGCTGGTGATGAAATTTAATTCGGAGAGGGGACCATAAATATAAAATAAGTCCGCTAAAGATTGTATATGTTCTATTGCTCAAGGCTGACATATATTATTTTAATATAAATCTGTTACATATTCATAACGATTTCTTTTTTATTGTGTTAATAATTTTTTTATTTTAGATAATGAAAGTTTAAGGCTATCGTGTGATATATTAAATTAATTTACATTATATTAATTTTTATAGAAAACGTTATTTTATATGATATATATTTACATAATTGATTTACTTTGAATATAAAAAGAGATCTTATATTATAAAATAGAATCAGTTAATTTTACATAATAAAAATTTGTTATTTAATAAAAGACTTTATTTACATTCTAAAATATTATTATCATACTACCGACGACAAGACAAACTACTAGCGAGTCCATTCTTAGGGCAAGAGTTTCTCCACTACTAGCAATTCCATTCTCAAGACAAGATTTTCCCCGCTTGTCAATAAAATCAAATTTCATTTTGATTTTATCATTGGATCTAGTTATCTCATCCCATAATAGGTTTGTTATAGTGCTTTATAAACAAGAGTTGATTTTAGAATACAAAAGATTGCATTTCGATAAGTATAGCCTAGATCTAGTGGTAGTAATTTATTTATTATTAAATAATAAATAGATATCATTGCATGAATTGCTGTTCATTTTGTTATATAAAATTATTATTTTTTCCTTAGTCAATTAAATTGAATTCAGTTTTTTCATGAATAACTCTAAATGTACTAATTTATTTTAAAGAAAAAGTTGATTGAAACTATTATCAGTTGCCACTTCCCTGAAATGGAATGTGTGCAAATACTTTCCAGCTTGCTGCCGACATCTGATTAATTTATCAATTCTAAAGGCATTCCGTATATTTTGCTTATTTAGATATTACTTATCAAAAATCCCTATAGAAATTGCTTTATTATATCACAAGCTTCATCGAACTCACTATTCTTAATGTTGGTGACATTCTTTTAAATTTATTTCACATATGTTTATATTTTTTCTTCACCTCAGGCGCGTAGCCAAACATTTTCTATGGGAGGGGGGGGGGGGGTAATATTTTTTATATTGAAATGATTTTTATTGGAATAAAAACTTATTGGAAACTAATAATTATATAAAATTTATTAGAATTAATCATAGTTAAAAAATGATAATTTCCACAAATATTAAAATATTGAATAATATAAAATATTTGGAAAATTTTAAAAAATATTTTAAAGTATGCAATGCTTCCAGTGAGTTTCTTAAAGTATCTACTAAAATTAATTTTTAACACCATGATTTAAATTCGTTGGCCTTCATATACTAAAATTTATCTAAATATTTAATTTTCTTAATATCAAATTTAATATATCATCAGATCAGGAGGAATAAATCATGTAAATTAGATAAAGCCATTTGATGAATCCAATCGTTCATTGATTCGAATCAAAAATGTACAAAAGTGGAATAAAAGCGGTTATTTTATAGTAAATTTCATTTGAATCCACGCTAATATTGAAATTGTCCAGGTGAAAATCTATTTTTGCAAATCTCAAAATCATACAACTTCGCTTTCGCCTCAATAATACATATCGTGAAATTATTGTCGATATCTATTAGTTTTCTAAGTTGTAAATTAATAGATTCTCATAATTTCAGCCAAATCCATATCAATTTTTCAAAAAATATTTTAATACATTCCAATGCAAAAAAATCATCAGTCATATTGAATTTAATAATATCAATTTCGAATGAAATATCTAATTCAGGCTATATCTCCATGGACACTCAAAAAGTCGTTCCTCTATATCCAAAATTGTTGTAACAGCTTGATATCGATAGTTCCATCTTGTTTGCAGTTCTTTCTTCCGGTAGCACAAGAAGTCTCAGAAATAATTCTATTCAGCAAATTCTGTCTATTTGGATATCTGAACATTTCATACACTTTAGAAATTTTTATCTAGTTATAGTTATTAGTAAAGGTAAATTAATTATAATTTTTTTTGGTTGATATGATTTTCATATATTCATCGGTAGTGCTTAAAGTTTTAAAAATATAAACTTAAAATTTTTATGAGAATGAATATATATAAATTTTAACTTTTTACTAATATATAAAATAAAATATAATCTATTTAAAAAAGAATACTTTGCAATTCATAATTCATGAAAAGCCTATTTTTTCAAATATTTGCTACGGAGGGGGGGGGGATTTCCTCGTTCCCCGAGGGTATACACACTTGCTTCTTCTGGTGGAGAAGATTGGTTGGATCATACATAGCACTTTTAACATATTGTTACAAATTTAGCTTTTATTTTTTAACGTGGGACAAAGTATTTATTTCCTCTATTCATAACAATGGCATATCCATGAAATATATTTAAACTATAAATATTTTATCCTAAATTGTTCATTGCTTAATATCTTTTTATTTATTCCTCTTGGAGATAAATCACAAATATTTTCTTCAATGACGGATGCTTTTAGAACTCTTGCGAATTTGTAGTACATAAATTTTTAGAGGGTATCAACTTTGAGCAAATTAATTAATGGAAAATATAGTGTGTTGGTTTCTATAGTGAAAAAAAGGCTGTATTTATCACAAATAAAAACGAATATAATGTTAAGATTACCCGTTTAAAATTTCCAAAATAACTCCAAAGGTTTTATATAAGATAGATGTCTCATCAATTATTTTCTATGTAAGTCTTTAATAGGTCTGATGATTTATAAATTATTTATTATAATATAAAAATTTTCCCTGATGTGAAATGGTTAATTTTTTTGTACTATCTTAACAAAATATTTTATACTTGATTGCTTATTTTTGATTTTAGACTGGCCAGAGTTAATGTGGAATAAAAATTGAATTGTGGGGTGAACTTTGAAAAATATTATCCCCTAAGTCAAATAGATAATTATCATTTTCATTCAATCTTTCATTGATAAGAACTAGAGATCTTTTTTTAAAAAAAGTCGGGTTCGGGCCAGGTCGGGCCTAATATTTTCAAATAAAATTTGGATCGGGTAGGGTCGGGCCTTGGAAATTTTTTAAAATATATTTAAATTTATTAATTTTATATTGAATTTTTTAGGTAAAAAAAAAATTTTTAATTTTATTTATAGAACTAGACGCCATATAGCATATGTCTTTTATTTTGAGTAATTATAAAAATAAATTTCTACAGTGTTGTGATGATTTAATAAAACATATTGACGATTAAATTCAAACCCATTCATATAAAATTATATATTTTCAAAAATAATTAAAATACTGTATATTTAAATAAGTTCGGGCCAGGTCGGGTGGGTAAATTTTCTTAAAAAAATATCGGGTTCGGACTAGGCCGGCTAAATTTTTGTATGTTTCGGGTTCAGGCTGGCAAAACTTTTTTAAAAAAAATTCGTGCTGGAAAAATTAGGCCCGATGCAACTACTAAGAACTACTAAAAATATTATTTGTTTTCTATAATTTCGTTCTTTAGGATTAGAGGTCAGATTTGTTAAGTGTTTTTTAACTAAATCCGGGCATATAGTATAACTTTTTAATAATGTTATTTCATTCTATCATAGGGCGTGACGATAATTATGTGATATATTAAATCTTCAACGTTTTAGATATTTGACATTATAAGCCGGTCGAATCTGCTTAAGGTCAATTGACCGACTGACTCAACCTTGACTTATAATATTAGAAAAATTAATATAATTTCTCCCAGATTATAAATTTTAAATTTGCTGAGTAAATAGCTCGCTTTAACCTTCATTATCATTTCAATTTTATTTAAAAGTAAACTAGTAAAAAAATTCAATTCATTAAAATTTTTGCATAAAGAATTTTTTCAATCTAAGATAGGTAAAAATCTATATTTATAATTTTAAAAAAATTCATGCATAATATAGTTATTTATTTTTAAAAAATTAATCATTAGAATTTGGTAATTCTAGAAAAAAAATAACTAGTAAAAACCCAGGTCATAAACCCGATCTCCCCTAAATAATTTTTAAAATTGCTCATAATTTTATTCTGATTGAAACAAATTTAAAGAATAAGAAGGTGCCGAATTATTGAGCTAAAGCTAAGTACTCTAATACTCCCACACGATTTCATTCAAATTTTAACTTTGAAATAGTTTTTTCAAAAAAATTAAAACCATTTATTTCGATATTATATAAAGTAATTAAAAATAACATGCAAACTATGTATAAACATCAGAGTTGTTTGTACCGCGCTATCTTTTTTGTAGCTAACGCTTATAGCGCGCTACTTTTGTCCCAATTATTTATTATTCGTTCCTTTTTTTAAAAGTAGCTAAGTAGTAGCGCGCTACTAAGCTACTTTTTAAAAATATAATGGATGTACTATAACAAAATATAATATCATTATTAATTATAATTTTTATAATTTATTATTTAATTTTGAAATTGAAATTTATATTTTATATTTACAATTTATAATCTATACTTTCAATTTGTATTATAAACCTAAATCATCAGGTGTAAATTATTTAAAATGTCATCATAAATGGATATCCAAATCGATGTGAGTCAGACAATTATGATATTAATGAAATAGAAGGTACCCTAAAGGAAAATGTTCTTGATAACAATAATACAAATTTTCCATTTCCAAGAAAAAATTTTAAATTAATTCTAGCAGCTATAACCTCAAAAACACCTAAAGGTAATTGTCATTTTAAATTCTAATAGTATTTTTATTTTGTAAGAATGTTTATGCAAAGAGTTTTAAAGAGATAGAAAATCCTTTTAATATTTTTGATATAGGGGAGACTACATTTAAAAAGACCAATTCAATTCAAGCTAAATTGATTAATAATATTGCACATGACAATATATCTCAGATACTGGCTGATAAAGGTATTGTCTATTTTATAATTGGCCAATCATTGGTTGATATTCCATCATCTACCATGATGATTAAAAAAAACTCTATCCCTGGTACAACATTTTATCGCCAGACACTAATAATTGAGATAGCAAACAAAAATGTCTTAGTTGAACCATAAAATCGACTTCCATTGATAATTTTCTTCAAATAAAGAAAATCCCCTAGACGCATTTTTTAATTCTAAAAATACAAATAAGTATTTTTGGTAATTTTTCTTAAATTAAAAATATGTATATAAAATTAAATACTGCTGTGCGCTCAAGTGTTAATGTTGAGAGATTATTTAATCAGGCGAAGCTTATACTTTCTAATCTTCGCTCTAGAATTGGGGATTATATAAATGATTTTATTATAAAAATGCAAACAAATAAATAATAAATAAATATTACCATATATAGTTATATTAATAATTAAATATTTATAAATGTTGATTTTTATATATTATATAATATGCAATTACATTATAAGCAAAAAATAAAACAAATTTATTTTTAAATCTTTTTTATAAAAATAAGTCAAAGCTACTTGCGCTACTTTTTTTTGTTGGGTAGCGATAGCGGTAATGTGCTACTTTTTTTTGACAAATAGCGATAGCGGTAGCGCGCTACTTTTAAAAGTAGGGTTTAACAACTCTGGATGCGATATTAGTTCAATAAATTTTTTTAGCTTATTTCGAAGTTTGAATTTTTAACAATAGAATTCTAAATTAAGCATTATGCACATAAACTGCTTCTTCACCACAATTTTAATATAAGGAAAGATTAAATAAATATGAATAAAATATGCAATTTTAAGAAATGTACTACCCCCCCCCCCTCCCCCTCACCTTACAGTGATGTTATATAAATAGTTAGGTCCTGATTATATGAAAAAATACGTCAGTATATTATTATTTTAGAAAATATTATTGAAAGTGATGATTGCTAGAAATTCTTTGCACGAAATGATTAAATTCAAATTTTTATTAGTTTATAATATATATATGTAAGCGGCAATGTGTTATTTTTACAACTTTTTTGAGTGCGTTTTTTTAAATTTAAAAATTTGATTTTACCGAAAATGTATTTCTGCATTATTAGAATATCAATCTTATGAATTGTAGATAATTTTATCGTTAACTTTTGAGTCATTTATAATTTATATGAAAAATCTATAAAAAAACTAATATATTAAGTTCAAAATTTCACGGCAAAATTATCTGAAATTCATAGGGTAAGTATTCCAAACAAGATGAAATACATTTAGGGTAAAATAAGATTTTTAAAATTTAAAAAAACGCGCTCAAAAAAAATTTAAAATTGAAAAAATAACACATTACCGAAAATAAATACATTGCCGCTAACATATATAACAGAGACCTGCAGATGTTTTAAATATAATTTTTATAGCTAAAAATGGCGATTTAAAATGTTCGGTTTTAAAATATACGGCCCAGCTCGGGTATTTCTTTATTTTTTAGGCCCAGTCCGGATATATTTAAAAAAATTAAAATAGGGCCCGGCCCAGGTATGTGATAAAAACGGAATTGGGACTTCATTTCTAAAAAATATATGATTATTCAGTGAAATAAATAAATTATTTGATTTATAATGCAAAGATTCTATTTTATCTATAAACATATAAAATTTTTAAATAACTGTTAAATTTTTTATAGGCTATCCATTCTTAACATCTTTTTTATAAATGTCAATAATTTTAATAGTGATTTAATAATTACATAAATATAATAGGTTGAATACTGTTTGATGGATCTGTATAAATTCTTATTTTACATGATAATATATTTCGCTCGTTCGCATCCACAAAATGATGTTAATTACAATTACAGCAATGAAGATACATCCACACGTTCTCGTGAACTATTATCTCAACACCAAGTAACAGAAGCTATCAACAAGGCCACCAAAATAGTTCAGGAAATGGAACCCCAACTCAGAGGAATACTAACTTTAGGTTTTACAATATACATAATTAAATATATTTAATCTATCTATATGTCCGGCTAAAATAATTATTGGATTCTAAATTTTAATTGGTTAAGACCTGTGAGCAGCTGCTCCACGCAGCCGCCGGGTTATTTTAGTCATGCTACGTTACAGATAAAAAGATATCAGCGATCGGCACGCCCCAAATTTTAAATCGGCGACAGTCGGGCGTAAGGTAATTTTATTATCGAATATTATCAATATTTATAAATATAATAAATTTTTATGTTTTAAAGGGATAACTAAAAAATTAAGGTTTTAAATTAAGGAATGGTAATACTGTATTATTATCACGTTATAACCGTGATAAAGAGGAATCTTATTTTAAAAAGTGTTTTACCCGTCTTTTTAATTTTATAGTTATTTATTAATTTTCGATGTTGTTTTTTTTTTGGCTTTATGAAATAAGATAGGTCTAATATAGGGTATCTATCAATCGATAGCTAATCAATAGATTTATTCAACTGGTGGTCACTCTCTTCACCTTAATGGGCGAGTCTAGGTCTAGGGGGGTGAGGAATATTTTTATCAAAACTAAATATCGATATCGGTATCAAATAATAGCTAATATAAATATCTTTTGACTGAAAGCATCCATTCTTGCCTTGATGGGTATGACTTGGTCTGGGGGGGGGGGGGTAAATAATAAAAAATATTGATATGGATACCAAATAAAAGGTAGTTAAAATATCTTTTGATTGTAATAATAACTAACATTCTAAGTGGGCAGATTTAGGTCATGGGGGGAGGGGGTCAGGAATATTTTTCAACATAAATATCAATATGGGTACCAAATAAAGGTTGAATATATTTTGATTGAAAGTATTCATTTTTTGGTCTTGATGTGTAGGATTTGGCCTGGGAGTGGATAGAGGGGGAGGGGAGGTAAATTTTTTTTGATATGGGTATCAAATATAAGGTAATTAAAATATATTTTGTAATAATTAAACTCTAAATGGGCTCTAGGTCTTGGAGGGTCAGGAAATTTTTTATCAACAAACTTTGATATGAATGACTATCAAATAGAAGCTAATTAAAATATTTTTCTATTAAAATTAGTATTCACTCTTGGTCTCTTAATGGGTTTAGGTCCGGAGGAGGGTAGGGTTGAAAATAAAAATTTGACATGAGTATCTAATATATGGTAATTGAAATCTCTTAAGACTATAATTAGCAGTAAATGGTCGGGTCTAGGGTTTAGGTGGTGAAATTTTTTATTAGATTTCCATAATATACGGAAGTTTGTTATTTTTCAATAAATATATTCTATATATTTATTCTACATATTATTAAAATTGACTTTCACATAAAATTATAGATAGATAGTAATTTAATGTATTAATATTTGGGGTTGGCCTACATAATATAAAATTATTTTGATTAAAATCATTCTTTTATATGTGTATTCCTAATATCCCTTAGTATAAATTAGATTTATATTTATAAATTTTCTGTCAAAACACAAACCTCGCTAAAAAGACTTAGCCTTTCTTTAATACCAGGCCCTTAACATATTAACAAATGGGGTTGATAATTTTAAGAAATAAAAGAGAATAAAGATAAAACAATTTTTTTTAAATCTTTTTTTCGGTTCCAACCCTGAACTAGAAAAATATAAAATGCAGTGTTCATAATGTAACGCGTTATTCTATGGCTATTTTTTTTAGTATTGATAGCTTAAGCGCGCTACCTTTTTTTAAAAAAAAAGCGAGAGCGGTAGCTTGCTAGTAAAAAAAAAATTATTAAAATAATTTAATAATTAATTCTAAATCATAATCATAATCCTAAAATATATTTTTCAAAAAAATTAAAAATTTTAAATGTAGACCGCAGAGATTGATATTGAAGATAATTTTGATATAGATCATATCGATAAGGTAATAATATCCTAATGATGATAATATAAAATTTCCTTTTCTTAAATTCTCAAAATATTTTAATCTCGATAAATTCTTCATAATTATATTTTAAATTTCGATTATCAAAATAAAATAAAACATGTGTTGAATATGGATTAAAAAGAAATATAATAATAGGCATGATTTGCTTGTAAAGAAGTGTAATAATTTATGAGAAAATTTATAATGTCATTTAAAAATTTGTGAATCGATGGTTCAAATATAGCCTCCAGAAATTTTAAGATCTAAAAATATTACATGTTACGAATAATTTTATAATTAGGTTACAATGAGTTTTTAAAGATCATTGACTATATGTGATTCCTGCTTATAGTGATATTTAATATTGAAGTCTAAATATGCTGTACTTAACTTTTATTTGATACCCATGTTGATGTCTTTTGTTAATAATATTCATTAAAATAAATATATTCAAAATTTTTTAATTACTTTTTATTTGATATCCATGTCAATTTTTATTTTTACCTCCCACCCCCCTCCCATTTCCAGATCAAGTCCAACCCTTTAAGATAAGAGTAAATACTTTCAGTTAAAAGATATTTAAATTACCATTTATATTTAATTATATCAATATTTTATATAAAATTATTCCTGAGCACCCAAACCTCCCGCCTATGTATAATTATTACCATCAAGAGATATTTTAATTACCTTTATTTGATACCCATATAGTTATTTTGTGTTGATAAAAAATATTCCTGACCCCCCAAGACCTTCCCGCTCACTTATAGTGTTAATTATTATTACAATTAAAAAATATTTTAATTACCTTTTATTTAATACCCATATTAATATTATTTTTACACCCCCCTCCCCCCATTCACCCACCCTCCAGGCCAAATCATACCAATCAAGCAAAAAAATGAATACTTTCAATCTAAAGATATTTAAATAGCTCTTATTTGATACCCATATCGATATTTTATGTTGATAAAAATATTTCTGACCCCTCCAGGACCTAGACCCACCCACTTTGAGTGATAATTATTACAACAAAAGATGTTTTAATTACCTTTTATTTGATACCCATATCGTTATTTTGTGTTGATAAAAATATTCCTAACCCCTATGACCTAGACCTGCACACTTAGGGTGATAATTATTGTTAAATCAAAAGATATTTAAATTACCTACTTGATACCTATATTATAAAAAAAGAATTTTTACCCCAACCCCCTTCATCTACTCCCCACACTAAATCCTACACATCAAGACCATGAAGAAATCCTTTCAGTCAAAAGATATTTAAATTAGCTATTATTTGATACCCATATTGATATTTTGTTTTGATAAAAATATTTCTGACTACCCAGACCTAGACTCGCAAATTAATGGAAAAATTTTGACCTCTAGTTGAATAGATCTTTTGATTAGCTATCGATTGATGCCCTATATTTGACATATATACTTTCATAAGCCACCAAAAAAACTATGAAATTAAATAAATAACAATAAAAATTTTTTACAAATAAAGAAAAACGTGTTTTGATTTAAGATTCTTCTTAAACGTGATATTACCATAAGTTCTTTATATTTAAAAAAATTGAATTCTTGAAGAGAACCCATTGAAGCACGTGATGATCCCTTATAGATCTGATCTCTTTAAAAATTACTACAAAAAAAAGGAAAAGGCCTGATCAAAAAAGGAAAAGTGTCAATCAAAATAGGAAAAATGTTAATCGATACGAGAGAATTCCTAAAAGAAATTAAAAGTGTCAATCAAAAAAGCATAATGTTATTTTTTGAAATATTTTTCAAAAAATTTTCCTTCTTATTTTATTCCTAACCTTTTGCGATTTATTAAAGTTATTTTTAATCTTTATTTTTCTTACATTTTCTCAATTTTTTTCTTCACATTTTTAATAATTCTTTTTTTGTTTTTGTAAAATTAAAATACATGGAAATAGATCACATAGTAGAATGTGAACAGGCAGTGGCCGCCTACACTTTCTGAGCGATGGAAGCAAAATGCCTCCCCCCCCCCTAAAAAGTACCCCCCCCCCCACTCTTGGAAAAATGGTTAATTATTTTTTAACACCTTTAAAAATAATTTTTATTGCATCAATCTTTAATATATAATATAAATAAAATGTAAAAAAGTGTATACTTTAAAAATAATATTTTTAAATTAATAATTTAGACAAATTAACGAAAGAGAAAGAGAAATTATCATTACAACAATATTTAATTGTTTAAAAATTTTTTCTATTGATAAAATGGTTAAATTATTTAGAAATAGATCTTTCATGGTATTATGAAGTCTTGTTTTAATTAATTTAATTTTACTCATAACTCTTTTGGGAGTACATCTGATTTCGAAACATCATATGTACCATCAACTATAATTGAAAAGCACCTGTTAAATTCAATTTCGAATTTTTGTTGTGAGAAAGCCTTCCCTAATGGGCCATCATATGTGCCTGTGAAGATTTATGCACAATAATATCACGATTATTATTTTGCCTTTATTTAGACCTTTACATGTCCATTTTGAATTTGAGTGTGGACCTCCAAAAAAGTGACGTGTTAAATAAAAAATTATTCATTTTAATACTACATGTAATCCAATTTCTAGCAATTTTGCAATTATCAATATTAGTCATAAAAACTTTTATTAAAGGATCTGTTTCTATTAATAATATCTTTGGGGAATAAATAATGTTTAGGTTGAAGAGATCCTAATTCTAGATATTTATCAACTATATATTGGTCAATTCTTTTTCTAATAATATTGATGGGATCATTTGATTCCAAAGAAAAGTGAGGGAGAGGGAAGATAAGATATTAAATTGAAATTTGAATACTACTATCTATTCATATTATGCTTAAAAAATAAGTAAAATTTAATATTCCAATGAATAAAAAAAAATATATAATTATTCTATATATGTTATTATATCGCCGGAGTGGCCTAGAGGGTTATGATGTATGCTTGGAAACATTAGGTCCTAGGTTAACTCTGGTTTTTTTTCGATGACTGATGTAAGTGAGGTTAAACGACTCAATTTGAATCGATTTTTAAAACGACTAACTCAATATTTTATCTAGAAAAATATTATGCAAGCCTAAAGATTTTGCTCATAGATGGCACATAAGATTGAACATCTATTGGTGAAATCTCGACGTTTAGGCAATATTTTCCTGGCTATAATATTGAGTTAGCCGTTTTTAATCGGCTCAAATCGAGCCGTTTAACAACACTACTAATGTGTAAAGACATATGATAAGATAAATTTCTGAGCTTAGTGATGACACCTCGGTCACCGGCAGGCTTGGGCAGCCGGGTGTTAGAATACTTGTCCAATAAACAAACGAAGGATAGAAACGAAAATATGAATATGAAAGCTAGAGCGTTCCCTCCAAGCGACTCGCTGGGTGTAGACCTCCGTCCTGTGAAAAGTAAAATAAAGGTCAAAAAGAAAACAAGGTTAGCAAGGTACACTTAAAGGTAAGAGGAGAGAAATGGCATATGTTGACCAAGAGAAAAGTTGATATAGCATGCATACAAGAGATGAAATGGAAAGGTCAGAAGACTCTAATGATTGGAGATGGGTATAAATTGTACTATAATGGAATTGTTAGTAATAGGAACAGTGTCGGCATAATCCTCATCAAGATCTAATCTCCTCAGTGGTCGAAGTTAACAGGATCTCTGATAGATTAATGAAAATAAAACTAATCATCATTTCAGTATATCCTCTTCAAATGGGTTGCAATGAAGAGGAGAATGATGACTTTAGAGCTATCCTTGATGAATCTGTAATGGAAATCCCTAAGGATGACCAGTCATAATAAGTGGAGACTTAAATGCATGGGAAGAGCAAGAGACAGCTACAAATGGCATCATGGTGGTTTTGGATACGGAGAGAGAAATGATGAAGGAGAGCATGTACTGAAATTTGTGCAAGCCTTCGACCCTGCCTTAACCAACACCTAGATTAAAAAAAGGACATCATTTAATAACATATGAAAGTGGTACAAGAAAACCCTGATAGATTACATGTTAAACTCTCTCAGAAGATTAAAAGATGGATGTATATAAACTGCAAAGTCATACCAGGAGAAGATATTGCTGCTCAACACAAGTTACTAGTCATGGATTTACACCTCACAAATAAATCCACCAAAACAAGATAAAACTAGTTAAAATCAATGCCTTTACAATCAATGCAAACATTGAAACAATAGATTCCTCACAAGTCAGAGAAAAAATGTGGACAGACCTTTCATCCATATTAAAAGATATTGCCAAATCTACATTAGGCTTGACAAGGGGGGGGGGGGGGGGTAAAAAATCATACTATGGTGGAATGAAGAGGTGCAAGCAGGGTTGCCTGATGTCACGATTTAGCCGTGATTTTTACGATCTGATACCTAATTTTTTACTTACCCACGGTTTCTTACACTTCGCGCTTTTCTCACGTTTTTTGAGTAAATTAAATTAATCACACTTTTTCTCACGTTTTTAAAAATATAAAATTTTAAATTAATTTTATTTTAAAATATTGTAATTGTTAATATCCAACTAACCAATCATATTCATTGATCAATTACCCACAACACAAATTAAATTTTTAGAAAGTTTATCAAGGATAATTATAATATGAATTTAAATAACTATATATTTCTTTTAAGGATTTTATAAATCCTATATTAAAACTCATAAAAATTTTAAAGGAAATAAATTAATTGTACATACACCCACAAATTATAATTAGTTTAATTTAATTTAGATATTGCTAAATTAACAATCAAATTAAGAAATATCTAAACATTAATGCTAGATTTGATTAATTAGATTCACGATCATTTTTATAAAATAATTAAGTATAATTAATTTATAATAAAGGTAATATATATTCAGTAGATCATATTATTATTTTTAAAAAATGCTAATTTATAATTAGATTTATTCTGTATCTTCTTAAAACTCATATTATCCAAAAATTTATTATAATATCTATTTCTTGAACTTGTTGCAGAATGGATTTGCAAATTCAAAATATTTCAGTCATCCTCAAGTTATAATTCTCAAGATAAAAAATTGAAATAAACAAAAAAGAGGAAAATATATAAGGTAAGGTATAATAAAAGTTGGGAACAAAAATATGAATGGTAAAGCAGCATTCAGGGTCGACTGTAAAATGTGGTATATGTGCGTCACGCTTTTCAATAAGCCATAGTGGAGAGTGTGATATAATCAAATATATGAAATCTAACAAACATAAGCTGGCAAATGAACAATCTAGATCGACTGTAAAATGTGGTATATGTGTATCACGCTTTTCAAAAAGCCTTAGTGGAGAGTGTAATATAATCAAACATATGAAATCTAACAAACATAAGCTGGCAAATGAACAATCTAGAACCAATACATCTATATCATCATACGTAACCAAATATATAAGAATGTAACCTTGCCTGTTATTGCTGAAACAACATTCATATATCATTTAATAAACATTCTCATAGCTATATGTCGGCTGATTGTTCAAGCAAGCTATTTTATACACTAAAATGGCATCAATATTTTCATGTGGCAGAACAAAAGGCTCTAAAATAATACCAAATATTTTGGCACCAGAAACAAAGGCAAATATTATAAAATATCTAAAAACAATCATCCGTTTTCAATACTAACGGATGCATCGAATAAAGGTAATATAAAAACATTTCCCTAATTACTTGTCACTTCAACAAAAGGAATGGAATAAATGTTAAATTACTTAAATTAGATGCTTGCTAGAAAATTAAAAAATTGTTGGACTTGATATATTGCTAGTAAAGGCCTATTGTGCAGATAACGCATCTGTAAAATTTGTGAAAAATCAAAGTATTTGGACAGAATTGAAAAGCCATAATAATAATATTATACCAATAGGTTGTATATGCCACATTCTTCACAATTCGTTTAAAAGGCCATAATTTTTCTCAAATATGATAATGAGAGTATAGTAATTAAATGCTTTAATGAATTTAGCAACTCGACAAAAAGAGTTACAATTTTAAAAGAATTAATGGAATGGTGCAATTTAGAGAGGTCAGAATTACTTCGCCATTTCCAACACGCTGGCGTACATTAATCCCAGCGATTGAGCGGATGCTTAAGTATTTTCAACCCCTTGAAGAATGTTTTTTTATCATTATCAGCAACTCCACCAATTTTGAAGATGATTTTGCAGAGGCATATTTAGTTACTGTCCTTAACGTTGGCACTTTAGTCAATAACATAAATCTAAATTGCAATCTGAAGATGTATTAGCATATATATACATGATCTTATCCTAAAACTAAAGAATTCATTAAATTTAAAAATTCAACAAAATTTTATGGGAGTTCTATAAATATTTTACAACATAATAATGATGTAGAAAAGGCAATAAATTTCAAAAATCAATCAAAGATAGTTATTATAAATATTATAGAATATGTAGAAAAACGCTATGATATTATAGATAATATAGGGAAATATCTTAGCCCTATGACATTAGAAAAATGTCCAGAATTTGAACAATTACAAAAAATTATTATTAATTATAAAGTACCAAACATAGATACAGATATTCTCTTTGAGGAATATTCACAATTTTATTCCTATTATGAAAAAATTTTCAAAAAACAATCACATGAATACCTAAGAAAAATGGATGGATTTTCTTTCTAATAAAAATTCAACATTGATAGAGAAAATATGCATTTTTATATTTTCCATTCCGCATTCAAATGCTTCATTAGAGAGAATATTCAGTCTAATGACTATTGCTTGCGGAAAAAAACGTAATAGATTGCAGTTATCATCATTGGAATCTGAACTTAAGGTTAAGCAAAATTTATTCATGCAAAGAGTTTTCAGCCTATCTCCACAGTGCTGATGGGAAATCTTTATTACCTCTTTTAAAATCATTCATAAAATATAATAATTAATATGTATTTATAAACATGGGAAAATTATACATCATAATTGTTATTAGTAAATCAATAAATAATTTTCATTGTCTTAAAAATCTTATTATATTAAATATAACATATTAACTTAGATGAGTATGGTATATTGATTACCTAGGGCAAATTGGGGGGGGGGGGGTGTATGGGCGCGAAGCCCCCCATTAATAATTATAAAAGAAAAACTCACTATTTCAAAAGAATATCTGGCAACCCTGGGTACAAGCCACTATACAAAATAAAGTCCTATATAAAATATGGTTCAAATTTAAAAACCCAGATGACAAACAAAATACAAAAAATCCAAGAGAATAGCTACAAAAGCTGAGCCAAAGTGAAAAAAGAATTCTAAGGATATAAACAGAGCTCCGTAAGTAATCAAAAATAAAGATGGGAAATTTATAATAAAGGCAAAAGAAATAATGAATAGATGGAAAGAATATTTTCAAGAGCTTCTCAACTTTAATCCTCACATACTACATCTAGATGAACACTCCATATGTCAAAACCTTATACAACCAGTAACAGAACAAGAAATAATCACATGCCGTCCTGATGATATTACAATAGAAAGCCTTAAAGCACTAGGAGATGATGGCATACATTTCCTCACAAATCTGTACAATAAAATAATGGGAAACGAAGAGATTCCTCAAAAATAAAGGGGATCCACACAATTGTCAAAATTGCAGGGGAATAAAACTATGACAAGAAAATCATAGAAAAAAGGTTAAGAGACATATTCGAAATAGGATAGACCCAGTTTGGTTTTATGACTGGAAGATCAAAGACTGATGCAATCCTTCTCGATCTAGAAAAGGCCTTCGATAAAATCCCAAGAAACTTATCTGGTGGGCCCTACGCCACAAAAAGGTTCCCGAAACATATATAAGAATAATGCAGGATATGTAAATGAGCCATACAACAATGATCCGTAGCACACAATCGCTGAGGGAGTTCACTTCTCTTCATAACAGTAATAGATGTATTATCACAGTCTATACCGTAAACAGTCCCGTGGAATATAATATTTGCAAAAGATATTGTGATACTAGGCGAATCCAAGGATGAAATGTAAGAATTATTGAGTTGGATGAATATCTTAGAAAAGCACGAACTAAAAGTAAATAGAGAAAAGACAGTGTATATGTTGATAGGAGGAGATGAAACAGAGAGCATTGTTATAAATGAATGGCAAATATCTTCAATTGAAAGCTGCAAATATTTGGGCTCCACTATACAAATAAACGGCATAAAAAGCAAAATTAATCAAGGGTGGTTAAAGTGGAGATCTTTATCTGAGTGCTCTTTGACAAAAAAATCCCACACAAATAGAAGGGAAAAATTTACAGTTCTATATAGTTCGGAAACGTGGCCAACCAGCTGATGATGATTGCAGGGGTATCAAAAAAGGATAAGGTGCGAAGTATAAGAATACTATAAAGTTTAAAGGTGTGCCTATTAAGACTAAGATTTAGGTGGTATGAGCACACATGAAGGCCTATGAACTATATAGAACAAGGTTGAGAGTTTGGAAGTTATGGGCAAACGTAAAAGAGGAAGGCTAAAACTTCAATGGGGATAAAGTTAAAGCCAATATGAAGAAATATAAAATATATAAAAGAGATAGCATGAATAACATAAAGTGGAGAGTCAGAAAAGGTGACTAAATAAAAAATGTTTTTATGTATTAAATGTTATTTATTATTTTTGTAAAATGTTTATTATTTTTGATAACAATTTAAACATAACATATATCACATTAAATCTTGGTTTAACTTCTTTTGTTGATCTTGATAGCTCATTATTCTACATAATTATCAATCCCATAACACCAGATCCAGATGGCATCTCTTCTTGATGTGTGTCCTCTTCTGTAACTGTAGTGTTCATAATATTTATCATTGACAAGATAATAAATATAAATTTATCATTTTTTTTAAATATTATATTGTTTGTTTTTCTTGAACTTTTTCTCAAGCTGAATTGAAGTTTCTTTTAAAATAATATCTTTTGTCTATTAATTAAATAGAGTGTAATAAAATATTTTTTAAATATTGTACTTGAAAATAATTCTTTATGGTTTTACTTTGTTGTATTCATTAAAATTTAACAAAAAATTAATATTTATTACCTGTAGAGAGATAATAGGTATTTCTTGTTCTTCTTCATTATCAATTCTTTGCTCTGTGTCTGTCTATAAAAAATATAGTATTATAGAAAAAATAAAAGTAATTAAATAACTCCCGGTTCACCAATTTCATGATCATTATCAGAGTCAGATACTATATTTTCTTCTAACACATTTTCAGGTAAATCATTGAAATTCGGGGAAATTTTTAATATTTTATTTTAAAATATTTTTTAATTATATATTTTTAATTAAATATTTTTTTTAAAAAAAATAATATTAAAATTTAATATTTTTTCAAGTTATAACAATCTAAATGAAAGATATGATCGTTGCTAGGTCAATCACAGCAGAAACTTTATAGACCTAAGTGATATATCGATTCATACTCAAAGTAGCGTTTATAGAGGGATCTTAAGGCCAGCCTCTTAAGAACTGGGAAAAAATATTCCAGTCATTAATATATATGTAAATATTCTTATTTTCGTAATATTAAAAATACGGTTTGACTAAACTACAAATGCCAAGGTAAACTGCAAATGCTTAGGTAAATTTTTTTGATATATTCTCTCTTAATTGAGGCGAGGTTCATTTTCTTATTCTAGAAATAACCTATAAAAAAATTATATTCTTAGATATATTCAATAATAAATGAATAGACATTGATAATTGTATTTCCTTTTATTTCATAATAAAGAGTATAAATCCTTTAATATAATTAAATTAAAAATAATTCTAATTACATTGTAAATTTCATTAATTATAAATCCGCAAGTTGGTGTATTATTATTTCATGAAAAAAAATTCAATAATAATATGCCAACTGGCGGATTTTATATTATATTTAAAATGTTATTATAAAACTTTTTTTAAGATAAATATATTAATAGATTTAAACTATTTATTATGAGATAAAAAAAATACAACTATTAATGACTATTCATTGATTATATCTAATAATATAAATTTTTATAAGTTATTCATATCATAAGAAATGAATTCCAATTAATAGAGAATATGTCAAAAATTTTTACCTGAGAATTTGCAATTTACCTTGGCATTTGCAGTTTAGTCAAACATGTGAAACACGTCAAACACCTTTTTAAATAATAATATAATATCATTTTAAAATATACTAAAACAAAGAAAATTTTTAATTTATTTTCTTAAAATAATAATACGCCAACTTGCGGATTTAATATTTATGTAATTTAAAATGTAATTATAATTATTTTTAATTTATTTATACTAAAGGATTTAATCTATTATGAGATAAAAGGAAATACAACGATTAATATCTATTCATTTTTTATTGATTATATCTAATAATATAATTTTTATAAGTTATACATATCATAAGAAAATGAATCTCACTCCAATTAATAGAATATATAACAAAATTTTTACCTAAGCATTTGCAGTTTACCTTGGCATTTGCAGTTTACCTTAGCATTTGCAGTTTAGTCAAATCCTTAAAAATATGTCTAATTTAAGTAAATTAATTAAATTTTTAGATATAAATTTATAAAGAACTATTTATGTTTTACCTTAAAAAAATATATATCTATATAATCAGTTTATATATTATGTTTATTCAAATTGCTTAATTATCTAGTATTTGATTAGTCCTAACTTAATAACATCCAAAATAGCACATGCCTTTTTAATTTGTAAATAATATACTCTATTTTTAATGTAAAATTAAAGAATTGTAAAAATTTTCATAAAAAAAATTATAGTCCTAACTTAATAGTATATAATATAGCACACACCTTTTCCATTTTTAATGTAAAATTAAAGAATGTGAAAATTTCCAGAAGAAAAATATATGAAATTTTAAAAATTTTTGAATAATGAAACTTTGAATTATTATTACATAAAAAAATTTCCATCCATATCCACACTATCACATATTTATAATTTTTAAATAAAATAATATTTAAAAAAAATAATATTAAAAATTTCCCCGAGTTTCAGTGAGTTACCCATTTACGTTATTAGTACACTTTTAAAAATAATAATATTAATAAAAATATTTATTATACCAACAGCATTGAATTCCCAATTTTACTTCTTTTTTCTTAAATTGCGTTTTAAAACCCTTTATAAGATAAGTATAAACAATTAAATATTTCATAAAAAAAATTACTCTGCTATTCGTCCAATTTTGAGAAATATTCTTATAAGTTACTATTTCAAAACCTTTCTTTATATCGTTAAAATTAAGCCCACCATGCATTTTCTAATGTGGTCTGTCCATTTATCATCTCTTATACTATACAGTGCAATTATTAATTAAGCATTTGTATTTTTTTGGTTAATATTTTTGGGCATATTTTGAAATTGGAAAAATAATTTTATGAGAAGAGATCTCTAATAACAACCTAATTTGCTAAACATCGACCAAAATTTATTAAAATCTAATAAAGCTACTAACCTTAAACTCAAGGAGATCCTTATGTCCTTAAATAAAATATTTTTTATGCATGATGGCTATAAAAAAATACTTTTTTAAAAAATAATATAAATGTTTAAATTTAATTTCATGAATTTATAAAAAAAATTAAACACGAAAAATCAAAAATAGTTTTTTAAGATGAAAAATTTGATGCACCGCTTGACGACCGCCGATATAAATTGCAGTGCGAAAATTGGTGCGCCGTTGATCGCCAATTATTTTAAAGTAGCACGCCGCCGCCTATAATTTTTCCATTGGTATAAGTTCAAATCATTTTCATAATAATAAATAAATATAATTGAGTTAGGGCAGTAATAAATAAATGTAATTGATTTATAAATAAATCTTTGTGGCTTGTTTTTCCAATTTTCACTTAGTTTAATTTCTATTTTTATTCCATTCTTTCAAGAAAATAAAATTATCTCATTTCTCGCTATGAATTTTATAGTTTGCCCTCATTTTTCTATTAAGAAAGGGTAAATTAGAATTAAATAATTTGAAATGATCAACAGTTAATAATTATTAATTTTGCATATTTTTTACATATTTAATAAATTTAAATATACTAATGTTTTGTTAAAATTTATCAAAATGTTTGAATTTTTTACTTTATTATTTATATTAATAATATAAAAATTGTAATATGTCAAAACTATTTATATATAAGATTAGAATAAAAATCGGGGTAGATTGGGTTAATTTTTGCTCAAACCTAAATAAATTGAATAATATTAAACTAATCAATAAAGCATATTCTGAATCCTCAAAAATAGGATATTTAAATTTGTAAATGTATTATAGTATTTTAAAAGATGATATAAAATTTTAAAAAATACTTTTCTTAAGACAAAAAATAAAAATAAAAATTTAATTACTTAAATTATGTACTTTGTACTTCATCCCTTTTTAATGTAATTTTCAGAGTTGTTAATGTATCTAGATATAAAATGTGGTATCTGTATCTAAATAGATTTTTTTTAAATATCTGTATCTAGATATTATTTTGCAGGTATCCATATCTGTTTTTAGATACTTTTCAGATATATTTTTATATACTTTTATTTAACGCTTTTTTATATTATAAATAAAAATACTTGAATGCAAATTTTATTTTATTTTATATGAGCTATAATTTTAATATATTATATATCATATTTGGATACGGAATCATGTGGGATTCGGAATCACAAGGTGGGGATTCGAGATCTTGAATCTCCACGTTTTATTCGGATCTTTTTTTAAAATATTTTTAAAAAATATATTTAAAAATATTCCGAATCCCCATGTATATTTTTTTTAAACTTTTAAATAAGATGAGATACTTTATTTAAATTTTTTTTTCTTCCTTTTTTTGCCGTCTGGCTGGCACCAGAAAATTTCATTTTTTATATTTTCTGTTTTTGTAAATTTATATAAAATAAAATCATAAGTATTTTCACCTGAATATATATTTTTAAAAAATTCGAATTATAAAAAATTATTTATTGCAACTCATTTTGCAATTGCATAATAATGTTTTCCCATAGTTTGTGACAGGAAAGCTCCTAAATATTTTTAGCAGTTTAAATAAAAAAATTAATATATTATATGTACATCAATTAATTTGAAGATTATATGTGGTTACTATAAAAATAACTTAAATTACCTAAGATTGATATATCTTTGTTGGGAAATTAAAAGATAAGAGGCAATAAATGGTGATGAAATTCTTCCAGCATACGTTCCTACCCATATTTTTTCAATTTTTAATACATTCCCTTCTAAATTTACAGATATTAGTTCTATCTGTCCAATGGATAGATAATAACACGTGATCACCTAATAAAGTTATTTTGTCCAATTATTTGTGAATAAATAAAGGAAGGGCATTTTTTAAAATATTAGAAATAATATTCCCATATTATTGGTAGCATAACTATTTTTACATGTATAAATTATCAATAAATTAATTTTGATATGAATTAAGAATCATATTGAGCGGGATTTTTTTTTCATAAAATTTCTAAATTATTACATTTTGAAAATTTATTTTTGTCTTTGTGAATTTATATTAAGACAATTTTTTTTTTTTAATTTTAGTTTAAAATTTTTTTTAATGCCTCAATTTTTTTTACCCAAACAGATACAGAATATAATTTATTTAAAATAACATTAAAAACACCCAAATACAAATCTATTCAAAATATACCGTCAAAATTAAAATTTAAAGTATTTTTATATTTATATATTTAGAAAACGAATCTTTATTTTGTAAAAAAAAACAGTTATTATAATATCTCTAATTCATTCAATATTAAAGGTTAATCATAACGACAAAAATCATCCTAATGTTAATACAACAATTAAAAATATTGAAACATACGCATGATAGAATATATCCAAAAATGTTAAATATTCACGATTAAAAAAAATCTTCCAGGCTGAGTAGAGGGCGATCTTTTTTTATTTAAAAAATTAGTAAAAGCTGAATAATTTTTAATATAAATAAATATCGATAGCTGTTTTCCTTGATAATAAGGAAATGTAGATTATATTTTTAACGATTAGGGAAAGAGGGGATATTAAATAAAAATATTTATTTATATATTCACAGATAAGCCGTCACTTTTTTTATTGTTTACCAATGAGGAAAATTATGTGAACGCTACATACATCGCTACTAAAATAGCAAAGGTTTCAAACAAAGATTCGTGCTTTCAAATTGTCCATATTATTACCAATAGTCCTTGTTCAAAAAATGTTGGCTATAAAATTACATGGAAAAATAGTTGTGTGGGAATAGTATTTCTAATATTTTAATAAGGGTCCATTCTTTTATTTCATATTAATGATCGTGGGCGTCAAAACTTAATTTATTCTCAAATATTGGACAAAATAACTTTATATTAGGTGATTCAAGGGCGTCGCTAGCCTTCACAATCTCAGGGGGCTCAACTAAAATAAATTTATGGGGGGCGAAGCCTTCCGTAGCCCCCAATTTGCGGGCCTTCGGCCGGGTTTTATATTAATATATTATACTTTTTTTAAATTTGTTAACTCTGAACATTTATTCTGATTTTCATATTTTCTCATTAAACTGGCATATAAAAAATCACATAATGCAATAATATAATTCTTAGCAACTTACATTCACAAAAGGTTATCAAACTAGTATAATTCTCTGTAACCATTTTAGACAATGTTTTATAGAATGGACTAATAAGAAAAATTTTATAGGCCTAAACCAAATCAACAATTTTTGTAGGAGAGAGTATAAACGACCAATCCAAATCATAAAACTATATGGTGGTAAGAGCTTCCCCTTAGATGAAATTATGGAAGCTAGATAAGTAATCTCTAAAAATTTTTGTGAGATACTAAATTTCTAAAAGATTATCTTCCATTTTAAATGGTAAACAACTACACAGTTGACCATTATTGTTTATCTAAAATATGCAATTATATGCTCTCAGCCGTTATAGTAATAATCTTAAATTACATAGCAACACGAATAATAGATGCTGGTTAATTTGCAGTAATAGCCATGACACTCACGATGTAAACTAATATCAGAATTTATTATGTTGGATAAATTGATAAAAATAAACACTAAAAATCTTTGGAAGAAATAATTATGCAAATATATTGAAGCCTAGAAATGAAACATTTTCTAACTATAAAATAAGGACCAGAATGATATGATGAAACAATTAAGATTTTATATATTGTCGCACCACCTTGGTATATTATATCTTAAAATAATAGTAGTTTGTAATAATATCAAAAATATACTTGTATTAAAAATTTAACTCAAGACTGTTTTTCGAAAAAGAAAAAAATATCCTACCTAAAAACACGCAAAAAAAGAGAAGAAAAGATATCAAATTTATTACATCTATTGCAGGATGAATAATAAAATGTTTAATTTTAAAAATCAATTTACTAAATAGATGGCGTTAAAGACTTGAATGCAATTTGTATTATATTTATTATCAAAACCATTTATTAGTAAAATTTTTTATAATATTAACTGTAATAAATTATATAACTATCAAATACGTCTATAAAAGTGGCATTATCTCTAATATTTTATAAACAACTGTATATAGTAGAGGATTATAAACTATATGTCTACTTACTTTTTATAAAGAAATCTCTTATACTTATTTGGACCTTGAAAATATTTTTAAGATATGATAATAAAATTTCAAAATAAATATACAGTTGATTAATCATTTTGAACTCGGCTAATTACAATATTAAATTTGTTAATTTTCAATTAATATATGATTATATTTATTTAATTAGGGTTAAATAATA
The DNA here is from genome assembly GCF_954871325.1 of Gordionus sp. m RMFG-2023. NCBI lineage: Eukaryota > Metazoa > Nematomorpha > Gordioida > Chordodea > Parachordodidae > Gordionus > Gordionus sp. m RMFG-2023. The sequence continues at coordinate 30,700,705 of NC_088776.1, forward strand.
ATTTAAATAATAAAAATCAATTAAATTTCAACTGTTAAAGCTAAATTAATATTTAGTGAGTTATTGATATTATATTTTTAATACAGAATTTGATTGCAAGCTGACATAGTGAAAATATAATTTATATGTATTAATCTAATCTAATAATTAAAATAATATTCATTTAATAAAAATTTAAATAGTCTTATTAATTTCTAAATAATAAAATTATATCTATATATTACTTAATGGAATTATAAAAGAAAAACATTCAGTGGGCAATCAAAAAAATTTATTTTTAGTTCAAGGTGATATTAAGGAGCCATTAAAAAAATATTTTGCTTCAGGGGGCTATTCAAATTTTTCTGGGGGCTCGATCCCCTGCGCGCTCCCCCCCCCCCCTAGCGACGCCACTGAGGTGATCACATATTATTACATATTCAAAGGACAGATTGAACTAATTAATATCTCTCATAAAAATTTAGAAGGTGAACAAAAGTAAATATGGGTTGGAACGTGTGCTAGAATTTCAACAAAATTTATTGCCTCTAGTCTATATAAAACTTTAAAATTAAATTTTTATATTAATTTTTTATTTAAACTGCTAAAAATATTTAGGAGAATCCCTATCACAAACTATGGGTAAACATTATTGTGCAATTGCAAAATGAGTTGTAATAAATAATTTTTTATAATTCGGATTTTTTAAAAATATATATTCAGGTGAAAATATTTATGATTTTATTTTATAAAAATTTACAAATACAGAAAATAAAATATCTCTAAAAAACGATATTTTCTGATGCAAAAAGGAAGAAAAATAATATAATTTAAAAAAAATATACATGGGGATTCGGAATATTTTTTAAATATATTTTAAAAAAAGATTCTGAATAAAACGCGAGGATTCAAGTTCTCGAATCCCCACGTTGGGATTCTGAATCCCACATGATTCCGTAACCCAATCAGGGTTGCCAGATATTCTTCATTTGAAATGGTAAGTTTTTCTTTTATAATTATTAATGGGGGGCTTCGCCCCCATACCCCCCTCCCTCCCAATTTGCCGGGGGTAATCGATATAGCATACTCATCTAAGTTAATATGTTATATTTATAACAAGATTTTTAAGACAATGAAAATTCTTTATTGATTTACTAATAACAATTATGATGTATAATTTTCCGATGGAAAAAGCGACAAAATAAATCTGGAAGGTTGTCTGGAAAGGAAATGATTTATGTACAATTTCATATCATTTAGGGTTGTAGATGAAAGTAATGACGATTACCAAAGCAGTGTACAAAACACAATACGTCCTGATAAAGATGAGTCATATGCCTATGCCTAAATAAATATATATATATAAGGCTAATTTTATTTTGCGTTGTTAGTAGATTTTGTAGGGCCTCGCTATCCCTGGAGCGTTTCTTTTTTTGATTGACCTGGCCTTTTTCTTTTATTAATGACGGATAAATCACCACCTGTACAATCATTAACTGAGGTTAGGACATGGCTTGTTATCTAAAATAAAAACAAAAGAATAAATAAAAATAATAAATGCATTGAACCTGATGAGGAGTCAATATACCACCTGTACAATCATTAAGTGAGGTTAAGACAGGGCTTGTTATCTAAAATAAAAACAAAGAATAATATAAAAAATATAAATGCAATAAACCTGAAGAGGAGTCAATATTAGGTAACTCCCTAGAAATAGTGGGAACATCATCAGAAGCTAAAATAGATGTATTCTATAATATAAAAGAGTATAAAAAAACATTTTTTTTAATGAATATATATATAAGGCTAACTTTTTTTGCGTTGTTGGTAGATTTTGTAGGGCCTCGCGATCCCTGAAGCGTTTCTTTTTTTGATTGACCTGCCATCTTTTTATTTTATTAATGAGGGATAAATCACCACCTGTACAATTATTAAGTGAGGCTAGGACATGGCTTGTTATCTAAAATAAAAACAAAAGAATAATTAAAAAACATATTAATGTATTATGAAGAGGAGTCAATATTAGGTTAACCTCTCTAGAAATAGTGGGAATATCATCCATCAGAAGCTAAAATAGATGTATTCTAAAATGAAAAGTATAAACATTTTTGGTATATATAGATGAATAACTTTATTTTGCATTTGGTAGATTTTATTGGGCTTCACGTCATATGACCCAGTATAAATTTTTTGCTTGAATATGAGTTGAATTTAGAATTGAACGATATTTATTTTTTTGATAAGCCCAACTTTCGGCTGGAGTGTGTGGCCTGAGGTAGGGAAATAAGAGAAAATTAAATGGAAAGTAAATAGGGAAATTAAAAGGGAAAGGAAGGTAAAGATAAAAAAAATTAAAAAGTGAAGATAGGAAAGTGAAATGATGAGAAAGGGGAAGATAATAAAAGAAATTAAAAGGGAAAGAAAGGAAAAGAAAATTTTAGTATTTTTCCCATATTATTTGAGACTGTTGTTAAAATAATGAATGTTGATATCTTTAGTAGGGATACATATGTTGTCGGCATAGCATAATCAGTCTACATTTTGTATGTTACTGAAAACTATTCTTTGAGTTAAAATATATATCTTTATAAAAATATTAAAATAAGACTAACATTTAACATTAAAAAATCCCAATATAGGTTCAAGCCTACAATATTTGGAAAAAATTTCCAAGCATCCAAGATCTTAATAATTTAAAAAGATTTTCTCAAGCCCATTTCAATCCTTAATAATTTTTGAAAACCAAGCCAATAATTTTGAGAAATATTTTTAAAGCCCAGTCCAACCCCATAATAATTTTGAAAAAATTTTCCCAAGCCTAGAGATATAAAATTTATTGAATTAACTCAGTTATGAATTTCTATATAAAATAATAATAATTTGTAATATTTAGTAAATAATGTATTACTTTGACAATTGGTTTTAATATGGCCTCCTACAATTGCACTAATTTTGAAAAAAATCATGTGAATTGGTAATAAGGGAAACTGAGAAAGCCTGAACAAAGCACATATTAGAGAATCATGATAAAATAACGTCTGATCTTATATGTGAAGAGAAATTTAGTTTAATTTAACACAATTTAATAGACTTATTCAAATATTTAAAATTTCCAAAACAGGGAAATGTGATTGAATAAGGCAAATTATATGAAGTAGTTGCTTGAAATTTTGTGATATTTAGTGATACTTAGTAAAAGTAAGTGTTAAAGAGTAACCCAGTTTACACTGGGCATAATGTTTTTTGAACCACATATTCAGTTTAATTTATCATAATTTAATAGACTTAAAAACAGGGAAATGTGATTGAATTATGCAATTTATATGAAGTAGTTGCTTGAAATATTTAGTGATACTTAATGAAAGTAAGTGTTAAAGAGTAACCCAGTTTACATTGGTCATAATGTTTTTGAACCACATAAGATCAATCTGCATTCAAATTTTCTATTTTTTAATTAACACTTTCTTGATTAAATTTACCAACGCTTTAACTTAATTAAAGATTCTTATTCTTAATTTATAAAGTAGATAAAACATTTAGTATAATTAACTTAATTTAATATTCTTATTTAAATATTTAAACTTCAGAAAACAAACAGATATAAGTGAATAAGGCAATTATAAGGATTAGTTGCCTGAAAGGTTTTGTGAAATTATAATGAAGAGTATGGAGTGAAAAGTGTAAGTGATATGTAAGTGTTAAATGAATGATCCATAGCCTTCAGCCTGTTTCACATGAAAATCCTAGAGTGCCCTTATTTAAAGAATTTTTTTAAGGAAATCAAGAAAAATGATTAACTTGTTGAACCATCGTCCAAGCAGTATTATTTATAGTTCTAAATCGCTAAATGTAATAATCGCTAAAAATAATAAAAAATATAATCTATTTAAAAATAAATTAAGACTGTTGGTAGGATCATCTGTTTGTATAAAATAAATAAATAAAATCAACAAATAAAAAAAATAAAAATAAATACGTATCGATGACATGACGTAGCGATGATATGACGTCACGATGACCCAGTGAGGACATCGGAAAATTATAATATAGATAATCATTTTTTGTAATTGTTCAAATTCTGGACATTTTTATAATGTCATTGGGCTAAGATATTTTACTATATTATCTATAAATAATATCATAACGTTTTCTACATATTCTATAATATTTTTTATAAATATCTTTGATTGATTTTTGAAATTTATTGCCTTTTCTACATCATTATTATGTTGTAAAATATTTTTACTCCCATAAAAATTTTGTTGAATTTTTAAATTTAATGAATTCTTTAGTTTTAGGATAAGATCATGTATATATATGCTAATACATCTAGATTGCAATTTGGATTTATGTTATTGACTAAAGTGCCAACGTTAAGGACATCACTAAATATGCCTCTGCAAAATCATCTTCAAAATTGGTGAGGTTAATGATAAAAAAATATTCTTCAAGGTGTTGAAAATACTTAAGCAACCGCTCAAGCGCTGGGATTAATGTACGCCAGGGTGTTGGAAATGGCGAAGTAATTCTGACCTCTCTAAATTGCACCATTCCTATAATTCTTTTAAAATTGTAACTCTTTTTGTCGAGTTGCTAAATTCATTAAAGCATTTAATTACTATACTCTCATTATCATATTTGAGAAAAATTATGGCCTTTTAAACGAATTGTGAAGAATGTGGCATATTCAACCTATTGGTATAATATTATTATGGTTTTTCAATTCTGTCCAAATACTTTGATTTTTCACAAAGTTTATAGATGCGTTATCTGCACAATAGGCCTTTACTAGCAACATATCAAGTCCAACGATATTTTAACTTTCTAGCAAGCATCTAGATATGTCTTTAGAGGTTCCACTGTCAGACGAAAAAAATTTAAGTAATTTAACATTTATTCCATTCTTTTTGTTGAAGTGTCTAAGTAATAAGGGAAATGTTTTTATATTACCTTTATTCGATGCATCCGTTAGTATTGAAAACGGATGATTGTTTTTAGATCTTTTATAATATTTGCCTTTGTTTCTGGTGCCAAAATATTTGGTATTATTTTAGAGCCTAGTGTATAAAATAGCTTGCTTGAACAATCAGCCGACATATAGCTATGAGAATGTTTATTAAATGATATATGAATGTTGTTTCAGCAATAACAGGCAAGGTTACATTCTTATATATTTGGTTACGTATGATGATATAGATGTATTGGTTCTAGATTGTTCATTTGCCAGCTTATGTTTGTTAGATTTCATATGTTTGATTATATTACACTCTCCACTAAGGCTTTTTGAAAAGCGTGATACACATATACCACATTAGTCGATCTAGATTGTTCATTTGCCAGCTTATGTTTGTTAAATTTCATATATTTGATTATATCACACTCTCCACTATGGCTTATTGAAAAGCGTGACGCACATATACCACATTTTACAGTCGACCCTGAATGCTGCTTTAAACATTCATATTTTTGTTCCCAACTTTTATTATAACTTGCCTTAAATATTTTTCCTCTTTTTTGTTTATTTCAATTTTTTATCTTGAGAATTATAACTTGAGGATGACTGAAATATTTTGAATTTGCAAATCCATTCTGCAACAAGTTCAAGAAATAGATATTATAATAAATTTTTGGATAATATGAGTTTTAAGAAGATACAGAATATATCTAATTATAAATTAGCATTTTTTAAAAATAATAATCTGATCTACTGAATATATATTACCTTTATTATAAATTAATTATACTTAGTTATTTTATAAAAATGATCGTGAATCTAATTAATCAAATATAGCATTAATGTTTTTAGATATTTCTTAATTTGATTGTTAATTTAGCAATATCTAAATTAAATTAAACTAATTATAATTTGTGAGTGTATGTACAATTAATTTATTTCATTTAAAATTTTTACGAGTTTTAATATAGGATTTATAAAATCCATAAAAGAAGATATATATAGTTATTTAAATTCATATTATAATTATACTTGATAAACTTTCTAAAAATTTAATTTGTGTTGTGGGTAATTGATCAATGAATATGATTGGTTAGTTGGATAATAAAATACTTTAAATATTTTAAAATAAAATTAATTTTAAATTTTAAATTTTTAAAAACGTGAGAAAAAGTGTGATTAATTTAATTTACTCAAAAAACGTGAGAAAAGCGTGAAGTGTAAGAAACCGTGGGTAGGTAAAAAAATTAGGTATAAGATCGTGAGAATCACGGCTAAATCGTGACATCTGGCAACCCTGATCCCAATACGACATATATAGTAGAAAATATTAAGACTACTATAATAAAAATTTATATATATATAAAATATTATAACTTATATATAAAAAAAATTATATATATAAATATTTACTAAATATAAATATATGTACACAGCTTATTACTGTGTAACCATTTCACAATTGATTATCAAATTGAAGAATTTTAAACAAATGAACATGAGATTTTGTTTACCATTCCTAGATGCCTTACTTAAAGGGATTGAAGATAGGTAAATTAATAATAATAGGTTAATCAATATTTAATAATTCTAGGATTATTGGGACAATATTTGAAGATGAAAATATTATAGCAACTATGCTCCATCCTTTTTTTAAACTTGATTGGACATGGTTACAGATAGATAAATTTTAATTTAAAAAAAACAATTAATACAGATTAGTTGATGAATATCAAGGTCTTAAACTGATTGCAATCAAATAACCTGTGAAAAAAAACAAATAATTTATCGATTTTTTTCAGTACCCCACAGCAGCAGATATAATTGTTAATAATGAGTTAAATTTTGATATTCAAAAATTTTAAATAATTTTTCAAAAATGAATCGAGATTTTAATATTTTTAAAGATATCCTGATATAAAATTATTATTCATAAAATATAACACCACACTCCCTTCAAGCGCACCGGTAGAAAGACTTTTTAGTATAGCTAAAAATCTAAAAATGTTTTTATAAACGAGGATGACCAAAATTTTGAAAATATTTTATTAATGAAATCTAATAATTATTTATAATCATTTAATCATATATTTCTTATATTATATTATATTAACATCTAAATATCATTATTTTAATTAGGGGAAATGTGACATTAATGGCCATGTTTTTGCTTTTTTTAAAATTAAGATACTAAAATTTGGGTTTAACCAAACAAATTTTATATCAATGTGTAGCTTAATTATTAATATTTAAAATAAAATTTGAATCAAAGCTATATCTATAATAGTTTATAAGCTAGATGAGATTATGTGAAAGTTTTATTTGTGTTAACTAGCCATAATATATTATTTAAGAATTTTATTATAATATGAAATGACACAATATGAAATGACACAATATGAAATGACACAATATGAAATGACACAATATGAAATGACACAATATGAAATGACACAATATGAAATACTTGTAAAAGACCTGTGAATATTTCCACTTTTATTGTTATATAAAAAATTAATTATACATTAATTTAATTAGCATTATTATCTCAATTTATCACCATCTATATAATGATAATATTATAAATTAATATCTTAATTATCTTTTTACTAAACATTCTAAGCTTGTTCATTTGAAATTTCACCAAATGTTGTTTTGCAAGAGCTTTTCATATATGAACACAATACTCAACTCTATTATTATTAAGCGCTTTTATATTTCTATTAAATCTTTAAATCTAATTTTTTGTGTGAATAATGATAAATGCTTAAGGATAATATTTATATAAAATATCAGTAATCTAAATTAGTTTTTCCACAAAACAAAAAAAATGTGTAAGGTCATTTTTCCAGAAAGAGGTACCAAAAACAGTTTATTTAAAATATTTTTTTATTGGATTGCTCTTTCACATTTTGACCATTCGATAAAAAGTTAAAGGGTGGGCCAGATATGGCCATTTATGGCACATTTCCCCTATATTTTGATATATGTGATATCGAGTCAATAAATATTTTAGCTCATTCATGAATTTTCACAATAGAATCCTAATTTAGGTTTATGCAACTCTTACATAAGAGTATAATAAAAATTGTATCTGCATCTAGATAACTTTTTAGATGATGTAGCTGTATCTAGATCCATTTAAAAAGTATCTTATAACAAGTTGAATATTTTAAGGGCTGTCGATATTTTTATTAAATTGATCTGATATAGCCCTGGTTGAAAAAATTATTATATATAACAAAAAAATGATAATGAAAATTTTTATAGTATTTTATTAGCAACATTTAAAAAAAAATAGAAAATATACATTTTCCAAAAATTTAAATCTGACAAGAATAAATAAGATAGATTAAAATTTTCAATTACAAAAATTCCATACTGTTTATGATATCAAGATTAAAATATCGGGGCTAAATTTTCGTTTTTTACTTTGGTCAGAGCGAACAAGGGTAAATTACAAAAATTTGAGAAAATTCGTTTGGGAATTAGTATTATGACTTGCAAAATTCTTCATTTACATATGAATTAAAAGATAATGCAGATGTTGTTATGGTATACGGAAAACCAAGGACTCTAAGAAAATTTACACTTGGATTCATAAGCACGATTGCCGCTGATATTCTTAAAGAAAATTTAATGTAATATATTTTTTAATATTTGTTATATTTTGGGATTTTTCCCTAAATTGCTTTTTTGGATTTATTATTACATCTTCGTAAAATAAATGAACCTTTATACTAAAGAGGAAATTTGAACAAATACGATTTCGCAAATTACTTGAATTCTTTTGACGTCAAAGGAACCATTTTGGATTTAGAATGTCCTTTTAGAGAAGAAATTTATAGAGGACGAGAATGTGATCCCATGTATAGAGAAATCGATGGCTTTTGTAACAATTTAAAAAATCCTATCTGGGGTTCATCTTTTAGTCCTCCAAAAAGATATCTGCCTGCCGATTATGGAGATGGTAAGAAATATACGATATCTCTTTTCTTTTCCTGAAATCATTGTTTTAGGGTTAAATGCTCCAAGGCTTTCAATAAAAGGAGACGAACTACCAAATCCTAGATACACGAGTACTACCGTTTTAAAAACAAGAGTTATTCAGGATTCAGAATATACCAATGCTTTAATGGTGTATGGACAATTTATGGATCATGAAATAACATTAACATCTAGCCCATCTGGTTTCTTAATACCTTTAATTAGTTATCGTTAAAATTATTTTATAACTATAATATTTAGGAGATAAGTTTGGTGGAATTGTATGTTGTGGAACAAATGTTAACCACCCTATTTGCCTTCCTATAACTATTCCAGAAAATGATTATTTTTACAGTCGATTTAAGCAGAGATGTATGGATAATGTTAGATCTGCTCCTTCAATAGACAAAGATTGTCGTTTAGGTATATATACACAAATTTTATTAATAATTTATTCTACTCATTTCAGCTCTAGTTTCATAATATCCATTACAAATTTTGTGTGTTTATATTTCAAAAGGTGTAAGGCAACACAAAAATGAAGTGACGTCTTTTATTGATGCTTCTCCGGTGTATGGTTCAAATTCTGCAAGTCGGGATTCTGTCAGACTTTTTAACAAAGGTATTTCATTATTAATAAATATGTAAGAGTGATTTCTGAATCTAGCTATAAATATTAAAGGAGCAATTTGTCCTATATAAAAACGAATACGAGTCGAATAAATATCTATTCTCCGTACGAACAATGATTTTAATTTTAGATGATTAAACTACGCTTCGACAAATTAATGTTAATTTTAGATGAAAACTTATTTCATTATTATAAAAGAGTAATTTTTTTACGCTATAAATATTAAAGCAAAAATAATTAAAATAGCAATTAGACCTTTAAAACGAATACGAGTCGAATAAATATCTATTCTCCGTATGAATAATGAAAATCAAAATTAATCGAATAATTAGTTTTTTATTATGCAATTATGGTATTGAAAGTACCCTTCTATAGAAAAAATATTATAAGGAAAAAATGTTTTAATAATGCCTTTTTAATTTTTAAATATCCATTCCTTAAAAACTTTAAATAAATTCGTTATTATATAAAATTCTTTTCAAAATTTCTTCATCCATTTAAAAAGTTCATTATCTCTAATGTAGAAATTAATAAAGAAAAAAATCTTTTCACTTTTTACTAATATGAAATTTAAGAAAAATGAACAACATCCGGGATACCTGTTAATCATTCGCGGCGTGTGTTATAGCACATCTATATTTTTGGATATAAAAATATTAATCGTAAGTAAATAAATGAAAATACATTGTCAAATATGTTAAATGTATCAGATTCATTCATATTATATATCACCCTGAAACATTATTGCCCACTTAAAAATGTCATATAATTAAAAAGAAACAAGACAAACGTCTTTATATTGTCATAATGACGACCCTAGACAAACTTGTTGTTTCTGGTGTCCTAAAAAATATAGTTGGATTTTTTTTTATTAAAAATAAATCACTGCTTAAAATGGCTAATCTAATTAAAATTTAATTTGAAAATGTTAAATTACTATACATTGTCAATATTTTTATCATAATTCTGAATAACTTTTATCGAATACTTTATCAGCAAAGGTAAAAAATTAAAAAGTTACTTTTGACGTATTAAGTTTAAATCTGCATTTAAAACTTTTCATGAGCATATCTCTGCCAAACATTTTTAGAACCATTGAAGCATCTTATTAAAATACATTTATAGTTTAAACTAAAAATATCAAGGTAATATTAGTTTTAAGATTATTTGATAAAGAAATACCTGCCCCGAGATAACACTATCTCCGGTCTCCCTTACTTATTTCCAAAATTTTAATTAATTTTTTTTGTTAATTAAACTTGCTATAAAAAATTTATTTTAATAAAACTCTTATTATTTTAAAAATATTTATAATAACATTTAAAAATCTGTAAAAAATAAGTAACAACTTATAAAAGGTATTTTATACATTACTGGTAAAATCTTCTTTTCACCTTATTTTCCCAGGCCTTTTCTTTGGGAGTCATAACCTTTTTATTATAAATTAAATCAGATTCTCTTAACATTGGCGTACGCAGCGGGGGGGGGGGGCAGGAAACAAATCCCCCCCCCAAAGCGAAAAAATGCAGATGCCGGATATATTTTTCAAAAATATTATTGTTTATATTAATTTATATTTGTTAATATTTATTCCTATCTCAATATATATTTAATTACATTTATTTAACACATTCATCTACTAAGTTATTTTATCAATTAATTTCGATTTCAAGTTTTCCTTGGCGTAATTAACCTATTATTTTTCAAATTTTAGTGGCGTATTATTTATCTAAATTTCTAGTCAAATAATAATTATTTCTGAAATTGTCCAACAGGGAGAAAGAAATTGCAACCTTGTCCAACGAGATAAAGTATCTGCCATCAAGCAGTAACAGCTTTTATGGAGTTAGAAGAGCCGATTATTAATTCTATTACTGAAATATCACAATGACCTGAAAGAAATATTTCCTCAGAAGCAAGAAAATTTTTGGATTCAATACTTATTCCAAATTTTATATCTCATTAGAAAGTATTATTTAATTATACAACTATTTTATGTATTACTTTTCAAAAACATGACATTGACTTGATTAAGAAGATGAGAATAGCGGAGAGCATTTTATCAGAACTCAAGGAAATTAGGGCTAAAGTTGATAAAGAATTTCATATTTTATTGTTGAATCAAAAGCAGAGCTATACGTTTTTAATATTTGTCTCCCACGACTTATAGCAAGGCAAGCTCATAGTTAAAACATTAATATAGGATCAGTAGAAGAGTATATCTTAAATACAGATACATTTATAACCCAAAATAATGAATTTTTAATTCATCATGCAGCACTTACAAATCAGCAAATATTAATTCCACAAAAGCGTTCCCAACCTTTTTCAGATGGTGATGGAAAAAAAATATTTGTTAGATTTTTATTATGAAGTTGTTAAAGTATCTTATGATGCCTTACTAGCTGAATAACTATGTCTATAAGATTAACTATGGTTGATATAGTCCCAAAATGCTACGGATGCTCTGCATTAATTTTAGATTAAATTCCCAATGTATTAAAAGGGTTTATAAACTCTTCCCATTAGTAAACTAATGAGAGAACATTCTCTTTTTTAAGAAGAATAACAGAGGCCTGCAGAAGTACCATTTGCAGGGCACGGCCTGGATTTTTTTTAAAGATTTTTTACGGTCTGGCCTGGGTTTTTTTTAAAAGATTTTAAGGCCCGGCCCGGCTTTTTTTAAAATAAAATTTTCAGGCCCGGCTCGGATTTTTTTAAAATAAATTTTATTTATTTTTGATTATAGCTAATAATAACGATTTCAAATATAGGCTGTTTTAAAAAATACAGCCCGGATTAGGTGTTTTTTTTAAATAATTCAGGCCCGGCTTGGGTGTTTTTTTTAAAAATTTCGGGCCCAGCCCGAGTATATTTAAAAAATTAAAATACTCCCCAGAAAAACATACCAAGAAGTACAACAACTGAAAGTAGATGGAAAGGTTTGAATATTCATAGGCATTTGACGACAAGCAAGGATGAGATAATTGAAAAATTAGCTCAATCACAACGAAGATTGGATTTTACATTGTAAATATATAACATACAAAATGCAATTATTCCTAAGAAATTTTTTGTGTAAAGGCTCAAAAAAATCAAATTTCTATTTTGGTCATTTAAGTGATTCTTTACATATAATTTTTTATAATTCACATAAATTTAAAATTGTGTATTAGAAATAGTTATTTAATAAATTTATGCTTGATATTTTTAAAAAACAATAATATTTCTTAAAAAATTTTATTATCCCCCCCCAGACCAAATTTCTGCGTACGCGCCTGCTTAACATTATATTTTAGTATAAGCTTATGAAACCTGGATTTTTCTATTTTAATCTATTTCAAAATCATCCGTCAAATCTTGGCAATAATTTTACCTATTATTATCAGAATTGTTATCGCTCCTTTTTAAAAGTAGCTGGCTCTCTCTTCCGCTACTGAATTTTTAAAAGAAGTTAGCTCCCAATTAATGGAGTGCCACTCCTTTGATTTACATTTTTTTTAGAGAGTACACTAAACATAATCATATTATTTTATCAAAATATTTTATTTATATAAAATGATATATTAAATTATAATTTTTTATTAGCTTTTTAAAGTAATAAATTTTCTAAATTTAAATCTAACAAACACCAAGCTCTCCCCTAAAACCTGTTTAGCAATACTAAACAGATGCTCAACAGGAGTATATATGAAATAAACATATTTTATTAAGTTTAGAAAAAAAATGTAAAGATACTTGAATAATAAAGGAGGTTGAACAAATAATGAATAAATAAAAATAAACATTAAAATATATATAAAAAAGCATCATATCTAAATATCCAAACTCAACTATAATTAATTGCCCAAAAAATATTATAGCCATTTTAAAAAAAATTATTTTAAAATAAACATATAGTTATCATTTTGTATTTGTTGAGGTTTTAGATTGAAGCTGCTCACTTTTGAAAATGAAATAGTTTTATTTACACATAATATATATTTGGTTCTAATATTCATTTCATTAGGATCTAACTCTTTTAAAAGAAAAAATTTTTTTTATGTAATGTAACTTCGATTTCTTTTTCAATGTCTGGATCCATAAAATCAAAAACTATTTTTTATTATATCTATAAAATGAATAATAATATGATACAAGATTTCCCAAGAAAGTTTTAATATAAAGAGGAAAAAACTTGATGTTTAAATATTTTGAATGAATCGATGAAAAACCAATATAAAACTCGGCTCAACATTTAATATTGCGTAAATTTAAATAAAAATATATTTCATTTTTATTGAATTTTAATTAATAAAACAGATAAATTTATTAATATTTAATAAATAGTTTGTGGCGCTCCTCCATTTTAGCCTTAAGCTAGTCCCCTCTCCCAATTTTTAAAATGAGGTGTTTTTTGAAAAAAATATAGCGGCGTTCCAGGAGAGAACTCTGATTATTAACAAATCATATTCTTTTTTAATACCAATTATAAAATTTGCCACCATATCCTTAAACTTTTACATTGCAAAACTAAAGTAAAATATTTCAAAAAATAACATCGATTTGATTGAGATTATGAGAATAGCAAATGCATTATATTGAAACAAGGCAAATGTAGATGCTGAATTCCATAAATTATATGTTATTGCTGAGTAAGAAGCAAGGCTCTGAACTTAATATTTGTTTACCTCGACTCGTTCCAATTGTTATATAGGCTCAATCGAAGAATAATATTTAAAAAAAATCTCTTTATCCCTCTCTTGTATATTTTTATAACTCAAATGAATGAAAGGTTCTTGATTAATCAGGCAGCACCTACAAATCTGCAAATATTATTAGTTCAGAATTCTTCCGAATCTATTTCAGATTTTGTTAGAGAAAATATTAAATATTTGGCAGATTTTTATTGAGAGGATGCTAAAGTATCGCATTTCCCATTAGGCATTATAACTAAATGCAAACTAAAGAATAAATAAGGTTGATAATGCTCCAATTTTTTTTATAGATACTTCGCATCAAACACATATTTTAGACTATTTTCATAATATATTAAAATTATTAAATATTTTAATAACTCTATTCAATAGGAGGTAGTGTTGTTAAATTGCTTGATTTGAGTTGATTTTTAAAATCGACTAACTGAATATTTTAGCCAGAAATGCCTAAACCTCGAGATTTCACTAATAGATGTCGAAACATATGTTCCTATTATGGGAAAATTTTTCAGGGCGTTATACCTTTCTGGATAAAATAATGAATTAACCCTTTTTAAAAATCGGTTAAAATCGACAATTTAACAAAGCTACTGAGAAGCACTACTTCCAAAAATAGATTGAATTGATTGGTCATTCTTAATATAAAAGAGTTACCACTAAGCACTAATGAAATCATTGAAAACTGAATCCCAAAAAAATGAATTTACAATATAAAATTATTCTTTTTAACTAAATTATAATTTTTCATATTATTATTCTTTTTCATATTATTATTCTTTTTCATAAATTCTTTTTAAGTTTATATACATGAAATTATTCTTAAGAATATTTTTGTGCATTAATCTATATTCCAACATTTTTTAAAATATAATTTAAATTTATATTACAAAATTTAAATGCTCATAAAAATTTATATTTTTTTTGTAAAGTTCTTTTCGAGACATTTATTTTCTAGTGATTCATATGCCGATATTTAATACTTTATGATTTATATTTAAATTTGTGTATTAGAAATGTCAATAGTACTAATAAATTTTTGAGATATTCTTAAATAACTCCTAGAATAATTTAAAGTTTATTTAATTACCCCCTACCCCCCCCCCTTATATATAATTCTTGCGTATGTCCCTTGTCAAATATTCAAAATTATACAAAAATTCTTTTTAATTTTTAAAATAATTTTAATGAATATTTAAATTTTTTATAAAGATTTTTATTACATTTTTCTTGAACTCTTCACAAAAAAAGGATCTAGGATATAAGGAGTATTTAAAAAAGGTTTGGGTTAAGGGTCAGGGTTTGGAGGACATAAAGAAATATGCCTCAAAATAATTTAATTTCCATTTATTTATTTTTTGTACTCCATATAAATACACAAACATAATTACAAAATTATTAATTTATAATTTATATGGTATTCTTGACACTGTTTCGAATATAATGTTCAAATTCAATCTTGACCTTAATCCTGGTGCCTGGAAGATGTAGCCCTATGTGGTCATGGGATGGAGGTCATCAACTTCTTAATAATAATCCAAAACTATAGGTCTTGTTTTAAATATGTATAAACAGAAATTAGTTTTTTAAATGGATTCCCATCAGAAAGTTTTAATTGTTTTAATCTTCATTTTTAAATTTTTCCTTCCTTTCAGCCCTAAACATGGAAATTAAAAACTTCCTTGAGTTATCTTTAACATTAATTTTTCGGATTTAATTGGACCAGAAGTCATTTTTTCTTATAAATTTATCATTCCTGCCTCTGTATACTCTACCTCTTAATTTAGAGTCTTTATCAGCCTCTTTTCATCTCATCTTCAATGCGAGGAGGTTATAAGTAAGCTTGTGGTATAGATAGTCTATTTGAAATTGCCAGTGACTTATGAAAATACAATTTATGCCTTTTTATCTCTTCCACAATCCTCGGCAAGAGACTTTCTTAACCCCTTCTGGCTAACTTTAGAAAATTGGTAGGAAATAACCCTACCTTGAAGACACTTCAATCCTCAAATATTTGGAATAAAAATCAGTTCATCGCTTGAGCTGTCCCCAGTGCCAATCTTGGTCATTTACTATGTGACGGGGAGCTAAGGGTGGCCATAGGATATAGACTTGGCTGCGACATATGTCTACCCCATGTATGAAAAGGGTGCGGGAAAGACTCCGACCATAAAGGCCGACATGGTCTAAGCTATTTATATTCTAAAGGCCGGTTCAGTCGACATAGTGCTATTAACTCTATAATCTCAAATAATTAGGGTTGGCTAGCTACCTTAATCACTTGGAACCAGTCCACTTATTCCTATCTGTTGGAAAAAAATCAGTTGGTGCTCACAAACATTCTTTGGTTTAGAAGAAGACACCTTATTTGGGATTTCACATGTGTCTGCCCGTTTTTCTCTAACCCAAACATATCTGATTATTACAGTGGAATGGTCAAAAATTAGATATCGCTGCTTTTCTGATTTCACTTTAACCCTGTAGTTATTTCTATCACAACTCAAAAAGCAGTATTTTGAGGCAACTATCTTAGTTTCCTCGGGTCTCAATAATAGCCCTTTTTTTACCCTCCTCACATGTTTTATTTTTAAAAAAAATTATTTTTGTCTTTCTTAAATATATATACCTAATTTATTTATTCTTTTTTAAATGTTATTTTAAAAGATTTATATATAATGCTGTTTTTTTACCTAATTTAAATTAGTTATTTAATAATAAGATTCTTTTGAAGAGGTCTATATTTTATTAATTTTAATTATTATTAAACACTAAACTGCGTTGTTAAGAGTTGTTATCTCTGTGAAATAGTTTGAGAGAATAAACGCAGATAAGCAAACTGAATTATTCTTCTAGTTGAAATTTTCAACTCATCATATTATAAAATTTTTAAATATTAAAGAATTTATTTTTTATTTTATACATTGTTATTTTTTTGTAAATTATGCTTCCTTCATTAGACTTTGAAATGCAATTGAGTTGCCATATAAGATGTTAAATGAATGACTTAGCAATTAATTTAAATGAAAATCTGATTAATATCTGAAATAATTTATTATAAATCATTTTCTTAAGATGGCGCTCATGATAAATATTATACAATTTAAGGATTACTAAAAACCCAACCAAACCCAAACAATCCACACTTTAAACCATTGTTACCTAAAGAGATTACACCAAGTAGCTCCCAGTGCGCAAACCAAACGGAAGAATTTAAATGTTTTTTAGCAGGTTTTATACTCTTTTTTATTAGAATTAAATTTGAATAGACTTGTACATCAATTTTTAAACATCATATTTATAATCTAACCAAAGACTCAATTACAATGAATTGGAATGCAATGATATAAATTTTTTAAAAATTCTCTTAGGAGATGAACGCGCAAACCAAAATTCTCCGTTATTATCTATACATCACATGTTTTTAAGACAACATAATCATATGGTTGAGGAATTATCTAAATTAAACCCACAATGGGATGATGAGAAACTGTAAGATATGATATATTATTTTATTTATAAACACAATTTAAACATAGATATTTGGAGAGCCGGAGAATCGTCGGAGCTATAGTTCAACACATAACATATAAAGAATATTTGCCTATAATATTAGGGCCCTATAACATTAAAAAATTTAGACTCGGCTTGGAAGATACTGGTTATTTTACAGGGTATGATGAAGCCGTAGAGGCGAGTATAGAACAAGGGTTCGCCGTCACAGCATTCCGTTTTGGGCATAGCTTAATCAAGTAAAGTATTCATGATATTTAATTTAAATAAATATTCATTTAATGATTTAGAAAAAATGATGAAAATGTATTTGAAACTATACTATATAACATTTAAAAATATAAATAGTATTCCAACCTCATTTAGCATTAATTTATTTCTTATCACATATATAGTAATTTTTAAAAAACTATTGTAAAAATAAATGTAGTATGAACAATTTTTTGGTGACTGAAGATCGACAGACTTATTCACCTCGTTCGTTAAGGTCAGATTTTTTTCGGCCTGAAAATATATATAGAGATAGATTTCCCAATGGTATTGATCCTTTGCTAAGGGGTTTAGCTCAACAACATATCCTTCAAATGGATAATAATTTCTCTGAAGATGTCAAAAATCATTTGTTTGAGCCTGCTAATTTACCTTTTGGTATGAATCAAAAATTACTATTAAAATATAAAAAAAAATTTAAAAATGAGATAAAATCAAGTATAATTTTAAAATAAAGAGAAGAATTTAATCACGAATAAAGTTATTTTTGAAAAAAAAGTGAAGAATTTAATAATGAAATATAAAGTATAATTTCATAAATAAATCCTGATTTCATATTTTAGCAAGTATAAGCTTTGAAAATTTTCTTGATTTAGTTGATAAGAAAGGAACTATCAGTAAACGTTTTTTTCTTCCATTTGAATATATTATATAGGTCTTGATCTACCCTCTCTTAACATTATGAGGAGTAGAGAACACGGAATTCCTGGATATAATGAATGGAGAGAATTCTGTGGTTTTCACAGGTTTCAAAATTTTGAATCCATGGAATCTGAAATGTTTCAAGGTGTCCCTGAAAATTTGGCCAAGACATTTGAGTAATAAATATAATAAAATTTTATATTGAAAATATTTTATTGATTTATATATTCCTTTAATAAAGTCATGCCGACGATGTTGACTTATTCGTTGGTGGAGTAAGCGAGATACCCATCGACGGTGCTTTAGTGCCACCAACCTTTGCTTGCATTTTGGGTCTTCAATTTCATAGCTTGAGATATGGGGATCGATTTTGGTACGAAAATTTTCACAAATCTGGTGTCATTGATTACCCCTTTAAACCAGGTAATATTTTATTTATATAAAGATTAAGTTTTCTTTAAATTTATTTAAAGAAATTCTAAAAAAATATAAAATTAATTATTTCAACTAACGTTGTTATTTCATTTTTTTAAAGGGGCAAATACAGAGCTCTATACTCCCCCTCATATTCACTAACGTTGATGGCCAAATATAAAATTATATATTTATAAAATGCATAATGACTCTCTATGTTGACTTAGAGGATACCCTCCCCCCCCCCTCTAGGTATCTCCCTGATATTTTTGTGGTGCATAAATTAGTATCTAACATTTCAAACAAAACCTTTTAACAAGTTCAAAATTTATCACATGTCACATCAGTTTAGGGATCAAATGATATTCCTTAATCAAAATGATAATTTTAAAATTTTTGAACTACAAATATATTTCTGACTGAGTTCGGAATTCTTTATATTGTTTTCCATCTCAACATAGCGAAGTAAATTATCTAGGCAATAGTATCGCCGGGGTGGCCTAATGGGCTATGATGTATGCTTGGAAACAGAAGGATGCAGAGGGCGCAGGTTCAATCCTGGTAAGGAGCATAAATATTTTCAGGTTTTTCTTCGATGACTGATGTGTAAAGACATATGGTAAGATGGATTTCGGAGCTTAGAGATGACACCCCGATTACCGACAGACTTGGACAGCCGGGTGCTAAGGATACTTTTCCAATAAATAAAATGAAGGAAACAAATGAAAATATCCAAGCTACGCGCAGGGTGTAGACCTACATCCTGTGAAAAGTAAAATAAAGGTCAAAGCAAAGAAGACAAGATTAGCAAGTTTGAAAACGAGAGAATTGGCATCAACGTTGAACAAGAGAAAAGTTGATATAGCGTGCATACAAGAGACAAAATGAAAGGTCAGAAGACTTTAATGATTGGATGGGTATAAATTGTACTATAATAGAATTTCTAGTAATAGGAACGGTGTTGGTATCATCCTCAGTCAAGATCTAACCTCCTCAGTGGTAGAGGTTAATAGGATCTCCGATAGACTAATGAAGATAAAACTCTGTATTGGTCAATCAATACTACACATCCTTTCAGTATATGTTCCTCAAACGGGTTGCAAAGAAGAGGAGAAAGATGACTTTAGAGCTATCCTTGATGCTGTAATAGAAATCCCTGAGGATGACCTAGTCATAATAGGTGGTGACTTAAATGCACATGTGGGAAAAGCAAGAGATAGTTACAAAAGGCATCATGGTGGTTTTGGATATGGAGAAAGAAATGATGAAGGAGAGAATATACTGAAATTTGCGCAAGCCTTCGACCTTGCCTTAACCAAGGAAAAAAGACAGTCATTTAATAACATATGAAATTGATACAAGGAAAACTTAGATAGATTACATGCTAATCTCTCGTAGAAGATTAGATATAATAGAATGCAAAGTCATCCCAGGAGAAGATATAGCCGCGTAACACAAGCTGTCATGGATTTACACATCACAAATAAATCCACTCAAAACGATAAAACTGGAACCATGCATCAAATGTGGTAAATTAAAAACAATAGCAGATGCCTTTGCAATCAATTCAAACATTGAAACAATAGATTCCTCACAAGTCAGTGAAAAAATGTGGACAGACCTTTCATCCAGATTAATAGACACTGCCAAATCGACACTAGGCTTGACAAAGGGAGGTAATAAATCATACAAAGAACTATGGTGGTGGAATGAAGAGGTACAAACCACTATACAGGAGAAAAAAGCCCTTTATAAAATATGGTACTAATCCAAAAACACAGATGACAAGACTAGATACAAAAAATCCAAGAGAATAGCTACAAAAGGGCCAAATCTATGGCATACGATGACATGTATGAAGAACTACATACCAAAGAAGGGCAAAATAAAATAAACAGATTAGCCAAACAGCGAGAAAAGAATTCTAGGGATATAAACGGAGCACCGAAAGTAATCAAAAATAAAGATGGGCAATTGATAATAAAGGAAAAAGAAATAATCAATAGATGGAATATTTTCAAGAGCTTCTCAACTTTAATCCCCACATACTACATTTAGATAAACACTCCCCATGTCAAAACTTTATACCACCAATAACAGAACAAGAAATATTTATATGCCTCAAGCATATGAAAAACAACAAAGCTAGGGGTTCAGATGATATTCCAATAGAAAGCCTTAAAGCACTAGGAGATGATTGAATACATTTCCTCAAAATCTATACAATAAAATACTTGGAAATGAAGAGGTTCCTCAAAAATGGAGGCAGACCTATCTAGTTCCTATCTTCAAAAATAAAGGGGATCCACACAATTGTCAAAATTACAGGGGCATAAAACTAATGTCACACTGTCTAAAACTACACGAAGAAATAATAGAAAAAAAGATTAAGAGACATAATCAAAATAAGAGAAACTCAGTTTGGCTTTATGTCAGGAAGATCTACAACTGATACTATATACGCAATTAGGCAAATGAGTGAAAAATACAGGGAAAAGAACAAAAAGCTACACATGGTCTTTCTCGATCTAGAAAAGGCCTTCAATAAAATATCAAGAAAACATATCTGGTGGGCCTAAGCCACAAAATGGTTCCCGAAAAATATATAAATACAGGATATGTATATGGGCCATATAACAATGGTCCGTAGCACAACAGGTACTTCAGCTGTCTTTACTATAAACGAAGGAGTTTATCAAGGGTCGGCTCTCAACCCACTTCTCTTCGTTACAGTAATAGGTGTATTAGCACAGTCTATACCTCAAACAGTTCCGTGGAATATGATATTTGCAGATGATATTGTGATACTTGCCGAATCCAAGGATGAAATGAAAGAAAGATTAGTAAGTTGTATAAATATCGTAGAAAAGCACGGACTAAAAGTAAATAGAGAAAAGACGGAGTATATGGTGATAGGAGGAGATGAAACAGAGAGTATTGATATAAATGAATGGCAGATATTGGCAATTAAAAGTTGAAAATATTTGGCTCCACTATACAAACAAATGGCACAATAGAAAAAGAGATAAAGAGTAGATCTTTATCTGGAGGGCTATTTGACAAAAGAATCCCACACAAATTAAAAGGAAAAATTTACCGTTCCATGGTACAACCAACTATTCTATATAGTTCGGAAACATGGCCAACCAAGGAATCAGAGGAGAGAAGTCTACAAACTATGGACATTAGAATGCTGGAGATGGCTGGGGTAACAAGAAAGGATAAAGTGCGCAGTACAAGAATACTAAATTTTCAAGCAAATTAATTTGAGATTTTTTAGATAGACTATAATAAATAATATTTTAAAAAATTGAACATTTTCATTGACTGGAAAAAGTCTAACCAATAATTGGTCAAAATTATCATGTATGTGACTATTAAATATTAGTCAAATAAAGTAATTTTATGATTTGTTGTTTTATTTTTGTGCGATTGTATAATTTTTATTTATTGGTGGTCTAGGGTGAGAGAAAACATTGCCATTTCAATTATTTTATTACCTAAATATCATTATTATATTTCAAAAAATTTAAGAACAATTGCAGGAAATCCGTAAAATAACATTGAGCAAAATTACCTGCGAAAATGCCGATTACGTTCCTTTTATTCAAAAACTTATGTTCAAACAGCCTAGCTTATAGTAAATTTTTCAAATTAATTTGTTTATAAATTTCTATTGATTTGATTTTTTTTAACATATCTTTTCAAAATATAAGGTATTAATATTTTTTCTCTCCCCAGTTAGAAGTCAGCATAACTCTATTAATAATTATTTATTTCTATTGTTTTCTTTCAATTTTGATGTTGCGGAGCATTTGATTCAGATAGACTCACAGGATTGGATGGTATTTTCTCCAGAACATCTTGTGATCTAATTAACGTTGTAATAACATAAGGTTAATTTCTAAGATTGATTTGGTAAACAAAACACAAATTTAAGGTGGCTCTTTTATTCAAATTGGATTATAAATATAATTTAAAAATATTTATTTTATTAATATAACACAATTAAATATAAGCAAAATTTAAGCTTTGAGAAAACTTTACTCAATAAATTATGGTACTAATTACATTAAAAAATTAAGATGATCAAAAACATCAAATTGTGTCTCAAGAAAAAAATGTTTTTAAATATAAGAATTTCTTGGATTTTTGTTATTTTTATCCCAGATAATTTCGTTTAAAACTAACCCTTATTAAATAGTTCGAATATAATTATACGCCGGATTTCGGATGATCCCAGGATTACAAAATATAGTTTATATAATATACTAAGATGATAAAAAAAAATAATAAGAAAGATAGAAAACTTAAGAAAACATAAAATATCAAAAGTGCACATATTATAAATTTATAATATATTTCCAAATTTATTAAATAAAAAATGATTGACATATAAAACTGGACATTCAATAAAATTTTAAAAAATATGGCCCCAAGAGTAAAATTATGAATTATATAATAAAGTTCATTATACAAATTTTGAATTTAATGCTACAATTATTTTTTATAAAAATAATTCTTTTATTTATTACAATAAAATGAATACAAAAAGAAGTAAACAGTATAAGTTTTTATGTAATTTAAAAATATATTTGTAAAATTCAAAGTTTTGAGTGAGAGAGAAATTCATTCCCACTCCAAATTTAATTAATTAAGATCAAGAATTGAAAAAAGCAAATTAAATATAGTTACTCAATATAAAATAAAATAAATAGAACTATAAAGTATTTTCACCAAAATTTACATATTATCAATAATAATTTCACATAATAGTCATTTAATATCATTACAATTTAAAAATTTCAATTACCTTTACAAGATATCAAATTAATTGTTATTTTAATATTTTAATTATGGATAATTTTTCCTTTCTTTCAATACTAGTGCTGTAAGTAACAAAATTACCGTCGTTAACTTTTTTGAAGAAAAGGAACGCCATTCGTTACTTTCTTTTAGAGGTAACGATTAAAGTAACGCGTTTCTTTTTTAGAGTAACGGTTACGTAAATCATTATTCGTTACTTTAAATTTTTCTTAAAAAATATTAAAAAAAGAAAAATATATTTTATTGTACTATAAAATTACTTTTATTTTATATTTTTAATATAAATAATTAAGCACAGTTTTTTAATTCCTATGAACCCTCATTCTTTCATTTTTATTTTAAATTCTCGTTGTTAAATTTTCAATAGAATGTTAATCTAATTAATATTCTATCAAAATTCAAAGTAAATGTTAATAATATGATTATTTATAATTTATTTTAAGAATATTATGTACATAGAACTTTCTTCTTCAGATAAAGAGGATTTAACCCTTCCCTGGCCCCAATTCGAAATATTTTGCAAATTAAGGGTACAAAGTCTACACTTTATAAATGTAAATTATGTTCCAAGGTAAATATTTCAACCTCAATACCCAGCCGTTCAAACTTAAAATAACATATAAAGGTAAAAAGATGAATTAATATATTATCATTTAAAATTAATAATAGAATTTTAAATCATGAGTATTATAAAATAACCATTAAAAGAAGTATTCTTTCATAATATTTTGAAAAGCTAAATCATGAAATTAAAATATAAGCAATTAAATTATAATATAGTTTAGGGCTGGGAACCAACCTTGAAAACACAAGATTAACAAAATATTGGTATTGGTTCAAAATATTATATTGGGTTAAACAATATCTTCTATGTCTTCTTTTAATATTGCAATTGTTTTAAAAATTGTTAATAAAAATTTAAAGAATAAAATAGTGATATCAAAAAACGTTGTTTAAATAAATATATATTTTATATGAAATAAAACTGAAGCAATATTGTTTTATAGAAATGGACTAGATATTTTTCCTGATTACTTTTTAAATGATAATTCTGATTTTTGAAAAGATAAGAAATTGAAAAATTATCTTTGGCAATCATAATTTAATTTTAAATGTTTTCCTTGACAATAAGTTTAATGAGGGATTAAAAAACAATTAAATTTTTAAAAGATTTATCTTCAATTATTGATAAAGCTAAGTTATTCTTAATAAAAAATTCAGGAATTAATAATATTTTAATTAAAGAATTATAGACTGTATATTCCTCAAAAATGAAAGAGATTAATGAACATTTGAATAGTAATAAAAAATTGAGTCCAATCAACTAACACTAATTGAGATGCAGAAACCATCTACATCAAAAAAATAGCACAATCAGCTGTTGATTAGTTAGCTTTTAATTTTGTAATAGAAGAATTACAACCATTTTCAATTGTAGAAAGCACTACATTTATTAATATTATTAAAAAATTGCAGCCAACTAAAAATGTGAAGTCTAGATACCTTAGTATTAAAAATTATAAAAAGAAAGCATATGACACCATGGCAAAGAAATTGGTGAATTTATTGTGTATCCCAAAAATTGTCTGTACAACTGAGGATTCTTGGTCAGCTTATCATCGCTATATAAAATATATATTTCATAGATTAATAAAATTGTCTAAAAAAGTTCTTATTTAGGGATGACGGTACTTTGGCTACACCCAGAAACTCTTGAGAGGGTTCCAGCCTGCTTAGCTTGTAAAAGGCTAAATAAAAACATACATTTAATTATCTAGCAAAAATAAACTTTGAAATTTTTTACCACAGATAAGATACAAAATAAAATGACCAAATGCAATACCGACAATGCTAGAAATTATAAAGGCTTTCAAGAATAATAATATATATATTAGAGTATATCATTGGCGTACGCAGCGGGGGGGATTCCCCCCCCCCCAAAAAAAGCCAAAAAATGCAGATGCCGGATATATTTTTCAAAAATATTATTGTTTATATTAATTTATATTTGTTAATATTTATTCCTATCTCAATATATATTTAATTACATTTATTTAACACATTCATCTACTAAGTTATTTTATCAATTAATTTCGATTTCAAGTTTTCCTTGGCGTAATTAACCTATTATTTTCAAATTTTAGTGGCGTATTATTTATCTAAATTTCTAGTCAAATAATAATTATTTCTGAAATTGTCCAACAGGGAGAAAGAAATTGCAACCTTGTCCAACGAGATAAAGTATCTGCCATCAAGCAGTAACAGCTTTTATGGAGTTAGAAGAGCCGATTATTAATTCTATTACTGAAATATCACAATGACCTGAAAGAAATATTTCCTCAGAAGCAAGAAAATCTATTATATATTATGTTAAAAAAACATTCCCGGATGCTATGAAGATTAAAGTTTAATCATAATAGTGGAATTTTTAATCATTTGAAGTGATAAATGTATTATTAATAAAATCTTGAGTTTAATCAAATCAAGGAATGACGATTTGCAGGAAAATATCTCATCATTAATTTTGAATATATAAATTAAAGCGAATTTAAGAATTTTATTGTAGATATTACTGTTAGTGACTTAAAAATATAAAACATATCTAAACTGAAATTTTAATTTATCCTTTACAAAACATATTTTTACCTATTTACCTTAAAAAAACTCAAAAAAGTTCAAAAATAATGATTATGACAATTGTCACTTTTCTATAATACACTTTCACTGAAATATTAATTTAACATGTTTATAAAAAAAACTCAAAAAAGTTTAAAAATAACGATTATGACATTTGTCACTTTTCTATAGTATCCTTTCACTGAAATATTAATTTAACATGTTTAAAAAACATATTTTTACCCATTTACTTTAAAAAAACTCAAAAAAGTTTAAAAATAACGATTATGACAATTGTCACTTTTCTATAATACATATTCACTGAAATATTAATTTAACATGTTTACAAAACACCCATTTACTTTAAAAAAACTTAAAAAAGTTCAAAAATAACGATTATGACAATTGTCACTTTTCTATAATACTCTTTCACTGAAATATTAATTTAATGTTAAAAAACATATTTTTACCAATTTACTTTAAAAAATCTTAAAAATGTTCAAAAATAACGATTATGACAATTGTCACTTTTCCATAGTACACTTTCACTGAAATATTAATTACACATGTTTACAAAACATATTTTTACCCATTTACTTTAAAAAAACTCAAAAAAGTTTAAAAATAACGATTATGACAATTGTCACCTTTCTATAATACACTTTCACTGAAATATTAATTTAACATGTTTACAAAACATATTTTTACCCATTTACTTTAAAAAAATTAAAAAAGTTTAAAAATAACGATTATGACAATTGTCACTTTTCTATAGTATCCTTTCACTGAAATATTAATTTACATGTTTACAAAACATATTTTTACCCATTTACTTTAAAAAATCTCTAAAAAATTGAAAAATAACGATTATGACAATTGTCACTTTCCCATAGTACACTTTCACTGAAATATTAATTTAACATGTTTACAAAACATATTTTTACCCATTTACTTTAAAAAAATTTCAAAAATAACGATTATAACAATTGTCACTTTTCCATAGTACACTTACACTGAAATAATAATTTAGCATGTTTACAAAACATATTTTTACCCATTTACTTAAGAAATACTCAAAAAAGTTTAAAAATAACGATTATGACAATTGTCACTTTTCTATAATACATATTCACTGAAATATTAATTTAACATGTTTACAAAACACCCATTTACTTTAAAAAAACTTAAAAAAGTTCAAAAATAACGATTATGACAATTGTCACTTTTCTATAATACTCTTTCACTGAAATATTAATTTACATGTTTACAAAACATATTTTTACCCATTTACTTTAAAAAATCTCAAAAAAGTTGAAAAATAACGATTATGACAATTGTCACTTTCCCATAGTACACTTTCACTGAAATATTAATTTAACATGTTTACAAAACATATTTTTACCCATTTACTTTAAAAAAACTTAAAAAAGTTCAAAAATAACGATTATGACAATTGTCACTTTACCATAGTACACTTTCGAAATATTAATTTAACATGTTTAAAAAATATATTCTTACACATTTACTTTAAAAAAAAATAAAAATGTTCTAAAATAACGATTATGACAATTGTCACTTTTCCATAGTACACTTTCACTGAAATATTAATTTAACATGTTTACAAAACATATTTTTACCCATTTACTTTAAAAAAACTTAAAAAGTTCAAAAATAACGAGTATCACAATTGTCACTTTCCCATAGTACACTTTCACTGAAATATTAATTTAACATGTTTACAAAACATATTTTTACCCATTTACTTTAAAAAAACTTAAAAAAATTCAAAAATAACAATTATGACAATTGTCACTTTTCTATAATACACTTTCACTGAAATATTAATTTAACATGTTTACAAAACATATTTTTACCTATTTACTTTAAAAAAACTCAAAAAAGTTTAAAAATAACGATTATGACAATTGTCACTTTTCTATAATACACTTTCACAGATGTTAGCCTTTCCCCTATAAAAGGCTTTGGCGACAAAAAAATTCTTTTTTAACCGGAAACGTAAAAAAATACATCTAAGTGGTTTTGGATAGGAAATTAAATTCTGAATTCAATGATATAATTATATTTCAAATTACGTTTAAGATGTTAGCCTTTCCCTTCCTTAGAAAAGATTTTTGCGACAAAAAAATTATTTTTTGAACCGAAAACGTAAAAAAATACACCTAAGCGGTTATGGATAGGAAATTAAATTCTGAGTACAATGATATAATAATATCAAAATTACGTTTAAGATGTTAGCTTTCCCCTCTAAAATGCTTTCGCGACAAAAAAATTATTTATTAACCGGTAACGTAAATACATCTAAGCGGTTATGGATAGGAAATTAAATTCTGAGTTCAATGATATAATAATATTCAAAATTACGTTTAAGATGTTAGCCTTTCCCCTCTAAAATGCTTTCGCGACAAAATAATTATTTTCCGTAAACTGGATAGGAAATTAAAGTCTAAATTCAATGATATATTATATTTAAAATTACGTTTAAGATGTTAGCCTTTCCCCTATAAAAGGCTTTGGCGACAAAAAAATTATTTTTTAAACCGGAAACGTAAAAAAATACATCTAAGCGGTTTTGGATAGGAAATTAAATTCTGAATTCAATGATATAATTATATTTAAAATTACGTTTAAGATGTAAGCCTTTCCTCAAAAGAATTTTTTTTTGAACCGGAAACGTAAAAAATACATCTATGCGGTTTTGGATAGGAAATTAAATTTTAAATTCAATGATATAATTTTATTTAAAATTACGCTTAAGATGTTAGCCTTTCCCCTCTAAAATGCTTTCGCGACAAAAAAAATATTTTTAACCTAAAACGTAAAATGCTTTCGCGAAAAAAATTATTTTTTAACCCGAAACGTAAAAAAATACATCTAAGCGGTTTTGGATAAGAAATTAAATTCTGAATTCAATGATATAATTATATTTAAAATTACGTTTAAGATGTTAGCCTTTCCCCTATAAAAGATTTTCACGACAAAATAATTATTTTTTGAACCGGAAACGTAAATAAATACATCTAAGCGGTTTTTGATAGAAAATTGAATTCTAAATTCAAAGATAAAATTATATTTAAAATTACGTTTAAGATGTTAGCCTTTCCCCTATAAAAGACTTTCGCGACAAAAAACTTATTTTGTGAACCGGAAACGTAAAAAAATACATCTAAGCGATTTTGCATAGAGAATTAAATTTTGAGTTCAATGATATAATTATATTCCAAATTACGTTTAAGATGTTAGCCTTTCCCCTCTTAAATGCTATCTCAAATTAAAAATACCTTAAAAAATTTATGTTTCTCATTTACTTCTTTATCAAGTAATTACAATATATTTATACTTACTTAATATATAAAATCATAACCAAATATTAATTTAATTAAAAATAATAATTTAAAAATTAATATGAAAAAATTAATTTAAAAATTAATATAATAAAATTAATTTAAAAATTAATATAATAAAATTAATTTAAAAATTAATATAATAAAATTAATTTAAAAATTAATATAATAAAATTAATTTAAAAATTAATATAATAAAATTAATTTAAAAATGAATATAATAAAATTAATTTAAAAATTAATGTAATAAAATTAATTTAAAAACTAATATAATAAAATTAATTTTTAAAAACCTCAAATTATTTCAAAGAATTAATAAAAAAATTGAAAAGATCTTAAAATTTCCATATTTTTAATATATTATAATGTAATGTTATTATAATATTTTTTCTCTAAAAAAAGCAATAAATCAATCAAATATCTCATTAATCATTTTCTTTGTTATTTTTATTTTCAATATTATTTTTAGCCTTTCGTATTACCAAGCCTTTCGACTTATAGGAGGGGAAAGGCTAACATCTTAAACGTAATTTGGAATATAATTATATCATTAAACTCACAATTTAACCGCCTAGATGTATTTTTTAACGTTTCCGGTTCACAATTAATTTTTTGTCGCGAAAGACATTTATAGGGGAAAGGCTAACATCATTAACGTAATTTTTATAATATTTATATCATTGAACTCAGAATTTAATTCTCTACCCAAAACCGCTTAGATGTATTTTTTTACGTTTCCGGTTCACAAAATAAATTATTTGTTGCGAAAGATATTTATATGGGAAAGGCTAACATTTTAAAAGTAATTTTTATAATATTTATATCATTGAACTCAGAATTTAATTCCCTATCCAAAACCGCTTGGATGTATTTTTTTACGTTTCCGGTTCACAAAATAAATTTTTTGGCGCGAAAGACATTTATAGGGGAATGGCTAACATATTAAACGTAATTTTTATAATATTTATATCATTGAACTCAGAATTTAATTCCCTATCCAAAACCGCTTAGATATATTTTTTTACGTTTCCGGTTCACAAAATAAATTTTTTGGCGTGAAAGACATTTATAGGGGAAAGGCTAACATCTTAAACGTATTTTTTATAATATTTATATCATTGAACTCAGAATTTAATTCCCTATCCAAAACCGCTTAGATGTATTTTTTTACGTTTCTGGTTCACAAAATAAATTTTTTGGCGCGAAAGACATTTATAGGGGAAAGGCTAACATCTTAAACGTAATTTTTATAATATTTATATCATTGAACTCAGAATTTAATTCCCTATCCAAAACCGCTTAGATATATTTTTTTACGTTTTCGATTCACAAAATAAATATTTTGGCGCGAAAGACATTTATAGAGGAAAGGCTAACATCTTAAACGTAATTTTTATAATATTTATATCATTGAACTCAGAATTTAATTCTCTATCCAAAACCGCTAAGATGTATTTTTTAACGATTCCGGTTCACAAAATAAATTTTTGTCGCGAAAGACATTTATAGGGGAAAGGCTAACATCTTAAACGTAATTTTTATAATATTTATATCATTGAACTCAGAATTTAGTTCCCTATCCAAAACCGCTTAGGTGTATTTTTTTACGTTTCCGGTTCAAATTTTTTGTCGCGAAAGACATTTATAGGGGAAAGGCTAACATCTTAAAAGTAATTTTTATAATATTTATATCATTGAACTCAGAATTTAATTCCATATCCAAAACCGCTTAGATATATTTTTTTACGTTTCCGGTTCACAAAATAAATTTTTGGCGCTAAAGACATTTATAGGAGAAAGGCTAACATTTTTAAAGTAATTTTTATAATATTTATATCATTACCTATCCAAAGCCGCTTATATGTATTTTTTTACGTTTCCGGTTCACAAAATAATTTTTTTGGCGCGAAAGACATTTATAGGGGAAAGGCTAACATCTTAAACGTAATTTTTATAATATTTATATCATTGAACTCATAATTTAATTCCCTATCCAAAACCGCTTAGATGTATTTTTTTACGTTTCCGGTTCACATAATAAATTTTTTGTCGCGAAAGACATTTATAGGGGAAAGGCTAACATTTTAAGGGTAATTTTGAATATATTTATTTTACCGGAAACGTAAAAAAATACATCTAAGCGGTTTTGGATAGAGAATTAAATTCTGAGTTCAATGATATAAATATTATAAAAATTACTTTTAAAATGTTAGCCTTTCCCCTCCCTATAAATGTCTTTCGCGATAAAAAATCTATTTTGTGAACCGGAAACGTAAAAAAATACATCTAAGCGGTTTTGGATAGGGAATTAAATTCTGAGTTCAATGATATAAATATTATAAAAATTACGTTTAAGATGTTAGCCTTTCCCCTATAAATGTCTTTCGCGACAAAAATATATTTTGTGAACCGGAAACGTAAAAAAATACATCTAAGCGGTTTTGGATAGAGAATTAAATTCTGAGTTCAATGATATAAATATTATAAAAATTACGTTTAAGATGTTAGCCTTTCCTCTATAAATGTCTTTCGCGCCAAAATATTTATTTTGTGAACCGGAAACGTAAAAAAATACATCTAAGCGGTTTTGGATAGAGAATTAAATTCTGAGTTCAATGATATAAATATTATTAAAATTACGTTTAAAATGTTAGCCTTTCCCCTATAAATGTCTTTCGCGACAAAATATTTATTTTGTGAACCGGAAACGTAAAAAAATACATCTAAGCGGTTTTGGATTGAGAATTAAATTCTGAGTTTAATGATATAAATATATTTAAAATTACTCTTAAAATGTTAGCCTTTCCCCTATAAATGTCTTTCGCGACAAAAAATATATTTTGTGAACCGGAAACGTAAAAAAATACATCTAAGTGGTTTTGGACAGAGAATCTACCCAATTTTTTTAAATATATTTTTTTGCTTGATATATTTTTTTAAATATATTTTAATTTGTTACAATATATTTTTTGATTGATATTTTTTTTTAATATATATTTTTTTTAAATATATTTTTTTAATTGATATTTTTTTTAAAATATATTTTAATTTGTTACAATATATTTTTTGATTGATATTTTTTTTAAAATATATTTTAATTTGTTACAATATATTTTTTTGATTGATATTTTTTTTAATATATATATTTTTTTTGATAGCTATTTTTTTTATTTTTTGTGTTATATGTTTTTTTAATAAATTTTTTTAAATATATATCTTTGATTGATATTTTTTTTTATATTTTTTTTTGTGTTATATGATTTTTTTATAATAAATTTTTTTAAATATATTTTTTGATTGATATTTTTTTTTATATTTTTTGTTTATATGATTTTTTTTAATAAATTTTTTTAAATATATTTTTTTGATTTATATTTTTATTTAATATATATTTTTTTTTAAATTTATATTTGATATATCGTTTGATCGCTAATTTTTTTAATTTTTGTGTTACATGTTTTTTAGGTCCGTGAAGTTGGCCCCACAATTTTTGATTTTCAATGGTTTATTTGGTGTGATTAGTACCCGATTTGTACCGATTTCGTTTTCAGTTCGATTTGTACCATCACCGTTTTTGAGATATTCAAAGAAAACAAAATGGGGGCCAACTTCACGACAGCCCCCCCCCCCCCAACTTTTGAACTTAAAAATAAAAAGTGAATAGGTCGATAGAGAATGATTTGTACCGTTTTCAGTTCGATTTGTATCATCACCGTTTTCCAGCTGTTGACCGTTGAAAATATGGCGCCAAAAATTTAAAACACTCAAAATTTATTTTTTTAAGGTTTTTAATGCACAACGATAGAGAATTTTTTTCTCTTCCTAATGATGCCTCAAATTAAGCTTTATCTTCATTATTTATTTCGGAAATCAAATTTTAAACCTTATATTATAGCGTGAAGTTAGCCCCCCCCCCGATATTCAAAATTTGAGATTTTTCAAATTTTTAAAACGGGATTGATTTGTACCGTATCAAACTCGATTAGTACTATTACCGTTTTCCAGCTATTGACCGTTAAAGATATGGCGCCAAAAATAAAAAACACTCAAGATTTATTTTTTTAAAAATTTTTTTAACGTACAACGGTAGAGAATTATTTTCTCTTCCTAATGATGCCTCAAATTAAGCTTTATCTTCATTATTTATTTTGGAAATAAAATTTTAAACCTTATATTATAGCATGAAGTAAGTCCCCCCCCCCCGATATTCAAAATTTGAGATTTTTCAAATTTATAAAACGGGATTGATTTATACCCAATTTGTACCGTTTCAAACTCGATTTGTACTATTACCGTTTTCCAGCTATTGACCGTTAAAGATATGGCGCCAAAAAGAAAAAACACTTCACGCTATAATATAAGGTTTAAAATTTAATTTCCGAAATAAATAATGGAGATAAAGCTTAATTTGAGAAATCATTAGGAAGAGAAAAAAATTCTCTACCGTTGTACGTTAAAAAAATTTTAAAAAAAATAAATTATGAGTGTTTTTTATTTTTGGCGCCATATCTTTAACGGTTAATAGCTGGAAAACGGTAATAGTACAAATCGAGTTTGAAACGGTACAAATCGGTAGAAATCAGGTACAAATCAATCCCGTTTTAAAAATTTGAAAAATCTCAAATTTTGAATATCGGGTAGGGGGGGGTCTAACTTCACGCTATAATATAAGGTTTAAAATTTGATTTCCGAAATTAATGAAGATAAAGCTTAATTTGAGACATCATTAGGAAGAGAAAATTCTCTACCGTTGTACGTTAAAAAATATTAAAAAAAAATAAATAAGTTGCATTTTTGTTACTAATTATAATGTAAAGCCTGATTTGAGTCGATTTTTAAAAACAATTATTTTAACTAAAAAAATCTATACATTTAGATTTGACAAATAGATGTCCAAACCGCAAAATCTCCAAGCTTACATAATATTATTTTGGTTATAATCTTAATAGGTCCCTTTTTACAAATCGACCTGAATAGGGCTTTTAAAAAACACTAAACTGCTTTAACATTATTTCTACATTTTTATTTTTTTTTAAGTTTAGCAAACGAATTGTACCTTTAGGCATTTAAACATATATGTAAAAAGGCCAGACAAGAAATGGACTAGTCATTTGACAACGCCTCGATTCATTTATGAGAATTTTGGAGCTATTGGTGAAAAATTATTTTACTTTTCTAATAGAACTCTTAACTCGGAAGTTTCCACTCATGCTTCAGCCGAAGCCACTGGTCCTTTTTCTCAATGCATAATTATAAATTATATTATATTATATTGGCCGTTGTAATTTATGAAATATTAGCAACAATAATCCATATTAGATAAGAGCATCTTGAATAAGCAGATACTAATATAGTGAATGCTAAAAATTGTGTTGATACACATGGAATATATTAAAAAATAAAAGAAGTCAAAATTTATTTGACTTGATAAAGATTGAGGTTAAAAATCTTATATCAAAAGTAAATCTGACCTTGAAAAATCCTCAAGTCTTAGTAAAACGCCTAAAAATCTTCATGATTTTTAGTAGATACCAAATTAAAATTTGATTTAAGGACTTTATATTAAAATAATTAATTATTTTATTAAATGTTCTTTGGAAAGATTTACTGATGATTATCATAACCTTGCATTTTGTTTTTGTTTTAATACATTGTTCCCTTTGACCCAAATTATTTTATTGCAGATAAAATCTACAATGCTTTTTTATTAAACCTTAATATTAAACATTACATTATGAAATAGAAATAAAAATTGCAAGAAAAGTGATGACCTTGAAAATATTATTAATATTATGTATAAATAAAGTGTCATACTGCATTTAAAGAATTATATAATTCATTATTATTGGGTTATCAAACCAAAATAGGTTTTAGCTTATACTAAAAAGATTAAGTATCCAAATTAAGCCCCCTTCCCCCAGGACATGGCATCTAATGGCTTATGCAAAAAGTAACCTAAAATTTAGCTTTTAATTCGTTTATGTTAAATAAAAAATATAAATCTTATTATTATTTTGTATATTCATAATTATTTGCAATTTGAAAAAATAACAAATTTTTTTTAAGAGGGTCTAACTAATTATTTTAATTCAAAAAAATATCCCCCCCCCGCCAAATAAACAGCCCCCTTCTCCACCCCCACTGAAAATTCCTGGGTTTAGGCCTGTATTGAAGTAAATAAATAATAAAGATAATGTTACTTTTTAAATTAACTCCTCAATCTATAGATATTACTATTCAGAATACAATTTTGTAGTTGTCCAAAATAATACCGTATTTTTTATTTTTTAAAATAATGTATAAAAAAGTTAAATAAAACATAAAATGAAAATTCATCCTTAATTAATTTTGCTAATTAAATAAAATTAATTTTTTGAATTAAATTTATATCAGTGCATTATTTAAGCACCCATTTTGAGATAGAACCAACCCCGAATTTTTTTTGCTAATTTTAGATTTTCTTCTTTTATTGCTAATTTTACATTTAAATTTCCCTTTTTTATTGCTAATTTTGGATTAGATTTACTTCTAAGCACTGAAAATAAAATCCTAGAAGAACGCGGATCATGATTAATAAATTTAAAATATATCCACAAATAAAAATAATTTTTATTAAGTTGGGCAAATTTTAAAAACATTTAGATAAAATAGATAGAAGATATAAAATATCTTACGTTATGTATATTTCGACCAATATTTATTTTGATATATCCTTTAAATGTTTTATTATATAGTAATCCGATAATGCATTGTCACCAATTACCCGACATCAACCTGAAATATTGGCAAGAGTCCTGATAATATAATACAATGTTACCTCACAAATGAAGAACGTTCGATTTGTTTAACCAAAATTTACCAAATATTGATTAATTATAGTAATTTTTAATAATATTTTTACGTTAAATAATGTAACTAATCATAAATAAACATCGGCTATAATTAGATAGATATATATATAATTCTACATCAATTTGGCGCGGCGACAATTCAGCACGGCGACAATTCGGTGCGTATCTATTACAGTTGCTATTTATTATAAATTACTTAGTATAAAAATATAAGGATGATTAAATAGAAATCATTTTGAATGTTGGCATTATTAATTATTTCTTCATATTTATTATTATAAAAATCCCAATTTTATTTGGTAAATGTGTAATATCGAAAAAAATTAATTAATATTTATACCTATTTCTTTAATGGACCAATTTACCACATTATAAGGTATGTTGATTGCCAATATTATGTAAGCCTGGAGATTTTGCGCATAGAAGGAAGAAAGAAAAAGGAAGATTTGACCTCTATCTCTAATCTTATATATTATTTTGGCTACAATCTTAATCAACCGTTTTTAAAAATAGACCCAAAATACCCCCCTGAGAAGTACTATAATGTTAAATCTTAAATCCCCTTTTCACGCTTAATTTTAGACAATAAAAAAATAAATAAAAGTTTAAAAAAAATAATATACCCCCATGCCCAAAATCTCTGCTTACATAACATTGGCTACTAATCAACATACCTTATATGTGGTAAATTGGTCAACCAAAGAAACAAGTATAAATATTGGTTGTTAATTTTTTTGATATTATACACATTTAATTTTTGATTTATATAATAGAAAAAATTAGCCTAAGCATAATATTTTTTTTTAAAGGATTAATAGAATTTAAGGATTTTTAATAAATCTAAAAAATGAATTAGTCTTAATTTGATTTTTTTTGGATCATGGCTGGGTCTATTTTTAAAAACGGTCGATTTAAATTTTAGCCAAAATAATATGTAAGATTAGATAGAGGTCCAAACCCTTTTTTTCTTTCTTCTATGCCCAAGATCTCGGCTTACATAACATTGGCTACTAATCACCATACCTTATGTGGTAAATTGGTCAACCAAAGAAATGGGTATAAATATTGGTTGTTAACTTTTTTTGATATTACACATTTAGTAAATAAAATTGAGATTTTTGTAAAAATGGACCAACATTCAAAATGATTTGTTATTTAATCCTTATTTTTTTTATATTAAGTAATATATAATAAATTTCAACTGTAATAGATACGCGCTGAATTGTCGCCGCGCCGAACTGACGCTGCGTTGAGTTGTCGCCGTGCTGAATTGTCGCCGCACCGAATTTTATGCGCCGAATTTTCCGCCCCGAATTGACGTGATACCGATATTTGTATAGAGTTCTACAAAGCTCAGCCCCCCCCCCACCCTTGAAAGCCCAAAAGTTTGGCATACAAGCCGGAAAATTTTAAAAATAATTTAAACAGACCAGGCAATTTTAGAAAATTCGGATGGGCTTGACAATTTATAAATATAAAAATTAGGCAGTTTTTGGTTTGGTCACGCCATGCTTCCTATTTTTTTAAAGAAATTGTTGGTGGAGAAGACACAAAAGTGAATTTACAAATGTATAAATTTAAAAAAAATTGAAGTTTTAAAGTGAATTTTATCAAATTAATTTTGCCAAGTGAATTTTAATAAGTGAATATTTTTGATGAAA
Source organism: Gordionus sp. m RMFG-2023 (assembly GCF_954871325.1). NCBI lineage: Eukaryota > Metazoa > Nematomorpha > Gordioida > Chordodea > Parachordodidae > Gordionus > Gordionus sp. m RMFG-2023. The sequence goes on from NC_088776.1 coordinate 30,739,103, forward strand.
ATTATTACCAAAACAAAAATCAAAACAAAATAATTAATTGACATTTAGTTTAAATAATCTTTCCTTTTTTTTCACTAATCACAATATTTTAGACTGTTGATTGCCATTTTGCATATATATATAATTATTTATAAAATACGCTCCACACTACAGCCCTGAGTTAGGATCTTATTAGAAAAATATTTAATTCCGTCAAAAAAATATATAAGGAAATAAAAAATCATTTAAGCTATAACTTAATATTAAAAATATTTAAAGGCTGACAAGACCTTGTATTTAATCCCTTTTTTAAATAACAGGTCTTTCAAGCGTTTTTTAGATTTTTTTAAAAAATTAAGCTGATAATAAAAATTTTATGTTAACTAGTATATCCAAAATAAATCCGGATTGTGATTATAAAATTAGCTAACTAAATTTTATTTTTGTTTTTCAAAATAATGATAAGCTTTTTTTGTTTTAGGTACAGGCCAGGGATTATTCAAATATTATTTTTTTTTATCTAAAGAAATTATTGCCTTAAAATTTTTAAAAGATTTTTGCTGCGATAATTAATAATTTTGAAAATTTTATTTTTAGTTTACATAAATTTAATAAAACTTTAGAATTAATGTCAAATGTTTCGCGATAATGAACTTTTTATTAGAGATAATTAGGGAAGACTGAGGCTAGTCGAACCGATTTTTGCAAAATTGGCTATAACTCCTGTTTTTTAGATATTATAAAGAACAGTATATGAATCGATACTTATATAACTATACTCTAAAAAGGTGTCCTATTATTTTTAAGAAATATAATCATATTTTTGAAATTATATTTTTTGTAAAAGTTGTAATTTTCTCCATCAAGCTTTAATCGCGAGGTTTGGAAAAACTGCAAAGGATTCCTAAACTATTAGTATTTTTAGGCTATAATGAATTGAAATACATTTTTATTTATTAATAATGACACGTACATATAGAATAGTTTTATTGTTCAAAATTTCATAATAAAATTGAAGCTAGTTATATATAAAAATTGAAACTTAATTTTGGTTAATTTAAAAATGTTTTGGACTTTTAAAATAAGGATCTTAAGGAGAAATTTCTCTGCATATATTCTAAATATACCAATCAAACACACCATTAAATATTCTTTCCAAGATTTTGAAATATTTTTTCATATTCTGCCATAATTTACGTGTAGGGTTTAGCAAGCCCAACTACCACTAAATTGAATAATCAAAATTGAAATAATATTTAGACAAAATAAATATTCATAAAACTTTCTCAAATAAAAGGGGGTTTGCTATAAAATTTAATTATATATAAATTATTATATAACTAATAAAAATGAAAATTCTGTCATGTATAATAAAAAGCTATATTAGGATAAAATTTCTTCTAGGCTATTTAATTTTAAAATAAGCTCCCATTTGATTTTTCTATATCTACATAATAAAATGCAAAGATTGTTGAGGATATATAAAATTCATAGTTTAAAAAACTTATGCTTATACCTGCCAAGCAATGACCCCTACAAAAATTAATATATTAAAGTAAAATATTTTATAGATCTTTATTCACATCTAATATTTATCAATCTTTAATATTAGCCAATAATCTAAACATTTTGAAAATAACGAAAATGTATGAAAAAGAAATGGTACTTTTTGAAAAGACAGAATGGAATTATTTTTAATGCAGGTAAAATTATTGGCTGATTTGAATAAATTATTCTTTCTTCTAAAGGTTTAATATCTGCTGGAAATCCAGACCTTATATTAAGATATTCTTTAACGTACTCTCTTAATTCTCTATAATACGTGATATAGCGCTTTTGCCCTCTAACGTTGAAGATTCAACAGAGCTACGCTAGGTTTTCCTCATTTCCATCTAATTGGAACAATTTAATTTGGGTATAAAAATAAAAATATGAGGAGCCCTCCACACGTTTGTGGGCAAGCCGCACGTACTTGTAGGCACAACATTTCGAAAAATGTTGCTTAAACCTCTATAGGCTTTAATTTAGAAGGAGTGGGACAAAGAAAAAGCCTATACCCGAGAACTACAGCATAATTTAATTACTTTAAAGGTGGGTGATGGCTGATTTTAAGCTTAATTTCTTTAATGTAAGTTATATCTGTAAATAAATATGATTAAAATAAAATAATATTTACCCAACAAAATTTTAATTTACGAGCCTAAAGATAGTTTTTTCCGAAAATCAATTAAAACCATTGAATCCTTAAGAAAAATAAATTGGAATGGGATGGAAGCATTATCAGCAAGTATTATAATATAATATTCATGATAAACTTTCGTATCTTTCAAAATTATTGGAATTGTGTTATATTCTCAAAGAAATGAAATAATGGTTCATCTTTGAATTAGTTGAATAATTGGATAGCTGATATTTTTTATTCCACTATTTATTAAATTCAGAAAATTGCGCATATATTCGGGTTTCCTTTATTTTTCTAAAATATAATTATTTTTAAAAAAAAAATATGGGCTCATTTTGAAGTGCCAAAAAGAAAAAGTAAATATAAAAAACAGTTCATGATAATTATGTTTCAAACCAAAACTAGCTCTCACCTCAATATTAACTCCAAATAATCCTGAATCAAGAATACTGAATTGTAAAAATTTCTAAAAGTTGACAAAAATTTGCAAATTATAAATGTGTTATTAAATAAAATTGGTTTGGTGGATATTAAAGAATTAAGAAAGTTTTGCGAATCATAGAACAGCCTGAAAATTTGAATCAAAAATCATTTTTAATCAAAATTCTAATGGCAACTCATTACTTTAGATGTAGAAATTATTCAAGCACATGACTATAACTATATATTGTAAAATTTAATAAATTTATTTTTATAAATTTATTCAATATGTTTAATGTTGTTAAAGTTGTTTTTGAAAAATAATTAGTTAGCAAATTGTGAATATGTCAATCCGCGAAATTTTAGCCCGAAATGCATTATCGCGAATATAATATCCTAAAATCAATATCGTCAATGCACTTGCGTGAATATATTACAGAGAAAATTTTATAACGAATGCATTAGTGCAAATGTATTACCGCAAAAGAGTCATGAATTTATTATAGCAAAAGCTTTACAGCGAAATCGTATTGTAATATGGCAAAAGCAATATCGCAAATGAACTACCTCAGTTGCCTTATCGAGAATGCAGTTTGATGAAAATTACATTATAATATTTATCGGCCCTTAGACAGATTTAGTGGCACCTGAAAATGGGCCTAAAGTCGGGCTTGAGTTTTTTGAAAATTGGGCTTGGCCTATAAATATTTTTAGACTCAAAAAAATATATATAATTCTAAGCAATAAAATAGAATGTATTTACTAGAATTAAGTTAAAGGAATTTTATATTATTAAATTGTTTAAATATGCTTTTAATTATATTTTCCATTAAATTTGAGACAGGTCAGGTCCAAAATAAAAATTTGGCAGGGCTAGGACCTAAAAATAAATAAAAATTGTGGGCCGGGCTCAGTCCAATTAAATTAAATTTACATTGCATTAAGAACAAGTTTTATTTTTAATTATTAATTAGGTATTTTGCCATTAGTATAAAACATCTATCAAAGCATAGTTTATATAATCTAAAGTAATTTTGATAAATTTTTGATTTTTTTGATTTTCTTATATATATATTTTAATGAAAAAATGTTCAGGAATGCCTGATTGTCTATTATTTGTATTGTTAAATATATACAGTGGCGTAGCTACGGGGGTGGTTTTCGGGTTTGAACCCCTCCCAGAGCAAATTTTTTTTTGAGATTATACGTTCAAAAGACTTAAAAGTGATTTTATATGAATTATATTTTTCTGGTTTTGATGTTTGTGGAAGGATATTATATTACTATTGAAATTATTCTGGATAGTATTATTATAAAGTCATTGAGAATAGTCTAAATTATAATAACATATTATTGATGCATTTAAAAAATATATTTATTATATATTATAGAAGATATGGTTATGATTTGTAGGCCGGGCAAAAGGGCCGAAGGCCCGTTAAAGGGGGTCTGTGGGGCGAAGCCCCTCAGCTTTTATATGTATGGACCCCCTCTAAGGAAAATTTCTAGCTACGCCACTGAATATATAATATTTTCAAATTTTATATAAATCATTGTGAAAATAAAAAATTTGCAATAAAATATTAATATTGGCATAAATTTTTTTATTTAAAATATACGAATAAATGAAAAAAACAATTCCCATCAACAAAACCGTTTTTTAAATCCCTAAAAAGTATAAATATTAAAGATATTTATTAATGTATAACTTTAGGTATGTGTTTAATCTAACTCATGGATTTTATAAATTCAAATACAATTAATTTAAGACTTATGATGATTTTGACAAAAATTGAGCCTATTAGCTCTGGGGTCTGCTATTGGATAAAAGTTGTGATATCAAAAATTTATTAATGGTTATTTACTTAGTGGCTAAAAATAACGTCTTGTTTTGAAATCTTTATAACTCGAAATCGCGTCATTCGTTTTTATGAAATTTCCTATTATATATCCGAATATTCTCAAAATTTTTAGAATTAAGATAAAAAAAATGTACCCAGACGCTTGCCTTTTTCCCTAACAATAAATAAAACCAGACGATAAATTTGCAAATAAAAATGTTTTCAAGAGAAGACCTGATATTTATATGCTTTTTGAGAAGAAAAATTTGAATGCACCAAGATTATTTCCTAAATTTCCTCGGAAAAAGTAAAAAAATCGTTCAGAAAGAGTTTTAAAGAAAATCTAAATAAGGGTTTCATATACGGAAATATCAAGTAATAGGTTCTTCTCTTTTCAATCTTATAAACATGAAAGAAAAATTGGTAAAATATGGCCCAAATTAAATTAGATTGAATTTCTTTGTTATACAAGAAAAAAAGATAACTTAACATAATATTTCATTAATTATATTTATTATTTTAATTCTATAAGATATAACAGTATGCTTTGTGTTTTCATTATAATTTATATTTTAAAATTTTGAAAAAGAGAGTGTCCGGCTATGGGTCAACATAATGGGAACACGTCTAGCTTATTTTTGAATAAATAAAAAAAATTAAGTGTCTTAGTATTTTTAATTTTCTAAATAACGACTCAATCTATTTTTTTAAAAACTTGAGGTTATTAAATTCCATATATTCTTTAATAAATGAAATTTGTTTGGAGTTATAATTTTAAAACGCCAGGTTGAATAAAGATAAAACAAAATAGGCTGGGTTTTTAACTTTTAAAAAGGTTTGAACTTATTAAATGAGTTATAATATGGCAGTAATGAGTTTATGGAATTTTTTTAGAAAAAAGAGATCCGGTGGAGTAATATTATGAGCTCGGCACTCCTAAAGGGCCAAAATTATAGTTTTCGAAACATTCAAAAAATTAAATTATATTAATTGATGAACTCGTTATAAAGTAGAAAAAATGTACAAGATGCAAAGTTTTTAATACTTTATATTAACTATATTAGCCATTTAACAAATATAAGTCACTATTGCAATCGCGTTAATGCATTCGCGATTATGTATTCTTGACAGTACATTTACAATATTAATTTTGTTGCAGGGGCGTCGCTAGCCTTTACAATCTCAGGGGGCTCAACTAAAAAATTTTTATGAGGGGCTTTGCCCCCATACCTCTCAATTTGCGGGCCTTAGTCCGGGCTTTATATTAATACATTATACTTTTTTAAAATTTGGTAACTCTTAATTATTCTGAAATTCATATTTTGTCATTTATTATATTTTGCATACAAAATAAACTAGCATATAAATAATTAAATAAAAAGTTTATTGAAATTTAGATTAAAAAAATATAATTATGATATATTCAAAAATAGTTTGCTATATATATTGACAATGTAATTTATATAAATTGATCTTTTTTTAAAAAATTAAAAATAAAAAATTGAACATTAGTTTGTTAAGTAAATTGATTTATCAAATAAAAAATTTTAATATTAGTTTATAAACAATTTGATTTAAAATATAAAAGTTGTTTTTTTAACAAAAAGAAAGAAACTGATTTATAAAATATTAGTTTACAAACAAATTGATTTAAAATATAAAAGTTGTTTTTAACAAAAAGAAATTTTAAGTTACGCCATAAATGGCTTAAGGATAAAAAAAAAATAATTTTTTAAAGTTAATATTATTTAACATTTCACACTTTTTTTTTTAATTTTTTTTATTTGCCCTCTGTCTATAATTTAGTTGTATGTCATTCTTGCTCGTCAACCCCTTCGTTGATCTTTTGTACGTTTTATCTATTTAGTTCCACACACAAAATAACTAATTTTGTTTTAATATAAGGAAGAGAGAAAAAAAAATTTATTATCAAATTTAATTCATTATAAAATTTTCAAATTTTCTAGGCAACACAGTATTTCTAACTGGTCTTTGATTCTGATCATTTATTTGTACGTTTTGGTTTCTTGTTTCATCACCTCTCCTTCTAAAATTCAATGTATAAGGTGATGCATTATTATTAACATTCGCTTTAAAAACTGTTGCACCATTAGAAGAAAGTTCTACATTAGTTGATCTTCTTTTTATTTGGTCCAAGTGTCTTTTTATAATTTTGTTCCCAGTATCTATATCATACAACAAATTTCCGTTTTTGCGCATTATTGTACCTTTTTCCCAATTATTATCTTTAAAAGTTTTATACCATATGCTGTCTCCTATTTCTATATCCCTATCTATTGATATCTTGCGATTTAGTATATGATCTCTTTTATCCCTCGGTTTTATCAACTCCCATTTTGTCCTAATCATTCTGGAGAACATTACTTCGCTTGGTATTTTGTTGGTCGTTGCGTTGGGTGTATTACGATAATTAAAAAGAAACTTTTCTAGAGCTATGTCTACGTCTATTTTATTATTATTTTCCATATTCCTTTTCATATTCATTTTCATTGATCTAATCATACGCTCACATTGGCCATTGGACTGTTGGTGGTGAGGTGCGGTGAGCAAGTGTTCGATTTCATGATCTTCACAAAATTTCTTGAATAATTTACTGGTAAAGTTAGTTCCATTATCACTGACTATTCTATTAGGTATACCAAATAAACTTATTATTTTCATCAATTCTTTAATCGTTGATTCCGTAGTTGTGTTTCTCATTCTCCTAATAATAGGAAATTTGCTGAAGGCGTCAACACATACCATAAAATTATTATCTTTGAACTCTGCAAAGTCTATGTGTACGCGCTCGAATACTTTCGTTGCTGTTTCCCATGGGTTTTGAATATTATGAGGATTGTCTGCGTATTTATTGCAAGCATCGCAATTCTTTACCTCCTGATCTATTTCTGCATTTAAACCAGGCCACCACAGATACTCTCTCGCTAATGATTTTGTTTTTCCAGCACCGAGATGCCCATTATGCAACTCTTGCAAAATCTCTTTTCTCATACTTTTCGGTATTATGATCCTATTCTCTTTAAAAAGGCAACCTTTGATTAAACTCAATTCCAATACCATATTTTTATACGTTTTGTTCTTTATCTGCTCATGATTCCTTATATCATTAATTACTTCCATTAGTTCTTGATCAATATTAGTTTCTTTAACTATTCTTTTAAAATTTATTGGTGTGTCCCAAAAATTGTCATCAATTATTTCGTCATCTAACTTTTGTACCATCTCTTCTGTATTCATTAGTGGTAATCTGGACAAACAGTCTGGTACAATATTTCGTTTCCCGGGTCTGTGAACTATCGTAAAGTCATGCGCTCCCATAGCCAAGTTCCATTTTTGGAGTCGCATTGATATGGAAGAATTGTCCTTGAGTCCCTTCGTAAATATATACACGAGTGGCTTGTGGTCGGTAATTATTACAAATCTTGTGCCTATTAAATACTCCTGGAATTTTTTAACCGCGTAAATTACCGACAAAGCTTCTCTTTCGATATTGGTATAATTTAACTCTGATTTCAATAGTGCTCTTGACGCGAAAGCGATGGGTTTTTCTTTGCCATCACCCTCAATATGAAATAAAACTGCGCCTAACCCTTTCTTTGAAGCATCAGTTGCAATGCCCACTGGTAGATCCGGGTTATAAAAATTTAACGTAGGCGGAGTGCTTATGAGTTTTTTTAGGTAATCAAAGCTTTCTTGATGTGTACTATCCCATGACCACTTGTCTTTATTTACTATTTTGTATAAGGGATCGGCGATGTCAGCAAAATTGCACAGAAATTTTCGATAATAGCTCGCCATCCCCAAAAAAGTTGCCAACTCTTCTTTTGTCTTAGGTTCCGGCATATTAGAAATAGCCTTTATTTTATCTGCGTTCGGATGGATTCCATTGTCGTCTATATCGTGACCTAGAAACCGTAGTTTTTTTTTAAGAAATATACTCTTTGTGAAGTTTGGTGTAAGCCCATACTTTGATATTTTGTCAAGTACCATTTTTATGTTGTTCACGTGAGCTTCATCATTCTCCCCAGTAATCAATAAGTCATCAATATAAAACACGACGTCTTTCATGTTCCCGAAAATGTTATCCATGGTTTGTTGGAATATTGCTGACGAAGTTTTTAATCCAAACGGAAGTCTTGTAAACCTGAAATAGCCTTTATGAGTTGAAATAGTGAGAAAGTCTCTTGATTCTTTGTGTATTGGAACTTGAAGAAATGCATTTTTAAAGTCGATCTTTGTAAATTTCTTGCCTTTCGATAACTTTGCCATAAGGTCATTAATGCGTGGAATTGGGTACTTGAAATCCTCTAACGCAGGATTAATAGTATTCTTGAAGTCAACACATAGCCGAATTGAACCATCGCTCTTGACAACAGGAGTGAGAGGACTGGCCCATCTTACCTCTTCAACAGGTTCGATTATTTTGTCGCTTATCCACTTCTGTAGTTCTTTTGTAACCAATTCCATTCTAGAATAAGGTACACGTCTGGGAGGTATGATTTTCGGTGTAGCACCTTGTTTTAGATGTAGTTTGACATAATTGCGTAGTATTGGTTTCTTGCTAAGTTTTGACTCACATTGTTTGATCAGTTCTTGAATAGTATTGTCATAATCTTCTTCAACTAAGTTTACAAATCTATCTAGTATATTTCTAAAGACTGCTATCCAGGTCCTTCCTAACAGTGCAATCTTATCACTCTGGACTACATAAGCAGTTAAGATTTGACTTTTGTCTTCGAATTTTGCCTTGACTTTGGTAGTTCCTAAAACATTTATTGTGTTTCCATCATAACCAGTTAATTTAATATCTGATTTATTTAAGATTTTTACTCCAATCTTTTTCGCGATATGAATCGGTAGAATACTATACTTTGACCCGGTGTCGATCTGCATCAAAATAGGCATCTCATTCAAATATACCGTGACCTTGTAAGCATCGTTAGCTGTGTAATTATTATCGGTATCCATATTGTTTATGTCTAAATTGTCTAAATTGTATAAATTATATTCTTTTCTTTCTAGTTTGTCATTATCATCTTCTTTTATCTCTTCTATATTAACAGTGTTTACTTTATTTGTATATCGTGATTGATTATTGTCGTTGTTATGATATTTATAATTGCATACTTGATTAGTTCCTCGATTCCCAATATTATGATTATCATTATATCTTTGAATACATCTTGAATCGTTATAATGTCTGTTATATCTGTAATTATAATCATTATTAAATCTATTATTATTATAGTCATTTTTAATATAACTAGTTCTATTATCAAATCTCGAAGAATTATTGTACGATCCTGGATAGTTTGCTCTGACGTTGTAATAATTCGCGTTATAATTCTGATATCTAGGGTTGTAATTATTTCCTTGGTAACTGGGGTTATAATTATTTCCTTGATAAATATTTCTTTGAAAGTCATGGCCTCTTGCTGTCCATCGTTGTCTGTTATCGTAATTAGATTGTAAATTTCGTCGTTCATCATGGTCTCCATATCTCACCAATTGTTTATTTTCTTCTGTTTTCCTGCCTCTTTGCCTTTCTATATGTTTCACGGTTGTATCATTTTCTGTTTTTTCGTTTAAAGAAATATTTTCAACTTTAGCAATTATATTTTCTTTCAATTCTAACTCTTCAAAATCATCTCTTAAAGTAAGAACTTCTTCTAATGTAATGTTTTCTTTTAATGTAATTTTCTGCCTAATATTTTTGCTGATTGACGAAATTTTTACTTTTTCAATAACTCTACTATCACTTAGCAAACATTCATTTTTTAAAATGCATAATCTACTTACCCAATCGATGTAACTTTCGTTTTTACCTTGTACAGCTGCATTAAATAATAATAAGTTGGAACTTGTAGATTTCCTCGGGTGTAATAACCTGAATTTTTCAATCAATATCGATGGATTGATGAAGTCGGTAGGTGAACATATCGATTTAAGCTTGATGTATACCTCATCTGGTAATCTTCTTGTAAAGGAACCCGCTTTTTCGATGTCCGATATCTGATTGTCCTTGAAGATGTCTTCAAATCTACTCAAAAAAAGATCGCCATTGCCTGCGTATATTGGAAATTCAATATTTATATTAACATTATTATTGGGAATCTGTTTCATATTTATTTATTTATTTACGACTTCCTCGAATAAGTAGCGGAACTGCCACCATAAAAAGTTTATTGAAATTTAGATTAAAAAAATATAATTATGATATATTCAAAAATAGTTTGCTATATATATTGACAATGTAATTTATATAAATTGATCTTTTTTTAAAAAATTAAAAATAAAAAATTGAACATTAGTTTGTTAAGTAAATTGATTTATCAAATAAAAAATTTTAATATTAGTTTATAAACAATTTGATTTAAAATATAAAAGTTGTTTTTTTTAACAAAAAGAAAGAAACTGATTTATAAAATATTAGTTTACAAACAAATTGATTTAAAATATAAAAGTTGTTTTTAACAAAAAGAAATTTTAAGTTACGCCATAAATGGCTTAAGGATAAAAAAAAATAATTTTTTAAAGTTAATATTATTTAACATTAAACATATCTAAAAATATTATTTTTTTAATACAAAATCTATTTATTACAGTAGACACTGTTTTATAAAATGGATTAATAAGAAGAAATTTATTACAGTAGACAATGTTTTATAGAATGGACTAATAAAAAGAAATTTATAGGCCTTACCAAATCAACAATTCTCGAAGAAGAGAATATAAGGGACCAATCCAAATCATAAAACTATATGGGGGTTAGAGCTTCCTCTTACATGATGGAAGCTAGATAAGTAGAGAAAATTATTGTGAGATAATAAATTTATAAAAGATTATCTTCCATATTTAATGATATGCTTATCTAAAATATGCAATCATAAACTCTCAGCAGCTGTAGTAATAATCTTAAACTACATAGCCACACAAATAATAGATGCTGGTTAATTTACAGTCATAGCCATGACACTCATGATGGTAACCCATATCAGAATTTATTATGATAGATATATTGATGTAACAAAAACACTATAAATTTTTAGAAGAAATTATGCAAATATATTGAAACCTTGAGTTATTTACACGGCAAGGATGCTATATTAGAAATAATAAGAACCAGAGTGATATTATGAAAGAAATTAAAATTTTATATATTATTGACACCATCTCTAGTTGGTATATTATATCTTAAAATAATAGTAGTTTGTAATAATATCAAAAATATATTCGTATTAAAAATTTAACTCAAAACTGTTTTTCGAAAAAGAAAAAAATAGTTTTCCTAAAAACATGTTAAAAAAAGAGAAGAAAAGATATTAAATTATTACATTTATTGCAGAATGATTAATAAAATGTTTAATTAATAAAATTATTGATAAATAAAGATGGCGTTAAATAGTTGAATGCAAATTGTTACTATATTTATAATCATAATCATATATTATATTTATTATAATATTAACTGTAATATATTATATAACTGTCAAATACGTCTATAAAAGTGGCATTTTATCTAAATTTTATAAACAACTGTATATAGTAGAGGATTATAAATTATATGTGATGTCTTCTTACTTTTTATTGTGAAATCTCTTATAGTTATTTGAACCTTGAAAATACTTTTAGGAATAGCTATGATAATAAAATTTAAAAATAAATATAAAGTTGATTAGTCATTTTCTCGGCTAATTACAATATTAAATTTGTTAATTTTCAATTAATAAATGATTATATTTATTTAATTAGGGTTATATAATAATTTAAATAATAAAAGTAAATTAAGCTTCTACTTTTAATGCCAAATTAATATTTAGTGAGTGAATTCTATTTTTAACACAGAATTTGATTGTAAGTTGACATAGTGAAAATATAATTTATATGTATTAATCTAATCTAATAATTAAAATAGTATTCATTAATAAAAATTTAGATAGCCTTATTAATTTTTAAATAATAAAATTAAATTTATATATTACTCAATAGAATTATAAAAGAAATCGTTTAGGGAGCAATTAAAAAAATTTATTTTTAGTTCAAAGGGGTATTAAGGAGTCATTTAAAAAAAATTATTCTTCAGGGGGCTATTCAAACAGGGGGCTCGAGGCCCTGTAATACATTCTCGATATTGTTCTAGCGGTAATAAATTTGCTCTATTACATTGACGATAATGCATTCACGATCATTTATATAAGTAATGCATTTGCTATAATACATTAGCGATAATGCTTTTGAGGTAATGCATTCGCTAAATATTCCGCTTATCAACATTCGTGATAATGCATTTATGATAATACATTAGGCGGAAAATGTTTCGTTATTGATGTGATAAGGAATATACATATACAAAATATAATTAAATGATTATTAATGATAATTGTTAGATTTCAGTAATAGAACATTTTTATCATTAAGACATCCCCGATTATCTGAAATGACATTTTTAGCCGCATAAAAAGTTTTCTACCAGTGCAAAGCAGTGTTGAGTTATACTTTACGAATAACAATTTTATATTGATATATGTTATATTATAGGAATTAATAAATTATATATTGGTTATTGATAAGGACACTAACGTTATGGCGCGAGGTGCGAGTCAGTAAAAATATATTTTATTAACTAACTTCTTTTTCTTTTCTTAAGGTATATATACATTTTCTAAAATATAAATTAGAATATATATAAAAACAAAAAGTAAGGTTACAAAAAATAATAAGTAATATAAGTTGAATTACAAAAATAAAAAGTTGAATTGAAAAGATAAATTTGAATTCATAAAAAGTAATACAAGTTGAATTTGAATTCCTAACAAAATAAAAATATAATGAATGTATGCTATATAAATTAAAATATATTACTATTCAATAACCAATATTTTAATTTATTAATTCCTATAATGTAACATTCTCCCTCTTCTACAAGCCTTCCCACAATTTCATCTAAGAAGTCATAGAGAGTTTGTTGTTCCAGTGGTTTATCGTTTTGGTTGTCAATGTTGAAGTCACTAATCGTTGGCTTCTCCAAATCGTTGTTTGTTCGTTTTTGTTTAAATCGTGAGCTTGATATCCATATCGAATGTTTTACAAATCGTGACGTTGTTATTATTATCATTTTTCAAAATCGTTATTATCATCAGTAAGTTGCGAATAATAAGAAATAATAGTTCATCAAAATATAAAAATAGTGAGGAATGATAAATCAATAAGATTGTTATATTTTTAGCGTTTTAATTTTTCGCGTTTTAATGACTTTTATTTTTTCGCGTTTTAGTGTTTAATTAATTTTTGCGTTTTAGTATTTAATTTATTTTTATTTATTTTCAATCTCCGAGGTTAAAATATGCAAATAAAATATTATTCACATTTCCCTCTCTTTAAATAAAAAATTTAAATTTCACACCCTAGTTTTAATTCAAAAAGTGAAATATTTATCTAAAATGAAGATGTAACATAACCACTTATCTTCAAAAGCTTTATATCAAAAACATTTTTATCATATATAAGTATTACTTATAAGGGTTATTTAAATCAATCATGTGATTTAAACCTTTTAATTCATATATTTTAATTACATTTTAACATATTTAAAATAAAAGTTTTATCTTCTTGTTTAGGATTTTTAATGGTTTATTTTTAATTATATCTAAGAATTCATTTTTAGGTTTAGTTAATTTACAACAATTGGTCATCATTCAATAAATCAAAAAATATCAATATTTCACTAAGAAATAATTTTTTAAAGGCTTTTTGTGTGTTCAAATATATCCATTATGATTTTACATTTAGTGATTTTAAAAATTTATAACATGCCTTTATCCTGGCATAAAATCTTAATTTATAATAACTTTTCTTCTTACGTGGATTAGATTAATAAGTAATCATCATTGGTCTCACAAAATAGAATTTATAACCTATCGTTCAACTTCCATATCAGTTCTTTCTAGGTTGTCACATTAGGTTAGGTGCTGGTTATCATATTCCAGTCCAACATCCAGAGCCAGGACACCATGAAGAAAGAAGCTTTTTGCATGAAATAACGTGCTAAGGTTTGATTCTTGGACATCTCAGTAGATTAGGCATTGGTCATATCAATAGATTAGGCAGTCACAATAGATAAGATAGTCATCTCAATAGGTAGTCATCTCCATAGATTAAGCAGTCTCCATAGGTTAGATAGTCATCTCAATAGGTAGTCATCTCCATAGGTTAAGCAGTCTCAATAGATTAGATAGTCATCTCAGTAGATTAGGTAGTCATCTTTTTCTAGTCCACCAGCCAGATTCTTTTCATGGTGCCCTGGCTCTGGGTGGTGGACTAGAAAAAGATGACTACCTAATCTACTGAGATGACTATCTAACCTATAGAGACTGCTTAACCTATGGAGATGACTACCTATTGAGATGACTATCTTATCTATTGTGACTGCCTAATCTATTGATATGACCAATGCCTAATCTACTGAGATGACCAAGAATCAAACCTTAGCACGTTCTTTCATGCAAAAAGCTTCTTTCTTCATGGTGTCCTGGCTCTGGATGTTGGACTGGATTATGATAACCAGCACCTAAGAACCAATATGAAAGTTGGACGTTAGGTTATGAATTATATTTTGTGAGACCAATAATGATTACTTATTATTCTAATCCACGTAAGAAGAAAAGTTATTATAAATTAAGATTTTATGCCAGGATAAAGGCATGTTATAAATTTTTAAAATCACTAAAATGTAAAATCATAATGGATATATTTGAACACACAAAAAGCCTTTAAAAAATTATTTCTTAGTGAAATATTGATATTTTTTTGATTTATTGAATGATGACCAATTGTTGTAAATTAACTAAACCTAAAAATGAATTCTTAGATATAATTAAAAATAAACCATTAAAAATCCTAAACAAGAAGATAAAACTTTTATTTTAAATATGTTAAAATGTAATTAAAACATATGAATTAAAAGGTTTAAATCACATGATTGATTTAAATAACCCTTATAAGTAATACTTATATATGATAAAAATGTTTTTGATATAAAGCTTTTGAAGATAAGTGGTTATGTTACATCTTCATTTTAGATAAATATTTCACTTTTTGAATTAAAACTAGGGTGTGAAATTTAAATTTTTTATTTAAAGAGAGGGAAATGTGAATAATATTTTATTTGCATATTTTAACCTCGGAGATTGAAAATAAATAAAAATAAATTAAATACTAAAACGCAAAAATTAATTAAACACTAAAACGCGAAAAAATAAAAGTCATTAAAACGCGAAATATTAAAACGCTAAAAATATAACAATCTTATTGATTTATCATTCTTCACTTATTTTTATATTTTGATGAACTATTATTTCTTATTATTCGCAACTTACTGATGATAATAACGATTTTGAAAAATGATAATAATAACAACGTCACGATTTGTAAAACATTCGATATGGATATCAAGCTCACGATTTAAACAAAAACGAACAAACAACGATTTGGACAAGCCAACGATTAGTGACTTATGCAACATTGACAACCAAAACGATAAACCACTTGAACAACAAACTTTCTATGACTTCTTAGATTAAATTATGGGAAGGTTTGTAGAAGAGGGAGAATGTTATATTATAGGAATTAATAAATTAAAATATTGGTTATTGAATAGTAATATATTTTAATTTATATAGCATACATTCATTATATTTTTATTTTGTTAGGAATTCAAATTCAACTTGTATTACTTTTTATGAATTCAAATTTATTTTTTCAATTCAACTTTTTATTTTTGTAATTCAACTTTAATTACTTATTATTTTCGTAACCTTACTTTTTGTTTTTATATATATTCTAATTTATATTTTAGAAAATGTATATATACCTTAAGAAAAGAAAAAGAAGTTAGTTAATAAATTATATTTTTACTGACTCGCACCTCGCGCCATATCGTTAGTGTCCTTATTCTTTTCAATATATTATTATTTTTAATCAGGGTTTCTACCTTAACCGAACCGCCAAACCGGAATAAATTGTTATAATTTTCTGAACCGTAACCGAACCGTTATAAAGAAAATATAAAAAGAGCGAATCAAACTGTTATAAATATTTTAAATTGGTTCAAAACGGTTTTAAAAAATAATTAATTTTAAATTATTAACATAAAACACATAATTAAATAAAAGTATAAAAATAATTTAATGCAATGTTAGTTAACTTATTTAAACTGAAGATTTATAGTAAGATTTTTATTATTTAAAA
This sequence comes from Gordionus sp. m RMFG-2023, assembly GCF_954871325.1. Classification (NCBI taxonomy): domain Eukaryota; kingdom Metazoa; phylum Nematomorpha; class Gordioida; order Chordodea; family Parachordodidae; genus Gordionus; species Gordionus sp. m RMFG-2023. The sequence goes on from NC_088776.1 coordinate 30,755,792, forward strand.
AAAAGGATTTAGAAGAATATTCATGCCATTCTTTAACCATATTTTCTATTTTGCCTATATGAATAATGGTAAATGCTTACTAACATTATTATAATAATAAATAATTTATAATGACTTAAATGAATATTAGAATTCTGAATTTAAAAAAATTATATGATTATTAAATAAATTTTATAATGACTTAAATGAATATTAGAAAATTTAAAAAAACTATATGATTATTAAATAAAAAATTATACTGATCATTAAAATATGCTGACCATTTTATTTATTGTCATTTAAATTCTATTATCCAAGTTGTTTTAAAAAGATAAAAAAATAACCATATTATAATATAAAAATAAAAATGAATGTAAAATTGTTTCTATTAAGCTTTTTATTTATTCTATTTATATAATACAAGATTCTGATCTGTTCATCATTATATAGTATATTAGTATCTATTAAATGGTTCGGGAAAATTCAAATCCTGTGCATCCTATTTTAAATTAGATATTATAAAAAATCAATCCATTTGTAAACTAGAAGATTGTGGTAAAGTTTTAACTGGGGACCATGCTGCAATTCTCAAACGACATATGGAAAGATTCCACCATAAAAAATTCAAATTATTTTAAAAAAAGAAAGAAAATATAACTATTAAACTCAAATAAAGAATGCAAATCAGTATAATACACCAATATGTTTTGAAGCCCAGAAATAATACAATACAAATTAATATCAATAAATAAATTTTAATCCGCTCCTGCACCAAGTTATTAAGAGTTCATGGAAGATAAAATCAATTGACGACAAAGCATTTCGAAATATTATAGGCCAATAATTATAGGATTGGGTGGAAATTTAACTATCAATTCGGAAAATATACGCAATAATATTTAAAAATGGCGTTTGATTTTTCGCCAAATATAGAAAAGGAAATATTCCAAAAAATTATTTCCTTAAAATTAGATACAGCAACTAAATATATTAGGTCCATATTGGGGATCAACATTAAATTTATAAATAGCGGAAAAATAAAATTAAGAACTCTATGCATGGATGAGATAAAAGAACGACACACATCAGAATATGTCTATTCTAGATAAAAGAATATGAAATAAAAATTGTTTCCAAGATAACCACAGATAATGCAGCAAATATGATTAAATTAATTAAGCAATTAATACATCAAGATGAAGATGATGAAGATGATAGCCTTAACGATTATTTAAATAATATCGATGTAGGCAGGGGCGTCGCTAGCCTTTACAATTTTAGGGGACACAACTAAAAAAAAATTTACTGGGGGCTTCGCCCCCATAAACCTTAATTTGCAGGCCTTCGGTCGGATTTTATATTAATATATTATACTTTTTTAAATTTTGTTAACTCTGAACAATTATTCTGAATTTCATATTTTGTCATTTATTATATTTTTTTTTCTTTTTAGCTTTCACCTTTTCTAGTGGTAAGATCTTTCACTTATCTATTATATTATTAATCATGCTATCTATTTTTATCTGTATTTCTGATCGATTTCATTTGTGTCGATCACCGGTGTATCATTTTCAAGGCCAAAGTATCTTGATCTCCCACCAGTTTATCAAATCAGTATCGACCAGATATTCCACCTGAGTATTCCCAACATGGTGTTATCAAATCGGCAGATATACCAATCCTGATTTCCCATATATTTGTATTTCTGATCGATTTCATTTGTATCGATAACCAGTGTATCACTATCGAGACCAAAGTATCTTGATCTCCCCCACCGGTGTATCAAATCAAAATCGATCAGATATCCCACCTGAGTTCCTCACACTGAATTATCAAATCAACAGATATCCCAATCCTGATCTCCCACTAGTATCAATCCCGATGGATCTCCCACACTTTATCAAGTTCATTGTAACTTGGTAGACATTGAGCTTGAACGGCCTCCGAGGTCACTATCATCCCATCATCCTAGCGCTGGCCAACGTTATCATCTAACCCACGAGTTCAGCTGGCGGTCTTTTTTGGTTTATTGCACATGTATCCTAGCACCCAGCTGCCCAAGTCTGTTGGTGACCTAGGTGGCATTTCTCAGCTCAGATATTTATCTATCATATGTCTAAAGCCATACATCATTGAAGAAAACCCCGAAAATTTTTAGCTCCTTACCAGGATTGACCTGGGATCTTCGGTTTACAAGCATACATCACATACCACAATACCACCCCGGCGATCTTTGTCATTTAATAATTATATTATGCATACAAAATAAACTGGCATATAAATAATTAAAACAATACAAGACATTTCTAAAAATGATATTTTTTAATACAAAATCCATTTATTATAGTATAAAATATTTTCGATTGCTGATATAAAAAAATTTGTGTCTAAAGAATTACAAGTGATAAAAAAGGTTAAATTATTTATACATATGCCTCGATTGATAATAGTTTTTAAAAACCACATATTGCAATAATAAATTCTTAGCAACTTACATTGACAAAAGGTTATGAAACTAATATAACTTCTGTTACCATTTTAGACCATGTTTTATAGAATGCACTAATAAGGAAATATTTATAGGCCTAAACCAAATTAACAATTATTGAAGAAGAGATAAACGACCAATCCAAATCATAAAACTATATGGTGGTTAGAGCTTCCTCTTAGATGACATGATGGAAGCTAGATAAGTATTCGATAAAATTATTGTGAGATATTAAATTTCTAAAAGATAATCTTCCATTTTTAATGATAACGTATACAGTTGACTAATATTGTTTATCTAAAATATGCAATCATATGCTTTCAGCAGCTGTAGTAATAATCTTAAATTACATAAACACAAATAATAGATGCTGGTTAATTTGCAGTCATAGCCATGACACTCACGATGTAAACTAATATCAGAATTTATTATGTTAAATAAATTGATAAAATAAAAACATAAAAATCTTTGGAAGAAATAATTATGCAAATATATTGAAACCTTGAATTATTTACACGGCAAGGATACCATATTAGTAATGAAATATTTTTTAACTATAAAATAAGAACCAGTGTGATATGATGAAAGAAATTAAGATTTTATATATTATTGTCGCACCATAGTTGGTTTATTATATCTTAAAATAATAGTAGTTTGTAATAATATCAAAAATATATTTGTATTAAAAATTTAACTCAAAACTGTTTTTTGAAAAAGAAAAAAATTGCTTTCCTAAAAACACGTAAAGATAGAGAAGAAAAGATATCTAATTTCTTCCATCCATTCTAGGATGAATAATAAAATGTTCAATTTTTATTATTTTTAACTAAATAGATGCGTTAAATAGTTGAATGCAAATTGTTACAATATTTATTATCAAAAGAATTTATTTGTAAAATTTATTATAATATTAACTGTAATATATTATATAACTGTCAAATACGTCTATAAAAGTGGCATTTTATCTAATATTTTATAACCAACTGTATATAATAGAGGAATATAAACTATATATCCATATGTCGATTACTTACTTTTTATAAAGAAATCTTTTATATTTATTTGGACCTTGAAAATATTTTTAGGAATAGATATGATAATTTAATTTAAAAATAAATATACAGTTGATTAGTCATTTTGAACTCGGCTAATTACAATATTAAATTTGTTAGTTTTCAATTAATAATTGATTATACTTATTTAATTAAGGTTATATAATAATTTAAATAATAATAGTCAATTAAGCTTCAACTGTTAATGCTAAATTTATATTTAGTGAGTGATATTGATATTCTATTTTTAACACAGAATTTGATTGCAAGCTGACATAATGAAAATATAATTTATGTGTATTAATCTAATCTAATCTAATAATTAAAATTATATTCATTTAATAAAAATTTAGACAATCTTATTAATTTTTAAATAATAAAATTAAATCTATATATTACTTAATAGAATTATAAAAGAAATCGTTCAGGGGCCAATCAAAAAATTATTTTTAGTTTAAGGGGTTAAGATTCCATTAAAAAAAATATTTCTTGCTTCAGGTGGCTATTCAAATTATTCAAGGGGCTCGACTCGAGCCCCTGCGATCTTTCCTTCCCCAGTGATGCCACTGAAGTGGTCAGATGAAATGTGATTGGAATGTTGCAAATGTGGCAAGATGAAGTGGTCAAATGAAATGTGATTGGGAATGCTGCAAATGGGACAAGAGGAAATGTCAAACGAAATGTGATCGGTAATGTTGCAAATGGTGCAAGATGAAATGGTCAAGCGAAATATGATTGAGAAGATGAGCAATGAGCAAAGGGATGAGTGTATATGAGGAATGATTATATGATTGATTTGGATCAAATGGTATTGATATGAAGAATGATCCTATGAGATTATGGGAGATTGAATAGATATGAGGAATGATGGCTGATTGGTAATGGTTTAAATGGGTATAAAGGGGCTGGTCAAAGGGATGAATGTACGGAGAATAATAATTGATTTGGATCAAATGGTAAGTATATGAAAAAGGATGCTATGATGGATTGGGAAAGATTGAATGGGATGAATGACTGTTATGGAACAAGATGGGCTAGTTTGAAGGGGTAATGGTTATAATGGTATGTACATGAGATAGATATACAAATGAGATGGTTTGATGGATCAGTGATGACTTCGTCCGCTAATGGTATGTTGTAGAATTAGTAAAAGAGGGAAATGTTATGATTGAAGTGAAGAGTTGTCAATTAGACCGTTAATCAATCAATCAATTAATATATGTTTTATGTATTGTAATGTTATTCGGATATTTCAAGATAATTATCCCTGACAGTAGGGTAAATTATTGTTAAATTTAGTAGATCCTCCTTATCCACGAGAGGTACCATCATTCCTCTTTAATTAAATGGGCCCTGACAGTAGGTAAATACTGCCAAACAGTGGATGCAAATCCACTACACTGGATACGTTCTCTTTTGGGTGGTGGATGCCATTTAACTGTGTGTTTAACCTGTGCATGACAAGACAAGATTAATATAATTGTGTATTATTCATATGATGTTGTTATATTCAAGATAATTATAATTGCTTATTATACATTGCAAGTTAGCTTATCAACTGGATTTATAACTGTAATAAATTAGTAAAATATTATTTATAGATATTATATAAAAATAGAATAGAATATTCGAAAATTAATTAATATAAATTTGATGTTAGAAATAAATTGAAATATAAATTAGTAGTCGTATTGTTTATAATTAATAGTCGGTATTACTACAAATGGCGACGATAAATGGAGAAAATATTTCCTTAAATGGAGATAATAATTCCTCAAATGGAGAAAATAATTCCTTAAATGGAGATTCAAAAAAAATAGCGGATTTAGATACAATTAAATTTGATAAATTCGAGTTGGACACTTCAATCCATAGATATTTTTCTCAATGGGAAGCCAGTTTTCGGTTAAAAAACGTAAGCCCATCTGAATGTCAATATAAAGATATATTTTTAACATTTTTTGGCAATAAGAATATTGAGTTGGTGGACCTTTTTTGTTATCCTGATTCGATCGAAACTTTATCTTTTAAGCAAATTAAGTCAATATGTTTTAAACTATTTCAACCGACGTCAACAGCTTTTGCTTCTAGATTTGATTTCGTTAGATTACAGAGAACAACTGAAACCATAACTGAATTTGCAGATAAAATTAGAACAATTGGCAAGCGTTGTCATTATCTTAATGATATTGACGAGCGTTTACGTGATCAGTTTATGGTTGGCATGGAAATACCTGGATTGGAAAGAGATCTTAGAGCTCTATATCCCGACGGTCTTGATAGAGATAATAATATACTGACTTTTCAATTTATTTTTGATCTGGCATTGTTTCTGAGCGAGCAGATAAAGAAATGGCAAATAAAAATATGCCTGTTATTAATAAGATAAATGATAATAACAAAAGATATGATAATGATTATGATAATAATTATAAACATCCAATTAAAACGACGACTACATTTGATAAAGGCTATAATAAAGTCAAGTATAATAATACATTTGATAAAGAGAATAATAAATACAAATATAATAATGATAAAGATTATAATAAAATTAAATGTTATAAATGTGGTTTTATTCATAACCGAGAAGTGAGATGTCCAGCTACAAATGCGGCATGTAATAAATGTAAAAAAATTGGTCATTTCGCAGTTTGCTGTAAATCAAAGAATTTAAATTATATAAGAGTGTCATCAAGTGATTCTATTCAATAATTTGGAAGATTCAACAAAATCGAGAGAATCGAACAAAACTAACTGCAGAGATAAATGGGTTAGATGTTGAATTTGATTTTGATACTGGTGCACAAGCGTCATTGATAGGAATTGATATATGGACAAGTATTGGGCGACCAAAAATTAGGCCAACCAGTTCATTGACTGCATATGGTGATCATCCGTTAGACGTTAAGGGCGAGACTCAAGTCAATGTTACGATTGGATCACAGACAAGGACCCTACCAGTGGTAATAATGAATACAACTGGGGTGCTTCTTTTCGGATTACCATGGATTATAGCATTCAATTTAGAAATGCCTTGTCAGGTTATGATTGAACAATTATTCAATTTGGTCAACAATATTGAAAAAGAAAAATTTTGCATAACACTTCAAGATTTGATTAATAAACACCATGAAATTTCAGAAGAGAATCAAGATTCTAAACATGCTTTGGATATTCGAAGTATTAATTTGGATGATATGCAATTGTCAGAAAATATTCTGCGAAAAGAGTCGAAGCAAGATTTAATATTAAAAAAAGTAACAATACATATTCAGCTAAGTTGGCGAAACTTTGATCGTCATAAAGATAAAGAAATAGTTAATTTTTATAATCGACGGGAAGAGCTTTCTGTCAATCGTAATATTATAGAATGGGAGATTGGTTATTCCTAATAAATTAAGAAATGCAGTGTTAGGAATGATTCACTGGGGACATCCTGGGGAAAATGTAATGAAATCTATTTTTAGATTGTATTGTTCGTGGCCCAGATGTGATGTTGATATAGAAAATTTTATCAAAATATGTTCTGGATGCCAGAAAAATAGACCATGGTTAGAAGTTGATCTAATGCAGAATACCTCTGCTGATGCTATGATAAAACGACTAAATAAATGGTTTGCTAGGTTTGGAATACCCAAGTACAGTGTGTCAGACAAAGGACCACAATTCTTATCAGGGGAATTCCGTAGGTATTGTGATTTAAATAATATAGGTCATATACGTTCGGCACCCTATCATCCAAAAATAATGGATTAGCTGAACGTACAGTACGAACTTTGAAAGGTCATGCGACGAGAGATTCAATTAGCGATCCCGAAGAAGCTATGACACAGGTTTTAACAACCTATCGATTGGGAGAGCATAGCTACACAGGGAGATCTCCTGCTAAAATTATGTTTGGGAGGCAATTGAAAACAAGTCTGGATTGGATCCGACCAAATGCCGAACACGAAATAGTAAGGGCCAATGATAAATAAAGCCTTCACCATGATTTACATTTAAAGGAAAGAGAATTTGAAATCTCACAACCTATATGGTTAAATAATGAAAATACCAATGGTTGGAGAGAGGGAGTAATTAAAGAAAGAATAGGACTTTATTCTTATATTGTTGAATCTTCCGGGAAAACATTACGGAAGCATGCAGATCAGTTAAGAAATCGTTTAGTTATCCCAAATCATGAAAGTTCTTTGGAAGTTACAGAAATGGTTGTGCCAGTGAATGAAGCAAATACAAACACAAATACAAATACCACATTACGTTGTTCATCAAGAAACCGTAAACCTACAAAGAGGTTTATTGAAGAAATCTAACTTTAAAATGTTTGAAGGAAATGTAATAAATTAGTAAAATATTATTTATAGATATTATATATAAAAATAGAATAGAATATTCGAAAATTAATTAATATAAATTTGATGTTAGAAATAAATTGAAATATAAATTAGTAGTCGTATTGTTTATAATTAGTAGTCGGTATTACTACAATAACTAATTGTAAATATATAGTATATTTTTATACATAAATAAATCACTTCATTTCACAGTCAAAGCGAGGGCAGATAACTACCAGCGCCCTTGATTAGATTTAAAAGTTATTATTGCTTTTACATAATTTGAAGTCTTTTAATTGCCTTAGGAAATTAAAAATTCAAGAAAAAATATGTCATTCTTGAAACGTTAGATAAATGTCATCCGCACCTGAACTCTTTATAATCATTATATTAGGTACCAATTAGCAGATGATTCTTGAAAATGGAAGACATAAATATTATGATATATCTCTGCTTAATTTTGCTTATTCATTTGTTTTATTGTCCTTACAACAAAGTTGAGGAAAGTTTTAATTTACAAGCGACTTATGATATATTGTATGGCACATCATTGGAAGATGTAATATTTATAAGATTATTTATTAAATTTTTATTTAGTTTGACCATTTGGAATTTCCAGGTGTTGTTCCTAGAACATTTATTGGCCCGTTAATTATATCTGCGGTTGCCTTTCCTGTTGTAAATATTATGAAAATTTTAGACATCTCTAAAATTTATTCTTTATATTTAGGTACATAATATACCTTAATATTTTTTAAACTTTAACTTTAGTTAGAGCTATATTAGGACTCTTTGTTATGTCTGGATTTTATCGATTTTATAAATCAATTTATAAAAAATTTGGGCATTCCATAGCAAGATGGACATTAATTATATCAAGCACTCAATTTCATATTATGTTTTATGCTAGTCGCACCTTACCAAATACATTTGCCTTAATTATATGTAAATATTTAAATATTTAGACTTGTTATTAGAGTGGGTTTTAGGGTTGAGGTCAAAAAATATATCAGGACCAACCTAACCTAATTGACTGACCGGATTGACCAAATTTTTTGACTCAAGCACTGACACATCAGCCTAATTTCATACTTTGTTCTTTTGGGATCACTTTTTGCTCATTCATATTTTTATGGCAATTTTTTATGAAATATAATTTTTAAAAAATGTTAGAATCTTGCAGAGTTCTTGACTCCACAATAATGTTGGGTTCAGTTCAGGCAGGTCCAGATAGGCCTAACTAAGCTAAGATTTGGATTTAACCTAAACTATTGACTGTAGATTGAGATATATAAGTTTATTTTATAAAACTACAAATAGATAAGCTTTAAAAATTGGCTTACTTGAGCTGACTTAAAAAATATGCCATGAGCCAATTTTAAGATTTCCAAACTTATAGTTTTTTTCTAGGTTATATTTGTTTTGATTTAGATGTGAAGTTGAAATTTTTTTGCCTATTTTCTTATTATCATAAAAAAAATTTTTAAATTGTACTTCCATTGAGGGTGTAGAAATGTGTAAGTTTAAACCTTCGTAATTAGCTCTAAAACTTAAAACCTATATATAATGATTTATGAAAAAATAGCCCAAGTCTATTATTATTTAGGAATATATTACATAAAATGGTAATTAAAATAAATACAAATTTATATATTTATTTATTTCAAATTTTTTTTATATCAGACCTACAGAAATACCATTTATATGGCTAGGCCTGGATTTAAAAAAAAAATTTTTTGCCTTGTTCTGCCTGGGTTTTATATTTCAAGCCTGACCCAACCCAGATTTTTTTAAAAGAAAAATTTGCAGGCCCAGATTTACTGTTGTCAATTTGCATGGTCATAAAATTTACAACCCAATTTTGTGCTCAGACCTGCTCTGATAACTAGGGATGTACCGATATTTTATATCGGATCGGATCGGGCCGATATTTCGCCCATTTTAAAATATCGGTTATCGGTAAATATTATAAAATTTTCCGATCTGATATAAAATGGCGCTTTTAACAAAATTTAAAAAAAGTTATATCTAAAAATCCTTTTTTTTTATAAATAAAATCGAAATATATTTTTATGTTTAATTATTTTAATAGTAATAATTAGTTAATAAACATTCTGCAATATAGTTATTTTTTTCGCATTCTGTTTAAAAAAGTGTTCATTAATCTCTTCAGAATCTGTTTTTAGTGATACTAGATTAACAGTCCCCATCACCGCAGACCAATCTCTGATAAATTGGAAATTTTGGTATTTCTAAAAAGAAATCTTCGATAAATTAATTTTATATATTAATTTCAAATTTCAATATATTTGTTTATTACTAATTATGTAAATAGATTAATGTTATTACTTATTATATAAATAATTGCAATTGAATTGAATATAAACTATAACTGATCATTATAATATATTTAAATGACATATGTTATGGTATAGTAAAATTATAGATGTTGTACTAATAAAAAGAATATTAAAAATTAAAACCGGTATCTTTACAGAATACAAAATTAGATATGATATCGGATCGGTTATCGGCCGATATCAATTAAATATCTGGAATATCGGATCTGATTGGATCGGCCTCCAAAAAGTGGTATCGGTACACCCCTACTGATAACTAACCCTGAGCACAGACTCATGGTTCAGACCTGGAGTCCAGACCCAGCACGAAAACCCATTTATTATTTTTTTGTTGAACTTAGGAAATATATAAGATTTATTCATTAGGTGAACAAGTATTCCCTCTTGATAGGCTAATGTAGGGCTTGGGTGGTCTGGAATATTTTTATCCAAAACATTAATATTCAAATAAAAGGAGTTTTAATTATATCTTGACCGTAATCATATTTATTCTAAATGGGTGGGTCTAGGACTTGAGGGGTCAGGAATATTTTTAACAACACAAAATATTGATATGGGCGTCAAATAAAAGGTGTTTTAATTATATTTTGACTGTTATCATAATTATTATTCTAAATGGGTGGGTCTAGGTCTTGAGGGGTCAGAAATATTTTTAACTACACAAAATATTGATATGGGCATCAATTAAAAGGTAATTCCATTATATGACTGTAACCATAATTAGTATTCTAAGTGGGCAGGTCTAGGTCTTGAGGGGTCAGGAATATTTTTAACAAAGCAAAACGAAAATAACTAAAAATGGAGACAAAATTTTATTTTCTAATTTTTTTGCAATTTTATAAAAAAAATATCAATTAAAAAATTTACAATTTCGCTTCCCTTTTGATTCTCCACGACCTCGATACATCTCCATTTTTCTATCTTCACATCTTTTCCCCTTTTCGCTCATCTTCAAATCTTCATTACTCGCCCATCCATGCAATATCTCCTGTATTCGCTCATCTTCAAATCTCCATTACTCGCCCATCCATGCAATATCTCCTGTACAGGCACGTTACTCTTCCATATCTATCCTCTTCCCCATTGTGTCCTTCAATCAACAGCGTCTGTCCACGTATCCTAATACTCCTGTTTTTGCGCTCCCTCCTTCCGAAGTATAGACTTCCCAACTAAATTAGCAACACTACCACTGCTCCCAGTTTATTATACTGTACTTCCACATATTTTGTTATTTTAAAACTCTTCATTTACAATTTTCAAAATATTTAATTTCCAAAAAAAAAATTTCTAAAAATTTTATCTCTAAATAATTTTAATATTAAATATATTTAAAATATTTTGCAATATATTTATAAAAAATTTATAATTAACTTCACTAAGAAGAATATTTTCACAACTTGTAGCGTCAAACAATAGGAAACAATTAGCAAAACTAACACAGAAACGATACAACAGTATATAACACTTTCGCTACTTTTTCACTCTCCCTATAACAATTGACGGTTACTTGTTTTTAAATCTTTGCTACTACTTCCACTAATTGATGATCTCTTCAAATCTTTGCTACTAATTCCACTGATTGACGGTTACTTATTTTCAATTCCTCGCTACTACTTCCATTAATTGACGGTTTCTTGTTTTCAATTCCTCGCTACTACTTCCACACGGTCTCTTGTTTTTAATTCTTCGCTAACTTCCACTAATTGACGGTTTGGTCACGGCACCAACCATCACGCTGGCCGCTTATTACTCTATCAGCAAAATGAAAATAACTAAAAATGGAGACAAAATTTTATTTTCTAATTTTTTTACAATTTTTTAATCAAAAAAAATATCAATTAAAAAATTAGGGAAAATAATTTAAAAAATTATTAAAAATTAGCAATCTAAAAATATCTTCTTTTACAATTATAATGCACCTATTCATGCCTCAAATTTTAAATTATAAGATAAAAATACATTTCTAGTGTTATGTACTATGTATCGTTTCTGTGTTAGTTTTGTTAATTGTTTACTAATGTTTGACTCTACAATTTGTAAAAATATTCTCATTAAAGTTAATTATAAATTTTTTATAAATAATATTTTAAATATATTTAGTGTTAACAATCTAAAAATATCTTCTTTTACAATTATAAAGCACCTACTCATACCTCAAATTTTAAATCATAAGATAAAAATACATTTATAGAAATTATAAATTATCGCATTTTACAATGATGATCTTTTATAAATCTAAAGATAAATTGTTAACGCGATTAAACTAAAACATAAAATTATAAAAATAAAAATGACTCCCCGAACTCAATACCTAATGACTTTACCAAAAATCAAATTTTACAAATCAAAATCCTAAATGAAATTATGTAACCAGAGAATTAATTTTTTGACAAAATATTTGTTTTACTTAAATTAATAAATTATTTGCGACTAATTTTTTTACTTACCCCATATATGATCGACCTTGACGACCTCCGATTAGGTAAATCTAAATCCACACTAATCCTGCGGTGCGGCGTATGCCGTTATTTATCAAATTAATTTAGGAATTAAAACCGCTCTAATCCTGCTGTGCGACGAATGCCATTCCTTATATTTTTTTAGTTAACCAAAGTTTTAAATCCGCACTAATCTTACAATGCGGCGTATGCCCCTAATCTTGTGGTGCCGCTAATGTTGTTCGTTATTTCTCAATTTAACTTAGGTGGGCATTGATACTGCAGTGCGGCGGTAGCCGTCACGGTTATGTAAAAGACCCTTATAAAGAAATACCGATAGCACTACTCCTTTTATTTTTTTGTAGTGTTTAGTACAATGACCAAAATGTCCGCAAAGTCTGTTCCCCCTGTCACCCTATCCGAAAATCTCGGACCATCGAACTCAGCGATCCTCCCCCCTCCCGGACGGTTGAACTTCCTACGGTTACTTCTCCAATTATTTCAATTAGCATATACATATTTTATGAATTATGGATTGAATCAGACAATAAAAATGGTAGTACGTAACCTAACTACAATATCATTTGATTACCTGATAACCAAGATGATTATTTTTCTTTTAGTGAAAAGATATTTCCGAAATTTAATACAAATAAAGATCGTAAAAATTCGATTGAATAAATCTTACTAAAATATAATACTTCATCAGTTCCATTTGAAGGATTATTTAATTTTGGTACAATAATAAATGCCCGGAAAAGACAAAGGCTTAATGATAAATTATTTGAAAAAATTAATTAATAAATTTGATTTAATATACACTATAGTTGATCAGTTATATTAATATTTACATCAGTGTCCTGCAGAGGTACCAAATGCTCGACCCAGTCCGTATTTGTAAATAAAACAATTTCGGAAGGCCTGGTTCATATTATTTCCCAAAAAGAATTTCGGCCCAGTTTTGGTTAAATTTCAGGCCTGACCTGGATATTTTCTAGAAAAAATTTATGCGACCTAGGTTTATTTAAAAAAATTTATGCCACAGCCAGGCTGTAAAAATATTTTTTCTTACGAACCCGATTCATAAAAAAATGTTTTAAAGTAAATTATTTTATTTGGATTTATAAAAGAAATATTTCAGCATTTTACGGTTTGTTTTTCAGCAAATATGGAATCATTCAATATCTAATTATCTTAAAAATTAACTTCTTTATTTTAAAATGATAGATTAAGATTATTTCTCATTTAGTAGCAAAAAAATAGTGAAATAACTATAATTTTACCTAAAAATATTGATAATTAGTAATAGCTTATAAAATATTTTACCATTATTTTAAAAACTTGTTAAATATTTTTTAATGATCGATAAAATGGTTTTGAAATGGAAATATCAGAAATGAATGAATGTGATATATTATTATTGACACTATCATTTTAAAATATATTTTAATTTTTATCAGAGACATGCAGGCTCGGTCTTAAACCCGACCTGGCTAAACGGTGGGCCCTATTTTTTTTTTAAATGCCAGCCAGACCTAAAAAAATATTTTTATTAAATTCCCGGGCCAAATATTTTAAATCGTCATTATTATCTATAAAAATAAAAATATTTAAAAATTGTGTGCTATAACAATATATCACATTCATCATTTACTTATATTTCCATTTTTTCGATCTTTAGAAAATATTTCTAATAAAATATAATTCAAATTATTAATTAACTAATCATTATTTTAGGTAATATTCAATCAAACTAAATGTAAAGATACACTATTTAGAATATTTTATTTTTAAGTATCATTTTATCTCTTTTTTCTCTGTCCCAAATTTAGGTAATAATGTGGAGAGAGAGCGTAAAATAACCAATATTTATATAAAAGATTTTATTAGATTACAAGGAATAGAAAATAAAGGAATTACCATCGATCTGTCGAATTGAAATTTGGAAAGTTCGAATTTTGTTAGTCCAACTTGAATGCACATAACTTTGATCCTGTTGGTAGAATTAGATGAAATTTGCAAAAAACATTGATAATCTACCCTCTCTCATTCTATAAAATTTTATTGAATTCTTTTTAGAATTGACTGACATATTTATTGCCTAAACAAAAAGGTTATCAGTTCAAGTGTGACAGTATATATCGAGGTTCAATCTAATTTGGATTATTTAAAATTTTAATCATCTCTTATACCAAAATTATGATTATTAAGAAAATTCATAAAAATAATAAAATTTAAATTTTTTCCAATTTCTACTTAATAATGTTTCTATGTTGCATTATTGCAACAACTAATGTAAACAAACTGGTGAAATAAGAAATTAAGAATACTTAAAGTTTATTAAATTTTTATTTTTTCAAAATAACATTTGTGGGTCATTAAGCCTCGGCGATCTAGCTTAAATATTAGGTTATTAGAAGTTACCTTTTTATAACTAGTTACAGTTACTTACCGTTATATTTCAAAAGTAACTAGTTACATAATAAGTTATACATCATTCATAAACGCATTATTTATTTACTAAACGCATTTATTTAATATAAATAGGGGATATAATAATCAATTATTTGAAAAAATATACAATTTATTTATAAAAAAAATAAATAATTAAACTGAAAAAAAATATCGAAAAATAGAATATATTTATTAAAGACCTGCAGGCCCAGCCCGGGTTACACAGGCCGGGACGTATGAAATTTTTTTTTAAAAAAATATCCGGGCCTGGCCGTATATTTTTAAACCAAATATTTGAAATCGCCATTATTAGCGATAAAAATCAAAAATAAATATATATTTTTAAAAAATCTCGGCCGGGCCTGAAATTTTTTCTTATTAGTAAATAATGATTACTAATTTAGTAGTTTATTCAAAAATTATTCAATTCTAAAATAATCTAAGTCTTTTTCATTCCTTATACTAAGTTTTATAATCTAATTTAGTAAAATTTAAAAAAAAATACATTTATATAAAATTCCATAAATATTACCAGCAACTTGAGGAATATGGCATATTATGCTAAATAGGTAAAAAAAAATATAATATTAAAAAATAGGTTTATTAATTGAATTTGGTTACAAAATTATGAAACCCATCAATGTAACAATTTAAGAAAAGAAAATCTATTTGGACGGGAAATTTTATTGTTGCTATCCTTTGTGAATCCAATCAGACATTTAAACAAAATTATAAATTATTACACTCTTGAGTCGGACTGCCCATTTGAAAATTTTATTGTAGTGGACAAAACTAGCTTTACCCACCTAGGTTCAACCATTCGAGGTGAAAGTGCTATATTTCATTTTAGAGATGAATTTTTTGTCAAATTTAATATTATGAAAAATATTTTAAAATTTACCTGCTCAGCAGGCTTTTTATTTATTTAAATATTTTTTATTCTTTCCTAAAATTTTACATGCCTTTCGTTTATCAACAATTTTCATGTTCCTTGAAATATTATTAGACCTTGAGGTTCATTATAAAAATACTCTTGAATCTATTTTACAAATTCTCTTCGCTCTTCAGTATGCAAGCTTCCCTTCCACCAAAGCTAGGTGGTATAGGTATCCATTCCCCCATATCCTTAAGCATTTTAGCCTTTCTATCCTCATTTGTTAATTTCCATACATACACACTTGGAGACTTGGATACTATCGAATCCCCATCATATGGCAGCATTAAACCTCTGGGGGTTATTTCAATAATTAGTGCGAATTTAGTACTCTTTAGTGCTTTTGCTCATATGAGTGCGCTAATATGTAATGCCTAATTAGTACTTATTAATTCATCAATAAGTTTTAATCAATAAAGAGAATATAAGCGAAAAACTATAACTGCACTCCTTAGCCTGAATCTAAGATTCTCCAAGCCGCTCATATCCAAATTTAAAACAAAGAGACTGGAATTTACCATTGATACAGCATTGCGTTGAATGCTTCCACTTCAAAGCTGTTCAAAGAAAATCTCCATCGCTCTTTCACCCCTTAAACCTAACCCCGAGTATATAGAATGACAACAATACGACTCTTTTGCTGGATCAAATAATTCCAGCCTCAGCCATATGTCAACTTGGCTACAAATGGTTAGAAACTATACCTAATTCTAATTTAGGCTTGTTTATTAACCAACGAAGAACTTAGAATAGCTATATGTCTTCGTTGAAATCGTAATGCCGACATCATGTGTCCCTTGTGAAACTCATATCTATAACCTCCCATACTGTCGTTTTTCAAAAGGCAAATTATCCAGGCACTATGCCATCAATGAGATCTTGAAATCCGCAAATATTCCTTCTACTCTGGAACTTACTGGCTTCAGTCCTGATGGAATAACGCGAGTCCCTTGGAACCAAGGTATACCCCTCGCTTGGGATTATACATTTGTAGATCGTTTTGCCAGATCTTTTTATTTTAACTATTACGAAAGCTGAAATTACAAAAACAAATAAATATAGCCACCTTAATAATCTTTTGTTTGTTCCGGTAGTCTCAGTCACCTGTGGATTATTTGGACCCCAAGCCCTAAAATTATTCAAAACAATAGGGCAAAACGTTTAATCACAGGTGATCCAAAAAAGGCTTCTACCCAGAAATGTGAACCCTAACCCGGACCTTGAACCCTCGTATTTTAGCTGTACCCGGACCCTTTTTAAAAATAGAGGGTTCAAGGGTTCTAGGTGTCATAAAAAATTTTTTAAATAAAATATTTTTTTAAAAAATAATATAAATTTTTTTAAATTTTATTAACTTTTTTTGTGGAATCATTTATTTTATCTTCGCGTTTTCTTTCAATTTTCTTCCTGGACTTCCATTATATTTAGAGATTGATATCATAAATTATTTCTAGTGCAATAATATTTTATTATGTAAATTTATTAATATGTTATATTATAGAAATTTGTTGATTATTTTGAAAGTGAATTATTTTGTAGTATAAGTAATAATATTTTAATTTAAATGATAATTCACAACACTTGGTCTTCAATTTGTATGAAGCTAGAACGATGATTGAGTTTGAAAGATTTCTGTAATGATTTTATTATAGGAGCATCATGTGAAGTCATTTTGTCGGAAGATGATTGGTGCCAAATAAAGGACCTTACTAGTGTATTAGTTCCTTTAACAATATTAAGACAATCAGAACAATTATGTTTATTTGATTTTAAGGCATATGGATTAGATGCCGATTAGATTTAGAAAAATTTACAGTCCTTTTTATGCGAAATATTAGAAAACATGAAAATTCGAGAGCAACAATATTTGCATGTTATATTCTTCTATATATTTAGCCCGATATCAAGTTTTATTGAGTATTGAGCAAAAACAAATGGCTAAAGACCATCTTAAGGATTTATGGCATAAGCAAAACTCCATTATTTACAATTATTGGAGGCTACGACAATACCTATTGGTTGTAGTGATAATAATAATGATAGCAACATTGATGATCTTGAAATTTTCTTTTAGGTAGAAAAAAAAATTAATTTATCATCAGATAGAAAGGAGGATCAAAAAAATGCCTATTACATCTTTAGTAGAAAAGTTCTCAGAAGTTAAGAGAATAAATAAGGATACAAATATTTTAAAATTCTGGTAAGAAAATTCTTCAATATATTCAGAATTATATCTTGTCTAGAATCGTCTTGGCTGTACCGGTCACACAAGTACAATAATATATGTATTATAAAGATAACTATCTATTTTTGGTAAGCGTAGAACATGGATTTTTATCTTTAAAATATATTGTCTAATTTATTGTGAGATTGAATAAAATATTTAAAATATAATGTAAATTATGAATATGTATATATTGAAGTATAATAATAAATGAATAAATTTTTTTTATTTTGAGTCATTATTTTTATGTACCCGGACCTGGACCCTTTTTTTTATGTCGAAGGGTTCACATCCCTGCAAAGAATATCAATTAAAATTTGTCATTCCAAATGTATATCTATACATGGATCATTAAACCCCGCCGACCAAACTTAGATACGTAATTTATTTTAATTTCCCTTCTTTTAACCCTTTGACGCCCAACTTTTTATTAATTAAAAAAAAATTTTTTTTTTTATAATATTCATTTATACACTCCATAGATGCCTAATATTTATTTCAACTTTTATTTTTAAATATACAGTTAAAAAAAATGATGATGCCAAATCAAATCATCAAGCTTTTGTGTAATAAAAAAATACAAATATTTATTTATTATGAAAATGTCGAAAACAATTTCTAAATTGATTAAAACATAAATATATATTACATTTTCCACATTTTGTTCTTGAGTATGCATTTATGCATAACTTGCACCTTTGCCTAGTTTTGCAGGAATCTGGCCAATGACCTATGTTATCATATCTGATATAGGAGCCATGATAGAAGAAATTTTTTTTAAATCGGTTTATTTAAAGGTCTCCCTGATTTTCTTCTACTAGTTTTTCCTGCCGATAACAATGCTTTAACAATATGTGTTTTAAATTGTATAAGTTTCATGATTTTATTCTCCTTTTCATGGCATATTTGCCGTTTATACAAAAGCCATGAATTTACTACACACATATCTATGAGATAAAAAATAATTCTTTTCCTTTGATATCTACTCTATAGCATTCAACAGGCATATTGTGTAAATCGACTCCTCCCATACCTTCATTATATATTTTTAATACATTTGGTCTTGGAACTTCAATATATTCTTCGCAAAAGAGTTTATGATTTTGAAATTTCGGGATATTTTTAGCCAATTGAAGGACTATATCACCACTTATCCCTAATTCTGAGTGTGTTGGATTAGTTTGCTTTCCCGCATAAATCTTAAAATCATATACAATACCGGAGGATCCAGCTAATGCAAAAATTTTGATACCCCATTTGTGAGGCTTCGATTTTATATATTGTTTTAAAGAATTCCGCCCTTTGAACGGGATGATTAATTCATCAACACATACTCTTTCCTCCATCTCTAATTTTTGCATATTATTTTGAATCTCTTTAATAAATGACCTAATTTTAAAACATTTATCATATCCATCTTGATTTCTTGGGATAAGTTGAGAATTATCATTAAAATGTAAATATTTTCGCAATATTTGTAACCTGGTTCGAGACATAGTTTCCGTAATTTGAGGGAACGCTAATTCTGCAGACCAATACTGTCTTTATGAAGGAACTTTGACCAAAGAAGAAAAAAGATGTGTGCCTATAAATTGTTCTAATTCATTTATATCTAGATTTAGCGATCGATTTATTTGCTGAAAACTGTATAAATTACTGTTCACATATATTATTTAGTATATTTTTGAAATAAATAATTTGGAGTATTGATACGGAGTTAATATATTGGTTGAAGTGGAAAATTTAATAGCATAATTTGTGTCCAATTGATGTATATCACCTACTCTCCATTTCATATTATTTTGAATGATAATGTTATTATTAATTTCTCTATCTCGATTTGAAGATTATTAGATATTGGAGTTGATGAAGTTGATGGGGTATCATCGTAGATAGTATTCAAATTAAATTCCTCATGATCTGATTCATCGATATCAGCTTCCGAAATATCTCCCTCCACTATTAATAAATTATTTAGCATCTATAAATTATATAAGAATCATTTTAAAAAATATAATAAATGTAAAATTATAATATAAGTCAGAAGATATAGGTCTTATGAACACCAAATTCGAAAATGGTATGGTCTGATTGGATTTAGAATACATTTTATGTAAAATTTAATTATAACTATAGAAAACCATTATAAATATAAAACGAAAAAAAATATTTAAAAGTTGTATTCTAAAATCCCATTGACTTATTTTGGCATCATGCACTTTGAGTTGATATAAAAAAGAGCATAGTCATTTTTAATAAAATAATTGATCATAATATTATACTCTTACCTTTAATAATTAATAAGAATTTTAGGAATAATATATATTTTCCACAGAATATGTTTTATTGTCGTTATAAAATCATAAAATTCAGTAAAATGGAAAAAAAAAATTATGAAAATATTATTGGTTCAAATTTAAAAATAAAAAAATATACGTTATTAATTTTAAGAAAATGCGAAAGTATTTTTATTATATTTATATCATATGATGTTAAATTAAATCTATAGGCTTTTATAAATTTAAAATATTTAATTATATTACATGATGTCAAAACAAATCGTGTGACGTCAAAGGGTTAATTATATATTTTTACATAGAATATAGATATTATTATAATTTTAATCAATAGTTATATTATTTTAAAAAAAAACATTTTAAAAATAAAATTAATTTCTGGAATATATTATTTAGAATTATTCATATATATTTTTAAAAGTAACTATATATTTTTAAAAGTAACTATATATTTTTAAAGTAACTAGTTTTGGCAGTTACATTTCAAAAAATATAACTAGTTACAGTTATTTTTTAGAAAAATTACTTGTAACTAGTTACTTTAGGAACACTATTAAATATGTATATTTTTTTTCTTCTTTTAAATATATATTTTATAAAATATAGATATGATATGTTATTGTTAATATTTATAATCAAAAAAATTTATCTTATTTTAATCTTTTTTAATATAATTTATTAAAAAGAATAAAATAAATAGTTGTATATTTATTAAAAGCTAGTTGATATTAAGACTTGTAATTTGACCAAATTTGGAAAATAATATGATAAATTGTTTGAGATATGATGAAATTTTAATCTGATAATGTTAACAACTTTGCAATGATTACTCCAGAGAAGAAATATATACCAATAAATATTTCAAATATAACACATTTAATTTTATCTTTAAAAAAAATATTTATAAAGTTTTATGGGCATTTTCTTATTGGCTTGAAGATAATATACCTATATTTATTAGTATATCATGTTTCCTGATTATCGTATTTCGTTCAGAATTAATCATACTTATCTCAATTTTGACTATTATGTCTATATTTCATGCTTCAAAGCGTGATTTTTATTTTTTTAATAACAACATAAATAATGTTAACAATAATTATAACAAGAACAAATATAAAACATCTCAAACCAAAAATATTATTCTACAAATTTTAAAAGCTGGTATCCTATCATCAATATTATCATTAGGTAACAATTTTTTAATATAATTTATCTCATTCCTTCTTGTAGCGTTGACTCTATTAATAGACTCTTATTTTTGGCAAAGCTGGGTGTGGCCGGAAGGGTATGTTCTTTGGTACAACACCTATATGAACAAAAGCTCAAATTGGGGTGTAAGTTTTTACATATACATATTATATTCTGAAATTGAAAAAATATCATTAAATATAATTCTTAAAATGTAGACTCTCCCCTATGGGTGGTATTTTTATTCTGCCATTCCTAGATGTCTCTTATCCTCTTTATTTTTTGTGCTTTCACCTATGATATACCGTTTAAATGCCTTGAAACTTTTCAAAAACCGAAATTCAACTAATTCAAATTCGAACAACTATAATAATTCTAACTTTAATCATTATAACTCCAAAAATAATTGCAACAACTACATATACTTCAATAAGCATTCGAAATTTTATGGGGGCCATCATTCTAACGTTTATCATGATTCCATTGATCAATCAAAGTCGTCTTACAAATCATCGAAAAATGAAGTGAAAATAGCTTCAAAATTGATCGAAATTTTTTTTATCCCGTCGATACTTTACCTCGCTATTTATTCACTTTTGCCCCATAAAGAATTGCGGTTTGTTTTTTACGTCGTACCATTACTCAATGTGCTTGCAGCCCATGGATGCCATTCATTGTAAGTTTTGATATACTCCCTATTAACTGATTTAAATAAAACTCTCTAACCCCCTCCCCCCTACCCCTATCAACGACACAGGAATTAGAGATCTGCAAAATTAGGCCCGGCCCGAACTTGGAAATTTTATTAAATATATCTAAATTTATCAATTTTATATTATATTTTTTATGTAAAATAAAAATTATTTTAATAAAATAATGAGAATGAATAAGAAGCATGCTCTGGATTAATTTTTAGTTTACAATTAGTAAAAACCAGTTAATGATCACCAACCAACAATTAAAATTTGCCTATATAAAACGAAAATTATAAAATAATATAATTTAACTATACAAAAACAATAGACTTAAAAAATATTTATTTTGAATACAACAGTTTTGGAGTTGTTCTTGACGTAAACATTGAGGATTTTATTTTTAATATCAATATTTAGGATTTTTAAATATTTTTATCAAACCTTATATTCTTGGACATAAATCAGTTAGACCTATTTCGTTTGCGTCATATTGCTCAGCAAAAATAAAAGAAAAAATAAATTATAACCAATATTTCTTAAAATTTAAGGAGGATAGGGATTTATATAAATATTTTAAAAAGGAAATAATTTTAGTATAATTTTTTTATACCACATCTTAAATTCTCATAAAGTCAAACTACCCCCCCCCCCCCCACCCCTTCCCAATCGCTAATGAATAACTGCGTAATACCTCCCATCTCCCCATGGTAGAGCGTCCTACACTCACCTCATAAGATTTTTATATTTGATATGGATACTAATATACACTACACCTCTGAACCTTAATTTTATGTGTTATATTCAAAATAAGTGAAAGACGAAAGAATGAAAATAAATATCAAAATGATATTTAATCCGGTTTCTGTAAGGTCCAGTCTTATTCATTTAGATCGTATAACCATTTTTTAAATAATTTAAATCTTGTAACTATTGGCTTAGGAGCTTTTATTGCTAATTTGAATTTCTTTAATTTTAGATTTTTAATATAATAAATTTTTTTAAGCCCCCCCCCCCCCCCGCTGGCCTAAATAATAATGTTTTACAAATCAGAATAAGTATATTACCGAGTTATGGAAGAAAAACTATATTTTACTATGTATTATGGGTTAGATGGAATTGGGGATTTCACGCAGCCAACCAGAAAGGGCGCAGCAATAACTTTAATAATCATAATAACCGACACCGGCACCCTGCTTACTCCTTTTACTTTACCTCGCTTTTTAAGTCGACAACCGTTTTGGTTCACTTGAACGTGAATGTCATACTAACACTCATTTTTCTTGAAGCCTCGCGCAATAATTACCCAGGAGCCAAGGCCCTTATGAGATTACAAGTTTCTCGTCAAATCGATATATATCAAAGTCATTTACAATACATTTATTAATATTTTTTCTAATTTAGGAGCAAGATATTTTTTATAAAATTTTGAAGAATATTAATTTATTTTCAAATTTTTGTTTTAATTTTACAATTCGAAATAGATTCTGTAATTTATTTAATATGATAATAAATTAAATATTAAATCATAAGATCACACGGTATACATGGACACGTACGCTTGTCAGAACGGCATATCTAAATTTTCACAATTGTACCATCATTGGAAGTAAAATTTAATTGATATTCTTTTCTATTTTAAAATTTATATATGAGATGTATTATTTTGACAGCAAATTAATTATAAAATGTTAGCCCAAATTGAACTCATTTTGTTCCGATTCATAGTTTTAAATTACGAATCCTCTATCAATAGTTTAATCATATGGTCTAATTTTTTTTATAATCAATTTCGCAAATAATATCCCTTAATTAAAAAATAAATCCGAGCCAGGTCTAAAATTTTTTTAAAAAAAATACCTTCTTTTTTTATAATTTCGGGTCAGTCCTAATATTTCAAATTGCTATATATATATTATATATAAAATAATAGGATGAAATTAAATAAAATTTTGTTAAAAATTGTTGCATAATTGAATAACATATCACTTTATCATTTCAAAACTAAATTTTATCGAAAGTTTTTTAACTAAGGCCTGGCTGGGCTTACAAATCTAGGCCGGGCCGTGCAATTGGTAACTGCAGTTCTGATATATATATATATATATTAAAAAAAATTTTAACCGATTAACAGTCTGATTTATAATAGAAAAATACCAATCCAGTCACATGTGCCTCGAATTAGCATAACAAAATTTATGCAATATTTCAATAACGCCTGCATTGAACCATTTATACATCAAAACCGATTCGTTACCGATGTTAATTTAAATTATTGTTGTCTACATTTTTATCAGTATATCCCTAATAATAGAAAAGACCATTAACCGTAATATTGTTCTATTATATAATGTTAACTTTTGAATGAAAATCAGCTGAAATTACACAATTCATATTCCTACTTATCTCCAATATTACATCCAAGTATTCTCACCTATTTTTGACATTAGTGTTATTAATTTGAACTCGGACCACATACCCGTGGTTTAGACTCCGGGTATAGATGAATAATGTTATTCCAAATAGTTCAAACAGAAATTATTTACCAAAAGTCTTTTCTGAGGTTATATAGTAAAACCCTGCTAGGCAACTAAGCTTCGGGTTAAAACAATTTTAATCGGGTTCACCTAGGGTTTATGCCAAAAAATTAGTTTATATGATTGTTAATCTAGCGCTTATTTCCAGCCATCCCAGAAAAACTCTATTTTATCCTTTATTTAGAAATAAAAGTGATTTATCGAATCGTATCAAAAGTGATAATTAGTATTAAATTTTTTATACAAAAATTAAAATGCTTTTTATTAAAATTTTTAAATTAAAATATTTTCAGACTCAGGGCGAATAGGAAGATGTTAGTGCCTAAAAATCAATATAGGTATGACTGAGATAGGGTTTTATAATAAATTGAAATGGGCTCAGGCTAAAAAAATTGAATTTGCAGAACTCTACCTCAGAGTAGACATTTTTTTTTACCTCTTTCACAGTGCGAATTTTGCGGCGTATACAAAAATGAATGAAATTTTTGTAATTATTGATTTCAGGATTCAGAAAAAATATAATTATTATTAAATGTAATAATGTGATGTGATTCAATGTAAATTAATTAAAATAACACATTTACTTTTAAAAACTTGCAAGAAAATGTTGAGAAAAACATTATTATATTTATAATCTTCTGGTAATTTAAGTAATTAAAACTTCTAATAATTCTTTTTTAAATTTGCGACAATTAATTTTAAACTTTTATTATTTTTTTAAATTATGGTCTCAAAAAATACACGATTATAGAAGGGGCATTTACAGGAATAAAATTTAAAACTTACCCGGATGAATTATCATCCATTTTGCCATTGAATTCACTCATAATTATGATAATGCGACTATTCATCGTGCCCATATAATAACTCAAAATTATTAAAATATAGAATATCTTTCATTTTATTCTCCGCAACTAAACTCCTTTAAAAAAAATTTTGGCATTTTGAAAAATGAATATTGATATCCCAAACCAATTAACAGAATTCATATAATCTAGGCAATTGCTAGCCTTTTGCTCAATTTCAATAATTATGATTACACAGCCTTCTACTTACATACGATACCATATATCGAAGAGGGAATCCGATCTATTCCTTTGAACAACTAATTTAATAGATAATTACACTAGATTATTATATAATATAGATATTTTTTGTTATATTATGTGCAATACAAATTGAAAAATAAATATACATTAATTAAAAATTTCACAAGTCATTTTCGAAACTATAATATAAGAAAGAGAAATTTAATATAAAATAAAATAAACAATGAAAAAATAAGTTAAAAAATTATCATAATTTGACCTTAAGTTTTACCCAAAAAGAAATTGTGTATTTTTTAACTCATTCAAAAAGTCTTCCAGTTTATAGATAGAATTAATTTTTAAAAAAACTTCTGTATCAAATTTTAAAGAAAAAAAAGATTATTTTAAATTTTTTTATAAATAGCAAATGTTTTATTTTAATTATTTTTGCAAACAAAATATTTTTATCTGGATGGGTTTTAATTTAATCTTCAACTTGTTTCATTAAATCATCACAACACTGTATAGAGAAAATTTAAAAAAAATTTTTTTTTTATTCAATTCTTCAACTTAACTGTAATTTTAAAAATGAAATAAATCGAATATAATAATTTTATGGCCCCAAATATTTAAAACAAAAAATACAAATTATTTAAATTCAGTATTTACGTTTATTTTTATATTTAATCTTTTTTTAAAAGAATGAAATATATTAAAAATAAATGTTAAGGGATAGGTTCTAAATCGCTAAAAATTTGGGATCTTGTTCGAGAGCATTTTCCTTTTAGCTCTGAGTTCGGAAATATTTAAATTTAAGACTAATCCTGATCCCAGAAAAATTCTTTATTTAGAAAACAAAGTTATTTTTCATACTGTTGCAAAAGTCGTATCTTATAGCTGAAAATAATCGCTCGGCTAACCAACATAATAACTCATTTTAATCCTGTTTTTTTGGTATTTTTAAATCCTAGGTAGACCCGATAAAAATTTTTTAACCCGAAACTGAGTTGCTTGCAGGGCTTTTCAGTCTAACCCCCAGAAAACACCATTGCGTTTAGCTGCATATTTACTTTCGGTATATAATTTTTATTTGAACTATTTGGAATAACATTATTCATCTGAACCCTGAGTCTGAACTCTGGGTTTGTGCTCAGAGCTGGTTTAGTCGATTTTTAGACCCGTCAATTCGAATGGATATTTTTTGCCCAGTTTTGGAGTTTATTGTGGATAGCACCTTCCTGCATTTAAAATTTTTTAAATTTCTGTATAACACATAAAAAAATTAAAATCTTTTGGGAGATCTGAATTTCTCTGAAAAATTACAGTTTATAATATCTTTCGTTGTTTTATATTTAATAGCTCTTTTTAGAATCTGTCTTCTTTTCAAATTGATTTTTACGGGAAAAATATATTACAATCAAACTCAAAATCTTATTTGGAAATGATCACTCAAAATATAACAAAAAATATGGTTAAATTATTTCAAAGATGAAAAGTAATGTGTGAAATTAATAAAAGTTAATTTAAAAATAACAATTTAACTTTAAAATAAAATAGAAATATGACCTTAGGTAATAATAAAATTAAATAATAAATTCTCAACATTCTCTTCTTTAATAGAACGTCATTATATATTCCTTGATCATCAACAGTAGCGATTATGGATTACGTTACTTCTCATATGCGTCTCATGGTGTTGCCAATGATGTGCATCGTTTACATAACGTAGTCTTAAAAACTTTTGGGCAATTGCCTGAATCTAGTAGGTCTTGGTTTTCCTGCGTTGTATTATTTATAACTTGTTCCTTCTTGCTTACTCTTCCCTTCCTGTAAAATTACAGTTGGTCTTATTAGTTTGAAATGTGGGTTATGTTGTTGTGCCTGTTCGATGCACATTATTATTTTTATACCAAATTTCATCACCTTCATATATGGTACGATTATGTGATATAGTTATCGGATTTTTATTTTCACTCTTTTCAAACGGTTTTAACAAGTCGCATTTTGTTCGTGGGGTTCGACTAAATAAAAAATTTGCTCGGCATGATGCCCATTGTGGCATTTGGTGTATTTCGATATTTGAGCAAAAAATAAAGCGATGTCTATATTTTTATTGACTTTCTCCATATTCTTTCTTATGTGTAAAGATTATATTTTTTACGCATAACTTATTTTGCAGAATTTGTGCATAAGGTCACTTAAATGATTTATTCTTTAAATAATAGGATGTATGGGTGATTTCGGAACTTTGATAAAAGATATTTTGTGAAGTAATATATTTAATTTGGTTGATTATCATTTGCAGATGTAAAGTTGAAATGATTTAATGATCTTGACACCCTTTAATCTTTCTTTTCCTTGAAGCAGATTTTTTGGACTATATTATTTTTGATGTTGCATTATTATCTTAAACTTAGTTTCATATGAGTTTTTATGGCAGCTTTACGCTTTAGTTGTATACTAAGTCAGCCTTTTTGATATTTATTCGTCAAAAGATTCTTCTATCCTATAACAACTTTTTTAAATGATGTTCTTAAAAGCATGTAATAAAAATCTTCCTAAAGTCATTTCCAAACAGAAGGATTTCAAATACTAGCTTTTTTTTTATTTCCAAACAAAGGATAATAATTTGTTGAATTGTTATTTTTTTATATAATATAATATTTTTATTAATAAACAATGCTGAGCTCCATTTCACAGACGTTATTCTCGTAAAAACCTTTGAAAAAGCGTTATGCCTGTGAGTGGCCTAACAATAGCTTTTTGTCATTGTCCACCACTAATGCTTCTTCTTGAGCTTCACCCTTATAAAATACACTAATTTGTGATATGGCGATGATTTGAATTGTATTACAATCGTAAGCCAATAGTTTTAAGTTAGTTTTCTCAAACATGGATATCCCTGATTCCTTAGCTGTTATCTGTAGTATCGCAAATTACGTTCCAGTATCGATTTGCATCTCTGTGGGTACATTGTTAATTTTTTTTATAATGTCTTATGAATCATAAATATTGTCGTCGGCCTACATGTTTTTTACATCTAAACTAGTAAATTATATTCTTTCGTGTTTCATTTTGTCTTCAATCTCCTCTATGATTCGAATAGAGGGCTTGAATTCTATCGCTATAAAATTGGTTCATGTTGTGTAGCTATTGTTATAATTGAATCTCAGACATAATCTTGGGAAACTTGCTGTTTTGAATATTGAATATATGGCTATCGTAACATGGATAATCCGTATTGATTGTGACACCTGCGGTTATCGTGGATAATTTTTTACATTGTAGTGGTTGTCGTAAAGGTTGTCATGCTGATTATAGTGGCGGTTGTCATAGCCATTGTTTTAACGATTGTCGTAACGGGGATGCTGTTTCCTTAACTGCTCTCCTATATAACCGTCGTGGCATAAATTATTAGTTGTTTTATGCGAGTCCTGCGTATTCCTCATTTTCAAACTGTTTTATCTCGGTATCAGCTTGCATCTGACCATTTATATGTGTCTCCTCTATCTTGGATATAATTTTTTCCTCAATAAGCTCTGGTTCATCAACCCTGATGCCGATGTTTTAGGCCTCGTTTAACCATGCTCTCTCTTGCTTAACCTGTGTCTTTCTTTCTTTCTTTCTTTCTTTCTTTCTTTCTTTCTTTCTTTCTTTCTTTCTTTCTTTCTTTCTTTCTTTCTTTCTTTCTTTCTTTCTTTGTCTTACTTCTTTTGATGAAGTCACGCTTCTTAGTTTCTCGATCCTTTCGCCCTGGAAATTTGCATTTTTTACTCAAATGTCTAACGCGAGCCACCCAATGAGAGTACGTTTCCTCCTTATTTGGACTGTTGCATGGAATTCGGCTATCTTGACGCTTGTCGTCTTGGTGGTATACTAACTTGAACTTGAATTTCCTTATTTGGGATAAGGGAGCGAGTTCGGTTTCCATATAAACTACATCGATATTAAGGTATTTGTCATCTTGAATTACGCAGAAACGCGGCAAACCTTTCGTAGTCGGAATTGTAAATCATATACGATGGTGTTGCTTCAATAAAAATACTTAAATTTTTTTTTTATAACCGCATAACCTTTACAATTAGCTGAATCGAACCTTTATAAAAAAAAATTTTCTTAAGAACCGTAACCTAACGGTAACCATTATGAATTTTTAAATACTTAACTGTAGCCAAACTGAACCGTAAAAAATAAAGATTCAGTTCCTGAAAACTAATAAACATTCACTATAAATGCCTTTTGTGTTTCTCAAGCATTGATGAGGTAAGTGAGCAGTATTTTGAAGAAATGGTCATATATATGCACTGCTATGGTAAGCTCATTGTCTTGGCATCCTTCTGCAAATCAGTACCTTAATCTATCAAGTTTGCAGGTTTTGACATTTTCTTCTATTATTCATTATAATGAATTAATTTATGGAATTAAAAATAGGGTCAGAATGTAAAAATATTGATGCCTTAATTTCTTTACACTAAGGAAAGAATCTTAAATAAAAACGATAATGGAGGTGAAACTCGTAAAGTTTTCTGATTTTCATTAGTCATTTGCCTCTTTGCCGTCTTACCAAATGGGACTTTGATTATCGCCCCCCCGCCATTTAGTGTCAACTTTTAATTACTCGATTTCTTCGCCTTTCGAGTTAATCAATCCATTTCTGGATTCGGGGCTTACTTTAGTTAACACAGGTTCCGACCACCCCGTTTCCAGCCATAAAAAGCTTCAATGGCTAGACATGATCCCGAGTAGGAAAAAGGAAATGTACCCACGAACGATGAGTTATAAATTGCCATTGGCTGTAGACTGTTCTCTTATTCCGTCCGATGACATTTGTGCTGTTTAAATAAGCAATAATCCATTTTCTAGACATTGTTTCCCTTGTCTTAAAGTCAGCGCCCGCTTTTTGCTGCATGACAATCTGAATAGATTTATAGGCAAATCTTTCATTTCTCCAAATTCCCCTAGGCTAGGTTGCCTGATTCCATTTGTTGACATTAATAAGCAAGATTATTTATTTTTTAAGCATTGTTTCTGTCTTCAGCGGCCGATTTTTGCGGCATGACAATTTAAATAGGGGGATCGGCAAATTATTAATTTCCTACGATTTCTCCAATGGTTTAGAAACTTTAGGCCTTTTAAATGAGGATGCAATGCGTCCCCTCATTTCCCTCCAATATAAATTCTGACTTCCTTTAATACACGGCAAGACTTCCTACCATCCTCTTCATCAATAATAAAGTTAACAACGCTTATTTTTTTAAACATGCCTTTTGATTTGATTTTAACGTTTTCATTTTTCATCCTTTTTATATATATATGTTATTTTATAATTAAAAATGAATTATATATCATATAAAATTTAAATTATTTATAAAATATATAAATCAAAAGACTTTAAATTGTGTTCAACAATTATAATATTAATTATTTTTCTTAGTAAGAATAATATTTTTTTTAAAACAACTTTTTTGGGTATAAAAAAATTTTCAGAAGGCTCTATTAATTTTATTTAAGAATTTTTTAGCAAAAAAGGGAAACAACAATGCTTCCCTTGCTTCTATGGACGCTTCGTCATTGATGTATACCATGGTAATCACATCACCTGTCAGATTAATATATTTAAATTTTATTAAAAACATTAATAATTTTTCCTATAATAATTTTAATATTCGATCAAATTATTTAAATAATTCTTTATCCGTATCCTCTAAACGAATAATATAATTAACAATTTTATTCTTTATTATTCGATTCGTTTTTGAATAGGACCTATAGTACACATTATTAGATTTATATTCTTTAAATTTTACTATTATTCAAAGTAAACCTTCTTTTTACCTTAAAAATGCTACTTATTTAGGTACGTTAAAACGGAAAATATATCTGATCTACAAATATCCTCTTTTGAATATCTGATAATGCAAAATGAACCCACCTTGCTCGCTAAATTTATCCAAACACGCCAGATAAATCCTGAAAACGAACCAAACCTTACTAAAAATGATATGCAACATTTTAAAGTCTTATTCACCGTTGATGGTGTGAATTTGCAACCTGGATTTGCGTTGATTATAAGCAAGGTCTTAGAAATAATCATGAAGCTCCTTGAACATATGACGAAAAGTCCCACGTTGTCCTGGCCTTCTTCACACGAATTTAGGCATGAGATTGCCATGTTAAAAAATTTTATTTTACCTTTGCAACCAAAAATCGTGGTTTTAGCTAATACCGCACTCGTAAAATAATTATATGAACCGGGATAAATACATTTAGAATTTTGATGTTATTTATTTAATCTTCGATTATAATGATTTATTTTACATATTCACCAAAAATTAAATATTCATTTATCTTATATTGTTTTAAAGTCAGGAAATAAATTTATTCGAATTGAAGTGCCAAAAAATATTCATTATTTATCTGATCGTTATTTTATCTCTATAACGTACTAAAAATTAAATATTTTCTTAAACAGCCGAAATTCCTATATATCTTTATGATTTTTGATTCTATAGGAATTATTGTTGAGACAATTATTTCATTAAATGATCCGATTTTTCAGAAATTAAAAGTCTTATGTTTTTCCTATAATATAATTAATAGTTTATCAATTTTAGGCCCTCCTCACTAGATTTAAAAAAATCATATTTTACTACAAATCATGATTAATTTTTTAATAAATTTATTTAAGAATTTAAATAAAATATTTTCAATTGGAGAAGACATAGTACAACATTTTACATAAAAATTAAAAATGCTATTACCCCAAGTCAAAATCTAGTTATTCAAATATACTTCAATGTGTATCTGAGAGGGGATAATCAGCCGATAAACACGTGCACTTATTTAGGGACACTGTTACAAAGCGATGGGTAAATAAATTGACAATGAAAAAGGTAATCTGGGTTAAATGGCTAGAAATAAGAAAGATTTTGTTAATAAATGTCTACCTCATACATTAAAATTAATGTAGATAGAACATAGTTCTGCAAGGCTCTGCCCGTTTCAATCCTTTGTGATTTATTTTTTGCATAAGTTTCCCGGCCTATTTAAATTTTGTCTGGCTCGCCCGATCAGGATAATTTTTTTTTTTTACTAATTTTCTGTTCCAAATTTTTTTGTATAAATTTTCCGGCCATTACATTTTAAATGTCTTTATAATTTTTCCCCAATGTCAATTAAGGCTCTTTTATCTTCACTCTTATCTATTTTCAATTAAGTTTAATAATTTTGGAAGACTCAACAAGTGTTATTAATTATATAGATAAACGTTTTTTTCTTCTAGATCACACTACATCAACATGCATAAAGTTATTTGCTCAGTATTTACAATCAACAGAATCCAATCATTTAACAGATATATAGTAATTTAAAATAAAAACGGCCTTCCCTCTCCTATAATGTTATTAAATATAGCTTTAGTTTATGGGTGTCGCATCTTAATTTGTCCCATTCCCTTTCAATTTAGCCTACAGACGTTTAAATAATAATCCTTGGACTACTCTGTGTAGAAGTACGTGCGGTTTACCCGCAAACGTATAAAAGGCTTCTCGTATTTTTTTACAGAAATTTTTTATTAACACCTAATTAAATGTATCTAGCGTAGCTCTGTTGTACCTACAACCTCTGAGGGCGAATACGCTTTTTCACATATAATTGGATAATATCCTTAATAATTGTTTAATTTTTTGTGAATTTAGTATTTAGTTAGCCAGTTCTTAATACAAAGAAATAAAACTATTGTAATTTCCAAATATTTATTAAAATATTCGCTTGAAATTCAAAAAAAAATATCAGTTTTTATACCCGGACTGGCCTGTTAAAATTTTACGAAATGTTCGGTCAGGTCATAATTCTCTATAAGATGGAAAATAATTATTTCGTTTGGCTATACAGTTCTTAAAATAAAAATAAACAAGTTTTTTCTTCATATTATTTCTAAGTAAATAAATTAAAATTGCTAGGTCCGGTTCGTTAATTTTTATGTACGAATTACCCATCCAATACAAACTCAACTCTCCGGAATAGTTGCGACATACTACAAATCAATTGACTCATTTTTTTGAGGAGATTAGAATTACTTGGTCATCGATTAAGACATTCACAAGAAAATATGGTATTTTCGTCGATGAAATGGACTCCAGATTATGGGAAGCAGAGAACTCCTGGTAAAATATATGAAGGACATGGATTTGATCAATCTTTCATTTGCAGATTTTTTGGCACTCAGCAAAAACAAAAAAAATCTAAAGAACACCTAAAATACATGCTTAGACATGGGCTGAACTAGAGCAGTAATCGTTAGGAGGAATGGGACTACTCTCGTACTTGCTTTTCCTTTCCCCACTTCTCTCGGAGTTGATTGACAATTTATGCTTTCGGCACAGGTTATTTTGGAAACTAATAGAATAAAGTATGATGAGGTTGATGGTAATTTTTCTCTTTTTTTTTCTTTTTGATAACCCTTTTCTTTTTCCTTTACTCTAATGGATGAACGATAGTGAAAACGACAATGATAACCATGGAAACGTTTATAATAAAAATGATAATGATCCCTTTCACTATAATAATAATGATAATGTTATAAATATGATGAGGATCCCCGTCGCTTGCTTAGTACAGAAGATTTATGGGACACGATATTGTCTCCAATGAGTGACAAGGAGGAATGAAAAATAAACAAAAGAAATAGAAAAACAGGAAAAAACACAAACGATAATTAGTGCTGTAAACATTTCTAAAAAATAGAACGCGTTTAACGTTCATTGACAAAAATTGAACGTTCATGTTCACTTTCAAAAAAAAAGGAATGCGTTCACGTTCGTTCAAAATTTTATAATTTTTTTTTTAAATTTAATTTAATATAAATAAATGTCATATTTTTTAATACATTATATTAGCCATGATAAAAAATAATATAGTTTTATTTTGATAATATAATCATAAATACAATATGATATCTATAAAAAAATTTTAATAACAAATGTTTTTCAAAATTATTATCTGATAGACAGGAACGATTCGCAATTAATACAAAATTAGCTATACTAAAAACGCGCTCTACAGGGACAGATGAAAAGATTGCGGTATTATACTTAATAAACAATTCCTTTAACGTGGGGAATTTATTAAAAACATTTATTGATTTGTCCTTTGCTTCAAAAAATAGTTATCCTCCATTCCATCCTCTACTTCCTCGTCAAAAAAAAGGATATCTCGAAATTAACAGTTCTTGCAAATATGCATTTTTTCAATAACGCTATAAGTTTATTTTTTATAGGTTTGTTCTGTGGAAGTTTTATCAATGGCCATTTAAGGTGTATAATTTCAGAAAGAATATATGGATATTCATATATATGTTTAAACAGGCGCGTACGCAGGAATTTGGTCTGGGGGGGGGGATAATAAATTTTTTTAAGAAATAATATTTTTAATTAAAAATACTAAGCATAAATTTATTAGGATTAATAACTTTTCTAATACACAATTTTAAACTAATGTGAATTAAAAAAATTATATATATAAACCGGCATTTAAATGTGAATCATAAAATATAAAGTGAATATAACCCACGATATGAATCACCTAAATGACCCAAAATTGAAATTTGAATTTTTTGAGCTTTTAAAATATATAAAGTATAAAAAATTTAAATGTTGTAAATATAAATTAATACACAAAAAGTTTCTTAGGAATAATTGTATTTTGTATGTTTTGAGCTAATTTTTCAATTATCAATCCTTGCTTGGCGTTAAATGTCTATGAATATTCAAAAGATCCAAATCATTCAATCTACTTTCAGATGTTGTATTTCATAGGTATGTTTTTCACAGACTTGCAGGCCCGGCCCCTGAGCCGGACCGTATTTTAATTTTTTTAAATATACCCGGGCCGGGCTCGTAATTTTTTTTTAAAAAACATCCGGGCTGGGCATGAAAATTTTTTAAGAAAAAATATCCGAGCCGAGTTGTATATTTTAAAACCAAATATTTGAAATCGCCATTATTAGCTATAAATATCAAAAATAAATATAATTTATTTTAAAAAATTCGGGCTAAGCCAGCCGGGCCGGGCCTGAAAATTTTTTTAAAAAAAACCCGGGCCGGAAAAAATTTTAAAATAAAATCTGGGCCTGGTCCTGCAAATGGTACCTCTGCAAGGCTCTGTTATTCTTCTTAAAAAAGTGAATGTTCTCTCATTAGTTTACTAAAGAGCTGCTAATATATATAACCATTTTAATAATTGGGAGTATAATCTAAAATGTGTTTGAAATAAAAAGCATCCATAGCATATAGTTAATCTTTTAATCATAGTTATTCAGCTAATAAGGCATCATAAGATATTTTAACATCTTCATGATAAAAATATAACAAATATTTATATTTTTTTTCTATCACCATATGAAAAAGGTTGGGAGAGGGGACATTTGTTTTATAATACTCTTCTACTGATCCTATATTAATGTTTTGATGATGAGCTTGCTTGCTGCAAGTCGAGGGGGACAAATATTTAACACGTATAGCTCTGCTTTTGACTCAACAATAACATATAAAATATTAAATTCCTAAACAACACTAGCTCTATTTCCTTGAGTTCTAATAAAATGCTCTCCGCTATTCTCATCTTCTTAATCAAGTCAATGTTATGTTTTTAAAAGTATTACATAAAATAGTTGTATAATTAAATAATACATTCTAATGAGAAAAAAAATTTGGAATAAGTATTGAATCCAATAATTTTCTTGCTTCTGAGGAAATATTTCTTTCAAGCCATTGTGATATTTCAGTAATAGCATTAATAATCAGCTCTTCTAACTCCAAAATAGCTGTTACTGTGGCGGAGACTCGATCTCGTTGGACAAGCTTGCAATTTTTTTCTCCCTGTTGGACAAGGAGTTTCAGAGATAATTATTATTTTATTAGAAATTTAGATAAATATTACGCCACTAAAATTTGAAAATAATAGGTAAATTACGCCAAGGAAAACTTGAAATCGAAATTGATTGATAAAATAACTTAGTAGATGAATGTGATAAATAAAATATATATATATATATATGTGTATATATGAGATAAGAATAAATATTAACAAATATAAATTAATATTAACAATAATATTTTTGGAAAATATAATCCGGCATCTGCATTTTTTGCCTTTGGGGGGGGGGGGGGATTTGTCCCCCTGCCCCCCCCCCCGCTGCGTACGCGCCTGTGTTCAAATCTTTAAAAAAATAAAATATATATAATAAATTTGATAGTGATAGGTTTAATACCTTTTATTAATCCCATATAATACTGCGTTTATCAATGGTTGACCATATTTTAGGCTATTATTTTTTTTTAATTTTAAAATAACTATCGTTATTGTTGGGGTTAAATAGCCCAAATGCATTTTCTCTTCAAATTTGAAACTGATATACTTTTTGGGCATATTTTACATTTGGTAAGTATTGAATTAGTTCCTACAATATAGGATGTTTGTTACTGTAAAATATTTATCATATTTGGGCCATGGTAAGTTAATTCATATGATTTTCAGAATCAGATGATGAAATAATAATATCCATATGCTAATCTATTAAATTAAAATATAAACAATAATATTCAAATTAATAAATTATAATAATGGCGTATAAAAAAAATTGAAATGTGAAAAATGAAAACAGTTGATTATAAAATATAAGACCTTTTCTTAAAAAATTCGGATTAATATTAAATTTTTCAAATAAATAAAAATAAAAAGTGTTTTAAAAATTGAACGAACGTTAAATTCGAACGCGTTCGTCATAAAAAAGCAAGCCGTTTATCATTTTTTTCAGCTTCGTTCACGAACGCGTTCGTTTACAACACTAACGATAATAAGCTCTTAGAATAATGGTTTTCAGGGACCAACTTTACAATTATAGGGAACTTAGATGCCTCTGGAATAGGACACGCTATATAGACTTAGCGTTATCTTCCAAGAATATATTTACGGGACATAGGACTTATTTTTTTCTCTAAAATAATCTAACCAGGCGTCAGGTACATTATTATTAATATTATTAAGGTTGTATTACATGGCCTTACATTTTTTTAACACTATCCTGCCGGTAACGGAACCAATAGATCACCTCTTTCTTACTCCTCTCTTCCTCACTATGCTAGCTGACTACATAGTGGTACCGTTCACTATAATAAAACGGTTATACATCATGTATAGGATCTATATATTAGTGATTATACATGGTGCAAGCTACAACGCCTGGTGGGTGTTAAAATTGCACTTCATGCACTAGCGTTGTAATGAATGAATGAAATGAATTTTTATTTTCCTCATGACCATTTTAGTTTTCAGCTTATATTAACAAAAGATTTTATTTTTTATTAGTGCAACTCTTCATCTCAGCAACATTATATTCTCATATATTCATAATATTGATATTAGAGGTGGGCGCGGGCCGTGAAATTACGCGTGACCCATCGTGTCACGGTGGGTGTGTGAATAAATTTTAAATTCCAAGGCGTGACTGGGCGCGACGGGCCTTCCCAAAATTTTCCCAGGGCGTGATCGGGCATGAACATAAATTTCCCGTGAATCACGGAAATTTTAATTTTAAAATTGTTTTTTTATAAATATAAATTTGCAATTTTATAATTATATTATATATTTTTCTATTTAATTTAGTTCCTTTTTAAAAAAGAATAATTTATGAAAACTAAAAATCTTCCGCATTTTATAAACAAGATCCGGTTTCATTTCGTTAGTTCTATTTTCTTTTTATGTTTAGGTGTTTTTTATCGCGAGACTTTATGCTAAATTTTGCTTAAACATTTTACAGAGAAGTCAGTTATATTTTATTTGTAAAGATCTTCAATCTTTAAATGCAACAGAAATTGTAGGATTTTACAAGCTAGGCCAAGAGATAAATGTTGGTGTTACATATGGATAACAAAATATAAAAGTTGTGAACCGAAAAACTCTCATGAATACTATAGGTCCAAAAATATACCAGGAAATAAAATTTAAGATTAAAAGCTTGACCTATAATAATTACTTGTCCATAATCACTGATATTTGGAAAACATTTGTTTTGGCCACAAGGGCAATGGATAAAAAAAAACGTCAAAATTAAAAGTGAGTCAACTCAATTTTAGGAGAATATACAGAAGTAGAAAATTACTTTAAAAAATGTATAGTTGTGACTTGTGAGTGATAACGGAGCAAATCTTATAAGTGCATTCAAAGATGAAGAAACGCTAGCATGTATATGCCATATACAAATAATATTATGCATTATGTTTTTGAAAATTGTTTAATTGAAATAGCCTTAAATATAAATGGTATAAAAAAAATAGTACAATATTTCAAACAATCTACAGCTAATAGCAAACTAAACCACATCCAGGGTTGGGCAAATTTTCAGAAAATTGTATTCGGATACAGATACTTTATAAAATTTTGTATTTAAGATACAAGATACTAGATAATTTAGAAAAATTTCAATAAGATATAAGATACAAGATACTTGTCTTCTTTTTAAAAACTTTAAATAGTCAAAATCAAAATGTATAAAGCATTATTTTCTTATCTATAATATAAATTTATAAAAAAATATTTAAAATAAATTGTAGAAAATACCAAATTTATTATAAAAGATAATGCGATATTCCATTTAATAATTATATAATTAGTAAATTATAATAAATCAGCATTATTTTTTAATATTATTAATTTTTCAAATGATTTATCGTTCAATCTTTGACGATTTGGTCTATTAACCATATTAGCAAAGCTAAATAATCTTTTAACGGGGGCTGAGGAGGGTAATATTGTGTTATATTTAATAAATATTTCTTTTATATATTTATAACTATTTAACATATTTATACTCCGCCTGTCATCTTTCATATAATTTAGGACCTCTATTTCAATATCATTTATTGAATTATTAGA
The DNA here is from genome assembly GCF_954871325.1 of Gordionus sp. m RMFG-2023. Lineage (NCBI taxonomy): Eukaryota > Metazoa > Nematomorpha > Gordioida > Chordodea > Parachordodidae > Gordionus > Gordionus sp. m RMFG-2023. Next base: position 30,795,735 of record NC_088776.1, read on the forward strand.
ATTGGATGTGGTACTTTTAAAGCAAAAGTAATCATCTTCATCAATTGAAGATTTTGTTGAAGTATTAGTTTCAATATTATTTTTAAAAACAATTAAAACTTCATGTAATAACAAATCCTGAAGGTATTTTTTTTCTTTTTCACCATCAATCCAACGATTTTTAAAATAGGGATGAGAAATAGTTGCCAAAAATGCACTTTTAAAATTGTTATCAAAATCATATATATTTTTAAATCTTTTATTTAAATAATTTTCTATGGCAATAGCTAATAGTTTGCAAAATTTTAGATTGGTTTGAATTAAATTTGTAATTTTTTTTAACGACATTTATATTGCAATATTCTTATAAATATTGAATTTCAATATCTCTTAATTTAGGAAATTCTAATTTTTGACATAATTCAGGAATCGCCTTTAAATTTTAATAAACTATGAAGACTATCATACAAATTCCATCTAGTGCAACAAGGTGTAACTAATTGTTTTCCTAAAACTGCTTTGATAAGTTCTGCAGTTTTAGGCCTATTATTTGCATTCCATAGCTTAGTACATTTAGCTATTGCAGGATGATGAATTTTAGAAATGTTAGAAGAATCCTAAGTAGTTCTCTCGACATCTGTTGTGGCAATTAGACTTATCGTATGGCACAAACAACGAATGTGTTGAGGCAATGTTATTGAGGCTTCTTTAGACCCTTATAAATAATTTTATTTGAATAAAATTTTTTACTAAATTTACAATATCATAATAAATTTTAAAGAAGTATTAAATAATACTTTCAATGATTTCGAATTCTATACATTCATCATCATTGATGTCAAAGTCATTCTCTACAGCTTCCATAGAATATCCAAACTCCTTGAAAGCTTTCTTAAAGTTAGAGCCGTTATCGTAACAGTTGCTATAACTTTTTCGTCAATACCAAAGTTACGATGAATTTCTTTATTATGATCATCTTGAAGTACTTCTAAAAATTTGCCATTAAGTATGATTAGTTTAAATTTGTTGTTATAATTTTCGGTTGAAGAATCATCTGAAGACGAAGATAAACATATTATTCTATTTTCTTCTTCCAAAATTGTAAAATAGACAGATATATAACGATTCAAATATGGTAGTTCTAATTGTTAGCAAATTGCTATATGTTGATTAAATTTTTCATTTAAATCTTAAAACAATATCATTTTAAATTTTAATACTATTTAAATTAACCAAATTTTTTTTAAAGTATCTGTATCTTTTTGAATACAAAGTTGGTTAAGATATAAATACTTATAAATAATATGTATCTTAGATACTGAATACAAGATACTTTCCAAAATTTTAAAAAAGATAGTATCTTGTATCTTAGATACAAATATCCGCGATACTGCTCAACCCTGACCACACCCTTAAACAAGATGTAACAGCGAGAATAACGAGATGGAACTCTATATATATCATGATGCAGAGTTTCTTAAAATCATATTCTGAAATACAGGCGTACTTGTTTAGTAAGCAAGAATTAAATAGATTAACCACAATTGATATCAGCATCATATGCGAGTTAGATAAATTTTTATCAATATTTAAAGAATGCTCGGATAATCTGAGAGCAGATTCTCGTCCCACAATAAATGAAGTTTGTCTATGGAAGCAAAAATTAGTTAAATTTTGTTAACCTTCTGAACGTGATACAATAATAATCAAAACCTTAAAATACAGAACAAGATTTCTTTTAAAACATTATTATGCAGCCACTACATAAGGTAGGCTTAATTTTACTTATTCAGAAGAAAATAATATATATAAAACAATCTTAAAAATGCTAAATGATATAAAATTAGATGATATGCATAAGTCAGTGCCAACTATCATTTATAGCTTTCCTAACTTATCCTAAACTCATAAAAACCTATATTCTAAATGGTCAATACCAACTATCACTTTCCTAATTCATCCTACACTCATTAGAGAATTTCTAGATGATTCTGATGAAGCATCAACATCACCGATGAAGGCTGTGAGGATGAACTTAAAAGATTCATATAAGATAAATAATTAAACAATATTTGAAGTTTTGGAAGCAGGAATATTCATTTCCTTTTTTGAGAAAATTATCGAGTAAAATTTTGTCAGCAAGTTCGGCTTCTAGTGAAAGGTTATTTTCTGTAGCCAATCTCTTATTAGAGGAAAGGCGTACACAATTGAAATAAAAAAAGATGGACATTCTTCTTTTTCTAAATAAATTTCGATTTATAGATTATATTTATTTTTTGTTATTAATATGGATTATGAAATTAGATAAATAAATAGAATGAATTCAAAAAAGTGTAAAATTATAGCAATAGTTTTGAAAAATTTAAAAACACCGTGAATTTTCGGACGTGACGGGCGTGAATCAAAATATAGCTTGTCGTGAGCGGGCGGGTCGGGTAGAAATTTTTAGTGGTAGGCGTGAATTTTATTTATTGCCACCGTGAGCGGGCGGGCCGTGAATAAAAATAGGCCCGCGCCCACCTCTAATTGATATGATACTTTATGGAATTATTAATTATTAATGTAGATTTGACTAAATATGTTTTAATCATACCATATAACGGGTATTTTTATAATTTTGATGTAGATTTGACTAAATATGTTTTAATCATACCATATAACGGGTATTTTTATAATATTGATGTTTAATTTAACATAATATGATTGCAATATTTTATAGATTCTTCGAGCTTCCAATATCTGGAAACATTTTACTTAAGATACAGCTAAATAGGAAGGGTATATCTCAATATGCATATTGTCAATTTAAACATAATTTCCAAAATTCCACAAAGATATCTCAGAATATTAAGAAATGTTAAAGTTATAGAAACAGTTTACATATTGTCTAATGAGGTTGATAATGATAATTCTACTGATGAGGATATTGTGTGTATACCATTTTCGAATATCATAATAAAATAATATCCCAAGCGAACATAAATAAAACCACTCTAAATACCTTTAAGGAAAATACCATTCTCAGGCACATCTAAATTAAAAATTTTGCTAACAAAAACTCAATAAAATCAAACAACTCAATTATACTTCGGCATTAGCAATTTTTATGTCAAATTTCCTCTTTTCAATTAGTAGAAAATAAATACTTTCTGAATTTTTTAAAATGAATACACCCAACCTATAGAATTCCATCAAGATACACATAGCAAAACATTAGATTTTGAATATAGCAAGGAAAAAAATATTAATGTGTGGATATTAAGAAAATCTCAAAATTCATCATCATGATTTATTATGATGTCGAATTTGGTATAAAAATCTTTACAAAATAGAGTATTGAGGCTCTTTCCATGTACAATTGCACTTTAGATTCCCTGCTTAATATCAAAACATTATTTATTTTAACTACCTTGCTGATTGGTGCCTATGGTAATGAAAGATCTTTTTAAGCTTTAAAAAGGTTTTAAAAAAACTTCAGAAATAACACCGGCGAAAACCTTTAAATAGATACCCTATCAAATATTTATGAGATTATTCTAGATAAAAAGATTTTAGATGAATTAGATAATTTCAGAAAAATATAGAACTCTATATATAAATTCAAATCAAAAAATGATAACTATATTTTAATTGACCAGAGGAGTATTTGACCTGGTCAAATATGGTTGAAGGAAAAAAAGAAAAAATATGTTTGAAAAAGGAAAAAACTAATACATAGGATAACAATGCTTTTATTGAGTCCCCAATATCAAGGGGAGCATTTCACTAGAAGTGAATTAATTGAAGTATGTGATATAATACTATTCATTTTACAAGCTGATGATGATAAAAATATTTCAAGTGATATCAAAAATTTTAGTAGTATAGGTGATATATTTATTAGCACCTTATGTGGAAAGCAGTAACTTCCATAGAAACAACAGATTCCGGCATCAAATTAGTGGAATGAGCTTTGACCATGCTTATTAAGAGTAGTGACATTTTACTAAAAATTCCTAGTTCTAATTCTTCTTCAGAAAAAAATTGGTTGATTTATTAATATTCTTTCTAAAATAGAAATCAATTGAAGATCTCGACAACAGGAAAATTGAATAAAAATATTAAAGAAAATGATAATATTAAATATGAGTAGAACAAGACTGCCACGGAGATGAAATATTAATTATTAAATGACAATGAATTTAAAAAATTTATAAAATTAATATTACAGATTTATTTTACTATTATATACAAAATAAAATTAATATACTTAAAAAAACATTTATTTGAATTTGAGTATTTGGCCATATTTAACCGATCAAATACACAACCCTGGTCATTAGTATTTAATCTATATTTTAGATCACTATATTTTTCTAAATCTAATAAGTAATTTTTTTATATTAATCAGTTAAAAACCACTTTAGAAAACATTATATTCACTCTAATATTATATTCTTATATATCATTTTAATCAAAAATTTGAGATTTTAAATTACACAATCACCCAAATTAACAAATTTGACTGTTAAATAAGGGCCTTTACCCCTTTTGAGGTGGATTATACTGCTTTATTGCATCTAGGTGTTCAGGTATACACACTTTCGTTCTACTCACAATTAGTATTCCTTCCTCTCCATCATAAATCCCACCATACAATAAAGTTGTTATTAATGATATAAATCAATTACCTCATAAAACCATCTTTGTAATTAAAGCAATCATATCATGATTTTATATAATAAACTCATTTGAGAATGGAGTAACAAAATTGTGCTTATTTGATATTGGGATTGGCAAATCCATATAAAGTGTTTTGATTAGTTGGACTTTATATAGGTCACTGTCAACATCATAAATTTTATCAGATTCTAATTAGATGAATTTCAATTTACAGTGCAAACAGACATTTAGTTATAAATACAATTGAATTTTAACAATAATGATATTCATCATCTGATAAAAATTTCCCATTTATAAGATGGGACAACTACTGTATCTATATTATATTATTCCAGATGGAGGGATCTAAGTTAACATTTTGCAAAATATTTATACATAAACAATGTAATTTCTGTCATCACCTCAATCCATGCTCCCTCATGAAAAGGATTATTTCATAGAACTCTAATTTCAATAACATATTTTCAAGCCATCTAATATTTGATAATGAAATAGATTATTTACACTGTTAATTTCAATAACATATTTATTTTCAAAATGCCAATTCTAACAAATTTAAATAATAACTAACAAAACTCTAAAAATAAACAGCTCATTTGGTTGATATACCACTAATATATTTCTTATGAGCCTAATACCTAACAAATGTAACTGCCTATTATGTAGTAAATTTATTAAAGTAACTAAATAGGGGCTATTGCCACCTCATCAGAACCAGAAAATAGTGATAAAATAGGCGTGATAAAAGTTTAGCTTAATGGGTTCACGATAAAAGTTTTGCTAAAAAGTATTTGCTCCTGTTCGAAGTTTAGGTTTTGCGGAAATAAATTCTCAATATTGTCTTCACTATAAATGTTTTGCGGAAAAAAATCCATGGAATTGCTTTAGCGATGTTACTTTGGCTCTAAAGTTTCTCTGCAATAAACGGCATTAGAGTTCAAATTCCGTTAAAAGGTGTTTTACGATAGAAGTTTTGCTGAATACCATCAAAAAAACTATATAAAAATTAACAACAAATATTTGGAAAATTAAAAATTTTGATTAGGTTATATTAAAAAATTTCTGGTGAATTTAGAGTATTTTTATAAGACTTTTACTAATTCTTGCTATTTATATCAAATGAAATCAAAATTTTGAAAATATAGATTTTATTTTTATAATTAAACAAAGAGAGCACCATAATACACAAAAAGTAAATATAGAATAAATTACATTGAGCTAAGCCATGGGTGTTGTAAACATTCAGCAGCAGTGGCTCTTTCGGTAATATCGTATTTAAGCATTACAATTAAGAATTCAGTCAGATCTCCAGCTTCAGTAGGAGACATTTCAAATTTTTCTACTAATGTTCTACATATTGGTACTGGTATAATATCATTTAAGTTCTTTAGCTCTCCTAATTTAAAAATATATTTAAAATAAATTAGATGTAAACCATTTTGTTCAAAATATTTCTTTGAACGCCGACCGTTTAATGAAATGAATGTGGGAATATCACCGAGCTTTTCTATAATGGATGCTAAATGACTTTCTTCCCAACTGACTTTATCACTCTTACGACCTTTAAATAAATATCTCCCAGTTGCCATTTCGTAAATCTTTATAAATATCAAATAAATATGCTTTTAAATGAATTATATTACAGTACATGCGAGGCTCCATATATCAGCGGAAGTATTATATCCTATCCCCAATATAACCTCAGGACTTCTATATGGCTTTGTCTGAATGGTATGAGAATTTAAATCTTTCATGAAAATCGCATTACCCATGTCAGCTATTTTTATTACCAAAGGATTATAGATTTCTTCATTATAGACTATAAATTTAGATAAATTTTACGTTATCAATCAATTTATTACCAGGATTTTCTTCTAAATTTAATTTTTTTACCTAAAATAAAATAAAATAAATATCTAAAATAATTTGGATTTTGGACACTTTAGTATAGCGGGCATTGGTTTGGAAAGGAACATATTTTTCTATTTCTGTTATTATGTCTACGTTTACAAGGTATAAAGTACATTATATTTATCATCATATTCTTACCATCTAAAGAAAGAGATTCATCATTTAATCGTTTAGACTTTTTGATTTTATTTTTATGATTTTCTTGATTACATAAAGCATCCTTTTCCCCGCCTTGTTCGAGAAAGATGTGGGAATTCAATCTATTTATTTTCATAGCGAGTTTCATATCTTCTGGCAATTGTTCTAGCTTATCTCCAAATTTTCTTGCCAATGAACATTCTATTTAATTACATTTATTTGAGCCAAACATTAAAATTTAAAAGATCATTAAAAAAATATATAGTTTTTACTATGTGATACTGGTATGGTTTGTCCAGATTTTTGAATCCTAAGTGCTTCCAAAGCCATAGTTTTTATCATATCTAGATGAATTCCTATGCAGATATTTTCCGGTTTAATATCGGTATGTATCAAATTGCACTTAGAATGCAAATAATCCAATCCTTCCAATATCTAACAAATCAAATAATTCTGTAAATATTTTTGATATATATAAAAGTACAGAAATAGCCCCATTCTTAAATTTTTTAAAATGATTTTTTTAAAAATAAATAATATAATTTTTTTTAGAATCTGTTTTAAGACAATTTTTTCTAGATAATTTAAATAAATGATTTGTAAATCTCTTTTTTGATTTAAAAAAATTAGCCTAAGTCAACCCAACATCCTTTTTTGGAATATGTATGGATAGGTTCTTTTTTTGGACAAAACTGTATTATATTTATTTCCAAAAATTTAAGTAAAATGGCCTTGCATGTTCCCAAATTTTAGGCCACCACTTGCGCCACGAGAATGTAAGTCTTATTTCTTTCTGCAGGGTTCCATGATTGCCTCAACCCCCACCCCTCTCTTATTCCTCTGTCTCAAAATTGACAGCGTTCCACTTACAAATCAGGGACGGACTGTAGACTTTACGGCCTCGTGGGCTTTTTTTATAGCGCCCCCCCATTTGCGGACCTTCGCTCCTCTTTTATCCGGTCTTCGGCAGGGTTCCCTTAAATGGCTTCTTCGATTTACATGATTTTTATTACTTCTTATTTTTGAAAATAAGTTCAAACAATTTACATTTTTAGTAAAAGAATAGTATACGATAATCATATATTTTATTTTTTTAAAAATGCACATTTATTAGTTTATTACCTATATAAAATAATATTCATTGCACATATATATTTTATATTAGATTTAAAAACGATATTCAGCGTCTACATAAACGGGGTGGGGGGGGGGGGGGTAAGAACAGTTTGCATCCAATTTTTTTGAGGGGGTTATGGGGTAGGCGGCTTTAATGGGGGTAGGATAAATTTTTTTGGGGGTTTATCTATTATATTTTGAGATCAAATAGGACAAAATATATTTCTGTAAAAATTAATACTTTTATTATAGACCTATTATAATACAATTAATCAACCAAATCTATATAGTGCAAACAATCATAAACATTATTTTCCAAATAAAGCTTTCTGCTATCCTTTAAATGTAATTTAAAAGGTTCAGACATTTTCAGCAAGCTCATAATGCTATAATAATGAATTTATTGTAAATGATGGGGGTTTTAATCGAATTTATTATCTAAAAAATAACTCATTTATATTCACAAAATGTAGATAGTTGGTAGTAGAGATAAAATAATTTAAGTTATTGTTTTTAAATGTTCTGAAAGAATCTGATTATAATTAAATGGGTGAAATTAAAAATAGGGAAACCGATATTTTTTTGGGAGGTAGGCATAAGTTTTTGAAGGGGGTTTGCATACAGTGAAAATCCTGTCATGTAGACGCTGACGATATTGTACTATAAAATCATACATCATATGTTAAATATTAAAAAATACATACTCAATATATCAAATCATTTAATTAAATATATTAAATTATTGCAGTTATACAATATTACAAAGAATATAATTGCTGCACTTATAAAATCAGTCACCGATCATATATTGTAAATAGATATTAATAAGATTCAAATAAAAGAATTAAGAAAATATATAATTTTTATATTAATTCTCACTAACTTTGAACTTTTGGCCAAATTTATAAGAATACCTTCTAGTTCAATCTGCGCTAATAGTTGTCGTTCAACTAACATTATTAAAAACGCTTCTAATTTTTCTTAGCCTATATTAACTTAGCTTATTTTTTATAATTTTTAATTTACTAAATGTCTTCTCGCAATTAACCTGCGTAAATAACAAAGTTAAAATGTATTCATATGCCAAAAATAAATTAGTATCACTTTATGCATATTGTATCTCATAAAAATTTCATACTAGCATATTAAACACTTGTCACATTTATTATCACACTCTGAGTTATTATATTGTAATATTCCATCTTCTTCATTTAACTCCTCACTTGTACATACTATATCATCGTCCGTTTCCTTTAATTCTGCTACCAAATCTTGGAATAAACTGGCAAATGAACATAATTCGTTACGTAATTTAACACTCAATATAAATGCCAATTGCGCCAGTTTTTCCCAGAATTATCTTTACTTTCAGAATTATCTTTACTATTTATTTCATCAAAATGTCTTGGATGCAAATATTGCACATTCAAAATAAGCTCTCAATTCGCAGAAAGCTGTTCCGACAAGCTGTTTATAATTTGATCAATTATAGGATGAAATACCTTGAACCTATAAATGTCAATCGATTTGAGGACTTTCATCTTGGCATTTGTCACAATATATTCTTTTCGCTCCTCCTATTCGATTTTTTGACAGAGCATTCTGTACCTTGATACCGGGAGCTTTAAATATTAAAGTTTTTCATTCAAATTAAAAGCCATTTTATTGCTTTATTTTGAATCGATATAATAATCGATGATACAGAACACTTATCATCTTCTATCATTTTCCATGCCGACAAAGTACCTAATTTTTTAGTTTGATGATATGACAGTGGCTTATTTCAAAAATTTCCAAATATATTATTGCTGTAATTAGAGTTTTAAATTTACATAAATTATCAAGTTTTTGTCTCAAATGATTTATTATCTATTAATTGACGTGCAGTTATCGTTATGGAGCTAGCTCTTTTTACCATATATCCATCTAAGGGCTTTTTCACTGCCCACCACCTTATCTTACCTATTTTTTGCAGCCTTCTAAACTTATTTTGGCCAGATGAATTATTCTGTTTCACCCAATCCATCCTTTTATCTGATTCACCGACCATTTCAGTGAATTAAAAACAAGAAATGTTGGCTATATTAATTCTACAATATATTATTATATATAAATATAATATAATAAATTAATCAAAATTTAGCTTTCACTTAATTCAAACGGAAGCGTTTTCACTTCATTTGAAAAACAAACAAAGAAAGGATGGTAATGATGTATAACGTCAAGCTACGTTATTGATATTTTATGCATTAAAATATAGTAAACGACATGAAAATTCTCAAGGAATGTGATATTCAAATCATAGAGATATCATTAAAAATAAATAAATGATAAGAGAAAATAATGTGAACATAATAATTTTTTTTTCTAATCGGCCTCATTATTGATATTTTCCTTTAATCCGCCTCAAAAATCGACATTTTCTCTCGGCTTCGTGAGTAAAATGCCCACCTGGTCTTATGACCAGTCCGTCCCTGTTACTAATGTTGAATAAACTTGGAGATTTTTGGCCAATAATTTAATCAATATTCAAATTATAGAAAAGCTGGAATGGACCCCTCTCTTGTATCCTCTGTTACTCGTAAGTTACATTCGCGTAACTTCTGTTTTTTTCAATCAAGTAATTCAAGAATTCACTTTCCAATTTTTCCATATTTCATTTATTTCATCTCGGTCCAAATTTACATAAACAAATAAGTTACGGATAAATTACAGCCAAATTGCTAAATTATTAGGTTTACAGTTTACGTCGTTAAAGCTTTAAATTAAAGGAAGTATATTTGTGTTTGCGTCAATGTGTTTTTTCCTGCAATGTGTTATTTCTTCATTTTTTGAGTGCGTTTTTTTAAATTTAAGAATCGGATACTACCGGAAATATATTCTAGCATGTTTAGAATAGCTATCTTATGAATTGTAATTTTGCCGTTAACCTTTGAGTCATTTATAATTTTATATAAAAAAATCTATGGAACAACTAATATAAATTATATTAAGTTCAAATGTTTATAGCGAATTTATCTGGAAATTTATAGGGTAGATAATCCAAACATGATAAAATACATTTCCAGTAAAATCAAAATTTTAAATTTAGAAAAACGTGCTCAAAAAATGATTTATAGTTAAAATATAACACATTGCTGGAAAAAACACATTGACGCTAACATATATACTAACCAATCAGAAGTCATAAATTTTTGTGAACTAGAGTAAATATTTTAAACAACATCAAAAAATTATTTGCTTTAAAATTGATTACATGAGCCATTTTTCTATACTTATCAATAATATTTTGATTAATTTTTTTTAAAACTCTTTATTTTGAGAAATTATGCAAATATGAGATACATGGGCATCGTTAGGCGAGGAAAAGGCTGAAATCCCTATTTTTTTGGAAAATCCCTCCCGATGATTTTGAGGATTATTTTGGTATTTTAATTATAATATTTTACCAGGTAAAATTCTTTTTAACTTGTAGATTAGCATTAAAAACTTGTAAAATATTATTTTAACTTAAATGTATCATTTGAAACATTATTATCTTTAAATATGTAATAAATTTAAAATAATACTTTCTTTACAGAATGAAATTATACCTTTTAAGTTTGGGATGAACTTTATAAGGTAAAAAGCTATAGCTATATTTAAAACGCAATTTTTTTTTTTTAGTATTTTTTTTTAATATATAAATAATAATTTTGAGAGACAGTAATTGATTATTTTTATATTTTTAAAATAAATTTTAAATATTTATTTGAAAAACATGTCCTGTTTGTAAATTTCTTTCTACCCTGTTTTATTTTTATCCAATATTAATCAGCATCATTTCATTCATATAAGACAGTACAGGGGAGTATATAAACATCGATCGATTGCAATACAAAAATATTCTCCAAAAATAATATGTAATACATATGCAACTACAATTGAAGAAATCATATACAAATGTAGTTCAACATTCACAGAGCTATATCATCACAATGTGGGTAGAATCTTTCCCATATATTAAACGACTCTAATATAAGTGCAAATCTTATTTGTGGTAGAACAAATGAGTAAGGCTATCACAAGTGTTTTTGTACCTGAATCCTAGAGGTCAATTCTAGACGATTTGAAAGATGGGCATCTATATGCAATTCTAACAGATGCATCTAATAAGGGAAATATTAAAACATTTCCCTTGATCCTTCACTATTTCAATAAGAATAAGAACATTTCAATAAAACTGTTAAAAAATTTTTCCTCGGATAGTTAAAAATCCAACGATGCCACATAATGATAAATATAGCTGATTCAAGGTTATAAATGATTTGCATGTCAGCTTTCTGCATTGATAATGCCTCTGTAAATTTTGGCAAAAACCAAAGTGTATTTACTGAATCGAGGTAGCACAATAATGAATTATTACCAATTAGCTGTATATGCCATATACTACATAATTCTTGCAAGAAGGCAATGAATGTAGTATCTGTAGATGTCGAAATAATTGTGATGAAATGTTTTAACGAATTTAGTTCATCAACTAAAAGAGTTAATGAATTAAAAAAGTTGGTGGAGTGGTCTGACTTGGAATGGTATGAGTTGTTGCGAAATGTACCTATCAGGTGGTGTTCATTAATACCTGCCATCGATAGAATTTTAAAATTTTACAAATCCTTAAAAAAATACTTCTTAAATAAAGATTTTAAAAGTTGTCCAAAAATTTTGAAAAATTTTTTCGAGTATGAAATGGTAGAAGCATATTTGGGATTAGTATCACATGTAGGAAATCTACTTCATGCAGTTATTATTCAGTTGCAATCAGAATATTCTTTTTATTAAAGATTCACAAAATCATGCTACAGCTCTGTTCATCTCAGTTAAAAATTGATAATAAATTTTATGGCGCTATTGCTAAAAATATTATATTAAGATGTTCAAATAATACTCTAATTAATACATTTTTAAATGAAGCAGATAAGACAATTTTAAAATATTTACAATCAAAATTTGATTAAATATTATGACCTTGGAACAGAAACCATCAATTGATGGTTTTATAAATATATTAAAAATACCGAAAGACAATGATGTCTTGTTTGAAGAGATTGTAATTTTCTCTCTATTTTTTATGATTCGCCAGAATACTTAAAGTTAGATGGTCTAAAAGCAGAGGAAAAATGGGTAGAATTTTTTCGTAAAATCCCCATGCTTGAAAAAAATTTGCGAGTATGTCTTCTCCTTACCTCATTCTAATGCCTCATCCGAGCGCATTTTTAGTCTGATGAGGATTGCCTGGACAAAGGAGAGAAATCGGATTGCTTTAACAACATTAGAGACAGAGCTAATGGTTAAACAAGTTTATAATATGTCATGGCAGGAATTTTATAAATATCTCAATAACAACGGTAAACGTTTAGTTCCATTATTTAAATCTCAAATAAAATATAATTAATATTATAACTATTTAATTTTCCAAATTTTTTTTTATATTTTATAAAATCTTATTTATACATTCGCATATATTTTTTACATTGTAAATCAAAAATAGAGAGCATTACAATCTCCGCAAACAAGACATCAATGTCTATCGGTATTTTTAAAATATTTGAACATTTTAATATAGTTTTAGCAATGGCGTCATAAAATTTATTGTCAATTTTTAATTGTAAAGATGAACACTCTGCAGCATAATTTTATGAATTATTTGTTAAGATTTTTCCTATTGCAACTGCACTTAACAGCATGTATTAGATTTCCTTCATGTGAAATCATTCTTAAATATACCTCTGCCATTCATTATTGAAAAATTTTTTTTAAATGTTAGGACAGCTTTTATAATCTATATTTAAGAAATATTTTTTTAAAATTTTATAATTCTGTCGATGGCAGGTATTAGGATCAAATCGCAATTAACATTGTGCTGACTTAATTCTATAAATACACTCTGGTTTTTTTCCAAATTCACTGAGGCATTATCAGATCAGAAAGCTGACATGCAATTTATTGATAATCCCGAGTCTACTATTTTTATAGTCAAAACAATCGATTCTTTATTTTAAAATTGTTTCTTATATATATATAGTATTTTATAATTATGTCATTTAACTTCTACTAACATCCAAATATAACAGCTATATTTACCATTATATGGTTAGCTATGTCTTTGGATTTTTCACTATTTGAGGGAAAAAAATTTAATAGTTTAATTGAAACGTCCTTAATTTTGTTGAAATAGCGGAAATATTTCCGCTTATATATGCCCATCTTTCAAATCGTCAAGAATTGACCTCCTGGATTCAGGTTCTAAAACATTGATGATATCCTTGCTCATTTTTGTTCTACAAGTAAAGTTTTCATATATCTTGGAGTCGTTAAATATTATGGGGAAAGATTCTACCTACATTGTAATGATAAGTAGCTCTGTGAATGTTGTATTACAAGATAAGTGATTACAATTGCCGCAACTGTAGTTGCATCTGTATTATTTCTTATTTATAGAGAATATTTTTGTTTTGCAATGAATGTAGATACACTCCCCTGCACTGATTATAATAATGTGATTGAACTATAATAAATAAAATAATTTTAATTGAAATGAGTACAATATTATCTTATATGTATTTATACTATTAAGCGCCTATACCTATAATCTTATACACACAAACGGTAGATTTCCAATTGTGGTCTTGCCGGATATTCGCATAAATTGTAAAATTAAAATCGTTTGTTTTTTTTATAAAATTTTATCTTTACATTCTTTTATATTTAAAAAGGATCGTTTTTTTTATAAATTAATATATTTTAATAAATCAAGATATTATTATTTTGAAAAATCTTTACCGACTTAGCATTTATATAAAATAATTATAAAAAATAATAGGCGGATAATTAAGTCAATTGGCCTGCAAAAAATTTTTTTTAGCAAATATATTTCTACCGCATATTTCATATTTCTCCCGCAAAATACTAAATTCCCTTGAAAATTTTGACCTGGCAACCCTGATTATATTAACCCCTATTGGGGAATGAAATTTAATTAATTATAGTGAAAGTTATATCTGATTGTACCCGATAAAGTTAACATTAATAATTATACCTTATATGATTTAATTTATCAATATTGCCCGATATAGTTGACTTTATAAGCTACAGGTATAGAAAGAAAAATATTCTTTTGATTATTTAAATTTAAATAATTTTTTTATTTTAAATTCTATCATACACAAAAGAGATTTTTTAAATTAAATAAGATGACATAATGTATTCAGTAACATTTATTTATAGTAAACTCGTATAAAGTTTATTTTCTATATTGTTACCCAGATTTTAAAGTAAGATTGATTAGAAGCCTATCTGAATGACATATTGTTTAATAATTCTATAGTTAACTCCTCGCAATAATTAACTAAATTTTGTTACTGTTTATCTTATAATGATTCGTTTAAAATCCTTTAATGCAATATATTCCATAATGGCATATTTTACTTCAAAAATATTTTGTCTGCTTTATGGGAGAATTTAATATAAAAAAATATCGTTAATAGAAATAATCAAAATAATATATTTCGCTATACTATCTATAACTATATTGAATAAAGATAACCACTCCAGTATTAGGATACAATTGACTAAATTTTATATGAATAAAAATTGTGCTAAGTATGTTTACTTGTTTAACTACAGGTTTTAATATACTTATAGGAATCCCTTCATGATTATATTTTTTGTCTAACTTCAGCAAATTAGGGCCTAGGACTTCCATAACCATAATGTAATCTATAAAAATATATATAATATATCAGATATTCCCTATCATTTTAAATAACATATAACACGTAATCCTGTAGCCACCTATTAACTATTCTAACCAATCTTCTAACCAAATTAATTTTTACAGGTATTTAAATAAATTGAAATTACGAAGCAGGTGCGTAGCCAATGATTTTCCACGGAGAGGGGGAGGTGATTTATTAAATTGAAATAAAAAAATTTTAAACTCAAAATATATTAGAACAAATCATCATATAAAATTTATTCATATTTTAAAAATTTTGAAAACAAATAATAATATATAGTATAATATAAAAAGGCTTTTCCAGAAAATCATTTTTCGGAAACGAGTCTCTAGGCATCCCAGCAATTTTTTTATTATTTCCAAACAAAATTATAATAATTTGGTGAATTAATTTTTTTGTATAATATAATGTTTAAAAAAACTTAGTAATTGGCGATTCTCAGGATTGGTCTAAGACTGAATATAAATTATGTATGTTAAAAAATATTAAATATATAAACTGGTAAGTAAATGACAATAAAATAACTAATTATATGATAATTTAAAATTGTTATTCAAAATATCATTCATAAAGGAAAAATAAATTTTCTTTACGATTGAGCCAATTTTTATAAGTTTCTATGTACTGGGAATCAACAGGAAAAAAATTCAATGATTTGGTATTGTGTTTATTGGTTTGGTTGCCTAAATAATACAATAATTTTATATTTGGAAAAAATTCTAAAATATATTTTAAGTATGAAATTCTTCCCTGACATCATTGGAAGAGTATCTACTAGAATTAATCTTTCATATCAAGATATAATTCTGAAATAAATTAGCCTTTAGGTTTTAATATCTTCTGAATATCGGCTAGGAATTTGATTTTTATTCATATCAAGAGTCAATATATTGATAGAATTGCGGTAAAAATATTCGTAAATTGGTAGCAATCATATGATGAATTATAAATCATTCATTGATTTGGGTATAAATATGTCTTAAAGTGATAGTAATCTTCATAGTTAAAATTGGAAATGTGGTTTCCTCGGTGCAAGTTCAGGCTCAAGAATCTTAAAATCATATAAATTTGATTTTGTCTTCAACAATCATATATATCTCCATATTGGCCAACATTATTTCCTACATTTCTTGTTTTTTAACGTGATATATTACCAAATAGAACAATGTATGCTTCAGATGAAATCTGATTCACAGGGACGGGCTGGGAGACAAAGGACCCGTGGGAGATTTCTACACCTTTTGCAGGCCTAGCCCGCTTTTACCTGTCCTGCGGTCGGAAATTATATGATTTTATTTGAAATCTACTACACTTTAATAAAATATAAAAAAATTCTTATCTTTTTAATGATTCATTTAAAAGAATTACTCGTCCTTTGTACATGCATAATTCTTCGTTAATATATGAACTTTTATAATTATTATATATATTATTTCTTCTTTTAATGGCCGACAACAAGCCAATCCGTAGTAAATAAAGGAATGGATCATAATTAAATAGGTGTCATATCAGTTTTTGAAAATTTCCATGATTTAAATTTATATCTTCAAAATTTGATAAGGTTTTTTACAATCAGAACCTCCATACCGCATATTTTGACGCCAAAATAGCTTAAAATTTTAAATATATGTTTTATTATCTAAGTATTATTTGAAATCTGCTTTGCTTTTCCAGCTATAAGTTTATTATTAACTGAATTTTGTATACTGCGGTCACTGGATGTCTTAAGAAAGTATTCCACTGCTTGGATATGAACAATAAATTTTCATGAATTTCAACAACAGAATATATGTTTAAAATTGGTGCACCCTTTTGAAAATAAATTTTCATAAACAGCAAAAGCGATACAAATTGAACAGTAAATAGCTTTAATTTCATGATTAATTTTAGCAACTGAAAGCCAATTTCGTGGTACTTTATATTCCATAACCACTCTATAATACAAATGCGATGTATTTAGTCTCAGGTTCACGGGTTGGATGTTTCTGTAATAGGCATTTTTTTTGGAATGGTTACATTTGAATTTAAATAAAATAAATTTGACTTAATAGGAGATCTCTTTCTTCAAATGAAAAGCCAGATATTCTGTTGGTATTCATAGATGTAGGTATTTGTAATGTAGAAAAAGTTGAAGGTATTTGTAATGTAGATAAAGATGAAGGTATTTGCAATGTAGATAAAGATGAAGTTTCCTTTAAAGTTAGGGATAGAATAGAAATGCTATTATCATTTGAAAAAAAATGATATTAGAATATTTGGGGAAATTGTATTATCATATAAAGTTAAAGAAGAATATGGATTCTAGCATATTGTTGATGTAATTGCAGTAGTAATATATCTCTTGTTGTTAAATATGCTAATTTTTTTAAATTTGTGGTTTGAGTTAGAATCAGATGTTATATTAGAACATGAACCAAAACTTATAATGAGTGAAGATTCTTGTAATAAACATAAAGATGATAAAATATTTTTTAGATGTGTATGTGGACTTTTTATGGTATGAATTAGAATGTCAGGCAACGTTGTATTATCACCTTTTTGGAGCATTAAGGAGAGTCTGAAGAAGTTTCAAGAAATGAAGATGTTTTTGATAAGTTTGTATTTGTAATATTGAAAAAAGACAACTCTTGCTGTTTTGGATTTTCACCAGCTATCTTAAGTTCTTTACAAGATTTATCATGAAGTTTTTTGCTTCACTTTTATACTATAAAATAAAACGTTAATATAAACTAAACAATTTCGACGAAAGGTGTTAAATAAAATAAAATTTTAAATCAACTTTATCGACTTTGTTAACATTCCACCCTCCAAAGAAATTCAGCTTATGTTTTCCTTGGATATGTTGAATGGTAAACGCCATCGACATTCATGATGGCCACGCAATACGCCACACATGTTCATAATGCAGTCTTCTTTTCAAACCGAACGATGATTTGGTAAAGCAAAGGCAACCCTTAGCTAACCTTCCAATTAGATCGCTTGTGCATGATATCGGGCATCTAGATTCCTCTCGAGCAAGGTTTATGTTATCCTTCAGCCAACCGTCCAATTTCTGAGTCATCGCATCAACCCTGGCATATGGAACTCTCCTTGGAGGAATGATTTTAGGCACGGCATCGAGCTTTAAGTGAATTTTCACTTGTCTGATCATCTTGGGTTTATAGTAGTGTGTTGATGCAAGGCCTTTTTTCATAGCCGATATAACCTTCTCAAGATCATCATCTATGTTACCCACAACGAACGATTTTAGTATGTTATTTATGGCGTGGAGCCACATACGTCCTAGCAGGGAGATCTTATCACAATCCACCAATAAGGCCTCTAGCGTTTGTGAGTTACCTTCAAACTTAACGTTCACACTGGCCAGACCTAATATCTTGATGGCGCTGTCGTCATAACCTGTCAATTTCATATCCGTTTTACGCGTCATAACTATGCCTACAGTCTTAGCTATATGCTTCGGAAGTATTGTGTACCTAGTACAGGTAGTGTTGTTAAACGGCTAAGCCGAGTCGACTTAGCTACGACTCGAGCTTAGTTTCTAGTCGATAAAACGGCTCAGACTCGAGTCGACTCGCTTAGTCGGCTCGCTTAGTCGGCTCGCTTAGTCGGCTCGCTTAGTCGGCTCGCTTAGTCGGCTCGCTTAGTCGGCTCGCTTAGTCGGCTCGCTTAGTCGGCTCGCTTAGTCGGCTCGCTTAGTCGGCTCGCTTAGTCGGCTCGCTTAGTCGGCTCGCTTAGTCGGCTCGCTTAGTCGGCTCGCTTAGTCGGCTCGCTTAGTCGGCTCGCTTAGTCGGCACACTTAGTCGACTCAGAGGTTAGCTTGAGTTTAATTTAAATTTAGAGCCAAAATTTATTTTTATGTTATTGAGATATTTTAAATAATACTGTAGAATTTTATTTATTTATTTTTAGTGAAATAATTTATTTTATTTATATTTAATGTTAATATTTTATTATTATCAAACAAAAAAATTTTTTTAATTTTATTTCAAATATGTTTTGATCTTATAATAAAAATGGATTTATTTATTTGATTTTTTTAAATAAAAAAAAATTCATATTTTCGAGCTAAAAATTTTAAGCAAAAAATAATTTTTGAAATACAAAAATATTTTTGAAACATATTTTGTTGATTTTTTTATAAATTTTTAAATCTTTTTTAAGAAATACTTTTGTTAATTTTATCATAAATAAATAATCTTTTAGGTCAAATCTTCTATAGTTTTTTTATATTATTTATATAAATATATCTATATTAAGTTTATTTTATTATAAGAGGTGGTTTTTCTAAATAATTTTTTATAAATATATCTATATTTTAAATATATAAAAGAGCTGGTTTTTCTTTTTCTAAATAATTTTTTTTATAAATATATCTATATTTTAACTATATTAAAAGAGGTGGTTTTTCTAAATTATTTTTTTATTAATATTTATGTCAAACTTTTTTTTAATGCGACAATTGTCATATGCGTTATTTTTTAAAATTTTTGAAATTTTTGGACACAAAAGGGTTATAATATAATTTATATTGTAAAGATATTATATTATAAATTCAATGAAGATGTTCCCTGGAAAAATGATAATTATCATAATAGGTAGGTATTTTTGAACATATAAGATTTTTTTGTGACGCTAATGGGCAAAAATATGTTTCTTTAACAGATAAAATTTAATGTAGATGTACCCTAGACAAATGACAATTGTCATAATAGTTATTTTTAAAGTTTTTTAAATTTTTTTGACTTAAATAGGCGAAAATAAGTACTGCTAACATGTCTAAATAAAACTTCAGTGAAGATGTACCCTAGAAAAGTAACAATTGTCATAATCGTTGTTTTTAAAGTTTTTCGAATTTTTTTGACGTAAATGGGCTAAAATAAGCATTGCTGACATGTAAATAAAATTTAAGAGAAGATGTACCCTAGATAAGTGACAATTGTCATAATCGTTGTTTTTAAAGTTTTTCGAATTTTTTTGACGTAAATGGGCTAAAATAAGCATTGCTAACATGTTTAAATAAAATTTTAGTGAAGATGTACCACAGATAAGTGACAATTGTCATAATCGTTGTTTTTAAAGTTTTTCGATTTTTTTTGACGTAAATGGGCTAAAATAAGCATTGCTAACATGTTTAAATAAAATTTAAGTGAAGATGTACCCTAGATAAGTGACAATTGTCATAATCGTTGTTTTTAAAGTTTTTCAAATTTTTTTGATGTAAATGGGCTAAAATAAGCATTGCTAACAGGTTTAAATAAAATTTAAGTGAAGATGTACCCTAGATAAGTGACAATTGTCATAATCGTTGTTTTTAAAGTTTTTCGAATTTTTTTGACGTAAAAGGGCTAAAATAAGCATTGCTAACATGTTTAAATAAAATTTAAGTGAAGATGTACCCTAGATAAATGACAATTGTCATAATCGTTGTTTTTAAAGTTTTTCAAATTTTTTTGACGTAAATGGGCTAAAATAAGCATTGCTAACATTTATAAATAAAATTTAAGTGAAGATGTACCCTAGATAAGTGACAATTGTCATAATCGTTGTTTTTTAAAGATTTTCGAATTTTTTTGACCTAAATGGTCTAAAATAAGCATAGCTAACATGTTTAAATAAAATTTTAGTGAAGATGTACTCTAGATACAGGGTTTCCCGTTCAAAAAAAGAAAATCGTAATTTTTTATCAATTTTTGTTAAACTTTTATTTATTTTAGTTATTCCTTTTTAATTTATTTCTAAATTTTTAGTATTTCTTTACGTTTTTTTTCTTACTGTACCTTTTCTCAATTTATTTCTAACTTTTTGCGATTTTCTTTACTTTTATTTTTCTTACTATATCTTCTCTAAATTTATTTTTCTTCAATTAATAAATTTTAGTGTTGATAAACGGCTCATTTTGAGTTGATTTTTTTAAAAAGGCTAACTCAATATTTTAGCTAGAAAAATATTGTCTAAGTCTCAAGATTTCGATAATATATGCCTAGACCTATGTTCCTTCTATGAGCAAAATCTTCAGGCTTGCGTAATATTTTTCTGCATGAAATATAGAATTAGCCGTTTTTAAAAATCGACTCAAAACAAGTCGTTTAACAACACTAATAAATTTAGGTCTTTGAACAAATTACGTTTTTTCTCATCATACATAGAGATACAATATTCTTTTTATGATTTATTCATTTTAATCTTTTACATACATTTTTAAATCTCGTCATTTTTAATCTTTATTTTTTTGAGCATTTATCTATTTTTTCTTCTCATTTTTGATAATTATTTTTTAAAATTATATTTAATGTTTTTGGCAGACAATATAATTGCAATAGCTAAATTATAAATTAATCGTTTGGTTTACCTTAACTGTAATACCAAACGATATTTAAATTAAAAAAATATAATCATTTTTAAATTCTTATTTTTAAAACGCCTTAGAAAATTTTAATTATTTAAAACAATAGGGAAGACAGACTAAATAAAATTAATTTTTTTTATTTTAGGTTACTTTTTATATAAAAAATTTTGAAATAAATTTGTTTTATTTTTTGCTTATAATGAAATTGCATAATATAATATACATAAAAGTAGGATTTTCTATTATATTAATATCCTTTATTTTAATATAAATTATCAGTGGTAGTATTTTTTATGCTAATACCTACCACGACCAAAAAGATAGCCCGCTACTTTAACAACTGATTAAAATAACTAATTTTAATTTAAACGACTTTTCCATATTATCTATACCTTCATTAGATGAATCTACTTCTAATATAATAACTAGACCTGTGCGCCGATGTCGCATCTACCTCGGCGATTTATAATTTTTTCATCGGCGTTCTGCGGCGTGTGGATTTTGCCACCGCCTACTAAATTGTCGGCGACGGTGACACGAAATTTATTTAAAAAGTTTTTTTAATGAATTTAATTTATAAAACAATGAATTACATTTTTTTTATAATCTTTTTGGGCGCTCTTTTCTAACACATTGTTTATATGGTTTAATTCATTTTTTCAACTATTTCCTGTCTCCAATTTACATTTATGTATTTTCTATTCTGACGAGAAATAATTATCTTATATTTCTTAGACAATTAATTTTTTAATAATCATTTTATTTAAATTTTAAAACTTTAGAAAATCAGTTATTCCTTTATTGTTTATAGAATCAAATGACATTAAATCTTTGCGGCAAAAACATTATCGCCCAGGAATGCGAACCCAGCAAATCTTTTACCCAGGTTTGGTTAGCGGGTTTTCTCCTCAAGGTTCGGGTTCGATTCCTTGTTTTCGCCCCATTAGATTTCAAATTTATATTATACATTAAATAGATATTTAAAAAACACCGTATCTAGAGTACATCTTCACTAAAATTTTATTTAAACATGTTAGCGATGCTTATTTTAGCCCATTTACGTCAAAAAAATTCGAAAACTTTAAAAACAATGATTATGACAATTGTCACTTATCTAGGGTACATCTTCACTTAAATTTTATTTATACATGTTAGCAATGCTTATTTTAGCTTATTTACGTCAAAAAAAATCGAAAAATTTAAAAACAACGATTGTGACAATTGTCACTTATCTGTGGTACATCTTCACTAAAATTTTATTTAAACATGTTAGCAATTCTTATTTTAGCCCATTTACGTCAATAAAAATCGAAAAACTTTAAAAACAACGATTATGACAATTGTCACTTATCTGTGGTACATCTTCACTAAAATTTTATTTAAACATGTTAGCAATTCTTATTTTAGCCTATTTACGTCAAAAAAATTCGAAAAACTTTAAAAACAACGAGTATGACAATTGTCACTTATCTGTGGTACATCTTCACTAAAATTTTATTTAAACATGTTAGCAATGCTTATTTTAGCCCATTTACGTCAAAAAAAATCGAAAAACTTTAAAAACAACGATTATGACAATTGTCACTTATCTGTTGTACATCTTCACTAAAATTTTATTTAAACATGTTAGCAATGCTTATTTTAGCCCATTTACGTCAAAAAAAATCGAAAAACTTTAAAAACAACGATTATGACAATTGTCACTTATCTAGGGTACATCTTCACTTAAATTTTATTTAAACATGTTAGCAATGCTTATTTTAGCCCATTTACGTCAAAAAAATTCGAAAAACTTTAAAAACAACGATTATGACAATTGTCACTTATCTAGGGTACATCTTCACTTAAATTTTATTTAAACATGTTAGCAATGCTTATTTTAGCCCATTTACGTCAAAAAAATTCGAAAAACTTTAAAAACAACGATTATGACAATTGTCACTTATCTAGGGTCATCTTCACTTAAATTTTATTTAAACATGTTAGCAATGCTTATTTTAGTCCATTTACGTCAAAAAAATTCGAAAAACTTTAAAAACAACGATTATGACAATTGTCACTTATATATGGTACATCTTCACTAAAATTTTATTTAAACATGTTAGCCTTAGCAATACTTATTTTAACCCATTTATGCCAAAAAAATTTGAAAAACTAAAACAATATATTCTTATTATAATTTTATTCACATTAATCATTTTTCCAAAATTTAGCAATTTACCAGATTTTATAAAAAAACAAAAAAATTGAGCAGACCCAACGAGCCGACTAAGTGAGTCGGCTCATTCGGCTCCTTGATCGGCTTGAGTCGGAGCCGTTTCTTATGACTACGACTCGAGTCGCAAGTCGTAAGAACTCAACCTTTTAACAACACTAAGTACCGGTGTCTACTTGCATCAACGTGGGTATGTTGTTGATGCTAACCTTTAAGTTGTACGCATCATATCTGGTGTCATTGACCCCCAGATTGTACACTTCCAGATTCTGAAGATTATATTCTTTAACGTCTGTGTTTGTGACGTCGTCATCATCGATTTCTTCGATGTTCATAGCATGGTAGGTATTCGATTGACAATCACGATCTTTATAATCATAAGATCTGTTATAGGTATTATTGTCATTTTTGTAATGGTTAAGCCTCGGCGAATATTTCGTAAAACCATTTATATTTTAAGGATTATGTCCATGCTGACCGCGAAATGAATATTTGGACGGTTATCGCCTCATAGCAATATCCCGTTGATTAAGACCTTGAGATCACAACGATAGTCGTAGCGGTTGTCATGGAAGTTGTGCCCGCGATTGTTGTATCGATCGTGATAGTAGTTATCGTTGCGATTGTCGAAACGGTTGCGGTTATAGTGACGATTATTGTAACTTTGATCAAAACGGTTATCCCGGTAGTTGTCAAAGCGTCCAAACGTTGTTCATGGCGGTTGTCATAAATGAGCTAAGGTTGCCTGGTGAAGGCATCATATTTCACAAGAGATTTACGACATGCATTGGAGTTCAGCTTGGGCTTCACGGTCTCTTGGCTATTTTTAGCTCGGTCCATATAATTTATCTTTTATGTTTCAGATGATTCAGCCGAATGTATGGCTTCTACTTTCACAACTCCCTTGATGTCATTTGGCTCCGTGGTGTCTTTCTTTAGACCTAGATTGTAAATATCTTCTATATTCATAGAGCTCCTGACCGCTTTCCTGACATCTTTTAAAATCGAAGCAACTCTCACCCTTCTTAATAATGCGTTGAAGTCATTAAATTTGCATTCTTTATTGAGTCTTGCTACGCGTGTAACCCAAGCTGAGAACGTCTCCTCCTTGCTTTGGGTGGCAGCATAAAATATTGAGTTTGGCGTTCTCGTCTTCGACGGATGAGCTTGAATTTGCCAAAAGAGCGATTGGGTCGTGGAGGTCTGCCTCAATGCAAATTGCTCTAATGTTATTGAATTCATCATCTGGAAGACTTTGGAGAAACAACACGGCCTTTTTCTCCGTTGGAGATCTTGCTAGTGTCGAAGAAAATTTGCAATTTCTTTATATGAGCGCTGTCATCACTACTAAATTTAGGGAAATTCAGCTTGACGAATTCGGTCATATATGTGGAATTATTCACTGCATCCATCATAAAAGAATTATAATCGATAAAGCGTTATAGAGAATTCATCTATAGTACAAAATCAAGAACGAATTTTGAGATAATACTTAGGCGAAGGATCGGACATAACTTGCCAAGAAGAATTGTCATATAATAACATTTTTATTCTTTATATTATTACAATTACATTTTTATTTCCATTAAAATAAATTATATTTTATCTTTTTCTTTTAACAATAAAAAATGTTCCTTTTATATCATTTTTAAAAAATAAATAAATCATGAAATAAACAATTATATATGAAAATATTCGTTTAAAATTGAATTTAACTTGATATCAAAAAAAATAACAATTGTCAAAATAGATTGATTTTAAATAATGTTAATACTATAAAATATAACTCTCATATAAACTAAAAATAATTTCGTCGATTTTAAATCAACTTTATCGACTTATTTAACACTTTATTTATTTTTTATATATATTGTATGCATGATAATATAAAAAATATAGATCTTAATAATGATCCATGTCAGATAAATTGTATATGTTATTTTTGAATGGTAAGTTAATCAATATATTTTAAGTAAAGATTCAACTCTAGCCCAGAAAAATCCTTAAATTTACATTTGATTATATTGTGAAACATATAGTTGAGGGGGGGGGGAAGGTGGATATAAATTTTCTTAATACTTATACTTAGTTCTGGGTTAGAATAGTTAATTTCATTTTAACTTAAGATAATGAATAAAATGAATATGAATTTAATAATAATATAATTTATGGGGTTTAGTTTTGCTTGTGTTGTTTATTATTTTTATTTCGGTCCTTTTTCAATATATGTTTATATTATAATAATAATTTTGTGTTTTCTATATATTAACTATAAATATTGCAAAAATTAATTTTAATATTTACTTGCGGTTATTTATTTTAAGACAATAATTGGTTTTATTTTTAAAAATGAATGAATTTTATTATAGTGCTTATAATTCTATCAGATAATTAAATTAATATTTATTAATTATTTAAATTTATAATATTTAAAGAAAGTATTAAAACATATTTAGTTTTATGCCAATTTTTTTAAAAAAATTATTTTTTCTTTACTTCCTCGAGGTTCTGTAGGAGATTTTCCCACTAGGCTTACTGGCCAGTCCGCCCCTGCTGATTATGGTATCTCTGATATTTCCCCAGGGGCAATCAAAATTGGGTTGAAATAGGGATACCTTGCAATTCAACTTTTATATTTCCTCAAAATTATTTTACAAATAATTTGTATTTGGCTACGAGGAGGGGAAGGGAGAATTTGCAACCTATCTCTCTCTGCTGGCTACGCGCCTGAAATTAGTCAGTCTTTATGGAGGTTTTACGATGTACATTACACTATTATATTATAATATTTGTAATATGTTATATGTAATATAAAGATGGAGTGTCACGTTTTCCGTTGATTCCTTCTACTATGAATTTGTCCAAAAGTTGAGCGCATCTGTCTCTAAATGGATCTTTTGGATCAGCGTCTCTTACCAATTTTTATTTAAAAAAGAAATTATTTTTATTTTTTTAATTAGGTTATTTGGTATTTATTTGTATTGCTTATTTTTAAAAATCGAAGCTTATCATATATTGTGTGTATTTCCTAGGAATCATTTTATTCTTGTCACTAGGGTCGATAAAAATTGGTTAACAAAATATTAAAACAGAAACGCCAATTTTTAATTAAAAGCCAATAAGACTAAAGCAAAAAATAAAACGTCATTTTCCTGTTAATTTTCATAGGCTGAGCGAGTTTGTGTTATTTTTGTATTCCACTGACACTCGTAAAAAATTTAGTAATACAAGATTATTTTTTCCCTATGATAAATCCATTTAAATGTATTTATAAATTTATATGAGAAAGTCATGTGCTACAACTCTAGGACATAACCTTAAAGTTACATCTATATAATAAAATATTGATTTAAAAAAAAATCATAATGAAATCAAAAATAAAAGTCCAAAGCAAAACAAAACGAAATTATTTTGGTCTTTCCAGACCTTTTTGTAAATCTACTATTTAAATTTTTTTTTTAAATTAAATACATATAATATACTATCTTATTGGGATAGGAATTCCTTGGAATTTTGAATCCCTACTTATTCGGCTTTATAAAAAATATTTTTTATATACGATAGGATCGGGATATTCTTTTTAATTATAAATTTAAAGTAATCAATTATAGAGGTGGGCGCGGGCCGTGAAATTACGCGTGACCCATCGTGTCACGGTGGGTCACGGCGTGAGTGTGAATAAATTTTAAATTATTAGGCGTGACGGGCCTTCTCAAAATTTTTCCCGGGCGTGATCGGGCGTGAACATGAATTTCCCATGAATCACGGAAATTTTAATTTTTTTTTATAAATATAAATTTCCAATTTTATAATTATAATACATATTTTCTAATTTAATTTAGTTCTTTTTTAAAAAAGAAAAATTTTGAAAACAATATTCTCAAGCACTTAAGGTAGGCTTAATTCTAGATCCTAATTTCAAAAGCCTTAAGTTTTAAATAGACGAAGAAAAGGAAGATATTTACAAAACAATCTTAAAAATGTAAAATGATATAAAATTAGATGATATGCATAAGTCAATGCCAACTGTCATTTATAACTTTCCTAATTCATCCTTAAATTCATAAAAAACCATATATTCTAAATTAAACATATTTTGAGATGATTCTGATGAAACATCAACATCTACCGATGAAAACTGTGTGAATTTAAAAGATTCATCCCATAAAACAAATAACAATGGCAACATTTTGAAGTTTTGGAAGCAAGAAAATTTATTTCCTTTTTTGAGAAAATTAGAGAGTAAAATTTTGTCAGCCCTGGCAAATTCGGCTTCTAGTGAAAGGTTATTTTCTGTAGCCAATCGCCTATTAGAGGAAAGGCGTACACAATTGAAATATAAAAAAATAGATATTCTTTTTCTAAGTAAAAATTTGGATTAATAATATGTATTTATTTTTTGTTATTATGGATTAAGGAATTAAAGAAATTAATAGAATAAATTCCAAAAAGTGTAAAAAATTATAGCATTAAAGTTTTGAAAAATTTAAAAACTCCGTGAATTTTCGGGCGTGACGGGCGTGAATCAAAATATTGCCTTTCGTGAGCGGGCGGGTCGGGTCGAAATTTTTTTAGTATAAAGCGTGAATGGGCGTGAATATTTTTTATTGCCACCGTGAGTGGGCGGGCCGTGAATAAAAAATTAGGCCCGCGTCCACCTCTATTATGCTTATAGCAAGGAGAATCCTCCCGCCTTCGAAACAAATTGCCTTTTTTGAAAATAGAGGCGCGTAGCTAGCGGAGAGGGGGGGGGGTGAAATCCCCTCCTTCATTATTTAACTTAGGCAATCTGATTCCTGTTCTCTGCCGTGTATAAGAAATTGCTTAAGTATAATTCTTTTTAATTTATTTCTACTAATAACAAAGATTAGGCAAAATTGTGTGTACGAAATGTTCCGATATCCAAAGATACAAAAGCGGTTACCCCATTTTTAGACGAAAAGCCTATATTGAGTGCTCTTGGATAAATATCAGAATGGTCTGAACCATATATTTTATCTGAAGCAGATACTTATATTCAATAAGACAACTAATTTTCTTTCTTTGCATTGGAATATATAAATAATTTTGTGAAATATTTTTCAAAAGAATAAAATAGATTTGGCGGAGCACCAAGACAAACAAATCGTTCCAATTTATATGTGGAATCAAGTGAGGACTAATATAAAATAGAAGATTTTATTCCACTTTTGGAGACATTCTTGACCCAAATTCATGAAAGATTTGTGGTTCTCCAAATGGCGCTATCTTATTTACAAATTTTATTGCCTATATATCATTCTGAGGACTTGTTAAATCTTGATTTCGAAAAAAATTAAATATTTGACTAAATTTTATTAGTAGATATTATTGTATCTGAAGGCGAATTGATATCTGAATTTAAATCTTGGTATGTGAGATTAATTTTACTAGAGAATATTCCGAGAAATACAATGGAAGTATTGCATAGTTTAAAATATATATTCGAGTTTTTTATAAGCATATTAAAACTACTTATTTATTTTGGCAACATTACCAATAAGCACAACAAATGAAAGAACACTTTTGGTCATTAAGGAGAACAAAAATCTATCTTAAGAGTACCACATCAGAAAATAGGTTAAATGGTTTAGCCTTACTTAATATTCATCGAGATTTAATCCCAATCTCAGAATAAATTATTCAAGAATTGACGCAATGTTGAGAGAATTTTCACTTATGAACCATATTTTATTTAACATTATAAATAATCATATTTAAATTTAATATTTATTGTTATTTGCATACCTTTATTTAAATTTAACTATAAATTTTTAAAACACTAATTTATTTTTTCCAATATTTTTTTATTGTTATTCTTTAAAATAGGAATGTTTATAATAAATTGTATATGATGATTAGTTTTAATAAAAATATTTGATGCTCCAAAAAAATTTATTTCAATATAAAAAAATTATTCCCCCTCCTAGAAAAAAATTCATGGCTACGCGCCTGTAGCTCAACCAAGTTAGCTATCAATTTTTTTGCCAATTTAATTAGTTTGTCCAAAGTGTGCAAACTAATCTGATAAGTATTTTTATGTCCATTGAAAAATAATAAAATCTTTAGAAGATTTTAAAAATATTGTTTTAATTTTTTGTTTAAAAAATTATTAAAATTAATCGAACAAAATTTTTATTTTTTAGTAAAGTATTTTGGACATATATTTGGTAATAATTTATAGCTAATTTGAAGGATCATAATTAGGATATATGAATATCAGCTGACTGAATCGCAATCATATATTGCAGGGGCGTTAAAATTAACAATCTAATATCTGAATCTGAAAATTATCAAATATATAAATTTAATCTATTAGAAAATATTATATATATATAACTGACTTAAGTCCGAAGGCTAAAAACTCGATTTTTTGTAATTGGTGAAACGGTTAATGGAGATTTTACCTAACTATTAAGAATCCATATCAAATATTCTTAAAAATATTAAATCCGACTTATGTTGTTGAGACATAATAATAAATATTCAATATTAACTAAGTATGTCTTCATCCAATCGGTATTTTTTTCGGTCATATTTTTGTAAAATAAAGTGAAACTTAAAATTATAAACTTGTTTTTGCTATTGATTTTTGATTATACATCTTAAATATCAATAAAGCATGACGTTTTATTAATAATAAATGTATTTATTGCAATGTGATAATACATAAATAATAAACTGATATCTTAGAGCTAAATATGGAGATTAAATAAAGGTTTGGATTTTATCATTAATGATTAGGAAAGAGTAGAGAACAATTAAATAAAAAATATTTATTTATGTATTCACAGATAAACCAGATAATCTCTCAGGCCGTCTCCTGGTTCGTTTCATTTTTAAATTATTTCTGTTTAGCCAAGGCTATTCAGATTTCGAATTTGGACACCCTATTATGTTTTTTTTTTCAAACTGGTCTTTTTAATAAAGAAGACTTAATAACCAGTGCTTAGGGGACTCAAAAGCTATTATTTTAAAATTTCTGAATTTTTATTTTTATTTTTGAAAAATGTTTTTTTAATTTAAAAAAAGTGTCTATATCATATCCTGATAATGATATTAATCTAGTAAGTAGGCTTACAACCAATTTAATTAACTTATATATAAATATAAACTAATTTTTTGAATAGCCTATGTAGTCCAGTTCTATTGATGTCAGGTTAGTAATCCCAAGGTCTGGGGTGCAAATCTGGATAGGTAAAAATTTGTTTTAGTAATTAAAAATGTAAATTTAACTTGATTATTATTTACATTTTTTGATATATAACGACATATATAACTTGTTACTTTACAAATATTTTATTCATTATCTTTATATGACTATATTCCAAATTTTAAGCTTTGCTATTTTAAAAAATTTGTTCTAGACTTTTCATATTAAAAATTTATTTGTTTCGAATATTCCCATATTTAAAGAATAAATGTATTTATAATTTTAAATTTTTTATAATGACTAGCTAATTCTCAATTTCTTAAGCTTTACCTTCCAAGACGCAATGAAATTTAAACTATAAATAAATTATATTTATATAGTATGTATTGTTTTACTATATTGAAATATAGCGCCTTTTAATTGAGTAAAAGGCTAAATTTAGGAGATTCAAAACGGCTTAGCCGAGTTTTTAGGTGAAAAAATCGGCTAAGCCTACTAATTTGGTTTAGCCTAAAAATCAGTAGTAAAAATTAGGTATCGGCTACTCGGCTAATTGCCCACCAGCGTTACTGTAGCAATAAGTAATAAATATATATAAAATAATCATATATAAACAATTTTAATAAATACAAAAAAATAAAAATTAAGGCAAAGGTTAGTGTTGTGTAACACAGATGGATGATTAGCCGAGATCCTTGGCCAATGCATAATTTTTTACTAATTAGTTTTCGTTTTAGCCGATTTTTTGGCTAAGCACTCCGCATTCTCAGTTAACGCGGATTCGCGGTGAAGCATACAAAATATGTTATAAATATTTTTACCTTATTTTTGCATACTTTGCCGCTAATTCGCGTTAAATGTGAATCTAGGGTTATTAGGCTTAAAGCGAAGATTTTAACCAATTACACAATTCTACAACTTTATTTAGAAAATTAAATGAGTGGCATTCTTAAATATTCTCTTTCTTTTTAAGCGGTTTAGAGGAAATTAAATAGATATTATTTTTATAATGTTTCCTTCCTTCATTTATATTTAATGATCGTAAGCATTAAAACTTCCCATATTCTGAAATTATTAGGCAAAATAATGTTATTTTAGATGATCATGCCTTACTACCTATTTATAAAATAGATAGATTCAATGTCTGGCCCAAAAATGTTGAAAAATTAAAATATGAATAGATAAAAGTGAAATTATATGATTTTGAAATTCTCGATAAAAATTTCATTATAGATATTAGAAACTATGCATTCAATTATATGTATATATGAATATACATATTAATAAAAAAACATTTAAGAGCATCCCAGAATGTTACAACTTATGAAAATAATCGTTATCCAACAAGATGGGGATTTAAATAAAAGATATAGTGTTTTAATAACAATCTTATAAAAATTTCCAATTTTTTTTAGTCAATATTCCTTAAAAAATTTACCAAATTTTAGATGTTTATTTTAGAATATTTTAAAAATTGTATCCCTCCAAAGCAAATTCCTATCTATGCGCCTGCAAAAAATGATTACAATTTTTATCACTCAATTGAGAAATCTTATATTCTCCTTTTCCTCAAAATTAGCTAAGAATTTGTAAAATATTGTTATCAAATATATGCCCCTACTAAAATTTTAATAACCAATTTTATGAAAAAATTTAGGTCGAATTTTAATAATTTAAAAAAAAATTATTTTAATTACCTTTCTTTGAAGTCACCTACTTGTATAATTTAAACATTTTATTAAAAAACTATTTTAACATAAGTAAAAATATGTACCAAATTAGTTTTGCATAGACAAACTAATTAAATTGAACAAATTGGTAACTATATGGTTGAGAGCTACTAGGTATAAGCATAATAGGATCCGATAAATATGTTATAATTAAAAAAAATAAAGATTCGGGATAAAATTTTAAAAAAAATCTGAATGAAACAGGAATTTGAGATCTCGAATTTTCATTTTATGATTAGAAATCCAAATGAATTCGATATCCTAATACGATATATATAATAAAGAAATACTTTTTCTAGAATTTCGATTTCGTCTATAGCAGTTTCCGAGTAACTTTTTCCACTTTTAATCACCTTACACGCTACTAGCCTTTTCTCTCTTTAGATAAAAATTAAATAATGTGCTTTTCATAAGAAAATTAAATTAAATTTAACCACATGAAGGAATTTATAGATATAATTAGAGGAGAATATTTATTAAAATTGTTCTTATCTAAAATTATTTAGCCTCTATTCTGATAGGTCTAGATTACAGATCGGTTTGATCCTGCCATGAAGATTTGGAAAAGGTTTTTAGTCTTTCCCTTAAATTCACCCTGGGTCAACCCATTAAATTTTTAGCCCGGCCCTATCCGTAAAATAATTTTGTATAAGTTCAGCAAGTCATTATTTGAAGGAAAGAGGTAAATTTGGTAATTCTAAGTTTCTTCTTGACCAGCAAAAATATTGGGTATAAGTTACCTGGCCCGAATTGTTTTTGGGGCAGATCCCGTGAATATAAATAATAGATATTATATAAATGTCCAACAAATATTTGAAATCCTCAATTAATTTAAAAAAAGTAATTTGGTTATATATATCTGTAATAAATTTGTTAGGAAAACAAGGAAATTATTTTCAAGTTCAAAAAATGACTAAAAAGCACTAGGGGAGGCCGGGGTAAAGCGATTGACGGGCTAACAATGTTATCACAATAACTTTTTAACCTTTGAGCATCAAATGATTAAAATGTTGTGAAGAAGATGTATTTTTATGTCTAAAATATGTTCTAATAAATAAAGGCCTACATAATGATTTTGTATAAGATTCAGATTAACTTCACGCTTAAAGCGCGACGTCGTAGTTATCATACTATTTATAAATTAGTTTCTTTTTGTGGTTCTATATATGATTAAGGAATTAAAAGTACTAGTCTGGCACCAAATATTAGCGTGATATATAGGGTTTTTTATATACGTTCTATTCTGGCATGATGCTTTCTTCTTTCTACTATCTACCAAACGGATTAAATTAAAGCATTTAAAATTTTCAGAATAATGATTCCAGTTGCCTTTTTAAGCTAAACGTTGGCGAAAATTTAGTTATTAATAATTTTTTCATTTATACTTAGTGAATACTATGCCGGTAAAAAAAAAGTCAAACTTAATAAACACAAAACATTTGCATATTTTAGAATTAGTTATTCCAATCAGTGGCGTAGCTAGGAATTTTCTTTAGAGGGGGTCCATACATATAAAAACCTGGGAGGCTTCGCCCCCCAGACCCCCTTAAACGGGCCTTCGGCCGGGTTTATCCTAAAAATCATAACCATATCTTCATATATAATAAATATATTTTTTAAATGCATAAATAATATGTTATTATAAATTAGTAGATTCTTAAAGACTTTATAATAATACTATCCAGAATAACTTCAATAGTAATATAATATCCTTCCACAGACATCAAAACCAGAAAAATATAAATATTATTGATATAAAGTCACTTTTAAGTCTTTTGAACGCATAATCTAAAAAAAAATTTTGCTCTGGGAGGGGTCCAAACCCGAAAACCACCCCTGTAGCTACGTCACTGATTCCAATTGTTCAGTCAGCTTTAAGATAGATGATATAATGATAACCATGGAAAAATCAATAATATATCATATTTTTTATAGGAGGGACCCGGCGGCGAGCAAAACGTTGGGGGCGAAGCCCCAAAAAAAATTCCAACGTTTGCATGTTAGTTAACTATCTAAACTACTAAGTTTGTAATTGTATAGCTGTACTGTATACATTTAATTTCGTATTAGCTTGTTTTCATCCTCAAGAGGGCGTATTTTTTGACATAAACATCATTCTATAATTAATAATCACGCAATGAAAGAAGGGATTTCCTTTAAAAAATTACCTACTTTCATATATTTGGATCTTTACTAGCCACACATAACTGCTCCATTTGGGTGTACATTTTCATCAGACAAAAGAATAAATTATAGGTCTGCAATGGACGATTTTTAACCCGCCCGCCTACTACCGTACGAGGCTTTTAAAAATAGTTTAAACAGAGCAGGTAGCGGATGGGTTAAAAATATTATTAGAAACAATGGGAAGGGGATGGGCGCATGAATTTAAAATATTTTTCGGGCGAAATGAGCAAAAAATATAATTGAAAATCATTTTTTTATTTCATATTGCATATTTTTTAAGTTTAATTAAAAATACAATAAATTAGATAAATAATGAGCCAAATCAGCCATTGAGATAATTCTCAAACATCGGGCGGGCTGCGGGTTAGACATAATTTTTAATAAACGCGCGAGTGGGCAAATTAAAATAAAACCAGGGGTGAATGTGGACCGGCAGGCTAAAAAGTTTTAAAACTACAAGTGGGCGGGCTTGTTGGCTAAAACTCGCCCATTACAGATTTCTAAGATAAACTTTCCACTACATAAAAGACTTGTAAATCTTTAGTCAATCTTGTAATTAAATAATCCTTTGAAAAAATGTGAGAATTTTTTACCCCCAAAATATTGTTTATATTATCTTTAACAAGTAAACTTGAATTTATTCCCCAATTTATGTTCTGCCTTTGGTAGAGAAAGATAACGGCGTTACTATTTTTACATAGTGACCCAAAATGTTCTGGCCTCAGCCTTGAATCAAACTAAACTCGATGGGATAATCCTAGTTCCCTGGAACCAAGGTATACCCCTCGCTTGGGTTAATATTTGTGTATATTTTACCAGATCGAGCAAAGTTTGCGTTAAATCACAGGTGACCCAAGAGAGGTTTCTACTCAGGCGCGTACCCAGCGGGGGGGGCAGGGGGACAAATCCCGCCCCCAAGCTAAAAAATGCAGATGCCAGATATATTTTACAAAAATATTATTGTTTATATTAATTTATATTTGTTAATATTTATTCCTATCTAATATTAAATATATACTTAATTACATTTATTTATCACATTCATCTAATAAGTTATTTTATCAATTAATTTGGATTTCAAGTTTTCCTTGGCGTAATATTTACTTATTAATTTCAAATTAGTGGCGCAATATTTATCGCCCATTTTCATTTCTAGTCAAATAATAATTATTTCTAAAATTGTCCAACAGGGAGAAATTGCAACCTTGTCCAACGAGATAGAGTCTCCACCATCAAGCAGTAACAGCTTTTATGGAGTTAGAAGAGCCGATTATTTGCTATTACAGATATCACAATGATCTGAAAGAAATTTTCTTTAGAAGCAAGAAAATTATTGAACTCAATGTTTATTCCAAAATTTTTTTCTCATTAGAATGTATTATTTAATTATACAACTATTTTATGTATTACTTTTCAAAAACATGCATTGACTTGATTAAGAAGATGAGAATAGCGGAGAGCATTATTATAATTCAAGGAAATTAGGGCTAATGTTGATAAAGAATTACATATTTTATATGTTAATGTTGTCAAAAGCAGAGCTATACCTGTTTAATATTTGTCTCCCTCGACTTGCAGCAAGGCAAGCTCATAGTTAAAATATTAATATAGGATAAATAGAAGGTATATTTTAGATACAAATACATTTATAAAATGAATGGTTTTTAATTCATTATGCAGCACTTACCAATCTGCAAATATCTTCAACAAAAGCCTTCCCAACCTTTTTCAGATGGTGTTAGAAAAAAAAATATTTGTTAGATTTTTATCATGAAGATGTTAAAGTATCTTATGATGCCTATTAGCTGAATAACTATGTTTATAAGATTAACTATGGTTGATATAGTTCCAAAAAATGCTATGGATGCTTTGCATTATTTCAAACACTTTTTAGATTATATTCCCATTGTATTAAAAGGGTTTATATATATTAGCAAATCTTTCCATTAGTAAACTAATGAGAGAACATTCTCTTTTTTAAAAAGAATAACAAAGCTCTGCAGAGGTACCATTTGCAGGGCACGGCCCGGGTTTTCTTAAAAAAATTTTAGGCCCGGCCCGGCTTTTTTAAAATAAAATTTTCAGGCCCGGCCCGGATTTTTTAAAATGCCTGGCTCGGGCATATTTAAATAGATTAAAATACCGGGCCTGCCGGTCTCTGAAAAACATACAAAGAAGTACAACTTCTGTAGATTGAAAGGTTTGAATCTATTGAATATTCATAGGCATTTGACGACAAGCAAGGATGAGATAATTGAAAAATTAGCTCAATCCCAACGAAGATTGGATTTTACATTGTAAATATATAACATACAAAATACAATTATTCCTAAGAAATTTTTTGTGTATTAATTTATATTTCCAACATTTAAATTTTTTATATTTTATATATAAATTTTAAAGGCTCATAAAATTCAAATTTCTATTATGAGCAGGGATCCAAACTGAAACGAATATCGGTTCGGTTCAGGTTCGTCTAAAAATAACGGTTCAAGGTTCAGGTTTGGTTAGCAAAAAATAAAAATATCGGTTCGGTTCGAACCTCTAAAAACCGGTTTGAACACTTCTGTATTCAAACCTAGATTAGGATTATGTATAAGGAAATTTTTTATTTTATTTCATAATTAATATAAAAACCTTCATTTTTATTAATTGCACATTATAAAATAATATTTTATTTATAAATATAACAAATAAATTTATCAATGATTAATTTTAATATGAACAATTACTTAAAATTTTTTTATTAAGCCGCACAATTAATATACTTTCAAAATTCGTCTCACTCAAATCTATAAGGAGATAATATAAATTTTATTGTTAAAAACATCTTTCCACACTAACTTGGGTAGCTGGCATTGCCAATATGATATCAGATTTGATGTGTCATTTATAATACTATATATAAATAATTTATATATTAGATTTAATTTTTTTCTTGGCATTATCATTTATAAGCTTAGCTTAAAATATTTAAAAAATGTTGTAAAATGGCAATATACTAAAGTTTATAAAAATTATGACTGACGTTTATCAATCAAATGTGATTTCTAATAATTTTTAAAACAATTTGAATATAATTAAAATTTTTGCAATATACTACTAATAATAACTTACATATTATTTTATAAGCATAAAATTATGAGACAGGAACCGGTTCAGAGGCATTTTAGCGGTTCGGTTCAGGTTTAGCTAGAAATTTTTTTAGAGGTTTAAGTTCGGTTTAGGTTCGATTAAAAATACCGGTTTTTAACGGTTTAACGGTTCAGTTCAAGTTCGGTTTGGATCTCTGTTTATGAGTCATTTAAGTTATTTTTACATATAATTTTTTTATAATTTACATTAATTTAAAATTGTGTATTAAATATAGTTATTAGTCCTAATAAATTTATGCTTGACATTTTTAAAAAACAATAATATTTCTTAAAAAATTTTATTATCCCCCCCCCCCTCCCAAACCAAATTCCTGCGTACGCGCTTGTTTCTACTTACAACAAAGAATACCGATAGAAATTTGCCGATTCAACTATATAACTATACAAGGGTCATTAAGCCATTCGACTTGACCTAAATAGTTTTTTTTTAAATAGTTTTATTTTTCTTTTTAAATATATTTTTTTAATATATATTTTTTATAAATAGGATGTATAATTTTTAGATACGAATATTTTTAATATTTATAATCTAAGATTTATCTTATTGCCTGTCCTTTCAATATTGAATTTGGAAATAAAGATTTTAAATTTTATATAAAAAAATGGAAGAAAAAAAAACATATTTTGCTTTTTAAAAAGGATTCAGTTTTACAATTTGTAATTCCATTTTGTAAAATTTTAAAGTTTGAATCGAACGAAATGAAAATAATATAAAAATTTGTTTATGAAAGACTTACTTTATATCCCATGTTAACCAAACAGTGGAAAAATGGCCATAACCTAATTTTCGGATAACATGATATCGTTGATTTAATAACGTGCCTAAAATAATTGGATGATAACCACCTATGTTCATGTTTTAGATATATAAAAAATCATATGTTTAAATTTAAATTACAAAATAAAATTAAAAATATAAATACTTAAGATATATTACTAGAAAATATATCAAAAAAAAATAATTGAAAAGCTAAAGATACTGGTTAGCTTTATATTTATTCATTTAGAGACCTTTATAATATCCTTTCGTTTTTTCCTGCTTTTCCTCATCATCCGAATCATATATATCACTTTTTTCTCGCTCTTCCTCAGATTCGCTTTCTAGCGTCCTGGTAGAAAATAGAAGAAATATTTTATTTAAGATAAATTTATAGTTATAATTACCAGACTTTATAAGAATCGTCTTGTCTAAAATAAGAAAGATAATTACTAAATATTGCCTTAAATGACAAATAAATGAAGGCCAGAAAATTTCTAAACACATTATATAACTTCCGATATTCTTTGGAATTCCTCCACGAGGCAGTACTATTTGATTCATTTTCCTTATAAAAAAAATTTTTTCCCCAGGCGTTGAGTTGGGAATATTGTCTTAATTTTATAGATAATTCTTTGCTCGTTATATATTTTTCATGTCCAATATTTTTTATAATTTTAGTATTTGAGCTTGCGGACGGTGTTGGTATTTTATCAGTTCTTGTTTTGGCTTTCTTTCTACCCATATTTTTTTGTTAAATCAAAATTAATATATCGAGATGAATTAAAAGAATAAAATAATCAAAGAGTAATAAATAAATATTTAAAATAAATAACTTTAGGGGAATCAAATCGATCAAAATATAAGAATATATGGAAGCTAATGACAAATGTAAAATTTTTATCATTTAATTATATTTTACCTTCATCGGGGTAAACAATAATACATTTATAATATCAAGGTATTGGAAAAAAATTTATTTTTATTATGACATTCAGATAAACTTTTTTCTCATAATGATTTTAATTATTGTAGCTATAAATTATATACAAGTAATAATGATATTAATTGGACACCAAGCTAATACACCTCTCTAAGTTGTAATCCGATATAGGCCGCCGTTGTCTGCTATCTTGAATTGAAAATTAAGAAAATATAATAAACTAATTGAAATGTTATGTTAGTAGTAATAGAAATTTAATGTCAGGAATAATTCTTACAAATGATTTTTCTTTTATTTCATATTAAAAATTATATCCTTTTTCTTATTCAAATTCATATAATAATATAATAATGAAAATAAATATTTTACAAAAATAACAATAAAAACAATTCACTACATATCATTTATCCCCACTAATATTTCGTTCGTATTCTATTCGGATATCAATCTTGACTTGTAGTTTCTAACTTTTGTGCAAGACTTCCTTCAGCTTCTTGACTTCTATCATTTTGCTCCCTCTCTTTTAGCTTCCGTTCATCGTTATTGTTTACTATCCCTTAGGTTCTCTATTCTACTTCTTATTAGGTCATTTTCCTTAATTTATCTGCATGACGTATAATCGTTTACCCTCCATACTTACTTCATATCGTAGTGATCCAAATATGCTTTTAATATTGGCTTTTTCCCATTTTTTTTTCTTTATTATAGTAAACGCGCCACCATACATTTTCATTTATCTCGAATTTTTGAGTGTAGTTAACTTCTCTTTTTTTGTTTTCCCGTTCGAATATTTGGTCTAACAATCCTCTAGGTTTAATTTTTAGTAGTATTTAGGCGTGATTTTGTTCATTTTCTGCCCCTGGTGTATTTTGGTGATTGTTGAAAAAAATAGCTAGACTGGTTTCTAAAACCCCTCGTTGCTTTTATTCATGCTTTGTTTAAAGGTTCGAACTAAACGTTCAGCCATGCCGTTAGTCTGAGAATGGTGTGTACTTCCGTGCACTAATTTTATTCCATTATTTTTGACATCATTGAAGAATTGTGGTCCTTTTCAGAAACGATTATCTTAGGAGATCCGAATCTGTATTTTTATCGTGATTTTGGTAGTACCAGTGATGGGAACTATTTCTGGCCAGCTACTCCTAGCATCTATCACTTCCAACCAATAATGATTTTGAAATGGTCCACCATAAACAATATGTACTAGGTGCCTTGGTTTTGGTCAATTTTGAATTCGTGTTTTTTGAGGCATATCGTGTAATTCCTGGAATTCTCTACATTTTTTGACCCATGTTTCTATATCTTGGTCTATATTAGGCCACCACGCGTTTTGTCTTGCTCTCATCTTCATTTTTACATTCCAATATCTCCTTGATATATCATGTCTAACACGTTTCGGTATTGTTG
Organism: Gordionus sp. m RMFG-2023; assembly: GCF_954871325.1. NCBI lineage: Eukaryota > Metazoa > Nematomorpha > Gordioida > Chordodea > Parachordodidae > Gordionus > Gordionus sp. m RMFG-2023. The sequence continues at coordinate 30,837,230 of NC_088776.1, forward strand.
TGGTATTATCATTTTAGTTCTCCATAGTAAACAAACTCTCTCTGTTGTGATTTCCTCTCTTCTTTGGTTATATTAATTATGTATCATAGTTTATTAGCCATCCGTCTATTGTATATCTGTATACTTTAGAGAGTACATCATCTTGCATTATGTTTCTTTCAATCTCGCTTGCATTTAAAGGTGTTTGTTCTCCCACCTGTATTTGATTTAATGTTGCTTCTTTTGATATTGTGGTTCCCTCCATGGATGTGAACCCTTCAACAAATAAAAAGGGTCCGGGTCCGGGTTCGGGTCCTGTTATAAATTTTTAAAGGACCCGGGTCCAGGGTTCGGGTCCAGGGAACATAAAAATAATGACTCAAAATAAGACTTTTTTTTCATTCATTTTTATTATACTCAATATATATACACATTCATAATTCAAAATGAAATAATTTAAATTTTAAATATTTTATTCAATCGAACGATCATAATATCTTCTAAAATATCATCCTTGAGATTTCCACGTAAATTAGACAATATGTATTTCAAAGAAGAAAATCCACGTTCTACGCTAACCTAAAATAGATAGTTATCTTTATAATATATAAATTATTGTACCTGTGTCGCCGGTACAGCCATGACGAATCTAGACAAGGTATACAATTCAGGATATATTAGAGAATTTTCCTCCCAGAATGTTAAAATATTTTTATCCCTATTAATTCTCTTAACTTCTGAGAATTTTTCAATTAAAGATACAATCGATATTTTTTTCACCTTTCTATCTGATCCTGATGATAATTTTATTTTTTTTTCTCTATCTAATAATAAAATTTCGAGATCGTCAATATTACTATCATCATTACTATCGCTACAACCATTAGATGTTGAAGCCTCCAATATATTGTTAATAATAGAGTTATGGTTATGCCATAAATCGTCGAGATGGTCTATTGCCATTTGCTTTTGCTCAATACTTAATAGAACTTGATATCGAGGATCTAAATATATTGAGGCATACACAACACTATTTTTCAAATATTGTTGCTCTCGTATTTTCATGTTTTCTAATATTTCGTATGAAAAGGAACTTGTAAATTTTTCTAATTCTAATCGACATCTCACCCATATGCCATAAAAATCGGATAAACACAACTGTTCTGACTGCAATCGTAATGTAGTAATTTTCAAAGGAACCAACACCCTAGTAAGGTCTTTGATTTGATTCCAATCATCCTCTGACAAAATGATTTCACATGATCCTATAATAAAATCATCACTTAAATCTTTTAAACTTATTAATCGCTCTAGCATCATACAGTTTGAGGACCAACGGGTTGTGCAATCTAATATTGCCATTTGCCTTTTCATGGATTTTAATATTCGTACAATTGTAGGAGTTCTTAAATATTTAGCAACATCCCTTGCTTTGTCAATTATAGTTTTATAGATATTATTTTTGAGGGAATCATTAATAGCTAATTGTAGTGTGTGGGCTGCACATCTGATACAGTATATCTTCGTGGAAAAATCTTTTATTATCTCCGGTATGTCAAATTCACTAAAATTATTATCATCATTATTTATATCTATATCATCCATTTCGTCCAATGAACATTCATTTAATAATTTAATAGATTTGACTAGATTAGCAGTAATGGTATAAACGTTTCTTAAAGGAATATGGAATTTATTTAAAGTTTCTATTATCATTCTTTTTATATTTTCAGAAGTTGAACTTTCTTTAATCTCCTTCATTGCTAAATTTCTTAAGATTATATTATTTCCTTTAATATATTGTATATTTATTCCTAAAATATTTCTCCCTAATCTTTGGGCGGAATCTATTTTTAATGAAATTAATTTGTTTTTTGTTTCTTTTATAATTTTTGCTTGTATTTTTTTCGATTCATCAACCACTAAGTCCTTAATTTTAAAACGTTTAATTGATGTTCCAATTGCCTTACTAATAGGATCAATAATTGTTTTTAAACCAGAATCCTCAATAATATTGAAAGGTCTTCCATTTATTGTAACAAGCTCAACTAAAGCATTCATCAAATTCTCCTCAGACATTTGAATATGAATGCTTTTTTTTAGGCAAAAAGCATATTATTAAATTTACATAATAAAATATTATTACTTACACTAGAAAATAATTTATGGTATCAATCTCTAAATAAAATGAAATGAAGTCCAGGAAGAAAATCAAAAGAAAAGCGCGAATATAAAATAAATGATTACACGAAAAAAATTAATAAAATTATAAAAGTTTTATATTATTTTTTAAAAATTATATTTTTACATTATTTAAAAAAAAAATTTATTTGTTAAAATTTTTACCCTGAACCCTTGAACCCTCCACTTTTTAAAAGGTTTCGGGTCCGGGTTCGGGTTCAGCCAAAATACGAGGGTTCAGAGGGTTCAGAGGGTTCAGGGTCCGGGTCCGGGTTCACATCCCTGGTTCCCTCTATAGGTAATCGAGATAGCATGTCAGCATTGGCTAGTTATCGACTACTTTTAAATTCTATTTCATATTGGTAACTGATAATAATGTCTATCTTTGTATTATGGAAGTAGATGTTGTTGATATATCTTTTCTTGGATGAAATAAACTCATTAATGGCTTGGGATCTGTTAACGTTCTTTTTCATGTATAAATTCTCTGAATTTTGTAACCCCAGGCAAGAGCTTCTCTTTCTATTTGGCTATAATTTTTCTCAGCTGCATTTACCTTTCTTGAGGCCAATGAAATTGGTCCCTATGGCTGACGCATATGTTGCTAATATAATGGGTAATTTTGGATCATAATATTGTAATATTGGAGTACTATTTATTTCTTGCTTTATTTTTTTATACGCGTCTTTGCATTCATTTGTCCATCTCCAAACTACTGCTTTTTATAATAATTTGTATAATGGTTTGGCTTTGTCGGATAAATTTGAAATAAATTTTGAATAGTATGTCTGAACTAGAAATGACTGTAATTGTTAAAATTTGTTGGTTCTGGTGCTTTTTTTACTGCCTCAGTATTTTTTTCTGTAGTTGCAAAAAGTACTCGACATTTTGTTTGAAAAATTTACATTTTTCTATATTTAACTTGATTCCATTTTTTGTCTACAAGTACCTTTTTTAAATTTGTTTCGTGCTTCTCTCTACTTTTCACGATTATAACATCATCTAAATGACAAGCTACTCCTTCAAAATCTTTTAATAAATTCTCGATGGTTCGTTGAAATATTTCTGGAGAAGACGCTACCAAAAGGTAGTCTTGTATATTTAAATAATCCTCTATGCGTATTGATTCAAGATATTTTTGGGACACTTCCCCCACTTTAATTCGAAAATAGGCAACTGAGAGATCCAATATTGAAAATTTCTCTCCTTTTCCCAAACTGGCTAATAAATCTTGTGGTACTGGGTGATTTATAGTTCTTTTAAAATCCCCGCAAATTCGTAATGTTTTCGAACAATTACTATGGGTGATGCATAAAGTGAATGATTAAATTTTTCTATTACTCCTATTTTTACAATCTGTCTAAATCTTCTTCAACTTTCTCTTTTAATGCGTATGGTTAGGCCTGATTTGCAGAAAATTAATTTCGCGTTTTTCACTTATATTTGTGCCTTAAAATCTTTCAAACAGCCCAATTCTTTGATAAATAATTGAGGAAATTCATTTTGTATATTAATGTTGTTTATTTGTATGGCCCTTTCAGGTATTTCAGTCATTTTTGGAAATTTAGTTATCCAGTTTATTCCAATTAGATTATTGTATATCCTTTTGTAATTGTGAGTAGTAGTTCTAATGTTCGTCCTTTACACTTTTACTATAGTCTGACCTAATAGTGGTTAGTCCCTGTATAGCTTTTAAGATTTAGCATAATTTGTTAATCCAGGACGATTAAGTTTATATTTCATTCTATTTCGTTTATTATGCTTACCCCAGTTCCAGTATCTAATTCCATTCTGATATCGTTGTTGTTTATTTTAATATCCACCCATAATTCTGGATTATATTTGTATTATTAATAAAATTATACATTTATTATCTACAGAGGTACCCAATTTGCTTGCATTTATAACAAGTGGCATCCTCGATAAGAAATTTTTTCCTTCTATGGTTTCAAGGAATGACAGGGATTTGGTTTTTTGTAGCTCGCATTATATTTATTATATGATTTTGATTGTTTATCATTTTCATTATTAACTTTTTTTAATTCTATTTGTATTATCATTAAGTTCCTATTCTAACTGAGCGATTTTAGTTTCATCATTTTGTATTAATTTTGTAATTTTTATAGCTGTTTCTTCTGCAGCAGCTATTTGAATAGCTTTATTTATGTCTATACCATCCTTGTAATTTGTAAACTTTTAGGATTTTTTATTCCGAATATAAATTTATCTCTTAATGCAGTATTTAAACTTTCCCAAATTCACAAGTCGTTGCTCATTTTCGAAGATTTTGTATGGTTTATTAATTTTCCCTCATTTTTTGATTATATTGATAAAAATTATATCTCTTTACAATTATATTAGGTTTGGAATAAAAAAAATTTGATTAAAATTTTATGTACCTCTTTGTTTCCCGGACTATCCAAGTGCACATATTTTTACCAGTATTTTGTAAGTATCACATCCTATTGTTGTTAATAACATTGATTGATGTTAAATTTGGTTGTGTGTTTTGAAATTCTTTAAATAAGTCATACCAATTGTAACACAGGTTTGTATCCGGTAGACTTTTTATTGACTACGCCATTCTTGAAATGTAATGTTAGTAGTAGTGCTGTGAAGTAACGTCAAAAAAGTAACGCCATTCGTTACCTTCTTCTAGAGGTAACGAGTAACGGTAACGAGTTTCTTTTTTTGAGTAACGGTAACGCAAAACGTTACTCAATACTTTATATTTTTTCTTAAAAAATATCAACAAAGAAAAACATATTTTATTGTATTATAAAATTACTTTTATTTATTTTTTAATTATTAATATAAATAATTTAATCCGAGTTATTCATATTAACCGCTGCCTTCATTTTTATTTTAAATTCTCGTTGTTAAATTTTTTGTCGAAATTAATATTCAATCAGAATTCAAATTAAATGTTAATAATGATATTATTAATCTTATAATTTATTTTAAGAATATTATGTCCATAGTACTTACTTCTTCAGATGTAGATGATCTAACCCTTCCCTGGCCCTAATTTAAAATATATTTTAAACCAATAAGAAAGTTAATGGTACTAAGTCTACACTTTGGAAATGTAAATTATATCCCAACACAAATATTTCAACCTCAATGTCCAGCAGTTCAAACTTAAAAAAGCATTTGAAGGTAAAAAGTTAAATTAATATATCATTATTTTAAATATTACTAAATAGAATAATATTTTGAAAAGCTTAATCATGGAAATTAAGATATAAGTAGGGCTGTGTCGATATAAAATAACGGATCGGCACCAATATTTAGAATTTTCCAAAAATATCGGATCGGGTCTATACCTGTAAAAACAGCGATATTTTTACTTTTCTTTTTTTTGTTATTTTATTTTATGTTATGTATATTTATTTTAAATTATTATAATATTTTTTAAATAATTTTTTTTAAACAATGCAAATGCATCCTTTAAATTTTATTCTTTTTTAAAATAGATTTATAGTATTTTAAAAGTTTTTTTTATTAAAATAGAAAGGAACACACAAAGTTTTAAAATCTTTTTAAATAATAACGCCAATTTTATTAATTATATTTTTAATAAAAGAATATTTTTAAATATGGTATCTGAATTATGGAAATATTTTACAAAAGACAAGGATAATTTTTCAAAATGCGTTATCTGTAATCATCTGAGTTTACCTTCAGTACGGCAGGGGATATAGATACTCCATATCGTAGAAGCTTATTGCCAGAAAATCTAGAGGTCTCGTATTTATTTTAAGAAACCTAATATTCTATAATTTTATATATTAAATACAATTTCATACTAACATAAAATAGATATATTATCAAATATATGTTTTTTAAATTATAGTCTTAATTGTAGAAATAAAAAAATTAAATTAAATGCATAATTTGAATTTTGCATAAAAATTATTGATTTCTTATTTGGTTCAATATAAATATCGGATCGGTATCAGTATCGCATCAGTTTTGGAGCAATATCGGTCGGATCGGTGAAAATATGTGGATCGGCGCCCTATATATAAGCAATTAAATTATGCTACAATATTGGGCTGGAAACCAACATTAAAAACCCAAAATTAACAAAATATTGGTGTTGGTTCAAAGTATTATATTGAGTTTTTTATATCTTCTATTTCTTGTTTTAGTATTGCTATTGGTTTGACTATAATTGTTAATAAATTTAAAGAATAAAAAATAGTGTGTTAATCGAGATTGACTTTTTAAATTTTGTTTAACTTAAATTGTTTTTATTTTAAACATGTTAGCCTTTAACTATGTATTTCGTTTAAATTGTTTTTTTATAATATATATATATATATATATATATATATATATATATACCTTATTTTATATTTATTTTAGTATCATTTTTAGTTTTAGAATAAATTTATTATAAATAAAAATCAACCACCGTTATTTCTATATAACATGGTGCCCCGCTTTGTATGATAACTCACGCACAATGATATATAAAAAAATCTCATATATATTGTGCATATGCCGATAAATATAAAAAATCAAAAAATTTTTCGGAATTATGTAATTATAAAAATTATTCGATATAAAGGACACATATAAGGTAAAAAAAAAATTATATGATTTTACAACGACAATATATATATTTATGCTTATGTAAATAAAGTTTTAAAATAAAAATTTGCAATTTGGATAAAAAAAAAGTTACACAATATATATCTTTATGCTAATTTAAATGAAGTTTTAAAATAAAAATTTGCAATTTGGATAAAAAAACAAAATTGAATACATAACAGTGACAATATATATCTTTGCTAATTTAAATAAAGCTTTTAAAATAAAAATCTGCATTATGGATGAAAAAATTAGCATATCCTCCAACAGGGAAGTTAAGTTCCCAAAGTTGGAAGGATGCTTGACGGACATATATTTGGAGAGACTTGATGATTATTTCTCTCAAACAATTTTATCCGACTCAGTAAAAATTGAAACATTGATGAGCAATTTATCTGATGACCTATACGATAAAATTAAGTCATTATGTACTAAAGAAGATATCAAAGATTATAAAATTATTATTAAAAAATTAAAATTTTTATTACCCAGTCAAGATGTTTGGATATTGACTGGGAAGTTTAACCATGGTTCACAAGGTGTTAATGAATCTTTTTTGGATTGGTTTTTTAGACTGTCTAAGTTAAGTAGACAATGTAATTTTATTAATATTGAGAACATCTAGTTTAAATGACAATATAATAAATAAATTAAATAAAAATATTAACTACACATTAGACGAAATGATTGAAATAGGAAGAAAATTAGATAGTATTAACATTAAATCAGAAAGTGACAATGTTAATTATGTTTTTAATAGAGATAAAAAATTTAATAAAAATAATGACAATAATAGAAACAATGATAAGAATTTAGATATCCAAAGTACTTCTAATAGGAATGAGATTAATAGTAACTATAATAGACCTAATTATTATTCGAGGCAAAATTTTGACAGTAGGAATAGAAATCATGGTGATAACAATTTTAGTAATGTGGACGACAACAGGAATAGGAATTTTAATAACGTTAGAAACAATAACAATTATAATAATAACAACTATAGAATCAATCAGTATAATGATAGTAACTATCAAAATTACAATTATCGGTATAACAATAGCAACAGAAACTTTCATAATAATAATCATCAATCTTATAAACTATGGTAGGAACAACGCCTGGTTTAATTATAATCAGAGGAGACAGATTCAATGTGACGATCAAAATCATAATAATTACCTATCTTATAACAACAATTCAAGTAATTATGAAGGAAACAACAGGTGGCATAATAATGATAACCAAAGAAAACAAATCGAATATGACGATCGTAATCGGTGGAAGGATTTTAATCAAAGAAAACAAATCCAGTATGATAATCAAAACTACTACGATAGCAAATTGTAATATGAACATTGAAGAAGTTGGGGAAAATAAAGTTGACACTGCCAAAGACAATAATGATAATGATTTCAATGTCAACAACCTGGCTGAAAATATAGACAAATGTAATGACAGTGCTTTTATGACTACTTTGAAATTAAATAATCTTACTATTACTATGCAGGTTGACACTGGATCAAAGTATACCATCATACCTCATGATATGGATAAAAAAATTGGTATAAGAGAAATGAAGAAATCCAGTTTGCGGCTTACAGCCTACAACGGAAACTTGATTAAAATCATCGGGAAAACTCAAGTTAAAGTAAGTTATGAAGGAATCACTAAATATTTACTAGCAGTACTTGTAGAGTCGAGAAAGAAGGCGTTATTAGGGCCTTTAAAAATATTTTAAATAAATTCATAGGAAATGTCGACACCAATTACGAAGACGAAATCAATAAACTTATTAAAGATTGTGAATCCAAATTGACTAGCGAACCAATTTACAAAGTAAATGTCAAATTATATTTAAGATGTGACGCCCCCAACATAAAATAATACCACCAAGACGAATACCGTATTCAAAGATTGATCTTGTGGGCGAAGAACAGACGCACCGGGGGGGGCAGGGGGACCATCTCCCCCCAAAGCCAAAAAATGCAGATGCCGATATTTTTCACAAATATTAGTGTTTATATTAATTTATATTTGTTAATATTTATTCCTATCTCATATAAAATATATATTTAATTACATTTATTTATCACATTCATCTATTAAATTATTTTACCAATTAATTTCGATTTCAACTTTTCATTGGCGTAATATTTACCTAATATTTTCAAATTTCTAGTGGCGTAATATTTATCTACCATCTTCATATTTCTAGTCAAATAATAATTTTTCTGAAACTACTTGTCCAACAAGGAGTAAGAAAATGCAAGCTTCTCCTACGAGATGGAGTCTCCGCCATCAAGCAGTAACAACTTTTATGGAGTTAGAAGAACCGATTATTAATGCTATTACTGAAATATCACAATGGCCTGAAAGAAATATTTCCTCAGAAGCAAGAAAATTATTGGATTCAATACTTATTTCAATTTTTATTTCTCATTAGAATGTATTATTTAATTATACAACTATTTTATGTAATACTTTTCAAAAACATGGCATTGACTTGATTAAGAAGATCAGAATAGCGGAGAGCATTTTATTAGAACTCAAGGAAATTAGGGCTAATGTTGATGAAGAATTATAATTTTATATGTTATTGTTGAGTCAAAAGGAGAGCTATACGTGTTTAATATTTGCCTCACTCGATTTGCAGCAAGGCAAGCTCATCGTCAAAACATTAGTATAAGATCAGTAGAAAAGTATAATGAAACTATAATCCAAATAAAGAATGGTTTTAAATTTATCATGCAGCACTTACCAATCTGCAGATATTACTTCCACAAAAGCCTTCCCAATCTTTTTCAGATGGTGATAGAAAAAAAATAATATTTGTTTGATGCCTTATTAGCTGAATAACTATGTTGAAAAGATTAACTAAGATATAGTCCCAAAAAATGCTATGGATGCTTTGTATATTTTCAAACACATTTTAGATTTTATTCCCAATGTATTAAAATGATTATATATATATATATTAGCAACTCTTCCCAGAGAACATTCTCTTTTTTAAAAAGAATAACAGAGCCCTGCAGACATACAATTTGCAGGGTACTGCCTGGATTTTTTTTTTAAAAATTTTCTTTCGGCCCGGCCCGGGTTTTTTTTAAAGAAATTATATTTATTTTTGATTTTTATAGCTAATTTCAAATATTTGGTTTTAAAATATATAGCCGGGCCCGGATAATTTTTTTAAAAAAAATCAGGCCCGGCCCAAGTGTTTTTTAAAAAAAATTTCGGACCCTGCCCGGGTGTATTTAAAAAATTAAAATACGGTCCGGTCCGGGAACCGGGCCTGCAGCTCTTTGACATACCTAAGAAGTACAACTTCTGAAAATGGATTGAATGGTTTGGATCTTTTAAATATTTATTGGCATTTGAGGCCAAGCAAGGATGCATAATTGAAAAATTAGCTCAATCCCAACGAAGATTGGATTTTACATTGTAAATATAACACAAAATACAATTATTCCTAAGAAACATTTTGTGTGTTAATATTTATATTTCCAACATTAAATTTTTTTACTTTATATATAAATTTTAAAGGCTCAAAAAATTCAAATTTCTATTTTGGGCCATTTAAGAGATTCATGGTGGTTATATTCACTCTATATTTTTTAATTCACAATTATTTTATAGTTTTTTATGTGCCGGTTTATATATATAATTTTTTTATAATTCATATAATTTAAAATTGTATTAGAAATAGTTATTAATCCTAATAAATTTATGCTTGATATTTTTAAATAACAATAATATTTCTTAAAAAAATTTATTATCCCCCCCCCAGACCAAATTTCTGCATACGCGCCTGCATTGCTGGGATTCAAAGCTATCTGATTCGTAGGCAACGCTCTTGCCGATAAGGTCACTGATGCTTTTCAAAATTGACGATTTTTTAAAATATAAATTGTGACACTGTGACTGTGACACGGTTTTTATATAAATTATAGATATATAATTTATAAAATATATATGTGTCATATATTTTCGATGTTTTGAGCATGGTATGAGTTATGTTTCAAACTCTTGATTTAATTCATATTCCTTTTTTGATTGACACTTTTCCTTTCCTTTTGGGAATTTTCCTTTTTTGATTGGACCTATTCCTTTTTTGTTTGACACTTTTCCTTTTTTGATTGACACTTTTTCTTTTTTGATGTGACCTTTTCTTTTTTTGATTGGACCCTTTCCTTTTATGATTGAAACTTTTCCTTGAAACTCATGATAGAACAAATTAAAAAATGCGGATAAATACTATACCTAAAAATATGTAGCTATCAAAGGATCCAGGTAAAAATATAAAAAAATTTTGAGCAGCATAAAGGATTAAAGAGATTCAAGTCTTTATTAAAATAAAATTAATATTTCTATTATATGCATTTTTTAAACAAGTAGTATAGTCTGACAAATATCATTATGTAAAGAATATGTTTTACTTATAGTTATTTCTGATTTTTTTGTTGAGATTGACAAATAAGAGACTTTAATAAATTTCAGTGGTTTTAAATTTTATAGACATAATATCCAAAACAAATCTTCACTGAAATTTAATATTAAAATATTTGTAATATATATTTATACCCAGGCGCGTACGCAGGAATTTGGTCGGGGGGGGGATAATAAATTTTTTTAAGAAATATTATTGTTTTTTAAAAATATCAAGCATAAATTTATTAGGACTAATAACTATTCCTAATGCACAATTTTAAATTAATGTGAATTATAAAAAAATTATATGTAAATAATCACTTAAATGACCCAAAATAGAAATTTGAATTTTTAGAGCCTTTACACAAAAAGTTTCTTAGGAATAATTGTATTTTGTATGTTATATATTAATGTAAAATCCAATCTTCGTTGGGATTGAGCTAATTTTTCAATTATCTCATCCTTGCTTGTCGTCAAATGCCTATGAATATTCAAAAAATTCAACACATCAATCTACTTTCACATGTTGTACTTCTTGGTATGTTTTTCAGAGCCGGACAGTATTTTAATTTTTTTAAATATAACCGGGCCGGGCCCAAAATTTTTTTAAAAAACACCCGGGCCGTACCTGAATTTTTAAAAAAAAACACCCAAGCCGGGCCTGAATTATTTTTAAAAAAACACCCAGGCCGGGCTGTATTTTTTAAAACAGCTTATATTTGAAATCGTTATTAGTAGCTATAAAAATCAAAAATAAATATAATTTATTTAAAAAAATCCGGACCGGGCCTGAAAATTTTATTTTAAAAAAAGCCGGGCCGAGCCTGAAAATTTTAAAAAAAAGCCGAGCCAGGCCTAAAGATTTTTTTTTAAAAAGCTGGGCCGGGCCTGAAAATTTTTAGAAAAAAACCCAGGCCGGGCCGTTAAAAATCTTTAAAAAAAATCTGGGCCGTGCCTTGCAAATGGTACTTCTGCAGGCCTCTGTTATTATTCTTAAAAAAGAGAGTGTTTTCTTATTAGTTTACTAATGGGAAGAGTTTATAAACCCTTTTAATACATTGGTAATCTAAAATGTGTTTGAAATAATGCAGAGCATCCATAGCATTTTTTGGGACTATATCAACTATAGTTAATCTTATAAACATAGTTATTCAGCTAGTAAGGCATCATAGGATACTTTAACATCTTCATAATAAAAATCTAACAAATGTATTTTTTTTCTATCACCATCTGAAAAAGGTTGGGAAGGCTTTTGTGGAAGTAATATTTGCAGATGTAAGTGCTGCATGATGAATTAAAAATTCATTTATTTGGGTTATACATGTATCTGCATCTAAGATATACTCTTCTACTGATACTATATTAATGTTTTAACGATGAGCTTGCCTTGCTACAAGTCGAGGGAGACAAATATTAAATAAGTAATATATCTGCTTTTGACTTAACAATTAAATATAAAATATGAAATTCTTCAACAACATTAGCCCTAATTTCCTTGAGTTCTGATAAAATGCTCTCCGCTATTCTCATCTTCTTAATCAAATCAATGTCATGTTTTTGAAAAGTAATACTTAAAATAGTTGTATAATTAAATAATACATTCTAATGAGAAATAAAATTTGGAATAAGCATTGACAATAATTTTCTTGCTTCTGAGGAAATATTTCTTTCAGGCCATTGTGATATTTCAGTAATAGCAAATAAATGGCTCTTCTAACTCCTTAATAGCTGTTAGTGCTTGATGGAAGAGGCTCTATCTTGTTGGACAAGGTTGCAATTTCTTTTTCCCTGTTGGACCAGAAGTTTTAGTAATAATTATTATTTGAATATAAATTTGAAAATGGTAGATAAATATTACGCCACTAAAAATTTGGAAATATTAAGTAAATATTACGCCGGAAAACTTGAAATCGAAATTAATTGATAAAATAACGTATGAATGTGATAATGAATGTAATAAAATATATATTTAATATGAGATACGAATAAATATTAACAAATATAAATTAATATAAACAATAATATTTTTGAAAAATATATCCGGCATCTGCATTTTTTGGCTTTGGGGGGTGGGGGGATTTGTCCCCCTGCCCCCCCCGCTGCGTACGCCAATGTTTATACCCATTTCTTAAAAACAATTCAAAAAATGATTATGACGATTATCACCCATCTATAGTTCATCTTCACTGAAATCTTGATTTAACATATTTATAATATATATTTTAACACATTTGCTTCAAAAAAGTTCAAAAATAAAGATCATGACTGTAATATATTCGTCAAAGAAAAAGTGTATATTCAGTACAATGTATATAATTTAGAACTCATTTTCAAAGCATAATATATTGTCGATCAAAATAAAATAAGATTTGTTACTAGCATACATAGGTACGGATAACTTAATTAAAATAAAAATATTCCACTACCCAATTAATTTAGAGATCATTAATTATATAACTTTACTTAATAGTTTGGAGAAAATATTTAAGGATATCTCTAGTATTTTCCTACATAGAAATAATTTTTTACTTTAAAAAGAGGCGGAGTCAAATTAAAGAAGTATTTGCTCTTTATGTAATTTTAAATCGCCTGTTGATGACCTTTTAAGAGATATTTTTATCTTAGAAGTTGCGCTGCTTATGTTGGATAAATAACTTCGGTCAAAATATGCCTAAGGCAATATCACTTTTGAATATACCGTTCGTTTAGCGATCGCGCTGCCTTCGCTGGAATAGGAAACACAGGTAGAAGTTAACAAAATCGTTAAACATAAGGTGATGCAAGGTTCCATAAATACTTATTTTAGAAATAATAGTTATAATAACGTTAATAAATGCAATAATAATAATAGTTATAATGGCAACAAATTCATTCATAATAATTATATATCTAATAATTATAAATCTAATTTTTAACTTAACTTCATACAAAAAAAGTCATAGACAAGGTCATCCACATAGCGAAATTTTGTAGAACTTATGCTATACAGATAATTCTAGCATGGACACCTCGCCTATCATTTCCTAACATAGCTTCCATTGATGCAAAGATAAATGGTTTGCAGTTTACAATGGAATTCGATACCGGTGCAGCGTGTAGTCGATAGATGAATTTTGAAGTCGCATTGGCAAACCATCACTATCGCCTGCATATAAACTAGTGGGATGTAATAATATCAAAATCGAAGTGCTGGGTAAATGTACAGTGAAAATTGAAGTAAAAAACATTTCAAAATTTTTACCTTTTTGGGTAGTTAGAGGTGAGAATTCCCTTATTTTTGGGATGCCTTTTCTTAGAGAATATGATATAAAACTTCCGAAAGAAGTTTGGATTAATAATATAAATATGAATGTTCCCACTTAAAATACTATTGTTACGAAATTTCTACAAGTTTTTTAAAAAAAATTAGGACAAATAAAATTATAGGAAGTCGTCATCAAGATACAACCGAATACAGTGCCAATTGCCCTACCGCCTAGAAGAATTCCATTTCCGTTGTAACGAACCGTTGAATCTGACTTGGACAGTCTTTTAGACGAAGGCGTTATCGAGAAAGTGGATATAACAACAATTCCAATCACTTGGGCTACGCCAAAGGTTAATATCTTAAAGAAATCCGGTGGTGCGGATATGCGAAGATTTTCGTTTAACAATCAACAAATATTTATTGATAGATAACGATTTACTACCAACCTTTGTCGACGTGACAAATAGGATTGCGGATGGTAAAATATTTTTAAAGATAGATTTTGTGTACAATTCGGAGTTATTCCAGATTGTAGAGACCTTAGTAATTTCCACTCATGTCGGTTATTATCGATACCAAAGAATACCTTTTGGGTTGACAAGCGCTCTGACAATATTTCAATGCTCTATGCAAAACCTATTAAAGGGTATTCCTATGGTTAGTATAATTTTTGATGATGTGATTATTGCAGGCGAGAATAATTTTGATCATATAGTTAATCTAGAATAAGTATTAAGAAGATTTAATAAGGCTGGACTGACAACGACGACCGATAAAACCCTACAGAAGAGAAGATTAATGCTATAAAAAATTGTAAAACACCGTCTAATGTTAAAGAATTACGTTCGTTTCTCGGAATGTTGAATTACCATGAATCGTTTATAAAAAATTTACATTCTATTTGTGCGCCTTTACACCGACTAACGAGTAAAAATGTTAGTTGGTTTTGGTCAGCTAAAGAAAATGAAATATTTAATAAAGTTATAAATATATTATCAAAGGAAGATACAATAATTATTTATTCAGCCGATATTCCTGTTGCAGTGAAAATGAAAAAAAAATTAATTTTTTTTTTTAATTTTTTAATTTTAAATTAATAAATTCTTAATAAACGCTTGATTTTTATGTTTTAAATTTATTATAAATAATAATAGATACGTATTTGATTATTTTTATATTTATTTTTGGTTTGCAGCTATTTCACACCACCCAAAAAAAGGGAGTTATTTATTCAAACGTATCATGATATTGACTCAAAAAATCAAAAAAAAACTAAAAAGATTTTTTCCGACCAGATTCATCGAAAGACAAGAGTCGGTGAAACTCTTTATTGAGCTATATGATGTTGTCTTTGCAGCCCTAGAATTTTATATATCAAGCAAGGAAAAAGATTCAGCAGATGCCGAAAATCTTTTAATTCAATGTGTTTATTTTTTATTTAATTATACATATGATTTTAGCAAAATGCTACAAAAATTGATTTGGATTTAAGGGATATTATGAATAGAGCAAAGGATATTGTTGAATATTAACAAATATCAGAGAGAATGTGGATGAAAAATTTCATGAAATATATGAAAAAGTAAAGGAGATTGCTAATATGTTTGGAATTGAAATTTTTAAACCTAGAGTAGTCTCTAGACAATACAATCGATCAAATATTGATGCATCTACGATTGAGGATTTTTATAAAATAAACGTTTTTATTCCCCTTATTGATACATTTTTATTTCAATTAAAAGAAAGATTTATTAGTCATAATTATATTTTAAAAAGCTTTTATTTTCTTTTGCCGGTTGGGAAACTGTTGATTACACTTGAAACACGAGAGGATATTAAAAAAATCTCAGAGTTTTATGCTGATGATTTAGTAGGTTCATATGATAAGTTACTTTGTGATGTCGAATTTTGGTATAAAAATCTTGACAGAATAGGGTATTCTTTGAGACCAAAAAATGCTTTGCAGGCCCTTTCCATGTGTAATTGCATTTTAGATTCCCTGCCTAATATCAAAACATTATTAATTATTTTAGCTACCTTGCCAATTAGTACCTGCACTAATGAAAGGTCTTTTTCAACTTTAAAAAGGTTAAAAACCTATTTAAGAAACACAACCGGTGAAAAATGTTTAAATGGATTAGCCCTATTGAATATTTATAAGGAGATTATTTTAGATAAAAATTTGATTCTAGATGAATTAGCAAAATCTCAGAGAAAAGTAGATCTCTCTTTTTAAATTCAAATCAAAAAATAGCAATAAAATTTTATTAGTTTTAATATATAATCAATTTTTTTTTTGTAAAAAAAGTATTATTTATAAGATAATATCATCATATTTTTTTAAATACCATTATTTGCATAAATTACACATATTTTATATAATTGAAAAAAATTACTTTTATAGAGTCTTTATACATTATAATTTTTAATACTAAAATCTGTATTATATAAAATATCAACATTTTGAAAATATTTTAATTAATAAAAATATATACATGGTGAATTCCATATCAAATCAACCAAAAAAAGTCGATTCTCAACCCGACCCTCTTCAATTTTTCTTAAATTTTGCATAATGGTAGTATAAACTATAACTAAGAAAAAAATGAGATTTTACCTCCCAACAAGGTTTACTCGCTAAGATATGGGCGTTTAAAGCGCGGAAAAATAGTACATTTTTGACAAAATGTGCCTCATTTATTTTCAAATATCTCGAGAAATAATTAAGTTAGAAAAATAATTTAAATTTTATTATGTAGCTTAATAATAGTTCTTTAATATGACATAAAAATAAATGTGATATAAATTTGATGAATGTCCAAAACCGGATGTATAAAACCGGAAATGGCCATAGAAAAAAAAAGGTATTTTTTTTTTCGAAAATTTTTTTCTATAGATAGATATAACACTGCTTTATATTTGTGCCAAATCCTAGCCTGGGATAAAAAAGGGTCTAGGAGTTATGACTCTTTATATGGCTTAAATTGATCAAAAATATCTTCATTTAATGAATACTTATGAAATAATGTTTTTTTAAAAATTATGTCTAAATGATAGGCCCTAACTTTTTTTTATTTTTAATTGTTAACATATTGTGAGTGAATAGATTTGCATTCTTACGACCCAAAAACTGTGTTTTAGCAGGTGGTCCAGGTACACATTACCATGTGTATCTGCACACTACACCAAAATTTTAAGCTTATTTTAATAGGGGGAAAATTAAAACAGCTTACAAACAATAATGATCATTATAATTATCCTCCAATAAACGATTATAAACATTGTATTGCACAAAGTCTTTGCAATCCTGCCCAGCCTGGATGTTACTTCAATAAATGTAAATTTTGTCCTGGATCATCCCAAATAAAAGAAAGATTTATTATATAATTTGATACGAATTCAATAGATTATATATCATTTAAACAATGATTGGTAGTTGATAGAACTACGCTCGAAACGCTGACAAAATCAGCTTATGAATTCCTAGATTATTTAATTGAGAAATTAGACAATTTGATTCCACATTCATTTATAGCATCACAACAATCATTATTTCAAAACAATTTAAAATCTAATTTAAATGTTGGCGAATACTTAGTTATTGCTGACTTTTCGGAAAATTATGCATTTATAGTGCAAGACCATGCACAGGGATTTCATTGGACAAATAATCAGTCCACTATTCACCCTTTTATCATTTATTATCGTCAGGACAACACTATAAAACATATAAGTTTAGTGGTGATATCAGATTGCTTAAAGCACAATGTCTGTGCCTTTTATTTATTTCAAACTAAAATGATCTTATTTTTAAAAGAAAGATTTGATACATTGACCAAAATTTATTATTTTTCTGATTGGGGCCGTAATCCAATATAAAAATAAAAAAAATTTCATAAATCTCTATAATCATGAATGTGATTTTGGTATAAAGGCCGAGTGGCATTTTTTTGCTACAGCTCATGGAATAAGTCCGTGCGACAGTTTAGGAGGTATTACAAAACGGCTAGCAGCTCGAGCTAGTTTGCAACTGCCATATCAAAACCATATTTTGACACCAATGGATTTATTCGACTTTGCAACAAATAATATACATGGAGTAAATTACATTTTTGTAAGCAATAATGAATACAATAATATGGAAAATCATCTAGAAAGCAGATTTTTGAGAGCAAAAAGAATTCCGGGAACACAAAAATACCATGCTTATATTCCCCTTGATGAAAATAAAATTAAAGTCAAAATTTATACCAATTCTTTAGATAATTTAATATATGATATATTGTAAACATAATTATGAATTATTATATTATATGTAATTATGCATTTCAGAAAAATAAAGTTATAAATTGGTTTAGAATTATTTTGTCAAGTAATTTTCAGTCACAATATGTTAACAATTAAAAATAAAAAAAAGTTAGGGCCTATCATTTAGACATAATTTAAAAAAAACATTATTTCATAAGTATTCATTAAATGAAGATATTTTTGATCAATTTAAGCCATATAAAAAGTCATAACTCCTAGACCCTTTTTCATCCCAGGCTAGGATTTGGCACAAATATAAAGCAGTGTTATATCTATCTACGGAAAAAAAATTTCGAAAAAATAAAATACCTTTTTTTTTCTATGGCCATTTCCGGTTTTATACATCCGGTTTTGGACATTCATCAAATTTATATCATATTTATTTTTATGTCATATTAAAGAACTATTATTAAGCTACATAATAAAATTTAAATTATTTTTCTAACTTAATTATTTCTCGAGATATTTGAAAATAAATGAGGCACATTTTGTCAAAAATGTACTATTTTTCCGCGCTTTAAACGCCCATATCTTAGCGAGTAAACCTTGTTGGGAGGTAAAATCTCATTTTTTTCTTAGTTATAGTTTATACTACCATTATGCAAAATATAAGAAAAATTGAAGAGGGTCGGGTTGAGAATCGACTTTTTTTGGTTGATTTGATATGGAATTCACCACATGATTAAATAAAGGAATGTAAAATATATAATAAAATACTCTAAAATTTTGTTATATGAAAATATAAAACAATTTTAACAAATCCAAAAATATAAGCAAAGTGTTCAAAAAAAATGGGAGGTTTAGGGGACGTAGTCCCCCCAAAAAAATTTTAAACCCCCCCCCCCCCCCCATGATAAAATCCTGGCTACGCCACTGTCCTGTTGTGATTTCTTGTGACGCTTCCGAAGATGATCTAGGAGCTGTTATTGCACACCGATTTCTTACTGGCCAGGGAAAATCGATTGCTTAAGCATCGAGGATATTTTCGGCGACTGAAAAGAATTACGCCACCATTGATAGGGAGGCTTCGGCGATCATGTTCGCTGTCGAGAAGTTTCATCAATATATTTATGGAAGACATTTTATTTTGGTTACTGATCTTAAACCTTTAAAATATATCTTAGATGATAAAAGAGACCTAAATAAAATAACAAATAATCGTTTAATAGGTCGGCGACGAAGCTATTAAATTACGACTATGAGATAATTCATAGACCTGGTAATCAAAACAAATGTGCCGACGCTCTCTCCCGTTAGGGGGTAGAGAGAGAAAAATCTAATGAAGTTACAAAAAAAATTCGAAGATGAAATTAGAGAATTGAAAATTAAGTTAATAGAAGATTTATTTTTCACTCGCAGTAAAGTCGTAAGTGAAACGAGCAATGATAGAAATTATTAAATTAATTAAAAATCATTGGCATATTGATTGATAATATAAATAATTATTCGGAGATATTAAAAAAATTATTTTAATAAAGTTAATATTTCGTTCGAAGAAGGATTATTATTTTATAATGATAGGATTATTATTCCCGATAATCTAAGGAGGATGTTTTGAATATTCATCAAGGACAACCTGGGATATTTGGATGAAATCATTATGTAGATACTATGTTTTTTGGACAAATCTTGATCGTGATGTTGAAGATTTTGTTAATTCTGCAAGAGTTGACAGGAATAAAGGCAGGGAGCCAAAGAAATACTGTTATAAAATTAGAACATTCCTACCCGACCTTGGGAACGAATAAAGATTGATTTGACAGGCCCCGAATCTGGAAAGTAATGGTTAATTTGCGTAGACGCTTTCACCAAATAGGTTATAGTTGCAATTTTAACACATATTAATTCCGCGAGTTTAATAAATAATCTGATAATTATTGCGCTAGATCTGGGTTGCCTCGCCACATTGTCTCAGATAACGGCACTCAGTTTACTGGATCTGAATTTAAAATGTTTCTTTTTAAAAACACCATAAAATATTTTAGATCAGCCCCTTATAGTCCCAAATCGAATGGTATGACTGAGCGTTATATACGTACGATGAAGACGCGTTTCTATGCTGGAAGGAGATGTAGGAATCCGGACCAGTTAAAATTAGCTAATGTTTTAATTACTCACCGAAATACTCCAAATGCAACTACCAAATTCCCTGCCGAAATGATGCTGTTAGATCATTGAAAATTGTCTAAGAGGGAAAGAACTGAAAATGCATTATGGAAATAAAAATATTATAGAGATAGGAACTGAGCCACGTGAATTTGGAGAGAAGCTAAAAATTTGGGTAGAAAACAAAAGGAATCATGGCATAAAGGGACAGTGGTGAAACGGAAAAGTGCGATATTGTATGTTGAGTCAGAGGGTATTGTAAAACAAGCATCCGACCAACTGAGGGATGCTGATGTACAAGCTAAGGAAATACCCATAAAAATGCCTGAAGATTTGAAATTCAATTTTAGTGTGGAGAACTGTGATGTATCAACTTTATGAAAATTGTATTTTGTTATTTTGGTTTAAGGCTACACTTTATGGTAATTAATTAAATATATAAACGATTTTGTAAAAGTTATGTATTTTCTCATTTTACATATATATGTCGTATTGGGATATGGAATCATGTGAGATTCGGAATCCCCACGTTTTATTCGGGATCTGTTTTTAAAATATTTTTAAAAATATTTATCGCAGTTATTTTCTTTAATGTTTTTGCCCTTTCGGGCGAAACATAAGAAATATAACCGGACATTTCGGCCTTTATGGCTTCCATGTCCCATAGGCCTTTATTATTAATCAAAATTTTACGATATAAAGTGCAATAGAAAATAACAATGGATATAATATCGTTATAATATATATTTATGTAAATAAATAAGAGAGGATGAATCGTTCTGAGATATTTAGTTATTTTCAGGGTGAATTTTTGATTGATTGTTCAGGCTTTGTTATGTAAGATCGTTGGATCCTATTGTTAGTTTGTCCCAATGATAGGAGACTGTTGACTGGGTATAAGCTGGTATGGACAATCCAGATATCAGTGAGGGAGTGTCTGGGCTTGATTGTTCTCCGAATGAAGAGTTCTCATCCTGTTGGAGGATTATCGCTGCTTCTAGAACCGGCCCTTTGAATAAGTCTAGTTGCTCCCTTGCAACCATCCAGGTTCTAGAAGGTAGGTCTGCCGGGTTGTCTTCCGATGGTATCCACTGAATGTTTTGGGACACTGCGGTGAAATTGGCCAGGCCTAGCTTTGATAAGACTTGGGTTAAGACGATTTCTAACGAGGGCGACCTTGACCTGCCTTTTCTGTATGTATAATAGGCTACAGAAGAATCCGTAAATATCATCGGGTGCTCGTTGTTCCTGTGTATGGCCATGATCGCCCCGATACCAACTGCCAATATTTCCTTGGCGTTAATATGTTCAATGGCATGGGTTGGGACGTTGAACAGTTAGCAAGCTTCGCTATATGCCACTGATAGGTTGTCAACCTCCCAGAAATTAATCCCGATATGTGAGTTGGATGCGTCGACATATACCGGTGAGTTAGCGTAATAGTGGAGCGATAAGGGAGAGGCTAAGGCATCTATATTATATTCGCTTTTCTAAAGGCTAGATAGGTGTCGACGATAGGGGCCAGGTGTCCTTCATTCATAGTGACATAGTAGGGGGAGAATAATCTGGACATGCCGGTAATAGTATAGGCGTAATGATTAACGACTCCCAATACCCTGGCTGTTAGCTCTTGTCCCACTTGGAGGTGTTGATACGAGTGTCGTCTAAAGACTTCCAAGCATTTCTTAAGCCTACGTCTTGTATTCGTGTCGGCTGCTACGGTTTTGTTCGTGAGGTTGATAGGGACACCAAGGTAGGTTATGTTGGGGGTAGGATCAAGAACAGATTTCTCCGGCGCTATTTGTAATTCCCAACCTTCGAGGGTATACCGAAGGGATCTCGTCGACCATTTGACATCCTTCTTGTTGTTGCCATAGATCAGTATGTCATCCAGATAGACGTTATAATTTGCTTTCTTGACCGTCTTTGCGCAGGCATCCAGTATGATGGACTGGAGGTAGTAGGGACTAAAGGAAGCTCCCATGGGAAGTACCCGATATCGATAATTGATGTTATTAAATTTGAAACCGAAAAATCTTCTGACCTGTGCGGCCATTGGGATGGAGAAGAAGGCGGAACGTATGTCTATCTTACATGTAAACGTTGCTTGATCCAGTTTCGCGGACATCAGCGGGATTGATTTAAGTCTGAAAGGGTAATGAAGAAAACTCTTGGATACCTCAGAAAAATCGCTGATCACCCGAGGGGATCCATCGCTTTTTGGCATGATAAACAGGGGAGAACATATTTGGTCCTCATCGGCCTGTTCAATGACATTGGCGACAAGAAGAATAAATAATTTAATTACTTTTTCTTCTCTTTTTTTACGGCTGGCACCATATAATTAAAAGGCCAAAATAAGGGATTTAAAAAGAGAATTTAAAAAAAAGTAAATAGTATAAAATTAAGGCATATAATGAATGAAAAGGGATGAGGTTAAGACTTTTTTATTTTAAAAAATATTTATAAATATATTTATAAAAAATCGAATTATTGTTACAATTTTCGTTGAACATTTAAGCAGGGACGGTTACGGTTCAGTATGTAAAAAATTATAATGGTTACGTTTTGGTTACGGTTCTTGAGAAGAAATTTATAACGGTTCGGTTCAACTAATTATAAAGGTTTAGTTCATTACGGTTAGAAATTTTTTTTTATTGAAACCATCTAGAATTAAAATAACTCATTTTTAAATATATTATTTGAACTATTTTTGATAGCCCTTTAAGATTTTTTTAACCTACAATATGATATATTATACATTTTTTTACTATAAATAGTTTTTGAGATATAAGCTTTACAGATTCCAAATGGCTCTTTTTTGCACTTTTGAACCCCTATATCTTGGGAACCAGATGTGGTAGCTAGTTAAAATAAACGGATTTCTGATTTATATACAAATCTAAATAATTCCAGAAATTTTTAACAATTTTAAAAGGGGTCGACCCAAAATGTGCCTTTTTTGATCGATTTGACATGGAATGGCCCTTGTGCAATTATTAAAAAGCTTGTACTATATTGATTAATATTTTTTTTAGGCATATTTTGAAATTGGTAAAATAATTTTATGACAATGCCAGCCAGGCGGCAAAAAAATATAATTTAATTGTTTTTTAAAAAAAAAGTCCGAATCCCCTTAAATATTTTTTTAAAAAAAATTTATTTTTGTTAATAAAATTATTTTTTGAAGGAGTTAAAAGAACCTTTAGAAAAAACGGTTAAACCGGTTCAGTTTTTATATTTTAGAGAAATAATTTGAATATACAGAATTATATAAACGTTCTCTTATAGTACTGGTGGTTCCTGCAACACGAGTTTCTGTAGAAAGGGCTAAGTTCAAATAATATATTTAAAAATGAGTTATTTTGAATCTTGTATATTTTTTTTATATATAATTCATAGATACTTATAATATAAATAAATTAGAAGATGGTTTCAATAAAAAAAAAATTTCTAACCGTAATGAACTAAACCTTTATAATTAGTTGAACCGAACCGTTATAAATTTCTTCTCAAGAACCGTAACCAAAACGTAACCATTATAATTTTTTACATACTGAACCGTAACCGTCCCTGCTTAAATGTTCAACGAAAATTGTAACAATAATTCGATTTTTTATAAATATATTTATAAATATTTTTTAAATAAAAAAGTCTTAATCTCATCCCTTTTCATTCATTATATGCCTTAATTTTATACTATTTCCTTTTTTTTAAATTCTCTTTTTAAATCCCTTATTTTGGCCTTTTAATTATATGGTGCCAGCCGCAAAAAAAGAGAAGAAAAAGTAATTAAATTATTTTATTTTTTTTTTCATGAGGATTCGGAATATTTTTTAAATATTTTTAAAAAAAATATTTAAAAAAAAAGATCCCGAATAAAACGTGGGGATTCCGAATCCAACATGATTCCATATCCCAATACGACGTTTATATTAATAAACACCATAACAATTGTCACTTTTCTAAACATCTTCACTGAAATCTTAATTTAACATGTTTATATATTTACCCTCTTGTGTAAAAAAAGTTAAAAAATAACGAATATGCCAATTGTCACTTTTCTATGGTTCATATTCACTGAAATTTTAATTTAACATGTTTACAATTTATATTTCTACTCATTTGCTTCAAAAAAGTTTAAAAATAACACTTATGACAATTGCTACTTTTCACTATGGCATATCTTGATTGAAATTTTAATTTAACATGTTTACAATATAAAATTACCCATTTGCTTCAAAAAAGTTTAAAATAACGATTATAAAATTGTCATTTTTCTATGGTACATCATCACTGAAATCTATATTTAACATGTCACGTATTTTTTACCTATTTGCTTCAAAATAAAGATAAAGACAATTGCCACTTTTTATGAGACATCTTCACTGAAATCTTAATTTAACATGCTTCTAATATATAGTTTTACCCATTTTGAATCATAAAAATTCAGAAAGTTGCTTCAAAAAAATTTAAAAATAACGAATATTACAATTGTCACTTTTCTATGGTTAATCTTTACTGAAATCTTAATTATTTTTACCCAATTGCCTAAATTTTTTAAAGTTTGAAAATAACGAATGTGAAAATTGCCACTTTCCTATGGTTCTGAATGATTTGTCTGCCAAAAAGTATTTTATTTTAATTTAACCCGTTCAAAATAAATTCATTTTTATAACTTACGCAATAAGAAATTTAACATTTAGATCAGGTCAAAATAAACCACCTAGATTTTGGACAAATGTCGTTTTTTTGGCTTCAACTCGAGCCAAAAAAAGACCCAAACTTTGAGCAGGATTCAAAAAATGAACTCGAAATTTGGGTCGCTTACCCATTCAAATTTTTATGTTACTAAAAGTTAAAAAAAATTTAACCCACCAAATATTAGAACTGCTCACTTAGAATGATTATATTTTTTTAATATTTAATACTGAGGTCAAAAAAATATTAACAATCCTAATCCTCCCAAGTCCTAGATCAGTCCATTACTTTGAGTGAATATTACTTATGCAAAAAAATATTATTGGCTTTCATTTGAAAAACTAACAAATTTTTATATTATGAATTGTTTAAAAAATGATCCTTACCCTCCCAGAACCTAGATCCACTCACTAAACGCGGTTATTATTTGACAGTAATATACGGCCTTTGCATAAAAGATATTATAATTAGCTTTCATTTGATATTCTTGTCAAATTTTTAGGTTCTGAAAAGTTTGAAGAATGATCCTTACCCTCCCAGAACCTAGATCCACTCACTTAACTTGGTCATTATTTCGGCAGTAATATTTTAATTAACTTCTATTTGAAACTTATAACAAATTTTTTATTATAGAAAGTTTAACAATTCTAACCCCCCCCAAGACCTAAACCTGCCCACTTAGAATGGTGATTAAAATTGGAGTCAAAGGATATAATTTTTTTACTATTCTAGTAAACACAAATTTTCATTATAAATAATTATAATCAGTATCCAATCATATTCATTTTTTCCATAATGCGAGGATTGGATAAAAGTTGTTCATGGGGTTAAAAAAAATTATTGGCGATTATTATAGAAAATTAGCTTTATTTAAATATTCTTATCCAATTTTTATTTTTAAATAATTTTTTATTAAATAGAGGCGTATAATTGACATGTTTATAATCTTGTCTTTCATAACCAGGCTTTATGTTAGTGAATCTATCTGATGATTTTATCCGTTTATCATAATTAGTTTTTGCTATTTTATGCGGCAAAGTTGATAAAATAATTTTATCGGGTTTTAATGAACTGCGCCTATGATCTAATATAGATTTGATTGAGTTGTCTCTAAACTGATAATAATTTTTAATATTATTATCATTCGTATTGTTTAATTCAATGGTATTCATGTCAATTTCATCTTCTAAGATAGAATTATTGGGATATAGCTTGGGTAGATTTAAAGATTGACCTTTATAATTATGATTTGTAATAGGTTTTAAATTAGAACTCATAAAACCGTCTTTTAATGTTAATGGTATTTCAATTATCTCATTTGTTTGTGGCAGATATCTACTAAATTCATCGCTAGACATTATATATGGAAAAATATAGTCTTGGGTTTGAAGATTATAAGATATATCATTTTCGTTCACAGCCTTTGGCATGTCATTTGTATAATAGGCTTCTTCGGTAATATTTATTTGGTTTTTATCGTATCCAATATATGGTGGCATTTGAATATTTTGCAAAGGACCTTGTGTTATTTGACTTGCGATATTTTCATTATAATTATCAGATTTACCTAAGTTATCGTAAGTATTATATTGTGGATGATATTCTTGTTGATGTTGATTTATGTATGGATTGGAATAATAATTGAAAGGTTTTGAGAAATAACTATTAGCATTCATTTCCTGGCTTTGATATGCATTAAACTGATTAGCAGAATAATAAATTGGTTCTGGGGTATTAATATAGGAATCATGCGCTTCTAAATTATATATTTGGTTTTGCTTTGACTCCGGTTGGGTTCTAGCATTTATATTAGTAGTCATTAAATTTCCATGGTTTTCCATTAAATTTTGTTTATGTTCATTTTCTATAAATCTATCTAGAATATTGATTGCTGATTCTCCACTGATTCTTAATTTATAAGGATGTGTCTTGAGGATTTTTATATCATTTTTATTTAAGTCAAAATCAGGATTATATTTAAAATTACCACTATCAAATGATAAATCATTTTTTCTAATAACATCATAAGGTTGGTATAAATTTGGCGTTAACGGACTATAATTTATATTTTTACTAATTTTAGCTGGCATGTTATGAATATTTTTTTTCGCACCTCTATTTGCATTAAAATATTTGTGTGTGGGTCGTTTTTTATATTTACGTTTTCTATAGGAGGGTAGCCTCGTAATTGGTTTAAACCATGATTCTGGAAAATTTCTCTCATCAAAAAAATTGAAATCTGGATCAGAAAAACGATCAATTGAGGTTGTTCTTTTATGTAAACGACTAGCATGTTTTTTTTTATCATTTGTTAGAAAGATAAAACTGCTATCTGAAAAATTTAAAGATATATTTTCGGTTTTCATTATTTTAGAACTCCTTATTTCCAGCGGATTAGGAAATCTATTTTTTTTAAGTTTATTAGGCACCACCACTAAATTTGAACCTGCATACACATCTAAGGATAAAGGTCGCTCACCTTTAAATATATCGTCATTTTGAATGCTATTTTGTAAGAAAAAAGGCCTTTTCAAACTTTGGCGGTCACTTACTATTATCAATGGTAGGATATACATAAAAATATACAACATAGTATTGTATATAATTTTATAAAAAATATATTGTATATAAATATGCTAAATAAAGACTAAAGTATAAATTACCTATTTTGAAGTATAATTATTAAATTCCAATATAAAAAATCATATATAGTATATGATAGTTTGCCAATACTTTTAAACAATTAAATATTTTAATGTTATAAAATAATTATGAGATTTTTTTTAATGTAATTTACGGATAAATGAATACAGAATAGTTTGTATAAAATTAGGATATTCAACAAGTTATAATCTTTTATACCGATTGCAGAACATCTTAATTTTAAAAGTCAGCAGAGCGATAAGACAATATAGATTAAAGTTATTAAAATTTTTATGAAAATTATCTTTTAAATTATTAATAATGAAATATTTATAAAACTAACTATAAAAACTCGAATTATCAGATATAATTAATTAATAATTTTTTACTGATAATAGAAAGAAAAAAAACCCCCGTAAAAAACCCCCATGGAAAAATAATTCGAAACAAAGGAAAATCGTTATTTTTTAAAAAAAAATTCTTGTCAATTTTTCTTAATTTTTTTTCTCAAATTATATTTTTCTTCCCAATTTTCCTTTAAGTCATTGTTAATCTTTATTTTTTTGATCATTTCTCAATTTTTTCTTCTTAATTTTCACTTAATTTTTTTAGTATAACCTAGCAATAATTAATATTGATAAATAATTTTATAAGCGAATGCCACAATCATTAACAGCTGTTTATCATTAAGGGTTTACAATAAACAATATTTTTATCACCACTGTTTATTGTGTACTCCAAAAAAACACAAAATACTTACGAAAAAATATTCGAAGTAATAATGTCAAAATGTCAAGAACGGGATTTATTTCCTGATCCATTATATATATACATGGATTTCGAAAAGTCTGCTATGAACGCGGTTAAAACTGTCATTGGTATGATTATTAATGTTAAATTATTTATATTTATTTTTTCAAGGGATCACATCATAATCAGAGGATGCTTTTACCATTTGTGTCAAAGTACCTATAAAAAAATTCAAAAGCGAGGTCTGGAAAGGCAATACAGAACCGATAAAGCTCTAAGCTTCTTTTGTAGCATGATGGAAGGCTTAGCGTTTGTTACTTTATATGATATGGGCAATGCAATGGCATTCCTTAGATCGGTTACTCCAAGCAATGGTAAGGATATTCTTGAATATTTCGATAAAAATTAGTAATTAAGGATGGATTGTATTTATTACCATAGCAAATAATTTTTACGAAAATAAGTAATACATGGGTTATTTTACTGGGGTATTTTTTTTCCAAGTATCAATTTGAATATCAGCATTTTTTCTTGCTTAAGCATTTTTTATGGAGGGTATATGAGTAACCTTTAAGTAATGAATTGGGGCCTAAAAAAATTTATTATTAAATTATATTTTTATAATATTTTTTTCTAAAATACTAATTTGTCTATACCTTATTAAATCTAAATAAAAATATATCGATATTATTAGGTCTTAAGTAAATTAGAAAAAAAATTTTGGGGGTTTTTTTCCGGGATTCTTTTTTACTATATAACGAAGGACCATATTTTATTCTCAATGAAAACGTTCTATATATTAATTCTTCTTTTTTAAATAGAGATATCTTTCGATCCATTTTTCTCAATTAACGTCACTTTAATTAATTTGAATTTTTATAATAGGTAAAATATTTTTACCATTTGAAATAATATTGCTATCATATAAAATCGATATATTATAAATTTAGTTTCGCCTTTCCATATTATAAAATTAATTGTTTTTTGATAATTTAGTTTCGCTTTTCCATATTATAAAATTAATTTTTTATATTATTTTATTTTAACGGTTCATCTTCTTCTTTATCATGTATAATGTCCCAGAGTCTTTGGGTTTGTTTTAATAAGTTTCTTCCATCTTGATCGAGTAAGGGCCATGTCCGGATTTATCTTCAGAGTCATCATAACTTTGTCTACTTGATCTTTCCAAGTAACACGAGGTCGTCCTCTTTCTCTCTTCCCCGGCACCTCCATGTCCAATACTTTTCCATTTATATCATTCGTCTCCCTTCTTAGTATATGACCATACCATCTTAACCGATTTTCGTTTATCAAGTCCGCCATAGGTTGAGAATAACCATTTTTGCTCTGAGACAGTCATTCGTCATATGGTCGAGTTTAGTATACCCCAAGCTCCACCGTATCATTCTCATCTCCGTGGCTTGTAATAACTTTTCTTCCATAGCGTTTAATGCCCATGTTTCACTTCCATAGAGTAACACCGGTCTTACGATGGATTTGTAAGCTTTATTTTTCAACTATATTGGCATCTTCTTGTCGCACATTACACCGGATATACTTCGCCATTTAAGCCATCCTTTTTGAATCCGTGCATTGAATTCTTTTGCGCAACCTCCCTCTTGTTGTAGCATCGAGCCTAGGTATGTAAACCTGTCTACTTTTGGGTACATTAATTGGTCATCCAGCGATGGGGTGCCTGTAACGTTCATCTCCATGTATACCGTTTTTCGATTGTTGACCTTTAAACCATATCCAGCTAAGCGTTTTGACCACTTTTCGGCTTCTTCGAATACTTTCTCCTTTGTCTCTTCGCATTACTATATCATCGGCATATAGCATACACCAAGGAGATGGCTTTTGGATGTCTCTCGTTATCGTGTCCATAATTATATTGAATAAAAAAGGACTAAGAGCAGATCCTTGATGTAATCCAATTTCAAGCCAAAAAGGTTTCGTCTCCAAGTGTCATTCTAACGCAAGAAGTTGAGGCTTCATAGATATTTTTCATAAGCCGTACATATGCGTCAGGGATATTTTGTTTTCTTAAGCACCACCATATTAAATCGCGAGGGACCGTGTCCTAAGCTTTCTCCAAGTCAATAAAGACCATATGTAGGTTTCTTTTCTTTTCTCCATATTTATCCATCATTTGTCTTAGTGCGAAGATCGGATCGATTGTGGATTTGCCGGCCACAAATCCAAATTGGTTAGCCGATATTTCCACCACGTTCTTCAGCCTCTAAGATCCTTTCCATAAGTTTCAAGGAGTGGCAAGTTAGCCTGATACCTCTGTAATTACCACACTCCTGAGGGTCTCCTTTGCCTTTGAATAAGGGTATAATCGTGCTTGCTCTCCATTGATTAGGAATTCGTTCTTCTCCCAATATCTTGTTAAAGAGGTTCGTCATGGTCATGCTTCTTCTTCTCGGCATCCGATCCATGCTTCCATAGGAATTCCATCTGGGCCATTAGCTTTTCCTTTTTGCATCTTGTTCATTTGCGTCCAAACTTTATCCTCCTGAAAGAGTTCGACCATACTTATGTTTGGCTAAATATCGGGAAGGAAATCTTTGTCATTAGCAATATTCATAAGTTCCTTGAAATATCCTTTCCACCTTTCCATCACCTCCTTCGGCTTAAATAAGGTTTTACCCACCTCATTTTTGACTATTTTAAGGACTCGACATCGCGACTTTTCTTCTCCCTTATCTTGGCCAATTTGTACATAGTTTGTTTGCCATCTCGGTGTAAGCATTCTTCTGCAACGGCCTTCTTCACGGCTCTCTTTGCCTCCCTATATTCTTGATAATCCTCCGACTTTTTAGATTTATGCCACCGTCTATATAGAATTTTCTTTCTTTCGATGAAATCCCTAACCGATTGATCCCACCACCATAGTTCCCTATTCAAAGCTTTGCCTCCTTTGGTCTGTCCTTGAATCTGAATCGCCGTTTCCTTTATGCCTGCAGTTAGCGTCTCCCAATCGTCGTCTACGTTTCTTTCTAACTTCCTGGCACCCAAGAGTGTGGAGGCTTTCTGATGGTATTTATCGTTCGTCGGCATGTCCTTTAGCATTTCATACCTATTTCGAAGTTCATAAACCTTTCTTCTTTCCGGAAACCCTTTTCTTTCAAGATCCATGACAAGTGAACGATGTTGCATGGCGATTTCTTCTCCCGGTATTACTTTGCAATCTTTGATCCTCCATAAATCCTTTCGCCGTATAAGCAGATAGTCAATTTGACTAAAATGCTTTCCACTTCTATAAGTCACAATATGATCTTCACGCTTTTGAAAATAAGTGTTAACGATCGCCATGTCATATGCTTGAGATACTTGGAGAAGTTTTTCCCCTTCCTTGTTCTTCAGACCATTCCCATAACCTCCATGATTTCGTTCATACCCGAGACGATCTTTTCCTATGTGGGCGTTGAAGTCCACCCCAATAA
Source organism: Gordionus sp. m RMFG-2023 (assembly GCF_954871325.1). Classification (NCBI taxonomy): domain Eukaryota; kingdom Metazoa; phylum Nematomorpha; class Gordioida; order Chordodea; family Parachordodidae; genus Gordionus; species Gordionus sp. m RMFG-2023. The sequence continues at coordinate 30,869,624 of NC_088776.1, forward strand.
TTAGCTTTTCTTCCTGTCGTATTCTATGTATCCCTCAATGAATCGATGAATATATCTTCTCTGATTCCATACACCCAATTTGAGGAGCATACGCGCACATAACGGTTAGGAGGCCTCCTTGATCTGCAATCTTCACCCACATTAACCTGTCTGAACAGTTTTCCACCACTTTATTCTTGAACGATTCGCTTAGAACGATACCGACCCCGTTTCTACGATTTGGACCCACTGTAGAATAACTTGTATCCCTCTCCTAACTCCCGAGCGTTCCATTCCATCTCGTCTCTTGTAGGCAGGCGATGTGTACCTTTCTTCTTTTTAGTATTTGTGCGACCTCGTAGCTCTATCCCGTCAACGTACCCACATTCCAGCATGTTATTCGCATTCTATCCACAACTAACTTCCTTAACCGCCTTCGTTGTGAGTCAGGCGATAACCCTAGCGTATTATTCGCATTGCACGGGCGGGAGATGCAGTGCGCGTCGTTTGTGGAGGACGCCCTAGCTTTCTGTTGTAGAGTTTTATTTGAAACTATCATCATTTTGGAGTGGGTTTTTACAGCCGGTTTCCGACCTGACGCCAACCCTCCACTTTTTGCACACGGACTTGGGACCGTCGTTGGTAGATTTTTACGGTTCATATTAAAATTAAATGTTAATTGTTTATTTTAAAGTGAATATGAAAGAATTATTATCATTTTGATGTTAAGATCTATATATTATTAATTGGGATTTAAATACAAGTTTATCAATTCCAAATGAAAGATTTTTGGCATTTTCGATAAGTAGCTTATATCAACAATGAATGGCCAATTTAATGCTAGGATATAATTAGAAATTCTATTATTTTGCTATGAATTTATAAAATAAATTATATATTTATTTTAATAAACAATTACATTTTTGAAATTATTAATAATTTTATTAATTAATTTTAAATATAAAAAGACATTAAAATACAAATGCATCAGAAAAAAAGAATGGGATTATCGTGGTCGATGAACTCTGATTTAAAATGAACAATTGAAAAGGATTTTTTTGAAAAATATTATGTAATATTAATTTTTTTAGGGTGGCCATGTCATAGATTTATATCATATTTGCATATATCTACTATCATTTATAATATAAGTCAATCAAATAGAATAATTTGATTGTTGATTTGGATAATTTACACAAATTACATTGATAAATTTATACTATTTATTTAAAAAGATATTATATGTGGAGAAAAGAATTTGTTAATATCGCCCTGTATTTTATTGATTTTTCTAATTAATTGATATTAAAATGGAAAAGTTGTTTTTCCTTTATAATTCTTTCTTTCTGCCAAAAAAAGATATATATAAAATAAATCGTCTTAAAAATATTTAGCCACTCTTCAGATGAAGATGACCAGGAATCTCTAAATAATTTAAAGTTGTAGCATATGATTTCAAAAAGTACACTTTGTTTGATCAAGGCTTTCGAAAGTGTTGTTTTAGAGATCTTTGGCTCATAAGTAAAGGATTTTGTCTATTTCCCGAATGAGCAGATTGTTGAAACCATGATGGGAATGAATATATTGTTTTTGGTGAATTGCGATATTTTTGGTTTCTCGGCAATTCCTGGTAGATCATTATTACTATAAGAGGAGACAAAAATGTCTATGCATGTAGAATTCCAGTACATGAGTTTGCCCATATCCCGGGAAGTTAGAGTTGAGGAGACCGTGGTTATATGGCGGATATTTTGATAAAATTAAACTATTCTATATTTGGATAGACTCATCTGCAAAATAAAAAGACCAGGCCTTTCTACCTTTTATAAGTAATGTTTTTTATTCTAAACGGCCCTGGGTTATATGGCAAGACCTTCTGGGTATGATGACAAATATAATTTAACCAATAAATAAAGTTTTTCATTTCTATTTTTTTTAACTAGTATATAATTAAAATAAAATATTAGTATGTACCAAAAATTAGTGTTCCCACTAAAGACACATAGAAAATAGATAATTCTTGGCACATATAGGATATGCCCATTCAGGACGATTAATGCAATTATATCTTCACATTTTTTAATGCCAATATTACATCTATGAAAATTTTACACTCCATCCCTCCCCCCCCCCCCAAAAAAAAAATTTTTTTATACCTATCTCCTAACTATTTATAGCAAAAAATCAAAATTAGCTTAGAATAATCCAACGTTCTACCACCTACTCTTTTTTATTACAATGAAGATCTTGAATGGTTTTATCTCTATAATGATATTTACAAATAAAATAGACAAATGTTTAGAGAATAGATTTCACAAGCAGAAAACATAGCTAAAATATCTAGTAGTGTCGTTGCCCTGGGGAAGTTTTTGCTTTACAAATTTTCGATTTTACACCTGGCGTTAAGCCCCGGTTAGTTTAAAAATCAACCATTTCTCGGCCACATCTTTGCGAATCGTAAAGTTGATATTTGAATATAACCAGAGATATAGCATATTTGAATTTCTTATTTGTCAAAAAATATTATCGTGATCAATTTATCCATAACTAATGAATCAACATAGGTACATTGCTGGAATTGATAGGAGTAATAGTTACTATAAGCCAAGTCCTCCAGATTTTGTTCGGTGGAGAGTTTGCTATTGCAGATGGCTTATTTAGGTTGATGCATTCATTTCCAGACAATTTAAATTTTTTCTTTATATTTTTAAGTATGGGAAATAGCACGGGATGATTTAAAGTAGAACTGAATTATCTTTCAGAATATTTTAAAAAATGATATAAAAAACCATATGAGAAGGCAAATATTTAATACTATTTTTTTTTAAATTAGATTAATAAGATTTTGTTATAAAAATACTTATACAAATAATGACCGGAGAACTGAAATTCTATCTCTAATCATGCTGGCAGCAAAATCATAACAGGGGAAGAAGATAGTGAAATTTTATAAATTTATCATAATTTAGGAATAAGTAAAGTTGTTAGAAAATTTAAATAATATCTAGAGCGTCATTCATCACTTGTTTTGTCAAATGGAATCGAAATGGCTTAAATAATTTTCTAATAATAATGGCCAACTCTTTTTATTATCAGTACTTTTAACCTCATTAGAAATCTCTCCCCTCTTTCCCAATAGTAGACGTCAAGATGGAATCTCATGAATTCCGTGGTTACAGAAAAGAAAAAGTAAACGATGAATGAGATATCATAAAGTGTTAGGCATTAAAAAATCATGTTTATGTATTAATGAACATGTACATTAACGAAAAAGCAATTCATAGTAAACTATTATCTTTTTTAATCTATCTTCAATCAGACCGAACCATGTTGTTGGACAGGACCGTTCCGTCAGACCCTGTAGTCAGATGAGACCTAACTGGGCCGGTCGGTCCAACCGGACCACTGCAAGCACTAATAATAGAAAAATTTGGTTTCTTATAAAATTAATCAATTTATTTTTTAGTTTTCTATTTTGATCACTTTTTACCCATTCCCAATTTAATTTAAATGCAGGATGAATAATTGCAGCAATACTATTATCATCATTATAAACACTTAAAAATTTGCAATAAGGTTATAAATATATAACTTATTTTTATCAAATTATAAACCTTCTATTAATGCCAGGTATAAGAAAATCTACAAGTTGGCAAAATTTTAAATCTGCAATATCATTTAATTTTAAAATAATGTATTTAAAAAAACCCATATCCAAGGTTTTTGCCAAAGGCTCCATATCCTGAAATTTATTTCGAAAAATTAACGATCTACATTATATTTACTTGGCCATATTTATTAAATTAACGTTCCTGATAGCTAAAGTGCACAAGCCCAATGTTATCACATAAATGATCAAGATCTTGCAATTTATCACTAAATATATTATCCAATAAACTGTATTCATAAAATTAATTTCATCTTGTGGTATTTGGACATATCAAATATCTTCCCAATTTTTTAATTTTATTATCGGCCATATTTTGTTCCGCAGACTGACATTTTTGAAATAAGCGTTGAGATATATTTAAACTCCATTTTCTAAACATTTCCTTGCATGTGGCCACTAAATTAATATTGTAACAGGTATATCTTAAATGGTGTTGTTAAACGGCTGAGCCAAGCCGGCTTAGCCGAAAACTCAGCCAGGTTTTGAGCCAAAAATTCTGCTCTCAAGCCGGCTCATTGAGACGGCTGGCTCAGCCATTGGCTCACTCAAGCCGATTATTGAGGCGAAATTTATTTATTTGAGATTAGTGTTAAAAGACTGAGCCAAGCCGGCAAAACCCTAAACTCATCAAGTTTTTGAGTCGAAAATTGACTCAAGCCAGCTCTTTAAGCCAAATTAGTCGGCTGGCTCGAGTCGGCTCATCACTTGGCTCAAGCCGACTTTTGAGCCGAAATTTATTTATAAACGTCTGAGCCAAGGCGGCTTAGCCTTAAATTCAGCTTGTTTTTGAGTCAAAATATGACTAGGCTCAAGCCAAAAGAAAGAACCCATAATTAAAAAGATCTACGACACATATTGCATCGGTATGGCAGACTCTTGTTTTTTTAAAGACTATGGATATTAAATAATCGGTTACTGCCACTCTCGGGGGAGGGGGGGGTTATATTATAATTTTTTTTAATGTTATTTTTTTAATATTGTTTTTTATATTATTTTTATTTAAGATATTTTTAGGAGAATTTCGCTAACAAATTTAATTTTTTTTGTGGTAAAATATAGGAATTTTTAATTCCGCATATTTAAGATATTTTTAGGAGAATTTTGCCTACAAATTTAATTCTTTTGTGGTAAAATATAGGAATTTTTAATTCCGCATATTTAAGATATTTTTAGGAGAATTTTGCTTATAAATTTAATTATTTTTGTTGTAAAATATAGGAATTCTTAATTCCGCATATTTAAGATAATTTTAGGAGAATTTTGCCTTCAAATTTATTTTTTATTTAAGATATTTAAAAATAGTTTTTTCTACAAATTTTTATTTAAGATATTTTGAAAAAGTTATTACTACAAAATTGTGTATTAGGGGTAAAAAAAATAGGAATTCTTAATTCCGCATCGTTTATATATGAAGGTGGGAGGGGGCAGGAGAATTTTGCCTACAAATTTAATTTTTTATTTATGTCTACAAATTTGTTTTAGGGATAAAATAGACCCCACCTTTGAAGTTTAAGTGATTTTTTTAACCTTTATAGTGAAGGATATAGTATTAAATGACTCAATTAAATATAGTATTTAAAACAATCCATATTATTTCATAATTATATTTATCTATCCATTAAAAAAAATATAAAGATTATAAATAATAATTATCCAGCTTCATATATTCTTCATTCCCACAGGTCCATTCTTTGTTCCTCTCAGCTGACATCTTCTCCAATTAATCCAATATCTTCACTCCAAATCTCCAACAAAAGACTTTTCTTTAACAATAACCCATGTGATCTTTTTGTTTTCTTCCCATCCACCAGGAAAGACTAATTCCCCTGTAAGAAAATAACTGACAATTGAAATTTATTATTGTAATTAATACAGTGATATATAAAATGAATAAAAATATCAAAACGATTTAACAATCTATATTTTTTAAAAAATATCTATATTCTAGTAGATATTCATGATTATTATCCTTATCCCCATGTCTTTTATAGTTGGTTTTTAGATCCCGCCAAAGCCTTTCGACTTTTTGGGTGTTGATTGATCTGTCATTTGGATCAATAAAATTTCGTGAATTATTGACCCGATAATAGAAATAATTGGCTTGTTCTAACCTATTATATCTAAGATAAATAGATTTAATTTCACTAAATAAAAAGTTAAATTTGTAAGTTAAAATTCTCCTATTCCCCTCCCTCCCCCATACTCTAAGAATTCCTATATTTTAACCATATACCAAAATTTTGTAGAAAAACTTTTTTAAAATATCTTAAATAAAAAATTAAATTTGTAGACAAAATTCTCCTAAAAATATCTTAATGCGGAATTAATAATTCCTATATTTTACAAAAAAAAAATTAAATTTGTAGGCAAAATTCTCCTAAAAATATCTTAAATATGCGGAATTAAGAATTGCCACAAAAAAAATTAAATTATAGGCAAAATTCTCCTAAAAATATCTTAAATATGCGGAATTAAGAATTACCACATTAAATTGTAGACAAAATTCTCCTAAAAATATCTTAAATAAAAATAACAATTATAAAAAAAAATAACATAAAAACAATATTATAAAATAAAAATAATATACCCCCCTCCCCCCTTTCCCCCATGAGTGGCAGTAACCAATAATCGGAACCAGCTAATCTTTAAAAAAATGATATAATAATTTTTAAAAAAACATTAAAAAAAAGGATTGATTCATTTTTCATATTTTTTATATATTATTATATTGAATTTGTTTTATAAATTATTATTTAATATTATTTATTCTTATATACCCATCAATGCTATAAATGGAAAAAAACACAAATTTAGAATTTGTAAATAAATGATACCCCTCAACCTCATATATATTTTTTAATAATATTTTATTTTTTTGTTTTTAAATATTATTTGTACATGTTATTTTATTTTATAGGTATATAAATTAAAATATAAATCATTTTTTTCTTTTAGCTAAAGATATTTATAAATAATCTTTCATTAACTCAACATTTTATTTCTTTATTTTTTCATAGAATTTGATGTAAATATTAATTAATTTTTTTTATTAAACATTTTTAAAGGTGGTTTATATTAATATTAAATTGTTTATGAATTTTTAAATGTGGTTTTTTTAAATATTAATATCAGATAGCTGCAGAGTTAATTTGCATGGCCCGAATTTTTAAAATAGAAAAATTTGTCCAGGATTCTATTTTCAAAAAAAAAAATTAGGCTTGGCAAGATTTTAAAATATTTAGACATAGTCCTGATTTATTTTTTAATGTTATTTTTGGTCTAACCAGCATCTTTCAATCGTTTAAGTTGTTATTGATATTTCTATCTTCAATATCAACAAAGATTCTACCTTATAATATATACTTGTTAAACATATTTTTATTTGAATCATTTTGGAGGAATTCTTTTGAAATTTTATTATAAATAAACAATTTTTTAGCTAAATCTTTTATAGTTTTTTTTTAGAATCTTTGTAAAATTATCTATTTTTTTTTAATATATTAAAAGATGTGGTTTCTTCTAAATAATTTTTTTAAAAATATTTATATCTTTTTTATGTTATTTTATATGAACCTTTTTGACATAAAAAGTAAAATAATATTTATATTTTAAAGATGTTAAATTATAAATTCAATGAAGATGTTCCATGAAAAATTGGCAATTATAATAATCAATATTTTTAAACATATAATTGTTTTTTTGACGCTAATGGTTGTTTTTAAAATTTTTGATGTAAATGGGCTAAAATAAGTATTGTTAAAAGGTTTAAATAAAACTTCAATGAAGATGTACCCTAGATAAGTGACAATTATCATAATCGTTATTTTTAAAGTCTATAGAATTTTTTTGATGCAAATGGATATAACTATAAGTTGTAACATGTTAAATTAAAATTTCAGTGAAGATATACTATAGATAAGTGACAATTGTCATAATCGTTATTTTTAAAGTTTTTTAACGCAAATGGGTAAAAATATATATTGTAAACATGTTAAATTAAAATTTCATGAAAATGTAGCATATAAAAGTGACAATTGTCATAATTGTTATTTTTAAAGTTTTTGACCCAAATGGGTTAAAATGTAAAAATGTCAAATTTAAATTTCATGAAGATGTAAGAAAGTGGCATTTGTCATAATCGTTATTTTTTAACATTTTTTGACACAAAAGGGTAAAAATATTTATATTGTAAAGATGTTGAATCATAAATTCAAAGTAGATGTTCATTGGAAAAATGACAATTATCATAATCGGTATTTTTAAAAATATTAGATTTTTTTTTAAATTAAGATGTAACATATATAAGTAACAATTGTCATAATCGTTATTTTTAAAAGTTTTTTGATGTAAATGGGCTAAAATAAATATTGCTAACATGTTTAAATAAAATATTAGTGAAGATGTTCCCTAGATTAGTGACAATTGTCATAATCGTTATTTTTGAAGTTTATTGAATTTTTTTGACACAAATGGGTATAAATATAGGTTGTAAATTGTCACTTTCCTACATCTTCATGAAATTTAAATTTGACATTTTTACGATATATTTTAACCCATTTGGGTCAAAAAAATTCAAAAGACTTTAAAAATAACGATTATGACAATTGCTTCTTATCTATATATATTTACTGAACTTTTATTTTAACATGTACGCAATCTATATTTTTGCCAATTTGCGTCAAAAAAATTCAAAAAACTTAAAATAAAGATTATGACAATTGCTACTTTTCCATGGTACATCTCTTTAAAAATGACAATTGTCACTTTTCCATGGTACATCTTCATGAAATTTTAATTTAACATATTTACAATATATATTTTTACCCATTTGCGTTAATTTTCCCATTTGCGTTAAAAAATTCAAAAATTTTAAAAAATAACGATTATGACAATTGTCACTTATCTCATCTTCACTGAAATTTTAATTTAACATGTTTACAACCTATATTTATACCCATTTGTGTCAAAAAAATAAAATAAACTTCAAAAATAACGATTATGACATTTGTCACTTATCTATAGTACATCTTCACTGAAATTTTAATCTAACATGTTTACAACCTATATTTATACCCATTTGCGACAAAAAATTCAATAAACTTCAAGAATAACGATTATGACAATTGTCACTTATATAGGGTACATCTTCACTGAAGTTTTATTTAAACATGTTAGCAAATAAATATTTTTAAAAAAGTAATTTAGAAAAAACCAATTCTTTTAATATACAAAAAAATAGATAATTTTACGAAGATATAAAAAAAACTATAAAAGATTTCATCTAAAAGATTGTTTATTTATAATAAAATTCTCAAAAAATTTCCTCAATTACAAAGAAAATTTAGAATTCTTATCAAATGTTCAAAAATCTTTTTCAAAAGGTTTTTATGCTTAAAATTTTGGGCATGACAAAAAATTACTAATAAATTGTAATAAAAATAATATTACAATAGTAGCATTGCATTTTTTTTTATTAAAAAAAACATCTAAATAAATCTATTTTCATAATATAATAATTAAAAAAAAAAATTTATTATATTCTTTTAAAATATTTAAATTAATAAATTTTGGCTCAAAATTAGACTCGAGCAAACTCCTGAGCCGTCTTGAGCCAATTTTTGAGCCGGCTTGAGCCACGAGCCGGCTTGAGCCAACTTTCTAAGCCAGCTTAAGCCTAAGCCAATTTCGAGGTCGGAGCCGTATAAACTCGGCTTTTTAACAACACTAATCTTAAATGCCGTGGTAGAAAATCTCAATAGTCAGGATATCATGCTACCTAGACCTTGAAAATCTTCATCTATTTAAGGACTTATATTCTCAAACATTCTAAAAAAAATAAAAGGAAAGTTTGGATAATTTAGAATAACCTGAAAGCCTGCATAAAGTTTCTACCATGTAATAATGGTTTTTATTACTTTATTGTGGATTCTAATGCTTCTATGATATTAATTATAATCTTGGCCAAGACATCAAGTGTGCTTATCAACAGTTTAAGGTCAAAACCACACTTTCATGGCAATGATTTCGAGCCAATCCAATGGGCTGTTATATCCAAAAAAGTTGTTTGATCATAAAGATCCACCTCTTTTAGAAGAGAAAAATATATTGTAGGATAAAATAGAAATTTTATTTCAGTCAATTCAAATTTTCTTCACCTGATAACAATATTATATCGTCTTCCGTGTTTTATTATTTAAAAGCGAATAAAATAGTTTCATAAATTTAAGTAAATATATGTTTTTATTCTAATCATTGAACAAAATAAATACCTTTAATGTTAAGATTATTTTTTAACCAATATATGCAATAAAATTTTAAAAAAGGAGCTAGCGCTCCCGATTTTTAAAATATTGTGGCTCACCATGTGTTTTTGAAAAAAGTAAACGAATGTTTATTTAATTTTTGAATATTAAAATATGTAATAAATATTTAAATTTTGATATTATTTTTCGATCGTTCCTGAACTGTTCTGGAAACGTTCCCGCTCCCATGATGTTCTACAATTTTATCCAAGTTCTGTTACCGGAACGCACTATACCATATCGTTGATATTATTTTATCATGGAAATATTACTTTTAGCGCAACAAAAAAACAAAATATTTTAGAATATTATTTTAAAAAATGAATGTTAACAATTACCGTTATAAAAATAAACAACTTGGTATATAGATTTGTTTGTTATGGTTCAGACTATTATAAAGCTTCATTCTAATAAAACGATTCAGTTCACTCGGGTCCCTGGTTATACCGCTATAAAATTTGTAAAGGAGATACCTATTTTTTCTAAAATATGTGATAGCTCGAATAAAATGACAAATCCTTTCAATTTTTTTAAAAATAATAGGATTATTATTATCAATATCAAATCACGAAATCAAACGTGAATTCAGATTTATCAATTCTAAAAATTTCTAAATAATTTTTAACATATTTTATTTATATGATTATAGAATTAAAATCAAATTCTCTTTTACCAATAAATTTTGTTTCTAGTACCAACAAAATAATCTCTAAGTTATATCTTGAAATTTTTATGTATATTTTGAACCCTATTCCTTTTTCAAATAATTTCATAATTAAAAAGTATATTTTAAAAATACTAAACCAATAATTGATGCCAAATTTGTTGCTCGACATTCCTGACCAAATAAGGCGGTTTAGGCTATTTACATATGATCTCATAGCAAGTTTCATTCCTTTCGATTGTTAAATTAACGCTGCAACGAATAAACCCTTCTCGGTAGGCAGAATTACAGTGTCAATTTCTATATGTATTTTCTCATCTATCATCACTTCTAAAAATTAATTATAATTTTAATTCTAAATTTCAGGGCATTCTATCTAGCTTCTTCACTTGGTTACAAACTTAATGGTTAGAAGCAATCCCTAGTCAAAATTTCAGCAATTTATTATCAGGTGGGCAGAGTTGCTATAAGTCTACATCTAGGCTATGGCATAGTTCAACCGTATAAATTGAAAAAAATTAGTCACCTCTAAATGGATTGACTAAAATCCTTTGGGCATCAGGTAAATAAATATGATTTCACTTGTGTCTCCTCATTCCATCAGCCAAATATATAAGCTCATCAACATAGTGGAATCAAAAAAAAATTAGGTAAATTTTTATTCAGATAGTTTTGTTAATAAATGGACATAATTAATTTATATAGTTTGTGGAATATGGAGAAAGACGAAGGATTTCCTGGCTATTTTGGAATCAAAAAAAAATTAGGTAAATTTTTATTCAGATAGTTTTGTTAATAAATGGACATAATTAATTTATATAGTTTGTGGAATATGGAGAAAGGCGAAGGATTCCCTGGCTATTCTTTTATCATCAATATCAGTACAAAGAGAGTTTTAAATAATAGGTGCTGATTGGATTGAGTAAATGAACAGTGAGTTAAGTTTGGCGCAATAGCCGTATTTAAGCTATGTTCATTATAAATGTACAAAGATTCTAACGTGCTTTCTTTTTATCGTCTAAAAGAAATATGATTTGAAGCAATGATATATTATTTAGGCCTTTAGGTCGAGTAAACCAGACTAGGGCTTTAAATTCAATTTCATGAAACCTAGAATATGCCGGGTTGATAAATAAAATTAAAATGATCAAATTGGGAAATGATTTTTATTTTCATATGAATAAATATAATTGAAATTTGAGCTGTGAGAAAAAATTGGCTTATAAATCGTTTAAATCATTTTTTAAAATATTTCCTTTTAAAAATTAAAAAACAAAAGTAAATTTATTATACAACTTTATAATACTAATGAGGTTAACAAGTAACCAGATAGGTTAGCAAATAAAATAGGACCACTTCGCAGTATAATATATATCAAGACTATGATTTAAACAGTGAATGAAGATCGTCAAAACTTTCTTGAACTTTTTGAATAAATATTTTGGAATTCATTTTGGAACCAGAATCGCGATAACTTGTAGCAAAGACTCCAAGTTTGTCCTTTTCGATACCATAGCTAATACCTATTAAAATATGTTATTAACGGTTCAATAAAAATATTTATAATCTCTTCGAATAGATAAAAACACAAATCCTAAATTTGTAAGAACGCAATTAAATTAGAACTTAAAAACATTTTCTAGTCATTTAATATACGAGATTTGTAATGTATAACTGTATGCAGTAATAAAACTGATCGATATATTTTTTTTAATATATAAAAAAGTTGTGAATTCCCGGCGATGGATTTAATAGCTCATTGTATCTTTTATACACTTTTGAAAAAGTATTTATTTTATTCCTTCTGTGGTCAAGGAATCAGAGGATTACCTCGCAGTTCTCTGATTTGTTCATAAATTATAAATGATAATTGCCTTTTATAAAGTCTTTTAATTCAAAATTTTATTATTTGGTTGATTTTCGGGGGTGTTTTTCAAAATAATGAAAGATTCAATAAAATAAGTTGAATGTATACCTAATCCTTCTGGAACGACGGGACCGAACCCGCCCATTTCTATAATGGGACTTTCGACGGTTGAAGTGGATAAAATATTTTTATTCATGAGGGCGTAAGCGGGATCCGTGAAAATAGATGGTAAATTTTTACCCGTACCTTCCGATAAATGCTTTAAGATAAAGAGATGCCTATCGAATCCTTGACCTATAAATTATATTCAAATTTACATAAATAATTCAATTTATAGCGCCTTCTATATAAATATTATATCGCTTTCTATATTTTGTCACGTAAATATCTGTTTGTATTTATATAATCATAAGAGCACCCTCGATATTTTACTAAACCCAAACTCGGACTCTTTTTTCAAATTTAAAGTTCAGGATTCTATAATTTTTTTTTCAATTAAACTTTTTTTATATTAAAAACTATATTAAAACTAGTTAATAACCTGTCAAGAATGACGGGGTTGAGGGGTAATCAGTTAGTTTGTGTATATGGTACTAAATATGCCTTATATTAAAATTTAGGAGAAAAAGAGGTAAAAGTGTTGCAATGTAACCCGTGAGCATTAAGGGTATTTAGATATCAAAATTTAAATTTGTGATAGTAATCATATTGGGTAAAATTAAAAATAAAGATGCTTTAAAATTTTTGAATTTTAAATATGGGCTAGACATTGGCCTCAAAATGTTTTGCAGACACAATTAGGCCTGATCAAAAAACCACGTCCCATGCAACTTTTCCAAAATTTTGACATTTATTTCTATTGTAATTTAATAATAATGTCTTAAATTTAATTCTATATTTAAAATTAAATTTAAATTTGTGATAGAAATCATATTGAATAAAATTTAAAATAGAGATGCTTGGAAATTTTTTAATTTTAAATATGGGGTAGACATTGGGAAATTTTGTTTTGCAGACATAGCCAGGTCTGATCAAAAAACCAAGTCCCATGCAACTTTCATAAAATTTTGTCATTTATTTCTATTGTAATTTTATAACAATGTCTTAAATTTAATTTTATATTCCATTATTTCTATTGTAATTTAATAACAATATCTTAAATTTAATTTTATATTTAGAATAAAATTTAAATTTGTGAATAGAAATCATATTGGGTAAAATTTTAAATAGATATGCTTGAAAATTTTTTAATTTTAAATATGGACCAGACATTGGCCTGAAATTTTTTCTCAAACCTGGCCAACCCATAATAATTTTGTAATTTTTTCCCAAGTCTGGAGATAGATAAATCTCTGAAACCCATATTGTTGGAAAAATTTTCTCAAGTCCGCCAAAGACCATAATAATTTTGTTAGTTGAGAACTGAAATAAAATATATAAAAGTCATAATTTTGGTTTTTAATCAGGCCTGGTGATTTCTGCAAAAAGAAATTTCCAGGCCAATGTCTAGCCCATATTTAAAATTAAAAAATTTTCAAGCATTTATATTTTATACTATATGATTTCTATCACAAATCTAAATTTTGATATTTCTAATACATGATGCTCAAGGTATACATTGCAACAATTTTACCTCTTTTTCTCCTAAATTTTAATATTTAATAAAATTTATTAATAAAGTATAATAAACACAAACTAAATAATTACCCTTCAACCCCGTCAGCTAGTATGGTAATAAACGGCAGAATTTTAAAAATAACTTAAAACATGCGACTTTGAAACGGGAGGTTTGTGGTTCAACTCTCGTAGAGAGCAAAAAAAATAACATTACACTATATAGTCTCCTTAAATTTTAAATACATTAAGAAGTTACAAAAATGATCATGTTTTGATTATGGAGATTATATATATTAGATTAAATATAAAAAACATAAACTATTTAAAACCATAATAATGAATCATTTTTATAATTTAGAGTACGCCATTTTATGTAAAATTTTTTAATTTAACTAGAACATTTTGTAAATTATTTTTAAAATAAATAATTTAGGAATATTTAAAAGTAAAACCAAAGAAAATAAATTATAAGGTAAAAAAAATGCGAGTTGCATTTCACTGTCAAAATTAGACATAAAAAATCGATATTTTAATTTTAGCATTAAGATTTTGGAAGATATCATGATAAATTCACTTATAAAATTTAAAAAAAATTTATTATTTTTTTTTAAATTTTATTGTTTTATTCTAATTATAAAGTGTGTTTATGGTAAATTTTAAATAAATATGTTGTTTTTATGGTAAATTCTTTACTTTTCTAGACTGCGAACACCGGGTTCAGAGATATTTCATTGAACCAGAATTTTTTTTAAAAAGAAGAATTCAAAGCACTGATTATATTATCTAATTTTATTTTAAATTTAGGTGGAAAAATAATTTTTGAACATTAATTAAAGTAATAATGTTGGTAACAAAATGCATATTTTTAATTGTTTCACTTTATATTTGTAATATTTAAGCAATGAACCTATTCTTAGGGAAGATTAATACAAAATTTTCTGTATTATAAAAACGATAATTTCAGTCAGATTTTTGGGTTTGTCTATCTCTATTGAAAAATAAGATGTTAGCATGGGAAAATGTAGGCCTTTATGCAATCCGTGACAAAATTCTCTTAATGAGAAAAGGATTCTCGAGTAAATAAATATGAACAAAAACAAAATAAATTCATACAACCGAATTTTTGCATCTAATTATATAAAAGTGCTGTAAATGTTACTTCAAAAATGAAACGCGTTACTCTACGTCTGATAAAAGGAACGCGCGTTATTGGTTATTCAAAATATTAAAGCCAAGGTGGGCTTTACTCATCTTCATCTGAAGAAAATTTACAGTTGACATAATATTAATTAGATTAACAATCTTGACTGAAAATTTAAGAACGAAAATTATTAAAATGAAGGAATTTGGTGGTTGATGTGAATTTAAAAAAATAAAAGTAATTTTATAATACAATAAAATATGTTTTTTCAATATTTTTTAAGAAGAAATTGAAGTAACGAGTAAGGTTTTACGTTACCGTTACTCAAAAAAAAGGAAATGCGTTACTGTTACTCGGTTACCTCTAGAAGAAGGTAAAGAATGGTGTTCCTTTTCTTCAAAAAAAATAGTGCTGTTAGTAACGACGTTACTTTACAGCACTTATATATATCTGTGAAGAATTAAATGCCCATTTCACCGAAATAACAGTCCCATCAAATTTTAATGATATATATCGATTAGTTAGAATTGATCCTAGAGTCGATATCTAAGTTTTAAAATTTTATTCAACATTTATTTGGTTGAAATTTCAATAATCAATATTTGGCAAATTCAACCCCACTGTTGTATATATAATTCGGCTAGTAAACTTTTATAATTGAATATTCTTTACTTAAAATTAAAGCCTAATTATGGTGAAAACAAAAAGTAAACATATTTTAAGTACAGGTCATCAATATCTGATTGTAAATTAGAAAATATTAAATACTATGGTTACATGAATATTTTGTAAAGAATCTCTAATCGAGGTAATACTATATAATTGTTTAGACAGTGTTCTGGTTTTAAACAGTCGTCTGTTAAGCCATCTAAATAGCTTCCTCTAAACATCCTAAAGGAAAGAAACTATTTAGATTTACATAGTTGACAACGAATTTGTTTTATTTGTACCGCAAAAATATATAAATAACATATAATATTTATTTAATGTACACACTTAAAATAAACCATGTTCTAGTTCAAAATCTGTTAGTCTTGGCTAAATATATATGTTTCAAAAATATGACGAGCTAGGACAAGGCCTTACTATTTAATGGGCTGAACATGTTAGATAATATTATTCGAAGCTTAAATCCTAAATATCAACTTTATACCTGAATCACTCTAAGCTGGAAGGGAATGCTGAAAATTTTAAGAATACTTTAATGATGTAACACTAATTGAAAATGTTAAAAGAGGGTTATATTATTTTTGAATACCTAGCCTAATATTTTGAATTTAAAACACAAGAAAATATAATTGTTTTTTACGAATGGAAATGAAATCGTATTTTTGTTCCCCGCCAGATTTTTAAGCATCAGGTTGCCCTATAATATAAATTTTCATGTCGACTATTCCAATTTCAATATATATACACATTGTACCCATGGCTGCTTCTCGCGTCAATTTGGAATGCGTTTTAGAGCAGCTTCTAACCATATCTTTGGCCGCATCGGGTAAGAGGCTTTATAAAATAAATTATAAATATAACAGGTTAAGAAAGTATTATTTTTGAAACAATATTTGGGGATTGAAATATATCAGACAGTCATTCCTTTTTAATACTTGAAAGTCTTATCCAGAAATGTTTTGCAAAAAGATTTGGTATCAAGGGTAGCAGGTCTAATTGTCTCAGTTCGTCCTTTCTTGAATGCGGCGGTACTACAAGATTCATAGGAAGCGGATGTGCGTGTTAGTATCTTATAATTTGCCATCTATTTTAGAATATTGTATCATTTTAAATACCATCTTAATTACAATTTCATAATTTATATATTAAATCAAATGCAAAACCTAACCTGAAATGATAGTTGTAAAATAGAGTCTGGGCTAAGACCACAGGATTTAATAAAATTTTTGCCAAATTTATCGTATTGTAATCCTTGGATGTCAAAATTTTGATTCAAAGCTACCAACTTATTACTCGCCTTAGTCAATTTTTTCTCCAAGTCAGAATTCAATTTGAAATCTTTTATTGATTTTTTTTGTAAACTATATTTAACGATAAATCTGTTAAAGGATATAATTGAAAATAAAGTTACCTGAAATGGTATTGATAAAATATTAGTTACTCGCTATTCAAAAAAAGGAACACGTTGCTTTTTAAAAAAAATAAAATATTTTAAAAAATAAGTACTTTTGTAATATTTTTTTTTTATTTTTAACAATTGATTTTCAAAATTTTGATCAGATAAACAAGAGCGCATAAGCTCAACATAGTTTTCGCGGTGATAAACACATTTAACTAGTGCAGAGGATGGGAGGACTTTATTATATTTAATTATCAATTGGGGAAATTTAATAAAAATATTAAATATTTTCAAAAAAACTTTTTAGATCATCATCAAGTTTTATTTATCTTGATCAGAATTTATATTATTACCTTGTTTCTTAGATTTGATACTAAAATATTTGAATTAAAACACAGTTTACACATGTAAAGTGTAGACTTAGTGCCCTTAATTTTCTATATTTGTGTATAAATGTTTCCTACTGGGGCCAGTTAAATCATCTTCATGAAATAAGTAGTGTTGCTAAACGGCTCGATTTGAGCATATTTTTCAAAAAAGTTAACTCAACATTTTAGCCAGAAAAATATTATCTGAGCCTCGAGATTTCGTTAATATTATGTTCAGACCTTTGTGTCACCTATAAGCAAAATCTTAAGGCTTGCATAATAATTTTCCTGATAAAATAATGAGTTTTTAACAACACTAAAAATAAGTACTTATTCACATATATTATTTATAAAATAAATGATATTAGAGAATAAAAATTAACATCGGTCTAGAATTGGAGTGCTCCATTTGCAAAATTGTTAAAATTAGGAAAAACGATTTTAACTTTTGAGATAGATGTTATTAATCCTTATTCCTTAATATAAATATCATTTAATATAAATAAAAAATTGAGAGATAATTCATAATATTTTCAAATGATAGCCTAAAAAATTTTATTTTGTGAGAATTTTATTTAATAAAATCAAAATGCAGGAGCAAAATCACTTATTAAATTATTTTTTTTATTCAAAATGCTCCACTTTAATTTTATTTATGAGAATTTATTAAATAAAAGCAAAACAAAATTTATTCATAGAAATAATAATTAGGTGAATTGTCCATATTTAACTAATAATTACATTGTGAATTTAAATTTATAATTAGTTTTTTCAATAAATAATCAAATGTAGTAATAGTTTATATCTATAATTTTTTTAGCTTACAAAAATCAATTGGCATTTATAAAAGGTAATAATTAAATGCTATATTATAAAAAAAATATGTCCTGTGCCACTTCATTCTGCCGATTAGAATTTCAAACATTATGCCGGTCGCCGATAGTCATATCGGATATTTAATAAAAAAGCTCACGTACAAATGCCCTATTATAAGTAACAGAAAGCATAAGCAAAAAACAAGTTTGTAATGAACATTCAAGTATTAATTTATAATTTTTTCCATTATCTTAAATAAGTTTCATGGTAATAATGTAGTACCCGAGCCTGCAGGTCTCTGATTTATATAAAGGGTTCATTGGAGGTAAGCAATTTATATTATTGTTTGGTAAGCCAAGGGTTAAAATATCTCATTGTGACCTATGGAATTTTATAAGAAGTAATATTTTGAAAATGGTTCTGGTAAATCTAGATATCACATATTAGATATTTTGGATCAATCTGTCATCTCCCTCAATTTATGATTAAAACCTGGAAAAAATCTTAATAATCTATTATTTATATATCTCAAATAATGTATAATACATAGTGTCTTCCCAATTTTATTTTCAAAAAGTGTAAACTTATGCTATATTAGCGTTATTTATAATTATATATAAAAACATGATATCAATAGGGATGATGTGAAAACAATATATAACATTCATAAACAAAAATAATAACAATATATCAGAAAATTTAACTCTTTCAATTGTTAAATCTTACATTTCGTAATTTTATTTATATTGATCTAATGATGAAAACTATCTTGACATAAAAGAGAGAAAAATTTCATTTTAATGGAAAGCAATTTAAAAGCCTCCTATGAAATTTGCAATTATTTTGATTTATGATGTCCATTCATTAACCAATAAGAAAAATCAATATTGCTAATGCAGATTCTTAATATAATAAACTAATCCTAGTCCATATTGTGTTCTGTAAGGATCAGACAAATCAGGTCAATTTTTATGTATTTTGAACAAATTTGATATTTTAGATGTGGCGAATCAACTATTTTGATTTCATCGTAAGAGAGGGGGGGCTCCATCTCTAATATCAAAATCGTTTCAGAAAAATAAAGAGATGTGATAAAATATGAGCCGAACAAGGTTTGAACCTAAATCTTAGATTACATGAAAATAAGCGATAACTTCAATCTAATGCAATACAACTATAGAAAAATGTGATTTGAATTTATATATCACCTTACTAAACTATGTGTAGCACGAATCATGAAAACAGTAAAGCAATTAACTGTTATATAATAATACTATAGTAATGAATGTATAATATATTATAAAAACCTATAGATGTAATAAAATCCTCATATTTAAGCCCCGTGGTGTTTGCATCTTTGGGATCTAGAGCAGGCCTGGTGACTGAATCAATATATATGTCCGTCAAAAATCGAACTACACTGACGCCATCTCCCCAAGAATGTTCCATATTTACAGCTGCTTGACCACCAGGGCCTACGATTAACTGAAATGATTTATCAAACCATCTTCAATGTATTTTTTTGAAAACTTCTTCTATAAGTTTTAAATTATTATGATAGGTATAAACTTTAATAGTTCTTTTTAAAAATATTGCTATAATTTTTAGATGTCTAACAGTATATCATGTATATTTTAAATGGTATACATTATATAATTTTTTAATATTAAATATTACTCTTTAAACATAAAATTTTATCTTATATAATAGTACCATTAAAGGGTGATAAACTTATTAAACATTTTAAATATATTCTATAACATTCGGGTACATTATATTTTTAACCCCATCAGTCTATAAAGAAATTTATTTTGGAATGAGAACCAATCCAGGTTCCAAATATTCTCATCTTCATTATTAAAATTATTAGGTCTTTTGAATTCTTATTGATTCCATTCAGGTGCGTAATTAAGAGCGGGAAATATGGAAATTTAAAAATTTGCTTGTTCTTAAGCTAATTAAACACCCCCCCCCTCCCCCACCAAAAAAAGCATTTCATAAAAAAGGAAGTGAACCAAATTATTTTTTTCATAAAAATATAACATAGCCAAAGGTCTACAATAAGTGAACCTAATGACCTCCAATAAAATTTATAGAAAATCCTGGATATGCCCAGGGACGGACTAGCTATGCTGAGACCTCATTGGCAATTTTTTCTAGCGGCCTCACTCTATGATCCTAATTTTTCGCTTTTACCCGGGCTATGGTCGGGCCTCCTTTAATCGCTTATTCCAATTATATAGGTTATTTCTTATATTTTGGATAAAAACATATAAAACGATAGGTTAACTATTGCAGCTATTACATTAATAAGAAAAAGGCTATTATGACCTGATAATCACATATTTTATTTTAAGAATTTCACATTTAAAATCGAACGTAACCATTTGAGATAAAGGTGGTTCTTCTTTGAATACCAGTAATTGTTAATTTTTCAAATAAGGTGTAACCCTGTAATGCTCATATTACAGGTCAGAAGAGACATATATTAAACATTAATTGCACTTGGACGGAGTTATTATTATCTTCTGTTGTTTCATCACCGCCATCACTATTTCATTTAACCTGACTATCAAATTTTTGTAATTACGGGGAAATTCATGTCGTAATTTGTCACTGTATACATTTTTTAATTGCCAAACTTTTTAAAGTTTTTCAAAAATACCTTTGATATTTATTTCATCAAAATGCTTCTTATACAAATATTGCACATTCATTATAGTTCTTTGTTACCCAAAACGTTCAGTTAAACTATTTATAATTTGATCACGAGGAAATACCTTAACAGTATGGAGGTCAATCGGATATGCGCACATTTAGCATTCATCATGGTACATTCTTCTGGTTTGAATTATTCTATTTTTTAGTATTTCATTTTGTACCCAGATGTTGTCAAGCAGCTTTAAATCAATAACTTTTCATTTGAATTTAAACCATTTATATAGGTTTATTTTGAATGAATGTGAAGATTATAAAAGATACAAAAGACAGCATCCATTTTCTATATAAATTATTAGTTCGAATCGAAAATATGAAATGCTAAGTGTTCATTGTTGAAGTTTTGTTTACCTAAAAACTTTATTATCTCAAATATTTATTTTATTACATGCATATTATTGAGAATCTGTAGATTTTCAATTATCATTTTAAAGCTAATTGAATTTTATTTTATTAAATATCAAAACTATATTTTCGAATCGGAAATAGAAAATCATAAAATAGCAATATCTAAAATAATAATCCCTTATGATATTATAAATATTTAAAGAGGAAAAAATAACTTTAATATATAAAATATATGAATATAAGAAAAATGTTTTTAAAGGCTGTGTCCTGATTCGAATTAACCCTCTATTGCGAACACGATATTTGAATACACATATCATAAAAAAAGGTATAAATTTTAATATAAAATTTTTTTTTATAGTTTAATACACATGATGTATAATAGATACACATATATTTTATTTATTTCTATAGTTAATTTAAAATACGTAGTTAACAACTTTCGAATAGTTGCATTTTTTCCATTTTATAAATTATGTCATTTATCTTGTACAAATTTTTAAGGAACAGGAAGTTAAAAATCCTATTAAATAAAGGTAAAAGATCTCTATATGCTATCTATAGTCAAAATGTACTGTATTAAAGAAGATAGTTCTGATTCTAATCTTAGTGGCTCATCAGATGAGGAAATTCATGATTCAAGCAGATGTTGATTCAAGCGGAAATGCGGTATTTCAATTATTGGTACCACTACATTCTAATTTAAACTGTGTTTTGATAATTGGTTCTGTGGTAAAGAACTTCAAGTATTACTCGCTCAAAAGGGAGTATAGCCACAGCGAGAGCTAATAGAATTTATAATTATGATATCATGATGCTCATAAATCTTGATTAATGTGTAGGCAATAATTTGTAGCTTTAAAGGTACCAGTAAAAGAATAGATGCCATTATCATTTAAAATATCAATAGCAGATAATCTGTAAAAGTAACAAATAACTAGCGTAAAAAAACGAATATCAATTGACCAAAATATAAAGAAAAATCTAGCTTATTACGCAGAAAAAAATAAAGCATGATTTAATAGCACTTTGACCAAAATATAGTAAAAAGGCGCGGTGCAAAAACCCTGGGTGTAGATTGGTTACGAGTACCAAATATAGTGTATCATTATTTACTATAAAAAACTATTGTTTTAAATTATTTCATGAAAATTAATATAAATTTGCTTTATTACATTATTTATCAAATAAAATAATTATATATCTTTATTTTGTAATAGTTTTAAATGAAAAATATGATACTTTTTACACGCATTGTATATTTAAATACACACACTGAAATATTTTTTACAATTTTTTTTTAAAAAATTATTTTTAGTTAAAGACAAAAATATTTTTTAAAAAATTATGTCGTCCAATAGAGGGTTATTTTTGATAATACTTAATTGCTATTATTAGATTTAGAAAGATATATAAAAATTGAAAAAAATGGCAAAAAATATATATTGCAAAAAAATGACGTATTTTTATAATGAATTTATATGCATAAATCGGAATAGATTTTAAAAAAAGTGTAAAAAACTTAAAAATTAGCCAAAATCTTTTTAAATATTTTTAATAACTGTGACTTATCAACCACTTTTATAATATATGGATAAGAATCCATTGAGAGGAAGCCCGTTAACTTTATCACATTAACTGGAAATATGCTTTATCATATGACTTGCACGCAATTTCTTCATAATAATATTCATAAGGTGAAACCGCGGCTCACATTCAGTAGTATTATAAGGAATTAATATAATTTTCAAACTCTTTCAAATCACGGGAACATTTATTATTTTCATTAATATCATGAAAATATTCCTTCATTCCATTTATTGCGAGATCCATATCGAGTTCCAGTGGGAAACAAAGTCGTTTAATTTTCCCTTAACGAAGGGTCTGCTGACCAGTTATCCTTTTCTAAATATTCCATATCAGATAAGATAGATAAAAATATAAAACTATATAAATAGTTTTTTTAAATAGAATTATCAGAATCACCAATTAACCTATTTTGCATCTAATTGATTTTCGTTGATAATGTATTAATTTTTTGTGCCTTTTTAATATTGTTCTCTTTATAAATATTAAATCAACATTTATTTATAAATTATAAAAAGAAAATTTTAAGAATCAATTAAAATAGGGAAGTTAGTTTTTGAATTAAAATTGTACAATTACATTAATATACTACAAAATATTTTTTTAAAAATATTAATATGCTAAAATGCAAGGCAAGCTAAATTTTTTAAAACCGGTGAAAGCAGCAATAAAACCGCTTTTTTTTATATTATAAGCTTTTTTGTCATCTAATAGTTCTTTCCAGCCACTAAAATAAAAAATAATATATTAGGAGAAGGATCGTGAAAAAAGGAATATCAAATATCAGTTAGCAAAAATTAAGATTAACTTAATAAAAACCGATTAATGTAGGTGGCATCCAAAGGAGCTAGCAAAAAATTCCTCGCCAATTGCGAGCGCTCATCAATAATATCAATGGTTGTTTTGGCGGAACAGTCGCCATCCAGGCACAAAACATAAAAGCCCGAATCTACAGTTCGCAATAAGTCGAAATTTTGACTGAAGGCTCTTATCATGTCGTCCCTTTTGATTATATTATTAAAATGCATGTAGATATAATAGATATTCGATCGAATTATTTCTCGTACATATAAAATAAAGTGAATTTTAGAGACCAGCAGGCCCGGCCTTTTTAGGAAAAATACCCGAGTGGGGCTGAATATTTTAAATCGCGATTATTATATATTGTGAAACAGATTATATTCTCAAAATACTATTCACATGGATTTCCTTAAATATAATTTTATTTTTATAGATTCAATATATAATATTCTTAAAATATTATTTAATCGCATTTTTTTCAAATATATAATTTAATTATAATGTCAATTTTTTTAAATTTTTTTAACAAAACCGAAATTGAATGATTTTACCAATAATAAATTTTTCATAGTATTAATTTATCAGTTAAGAAAAAGAAGAGAATTTAAAAGGTTATTGGATATGCAATGATCATATTCACTGAAAACCGAACGGTAAAATACCGAATAAGAAAATTTTTGTATATACCCAGGTCGATTTTTTAAAAAAAAATAATCCAGGCAGGGCCGTAATTTTTATATTTTAAAATAATCTGGGGCTAAAAAAAATATAAAATCCGAGTAGGGACTAAAAATTTTTAAATAATCCGGATCGGCCCGAAATTTTTTTAAGAATCCGAGCAGGACCGTGCCTGCAGGTCTCCGATTTATATACTAATGATTTAAATGTCGTTTTTTAAAAATCAAAACATAGTTAAAAATATTATATATTGGCAAAATTTTATTGCCCATTTCTAATTTAGATATTGGTATAAAAAGAATAGATAGCTAAATTTTAATTGTTTATAAATCAGAATGAACATTGTTTAATATAAAATTTATAGTGTAGAATATATTTTGAAAATATTTATTTCAATTGCAAAATAAAATGTTTAGATAAATACGATCCAAAACAAGTTCCTGTTAACTCGTGATATTGACCATCACTCCCTTATTCGATAATGGGGCTTATTTTATTTATCGCCTGTCTTTTATTTTGTTCAACACATTTTAACATTTCTCCGAATTAAATTACGTATCATATCCATCCCAATGCTTTATCTCAATCTCGTTTGGTGCCTCTCGCCTAATATATAACACATCTACCTGCTCATTTTTATCTCAGTCTTTTCCTTTTTTATTTGTGTATTTACAGATTATATCAACTAGGTTTCACTCGAGTATAGCCAACATATAAATATATTAAGCAGTAAACTCTTTCTCTCAAATCAACATATCATTCTACCGCTTCAAAAGCCAACACCTCCGTCTAACACATAATATGTCGGGATTTCGCCACTTTTTTCAAGGAAACTCAATTGCCGATAAAAAAAATTGGAAAGTAACGATTAAGGTAATGACGTTTCTTTTTGAGCAAATGTTTCTCTTTACTTTTAAATTAAGGAAGTAGATATAATAAGTGTAAAATTATGATATAAATTAGTGATCTGCATAGGGCCCAATTTTTCTAGCCCGGCCAGAAATTTTTTAAAAAAAGTTTTGCCAGCCCGGCCTCAACCCGAAATATTTTTAAAAAAGTTTTGCTGGCCCGGCCCGAGCCTAAAATTTTTTTTAAAAAAATTCACCGGAAATTAATTTTTATAATTACTCAAAATAAAAGATATATGTTATATGGCGTTTAGTTTCTATAAATAAAATCGAATATTTTAAATTTAAATAAAAAATTAAACATAAAATTGATAAATTTAGATATATTCAAAAAAATTTCTAAGGCCCGACCCGGGTTCGGGCATGGCCTACTTTTGCAGATCTCTAATATAAATACAACTAAAGGAAATAGCCGTTCCGTTATCACAGTCGATTTATTAAACCTCTATTAGCCTATGTTTGTCAGGTTATCAATGAAAATTAAAGCATTTTATTAAAATTCATTCTAGAATTGAGATATTAAATAAATTTAAATTATCTATTATTTTACATATCTTTTTTTAAATTAATTAAATATCCATTTTAGCAGAGTTTTCAGAGGAAATCAAAAGATTAAATTATAGATTTTAAAAATTATTTAAAATTTTGTTTTTCAATTAAAATATATAAGGGCCATTATTCTACGTCAAATCGATCACGATTCGGCCGACCCCTT
Source organism: Gordionus sp. m RMFG-2023 (assembly GCF_954871325.1). NCBI lineage: Eukaryota > Metazoa > Nematomorpha > Gordioida > Chordodea > Parachordodidae > Gordionus > Gordionus sp. m RMFG-2023. The sequence goes on from NC_088776.1 coordinate 30,895,871, forward strand.
TTAAAATTGTTAAAAATTTCTGGAATTATTTAGATAGTTAATAAAATGAGAAAGCCGTTTATTTTAGCTCGCTAGCACACCTGGTTCCCGAGATATAGGGACTCAAAGGTGCAAAAAAGAGCCACTTTGGAATCTGTAAAATTTTTAAAATGCTAATATCTCAAAAAAAATATATCAAATTGTAGGTAAAAAAATCTCTAAAGAGCTATAAAAAACAATAAAAATTGGCGCCAATTAGCCGTTAACTTCCGGTTTACCTATTTTGCTTTACCTGTGTTTTTAAGCAAAAAAGGGAGTTTGTTTTCGAAATTTTTTTATTGATTTTTATTTAGACACCTTTGTTAAATATATATACGATATCAAAATCTTAATGTAAAAAATAGAACAAATATCTTAATTAATAATAACTAATTTGAAATATGTCCTCTAGTCGAATCAAGTTCATAGAAATCCTCTAGTTGATTCAATTATATAACTCTTATTCAAGACTCAAATTAGAAGTCTTAAGTAAAAAATGTAAAAAACAGAACAAATATCTTAATTAATAATAATAAATAGGAAATAATCGTCCTCTAGTCTACTTAAGTTCATAAAATATTCATCCTCTAGCGACTTGAGTTCTTAACTCGAGTCAATTTGAGTTCAGGACTTAAGTTAGTCGACAACGACTCGAGACTCTGAGTCGGATGAATTCGATTTTTTAACAACATTAAATTTAAGATATAAAAATGTAAAAAAATATATATTCTATATATTTATAATAAGAAATCCATGAATAATATCTTAAACATTTTTAACAATAGATTTACATTTTCTCTCTTCTTTAAATAAATATATGTTGCTATATAATCTTCCATATACTAAGGCCTCCCAGATTTAACATATTCTGTTTTGAGGTCACGCCAAAGACCCTTGGACTGGGCATTTATGCTTCTATAAATCGGCACAAAAAAATATTATTTTCAAATTAATATTTTAGAAATTCGTTCTCACTATTAAAAAAAACTATCAATTTAAAAAATTATAAAAAATTCATTTAAAAAAAATATGTGTAAAAATTAGCAACAAATGGTTTTCGATAATAAAAATATCATTTAAAATAAATTAATTAAATGATAAATTTTGGATCACAAACCATAATTTTACCTAAATTTGACCATACTAATGCATAGTAACTATATTTTGGCTTACATTCTATAATAAAAGATAGAACCAAATTAATGTGTCACGTTGTGTGCATTTTTATTTTAGGTTCTCTATTCATGAGTCTTTAAGGCTCATCTATCCTCGGACCTCTCTAAAATAAAGGATAGATCCCTATTGACATGTGTCGAATGTTGTGTGCATTTTTATAAACTCCTTTACCTCATAAGTCCTCAATGGTCAAAGTTACTAATCCTAACCCAGATCTAGTCAACGTCCCAAATTTAACTACCCTCGTTCCATCCACGTCCTGCACTCTACCTAATCATATTTTAAATATAACATATTGTTATGTAATTTATCTCTCTTAGATGGTTGACAAAAATTTACAAACTTTTAAATTTGTATTTTAATGATGCCATAATGTTAAAAGATAGCAAGTCAAAAATTGAGCTTTGCAAAATATCATTTTCAAAAATTTGGATATTTCAAGTTTTTACACATTAAAAATTTTAATTTATAACTTTATATTTATTTAATGACTACCAAATGCTCCTCGTTTCAAACGCCTTGATATGGCCTTAGCCTAGGAGAACTGTAAGATAATTTTTTCGACCTAATATGTAGAAGGAAAAACATTTCCCCCAACCAAAACACGAAAAAAACAATAACACAATTTCCCGACCCGACTTAAACAGGTCGGGTCGTGGGTTTTGTAGACCTCTAATATGAATATAGATATATATTTTATAAATTATGTTCAAAAAATATCAATTTGTGAAAATTTACCAATGTAAATATAATGGGGGAATTCAAAATATACAAAGTGTCCTATTTTTTGCCAAACATTGAAAAAGGGATCAATAAAATAATATCAAATTAATTAAGGAACTTTTTTTTATGTTCATTTCTTATCTTTTACATTATAGTTTGATTCTAAGGGGTGCGCTCAATCCACTCTAATATAAAATGATAAATTATTATAATACCGAAAAACGGCCCATTCGTTTCTATCGCAAATTGCAGTCATGAGACCAACATTATTGCGTGGTGGATTCGGAGTGCCTTGGTTAAGCGTTTTAATTCGACTCAATATTGAATATATAACATTGGCTGGAAGAATGGCACCTTGTTTAACATCGAATACATGTTACAACAAATATATAAAAGTAAAAAACTGACTGGAATAAAAACCTTTAGAAAAAACTGACGGAAATATAAAACTTCGGAAATCTCAAGGAAAAAAAACTGATGGAAAAAGAAACTTAACAATAAATAACTGAGTAAACAATCTCTATTATCAAAGATAAAATATAATTAAACATGAAACAAAAAATACTATCTTTTAGATAAAGAAAAACATTTTTGGAAATTATATATACTCTTCAAGTCTTTGTTCAGGTTCTGATAGTTTAAATTTTATTATATTTTTGAAAAAGACGACAATTTATTCAGGAATTTTTTTAATAAGAAATGGACAGTAAAATTAATCAAAATAAGCTGTATTTAAATTAAATGGGCAGGATAAAAAACGTTTGGGATGCTTAAAATTTTTGGTCAGCTAATAATTAATTTTCAAGTTTTTTATTGATTTAGGCAGTATTTTAATTAAATAGGAAGTTTTAAAATAATTTGGTAGGTATTTTCAATTTTAGAGTTAATAATTAATTTTAAAGTCTTCTTATTTACATAGAAAGTTTTAATTTTTATTAACATTGAAGGTGTTGTATAGATTTATTTAAACCTTGGAAAAGCTAAAAATTAGGCATAGGGGGAACGAAATAGTATTATCCCCGGGGCAAGTAATTTCTTCTCAAATAATTTACTACTTTGAGATTTGAAATTTAAGTCAGATATGTATTTCAATAAGGTGCTTAAGTAGGTCTAGAAATGTTACACACATAATTGCTCATGATTATTAAATGCAAATTTAAATTTTAACACGTCTAAAGTAACTTTTTAATTTTTTACATTTTTAATAATAAATTTCTTTATAAAAATTCTAAATGATAATAAACTCAATTCATATATAAAAATAAACAGTATTTATGGTAATTTAATCCTTAAATTAAATTTTAATTAATTGTGAAAATCTAAGTTAGGTTTTCGGGGTACGTATTAGCAGCAGAGATTATTTTAAATAAAAAAAAATCTGACCAAATTTATAAGCACATTAGAAGCCAAATTTGTCTAGGGCCCCTAATGACAATATGAGGATGATTGACTATTTTTTTGTAAATTATATGGGAGTTTTAAGTGCAAGTTCTATCTGGTGATATACAATACAGATGAACCTAGTGAATTTAACATATTTGACAATTTATTTTCATTTATTTATTTAGAATTTAATTTTTATATAAGGCAATTTTTAAAAATCTAAAAATAAAGAAGCGATATATATGCAACGCGAAAGAATAATAGGTAACCCGGGTTTATTTTCATAATTCTTAAATTTTCATCTTTCAAAATTTTATATTAATAAAAAATTAATAGGTTTTTTCTATATTTAATTTCTACCGTAGAATATATATAAATAATAAAAATATTACGTTTAAACATTTTGGAAAATTTTCTTAATCTATTTTTTATATCACTTCAATTTTGTATGGACAATATATTCTTGATCTCTTCCATATCTAGATTAAGATTAAAGTAAAGGAAATATAGATAAAGAAACTCTGTAAATTGCATGCAAATTCTATCTGCTAACATTTTTATAGGTTATGAAACCTTAGCCAATCTCGATAATCTTTAAGGATATTCCAAGGTTTTTAAACAATATCTCAACTACACCTAAAACTTGATAATACATGGTAAAAATACTGCCAACCTCTTGTAAGTGATTATTAATTAATAATGCTCTCAAGTCTTTTAAATTTATTATTTCTATTTTTTTTAAATTTAAATTTCCAGATATATATAATGATATATAATTGCCGCTATGCTCTTGCCATTTTTCAAAAAAAAAATTGGGCATGATTGAAACTAGAGATGAATTATATAGGATAAACTTATCCGTAGATTAGGTCATGAATTATATATCATCATCTTCAAACTCAACATTAAAAAAATTATCTACAAAACGAGAAAATCTCGTGTTCTTGAATTTTTTGATGATATTTCCGATGAGGAATGATAAAAATAATATAATATTGATTATCTAACAAATATTTTGAGATCATCCATATCAAATCTCACAATATTATAAGAGTTTCCTCTTTTAAAACCATTTTGAAATCTCTACCTATCAAGTAGCGTTTTCCTTATAGATTATTTAGTTTGGCCATGACTTATATTAATATAGACTGCTCAAAGATTAAAAAAAGTCTTTAAAATAATCGCCATTTAAAAGATACAACGTTCATTTTAATAAATCTATGTTTATAGTATTTATGAATTTTTTTAATTTTTTATCTAAATCGCATATAAATTGCAAGATATAATATTTTTCAAAAAGATTAAAAATAATGAATTATTTTTTAAAAATTCATATATTAATTGTAGAAAATTAAATAATATATATTAAACAATTTTTTAATATAATATATAATAAGAAAATAAAGTAACAAAAAATTTCCGTAATATGGAGTATTTTAAAAATTTTGATTTGTAATTTTTTTATATAGCGGCTTAATTTACAACAGAATATGAATATATATTTTATAATATCATTGACATAAATTTAACAGAGTTGTTAAAGAATCTAGATACTATCTAGATCCTGTATCTAGATATAAAAATGTGGTATCTGTATCTAGATAGATTTTTGATTAAATAATCTGTATCTAGATATTATTTTAGACGTTGTATCTGTATCTAGATCCATTTAAAAAGTATCTTTTAACAACTCTGAAATTTAATATTCATGTAAAAGTTTTTTTTTGTTCAGCAAAAATAAGGATGTATATTTTCCATAAAAAAAGAAAGTAGGAGATATTAGCATTTTATCTGTAAATTAAAATAGTAAAAAAATAATGTTAAAAAAAATAATATTAATTAAAATTTAAACAAAATTATTTTTACTCATGATGATATCCTAGATCTTTTATTAATGCTTTAATTCATTCAAATTAATAATTAAAGAAAATTTATATATATGTTAGCGGCAATGTATTTTTTCCAGCAATGTATTATTTCAACCCTATATCATTTTTTGAACGCGTTTATTTTTGAATTTTATTTTTAATATCTAATTTTACCGGAAATGTATTGAATAATGTTTGAAATACCTACTTTATGAATTCCAGATAATTTTGCCATAATGAACTTACTATAATTTATAATAGTTTTTCCATTGATTTTTTTATATAATAAATCACTCATCTGGAATTCTTGAGATGCGTATTCTAGCATGCTGGGATACATTTTTAGTAAAACCAGATTTTTAAATTTAAAAAACGCACGCAAATAATGATTTTACGTTGTAAATATTACACATTGCCGGAAAAAACAAATTGCCGCTATATTGCATTTTGAATTAAAAGAAACTTATTTCTTCTATTGATTGCCACATATATAGGCCATTTAGATTTAGTTGTAAATATTTTGTTAATGGAAGAATAAAATCTTGAAAAACACATTTATATAATTGATAAATTAAAATAAAATATTTTGTAGATGTTGTATAAAAAGATTCATTTGAAAAATGTGCTATGCAAAGGCATGAGTATTTGTTTGGTTTAAAAAAATTTCTCTTTTTAAAAAAGAGCTTTATTGTTAATTGGAACCCTAAATAATTTTAAAAAATAATTTTTGATTCAAAGCCACATCCTATTATATAATAATAAAGTGATCAGGACTAAATAGAAAAAAAAAGTCAAGATATTAATATGTCTGTAATGAAAAAATATTATTAATTAAAATTATAGAATTATGTTTTCATGATATTATATATTATAATTCAGATTTAACTTAATTATCATTATATAAAGATTGTTAAAGGTTAAGAAAATTTATGAATGTAATTATTAGTAAATATATGAATGTTTATACATATGGAAAAGAAACATAATTATTTTTGCTGAACTGAACAAAAAAAAACTTTTACATGAATTTTGAATTCATGTCACTTTAGATTATAATATTCATATTCTGTTGTAAATTAAGCGGCTAATTTTCTTATATAAAAAAATATACAAATCAAATTTTTTAAAATGCTCCATCTTGCGGAAACTTTTGGTTACTTTATTTTTTTTATTATATTATATTAATTTTATAAAAATTGTTTAATATTTATTTAGTATTCTACATATGCATTTTTAAAAAATAATTTTTTTATTTTTCATCATCCAAAACAAACAAAGAAATCAATTTTTTATAAAACAAAAATATATTATTATAATATATAATAATACTATTTAAAAAAAAGAACGGAGATGGTGTGGCGCAGGGAAACAAAAATGTAAAAGGGACGTAAGTGTTGTTTAGGATGGCTCTTTGGCTAGAAGACTACCAACTGATATAATTAGCTTTAAGAATCGCTATGGATAGTCGTTGACGAAGAAAAAAACCCTCTCGAGGTTCTTCTGAGAGTTTGCTGATTTGTGATCCTAAGTTTTTGAAAAATGCTAAGGCGAGTTTGCCGAAGGTGCCAAGAGTGGTTGATATGATTGGGATCAATGATCGTTCATTATTTCTGTGTATTTAGAAGTTTTAAGTTGTTCCTTCTGGTCAAGGATGTTGATGGCGTGGTTGGATGGGGCCAAGGGGTCAATACAGGAATAGTCCCATACCAAAAGTTGGCCTCTCCTCCATGGGATTTGAGAGATCCCGTCAGGACGTTTACCGTCAGATCTAAAAAGACCCTGTGGTTCTAGAGTGGAAGGAATTTGGGCGGATTTCAGAGCATGTTGGATGATTGTATTACATTGCTTGTGTCTGATGAATCGTCCATTGCAGGAGCGACAATGTAAACTATGTCTACCCTTCGAGTCAACTGGCGAGTTGCACCCTGAGCAGATGTGAGGGTGAGTGATGGAACAATTTAGACGAATGCAGATGGCGTGGGTAAATTCATTGTTGGATAGTTGAAGCTGAAGATTGGTAGATGGGATGGCCTCAAGAAACTCATGTCCCGTACCATTGAGCAGGGAAGAGAATAGGGTGCGGTCGGTAGATTGCATGCTAGATAAGAGAGTTTCAACGCAGCGAGCAACCACTGGTGCATCCCAGTCTTTCTGTCTATGGGTTGTGGGGGGATGAGAATCAGCATTGATCCTTGTTTTCCAAATATCCATAGCCACGATTAAGGAAAGATCTTCTTTAGAATTATGGGCGGTGGTTATTGGCTTTGTCAAGAGACTACTCGATATGAAAGTAGTTATTGCTAAGTCATGTGGAGATCTGATGCCGAGACCACCAAATTTGGTTGGAAGAGTTGCTTGGGCCCAAGCGGTTTCGTTGAATCTGATATTTACTATTTTTTCGGTTAAGTCATTTATTCCTTTTTCGTAAGTTTGGAGAGGAATAGGATATTTAAAAATTGGTGTTGACCGAAGTGCGTAAAGAATCCTTGGTATAAAAAAGAAATTTTTAAGCAAAAAAAAGGACTTGTGTGATGGAAGAAGTGTAAAGATGTCCTCCAGTTTAAGGAGTATGTCAAGTGTGGAATGAAGAAAGGTGATTGTTGCCTCGTGTCCTCCTACAGGCTATCCTAGATGTGTTAATTCCACGCTTGATGTGAGTTTGAAATCGTGAGTGTTGGGAGCATTAGAATTTAAATGTGAGAATTCAGATTTGCTCTGGTTAAGCGAAAGTCCAATGGCTGTGCCCATTTCTTTAATTATGTTGACTGCTTTGGTAATTTCACTACAGGGACCACTCAAGATTCCATCATCAATATCAAGCGTGGAGCGATAGAGTACATGAAGAGTTTATTGATTTTCTCATGTCATTGATTCCAAGACTAAAGAGAAGGGATCCGAGAGGGTCACCCTGTTGGATACCCTACAGAAAGTATCTTTTCTTTGTTGAATTGTAAGATTGTTGGTGATTGGTAGGAGAAAAGAAATTTGGTGTAAGCGGGGAAATGGAAGCAAGTTGAATGTAGGAACGTGTTGCGCGAAAGAGTGTTGTAGGCGTTAGAGAAAAAATGTTATATTTTGCAATTTATATTTATATGCGATTTAAATAAATATACATAAATTAAATATTTAACGCTAAAATCATTACAAACATACACTTATTAAAATCTATGCTGTATTTTTGCAAATAGCTGCCAAATGAACGATGTAAAAATAAATACAAAATATGCTAATAAATTATATAGTGTTGTAAACGAACGCGTTCAAAATGAACGCGTTCGTGAACGAAGTTCGTTTTTTTGAAAAAATGATGAACGGCGTTCCTTTTATTTTTGACGAACTTTGAACATGAATGCGTTCCTTTTTTATGACGAACGCGTTCGAATTTAACGTTCGTTTAATTTTAAAAATATTTTTATTTTTATTTATTTGAAAAATTTAATATGAATTTTTTAAAAATGTATTATTTATATTTTTTAATCGGCTGTTTATTTCCTTTCATTTCAATTTTTTTAACACATAGTTTATTAATTTGAATATTATTGTTTATATTTTAATTTAATAGATTAGCATAAGCATGGATATTATTATTTAATCCTCATCATCTGATTCTAAAAATCCAAAATCAGATGATTTATCATTACTATGGCCAAATATGATAAATGTTTTACATTAACATCCTATATTGAAGGAACTAATCCAATGCTTACCAAGTGTAAAATGTGGCCAAAAGGTATTATATTGTCAAAGGTTCCAATTTAAAACGACATTTGATTTTAATATTAATTATTTGATTTTATATGATATAACTAAGTTAAATCATTAAATTTGAAGAAATAATGCATTTGGGATATTTGACCCCAACAATAGCGAGTTATTTTAAAATTAAAAAAATTAGTGGCCTCAAATATGGTCAACCATTGATAGACGCCGTATTAAATGGGATTAATAAAAGGTATTAAACCTATCACTCTCAATTATTACATATATTTTATTTTTTTAAAGATTTAAACATATATATAAGGATCAATATGTTCTTTCTGCAATTATACATCCAGTATTCAAACTTCAATGGCCATGGATAAAACTTCTACAGAACGAACCTATTAAAAATAAACTTATAGCGTTATTGAAAAAAATGCTTTGAAAACCCTAGAGAACTGTTAATTGGAGGAGGATAACTTATCTCAATTTTTTGCAAATAACACAACATGTTTTTAATTAATTCTCCACGTTAAAAGAGCTGTTTATTAAGTATAATACCGCAATTCGCTCATCTGCCCCTGTAGAGCGTGTTTTTAGGCTAATGCCGTATTAACTGCCAAGTGTTCCTGTCTATCAGATAAATATTTTGAAAACAATTGTTATTAAAATTTAATAAGAAAAATTTTTATAAATAAAAATATCTTTTTATTCGCTATATTATATTATTATATTTTATTTATAATTATATTATCAAAATAAAACTATATTATTTTTTAACATGGCTAAAATATATATTGTATTAAAAAATATAAGTTTATTTATATTAAATTAAATTTTAAAAAAATTTATCATAAAATTTTGAACGGTTTTATGAACGTGAACGCTTTCGATTTATGTCAATGAACGTTAAACGCGTTCGATTTTTGTCAATGAACGTTAATCGCGTTCGATTTTTTTAAAAATGTTTACAGCACTAAAATTATATAATTAATTTATTATAAAAATATTTTAATATATTGATTTTATTTTACGATTATAAAAAAATATATAATTGGGGCGGCAATAGTTTATTTATTCGCCTATACTAGGGGAAATTTTTTTTAGACATACATAACTATAAATCTAACTACTAAAATAGTTACGCTAAATTTAAAATTCTATAACTATAACGTACTATTTTTTTGAGAAAATAGCCAATTAGTAGCGAAGCTACTTTTTTAGGAAAGTGTAGCTGTCACAAGTTACTTTTTAAAAGTAGCTTTAAAGCATTGGTAATTAATGATGAAAATACTTTAAAATATGTACACTTGTTTCATTTCAAAGATAAATGGTCAATGCAAATAATTTATGGAAGATCCAATAAGCGAGACCGAGGTTATATTGTCCATAAAAAATTGAAGTGCTATAAAATATAGATGAAGCAAATTTCACAAAATGTTTAAACGTACTTTTATTCCTTACATATATCTACGGTAGAAATTAATGTTTAAGAAAAAAAAGAGTTTTTGATTAATATAAAATTTTTAAAAAAATGAAAATTCTAAGTCAATAAATGAAAATAAATTGAAAAATATTACCAGGTTCATCTACCCGAAAAAATTCGTCACTTAAAACTGTCATATAATTTTACCAAAAATAAGTCAATCATATTCATATTATCATTGGTGGCCCTAGACAAACTAGTGGCTTATAATGATCTTATAAATTTTGTTATTTTTTTATTCAAAATAATTCCTGCTTAAAATGTATCACGCCAAAACCTGCCCTAAGTCTTCATAATTAAATTTAAATTAAGGATATTAAATCATCATATATATTGTCAATATTTTTATATATGAATCATTTAGAATTGATATTTAGTCTAAGTAATATTTATAAAAAAAATTTATTAATAAAAATGTAAAAAATTACTTTTGATGTGTTAAAATTAAAATTTGCATTTAAAATTTCTCATAAGCAATTTTTGTGAAACATTTTTACACCTACTTAAGAATCTTATTAAAATACATATTTGGCTTAAAAAGTTTATTAGTTTTTAAATTATTTGAGAAAAAATTACCAGCCCCATGATAACATTATCCCGGTCTCCCCTTATTACTTATAAAAAAAATAACCTGCTCATAAATTGAAAGCTATTAATCAATAAGAAATGAATTGGTTAAAAATTTAATATGGTTTGTACAACAATCATAAACATAGATGATTAGGGCAAAAGAATTTGTAACTACCCTATCTTATGTAAATTATTTATGTGTACATTTTTAGGTGATTTTCATTTAAATTTGCTCAATGTCTTAATGTTCAATAAAATTTGCAATTTTATAATGGATATCATTTTTGATATTTTATTTGCTAATTTAGTAATTATATTATATTTGATATTATTAATCTCATAGAATATACATATGATAACTTATAATAAAAAGAGATATTTGCATAAATATAAAACACCTTTCATATATGTAAATATAAATAAGAAAATTATTAGTTTACAATTCAACTTTATTTATTATATCTACTGTTGAATATTATATAAGTACTATCCAAGATTAATTTGTTGACAAAAAACATACTGCCCATTTTGATTAATCTACTGCCCAAATTATTCAAAGTTTTAAAAAAATTAGATATAGCAGATATGAATAATTTTTTGAAATTGACATGGCTATATTTTTAAAAAAATTGGCCGGTCTGGCTTTTTTAATTTTCTATAATATTTAAAATTTAATGATTTCGGCCGGCAGGGTGATTTACCTATCATTCTCAAATATTTTATTTCTTTTTTATACACGAATCGCAAAAAATGATTTTCAAGTTCTAAAAGTTTCTAAGTTCAGACTTTCTATAGGTTCGGAAAAAATGTCTTAAACCCAGGTTGGGCTCAGAACTCTGCAAATTTTTAATTATATATAATTAATGAAATTATTATTAAATTTTTTAAAATGTAATCAGATAAAATAATAACTAGTCATCTTAAAAAAGTTTTTTCTATTTTATTAAAAGGATCGTATTTTTTTGTTCCAATTATATCTTCATTTTAATAATAAAGTTTCTTAATTTTGCCTTCCATCATTCTTACTATTTAAGAATTTTTTAATTTTACCGATCCTATTTACAATTTTTAATGATTTTCTTTAATTTAAAACTTATTATGTTATACCTTTTAGTTCACCCCCCCCCCCGCATTATTTTCCCTGATTACGTCAATTTATATTTTTTCCCCTTCAATATTTAAATTTTGATCATTTAAAAAACTTTTGTTCAATTTATATTTTAATTTTTCTGTATTATACTTAGACACACTAATTGACTCACTTGTTTCTCTCAGCGTTATCTTTTTATAAAATAACTTTGGCATAGAAGCGATACTAACAAAATTTATGATGAATTCATTTTTCATCCTTAAGATATCCCAAAATGATAAAATCATCTTCTTGACTAATAATTACCGCCAACAAACACATTTTATTATCCGCTCTTTTATGATCACAATTTGGAACCCCAAAGTAATAAAGCTTTACTAGATGTTTCAACATGTTCTCGACTTATTTTAGCTTAATTACTCCGCATTCCTTTCAAATTTGATGAGGAAACCTGTTGCATGATTAGTCACCAGTCTTTTAATTAAACAACATCAGGATACCATTTTCGATTTATTCTAAATTTTAACTTTGGTTTATTTTTTTTAACCTAATTATTTTATGGACTGGGGCAGGCAAAAATAATTATACAGAAGACCAGATAACTTTTTCAAAAATTTCCATAGGCGAGTTTAGTTCCCGCCAATCTCTAATTTAATTAACATAAATCAAATTCGCTTCTAGCGAAAAGGTTTTCTCGAACCCTTTGAGGTGTCCAAAAACTCTAAAATCCATCTTCTTGACTCATAATCACTGTACATAATTTCGTCGTATTATAATCAAAATTTGGAAAAAATTCCTAATCTAGTGGTGTTTAAAATTTGAATTGTTAAAAAAACAAAAATGTTTTAACATAATAATTTGGAGGCGAGCATTATCTTACCATTTTTATCGAAAAGAGTAATTGAATACATCCTCCCAGAACAAGAAACAATTAAATTTGGCTTATCGTTGGGTTGGGTAAAATTTGAGTCCGTACCTAAGTGAGGTATCCTGGATGAGCAAAATAAATCTTTATATTGAGACATATCTAACGGGAAAGCACTAAACATGTAGGACGTATAAAAGCTAAGTTGTTTTGGTGTCAATCTATTAGATTCATTGATCAATTACATTTATAATTCGAGTAAATTACTTGCACAAAAAACGACAGAGCTGGGTATTGCTGATTTGGGGTTTGAGATGATATATATCCGGTTCCAGTGTATTGCTTTTGTAAGATTTCATGAACCTTATTGATGAAATTATTAGATTGGTTGCCCTCAATAACTGGATTAAATCAAAACATTTATATAAAACTAGTGATTATTCGAAAAGTAACATAATATTTTATATGCCAAAATTATAAAACTTGAGAATTGTATCTAGGTTTTGGATCATCTTTAATACTGATAAAAGGGTTGGTATTTAGTGCTAAGGGTCTTCGATCTTGCAAATAATAAGAAAACCACAGATCTAAATTTCAATATATAATGAAATTCAAATATTTGATGTTACCTGATATATAACTATTTTGTTTATTTCTTTGATCTTTTTCAATTAATTGTTGTTGTAACTCTAATTATAAAAAGAGGATGCTTAATGAATAAAATTATACATATATATATAGTTAAAAAGATACTTTTCAAATATATCTAGATATAGATATATGCCATAACATAGTATCGGGATATAGATAAAAAAATTTAAAATGTAGAATATATGTAAACTATATTTTTCTTACTTATAATGTCAAAATTAGGAAGCTATTGTTTAAGATTCAAATTTTGAATTAAACCAAACATTTTTAATTCAGTTTGATATTTAATTAATGTATAAATTAATTAAATGTTTATAAAATATTATTGGGGCATTCCACGTCAAATCGACCAAAAAAACGAGATTTCGGACGACCATCTTTAAAATGAACGAAACTTTGTTTGATAGTTACCTATGTTGTATATTTGTTAATTTAAAATTTTAGAGTGCTAGCTCTACCAGATCCAAAGATATACGCCTGCAAAGTCGAAAGTCACGCAATGTGTGATTTCATTAAATTATTTTTTTAAATACTTAAGATAGAGTTACAAATTATATAATATTTTATAGCCCTTAAAATTTTACATTGGAAAATATCGAAAAAAATTAAAAAATTGCTAATGTTTTCTTATTTCTGGTAAAAATTAACAGTTATGAAGGGATTTTTTTTGGATTTGATATTCTCTAAAAATGGTTAACTTTAGATTAAACTATTTATAAAATCTCGATAGCCATTTTTGTTTTTTTAATTTTTTATAAATAAAAAAGATAATACAGATGACGTTATATTTAAAATTTACTAAATAATATAATATATTTAATAAAAATATGTATTGTATTGATATTAAAATTGGAAGCTATATTGTAATGAACATTATAAACTATTATACTCTTATTTTTATCTATTCTATTTTTCGCTTATTAATCGAAATTCCTAATGCCATAATTTTTAGACATATCCTGTCGCTGTTTTGGATCTACTATAATGATTATTTGATGTCACATGTGGTGTAAAAGAAGGATATGGTGGTCTTCTCAAGGAAAAGGTCTATGCGACGGCCTTGGGTGAACATTAAAGAGATTAGCAGCACGTTCAAGCCTTCCAGTTCTGGTCACATTTTAACACCAGTTGATTTATATCAGTTTGCAAAACAAAACATGCCACCAGTAAATTTTATATCTATAACCAACGAATAATACAATTTAGAAGAGGTTTAACTTCGAGAAAGATTCAATTTAGCTCGCCCCAAGGAACTCGGGTATATGCTGTCCTTTGATTTAAGTTTACTTAAATCAAAAATATATTCATATGCAGAGGACTTCAAATTTAACAATATCTCAAATATAAATTGTCTTTTATAGATATCAAAGGATTCGTAACATATTTTTATGAAAATTTTTGGTGGTTAGCTACAATACTAAAAAAGAATGAAATTACTGAGGAGATATATAATTCCTTTACATCCCCATGGACGACCATCATCATCTTTATTTTACCCAAATTGAGGAAAAGATATGGTTGCCCATTAATCAGATAATAACGATAGCAGATCCACAACAGTGACAGGATATATCTATAAATTATGGCCTCGGAAATTTCAATTAATAAGCGCAAAATAGAATACGATAAAAACAAGAGATATGTTTTTATAATAGTTTGTATATAAAATTTCAAAATATATTTATTTTACAATATAGCGTCCTAATAATAATCATATCTGTATGGATTGCCTGCTTACATATCGCCCCAGGACTATATTAGTTATACTTATACTCCAATCAATTTTTTAAAATTATAATTTTAATTATATATTTTTATTAAATATATTATATAAATATAACCCATTCATATCATCTTTTTTATTTATGAAAATAATAAAAATCTTAATAAAATTAAAAAACAAAAATGGGTATCGAGATTTTTTAAATAGTTTAATCTAAAGGTAATAATCATTTTTAGAGAATATCAACACCTAAAAAAATCCTTTCCTGACAATGTTAATATTTTTATTTTTACCGGAAATATGAAACCACTTGGAATTTTTTAATTTTTTTTTGATATTTTCCAATGTAAAATTTTAAGTGTTTAAAATGATATATAATTTGTAACTTTATAGTATTTTTTAAAAAACAAGATTTAATGAAATCCCGCTTTTTTAAAAAACAAGATTTAATGAAATCACGCATTGTGTTATTTTAGACTTTGAAGATTATACCTTTGGATGTTGAGCTAGGGCTCTAAAATTTTGATTTTTTTAAGATTTACAAATTAAATAACTAACATGCCAAGTTTCATTCATTTTTGAGATTGTTTGCCGAATCATTAGTCGATTTGTCATGGAATTACCCTATCGTTAGATTTTGATAATACATTATCAAAATTTTTATAGCCGTTTAACCGTAAAGTCATCCATTGTCTAAAATAAAATTGGTCATTTGTTTTAACTTTAATTGGAAAGAAATAACTTGAACAGATATTTAATAAATTTAATACAAAAAAAATAGGATTAAATTCAAATATTTATTATAAAAAACATAAAATAAATTGTATTTTTGAAAATGTTTCTAAATAAGATACAATATTTATGCATTTAAAAACTTTAACAACTCTGTTTTGGTATATATCTATTCTAGAGGTAATGTTATAAAGGAGTTCAAAATTAGGGTATTAGTGAATAAAATTCGTTTTTTGAAAAAGCGTGAATGGTTTTTTTTATTTTAGGATGAATTTTGAACGTGAACGAATGTATTCTTTTTTTTGAAAAGGGTGTTTGTTCTTTAGGTTTGTTCAGCTAAAAAAGTTTAAATTTTTATTTAAAAAGAATTAATCTGATTTTTTACATAAATGATTTTATTTTTTTACTCAGTTGTGTTTCCTTCAAATATTTTTCAGCATGCTATCCTTTCTCTCTGACTAGTATAGATTTTATTTTAATATGGGATGGGTTATATTTTATCATGTTTCAATTCTCCAGGGCCAGGCAAGTTGTGCCCAAACAATTTTTCACAAAAAATTAAACATCTTATTTATAATATGATACAAACTACAAATGCACAATACAGTATATACAAACACCAGAGTTGTTAAAGGATCGAGATCAAAATGTCGACGATCCTAGATTCAATCCTAAATTTGGTAATTTTTCAGGATTTATGATTCTGTCTTAAATTGAGGATCGTGATCGAGATCATTTTTAATATTCGATCTAGATCCTTTTAAAAATTTATTTTAATAAAATTAAAATTTGTAAATTAAATTAAAATATTATTTTTTTAAAAAATATCTATCTACATCATCTTTTATCATACTCCACCATGTTTTTGTATTTCATAAATTTTACAAGTTTTATTTAAATATATATAAATATAATATAAATTAATTCTAGGTTTTAATAATGTTCATTATAGATTTAGAATATAATACACCTACTATTGATAGATATAAGTAAGAAACTTTTATCTTTTCATAAGCTACGTAAGTATTTTACTTTATATTAAAGGGATGGAAGTAGCTATGGCATGATAACTGCATGCTTTTTATCAGGGTTGGGCAGTATCGCGGTATCTTGTATCTTTTTTAAAATTTTGGAAAGTATCTTGTATCTAAGATACATATTATTTAAAAATATTTGTATCTTAGCCAACTTTGTATTCAAAAAGATACAGATACTTTAAAAAAAATTTATATTGGCTAATTTAAATAGTATTAAAATTCAAAATGATATTGTTTTAAGATTTAAATATTTAATCAAAATTTAGATATTTTAAGATAATTTTTAATATATGACGTTGGTCGTCATATAGCAATTTGCTAACAATTAGAACTACCATATTTGAATCGTTTTATATCTGTCTATTTTAAAATTATGGAAGAAGAAAATAGAATAATATGTTTATCTTCGTCTTCAGATGATTCTTCAACCGAAAATTATAACAATAAATTTAAACTAATCATACTTAATGGCAAATTTTTTGAAGTACTTCAAGATGATCATAATAAAGAAATTCATCGTGACTTTGGTATTGACGAAAAAGTTATAGCAATTGTTACGATAACGGCTCTAACTTAAAGAAAGCTTTCAAGGAGTTTGGATATTCTATGGAAGCTGTAGAGAATGACTTTGACATCAATGATAATGAATGTATAGAATTCGAAATCATTGAAAGTATTATTTAATACTTCTTTAAAATTTATTATGATATTGTAAATTTAGTAAAAAATTTTATTCAAATAAAATTATTTATTTGTTTATTTAAGGGTCTAAAGAAGCCTCAATAACATTGCCTGCCTCAACACATTCGTGTTTGTGCCATACGATAAGTCTAATTGCCACAACAGATGTCGAGAGAGCTATTAAGGATTCTCCTAACATTTCTAAAATTCATCATCCTGCAATAGCTAAATGTACTAAGCTATGGAATGCAAATAATATAGGCCTAAAACTGCAGAACTTATCAAAGCAGTTTTAGGAAAAAAATTAGTTACACCTTGTTGCACTAGATGAAATAGTTTGTATGATTCTTCATAGTTTATTAAAATTTAAAGGCGATTCTTAAATTATGTCAAAAATTAGAATTTCCTAAATTAAGAGATATTGAAATTCAATATTTATAAGAATATTGCAATATAATGGCCCCATTGGCTATAGCGATTGACAAAATACAGAGTGAAATCAACTGCTATTATGGAGAATCAGCTCCAATTTTAAATGTCGTTAAAAAAATTACAAATTTTATTCAAACCAATCTACAATTTTGCAAACCATTAGCTATCGCCATAGAAAATTATTATTTAAATAAAAGATTTAAAAATATATATGATTTTGATAACAATTTTAAAAGTGCATTTTTGGCAACTATTTCTCATCCCTATTTTAAAAATCGTTGGATTGATGGTGAAAAAGAAAAAAAAACCTTCAGGATTTGTTATTACATGAAGTTTTAATTGTTTTTAAAAATAATATTGAAATTAATACTTCAACAAAATCTTCAATTGATGAAGATGATTACTTTTGATTTCTATGTACCACATCCAATTCTAATAATTCAATAAATGATATTGAAATAGAGGTCCTAAATTATATGAAAGATGACAGGCGGAGTATAAATATGTTAAATAGTTATAAATATATAAAAGAAATATTTATTAAATATAACACAATATTACCCTCCTCAGCCCCCGTTGAAAGGTTATTTAGCTTTGATAATATGGTTAATAGACCAAATCGTCAAAGATTGAACGATAAATCATTTAAATTAATAATATTAAAAAATAATGGTGATTTATGATGCTGATTTATTATTATTTACTAATTATATAATTATTAAATGAAATATCGCATTATCTTTTATAATAAATTTGTTATTTTCTACAATTTATTTTAAATATTTTTTTATAAATTTATATTATAGATAAGAAAATAAAGCTTTATACATTTTGATTTTGACTATTTAAAGTTTTTAAAAAAAGTATCTTGTATCTTAGATACTTTTTTTTTAAAAAATACAAGTATCTTGTATCTTATTGAAATTTTTCTAAAGTATCTAGTATCTTGTATCTTAAATACAAAATTTTATAAAGTATTTGTATCTGTATCCGAATACAATTTTCTGAAAATTTGCCCAACCCTGCTATTTATGCATGAAGAACATATCTTCTTCAAAAGTTAGTATTTCAAACCTCAAAAGGCATTTAGAAGTAATTAATTACTTCTTTTAAATTTTTTATCTTAATGAAATCATATTTATTAATACATACTATATTTTTCTTTTAGAGAAAGTAGTGAATTCAAAAATGACATGCCAAACACAAAATGAATTCTCTACAAAAACAAATATATCTATGCAAAACCAAAGTGGTTAAAAATAAAAAAATTTTTTAATTTACTTTATATTAAAGGGATGGAAGTAGCTATGCCATGATAACTGCATGCTCTTTATGCGTGAAGAACATATCTTCTTCAAAAGTTAGTATTTCAAATCTCAAAAGGCATTTAGAAGTAATTAATTACTTCTTTTAAATTTTTTATCTTAATGTAATCATATTTATTAATACATACTATATTTTTCTTTTAGAGAAAGCATAGTGAATTCGAAAATGACATGCCAAACACAAAATGAATTCTCTACAAAAACAAATAAATTTCTGCAAAACCAAATAAATTTGCAAAACCAAAGTGGTTAAAAATCAAAAAAAAATTAAATGTTTGTAGTCTAACATGCCAGCAATATCAAAAACAGATACCAAGCTTATAATGGAATATATTATTGACATCTTCCAACCACTCTCACTGGTTGATGATCCTTCATTTGAGAAAATGATAATAACATTTACTCCATTATGTGTCGTCAAGCCTTTACAGGTATGACCACAAATCTTATAAGAGATTTGTCACTGCTGATTGTTGGAGCGGTCATCGAAGGCATATATTTAATTTTTTATTTTAGGGCTTTTATTGGAGTTACAGCCCATTGGTTGGACCCATTAACCCTCAAGAGAAGATCGGTAGCTTTGGCACTTATAATTGGAAAGCAAATGTATGATGTTTTGGTTAAGGAAATTATGAATTTCACAAGACTTATAAATTTCATAATAAGGTGGGGTAGATGGTGGACAATGGCACCAACTTTGTCAATGCCTTTAAGTAATATTTATTTTAACAAAAAAATTATTTAAAAAAATTTTTATATTTTTTCTAAAGTTTTTGGAAAAAACGAAGATAGTGAGGATTTAGAATTAATAAATTTGGATGACATATAATCTGTTGGTGGCCCACTACTATTAGCCTACCAAAACATCAACGTTATTATTGCCATAATCTGAACCTTATTGCAGCCACAGATATGGAAAAGGCAGAAATATCAATTTTTAAGTGGTTTTGTTTTAATTAACAAACAAATATGTCCCTAAAATGGCTGATCTATTGGTAAAATTGGGAAGATTCCCAATAAGACCCGATTGAACTTCTACTTTCAGTCAATGAAATTAATAAACAAGATGCTCTCTGAAAAGTTTTCATAAATAGAAGAAGTTTGTGATCATATACAATGTTTAGGCAAGAGGAATGTTTCTTTATCAAAGAATATGCATCAGTAATACAATGATATTTTTATTTAAATAACTAAAATTTAAATATTAAGGTCATGGAACCCTTGTCAACATCATTAAATATCTTGAAATGGGAGGATGATATGGACCAATGATAACCCCAGTTCTAACCATTCTATTAGAAAAATTAAGGAAATTTATCTACTTGCTTGCAGTATTATCAACCCCTTGTAGAATGTGTTCTTGGAGGTGTTGATAAAAGGTAATAAATTTTTATGCAATTATTTTATAGATATTAGAGATCTGCAAAATTTATAAAAAAAAATATGTTTAAGAGGACAGGCCTACTAAGACTTTAATATCTGGTAAAATTTTAATGGGTCAGCACAGGCATAAAAAGTTTAATAGATTTTTTAGATTTTTAAGCTAATATTTTGATTACTATTCTTTGAAAATATATAACAATGTGCATATTTCTTTGTATATTAAGTCTAAATATAATAATAAATTTAATCAATATTTATGATATGACCTAAATATAAATACCATATAGATAATGGGCCAGACCTGACTGTAAAATTTGAAATTGCTGAGGTCTACATATATCTGATATATATGAATAACACTTATTTAATAATAAATTGAATCCATTCTTTATATAAATTTCCTTCACTGTATGAGGACAATAACATGCAATAATTTACCCAAAATTTAAGCTATCGTTTTTGATTTTATAATATATATTTTTTAAAATATTAATAGAATTATTTTAAGGATTTTTAATAAATCTAAAAAATGGCCTTATATTAATCTACCACAAAATCTGTTGGTAAAGAAAGGTCAATTGCTCATTTAGAAAATCTGCAAGAATAACCACATGCAGATACTTCAAATAAATGTATGAATGGAATAGATAACTTTTTGGGAAAAATTCTTCACAAAATGCACTTACCATTAATAATTTTTTTTATTTAAATGATGATTTAATTAATATTTATAATACTTATGAAAATTTTAAAAGAATATTTATTGAATTTTGCGCCGATAGCATTATCGGCGGCGGCGTTTCTTTTTTAAAACGATCGGCTGGCGGCGGCGAATCGATTTAGACGTCGCAACAAAAATCGGCCGAGGCGCGGCGGCGTCAAATATTTATCTAATAAATTTTTATTTAAATTAAAATTATAAATTTTGAAACACTTTTAAAATAAAATTTATGCTTTATTATGTTTTATAACTATAATTTAATGATTTTATTTGTTATAATTATCATGTATAAGTATTATTTTATTTAGATTTATAGGACATAATAATGATATTATAAATAACAGTGCGTTCAGATATGGATAATACACACTCGTTGGGCGTGCTCATAGCTGAAACGCACAGGACCTTTCTAGATAATATTGAAAGTTTAGGAAGATCCAATACTCTTATTTTCCAAAAAGTCATCTTTTATCTCTAAATTATAAGGCGAAAATAATGAATAACACTCTTTTTCGAGACTAATTATATAGTCTTGTTATTCCAGTTCATTGTTATGAATAGATGAATGTTTCGTAGCCAATGACTTAAGATAATCGAATTCTGAAACAACTTTCGTCGTTTAACATTCGGTAAATTCGTCGGTGTAACAGAGAGATAGCTTGTTGACATAAAAATTGCACCGGAGTAATATTTTTTTCCTTTAAATATTCATTTACTATTATAGATTGAAAACGAGGATCCAAAAATGCTCCTAACACTTAAGTAATAAATAAAACAAAGAGAAATAATAATAAAAAATAATTTATGTATTTTAAAATACTACCTGAAGATCGGTTATTGAAATCTATGATCAATTAGTAAGCATATTTTGTTTAAGGAATGCTTTGGGAGGAATATGATATTTTTTTACAATTAAATGATTTTAAATTTCATTACGAAATAATAAGGATAAACTTATAGTAACTCCTTTTTAAACGGATAAAAATTCTAGTTTTTTGAAGAAAGTTTTAAGAAAATTTAAAAGTTCTTGCACCAAGCCCCAATCGGAATTAAATAGTTTGAGATCCGGTTTCTCCATTCTATTTAATAGAATATTTATAAGATTTTTGTTAATTTTAAATTATTTAGATATTTCTTCTTTACATGATAAGTCATGTAAATGCTTTATTATGTTTGATATGTTGGTATTTTTTGAAAAAGATATGATTGGATAACTAATTAAAAAATTTGCAATTATTTTAAAAATAATCAAAAAATTTACTCTGAAAATGAAGAATTATTTTCATCCTCACCATTTTTATCAAGTGTTGCAAGCATATATTACAAAAGACTTTATTTGCAGCAACACTAGTTCTCTTATTATTTGTGTCAGTTTTTAATATTAAGGATCCAAAATGTTTCCATGCAAAAGAAAGTTTAGATTGCAATGCAATGATATATTACTGCATTTTGTAGGGTATTGCGATGCTGCATCCATTATAATAGTTTTAGTCTTGCTACGTTTATATAAGTTATAATGGCAATAAAACAAAAATCATTAATTGAAATTTCCTTTTATGATAAAAACTAAATATTATGTGATGAGTTGTAGATTACATTAAGAAAATATTGTTTTACCCCTTATATAATAACGTAAGGTCTTATCCAAATATTTAAGGTATCAAAAATTAAAAAAATAAAATATATAATGTTTCAATACCTTTGCTGTAAATTACTAGCCTAATCTTATTTTATCTAGCACGCTGGTCATACATCTGCCCAAAGTGGGCGAACATGTATTATATGGATTGTTACAAATCAAATGATTTTATCAGAGTTGTTAAAGTAGCGCGCTATTTTTTGGGAGTTATAGCTAATAGCGGCTACTTTTTTGTAATTATTTAATTTTTTAGCGCGCTACTTTTTTTTGAGAGTAGCTAAGTAGCGCGCTACTTAGCAACTAAAAAATATAATGAAGGTAAGTAAACATGAAAATTTAAAATCATAATTAATTATAATTTTTATGATTTATTATTTAATTTTAAAATTAAAATATATTTTCAATTTGTAATTTATATTTTCATTTGTATTATAAACCTAAATCACGTGTTAATAATTTAAAATGCCATCGCCTATAGTTATCCAAATCGTTGAAAGTGATTCAGACAATGATATTAATGAAATGGAACAGAGAAAATGTTCTTTATATAGTACAAATTTCCCATTCCCTAGATTTTAAAAATTTTTTTAAATAAATATAAAAACCAAAACTGGCTTCAAATCTATTTGTTTAAAATGTAAAAAAAAATATTTACTCAAATCAATCCAGTAGCTATAACCTCAAGAAACACCTAAAGGTAAATTGTAATTTTTACATTCTAATAGTATATTTTTACTATAATTATTTCTTATTGATTAATTGCCATCAATTTATATACAGTACAGGGAATTCAATGTATTCATTTGATAAAATATTTTTGCTTAGTTACATCTTAATTCCTGAGGTTCAAAATTTAGAATACTTGCCAAATGATTTTTCCACTCCATTTTCGATAAATATTACTACACATTTCTTAAAACTGGATGAATAATTTGTCCTATTTAATATGAATATATAATATTTGGTGAGGATAATGCTGAAGATGAGATACAGAATGATAGTCAACATGTATTGAAGAGGAGGAAATAAGTGATGATGCCATTGATATTAATAGTCTCACCCCAAACAAAGATGGCTGAATTACAACCATGAAGACTTCCACTAATAATTTTTTTTAAATAAAAGAATAATAGAAAATCTACTCGACGCCTTCTTTACATCAAAAAAATACTCAAATGAGTTTTTTGATAATCTATCTTATTTTAAAAATATGTATATAAGATTAAATACTCCCTTGCCCTCAAGTGTTAGTGTAGAGAGATTATTTAGTAAGGCAAAACTTATACTTTCTGATCGTCGCTCTAGACTTGAAGATGATAATATTGAAATGATTTTATTATTAAAATGCAACAAATTACCATAAATATTTATTTTTACTACATAAATTTTTTATAATCAAAACTAACTATATTTTAATATTTATAAAAGTTGATTTTTATATATTTACTATACAATATCATTATAAGTAAAAAATAAAATAAACTTGTTTACAAATTTTTTTTATGAAAAGTAGCTTAAAATTACTTTTAAAGAATAGTAGCTAATAGCGGGCTACTTTTTTTGACAAATAGCGATAGCGCACTATTTTTTAACAAATAGCGATAGCGGTAGCGCGTTACTTTTAAAAGTAGCGTTTAGCAACTCTGGATTTTATAACAAATAATATTTTATTTATTAATTTTAAAAAATAAAATCGCATTTTTTAATAATTCAAGCAATATTTTATATTATTTTTCCTCTAATTATAATAAATATATAAAATAAATATTATTTTTAATAATAAAAAATATGTATCACGCCACCGCGCCACCGAATTTTTACATCGGCCGCGGCATGTTAAGCGCCGACACCTTTATGGCTGCGACGTCGGCGTGGTCAAAATTCAACGGCGGCGGCACACATGTCTAAATATAACAAAACTTTGTAATCAAGCGCTCCTGTGGAGAGCTTGTTTAGTAAAGCTAAACATGTGCTAATGATAATAACTTAGAAAAATTATTATTATTAAAGGCTAATTTTAATTATAAATAAATATATTCTAATTGTTATATTATATTATTCAATTACAATAAATTTACACCATATTTAATTTATTTTTATATTAGTTAATTTTGCATTAATCAAAAATTTCTTCAGAAATTTAAATAAGGATCGTGATCCTTTTTTTTAAAAAAAGTTGCTCCTGGATTTCGATCCTTTTTTTGAATAGATCGTGAAAAGGATTCGATCTTTCAAACCTGACAAACACATTTGATTTATAAAATGGTTGGTAGAAATAGATAGCCATAGAGAAGAGATATAAGAGCAGTTGTTAAAGTAGCAGCGCGCTAACTTTTTTGGTAGCTATAGCTAATAGCGGCTACTTTGTTTATAATTATTTAATTTTTTAGCGCGCTACTTTTTTTGAAAGTAGCTAAGAAGCCGCTATTTCGCTACTTTTAAAAAATATAATTAAGGTAAGTATAAACATGAAAATTTAAATATAATATAATATCAAAATTAATTATAATTTTTATGATTTATTATTTAATTTTTAAATTGAAATATAATTTATATTTTCATTTGTATTATAAACCTAAATCATGAGTTAATAATTTAAAATGTCATCGCCTATGGATATCCAAATCGTTGAAAGTGATTCAGACAATGATATTAATGAAATGGAAGATACCAGGGAATAAAATGTTCTTAATAGCTATAATACAAATTTCCCATTCCCTAGATTTGAAAATTTTTTAAAATAAATATATAACCAAAACTGAGTTCAAATTTATTTGTTTAAAATGTAAAAAAAAATATTTCCTCAAATCAATCCAGTAGCTATAACCTCGAGAAACACTTAAAGGTAAATTGTCATTTTTACATTCTAATAATATTTATTTTATAAGACTGTTCATGAGTTGTAAGGAAATGGAGAAACATCTAAATAATTTTGGTATAGGCGACTCTACATCCAAAAAGACTAATTCAATTCAAACCAAATTGATAATGCAAATGACAATATTTCTCAGAAAATTGACTGATAAAGTTATTGTTGATTTTATAATTTATACAGTTCAGCAATGTCCTTAGTTGAATCCATCATTTACCTGATGCCGCCAGACACTAATGAATAAAATAGCAGATAACTTTAAATGATGAAAGATGCTCTAATAGTAGAGTTATCGGAGATTTCATATATATGTACCACGGGAGATAGTTGCACATAACAGAAGGTAAAAACTTATTTTTATTTATAAATTGATCTGATTAAATATTTTTGAGCTTATTTGGGAATCACAGGCCATTGCTAGACCCTAGAACTTTAAAAAGAAGATCTGTGGCATTAGCCAATGATAATAGGATGCCAGACATACGATGTACTTTCAAATAAAATTATTGATAATCTATCTTATATTAAAAATATATATATAAGATTAAATACGCCCTTATTCTCAAGTGCAAGTGTCGAGAGATTATTTAGTAAGGCAAAACTTATACTTTCTGATCATCGCTCAAGACTTGGGGATGATAATATTTAAATGATTTTATTATCAAAATGCAACAAATTACCATAAATATTTATTTTATTACATAAATTTTTTTATAATCAAAACTAACTATATTTTAATATTTATAAATGTTGATTTTTATATATTTACTATACAATAACGTTATAAGCAAAAAATAAGAAATTTGTTTGTAAATAGCTTAAAAAGTAGCTAAATATATCTAATAGCAAGCTACTTTTTTTGACAAATAGTGATAGCAGTAGCACGCTACTTTTTTTTAACAAATAGCGATAGCGGTAGTGCACTACTTTTAAATGTAGCGTTTAACAACTCTGGACAGGCCTGATTTTTCATAAAATTTTTATGAGCTAAACATATTTAAAACAGGTCAGTCCAGGCTGGGCAAATCATAAAAAAAATATAATGTGTCGGGCTAAAAAACTTGTGCAAAAAACTTTAATGAACCAAAGTTGGCCAAGCTTTACATACCTCTAGCACAGACAACATGTCTGACACCTACAATAATGATAATATTACTCTAATTCAAAAAATGCTTAACATCAGATCAATCATACTTTTTTTTAATTTTTTTAGTTTTAAGCAAATATATGAGGATCATTATGTTATTTAATCTTCCTTAGGTGTGTAAACTTGATTAGCCATATTATTATAAAATCATTTATAAAATAAAAAAAATTATATGATACAATCATAAATATGTAAAAATTATAAAAAATATTTGATCAAATTAGTTTTTAAAAAAATATCAGCCCAAGCCAATATTTTTGAAAACATATAATATTGGTGCTAATCCAAACCAATATTTAATAAAACATTAAATATTCATTTTAATATTTTTTTATTTGAAGATAGTTAAATTTGGTTGAACAACAAAAATATTTAAATTTGATTTATAATTAAAAAAATTTTAATTGCTAATATTGAAAAGGCAGTTTATTAAATTTAATGTAAATAAAAGGATCAAGCTTGTTTTTAAAAGAATTTCTTTTTAACATACTTGGTCCATCATTATTTAAAAAATCTGTAACACATTTTTCAGTGAAATTATATTCCTTTATGTTAGGTAACAATGCTTTTTGTGAATTAAGATATCTGAAGCATGTGTCTTCCAATTTTGGGATAGGAAGTCTAGGCAGACTCGCTTGAAAATGATTGGTTGGAATAACACTATCAGCCAAATATTCATAATGAAGTTGATTAGCATCTTTTACAAATGTTTTAACTATGCATCCTTTGCTGAAATTAAAAATAAAAGTAGTTTAATTATAATATCAAATATAATTTCAATAAATGAAAATTAATCCTACAATTAATGGATCTCACATCTAAGATATTTTAAAGTTATAGATTATTAGTTTCATTTTTTATATTAATCCCAGTTAGAATGTTTATAATCATATATAGTTTAATAATTAAGGAAATATTAGAATATTTCATTACATTAAAAATTATATTTAACATAGATTAAAATATAAATATTTGTAAATACTCACGGACTCATTTTTGTACGAAATGAAAAAATCGATTTCGATATCATATTTAGGAATATACTACAGTTTTCTAAAATAAGAAAAATTTTATGTCAATATTTATCCGACACGCCATATTTTACATAACATTAACAGAAATAAGATAGTTGACAAATTAGAATGTCAATTATTATATTCTATAATTTATATAAAGTTGAATTTTGAAAATATTTAATAATAATATTCCAAAAATGATGAAGGATATTATAAGCTATCTATTATTTTATCATATTTTAAATAAAAACCCTAAGGTCTTCTTTTCATTCATCTAAAAAAGGTTAGATCTACCATTGTTGAGATACCATGCATAATAAAATTTATTATGTATGTATTAAAGATATCTGTAAATTATAGAAATATTTAACATTTCAACTAAATTATATTTAATTTTAAAGATACATTACATGAAGAGCATGAAAATAACTAACATAATTTTGATTTTTGCAACAAATTAAAATTGGCTGCTATAGAATATTCTGAAAAAAGTAATCAATGTATAATCAAATCTTAGCCTGAAATTGTAATAATATCAATTAACCTCAAAGGCAATTAATAATATGAAAAATTATATTCAAATACATTGTTAATTATATATGATGATTAATTGGTATATTTAGATTGATTTGTACAAAATATATTAAGATGGTTAATAATATAATAAATTGTTCAATAATAGTGAAATATGTCTAAAGTTTTCTAAAGTAAGTAATTGTTTATTTTATTATTAAATTAATAATTTAATTTCATATAATATATTTTAAAATTTTACATTTTTTTATCAAACTAAAAAATCAGGTTTATATAACAATTTTTATATTAATATATCAAAATTTATATAAAAAAATCAATCTACACAATTTATATCAACATAAAAAAAACAATTTAAAGGTTAGTATTAATCGGTCATATCAACAATGTCATTGACGCAGTTTCAAATGGAGAAACTTAATATAAAGCAGTGCGAGATGCAGCGTCTACATAACAGAATTTTCACTGGATGCAAACCCCTTTCAAAAACCTTTGTCTACCCCCCTAAAAAAATTTGCCGCCTACCAAATATCAATATTTTGTAAATATAAAGGATTTATTTTGTAAATATAAAGGATTTATTTTGTGAATATAAAGGATTTATTTTGTAAATATAAAGGATTAATTTTTATAAATACAAAGGATTTATTTTATAAATACAAAGAGATTTATTTTGTATATACAAAGGATTTATTTTGAAAATACAAAGAATTTATTTTGTAAATATAAAGGATTTATTTTTTAGATAAATTCAATTAAAACCTCGATTATTTACAATGAATTCATTATTATAGCATTATGATCTTGATAAAATATCTAAACCTTTTAAATTACAATGAAAAGGATAGCAGAATTTGGAAAACAATGTATATGATTGTTTGCAATATATAGATTTGGTCGATGAATTGTATTATAATAGTTCTATAATAAAAATATTAATTTCTACAGTAATAAATTTGTCCTATTTTATCTCAAATTTAATAGATAACCCCAAAAAATTTTTATCCTACCCTCTACCCTCCTCAAAAAAATAGGATGCAAACTGTTCCTACCCCTCCCGCTCATGTAGAGGCTGGCGAGATGGAAGTTTATTTATCAAAGATGGAATTTATTTTTAAAATCACCAAAATAGAAGTAAAAAAACCATTTTTATTAGCAAATATTAGACTATAGGTTTATTCAAAATTATTTACTTTGTGTTTGCCAAAGATATTTAATGAAATATCATGATGTTATAATTAAACTTTTAAAAAAAATATTAAGAAAATGAATTTTATGCTAGAGAGATATTATTTTTTTTTAAACGGAACAAGAAAAAGGAGAAACGATTACAGAATATATAAATTAAAGATAAAAGCAAATATATGTCATTGGTTTAAAAAGATGTATAATACAGTATTGCGGGATAAATTAGTGTCGGGAATTACTAATGAAAAAAAATTAATAAAATTAATCAACACGCCAGACTTAACATGGCAAAGGGCTGTACAAATCGCTACCTCAATGGAGACAACGGAAATGATATCGTATGAAAAATTATCTGCAGGAAAGGAGTTAAATAAAACGGCAAAAACAGTAACAAGGGAGCAGTATGGCAAATATAAACCAGTATCAGAAATTATTTGTTATTGTTGTGGATTAGAAAACCATATAATATCAAAGTTCCCAAATTTAAATGCAATTTGTAATAAATGTGGGATAAAAAGACATATACAGAAGGTATGCAGAAGGAATCGTGGTAAGGAGGAATATATTCGAACGATAGATGTCACAGTAAAGGAGCAAGAAAGTTTTGAGGACTGGGATTCTCCAGAGGAATCTCGAAAAAAATTTGAGGTGAAATTATTGATGGATAAAATATTTATTAATTTTTTAATTGATACAAGATGGGCAGTCACCAATTTTAATATAGAAGACGTTTAACGTTTAAAATACTAGTAATAAAAACGGATACGGCGGCGTTTCTTTTTTTTAAAACAATCGGCTGGCGGGGGCGAATCGATTTAGACGTCCCCACAAAAATCGATGGAGGCGCGGCGGCGTCAAATATCTTTCTAACTTAAATTTTTTTTAAATTAAAATTATAAATTTCGAAACACTTTTAAAATAAAATTTATGCTATATTATGTTTTATAACTATAATTTAATGATTTTATTTGTAATAATTATCATGTATAAATATTATTTTATTTAATAGGATATAATAATGATATTTTAGAGTACAGAGTACGTTTAGATATGGATAATAAACATAACTTCATCATTACCTATTTATGGTAATCTTGAGAAACAATTAGGAACAACATTGTATTTTCCGGTTTTATACTTTATGTTGAAATCATAACTTCCTAAAGTTATATTCCATTTTTTGAAGTCTTAAGGACATAGTACTGTTGTCCTTAAGTCCTTTGGTAAATATATGGACTAGGTGTTTATGGCCAGTGATTATTGTAAATAGAGTCCTAATTAAGTATACCTGGGACCTCTTTATAGCAAACATAATAGAGAGAGTCTCACGCCCAATATTGGTGTAATACATTTCGGATTTTAATAAGGTTCTTGACGCAAAAGCTATTGGTTTTCTTTGCCGTCTTTTTTTAGTATGAAATAATACAGCTGCCAAACAACATTTAGATGCATCAGTTGCAATTCAGGATTAAAATATGTCAAACCTAAAGAAAGACTAATCAACACTTTAGATGGTTAAAACTTCTAGAGTATTATAAATTCCATGCCCACTTTTCTTTATTGTTTTGTATAAAGGATCATCAATTTCCGCAAAGTTGTTTAAAAATTTTCTATAGTAGCCAGCTATTTCGAGAAATGTTGGTGGATCAGCAGCCAATTTTGGTTCTAGCATGTTTATTATTGCTTCAATTTTGTCATGAATATCATAAATCCCCTTGGCGTCTTCATGACCCAGAAAACGAATTTCAGTTTTGAAAAATAAGCTTTTGGCAAAATTAGATACTAAACGATGTGATATTATTCTTTCAAAGACTTTTTATACTGTTTAAATGTGCTTCATATTCAGTTATAAGTAACTCATCAATATAAAATATGACGACTTTCATTCACGAAACATTATATCCATAATTTGTTGAAAGATTGCAGATGATATCTTTAGCCCAAAAGGAAGTCTGGTAAATTGGTAGTATCTGTGTGTGGATGTTGTAAAAATATTTTTACAACTTTTATTAATGGGAATCTGTAGAAAAGCATTTTTGAAATTGATCTTACTAAATTTATTCGGTCTGTTAGTCATTTTGAATTCACAGATTTTAATCAGTTTTTTTTATTTCTTCTTCATAATTAGTGTCAATGTTTGCTATGAACTTGTTCAAGATATTTTTGAAAGCTTTAATCCATGAACGTCCTAATAATGGATTTTTTCTTGATTTAACAATAACTACTTGTAATTTTTTAGTGATACCTTCATAACTTACTTTGATTTAAGTTGCCCCAATAATCTTGATTACGTTTCCATACTAGGCTGGCAGCTTGGACTTTTTTTTTATTTCTGTTGTGCCAATTTTCTTAGCGATATCATGAAGTATCATAGTAAATGATCTAATATCGAATTGCATTGTGGTAGCTACATTATTTAATTTCAGAGTAGTCATAAAAGTACTATCATTATCATTATGCGTGTTCTCAGTTAAGTTTTTGACATTAAGATCATTAACATAATTGTCTTTGGCAGTGCCAACTTTGTCTTCAACGATTTCTTTAATATTCATATTGCAATTATTATTGTTAAATCGATTTTGGTCATCGTATTGTATTTGTTTTCCCTCGTTATTATCAAGCCATGTGTTGTTTCTATAGTTATTAGAATTATTATCATACTGCCTATAATTGTTTTCTAAAATTGTTATTGTTGTTATAATTTCTAAAATTATTATTGTTGTTATAATTTCTATGTTATTGTTGTTATAATTTATAAAATTATTATTGTAATTTCTATTCCTATCATTATAATTATTATATCTATTGTCATCATTTTGTCTAAATTGTTTCTCAAAAATTGAATAGGTCTGTAATAATTATTATTCTCATTCTTACAATTATATATAGGAAAAGTGTTGTTAAAAGTATATTGGTTACTTGAAAACCTATATGAATTCCAGAGTTGTTAAAAGATCGAATCAAAAGATCGACGATCCTGGATTCGATCGCAAATTTGTCAATTTTACGAAATTTATGATTCTGACTTAAATTGAGGATCGAGATCATTTTGTTTAAAATTCGATCCCGATCTTTTTAAAAATTAATTTTTTACTTAAAAAGCAATAAATAAAATATAAATTTTGAAAATTAAATTAAAATATTATTTTTTAAACAAATATCTATCTTCATATTTTATCAACTTCCATTCCACCATTTATTTTATAGATATATTTATTCATTTCCTAAATTTTACGAGATTTAGAGCTCTTACAAGTTATTTAATATAAATTTATAATAATATATTAATACTATTGATGTAACAGCAGATATAAGTGAGAATGAGAATCTTTTACCATTTTTGAAATTACGTAAGTATTTTACTTTATGTGAAATGGATGAAAGCAACTCTTATAATATGATCAGCACCAAATGCCATCTCTGTAAGAAGATAATATCATCTTCCAAAATATAATCCTTTCTTTTAAATTTTTTTTTATTAGATAATCTTAATGTCAACATGTTTAAATTTAATTTATTACATTCCTGAGTTGAGCAGGTCCTTCAGAAATAGAATCTAAATACAGATTCTTTATAAAAAAAATGAATTATTAGATACAGTATAATTAATAAATTATTTATGAAGAGTTAATCTTGGTTTTGTTATTTATATATAATAATTAGGCATTTATTTTTTAATATTACTATTATATTAGTTTAATTTTCAAAAGAAGAATATTTATAATAAATGGAAGGTATTTTGACTTTCTTTAATATAATTAAAACATCCAGATGTATGTTATTTGTATTGAACTTAGCAATGTTTTATCAAAAGATAAATAAATATCTATTCTATTATTTCTTTATTATAATATGTTAAATCTAATCAATTAGTATTATAGTTTCAGTTTGAGCTTGATTATATAATCCTCTTGACAACATTTTTAGGGCTTTTTTAAATAATATATTTTGAATTGAAAGTATTTTTTGTAACATTTGACTCAATCCAAAGTTCTTAAATGCCAAAAAGGCTAATTATATTCATATATAGGAAAATATTTTATCAAAATCTTTAGCCCATATCATCTTGGGCAACTTTTAATAATGATAGACAAAGACAATATGGAAAACTTAAAATTTAAAATAACCTATATGAACTTTTTTTAACCATATATAAATTAAACAATATACTTTAATATGTTTAACAAAATTTGTGTTGAATCCTTTATCATTTTTTTGTTTATATAGGTTTTACATTCAGCCTGTACATTGTTTTTTTTAACTTTAAATTTCCACATAAAATTTTAAAAATGAAATTTGATTCAGGAGAAGTTATTTTCATCCAACTTTGATACATACTATTTTTTTCTTTTATAAAGAAAAAGCACAGTGAATTTAAAAATGAGATTGCCAAACACCTCAACGAATTCTCTACACAAAAAAATATATCACTGGCAAAACCAAAGTGGTTCTGGTTGCAAATCCAGACAATCTAAATTAAATTTTAACAATCTAAACATTCCAGCTGTATCGCATAAAACAGCAGACAAGGTTATCATGGATTTTATTATTGACACCTTCCAACCACTGTCTCTGGTTGATGATCCTTCATTTGAAAAAATGATTAAAACTTTTTCTCCTGCGACAAAAATTATTTGTCGCCAAACACTGGGCAACAGGATATCTACTTCCTTCTCTTATATGACGACAAATCTTATAAGAGATTTGTCTGAAGTCTTATATATGCATCACTGCTGATTGTTGGAGTGGTCATCGAAGGATATCATATTTATATGAATTTTATAATGTTTATTTTATTAGGGCTTTTATTGGACTTACTGCACATTGGCTGGATCCGTTAACCCTCAAGAGAAGGTCAGCCGCTTTGGCACTGAGGAGGATAATTGGGAGGCAAACATATGATGTTTTGGCCAACGAAATCATGGGTATCCACAAGTTCTATAAAATTCATAATAAGGGGGTGAAGATGGTGACTGACAATGGAACCAACTTTGTCAAGGCATTTAAGTAATATTTATATTTAGCAAAAAATATTAAAATAAATTTTTTTTTCTAGAGTTTTTAAAGAAAATAAAGAAGATAGTAGTGAGGATATGGAATTGATAAATTTGGATGACATATTATCCGTTGATGACCTAATAATTCCTAATATCAGCCTACCAAAACATCAACGTTGTTGTTGCCATAATCTTAACCTTATTGCAACAACAGATGCGGAGATGGCAGATGGTGATCTCAATTTTAAACGAATATCTAGATCCACTTTTGCAAAATGTTTTGCTTTAGTTAATTGTTGCAGTTTTACTTTACAAAAAAATGCATTATGCAAATCGTAAACAAAAATAAAGTTTTATTAAAATATCCCCGTCTATGTAAATGAGAAAAAAACGCGTGAGATTTGTAGATTTTTTCATACTTTAACAGTTTTAACAAGTGGGATGTAGAACTTGTTATTCTTCGCTAGGGAGACTATGTAAATGTTGATTAAAGAAAAAGGATATATAATGGAGAAATTATGATGCGAAAAGGGGATTATTATTTTAACTAAAATTTACTTTTAATTTTTTAATTTTATTTTATTTTTTTTATGATGTTTACTATTATAATTTTGAATAAAGAATTAAAGTTGATTTTATGATTTCGTGATTCCTAATTATTATTAATTTCCTTTTTATATATATATTTGTTTTCTATTTTTATATTTAGGTTTTGATGCACAATGACAATCTTGTCGTTGTGACAGTGGTGCCGAAGAGCGGAGGAGACCGGCCCTTAATAACCTTCAGTCTGTGACCGGCAACAAGGAGATGTGTCAAACTGTATTCTAATACAAAAAAAAAAAAATTCCAGAAGAACGTAAGAAAAATATGTAAATAAAGATGAAAGGGAAAAATTATGTGGTTAAGATTATGTTTATGTAGGAATATAAAATCTAAAATTAAAGACAAAGGTTTTGAAACTAATAAAGACTATGATATTTTAGATTTTAGAATTATTATCAAGTGATCACTAGAAATAACTTTGACAAAGAAATAGAAACATAAATTATTTAACTAATAGGTTAATTAAAAAATTCGGTGAATAAGATTAGAATATAACAATATTGTTAGGAAATAGTTGATTAAATTCTTATTGAAGATTTACGTTTAACTTTTATTTTAAGGGCTGCGAGAGATAAAACAGCCTCAAGGATTAATGTGAATTAGTATATTAGGTTGTAGATTAACCAAAAAATCTTCATAGAGAGAATCGGCTTTTCGTCATTAGAAAATTTATGCCGCAATCGAGCTCAATTTGAGATCGGATTTTTATTTTGAATCATGAATAAGATTTAAGAAGAATCATACAATATTATTCTAATAATACAAAAGGAAAAACATGCTTTAGAAATATACATATCAGTTTTCAACAACGGTTGTGCGAAAAATTATAATGATTAGATTTCATAAGTTCTTCAAAGACGTGGGGTGAAAACCATAGTGATTAGAAGTAAGAGGTTGTTCATAAACGTAAGTATGAAAACTTTTATGATTAGGTCATTGATTTCTCAACAACGTATGTATGAAAAGAGATTTATATATTTCAGCAGTTTTTTAAAGACTGAGTGTCAAAGAGTACATGAGGAAATAAATACACAATGATAATTTTTGTAAAAAAAAAAAGATAGGTTTTGATATATATTTTAGAATAGGATTTTTAGATATAAATTTAGACATGGCTGAAAAGAAGATGAGATCAATAGCTAAATACAAGTAAATTTTTCATGAAAATATGGGTCTAGGCTTCATTAAGGGGAGAGGGGTGATAGAATGTGATATATTTATATAATTTATTATATTTTGCTACGTATTATAAAATTTAA
Source organism: Gordionus sp. m RMFG-2023 (assembly GCF_954871325.1). Classification (NCBI taxonomy): domain Eukaryota; kingdom Metazoa; phylum Nematomorpha; class Gordioida; order Chordodea; family Parachordodidae; genus Gordionus; species Gordionus sp. m RMFG-2023. The sequence goes on from NC_088776.1 coordinate 30,932,692, forward strand.
GATTTAGTATAATTTACGCCATTTATTAAAGGCAGAATTAGTTTAGAGAAGATAAATGTAGATATGTAAATAGATTATTTTAGGTAGAAGTAGATTAGATGTGATAACCCGATATCTCAGCAAGGACAAACTGTCGTAGAAGACCCGAAAGTCTGAAAGATAGATACGATTACAAGAATTAGAGGCAACAACCAATCAATTACAAGAGAAAGGGGGAAAACAAGCAAATTGATAGAAAAGAGGGTCAAGACGTTATGCTGCAATCGTTAATCGCTGACCAATAATAGCCAATTATTCCGAGACTTTAGTCTTGATAAGAAAGCTACGATAAATTGTAAAAAAGATTAAGACAGACTAGCAAAAAACCAGAGAGGAAAGGAAACTGGATGTCATCGATAATCGTTATCAATCGTGGATAGTGGAAAACAGGCGTGTATCAAGTTCGTCAGTGGCTTACAGCGATAAAAAGCTGATCGTTTCACAGGGTGACAAGCGACAGATAGAATTCAAAAATTTCAAGCGACAAAGCCTTCGTTAGAACTTAGAAGACAGCAAAAATTAAGAAGAATAAGTCGAGATCGAAAGAAGATTGATTATTCGCAGATTGGTGGGTCTAACTTAAGTGGAAGGGTGTTGCAGTTTTACTTTACAAAAAAATGCATTATGCAAATCGTAAACAAAAATAAAGTTTTATTAAAATATCCCCGTCTATGTAAATGAGAAAAAAACGCGTGAGATTTGTAGATTTTTTCATACTTTAACAGTTTTAACAAGTGGGATGTAGAACTTGTTATTCTTCGCTAGGGAGACTATGTAAATGTTGATTAAAGAAAAAGGATATATAATGGAGAAATTATGATGCGAAAAGGGGATTATTATTTTAACTAAAATTTACTTTTAATTTTTTAATTTTATTTTATTTTTTTTATGATGTTTACTATTATAATTTTGAATAAAGAATTAAAGTTGATTTTATGATTTCGTGATTCCTAATTATTATTAATTTCCTTTTTATATATATATTTGTTTTCTATTTTTATATTTAGGTTTTGATGCACAATGACAATCTTGTCGTTGTGACATTAATAAACAAAATATGTCGTCAAAAATGGCGGATATTTTATTGGAGAAATTGGGAAGATATTTAATAGCTCCCAACAAGACAAGATGAAATTCTCATTACCAATCTATGAAATTAATAGATAAAATGCTTTCTGAAAAGTTTTCAGAAGTAGAACAAGTATGTGATCAAATTGCATTTGCAATGTTTAGGCAAGAGGAATGTTATTTTGTTAAAGAGTATGCAACAGTAATACAACGATATTCTCTAAATAAATTTAAATTTTATAGGTTATGGAACCTTTGGCGATCTCGTTAAAAATCTTGGAACGGGAGGATAATATGGAGCAGGGATATCTAACTCCCGTTCTTTCGATATTGATAGATAAATTAACGAAATTTAGCTTCCTGCGGTATTGTCAGCTCCTTGTAGATAGTGTCCTTAGAGGTATTGATAAAAGGTAATATTTTTTTATGCTGCAAAGTAACATGATAATGTGCATGAAAGTAAAAATGTGTTTATTTATATTTAACTTTATTATCACTCACTTTTTCATTTCATACATCGTTTATATACATTTTTATAAGTCCAAATTAGAATACAAACGAAAAACAAAAAAGTAAAAATATTATAAAATATAAAAAGTAAGGTTACGCCGTATAAAAAATAAAGTTATAAAAATAAGGTTACGCAATAAAGTTATAAAATTAGATTTCAAAAAATAATAAAAATTAGATTACAAAAAATTCAAATGCAAAAAACAAAAAGTAAAATAAAGAATTAGATTATAACGCAACATTCTCCCTCTTCTGATAATTTCATCGGAGAAGTCATAGAGAGTTTGTTGTCCAAGTGGTTTATCGTTTTGGTAATCAAGTTGTATCACAAATCATCATAACGTTGGCTTGTCCCAATCGTTGGTTTGTTTAAATCGATTTTGCACGTTGGTTTGTTTAAATCGCAAGCTTGATATCCTTATCATAAGTTGTCTCCATTAATCATAGCTTGCTTGATAGTACTCAGTTGTTATTATTATCATTTTTCAAAATTGTTATTATCATCAGTAAGTTGCGAATAATAAGAAATAATAGTTCATCATGTTGGATATAAAAATAAATGAAGAATGATATTTCAATAAGATTGTTATATAATATTTTCAGCGTTTTAATTCTTTGCGTTTTAATATAAGCGTTTTAATATTTAATTTACTTTATGCAATTTAATATTTATTTTATATTTTAAGTTACATAGTCTTTTAAATAAACATGTTTTTTTTTATTCGCACAGGTCTAGAAATAGGTGTTATATCGTTATTATCAATAATTTTTATATTTTTGTCCACACGGACCGGAGAACCATGACGATGGTAGAAGCGTAAAATTTTATTATATTATTTCTAAAATATTATGTCTATTTACAACTCACCAAGTAAAAAATATCATCGGTATATATACAAAATTTAATATAATATATTTGAATACAAAAATAAAGGATTATAATAAATATAAAAATAAAAGTTAAGCTCAATTATTCAAAAACGTAAAATAGAAAATATCAATACAAAGTTAATAGTTGAATTTTCGTTATTCAACAGAACCACAATTATAACCTTAAAAGAGTTCTAATAAACTCTTTAGGTCTCATTTTTTAGGCCAGGAATATAAAATAATCATCAATTGGTGATAATCAACTAGTTGTTACTAACCCTAAAAATATTAAGCATAAGAGTGTCTAACTTTAAACTGTAATAAAATGATATCTGGGAATGAATGAGAAATAAATAATCAAGCATTAATTATTATAAAGATACTTAGCATTATTATTTTCGTGAGTATCATGATATGAATTGAATTTTATTTAAAAAATATAAATTTCTATGATTGGCAGGGTACTTTTTATTATATATGACTGTCATTGTATATAATATAAAGAGTTTGGTAGGTGTTTACTAATCTATATATATTATAAAAGGTCTTTAATTCAATTAAATCTATTATAATAATCCTCAAAAAACGTCAATCAAATTTAACCAATAGTGTTCTTTTAAAAAATATATGTCCAATGATAATCATCATAGCAATTTTAAGGCAATACTAATTTCCATGTGATTTGTAATGGACTAGCGAAAAAGGTATAGAAAAAATTGGGGACGATTGTATTGAATAAATACGGAAGATTGAAGGTTAATAATATAGTATCAATTGTGGAATATGGAATCCGTGAGGATTAGAAATATCTTAATTTTAAATAATTTACTTAGAGCAAATCTAATTTTACAATATGTATTATATATTAAATAAAGTTCTTTATTTTCCAAAAAGATAAAAAAAAAGGTAAAACTTAATTATAGTCATCTTGGTATATATACAAAATTAACATCAATTGAATATTAAATAAAAATCATTTTATATAACGTTTCAAACATCAATTTAATATTAAATAAATATAATATAATATAACGTTTCTAGCCTTAAGTCTTCTACAATAAAAAATCCATTAATAACATTGTTACTTATATTTAACATGCATCACCTCCAATAAAAAATAATAAAAAAAATATTAAGTAATGACAATACAATTGGTAATACGAAATAATTTGAGAAAATCTCAACTCAAAAAAAATTTTGGGGAAAAAGTGACAAAAACACTCGCTTGACATGTGGGAGGTAATTTAAATGTACTTTTATAATATTATCTGGGTCAAAGGATTAATATGTAATAACTACATTCAATTTTGTGAAAGAGGGGAGGGGGAAATAAGACATATTGTTATAAAATTTGTTTATGTAATCTTGTGTCAGATGATTCATAAACAACCAATACACTAATTTTGTGAATGGGGGGTGGGGAACATCTTTTCTCATAAAATTTGTTTCAATAATATTCTATGGGTCAGAGCAGTGGCGTAGCTAGAAATTTTTCTTAGAGGGGGTCCATACATATAAAAGTCTGGGTTATCTTACATAACCATATCTTCGATAATATATAATAAATATATTTTTTAAATGCATCAATAATATGTTATTATAATTGAGTAGGTTATTCACAATGACTTTATAATAATACTACCCAGAATAATTTCAATAGTAATATAATATCCTTTCGCAAACATCAAAACCAAAAAATATAAATATTAATGGTATTTATTTGATATAAAGTCACTTTTAAGTCTTTTGAACGTACAATCTAAAAAAAAATTTTGCTCTGGGAGGGGTCCAAACCCGAAAACCACCCCCGTAGCTACGCCACTGAGTCAGAGGATTAATTTTGTGAAGGGGGAAAACATGTATTGTTATAAAAAGCTCCAATATGATTGGTTCAGAGGATTAATATGCAACAAATATTACATATAGATAAAAAAAAATACTATAAAAATACTGATAAATAATTGAAAATCTAATTAAAAACTTCTAATTTGATCTATGTGGACAACAACTATTTTATTATCTATTTGAATCTCTCATATAACATTAATTCTCCCACTGTCAATCCCTACACGCCACTCTTGATTGCTGCCCACCTTTATAAAAACAGAATTGCCTAAAGTTAACTCTCTAAAATTTATTCTTTTAAATTTAGGTCTATAATCACAGTCATTGTCTCTTAAAAAACTCCACTTCCATCTCAAATCCCTTCCAAATAATATAAAAGCAGGGGATGATTTAGTTACCGAATGTGTGGTATTACGATAATTTAATAAAACATCTTCTAATAATTTATCATCCCAGCCACCTAATTTATAAATCATATTTTTTGCAGATCGTACCGCTCTTTCAGCCATACCATTTGAAGAAGAATGGTATGCAGGAGTACAAATATGTGACAATTATTTTATTATCTATTTGAATCTCGCATTATTTAAAAGACCTAAAAGCTGGTCCATTGTCGGAAACCAACTCTACTGGATGACCAAATCTGGAAAATATATTATTTAAAACCATAATAGCGGTAAACGAATAATCTTAACCTTAATAATCTCCAGCCAGCGAGAGTATCCATCAATCATTACAAATCCATAAAAATTCTTAATCGGACCAAAAAAATCAACATAACTCGGTACCATGGCACATTCGGCTGTACCCAATAATTTTGTTTAACTTTCAGTAATTTAGGCGCATTAACCATACACATGTTGCACCTAAAAACCATTTCTTTAATATATTTAGTCACTCCAGGCCACCAAAAATATCTTTCCATCGTATCTAACATCCTAAGCAACCCAATATGACCCTCATGTAACACCTTAAGAAAATCTTTTCTTAGACTAGGAACAACAATTTGTTCTCCCTTAAAAATACATACATTCTTAATGTTCAACAATTTTCCCAATCCCTTATAACCTTTAATCTGCGAATGATCTCCATCTCCATTCAAAACGAATTTCTTAACTCTTATTAATTCAGTATCTACCAAAGTTTCTTTTTTTTATCAGATCTAAATTATTAATTATTATTACATCTTTCTCAAAATTATCAACACTAAAAAAACACACTCCATCTATATCAATTAGCCTTGATAACCCATCAGGAATGATCTGATCTTTACCCCACCTATAATAAATGTCAAAACCAAATCCAGCTAAACAAAAGGCCCATTTTTGTAACTTGGAGACATATTGTATAGTTTAACTGGATCTGATTCAAACAAATTAACAAGAGGTTTATGATCTGTAAAAATCTTAAATTTTCTCCCCACTACATATTCCCTCCATTTCTTAACAGCCAGCCAAAGCTTTGGACATAAATTCAATTGGTCTTTCATGACCATCTTCTTCTACATGAAATAAGACTGCACCCTTGCCTTTATTTGAAGCATCAGTTGAAATAAACAAATTCTTATTTCTATCATAATGCACAAGAACTGGTGCATTACACAATCTTTTTCTAATCTCGTAAAAACTAGCTTTTTCATTAACTCCCCAGTGAAAATTTTTACCCCTTTTAAGCAATTCATATAAATTAGTGGCTAATTTAGAAAAACCTCTTATAAATCTCGAATAATAATTCATAAGACCCAGCCAAGAATGTAATCCATCCTTATTATTAGGTTCAGTCATGGTACTTATCAGATGAATCTTTTCTTTGATTGGCTGTATCCCTTTGTCACCTATTAAGTAACCTAAATATTTAATACTATCTTTGCTAAATTCACTTTTTTTAATATTTCCAATCAAACCATATTCCAACATTCTTATAAACACTTTTCTTAATTTGTTAAAATGATCTTCTTTATCCTTACCAAAAACAAATCATCTAAATAATAAATAACCACGTTAATGTCAGAAAAAATTTCGTCTATGGTCATTTGGAAATAAGCAGTTAACACTGTTAGTCCAAAAGGTAACCTGTTAAACTGAAAAAGACCCTTGTGGGTTGAAACGGTCAAAAATTTGGAAGTTTCTTTAGAAACAGGAATTTGCAAATATGCCCAGGAAAAATCTATTTTCGAGTATATTTTTCGATTACCTCCTTTAGCAATTATGTCACTTATACTTGGAAGAGGATATTAAAACCTTTCTAATTGTGGATTTACGGTTACTCTAAAATCAACACAAACTCTCAACGCATTATCTTTTTTTTTAACCAATACTAAAGGAGTGGCCCATTGAGAAAATCTCACAGGGATTATTATACCCTGTTGACGCCATTGTTCTAATGTGACCTTTAATTCTTCTTCTAATTTAAAAGGTACTCTCCTAGCCTTCAAAAATATTGGTATAAAATCATACTTTAACAAATATCTATTTGTAAATTTTTAACTTGCCAATTTTGCTATTAAAAATACAATTAAAACTTTTAATTAATCTAATAATATCAAAACTCGCTTTAACACACCCTTCTTCAGTAAATATAGACTGAATAATGATTTTATCTTTATAAAATTTATATTTTTGCAAGGATTGTCAAAAGTTAAAAAATTTATCCTATCGCCTATAACTAGCTTATTAATAGTGGTACTATCAGAGTTGAATTTAATTATGTCAAATTCTTTGATCCAGTCTTAACCACATTAAGGTGTTCCTTCCCCTTCCAAAACATAAAAATCTAAATATTTAATCGTATTAAAATTTTTAACCTTACAATTACTGACTTTTCAAAATCTTTGATGGGCAAGGAGTTCATTGGAGAACCAGTATCTATCATAAAAGAAAAATTTAGATTATTAAGTTGTATGTCAATCATAAAATTATTAATAAAGGTATCTTATTTCTTGGTCTAAGATTGTACGGTGTTTGTAAAATTTCTTGTTTCTTGAAATTGTTGTTGCTGTTGCTTGTCTTAAAATTCTGCTTGTTTACTTTCCACGATGAACAGCCTTGCCAATCTGCTCCATCATCTCTTCTCCAAGGATCTTTCTCTACAAAAGTTTGATTATTATTTATCTCCATAGACTGACATTTGACCACAATATCCTCAATAATAAGCTCTGTTGTGTTTTCTTCTATCAATCTTGTTTTAAGTTTTTCATTTCGACAATTAATCATAAACTGAACAGCTATTAATTCCGAATTAAGCCCAGAACCACTATCTTTAAGTCTGTCAAGATATTCTCTCGAAGATTCAAGTCTGTCAGGTTTAGCATTGAACAATTCAAAAATATGTGTAATTTTGTTCTTTTCAACTTTTTTTTGTATCAATTCTTTCATTTGTTGGTAAGATAAATTATCAATGTTATCCATAATACTCACAGCCATCTCTTTGTCCATTGTTTCGAATAGTTTATATTTTTTTGTCGCTTCATCTACAATATTCTCCGCTAGAAATTTTAGATCCAATGTCTTCAATAATACCTTGATCTTTACATTATGCCCCTATCCTCCACCATAATGGACTAGCTAAAAAGGTATAGAAAGACTTGGGGACCATTGAATTGCAATAAATACGGATGATTGAAGGTTAAGAATATAGCATTAATTGTAGAATATGGAACTCGTGAGGATTAGGAATATCTCAATTTTAAATAATTTACTTAGAGCAAATCTAATTTTACAATATGTAGTATATATTAAAAAAAGTTCTTTATTTTCCAAAAAGATGAAAAAAAGGTAAAACTTAATCATAATCATCTTGGTATATATACAAAATCAGCATCAATTTAATATTTAATAAAAATCATTTTATATAATGTTTCAAACATCGACTTAATATTAAATAAATATAATATAATATAACGTTTCTAGCATTAAGTCTTCTACAATAAAAAAAATCCATTAATAACATTGTTACTTATATTTAACAATTTGTAATATGGCCAATTTTTTCAATAGATTGCTTGGTTTAGCTGTGTAATGATGGCACTTTCAAAAATAGTAGTTTATATCAAAGTAAATTTTTAATATTAATAAATATTTTTTTATTATTTTAGTTAGAAGATCAAACACTTTATATTTTGAGAAGGATTTCCAAACAGCTTAAACTCATTAGATGGTAAGCACATAAAAATCAACTGCAAAATCTGCAATATTTTTTAATTAACAAATTTATATATAAATGTGATGTTGGCACTTTCAGGAATAGTAGTTTATATCAAGGTAAATTTTTAATATTAATAAATAATTTTTAATTATTTTAGAGTTAGAAAATCAAACATTTTATATTTTGAGAAACATGGATTTCCAAACTGCCTTGGCTCATTAGATGGTAAGATAAAAATAAATAATCCTGCAAAATTAAGTAATTTTTATGCATAAGTAGATATTTGCATCTCTCTTATCTTTTCTGAAAATTTGGCCTTGCTACATGCATTCCATAGTGTTGTATATTTTATCATAACTTCATAATTGTAAAATATATGTTATTCATAACTTATTATAAAATTTTTGATTAAATGTATAACCTTTTTGTTTTATTTATATATAATTTGACTATAGTTGAAGATAACCTCCTATTATTTGTTAACTTAGAATATCTTCTGTCTTAAATTTAATTTTATATTTTGTAACTAAGTAATAAATCATTTGAAAGGGTGGTGGTTTGTTTAAAATAAATTTGGATAAGCACATTTTCAGCATGGTACTTTAATATTTATTCATGAATTGGAATTATATATTTCCCCTTCATTTGATGATAATTTTGAAAAATTTTTCCAATATAATAAATGGCAAAAAAAATATGTACATATTAGAAATATTTAATTTATATAAACCCTTTACATCAGGCCTATTTATCTGGATCCAAGGGAAAAAAAATATTATTCTGGGTTTTCCTGGGCTTGGGAAATATTTTTCACAATTAATATGGACTTGGACGTAGCTTGAGAAACATTTTTCAAATTAATATAGTCTTAGATTCCTGAATTTTTTTAAATTTTAAATAAAAAATTTCTGAAAATTTCTTTTGAGTACAGATAAAAAACCAAGGCCCATGCAACTTTCATATTCTAATTGTATTTATAAATGCATTATGATTATTTAAATGTTTTATTTCAGTTCTCAATTACCAAAATTATTATAATCTTTCATTGGGCTTAGAAGAATTTTTTAAAATTATTATAGCTTTGTACTTTGCCTGGGAATTTTTTTAGCATATTAACATATCTAAATTGAATGGTAAGTTTTTTGGTTCATCCAAGGTAGAATCTTTCTTAGACTCTTGCGATAATAAGCATGTCTTTGTAGATTAAATTGGTCATAGCATTTTAATATTTGTTACGTCCATCTGTGATATAGAATAAAATTTTTATTGATCTGTATCTAGAATATATGTTTTTGCACTCTCCAAATCCCGAATATTATTGCTAGACAGACGATAAAATAAAAGCTGCAGACGGGATTAATTTGAACGGACAAGTTAAAAATATTACGCAGAAAGAGAGATAGTTTTAAACAGTTTATTTTGTAAAATATAATTGATAATTCGCCTAATAAAATATTCGTTTTTACTGCAGCTAAAATATTATCGAGCAAATAAGTCATTCGCTCTAGTAGCAAAGTACAACTTTTTAAGGATGGTGGGGGGGGGGAGGCGAGGCAGAACTGGATAATTTTATTACATTTCTTATAAACGTAACAATATTTTCATTTTCCTTAAGGATAATATTTTTCAACCATTAGCGCCATCTATTTTTTTCTTTAAATTTTGGTAAAAATGTATATTTCGGTAAAGGCGATAGCGTCGCTAAGGTTTTGACATAGTATATATATTTATAAAAGTGTCTAAATAAAAAGCAAAAAAAATTTCTAAAACAAACTCCCCTTTTTGCTTAAAAATACAGGTAAAGTAATTAAGTAAACCGGAAGTTTAAGACTCAAATTAATTTTTATTTTTTTAGATAGCCCGTTAGAGATTTTTTTTACCTACAATATGATATATTATATATTTTTTTCACTATAAAGAGTTTTTGAGATATAAGCATTTCAAAAATTTTACAGATTGCAAATTAGCTCTTTTTTGCACATTTGAACCCATATATCTAGGAAACTAGGTGTGCTAGGGAGCTACCTATCTAAATAATTCCAAATTTTAACAATTTTAATAGGGGTGGCCGAATATTGATCGATTTGACGTGGAATGGCCCATATCATTTTTTCATTTCTTAATTTGTATAAAAAATAGGGAATTACTATAATTTAAGACTAACAATAATAATAAAAAATTCAACTATTTTTGCAATATAGATAGATGGAAAGTGACAAATATAGATATAATCGAATTTCAAAATAAAAAAGGTATTGGATAGTGTACAGTCTATATGGTATCACGATACTTTAACAACTAAAGAGATACTTATATATTTGTACTTTTAATAGATAAATAGAGTATATTAATATTAAAAAATACGAAATTATGGAATATTTTCTTACAGGTTTTTAAATATATTAAAATAAAAAAAATTAAAATTAATACAATTGATAATTTAACATATCATACTATCGCCCTACTGTCACCTGAGTTATTCTGTCAGATATAAATATTAATTGACAAGTGGCAGTTGCCATACATTTTTTTATATATAAAATATCCAATAAATTTATATCCAGATGTTCAAAATTTGTAAATATCGATCGATATATTGAAAAGTTTAAAATTCAATTATGTAAATGATTACGTTCCCCTATTTCTCACAGTCAAATATTGATTCAACATTGGTGTAAGCTATATTAAATAACTTGGAAATTGATTTATATACTTAATAATTTATTAATATTTTTCTGAAACTTATTATTTTGGTAGTACTTTTAAAATTATTTTGTAATATTGTTTTATTTTACTTAAGGGTTTATAAGTATTCCATGTTTAAAATATTTTAACTGAAATCTTCATATGGTTATTACATAAAATTCATATTTGTGAAAATAAGGTTTAATCAGGATTATGTTAAGGGGCAAAGCACAATTAGTTGCTTTTCCTCCTATATGATATATAATACGTTACAAGGTCTATTTATTACAAGTTTTTGGTCATTAATTTAGGAAATGATTTTGGGTTTTTATTCTTCTGAAATTATGAATTGTTGCCATTATTTTAAGAAATGAACCAAAGGGGTGGTTATAGGGATAACTTTTATTAAATTGATACAAAAATAGGCCAATTTCTGAATATGCAATACCTAAAAATATTGTTTAGTATCTTGACCTAAATTTTGTTAACATGTTCAAAATTATTATATTAAATAATTTTATAAATAAATTAATTAAATTTTTTATAGATTTTATATAATGATTTTAAAATTCTTTTATGATAAGCCTAATTTAAGAGAACTTATAATATTTATCTAATTAATCATATAATTGGACACAAAACAGAGCCTTTTAAGTATGATTTTATGGATATCTCAACTAAAAGCTCCACAAAGGTGGAAGCCACTGGCTTAAAAATTATAACATTGGATTGGTAGGGCGAATCTTACAGGGAATTTAATTTATAAATTTTTAGACTATGTTTTACTAAAAAAATACTTTATCATATATAATAAAAATATTCAGTTTGTAAAATTTACAATAATTTTAACATATATGTAACAAATAATTTTTTAACAATATATCTTTAATATTTAACTATTTTATTTTTGCATAAATCTAGACCTAAAAATAAAATTTTTATAAACTACAATTAAAATATTTTTATATAAAACTTTATGAAAGTTTTTATAGTAATTAATATTTATAAATAAGGTAAATTAGAATAAATATAGATATTCTTTAAAATAATATTTGAGTTATTATATGATTTTTATTTAAAAAGATGATTAATTATCATTACTATTTAAATTAATTGGATTAAATTATGCCAACTTATTATTTTTATTATATATCGATAAATGCTCCAGTGGATTATATATTTTCAATACATTTAGAAATTTAACTATTAATCAGTAGATTAAGAAAAATATAGTTATTTATATTACTATATTTTATTAATCAATAATTTAATTTTATAACTTGTTTATAGCATGGCTGTGTATAAAATGTCAAAAAATTAAATTCACAAACTTTCTAAACTTTAATGAAAATTTATAAAAATACATAATTCTAGAAAATTTTATTGATTTCAAAAATTTAACGTACAATTTCATTAAAATTTTAAAATTTAGAAAGTAAGACTTTTCAAATTTAAAAAAAAAAAAATTGGACATAGAAGAAAGGAAATGAAAACTTAATTAATAGTGTATGTAAATATAATTTGTAATTAACTTAGGCATTTAAAGTTTGGGTTATGAAATGATGTATAACATTAAATCTTATTGATTTTTTACCTGTTTTATTAAAGTATTAGATAGCATTGTACAAAATTTTTTTTGTTTCCGAGTAGCGGCTATTGTTCAATAGCTTTAGATGTTGATTAAGGAATCACTCTATAAACATAGATATGGGTTTGAATTCAGCAAGGACTAGTTGAATGTGACGACCAACACTATTCATTACCCTTCTAACATGTTAACCTTACCTGCCACCATGAACTTTTTTCCAATTTTTTTATCCAATGAGTGGACAGACTTCTATCTCTCCCCTCAATGGCCTCACTAGCCAAATTAACTAGTTATAAAGAATTGGATGTTTTTATCAAGAACAAATTTTCTTTTACTGAGTAAATTTTTTTTTTTTACTTATCAAAAAATATTGACCAATTTTATATTTAATATTGATATTGTATTATGTATGTACTGCTAAATAGGGCTGGGAACCATTATTAAAAACCCAAGATAAAAAAATATTCTAATGTTATTGAGTCAAAATATTGGTTTAGTGTTTAAACAATATTATATTTTGTTTTGGTATTGCTATTGGTTTAACTTCAAATTGTTAATAATTTAAAAGAATAAAATTTGATTTTAAAAACTCTTGTTTAAATAAATATGGTAAAGTTATTTAAAAAATACTTTAATTGTATTTTAAAATAAATATATATATGTAAAAAAACTATGTGGTAATATTGTTTTAGAGAACCAAACCCAATTTTTTCTGATTCCTTTATAAATAATAATTCAAAAATCTGAAATGGTATGAAATTGAGAAATTTTGATTTAATCAATAATTTTTCAACAAATCAAAACTAAATAAATAAAATAAATAAACAGCATAATTTTTAAACTTTCATTCAAAACAATATATAAAAAAAACAGTGCAAAAATTAGTAATATTATATAAAGAAGAATAATTATATATTATTGAAGTTCTCTATGCATATCCAACTCTGTATGCAAAGGCATGTTTAGATAGAAAGTTCACCTAGTGTACAACGTTGTTAATTATAATATAACGCCCCCCCCCTTTCCAGATAATCTTTGGCAATTTTTGATAATATAGGATATACATTTTGGTGTGATTTCCACCATTCAAGGGGAACTGTATCTTTGGAAATGATTAATATATTTACTTATTTAGCTATTATCGCCCTTTCAAAAATTAAATAGGTTGAATTCCAAATAGTTGAAACATCCAAAATTGGGTGAGGAAATTATAATGTAGGATTATTAAATTATTTTGTCTTTAAATAAAAAATTTAACCTGTTACAATCAAAATAAATTTAACAAAAAAATATATAAATGTTAAATTTAATTTAATAGATTTTATAATAAAAAATTAATTAATAAAGTTAAATGATATTAAGGTAAAAATGAATTTAAAAATAATGAAAAAATTACAAATCAAAATGTCCTTAAAACAAAATATTGACCACATTAACACAATTTGTTTTTTTGGTTCCATTTATTGGTTCCAAAAAAAATGTCCATTGTTAAGGAAAATTTTAAACTATAAATTTCATTAGTGTTATTATTGGTTAATGTTATAGGAACCTTATGCTTAAATAATAAATAAAATCTTACCTCACATTCATTACAACTTTTTTAGGTATATTTTATCAATATCATATGTATGAATGTATAGTATATATTATTAAAATAGATTTAAAAAATTATATCTATAATGAACATAAAATATACTTATTGTTTTATTCTCTACTTGAATTTGAGGAGTTTGCATGATTTAAATGTACATTCTTAACATTTTTAAAGTTGTTTCTTTATAGGATTTAGCAGGATAATAAAGAAAGTTGATAAAATATCAAGGAAATTTACAGCTGTTTTTAGAGAGATTTTATGAAATTTTAAGATTTATGACTATTTAGCAGGATTAATTTTCTTCATTTCGCTGACTTTCACGGGACATTTGGTCTCATTATTTTTCTCATGACAAAATTTTTTTTAGCGGGACAACTTAAGTTTGATTGGTGCAAAAGTTGGCACGCTATCTTTTTTGGTAGCTGTAGCTACTAGCGGCTACTTTTTTTGTAATTATTTAATTTTTTAGCTCGCTACTTTTTTGAGAAAAAAAATATAATGAAGGTAAGTATAAACATGAAAATTTAAATATAATATCATAATTAATTATAATTTTTATGATTTATTATTTAATTTTGAAATTGAAATATATTTTCAATTTATAATTTATATTTTACGTCATACGTCATAATAAGCGCAATCACCCTTTATCGCTATATTAAACAGCAGAGCTACGCTTGGACTATCTCATCCCATCTAATTGGGTTAAGAAATATGGGGGTAGCCTATGAGATGAGTCCATCCACAAATTTTTGGGCAGGCTGCAATTACCTGTACGCGCAAGAAGCAAAGCCACTTGCTTAAACGCCTACGGGAAACAAGAAGAGAGAGAAAAGCCCGTACCCGATTAAGTAAATTGTATATTATAGGGAGGGGTATTGGTTGATTTTAAGTTTATGAACTGTATAGAATTTGTTTATTTATTATAAATATTGATTTATTGTGTTAAAAAACTGCCTTATTTACTTAAAAAAATATTAGCTTAGAGGGGTGATAGCTTAAGTTAAGTATGTTTTGGATAGTTAATCAAGGTTTAGGTTAATGAGGACTTTTACAAATAAATGTATGTTTACCATGGCTGGAGGAGGGTGGTGCTTATGCTTAGGGGGGGGACCGGAAAGGTTTAGAGGGTTTAGATAGTTGGATTTGATTTTTAGTAGCTTTTTTATAGAACCTTTATCATTGTTTAGGCGTATTAATTGGTCCATCGTCAGATTTAGACTTATGACATCTTTTATCGTTTTGTACAGCCAATATGACTTTTATTTACCATAGGTTTTTTCTTCATAAGATTGGAGCCAGATTATGACCTCATGAACTATATTTTGTCTGAAATTTGTCTTTTTTTGAGTAGTCTCGATCAGGAAATTTTTTGAAATATGCCATAAGCTGGTATTTGAGATTAATCTTGGGTACATTTGTATTATGAACCTAAATCACGTGTAATAATTTAAAATGTCATCACCTATGGATATCCAAATCTGAAAGTGATTCAGATAATGATATTAATGAAATGGAAGATACCAGGGAAGAAAATGTTCTTAATAGCTATAATACAAATTTCCCATTCCCTAGATTTAATTTTTTTAAAATAAATATAAAAACCAAAACTAGCTTTAAATTTATTTGTTTAAAATATAAAAAAAATATTTCCTCAAATCAATCCAGTTATAACCTCAAGAAACACCTAAAGGTAAATTGCCATTTTTTACAATCTAATAGGATTTATTTTATAAGACTGTTCATGCCAATAAAGGAAATGGAGAAACATCGAAATAATCTTGGTATAGGCCACTGCATCCAAAAAAACTAATTCATTTCAAACGCCAATATTTCTCAGAAATTGGCTGATAAAGTTATTGCTGATTTTGTAATTGATACTGTTCAGCCAATATCCTTGGTTGATAATCCATCATTTACCATGATGATTAAAACTCTATCCTCTGGTACAACAATTTTATGTCGCCAGACACTAATGAATTAGCAGATAACTTTAAAGAGATGAAATATGCTTTAATAGTAGACTTATCAGAGATATCATATATGTATCACGGCAGAAGTTGGACACATAACACAAGGTAGAAACTAGCATTTTTATTAGATAAATTATTTTATAATCAAAACTAACTTTATTTCAATATTTATAAATGTTGATTTTTGTATATTTACTATACAATAACATTATAAGCAAAAAATAAAACAAATTTGTTTTTAAATTTTTTTTATAAAAAGTAGCTAATAGCGTGCTACTTTTTTTTGACAAATAGCGGTAGCGCGCCACTTTTAAAAGTAGCGATTAACAACTCTGGATTAATGCTTTCAATAGCAAATTTCGTGAACATTTTATAAATTTTTTTTATCTTAGATTTCCTGATTATTTAAAATTCGTAGAGACATACTGTAACATTAAACTCCTTTATTCAGCCCACATATCATAGATTCTGACGAAAGGATCCAGCAGGGGGCACATGTCCTCGTTTATTTTACCTTGGTATTCATGATCTCATCTATTATCTTAAATTTAAATTTGATTTGGATATAAATATTTGGCATCTTGATGATGGAACAATCTGTGATGCTCTTCCTAAAATAATTGGTTTTCTATTTCTTGAAGATTATTTTAAAGGACCCATTCTTAATAAGTCCAAATCCAAAATCTGTTTCCATGATAATAATACATAAAACCCTCATCTTGCAAGATTAAATTTTTTATTAAAAAATAAATGAATTAATATAATTAAAAAAAGTATATTCAAATATGTTTGAAATATATGTTAATATTGAATGGAATAAGTATATACTTCATTAACATTTTATAAGAATAATGTTAATTTTGGATTAAACTCTCACCAAATTAAGGTAAATTTCTGATTCACACCTCATATAGGCTTATTTCTGATTTATCCATCATATTAAAAAGTAAATACTAATTCCTTGTCATTCTTGTATCAGCTAGTAATCATATAAAATGCAAATATTTATTAGATTGTGGGAATGGATCCTTCCTAAAGAGTCTTTTATTAAAATGAAAGCCACAAAGCACTCCTTGGTAATATCTTATCCACAGAGTTTTGAATAAGTTTGCATCTTCTCATTATATTGATCCATTCTTCAAGATGATCTTTATTATAAGAAAATATATTTTGATACAGGTACAGGGGTCAGGCCATATTATAATTATTTTAAATATTCTCAGGCTGGGCGTAAAAATTTTAAAGATACCCAGATGGGCTGTATATTTTAAATAGCCATATTATCTATAAAAATTGAAAATAAATATAATATCTTTTAAAAAAATCCAGATCGGGCCATGGCAAAAATTTTTTTAAAACAAAATCTAGGGTAGGCTGTGCAAATGGTACCTACAGGTCTCTGATATATTTATTACCTTTAATATAAATATATAATCTCAGATCATATGAATTTTTATTATATTAATTTCAAAAAATCTGTAAACATTTTATTTTTGTGCTCAATAAAAAAATATTCCTAAATGAATTTTTATACATTCATTTGCAATTTAAAACCTAAAAAAATTATTCTTGCTAGATTAAAGTTTTTTTTTTTACCTAATATAAACCCGCCTATTCTATGGATAAACTGAAAGATATTGGATTGGTGAATGGGAGGGTTAAAAAATATTTTTAAAACATTCGGCAGGTGAATTTGAAATATATTTTAGGCAAAATGAGCAACTGACTTTTATTTATTATTAGATATTATTTTTTTATTTCATAACTTATAAATTTAAGTAAAAAACATTAAAATAATACATAAAGAGCCAAATTAACATGTAATAATTTTTAAACATTGGACAGGCAAGGTAAACAAAATTTTTAAATAAATAAGCAGGCAGATGCACCAAAACCTATCCATTGCAGACCTTTAGTCAGGATGATATCGGAACAGCAGATTATAATGGATTTTATCTCTGCCAAAGAATCCATTTATAAATGATATGTCTCTGCCACTTTTATTTTCACATGCATTTACCACCAGAAGGTCTGAAAATGACAACATTTTTAGGCCCAATGGGAATTTAGTTAATGCCCATCCCAAGTTCTGCATGGCCCAATTTCAATTTTTTTAAAGATTGTCAGATTTATTTATTTATAAAAAGAAATTCATGATAAAATAATGCATAAAAATTGCCCTTTTAATATTTTAAGAAATTTAAAGATTGTAACAAAGATATATAATTGTATAAAATGCAAATATATGTTAGATTGTGGGAATATTTATAATGGAAGGCACAAAGCACTCCTTGTACAATTTGATTCATATTTTGTAAATTTTTCAATATAGCTCTTAAAGCAAAATCATTAATTTCATATCATTTTATGAATGGGAAATATTTATTAATAGAAAATCATATGTAACATAAATTACCAATATTTTAACATCTTCTGATAAGGCATCTTGGATTGAGTATATAAAACCATCACCATTAATTAAATATAAAATGTATAATCTGTAAATCACATGATAAAATTATTATTAACTTAAAATTGCTATGATGATTAAACTAATATTTTTTAAAAGAGTACTATTGGCTAAATATTGACTTTTTAATAGGATTAGATATATTATAGGTATAGATATCTTATAATTTAATTTTTATAAGTTATTTATTTCATAAGAAAATGAATATCACTTCAATTAATAGAGTATATATCAATGCAGTTTACCTAGGCATTTGCAGTTTACCTAGGCATTTGCAGTTTGCCTAGGCATTTGCAGTTTAGTCAAACCTAGTGTGTAGCCAGGAATTTATGTTAAAAAATAACAATTAAATATTTAAAAAAACAAAAAAAACCAAAATATTAGAAAATATAGTTAAAGGTATGTAAATAACAATAAATATTGGATTAAAATATGATTATTTAAAATGTTAAATAAAATATGGTTCATCATAAGTAAAACAATCGTCTTTTTGATTGTGCCAATTATATTGAATATTTTGTTCTATGCTTGGGATTAAATCTAGATGAATATTAAATAAGGCTAAATCATTTAGCCTATTTTCTGATGTGATATTTCTAAGATAGGTTTTTATTCTCCTTGATGACCAAGAGTAGTGTTGTTAAACGGCTCGTTTTGAGCCGGTTTCTAAAAACGGCTAACTCAATATTCCATCCAGAAAAATATTACGCAAACCTGAAGATTTTGCTCATAGAAGGAACAAAGGTCTAGACATATATTGACGAAATCTTGAGGTTTAGGCATAATTTTTCTGGCTAAAATATTGATTTAGCCGTTTTAAAAAATCGGCTTAAAATGAGCCGTTTAACAACACTAACCAAGAGGTTCTTTCATTAGTGTTAGTACCTATTGGTAATGTTGCCAATTTAAATATATTTGGAAAAAACTCCAAAATATATTTTAAACTAGACAATGCTTCCATTGTGTTTCTCGGAATATTATCTAGTAGAATTAATCTTTCGTACCAAGATTTAAATTAAAAAATCAATTGGCCATCAGATACATTAATGTCTTCTGAATAAAATTCAGTCAAATATAATTTTTTTGAGATCAATGTTAATATTTCCTCTTAAGGATTTATAGGCAATAAAATTTGTAAATTATATAGCGCCACTTGGTGAATTACAAATCTTTTATGAATTTGAGTCAAGAATGTTTCCAAAAGTGGAATAAAAACATCCATCTCTTTATATATTTGATTATGTTCAATAGTTTCATTTGAAATTATTAACGATGCCTCAGATTGTAATGAGGAATAATCATTTATTATATTTTCTATAACTATTATTGGTGATTATATATTTTTATATTAAATTATATTACTTTTAGGTCTTTTTGGTTGAAAAAATTTTCTTATATCCATCAGTGTTTAAAAAAATGTAAGAATTATACCTTAAATTTTCTTGAGATAAAATATTAATGCCAAGGACAAAATATTTGAAATAAAAATATATTAATACAATCCATGAAAGCCTTTTATATTTTTTCAGAATTAATTTACAATTGGCTATGGGTGGCTGGGGGGGGGTTCCCTTCTCCCCGCTAGCTACGCGCCTGCTTTTATATTTTTCGATAAATTTTGCTATGGGGTGAATTTCTCCCTCCCTTTCCTCCCTGCTAGCTACACGCTAGGGTAGGAAAAGAGCTTCGGTTTATTTTTATAATCTTTAT
This sequence comes from Gordionus sp. m RMFG-2023, assembly GCF_954871325.1. Lineage (NCBI taxonomy): Eukaryota > Metazoa > Nematomorpha > Gordioida > Chordodea > Parachordodidae > Gordionus > Gordionus sp. m RMFG-2023. Next base: position 30,953,187 of record NC_088776.1, read on the forward strand.
TCAAATCCTACTTTAATTTATATTACTATAAAAGGAATTGCAGTAAGTAATTAGTAATTAATTATCGTTTTTACAGGTTTTAGAATAGAAATTAATAATTATAATTAGGTATTAATTACAATTTTTGAGTAATTATGCCCACCCCAGATATCCCTAAAAATTGTGCAAATTTCATATGCTTTGAAATGTATTTTTTTATTGCTTAAGCAAGATAAAATTAAACTAATATTTAAAAATTTTTTTATTATAAATGGAAAATCCGACTAAGAATAGGCCATTTTCATAGAATTAACTTCAATCCGCCTAATACCGGATATTCTTTAATTAAATATTAATATTAAGGGAATGACTCTCATCAAGTTCATAAAAACAATATGAGGAAAGTAAAAAATAAATTTCACCAATTGAGTTATCCAAATAAAGCGATATACATTTTAAAAATGATTGTTTATGCAAATAATAGGGAATTTCAGGGTAATTTATTCACGATTTTATTTACAGTTTTATATTCTATACTAGTTTATTAAACGGCTCTATTCGAGTCGATTTTAAAAAAACTCAATATTTTAGCTATAAAATTATTGCCTAAGCCTCGAGATTTCGCTAATAGATGTCCAAACCTTCGTACCATTTATGAGCTCTTTGTGTAATATTTTTCTGGATAAAATATTGAGTCGTTTTTAAAAATCGGCTCAAATCGAGCCATTCAACAACACTACTATACTAATCAAATAAAGCTGGTTTTTATTCAAAACACAAAACCATAATTTTCGCTAATCTTATAATTATATTAAATTTTTATAGATTTGATTTGTCGTATCCTCATTTTACTCGAAATGTTAATCAAGGAATATCGAATTCCCATGCCCCTTTCTGTCGAGGAATACAAAATCGCTCAATTGTACATGATACAGGTTTAATTAAATTATTAACATATCATTCTATTGGAGACAATATCCCCAATATCTCTTAAACACTTTAAAGAATAATTTATAAATTCACAACTTACCTTATAAAAATTATATTTTGTTGTGATTATTGGAATATTATAAAAATATTGAAAACATATAAGATAGCAAACGGTTATATTTCTACCATTTTTTTAAAAATTATTTATTTTATGGAGATAAAGGATATTATCGATTTTGTTATAATTTATATGCCATCTATTTTGATTATAATTTGTAAAAAATTTGATAGAATTTAGAATGATAATTGAGGATTTGAAATTGAATGAATATTAATTAAATGGATGAATAATTAGTTGAGTGGATGCATATAATGCCAAACGGTGGCAATGTTCAACTAAAGTAATTAAGTATAAATTTTTATGACAAAATAATTTAACCAGTCAGCCCTACAGAAGTCAGTAACGATTGAAAATTGAATCGAAATCAAAATTTATTTTAAGTTTTTACGAATATTCTACTAATAGAAAAGAATCTATTAAATATTTTAAAAGAAATATGAACTTGTAAAATGAAAGGGAGTATTTGTAAAATGAAAGGGAGTATATTATCTTTCTAAACATCTTAATTTTCTAATTACAAATGATAGTATCGTAAATATAAAACGAAGCTAATCTCCTTATACTAATTATAATCGGTTATAACGAATTTTTGCTCTCTTATTAAAAATAGAAATGTTTTATTTTAGTATCAACAAATTTTTTATAATACATTTGATTTTTTGAAATAATATTTTAAACATTGATTTTAGGGTTAAAGAATCATTTAATCAGTTTTTGAATAGTAATTTTAAATTAATCCGTTGGAAGAAACATAAATGTTGAAATATATGGGGTCATTATAATAAAATAATTATAAGATATTTTTAGTCTCTATGACTTGAAAAATGTTCAGGTCTATTGTTTCAAGATCAGGAGTATTCCTTTTTAAATGAATATATTATTATAACGAGGAAAGTTTATAATATTTAAAAAATAATATATTATATGAATCATGTATACATTTTTAGATTAGAGGGTGTTCTGACCCTAAATCACTTATGCCGTTGTAAAAATATATACGCATTTTAAAAAGCAAAATAAAAATACCACATAAGAAATATTTTAAGAAATAACATGTTTAATAAATATAGTTTTCAAATAAAATATAATTTATCTATGCCTGTTTGGCCTATTAATTAAATTTGCGGAACTGAGTAATCTTTCTTCAAGAGCATTATTTAGCATAATACTATAGCTCCGTGAGTTGGTCAAACGATTGGAAGTACACTAATGATGAATCTTATACCATTTTTAGTTAGTGCTTCAATCCATAGTTTCCGAAGTTAAGGAAAAAAAGTTATAAAGAAAAATAGAAACTTTGCCAATTTCACGCTTAAAAGTCAATTGAAAGCAAAGCACTAACTATGAAACATATATCGTTCTTTAGTGCTTCGTTAATAGAAGTTATTGCTTCAATCGGTTTAATAATCAAATTAAAATAAGTTATTAACGAAATAAACAAAAATAAAATTACACCAAAATAAAAACTATAGCAGCACTAAGTATCCTGATTACGATATTATTTAATGCCTAATTAGTACATTTAAATTTCAACCTGTTTGGTCCGCGCCTTATAGAAAAGGTTACGCAAAACTTCTATGTTTCAAATTAGAGGTCTGCAATTGGCGTATTTTTACCTCCTAACCCTATAATAGTATTAAAAAGTATACCCATCCCCAGTCTAAAATCCGCCTGCCTATTTGTCTAAATAGTTTTACACGCCCGCCCATTATTTATAAAAAAAATTTAAGCCACTCCCGCCCATAAAATTTAAATATGCCCACTCTTTCAATTTTTTTAGACATATAATAAAAAAATAAATCAGTTTCAGTGTTACATCCCTACAAAAAAGTTTTATAATTTAGGAAATTACTTTAAGCTTTAAAAAAATATTCAATTTAAAATACTATAAGGAATTTATTTGATCAAATAAAATATTTACGAAAAAATATAAAATTAATATTTATTGGTACTATTTGCAATTATAATTCAAAAAAATGAAACCATATTTTCTGAATTCAAACACTTTCTTCTTTGTTCTAAGAAACTTCCATGCAGGGGCCAATATTTTTCTAGTTTGTTTAAAGAATTTTGAATAATAAATAAAGTTGAGAAATTCTTAGCCCGCCCGCCCATTCTTTAAAATTAACGCGCCCATCCGACCTCTTAGACGGGCGGGCGAGCTAAAACACCCCGGTTGCAGACCTCTATTTCAGATAAAGTAAATGAGCTCGAAGATAATACTATTAAAGTTTGAAATTTTTAAATATATTTTGCAATTTACATTAAATATTTAAGGTTATTATTCATTTCAGATTTCTAAAAAGAAGTTTATGATATATTTATATGCTAATTATATATCCTTTTTTAAGAACTTATTTAAGATTTTGAATCTACGATATTAATTAAAAGACAACAATTTTAACAAGGGATGCGTTACTTTTTTTTATTAAAAAATTACGGCAAAACGTATATCTATTTGTGTGCACTATTATGCATTCTTTCTATATTTTCAATCAAATTTAGATTGCATGAAGAAATAAAAGAATTTTATAAGTTACATCCCACCACTGACCGATCCGAGTTTGAATCCAATTCAACCGAACCCAGTAGGACGGTTTGTTTTTAGTGTGTACATGTTGGTCTTTCTTTGAAAGGGGGGACTTAATGACATCGAACAGTCCACTTTCCTTTGAGTGTGTTCTAATTTCAAATCTAAATTGAAAGAAATTGGGCAAGTATATTTTTAAAGATTCAAAATGTTGTTCTATTTAGAAATAAGCACAGTAATAATTTTATGGTTTTGTAACAAAGTTTATTGCTATATAATTATATTTTTATTATATAAAAGTGTATATACATAATATGATACAAATTACAAACACAATTGATTTATAAAACGGTTCTTGTAGTAATAGATATCCACAGAGGAGAGATATAAGGGCCTTAAATCACTGGAAAAAAATTAGATATAGATGTTAAATTTGTTATTGTCAGAACATTTATACAAAGAAATTTAACAGGCCATAGACTTTTCGTAAAACTTCGCCAGGCTGTGCTTGCAAACTTCTATTATGTATTATTAAAATCTAACAATAATTTATCATTTAATTATATATGGTATATATATATATAATATTAAAATCTAACAATTATTATTTATCATTTAATTATAAATTTTGTCTATAGATGAGATATCTATAAATTTTTTAGCTAACTTCAAATTTAAATTTTAACAATATGATCCTAAAGAGAATACCCACCATCATCTTTCAATATAACTTTTTTATAACTTAACTGAATTCTCATTATCTTATTCTTAAACGATTATTGCTTCATTAACATCTCTTTGGAATTCTTTCTTTATGACAATAGTTAGAGGTCTGCAACAGACGAATTTTTGGACCTCCTGCCCATTGTTTTAAATTCTTTACCCGGCCCACCCATGGTTTTTGAATAAAATAATTCATCGTCCATTGTTTAAAATATTATTACCACCGCCAGATGTTTATAAAGGATTTTAGTTGTTTATTTAAACTTATAAAATAATATTTTTTAATAAAAAATAACTTATTGATAAATATAAGCCCGCTCTACCCAATCAGCCCCATAAAATATTTAAAATTCATCCCACCCGTCCTTTAAATATTTTTCATTCCTCACCCATAGTTTAAAGTAAAAACATGCCCGTTGCAGATCTAGATTGCTAATAAAATGTCCATTTCTTTGTAATATACCTTATAAGTTTTTTAAAAATTTCATTACGTTCGAAAATCTTGGAGATCCCTATTTTGTTAATTTATAAATATAACAGAAAATTAACATTTTAAAAATCCCACTCAGTTATCTCGTGGGCTTGCGCGTCTCTTAGGGGAACTAAATTTTTTAACAGGATTTTATTTTGTCGCCATTAAAATGTTTGGGACATCAGTAACCAGAATAGGCCTGCCTGATGGGAGTACTCCTGTTCACAATCTTAAATTAAATTAATAAAAAGTATTATTGTCAAATGGGTTAATACGTCGGAGGAACACCTGAGACATATATATTTTCCACAATAATTCAAATAATTAAAATACAATATTAATGAGTTGTAAAAGGCGACATAAAACAGAGACCGGCCCATACCCAGCCCCTTGCAGGACTGGGGTTTTTTATTTTTTTTAATGGGCTTGGATCAAATTTTTCATTTAAATTTAGCTTATTTTAAGAATATTTAATAGGACAAACATAACAAATCATTATAATTTCATTAGTATTATTTATCACACTACACTATCCTATTTACTTGGAGAGTGCTAATTTTGTTTTTATTGCTTGTTTTATTAAAATCGCAAATTTAGTGTCTTATACCTGACAATAAATATAAAATTTAAAGTGTTTTATTAATAGGGTTTAATAATCATGGTTATTATAGGATAAAAAGATAATATGCAACAATATAACTTTTGTTTTACGGATAAATTTTTCAGATAAGTTTTTTATTATAACAGTTATTTTAAAACCTTTTCTTTCTATAGATTATAAATCAAAAATGGCATATAACAATTTGTAGTATTTTTTTATAGTTATGATGAATAAAAATCAAATAATACTTAAAAAATTACATTCTCGGGATTATAATTTATTTGAAAATAATATTTTAATAATAATAAACAATCATAATTAAAAAATTGAATTTGTTTAATGTAAGAAATGTCAGGATATTTATTCAAGGAAAGTAGGGTCTTTATATTTATCTAGACATAAATGCAAATCAAATTTAAAATAAAATTTTGTTCTTTTTATTCTATTAAAAATAATAAAGCAATTGTTGATAATATATTATTTTTAAAAGATAATTTGGAATTATTAGTTGCAATAAAATATTTTATTCATTAGTATTATTTAACCCAGGCGCGTACGCAGGAATTTAGTCTGGAGGGGGGATAATAAAATTTTTTAAGAAATATTATTGTTAATTAAAAATACTAAAGGACTAATAACTTTTCTAATACACAATTTTAAATTAATGTGTACAAAAAAATTATATATATAAACCGGCATTGAAAAACTATAAAATAAATGTGAATTATAAAATATAACCACGATATGAATCACTTAAGTGACCCAAAATTGAAATTTGAATTTTTTGAGCCTTTAAAATATATAAAGTATAAAAAATTTAAATGTTTGAAATATAAATTAATACACAAGTTTCTAGGAATAATTGTATTTTGTATGTTTTGAGCTAATTTTTCAATAATCTATCTTGGCGTTAAATGCCTATGAATATTCAAAAGTTCCAAATCATTCAATACTTTCAGAAGTTGTATTTCATAGATATGTTTTTCAGAGACTTGCAGGCCCAGCCCCTGAGTCGAACCGTATTTTAATTTTTTTAAACATACCCGGGCCGTGCCCAAAATTTTTTTAAAATTGGGCTGGGCTTGAAAATTTTTTTAAAAAAAATATCTGGGCCGAGCTGTATATTTTAAAACCAAATATTTGAAATCGCCATTATTAGATATAAAAATCAAAAATAAATATAATTTATTTTTAAAAAATTGGGCAGGGCCTGAAATTTTATTTTCAAAAAATCTGGGCCAGGCCTCAAATTTTTTTTACAAAAAACCCGGGTCAAAAAAAATTTTTAAAAAAATCTGGGCCGTGCTTTGCAAATAGTACCTCTGCAGAGCTCTGTTATTCTTCTTAAAAATGAGAATGTTCTCTTAGTTTACTAATGGGAAGAGTTGCTAATATATATAACCATTTTAATAAATTGGGAATATAATCTAAAATATGTTTGAAATAATGCTAAGCATCCATATCATTTTTTGGGACTGTATCAACCATAGTTAATCTTTTAATTATAGTTATTCAGCTAATAAGGCATCACAAGATATTTTAACATCTTCATGATAAAAATATACAAATATTTATCACCATCTGAAAAAGGTTGGAAAGGCTTTTGTGGAAGTAATATCTGCGGATTTATAAATGGTGCATGATAAATTAAAAACCATTTATTTATTTGGGTTATAAATGTATTTAAGAGAGGGGACATTTGTTTTATAATACTCTTCTACTGTTCCTATATTAATGTTTTGACGATGAGCTTGCTTGCTGCAAGTCTAAGGGGGCAAATATTAAACACGTATAGCTCGCTTTTGACTCAACAATAACTAAAATATGAAATTCTTCATCAACATTAACTCTAATTTGCTTGAGTTCTAATAAAATGCTCTCCACTATTCTCATCTTCTTGATCAAGTCAATGTCATGTTTTTAAAAAGTATTACATAAAATAGTTGTATAATTAAATAATACATTCTAATGAGAAAAAAAATTTGGAATAAGTATTGAATCCAATCATTTTCTTGCTTCTGAGGAAATATTTCTTTCAAGCCATTGTGATATTTCAGTAAAATTGACTCTTCTAACTCCATAAAAACTGTTACTGCTTGATGACGGAGACTCGATCTCGTTGGACAAGCTTGCAATTTCTTTTTCCCTTTAGACAAGGAGTTTCAGAGATAATTATTATTTGACTAGAAATTTAGATAAATAATACTACATTAAAATTTGAAAATAATAGGTAAATTACGCCAAGGAAAACTTGAAATCGAAATTAATTGATAAAATAACTTAGTAGATGAATGTGATATATAAATGTAATTAAATATATATATGAGATAGGAATAAATATTAACAAATATAAATTAATATTAACAATAATATTTTTGAAAAATATAATCCGGCATCTGCATTTTTTGGCTTGGGAGGGGGGGATTTGTCCTATAAAATGATTTTATAGGTTTGGGTCGGGCTTGTGAAAATTTTTTAAAGCTTATTGTAACCTTGGACTGGGTTTGGAAATTTTTTATTATTGAATGCGGACCGGGCTGGGCCTGGGTTTACAATTTTTCTGCAAGCCTGGGCCAGGTTTGGTCATAGAATCAAGGCCCATAAAGGTTTCTGGCATAAACCCTAAAAATAAATCAAAAAATATTCCATGTCAAAAGATAATTGAAAATTTTCGTATCCCCTTTAACGAGACTCGCTAAAATTTTGTTTCTTTTTATCCCTACCTCATCGACTTCCGTTTTCGGATGTCAGTTATAAATCATCAAAAATCTAATTTCCACTTTAATTGCAGAAAAAGAGTCGAAAGGAATCGGAAGGTGAAGGGAGCGGTGTCGAAATTCTAGTTAATGAACCTTATACTAATGAACAATCCGACGGTAACATTGCGTCTGGTCAATACACCTACAAAGTCTATCACATTGGAAAACATTTACCTTGTAAATATTTTATAATATTTCAGTTTTATGATATAAAATGTTTTATATTCAGTACATATTTCGTATAATATACTTCAAAAAATTATAAGTAAAATTTATTTTGATATAAGAGGCTTTCCTAGCTAACCCTTTTGGCTTCTATATTTACAGCCATAAGAGAAGCTGGAAAACTTTATTCACATTTCTGTTTATTTTGGGTTAATAAATAAACTTTTCCCGCAGTTTAAAAAAGCAACAATTTCCATTACGACGTTGGAAAAGCAGCGATTAAAAAGTGAGCTAAGACTTCCCCTAGAGTAATTAGAAAATCATATAATGAAATAAATAAAAGAGGGACGAGTCACATATTAAAATCAAATAGAATTTTTGTAAAAGAAGGATAATAACTTTAATTACTTTTTCCATCATTATTGGAAGGCTATAGGTTTGCTTTTTAAAAACTTTCCATTTTTAGAGTTTTTTACTGGACCTGGACAGGCGTTGGAAAAATTAGCGATAAGTGAGCTAAAACTTCACTAGTGTAGTTGGACAAGATATTTTGAAATAGGATGACGAGTCACATGCATATAGGATTTTTGTAAAAGACGGATAAAACTTTTAAGTTTTTCCATTCAATTTTATTGGAGGGTTATAGCTGCCTTTCGAGGACCTTTCCATTTTTAGGGTTTTTTACTGAATCTGGACCTCTACCCCACAATTCAAAATTTATTCCATCATAGCAAACTTTGGCCATTTAAATTCAAAAAGGCAGCAATCGAGTATAAAATGTTTTTGTAAATAAGATAGCATTAACAAAAAAGAAAAATATAATGAATGTTTGTAAAAGTTCCCTTACCAAGAAATTTACCGTTTATCAGCAACAATCCTTAAATTGAACTTTTTTTAATACGAACTATTATAATCTACCCAATCGAAAGCAATTGGCGAAATTTTTCATAAATAAAGCAATTCAAGGAACGTAAATCGATTTAAAACTTTTTATAATCAATAATATTAAATATTAATTAATACTAACCGTTCAAATGTTTTTAAAAGTGTACATGCATTAAAGTCCAGCATTGAAGGCCATTTACTTGAAATTAATTGACTACAGCTGACTTCAACTTATGTGCACTACATTTTTAACTAATGAGTCTTTAGTATAGGTTTGTATTAATATCATGGGTTATAACTTGCGTTTAATTAAAAATATAAAAAAATGATAACAAACCGGTTGAATCCAAATGAAAAACATTACATTAATTCTAGAATTAATTAATCGAAATATCATAGATATATGCAATCATTTATGAACATATTTTGTGTATTTACGATTAATAGTGTTACGAGTTTTAACTTGTTGACGTATGCTTTTCCTATTTTACGTTTATAATAAAAGATTTTATTCAGCTGTTTCTTTCAGATATTTTTAACTTCTAATATGGTTTATATTTTATTATGATATCTAAGTTTATAAATTATTTTATAGATAGATATGTCCAATATTTCGGACTCGAATAATGTATTATTGTCATAACCTAGTTCCCAAGCCTTTTTCTAAAAAGGTTCGTGAAAAGCCCTGAACCAAGTTTTGATTCAGGCTGCAAAAAAAATTTTTTTAAAAAATATTTTATCATATTCAGTATTCACCATAAATATACTTGTATTTTAAAAATTTTATTTATGCGAAATCAAGATATCTCACAAAATATAATCATTGAAATAAAACTTCCACATAGTGTAGTTAAATGGCTCATGGTTAAATCAAGAGAAAAATCATTAAGCTTGCAACATATTTTTTTGGTTAAATTAATTTAGCTATATTTAAAAATCAAAATCGGCTAAATCGAGCCTTTATCAATATGACTTTCACGCAAGTCTGGTAATATATCTTTTAAAGATGAAAATGCTAGTTCATCACTTTAAAAAATCGTGACTATACATTACTTAAAAATCTTAGATTCACCAGACACTAAGGTTGGCATAATGTTTAAATCAAATACTAATATTTCAATCAGAGAGGTACAGGTTTAGATTCAAAAATATCACATCTTTTTTTTTTACCATAGTATAATATTACCTACAAGTAAAAAGTTAATGCTTCAGGACACCCGGTTAGGAAATTGTTGAAGGAATATATATTGATAAGTCATGAGCTAATTTTATATTTTGCCAAATAAAAAGCCGACTCTCTATCAAAAGTTCGCTGATATGTACAAACTGTTTAAAAAAATATCTTTAGTTAATATCAGTAATTCGGAAGGAAAATCATTCAATATTTAAAACGAATACTATTGAATATCTTCAAATAAAATTGTTAAACCAAATTTAAAATTTTTTGACTAGTAAAATAATGATTGGTTTTATTATTTTACTGTTATTTCCCAATTAGGTGTCCTGAAGCATTATAGCTCAATTAAAAATGCTAAGGTAATATTCGTTCATACCCGTAATTTGCAATAATCTTGGTTATTAGTTTTATGACAATTGTTTAAAAATAAAACATTTTGAAAATTTTCCCTTTTTAGATTGTTGTTTGTTGGATTATTAAATTAAAAGTAAGTTAAAAAATTGTTTATAATAAGATATTGTACTTAGGGGAAGGGGGGGGGTGATCTTTAAAAAATTGGGGAATTACCGAGGATTTCTCTCTCCCCCCGCCCCATTGTTTATTTTCTCCTTTTAATTTATATGTAACTCACTATAAAAAATATAATTAATTGGCTATTTATTTTATACTAATCTTATTTTATTGCAACTTGGGGATTTTGTTTAATTTGCATTACATCTTATAGCTTGGTTTAGATCCATAGTACCCCAAACGGCGCAGAGGGTTGACGAAGAAGCTTGGAATGCATACCCTTATACCAAAACTCGTTACACATGTCCATTTATGGAAAAGTTTTTTATTGAAATTGAAACGAGATATTTCGATGATCCGGGAATTCAGGATAATGTCTTCAATCTTTCTCCTCAGGAACTCAAAGAAAGGACCATCGGTTTTATTAATTTTAATACAATATACAAAGACTTTAAAGATCTCTCATTACTTGACCAATAAACGACCTTTTCAATAAACTAAACTATACAGAATAATAAATTAAAATGTATAAATATTGATATTTAGTTATTCAAATGGTTATATAAATTAAATTGAATGAAAGAATTTCAAAAGTTAATCACAATTGAATTAATATAGTATTTTACATAATAAATATGCCTTTTTTTAAATATATTCATCCCTTTAATTTAGAAATGATAGATATAGTCAATGACTCCCTCTCCAGCACTGAATCTAATCCTGCGGAAGATCCAACTCGTTATGTCTCTGTAAAAACGAAAAGAGGTCCTTTAAACAAGGTTTTATAAATTAATATGATTTATTTATATTTGTTTTAATATCTTCGAGAAGATATGATTATGATAACCTTGTAGATATTATATTTTGATTGTTTTTTTAAAAAAATCCATTATTAAACTCGTGGCTATAAAAGGATTGGCTGAAAGTATGCACTAAAGACTGGCAAAAATCTCATTCTTCACCAGTGACGAAATACAAGAAAAGTATAATGTGCGCTTATAAATTATGCCGTATCGATTTCCGATATTGGGGTATGCAAAGCAAAGTCGAAAAGTTCATCAATGATATCGGTAAATGAAAACATCAATTTTCGTTAATATTAATTTTATTTTTCCCTAACCCCCCCCCCCCCCCCTTCCCCACACACACACACACACAATTCTATTAATCTATTTATAGTCATCTCATGTAAGCTAAGATATAACTAATATTCGAATTATTTGATTTGATTTGTTTTTGTATAAAATTTTTATATAATGTCACGGAACATTAAATTCTAGATTAATATGCGGTTGGCTTTTCTGCTTAGTGTTTACTTAAAAATTATTTAATATTGAAATTAGAGTTTCCTGGCATGTTTTTAACCAGCTCTGGATAAATTTCAAATTTAAAGCATTGAGCGGGGAATTTGGAATATTTTTTGGGCGAAATGGGCAGATCTTATAAATTTAACTAAAAATAGATTTAAATAAATAAATAAAGAGCCAAACCAACCAAGCAAATCATTTTTAAACATTGGGCGAGTGGATTAACAAATTTTTTCTATAAATCGGCAGCCCGGATGGTAAAATTTTTTAAACCAGGGTGGGGGGCGAGTAGGTAGTTACATTTTTTTGAACATTGGGCGGATGGGCGTTTATGCTAAAATACGCATATTGTAGACCTCTATTTCAAATTGGACAAGTTAAATTTTTTATAATTGAATGATTTATTGTATAGAAAATAAATTCTTGAAACTTAACATTTGAATTAAATTTTTAATGACTATCTTCATTTTATGACAAAGCTCTGAGAAAGACAATGATAACTGCTCATCAGCAGGCTTGGTGTTGGCAAGATGAATGGATAGGATTGGACATGGAAGCTATTCGCAAACTTGAAGGAGAAACACAAAAAATTTTAGCCATGAAAATGAATCAAAACATTACATCATCACCTTTATCCAATCTCAACAATTCCCCTAATAAAAATGACATCAATCAAAATATGAAGTGCTTAAATAGTTCATGCAATGTAGTTGATTTTAAAAGGACATCTAGTTAGTGATATTTTATTGTTACTTAATATAAAAATATCTGTTATTAGCCATTAAGGCTCTGGTATTTTCTATAATATTTTTGTTTGTTACATATTATATATGCCTATCATATTTTTATTTGATTTTGGTTAAAATATAATATCCATATTAAAGCCCTGCAGAAGAAAAAAATCGGGACAAATTTAACTTAAGTCTTACTCAAAAATTTTTTTTTAGCCGGGCTTGAGTTTAAGTTGTTGTTTTTTAAATTGGACCAGGCTCGGGCTAAAGATTTTAAAAAATATAAGAGAATTTTTAAAAAAAATTTTGGGCTCAGGTTTAAAATGAAAATTCAAGTCGGGTTTAAAAATTTTGGGATGTGCTCGGAACGAAAAATATTGAATTGAGGACTCTAATCTGTATGTTGTTTGTATCCTTTTTGATTTGTTCATTGGCAGAATGATTGAATAGTTATTATTTTATAGTGTAAAGTTAAGAGGTCTGGAAATAGCAAAATTTTCAGGTCCAACCCGGTGGGAATTTTGTTTTTGTCCAACCCTGGTTTTAGATATTTTTTTAAATACAAGGCCTAAACTTAAATTTGTTGTTGTACACATCAATAAACAACTATTTATAATGTTGGAAAGTTGTTAAATTAAATGCTGTATGAATTATCACTTCTATGAAATATCAGAATTCATCAAATATATATACAAAATTTTTTTTGCCTGGTCCGGCCCAAATAAATTTTTTCCAGTCGTTACCCGACCCGGCCCATCGGGCTTTGCACACCTCCCGTACAGATAAAACATTTATAGACATTTATTATGATCCCAACACTTTATTTTTGAAGATCGATATTCTAAAATATAGATTTACAAATTTTCTTTTTTTTTATTATTTAAAGAATATATTTTATTTTCTAGGAGATTCAATAAGTAGCAACTTTAATTCCAACCTCTTTAAGCACAGACAAAAATCGATCAATCAAATTTCCTCTAATAAAGGTCTAGCTAGTACTACTTCCTTGTTAGAACTCTTAGGCAAAGACACGAAGGAGTTTGATGATGAAGACGACTATCTATCACCAGAGATTGGTGAGAATAAATATTGTTCTCAGTTTTAATAATAAGATATTTTTATCTTAAATATGTAATAGCCCCAAAATCAAAACCAACCCATTTAGTTGTTGAATTTTATTATCTCAGAATAAATAGTTACTAATTAAAATTAAACATATCTTTAAAGACAAGCTAGTATTTAAATTTAGGTAGTTATTGAGAGACTTGTTAACAATTTTACCAAATGGTAACTTCCATTTTAAAAGAAAGCAAAGAGGACAAGAGTTTTGATGAGAATGAAGAAAATGATGATGAATCTCTGGCAATTTATTTTGACGCTATGGATAATTCTAATCATTCTATTGGTGATAACAAAAGTATATCGACAAAGGATGATATTAATGACGGAAAAAGTACATAAAATATTTTACAAAATAAGGAATGTGATTTATAAAAATATTTATAGGTAAGATTGAATTATGATCTCCGTTAAATATGTTTCATTGATTAATAAAAAGTAATGAAAATGCAATAATGGTTAGAGCCCAGTAGGGATTTTACGAAGCCTAGTCCAAGCCTCGGTTCGGACATTACTTTTTTTCTCTGGCTTAGGTCGGGCTGTAAGGTAAATATTAGAAGTATCTTCAATAATCATTTTGTTTCATCGATTTTTCATCTAACACATTTGTCTATTTACGTAATTTCCATTTCCCAAATTAACAATTTCTGTGATTGTGATATGTATTGTGACTAGTTAAAATTCTATTATTAACATATATCATATTCATCAGGTTAAATAAAGTATATCTACATTTAGCCAACTATAAATCTAGAATATGAATCTGTTGAAACAATATGATAATTTTTGTTTTATAAAATAGCATCAGATTTTTATATTTATAAAAGTTTATAGAAAGCATCCAAATTTAAAAATAATTTCTGAAAAGATTAGAACTCAAGAATTTGAGATCAAAGAAAATCAGAAGTATGGAAGAATTCCTATTTATATGTAATAAACAAGCTGAAAAATTTCAAATTTTTTAGTCGGATTGGAACAAAAAATTTGTGCTTGGGCTCAAATTAGGCTCGGACATGAAGATAGTCAAATTCGGGCTCGGGAAGAAAATCACCTTATAAAGCTCTAATAATGGTTAATGATATATTCATAGACCTGCATAGCCAAGGATGTTTCCCTTTATCAAAAATTTGTCTGTTTTTGTTTATATATGAAATTCTCCTACAGCCCCCCCCCTCTTTCCCACAGACACGTCTTTCGCAAAATATATACAACAATATCACTATAATCCATATTTTTTAAAAAAAGAATAATAGATAATAATTAGTATGATTCAAAATTTTTAGAAAACAACAATTTAATTTTAAAAAAGTGAACATCCAAAGTTATTTTTTTTAAAAAAATGTAACTACAATAAATAAACCTAAAGCCATCCAATAAAATTTATGAGAAAATCAGTCTACTGCCCCCCCCCCATCAAAATCTTGCATATATAGATATATAAAATTTTCATCAAAAATTTACTTTCTCTAGTGCATTCGATGTATACAAGATTTATAGATCGGCGTGGCATGAACTGGCTTGTGGAAAATTTCTATTCGGGTTTTCGGCCCGTACTATAATTATTTTTACCCGGTCCATAGATTTTATTTTGTACAAATTGTCCTGACCGGCTCATTACCCTAATTATATGCAAATTTTTTTCCCATTCGCGCGGGCCAGGTGCCGGGCTCTGCCGACCTCTAAAAGGATGAATTAATAAATTAGGTACTTTCAGCCCATCGTACTTATTCTTGGTGGTACACGGAGGAAACTTTTTGGATAATTTGAACGACGAGAATGGCATGGACATGAGAAATAACGACATCAATACTTTCAAAACTACTTTACTTAAAGGTATACATGTATTAAATTCTTTTTATGTTGTATATTTTTTTTAATAAGTAAACTGCTTTGTAGAATAAACTTAAATCGCCATTTTATTTATTTGAGCTAATGGGGTTAGTATATGTTGGATGGCAAAGTAATGTTGGCTAGTAAGGTTAGTTTAAATTAAGGTTAATATTATATATCTAGAATCTTCTTAAAATTTTAATGACAATAACGGGAACCAGAAACCATTTTAAATTTTCCAGAAACCGATGTTTTGCAATATATATTTTACGATGCTATTTTTTTTAAGTCTTGAAAAGCTTGTTATGGCTTAGGTAGTTAGGGTTAGGGTTAGAAAAAATATTTCCTTTCAATCACGCTATTGGGTCAATTGCCCATAAAGCTCATATCTTGGACCGGCGCTGACCGGAACCCCGTTTTCTAAATTTTAAGAACCAGAAGAACCACTTTTTTAAATATTAAGAACCCTTCTTCGTCGAAAGTTCTAAACCGATTAATATTTAATCATGGTTAGGCAAATTTTAATTGACGGATATAAATACACTATGTTTTAAAAAATGAATTTTAAATATTAATACAAATTAAATACCTACAAAAAAAAATTGAATAATGTATTTAAACACAAATACTTTGTAGAATAATTTTTGCAAGATTTTTGTAGTACCACTATCAATAATTTACTTAAATGATATTTTTATTAACCATTTTTAAACAATTATGTAAACAATATCAACGTACAGAAAATTTTATAGTTATTTTATCTGTGGAAAAACAAACGTATTAAATAATATATTTATTGCAGTAGTATATCACATAAGTTATGTTATTATTGTAAATATCATTAATTGCACAGTTTTACAGAGCATTATAAAACATAAATTTGAGCTTAATCCTACAATAAAATATATAATTATTTTAAAAAAATTGAATGAAGGTTTTATTTTAATTTAAAAAACGATTACGATTTGCAATAAATTAAAATACTATAAAAATAAAAATTAAAAAACTATATAATTAAAAATACAATTTTATGCTTGAGTTCCCAAAAAGGAACTATAATTGTAATTATGTCCAAAAATTTCAATTTGAATTTTTTGGCGCATATATTAAAATTCACTGGCTTCGTCTGTAAAAAGCCGTTGCCTATATTTTTTTATTAACTTATATGTTAATGGGGAAAATAGCCATATGTAGAAGTCACTATTGGAGTGAATATGAAGTTGTTAAAAATTTATTATTTGTTAAATTTATTTAGTTTCTGTGTGTATTAGTGGGTTGATATTTAAGTTTGAGGGTAATAAAAAGACACATGTGTAGTCCCATGTTAGAAATTTACCTAGAGTCTAAGGTATGGTTGTCATGCCATCAGGTCTTAAGCCATTACCTTGAGATATTGTGGGTTCAAGATGATTCGGAAAGTGGGCGGCTGTCAAACCTCGATCATTATATTTGCTGTATTACGTTGGTGTCGCCCTTGACTAAATATACAATTAAGGCCATGCCCACCATTTGGATCGATGGGTGATTTGCATATGATACAAGCATGAGGCTTACAACGTAGACGTAAGCCCTACTCTAAGTTGTTCGTCTTATAAGATATTACCAAGCATACCACTAGGAAGTGATTCTTACCATTCATGACCATCAATTGGAGTTGAATGCTATCTAAGGGTGGATTGACTGATATATCTGTTTGGGAAAAATTTTTGCGCATGATGATTGATGGTATATGAGTGATGGGTATATAAGCCTTCCATTTGACAATTGCGGCATCTAATAAAATATCTGTAGGGTTATGAAGCTTGAAATCATAGAATTGTTTGTTAATCTGGGCGAAAGAGGATAAAAGATTCAGTGGCAAAAACTACCTAATTTAGAAGGTAACTCGGCGAGTAATCAATTGAATGGGTTTGAATTAGACCTATTCAAAAACGAATTCGAATCGAATAGTGCATTATTCATATCGTTTAAACGAATCGAATAATTTACTATTTGAATTCGTACGAATAATAAAATCTACTATTTGTATTCGATTCGATTATTCGAATAATTCGAATTAATTTTTTTAATAAAAAAAATCATACTCAAATATATTGGCAAATTTTTTTATTACAAATTTGATTTTAAACAGAAAAAATTATAATAATATGTAATCAATAATCTGATCATAAATAATATATAATCAAGTTATAAACAAAATTAAAATGTATATTATTAATTTATTTTATAATTTAAGCCAATTTTTAAGGCAAAGAGTTTTTCTTTTATTTTCTTCCTTATATGACATGCGGTTTTTTGACAAATTAGTTCCAACTGAGAAAAGCCTTTCACAAGCAGTTGATGTTCCTTGTATTTATCTTCAACATCAAGCATAATTTCATCAGAAGCATTCTCCTCTAACATAATTAGGTTAGCTAACAAAATTATTGTAGGAGATGTAATATATTTTTATATACCTCTGGTTTGTTTAATTTTTAGAGATTCAAAAAATAAACTTTTCGTGAGATTCAAAAAATGTGGCAAATAAAAATTTAAATTTTCACTTCAGAAATTTTTAAATTTGTGCTAGAATCTTTATAAACACAAACACATCACCTGTCAGATTGGCAGGTCAACAAATAGAAATGACAAATGTTAGATTTATTAAACAATTTATTAAATATTACGAATAATTCGTTTTATTCAAATAATTCGTTTTATTCGAATCGAATAAATGATTATTCGTATTCAGATAAAACAAATAATTTATTATTCGTATTCGTAATTATTCGATTAGATTCGAATCGAATCGAATATTCGAATTATTTTTGAATAGGCCTAGTTTGAATTTATGTTTAAAATTTTTTCAAAAATATTTAAAATTTATTCTGAATTTTTGATATGAATCTATAGTTTTTAAGAAAAGATGATGATAGGAAAATGTGCAAAAATTTTGGTATATCTCTAGGCATTTGCATATTAAAAATAAACTTTGGTGTGCCATAAATGGCACAGAATGTGCTCCATGTTGTAAAAGCTATAAAAAAAGAAAATCTTCTGACTTGGTAGCATTGGCTAATGTGGACCTCGTAGTGTAAAACTATCGGGAGCAGTGATTTTATAGCCTTCTAAAATTGCGGGCTTATTAGTTAAAAAACCGATACAACTTTTTGGAGGCCGATCCGATCCGATATTCCAGGTATTAAATTGATATCGGCAGATAACCGATCCGATATCATACCTAATTTTGTATTCTGTAAAGATACCAATGGTTTTAATTTGTTATATACTTTTTATTAGTATAACATCTATAATTTAATTATACCATAACTTATATCATTTAAATATATTATAATGATCAGTTATAGTTTATATTCAATTTTATTGCCTAAAAGTATATAAAATATTTTTATTATAAATCACTTTTATATAATAAGTAACAACATTAATCTATATACATAATAAGTAATAAACAAATATATTATGAAATTTAAAATAATATTTAACATTAATATATCGAAGATTTCTTTTTAGAAATATCAAAATTTCCAGGCTGCGACGATAGTAACTGTCAATATCACCAGCTTCACTAAAAACAGATTCTGAAGAGATTATCGCACACTTTTATAAACAGAATGCGCAAAAAATAACAATATGGCAGAATGTTTATTAATTAATTATTATTATTAAAAAAATATGGATTTCGATTTATTTATAAAAATAAATGATTTTAGATATAACTTTTTTTAAAAAATTTATAACATTTTATTTTTGTTAAGGACGGCATTTTATATCGGATCGGCAAATTTTATAATATAAGCCGATTACCTATATTTTATAATAGGTGAAATATCGGCCCGATCCGATAAAAAATATCGGTACATCCCTAGTTAAAAACCTAATTCATTTATATTTATTTTATGTGAATTGGTTTACAACTATTCTAAGGCGCTAAGTACATTCATTGAGAAGCCAGTTCCCAACCTCTAATTACCACAGATTAAAGTCTAGGTTGAAATTTTGTTTAATTTGGTATATGAGATGATGGATTCCAGAGCAAAAAAGAAAAGGTCCTAATAGGCCCCCTTGTTGTATGCCCTCTTGGGATAGAATCTGGAAAGATCCATATGCCAAAGGCGTCTGAAAGCCATATAAAAATTGAATAAATTTAGAGTAACAGGAGAAAGTCTCATAGAAGAATTAAAAAAAAGAGGTACAATGAATGCTATTGAAGGCATTTTGAAATCTAGTTTACATATTACCGAGTCTGGTGGTGGGTTTTCTATGTATATTCTTAAAATATAAGCCACAATTTCCCATCCGCCCTTAATCCTGAAACCTTTTAAAATGTTGACAGCATCATGTTTTATACGTTTGATTATAATTTTTGATATTAATCTTCTGAAAAAGGAACCTACTGCAATGGGATGGGTACCACCATCTGGCTTGGATAAAGCGATTAGATGTGCTCCAAAAAGAATTTAGTGAGTTTGTATTGGGATATCTTTATTTAATATGTTATTACAAAAAGTTAAAACCTTGATGACAGAACTATGGGAAGGATTTTTTGAATTAATTAAGTATTGAAAATAGGAGGGTCTGAACCACCAAGATCACTTGTTGAATTTTGTTGAAGGAATTGATAGCTTTGACTATTTCTTCACTGGTAAAAATTATAATCTGGTGGATTGGTGGGAAGGGTAGATTATCTGTGGAAGCCTCTAAATGGTTTCAATAGTTGAAAGTTTCTTCATTAATAGGAAAAAGATATTTATCTGAAGATATAAGCTTAATTACACCACCTATGTAACCTTGATCTATTTTATTTGATATTATTTTGCATTTTGTGTGTTATATCATCTACTTGCTTTTTTTATTGATATGATAATTAATCATGTGTATAGTGTCAAAATTAGTGTAATTTTATTAGTTCATGTAATGAGGCATATAAGACATTTGGAAGAGAAGGTTAGTAAGTCTTCCCATGATTTTAAGACTTTTGTGTGTAACAAAATTTGAAATTAGGTTTCTAGATTTATTGGGCAGATGCGTCAAGGTGGGTCCCTTTTTCCATTCAAAAACTCCTTTAAGAAAATCTGTGCTATTATGAGAAGGATGGGGATCAGTAATATTTAATAAAGGTTTGAATTGTTATAATTTCATTAGTTGGCGGCTTTTGAGATGAAGGACACGTTATCCTTTTATAACTCTGTTTGTATATAAGATTAGTTTTTGTCACTTTGATTAATTTTGCACAAATGTTACAAATAGTTGACATTATTTTTATGTTTGTGGGTATGTGTATGAAAATGGTAAACTAATGAGATGAGGGGTGAAACCTGTGAATTGGGTGTACTTCAAGACAATGATGGGTCAAGGAGACTAAATTGATTATCACGGTTGACATCTAGTAAATAATTGGATTGTTTTATGAGAGATAAAATTATTTTAATGTGTATGTTAGTGTATGTCAAATTATTAAAGATAAATGATTTGCAAAAGATTACGTGATACGTGATGAAAGCATTTTCGCCCTCTGGTTGTGGATACAACAGAGCTACTCTAGTTTTTCCTCAAAAATCCATCAAACTGAATATTTAATTTGGGGGAGAAATATGAGAAGCCCTTTACACGATTGTGGGCAAGCCGCACGTACTTGTACGCACAACAGTCCAAGAACTGTTGTTTAAACGTCTATAGGCTAATAACAAAAAGAGTTGGGCAAAACAAAAGCCTATACCCGAGAACTACAAAATATTTTAAGTATGGGTTGTGACTAATTTTAAGTTTAAAATCATTAGTGTAAACCTTAATGATTTAAATCAAAATTGAGATTAAGTTCATATCAAGTGAATTACGAGTTATCATCAAAAAAAATGTTCAATTTATCCCAAATTTTGAAATAGATCGTGAAAGTTCTAGTGAATGGATAAAGCTAGTTGGTGATGAATTATGGATTACCGAGCCGCATCCATTACATCCTGTGTCTCAAAGATTTTTTAAGGTCCTCTTAAAAAAGAAACATATCATCTACACCTCATCTTTCCCTCCAGATTCATATGCGCGTATAGGCCACAAAAAAAATAATTCAAATACAAAATACCCTCTTACTTCACATTGCAGAGCCTTTGATAATGTTAACCATGAAGCTTTATGGGAAACGCTGTCAGAGTTTGGGATAGACCCCAACATCATTCTCATTTTTAAAAACCACTGTTACAAACTATTAGCATACCTCAAAATCAACGATGAAAAATATCCCTTTCCTTCAGAATAAAGAAAGAAAAACAAGGCTAAAAACTTTCGTCGCTTCTGTTTAAAGTCATAAACACTGGGTACTGTCGATCAAGTAGATAAAGGATGAAATGAGACGTTACTTTTTGAGGAACAGAATAATATTCAACGCAGGTGACATCGTTGTAATATCCAAAAATATAGATGAAACCAAAAAATTTACTTTACCTAATTAGACCTTGAGTCATAGAGTTGACTAACAATAAACTAAAACAAAACAATTTTTCTCCCTTCCCTCCCCAAACGCGCCACTACTCCAAAAACTTACAGCATGAGATAACGAAGTAAAAGTAGTACCCAAAAGTATTTAGGGGTCACACTTGATAATAAAGGTAGTTGCAAAGAAGAAATGAATAATTAGAATACAAAAGGCGAGTGGTACTTCTTATTAAAAGTATGGAAGACAAAAGGGATCTCGTTATTTACCAGACTATGGAACTACAGCAATGATTCCTATATTAGTCTATGGAGGGATATATTAGAAAAAACCAAACGCAAATATAGGTGACTCCAAACCTTTTAACAATAGAAACAATAGAAGACATCTTCTGCCTAAGAAATATTAAAAACTCAAATCTTTGGAAAAGACAAAACATACCCAGAATAAATATAACATTAAAAATGCCGAATTTAATCCTAGCAGGCATAATAATAAACACTAATCACAAGCTAGTATACGGTGCCATAAACGTAGCTTTACACATACAAAGGGAAACAGTATAGGAAATACAGCTACAGCCATAAAATTGCTAATGTATTTAATTCCATTAAAAGCATGAAACGGACCAATTTTAATTTTAATGTACATTGAATCAAAAATAAATTAAAATGAGAAAAGAGCTAGTATCAATGAAAATATAATTCAAAGATAAAGTGAAAGACAAAAGTCAGTGAATAAGTGAAAAATAAAAAATTAAATAACCTGTAATCCAGGAAAGATTGTGGGAGAGTTAGGTAATTCGATTTAATTTTTAGTAATTTCCTTATTGACTTTGTTTTTATTCAGCTTCAGGAACTGTTTCATATTTAAGTTTAAATCCATGATGTCTTTAAAGCTCTATAGAACCATAATGTCTTATACTTGAATATATTTTCTCATTAAAGGAGTATAACCAATTAATGGCATAAATAACGAGACTATTATTACTATGGTTTCTCAAAATGTGGGTAAAGAAAGTAAGGCGTTTCTTTTTTAAAGTTACGTGTACTTGAGTATGGTTAGACCTCCTCCAAAGGGTTTCATTCGAGATAATATTAAAGTAGAAGAAGGCATTATTCTTAGACATTTATTTACGAACATCTGCAATTTTCCGGTCTCAGTCTTGGTAATCTTCCAAATATTACCGCCATAAAGGAGAATCGGAATGATGGTTAAATTCAAAATACGGAGTCTTGTATAAACAGATATCTCCCTAGCTTTCCACAGTTTAAAAATTTTATAAAAAGCCGCCCTAGCATTTTGTATACGGATTTTTAGGTCCTCTCTGCAACTGCCTTTATTGTCAATTGTTACCACCTAGATATTTATAGGATTTCACCACCTTGACCAACTTGCCCCCTACTACCAAATTATTCGAGGGCATTATCACTGTTTTATCAAAGTTTATAACCAGACCAAACTCGAGACTAAAAGAATTTAGTATAAAAAATCAAATTTTGGGTTTCTTCTAAACTTTTTGTGATCAACACTATGTCATCCGCATAACATATCACCCTATTTTCCAAGAAACACGACTGATTGAACCTTAATTTTAGCGTATCTATCATGATTTTGTTCATGACTATATAAATAATAACGGGGAAACAACACACCCTTGCTTTACCCCTTTCTTTGTCCTGAAGGATGGAGAAATTCCACAGCGAGTCATGATTAGCATTATCAAAAGCACGTTTAAAATCGAAGTAAAGTATAAAGGTAACTTAATTACTGCATTATAATCTTTAAAGCTAATATCGGTTCGTTATTATTTCTTCTTAAAGATAGTAAGCACAATTGTATTTAGATAATAGATTGGGTGTAGAGAGAATGCGGGTTTTTAAAAAGACCATAAAAACCTTTGATGCAATAAAAAGGAATGGCTCTATAATCCTTGAATTTGGTTGGAATTGGGATTTTCGGGAAGTTGCAAAAGGTAGTCACGTTTCTATCAGGTGGCATCATCCCAGTGAGTCATATCTTGTTAAACAATATCAGTATGAAACGAACAATCACTGAGGGGGCTGTTTTTAGATGTTATTCAGTATTGTTATCCATGCCCCGGAGATTTATTATTCTTAAGTTTCTTAATGGCTGTAGCAATTTTAGCTAATGACAAGTTCGCGTTAGATTGTTCTACACTTTGGCTAGTGGATGGAATTAAGGTTGGCCTCCTTGAATCAAAGATACTCATATAATGATCTAGCCATAACGCCATCTGTTCTTCTGAGTCAGTAATCAATATATCTATTTCAGCCTTATCGATTGGAGTGTCTTGAACATTTTAGTTTTGCACAAGTAATTAAGCTTCTTGTAGGCGTCAAATGTTCTATTCTCCCTCATATCCTTGTCTATCTCGAAAACTTTTTTAGCAATAAAGATCATTCTATCCCTGATAATTATCTCGCCTTCCTTGTCGCTTTAGTTCCGTTATCATATGAACGGTGTCTTTGGATAACCATTCGTGGTATCTCGGAGGAGAGTTGTTAGTATTATGGAAATTGTTTCAGGCACCAAACAAATTGTTTTTGAAAGACACCCAGCATTCCTCTGCAGAAAACCCCGAGGAAGATAGGAAAATTGCCACCCTATCACTTAAATTTTGATCCAACTGTAGCTTAACTTCCTGTCGTTGTAGGTATTTTACATTTCTTTTCCAGGGAAGGTATCTAGACTGGGTTGTGGTAAAGAACCTTGGGAATAATTCCTCACAGTGATGCTCGATCTGATTAGGTTATGATTGGAAATAGTAATGTTTGGCATTACTTTCATATCTTTAAACCAACCATGAATGTTAGAGATAAAGAAATCAATATGTGATTTAATGTTTTTTCTTCTAAAGTTAGAGTGTTGTTTTCGTTGTGGGAGAAGAACGTGTTCTCAATTTTATGGTTGATACTTCTAAACATCTCCAAGATCTTCCTACTATCATCACTATTTGATTGTGAGATGGCTGCATTACCAAGATTTTCAGCTGGCAGGTTAGAAGTAAAAAAAATAATTGCAAACACAAATTATTGAATTATCCTAACATAATATTTAATAAAATAAAGCAATCATATAACAAAATTTCAAATAAATCACATTTAAAAAATGTAGGGCTAGGTTGAGAAAGGAACGCGTTACCTTTACTCGCTTATGAAAAAGGAACGCGTTACTTACTATTCAAAAAAAATAACACATTAAAGAAGGAATATCGATGAAAAAAATAATATATTATAATATAAGGTTTATTTAAATAATTTTCTATTTATTTTGATAACATTGATTTTCAAAATTTTGATAAAATAGCGCTTAGTGCTTAACACAAATTTCCTTGTATTAAACACGTTTAACACAGAGGATTGGAGGGTTGTATTATATATATTTAAAAAAATTTTAAATGGGGAAATTTCTTAAAAATGGTATTTATTTTCAAAAAATTAATGAATCATCTTTACAAGAATTCTCATTCAGATACTCATCAATTTTTTTAAATCTTTATATTTATTGTTATTTAAAGGGACCAAAATATTATATATTTTAAATAATAATATAAAATTCATATTTTTACTTCATATGATTTGAGGCTGCACATCGTGGTTGAAATATATGAATTACGTAATATTCTGCACTTACAAAGTGTAGATTTAATCCCCTTTTTCTTTATTTGTGTAAAAAATGTTTACAGCGCCAGGCAGAGTTAAATCATTTTCATTTGAAGAAATAAGTACTATTGACATATATCTTTATAAAATTGAAAATATAAATTACATAACTTCATTGATTCAATATTAATTAAATATTTTTAAAATTGATAAAGTAACGAGCAAAATTTTGCGTTACTGTTACTCAAAAAATAGAAACGCAAATCCTTACCTTTTAAAACAAATAGCCAATGACGTTCCTTTTCCTCACAAAGTAACATCGTTAGCTACTTTCATCGTGGTTGCTTTACAGCATTAGTTATTGACAAGCGGGGAACTCTTGTCTGAGAATGTACTCGCTAGTAGTCTGTCTTGTCTTCGGTAGTATGATAATAATATTTTAGAAATGAATAAAGTCTTATTAAATAACAAATTTATAATTTAAAATTAACAGATTCTATTTCATAATATAAGATCTCAATTATATAATATAAGATCTCAATTATATAATATAAGATCTCAATTATATAATATAAGATCTCAATTATATAATATAAGATCTCAATTATATAAATATTTATCATAACGTTTTCTATAAAAATTAATATAATGTAAAAGTTTAATTTAATATATCACAAGATTGCCTTAAACCATCATTATCTAAAATGAAAAAGTATATTAACACAATCAAAAATAAATCGTTACGAATATGTAACAGAAATGATATTATATAATTTTTATTAATAATAACTCATTATTTTTTTTAAAATAAGTTCAAAATATCATTTAACCTATATCTATTTGGCTTATTTATTAAATTGATATTTATGCTGGAGAAAAGGGTAGCAAAGTAGAATTATATTAAAAAATAATTTTAAAATTATATAAACTATATATCTTTGCTCTCTTTAAATAATTTAATACTTTTAACTACATTTTTAGACGTATTAACATTTTATAGAACTTTAATAATCGTCTTCCTCAACATAAGAGGATAAAATATTTGCCTGGTTCATTATATCATTTTTTTTGAGTTAAGAGGGCTTCATCTTAAAGCATATGATAATATTATTTCTCAATACTTGCTATAATCATATTTTTAAATTAGTGTTTTAGGGGAGTTGGAAACGGATTTGATGTTAATATTTTGCTCGGGTCATAAATTTAATATTAAATAAATATATTGTGGATACACATCTAAAATCCAATTATTAATAAAATTTGTAGTCATCTGAAATCGTAATATTAACAAAATACTTTTTATCTTATAGTATTTAAAATTCTATGCCCAACTCTGCTTATATATTGTTTATTGCTGTGTGATTTATTTTAAAAGGCTTATTTAATTTTTTTCCTTTTTAGCTTTCACCTTTTCGGGTGGTAAGCTCCTTCAATATCTTTGTCTTTCCATTTTATTATTCATACTAGGGGTGTACCGATACCACTTTTTGGAGGCCGATCTATTCCCGATATTAAATTGATATCGGCCGGTTACCGATCTGATATCATATCGAATTTTGTATTCTGTAAAGTACCAATGGTTTTAATTTTTAATATATTTTTTATTAGTATAACATCTATTACCTATACCATAACTTATATCATTTAAATATATTATAATGCAGTTATAGTTTATATTCAATTCAATTGCAATTCTAAAAGCATATAAAATATTTTTATTGTTAAATTACTTTTATATAATAAATAATAACATTAATCTATATACATAATAAGTAATAGACAAATATATTATGATATTTGAAATAAATATTTTAAATAATATTTAACATTAATATATTAAAGATTTCTTTTTAGAAATACCTAAATTTTTAAATTTAACAGAGGTCAACCTGCGGCGATGGTAACTGTCAATATCACCAGCTTCACTAAAAACAAATTCTGAAGAGATTATCGCACACTTTTATAAACGGAATGCGTAAAAAAAATAACAATATGACAGAATGTTTGTTTAAACATAAAAATGGATTTCGATTTTATTTATAAAAATAAATGATTTTAGATATAATTTTTTTTAAAAATTTATAATATTTTATTTTTGTTAAAAACGCCATTTTTAATCGTATTGGAAAATTTTTATAATATTGGCCGATAACCGATGTTTTAAAATGGGTAAAATATCGACCCGATCCGATAAAAATATCAGTACATCCCTAATTCATACAATCAATTTTATTCTTATATTTAGTGATATTGGCTTTAACTTTGTGGGCCTATTAGAGTTTTAGCCGCACTCTCTTTCGTTTATATCATTTGGGTAATTCAATGACAAATTGACCAAAATAACATGATTTTCGGACGACCATTTTTTAAATGGATGAAACTTGGCATAAAGGTTATATAAATATCAAATTTTTAATACCCTAGCTCAAATATATCCCGAGTTATGGGTCTACAAAGTTCGATGAGAGCCTTTTCCTCTTATAACGAATCTTAAAATACTCAAAATATAATTGGTCTAGAGTAACAGATTTTATATCATTTTGTAGCCAATAAAATTATCCTTAAGAAAATGCAAAAATTAAAAATTCTTCACTTTCTTTGTATTTACGTTAAGTCAAAAAATAATTATTTTGAAAAGGTAATATTAATGGACAGTGACAAAGCCCTTGAAATTTTCTACAAAATAATCTTTATAAAATGTTTTAAAAAAAACTAATCTGACTTCGTTAAAAAAACGGTTGGTATAACTTTCATATAAAAACCTTTCATATAAATAATTGCGACTTTATATGGTTAATGAGTAAATGTATGGAAATATTCTAAATACCAACCTAATTTGCTAAATACCGACCAAAATATTAAAATGTAATAAAACTCTTATTATTTAATATATTAATACGGAATCACGTGGTCGAGTCCGGCCTCCTATATATTATCCCCCCCAAGGATGGAACCACCAAGTTAGAATTTTATAACCAATGGGTATAAAGTCGCAATTATCACAACCAATCATAAAAAAAGTCGCAATTATTCTCAGTCGCAATTTTTTATATGAAAGGTTTTTATATGAAAGTTAGGGAAACGAAAAAAAACTAATGACTTCGTTAAAAAAAATTAATATAATTTTTATAACGTTGAAAAATTTACTATTATTACTACATTAAAAAACATGAGGGAAGCAAATTTAATATTACTTTATTTTTAATAAATAAAGAGAAAATTATGCGAATGTATTGTGTAATTTTACCTTTAAAAAAAAGCATTGGAGAGCAAATAAAAAAATTATTTTTTTCCTTACATTTTTTAAATAAAAATTTTTTCCTCTTTTAAAATCAATAATTAATACTTATGTTTAATAATTGTAATTATATTATTGAAAATAAATTAAGATTATCAGAGTTCTATAAAAATTATCTATATCGATATACTATTTAAGAGGTAGCTGTATCTGTTTATAGATACTTTTTAAGATACATTATGATATACTTTTATTTAAAGCTTTTTTTATCTAAAAAATAAAAATATTTAAGTGAAAATTTTATCTCATATGTAGGAGCATATAATTTAAATAAATATATATTATAAAATGAAAATATATATAATATTAAAATTATATAAAAAAAGATATAGCTATAGATATCAGCTTAAGATTGTGAAGAATATTTTTATCATGCAAAGAAATTTATAAATCCTTGCTTAACCATGATTCCCCTTAATTATAAACAATATTGATGCACAAAATTATTTTAAGCAAGTAAATTTATTTAAAATTTTGTAAGATAATTTTATATTCCGCTAAAATTTAATGATTAAATTATAAGTTTAATGTAAAATAATTTTTTTTTAAATTTTAAATCTATTTTAGATTTCGATTTAAACTTATTAAAAAATTTAAAATCTAGCATTAAATTTTATTATTCATTACTTGATCATTATAGACATTTACTCATTTATATATTTTAATTTTTTATGGTTTTTTTAAAATAAACATAAAATTTTGATTGCTTCTCTTAATAAACTTGACGCTCTTCGTCACTGTTAATGGAAAAAAACAAAAATTTAATTTTTTAGTTTTTAGAATTTATAGAATAAATAAATCCATTATAGAGGGCGGTATTTTTAAAATTAATTATAATATATTTTATAAATAAAAAATACATTTTATATTCAACCATTAATATTTCTATAAAATTATAATATGCACTAGAAATATTTTGAGAATATATATTTTTTTACCCCAATAAAATGACACTGTAGTATAATTATCTTTGTAGATAGCGCCCTCTAATGTTGCTTATAAAAACTAAATAAAATTTTAATTTCTCAATTAATATTTTTTACTTAAATATTTAAATATATTGGTAATAAACATATATGATGAGTTTCATCGTTTCAAAATCCCTTTATAATGGATTTTTCTATTCTTAAAATTAAAAAAAACTAAATTTTATTTAAATTTTAATTTTCCATATTAATATTTTTACTTAAATATTTAAATATATTGGTAATACATTTCTTGAATTCCAAAATTTTAAGTAGGGTACTTTTCAAAATAATTTTTTTTGTTGAAGTTATTTTTAAGATAATTTTTTAAGGAAAATTTTAAAGGCTACAAAATGATATAAAATTTGTTACTTTAGACATATTTTAAGTATTTTAAGATTCGTTGAAAGAGTAAAAGTCGTCGAATTTTGAAGGCTCATAACTCGGGATATATTTGATTTAGGGCATTAGAATTTGGATTTACATAAAATATACAATCTATTTAACTTTTTGCCAAGATTCATTCAATTTAATGATCGTTCGAATCACGGGTCGATTTATAATGGAATTACCCATTTTTAAACTCATAACCTTGTTTCCTATATAATTTTTAGGCCTATTAATTTATTTTGATTACTTGAACAGAGTTTGGAACCAGAACTTAGAACCATCGATCTCCAAAAATGTAGAATAGGCACCAGAACCCACTTTTCTAAAATTGTAGGAACCAAGACTCTTTTAAAAACATTCGTAACCAGAACCCTTTGTCGAGATTCCAAACTCCGTATTTTATCTTCAAATTAGACAATATCATGTTTCTAATATTTATTTTTCTATTATTAATCGTTACTTTAAGCAATATCGGACAATTACAATGATGAAGTGCTTAATAAAGTTGGCTTTGAATCCGTTATTTTGCCCGATATATACTCACAAACTCTTAATTGTTTAATTGAGTAAATTATATTTATATACTTCATTGATTATTTTTAAGGTAGATACTCTGCCCTATGAAATTTTTATATTTGAGACGGGCCGAGCGAGCAAAAAGTAGAGATGCCCAGCCCGTTTAAGAGAGAACAGAAAATTTTTTTCTTGAGCTGATTTTGTTAAAAGGACATATTTTTATTTTGCTTATAATTTTAATGATTAAATTATGACCTGCTACATTATTCATTCATAAATACGAGTTATTTTCCTAATTTTATGTTTGCTTTAATAAGAAAATCATAAAACCCAATTCCTCATCATTATTGTTTTTTTTTTGAAAAATCTGACTGGATTTTAAAAAAATCGGGCCGGGACTGGATTGTGAAAACCCTGGCTAATCGGCAACCTTAGTAAAAATTTGTAACCAGACCAGGTCTGAAAATTTTGCCATTTGCTGGCCTCTAATAAGTAATACTTTTTATCTAATAATCTCTTGAATATTTCCTAAATTATGATCCTTTTTGGAATTTTAACAGTATTTGAGAGTTTTTCATTATTTTTTACAAAAAAGGTCTCGTCCAAATGGCTTTCTTAGAGCACTACTAAATGCAAACACCAATTCCTCCACTAATAATATTAGCCAAACTAATAATGATTTTAAATCATCGGAAGTTTATGATGATATAGAATATGGTATTCCTCTATCCGCACTCCCACTGCTAACTTGTTCCCCTATCCTTTTAGGATATACATTTTACTTAAATAATATTATAAACCCGTGTTTGAAACTTATCTGTCAGGCATACGAAAGACATTTATTGGCTAACCCTTATTTTAATGGACAAGTAATTATTATTTTGAATATTTAAGGGGCACGATTTCTATTCTTTTTTTTCGTTTTATTTATTATCTTATGATATAATTTAGCTCTTATATATGTTTAGTATATTCTATAGTTATAATTATTTTTTATGTATTAAAATAATTTACTGATAAAATAAAGAATATTTGCCTACTATTTATACTACTATTCTGTTCATTTTAGCAATTTATAGTATCCATATTATTTTTTTAGTTAAACCCAAATATTAATTATAATATATCACTCGTTATTCATCAGGTTGTAATAGTTAGTGACATGGTAGGTTCCATTTTGATTTTTGATACCTTGATTAGCGTGTCTTCGGATATTCGTCAGACTTCCACAGGTTTATGCCCACCACACATCGATCATTTTTTCACATTTGGTTCACCTTTGGGACTAGTTCTCCTTCAAAGGCGTATCTATCGTGCTAATCAGACCAAATCTTTCGACCCTATGCATATCAAAAATGCCTATAACGATATGGATCACCTTTATAGAACCAATATTAATGATATTGAAAATAAAAACGATAAAATTAATACTAGAAATAATATAGATATTGACAACAATAAAAACCAAAATTGCGAAATGATAAGCGCTCTGGAAACTAACTTGTTTGATAGAAATGGATGGATGATTATCCCCCAATCATTGAGGAGCGTTGGGCAGCTTTACAACATATTTTACGAATCAGACCCTTATGCTTTTCGTCTCGAGCCTTTTATGTGTCCGGTCTTTGGATGTATTCCTCCGCACTGCGCGGATGACTTCAGTTTCTCATCAACGCCATCTTTGTTCAATATACTAAACGATCACGTAAACGAGTGCCAACTCTGTACACATTTTATTTTTATTTAACGTCATTTAGTGCGATTTGAGGATATAAACAAGGATTCCCATTCACAAAAAAAGTCCCGATCAAAAAAATCCTGATCAGAAAATTTGAAAGGTTTGACCAAAAAAGAAAAGACCCAATTAAAAATGAAAATTCTCATTAGGAAAATCTTTATTAATTATATTTTTGTATATTGGAAAAAATATTCCTGAATTTTTTTTTGGTATTGTTCTTTATTTTTTAATTTTTTTTCCTCTTTGTAGTATTTCTTTTTACATGTTATTTTCAAATTTGTAATATTTTTATCATCTTTTCTCAGTTTTCTTAATTATTTTTTCTCATTTTTGACTATTCCTTTTTTAAATATCTTATCTTAAAATTTTAACTCTCTCTCAAGAAAATATGAAACATGATTTTAATGATGAATATTGTCTCAGTTCATTTATGGGGTTTCTCACTAAAAATAAAAAATGTCCTGATCAAAAAAAGGAAAAGATTCATCACAAAAATCATGTTTATCATTTTATTTTATTGAAAATAAAATAAGTTAATATTTTAATTACAAAATTTTTAAAGTAAGAAATTATTTTTAAAAAAGTATAAAAAGAATAAAAAATGAGAAAAAATAAATTGATAAAAGTATAACAAAAATAGATTAAATTTAAAAATGAAATAAAAATAAAAAGAGATATCAAAAAGTTAGAATAAATGAGATAATTTAAAAATAAGCAAAAATAAAGAAAAATGCTGGCCCAAAATTAAAGAAAAATGCATGTCAAAAATATGAGATTGAAAATAAAATATACGAAAAATATAAAAAACGATTTTCCTATTTTGACTGAAAATTTTTTCTTGTGGGACTTTTCCTTTTTTTCGGACCTTTTCCTTTTTTTCGGACCTTTTCCTTTTTTGTTAAAGGCTTTTCATTTTTTTCCATTGAGACTTTTTTTTGGATCTTTTCCTTTTTGATTGAGATTTTTTTTGTTCAGGACTTTTCTTTTTCAATGGGAAACCTTGTAAATCTTGGGCTTAATAAAGCTTACAATTCAGTGATCATCTCTATAAAGCTTGCTTTTATACGCTCTCTTTTTTAAAAAATATTATTTAAATATTTTACCTAAAAACATATTAAATGTGATCTTGATTGAGATGGAAATATTTTGGAAATTTATTTTTCTGAGCTAGAAAACACTTTAAAGGTGTATTTTGATACTCTTAACTATATTTTAAAAACGTTCCAGAAATCAAAGCGATCACCTCTGTACCCATCTCCTTTAATTTGATTAAATTTGTACTAAGGTATGGTAGAGTTAAATTAAAATTGAAATATAGCTCTATAGCTATTATATTGCGAAGATATAAAGGGTGAATGCGGGTATTTAATAATGTTGGACGCAAAGTCTACCTGATTTGTTAATTGAATATATTACTTTTATTTTATATCATAATTTCCATTTCTAGACCATTTGTTTGTTTAACAACACTAGTTTTGTCGTTGTTCTTTGTCATCTTCTCGTTGTAGTTTTTGATAGGTTAATAACGTTTGGTCGTCGCATGTATTAATATCAATTTGTACATCACAATTTTGATTAGTTATTGTTATTATCATCAATTTTAATTTATATCACTTTATGAATGAATATTTAATTTCACAAGATATATTGATTTATTTAAAATATCATACTTCACATTTTATTATATTTCATTTTTATTATCATATTTTGTTTTGTTTAATATATACATTTTATTTTAAAATATCAAATATATAACTTTATTAATTTATCTCCTTTCTTTGAAAATCGTGTTCAAACTTTTTAAATTATATTTGAGGTGTAATAATTTGGTTTATAGGAATGATTTTTGTTTTGATATATCCCATATAAATATTTTGTTATTATCATAATTTTTTATCGTTATATTCAGTGGCGTCTCTGGCCTTTACAATTTCAGGGGGCTCAAAAATTATTATCTTTAAATTTCTGTTTTTTTTTGCTAATATTTTTGAAAATGACCTTCTTTTTATTAAGAGATTTTTAAAATATTTTTGGGGTTCTTCAAATTTTTCAGAGGGAATTAGCCCCCCTCCTTAGTGACGTTACTGGTTATATTGCCAATTTTTGGGCCGGGCTTTGCAGATCTCTAATACCAATATAAAAATTATTTAAAAAATATATCTGAAGAAATATTAAAACTTAAAAAATAGTATGAACTATCTATATTCTTCTTTCTATCTTGATTTAGATTTTTGTATCTTGCTAATAACTTCTTTATGCTATTTACCGAACATTTTATCATTAGACTGTATACAAGTTTAGCATTACATACTAGCTTTAGATTTAGCGCTTTTAAAAATTTGGCAAACATTATGCTTACAACTGAATCTTAATTACAGAATCAAATTTTGAAAATATAACTCGATTCAAAATATAATAATATGAGCCCTTTATTTATTAAATTAACCGAAAAGAACAAAAATAGAAGATTGTAGGATCATAAAATTCAAAAGTATCTTGAATCGGGGAAAAAAATGTTAATGTATTTAGATGTTTGAGTTGTAATTTAAAAATAAAAGACCCAGAGTAACCTTCACCATTAGTGTGAATTCGCGGCGAAGTATATAAAAATGCAACATATTTTGTAAACTAGACGGGAATTCGTGCTAACTGTGAATGCAGGGTAACCCCTCATTCAAGCTAACTATGGTTATAGTTTTTTTTCCTTATAACTGTTCTTTTAATTGATTGATGAATTAGCAATCTTTAATCAGGCATTACATATTGGCGCATCCAGATATCTACTTTAATTTTTTTCTGGCATGTTGCTGACAACTTCTTTTATTTTGTCAATAATGGTTTTTTCTTTAAAATATCTGCCAAACATAATGAGGCTCTAAAATTTACTAAATATGCACTAATTAATGATATAGATTTCACAGTTTATGCTTCTAGAAATTTGGCCCACTTCACGCTTATTCCTGCATTCATAGTTAGCGCTAATTCGCAGCGGAGTATACAAAATTTGATAGAAATATAATAATTTTATATAGAGGAAACCAGGGCTAGTCGGCGCAATTTTTGTCAAAATCATCATAGCTCCGAAAATAATGATCGTATAAGATCATACAAAATACCAATAGATACCTTAAACATTTACCTATAAATATATACTGTAATTTTTTCTTTAAAAGAGTTTTAGTAATCATTTTTGAACCTAGTAGCCCCGAACCCAAGGTTAGTCGATCATTGATGGGGCTATTCGAATCAAGTGGTTTATTAGGCTTCTTATGCAAAAAAAAAATTTCAGATTTTGATTATAACTATTATGCTTTATTTATATTATTTACAATTATATCGCCGGGGTGGCCTAATATGGGTTATGATGTATGCTTGGAAACAGAATGACGCAGAGGACGAAAGTTCAATCCTGGTAAGGAGCATAAAAATTTTCAGGTTTTTCTTCGATAACTGAGACATATGGTAAGATAAATTTCGGATATTAGAGATGACACCCCGGTCACCGACAGGCCTGGACAGCCGTGTGCTAAGGATACTGTCCAATAAACAAAATGAAGGAAACAAATGAAAATATGAATATGAAAGCTTGGGCATCCCTCCAAGCCACGCGCAGGGTGTAGACCTCCATCCTGTGAAAAGTAAAATAAAGGTCAAAGCAAAGAAGACGATTAGCAAGTTTGAATATTGGGACATTTAAAGGTAAAACGATAGAATTGGCATCAATGTTGAACAAGAGTAAAGTTGACATAGCGTGCATACAAGAGACGAAAAAGAAAGGTCAGAAGACTTTAATGATTGGAGATGGGTATAAATTGTACTATAATGGAATTCTTAGCAATAGGAACGGTGTCGGTATCATCCTCAGTCAACTAACCTCCTTAGTAGTAGAGGTCAACAGGATCTCTGATAGACTAATGAAGATAAAGCTCTGCATTGGTCAATCAATACTACACATCCTTTCAGTATATGCTCCTCAAACGGGTTGCAAGGAAGAAGAGAAAGAAGATTTTGGATGACCTAGTCATAATTGGTGGTGACTTAAATGCGCATGTGGGGAAAGAAAGAGATAGCTCAAAAGGCATCATGATGGTTTTGGATATGGAGAAAGAAATGATGGAGAGCTTATACTGAAATTTGCACAAGCCTTCGACCTTGCCTTAACCAATACCTACTATAGGAAAAAAGACAGTCATCTAATAACATATGAAAATGGTACAAGGAAAACACAGATAGATTACATGCTAATCTCTCGCAGAAGATTAAAAGATATAATAGGCTGCAAAGTCATCCCAGGAGAAGATATAGCCGCGCAACACAAGCTACTAGTCATGGATTTACACATCACAAATAAATCCACTCAAAACAAGATAAAACTGGAACCATGCTTCAAATGGGATAAATTAAAAACAATGACAGATGCCTTTGCAATCAATGCAAACATTGAAAAAATAGATTCCTCACAAGTCAGTGAAAAAATGTGGACAGACCTTTCATCCAGATTAATAGACACTGCCAAATCGACACTAGGCTTGACAAGGGGAGGTAACAAATCATATAAAGAACTAAGGTGGTGGAATGAAGAGATAACAGGAGAAAAAAGCCCTTTATAAAATATGGTACAAATCCCAAAACCCAGATGACAAGACAAGTTACAAAAAATCCAAGAGAACAGCTACAAAGGTGCTAGGGCCAAATCTATGGCATACGATGACATGTATGAAGAACTACATACCAAAGAAGGGCAAAATAAAATATACAGATTAGCCAAACAGCGAGGAAAGAATTCTAGGGATATAAACGGAGCTTTGAAAGTAATCAAAAATAAAGATAGGAAATTCATAATAAAGGAAAAAAAATAAAGAATAGATGGAAAAAATATTTTCATTAGCTTCTCAATCCCCACGTACTACATCTAGATGAACACTCCCCATGTCAAAACCTTGTACAACCAAT
This sequence comes from Gordionus sp. m RMFG-2023, assembly GCF_954871325.1. Taxonomy (NCBI): domain Eukaryota; kingdom Metazoa; phylum Nematomorpha; class Gordioida; order Chordodea; family Parachordodidae; genus Gordionus; species Gordionus sp. m RMFG-2023. Next base: position 30,990,942 of record NC_088776.1, read on the forward strand.
AACAGAACAAGAAATAATCACATACCCAAGCATATGAAAAACAACAAAAGGGGTCCAGATGATATTCCAATAGAAAGCCTTAAAGCACTAGGAGATGATGGAATATATCTCCTCACAAATTTATACAATAAAATACTGGGAAATTACGAGATCCCTCAAAAATAGAGGCAGAGCTATCTAGTTCCTATCTTCAAAAATAAAGGGGATCCATACAATTGTTAATATTACAGGGACATAAAACTAATGTCACACTGTCTAAAACTATACGAAAAAATAATAGAAAAAAGATTAAGAGACATAATCGAAATAGGAGAGACTCAGTTTGGCTTTATGCCTGGAAGATCAACAACTGATGCTATCCACGCAATTAGGCAAATGAGTGAAAAATACAGGGAAAAGAACAAAAAGCTACACATGGTCTTTCTCGATCTAGAAAATGCCTTCGATAGAATCTCAAGAAAACTTATCTGGTGGGTGCTACGCCACAAAAAGGTTTTCGAAAAATATATAAGAATAATACAGGATAAGGTACTTCAGCAGGCTTCAAAGTAGCCGAAGGAGTTCATCAAGGGTCGGCTCTCAGCCCACTTCTCTTCATTACAGTAATAGATGTATTAGCACAGTCTATACCTCAAACAGTCCGGTGGAATATGATATTTGCAGATGATATTGTGATACTTGCCGAATCCAAGGATGAAATGAAAGATTAGTAAGTTGGATAAATATCCTAGAAAAGCATGGACTAAAACTAAATAGAGAAAAGACGGAGTATATGGTGATAGGAGGAGATGAAACAGAAAGTATTAATATAAATGAATGGCAGATATTGGCAATTGAAAGCTGCAAATTGGGCTCCACTATACAAACAAATGGCACAATAGAAAAAGAGATAAAGAGTAAAATTAATCAAGGGTAGTTAAAGTGGAGATCTTTATCTGGAGTGCTATTTGACAAAAAAATCCCACACAAATTAAAGGGAAAAATATACAGTTCCATAGTACAACCAACTATTTTATATAGTTAGGAAACATGGCCAACCAAGGAATCAGACGAGAGAAGTCTACAAACTATGGGGATGAAGGATGATTGCTGGAGTAACAAGAAAGGATAAAGTGCGCAGTACAAGAATATTAAGTAGTTTAAAGGTAGTGTCCATTAAGACTAAGTTAATGGTAAACAGACTTAGGTGGTATGGGCACATGAGAAGGCCTATGAACTACATAGGAAATAAAGTTGGGAGTTTGGAAGTGATGGGCAAACGTAAAAGAGAAGGGCCAAAACTTCAATGGGGCCATAAAGTTAGAGCCAATATAAAGAAGTATAAATTAGATAAAAGAGATTGTATGAATAACATAAAATGGAGACAGTAGTTGAAGGAGCTTACCACCAAAAAGGTGAAAGCTAAAATTTACAATTATAATAAATAAATTGAAACCAATCTTCTAAATTATGAAAATTTTTATATTCCTGTTTACATAAAATGCAAATCTCTTTTATTAATTTTTTAACAATGTTTTTTTTTGATTTTTTATTCTTCTCTTTTAATAGAAGTTCCCTCTTAAATGGGGATGAGGTAAAGATCTCAACCTTTTTTTCCTTGTTCCTTTAATTTGCGAATAGCGAGATGAGATTGGGATCGGGATAAATGATGGACCTGGTAGATTAATGTTTGAAGGGATAGGAATATCATTCAGTGAGGTGTTAGCAATAGAACTAAATGAGGGGCTAGGAACAGAAGGAAAAGTGTTGGGAAGAGAATTAATCAATGAGCTAGGAATAGACATAATTAAAGAATTTGAAAGAATATGTCAAAGGTTTTCTTCTTATATAAACGATCTATCATGATTTGATGAAGGAATAAAATCCCCTCCCGAATAATATTTTTTTATAGGAGTATATTCCACACGATTCAAATTTTTTTGGAATATTTTTTTAGGAGACTGCCAAAAGTAAATTATCCTTTATATAAAGGGAAAAGGAGATTCCACGGTGATTTCGCATCCACGAATCTATCCCATTATTATAAAAAAAATTTAAAGGCCCATATACTGTCTTGTCTAAAGGTTGCAATTTATGAGTAAAGTGTGGAGGAAGAGATAAAAGTATTATACCATTATCTCTATTGATGGGATATGTGATTCCAAAATTAGCAAAATTTTATATTTCTGACTGCATCTGGTATTAGAAACAATGTGACTTAAAAACATAATAAATTCATCCTCTTGCATCCACCCATCCGTTGGATGCGCCAATACATCCTTGAGAACCGTCTCTAATAAAACGATTTTACGTAGAAAAATAAACATGGGGGAATATAATTCCCTTAAGCGTTAACAGCCAGCGCCATTGTTACTAGAGTGCCTCGCTCTGCGGAATCTGACCCTTCTGCGCAACAATATTTGATGGGTTTTGCACAGTTGTCAAGCCCGTTTCGTCCATATTATAAATTGACATAGGTTTTAATTCATGTTGGTCTAGTATTCCCTTATATAGATTAAAAAAATATAGAACAGCCTTTTGATTTAAACAAGCAGCTCGAACTAAACTAGTAGCCTCTGGATATCTTAGAGATAATCTTAAATTTTTTCTCAATGAAGAAAACCATTCTTCTCCAGCCATTTTATTAAATTACATGATCTGGGTATTTTTTTAATTGAATTGCATGATAATAAGCTTGTATCTTTATCTAATGTATAAATAATAATATTATAAATTTTTTAATACCTTTTTAACAGATAAACCATAAAACATTTTACTACATGTAATAAGATATTCAACAATTTTATTTTCTTCATCATCAAAAATTTTTGTTTATTATTTTAATCTATCTTGGGCATAGTGCCAGCCATTTTATATTTTTTATTTTTTATAATACCTTAAAAAATTTGTTTTAGGTATACTTAATAAAATAAATAATAAATTTACTCAAAATTTATCTAATTCTATATTTAAATATATAACATCATTTGAACTTATTATCAGTTCAAAATTATATTCTGATAACTAAAATGTTCATACCCAATAAAATTTATTAATTTGAATCATATTTATCTCAATTATAATAGATTACATAAAAATATTTGTTTACTAGATATAATTCATTTTAAATAGTTGATCTATTATCAGGCTAAATTTTATATACTAAAAATGTATATTATATTTATGACAATATATATTATATTATCACAATATATATTATAATATCACAGTATATATTATATTAGCAATATATATGAAGATTTAGTTTGTAAGATATTCATTTAGATTTGATATATATTAAAATAAAATGTATTATGAAAAATTACATTAATAAATTTATATTATAATAATTATTTTTTATATTACATTTATAAAATATTATATTTTAACCTCTAATAGATGATACTTTTCTTGATGAGATATCATTTTCATACAGTTTTATGGCTTCTTCGTAATCATTTTTATTAAAAACCTTCCTATTTTGAATTTTCCGTATATATTTGCTTACCATAGTATTATAAAAATTGATTGATTGCGCCGACAAGCCACGATTTAGCTAACCTCAATAGTGGTAATAATACTAATTTTATCTTAACATATATTTAAGCATTAGATATCAATCTGAAACTTTTCCAGATATTAAAATAGATATTTAACTTTCATATATTGTCCATTTTGTCATGTTTAAACTTTTAATTTTTTAATACAACCTAATAATATTAAGTAAAAATATTCTAATTTTCACGTCAAAAACATGTCATAACAGATAAAAATTTAAATAGCTAAATATTATAAATTATTTTTATCCCCAAATATGGATATTATAGAATTCTATTTTAGAACAAAATTTCAATTTTTAATCATTACTAGTTTTAAAATAAAATTCTTTTGAACCGACAAGTCCCTTGCGCCGAATAGCCCTAGTCTCCTCTACTTCGTCACGAATCGCGCTAATTTTAAATGCAGGGTAAGGCGTAATAAGGTATTTGGTTTATAATTCGGAACTTTTTTGTGGTTGGGAAAATTGATTGAAGGATTAATAAGTAAATCACTCAATATTAACGCAAACCAGACATTTAATTCTTCTAAATTTTTCATTGTTAATTTGTTAATAACTTCTTTTTTCTCTACTGTCTTCGCCAGATATTAAATGGATTATAATAATATGTGATTAAGCACCAAGTTTTGATAAAATTTCAGAATAATGCCTCCAGTCGCCTTTTAGTCTTAAGACTGGCCAAAATTTTGTTGTCAATTATTTTCTCTATACTTAAGCACTCACCGGCACTAATAAAGCACGCATTGGCATAGATGCTAGAATTAATCCTTCCAATTGTTCTGCTAACTAACGGAAATGAGATAAAGGCTAAGTTGCATATTATTATTTAATTGTAATGAGAATTTGTCATAGGCAAACCCCGGCCGAAGGCCGGCCAAATAGAATTTGGGAGCTTCGCTCTCAATCCCTACTCTTCCCTTGGATAAATTTGGCTACATCACTGAGTAGATAGCAACGCGGTAACTTTTGCATATATATTTTGCTATTGCACAACTATACCAACAGGTGCAGAAATATATGTGCAATTTAATAGTATACCATTTATAAATTTTAATCCTAAAATTTTTATAGGTTAAAACTTATACCGAAATGCTTTTAATATTTATAGAGAAAAGTTATGGACTAGAAAACTTCTATTTAAATTTAAAATTCCATCTAAGATAAATGCGTTCAAACAAATTACAAGCTATTCGACAATTATTTTGCCACAATCGAAAGATCTCAAGAAAGCCACCCTAATTTTCTTTATAAATCATCTTCCAATATCTTAGACAAATGTGATGAAATAACTTCCTACCGTAAATCAATTTTGATGATATTAATTATATATTAGATAATTCTAATAAATGTAATATATATTTTATGAAATATTACCATTATTTGATATCCAGAAGCTCCTATTTCGATGCTTCTAATTCTGATTTTACACGTAATTAAATATAAAAAATTATAACTATGTGCACAGCTTATTTAAATCATTTTGACCACTATAAAAAGGACTATAAATTCAAAAAATTTATCTGATATACCAAAACATATATAATCACATTTTTTAAAGAATAATTTTATAATTGATTTACACACTCAACAATTGTAGGAACTTGGAAATAATTGTGTATGAGTAATCATTTAGTGGCTTTTTTTGTTTACATATATAACTGAATACAATAGTGGTGTTCCAATTGAGAAAACTTCAAAGCAGCTTGATTGAAAACTATTGGCTTATTCTTTAAGCCTTAAAAACCACTCAACCTTAAGGATTTAGTCGAAAAACATTGAGGATTGGGCTGAAAAAATTAACTCACATCTCAAGGCTCATATTTTCAGCTTGATTCTCTGGGATTGAGCCGGTGACTGCCATGATATATTTACTATTTTTGATGGTTCTCAAGCCATCCTAAATCAATTATAATATTATTCACAAAATTGAATTTATGATTCCATCCTCTTTATATACAAAAGCAACTCCCTTGAATAGTAATATTATAAAATTTTATTGTATTCATTTAGTAACTGGTCACTGGTGGGGGCGACATCGCGTAGATTACGTGCTGCGTAAATGTCCTCCTACACTGAATGCGGGGCAGTTTCCAATGTCCGTACTGCCTCATATCTTCCATGCGGGTTATTGGCAAAGTCGCCACGCCTCCCTTTTCATAGCGGAGCGTGTACTCTATGCACTTTCGGGAAAATTCGCTCGTCAAGCTGTTCGGAAAGAAAGGGCTAAAGAACAATTTTCAGCTCCTGGTATTGGTTATGATACTAGTCCGGGTTATAAATCGGATAAGCGACCAGTTATGGGTTGGATATCCGGAAGTAAAGATTCGAAAGCTGGTCCAATAAAGTTTAAAGAAACCTGGAATCGTACTAAAACATCGTTGGTGCAGAATAGGGTAACTATTTTTACGAATTTATTTAGGTATTATTTAAATTGAATGCTACGTTATTATCTTTTTGCTTGGTTTTTTTCAATAAAAAAATTAATGATTTGCTATGTTTTATATTAATAAGTGCTATGAATGGATAATAAATGGCATCCTTTAATTTAAATTTGTAAGTTATGTTTTGAATTAATAAATCTTAAGTTTTATATAAAAACTGTTTTATGACACACAAAAAACAAATTTTTAAGATTTAAAACTTTCAAAGTTTGCAAAGTCCTGAATAAGACGTTTACTGATAAATAATTTCATATTTTAAATTAATTTGTTCATTCCATGTTGGCTAGGCAAATTTTATGAAGTTTTCAATTTAATGAATAATTATGTTAAAAATTAATTTATATAATGTTATTTATATTAAAATCCATTTTCTTTATTATTTAATTAATTACTATAATACAAAACAAATCATCTATATAATATATAATTAAATTGGTGATCTGCATCGGGCCAAATTTTTCAAGCCTAACTTGGCGCTAAATATTTTTTTTAAATTTGCCTGGCCCGATCTCGAACATTTTTTTATTTTTCCCGAAAAGCCCGACCTAATAAAAATTACTTGTGCGTCCGGCCTGGCTCGAATATATTTAAATATAGAATTTAATTTTTTTTAAATTGTAAAAAAATATTCTACAAATAAAAAATTGGCCTTATGTTTCTTGCTTAAATTTAAAATTTACTAATTTATTTCACAAAATTGAAGGATGATATTTAAAAATGTAAACCCGACCCATCCCGAAATTTTATAAAAAATATTATACCTAACCCAGCCCTGACTAAAATTATGTTTGAAAAAGGGCCCTGCCCGAAGCTCGTTTAGACTAAATAAGGGCTCGTATATTCAGATCTCTAAACAAATAATACAACTTTTTTCCAATCTTAATTTTTTGAACTCATATATAAAAAAATATTGAAATGATGAATTATAAAAGCCAAGTATCTTTGAGTTGTTTTATAAATTTTTTTGTATGATTGAATTTATTTTATAAGCATCAGCATGAATTAACTTAGATTAACTAGCATGGTTATGCAGCCTTTTAGTTGATATAAAAATTGAAACTTTTCAACGTGAGAATATGATATCATATAAGGTTCTTCCTGCGATGTTGGTATTTAATAATTTTCACAGCCAATTTTCTAACTTAACTAAACTTATAATTGATGGCTAGAATTTTTTTCTTTTAGAAATCAAACAATTTCAAATTGAATCACTCTGGGCAAAGTGATTGTCATTTTTGCATATTTATTATCATTTTTAGTTCAAATATATTTGAGATTTATCATTAATCTTAGATCAAATAATTTTGAGATTTATTATTTATGTTGAGCCTAATAAAATTACCTTAAAATTTTTAAGATGAAACTGCCGTATTTGCGTTATTAATATTAACAAATATTCATTGACATTGCAAATAATTAAATACATAGCCAAAAATGATAAAGTATAGCAAAACATTTAAAAAGCAATAACTAAGCATTTCAATAAAAAAATATAAGCATTTTAATAAATAGACATAGCATATAATTTGTTCCAAATTTATTTGACCATATTTTTTGATGGATTGGTTATTTTAAGATATACAAAGTAATTTCTTAACTCACATAACTAAACATAAGATTTATTAGATATTTATAAAAATTATATTATAATTATATTTGTTTACCTTTCTATTCAGTAAAATTTCACTAGAGGTCTGTAGTGGGTGGGTTTTAATCCAAAGCAGGTTTGCTCAATGTTTCAAATTTTTTTAACCCTCTCGTCCGCCCAACCATATTTTTTTTAAAAAATTTCCCTGCCGCTCATTCATCTAAAAATTTGTTTAACCAGCTCAGAGTAACTTTAAAAATTTATATAATAAATTTATACATAAAAAATACTAAAATTTATTTATAAGTTAACAATTAATTTTAATATTATAATCTTTATAAATTTCAAAATCTACTCTATAAATCAAATTTATCAAGTAATTTAAAATATAAAATGTTGAAAATAGAGATAGACATGGAAGAGAATTTCGAGACAGATGATAACCACGTAATTTAACTCTCTCCCCAAATTTGCAAAATATTTAGAAAAAATAATAATATAGGATTTAAATTTGGACGCATGAAATAGCGAATAACAAAATCATTCAATAAATAAAGCAACTTCAACCTAAATAAAAATATCTCAAGATATTATTCATAAATTTTAATAAATTATCATCTACTATTTTAAATTTAGAATATCCACGGCAAAAATTTCTAGGAGATTGGAAAATTTATCTATAATTTTGGTGTATTATAGATCAAATTTAATTTAAACTAAATAGATTAATTCTAAGATAACAAAATCAGGTGTTTCTCAATAATCAGCACATAAATCGATAATCAATTTTATAATTAATGCAATTCAACCCCTCCTTGGTCGATAGTCCCTTATTTATCAATCTGATTACATTATCACTTGGTACCAAGTTATCCTGCTGGCAGAAGTGATGACAAGAATTTTGGATAATTTTAAAGAAATTATAGAGTTTTTTGCCAAATGCGCTACTTTCTGTTATTTATTTTATTTTAAAATTATAAAATATGCAATATTATGAAATAAATTTTTTTTAAAATAAATAAACTCGTGTTTAGTTCGCCTGATAAATATTTAAAATTTACCCGTACTTACCCATTGTTTTAAAAATATTTTTTATCCTTGTATAATTTTTCTAACCTGTCCTTATGCCTAAAATATGACGGCAGACTGACCCCCTTAATCTAATGATGCTGAGATCTAGTGGGTCGTTTAAAAACGGCTTAAGATTTTATCCAAAATAATATTATGCAGCCCTCTAGATTTGGCAAATAGAGGTTCAAACCTTTTTGCCATCCATGAACAAAATCTCCAGGCTTGCATAATATTATTTTGGCTTAAATCTTAATCGGGCCATTTTTAAAAATCGAGCCGTTATATAACATTACTGAGACTGATGACTTATATATAAAATGTGATTCCATTACAAAATAGATACTGACTATGTTTATTGACTATGAGGATACCCCTCTGAGTTACCCAATGACACCATTGTTCCATATCACCCCCTTCCCCCTCCTTTTCCATGTCAGAGGCTCTGACTAGAATAGAATTAAAAAATTAGGCATATTTTCAATTAACAACTTTCTTATGCTAAATAATAAGTGCCTAAATATTTAGCTGAATCATCAAATTATTTTTTTATGCCAATCATTATGGATGACGGTTTTTTTTAGAAACATCGGTATATATTACAGGAACTTTCGAGAATCTCAAAAAGGCGTTTAAGGCCAATTATAGATATGGCTATCTCCCAGGGGCGGACTGGCCATAAGACCAGGTGAGCATTTTGCCCACGAGGCCGCGAGAAATGTCGATTTTTGAGGCCGATCAGAGAAAATATCAAAAAAAGGCCGATTATAAAAAAAAGGTCGATTATTATGCACATTATTTTCTCTTATCATTTATTTATTTTTAATGATATCACATTCCTTGACAATTGTCATGTCGTTTACTATAATTTAATGCATAAAATACCAATAACGTCACTTGACGCTATACATCATTACCTCGTTTTTTTCTTTGTTTTTTTTCAAATGAAGTAAAAACGCTTCCGTTTGAGTAGAGTGAAAGCTAAGTTTTGATTAATTCATTATATTACATTTTTATACATTGATTTATTTTAGAAATAATATAGCCAACATTTCTTGTTCTTAATTCATTGAAATCAAATAAAATCCAGGTCGGTGAATCAGATTAAAGGATGGATGCTTGGGTGAAAAGAATAATTCATCTGGCCAAAATAAGTTGAGAAAGCTGCAAAAAATAGGTTAGATAAGGTACACGTGAAAAAGCCCTTAGAGGATATATGGTAAAGAGAGCTTGCTCCCAATATCGATAAATGCACTTCAATTTATAATAGATAATAAATCATTTGATACAAAAACTTGATAATTTTTGTAAATTTAAAACTCTAAGTACAGCTATAATATATTTAGAAATTTTTGAATTGGCCACTGTCATATCTTTAAACTAAAAAATTAGGTACTTTGTCAGCTTGGAAAATGATAGAAGATGCTAAGTCTTCTGTATCATCGATTATTACATCGATTCAATATAAAGCAATAAAATGGCTTCTAATTTAAATGAAACACTTTAATATTTAAAGCTTTCGGAGAGTATCAGGGTACATAATGCTCTGCCAAAAAATCGAATAGGACGAGCGAAGAGAATATATAGTGACAAATGTCAAGATAAACGTCCTCAAGAATCGATTGATCTTTATAGGTTTGGAGTATTTCGTCCTAATTGATCAAATTATAAACAGCTTGTTGGAACGGCTCTACATCTGAGGATATTCAGCATATAGAATTTCCTCTTAAAAATTAAAAATACATATTTTTAATTTTTAAAAGGAAAATATGCCAATCGCCAGAGTGGCCTAACGGGTTATAATGTATGCTTGGAAACAGAAGGACGCAGGTTCAATCCTGGTAAGGAGCATAAATATTTTCAGGTTTTTCTTCTATGACTGATGTGTAAAGACATATGGTAAGATAAATTTCGGAGCTTTTACATGCTAATCTCTCGCAGAAGTTTAAAGGTGTAATAGACTGCAAAGTCATCCCAGGAGAAGATATAGCCGCGCAACACAAACTACTGGTCATGGATTTACACATCACAAATAAATCCACTCGAAACAAGATAAAACTGGAACCATGCTTCAAATGGGATAAATTAAAAACAATGACAGATGCCTTTGCAATTCATGCAAACATTGAAACAATAGATTCCTCACAAGTCAGTGAAAAATGTGAACAGACCTTTCATCTAGATTAATAGACACTGCCAAATCTACACTAGGCTTGACAAGGGGAGGCAACAAATCATACAAAGAACTATGGTGGTGGAATGAAGTGGTACAAACCACTATACAGGAGAAAAAAACCCTTAATAAAATATGGTACAAATCCAAAAACCCAGATGACAAGACAAGATACAAAAAATCCAAGAGAATAGCTACAAAGGCGGTGGCTAGGGTCAAATCTATGGCATACGATGACATATATGAAGAACTACATATTAAAGAAGGGCAAAATAAAATATAAAGATTAGCCAAACAGCGAGAAAAGAATTCTAGGGATATAAACGGAGCTCCGAAAGTAATCAAGAATAAAGATGGTAAATTGATAATAAAGAAATAATGAATAGATGGAAAGATGGAAAGAATATTTTCATTAGCTTCTCAACTTAATCCCCACATACTACATTTAGATGAACACTCCCCATGTCAAAACCTTATACCACCAATAACAGAACAAGAGTTAATCATGCCTCAAGCATATGAAAAACAACATAGGGGTCCAGATGATATTCCAATAGAAAGCCTTAAAGCACTAGGAGATGATGGAATACATTTCCTCACAATAAAATACTTGGAAATGAAGAGGTTCCTCAAAAATGGGGGCAGAGCTATCTAGTTCCTATCTTCAAAAATAAAGGGGACCCACACAATTGTCAAAATTACAGGGGCATATAACTAATGTCACACTGTCTAAAACTATACGAAAAAATAAAAGAAAAAAGATTAAGAGACATAAATGAAATAGGAGAGACTCAGTTTGGCTATATGCCTGGAAGATCAACAACTGATGCTATCCCCGCAATTAGGCAAAAGAGTGAAAAATACAGGAAAAAGAACAAAAAGCTACACAAGGTCTTTCTCGATCTAGAAATGGCCTATAATAGAATCCTAAGAAAACATATCTGGTGGGCGCTACGCCACAAAAAGGTTCCCGAAAAATATATAAGAAAAATACAGGATATGTATTTGGGCCATACAACAATGGTCTGTAGCACAACAGGTACTTCAGCAGGCTTTACAATAGCCGAAGGAGTTTATCAAGGGTCGGCTCTCAGCCCACTTCTTTTCATTACAGTAATAGATGTATTAGCACAGTCTATACCTCAAACAGTCCCGTGGAATATGATATTTGCAGATGATATTGTGATACTTGCCGAATCCAAGGATGAATTGAAAGAAAGATTAGTGAGTTGGAAAAATATCCTAGAAAAGCACGGACTAAAAGTAAATAGAGAAAAGACGGAATATATGGTGATAGAAGGAGATGAATCAGAGAGTATTGATATAAATGAATGGCAGATATCGGCAATTGAAAGCTGCAAATATTTGGGCTCCACTATACAAACGGCACAATCGAAAAAGAGATAAAGAGTAAAATTAATCAAGGGTGGTTAAAGTGGAGATCTTTATCTGGATTGCTATTTGACAAAAGAATCCCACACAAATTAAAAGGAAAAATTTACAGTTCCATAGTACAACCAACTATTCTATATAGTTCGCAAACATGGCCAACCAAGGAATCAGACGAGAGAAGTCTACAAACTATGGGGATGAGAATGCTGAGGATGATTGCTGGAGTAACAAGAAAGGATAAAGTGCGCAGTACAAGAATACTAAGTAGTTTAATGGTAGTGCCCATTAAGACTAAGTTAATGGTAAACAGACTTGGATATTATGGGCACCAATGAGAATTCCTATGAACTACATAGGAAATAAGGTTGAGAGTTTGGAAGTGATGGGCAAACGTAAAAGAGGTAGGCCAAAACTTCAATGGGGCTATAAAGTTAGAGCCAATATAAAGAAGTATAAATTAGATAAAAGAGATTGTATGAATAACATAAAATGGAGAGAGATGTTGAAGGAGCTTACCACCAGAAAAGGTGAAAGCTAAAGAGAAAAAAAAGAAAAAGGAACGGAATTATGCCAGGAAAAATAATTTAATGATATACCCCCTTTTAAAATGTTTATATTTAAATTTAGATTGCAAATCTTATATTGCTGAAGATATTCAGCAGATAGAATAATTTTTTATTTCCTCTTAAAATGTATGGAAAATCCTATAAGGTTGGGAAGTATGATTTCAGGATTTTTATCTTGATGAAATAAATAGGAAAGATATATATATATTGCGTGTTAAATTACGTAACGAATAATGTTCATTTGCCAGTGTATTCAAAGATATGGTAGCAAAATAAATGAAACGGAAGATGATCGTATGAACAAGTGAGGAGTCAAATGAAGAAGACGGAATACTACAATATGATAATAACTCAAAGTGTGACGACAAAATTAATATTCAATCAGAGCCCCTCATATACGAAACTTTCTCGAGCCAGCATACATATTTTTAGAAGAATTTGTGGCCAGATTGCTTGACAATAATTTCAAAATTTGATAAAAACTTTAATCTAGGGTATAATTAAAGCAAATTATTTGTTATTCGATTTAATCATAAATATTTGAAATAATTATAAACTAGCCAAAATATTCCTTGCGGAACTTATTTTTTAGATTTACCCATCGTATTCCTTTATTCCTTTCCTTTTTAAAATTTATTTTCATATTTAATTAATAATTTTTTAAAATATAATAACACATTTTTAACTTTTGAAAATATTTTAAAAATAATTTGTGAAATAATCGTTTTGAGCTATTGCTAATAATACCAATATTTGATTCGTTACTCTAATCTGGGGTTATATTCGCGTATCATCTTTATATCCAACATTATGTGAAATTCCTTTTACGGAATCAAAATATACAAAAAATTATTTATTTACCCAATAGTCATTTCTTCTCGAAAATTCATCGTCGATTATTTCCAAAATAAAAAATTTTACATATTCGCCTAAAAATACAATTCGAGATTTTGGTTTTCATTTATGGTCCCTTTTTGCCGTATTGACACTTTTGGCGGTCAGATGGGAAAATGAATTGAAAAACCTAATCTAAAGAAAAGGAAATCAAAAAATTTTTAAAAAGCAAGTCAATAGCAAAAAAGATTAAAAATTTGGCTGCCCCTAAGAATAGTTTAATTTTGGTGACCCAGCTCACCTGTATTCTTACCCTCTTGCACGGGCTTGTTTTGACAACTCAATTTTCTTTTATAATTATTTATTAATACACATTTTTTTTGTACTATAAAGCAAAATGTATGTTAGAATAATTTAAATAACAAATAATTATTTAATGTACACACTTAAAACAAACCAATATTGGGTGTCCTAGTTCAACATCTAAAATCTGTTTATTTAAAAAATAAGACTAACCAGGACACGGCCTTGTACAATAAATAAATATTTTGTTTTGGAAGAATCACAAAGGCACTTTACCAAAGTTAATCTAAATGGCCTTTTCTTGTTAGGCTGTTTAGAGGAAGCTATATAAGCGGATAAACAGACTGCTGATTAGAAATAAGACGAACCAGGACATGGCCTGATCTGGGTTAGTGGGGTAAGAATAATATCTGAAAAATATCATAAAAATATAAAACTATTCAATTTAATGTTCAAATTAGACAAACATGCATGTTTTTTTAAATATGATTATTATAAAAATGGCAATTCAACTATATTCTTGACAAATATATAAGCAAAAATTTTGAAAATATAATTTATTCAGAATATTAGTAGTAATCACAGAGCCAACGATATTATCTTAAATGACTCGATGCCACAATCATTGATTGCTAGGTTCTCTTACGGGCCTCTAGACGTTTTAACATTAGGAGGAAAAAAAGTAGTATAATTTATGGTTTTTTAAAATGTATAATACATAACTAGGTCGATATTTATCACAAACCTGATGAAATATTAAACAGAATATATTATAACCAAAAAGACAGTACCAAAGACTATAATAATCAGATAGAACAAGCTGATTGGAAATATATTGGAAGTTCTTATACAGAGCAGAACGGGAAGTTGGTATATAACATTGTGTCAGATAAAAGACTTAGAGATGGCATTCACAAAATCAAGATGGTTTTAAGGTTAAAAATACATCAATTTAAAAACACATGTAATTTAATTTTAGTGTGATTTTTCTTTTTCTTTTTATTTGATTTTCTTTTATAACTTTAAATATTATGTAGTATAGTAAAAGTTAATGTCTTATAATGAGATACAAGCTTTTTTGTTATTAATAAAATATATAGCTCCTCATCTTCTTCCGCAACAAACTTTAAAGGTTCTCAACTTCGAAGTCATCTACAAGATATAGAAGAGACGGAAGAACGCGCTACCTTAACATTAGCCGTTCTCCATTTTACGACGGCCTTAGCAGTGTTTAGCATTGATGGAGCTTTTGCAGCAAATATTTCTTTGACCGGGAGTGACGCTCGTTCTCGCATGGGATCGGCGGAATTGGCCCGTTTCTGGGTGCAGACTTGTGGCCTTCTTCCTCTTTATTTATCAGCACGACCCGACTTACAATTAAACGGTGTAGTGGACTGGCTTGCTCGTGAAAAGTTTCCTCGTGGACTCGTACGGTTTACCACACTTGACACATCTCCTGTAATATCACTGCTTAAAGATAAAGCGGCTTATTTAAAGCATCTCGTACACGAGGTTACTCTTTGTTACTTGTATAATGTTTTGAATTAAGGCTTATTTATCGGCAAATGCCTTCTAAGGTCTACATATTATATCGAAATTAACCACTTAAATATGAATACTGCAATCCTTTTTTGTTGTTGCGTGAACATAGGCAACAATATTAAACTATTTGCTGTGCAACTAGACGGCGAACTTTTCGCTACTAACTTTTTACTAACATTCTATTCTATATTTACCTTATTTCAATGAAATGTCTTATAATAAATTGGTCATTTTTAAACTGACCATTTACATACAGATTTTTAAAGGTTGACCCTAATTAACTCAAGCCCCCCAAACTAGGCCACATTTTTTCATAGGGATTCACAAAATAATAATCACTATAGTGTCCGCATTGAGACAGTACACATTTATCATAGTTCAGGTTTATGAAATTTTTGAATTTCTATACTAACTTTGAACCATATGCGGGTCTAAAAAATTCGACTTTCCCTACCCGATTATCAAAAAATTGTTTAAAAAATATGATCCATAATTTAGTTTTGGGCCTATAGGTATATTTTCTCGTTATACAATTTATGCTGATAAAATGTTCTACCTATTACATATCAGTGACTAAACGTCCATAGAAGCAAGGAAATCATTGCTTCCCTTGTAATTTTTCTTAAATAAAATTAATATAATCTTTATGCTACGTTAAAAAAAATTAATACCACAACTTTAAAAAGAGTTAATGATATTTTTACTACATTATTTTACTGCGTTATTATATTACTGCTTTTAAGTTTAAAGCTTAAATGCGGAAGAAAATTTAAAATTGCTAAAAAATCATATTGCGTTGGAAGAATAAACTTTGGTAAACAAACATAAAATTGCTTATTTTTTAATAAAAAAGAGAAAATCAAACAAATGTTTTGTGTAATTTTACATAAAAATAAGCGTTGGGGAAACAACTAAAAAATTAATCACCGATGTTTATTTTTTGGAACATCAACTTTGGCTTTAAATAATTCTTTATGTAATTTATAAATTTAACAAAAGTGTGGCTTGTCTTGCCATATCTTTTTCTTTCTAAAAATCAAACATAAATTTTTTGAACTTATTCTGTAAAATTTTTATATATAAGAATATAATATTACATATAAAATTAATAAAAATTTCAAGGATAATAAAATAAATAACGGGCTCGGGCCTAATTCTACTTAAAATAATCGGGTTCGGGCCGGGCCTTATATTTTTAAAAAAATTTAATAAAAATTTTTGATTTAATTTATTGAAACTAAACGCTATATAACATATGTCTTTTATTTCAAGTAATTATAAAAATTAATTTCTATATTTAAATAAATTCGGGCCTGACCGGGCCAGTAAATTTTTTTAAAATAAATTTCGGGTTCTGGTTTGACCGGAAAAACTTTTTTAAAAAATTTCGGGTTCGGGCCGGGTTTGAAAAATTAGGCCCGATGCAGATCACTAATTTCGCTTGTTCAGCATTTTCTATAGAGCATCCGCGAAAAAGGTTTTTAAATTTTTTTTTGGGGGGGGGGTTGTTGGGAGAGAACGGCAGGTTGAGGCTGAGATTCTTAGCTTTTTCGGGTTCAAAAATGTGCCCATGGTTGGCCAGAATCGAAACTCTACTTGTTCAAATATATATGTCGTATTGAGGTATGGAATCCATGTGGGGGGTGGGGGGGGTATGGAATCCATGTAGATTCGGAATCTCTGGATTTTGAATCATTAACTAAAGGCGATTTTTAAATTTTATAAATCTGATTTGACAGGAATTGTATTTCAGAATATAAATTTCAAACAATTTTGTTATGAACCCTAATTTATATTAATTTTTATATGGATTTTTCATATAAATTAAAAAATACTAAAATGTCTATGGCGAAATTTGACTAAAATTTATAGGGTAAATACTGTACATGTGCTAGAATACATTTCCGGTTAAATCGGATTTTAAAATTTTTAAATCCTCGGTAAAGGATATTTGATTTAAAATCGAGAGATTCCAAATCCCAACGGAATCCATATCCGAATACTACATATATCTGATACCTGCAGGCTCGGCCCTCCGGGCCCTATTTTAATTTTTTAAATATATCCGGGCTGGGCCGGGCCTGAAAATTTTTTTTAAAAAAAATATCCGGGCTGGGCCGGGCCTGAAAATTTTTTTTAAAAAACCCAAATATTTTAAATCGTCATTATTAGCAATAAAAATCAAAAATATATAAAAAAATTTAAAAAAATTCAGGCTGGGTCTGAATTTTTTTAAAAAACAACCCGGGCCGGGCCGAAAATATTTTTTTTTAAAAAATCCGAGCCTGGCCGTACAAATGGTAACTCTGCTGGTCTCTAACATATATTGCAAATAAATTTTGCAAACTACTTAGAATTATAAATATTAACAGTTACTCTGTTTTTTTTATCCCATTAACCCAGGACTGATATTTATTTCTTATATGTTAAAATATATTATACATTATTTTCTACATTTTACAAAGGTGGGTTTAACGATTTTTGTTGCTTATGGATCGAGCAAAGATATTCCTACATATTGCTCGCTAAATATACCTCCAGAAAGAATTTATTCTATAACTAAAGTACCAAAGAGATATCAAGGGGAAGCCACGGTAAAAATAAATTATAATTAACACTATTTGACCATGGAAAAAATATTTTTTTGTTGAAAGTATTTAAGTGAAGGTTATTCCGCACATTTACAACAACTTAAAGTGGAACAAAAGATCATTCCAAACGTTCAGTCGAAATTATATATAGATGATAATATTATTACACAGGTTACATAAATATAAATTATGCCATTCTTAATTTATTTTATTATTTAAAGTAATTTGCTTTTTTTTGCATTTAAAAATAGTGGGATCTTAATAGAAATAGCTTTAAATTACCAAAGACTACGAAAAAATGCATGAGTGAGAAATATAGTGGCAAAAATAATATTTATGAAGATGATAAAACTCGAAATAATTCAACTCTTCCTAACATAAAATCCACCATCTCTGATGATAAATTGCCCAACGAGTATCTTTCTTCGAATAATTTGTCTAATCACAGGGAACGCAAATATAGTTTGAGTCGATTATTCAAAAAATTTTAATCTTTTACTTATATAACTGGTTTTTGTTGAAAGATAATTTGCTATAGAATATATTTATATTTAGAATTCTAGTTTTTTTAATAACGGAGATTGCCAATAGAATCCATATCTTCCAACGACCTACTAATTTTATGATTTGTCAAGTTGCTCAAATTGACAAGTTTATTTAATTGCAATATAGTATAATAAAATATATTATAAAATCTTTTAAACTAATCAAAATATAGAAAGTTGTATTTAAATAACAAGATTTTAGGTAATAAAATCAATGTCATTCATTCTCTGCAATAATAATTTTCTAATATAAATTATATAATTTATTATTTTTTCCACATATATGTGTAATTTATCTAATACTCAAATATTTAATTCTTTATTTCATATTTATATAATAACTGCAATATACAAAATAAATAACATTTTGTTTTTGAATATATTAGAAATATGGCAAAACATGTTTATTTCACAAATTATAATATGCATATATAGATTGAAAGAAATTAATATATATTATAACAAAGCATTCACTTGTTTTAAATTTTTTAATAACTTTCTCTAATTCCCTTCCAAAATGTGTTTTTCCTTCAATCTAGATGATTTTCTTACTTTTTTTCGGTTCACTATACATCTCGATTGTTTGCCTGGAAATACAAAATATTTAAAATTATCCTTTGAATTTCCTTTATCATTTATTATATTCAATGATGTCTTCACCTTCATAAATTCGTTTATTTGGCCTGTTACGTTGCATCCCTTAACAAAATTTTGTTTGTTTCCAAAAGAATTCATCTTATTTGCAAAAAATTTAGGATGCTTAGGCTTTGAGTCAATATCGTTATCTTTTGAAACAACATAGGTATAAGATGGTGTTATTCTGGGTTCCGGAATGCACTTTGGAGTTATAAAAACTTTGTAAGTTTTTGAACTGCCGCATATTTCTTTCGATATTTTAGCATTTTTTTCGATTAACTTCGAAGTTTTTTTTGTTTCTTTGTTTTTACTATAATTTTGAGTATTTTTTTCAAGCTTATGGTCTCTTTGGTGCATGCTAAGTTTTAATTTTGAATTGGCGTTTTTTACATTTTTTTCCCCCATTATGTTCATCTTTACTAGATTATTCATAAATGTATTTTTTCTAGAAATTTTACTTGAAATATTTTTATTCATCTTACACATCTCAAACGTTTTTGAAGTCAACTTAATATCTTCTATCTCACTTGAAGAGTCATTATCTATTTCCATTTGTACCAATTTATTATGACATTCATTTTTGTTCTCTTTCATATCTTCATTTAAACAATTTATTTTTTCAGATATCATTAACATATCAGGGCTATTAATTTGTTGTATTGTTAATAAAGATAAGTTTTTAAAAGTATTATTAATGCCTTCAATTTTATTTTTCAGGATAGAAATAGTTTCATTAATAACATTACTACTGTTATTGTTCATATTCATATTTCTTGATTGGATTTTATAAAAATGCGTGTTTATCACGGTTAACAATTGATTTTGAAATTCATTTAACTAATATTTTTTTTAAATATTTTAATATAATAAAGTTTTATTCGAACCTGTTTGATATTATCCTTTATTATACACTGAGTATTTAGTTTGGAATTATCTAACACATCTGTCCAAATTCTTGCCTGCGATATTATCAATGATTCTATACCTTCTCGTATTTGAGTTAAATTTTTATTTAGTATGTTATTGTTAGTAAATGAGTTGGTCTCATTCTTAAAATTTGGTTCCTTATAATTAATTTTCAAGTCTGAAAGCGACTGATTTAATAACTATAATATTATTGAATAAATATAAAAATCGAAAGTTTACTGTAAAGGTTTTTTCATTTGCTGTATAGTAATAAGATATTTCATCTTTTATTTCCATAAAACCTTTACTAAATTTATCATCAATTTTATTTAGCATTAGTTTATTGGTTTCTTGCAAAGATTTATGATGTCTATCAAATTCCTTAATTTTTGACGTGCCAATATTCCAAATATTTTTTATTTCCTTAAAATTTCTTGCATTATAATATATAAACCTTTTTACCTTAATAGATTCCGATAATTTATAAAAATTTTTATCACTTGCTTTTTCTTTACATTCCATATATTGAGAGAAAAATTTTTGAAACTGATTGATCTCTCTAGCAACTAGAATATGATTTTAGAAGTTATACATTAAAACAATATTTACCGCATTCTTGGATATAAGATTTAGCCTTAAGATCAAAATCATTTTTTTCATCTATTTTTTTACATATATTAAGTATAGAATCTCCAAATGACGAATGAAATTCTTTAATCTCTACACTTATGTCAGATATTTTTTCTCTATTAAAATATTTATAGATAAATTTTTAAATGTAGAATTAAACTTTATTTCATTTTCTTTACGTAACATCATAATTTTGTCATACTTATCTTCATTTTTATAATCATTTGGACAATTTAATTTGTAGCTAAGATTTGACTGAGAATTTGTCAAATATTTATTAAAATGTTGACTTAAATCGATCTTAAATTATAATTTTTGTCATATTTCATATGTTAAAATAACCTTTTGATTTTCAATCTTAACGTTTTTATCGAATGACTGAGAATTTTGAGAACTGATTCTCTGAGAACAATCAGATAAAATATCCATACCTGAATCATGGGTGCTTTGGCTATCATTAAATCTTTATACAAAAATTAGGTTTGTTTAATAATTAAAAATAGTGTACCTTGAGCTAGTAAACATTAAATCCTTAAACAGACGATTTTCAGTTTTAATTAATAAAAAAATATCCTCTAAAAATATTAAATATAAAAATAGTATATATAAATGCATCTTTTTGTTTATTAAATTTTAAACATGATGATTTATTATCATGGGTTGTAAAATATATAATTGATATAAAATACTCTTAAAAATGTAAAGTAGTTTTATAAAAATTTGCAAAAAGATGAAAGATATTTTAAAATTGCAAAAATTTGTCTAGACTAGCATGGGCTGGAGCCTTGTTCGCTCAAACTAGTTGCTAAATTTCTGCCAATAGATTCGTATTAAAATCGAAGCGTTTCTCATTATCTAATCTAAAAAAATATAGATAATTGTTTCCAAAGGGTAATTTATTCATAATATGTTTTATATTATATACATATTTTTGGAAAAAAACTATTAATCATTTTTAATATTCTATTCTCATCTTCTCAATCTGATTAAATTTAACATCTATTTATACCATCTAGATTAATTTAAAAAAGGGAAAATTTAAATAATTTTAGGGACATAGAAAAAATTAACGAAAATCGAAATTGTTATTTTTTAATTTGAAGACATCTTTACTATACTACGAAATAAATAACTAAAAATAGATCATAGAATTCAGATTTCAGAGTATTTATTATTTATCAAAGACTTCTATTTTGGTAAAAATCAATTGAAAAATGACAATTTATTTTTTAACCTATTCAAATTACTCAAGTCAACATCTTGATCTTCTAAAATAATTCTCGAGTGAAAGAGATAAGAAATAAATGTTATACTAGTAATTTTATTTTTATTTAATTTATTATTAAAATGTATGATATAATAACGATTAATAAAATAGTAAATTTCATTAATATGTCAATTTAAAAAATAATCACATTTGTTAGTATATCTTTTAAGGATAAATAATAATATATTTAAATAATATAAATAAATATATAGTAAATTAATATAATAAATTATTTAAATAATATAAATAAATATATAGTAAATTAATATAATAAATTGAGCATATGATTTAAAAGAATTATGAGTTTTCATAGTTTGCCCTTCAGTTTTTCTTCTTCCATCTGAATATTCCTCTCTTGTTCTTAATTGTTTTTCTCATCGCCGATTCTGTGATTAGGGTTTGGTTCTTTTGTTGACTTCCATCTGAATATCCCTCTCTTGTTCTTAATTGCTCTTCTCATCGCCGATTCTGTGATTAGAGGGTATCAGTCATTGAGAATATAAAGCTGAGATAATTGGATTTTATTATATTGAGGGCTAATCTTTGGCGTAGGTAGTAACCCTCGTTGGGATCTTCGGTCCTAGTAGAGATCCGTTTCCCCAGCTCTTTAAAGAAGGCCAGGGCATGAGAGCCGAACGACGTTAGAGTCGTGGCGATTAGTGGTAGGAATGTGTAATTGGCCGGAAGCGATGGCGAATACTTAGCGAGTTTATTCGTCTCGGCGTCTACTAGAGCATCTCTATTTATACTGGAAGGGGCAAGGTGACCGATGCATGAGAAATCCCAGGTTATGAATTAGCCCCTCTTCCAAGGGATCATGGTAGAGCCATCAGGACGCTTACCATCAGAATTGTAGAGTCCAGTAGGTTCGAGGGTTGATGGGATACCGGCAGATTTTAGGGCCCTGGCAATAATATCATTGCATTTTGAATGTCTAATGAATCTGCCTCTATAGCGCTTGCAGACGGCCTTTGGAGTTGACCGGCGTTTGACAAAGGATGCAGTGATAGGGTATTACCATATCACAATTAAGTCTTAGACCGATGGCATGACGTAGCTCATTATTGCTTAGGAGCTGGTCAAGGTTTCGCGATGGAAAAGCTTCGAGAAATTCATACCCGCTGTCTGCGGAAATGGAGAAGAGTAGAGAATGGTCCTCGGGTTGGCTCCTCGATTTAAGGTATGCAACGGAGTTGCCAACTAGAGGCTTATCCCAGTCCTTCTGCAGTGCCGATGAGGGAGGATCGACTAATGAAAGAGATTTCCATAGATCAATTTCCTGGGGAAGTAAAGGGTCAGGATGTTTTGTGAGTGCGTGTATGATGGGCGCGCAGAACAGGCGAGAGGATATGAACGCACTAACAGAGAGTAGGGAAAGCGATCGTATGCCAATGCCGCCGGATTTGGTTGGCAAGGTAGCTTGTAGCCAAGATAGGTCTCCGAATTTGAGATTGAGTATATCCTCTGTGAGGTGTTTAATCTCTAGCTCGTGTGCGGCGAGGTTGACGTCGTATTGGAAAATACGTGACGATCGGAGTGTATATAGAATTTTTGGGATTAGGAGGTAGTTCTTTAATAGAAAGAACGCTTGGTGGGCTGGGGGGGGCGAGATAGTGTATCGCGCATGAGGGATATCTCTAGTAGAGTGTCGGCGAAGAACTTGACAAAGGACTCGTCTTTACCCACTGGAGATCCGAGATGTGTTAAGAAGTTCAATGGTGTATGATTGAACATAGGATCATAGTTTAGGTCGATGATTCCAAAAGGACAATATTCGCTCTTGTCTTGATTGATTCGCAGTCCCAAACTGCTCTCGCTGGATTTTATTATTTCGACCGCCTTCATAACTTCGCTGGGTGAGCCGCCTAGTATACCATCGTCGATATACCAGTTATAAAGGTTTAGTTTACATTGGTAATTTATGCCTTGTATTAGGCTATTAATGCCCAGACAGAATAAAAAGGAGCCTAGAGGGTCACCTTGTTGTATTCCATTACTAGAAGGAATCAATCTATCTCCAAATTGAAGATGCGATGGACTAGCATAACAATCGAAGATGAATTGCGAGTATTCTGGGTAAAGGGTAAGGATGGGATTAAGAAACGCTGAACGTTTTAGAGAGTTAAAAGCGTTTGAAAAATCTATCTTAATTAGGATATCGTCACTGGGGTCCTGTTTGTAGATACATTCTGGTCATGTGTAGGGATACCTCACATCCCCCTTTTACGTTGACTCTTAATTGATTAGGGCACAGGTGATTGGATACTGTGAACAATATTCTGCTCACTACTAGCTTTGCGGTTAATCGGCGCCAAGTGGTCCCAATAGCGATAGGGCGAATATCTTTATTAGGTTTATGGAGGGCGATGAGTTTAGCTCCATAAAGGAGTGGAATAATGGCGGGTGGTAAGCCTCCAGCAAGCATACGGTTGATGAGTTGAGTAATTTTTTCCAAAACGTCGCATTGTTGTGTGATGTAAGGTGCGGTTAGATCCTGTAGGAATATTGGGCGAAACCCATCAACTCCCGGTGAAGAATCGCGTTTGAAGGAGAGAATAGCCTTTCTAACCTCGCTTGAGGTAAAAGTGGTTGCAATTAGAGGAGCTTCGGGGTAAGACGGTATTTCGTCCTTAAGATCGTGTGGGTAGTGTTTTAGGAGAAGAGCTTGATAAGTTGTTTGATCGTAGGGAGCTAGCTTATTGTCAGATGTTGCCAGTCATATGGCGGATTTAACATTCAGGTTATCCAGCTTTTTAGATATAAGCTTGGCCTTGGTGAGTAGCTCATTTTTGTGATTTTTATTTTTATCAGTGTCATCACCTTTAAAAGATGTGGAAAAGTGACTGATGGGTAAGGGGTAGATAGTAGCATCCTTGATTTGCTGTGTCAGAGATTTTTTGCTGGCAGGATCAGGAACTTGCAAGGTAGTAAAGGCAAATGACAGGGTGTCTAGCCAGTGTTTTATGGAAGAATAATTATTTATCAAGGAAGTCAAGTTCTTTGAGAGGTGTTAAAACTATTATAAGAGGCCTAAAAAGTGGCAAATACAAAATGAAGCGGAGCAGTATTATATATTATAATGGTCATTGTATTTAATATATTATATGTTATAAAGGTAGTATTTTGTTACTGCTTTACCACCTCGGTAATTTAATTTATAGACGACTGATTAATAATAAAGTAACCCTGGGCCATATACCATTAAAATTATAGAATATAAAAAGCAGGACTTCCGCTTTATAAAAGAGTTGTAGTAGGGATAGAAATAGATTGTAATCAGGGATGCATGGTCGGGAAGAACGGGAGGCTAACCTATGTTTTTCAAAAATGTTAAATTTGAATCCTCTTTCTATATTGTTATAAAAATTGAATCGAATTTTTTATCGCCAGATATCGCCGTTATGACAAGAGATAGAGAAACAAAAAGTTTTATTTTTCATTTCATATTTTATTATCAGCTAAAATGTAAATTTTCATTTCTCTCATTTTAACAATATTTTTATAGATATTAGAAAATTAAAGACAAAAAAAAATTTATTTGAAAATTTTAATATAAAAGCGGTACTGATTGGAGAAGAAATGATACTTGCAATCGACAGTGATGACAATTTTTAATATTTTTACTTCATTTCAGTGGCGCGGAGTCCACAGGGATGGTGGGTCTCTCTAAATATTCTATAAAGTTTATATTATTGACCCATTAATTTTTTTTAAATTTTACAACCCATAGAAATTTTATAAGTCACCGCTTTTGTTTAATTTGAAATATTGAGTGAGATTTACCATTAGAAAGTAGTGATGATAAATGGCTCCATTTTTAGAAAGTTTTAAGCCGACTCAAAAACGTTAAACCGAATTTTTAAGCTAAAATTATCATCTTAGCCTCGATAGCAGTTTAAACTTAAAGGATATTTTTAAAAAATTCAACTCGTGCCTCAAGGCTTAGAGAATTTTTACGACTGTTAGGATTGAGCCGATTTAACAGCACTACAGGCAAGAAAAAGTCCAATTTTAACAAAAATTTTTAAACGTTTAAGTAGGAATCTGAAATCTTCAAATAGGTAAGTTATTAGGATTAATCAACTTTGAAAGAAATAATAAATTTGGATATCAGGTTTTTTGATGTCCATTTTCCCAATGAATTATTCATTATTGATTGAATGATATTTTAAAAATTATATCATTTGGTGTAGAATAATTAAATATAATGTTGATTACTAAAATCAAAAAATAATAATTTGATTAAACAAAGATTTAACTAAAAAATAAAGATGAGCCCAAGTCCCAAATTTGATTTAGGGTTGATGCAGAGATGAACATATTGTCTACAATTGCAAACAATATTTTAAAATAAAATCGGGCCGGGTCGGGTCTTGGAATTTTTTTTAATATATTTAAATTTATCAATTTTATATTGAATTTTTTATTATAAAATAAAAATATTAGATTTTATTTAAAGAACTCTTTATTTTGAGTAATTATAAAAATTAATTTCTATATTTAAATAAGTTCGGGCCGGGCCTTCAAATTTTTTTAAAAAGAATTTTTTAGAAAAAGTTTCAGGTTCAGGCCTTGTTGGCAAAACTTTTTTAAAAAAAATTTGGGCAGGGCTTGAAAAATTAGGCCCGCAGATCACTAATTTAAAATTATATAGGTAAATATTTAAACTTTTATTTAAAAATACACCATTAAAAATAATTCCAAAACTAGTAACATTAGAAATATCGATTAATGACATATACTTGTCATTGGCATCAATATACCATGCATGAAGACATTGCTAACTGCATTAAATATCGTTTGTCTTATATAGAAAAACATGTCGACGCATTCTTCAATTATATTTGGAAAAAAGTTTAAATTTGAGAAATTTAAACAGGAAAATATTATTTTTTTTACTTGAGATAAAATTAAATTGACTAAATATTTGTGACGTTTCCTTTTTAGGTCGAATGAATGTGTGCAAAATTGGCTTATCCAGCATTATTTGTTCATTTTTGAGTCTTAAAAGCAGAGCCTCGCTTAACGCCTAGTAATTTTTAACTATATTTTAATGATTAATAATAATCATTTGAAACAATAAATGCTTAAGTTTTATTGATACTGAATTTTAATAAGAAATTATATTTTTAGGCAAGTTAATTTTTTAATATTCAGAATTCATAAATTTCCAAAAGTCATGAAATTTTATTTTAGAATAGACTCGTCTTTAAAAACTTAATAAGATTTAGGCGATTTATTGTTATGGTTATTAAATCCCTGACTTTAATATAGAATTAATATAGAAAAATATATATTACAATAAAATTTAAAGATTCTGAATTTGATATAGAAATACCATTTTTATCATACACTTATCATGATTATCGATTTCATTCTAAATTTTGATATTTTTAAATATAATGCAGTATATTATTTTCTGTTTTGTCTTGCCTCGGATTTTTTGTTTTATCCAGGGTTCGCCCCGGTCTCTTTTACTATTAAACCTTATTGTAGATAAGATATAGTATAAGGGTTGCACCAACGTACGAATAATAAAACCATCATTCGATTCGAAAATTAAATATTTTGAAATATCAAAAGTGAAAACTAAATTAAAAAAAATATAATTAATGTTGATATAAATTTAAAAAAATAAAGTTCCACAAGGAACAAGTTAAATACTTGGAAATAATTTTGGTTAGTGATAATTCCACTTTGATCATTTGCTAAAGAAAAACCAATTTTTGCTCAACAACCAAATTTTATTATAATGCAATACTTATTTTTATAATACTAAAGACGGAATCACAGGATCGCTTCCTATTCTATATATCATACCCCATAGTACAGATCCACAAAGTTGGTTTCAGAAAAAACTGGTCTTGCTGGATACGAAGCCACTATACAATTTGTAGTATAGCTTATCATCTTATATCGCATATAATAAATAAACAACGTGTTTAGTACATAAACAACAAAGCCTGTCTGACGTGCAACTACTCAATAATGTCAAACATATATAATTAGAATATTAAACAAATAATTTCAAGATCAAATAAATTTAAATACTACAAATAATTTTAAATCCTTTCGAATATTTAAAACATTTATTTATTCGATTCGAATAGTGAATAATCTGTTTTGGTTATAAGAGTGAGTCAAGCTTATATTAATATCGCTGGTAATAAGATATATCACCAGAGTAGGCCTCAAATAACAAACAAAAAATATTACTATTGAAGACTAATTCTTTTACAATTTTGATCAAATAATGTATATCAGAGACTTGCGAGCCCAGGCTTAAGCTCGGCCCGGGTACATGGGCCGAGTTGTATTTTAATTCTTTAAATATACACAGACGGGGCCTAAATATCTTTTTTTAAATACCTGGGCCAGGCCGTATATTTTAAAACCAAATATTTTAAATCGCCATTATTAGCTATGAAAATTAAAAATAAATAATATGTATTTTAAAACAATCCGGGCCGGGCCTGAAAATTAATTTTTTTAAATTATCTGAGAATGCCCTAAAAATATAAGACCCGGCGGGGCGGTAAAGCTTTTTTAAAAAAATCCGAGTCGGGTCGTGCAAATGGTATTTCTGAAAGTCTCATATGTATATGATTATTTTAAATTATATTGAAATGTAATTTATATTTTGTTTTGATCATCTATGCGTACAGAGAAATTTATTTTTTAAATCACTCACACAAAAAAAAATTGTATAGTAAGATATATTAGTTTAATTATATTTACATATTAATAATAAAATGTCAAAAATAATATGTTCAATCTCTATAAATATAAATCTTTTGCCGGTAATTGTTTAGTGTGATTTTTAAACAAGAGACAATCCAATTTTCCAGCCCTAGATTAATTATATATTATTATGAAATCAAAAACAAAAAATATAATTTGGATCGAAAAATTTTCATATTATACACAATAATATACGTTCAAGGATGACAATAATTAAAAATGTATCTGGCTGAATATGATTTTTAAAAAAAATTATAGTTGTTATAGCTCATACGAATCAGAACATTTTTATTGTTAAAATCTAAGAGGTCAGGTAGCGTTAGCAATATTTACACTTAAGATAAAATTAAAAAATTTTTAAATTTTCTTCCACAAATTTTTAATGATTTAAATCAATAAAAGTATACAATCCAAATAATCTGCTTACAGGTTCTGAAAAACTTAACAACATTATATCGTAATAAAACTTCTTCCCTACTTCGAGTTCAAGCACCTTTTGCTTAAACAATATTTTATGTAGTGAGGTGGCTTTCATCACTATTAATAAGTTAATTTTATAATATTGTGTTTTCTTTAATTAGAGCCCAATAAACTTAATTTGCAGATAGAATATTTGTCAAATTTTTGATAAAAATTATTTTATCATTTTAGAAGAAGAAATAAAATAAGACGTTTTTAATTAAATAATAAATATTAAATTTATAAAAAATATTTAAATATGGAGTATGGAATATATGTTACCATTTAACATCAATAAATTTTACAAGCTACTTGAAAAATATGTACCTACACTTAGAGAAATATAGTTAAGATAGCTAAAAAATTAACTGTAGTTTAGATAAATTTGTAGTCAGACACTGTCCGACCTTAAGCCTTATATTATATAAATTCACAATAATGTCTAACTATCCACAACTTAGTATATTATGTTTTGATCTTGCGTAACTTGATCCAATCAGATATAACTTTTATAGTACAGTTAGACCAATGAATCACATTCTTGGAATCAATATAAGGTTGATCTTCTAATTGGGAACCTTTATCGCATTCTTGCTCACTGTCGTGATATGAATTTAATCTAATGAATTTTGAAAAGATTTTAATCTCTTACCAATTTTATAATAGATTTTAATTATATTTACAAATGAGCTAATTCGTGAGACAGAAAATAGGCTACACTTGTTGGCTTGTACCAAGCAACTAAAGCACTCTGATTCCTTCTGCACATGGTTCCTACATTAGCCCAACCTTAGAAAACAAATTATTTTATAATTTATTTAAAATATTACCTACGACATATCCTTTGTTAATGCTTTCAATAGCCCGGCTATAGGATAATTGATTGCAATGAATAAAAAAGATTATTACATTTTTGAAATCTACAAATTAGAAATGTATAGACCTTTGCGCCGCCGGCATTTTATTCACGCCGGAACAGCCGCCGATTAAAATTATCGGCGTAAGCCGGCTCGTCACCGATTTTTTTTAATGACGGTGGCGCGGCGTGTATTAGAAGCCGTTTAACAATATTTATATATTAAATTATTATTATTATTATAATTTAAATTTGAATTTAATAAAATGAAAATGAATTGTATTCTATAGCTATATAAAATAGAATAGTATATATCATTTACATTCATTCCTACATCATTTCATTTCTACAAACAATACATATATTTTTATGGACTTGCATGTTTTAAACTACTCTATATTTAATTATGAAATAATAACTCTCTCTACTAATCATAAATCAAGTTATGTATGGAGTTACTTTGGAAATCTTATTTTGAAGAATGAAAATAAGAAAAGCACAATAATGCCTGATTATATTTATTGTGAACCTTGCTTAAAATTGGGGAAGAGGAAGATTTGGATAAGCATAATCCATTTTCAAGTAATTTATTTTAATTTTAGACTTATATATTTATATATATAATTTATATTTTAGTAATGAAATAAAATGTTTTTGTAAAAATATAAGTACAAGTAACCTTTCTCGGCATTTAGTTAATGTTCATGAAATATCAAAAAAAATTAATAATAATAAATCCCAAAGTCTAAAAATGTTTTTAAAGCCAACACCAAGATGTAGCAACAATATAAAAGATAAAAATGGCTCTGTTTAGTATATTATTGTTTATTATTATTTATTTAAATTTTTAACTTGTTTGTTAAATTAATTTTTAAAGTTTAAAACAACTAAATTTTTAGTTTGTTTATTGTCAGCTCTATTTTGAGATCTTTTTAATGAATAATCCTAATATATAATTTATTAAATTAATTATGTAAAACTTTATGAAAGTTCAAAACTAAATCAAATTTCTTATTTGTTTCATTCCAGCTCTAATTATTTTGATGTTTTTTAATCTTTTTAATGTATAAAATAAATATGAAATCTAACAGGGCATGTTTTGATGTGCTGCTTAGATTTAATTCCATTTGATTCTATAAACAATAAGGGAATGACAGATTTTCTAAAGGTTTAAAATTTAAATAAAATGTTTATTAAAAAATAAATTTCCTAAAAAAATAGAAATATAAGATAATTGATTCCTCATCTGAATTTTCTAATAGGACAAACATTATCGGAGTGCGCTAGATTATGTTTCTTTATCTATAAAAGCACATGTCTTAAATCTGATTGATTTTGTACCAAAATTCTGTTCTATCACTTTTGATTTATGAACCGATCATTTCAAGCGTTGAAATTATATCATATTTAGTCTTCATCATTTAGATGAAAATTCTGATTAAAATATTTTATCCTGGCAACTAGAAATGTGACTCAAAAGCATACTAGGGAAACCATATCTGAGATTGATAATATTAAAGAGTAGTTCGATTTAAGGGCCAAAATAATACAAATGGTAACTGATGCTGGGGCCAATGTCAAAAGAAGAGTCAGATTGGAGGATTAGAAGCATCATTTATGCTTAGGGCATGGACTAATTTGGATACAGTTGATGGCATAAAAAAAGTTGCCAGAATTGATATTCTCATTAAAAAATATAGAGAAATTATTTCAGCCCTCAGATATCGAGTAGCTGATTTGGAATGTGAAATTGTGAATGAGCATCGTAAATGTCTGCAGTCAATTTATGAGACAGATACTTGGATATTGATGATTCTGATACATACCTTGATGACTATTTTGATATGTCTGATGAATAAGATAATAGAAAAGGCATTGCACAAACCAATATAATTAATACAAAAACTTTAAAATTAAATTGCCCTACCCGTTGGCACAGCATATTAATTATGCTAGAAGTTCCCAATGTAAACAAAATTCCTATAAATAATGTTCTAAATAATATTGGAAAAGAATCTTTAAGACTCTTTAATAATTGAATGAATATGTTTGATGAAATTTACGCAGTATTAAATCCATTCCGAGAGTCGGTGGATTTTTCCTCTCAAAAGTGATCGACAATAAACTTAGGGTTATTACTTTGTAGTGAAATAGAAACCCATTTCAGATATTATTTGCTTAAAAGAAAATATGAAAAAAAAGTTTGACCAAAAGTTTCCCATTACTAAACTACAAGTTATTTTATATTTTTATTAAAATTATATTTTAAATATTCGATATTAGCGACTCAACTTGATCCCTGATTTCAAAATCTTAAATTGTTTCATAATATTTAAATTCAAATTCTACGAATCCAATTTTTAATTAAACATTTAAATTTTTAGAGCATGATAGAAGTGTACAGAATGAAATTCAATATGAAGATAATGAGCAAATAGCCAGTTCTTATATAGCTAAAATAGCTCATAAACATTCCCTTCCAAACAACGATTATAACAATATTAGTATAGAACAAGAATGCCATATTTTGCTCAGCCAACATAATATCCCAGAAGAGGATGCATTAATCTTTTGGAAGAGAAAGCGACTGGAACTTCCTAGGCTTGCTAATTTAGCTAGGAATGATTTTTGTATACCTGCAACCAGTACACCCAGCGGAAAATTTTTCCATTGCTGGATTAATACTCAATGCAACAAGGACTTCTTTATGTCCCACTAATCTTGATAAAATACTATTTATTCATGACAATTATAATTTTTCTAAATCTGAATTCTGATTTATTATATTTCGTACTTTATATTATACTAGGATTCCAAATTTATATTTTATTTGTTATAATAAAAATCAATAGAATATTAATATGTGTTG
Organism: Gordionus sp. m RMFG-2023; assembly: GCF_954871325.1. Classification (NCBI taxonomy): domain Eukaryota; kingdom Metazoa; phylum Nematomorpha; class Gordioida; order Chordodea; family Parachordodidae; genus Gordionus; species Gordionus sp. m RMFG-2023. Next base: position 31,023,887 of record NC_088776.1, read on the forward strand.
TTTATGTGACTCTGATCTGAGTAAAAATTCATTTCTTTAGTCAATTTCTGAGAATGAGAAAATACATAAATTTAAATTGGAGTGAGACAGGAAATAATTTAAGAAATAAATTAAACTATGTTAACAATATGTTAGAAAAGAGCGCCCAAATAAATTATAAAAAATATAATATTTTAATTAAATTTATTAAAAAAAATACATTGATTTATAAATTAAAATCATTAAAAATATTTTAAAAATAATATCGAGCTGCCTCTGTCAACAATTTAGTAAGTGCGCCGAACGCCGATAAAAAATTAAAAAATAACGCCGCCGTCTATTGAGACATCGGCGCACAGGTCTAGAAATGTATATATTTATTTTATTTTTATTCTATTATAAATAATATACTATATGAATAGAAAAATATAGAGATTATATACCTAGAAATCAACATGCCCACATCGTATGTATGTCTTAAGGGGTGGGTAGATATGTATTTTTCCAAGTTTCGTTGATTCTGTACCATATTCTCATCAATAACCAAATCTTTCTATTAATCAATCATTTAATCAAGTTATAATATTTATAAATTAATACTGGATATGGAAACCAAGCAACCAACTTGAATCGGATGTTAATACGAAATAATAAAACTTCAAATATTTTGGAGAGCTATGAAATTAATAAGCAGATTTTAACAATGAACAATATTTATTAGAATAATTTTAAAGCGACAACCGATTAATTGATATTCATTTATCTATATTAAATACAAATTAACGTTTAACTTTTTCCCCAATCAGAATGATCATCTCCTCGGTTATATTATTGCTATCATGTTCATCTATAAATAATGCTCCTTCAATCACATATGATTTGTGCAAAATATCAATGTTATCTTCTCCCAATAATTTGGATGAAGATTTGCCTTGATCATCTAGATATTTTTATATAATATGCGTGGGCATATTTTTTATATGTTAAGTATTATATGCAAATTATAATAACTCTCAACAACAATATCATGGGAGCACGAAGGTGGCCTAAAAAATGAAATATAATACTGATTTTTAAAGATTAACCTTTTTATATTAAGGTTTTTAAGTTCATAATTTTAGAAAATAATTTTCATCAATAAAAAATGTTTTTTACATTTGAGATAAGTAGGTTTTATTATTGTGTGTAAAGAGTGTATACAGATTTTTAGATGTGCTCTTTAAATAACTTTTATTCTTAATATTTATGCCCTGTTTTCCTTTTCCTTTAGATGGAAAGAATATTTTCAGGAGCTTCTAAACTTTAATTCCCTCATACTACATCTAGACGAACACTCACCATGTCAAAACCTTGTACTACCTATAACAGAACAAGAAATAATCACATGCCTCAAGCATACGAAAAACAACAAAGCTAGGGGTCCAGATGATATTCCAATAGAAAGCCTTAAAGCACTAAGAGATGATGGAATACATTTCCTCACAAATCTATATAATAAAATACTTGGAAATGAAGAGGTTCCTCAAAAATGGAGGCAGAGCTATCTAGTTCCTATCTTCAAAAATAAAGGGGATCCATACTTTTATAGTTATTACACACGATTTATTTTTTTTGCTATACACGATTTCGACTCTTTATTTTACTTTATTAATATTCACACAAATTTAAATATATAATAATCTATTAATGCGGAAACCAAAAATTAATCAATTCAACAAAAATTACTAAAAAGAATTAATCAATCAATTATATATAAAAAAAAATCTAATAATAAATTTAATGCATGATTTTTCCCTTTTTAAAGGATTTTTATATTTTTTAAATTTTTACAAATAAATACAAATTTATTAATAATCTAATAAAAAATATATTTTTTATTATAATTATGACTCACGAAAATAATATTAATTTTACGACGTTGACTCAATAAAATAATATTAATTTTATGACGATAACTCAATAAAATATTATAAATTTAACGACGATGACTCAATAAAATATTATAAATTTTTATACGCTGACTAAAATAAAAAGACATATATAACACATACAATTTTCAAAACAGGGGCATAAAACTAATGTCACACTGTCTAAAACTATACGAAAGAATAATAGAAAGAAGATTAAGAGACATAATCGAAATAGGAGAGACCCAATTTGGATTTATGCCTGGAAGTGATCAACATCTGATGCTATCCACGCAATTAGGCAAATGAGTGAAAAATACAGGGAAAAGAACAAAAAGCTACACATGGTTTTCTCGATCTAGAAAAGGCCTTCGATAGTATCCCATGAAAACTTATCTGGTGTACGCCACAAAAAGGTTCCCGAAAAATATAAGAATAATACAGGATATGTATATAGGCCATATAACAATGGTCCGTAGCACAACACATACTTAGTAGACTTCACAATAGCCGAAGGAGTTCATCAAGGGGCTCTTAGCCCACTTCTCTTCATTACAGTAATAGATGTATTAGACAGTCTATACCTAAAACAGTCCCGTGGTATGATATTTGCAGATAATATTGTAATACTTGCCGAATCCAAAGATGAAATGAAAGAAAGATTAGTGAGTTGGATAAATATCCTAGAAAAGCACGGACTAAAGTAAATAGAGAAAAGACGGAGTATATGGTGATAGGAGGAGATGAAACAGAGAGTATTGATATAAATGAATGGCAGATATCGACAATTGAAGCTGCAAATATTTGGGCTCCACTATACAAACAAACGGCACAATAGAAAAAGAGATAAAGAGTAAAATTAATCAAGGGTGGTTAAAGGAGATCTTTATCTGGAGTGCTATTTGACAAAAGAATCCCACACAAATTAAAGGGAAAAATTTACAGTTCCATAGTACAACCAGCTATTCTATATAGTTCGGAAACATGACCAACCAAGGAATCAGATGAGTTAAGTCTACAAACTTTGGAGTTGAGAATGCTGATGATTGTTGGGGTAACAAGAAAGGATAAAGTGAGCAGTACAAGAATACTAAGTAGTTTAAAGGTAGCGCCCATTAAGACTAAGTTAATGGTAAACAGACTTAGGTGGTATGGGCACACAATGAGAAGGCCTATGAACTACATAGGAAATAAGGTTGAGAGTTTGGAAGTGATGGGCAAACGTAAAAGAGGAAGGCCAAAACTTCAATGGGGCCATAAAGTTAGAGCCAATATAAAGAAGTATAAATTAGATAAAAGAGATTTTATGAATAACATAAAGTGGAGAGAGATGTTGAAGGAGCTTACCACCAGAAAAGGTGAAAGCTAAAGAGAAAAAAAATGCATGCCCTGTTTGAGTGAAACTCGACACTAATCATGGTAAAATATTTGAGAAACGTAGAAGTAAATTAAAAATGAAAATTCTCAAAATGAGTAAAAAGTTTGTGGAGTGACCAATATAATAATAAGATATTTCTATCTTATGTTTAATTTTTGTGGTGATGTCATTTCTTCTTGAACCAGGGTTATAATTATAAATTAGGGAGTCAGCGGGGAACGAATATTTTGGGGGGAGCGGAAGTCAAATGACTACCGCCGAGAACCTATAAGTTACTTCAATGGCTCCTAAGCCCCCCCCCCTCCGTGAGCACAAGAAACAAAAACGCTGATTTAAAATAACACCCTAAAAATATGTTCGATAGTATTAATTTGCTCACCCTCTCCTCCTTTTAAATTAAATACTCAAAGATATAATAAAAAATCGTCTTTTTTGCACAATTTAAAATAAAATATAGCTACAAATTTTAACTAGAAAAATTGATAAATATAATTTTTCAATTTTATATTATAATATTTTTTTTAGTTTTGGCTAATATATTTCATACAAATTAGTATATTTAGGTTTGGGATTGGTCCAAACTTTTAGTTCAAACGTACGCTTAAAATAGAATAAATATATATTAATATATAAATATTTTTTAAAAATGGAATGAAATGGCTAAGTGAAATTAAAATTGTAGGAAAAGAAAATGGTCTTCTTCAACTTTTTGAAATATTTAGAAATTTTTCATTCAGAGTCGAGATTTAATCAGTTTGATTTTTACTCTTCAATGGTATAGCCATTAGAAGAATGTACATTTTTTCTAAACCTCTTCAAAGTTAAGAGATATGATGGTTTTTCCCATGATCAGTCTATCTATCATCCCTTTTACTTTGAAAGAGATATTTATTTTAAAAAACTTATTTTTGGTGAATGTTTTTGGCATTGTTTAAAATTGAAAGAAAATGAGAATTCCCTCCTTCTATTAGATCCCATGTTATTAAATTTGTCAGTTCTATATAATAATTTTTTGATAACCAATATTGCTTATGTGGTAAAACAATTAATGAAAATAAAATTGAAATGATAAAAAATATATTTTTTTGTAGGAATTTTTTCTTATTGAAGTCTACCAAGGTATATATCATATGCAAATATTATGAAGCAGTCATTTTGTACCCCCCCCCCCCCGTTATAAGAACCACTGAGTTACGGTCAGTTTAATTAACATAGAACATAGAATCGAATCCACTGAAAGCACTTAAATGGATTCAATTTCTGAGTTTGAAATTAAAACAAAGAAATAAATACAACATATTCCTTTGAAGAGGGAAATTATATGCTAATTGTATCCCTTATGTAGAGCTTTAACTTCTTAATATGAAAATGTAGCAAACCCTATATTTTTATTATACATTACAGCTCGACCAAATGTTATAGATGGCACCAAATGATTTTGATAAAATATCAGGAAAATTGTCTAATTTTTTTTCAATATAAAAAGTTCCATGAATTATATACTAATTGCCTTTTCTCCTCATTTACCAATTAAATAGAACTAAATTTTAGCATAAAGAAAAATCTGCCAATTGGGCGATGATAATAAATATTATTATTATTATGCATGTCAGTTAAATACCCAAAAGAATATCGCATAAAAAATTATTACTAACATTTAGCAGAAATCTTTTCTATCTATTATAACATACTTTATGATCGACATGAAAAATTATTTTGTTAATATTTTTAATTGGACCTTGATAGGGAAATCAAGATAACGAGATAGTTAATAGAGGTGGTCATAAAATTACTTTTTATTATATATGATTAGTATTGTTAAAAACCTCAATTTTTACCGATTTTTAAAACGGCCCAATTAAGATTTTCGCCAAAATAATATTATGTAGGCCTCAAGATTTGGCAAATAGAGGTCCAAATCTTTCTGCTATAATCAAAATCTTTAAGCTTACATAATATTATTTTGGCTCAAATCTTAATCGGGCCGTTTTTAAGAATCGACCCACGGGATTTTTAATAACACTAAATACGATGTTAATTTCATTTTAAAAAGTTCTAAACATAATAATTAGAAATATGAATGAATTTGAACCTTTTTGGAAAGTTGTCGACATGTCTACTCCTTTTATTTCGGATGAATTTACTAATTTATATTTTATAAATCTGTGAGGATAAGTTACCAGTTTGGTATAGTTGGCAGTCGCAGTCTCATTCCATATAGGATATACTTCAAAATGAAATTCGCCTATTGAAAATATTGTATCCTTCAAATATTAATATTTTTATAAAACTGATTTTTAATGATTTTCATGTTTGAAAATTTAAATAATCTATCAGTTAATTTTAATAATAAATAACCTATATAAAATTTTTAAAAACTATATTTTTGATTAAAAATTGTAAAGTCCAGTATATTAGGTATGACTGCCATTAATATTATGATTATATAGTGTCATAATATTTCACCATATAACACTCTGAAAGGTAGAAAATATAAATTATGTGGTGGCGATAGGTATCAATACATGTATAAATAAAATCTTACCAAACGCCCATTTTTAAATATCAAAGAAACGGGATAATTATTTCTGACATTGTTTTCTAAAACTGAAACATTGCCTTCGTATAAAGAGAGTCTGATATTTTCTAAGCTTTTCGCTTGCCGGCTTTCAATTCCTTCATTAAAGCTAGAATTAACTTTGAGTACATGGAATTGTAATTGACCATATTCGTAAGTTTGCATTCCTATGGTTATATTATCTGACCAATGATTATCATCCAATCTTATGGGAAAAACATATTCTTTTCCAACGCCCAGAGGAATTTTGCCACGAATGGCGCCTTTGTTCAAAAATATTTCTACTGATGTAGCGACAAATAAAAATAAAAAAACATCTTGTAATCATATTAAAAAATTGAATAGCATTACAAGGTGAGATGGCTTCCTGAGGAGTGTATTGGATAAGGATTAAATAAAATAGATAAATTAAGCTTATATAAACTTTCATGATTATATATTTGATAAAATTTAATATTTCATAAATGTTAAAGTATGATATCAAGGCACAAAAAAACTTAAAAAAATATCAATTTATATTATATTTAAATTTTATACAAATTGAATACAGATATGTTATCCTTTTAAAAAAATATATTTTATAACATTTTTAAAAATTCTTTTATAATTACTAATTAAAATAAATTTCAAATTTTCAAGGTTTTTCTCTTGTTGACGTGACAATTTTTTTTAGACATAAGAATGACCTTATAAACAAAGCAAAAAATTCATTCATTTGTTAAATAAACCGTTTGCCTTAATAATTTGTTAGCAATAAATATATAAAAAAATGATGAATTGATGTAAAAAAATTTCTTGGTCAAGTGTGTCGCTTTAAGTCCTTCGTCTATTAGTTTTTGCTTTCTATAATATTTAGGATATAATTTATGATCATTTGAAATGCCAATAACAATAATAAATAGAAAAAATTAGGGATATATCGTTAACTTACAGAAATTATTTTAATTCCAATAAAAATTATAATAACATGAAAAAAAAAATTGTTAAAAGTGAATACTGAATTTTTTTAAACAAAAATATCAAAAGTATCAGAATATTTTGTCAAGGAAAAAAGATGTGAAATTTTGTTGAAAATAAAATATTTGACACAAATATAAATTTATTAAAAATATTAAATAAATAGATACAAGAGAGATAAGCTTGTATTTTGGATACCTGTATTTGATGAACTGCCTAACTCTATTTGTCGCGAAAAACGATCTCTTTCCCAAAAGAGATAACCATGTCACTGACCTTTTAACCACCAACTTCACACATATATAATCTTGGAAGCTCATCAACCATCAATTTCATTAAACCGAAGCTCATAGAAATATAAAATAATTGGCTAAAGATAGGGTAATATAGTTTTCCGTCATTTATATATTAAGCTAACCCCCAAATAAAACATTTAGTGAAGCCAAAATTTATCTTACAATTTAAAGCGATATTTAAAATTGGTTTAATTTTAATTTTTAAAGGGATTTTTTTTTATTGGTTAAAATTTAAATAGTTCTCATGCATATTAGGTGCAGTAGTTTAATAGCTCTTAAATTTTTTCTTAGACAATCTTTTTAAGTAGCTAGAAATATTAATTAAATATTTTAATTATTATAAATTACTACTGAATATTTTTATTTGAAATAACAATTTAAAGGTCAATTTCTACTCATTACAATTCATCTATATGACATTTACAAATCTTTATACACACTTTTTTAATATATAGAAAATATAATTTTAATCAAGACAAAATTGAGCAAAATCTACATAATAATATCAAAGCAATATCATTACAAAAATACTATTAAATTTTAAAAGATAATGCAAAAATAATTTTTAAAAAATTATGCAAAAAATATTTGTTTTGTATTCATCATTGTAATATTAGTGTTAGACATAGGTCGTATTGATATGGAATTTATTGGGTCGGGATTCACTTCTCCCATTTTAGAATCATTTATTGAGAGCGATAAATCTAAAAAATCTGATTTGATTAGAAATATATTCCAATATATATAGTTACCCACGCTGTGAATTTCACACAATTTTCCGTAGAACTGTTGAAATACTTTTAATTTATATCCGTTTTTATTAGATTTTTAATATAAATTAAAAAATACACAAAAATTGTTTAATAGTATTTCTGTAATGATATTGTTTTGATATTATTATGTAGATTTTGCCTAATTTTGTCTTGATTAAAATTATATTTTCTATATATTATCTTTCTTTCTTTCTTTCTTTCTTTCTTTCTTTCTTTCTTTCTTTCTTGTAAATATCATATAGATGAATTGTAATGAGTAGAAATTGACCTTTAAATTATTATTTCAAATAAAAATATTCAGTAGTAATTTATAATAATTAAAATATTTAATTAATATTTCTAGCTACTTTAAAAAATTGTCTAAGAGAAATTTAAGAGCTATAAAACTATTGCACCTAATTTGCATGAAAACTATTTAAATTTAACCAATAAAAAAAAATCCCTTTAAAAATTAAAATTAAACCAATTTTAAATATCGCTTTAAATTGTAAGATAAATTTTGACTTGACTTAATGTTTTATTTGGGGGCTAGCTTAATTTATAAATGACGGAAAACTATATTACCCTATTTTTAGTCAATTATTTTATATCCCTTCTATAAGCCTCGGTTTTAATGAAATTGATTGTTAATGAGCTTCCAAAATTTTATATGTGTGAAGTTGGTGGTTAAAAGGTCAGTGACATGGTTATCTCTTTTGGGAAAGGGATCGTTTTTCATGACAAATAGTTAGGCAGTTCAGCAAATACAGGTATCTAAAATACAAGCTTATCTCTCTTCCGCTTTGTACCTATTTATTTAATATTTTTAATAAATTTATATATTTTACATATGCTGGAATATAAATCCAGTCAAAAAAAGTCTATATTTAAAAATCTGTCAGTAAATGATTTAAAATTAAGAAATTCAGAATACTATGGATTCCATATCCCAAAACGACACATAATTAAATTTCTAACAAAATTTATGATATTCCGGGTTATATGAGAATTAATCTCGGGCCGATTTATATGAGGAAAAATTTAATAAAATGTAAGAAATATTTTTAATATTTTATATTCCAGAGATAGGCAAGAAAGGGTAAGGTCAAAAAGTGAGTTAATCTCATCCTCTTTTTCTACGATTTGCAAATTAGAATTTTTAATAAAAATCATATAGGGAAGAGGGTATTTTCTTAATATTAGCACCAACCAAGGTTGCCAGGCCTCCCCTCATCAACGGGAGACTCTCTCGATTTTTAGGTTTACACGTAGTCATTTTTCTCCCGCAATTGGAAATCCCCCACAATTGTAAAATTTTTACCACATTAAATTTTTTAGCATTTTAACGTTTAAATGTATAAATAATAATTTTGAGAAATAGTATATAATTATTTTTACATTTTTTAAATAAATTTTTATTTTTTTTAAAAAAACATGTCTAGTTTGTCATTCCTTCTTTCTAATATGTTTTAACTAATAATAACACACTTGAGGTTTAATCGCTTTTCTCTAAATTATCATTATATTCATTTAAATATATATATCAATCATATCGGACTTATTATAAGATAATTATTTTATTTAATATGGGCGGCAATTAAAAATATGGAAAGAAAATTATGCCAATTATGGACTAAAAAAAATTTTGATTAAAATTTGTACCTAATCCAACCATGTAACAAAGGCGTATTGTAAAAAATTAAGCGTTTAATTTTGTACAGAAAATCGGTAGTATTTCCATTTTTTTAAGCGGAAGGGCAATTTCTAAATATCTTACTGGAATAAGTAAGGCAGTAATTCACTTATTTTATTTTATAACATTGCATATTTTGAAAGTTTAAAAAAATATATTAAAATAAATAAAGATCCAAATGAACTAATCAATTAATTATAAAAATATCTTGGGTTGACTTAAATAAATGGGCAAGTGAGTGGGTAAATTTTTGAAAAAAAATATAGGTGAGTTAAATATTCGAAACAATGGGTGTCGGGATAAAAATCCGCTCTTTTAAGACCTCTACTTTACTCCACTCTTGTTTGAGATTAATTATGTTAAATATTCATGTTGTTTAACCCTGGAATAACCCTGGAATACTAAACATACCATTCCAATATGTCCTTGTTGTATCATGTCTAACACGTCGGTGTTGTTGTGATATTATCATTTTAGTTCTCCACAGTAAACAAACTCTTTCTGTTGTAATTTCCTTTCATCTTTCGCTATATTCCCAAAAACATGTATTTCATCCAGGAAAATATTACGCAAGCCTGAAGATTTTTTTTCATATAAGGAACAAAGGTCTAGACATATATTATTGAAATCTCGAGGCTTAGGTGATACTTTTGGTTAAAATATTGAGTTAGCCGTTTTAAAAAATAGGCTTAAAATGAGCCGTTTAACAATACTATTTAGAGAGTAAATAATCTTGCATTGTATTTCTTTCAATTTCGCTTGCATTTAAAGGTGTTTGTTCTTCCTTTCTTCTTTTGATATTGTGGTTCCCTGTATAGGTGATTGATGCAGGGGAAACTTGCAATAACGTTGGGGTTAGAGTCGACAATCTGAAAACGATTTTGATAGTGTGACGATTATTATTTTATGTCGTTTTATTAAAAAAAATGTATATGTCGTTTTATTAAAAAAAAATGTATATTAAGTTTTGTTTAAGAAAAATGTATATGTAATTTTATTTAAGAAACGATGTATATATATCATTTTGTGTGTAAAAATTAATATATATATATATACGAATTTAATTTCCTATTTAAACAATTAACGTTAAAACTCAAAAATGAATATGTATAATATCCAATTATCATAACACAATACAATATAAAATAACGCCTTAAACATTAAAATAAAATTACAATCATGTAACAGTAATCGAGATAGCATGTCAGCATTTGCTAGTTGACGACTACTTTTGAATTCTATTTCATATTGGTAACCTGCTAATAATAAAGCCCATCTTTTTATTCCGCAGTAGATGTTGCTGGTATATCCTTTCTTGGATGAAATAAGCTTGTGGTCTGTTTGTAATGTGAACTTTTTTCCATATATAAATTCTTTGATTTTTATAAACCTAAATATGATTGGCAAGAGCTTCTCTTTCTATTTGGTAATAATTTTTCTCGGCTGCATTTAGCTTTCTTGAGGCGAATACAATTGGTCCCTCCCTACCTCCTTCTATATGTGATATTACTGCCCTAATTACTATGGCTGATGCATCTGTTGCCAGTATAATGAGTAATATTGGAGTACTACTTATTTCTTGCTTTATTTTTTTATACGTGTCTATGCATTCATTTGTCCAACTACCATTTTCCAATAATTTGTATAATGATTCGGTTTTGTCTGCAAAATTTGAAATAAATTTTGAATAGTATGTTGTGGACCCTAGAAATGACTGTAATTGTTTTAAATTTGTTGGTTCTGGAGCTTTTTACTGCCTCAATATTTTTTACTGTAGTTGTAATCACTTTTTTAAATATTGTGTCCTAAGTATTCGATATTTTATTTGAAAATTTACATTTTTCTATCTTTAACCTGATTTCATTTTCACCAAGATATTTTAGCACCTTATGATTTTTTTATATTGCTCTTATTTTTAGCAATCTGTCTAAATCTTCTTTAACTTTTTATTTTAATGCGAATGGAACGGGACTGTGATTTACAGAAATTTGGTTTCTCGTTTTTCATATATATTTGTGCCTTAAAATCTTTCAGCCCAAATCTTTGGTAAATATTTGAGGAAATTCATTTTGTATATCCTTTCAGGTATTTCAGTATTTTAGTTATCCAGTTTTTTCCAATTAGATTTTTTGTATATCCTTTTGTAATCATGAGAGTTAGTTCTAATGTTCGTCCTTTATATTGTACTTTTACTAGAGTTTGACCTAATAGTTGTATATTGATTACTGTATAGCTTTTAAGTTTCAACATACAATTTATTAATCCAGGATGATAAAGTTTATTATTCCAATATTTTGTTTATTATGCTTACCCCAGCTCCAGTATCTAATTCCATTCTGATATCGCTGTTGTTTATTTCGATATCCACCCAAAATTCTAGACTATATTCATTTGTTGTATTATTAATAAAATTCACTATACAGACTCGAGCAATGTGCCCAATTTTGTAGCATTCTTGAAAGGACAATTTTCCTTTCTATGGTTTCCGCAGCAGGAGTGGTAGGGATATGGTTTTTTGTAGCTCGTATTATAATTATGATTGTTTATCATTATCATTAGTAAATTTTATAAATTATATTTATATTATCATGTTCCTCTTCTAACTGATCAATTTTATACATCATTTTGTATTCTTTATAGCTCTTTCTACTGCAGTAGCCATTTGAATAGCCTTATTTATATCTAAATCATCTTCGGATAATAATCTTCGTAATATTTTAGGATTTTTTAGTTCAAATATGTTTTTATCTCTTAAAGCAGCATTCAAATATTCTCCAAATTCACAAGTCATTAGTAATTTTCGAAGATTATATATATAGTCTATTAATTTTTCCTCATTTTTTGATTATATTGATAAAAATTATATCTCTCTACAATTATATTAGGTTTGGGATCAAAAAATTTGATTAAAATATTATTTCCAATACCTCTTTGTTTCCCGGACTATCAGGTGCACATAAATTTACCAGTATTTTTGTTAGTATCACACAGTGGCGTATCCAGGATTTTCTTATGGGGTAGGGGGATTTTAAGTTAGGTATATTATATTTATTAAAGTTTTTTTAAATGTAAAGTTGAAATAAAGTTTAATGTTATTTTTTTTATAAAATTTGCTTTAAAAACTAGGCTTAGCTTAAATTCTCATACAATATAAGTAGAATATAATTTTTTAATTGAAAATACTAATAGTAGTGTGTATAAAATATTGACTAGAAAATAATTTAAAAATCAAGTTTTTTTTAACTTCTTATCAAATAAATATTATACAAAATTTTTTATTATACTATAATTATAATGTGATTTTTAATTTTCGTGGGAATGTTGCCAATTCATCAAGAATTTCGTTTGTCATTGGAACCAAATCTCTGTGGATATTTAACAGAGCTAACCCATTTAGCCGAGATTCGGAAGTAGTACTTCCTTCGTAAATATGTTTTCAATCTTCTCAAGTTGGAAAAAGTCCTTTCATTCGTACATGTTGTAATAGGCAAACATACAAAAATATAAAACAACTTCAAAATATTAGGAAATTGAGCCAAGGTTTCTTTACACCGATTGAGCGCATCAATAGCATGCTCAGGTAAAATAGCTAAACGTAGTAAATATTTATACTACAATTCGAATTCACTGATTAAATTTATTTCAGTATCAATATAATAGGAATAAAATTTTGCTAAATATTTAATTTTACCTATAGTGGCATTAGAAAATGAAGAAGGATCTTTGGGTAATAAAACTTGAAGATTGAGACTTGTTTTTTATCTAAAAACCGTACATTTATTTGCGATAAAAAGGTATCTAAGAATGGGATGAAAATGGATATTTTATAATATTATTCAGTTGAGCCAATATTTATTTTACATCTCAATAATTGCCTAGGTGCTAGACTAGGTTTAATTAGTATTATATCATAAAATTTAGCCTTCGATTCAACGTCTAGATAAATATTATGAAAATATTCATCTACATTCATTCTTATTGTATCTACCTGTTCATATATATTTTCCGCCAAATCAATAACCTGAACCAAATCGTTTTTGTAAATATCTACAAAGTAGTGAGCTATAGGAAAATAATTCATTGATGCAACTAGCATCTATGATTAATTCTGATTGATAAATTGAATTCAATAATGATATTGCTTCTGACGACACATTACTTTTTTTCATGCTCAGCCTTATTTAACGTTTGTATTTCTATTTCTTATGTTATACAAAATGAAGTAAAATTGAAAAATATTTAAAAAATTATAGATATTTATTAATAATTAAAATATTATTAAAAATACTTAATAATTCTAACTCATTAATAATTTTGAATTTAATAAAATAATTATATTAAATAATAAAATAAATTATAGTTTGATTTCAATCTTTGACTAAAAATTTTTTCATTTTATTAATATTTTTGAATAATGTTAGTGTACTCACAAGGAAAGGAAATTTTAATAAAATTTATTTATAAAAATAAGTTTCCCCCTTTCCACCCCCCATTGGTTACGCGCCTGGTATCACATCCTATTGTTAATAGCAGTGATTTTTCTTGTGATGATGTTAAACTTAGTTGTTTTTAAATTCTTTAAATAAGTCGAACCAATCTTAGTAACACAGGTTTGAATCCGTTAGTCTTTTTATTGACTGCGTCATTCTTGAAGTGTATTTGTTAGAAGTAATTTTTGAAGTATAACCTTTTATTTTATACGTTATTAAATTGCATTTTTCATTTTATATCTAAATTCATATAATAAAATAAACATTTTACATAAAATAAAAAAATAACAAACTAAACATTTAATACATAACAGTTCTAAAGTTATTTAAAATTTCATATCATCGTAATTTTTAAGATAGTTTTTTATTAAAGTTATTCGCTCATAAGATTAGTAGTGCAGGGTTAAGAATTAATTATATTCGCTCTTTTATATATCTAGAGATTATGAAATATAAAATAACATTTCATAGAATAAAATTTAATATTACATGTGCTGAAATTCATATACCAAAAAAAGAAGCCCTTTCCAAAATCATGATAATCGCTATAATTTTAAAATAGTAATTATGAACGAAAATGGAATTTTTTTTTCATAATAAATTTTACACTTTCAAATTTTTAGATGAAGACAGACAAGATGCTAAGAATGTGTATTCACAAATAAATTTTATACATTTTATGTTTTTTTTACTTAAAACAGATCAGATGAGACGTTATTTTTTACAGTTTTTTTAAATGAAGATGGACCAGATAAAACTTAGAGTTATTATTTTCAAATAAATTTTTTATACACCTTAAGTTTTATGCATAATATTTTTTGAATTTAATAGGGTAATATAATATTTACATAAGGAGAGAGCTTAGGATGTTGAAATTAGAGGTTGACGCGGTCCAAATTTTTTATTCAAGACCCGCCCTCTCACGTTTATACTAAAAAAAAATTCACGTATAATGTATTTTTTTAGCCAACCAGCTTACTATAAAATCTACCTAATTTGTAGTATTTAAGAATCCACTAATTAAGTCACATTTACAAATAGAAATCTTTATTTAAAAGATAAAAATGATGCCAATATTTTTATTTTATTTGCGTTAAAAATAATCGCTCACTGGAAACTGAATGGTTGGGGCTGAAAATTTTTTACTGGCATTTTTAAAAAAGGAAAAGATCCAAAATTTAATAAAAAAATAATGAAATAAGTTTTTTTATAAAATAAAAAAATGTTATAAATTTTGAAAAATTGTAATAGTTTCAATTTTTTGTTAAATAGAATTTTAAAAAACAGTTTATTGGGAAAAAAATCTTGTTACAAAATGTGTAAGAAAGGATATCAGATTTTTAAAGATATCTTTATAAATTTTTCCGTGATTCATGCAAAATTTCTTACCAAGCTCAATCACGCCGGGTGATTTTTCGGAAAAGTCTGTCAAGACCAATCATGGAACGAAATTCAAAATTCACATTCACGGCGTAACCCGATGAACATGAGACATAATCAAATGTAGGAAATTTTTTAATTGGACGAAATATGTTGAGACATAATTCAAATGTAACAAATTTTCTAATTGGATGGAATATGTTAAAATCTTGGTATATATATATCCAAAATGGGCCATACTTATTTGGCAAGGCGATAATTTTATAGGTTATTCTTCATTTTGTTAAATCATTTGTTGAGCGGGTTTTTTAAATTTAAAAATTTAATTTAGCCAGAAATGTATTCCAATGTGTATAATACCTACCCTATAATTTTAGGCAATTCTATAACAAACTATTAAAAAAATTTTAGTTAATATTTAAAATATTTGGAAAAATTAATATAAATATAACTTTCTTCAAACGTTTTAAAATTGCCAGATATTCTACTTATACACATATTGGAATACATTTCAGGCTTTAAAAAACGAGTTATGAATTAAAGTTGAAAAATAACAATAAATGAATTAGCACCTTCTAAAAAATATTAGAATTTTTTGCTTTTGCTTTTGACTTTTAAAATATTAATTTAGAAAATGATTTAAAAATCTAAGTTTCGAAGGAAATGGCCTTAATTAAAATAAATATCACAAGAGAACTATACACCCCCCCCCCCTCTAACGCTTTGTAGGTATTAATAAATCAAATTCAATAAAGAAGTAACTTTATTTATAAATCAAATTTAATATAATGGTTGTTGTAAATGCTTAGTTTTGTTTGCATAATATATCGCGATGTATCACAATTAAAATAATAAAATCAATACAAAAAATATGTTATTAGAATAGAATCAGACTTAATTTATAACTGAAAAGATTGTCGCCATTAATTAATTATGCATAGTTATTTCTATAAGATATAAAATATGATTATTTCAAAAAATATTATGAGCAAAATGTTGAGTAATACAATATTTGGTTGGAATTATTAAATAAAAATATCGAAATGCAAAAATTATACAATTAATTTAAAAAATATAAAAGATGAGCATATTTTAGAGTGAATTGATTCCAATTTAAAAAATTTATCAAATAAATTGATATCTATAACATATTTTAAAATTGGAAAATTTTGGTTTTTAAAATAAATTAATATCACACTTGTAAAAAATATTATTATAATCGTGTTTCATACATAGAAGTTAGAAACTTATATAATATATTCTTCATTTAAAAAAAAGGTTTTCAGTAAAGAAAGTGGAATAAAGAAGGTTAAAATTTTAAGGTTATAATTTACATAAAAAAATAGAATTCATGAGTAGAAACAGATTTTTATTATATATGGGTTTGAGACATAAAAGATATTTGATAAAAATTAAAACAATATATTTTAGTACTATATCATGAAATAGATTGAGATCACTGTGTGACTGATTCTCGTACTTTATACAAAAAATTATATTTTTTTTCAATTCTAATTGTACTAATTTTGCTATCTTTAAAGCAAAATAAATTCATTCATCAAAATATTGGTCCAATAAGGCAGTTTCGGCAGTGATACGTTTAAGAGAGTTGAATTCTAGCATTTTCTTATTTTTGAAATAAAAAAAAATGATATAAATTGAAGCAAATATATTTATGGGTTGGGACGAACTATGACGGGTTTGTCGTTAGAATCGGGTTCTTAGTTAGGTTCGATTTGTAAATTTTATTTATTTTTAATTAACAAATTCAATTTTATTGTGAACAATTTTTTTCCAAGCTATTCACAGTAAAAAAAAGGAATATAAATAACAGTTGTTAAACTCTACTTTCAAAAGTGGCTGGCTACTATAAAACTACTTTGTAAAAAAAGTAGCGCGGTAATTACTAAATTCAAAAAGTAGCTTTTGAATAGTTAATTTTTATATATTTCACACATTTAAAAAATTGTAATAAAATAAATTAAAATTTATTTCTTTTAAATTTTTTTAAAATATAATATCCAAATTTGGAAAAGAAAACCCATTACTCACAATTTTTTCAATTATATAATCTCCTTCTTATAATATCTTGTCTCATCACTTTATTTTCAGCTTATTTATAAAAATTTTGGATCAGGTCGATTAGATTTACATTACAAAAAAAATAATATAAATATATTTAAATATCAATATTATAATTTAAAATTTATATTATAAAAGGCCAACTAGAGCAAAGATACTTTTCAAAAAATAGTAGCGGGCTACTTCTAAACCTACAAATAAAATAGCGCTCTACTTTAACAATATTGAGAAATAGATTATCAAGTTGAGTAAGATGATATAATTATCATTTGAATTAGATCACGGCTTAAAAATCCAATACATAAATTTTTTAATTTAATCTTATGAAGTTGTATTATAAGATAAAAATAAATATTGTTACAAGAGGTGCCAGTAGTTTTTTTTATTAAGGAGCGCTTAAAAGCTTAGATTATGAGATCCCATAAAATTATTTTAAAAGGGTTAATTTTTGTATTGTTAAAGTGTTAATAAATGTTTTAGAAGCCTTAATTACCTAAATCTTCTAAATAACCTTATAGAGGGTGCACAAAAAAGAAGTGTCATTTTTATTTTAAAGGTGTCAAGCAAGGCTGTGCCCTTCCTTCTGATACCAATAATTGTGTTAGTTATCATATTTTCTTATTTTGATATTTGCAAATAAATGAAATTTTTAATAGACATTTTGTTTATATAAGTATTAAAAACCAAAATCAGTCCGGTTCTTATAAGGCGGCTCACTGTTCAGTCTTTAAAAATCGCTCCACACTGAACCATGACTTTCGCTAATTGTGAAGGTGATATTGCAACCAAAAATTTTAACTAAAATAAGATATAGACGCTCTTTCAATTTTTAGATACAAATATGGGCAAGTACTTCAAAATTATATGTATCATATTAAAAAATCATAAACATTATTAAAATGATGTGACATTAGATTACATATAAAAGAAAGAGGGCATCGTTTTTCATGTGAGGTATTATATTTTTTAAAGCAACACTAGGAGTCTTATGAAATTTATTAGCCATTAATTCATACGGTACAGGACATCCAAGAGGCCAATCTGATATATCCGGTAAACCAATTATCCTATTCAGGTGAATATAAAATATATACTTAAAACTATAAATTAAAAAAATGCTATATAGAAATTTTTGTAATGTATGTAAAAAATAAATATAATTATTTTACAAATTTAAGATTAATTTGTATTTTTATTGAGAAATTTACATTATGTATTTGTAGTGCTGTAAACGTTTCTTCAAAAATGAAAAGCCTTACTCGTTATTTAAAAAATAATAAATATAAATTTTCTTTAATTGTTTTTTCCCGATAATCAAAATAAAATAATACAAAATAATATACTATAAGATAAGATCTTATTGTAAAATTTTTATTTATTTTTAACAAATTTTCAAAATTTTGATCATAATAAACAAGCAGGGTTGCCATGTCTCCCCCCATCAGTGGGAGTCTCCCACAATTTTTTTGTTTACCCAAATACATCTCACTCCCACAAAACTCCCACAATTTTTTTTTAGCATTTTAAATAAATAATAATTTTGAGAGACAGTATTTGATTATTTTTATATTTTTAAAATAAATTTTAAATATAATATGTCTAGTTCTTTTATTTTATTTTTCCGCTCTAAAATATATTTTTTATAAAATTCTCCAATTCTCCACTCGACATTTTCAAAATTTTTGTGTTAGAAAGAATAGAAGTTAGAACAATATGTATAATTATTATAAATATATTTTAAATTACTTAATATATTTTATATCGTTATCTAGAATTGCAGTGCTCCACTCGACATTTTCAAAATTTTTGTGTTAGAAGAACAGAACTTTTAGAAGTGGATATTATATCCCATATACCAAACAGATTTAAGTAATAAAATGTTCTATTTTGCTAAAAAAAAATTTCGAGGATGAAATGTCAGAAGCATATTTGGGATTAGTTTCACATGAAGGAAATCTACTTCATGTAGTTAATATTCGGTTGCAATCAGAAGATTCTTTATTGATAAAGATTCACAAAATCATGCTACAGCTCTGTTCATCTCTACAGTTAAAAATAAATAATTTTATGGCGCTATTGCTAAAAATATCATATTAAAATGTTCAAATATTACTATAATTAACGTATTTTTAAATGAAGCAAATATTTTTATTAAGACAATTTTGGAATATTTACAATCAAGATTTGATTTTAATAACTCTATTTACAAGTGTATAAATATTATGACCTTGGAACAGAAACCATCATTTGATGGTTTTTGTAATTTAATAAATATATTAAAATTACTGATAGACATTGAAGCCTTGTTTGAAGAGATTGTAATTTTTTCCATTTTTTATGATTCGCCAGAATATTAGATGGTCTAAAAGCAGAGGAGAAATGGGTGGAATTTTTTCGTAATAATGATAAATCCCTATGCTTGGAAAAAATTTGCGAGTATGTTTTCTCCTTACCTCATTCTAATGCCTCATCGGAGCGCATTAGCCTGATGAGGACTGCCTGGAGAAAGGAGAGAAATCGAATTGCTTTAACAACATTAGAGGCCGAGTTAATGGTTAAACAAAATTATAAAATGTCATGCCAGGAATTTTATAAATATCTTAATAACGACGGTAAACGTTTAGTTCCATTATTTAAATCTCAAATAAAATATAATTAACTATAACTATTTGACTTTCTATATTTGCATAAAATCAAATAAATTTATTTTTTACATTGTAAAATTAATATTTTGAAAATTTTGGCAAATCATAAAAATAAAGAAGCATTACAATCTCCTCAAACATGACATCATATTAAATCTTATTAATAATTATCCGATAATAGTAATAATATTCTTACTTTGGTATTTCTGCAGCATAATTTAGTGAATCTTTATTAAATTATATTCTTCTGATTGCAACTGCATATTAACAGTATATAGTAGATTTCCTTAAAATTCCTAAATATACTTCTGCCATTTATTTTTGAAAATTTTTTTCAAAATATTAGGACAGCTTTTATAATCTATTTATTTTTTAAAGGTTTGTAAAATTTTAAAATTCTACGATGGCGCGTAATAGGAGGAACCTGTCAACCAACATTATGCTGACTCAATTCTGTAAATACACTCTGGTTTTTGCCAAATTCACTGAGGAATTATCAGATCAGAAAGCTGCCATGCAATACATTAGTAATGCCAAATCTGCCTAATTTACCATTATATATGGTTAGCTATGTCTTTGGATATTTCATATCTGGAGAAAAATTTTTTAATAGTTTTATTGAAATGACATTAATTTTGTTGAAATAGGGGAGGATCAAGGGAAATGTTTTGATATCTCCTTGTTAGATGCATCTGTTAGAATTGCATATGTTTGCACATCTTTCAAATCGTCAAGAATTGACCTTCTGGATTTATATCCTAAAACATTAATGATAGCCTTGCTCATTTGTGTTCTACAAAGTATACTTTTCATTTATATTAGTCGTTAAATATTATGGGAAAAGATTCTACCAACATTGTGATATTAAGTAGCTCTCTGAATGTTGTACTGCATGATAGGTATTTACCATTTCCGCAACTATAGTTGCATCTGTATTATTTCTTATTTTTGAAGAATCTTTTTGTTTTGCAATAGATGTTGATAGACTGCCCTGTACTGATTTATGCTTTGAAGATTTTTGATGCCTCAAAATATCATATTCCCTTCCCCCATTGTATTAACTAAATACTGTAGAACAACTTCCCCGCACTGATTATAATTATTTTTTACATTGTAAATTTAAAATTGTTTGTTTTTTTATAATATCTTATTTATACATTAGCATAAAATATATTTTTCTACATTGTAAAATTACAATTTTTTTATAAAATTTTATCTTGTTTACATTCTTTTGTATTTAAAAAAGATCGTTGGTTATTATTTTTAAACAAAATTAATATATTATAATAAATCAATATGTTATTTTAATAATAAAGATAGTATTTAAGAAATTTTGTGTCGTACTATAATTACCTATTTTGAAAAATAGTTGCGTATTTTATTTTGGAAAATAGTTACCTATTTTATTTTGAAAAAGAGTTGAATATTTTATTTTGAAAAATAGTTGGCTATTTTATTTTGAAAAATAGTTGGCTATTTTATTTTGAAAAATAGTTGTCTATTTTATTATAAATAGTTGGCTATTTTATTTTGAAAAATAATTACCTATTTTATTTTGGAAAATAGATTCGATTTTATATTTATAAAAAATAATAAGCGGATAACTAAGTCAATTCTAAATCCCGGTTAGCAATTTTCATATTTCTCCCACAATTTTTATATTACTCCCACAAAATACCGAATTCTCCCACAATTTGAAAATTTTGACCTGGCAACCCTGTAAACAAGAGCGCATAGTGCTCAACGCAGCTTTCGCCGTGCTAATACAGGTTCAGCTGGTACAAAGGATAGGAGGGGGGGTTCAGATTATTCATAAAATTTTAAAATAATATATAATAAAATATATTTTTCCCATTTAATAAAAAATTTAGGCAACGAGTAACTTTTTAAAGTTAATTTACAGCACCATTTATTTGATATATATACTAGAGCCCTACATCTTGGTAGAATTTTGATTTTAACATTATGATTCGGACAAAGCAAACATTGATAAAATTTAAAATTATTTTATTTTTTCTTAAGTATTCATAAATAATATTTTAAAAAAGACCAAAATCTTTCATTTTCCTTCAGAGTTTTTGATTTATCTATTTTCGTTATATATCGTAACCTAGAGTGTGATAAAATAAAATATCGACTTGGATCCTTATTTTAAAAATACTTGGATTGGATCGGTCAAACAAGTTTTAAAATAAATAAGAGAGGAGAACTTGTACCCTATAAAAAACTTGGTTAATAATTTATATATCATTATTATTCACAATGATATATCGGTTTTGTTGTAATTGTAATAACATGCAAATTTACTAGATTAAGAAAAACGCCAGACAGGCAAATTACTTTTAAACCAAATTACGAAGCCGAAAGATATTCAAATCTACTAAAGAAAAAAGAATTAAATTTCGATACAAATTGAGACTATGCAAATGTTGATTAAAGAAAAATGAATAAAAAAGATTTATTATTCAAATTAAATAAAGTTCAAGATTTTTTCAGTTTGTTTGTAAAACATTATGTAAATGAATATTATAGAAAAGTATATATAATCGAGGATATTTGTCTTGTAAAAAATAATTATTATGATTATGATTTTACGAACTTACTTTTTTTAATCTTTAATTTTTTTTAATTTTAATTTATTTTGATTATGGTTTTATCTTATTACTTAATAAAGATTTAGTATCATTTTAGTTTTAACCTTTCTTTATTTGACAACGGTTCTAATCTCTCAATCCTTAAAAAAAACTTCAAAATGTTACAATGATTTTGGAGAGTGGAGGCGACAGGGCAATTTCAACAATTCAGTGTAATTAACTCTGAAAAGAAATTCTAAATAAAGGGGGAAGGGGATGTATGAAATGACGATCGACTAAGACAAAGAATGAGAGCAATAAAACAATGGTATCAATATTAATGGTCGAATTTCGGAAGAGAATAGAATTAGTCGTTTAATTAAAAGGAATTCGTCACAAGAGATCGTTATACATACAAGTGATCGATGTGGCTAAAAGAAATTCGTTATAAATTTTTATTAAAGATATACGTTTAACTGTTATTTGAGTTGATAATATTTAGCAAAATATCAGGTTGTTGATTAACCAAAAAATCTTCATAAAGAGAAACGGCTTTTCGTCATTAGAAAATTTATGCCGCAATCGAGCTCAATTAGAGATCGGATTTTTATTTTGGATCAAAAGATACAAGAAATCATTATCGTATAAAAGATCTTAAGGCAACGTGGATATCTGGACAAGCGACTAGGTAGAACAAGTGGTCAAGTCCAGGATGCTATCGTTAATCGTTGACAAATTATCGCCAATTGCTTATCAAAACTTTAGTATGGGATAAAAAATCGATGATCTTAGAAACAAGAAGTCGTGGAAACAATCGTTACTCGCAGACAAATTATCGTCAGTCGTTTACCGTCATTAGTTACTAGAAACCGTTAGAAACCAAGGGGATTAAAACGAAATATAATTAAAAGAGACTAGAATAATGTATCGGGAATCATAATAACAGGCGTGAATCAAGTTCGTCAATTGCCTAGAGATCAAGAGATAATCGTTTACAAGGGGTTGACAAGAAACAGAAGGAATCAAGAATTTCAGATTGTAATCTGATAACAGTCCTTAGAAGTAAAAAATATGACAATAGACCTCCGTCGTTAGAAACTAGAAGACATTAAATATTAAGACGAATAGATTCGGTGGAGAAACAAGATCAGTAAAGTCAAAATCGGAAGAAAGGAGATCACTCGCAGAATGGTGGGACTAATCTAAGTGGAAGGGTGTTGTAATTGTGGTAACATGCAAATTTACTAGATTAAGAAAAACGCCAGAAAGGCAAATTATTTTTAAACCAAATTACGAAGCCGAAAGATATTCAAATCTACTCAAGAAAAAAGAATTAAATTTCGATACAAATTGAGACTATGCAAATGTTGATTAAAGAAAAATGAATAAATATTCAAATTAAATAAGTTCAAGATTTTTTCAGTTTGTTTGTAAAACATTATGTAAATGAATATTAATATAATCGAGGATATTTGTCTTGTAAATAATAATTATTATGATTATGATTTTACGAACTTAATTTTTTTAATCTTTAATTTTTTTTAATTTATATTAAATTAGTTTGATTATATTTTATCTTATTATTTAATAAAGATTTAGTATCATTTTAGTTCTAACCTTTCTTTATTTGACAACGATTATAATCAAACAATCTTTCAAAATGTTACAGGTTTAATGTTCATCATTATAATTTTTTCTTTATATAAACAATTATATCACCTTTTTTCGACATCAATCATATATGTATACAAATTAAATAAAATGAGACTTTATATGATTATTGATTAGATTATGAAGGTTAAATATACTTTTCTTTAAGATTTTAATATGCGAATAAACACAGGTAACTTTTAATGGTTCCTTAGATATTATAATATTTAAATTGAAACTATAAAAATTTTTTTTAGTCGGGCTAGGGTTGGACCTAAAAATGTGTGCTTGGGCTCTGATAAAATTAAAATAGGGCTAGGTCGGGCTACGGCTGCAAAAAAATCACTTTGTAGGGTTCTACACATATATAAGAATGTGTTCAAATTTCATAATGGAACTTTGTAAATTTGTATACAAATAAAAATAAAATAAAAATTTACTCGAATATTCTGTTAATTTGATCTAATTCAGAGTTACCATTGAATAGTGGTCTATTTTTTTTATAAACCGAAGATAAATATTATAAGACAATTAGTATTTTTTTTAAAAAAAAATAGGATAATAAATCAAAAGTTTTATGTATTCGAAGTTTAATATTGCAATTCTATAAAAAAAAACATTACCTTTTGAGATACATTTCGGCTATAATACACCCACTGCTCCATATGTCGACAGATGTTGTGTAAGATGATTGCAACAATACTTCAGGTGGCCTGTACCACAAAGTAACAACCTTATAATTTTTTAAAATTTCTTTTAATTTAACAATTTCAGATTAAACGGAATTATATTTCCCATTCATTATAAAAATTTTTTAACCCTTTTACTACCTTCAGAATTGTATGTACACACAAAAATATATTTGCTTTTTATATGAGATAGTAGGATGCTTGTTTCTTCTATTTTATATAATTTCTATAAAACATATTCCTTTTGATTCAAGTAATCAAAAAAAACTTATAATATAATATTTTTAATTTACAGGAAACTATTAAAATTTGAGCATTTAGCACCCAAGTGATTAGTAAAAATAAACCATGCCTACATTTTCATTAAAGGTTGCTAGTATTTATCAAGTTAGATTTATATGTATATGAATTTTAACTACCACAGTTGTGAGTTCCATCCCTCGGACAAAGTCTCTAGCCAATCCAAAATCCGTCAATTTTAAATGACCTTTAGAACTGACCAAAATGTTTTGAGGCTTGATATCCCTGTGAACTATGGCGTGGGAATGTAAAAATTTTATCGCTAGCAATAATTGTTTGAGCAGGTCCTATTTTTTGCAATTGATAGAAGGAAAAAAATACATATAACGACCCAAAAAAAACATTATCAAAATTTGAAAATTTTGGTAGGCCAGGCCGAAAGTTCGCAATTTTTTTTCTATATTAAAAAAAATATTTACGGATCGGGCCGGACAACTTATACAAAATATTTCGACCATGAATGCATTAGAACAAAAGATTATCGCGAATACATTATATCCAATGCATTACTGTTAAAGCAATTTAGCCAAAGCATAATTACAAATATATTACCGCTTTTCAATAACCACTCCATGTCAAATCGATCACGATTCGGCTGACCCCTTTTAAAATTGTTAAAAATATCTGGAATTATTTAGATAGGTAAAAAAAAATGAGAAAGCCTTTAATTTTAGCTCGATAGCACACCTGATTTTCGAGATATAGGGGCTTATATGTAAAAAATGAGCCATTTTGGAATCTGTAAAATTTTTAAAATGCTTATATCAAAAACTATTTATAGTAAAAAAAATATAATATATCATATTATATGTAAAATAATCTCTAAAGGGCTATCAAAAAAAATAAAAAGTAGCGCTAATTTGAGTAAATTTCGGTTTACCTATATTGTTTTACCTGTGTTTTTAAGCAAAAAAGGGTTTTCGAAATTTTTTTTGCTTTTTATTTAGACACCTTTTATAAATATATACGATGTCATAACCTTGGCGACACTATCGACTCTTTCGAAATATACCTTTTTACCAAACATTAAAAAAATAGACAGCGCTTTATGAAATTACGGATTATGGTTAAAATTTTGTTGCTAAATTACCAATAATAGGATATTTTCACTTTTCATACTAAAAAATTTCGAATTTCTATTAAATATACTAATTAAATTGAGGGGCAGCAGTGGCGTAGCCAGGATTAATCCATGGGGGAGGGGGCTTTGCCTTCAAACCGCATTTTAAAAATTTATAAATATTTTGTGCTTTATTAGTGTCTAACCCAGGGTTGGCATGTCGGTCAATTGACTGGTCAAATACTCTAAAATATTAATGGCGAATAAATATTTTGATATAATTAACTAGTATGCATTAAAAGCATGTTTATCAATCTTATTATTTTTTTATTAAAATATAAATATGTAATTTTTCTAAATATAGTAATATTTTTAGTTATTTTTTTGCCTAATCATTGCCGTTTCTCGCCTTCTTTATTTTTTTCAATTCATTTTTCTTAAAAAAAATAAAAATACCCGATTTATTATAATCATAATATAATTTTTTCATTCTTATTTTTTAATAAATTTAAATTTTATTTAATATTTAGCCGAGTATAAATTATATTAATTCTCATTTGTTTTACTTACACTTGCTATATTTGGTTTTTAAAATTAATTTTCATTTTAATTGTTCTGGTCAAATTTACGGAATATTATTCAATTCTGGTAAAAAGTTTATTATATTATATTTATAATATTAAGATATTATTGGAATAATTGGTCGATAATTATAAAATAGTTAAGATTGATTAACTTTACAATAATCAAAATCATTTTTTGTTAAATTTTAATATATTAGGGATTATGGTCAAACCAAAGCATCATGTTTGGAAACATTTTAAAGAAGTACGCGATGGTAAATCAGTTAAAGCGGTGTGCAAGTTTTGCAAGATGTCCTATATCACCCACGTTGATAGAATGGTCAAACATTTATTAAGCAGCTGTACTATGTGCCCTGTTATAATTAAGGAAAAATTTTATTCAAATTCCAAAATATCAACCTCTACAAAAAATATCACAAATGTAATTTGTAATACTTCTAAGTCTAACTCTAATGAAGAATTGGGTGAAATTAGTGAGAATGATTATCAAATGAACAATATTTTGTCTTGTGACTCAGGAGAATTTGATTCCCTTATTTCTAATCAATCTACAAGCAAGGCGATTAAATATAAATCTCAATCTTGTATAACCGGTTTCATAGATAGAATTAATCCCAAAGAAAAAAATGAGCTGGATCAATTGTTTGCAAAGGCTGTATATGCGAGCAATTTACCTTTCCACATCACTGAAAATCCCTACATCCAAGAATTTTTTAAAAAAATACGTCCTATTTACACATTACCCAGGAGAAGGCAGCTGGCTGGATATCTTCTAGACAAAGCGTCAGGTAATATGGAGGTGAGAGTTGCAGATATAACAGATAAAGCTCCTTACTTATCAATTGTATCAGATGGCTGGAGCAACATTAGAAACGAGAGTATTATTAATTTTATGGTGATGACGCCTGTTCCAGTGTTCTACAAATTTCTAAATACTGAGGAAAATCGCCATACGGCAGATTATATTGCCCAGGAATTTAAAAATGTAATTCATGAATTGAATCCGGTAAAAGTATATTCTTTAGTTACTGATAATGCCGCTAACATGAAAGCAGCCTGGAGAATTCTAAAATCTGAATCTATTTATAATCATATACAATGTTATGGTTGTGCAGCGCATACATTGCAGTTATTCTTTCACGATTTTGAACGATTGGACGCCTTCAGTGACCATATTTCAATAATTAAAAAAATTGTTAAATTTTTCAAGAATAAACACATACCAGCTGCAGTATTTTCCCGTAATAAGAATCTTCATGGCATACCATCTACATTAAGTACAATTAGCCAAACAAGATGGGCATCGTCAATAAAATGTATGGAGCAAATTCAAATATGCAAGAAAGCTCTAAAAGCATCAGTTGTTGAAGAAGCTGTTTGTGATAATTGTCCCATAGAAATTACCAATAATATATTAAACGAAGAATTTTGGACGAAAAATTTAAAATTTTTAGCTATACTCCAACCTTTAGCTACCTCATTGTTGAAAGTGCAAGGGGATAAATGTACTTTGGCCCAAGTAAAAAACGAGATGCTTAATTTGGAAAAACACATAATACAATCATGCCATGATTCTATATTTTCTCCATCTCAAGAAAAAAAAATTAAGGTTATGTTTGAAAAGAGAAAAACTGATATAAATACATGTGCTCACAATGCTGCTTATTTATTGGACCCCCAATATCAAGGGGAGCATCTTACTAATACTGAATTTGATGAAGCATGTAATATAATACAAGAATTGGGTATTTTACAAGGTGGTGATAATCAAAATATTTTGAGTAATATTGTAAATTTCAGAAGCAAAAGCGGTATATTTAATAGCCATAATATGTGGAAAGTTGTAACTTCCATAAGAAACAATCAAATTTCGGCCTCAAGTTGGTGGAATGCATTTTGCCCACCTTGCCCATTAAGAGAAGTCGCTAATATTTTACTAACATTTCCTAGTTCGACTTCTTCTTCTGAAAGAAATTGGTCGGTTTGGGGCAATATTCACACGAAAAACAGAAATAGATTAAAGGCTTCTACAGCAGGAAAATTAGTAAGAGTGTATCATAATTTAAGATTGATTAAAAATATTACAGAAAATAATGATATTGAATATGAATCGGAACAAGACTCTGCCACGGAGGGTGAAACATTGACTATAGAATGAATTAAAAAATATTATGATATTTATTATTATACATAGATTTATTATAATATTATATAAATGCAAAATAAAGTTAATATTGGTGTAAAAAACATTTATTTGAATTTGACCGTATTTGACCATATTTGATGACCGAATTGTATTTGACCGGTCAAATGCACAACCCTGGTCTAACCACTATAGTAGCCAGCATAAATGAAAAAAATATTAGTAACAAAATTTTGGCCAAATTTATGATTAAAAAACATTATTTTGAAAATTTTATCAATGTTTAGACAATTGTAAATTAATTCAATCCATTCGGTGGAAAAAAAATCGCTCCCCTAACCTCCCATTTTTTATGATCACTCAATATATCTTATTCTATGTTAAAAATAATTATTTTAATTAAATTTTTGCATATAACAAAAATTTTGCAGAGAATTTCATTATAAATTTTGTTTATTATTAAAATACTTTAGTATAAATAACACTCCTTTATTTAACTATGTATTTATTTTAATGATATATAGAATATAAATTTCAAAATGTAGAAATTTTATACAGATTATATTAAAATTTAAAAAAAAATAAAATTACAATAAAATAAAATATGAGTAATTTTTTATAAGGTATTTAAAAAAATCTAATTTAACAAATATGATTAATACAAATGAGTGTATTAATAAAACAAAATAATTCTTATTAGAGATCTGAAAATCGGGTTCGGGCCTAATATTTTTTTAAAAATTTCAGGCCGGGTTGGGTCAGGCCTTGGAAATTTTTTAAAATTTATCTAAATATATAAATTTTATGTTAAATTTTTTATGTAAAATAATAATATTTTATTTATTTATTATAAAAACTAGACCATATAACATATATCTTTTATTTTGAGTAATTATAAAAATAAATTTCTATATTTAAATAATTCGGGCCAGGCCGACAAAACTTTTTTAAAAAAATTTCGGGTTCGGGCCGGCAAATTTCGGACAGGGCCGGCTTGAAAAATTAAGCCCGATGCAGATCACTAAATCTTATTGCAAATGAAATATTTTTATTAAAAATAGTATAATATATAATATTATGACTAAGAATTGTCTATAATTACGTTTTGAATATAAAAATTTTATGACTAAGAACATATTATAATAATAGAGCAATTCTATGATTTGAATTTATAAAGAGAGGTCTACTTTACTCTGAGATTTGACTAATTCATCTAGAATCAAATTTTTATCTAAAATAATATCCTTATAAATATTTAATATTGCGAATCCATTTAAACGGATTTCACAGGTGCTATTTCTGAAATAGGTTTTTAACCTTTCAAAGTTGAAAAAGACCTTTCAATTAGTGCAGGTGTTAATCGGTAAGTTAGCTAAAATAAAAAATGTTTTGATATTAGGCAGGGAATCTAAAGTGCAATTACACATGAAAAGGGCCTGCAAAGCATTTTTTGGTCTCAAAGAGTACTCTATTCTGTCAAAAATTTTATACCAAAATTCGATATCACAAAGTAACTTATCATACGATCCTGATAATTCATCAGAATAAAACTCTGAGATTTTCTTAATATCCTCTCGCGTTTCAAGTGTATTCAGACTCAACCGGCAAAAGAAAATAAAAGCTGTTTAAAATAAAATTGTGACTAATAAATCTTTCCTTTAATTGAAATAAAAATAAATCAATAAGGGGAGTAAAAAATATTTATTTTATAAAAATCCTCAATCGTAGATGCATCAATATTTTTAAGCGATTGACCAAATAGAAACTACTATAGGTTTAAAATTTTTAATCCCAAACATATTACCGATTACCTTTACTTTCTCATTATATTTACCAAATTAAATGATTTTTCTTTTATTTAAAAATTACAAAAAATTAGTTAAAATTTTTAAAACTATCTAATTAATTTAACAATATAAATTTAAAAATATCTTATTTAACTATGTAAGAAAAATTTATAATATATTTTTAAAAATTTATAATATATTTTTATTGTTATTTAATATTTTACATATAATTTTTAATATATATTTTTAAACCATATTATCATTTAAAATAGAAAATTCTTATTTATTTTTTTAAAATATATTTCATTTTGATATCGTATATAATTTTATTTATAAATTGAAACCGTTTTAAGCAACAACAAAAAAATTTCTAAAAAATTTAATTTCGGAGGTTAGGGGGGGGGGGGGGGGGTTCAACCCCATCCCCTTCCTTGTCTACGCCACCGAGTGGCAGTGTGGACAAATGCCCATTAGACACTTAATAATAGAGATCTGCAAAGTTAGGCCCGCCTAATTCTATTTAAAATAATAGGGTTCGGGCCGGGCTTAATATTTTTTAAACAAATTCGGGCCGGGTCGGGTCTGACCTTGGAAATTTTTTAAAATATATCTAAATATATCTATTTTATATTGAATTTTTTATGTAAAATAAAAATATTTGATTTTATTTATTGAAACTAAAAGACATATAACATATGTCTTATTTTGAGTAATTATAAAAATTAATTTCTATTAAATATTTTTAAAAAAAAATTCGGGTTCGGGCCGGGCTGGCAAAACTTTTTAAAAAAAATTTTGGGCCGGGCCGAGCTTGAAAAATTAGGCCCGATGCAGATCACTATTTAATAATATAAAAAATTTCCAATAATAAATATCTTTGGTATAATTTTTTTATTATTCATTTTTACCTCTTTTTCGATTTTATCCACCATTGATTGTCATAGATACATAATATATATCCATTCATTTTTTCATATAGTAATTTGCATTAATATTCGAGTGAAATGTTTTAATATTTGCGAATGTGTTGAGTTTGAATAAAATTTTGCTTCAATTTTGTATAGAAACAAGATCTCTTTTCTCAGACATCGATTTACTATATTCATCATTGCTATAAAAAGTTTTGACAACCCCTTTTCATTTATTAAACCTTTTGATTTTAACGCCATATGATATGTAATATTAAATCCTTTAACAATTTTTCTTACTGTCCATAATAATCTAAATTTATTTGTAATCGACAGCTGTGGGTAATTGATTTTTAGGGTATCTAGAATTTCATCGTTCATCATTTGATGAAGATATTTTAGTCATTAAAACTTTTTTTTACTCTAGATATTTTTTTTCCTTTGGATATTTCTTTTAATGGGAGATTCCCTTATTGATTGTAGGGATATATTAATGTTATCAATAGCTTCTTGATTATATGAGGAGGAGAATCAATATCTACATTGTCATTTGAAGTATAAGTAGACATGTGCGCCGCCGGTGATTCTGACTACGCCGACGCCGCGCGCCAAAAAAGTGTCGGCGCTCAACACGCCACCGCCGAGAGGCGTGGCGGCGTGATACATATTTTTTATTATTAATTTATTTTATATGTTATTTATGAATTGTAATCAGAAGATATTAAATATTTTTTGAATTATTAAAAAATGCGATTTTAATTAATAAATATTATTTGCTATAGATTTCCATATCGCTCACTTTGGGCAGGTTTGTGACCAACTTGATAGATAAAATAAGATTAGGACATTAAATTTGAAAAGGTTTTATATTTTATTCTTTTAATTTTTGATGCTTCAAATAATTTACAACTCGTTATATAAAATTTATTTTTTATCATAATAGGAAATTTTAATTAATGATTTTTATTTTGTTGCCATTATAACATATATAAAAAAACCAGGACTTAAACAATTATAATGGATGCAACATTGCAATACCCTGTAACAAAATATAGTATATCCTTGCAAGCAAAGCCTTCTTTTGCATGGAAACATTTTGGATCCTTAATATTAAAAACTGACACAAATAATAAGAGTACCAGTGTTCCTACAGATAAAATCTTTTGTAATATATGCTTGCAAATAGCACTTGATAAAGATGGTGAGGATGAAAATAATTATTCATTTTCAGAGTAAATTTTTTGATTATTTTAAAAATATTTGTTTTTTTAATTAGTTATCCAATCAAATCTTTTTCAAAAAATATCAGCACATCAAATATAATAAAACATTTACTTGACAAACATGATTTATCATGTAAAGAAGAAATACCTAAACAAAATTTTAAGTTATTTTTCAAACCCATAAGATACAACTGTCCCTAAAATGGATTCTGGTAAAGAATTATGTTCTCATGTGTTGCAAGGATTTAATGCCATTCTCTTTTATAAATAATATTGGAATGCAAGATTTTCTAAAGGTTATTTGTAAAATCACTATAATTTTTTATAGGGCAAGGGCAATCTTAATTTTTATTATAACTATTAATATATTAAATTATTTTATAACATCCCTCATTTAGAATTTTTTACGACATAATTTTTTATTATTAACTTTTTATTATATGGAAATATAGCATTATTTCAGATACCAAAAATTACCATATAGAACTACACTTAGCCGGAGTGGATTAGAAGATGTGTATTTATCAATGAAAGCATACATATGCCAACATAATATAGGTCCTAAATTTTGTGCTATAACTTTTGATACTTGGACCGACAAATATAGACGGCGAAATTATATCACCTTTACATTTCACGAAATAGATAATAATTTTAATATTATATTTTATACATTGGCGACACATCATGTCACTCAAAAACATACCGCTGAAACTATTTTTTCCGAGATATAAAAAGTTGAAAATGAATTTAATTTAGGGTCCAAGAAAATTCAAATGGTTACGGATGCAGGACCCAATATAAAGAAAAGTGTTCGTCTAGGAGAATATGACCATCATTTATGTTTGGGGCATGGATTACATAATCTAGTGACAGTCGATGGAATAAAAAAAAGTTAATAAAAATAGAAAATCTCATTAAAAAGTGAGAGAAGTTATAGTTGCCTTAAGATTCAAAACAGTGGATTTTGAAAATATAAACGATATAGAAAATGTTTTGAATCGATATCATATATATCGGATATTTTAGATTTGGATGATAATGATTCTTTTTATGAAGATCGTTTGCATTTTGTGATGATAGTGTAAATCAAAAATCATATGAGAAAAAACAAAAAACCTTAAAATTAAATGTGCCCGTTGGTATAGTTGGTGCATGAACTTTTAAATTTTCTTAAAACCTCCAAACTGTTGAATTTTTATCTGGCCAAAAAGGAATAACTATGATCTTAAGTCATTGGCTACGAAACATTCATCTATTCAAAACAATAGCCTGGAACAACAACACTATTTAACTAATTTAGAAAAAGAGTGTTATTCATTATTTTCGCCTTATAATTTGGAGATAAAAGATGTCTTAGATTTTTGGAAGATAAGAGCATTGGATCTTCCTAAACTCAATATTAGGTAGAAAGGTCCTGTGCGTTCCAGCTACGAGCACACCCAGCGAGCGTGTATTTGCTGGGCTCACTCTGAACTCTAAAAGATCATTATTTGGTCCTTTAAATCTTAATAAAATAATATTTATTCATGATAATTATAACTTAATAAAATCATTAAATTATAGTTATAAACATAATAAAGTATAAATTTTATTTTAAAAGTGTTTCCAATGAATTTATAAATTTAATTTAAAAAATTTAAGTTAGAAAAATATTTGTCGCCGCCGCCGATTTTTGTGGCGGCGTCTAAATCGATTCGCCGCCGCCAGCCGATCATTTTAAAAAAAGAAACGCCGCCGCCGAAAATGCTGTCGGCGCACATGTCTAAGTATAAGGAATGTTAATTTTTGCTGCATGAAGAGCATATTAATATATCTAAATTGATTGGTAAATTTTTTTGGGTCATCCAGGGTTGAATTTTTCTTAGATTCTTGTGATAGTAAGCGTGTCTTTGTAGATTAAATGGGTTGCAACATTTTGATATTGTCCATCTGTGATATAGAATAAAATTTTAATTGATCTGCACTTAGAATATATGTTTTTGCACTCTCCAAATTTCGAATGTTATTGGTAGTCAGACAATAAAATAGTAAGATGCAAATGGGTTGAATTATTTAAAATTAATCTGAACGGGCAGGTTAAAAATATTATGCAGAAAGAGAGATCGTTTTAAACAGTTTATTTTGTAAAATAATATGCTCGTAAAATATAATCGATAATAAAAATATTCTCTTTTAATGCAACTGTTATACATAATCTAGCTAATAAGTCATTCGCTATAGTAGCAAAGTAGAGGTCTAAAAAATGTAAAACTTATTAAGGATGGTGGAAGAAGGGAGGGGCAGAACTGGGAAATTTTATCATATTTCTTATAAACGTATCAATATTTTCATTTATGCTAAGAAAGGGCCATCTATTTTTTTTCAATTTTTGGTAAAAATGTATATTTAGGGAAAGTCGATAGCGTCGCCAAGGTTTTCACACCGTATTTATATTTATAAAAGGTGTCTAAATAAAACCGGAAGTTAAAGGCTCAAATTGGCACCAATTTTTATTGTTTTTTGATAGCCGTTTAGAGATATCTTTTACCTACAATATGATAAATTTTTTTACTATAAATAGTTTTTGAGATATTAGCATTTAAAAAATTTTGCAGATTCCAAAGTGGCTCATTTTTGCACCTATGAGCCCCTAAATCTTGGGAACCAGGTGTGCTAACGAGCTAAAATAAACGGCTTCCTCATTTTTTTACCTATCTAAATAATTCCATTAAAAGGGAACGGCTGAAAATGTGCCATTTTTTTATCGATTTGACATGGAATGGACATAAAGCATTATAGCGAATATGTTCAAGAATTACTATAGCGAATGTATTGCTGAAAAAACATTAGCGTCCTATTTTATTAAAATAGGCAATGTTCATAGCAAAATGAAACTGAAGATAAATTTTTTGAAAAAGATTATATATATTAAAAGATCAGATTCCAGTTCCACCGAGTTAATGGTGATGTTTATAATATATTTTTATCGGTAAGCGGAAGATAATTCCCTGTAAAAACCCCCTTAAATTTATTTAGGGAATTTTTACTCAGTGGAATTATCTATGGTAACATTTTTATAAGAATGAAGAGCTCCACACTATAAATATCACTTAACCTATTTAACAGAAGTTCCTTCAAAAAATATAAATCAATAATAAAGTAAAGGCACAATTAATTATTTGAAATTGTTTCATGTTTTTTCTTATAGTTAATAAATAATACTATAAAAATTTATAATTTATATTTAAAATACATTTTTTTAAACGTATGTATTTTCTCAACTCTAGTCATATATTCGCAATATAATTATCTAAGTTATTTTCAATTATAGACTTTCAGAGAAAGAATGACCGCCAATATTTTTGAAACGAGAAAACAAAATTATAAATTTTAGAGGAAGAATGAGCTCCAATGTTTCATTAATATTTCAGGTATTATTAGTACTAGGAGGCTAAAATTATTGGCTCTTTTACACTTTTTACTTTTAAAACATTAAAGTAGATTAAATATATCAGAAGCGCATCTAAGTTAAAATATTTTTTAAATCAAAATTTATACTAAATAGTCATCTTCAACATGTTTTATGCATCTGTAAGGCTAGAAACTGTGCAATTAAAATAACTTTTTTATTTTACTTTTCAAATTTAAAACAATAAAAATCAAAAATTATATATTTAAAATTTTATACCCAAAAAGGAACCATAATTATGTCTAAAAATTTCTATTTGAATAAATTCAATTCTTATATTTGTAAAATGTTTACAATTTTCTTTTTCGCGTATAAAAAATATTATGCAGAAAGATATATAAATAAGACGATATAAAAATTTTATTTATAAATCATTAAAAGTTTTGGTCATATAAAATCAATTTATTTTTTAAAAAAATTGATATTAATTTACTTTTTAAAGAAATTAATGATACAGTTTAAATGTGTGTTAATGAAATATATTTTTTGCCATTAAATTAAAAACAGTATGAATGAGCCATAAATAAATATCACAAAGGATAGTGAATAAAATAAAACTAAATATCTATCAAAACGAATGAACATTTATTTTTAAAAAATTTGGCTCTTACACATTGATATTTGATTTTGGAACATAACCCAAATATAATAAGGTTTTAAGGGTATAAGTTGATAATATAGGCAACTTTATTTATTACTATTCCCCAA
Source organism: Gordionus sp. m RMFG-2023 (assembly GCF_954871325.1). Lineage (NCBI taxonomy): Eukaryota > Metazoa > Nematomorpha > Gordioida > Chordodea > Parachordodidae > Gordionus > Gordionus sp. m RMFG-2023. The sequence goes on from NC_088776.1 coordinate 31,061,100, forward strand.
AAAGAAGGTGGGGAGGGGAAGGGGGTGAGTAGAGTTTATCTTACCTTTTAGATAATAATAATTAGCAAAAAAAGAGAAAATTTCAACTCACAATGAAGTTTTTTTGCCATAGAAAATCGCTATATCGATGTTAGATAAAATATATGTTTATATTTTCGAATGATAATCTTCATATAATTAAAAATTATGTATTTAAATTATTAAATTTTAGGTTTATAATAAAAATGAGAGGTGACAAACTTTAATGAGATTTGCTGGCAAGACAGGGGAAGGATAGCTCTTGAGATAATTTGCTAAATCATAATCTACGTGTTCAAAAATTAGAAATAGTATGACCTCGTTAGTCTTCTTAGCACCTTGAGCTATATCTAAAATTCTATTGATTTGTTATAAAATAAAATGGCGAATTTATAGGTAATTGTATATATTAAATAAAATGACAAGTCTATAGTGTAGAAATAAACGTGGCCAAGATTTTCATAGGGCATTGGAATATTTGCCCCGCCTCTATTATTTTGAATGGATGCAAACTGTTCCTACCGTATTCATTTTTATTTTTTGTAGCCAAGAGAAGATTCTTTTTTCCTGTGCTTATGGATGAGTAAAATATATAACATACATATAATTAATAATCAAAATCATACTATACAATATTGCAAATATCAATTAAAAAATCATTTCCTGTTTTAAATTATTCTCTGATTACACTATAAATTAACAGATAAATCTTCGATTGTTATATGGAAAGAATTAGTGTTGCTTGAAGTTACTTTTGAAGGGTAACTAGCTACATTCTTAAAAAGGTTACTAGTTGTTACATTGATAGTTAATTTACAAATAACTTATATAACCTATCATTTTTAATAATTATTTTTATTATATAAAATTTTTACAAATTTTAATAAAAGGACATTAAAATAAGATTTAATTAAAGAAATGCGGCACTGAAAAGCTGAACTGTATAATCATTTGTATTAAAATTATATATATATGATTTTAATATATATTTGCACCCAAAAAAATATCTATAATATAATATTTATTTTTCATAAAAATTTGAGTTTAACAATTTTTTATGTGGCAGCGAGCTATTTCAAAATTTGTGTCCAAAGGTTGATAATTTTTCTAAATTAGGCCTATTAAAACAAATATGAATCAAAGAATGCATTATTCATATTCGATTCGTTTAAAAGAATAGAATAATTTACTATTTGCATTCGTTTCGATTAATTCGTTTTTTAAAAATATTATTAAATAATTTATACGATAATACATTTACAGAATATTTTTATTGCACCTCTAATTTTAAAATGAAAAAATTATTATTAAAATCTGATGATAAAGAACATGCGATCAAGTTATTAACGAAATTAAAATGCATATTAATTAAATTTATAAAACCAAACCAATTAGACAATTTTTAAGGCAGAGTTTTTCTTATTAAAACTAGAAATGTAAAGTAGGGGAAATTTCCCCTATTTTTATTTTATGTTTTTTTGATCAAGATTTTGTTATATTTTTTTCTCTTGGTTCATATATCATAATTGTGTTTTGTTTTTATATGTATGTTCATTTTCGATAATATAATAATAGCTCAATTTTAGTAAGAAATATAGGAAAAGGTCATACTTCCTCTTCTAATTTTAATTTTACCAATAATACTATAATCTAATTTAATGAAATATATTAATAATTTTGCAACACCTTTTTATATTAAATTATTCATTTTCCATAGTGCAAAGTGTATTTGGAAAAAATTATTTCATTTGTTAAACAGCCAATATGAAAGGATTAAAAAATATAGTAACCCAAAGATAAGATACAAATTGACCCTTATTAATTAATTTATAGAAAATTGGATTTGAGATTGCTATAAAAAAATTTATAACCCATTTCACTCTTATATGTTCACCCAGGACTAAAATGCATAAGGGAGGATTATATATCTAGTGAATTTATTTAAAGTAATTGTAGAAATAGGAAACACATAAAGTAACATAATAAATAATGCCAGTAATGAAGAAAGCGTGGACCCATGTGAGAATTAAATATCCAATTATCGAATGCATCGGTCTGCCTCTTATGACTTGATTTGCTTTATAAATATCAGCAAATAAAATATTGCCAATTTAAATTTTAGTAAAATGTGTAAAATTCAACATTCTTCTACACATTTAAGGAAAAATAACTACTAAAAGATAAAAATAGGATTGTTTCCTTAAGGTTGCCTAGCCCCCAACTCTTTTGGAATAGCTATGACAATTAATAGTCTGTTAAGAAATAGATATTTTGAGGCAATACTCCTATTTTCATAGAGATATGAGACAATCTTTTTGATAATGAAATTTTTTAATGATCTTGCATATCTACACAATTTTATAGTCATTTCTGCACAAATAGAGGAAGTCGACGCGGACAAATCAAACTTATTTGACGTTCCTCAAGCATTTATTGATATCAGGGAAATCTCTTATGGAACGAAATTATACAGATTGAGCAATTTATTTTTAAAAAATTTGAAAAATTTTTGTTGCTGGGATAAATTTTACCTTGCTCATATACTTGACCCAAGATATTACGGATTTAATTTTAAAGACAATGTTGATAAAGGTTTAATGTTCCAATTTTCTGGATATCTAGATTTAGATGTTGTGAGACAAATGACAAATTACTCGATTTTAGAGATCTGGAATCGTTTCAAGCGAAGATAAAAAATTAAATAATTGAAATTTATATCACACTTGTTTATATATTTTCGATGTAAAAAAATTAATATTGACCTGAAAATCATTTTTAAAGGAAATTTCCCTATTTCCCATTGTTACATTAGTAATTGAGGCATGCGATTTTTTGACAGCAAATTAGTTACTTAGAGATGTAAATTTCCTTGGAAAATAGGTTCAGGGGAAATTTTCCCGGGAAAATTGAGGGAAAAGAGAAAATTAGTGGAAATAACGGAAAATTAAATAATCATAAAATACACTTTAAACCTTTCAATTTCTTTTATTGAATAACTTTATTTTGGGGAACTAAGGCAAAATAAAATGATTAAACAATAAAGACAAAAACTACAAACATTTCATTTTTTTTGAATTACTTTATTAATTACAAGAAGCATGCATTATAAATTAGATTTAAAATTGATGGAATGCTAATGAAATAGCATCAACATCTTCATGGGATGTAATTGAAATATCATCATTATCATTTTATATTGATAAAATGCAGTGTTGTTAAAATAGCGCGCTACAAGTAGAGCGCTACTTTTTTCAGTAGCGGTAGCTTTAGCGGGCTACTTTTTTAGAAAATGGCGATAGCGGTAGCTCGTTACTAATGCGCTACTTCGCTACTTTCAATTTTACATAATAAATACATCTAAAAATTATATATTTATATTTATTTTAATTTTGAAATTTATATTTAAAAATATACATTATAAATCTAGTTATTAAAAATGTGTGAGATTATTGAAGATAGCGAAATTTCTTTGGAAAATGAGAAAAATATAGATTTTCCTTTCCCAAAATTCAAAAAATACTTTAATCTTGAATAAAAAATTACTACTGGATATCGGTTTCGATGCAAGATGTGTCGCAAAATTTTATCCTCAAATCATACAAGCAGCTTTAATTTAAAAAAACATTTAAAGGTAATATATTACACAGCTAATCCTTAATTTTTAAAATAAATTTAAATCAAAGCAATCATTTTTTTATATATTCATAAATTTTATCTAAATTATTTAAAACATTTTAAAATAGTTATTTCAATCATTTTTATGTACTTATCTCCTACATAATTTTTATTCAAAGTATTACTGTTATAATTTTAGACTGTTCACACAAATTATAAATTGAAAAATATCTCAAAAGTTTTGGGGTAGCATTGTTTCTAGATGAGAAAAAAATGTAAATGAATTATGTATTAAATCAAATAGGAATACAGTATTTTAATGTGGAGGAGCATACTTTTATTAAAGAATATACTGAAGTATTTTTAATTAATAAATAATTTTATATTATATTTAACCATTTTAATTTTTTAGGTTATGCAATATGTTGCTGCCTCACTTAAAATCTTGGAAGGGCAAGATAATATGAGCATGGGATATTATGTTCCCACACTGAGTATATTAATTACCAAGCTCAAAAGAATCAATAATCTAAAATTTTGCCAACCACTGGTAGAGTCTATGCTAAAAGACATTGAGAAAAGGTCAAAACTTTATTTTCATTTTCTATTATACAATTATATAAAATGAATGATTTATTGCTTGATTAGCCATAATTTAAATTGGCTTAATTTACAACACAATCTATAATATTAATATATAGTATTAATATAAAATTCAAAATTAATATATTATTAATTACCTTGTGTATAATAATTATATTTTTAAAATCTTTATTTTATTCTTCTTTTTTTATAATAAATACAATCGCTTTATATAAATTAGATTTCCAGATCTGTATGATGATGATAATGTAATAGCTGCTATCGTTCATCCTAGTTTCAAGTTAAATTGGCCATGCATTAATTTGACTGAATCTAAAGGGCAACTTGATAGGCTGATGTAACGTTAAAAAATGACATGCCTAACCATGATACTAATACTATAGCAAAATCGAAACCGCGTCCTTCCATAGACGATTTTTTAAAATAAATAATAATAATATTATTATTGAACCTCTAGATTATTTTTTAAATCTAAAAATACACATTTAAATATTTTTGATTATTTTTTTCATATAAAAAGTGAGTTTATTAAATTTAATACTGCGTTGCCCTCAAGTGCTAGTGCTGAACGATTATTTAGTATGGCAAAGCTTATACTTTCTGATAGTCGCTCTAGACTTAGGGATGACAGTACCGAAATGTTATTATTATTAAAGTGCAATAATAAATAAAATATATATATATGTAACAAATTATAGTCATGTTATACCAATATTTTATTTGTGGAAATAAAGTTACGTAAAAAATATTTTAAAAAAAATCAAAATAGCGTAAAAAGTAGCTAATAGCGCGCTACTCATTTGAAAACGATAGCGGTAGCGCGCTACTTTTAAAAGTAGCGTTTAACAACACTGATAAATTGTAATCTGAAATTTTTTTATGATATCCCGAACATGATGTATTTGTGTGATCCTTTAAATGTATGTTATACCTGGATATTAATTTTTCGACTCTTCCATTCTTATTCTATTACTCGTTTTTGAATGAATTTTTTTAAATGCTGACTAGATTCTTTCTAACGCTTGAGGGTGGTATCGGAAGTTGATTTGAACACAAGCCTCCCCACCATATGAGTGGTGTAGTATGGTCTGAGCTCTCCCATATGCCAGCTCCTTTATAGAAACCTTGTTTGAACGATATTCTGCTAAATTACTCATAATTTTTCTAATATCGCAATTTGAAAAAATATTTATTAAATTTAAAGCTACTGTTAATTCAAGATATGCTAATTTCACACCATAAAATCTAGGATACAAAGATTTGTTGCATAATGATAAGGCAACAAAATTTCCATCGTTTATTAATATGTATCTTAACACTTTTTAAATAATTTTCATTAAAAATAAAAGTTGAGGAATTGAGTTTTTTATATCCCAAAATATTTCTGATACGTCAGATAATAATCCGATTCTACAATTATATTTTTGTTATAAATAAATTCCAAAAAAGTCAGTATAGACTTTAATTTATCCCAGTATCCTTTTTGTCCAATATAATACGCCATCTTTGTTTGTCTATTAATAAACTTGAAATTGCATTTTCTTGCAAAACTTCCTTATTTTTCACAACACTTTGCAACATTATAATAAAACCTCTCCATTTTGTCGGACTTGGAATTTTTAAGGAAGATTTATATCCTTTCAATATTTGCCTTTTTTAAAAGTTGCCAATAAAATGCCATTAAATTTTATATATTTAACTATTTCTTTGACTTTTTTGATGATTTTTCAATAAAAAGTATTTGGATAAATCTTTAATAAGCAGATTCAAGCCATGTGCGGCACATCCAAAGCATTCAATTAAAGGCTCACGAGGAAAATAAAAATTATTTTAAAATTTATTATAATCATAATTTTTGAAATAGAATATTATATTTTATAAAAAATAAATCATAATTTTTGCAATAAAATATTATATTTATATTAAGGGAAGATTCGGGAAATTTCCCTACCTTTACATCTCTAGTTACAACTAAGAATTTCATAAGCAGTTGAAGCATAATCTTTTAATTAGACCTGCCAGATTGATAGATAAGTATATTTATGATTTTCTTATGGAGATGGGGGGGGGGCATTATTAGTTGGGGCTTTCCGCCATAAATTTTATTGGACGTCTTTACCTCCACTTATTGTACACTTTTGGATAAATTATATTTTTATAATAGCAATTTTGGTTTTTCACTTATTTAAGGTTAATTTTGGATATTTACTTTTTTTATAAAAATGTCTCCTAAAAATTTTGGAATTATAGTCGTAATTTAAAATAAAATTGCTTATTTTTCTTTCAAATTATGGTTTGTAATAATATATTGTATAAATTTTTGAGGGAAAAAGGGCGGAGGGTTTAGGAAATTTTTTTATGATATTTAACAGAACATGTAAATTTCCGAAGGCGGGGGGGGGGGGGTTATCGCTCTATCTCTCCATTTCTTGGATACGGGATTGATGGGTTATCAGAAATGACAAATAAGTTTAAAATATTTTAAAACATACTACTAATTATTCCAAATATTTCGAATTAAATCAAACTATTTGAATAATTTGATTCAAACAAATCCATTTATTCAAATAATTTGTTGAATAATCCTTTATTCGTATTTGAGCAAAACAAATAATTTACTATTTGCATTCGTTACTATTCAATTTGATTTGAATCATTTAAAGCGAATCAAATATTTGTTTCATTTTTGATTAACCCCACTTTGAATATAAGCTTCCATAGACTTAAAATGTTTTAGGGAGCTTTTTATAAAGGTTAGACTTTATATTTAATAAAATATGTAATTTCGAGGTTCGGAAATAATCATATAATGAATAATAAAATATATATCATTTAACATATAAAAAGTAATAGTTACTTTTTAGTTACATTCCAAAATACAAGTTACAATCTTTTCATTTGTAACTAGTTGCAGTTATTATTTCGCAAAAGTAAGTAGTTACTTTAATAACACTAGTAAGCATATAAATGTTACGCAAGATTTCTTTAGAATAGAAAAATTACTTGTGTCCGATTAAGAGTAATATATTTAATTTCATACTAACCAAAGGATATATTTTTTAAAAAAAGTCAAATTTTTTAAAGTAATCAGGTTTATTATCGCAAACAGGATGCATTATATTTTATTTCTCCTAAAGATCTCAAATAAATGATAAAAATTTTACATAAAAACTAAGCTTTAAACTCGAATTTATAAAAAAAATAACGTTATCGAAATTAAGTAATTTTTTTGATAGATAATTACGCCCTTTTTTGTAATTAAAACTTAATTAATGCGTTATAATCTACTTGACTATATTATTTATGCAATTGATAAAGTCATAAAAATTGTAGGTAACAGAGGCAGATATCATTTTGCAAAAATGAATGGCTAGACTTTTAATAAAAATAATACTCTCGTCATTTCGCGGAAAGTAGATGATAATCAAAGAAATAAATTGTCAATTTTTTATCATTATAAATAAGGATTGACATAATATCTTTGATCAAAGTTTTAGAATCAAAATCTCGAAACCGGGTAAAATCTAGAAACTTGAACCATACCCTTTTCTTATTCCCATGAATTTGTTCTAACAAAAGTACAAATAATTTAAACTTTATATAAACTTTTTTGTTTATTCAGAGTTTGGAACCGAGTAAAATTTACTAACCTAAACTTCTTTTGTCAGAAATCAGAGTATCTTTAAAAAATATTCAGAATCGAAATCTTTTTTAATAGATTGCAAACGCTGTGTTTAATTGCATATCAAATAAATATTAAAATTAGATATCAAATTACACATTAAATTTTTCTCCTTTAGCCCGAAATATAAAGTTCAAACATCAATTATTACAATATTCAAGTAAATTATATGGATGCATATTTAACTGATGAGAATGAAATATGTTTATACTAATCAAATGAAGAGTAAAGATAAGCCAATATTTCAAACTTTTCACATTATCGGTATATAGTGTAAGCTTATAAAATTCAAATTAATAAATTTTTTTATTATTTTTTTTAATGTGATATTTGCATAAATTATAAGTTTATTTTGTAAATAAAAAATTAAATGTCCTATTGACCCGGAGCCATATCATATAATAGTCTGGTATAAATCAATCCACGTTGTGCCAAAATTATATTATTTTTTTTATAAATTTTTAGATATAATTGTCCATAAATTATTCCTTTTATATATTATATATAAGGGTAAAGATAAGAATGTCTACCTAATCTAATACCTTAAATGGAGAAAACAACACTGGGACATATTTTTACTGTAATTATTAACCGTTTCCTCTATTTATTTTTATCTTATCATGTAAGTAATTATGCTTATTCACGCATACTCAACTCGAACACAAAACCACAGGAATTTTATTGTATTTTAATTTATCTAATAATTATTTATCTAGATAGATTAAAAGTTATATTGTATATAAAATTTCTTTTTTAGGTGATAATTTTTTTTTTATCAAGGACAAACCCCTTTATAATTTTAAAGACTTATGTAAAAAGTGGGAAAAAATTATTTTTATAGAAAGGTAAGATAATTTTTAATAACTATTTTTTAAAAATGCATTAAAAAAATAATGCATCCATCGATAAGAATGGGTTCTTTCATTCTTTTTACGCATATCACTTAATTTAAATTTGTTACTCCAATAAATGGATTTGATATTATTAAATGACATCCATGTATTACTATTTAATAAGTTTTTCCAATTTATAAAATACAAGATCTTTTTTTGTATTGTTTTATTTCATCCGATAGGTAAACATGTTTACAACAAATTTCTGATGAGCTAATTGTATTATTTTTTTTAAAACAAGGTATCCAGGCTATGAATAAACATTTTATATTGCATTTTGTTTGTGTAAGATGAGTATCTTTTAAAGTAAACATGATATATATTTCAATAACTGTGAAGTAAATCAGACGAACTTTCTTAAATAGGATATTTTCACAAATAAAAAAATAATAATTGTAAATCAAGGTCTACAAGCTCGATTTTTATCGGCCAAGCCTGCCTGAAGCCCAGTGACATTTTTTTATAGAATTATGGCTAACCATCCGCTATAAATGAAATTAGGGAAAAATATATCAAGCTTATTTATTTTAAAATTATGTATTACATATAAATATTTAGTACTTAGCCAGGAGGGACAAGGGGAAATCCTCCCCCCCCCATCGGAAATTTGCCTGCTCGTTAACATTTTAAACTAATAAAAAAAATTCCCCCGCATGAACCCCCTTTACTCTAAAATGTATACAAAATATGACTATATAAAATTTTGAAAGAAAAAATTATAATTTTTAAAAATAACTATAATTCAAAATTATTAGAAAAAAATATTTGTATACAAAAAAGTGAGAACCCGAAATTATTTTATAAAAAGCGAATATAACCAAAGGCCTATAATAATTGGATTTAGACATCTCCAATAAAATTTATGGGGAAAACTTACCTAATAGTGATCTCTTCCCCTACAAAAATCTTGGCTACGCCTTGGTTACGTTTATTAATTATTTTCTCACCTAATTATTTTTAAACTTTTCTTATTTTTAAAATTCATTTTATAATTGTGATACTGGAAAAAGGAAGAAAACATATCATTTATATTTTTCTGAGCCACAGACCGATTATATATTTTTGATAATTGGTTCTACAGGAATCTTAAAGCTGATCATGGTAAGTTTAGTTCAGCAGGCTCATTTTTATATATTCAATCAATCATTTTTTTTAATTATTATTTTAGCCATTTTTCAATATAAAGAAAATTAATTGATTATTCATATATACTTGACTAAATTAGGATGTTGAAAGTAAGAGAGATGCTTGAGATAGGCTATTTCTCTTAACAAATTGCAAGGCACACCCTGGTCAGAGGAAAGAGGTATAATCAATTTTTTGAGCGCCACGAATTTATCAGAGTTATTAGGGTCTCTTGCTTTATAAACTATACCCTCAGCTCCGGACCCAATGATTTCGACATCCTGGAAAGCCGAGGCTTTGTTATTATTGCTATTATCTCTTCTGTCGCTGTTATTTATACTAGCGTTTAAAGGTAAAGAATGTTTCTTCTGATAATCGGTCTCATCGAATTGACTGATGACTATGGGTGGATTTTGATTAGCAGTAATATTATAATTGTTAAGGTTCCCAAAATTTTGAGTGGGGTTTAGGAAATAATGGGAATCGTTTTTTAGAAGACTATGATGAATTATATTATTTTGACGAACGCAATGCGTCATGGATGAAAACTCGCCATTTATTAGAAGGTTGGACGGTAGGTTTGTAACTGCGGATATATCATTCATTTTCGAATTTTATTCAATTTGAGTCATGACTGGCGTATTTATTTTCCTTGATAAAAATAGACTTGTAATAAAAATTTATAATGAATAAATATTTGTAAAAAAAGATCAAGATTTAAAAACTGTTTTCTTCTGGTAAATGACATTTGCGGGAACGAAACCAGATGTGATTGTGATTTTTTAAATAATGTTTAAACGTTTTCATTTTAAATCAATTACATCATATTAAATAATTATTTTACAAAAAGTTGTGCCTTCAAAGTTTTTAATTATGGAAATAATTTAATATTTTTAAAAACATATTTAATTTCAAAGATCGTGAAAAAAAAATTAAATAAATAAAGGTAAAAAAAAATAAATAATAAAATAAAAAAAAATATTGAAAATTGTATCATTGAACTGAACAAAGTTTAAAAAAAATATATAAATAATATTTGTAATGGTAAACATAGATTAATTTTAGAGAGCACTAATTAATTACGCTAAAATTCGTTACCTAGCTTAAAGGTCTACAACCGGCTTTTTAGCCATGGTCGGGTCGGTTAAAAAAATTTAACAATGGGCACGTGGGTTTAAAATATTTTACGGATGAAATAGGGACAGGCATATATTTATCAAAAATTACTTCTTTATCTAGATTTTGTATATTTTAAGAGTTTACATATAGATAACAAAGATGTGCAATAGGGTTGGCAAATAGAAATCGATTTGATTTAAATCAATATTTTTAATAAAAGTTAATTTACAAAATTTGATTAAAATACTTAATATAATGCAGAGACCTGCAGGCGCGGCCCTAAGCCCGGGTATACGGGCCGAGCCATATTTTAATTTTTTTAAATATACACAGGCCAGGGCGGGCCTGAGAAATTTTTTTAAAAAATATCTGGGCCGGGCCGTATATTTTAAAACCAAATATTTGAAATTGCCATTATTAGCTATAAAAATCAAAAATAAATAAAATACACTTTTAAAAAATCCGGGCCGGGCCTAAAAATAAACCTGGGCCGGACGGCCGAAAAATTTTTTTTTAAGAGTTTTGCTAAACGGCTCATTTTGAGCCGATTTTTAAAAATGGCTAACTCTATATTTTATTAGGTATGCAAGCTTTAAGATTGTGGCACAAAGGTTTGAACATCTATTAACGAAATCTCGAGGCTTAGACAATATATTTCTAGCTTAAATATTGAGTTAACCGTTTTTAAAAATCGGCTCAAATTGAGCCGTTTAACAACACTATGTACAAATGGTACTTTCGTAGGTCTCTGATATAAGGAAGGACATAAATATTTTAGAATTAAATAATTTTTATATGAAAATATTAAATTTTACTAGCAATTATTACTTATTTTATAAAAAAAATACTTGATTTATTTTGTATTTCATTGTTTATATTTTTGACAATATTAATTGTATAATTCTAATCTCAATGTAGGGAGAAATTATTTAATATTAATAAAAAATTTGTTAAATTCAGGGCTGTGAACTAGAGGTCTGCATTGAACGGGGTTTCGGCCCGCTTCCCCCAGGCAAAAAAAATTTTTAAGAACGGTCAGGCGGACGGGTTAAAAAAATTTTAAACGGCAGGTGGGTGGACAGGTTATGAAATTTAAACAATAGGCGGGCGGGTTAAAAAAATTTAAAATCATTTAAGTAAATATAAAAAATTGTTCCTATAAACTTTTTTGGATATTAAAAATTAAAATGTCCTTTTTTGGTATGATAAAAACTTTTTTCTTTGTATATTTAAAACTACATTGGTGGAAACGACAAGAAAGAGATTTACCAAAGCTATCAAGATTAGCAAGAAAAATATTGGCAATTCCTGCAACTAGTGCTTCTTCTGAACGAGGATTTAGCATTACTGGAAGGTTTTTAGAACAAAGAAGAACATGTTTGAATCCAGAAAATATCGATTCCATTATTAATTACATATAGTATCAATTTTATATTTATATTATTTTCATAAATATCTTATTTGATCAAATATATCATCCATAATTTAAATTGAATATTTTTTATGCTTAATACAGTAATTTCCTAAAAATTTTTGCAGAGGTGTAATGCTGAAATTTTTTTTTATTAGATGGTTAAAAAATTGAAAGAATGGTCATAATTTAGCGGACCTGGGTTAAAAATTTTTTATAAATAATGGGTGGGCGGGTAAAATATTTTAGACTAATGAACAGGCGGGCGGGTAAAGAATTTTAGACTAATGGACGGGAGGGTAAGGAATTTTAGACTAATGAACAGGCGGGCGGGTATATATTTTTTTGAAAACCATGGGCGGGCAGGTTAAAATTTTTTAAACATTGGGTGGGGCTTATGGTCTAAAAACCCGCCCAGCAGACCTCTACTCCTCCTTCTAGAAAGGGTTCTGATTCAGGGCTTGCAGTCCAGAAAATTTATAACTATATTACAAGTGATATTATGTCAAAGATTGAACAGTGGTAGAACTTAAAAAAAATTAGCATTAACAATATAATCTTTGTTGAGATGTATTTTTAAATACATTGAAAACATTTCCAAAATTAATCGATTATGTTTTTCCATGTCCCAATAAAACCAAGTTACCCTTTTTTATATCCCTGTTATACTCTTTAATAGTGAAAAGTTGACTCACAACTCGATGCTGATGATGGAAACTGATACAGAATATTTGAAAAATATAAATATTTGGAAATGCATTTTATGAGCGTAGAAATTTGACAAAATCTGATGTAACAATCTTTTTTCTATAATATTGTTGATTTTTGATTTCTTTAGATAACAAATAATCAGATCAATGGATTGATTTACCTTTTTATAATAAAAAAAAGTGGTCAATAAAGTGGAAAAATTACAAAACTGTTTTTTGTTTTTTTAAATATTAAAAAACGCATAAAAAAAGTTTCCCCAAATTCGTTTGATACCTATCATTTGAAATAAAACGAAAAAAAAGTATAAAGAATAAAATGATACTGGTTGTAACAACCGTGTGCATCGAACTTAATTTTTCAAGCTCGGCCAGAATTAAATCCGGCGACATCTCGATTTTTTAGTTGTTTCGTAAAACCCGACCCGAAATAAAAATTATTTATCTGCCAGGCCATAATTTATATAAATATTGAAATTAATTATTTTTCAATATCTTTTCTACACTGAACATAATCGTGTTTTTGATCATTCTACAAACAAATAAAATATCAGGGCCTTGTTTCTTACAAAATTTTTTAAATGTATATCAATTTTATTTCAAAATTTAAGCCCGATCCGTCCGGTTCTATTTTTTTTAGAAAATATTAGGCCCGCCCCAGCCCATGGCCAATTTTTTTATATAGGTCTAAACTTGGCTTACTTTTGCAGATCTATAGTAACATATAGTATTGTTACAGATTCAAACGAGTCGGCTAAGCCGTGACTTAAGTCGAGTATTGAGTCAATAAATCGACTCATTCTTAAAACTCATGTCGCGACTTAAGTTCTGAATTCGAGTCGCGACTCAAGAGTCTTGAACTCGAGTTAAATTATTTTTTTTCGAGATCAATTTATTATTAAACCAATTTTATTATAGAATAGAAATTATTATTTTAATTTTTTTTAAATATTGAATTTCTGAGTCTTATAGAAAAAGTGTAAAAGATATATGAAGAAAAGGCCATAGGTGTCTTTGTGGGCCGAAGGTTCTCATAAAAATTCTTCCATATGAAAATTTTGACTACGCATCCCTGACCAAAACAAGCCCATCGTTCAAATATCAATAAAGAATCAGTACAGTAATATTATAAAATAAATCTATTTATACCTCTTTTCTTTTTGTTGTTTAAAATCGGGATTTAATCAATTTAATAAGCCTCGAGATTTAGACAAAAGAGAATCAAATCTTTCTGCCAACTTTTTGAGAAATCTGGTTGGGTTATATTTACCTGGCTAAAATATTCTATAAATTTAAATATTTGATAACAGGATTCTTCTACATAAATATCTAGGTATAAGAAATTGTCAACTTTTTTTAAGAATCCTAATCAATGCTAAATTTTAGATGTTAATTTAAGAATATTTTTTAAAATGATCCTCTTACATAGAAAGTTTCTGGCTATGCGCCTGAACGCCATAGTAGTAAATATTAGAGTTGTTAAAGTAGCTCATTACTGTAACGGCTATCTTTTTTGGTAGCTATAGCTAAAAGCGCGATACTTTTACACAATTATTCATTTTTTTAGCACGCTCCTTTTTTTGAAAGCATCTAAGTGGCGATGTAACTATAAACATTAAAATTTAAATATAATATCATAATTAATTAAATTTTTATAATAAACTATTTAATTTTGAAATTGAAATTTATATTTACAATTTGTATTATAAACCTAAATCAACTAGTGTAAATTATTTAAAAGTCATCGCAAATGGATATTCAAATCGATGTTAAGTGAGTCCGACAATTATGATATTAATGAAATGGAAGCTACCCTGGAAGAAAATGTTTTTGATAACAATCCAAAATTTGAAAATATTTTCAAATTAATCTAAAAACAAAAGGTGCCTATATATTTATTTGTTAGTGGCTATAACCTCAAAAACACCTAAAGGTAATTGTCATTTTTAAATTCTAATAGTATTTTTATTTTGTAAGACATGCCAACAGTTATAAAGAGATAGAAAAACATCTTAATAATTTTGGTATAGGGGAAACTACAAAAAGACCAATTCAAAGCTAAATTGATTAATAATATTGCAAACGCCAATATTTCTCAGAAACTGGCTAATAAAGTTGTCGATTTTATAATTGATATGGTTCAGCCAATATCATTAGTTTATAATCCATCATCTACCATGATGATAACTATCACTGGTATAACAATTTTTTTTCGCCAGACACTAATGATTGAGATAGAAAACAAAGATGCTTTAGTTGAACCATAACGATTTCCATTGATAATTTTTTTCAAATAAAGGATACTAATATAATAGAAAATCCCTAGACACATTTTTTAAATCTAAAAATACAAATGAGTATTTTTGATAATTTTTCTTATATTAAAAATATGCATATAAAATTAAATACTGTTTTGCGCTCCAGTGTTGGTGTTGAGAGATTATTTAGTAAGGCGAAATTTATACATTCTGATTGTCGCTCTAGACTTGGGAATGATAGTATAGTATTAATAAATGCAAAAAAAATAACATAAATAGTTATTTTTATTACATAAATTATAGTCCTTTTACATAAATTTTTTTACAATCAAAGCTAACTATGGGCTATTATACGTAAAATCGATAACGATTCGGCCGGCCTTTTAAAATCGTTAAAGATTTCTGGAATTATTTAAAAAGGTCAAAAAAATGAGAAAGCAGTTAGCTCGCTGGCACACCTGGTTCTCGAGATATATGGGCTCATGATTTGGAGTCACTTTATCACGCGTCACTTTATCATGCGACACTTAATCACGAAGACACTTTATCATGAGGACACTTTATCACGCGTCATTTTATCTTGCGACACTTTATCACAACGATACTTTATCATGCGACCACTTAAAAATTATTAAGAAATATATTTTTTTGTTGTAAATTTATATATTTATAGGGCAAGGAAATAATTTTGCAGCAATAATGTAAAATTATGGAACAAACACAATTCAACGTTAGAAGGTTCGCCCGAACAACAAATTGTGTTGAAGGGTGGCATTATGGAATTTAATCCCTATACCAATGTTCTTACCCAACGCTTTGGAAATTTTTAGATGGGATTCAAAAAGATATGCAAAAACGTAAGGCCCTATATCTTCAAGCCATAATGGGAACAACACTGTACCGCTCAAATAAATATGAAGATATAAAAAATGATTTCATATATGTGTTTCGAATTATGGACTATCTGATTCTTTAACATTAAGCTATTGCCCATATTTTATTCAATTAAATAATTTATATTTTTTACTCGTGATATATTGATATATAGTTTACGTACCCCCTAATATTTTTTAAGAAAATTCGAGCCGAGCCGGGCCTTAAAATTTTTTTAAAATATATCTAAATTTATCAATTTTATGTTGAATTTTTTATGTAAAATAAAAATATGTGATTTTATTTATAGAAAGTAGACGCCATATAACATATATCGTGTATTTTGAGTAATTATAAGAATTAATTTCTATATTTAAATAAATTCGGGCCGAGCCAGGCCGACAAAATTTTTTAAAAAAAATTTCGGGTTCGGGCCGGGCTTGAAAAATTAGGCCCGATACAGATCACTAATATAGTTACATATTAATAAAAAGTATAAATTGAAATCAATCTTATTGCCCATATCTCCTGTTTCTTTATTATTAAAGGACATAAAATTTTGATTTTAAAAATTTTTTGGCTAAAATTTTTAAAAATTTTGGAAAGAAAAAAATAACGGAAATTAGATTTTAAATATAAAATAAATGGAATGGTGCTTTTTTATATTAAATTATAAGATAAATCTTCGTAAAATAATAGATTATAAAAGGTTTTTCATTTTTTTTTTTCCAAATAAATTAGTTGAAGTTCAAAAATTCAAACTTATGAAAAAAAAATAACGGAACTTAGTGTTGTTAAATGGCTCGATTTGATAATTAAGTTAAAAAAAATTATAATTATTAAAATTAAAAAATGAGTTTTTCTCAATAAAAAAAAATGCAAAAAAATTAATTTAAATATCGGAATTTAAACGGAAAAGTCAAAAAATGAGATATTATAAAAATTTAACTTTTTAAATATATTAAAAGTTTAAAGTATATCATGATAAAGTGTTTTTCAAATGTGGCATGATAAAGTATCGCGTTATCAAATGACTGAGTGATAAAGTGTCGTCGTGATAAAGTGTCGTCATGATAAAGTGTAGTCGTGATAAAGTATCGCATGATAAAGTGTCGCGTGATAAAATGTCGCTAGGAGGGGCTCATATGTACAAAAATGGGCCACTTTGGAATCTATAAAATTTTTAAAATGCTTATAAGTGGTCTACATTGGACGGGGTTTCGGCCCGCTCGGTAAGTGGAGCAAAAAATTTTTTAAGAATGGCAGGCGGGTTAAAAAATTTAAAATCATTTAATTAAATATTGATAAAAATTGTTTTTTGGATATTAAAAATAAAAATGTCCTTTTTTGGTATCATAAAAACGTTTTCTTAAAATAAACAAACTTTTTTGTATATTTAAAACTACTTTGGTGGAAACGATAAGGAAGAGATTTGCCAAAACTATCAAGATTAGCAAGAAAAATATTGGCAATTCCTGCAACAAGTGCTTAACATTGCTGGAAGGTTTTTAGAACAAAGAAAAACGTGTTTGAATCAAGAAAATGTCGATTCATTATTATTTTTGCATTATTATTAAATATAATATCAATTTTTTTTTTTTCATAAATATTTTATTTGATCAAATAAATATCCATAATTTATCCATAATTTAAATTGAATATTTTTTTATGCTAAATATAGTAATTTCTTAAATTATAAAACTTTTTGTAGAGATGTTATGATGAATTTTTTTTTTATTAAATGCTTAAAAAATTGAAAGAATGGCCATAACTAAATTTAATAATAGCGGGCTTGTGTTAAAATTCTTTTATAAATAATGCGTCGGCTAGTAAAAAATTTTAGACTAATGGGCGGGCGGGCGTGTATTATTGGCGGTCGGGTTAAATTTTTTAAACATTGGGTGGACGGGCTTATGGTCCGAACACCCGCCCAATACAGACCTCTAATGCTTGTATCAAAAACTCTTTATAGTAAAAAATAATAAAATCTCTAAAGGGCTATCAAATTAAAATTAAAATTGGCGCCAATTTGATTCTTTTAACTTTCGGTTTACCTGTATTGCTTTACTTGTAAACAAATTTTTTTTTGCTTTTTATTTAGACACCTTTTATATATATAAGATGTCAGAACCTTGGCGACGTTATCGACTCTTCCGAAATATACATTTTTACAAAAAATTAAAAAAATAGATGGCGCTTTATGAAAATACGGATTATGGTTAAAATTTTGTTGCTAACTTACCAATAACAGGATATTTTTCCTTTTTATACTAAAAATTTTGAATTTCTATTAAATATACTAATTAAACTGAGGAACACTGTGGGCGAATGACCATTAGACACTTAATAATGTAACAAATTTCCAATAATAAATATCTTTGGTATAATTTTTTTATTATTCATTTTTATTAATAATATAAAAATATAGATAGATAGTCATATTCATTCCATAATTTAAAATATATTTGAAACAAAATTTAGTTAGATATAAATAATTATACATTTTAAGAAAATAAATTAAAAAGGTGAATAGTTTTAATTGTCTCTGTCTCATCCTTATGTAAATTATATGTTCGCCCACTGACCACATCTAAAATTCATGATTTATGTATCCACAATTTGTCAATCAAGGAGGGATTTGTATAAAAATTTGAGGGTCCTATAGGATGCAAAAAACTAACTATCACTTCCTCTTTTTCGATTTTTTTTTCTCTAAAACATAGGCCATCCACCATTGATTGTCATAGATACATATTATATATCCAATTATTTCATATAGTAATTTGCATTAATATTCGAGTGAAATGTTATATTTAATATTACGATTCTTGGAGTTTGAATAAAATTTTGCTTCAATTTTATATAGAAAAAAATCTCTTTTCCCAGACATCGATTTACTATATTCATTTTTGCTATAAAAAGTTTTGACAATAACGGTGGTGATCTATTGTCTTACCAGGTTTAGGATTTGGTGTTGAAAAAAACCCTTTTCATTTATTAAACCTTTTGATTTTAACGCCATATGATATGATATTAAACCCTTTAACAATTTTTCTTACTGTCCAATTTGATAGTAATAATGTTAATAATCTAAATTTATTTGTAATCGACAGCTGTGGGTAATTGATTTTTAGGGTATCTAGAATTTCATCGAATTTTCATTTGATGAAGATAATGATATAATTTTAGTCGTTAAAACTTTTTTTAACTCTAGATATTTTTTTTCACATAAGAGTTTTCTTTTAATGGGAGATTCCCTTATTGATTGTAGGGATATATTAATGTTATCAATAGCTTCTTGATTATATGAGAAGAATCAATATCTACATTGTCATTTGAAGTATAAGGAATGTTAATTTTTGCCAGCATGAAGAGCATATTTTAATATATCTAAATTGATTGGTAAATTTTTTTGGGTCACCCAGGGTTGAATTTCTTAGATTCTTGCGACAGTAAGCATGTCTTTGTAGATTAAATGGGTTGCAATATTTTGATATTTTAACAATTGGTATGTCCATCTGTAATATAGAATAAAATTTTAATTGATCTGCACCTAGAATATATGTTTTTGCACTCTCCAAATCCCGAATGTTATTGGTAGTCAGACAATAAAATAATAATATGCAAATGGGTTGAATTTTTAAAATTAATCTGAACGGGCAGGTAGTGTTGTTAAACGGCTTGTTTTGAGCCGATTTTTAAAACGGCTAACTCAATATTTTAGCCAGAAAAAAATTGCCTAAGCCTCAAGATTTCGATAATATATGTAAAAACCTTGGTTCCTTTTTTAAGCAAAATATTCAGGCTTACGTAATATTTTTCTGGATAAAATATTGAGTTAGCCGTTTTTAAAAATCGGCTCAAAACGAGCCGTTTAACAACACTACAGGCAGGTTTAAAATATTATACAGAAAGAGAGATCGTTTTAAACAGTTTATTTTGTAAAATAATATGCTCGTAAAATATAATCGATAATATGCCTAATAAAATATTCACTTTTAATGCAGCTGTTCTACATTATCTAGCTAATAAGTCATTCGCTATAGTAGCAAAGTAGAGGTCTAAAAAATGTAAAACTTATTAAGGATGGTGGAAGGGGGAGGGGCAGAACTGGGAAATTTTATCATATTTCTTTTTACGAATCA
Source organism: Gordionus sp. m RMFG-2023 (assembly GCF_954871325.1). Taxonomy (NCBI): domain Eukaryota; kingdom Metazoa; phylum Nematomorpha; class Gordioida; order Chordodea; family Parachordodidae; genus Gordionus; species Gordionus sp. m RMFG-2023. The sequence continues at coordinate 31,081,549 of NC_088776.1, forward strand.
ATATTTTCATTTATTCTAAGAAAGGGCCAACTATTTTTTTTCAATTTTTGGTAAAAATGTATATTTAGGGAAAGTCGATAGCGTCGCTAAGGTTTTCACACTATATTTATATTTATAAAAAATGTCTAAATAAAAAGCAAAAAAAATTTCGAAAACACTTTTTGCTTAAAATCACGGGTAAAGCAATAGGTAAACTGGAAGTTAAAGGCTCAAATTGGCGCCAATTTTTATTGTTTTTTGATACCCTTTAGAGATATCTTTTACCTACAATATGATATTTTTTTACTATAAATAGCTTTTGAGATATTAGCATTTAAAAAATTTTACAGATTCCAAAGTGGCTCATTTTTGCACCTATGAGCCATTAAATCTCGGGAACCAGGTGTGCTAACGAGCTAAAATAAACGGCTTCCTCATTTTTTTACCTATCTAAATAATTCAAGAAATTTTTAACAATTTTAAAAGGGGTCGGCCGAAAATGTGCCATTTTTGATCGATTTAACATGGAATGACCCCTATATTTAAATAATAAATGTTGATTTTATGTATTATATACTATGCAATTACACAAAAAATAAAACAAATTTATTTCTAAATTTTTTTTATGAAAAGTAGCCTAAAAAGTAGCCAACGCTACTTTTAAAAAATTGTAACCTAATAGCGCGCTACTTTTTGATGGGTAGCGATAGCGGTAGTGCGCTACTTTTTTGATAAATAGCAATAACGCGCTACTTTTATAAGTAGGTTTTAACAACTCTGGTAAATATACTATGTCTATGCACCAATACCATAAATTCTAACTTAGAAACTGACAATTTATTTATTAAAAAAGTGTACATACATTGATGACCAGCATTGAAAGGAATATAGACGAAATACCTTTCAATTGTGTCTACTATAGCTAATGATATCAATTACAGCTGTCTTCAATCAATTTGTGTACACTTTTAACAAATGAATCGTTAGTCTGTTAGTATACTGTGATTGATATGATATTTTAAAACACTTGTTATTTACAATAAAATGATATTATCATATTAACATTTTTAAACTATTTAAAAATAAAATTTTTGTCAAAAAACAAGTTATTAAATGCTAATTGTAAGGTAGTTTTTAAAAATACCGTCTTTCACTTTAATGTCATTACTATGTATATACGATTTATGTAATAAACCATCGAATTGAATTACATGGAATTAAAAAATAACAAAACATGTCAAAAATGTTTTATTTAGTATGACACATTGTTCGTTAGGTTATTACATTATATTAATGTCCTAAAACTTTCATCAGTTTAAATCTTTTCAAAAGCGTGTCGTCACTTTTATTAGATAACACGAATATCAAATATCGGTCGTATTCCATAGTCTTTTTAATTCATTTTTATTAAAGTGGAATTTGTTGGAAATTTATATATAGAATGAACTGAATATTAAAATTTGCTTAAACATAAATTAATTTATTTAATTGGAAGGTAATGTAGTATACTGACAATTATAATGGTAAAAAGAACAAAACCCGCAAATAAAACTCCATGGAAAAAAAACCTCCGAAAATAAAAACTCTCCTTATAAATTTCAAATAAAAATAGCATTTTTTTAAAATCAAATATGACGCTTATAAATAATACTTTTTGAAATTCTCACATATAACATTTCTTCCATGAGATCTTCTTCAAATCAAAAATCAAAGTGTGGTGGGAAATTATTAGGGATGCTTTATTATAATAATATATAGAGGTGGGGTAATAGGAAAAAAAAACCCCGGAAAAAAAATAAAATTGTTATTTTTTAAAATTTTTCTTGTCAATTTTTCTTAAATTTTTTTCTCAGTTTATTATTTTCTTCCCATTTTTGCTTTAAGTCATTGTTAATCTTTATTTTTTCTGACCTTTTCTCAATTTTTTTCTTCTCAATTTTCACTTAATTTTTTTAGTATAACCTAGCAATCATTAATATTGATAAATAATTTTATAAGCGAATGCCACAATCATTAACTAACAGTAACAGCTATTAAACTCAAAAAAAACACAAAATACTTATGAAAAAATATTCGAAGTAATAATGTCTAAATGTCAAGAACGGGATTTATTTCCTGATCCATTATATATATACATGGATTTCGAAAAGTCTGCTATGAGCGCGGTTAAAACTGTCATTGGTATGATTATTAATATGTTAAATTATTTATATTTATTTTTCCAATTAGGGGATCACATCATAATCAGAGGATGCTTTTACCATTTGTGTCAAAGTACCCATAGAAAAATTCAAAAGCTAGGTCTGGAAAGCCAGTAAAGAACCGATGAAGCCCTAAGCTTCTTTTGTGGCATGATGTGATATGGGCGATGCAATGGCATTCCTTAGATCGGTTACTCCAAGCAATGGTAAAGATATTCTTGAATATTTCGATAAAAATTACATCAATCGAGTATCAAGGGAGGTCACAAGAAGCAATTCTCAATCCCAGACAGGTCAAATTGTGCCTCGATTTCCTCCAGAAACTTGAATCAGAGCACTCTATCCAATGAATAACTCATAAATAATCAATGCGAAGGTTCGAATCATCGTTTTTCTAATCTGGTTGGGAATAAACACCCATCAATCTGGGTATTGATTAAAAAAATGAAATGCGAGGTGGCTGCCGATGAAACCAAACTTGAACGATGGCGTGTAGGTAGTTGGACACCGAAAACAAAATCGCAGTGCTTAAACAAGAAAAAATGCTGATGTTCAAATTGGTACTGGGGAAAAAATATCCCAGTAAAATAACCCATGTATTACTTATTTTCGTAAAAATTTTTGCTATAGTAATAAATACAATATCTATCCTTAATTACTATATTAAGTAGACTAAATTTGACAAAATTTGCAATAAGATCTGTTTATTTTATTGATAAATCATTATTATGTATATAATTAATTATTAAAATATATTTTTATAATATTTTTTCTAAAATACTAATTTGTCTATACCTTATTAAATCCACCGGGATTCATAGAGGTGGATAATGTAAGAAGCTGAGGGGGGTAGAGCGCAGGCCCGATTCTAAGCCTATTTTCCCCCAAATTTTAAACTGCCTCAAAAAAACTTTCCCCTTCCCCCAAAAATAAATTTTATTTTTTTTATTTTTGGTTTCTGAATATTTTATATATTTTTTTGATAAATTTTTTGAAAATTAGAATGTAATGGGAGAAATAATTGTTGTTCAAACCACTATCAGTTAAAAAAACAATTTATTCATGTCTGGAAATAACTAATAAGAAAATATAAATATAGTTAATTTGGTGGAAGAATGAAAATGATCAAGATGTTATGATTCAAGAATAAGGTAAATGAGCTTGAGCTTGCAAAAACAATATCACCAAATAGACCAACATCTAGTGGTGTTTTTATGGCATAATGGAGGACTGGCATTTGTTCCCTTATGTGATATGGACAATGCAATGACATTCCTGAGATCGGTTACTCCATGGTAAGATTAATCTTGATTACTTCGATATAAATTAAGGGAGGTCACAAGAAGCAATTCTTAGTCCCAGACACGTCGAATTGAGTCTCGATTTCCGCCGGAAACTAGGAATATGAAGCAGAGCATTCTACCCGACGAGAATGCACGAATAATCAATGAGAAGGATGGACTCATCGTTTTTCTAATTTGGTTGGAAATAAGCTCAAAAATATTTTCTGAAAATTTTTGTGTAGCAGAAAAATGTTCTAAGAACGAGCTGGACAAATTCCCTGCCACCGACGATGACACACCCATCAATCTGGTTATTGTTTTAAAAATGATATTGGCGTTAGGTAGTTGGACACCGAAAACAAAATCGCAGTTATAATACAAAGATTCGGTTATAGAAACTTTGCAAGGAATATCGTGATGGGGTGCGAAGTCTTCCAATAACAGCGATTTCTCTCTATATTCGATGCCCCTATTTAATTATTATTCTAAATTAAATTTGTATATACATAATGATGATTTACCAATAAAATAAATATATCTTATTATAAAATTTAGTCTATTTAATATCGTAATTGTGGATGGATATTTTATTTATTACTATAGAAAACAATTTTTACGAAAATAAGAAATACATGGTATTTTACTGGGGTATTCCCAGTACCACTTTCAGAATTTTATCTTGTTTAAGTCTTTTTTATGTAGGGTATATGGGTAATCTTTAAATAATGAATTAGGACATAAAAAATTTTAGTTTATTAATAAATTATATTTTTTTTCTAAAATAATAATTTGTCTATACCTTATAAAGATGAGTGTATCCATTATATTGCAAATAAAAATATGCCTTTATTATTAGGTCCTAAGTAAATTTTATAAATATGAAAAACATTTCGGGGGTTCTTTTTCTGTTTTTTCCGGGATTCAATTATAATATGTACAGTTTACCCTGTCCTCTTTGAGCAGCGTTGAAACTAAGATTTTTACCCAACTAAGAAAGTTGCCTAATTTATCAAGACTTTTTACTTTATAATAGTAGTTGATAGGAATTTCAAGGGGGTTCAAAATTATTAGGAACCCAAATTAGACAAGTTTTACTGAAGATAGAACGAAGTTATATTTTTGGCAATATAATTAGAATATATTTTGTAATGTTTTTTGTGATATATTTTATATTTCATACAATAAATATTTCTCCCTTCTCTACTATACAAATGTAGTAAAAGTATGGAGAAAATATTTATCTATTTTTCGCCGAATATTACGTCGGAATTATTTTTCATATTTTAGATATAAAGTTCTCTAATTTCGTTTTTATTTTCTTTTATTTCGATTTTATCTAACTTATATTACTTTTTATTTTATTTTTCCTTCTTATATTTAGTTTTTATTTCAATTTTACATTTTATTTTTCGTTTTCATTCCAATTTTTTATTTTTATATGTCGGTCCTTTTTATTTCGAATATGCGTTATTTCAATTATTACGTTTGACAACTTTCTATTCTTGCAATAATTTTATCAGGTCATTTATAAAACTGAGGCTCTTAATAAATTATTTTGTTGTGTCTCTGAAATTAATAATATTCGTTGATGATTTCTTTAAAATCAAATTTGAATAATAACATACTAATTGATATTGTTCGCTCGACCATCTTATTTATTCCTCGAAATGAGGTATCAGTAGTCAATACTATTTTCTTTAGTCATCGAAATTTGAAGTATAAATTATTTTTTTAGTTTGACATTCGCCTTAATACCATACTCGTCCAATAATGTAATAGAGAAGGAGAAAAATTTATGGATGAAATATAAAAGACATTCTAAATATATTATTAAAAATAGAACTCTTCGTTCAAAATAAATATTTCATATTATAATTGTCTATCTATAGTAGCATCAATTTTATATAAGTAAGTCCAATTTAGATAAAATTAAGAGCTAATTAAGGTTACACCCAACGGCATGAGCTTTGCAGCGAATTGGCAGAACGGAAAAGTAATTTGCTATTTTCATGGCAGCAAAATTATATATAAAAAATTTGATAATATTTTCAATTTGCCTGCATTCCGAAACAAGCTTTTCAATTTGATAAATCAATATTTAATCTAATAATACTCTAGCCTGAAGCCTTTGATCATAGATGGTACATAGAAGACATATATTAACGAAATCTCGATATACCTCACATGTTTTAGGAAATTATTAGTGGTTTATTGTAGCTCTACGATTTGATCGCAGGCGCAAGTAGCGGCGCTTGTAGTTTAATCATTTTTATGAGTTATTTTAAATAAAATTTGGATTGAATATTGACAATTTAGATTTATCTTCTACTGAATATAAAATTATATTTGAATAGCAATAGCAATTATCGAAGTTATCGTCAGAGTTCAAGATAAAAGTTAAAGATTAAGATTCACTCATTATCCTTCTCCAAAGATATGAATGAAATATTGCAATTATCAAGCGTTTTTCATAAAAATTAATTAAATAAGAAAAAGAATTAGATGCAAATCGTTCCATTTGAGCCCATTTTTAAAAACGGCTAACTTAATATTTTAGCCAGAAAAATATTACCTACACCTCGAGATTTCTCTAATAGATGCCCAAACCTTTGTACCATCTATGAGCAAAATCTTCAGGCTTGCGTAATAATTTTCTGAATAAAATTTAGGCTCAAATGGAAAGATTTTTCATCATTAGATGCAATTTTGAATTATAACTCTAATCCATAACATGTCTGAAAAATATAATAATTAATTATAATTACTAACTTCTTTTTTTTAAATGGAATTAATTAGTTATATTTACAAAAAAAATTGTATACGTAATTAATTACTGTCCAACCTAGGAATCAAATATATCTGTAAATTTTAAAATTAAACATCTTTAGCCATTAATTTTATAAAAAAAAACTTATATCTTTAAATTTGAGATGAGAAACATCATAAAAGATTAATATTATGTCGTGTTGAATATAAGTTAATTTTAAAAAAAAAGAAATTAGTTGACAAGGCAGGTGAAAAAAATCATATAGAGTGCATTATATAATTATTTTATAATACAAAATACAAAACGAAAATAATTTTTTCGTAAAGATATTATAAAGGAATTTATTATTTTCATCTAACGCTGAAAAGTAAGCCAAGAATCGTCAATATAAACATGCAATTATTAACTAATAAAGGTTTCATACAAACATTCATATTTAGTGTAGGTACCCTACCTAACAAACAGATAAAATGTGCAAATACGAAATATAAAATATTTGCTTCTCTTTTAAATTGTAACATCTTTGATAAAAACCAAATTATTGTAATGTTTATAAAATAAAACTGCTTATTCTTCTATATAAAATATATTATGCCTTCATTCATATAATTTTCTTATTTATTTGTATACAAATTTAAATATTTTATTTTTTAAATAGTGATAGTCACTTGATAAATATATTTTCGAGTCAATCTATTCAAATAGAGATCTGCAAAACTTCGTTAAGAATTTTTGCATAAGCTGCCCGACCCGACATTTCTTTATGTACATTTTAAATATCTAAATCTAATTTTTCCCAATATCCATTAAAGTTCTTATATCTCTCCTCTATGATGGCCATCTATTTTTACAACAACCGTTTTATAAATCAATTGTGTTTTGCAGTTCAAAATAATATATCAAAATATTTTACGATAAATCAGAGATTTGCGAGGACTTGCCTGATTTTTATGTACGAATTGCCCGGCACGTTATAATTTTTTTTAAAAAATTTCGCAGTTCCGGTAGTCTCTAATCCAGACACCACTCCTGCATTACAATAAAAACAAATTGAATGACTTAACCAATTTTAAGATATTTGTTGAAGATATTTCGAATAAAAATTTAAATTATTCTCTATACAGTTAATAAAAAATATTTCATCAATGATATAGCATGGTTTAACCAATTGCATATGATACTTACCTAAACTATATCTAAAATGAAATATCCTTTATTCGGTTCGAAAAATATATTATTCGTTGAATAATATTTATTCATAAAACTATTTTATAAACATTCTGAAATATAAATAAACATATTTTCTTGGAAAAACCTTTCCTATTTAAGATGTTCCTAGCGGAAGAATTAGGAGCCTTTTGTTTATTTTCTACTTCACTTCAAGCATTTTGATTAAAAACGTATAAAGGGAAATAATTCTATAATATTTAAGTTGATTTTATATATCAGCTTGTTAACCTTTTCTATATTACGTGATTTTGCTTCAATTTTTACCACTCAATTAAATCCATTCAGATTTTATCCCAGAAAAATAATTTTTACAAAATAATCAGTTTTTTTGTAATTTTAAATTTAAATTTTTGACAAACATAACTTCATTTTTATCCCATTGCCACATCTACAAGTGAACCGCTTTTTTGAAAATTTTGGCTCATGAAATTCGAATCCAAACATTGGATACCAAAGAATTCCTTTTTTAAAATAAAAAATACAAATTTTTAAATATAATTACTACTTTTTTTTAGTTTCGAATTAAATACGAATCCAATGATTCGATTAGTATTTTTATAGGCTAACCTAGACTGACGATTTATTCAATAAAATGCATTTTGAAGCGTCGTTGAATAAAAATAAGCCGCTGACACGAGTTTTCAAGAGTTGTGGGATGGAGCAAAATAGAATAATCAAAGCATATTTGTTGATTCTAAGTATGAATCAAATTATAAAATGGTTATTCCATTAGAGAATTGATTTTTTTTTTAAATTAAAAAAATTGATTATCAAATATTGTAATAAAAAATAATTAGATATGGAAATAAGAACGTTGAGAGTTCTATTAGAAACATATTGAATGCTAAAATTTTGAAAAGTGAAGTGGCCTTCGTATCAGGTCAATTCAGCGAAACATTTATCGCGAAACTCTTTTTTGTGAATGTCGTTTATCGCGAAAAGTTTTTATAGCGAAGGTAAAATCGCGAAACCAATTCTGCGAATTTATCTCCGCGAAAAATTTATAGCAAAGACAATTTCGCAAAGTCATTGTCGCAAATTTATTTCCCCGAAACCTTAACCACGAATTTATTAGAACGAATACATTTTAGCGAAACATTTTACGCAAACACTTTACAGCGAATTTTTCACCGCGAATATGTTTGCGCGAAGTCATTACCGCGAAACAATAAATATATTGCGAATGCCTTTATTTAAAGGAAAACAACATATTATTTATTATTTGATGTCTTTAATAACAAATGATATGCTACTATTGTAATAGTATTTTTGTTATAATTTATTAGTGATTTGCACGCCCAAGATTTTAAGTAAAACATATTTCTTGAAGTTCAAAAAGATTTTTGAACATATTTTGAAAAAAATTTTTTAATCTTCTTTGTAAATATATCTTTTTTGAGGAATTCTTTTGTGAAATTTATTATAAATAATTTTTAAGTGAAATCTTTTATAGTTTTTTTTATCATTTTTGTAAAATTATCTCGTTCTTAATTAAGTATATTAAAAGAGGTGGATTTTCTAAATAATTTTTTTTAAAATATTTATATTCAACTTATTTATGTTATTTTATATGATCTTTTTAAGGAAAATAATTTAATGTGACAATTCTCATATTCGTTATTTTTTAAGATTTTTGAAATTTTTTGATTCAAAAGGGTAAAAATATCATTTATATTATAAAGATGTTAAATCAATGAAGATGTTCCTTGGAAATATGGCAATTATCATAATCGGTATTTTTAAACATATTAGATTTACGCTAATGGGCAAAAATATGTATTTTTAACATGTTAAATTATAATTTCAATTAGGATGTACCATATAAAAACGACAATTGTCATAATCATTATTTTTAAAGTTTTTTTTACAATTTTTTGACGTAAATGGGCAAAAATATAAATTGTTACATATTAAAATATTTCAGTGAAGATGTACCCTAGATACTTCAAAAAAACACGTTACTCATTATGTTAACGCGTTACTGTTACTCGTTACCTTGTGAAAAAAGAACTTACTGGCTATACAAAATAGTAATGTTACTCGTTACTTAAAAATTTTTTTCCCCTATATATAATATAAATAAAATTATGCGAAATATAATATATAATAAGATATCTAATATTTATAAAATACAAAATTTTTTTTATAAAATAAGATATGATTTTTAAAATTTTGATCAGATAAACAGGAGTGCTTAGTGCTAAGCAGTTTTCGCTGTGTTAAACGCACGTTCAACTGGTGTAGAGGATGAGAGGGCTGTATTATATTGGATAAATAAAATTTTTAATTGGGGAAATTTATTAAAAATATAAGAGTAATCTTTATTTTAAAAAAAGCTTAGTTCATCGTCAAAAAAATCTTCATTAGACTTATTTATAGAAATAATAATTTAACTGAAACTGAATAAAAAGCGATGCCAATATTTAATTGATTTTTTCCCAATTTTATTTTATAAAATTTAAAAAATGTGCATAACACAGGTGATTGATTATAACGTGATAATATCATGCAATATATAAGAAAAATTATGAAAATATCGCAAAATTGACAGTGCTCTGACTTCGCCAAAAATTTATTTTTTATTTATTGACAATTAAAATCTACCCTTAGGTCAACATTCTTAAATATGCCGGGTGGAGCTCTCCAATTCTTGATCGACGAAATTACATTAATGAAATAAACACTAGTCTAGTCAGAGAGGAAAATATGCTGAGTAAAAAAAGAAATATTTTTTAAAAAATCAGATTATTATGAATTCAAAAAAATTATAATTTTTCTTTTAAATTTCAACTTAATAAGAAAATTTAAAAAAAAAATGAAAAAACTATTCTATTCAAGAGCGTGTTCGTTTAAAACATTAGCAAGCATACATTGCATTTTGGAACATTTTTTTGTTAAAAAATAATCTGTATGTGTCGTTTTTTAAAGGAATAAAGTTTGCCTTTTCTTTGTCAAGATCTTTTCTCAAACAGGAAATAAGTAGCTTCCTTCCTTCGCTGACATATAGTTTTACGAGGGTCAATCTGATTCAAATAGCGAGTGAATTATTGCTGATAATATTTATTTAATTGACAATACTTAAACTGCATACCTTTTATCTTTGCCTTGCAGAATTGCATTAATAAGTGGCTTACAAAATGAAATTATTTAAAGCCATTTTTAAAATAATATAATAGTTATTGTGGGAGTGAGATTTCTCAAGTGCATTTTTTCTTCTCTCTCTAAAATCGAAAAAGCCGAAGGAACAGGTTCCATAACCTATAAATTTATATATATATAGCCATAAAATATTCTTCTATGAACAACTTTTCATTATCTTAAAATTTCTAATTTGGATTTATTACTAGATTCGTCTTGTGGCCACTCTCCTTAATAGTTATCTTAAATAAAATTTCAAAAGAGTTGCAAATATAGGTGTGACATATATTAATATGAAATGTTTTTTTTAAAAAAATTAAAATATTTTGGACATATAACCAACAATATAGGAATTCAATAAGCTGAATAAGAAGCGATTAAGAAGATGGTAGCACGTGTTTTAATTGAGCTTAAAAAAACACTAGATATAAGTATGTAGTTAGTGAAGAAAGGTTTTAAATAATTAAATAAAGATCAATAAGTTTTCATAATTTGGAGGATGCTCGTTTATTCCACAATTGAGGTTAAAATATTTAAGTTAAGACACAATTTACACTTATCTAAATTTTGTACCCTTAGTTTTCTTCATTTGTGTAAAAAATGTTTCATATTAAAGCCAAGGAAGGCTTTACTAGAAGAAAATACACAATCGATATAATATTCTTAATAAAATAAATTATAATATTAATATGAATTTAAATTTACATATATTGATTAATTTAAATTAATTAGATTAGTAGTCTTGACTGAAAATTTAAATAAAAATGAAGGAATTCGGTGGTTGATGTGAATTAAAAACTCGGCTTAAATTATTTATAAAATTTAAAAATAAATAAAAGTAATTTTATAATACAATAAAATGTGTATTTCCCGAGTAACGTTTTGCGTTACCGCGAATCAAAAAAAGAAATTGATTTGAAAGAGGTATACGAAAATGACCGATTTTTGATCGATTTTCATTGAATGATCCAATGCGATCTCCAATTTGGATTTTATTTCAAATTAAATATAAGAGTATGGCATTAAACTTACATGAAATATTCATTGATCAAATGTTAGCTGAATATATTATCATGGAATTTAATTACTATATAAAGATAAATGTAATGATGGGAGACTTAATAATCCTAAGGATCTTTATAGATTGGGATATTTTTGCCTATAATTAACCAAAAATCAATTATATAGAGATTTTCTAAAAATAAGAGTTTCATTGGAGATATGCTATATTTTCACCCAAATAAATTTTGGCATATCAATAATGAATGTATCAAAGAATTTCTAGACATAATAGACGAATTAGTTTATATTCTCAGACAAGAATTAATTTCGTTTGTTAGGATATATGAAAAAAAATTCTGCAAATACCCCCAAAAAATATAGAATTGGAATCGAATAATGAGTCTCAATGTAATAAATGCAAAAATTAATTAATTTGTCTGTATGACCTGTTGCTTAGTTATAATCTCCATACTGAAGCTTACAACAATCTATTGCAGGGTTTGTATTATTAGATCAAATTGATTGAAATCCCAATATAAATCATGTTTGGATTTTTTTGAAAAAAATCATCATTTTAATGAATTCTATACTGAGAAGTTTATGACTATTCTTGGCCTGATTTATCTAACCAATGAACAAAGATTGGTAATGCTGAATGTTATTGCGTTAAAGTAGAATCCATGGAACATGATATGACAGTAGCATCTTATTCCTTTGTAAACTAGAGAGTGCATAAATTATGCCGCTGGATGTGCTAGCAAAGCAACTTAACAACAGTTGATATAAATGATCTAGCTAAATTTTAATGTTATAAATGATTTTATATTTTGTTAATTCTAGAATTATTTTTTTTTGGCATAATAAACTTATATAAAAATTATTTTTAATATTGTTAATTTATATTAAAAAGTCTTAATAAACATTTCTGTCTTTATATTGATTCAATATTTTGCTAACACTAAAAGCTAAGAAAATACCAGAGACTATAGAGAAATTACACATTTAATAAAATTTATTATATTGGGATGTACCGATATATTTTATCGGATCGGATCAAGCCGATATTTCACTCATTTTAAAATATCGGTCATCGGCCAAAATTATAAAATTTTCCGATCCAATATAAAATGGCGTTTTAAACAAAAATAAAATGTTAAAATATTTTAAAAAAAGGTTATATCCAATGACATATATAATACCTAGACTGACGATTCATTCATTAAAAGTGTACATCAATGCAAATCAGCTGGAGACGCCATCTTTGTTACACTAATCATTATTAAAATTTTAAACGAGAGCCTAATTTATTCCTATATCTGATGCAAACTTTATTAAAGAATTACCGGATCATCGAGATAATAAGGAAGAAAGTTATCAATTTAAAAGTACTTTTTTTTAACATGAGAATAATTACTATATGTGTTACCAAAATGGCGGGTCCAGCTGATTTGCTTTTAACGACGCTTAAAAATGCATTTTAATAAATGAATCGTCAGTCTAGGTATTATATATGTCATTGGTTATATCTAAAATCATTTATTTTTATAAATCAAATCGAAATTCATTTTTATGTTTATTTATTTAATAAATAAAAATTTTGCATTGTTATTTTTTTGCGCATTCTGTTTATAAAAGTGGGCGATAATCTCTTCAGATTCTGTTTTTAGTGAAGCTGGTGATATTGACAGTTACCATCGCCGGACCTCTGATAAATTGAATTTTGGTAATTCTAAAAAGAAATCTTCGATATAATATTAATGTTAAATATTATTTTAAATATTTATTTCAAATTTCATAATAAATTTGTTTAATACTTATTATGTATATAGATCTTTATGCCTGGAAGATCAACAACTGATGCTATTCACGCAATTAGGCAAATGAGTGAAAAATACAGGGAAAAGAACAAAAAGCTACACATGGTTTTCTTGATCTAGAAAATGCCTTCGATAGAATCCCAAGAAAACTTATCTGGTGGGCGCTACGCCACAAAAAGATTCCCGAAAATTTATAAGAATAATACAGGATATGTATATGGGCCATACAACAATGGTCCGTAGCACAACAGGTACTTCAGCAGGCTTCACAATAGCTGAAGAAGTTCATCAAGGATCAGCTCTCAGTCCACTTCTCTTCATTACAGTAATAGATGTATTAGCACAGTCTATACCTCAACCAGTCCCGTGGAATATGATATTTGCAGATGATATTGTGATACTTGCCGAATCCAAGGATGAAATGAAAGAAAGATTAGTGAGTTGGATAAATATCCTAGAAAAGCATGGACTAAAAGTAAATAGAGAAAATACGGAGTATATGGTGATAGGAGATGAAACAGAGAGTATTGATATAAATGAATGGCAGATATCGGCAACTGAAAGCTGCAAATATTTGGGCTTCACTATACAAACAAACGACACAATAGAAAAAGAGATAAAGAGTAAAATTAATCAAGGGTGGTTAAAGTGGAGATCTTTATCTGGAGTGCTATTTGACAAAAGAATCCCACACGAATTAAAGGGAAAAATTTATTTTATATAGTTCGGAAACATGGCCAACCAAGGAATCAGATGAGAGAAGTCTACAAACTATGGAGATGAGAATGCTGAGGATGATTGCTGGGGTAACAAGAAAGAATAAAGTGCGCAGTACAAGAATACTAAGTAGTTTAAAGGTAGTGCCCATTAAGACTAAGTTAATGGTAAACAGACTTAGGTGGTATGGGCACACAATGAGAAGGCCTATGAACTACATAGGAAATAAGGTTGAGTTTGGAAGTGATGGGCAAACGTAAAAGAGGAAGGCCAAAACTAGTGTTGTTAAACGGCTCGTTTTGAGCCGATTTTTAAAAATCCTCGAGATTTCGCTAATAGATGTCCAAACCTTGGTTCCTCTCAGGGTTGTGTATTTGACCGGTCAAATATGTTTCGGTCAATTGACCGATATTTGACCGGTCAAATATGGTCAAATTCAAATATATGTTTTTTTAAGTTAATATTAACTTTATTTTGAAAATAATAGTAAAATGAATCTATAATATTAATTTTTTTAAATTCATTGTCATTAAATGACTAACGTTTAGCTATCCGTAGAAGATTCTTGTTCTGATTCATATTCAATATTATCATTTTCTTTATTTAATCAATTTTTCTGATGCCTTAGATCTTCAATCGATTTCTATTTTCATAAAAATATTGACCCAATCGACCTATTTCTTTCTAAAGAAGAAGTAGAACTAGGAATTATTAATCTCTTAATGGGCATGGTAGGAAAGTTTAATCTATTGACTTGAGGTCGGAATTGATTGTTTCAGAAAATTACTACTTTTCACATAATTTGCTATAAACATGCTGTTTTTGCTTCTGAAAATTAATTATTTCACTTAAAATATTTTGGTCATCACTATCTTGTAAAATAGCTAATTGTTGAATTATATCACATACTACATTAAATTCACTAATAGTGAGATTCTCCACTTGATATTGTGGGCCCAAAAAATAAGCAAACAATGTGATCACATGTATTTATATCGTTTTTCCTTTTTTTAAACATATCTTTAATTATTTTTCCTTTAAATTTTTTAGAGTATTTGACCGTGTCAAATACTCCTCCGGTCAATTGACTGAATTTGACTGGTCAATTGACCGACTTGCCAACCCTGGTACAAACAAAATCTTCAGGCTTGCGTAATCTAGATGAAATATTGAGTTAGGCTTTTTTAAAAATCGGCTCAAAACGAGCCGTTTAACAACACTAGCCAAAACTTTAATGGGGCCATAAAGTTAAAGAAGTATAAATTAGATAAAAAAGATTGTACGAATAACACAAAGTGAAGAGAAATGTTGAAGGAGCTTACCACCAGAAAAGGTGAAAGCTAAAGAGAAAAAAAAATGTATATAATTAATGTTATTACTTATTTATAAAAGTGATTTAACAATAAAAATATTTTATATACTTTTAGAATTGCAATTGAACTGAATATAAACGATAACTGATCTTTATAATATATTTAAATGACATAAGTAATGGTATAGTTAAATTATAGATGTTATACTAATGAAAAGTATATTAAAAATTAAAACCATTGGTATATTTGCAGAATACAAAATTAGATATGATATGGGATCGGTAATCGGCCGATATCAATCTAATATCGGATCGGCCTCCAAAAAGTGGTATCGGTACACCCCTACTTTAAATTAAAATTATTTGGAATTAATAACAATTAGTAGACAGGCGATAAATTTTTTCATGTGCAAACGTTTAAAATATTAAAATTTTAGGAATTTATCTAAAAACGCTCAATTTTTGGCCTTTCTATCGTTTAACACATCAGGCATTCAAACGCTCTTATGTTCCTAGGGTTAAGATGCGCGCTTCGCCTATGGTATTTTGCCTAAAAGTGCTGAAAAGCGTTTATGGATAAATTTGATATTTAATGGGAAACTTTAATGGTAAATGAGCAAGAAAATTAGCACTAGTAGTGGGAAAAAGACCAAATGTAATAGCAAATGAACAAATATGCTTTATATTAAATTAGCATATTTTTGTAATTTAATAAATATAAATAGCAAATTGTTGTATAACCGTTTCACCTAAAAGTACGAAGACTAAATTTAATAGAAAATGGGTTTAACAGTAAATAAGCATATTTAATAGTAAATATAAGAATTATATGGTTATTTACTCCATAAATATTTAGGGTTTTAGGGCGAAACAGTTGGTTATATATTAATTTATTTATACTGCCCCGTTTTATATGTAACTTGGTCTTTAGGAAATGTGCTAATTGCTATTACATTTTAACATTTTTCATTAAATTTGCTAAATATTACCATTTTATATCAAGTTTGGTTTTTTCGCACTTTTAGGAGAAATTGATAAACTGCCATTACATTTACTACTTATTACATTTGCTAAATGTGCTCGTTTAATAACAAGTTTAGACTTTTGGCACTTTTATGCGAAATATGCTAATTTGTCATTACATTTGCTTGTTTACTATTACTTTAGCTAAATATGCAGCATTTAAGGCAAGGAGTTTTTCTTATTGTTTCTTCTTTATAAGAAATGAGATTTTTTGACAGCAAATTAGTTCCAATTCCAACTAATATAAGCCTTTCATAAGTAGCTGATTCAATCCCATTTTAATCCTAAGGTTAGCCAAAAATTTTTTACGAATAATTTAATTTTATATTCGCTACTAAACTGGTTATACTAGACCTGTACTCCCAAGCCTCAATTGAAGGCGGCGGTCTTTAATTTTTTCATCGGCGTTCGCGCGCTATTTATTTTAAAATTTTTTTATTGAATTTAATTTATAATTCAACAATGGATTACATTTTTTTAAATTTATTTGGACGCTCTTAGTATTAAAACATTGTTAATATAGTTTAATTCATTTATTAAACAATTTCCTGTCTTACTCCTATTTAAATTTATGTATTTTCACATTCTCAGAAAAAGAGTAAGAAATTGCATTTTGATTTTTATTAAAACAAATTTAAATTGGAATGCAAGCAAAATATAACGTAAGAATTATAATAAATTAGAAATCAGATTTAGTAATAATACAACTGTCATGAATAAATAGTATTATATCAAGATTCGTGACATAAAGAAGTCTTGCATTGAGTATTAATCCAGCTGTGGAAAATATTTTTCCCTGGATGTACTGGTTGCAGGTATATAAAGAACCTTCTTAGCTAAATTAGCAAGCCTATGTAGTTCCAGTCGCTTTTTTCCACAATTTTAATTCATCCTCTTCTGATATACTATATTGACTGAGCAAAAGATGGCATTATTGTTCTAGATCGCTAATGTTATAATTGTTGCTTGGTAGGGAATGTTTAAAAGCTATTTTAGCTATATATGAACTGGATGTTATCTTCAACTTGAATCTCACTCTGTGCATTTCTATAATGTTAAAAGTTTTAAATGTTTAATTAAAAATTGCAATGATGTTGTAGAATTCGGATTTAAATATTCTGAAACAATTTTAAGATTTTTAAATCTCGGATCAATTAGTATCGCTAATATCTAATGTTTAAAAATAATTTTATTATTAAAAATATAATATAAAATAAATAACTTAAAGTTCGGTAATTAGAAACCTATGGTAACGCTTTTTTGCATATTTTCTTTTATGCAAATGATATCTGAGCAATCAGATTTATTGATTTACATATGTGTTTCTATTTCACTGCGAAATAATAACTAAATTTTTTGTTGATCTTATTTGGGAGTAAAGAATTCCACCGACTCTCTGAATAAATTTAATAATGTGTAAAGTTCGTCAATTATATCCATTCGTTATTATAAGGTTTTAAGGATTGTTCTCCAATTTTATTTATAACATTATTTATATTGTTTACACTACGTACTTTCTAGCATAATTAATATGCTGTGACAGCTGGTAGGGAAATATAACGCTAAGGTTCTCATATTAATTGATCTGTTGGTGCAATGCAATCTGCCTCACCTGATAATCAAAATGTTAATAAAGTATAAATATAATTAAGCAGCATTTTAAAAATTATAAATGCAGCGCCGCCTAGCACGCCGCTCATCTAAATTGTCATCACAGGTCTAGTTATAGCACTCATATAAACATTAACAAATCACGAAATATTTACAAAGATTTTAAAATTAGTGAGCCCAATTTTTCAGCCAACTTAAATGGAGATTATATAAAGATATTTAAAAAAGTGAAATAAAAATAATTAAGGAGAAATAAAAAATATATAATAAATTTTTATAGGGACCGACCAAAGGTAGGGCAAAATATTTCGTAACCCCCACCCCACCACCATCCTAGTATAAATTTTGTTAAGCCCAGCTGGACGTTAATTAGTAGAGCAATTGACTTAATAAAATTCTTGACTATTTATTAAGCTAAAGCGAGAAATTTTATTAATAATAATTTTTTCATAAAAAGTATGATCAAATAAATTTAATTCGAAAACTTATATACTTTATCAATAAACATGAGATAAGTTTATAGAAAAATAAGACCAAAAAATTGTAAAATTTTCAAAACTTTAATCATTTAAACTCTTAAAAGAGGTTTTATACGCTCCTAAAATTATATTTAATTTTTTAAAATTATAATAGAGAACTGCATATCCTCGCCCGTATCCTGCCCTAAAAGGGTTTGGCTAAATCAGGCTTAATATTTTCTTAAAAAATCGGGCTAAATTTTTAAATATATCACTCAGTTTTTTGAAGTTATATTTTAAAATTCGCAAGAAACAAGGCGTCGATATTTGTCATTGTGGAACCTTTTTTTTACAATTAAAAAATATTAAATTTTTCTATATTTAAATATATTCTGGCTGGGCCAGGCCGACAAATAATTTTTATTTAGGGTCGGGTTTTTTGGAACAAATAAAAAAAATTTGGGCCGAGCTTGAAATAGGCAATGAAGATCACTAAACGCTTTAAAACTCTATAAGAGAAATTAAAATGTACAAGTAAAAAAAGCTCTAATCGAGAATAAATTTATAAAAAAAATTTAGGGACCTCTCGAACTTTCGTTCTATACGGTCTTTTCTCTTAGTCCGCCCCTGCCAGGAACCAGGGTGTAGTCTGGACAAAAGGGAAATGGATAGTATGGGGATGCAGGCGCGTAACCAATGGGGGGGAAAGGGGGAAATTCCCCCCCCCATCGCAAATGTGACTATTTTCATAAATATCATTTTAAGCTAATAAAAATTTTACCCCCACCCCCCCCCCCCTCCCACCAATCAAAATTTTACAAATATTTGAATATCAATTTTCCAACATATTATTCAAAATTAATAAAATGGAAAAATATTTAGTCAAAGAGATTGAAATCAAACGATAATTTATAAATAAGGCTGAGCATGAAAAAAAGTAATGTGTCGTCAGCAGCGATATCATTATTGAATTCAATTGATCAATCAGAGTTTATCATTGCTGCTAGTTGCATCAATAAATTATTTTTAGCTCACTACTTTGTAGAAATTTACAAAAACCAAATTTAAATTTGGTTCAGATTATTGATTTGGCGGAAAATATACATGAACAGGTAGATACAATAAGAATGAATGTAGATAAATATTTTCATAATATTTATCTAGACGTTGAATCGAAGGCTAAATTTTATGATATAACACTAATTAAACCTCGTCTAGCACCTAGGCCATTATTGAGATGAAAATAAATATTGGCTCAACTGAAGAATATTATAAAATATCCATTTTCATCCCATTCTTAGATACTTTTTTATCGCAAATAAAAGGGGTTTTAGATAAAAAACAAGTCTTTAGCAATCTTCAAGTTTTACTACCCAAAGATCCTTCTTCATTTTCTAATGGCACTATTGGTAAAATTAAATATTTAGAAAAATTTTATTCCTAGAGATTGATACTGAAATAAATTTAATCAGTGAATTCGAATTGTGGTATAAATATTTATACGTTTAGCTATTTTACCTGAGCATGCTATGCGCTCAATCGGTGTAAAGAAACCTTGGCTTAATTTTCTAATATTTCGAAGTTGTTTTATATTCTTGCATGTTTGCCTATTACAACATGTACGAATGAAAGGATTTCCAACTTGAGAAGGTTGAAAACATATTTACGAAGTACTGAATCTCGGCTAAATGGGTTAGCTCTGTTAAATATACACAGAGATTTGGTTCCAACGACAAATGAAATAATTAAAAATCTTGTATTTGATAAGAAGTTAAAAAAACTTGTTAATTTAATTATTTTCTAGTCAATATTTTAAACACACTACTATTAGTATTTTCAATAAAAAAATTATATTCTACTTATATTGTATGAGAATTTAAGCTGAGGCTAGTTTTTAAAGCAAATTTTATAAAAAAAATGACATTACACTTTATTTCAACTTTACATTTAAAAAACTTTATTAAATATAATATACCTAACTTGAAATAATAAAAAAGAGGCTTGTAATATCCTATCCATAAGCACAAATTAGTAAATAATAGTTAAAAATAGAAATATAATTATTATTAAATTATAAATAATTTAATAGAATAGAATAGCTAAATAAGACCCGGCCGAAGGCCGGGTGAAAGCTGGCCGAAGGTCAGATAAAAGGGGTTTGGGGGCGAAGCCCCCAAAATTTTTTTTCCCCCCTATAAGAAAATCCTGGATACGCCACTGTGGGGATGGGTCACGTCACTGATCTTATAAATCAGGTTTAGGCCTTAGTTAAATTTAAATATTTTGCTTTTTAAAATTTTAAATATAATTAAATAAAGTAGTAAAGTGAGAATATAAATTATATAAATTTTTATTTTACTTTAAAAAGAATCACAATCCAATCCATCAAGCTTTTTCTTCAAAAAGAAATAGATTATATTTATATTTTGATATTAATTTTTCAAGAAATTTTACGAACTTCCCTTATATAATTTCGAATGCGAGTATAAATATTATTTTTGTTTTTATTATTTATTTATTTTTATTTATTTACCTTAAATTTTTTAAAATTATACGTTTAACTCTATTATTCTTTTCCGCTTGTCATAAAGATACATATATTCTTACTATACCCAATCATTTTTTAAGAATATTATGTTTAGTTATATAATTAAATATTAGGGAATCTTTACATTAATTACAAAAACTATATAATAAGTAAAAAATCTGCATTCATCAATCTATAGAAAAATATTTTAAGCTTAAATAATCCATTAAAATACTCTTTTATTTGGAAGAAAAAAGAATTCCCACCTTATGATCTAGGGCATGCTTAAATATTTTATTTTAAAAAAATAATGTAATAATCAGCTGTTTTTATTATATTTTTTAAAATAAAAAATGTTTGTAATTTAGTAAATAAAATGTGTCTAAGCAGGCTTATTTTACGATCTTTTATCGAAAATTTTCGGATGTATTTAATATACTTTGATTATTTACACTTTATATTTCATTCATATTTTTTAAATTTAATTTAATTTCCTTTCCTTTTTGCTATTTATAATCAATGGGGTAGACAAGAGGGTGGGGGGCTGGGGGGGTAGGAAATATGATTAGATAAAATTTTATATTTTAAGAAAATTTTTTGCTTAGGCAAAGGGGGGATTGGGGCTGAAGTCCCACCATGGAAAATATGATTAGGGAAAATTTGTATTTTTATAATTCTTTTATATTGATATCTAGACCATTTCCCTTTATGTCTTAAAATCGATAATGCTGTAAACGTTACTTCAAAAAAGAAACGCGTTATTCATTACGTCAAAAAAAAGGAACGCCCGTTCTGGCTATTCAGAAAGTAAAGCATTACTCGTTACTTGAAAAAATAAATATTATATACAAATATTTCCTATATATAATATAAATAAAATTGTACAAAAATAATATATTATAAGATAAGATATTTTTATAATAATTTTCTATTTATTTTTAACCATAAATGATTTTCAAAATTTTGATCAGTTAAACAAGAGAGTGCTCAAGCTCAACACATCTTTTCGTGGTAAACACACGTTCAAATGGCGCAGAGGATAAGAGGGTTGTATTATCATATCATAAATAAAAATTTTAATTGGAATTTATTAGAAATTAAAGAATAATACTTATTTTGAAAAAAGCTTAATAGATCATCCTCAAAAGAATCTTCATTCAGATTCCCATCAAACATTTTTTTATATTTATCAGAAAATAATCTGGAATGTATGTTATTTTTAATGGAATTAAAGTCTGCTTTTTCTTTATCAAGATATTTTCTCAAACTGGAAATAAGGACCTATAATTTTACCCAGAGCTAATCTAATATAAGTAGCAGGTAAATTATTGCTGATAGTTTTATATTCATCTTTATATATGTGTTCGAATCTATTGAAAATAAATTTAAACAAAATATAAATTGTAAACAATATTTCAACTGTATACCTTTTATCCTTGCAGGAATACATTAATAAGTGGCTTACAAAAAAATTACTTAAAGCAATTTTTTAAATTTTAATATTGTAATAGTTATCATGAGAATGAGAATTCCCAAATGTAAAATCGAAAGAGCCGTAACCGTACAACATATAAATGAACGACTTGTCATTATCTGAAAATTTCTGCAATTCGGATTTATCACTCGTCAAATTGGTTATTCTCCTTCATAAGTTTATTAATTTCACGGAGTTATAAAAAGAGTATCATCTTGTTATAACCGGTTTAAAATAAGATATCTTTCTATTTTTTCCAAAATGGCTGCACAATTTCGAGACTGCCCATGTTTTTTACACATTAAGGAAATAATTGAGTTGGGGCACAATTTTACGTAGACTATGTGCTCTTAATATTTTTATTGGTGTAAAAAATGTTTCATATTGGGATCAGGGCAGGTTAAATATCTTCATCTGGAGAAATATGTACAATTGACATAATATTCTTTATAAATAAATTATGATATTAGAGAATTAAATTAACATATCTTGATTGATTCAATAATAATTAGATTAACAATCTTGACTATAAATTTAACAAAGAAAATTTAAAATAAAAATGTATGAATTTGGTGGTTGATCTAACTTAAAAATCTGCTTAAATTATTTATAAAATTTTAAAAATAAATAAAAAAAATTTTATAATACACAAAATATGCTTTTTCCATATTTTTTAAGAAAAAATTTATAGTGAGTAACGTTTTGCGTTACTGTTACTCAAAAAAGAAACTCGTTGCCTGACTCGTTACCTCTTGTAACGAAAGTCGTTCTATTTTTTCAAAAAAGGTAACGCCTCTAGTAACTACGTTACTTTTGAGACGTTGTACTAAATAAAAATACATCATTTCTTTTATATTATATTTAAAAAATTGAAAACGACAGCGCTATGATTGTGGGACAGCCTTTGATTTCTATTTCCAAATTCATACTAAACAATAGCTCAACCTTGGCGCTTGGGATTAAAAAATCATATATTGTAATCGTTTAAGGAATTTTCTACGCGGTGGAAGGGAGGTAGGGGGGATTTTTTAAAATTGAAATGATTATTTTTGGAATATTAAAACTTTATTACAACTAATCTTATAAAATTTTCATAATCAAGCATATTTTAAAAGATGAAAATTTCGATCACAAATAATTAAATATTGGAAAATACAAAATATTTAAAAGCGAATTTAATATTGTTAAAAATAGATATATAACCCGGTATGTAAATCACACTAAAATATAGAATTACACATTAAATAATGATATAAAAAGTTTATCAAAATCTAGTTCATAATTGAAAATTAATCTTTGCCATTGCATAACTTTTCAATAATTTGTTTTGCATAGGGAATTAAAATCTCAATGTATATTAAGCATAGTTAGTCTATTCAAACGATTTTCTGATGCGTACTTCTGAGTTAGTTTTTTATCCTCCGTGATGAAGAAAATGACCTTTCATTTGTGCTTGTATTCTTACTAAAATATTTATATAATTAAAAAAACTCCAAAATATATTTTAAAGTACTTCTATTGCGTTTTAGGAGGTTTATTACTAAATTAATCTTTCATACCAATAATTAAATTCTATTTATTTGCCTTCAGATATATTTTTATCCTCTGAATGAAATTGAGTCAAATATATGATTTTTTCTTCATCAAAATTTAATATTTCCTCGTTAATGCTATTTATAAATTAGCTAGAGCCATTTAATGGATCACAAATTGATTATTATTTAAGTCAAAATTGTATCTAAAAGTGGAATTAAACGGTTATTTTATAGTGAGCCTCATTTGAGTCTACGCTATTTGTTTGTCTAGAAGCAACTCGAGGCTCGCAAATCTCAACATAATTTAACTTTCTCCGCAACAATCACATAAATCTCTTCTTGGTCAATATTTTCTCTTGGTTTTCTAAGTTATAATATAAAAATTTTGGCGATTCTCCCTAATCTCAGCGCATACCATATCATTTTTTTGAAAAATATCGCATAATGCGTAATTAAATAATTTACTAATGCAAAAATAAATTGGCTATTAAAAAAAAAAACTTAAAACTTTACTCGAAATCTAAACTTATACACTAAAAAAATCCTAAACACCAACTAAGAGAAAAAACAGAAACAACTTAAATAAACTCTCGAAACTAAAAAAACTGTCAACAAATATGCAGAATTACTAAACTCAGAAATACTAAAGAATTCCTTTATTCGTAATTTTTTAAAATACAAAAATCATTAATTTTACACATATAAGAAAAATCTATTTTTTTAAACACAAAAAAAATAATAATAATGAATAAATAATATATCTTATTACATCTAATTTAATTTCCAATCAACCTTATTTTAATCGGTTGATTGGCATTTCCCGTAAAAAATATAAAATGTTCGCGTATTTACAAATACGACATGCCACCCCTTTATGGGATCAGGGCATGTCGATAAACAAAAAAAACTTTCATGTCGATAAACAAAAAAAAATCTTTTTCCACATGTATAAAAAAATGTTCATGCTCACCTTCATGTTCAATGAATATTCCTCACCCTAAGCCGACATGGGACTGCTCCAAAAATCCCCTGCGCTAGTCGTCGGTAGAACCTCAGTAGCTATTGTAGCCATAGCTCTCTGCAACATATCCACTTCTCGATGTCCGCGAGAATTCCCTAATTGTGGCAGTCCATCATTATAACTTGATCTTTTCTGAGGACACCTATCCGCAGGTATGGCCGGTCCCATAAGAACAGAAGTTGTCGGCTGCTCTACACTCATCTCGTTATATATCATTTTTTTTCCTTCATATGGTTCTACCCGCGGATTTTCCGATAACAGCCCCATAGGTACACGATCCCTGGGTAGTTGCGTGCATTGATGTCTGAGATGACCCTCTCCCTGACAATTATAACATTTCTTCCGTCTACTCCCATACGTCGGTGGTTGATTTTCCTTCCGGCGTCCTTCTCCCAGGGTCATACCATCGTGCTTCTTGATTAAGGTGACCTGGAGATAAAAATCTCCCAGGTCTACTAAACGGGATATTGTTTCCATTTCTCGAAAGTGATAAAATATTTGTGGATAACTGGTTCAAGGCTATACGTGGACCTTTTCTTTATTTTGATTTTCAGAAATTAGTAGTAATGACTTAAAAAAAAAACTTTATAACAACAAAAACTTCAATTTAATAAAAAAAAATATAATTTACTGGTTCAAGAATATGCGTTGACCTTCTCTTTATTTTAATTTACAGAAAATGGTAGTAATGATTTCTTGTTAAAAAAAAATTGACTTTATAACAACAAAAACTTCAATTTAATAAAAGAAGTATAATTTAATATTTCGGGAAATTTAATTGGAAAAAAAAATAATTTTATAATTAAAAAAAAATCTTTTACAAAAAAAAAATTTAAATTAACTAAACACTTTTGTTATTTAATTTTCTTTTTTTTTAAAAAAAATTCACTTCATACACAAAAACAAAATCGATCCATAATTGCGTTCCAAAACACACACACGTTTTAAACTTTTCCTATTTCCTTTTACGGTATTCCACACATACACAGACCATTAAATTATAAACAAGAGAAAAGGGGGGGAAAGGAAAAAAAAAACTCAAACAAAAACTTTCAATTAATTACATCTTTTTTTACTTTAAAAAAAAAATATTTTCCCAGTACCAATACCCATGTTCAACAACCATGATTTATCCTATAAGGCTATGAACAAAAATGTATTCCCAAAATGAATTACAACTTTTCTATTCCTTTTCTTTTTTTACACTTTTACTCATTTACAATACATATATTACCACAATTTCAATCTTTTCCCTTGTTTATTACCGACAGCCGGAACATTAAACTAGTTTAACTTACATTACATATACATACATATACTTCAATTTCTCGTAATATTACCGAGATAACCTCCTTATTCAATTTCACTTTTTTACACAACATCTATCAATAAATTCTAATACCATCATATAATGATACATAAACTTAAACAAAAAAAAGGTTACCGACCGTTCACGTACATTTTACTCCTTCATGCTTTAACTTTGCATAAATATATATATTTACCACTTTAAGATGAGCCCCTCTCCTATTTGATCCTTTAACTTCCCATTCCCACATACAATATGTTCCCCAAACCTTCATTTACACATTAAATATTTGCTCGGAAACGAGTCTAATCCTTCGGGATGCACCTTCATTTTATTTATACATATATTTTCATATTTATATTATCATACGAGGTACCTCAGATTTACTTCCGCGGTCGTATATGATCATTGTGGCGCATCACTGTGCCGCCCATTTCTAATTGAATCAAATTTAACTTTGAACCTTTGTTTACCCCAACAATGCCCCTGGCCCATTTCTTGCCCTTCCCGTCAAACAAACGAGTCCATACTTTTTCTCCAACTTCAAACCTAATCTTTCGGTCCTCCAAAACTCCCTTCTCATGACTCTCTGCCCTTAGAAAATCTAGGGGAACCCTAGTCCTCCGACCCAAAAACAATTCCGCAGGTGTCACTCCTTCCTTATTCCTAGAATTGAGGTAATACAACTGGGCCAAATACACCCCATTCCCCTGATTGCCGGCCTTTCTTATCCAATTCTTAACAATTGCTACCATCCTCTCAGCCTGACCATTTGAGCTGGGATGATATGGCGGGGTCAAAATGTGTCGAATCCTAGACTCTTTACAAAACTGCTTGAAATTTTCGCTAACAAAGGCAGGTCCTCCATCAGATACAATGGTATCCGGCAATCCAAACCTGGCCATTAATGCCCTCAATTTCCTTACCACAATTTTCGTGGTATATCCATGTACCTCCTCGTACTCTATCCATTTTGAATACGAATCCACTACTAAAAAATACGACCTTTTGTCTAAATCGAAAAAATCAACATGTAAGCGCTCCCACGGTTTTCTCGACCTAGGCCATATCTGACCCACCTCCTTTCGTGGCATCGCCGCACACGAATTACACGGTTCACATGTCCTTGTGATATTTTCAATATCTTTTCCCATACCCGGCCACCAAACATATTCACGGGCCCACGATTTCATCTTCCCTTGACCTTGATGTCCAGCATGTAACAAATTTAAAATTTTACCCCTTAATTTGAACGGAATTACAGCCCGATTACCCCTCATTAAACAATCATCTATCACAGACAATTCCTCCTTCACCTTTTTAAAAACTTTACAATCCTCCTCCCAAGTCTTTTTCCCCATTACACATAACTTTATCCTAGTCATTTCTCTATCTCTCAATGTACTCAACTTAAGATCCTCCCAATTGGTAGGACCCCCTTTGAGCATATGCGAAAGCGAACAAACCAGGGCTTTTTCACTGTTTCGAACCTTATCCTTGTTCCCTTCATCATTTTCTTCACTTAATCCTAATCGGGACAAACTATCAGGCAAACAATTCTCTTTACCGCAACGATATCGGATCTCCACATTAAAGCTGCCCACCAACAACAACCAACGTTGTAACCGTGGAGACATCATTAACTCCCGATTGTTTTTCCGAAATAAGTGAATTAACGGTTTGTGATCAGTAAAAATTACAAATTTTTTACCAATCAAATATTCACGACATTTCGTCAACCCGAAAATCACAGCCAGGGCCTCCTGTTCAATCACAGAATACCTGGTTTCCACCTCACGAAAAACACGCGAGAAAAACAATACGGGTCTCTCCAAGCCCTCTATTACCTGTAATAACGCACCACCAACTCCTTTATTTGAGGCATCCACCGCCAAAACAATTTCCAAGTCATTATCAAAACACACCAAAATTGGCTCTTTTCCAATTTTTTCCTTTAAAATTTCAAAAGCAATCTGCTGTACATCCTTCCACTCATAATGAATTCCTTTTTTCAATAAATCATATAACGGCGCCGCCACCTTTGCAAAATCTTCCACGAACCTATGGTAATAATTGACCATACCCAAAAAAGACTGCAACTCAGCCTTAGTGTCAGGCCGTTTCATGTTCGATATATTCTTCAAATTTTTATCCAAAGGTTTCACTTCAATTCCATTAATCCGATGACCCAAATATTCAACCTCCATTACCCCCAGAACACTTTTCTCCTTACTAGCTCTCAAGCCTTTATCACGAATTCTCCTAAACACTTCCTCCAAACGTTGATTATGCTGCTCCGCCGTCACTCCCGTAATTAATACATCATCCATATAATAAAATACTCCTTCCAATCCTTGGAAAACTGACGCCATGGTCCGTTGAAAAATGGGAGCAGATACACTCAACCCGAATGGTAATCTACAAAACGCAAACAACCCCTTTGGAGTCGTTATCGTCAATAATTTACGGATCTCCTTTCTCAAAGGTAACTGCAAATACGCCGACGAAAAATCCACCTTGGAAAAATATTTCGCACCCTTCAACTGAGCCAAAATCTCTTCAATCCTAGGCAATGGATATTTAACCTCCACCACCCATCGATTGACCGTGACCCTGAAATCCGCACAAAGTCTTAATTTACCATTTGCCTTTTTAACTGGCACTAACGGAGTTGCCCAATCGCTATATCCCACAGGAATAATAATGCCGTCCTTCACCCATCTATCTAATTCCTCATCGATCTCCTTCCTCCATTCGAAAGGAACTCGCCGACAAGCCAAAAAGATCGGTGAAAAACCCTCCCTCAGTTGAACATCAACTTGATAATCATTTAAACAACCTAATTTTTCATCAAAAATAATGCCATACTGCCTTACTAAAATAGGAATAGCTTGATTAACCTTATTCCAATCCTCTTTTCCCCCGGCCACAATTTGCTTCTCATTTCCCTCATCATTATGATCCAACTTACTCGATTTCTCCATTATCTCCTCCGAAATTTCACAAATTTTATTATCAATATTATCCAAAATTTCACTCTCTCCAACATCCATTATTACATTATCACTAGTATCAAAAATATTCCAATAATTATTGGGAGGACCAAGCTTGGTAATCCAATCCCACCCCATAACAGTCTCAACATTTTCCTTTACTACCCATAAATCAAGGAAAAATATAGTATCATTAAGATTAACCCCCAATTTGGCCTTTCCCAACACAGCGACTTCCGACCCATCAAATTGCCTGACACACATAGCCTCTTTTTCCAGTTTACCCCCAGGCCAATACTTATAAAAATTCTCCTGCGACATTAGGGAAATACTAGCCCCGGTGTCAAATAACATCTCTATATTCCTATGGTCAATTTTCAAACTAACCCTCGGACACAAACATGGTCCATCTAATCTCTCCGTCATTAAAATATCATATGTTTTAATCGGAGAATCAGCGTTTATTTTATCTAAAATAATAATTTCATTGGCATTCTCATTGCCTCTTAAATTCAACTCGGAATTTAAATTTTTATTACTGACAATTACATTTCTTTTAACAAGATTCGTGGGACATCTTTCCCAAATAAAATTCTTAACATCCCTTCTAAAAGGATAACGAACAATATTCCTCGGATATTGTTCCCACCTAAATCGACTAACCTCCCTCTCAGAGAAATTACGAGAATTATTTCTTATTTTAATTCTATCATTTCCCTCATTTCGACTAATAATATTTGTTTTATTATACAAATTTTTCCGAACTCTCGGAGCCCCGACTCCTATATGATTCACCTTGCAATCATATAGTCAACACGAATTTCGTGATACTTCCATGCAGTCCACAGCTACATGTCCCGGCCTTTTACACTTAAAACATAATCGGACCCCATTTAAACTAACCATTTTTACATTGGCATTTCCTATATCAGATCTCTTTAACGGAAATCCATCTTTAAACCTTTGCTCTGGGACTACGCAGGTATCCCTTTTATGTCCTCGCCATCCGCAACGATGGCAAATGATCATTTCAACAAATCTTTTATTTTCATCGTAATCATTAAATTTCTTATTCATATTTCTATCACCCACCTGGCTCTTAACCGGACCTTTGCTCTCCTTCATCAACGCATTGATGGCTTCTTTCATTTCTTTCATTTCCAGGAGGATCCTATCTGACCTCTCCCCAACATTTCCAGCCTTGATTTCCTCTAAAACATCTTTTAGATTACTTTCCAAGTCTGCTATTTTCTTCCCATAAATATCCGATATTAAATTAAAATACGTTTCCTCCATTTTCTTTTTATAAACATCTGACACCGCAGTGTCCTTCTTCCAACTGCAATACATGCCTGCCAGTACCGCAGTACCCCTTTTTACCAACAATTTCAATATAATAATCAATAAATACATCATTAATAATATTCCCACAGTAATCAACTGTTTACCTAAATCCAATTCATTAAAGTTCTTATACATAACTTTATAACCCAAATCCTTATAAAAGAGAACCTTATCCCCAAAACTATACTCCCCACTAGGCCTAAAAAAATAAACCATTTGCTCATAAATTTTTTTTAATTAATACTAATAATCAATTACAAAAATTTAAATATTTGTAGAAAATATTAATACAACACTAAAATAAAAACTTCTCTATTAGAATCGTATAATGGTAGTACAAATGCGCAGTCAAAAATTCTTAAAAAAATTATATAATTAAAAATTTTTTGTTTTACCTTCTAAACCGAATAACTCCTAGGAAACATAAAACTTTACTCGAAATCTAAACTTATACACTAAAAAAATCCTAAACACCAACTAAAAGAAAAAACAGAAACAACTTAAATAAACTCTCGAAACTAAAAAAACTGTCAACAACTATGCAGAATTACTAAACTCAGAAATACTAAAGAATTCCTTTATTCGTAATTTTTTTTAAAATACAAAAATCATTAATTTTACACATATAAGAAAAATCTATTTTTTTAAACACAAAAAAAATAATAATAATGAATAAATAATATATCTTATTACATCTAATTTAATTTCCAATCAACCTTATTTTAATCGGTTGATTGGCATTTCCCGTAAAAAATATAAAATGTTCGCGTATTTACAAATACGACATGCCACCCCTTTATGGGATCAGGGCATGTCGATAAACAAAAAAAACTTTCATGTCGATAAACAAGAAAAAATCTTTTTCCACATGTATAAAAAAATGTTCATGCTCACCCTCATGTTCAATGAATATTCCTCACCCTAAGCCGACATGGGACTGCTCCAAAAATCCCCTGCGCTAGTCGTCGGTAGAACCTCAGTAGCTATTGTAACCATAGCTCTCTGCAACATATCCACTTCTCGATGTCCGCGAGAATTCCCTAATTGTGGCAGTCCATCATTATAACTTGATCTTTTCTGAGGACACCTATCCGCAGGTATGGCCGGTCCCATAAGAACAGAAGTTGTCGGCTGCTCTACACTCATCTCGTTATATATCATTTTTTTTTCTTCATATGGTTCTACCCACGGATTTTCCGATAACAGCCCCATAGGTACACGATCCCTGGGTAGTTGCGTGCATTGATGTCTGAGATGACCCTCTCCCTGACAATTATAACATTTCTTCCGTCTACTCCCATACGTCGGTGGTTGATTTTCCTTCCGGCGTCCTTCTCCCAGGGTCATACCATCGTGCTTCTTGATTAAGGTGACCTGGAGATAAAAATCTCCCAGGTCTACTAAACGGGATATTGTTTCCATTTCTCGAAAGTGATAAAATATTTGTGGATAACTGGTTCAAGGCTATACGTGGACCTTTTCTTTATTTTGATTTTCAGAAATTAGTAGTAATGACTTAAAAAAAAAAACTTTATAACAACAAAAACTTCAATTTAATAAAAAAAAAAATATAATTTACTGGTTCAAGAATATGCGTTGACCTTCTCTTTATTTTAATTTACAGAAAATGGTAGTAATGATTTCTTGTTAAAAAAAAATTGACTTTATAACAACAAAAACTTCAATTTAATAAAAGAAGTATAATTTAATATTTCGGGAAATTTAATTGGGAAAAAAAAATAATTTTATAATTAAAAAAAAATCTTTTACAAAAAAAAAATTTAAATTAACTAAACACTTTTGTTATTTAATTTTCTTTTTTTTTAAAAAAAAATTCACTTCATACACAAAAACAAAATCGATCCATAATTGCGTTCCAAAACACAAACACGTTTTAAACTTTTCCTATTTCCTTTTACGGTATTCCACACATACACAGACCATTAAATTATAAACAAGAGAAAAGGGGGGGTTACTCGAAATCTAAACTTATACACTAAAAAAATCCTAAACACCAACTAAGAGAAAAAACAGAAACAACTTAAATAAACTCTCGAAACTAAAAAAACTGTCAACAAATATGCAGAATTACTAAACTCAGAAATACTAAAGAATTCCTTTATTCGTAATTTTTTAAAATACAAAAATCATTAATTTTACACATATAAGAAAAATCTATTTTTTTAAACGTAGGTAATGAGTATTAGGCAGAAATATGGAAATAAGATCAGGAATTTAAGACAGTAATATTTGGTATATTATCTTATGTCTAGATGTATATGGTACATCTAATTTTGATCATTATTTGGTATGCCTTAAAACTCATTGAATGGTGTTATAGGTATTCCGTCATAGGAAGCTGAAAGACCTCATGAACAGCAGGACAGAAAGGATTGTTAAATATTTAAATATGTGAAAAAAAAAATTACGAATAAAGGAATTCTTTAGTATTTCTGAGTTTAGTAATTCTGCATAGTTGTTGACAGTTTTTTTAGTTTCGAGAGTTTATTTAAGTTGTTTCTGTTTTTTTCTTTTAGTTGGTGTTTAGGATTTTTTTAGTGTATAAGTTTAGATTTCGAGTAAAGTTTTAAGTTTTTTTTTTAGTGGGTATTTATTTAATATTATTAGAAAGAATTATTTTGGGTTGTTAAGTTATATAATTGAGAGTAAAGGGCATTTTTATTATATTTAAGGTAACTTTTTTTATTGTTGCCAGCTGACCAAGATCGAAAGAGTGGGTTGATTCGGTTTTAAAGTAAAACAAAATTTTTGTTGTATACATATTACATAAGAGAAATTTTGACAATGCAATGTACTACAAACTATACAGATACATGAGTTTAAGGATTTCTATACTTTTATATTTAACTTAAAAGGTGTAAGATAGAAAGTATGTAATGAGTATTAGGCAGAAATATGGAAATAAGATCAGGAATTTAAGACAGTAATATTTGGTATATTATCTTATGTCTAGATGTATATGGTACATATAATCTTGATCATTATTTGGTATGCCTTAAAACTCATTGAATGGTGTTATAGGTATTCCGTCATAGGAAGCTGAAAGACCTCATGAACAGCAGGACAGAAAGGATTGTTAAATATTTAAATATGTGAAATTTATGAAAATATATATGGATATAGACTTTTGTAATAAAGTGTGTATTATTTAATTATGCATTTTGGGTTTGTAAAGGGATGAATATGTATGGGATAATTTATTATTAATTAAGGTTAATATATTGCATAGGTAACATATGATATATTTAATTATGAATGAGAATTTGAAGGAATTGAAGTATGATGAAGTCAGAATAATATCTATAATGTTAGATGTGGATAGTTATTTTGATTTAGTGTCTGCATTTAGTGTATATATAAATTGGATAGGAATTTGTATGATACATTAGATGGTGTATAATATTTTTTTTTCCAAATTATGAAATCTTTATATTTAATATATATATTTTTTTTTTAAATTATAAATTTTTATAAGAAGTTTTATTTGCAATTATTATATTATTTGTGTGGTATGCAATGATGTGAAGGGAAAATATTTTTACAGATAAGGTCAGCCCGTGTTGATGGGTATGCCTTGAAGTGAGAATATTGTTTAGTTTGCATACTGGGGAAAGTTTTTTTTTTTGTAAATTTATGCTGCATAATACATTTTTTTAAATCTTTTTAATAATTTTATAACACATCACATTTTACTATTTAATTATGAACATATTTTTAAAGAAAAGACTCAAAGTATTTTATATTGTGAAGGTATATTAAAAATTCTTTACATATATACCATATAGCCCATTATATTATCAATTTTTGTTACTTTGCATTCTACATTTTTGTGAATTTGTGCTAATTGTGATGACAGAGTTAGGTAGAAATGGTATATTTTTCTTAGGATACTGAGTAATTCCTAGATGGAAAATATTGTATTTTCTACATATTATATATTTGTTCCTTCATATATAATATTAAATGTATTTATATACGTATGTATTGTAATTTTATTTTTAATCTTTGTTCGGCCAAGTTTCGCAATTATTTTTAATACCTAAAGATGGATTTTTATATTCATTTTAGGAAATATTTATAAAGATGTAGCTTTGTTTTTTTTTTCACATGATAGAATGAAAATTACATGTGTTGAAATTGCATTTCACACACAGACAATATGTTCACATTACATTATTATATGTGATATCATTATTTCTTAATTACCATGAATCATATCCAAATAATGTGTATTATAGCTCATATTTCCCAAATATCTTAAAATGAATGAATTATTATGTTTTGCTGATATTACATTGTCCATATTAATGTTGCATAGATTATAAATGCAGATACCCCAATGTACAGGTCATTATTGATAATATGTGTTTTCGCGATTATATATTGAAAGGTATCGGCGATATTATATTATAAATCATCATAAGGGAAGACGATTTGATAAATTCCCTGAACGTCTTCAAGGCGTCTTGATACAATTCAAAAAGGTGATTCGATACAATTAAAAGGGGGGATTTGATATAATTCAAAGAGGTGATTCGATACAATTCAAAGAGGTGATTCGATACAACAACACCACAAAGAGAGGGACGCTGGGCTTGTGAAGGGTGGGCGTGTTGTAACTGTTGAAAAAAAGAAGAAATAAATTTAATATAATACATCAAATGTCAGTTATTTTCTGACAGGGGAATTAAGTTTTCCTTGGGGGAAGAAGAGGAGATAAGGATCACGGGGTTTTTTTCATTGTTCGGAAAAACCCGTGGTGGGAGATTGGGAGATATTGGATTTGATGTCAGCTGTGGACCTTTGGATGTCATCTGTGGACCTTTGAGAAATGAAGAATTGGATAATTATATTATGTTATATTTTTCTACATATTTTATGTTAGATTATTGTGGTTTTATTGGAAATAAAGATAATTATGTTAAATATGGATCGTTGTTAATGGTCAATGGTATTTATTTAATATTATTAGAAAGAATTATTTTGGGTTGTTAAGTTATATAATTGAGAGTAAAGGGCATTTTTATTATATTTAAGGTAACTTTTTTTATTACTAAAAAAAAAACTTAAAACTTTACTCGAAATCTAAACTTATACACTAAAAAAATCCTAAACACCAACTAAAAGAAAAAACAGAAACAACTTAAATAAACTCTCGAAACTAAAAAAACTGTCAACAAATATGCAGAATTACTAAACTCAGAAATACTAAAGAATTCCTTTATTCGTAATTTTTTAAAATACAAAAATCATTAATTTTACACATATAAGAAAAATCTATTTTTTTAAACACAAAAAAAATAATAATAATGAATAAATAATATATCTTATTACATCTAATTTAATTTCCAATCAACCTTATTTTAATCGGTTGATTGGCATTTCCCGTAAAAAATATAAAATGTTCGCGTATTTACAAATACGACAGCTATCTTATTGAATTAGTAATGAATCGGCTTCAGATAAATTATCTGGTTCAAGCTATTCTGATATTTCTCAGAGGGCACTCAAAAAGAGCTCTTCTAAATACAAAATTTCTGCAGCAGCATGATGTCTAAGACTCCATCTTGTCGGGCATACATTTTTACTTCTTGTAGCACAAGTCTTAGAAATAATTCTATTCAGAAATCTCTGTCTCTTAAGATATCTTATACAATCCAGAAATTTTGCCTATTCATTGTTATTAGTGGAGATAAATTAAAGAGAAATATTTTTGGTTGTTAAATTTTCTTATATCCATCAGTGTAAGGTTTAAAAAAAATATTAAAAAAATATATTTTAAATTTTACGGGATAAGATATTAATAAAAAATAATTTATTCAAAAAAAAATATATATATAAACGTTTTAATTTATATTTTAATAAAGAAATTGATATAAAAATATACTGAAAAATTTATGAATGTAAACAAAGAATTCTAAGAGGGAAAAGGGAGTGTTTCAAGGAAACACTCGTAGTTCCCTTTTAGGGTTTCAAATTGTTTTTTGTTTGAGGAGTAGGGACTCGTTTTTGACCCCTATCCTTATTGAAATTTCTCTACCCAATTGATCGAAAAATTTTAAGGATTGGGGACCAGGGTTTCCCAAAACACTAAAAAAATTAGAGGAATAAAAATAAAAGAATTTAGAAGGGAAAAATATTTTTTCTTAATTTTATTTCTTGGAGTTCCATGGGGTTTAGCTTTAGCCTGGAGGTAACACATGAGACATCCCAGATAAGTCTTTTGCCACCAAGCCAAGATGTTAAAGACATGTCATCGGGATGCTTACCATCCGCATTTAGGAAACCAGGGCTCCAATATTTTGGGGAAACCGGCCTAAATCAAAGATTTGCCAATCAACCTATTCAGATTGTCATGTCGCAAAAAACGGCCACTGACTTTTAGGCAAGAGAAACAATGTCTAGAAAATGGATCAACTTGCTTATTGCAGGTAGCACAGATGTCAATAGATGGGATAAAACACCCTAGCCTATGGCCAATGGCAATTAGAAACTCATCGTTTGTGAGTAACATTTCCTCTATACCACTCGGAATCGCATCTAGACATTCATGGCCAGGTTTTTTTTTGCTTTTCTGAGTAGTTGAAGGTTAGTTAGATTGGGACACATACAAAGTTTTTCAAATGTACATTGAAGCATTATAACTAGAAAGCTCTTTAAATGACTTGACATCGGGTGCTCAGATCCTTGGAGAACTAGAGTAAGCCAAGATTGTTTGGCCGAAGTTAAAAAGGGATAGTTCAACTTAATAAGCGAGGAAATAGAGTCGTTAAAGGATATCAGTGAAGAAAGGAAACAAGCAATTGCCATTAAAATGAGGGATGAAAATCCAAGTCCTCTCGAAAAAATTTTTAAATTAATTTTCACTTTTTGCTAAAATTTAAAATTAAATTATTGAAATAGAGCACTTTGTAATTCATAACTTTTTATATTTTTTCAAAAATTTTTGCTAAGAGATAGGTGGGAGATTGAGGATTCCCCTCCCCCTCCCCCACTCTGTACGAACTTGATATGGATAGTTTTTTCTAAGCATCTTACTCAAATGACGAGCTCTATTATATCTTTTATTTTAGCTTACTTTTTAGAGAAAAGATGATAAAAACACCTAATTTACTATGTGTCTAAAAAAGTAAATTTAATATTATTTTATTTTTTTTAAATAAAAATTAAATCCAAATTTTAATAGTAATATTTAATAAATAATAATACAGGGTCATTCAAAAAAAGAAAATTGTCAACCAAAAAGGATAAGGTCCGATAAAAAAAAGATAAAAGTCGATCAAAAAAGAAAAATGATCGATCAAATAAAGGAAAAATATTAAAAACATATTAAAAAGATCCAATCAAAAAAGGGAAAGAGTCTACAAATAAGGAAAAGGTCAATCAAAAGAGGGAAAATTCTACGGGAAAAGGAAAAGGCTTTATCAAATAAGGAAAATAGTTATTTTTTTTGTATATTTTAGACGGTAACCTAAATATCAAAAGTATAATTAATTTTAAAATATCGATGTTTCTATTTGTTTAATTTTTCTGGACTCCAAACCAGAACTTGGCCCCGAGATTTTTTACTGAACCCGAACCCTTTATTAGAACTAGGGTTCAAAGCCCTGTTAATTATTTGTAAATTAGCTAAGTTATAAAATTTTTCAATTTGGTTTTTAGTTTTGCGAACAATTCAGTCTTTAAAAATCATTTCCAACCATAACCGAACAGTGGTCTTCACTATATATGCTTTTATTCCAATAAAATTTATATAAGAGAGGGGTAACAATCCTCAAAACTTTTTGTTGGACTCACGTCTGGCTATATTTTATAAATAACTTTTTTATATTAAGATAACCTAAAAATAGTAAAATCCTAACACTCATTTTTAAGTTATTCAAAGTTTAACAGGTTTCCAAATCTGTTTTCTTATTCATATCCTCTATGGGATATTTAAGAAAATCAAATATTAAATCTTTAGTTTCTGGGATTTTCTGGTGATCCATTGTGAAATAAAATGTGACCTGTTTATTTTAATTAATTGTAAAGTGTTACACTTGGAGTTATTTATAGGATTGAGAATCTTACGAGACGGGGAAGGGACTATGGTCGTTACAAGATTAGGTGCGCCGATCAGCTCAGGAATAAAAAGAGAAGGGCTCAGAGCAGGAGAGGATTCAAGGACGGAATAGAGATCTCGGGTCTTTGGGTCTTTTGGTCATGATAAGAACCTATTAAAAAGGTGAGATTGAGAATCAAAATAAAAATAACACATATGAAGACCCACGTCAATATAATAGGTTTTTGTTCTTTATTTTAAATAGTAATCAATAGCAAGTTACTATTCAATAGTAAACATAACCAAATTTAATCCGTAGCATTACAAAAAGATTAAATCTACATATAAAATAAAATAATTAAAGTTAAAAAATGCAAAGTGAAAAAGATCCTTATCCTCAAACAATCCCGTCCTTCTATAACTTTTTTATATCGATTATGTGCGCTGTAGATAATATTTTCATAACAAAAATACATTTGGTCGAATGACAAAAGCAATAAAAAGTGTTTTTTAATTTAAGTTACTATTTGTGATAAACACAAAAATGTTAAAGTCAGTGGCCCCTACACATTCTGTGCGATGGAAGAAAAATACCCCCTTAAAAGTACCCCACCCCGCCTCAGAAAACAGTTAATTATTTGTGACACCCTTTTGACAGTACATGAGCTAGTAGCAATGGTTAATAAATATTTATGTAAAATTGATAAATTAGTAAAAGTAGAAAATTTTTAAAACGATAAGGTAAAATAAACGAACAATTTTTCCAGTCTGAATCATTAGTCTCAGAATCATCATCATCAGAAGAAGAAGCTAAATAATGATTTAAAATAAATTTACAATTCTCAGAATCTGACAAGATTCTTCAACCTCCAGGTCATGTGTAATAATTGCAACCATCGTTTTAGCCATAATATAAATATTTCGAAACTTAGATATCTTTTAAAACTTGACTTGAATTTAAATGGCATCCTTAAGAATCCCGGAAAATAATTCCCCGGAAAAAAAATCCCGGAAAAAAATTCCCGGAAAATAAATCCCCGGAAATTAATTCCCCGGAAAAAATCCCCAGGAAAATAATTTCCCGGAAAAAAATTCCCCAGAAAATAATTCCCAGGTAAATAATTCTCCGGAAAAAAAATCCCCGGAATAAAATTCCCCTGGAAAATAATTCCCCGGAAAAAATTTCCCCACTATACATTGAATTGCTAATGCATTGCTAAACTGCATTGCTAAAAGGCAATCAATCATTATCAATTATAAATCAATCAAAAATTTATTACGTATAATTTTTTAATGATAATTTTTTAAACTTTTTTTAAAATATATTTAAATCATTTTTTTATTATAAATGAAGAATACTGATTAAATGATATGGTATATAATTTTATTTTTATTTAATATTATTAATAAGAAATTTATTTTTAGCTTATTAAAACAAATATACATTTTATTCAATTTTAAAAATTAACAAATATATATCCGTAAGAGGGCGTTATATGTTTGAATATGTATCATTTTAGGAAACCGGAATGATGATTGGATAGCACTTTTTTTATATTTGGGTATATAGATACATATGAAAAACCTAAAAATTAAAATTTTTTTTTAGGTTTCTTTGATGTTTAATGAGTAGGTTTAGAATAGTAAAACAATGGAAATTTTTTAAAGTAAATATTGCTGGCGTTATTTATCAAAATCTCTTCATTTTTGTTTTATACGTGTATATTTACGTGCTAAGCATTATTCTAAAAAATATTTTGAAAATAATTTGATTTGACCGATTGCCGAGCTCAAAACCGACCACTCACTAAATATTCGATTGACCAAATTTATTAAAAATATAATTTGAAAAATGTTGATTTTCGTTTTATATATCTATAAATACGTATAAAACATAATCCTAATAATTCTTCAGAATTAATTTTATCAAAATTTTTAAATATTTTATTTGAGAATTATTATTTCGTTGATTTATTTATAGGGAATTTTTTCTCCTAATTTTGTAATTTTAATTTTCTTAAAAACGGAGATTTTTTTTCCGGGGAATTATTTTTCTAGATTCTTTTTTAATATAGCTTACATTTAATATATTTATTGTAGCTTTCGTTCTCTTCGCTACACTGCACAAGGTACGATTCCCAAACAATTTATTTTAAATGAAATAGTTACATTTCTCATATTTAAATAAATATATTATGCTAAGCTAACCTATCTCATATTTTACTTTTAATAAACCTTTTATCGGTCCGTTGTCTCACCCCCTCCTTCATTATTATATAGGATTTAACTTGTAATATACAATAAATTTATTGAATTTAAAACAAATTAAACAATAACATAAAATTTATCGAATTTAAAAACATTTAATGGTAAATCTAAATATATTTCCGCAAATATGAAGTTGATGATTTATTTTCAAAAAAGATACTCCAGCAGTAGTCCGCCAACATATTTATACGATTCTTGCCGGGAATTTAAATTGAAAACTTAAGACCCCCCAAAACGAAATTCTTTACCATTTTTCTCAAAAAGCAATCGATAAAAAATTATAAAAATTAATAAATTTATAAGGAAATATAAATCTAACACTATCACCAATTTTCAGGGATTTTCATTTGATACTTTTTAAAATATATCCGTATTACCATTTTTGAGATTTCGAAAAGTTGCCTTTATACGATAATATTTTTAAAACTTGACGTGAAGGGAAAACTTAGAAAACGAATTCGAACTCAATGTCAAATTCTGCACCAAAACTTGTTTTTATTTATTTTTTCTCCCATTTTTCTTGTCACACAGTGTAATTAATAAAAATTGATAAAGACATAAATATTAAATAAAACCTATACAATAATTTTAATCTATATTTTTTCAGCTTTTAGGTAGAGATATCAACATCCAAGGATGTTTTTATCATCTTACTCAATCAACTCATAGAAAGATTCAGGAATTGGGGTTAGAATCATCATATCAAACTGATCCAATGTTATGCTTATTTGCAGCTATGATCGATGGATTAGCATTCTTACCTATACACGATGTCAAACGAGGTATGGAGTATTTAAAAACCATTGTATCGGATGAAAACAAAGAATTATTGTTTTATTTTGATAAAAATTATGTGAATGGAGAATTGAGACATGGGAAAAACTCTCAAAGGCAAGTAGAGCCATTGTTCCCACCAGAAACATGGAATGTGTTCAATGTTACGATTGCTGGGGAAAATCGAACAAACAATGTATGTGAAGGATGGAATAACCGATTTAAGCATATTGTAGGCAACAAAAAACCGAAGATATGGGAACTACTCGAAAAAATAAGGATGGAAATAGCGGTTGATATGGGAAAAATCGGCCAATGGAATATTGGGACATACACTCCCCAAAAAAATCGTATTTATGCAACGAAACAAACTATTTTAAAAAATTTATGCATTGATTATTTAGAAGAGAGAAGGGACTTGCCCAATTTTCTCTCTTCAATTGGAGAACATATACGTTCTAGAATTGTTTCTTTTGAATAATATAATTTATTATTCTATATATCATTTAATAAAATTATAAATATTTCTTTTCTGTAACTTTTGAAAAAAATTCATTAACAAAATAATAATTGTTAGATTAGAAAAATATAATACTCACTGCTGATAATCACCTCTGGATGTATTTTGATTAAAGTGGTCAGCATTTTTCATTACTTTTGGCAGTATTTAATTAAAATTGGGCAGTAAAAATATAATTTTGCAAGTTTTATAGTGATTCTGTATTCAGTCAGTTAAATTCTTAAAGTAGGTAAATACTTCAGTAAAATAATTTTTATCAAATAGAGGGTATCAGATTGAATTGCTAATTTCCTATTTAGCCACAAAATTTATAAAATTATATTATTTAATAGCTTATCCTTGTAAAAACAAAAAGGGGCGCTATTTAAGAGTCAGTAAACTGTGAAAAGCCTTTTATCATATTTCTAAAAAAATGATTAAAATTTGTGTAAAAATAATTTTTCAATAAATACCTAAAAGTTGATGAAAGTGTGTAAAGGTGAACTAGATTTATTTAACTTTCGTTTTATTATTTAAAATCTCAAATCCTCGAAGAAATTTGACTTTAAAAAACATTTCTATTTAATTAAATACTGCAGAGCAGATCCGGGTCACGGGATTTTTTTTCCGGGGAATTATTTTCCTAGATTCAAATTTACTAGTAATATAATTTGAAAATTGTTCATTTTTGTTTTATATATCTATAAATACATATAAAACATAATCCCAAAAAATATTTTAAAAATATCGTGGTTTGGCGGATAACCGACTCGTATATGTTTTATTCGTAATTATAGATATATAAAACAAAAAATGAACATTTTTCGAATCATATTACTAGTAAATTTTATCAATCGAATATTTAGTAAGTGGGGTTTTGAGCTCGGCAATCAGTCAAATCAAATTATTTTCAAAATATTTTTTAGGATAATGCTTAGCACGTATATATATACGCGTATAATACAAAAATGAAGATTTTTCCATGGATAACGCCAGCAATGCAGTATTTGGTCATTCGGTCGGTTTTCGGGTCAAATCACGATATTTTTAAAATATTTTTTGGAATTATGTTTTATACGTATTTATAGATACATAAAACAAAAATCAACATTTTTCAATTTATCTTAATAAGTGGTCGGTTTTGAACTCGGCAATCGGTTAAATCAAATTATTTTCAAAATATTTTTTAGAATAATGCTTAGCACGTAAATATACACGTATAAAACAAAAATGAAGAGATTTTGATAAATAACGCCAGCAATATTTACTTTAAAAAATTTCCATTGTTTTACTATTCTAAACCTACTCATTAAACATCAAAGAAACCTAAAAAAAAATTTTAATTTTTAGGTTTTTCATATGTATATATATACCCAAATATAAAAAAAGTGCTATCCAATCATCATTCCGGTTTCCTAAAATGATACATATTCAAACATATAACGCCCTCTTACGGATATATATTTGTTAATTTTAAAATTAAATAAAATGTATATTTGTTTTAATAAGCTAGAAAAATAAATTTCTTACTAATAATATTAAATAAAAATAAAATTATATACTATATCATTTAATCAGTATTCTTCATTTATAATAAAAAAATGATTTAAATATATTTTAAAAAAAGTTTGAAAAATTATCATTAAAAAAATATGCGTAATAAATTTTTGATTGATTTATAATTAATTATGATTGATTGCTTTTTAGCAATGCAGTTTAGCAATGCATTAGCAATTCAATGTATAGTGGGGAAATTTTTTCCGGG
Source organism: Gordionus sp. m RMFG-2023 (assembly GCF_954871325.1). NCBI lineage: Eukaryota > Metazoa > Nematomorpha > Gordioida > Chordodea > Parachordodidae > Gordionus > Gordionus sp. m RMFG-2023. The sequence goes on from NC_088776.1 coordinate 31,125,658, forward strand.
GAATTATTTTCCAGGGGAATTTTATTCCGGGGATTTTTTTTCCGGATAATTATTTACCTGGGAATTATTTTCTGGGGAATTTTTTTCCGGGGAATTATTTTCCGGGTATTTTTTTTCCGGGGAATTATTTTCCTGGGTATTTTTTTCCGGGGAATTAATTTTCGGGGATTTTTTTTCCGGGGAATTAATTTCCGGGAATTTTTTTCCGGGATTTTTTTTCCGGGGAATTATTTTCTGCTTACCCATCCTTAACGAATGTCTTTTCCGCCATTCCCTTTGGTGTAAAAAATGATGTTAGATATAAAAATTCCATCGATTCGTCAGTGAATCTTTCATAAACTTCATAACGATCAAATCAAGTGCGGCATAAACTGATTTTATAACTAAAATAAAATATTATATTAAATATATAACTCTCCTTTTTGAATTGTAATATTTGAAATCTAGAACTTTCAAAATCAAAAGGTAGATTTTTTTCCTTCATAAAATCTTGTGCCTTTGAAAAAACATTCACAAATTAAGTGTTATTATCTATTGGGTTATAATAATACAAGACAATAATTTAAATTATACTTCTCAAATTAATCAGGCAATTCTCTCAAATTAATCAGGCAATTCTTTTGCCAATTGAATTTGATTTATTACAAATCCTATATCCTTATAAATGGCTTGCAATTTTGTGCAAGTCAAGTTTGTTAACAACAATATTTCATCCAAAACACAAAGTGATAAAATAAAATAAAATTATTCTATTATAAAAACAATAGCACTAGCCATGGTAGAAGTAATACAATCTTCAGAATCCTTTAAATTTTTCAAAGCTGTCCTCAAGGAATTATAAAGTAGAAAATTTTTTACAATAGCTATATATGATGATAGCCAGCTTCTATAAACATAAAATAAACATATTAAATCTAAACAAATAAGATAATATTACCGAATGCTCTTGATGCGTAAAAATCGTCGCGATTTTGTCAGTACATAACTCTGACATGCTTTGAGTACTGCATATTTCTTTAACACCATTGAAATACACGTGAATCACGTCTAAGATCCCTAAAACATTTCTCTATCTTCTTTTATCAATTAGCGTAATTGTACAATTATTAGATTTAATCGATGAAAACAAAAATTGCCTTTGATATCTCAGCTTTAATCAAAGCCTGTATTCCTATTCCTTTAATCTTTCCATTCATGTAAGTATCATCATAACTTTACCCAGCTTAGAATTCGATAGATTCATGGAACTAAATTTCATATTATATATTTTTTTAGTATCATGATCAGTCGTGTTACCATTTTCAATATATCTTGGTAGCAAAGATATCGCTTCTGATTTCGAAACATCATATGTTTCATCAACTATAATTAAAAACACCTGTTAAATTCTATCACTTTTTTAATTTTTTTATGTTTTAATGAGAATATTATTATACAACAATATATTAGAGTATAAATTGGATTATAATTCTTTTGTTTTTTCCATTCTTCTTTCTTCATTTTTTTGAATATAGAATTTGTGAACAGGTTCCGAATCTGCCATTAGTTTATTAATGTCTTTACTACTATTTCAAATTGTTTCTTATATCGTTAAAATTATGCTCACCATGTCTTTTTTTATAATGGTCTGTCCACTTATAATCTCCTACATTATGCCATGTGCAATTATTAATTAAGTATTTGTATTTTTTTTTGGTTAATATTTTTGGGCAAATTTTCAAATTGGAAAAATAATTTTATAAGACAATAAATCTTTTTGTTATATGGATGGGTGTGGTAAAACAAAATGAAATAAAATTTAAAATTAAAAAAAAAATTTTTTAAATAAAAAGTACCACATTTCAAATTTTAAGAAGCAGTTGCTTCGAACCCCCTCGCCCCTGTTGTAGAGGCCACTGGTTTAAGTTATGTCATGTATGGCCATTTGTTGTGATGAACACAACATAAAGATATAAACTCAGAGAATTTTAATAAATTTAATTAAAAATATGATTAAATATCTTTAATATTATAATAAAAAACTTAAGATAAAATTTTATCAAGATCCACTAAAAATATATCTAAATAAAGATTAACTTTGTTATCTATGTATGATATAACATTTATATATTTAGATATATGATACTGCCAATCAATATCAGGTATATCGCCATTCCACAGCAAATATAGGTTGATTGTCCCAAATATCGACCTCCATAATAACTGGTATTTCTTAATAAAAACCATTATGGGTATAAATACCTTTGATTTCAATTAAAATATGGCTAGATATTGTCATTTAATGCTTTTGAATACAAATAATTTTTAGCCGTTATCGATGAAAAAGTTTAAAAAAAACATAAATTGCTATATATTCTCGCTCTTCTCTTTAACACTAAAATATCATATTAAAAAGTAATTAATTCTAATACCGTATAATTGATTAACCGATATCCTTGAAAATAATTTATTTTTTCAAACAAATGTCGCCCTATTTTTTAAAAAAATGTTTATTATTATACATGTAATTAAATTTTTTAACGAAAATTTTAAAATCACTGATCATATAAAAAAAACATTATTTAAAAGCATTTATTTTATAAAATATCCAAATTCATTATGACTTCAGAGGATAATGATGAAATTTTGGTCTCCGAAATTCGTTCTAAATTTGATTACCTTTTTAATGTGTATATCTATACAATTTTAGCATTCAATGGAATATTCATAAATTCAGTCGCATTGTACATGCTTAAACCTATCGTGAGAAAATCAAAAGTATCGGCTTACCATTACCTCAAACATTTATCATTTGCAGACTTTTTGGTTTCCTTTTTCCTATTACTCAACTCAATACGCGTAATTGGGAAATATTTTGGATGGGGCTGGATTCAATCAAAAGTTGCCATGTGGCTATCGGTCAAGTTAATATTTCTAGGTATTAATTACTTCATGAAGATTAGCCTATGGATAATAGTGTTATTGACATTTGACCGCTTTATATTAATATGTCATGTTTTAAGATATAAAGCTTGGTGCACTAAGGGTAATACACTCTTAGCCTTATACACAATATATTTTCTTTGCTTTTGTCTGATGTTACCCTTTGCTTTCAAATATGAAATGATAAGAGTTATTTGCATCAACTCTAAGGACCCAAGAATTACTGATAAACTTTTTTTTAACACCTCAGTTCAAATTTCAAATTATTATCCATCATCTCAAAATATTCCAATCAAATTTAATGATACTAATGGAACCGAAAATATTTGCTATGGTTTCTGTTTAAAAAAGCATTCAAATTCATATAAAGCATATCAGATTATAAAAATATTACTTTTGACGTATCTCCCGCTATGCTTAATAATTATTTTAAAAATCAGAATAATCCTGTCATACAAACTAATCATAAATTTACGACCCAGTTCCAAAGATTCCGCTAATATGAGTGACGAAAAATCTGTAACTATAGTTATGTTTGGGGTCCTAATATTTACTATCATTTGTATAACTCCTGGTTCTGTTTCAATAATCATGAATTCATTATATGGGAAGCAATGGAGAATGGCTCATGCTAAATTTAATTTAACTAGTAATACTCTTGAAATATGCAATTGTGTCTTAAATTTTTATATATATTGTTTAAGCAGCCCAAAGATAAGAGTCACATTTTTACGATGGTTCCGTATTAAAAATTAATGTTTTTATTGTCTGTTTTATATCATTTTTAATTTGAAGAATATTATGTGTTACTAAATTTAATAAAGTAATTAGTGAATTGTTATATAAAATTTTTATTTTAGTCACATGGAGAATTATATAAATAAATTCTAGTCAATATTTTGATATCGTTATAAGGGAGGGATGTGCCCCCACTAATTTTGCAAAAATTTAGGGTGGTTACGTCAGAAATTTTCAAAAAAGTAGGAGGCATGGCGGACCTCTTCTAAAAAATTTTAATTGGTATTTTATCATATTATAATAATTTTTATCAAGAAATAAACATTATAAATTTTGTAAACAAGGTAGTATATTCATGTATAATAGTTTATTTTTAATTCAAAAATGAACCCTTCCATATTTTAATTGGCTCTTAAAAAAGAATATCCAATAGAAATGGAGGAATATTAATGTATTAGTTTTGTCTAGCCGTGTACTTGTTTAAATAAAAATGAAAAATATTACTAATTATTTTTATAACTAGAGCATGCATTAAAAATGATTATGCATAATGGTTTTAAACCAAGATACTATTGAATACTGTATACTTTCTGTAAAATCAAATTGTCCATGTGTGGATCTTGAATCGTTAATAGATTTACAGGGTATATCGGTTCAGATATAGGATATATTTAACATTATAGATATTCTGCCTTGTTAATAATTTACTGCCAAGTAAATGAAAATAAAATTGTAAATAATATACATTTACAATCGAAAATTACTATCCTTAGATGAATCTACTACTTGTCAAATAAACCCGTTTTGAATTTACGTAAAATGGGCAGTTGTCTTCTTATGATGATCCCATTTTTAAATTTCTAGACTTATTTGAACTAGAATCGAAAGCAGAGAAGATAGTTCATACCTTATACTAGCTCTTCTTAAATACGCAGTTTTCTGAAATGTTTTTGCAAAAAATTGAATTTCTTTTGTTAACGATGGCGCCAGTGTCATGACTGGGAAGAGATTGGGTGTAGCAAAGCGCCTTCGTGCACTACCTTCAACGATCATACTCTAACTTTGTTTAAATCACCGTTTCGAATTAGCTGTGTCCGATATAATAAAAAGTATTACAGGCGTTAATCACTTTAAAGTCTCAATTGACACAAAACTATAATTTATATAGCCAGTCTAACATCAAAATACGTTAAATCAAATAGTCTAAATGGGCTCAGTGCAGAAGATTGGAAAGGTACTTGATTTGATATACTATGGGGTCTAGAGGCCTTCTCACTGCCAAGTCAGTTTGGAATAACTAACGCAAACAATTTTTTATAATTATAGTATTTTATTTTCATAAAACTCAGATACTTATCAATTAAATTATAGCCAAGTTAACCATCATAATGAAAACAATGGTAACTTATTTTTTAAAATTGCTCTTCTGTAAAATTAAATTAAGTGGAAATGGAATAATCTAATTCTCAGTGGACGATTTCTAAAGAAGAATATATGAAAATATTTCAAGAAGCTAAAGTAAAACAAGGCACTTTGGTATCAACGATAAATTCATTACTGCCTTAATGAATATTATTCAATAGGTTAATGGATGTTAATTCTTATGGTAGTAATCAAAGGTAATATATTAAATTATACAGTTTTGGCTATCTTATTTACCTGATATGGAATATTTAGAAAAATATAACTAGCTTGCAGATCCTCACATTCGTTTTGGGGAAGAGCCAGTGGCGTATCCAGGATTTTCTTATGGGTGAAATTTTTGGGGGCTTCGCCCCCAAACCCCTCTTATCTGGCCTTCGGCCAGCTTTCCCGGCCTTCGGCCGGGTCTTATGTTTTGGCTATTCCATTAAATTATTCATAATTTAATAATAATTATATTTATATTTGTAACTATTATTTACTAATTCGTGCTATTGGATATTACAAGCTTATTTTTTATTATTTTTAGTTAGGTATATTATATTTAATAAAATTTTTTAAATGTAAAGTTGAAATAAATTTTAATGTCATTTTTTTATAACATTTGCTTTAAAAACTAGCCTCAGCTTAAACATATAATATAAGTATAATATAATTTTTTTATTGAAAATACTAATAGTAGTGTGTATAAAATATTAATGTTGTTAAACGGCTCGTTTTGAGCCGATTTTTAAAAACGGCTAACTCAATATTTTCGCCAGAAAAATATTAACTAAGCCTCGAAATTTCGATACTATATATCTAGACCTTTGCTTCTTCTATGAGCAAAATTTTCAGGCTTGCATAATATTTTTCTGGATAAATAACTGAGTTAGCCGTTTTTAAAAATCGGCTCAAAACGAGGCGTTTAACAAAACTATAAAATATTGACTAGAAAATAATTTAATAAACAAGTTTTTTTAAACTTCTTATCAAATACAGTATTATACAAAATTTTTTATTAAATACTATAATTATAATGTGATTTTTAATTTTCGTGGGAATGTTGCCAATTCATCAAGAATTTTGTTTGTCGTTGGAACCAAATCTCTGTGGATATTTAACAGAGCTAACCCATTTAGCCGATTCGGAAGTAGTACTTCATAAATATGTTTTCAACCTTCTTAAGTTGGAAAGTCCTAACATTCGTACCTGTTATAATAGGCAAACATGGTAGAATATAAAACAACTTCAAAATATTAGGAATTTGAGCCAAGGTATCTCTACACCGATTGAGCGCATCAATAGCAATCTCAGGTAAAATAGCTAAATGTAGTAAATATTTATACCACAATTCGAATTCACTGATTAAATTTATTTCAGTATCAATATCATAGGAATAAAATTTTGCTAAATATTTAATTTTACCAATAGTGGCATTAGAAAACCAAGATGGATCTTTGGGTATTAAAACTTGAAGATTGCAAATGTATCTAAGAATGGAATGAAAGTGAATATTTTATAATATTCTTCAGTTGAGCCAATATTTATTTTACATCTCAATAATTGCCCAGGTGCTAGACAAGGTTTAATTAGTGTTATATCATAAAATTTAGCCTTCGATTCAACGTCTATATAAATATTATGAAAATATTCATCTACATTCATTCTTATTGTATCTACCTGTTCATATATATTTTCCGCCAAATCAATAACCTGAACCAAATCTAAATTTGGTTTTTATAAATTTCTACAAAGTAGTGAGCTATAGGAAAATAATTTATTGATGCAACTAGCAGCAATGATAAACTCTGATTGATCAATTGAATTCAATAATGATATCGCTTCTGACGACACATTACTTTTTTTCATGCTCAACCTTATTTAACTTTTGTATTTCTATTTCTTCTGTTCTACAAAATCTAAGTAAAAATAAAATATTTAAAAAATTATAGATATTTATTAATAACTAATATTAAAAATACTTATTAATTCTAACTTACTAATAATTTTGAATTTAATAAAATAATTATATATAATAATAAACTAAATTACCATTTGATTTCAATCTCTTTGACTTAAAATTTTTCCATTTTATTAATATTTTTGAATAATGTTAATGTACTCACAAGGAAAGGAAATTTTAATAAAATATATTTATAAAAAATAAGTTTTATGTTGGAAAATTGTTATTCAAATATTTGTAAAATTTTGATTAGGGGAGGGGAGGGGGTGGAGGGTAAAATTTTTATTAGCTTAAAATGATATTTAAGAAAACAGTCAAATTTGCGATGGGAGGGGAAATTTCCCCCTTCCCCCCCCCCATTGGTTACGCGCCTGGGAAGAGCAAATTGAACGAATTGGTTTACGACTAGTATATTGATAATAATGAAAGTTATGACGGATTTGCTTGAAGTCTTATTATGATAAAACATATTTCCAGAATAATAATGAAAAACATAAATAGGTCTCCTCGCAGTCAGTATAAATCTTCGCCATATATTAAAGAGTGGAAATCATCGGTTTGCAAGCCATAACTAATTAAGGAAACATGCGGTTAATATTATTAAAAATATTGAAAAGATTCGGTATGACGATAATTGTAATTTTTTTTCACCTTATTTTCTTCCTTCCGATTTATGCATTATATAATATAATATAATTATTTTTCTATAATTATGGAAAGCATTCTAAAAAAATTTATGCAAAATATTTATATTATTTTGTAATATATTTCTATTTTTATATAACTTTCTTAATAGCTATTTTATATAATATAAATATTATATATTTTATATGAAATGTTTCGGTATAAACTATTAAAATAGTGAGTAAAAAATTTGCCTCAAATTCTAGATTTGTCTTTTTGCCCATTTTAGTCTACCTACCACTATTTTTTTTAGAGTAATAGCGTGCCCCCATCGCAAACTTTAAGACTTATTGTTAGATACAGAACACAATTTATACTTTATTAAAATTTATGATAAAGAGCGAAACAATTATTAAACCAAAATTGTAAATATAAGTGTAATAATCAATAATCGAAAAATTACGATTTTAAAGAAGGCTCTGTTTATTTCTTCTTTTTAGCCTTGGCACCTTCTTTTTTCTCTTTACCACCATCAGCAGCTTTGTCATCTTTCTTGGCTGCTTTAGCGCCAGGTTTCGCACCGCCTTCTTTTTTTTCCTTTGCAGCCGCCTTGGAGGGTGCTTTATCTTCCGCGGATTCCTTTTTGACAGGAGTTTTATCACCACCTTTAGCAGGAGGTTTTCCGCCTTTAGCAGGTGTTTTTTCACCTTTTGCAGGTGCTTTTTTACCTTTAGCCGCTTTTTCATCTTTAACTTCTTCATCCACTGAAGGCTCATCAGCTGACGGTTCCAGCGCTGTTTCTGGTTCAGGTGGAGGCGGTGGAGCATCCTCAGCTATAGCTGGTTCTGGTTTAACTGTGGGTTCTGGGACAGCTGCAGGTTCAGGGGGTGGAGGAGGTGGAGGAAGAGGGGTGGCTTCTTTGGGAGCCGTAATGGCAGTTGGTGGGGGAGGGGGAGGGGGTGGAGGTGGGGGAGGTGTAAGTGCCTTGGGAGGAGGAGGTGGTGGAGGCGGGGTTGCAACTTTGGTAATTGCAAACACTTTGTGATCCTCTGGTATGGCCCCACTTAAATGTTTCTTACCACGCTCTTCAGCCTGTGGATCTTTTTCAAGGCAAAGTTTCTGCAAGTGAGGCATCCCCAGGGCTTCTCCGACTGCCCAAAATTTGTGGCATTCATCAGGAACTATTTCTATTTCTAATGTGTACATAAACCTTAGAACCTTTTTGAAGATATCCCCGGTTACAGAGGTATGAGGGCCTAAAATAATTTCTTGCTTGTAAGTACCTTGTTCTTGCCAAAAACTCTCAGACAAATCATTTTTTGAATGTAAGTCTGTTGTGTTTTTTTTAGCGTCGCTTCCTGCTTCAGTCATACCTAACATAGATTCAAAATATTTAGAATGGCATGCAAGCACGAGTTTATGACACTCAAATTTGGTTCCATCCACTCCAATATAAACAATTAAATCCGATCCAGGCTTACATTCTTTGCGCCAAACGTAATCTAAGAATTCTATTAGAGTACGTTTACTCTTTTCGTCAGACCCATACCATTTTTCATTTGTAGACATTTCTCCTTAAGAATAACTAAATGAAACTCAATAATATTAGAGAGGCATGCTTATGAATATAAAAAAAAGTGTTTTAACAAATATATATAGTTTAGTGAAAGCATTAACAAAAATTAAAATTATTAATATGAAATCGTAATATTATATTTATGATAATTCGTAAAATTAATATGACGTGCATTTCATATTAACTAACTTTAATTTATTGCAATTCAATCTTTCTATTTTTGAAAAAGCTTTTATATTATGAATATCAATATAATTTTTGCAAAAGAATTCAGTTATATACGTAAAAAATAGGAGGCATTTAAAATCGCCAAGATTGGATGTTTCCTTGGGCCGACCAATGTAACAACATCAATAGAATATTACTTTGCTTTTTTTTATAAAATTTAATTTTTGAAAAATCAATAGTTTAGGAAGTGGAAATTATGATATAATATATAGAATAAAATTGATAAACATCATTAAATTATCAGTACTTGATGCATAGGCGTAGCCAGGATTGAGGGGGCGGCACTATTAGTTATGTTTTTACCTCGTAATTTTTATTGGAGATCTTTAGTTCCACTTATTGTAGTCCTTTGGCTGTTACATTTTTATAAAAATAACTTTGGTTATTCTATAGAGATTTTTAATTATAGTCGTTATTTTTATATTATTAACTTTAAAATTTAAAAAAAACTAATTTATAAAAATATTAAATAAATTATATTTTTCCTAACATAAATAGAATAAAAGACAAATATAAAATAACGATAAAATAAGATTTGAAATTTAAACGAAGCAAAATCAACAGGAGAATGAGTTAATAAGACATTTGGAATTAAATTTAATGACCAAACAATGATAAAATAAAATTACAAGTATAAATGAAACAGATTCAGGCAATCGAAATTTGATTTAATGACCTGGATTAGTCTTTGATTAATATAAAATTTTTATTTGGGTCCTCTGTTTTGACCGAAATTTGTCTGCCCATAAGGAAATTGCATAGGGTGTGTAGGGAAGCTTTCCCGCTACCTCTAGGGCATTGAAGGCAATGTCTGTCCAAATCCAAATCAGTCAGTTTACCATCTAGCATTTATGTGAGATGATCGAGTTTATGTTTAAACCAATGACATATATAATACCTAGACTGATGATTCATTCATTAAAATGCATTTTTAAGCGTGGTTAAAAGCAAATCAGCTGGACCCGCCATTTTGGTAACACATATAGTAATTATTCTCATGTTAAAAACTACTATTAAATTGATAACTTGCTTCCTTATTATCTCGATGATCCGGTAATTCTTTAATAAAGTTTGCATCAGATATAGGAAAAATTAGACTCTGGTTTAAAATTTTAATAATGAAGTTTAACCAAGTTGGCGTCTCCAGCTGATTTGCATTGATGTACACTTTAAATGAATGAATCGTCAGTCTAGGTATTATATATGTCATTGGTTTAAACGAATAGTAGCAAAACTAAATTCCTGGTCATTGAATAGAACGCCAAGGTTTTTAGAAGGAATGCATCTTAAAATTAATGACCTGAACCAATGTTCAAAGGAGCAAAAGGAATGGTCGACTGCAAGTTGGTAGATATTCAACAGTATCTGCTTGTTTGATTGTAGATAAATCTGTCAATCGATAACACAATTGAAAACCGAATTCCGATTCCTCTATTGCAAGTGGGTATTGCGGCTTGTAGCCATGCCATTAAACCCAAGATTAGCAATTTCCCCCATTATTATTTTTAACTAGGAAGTTTTGAGTTCTCCGGATTTGAAGTCAGCGGGGATATTAAGGCTTGAAGAATTGTAAAAAAAAATTATATTAGGAAATACGCCTTGGTAGTAGGAAGGGATGGTAGTTAGGATTTAATAAAAAAATTATTTGATCACAGACCAATAGAGACTCCTACATTTTTTTTATTATACTGCAAGCCTTATCTATCTGAACAACTAATTATTGCGCCATCGATTTACCATATATGAAGATTGAGCTTTTAATTTTTTCAGTGATGCAATATTAAGACCTAAACAAAATGAAAGTTGGCCTAGAGGGTCCCCTTACTGAATACCTTCAGCAGTTTAGATATTTTAGTCCTCATATTGAAGAAGGGAATTAGTAACAAATGATTATGTAATTTACATAGTTTGGAAACTTTTTTATACTGGGTGAGACAATGTTTCTTGTGGAGATAATTGCAAGGCAGTCGTCGATTTTATTTAGATGTGCCTTCGAGGGATTGTTTTGGAGAAATGAGCAGCATGAGCTACTGCTTCGTAACCACTTTTATACCAATACCTAGTTGCGTGAGTGCAAGAAAAATAGAAGTAATACTTGAAAGCCGAGTCAAAATAAATTTGGCGGTGAGTCTTTGAAAGACTGTGCCTATGGCAATTGATTTTACGCCTTTATTAAGTTAAATGAGGGCAATAAGTTAAGCACCAAATAAAATTAGGGGAATAAATGGCGGAGTATCGCCAGATGCAATTTTATTGCATAGTATAATGAAGGAAGTAAGCAGATGTGTAATAATTGATAAATGGAGCGGTAATAGGAAAAACCCCTGAAAAAAATCATGGAAAATAACCCCGGGAAATACCCCATGGAAAAACCCTTAACCCCCAAAAATAAAACCTTTAAAATTTCAAATTAAATAGTATTTTTTTATCAAATTTGACGCTTATAAATAACACTTTTTGAAATACTCACATATAACATAAGATTTCTTCTATGAGATTTTCTTCAAATCAAAAATCTAAGAGTGGTGGGGAATTATTAGGGATGCTTTATCATATTAATATATGGAGGTTGGGTTTGGGTAAAGCAAGGTAGATGTGGTTTTGATTTTTACTTTTTTGCAAATTTTTATTTGGATTTTTTTTTACAAATTTGAATTTATATTTCTTTTAGGTGGATGATTGTTTTTATACAGTCTTATATTTTAGTATAACCTAGCAATAATTTATATTGATAAAAATTTATAAGCGAGTGCCCATGGCAATATATTATATTGATAAATAATTTTATAAGCGAGTGCCACAATCATTGATAGCTATTAAGATATATTATCTTATTATTTATCATTAAGGATTAAAATTTATATAAATCAACTGAATTAAAATTGATTATTAGAATTGAAAACGCTAAAATTCCTGGTATTTAGAAAATTGAAATGAATAATTTGTTAAAAAATATAATTTTCAGCAAGTACTAAATCATGAACAGCTATTAAGATATATTATAAACATTAAGGTTTAAAATGTATTTTTAATCAAAATAATAAAAATTGTTTATCAGTTCAAATAACGCTATAATTCCCGGTATTTATGAAATTAAACATTAATAATTTGTATTTATACGGTATATAAAGACAATAAAATTTTTTGTATTTAAATTTGATAATTTGCAAATATAATATTTAAGACATAAAATTTATATTTTATAAAAAAAATTAATGGATCTAATTTTCATCCAGGAAGTCGTATTTGAAGGTTACTCATATACCATCCATAAAAAATGCTCAAACAAGATAATATGGCTCTGTTCAAAGTATTCATTTTAAATACTGAGCAATATTATCATCAACACTGGAAAATCACAACCCGATACTTGAAACAGCTCATATTATCCATCAAATATTGAAACTAGTAATGAAATCTATTTCTAACATGAAGAAGCTGCAGACTCTGAAGAACGTATTCTTGTTTACAACGGATGAATCCTTAAATTTAATAGCAAATACGACAGCATGGTATATGGATTGAAATTGCCATGTCTCCTATTACAAACTTCAATTAAAAATAGTTTTCCTTTTTACCCTTCTTTTGTTTTGTCTTCAATACATAAAAATTAAATAAAATTTTTCTTTTTTTTACCCTTCTTTTGTTTTGTCTTAAATACATAAAAACTAAATAATAAATTTTTTTTTGTTTTGAGTTAAGTACCATATGGTTTTTGTGTTTTCTTTTACATAGGGGTTTTAGGTCCGGGAGATCGCCTTTCCAGAGGTATAATTAAAGTTTCGAAAAGTATGGGAGGGGGGTAGGTTTTATGCTTTTATCCCTAATTATGTAAGATAAAACTAACACAACTCCTTTTTGCAAAAACGTTCTTTTTTTCACTTTGGGCCAATTTTATTTTAATTTATAATTGCGCGTTTTATTTTCCCTATAAAAGGGACAAATTTTTATGCTTAAAGATATATTTTGTTTTTTGTTTAAAATAATTATTTTCAAGAATAAATTGTAATTTTAATATATTTTTTTTGGCTTATAAAATTTTTATATGTAATTAATTCTTTTTGAAGTAAAGTTTTTACGAGTACTTTATTTATAATAACTTAAAATACCACTTACGAGATCACAGCAAGTCGAACCCCCTACCAATCTAATCTTAACTGAAGCTCCATCACTTCGATAAAATATTTTCTACAATTATATGTCATTAGAGTATCAATAAACACTATTATTATCACCACTGCTTATTGTGTACTCCAAAAAAAAACGAAAAATACTTAGAAAAAATATTCAAAATAATAATGTCTAAATGTCAGGAAAGGGATTTATTTCTTGATACATTATATATACACATGGATTTCGAAAAGTCTGCTATGAGCGCGGTTAAAATTATCATTGGTATAATTATTAATATATTTAATTATTTATATTTATTTTTTTCAATTAGGGGATCACATCGTAATTAGATAATGCTTTTACCATTTGTGTCAAAGCACCTAGAGAAAAAATCAGAAACAAATCTAGAAAGCCAATAGGACCGACGAAACTCCTAGGCTTCTTTTGTGGCATGATGGACGGCTTAGTATTTGTTCCTTTATGTGATATGGGCAATGCAATGACATTCCTGAGGGTTACTCCGAGCAATGATAAAAATATTCTTGATTATTTGGATAAAAATTATATCAATCGAGTATCAAGGGAGGTCACAAGAAGCCATTCTCAACCATACACGTCGAATAGAGCCTCAATTTCATCCAGAAACTTGGAACATGAATCAGAGCTATCTATCCGAAGAACGCACAAATAATCAATGCGAAGGTTGGAATCATTGTTCTGGTTGGGTATAATCACCCATCAATCTGGGTATTGAACAAAAAAATGAAATGTGAGGTGACCGATGAAACTAAACTTGAACGATGGCACATAGGTAGTTGGACACAGAAAAAAATCGCAAAATTATAATACCCAGATTCGGTTAAAGAAATTTTGCGAGGAATACCGTAATGGGGTGCGAAGCCTTCTAGATTTTATAAGAGCGATTTCCTTAAATATTGTCAATAAATATAATTATTATTCTAAATTATTAAATTTGTATATACATAATCATGATTTACCAATAAAATAAATATATCTTATTACAAAATTTTGTCAAATTCAGTCTACTTAATATCGTAATTAGATGAATATTGTATTTATTACTATAGCAAATAATTTGAATTTCATAACAGTGATAATATAGTGGTAATAACATTGCAATATTTTCACATCATCCCAAAAAAGTCGATCCCTCTTTTGTGGTAACATTTTCATAAAGGTGTTTTTAATTAAAATCAATATTTAGCGTATACTTAATTTAAAATCGAAATTATTTCATGTATTTCTTTTTTATTTCAAGTCAATTTCTAATAGCGAATAATGACATCATGAATACAATTTTGCCATAAAAAAATCACTCTCCCTTTCTTTTTTTAATCAAATTATAATTAATTAAATATAAACAAAATACAATAAATAACAAAACAGGTTCATCTTATAAATGAGTATAGATTTATAAAAAACACAACATAAATAAGATGTGTTCATTTTCTTACTATCAAGAATATAATCTAAGGATATGGATACCTTATTAACCAAGGATTCTTGAAAGCCCTAATTTATTATACGAAACACTAATGGTTATTTTTTTTTACCTAAAATATATGAGCGTATGCTAGGGGGTTTGAGAATAAATTCTCCCTGAGAAATATGATAGGTCGTTAAATATTGCTGTCATAATTCTTTTAATTTTAAATTAATAAAAATCCACCCTTAATTTTATGCTTCTGCAATCGCGCAACCAAGGCTTGGGAATGTGGAAATTTTCTTCCCCCATCGGAAATTTGGCTGTTTTATTAATTAACAAGATATTAATTATACAAATAAAAATATCAAGCTTAGGTGTAGACAGACGATATCAAAAATCTAGGATATGTATAATAAAATGACATCGTAAAATTAGAAAATCTAACTAATAGGTTTTCGATTACTATGGATATATGGACGACCAATAATAGTACATCATTGTGTGCTATGACATTTTATTGCATAAATAAAAATTGGGCATCTATTGATCATGCTTTGGATATAATATCCTTCCCTCATCAACACACAGGAGAAGAAATTTGTAAGCTGATTTTATCGTCCTTAGATGATTTTAAACTAAAGGTTAGACTTTTAGCTATGACACATTGCAACGGGTCTAATGAGGTCAAGGTAGTAGAACTGCTGAAAGATTATTATTCAACAAATTATTCGACAATTTATATGGGCATCGTTACATGGCACATATTATTAAATTAATCGTAAGGCCTTACATATTTTGAGGAAAAATTGGAAAAAATAGTTTGTATACATAACTCATCCAAATTTATGCAAAATGGGGTAACAAAAATACTTCTTGTTTTTAAAAAAGAGATGGAACAGCAAATAGCTTATTCTTTTTTCATAATATTTATTTATAATGCCTTTTATCAAATCAGCAAACAGGGTCATTGGAGAAGATATTACGCCCACTCCTGATGATTGCGCGCACTTTATAGAGTTGGAGGAATTCTTATCACCCTTTTACAATCGGGATGACCTTATTATTTTTTAATGATATATTATAAAATTTGAAAAATCAGACTGTGGCTCATTCAGATTGTTCCATAAAAGAAGCATCATCCAAATAAAATAATACGAGCAATATAGCAATTTTTTAAACACACCATTTAACTATTCTGGGTCTTAACTTGATCCTAGGATGAATAATACCTTAATTATTAATTTAAAGGAAGACGTTGCAGCTTTGATATTTTGAAACAAAACTTAATATAATACATGTCAGAATTATTTGATACATTTAAATCTGATAATAATTAACAATCCCTCAAATTTTAAACCATTTCAATATTGCAAAGATTGAAAAAGGTATATTTATTGAATAATCAATGAAATGCATCAATTTTGATAGGATTTATATAATCTTTGATATTTTATCTCTGTAAGGAAGGAGCATCAAATGTTAATAATGATGATATAAAATTAATGACATGCGTAGATGAGATACTCGCGCACGGGTTAGCGAATATATAAGATTGGTGGAGAGGAAATGCGGATAGTATTCCTACTTTTGCAATGATATGATGACAAAGGACTTTTTATGCAAATGGACAACGTTGTGAGTATCGGAAAAATTATCTTCCCAGTAATATTATAACTAAACTAAGGAATAAGATGGCTCGCTCAACGCTAACAATGCATATCTCTTTCTCCCGGAGGATAGATATAATGTTACTTCGTGATGAAATATGGCAATAATTGGTCAGGTATACCAGTATATGTAATCATATTTTTAATAAACAAACATTAATTAGAGAGGTAGGAATAGAGATATAAGGATACTTATTTAGAAATAGATTTAATAAATGAAAAATATCCATAAATTAAAATATTTTTGCTAATAGGCTATTTGTATTTAATTTATTATTAGTTAAATTTAATATTCGTGAAAGAAGTGTTGTTAATCCTGATTCTGGTTCATTTTTAAAGGCAATGTAAGCCTGAAGATTTTGCTCACAGATTGCAGAAAATTTTGAGCAGTTATTTGCGAAATGAGCCTTACATAATATTATTTTGGATAAAATCGAATCGGGACGAAATTGACCGAAATCGGGGTTTTTACAATGACATATATGTCATTGGATTCTTAACAGTACTAATTAAATGGCCTAGCCTATTTTAAACAGCTAATTTGAGATTTCTGCTGATTCCAGGTACGCGGAATATTTATTTGGCTAAAATCGTGAGTTATTCGTTTTTAAAAATCTCCTAAATTCGTACCGTTTAGCAACTAAGTATTTTGTTATGTCATAATAATGTTATTTATCTCAATGAAATTAATAGTATATTTATATCTGTTTAAAATACTAATTTAATCTAGGATTTATGATCCTATGTGCTATCTACCTTGCAAGATTTATTCCTAAAATATGATTATCCGAATTGGGTAATATTATAAATTTTAATTTGTATATATCGAATTATTAACATATTATTTTCTTTGCCTTTTTAATATACATACATATATATATATATTCTAAACTAATTTTTATCTTAAATTTTATGTTTTTTTAAAATATAAATTATAATAAAATATCTATCATCAGATTATACGATTTTTAATTTTGTTTAAATATTTTCATATGTATATGTTAACTATATTTTTGTTTCTTTAACAATATTTTGTTTTGTTAAAAATATTCCTGATCCCCCAAGACCTAGATCCTACTTATAATAATAATTATGATTACAGTCAGGATATAATTAAAACATATTTTATTTGATAAATTAATATATGTTTTATTTGATACCCATATATTTTGTTTTGATTAAAATATTCCTGACCTCGCCCCCTCCCCATTACTAGATTTGCCTATCGAGAGGGAACGCTAGTCCTATTGAATAGTAATCTTGATTAGCTATCGATTGATATTTATATTGAAAATAGATACTGGCCTAAATTCAAGAAAAAACAACTTCAAATAAATAGAGTTTTCTTCAGGTCTGAGCTATAGATCTGTGCTCAGAGAAGATCCAAGCACCAAATTAGGTTGTAAATTTTACGACCAAGCAAATTAACACTAGGCAATTTAGTATAATTTTTTATTTGGCGATTTTTTAAAATAATATGCAAATAATTTATTATTTTATCATCTAACTAAAATTATTTTTTAATAAAATTAAAAAGTATCGCAAAAAGAAACCATAGTTTTTTTATATAAATTAAAAAAATAAATAATAAAAAATGCTAAAAAATTTCCTAATGATACAATGAATTGCCTGTAACGTCTTCATAATTGTTTCTTATTTTAGAGTTAATAATCATATTTATGCCTATAGAAAATAGATGATTACAAGATATAGAAAAGCCCCATTGTTTGCTCTAATTCGTATTGCATAATCTTACCATTTTAAATAAATGTTTTAATTTGGTTTTATAAAATTTTAAACATCAAGAGACATTGTGTTGTTAAAAAAAATTCACATTTTTGACAAATGAAACTTATTAAAAGCGATATAATGTTTTTCCTTTTCATAATTAACATAACCGGTTAATGAATTCATTTTTTTAAACCGTCTCGATTAAGCCGTTTACTCAGCGCTATTTGTAATAATAAATTTGTGTTATTATTCGAAATAGAATATTTATATTCAAACTACAATTAAAAAAATATTTATTGATTTTAATATAAAAAAAATAGAGTCGCACCAAAGTTTTAAGCAATAAATTACTGTATGTTATTGAAATAGGTTATAAAATAATTTGCCTAGTATAAAAATTTGCTCATTAGTCATGGTTTAGCACACACATCAAGTCAAAATTTCTGGGTATTTAATTGTAAACATTCATCACATATGTCTTTAGAAACTTTGCCTAAAGAATTACGACATTTGAGAGCATGTCTTTTATGCTCTCTTGTTAAAGTTATAGATATATATAAATTATAAAATCATTGTTTTGGTTTTAGACTGTTGATCAATTTGAAATGGATGGTTGTGAGAATTGTGAGGACATTTTGCATATTAAAAATAATAGGGATTCTGTTTATGATTATACCAGTGCCAATTTTGATGGGTAATAATTTATGATACTAATTTAGATTAATAGCCAAATCGCTTATTAAATTTTTAAAATCTAACTATATGTTAAATATTTTAAAGTTTACAAAATAATCAAAATGGATCATATAATTAACAATGCTGTTATTTAAAGAGTAGAACACTATAACTACAACCACTTTCTTCAAAATAGTTGCTTCACTACTTTTCCAAAAAATAGTGCAATGAAAATACTGTTTTTTTAAATAGTATTAATGCATAAATAGCTACTTTAAAAAAAGCCTAAATTTTTTACTTTGAGAGCTAATTAATAAAATATTGCAGTACAAATTATGTATATATTTTAATATTTATAAATAAAATCTTTTTAAGTATAAATATCAATTCCATACAAAATATTATGATTTTCAAATTATGTATTAATCAATTTTGTATTAGCTTTTAAGAGAAGATATCTCTCAGAATTTTTTGGCAAAGAATATATTTTTACTTAAAAATGTCTATTGTAACTCAAAAAATAAGTTAAATAATCATTATTAATGCTGTAAATGCTACTTCAAAAGAAACATGTTACTTGTTATATAGGAATGCATTACCGTTATTCAGTAACTTCTGAATAAAATAAATGCTACCAGCTATTCAAATAATGGGTAGCTCTTACTTACAAAACAATTTTTTTTCCCTATGTATATAATATATAAATAAAATTATGCAAAAAATAATATATAAGATATCTTTTTAATACAAAAATAATATATTAAGATATGATTAATAATTTTTTATTTATTTTTAACTATTGTTTTTTAAAATTTTAATCAGATAAACAGCTTAGTGCTCAACACAGATTTCATTGTGCTAAACACATGTTCAAATAATGCCCCCCCCCCCTTCAGTGAATATTTTAATATTTTGCAAATATCTGAGTATCCATTTTCAAAAATCTATTTTTTAAAAATAAATGTATTATATATGAAAATTTTAATTGGGGGAATTTAATAAAAATTAAAGAATAATCTTTATTTTGTAAAAAGGCTAGTTCATTGTCAAAAGAATCTTAATCAGATCATCATCCAATTTTTTTTATCTTTATTAGAAAATAATCTGTACGTGTATTGTTTTTTAAACGAATCAAGTCTGCTTTTTCTTTATCAAGATCTTTTCTCAAACAGAAAATAGTTCAAGCTTCCTTCCTTTTCTGACATCTACCAATCTGATTTAAATATTGGTGTAATATATATTTAATTGAAATAAATTATTATCAAAATATAAATTCCTTGTCTTGCAGAATTGCATTAATAACTGGCTTACAAAATGTAATTATTTAAAGCCATTTTTATTATATAGTTATCATGGGAGTGAGATTTCCCAAAATCAAAAGAGCTGATAACCTATAAAATCATATATAAGCATGCGATATTCATCAATGAACGACTTGTCATTAGTGTTGTTAAACGGCTCGTTTTGAGCCAATTTTTAAAAGCGACTAACTCGATATTTCATCCAGAAAAATATTACTCAAGCCTGAATATTCTGCACATAGTAGGAACAAAGGATTATACATATTTTATCAAAATCTCGAGCCTTAAGCAATATATTTCTGGCTAAAATATTGAGTTAGCCGTTTTGAAAAATTGGCTAAAAATGAACTGTTTAACAACACTACTTGTCATTATCTTAAAATCTCTGTAATTTGAATCACAAGTATCATCAAATTTATGGCCATTCTCTTTAATAAAATTATATTAATTTCACATAGTTTCATCTTGTTATAACTAGTTTAATCAGATATTCCATTTTTTCCTTAAAAATGGCTGCACAGTATGGAGGATATCCATGTTTATTCCAAAATTGAGGTTAAAATATTTGAGTAATAATGTATACTTCTTTTTATAAAAATTAAAATTCGGACCAAATCCCCATAACTAATTAGGTCCTGCGGCTAATCAAAAACTATTGCTAAGGGTTATATTGCTTGCTTTTTGCTTTAGTTTATTCCTCAGAATTATCTTATAGACCTGGTGTTGTATTGAAGCATTAGGGTTTTAATAATTATTAGTAGGAAATTTTAAAATGTTTAATAGTTTATTCAGATTTAAATAAATATTTGACTTATAAAGTAATGAAAAATTAAAGGTATCTATTTTTGGATATTAAATAGCTAGATACAGATTGTCATTTTAAAAAAGTATATACGATACAGATACAAGATATTTTTTCGAAATATATAGATACAAAAGTATCAAGTATTTGGAATATTTCCCAACCATATAGATTATATGATTATCTTTGTTAGAAATATTAAAATATGTTTTAGGATATCTTTTATTATTGTATTCTCTCTATCCTTTTTATTTGACGTTGTCAATAAATGAAAGAATGAAGGAGGGTTTATTTGCACAAATTTAATTTATATATTATTTTATTTATTCAAATTATAAAAAAAAAATTATATTTATCATTTAAAAATATTATTTGAATTTTTTTTAAAAGTATCTAATTTTAGCTATTCGTAGAAGAGTAGTAGCACTATTGGCTATAAAAGTAATGCAAAATATGTAGCCCGGTGCTACTACTGTAGTATGCAACTTTCAATACTATTTTAACAGCATTGGTAATTATATAAAATTAAAATTTAATATACATTAATATAAATAACAAATATTACACAACAATCTAGAATAATTGCATTAACCTCACCAGAAGATAGCTGGGTAGCTAAATGGCAACGAATAGGTTTAAATTTAAAATTGCTTTAAATATAAAAATATGTAAATATTTATTGTATAAACTATTAAGGTGAATGGTTTGGTATATAAATCAGAGACCTAAGAGGCCAAAATTTTAGGCCTAGCTTGAATTTTTAAAAAAAATTTATATTAAAGCTTGGTCTAGGATTTGTTAAGAAATTTTTAGCCCTCCCCTGATGTTTATTTTTTTATCATTTATTAGCCTGGCTTGGAATTTTTAAATTTTATTATTTTGCAATTGTTTTTATGGGAAATTGAAAATGAGCAGTTAATGAATATTAAATGCTTCATTATATAATTTTCCAACTTATTAATTGATATAATTTATTTATTTTAAAACAGCCCAGCGCCAGCCCAGATTTAAAATTTTTTTACTGACCTAGATTTTTAATTTCTTAAGCCAGACCTGAATTATTAAAATCATATCATTTTGCTTGCAGGTTTTTGATATAAATATATTGATTAGAATTTAAACTTTAATATGAAGCCTTATTTTGGCCCACACAAATGGGTGACTGACATAATTAATTTTGATATTTGTTCAATGATTTTATCCTAATTTGGATTTCCTTTTCTTAGAGGTTTAGGTAAATTGGGGGTTTTAAAGGGCCGCTTAATTTTTTTTGCTCTAATTTCAACTTTGTGTAATATTTAAAAATATATATATTTAGCCAGTCATCAGGCGCATACGTAGGAATTTGGTCTGGGGGGGGGGGGGGATAATAAATTTTTTTAAGAAATATCATTGAGCATAAATTTATTAGGACTAATAACTTTTCTAATACACAATTTTAAATTAATGTGAATTATAAAAAAATTATATATATAAACCGGCATATAAAAAAACTATAAAATAAATGTGAATTAAAAAATATTAAACGGATATAAATGGCTGCATTGAAAAACTGTTTTTCAGAGACTTGCAGGCCCGGCCCCCGGGCCGGACCGTATTTTAATTTTTTTATATATACCCGGGCCGGGCCCGATTTTTTTTAAAAAATAGCACCCAGGCTGGGCCTGAAAATTTTTCTAAAAAAAATATCTGGGTCTGGCTATATATTTGAAATCGCCATTATTAGCTATAAAAATCAAAAATAAATATAATATATTTTAGAAAAATTCGGGCCTTGCCTGAATTCAAAAAGCCGGGCCGGACCTGAAAATTTTTATAAAAAAAACCCGGGCTTGGCCGTAAAAAATTTTAGAAAAAAAAATCCGTAGCGTGCTTTTTAAATAGTACCTATGCAGGGCTCTGTTATTCTTCTTAAAAAAGAGAATGTTCTCTCATTAGTTTACTAATGGGAAGAGTTGCTAACATATATATAACCATTTTAATACATTGGGAATATAATCTAAAATGTGTTTGAAATAATGCAGAGCATCCATAGCATTTTTTAAAAAAACACCCAATCCCGGCTGTATTTTTTAAAACAGCCATGTCAAATGAGCAAAAAAATCAAGATTTTCGGCCGACCCCTTTCAATTTCGATAAAAAGTTGTAGACTGGTTATATATGTTCCCATTAGATTATAAACAAAATTTTAGCGCATTAGCAACTATATTAGCGAAGATAATCGGGGTTAAAGGTCCAAAAAACGTCTTTTTTGCTTTTTACTGATGTCAAATAATTAGTTTTTAATTTAAAACTAAATATGATCAAATATTGAATCTAATATCAATAGCTAAGTTAATAATTGATAATTATGGCTAAAACATCAAAATTAATTTTTGATAAAATATGGGTCATCTTATGGTCAGTTGAAAACTTGAAATTAATATTTAGAAATGTATATGATCTCCGATTTTTAATTTTTTAAAGAAATATTATCCGTTTACTATTTTTTTAATAATTTCTTCAACAATTAGCATGGCTGGATATTTATTTAAAAAAATATTGCGATTTTTATACTTTAAAAAAAATAGATGGCGTTATATATAATAGTTATAATATGTTAAAATTAATTTTTCTTATTGATTAAAAATATTTTAATGTATAATATATCATAAAATTCTATTATATAACTTTGTAAACCTTATTCCCCTGAGATATTCGCAGAATAAAAAAATTTAATAATTTTTTTTAATATTTCAATGTAAATTAAAAATAATTAAAAAATCCGACTAGCACACTAACAAAAAAGCAGAATTAAAGGAGTGCAGGAAGATTATTAAGGGAAAAATCGAAAATCACATTAATTACCAGGCTTACCCCCAAACCTCCACCCCCCCCCCCAGACTAAGTCATACCCATCAAGATCAAGAATGTTATGAAATTGTCATTATCTTAAATTATTAAAATAACCAAAGATAAAGAAAATTTCGAAGATTTTGAAAAAATTTTTAAGCAATAAAAATAAACAAAATTATAGTTCTGATGAAATAAGCCGACTCGTGCCTGGAATAAAAGATTGTGTATCTGTTAAAGGCGAGAAAGAATCAGTCCAAAGACTTATATTAAATAAGCTTAAATAAATATTCAAAATGTTTAAGGAAGAATACCCAAATATATTAATTGGATTCTCTAAATTTGCCGAACTTAGACCAAAAAACTGTATTTTAGTTGGAGCTAGTGGCACACACACTGTTTGTGTCTGCGCCATTCATCAGAATATAAAATTAATGACAAATGTAGAAAAATTTAAAAGATGGGGAATTTTTAACAATTCTAGATTATTCTGAGAATTATTCCTTCATTTTACAAGATGAAGTTGAGGGATTTCATTGGAACAACGTGCAGGCCACTATACATCCATTTGTAGCATATAAATCTGGAGAAGAATTAAAAAATATAAATTTTGTTATTTTATCCAAATTTAATTGTAAACCAGAAAAAATAATATATTTTTCAGATGAAGCCGCGTCTCAATACAAGAATCGCAAAATTTTTCTGAACATATGCCTTCATAAATACGATTTTAATATTCCTGCCGAATGGCATTTCTTTGCCACTGCTCACGGCAAAAATGCAAGTGACGGTATCGGAGTAACTGTCAAAAGATTAGTTGCCAGAGCTAGTCTTCAAAGGCCAAATAAAAATCAAATCCTAACTTCATTAGAATTATATAATTATGCTAAAGAAAATATTAATGTAATTCAATTTGAATATGTATCCAATCAAGAATATATCGAAGAGGAATTAGCCCTTCGTAAAAGATTTAATGCACTGATTTTACATGGGACGCAAAAAAATCACGGGGTTATTCCGATTGATCAAAATAGACTAAAAACCAAAATATATTATAATTCCAAAAAATATAATATAAAACAAGTTTCGTTTTTAAATGAGAAAATTAATTTTTAAAATATTAATGGATATATAACATGTGTATATGATGATAAATGGTGGTTAGGATATATAATCGATAAAAATGATATAAATGAAGAAGTAAAAATCCGATTTTTACAGCCTTGTGGACCTTCAGCCTCATTTAAATTTCCTCTGAAAGATGATATTTTTGTGTTGCCTAAATCTCATATTCTCTCGCTGGTCAATCCTTCTACTCCCACCAGTCAAACATATATATTATCTCCTGAAGAAATCTCACAAGCTAGCCAGGCTTTGTATTCCTTTAGATGAAGTAAGATTTAATTAATTTATAAACTATCTTAATTAGGCTAAATTTGTGAAGATTTTAAAAATTTATGATCTGAATTACAAATAAATATATATAATGGACATTGTAATCGATTTAATATGATATATACATTAAAATATTTTTAATCAATAAAAAAAATGAATTTTAACATATTAAAACTATTATATATAGCGCCATCTATTTTTTTTAAAGTATAAAAATCGCAATATTTTTTAAAATAAATATCCAGCCATGCTAATTGTTGAAGAAATTATTAAAAAAATAGTGAACGGATAATGTTTCTTAAAAAAATTAAAAATCGGAGATTATATACATTTCGAAATATTAATTTCAAGTTTTCAACTGACAATAAGATGACCCATATTT
Source organism: Gordionus sp. m RMFG-2023 (assembly GCF_954871325.1). Lineage (NCBI taxonomy): Eukaryota > Metazoa > Nematomorpha > Gordioida > Chordodea > Parachordodidae > Gordionus > Gordionus sp. m RMFG-2023. The sequence continues at coordinate 31,151,458 of NC_088776.1, forward strand.
TATCAAAAATTAATTTTGATGTTTTCGCCATAATCATCAATTATTAACTTAGCTATTGATATTATATTCAATATTTGATCATATTTAGTTTAAAATTAAAAACTAGTTATTTAACATCAGTAAAAAGCAAAAAAAGACGTTTTTTAGACCTTTAACCCCGAATATCTCCGCTAATATAGTTGCCAATCCGCTAAAATTTTGTTTATAATCTAATGGGAACATATATAACCAGCCTACGATTTTTCATCGAAATCGAAAGGGGTCGGCCGAAAAGTGATTGATTTGACATGGAATGAAATTGTTATTATTATATTAGCTATAAAAATCAAAAATAAATATAATTTATTTTAAAAAAAGGCCGGGCCTGAAATTTTTTTAAAAAAACCCCAGGCCGGGCCGTAAAAAATCTTTAAAAAAAATCCGGGCCATGCCCTGCAAATGGTATTTCTGCAGGCCTCTGTTATTCTTAAAAAAGAGAATGTTCTCTCATTACTTTACTAATGGGAAGAGTTTATAAACCCTTTTAATACATTAGGAATTTAATTTAAAATGTGTTTGAAATAATGCAGAGCATCCATAGCATTTTTTGGGACTAAATCAACCATAGTTAATCTTATAAACATAGTTATTCAGCTAGTAAGGCATCATAAGATACTTTAACATCTTCATAATAAAAATCTAACAAATATTTTTTTCTATCACCATCTGAAAAAGGTTGGGAAGGCTTTTATGGAAGTAATATTTGCAGAATAGTAAGTGCTGCATGATGAATTAAAAATTCATTTATTTGGGTTATAAATGTGTCTGTATTTAAGATATACTCTTCTACTGATCCTATATTAATGTTTAAACTATGAGCTTGCCTTACTACAAGTCGAGGGAGACAAATATTGAACACGTATAGCTCTGCTTTTGACTCAACAATAAAATATGAAATTCTTCATCAACATTAGCCCTAATTTCCTTGAGTTCTGATAAAATGCTCTCCGCTATTCTCATCTTCTTAATCAAGTCAATGTCACGTTTTTGAAAAGTAATACTTAAAATAGTTGTATAATTAAATAATACATTCTAATGAGAAATAAAATTTGGAATAAGCATTGAATCCAATAATTTTCTTGCTTCTGAGAAAATATTTCTTTCAGGCCATTGTGATATTTCAGTAATAGCAAATAATTGGCTCTTCTAACTCCTTAAAAGCTGTTACTGCTTGATGGCAGACTATCTTGTTGGACAACGTTGCAATTTCTTTTTCCCTGTTGGACAAGAAGTTTCAGAAATAATTATTATTTAACTAGAAATTTGAAAATGGTAGATAAATATTACGCCACCAAAAATTTGAAAATTATAAGTAAATATTACGCCGGAAAACTTGAAATCGAAATTAATTGATAAAATAACTTAGTGTGATAATAAATGTAATTAAATATATATTTAATATGAGATACGAATAAATATTAACAAATATAAATTAATATAAACAATAATATATCCGGCATCTCCATAATGAATTGTCTAACACTTAATCTATTTTTAACATTATATATATAAACATTTGTTAAATGCGCAGTTCAAAGTCATTTATTTTATTAATTAATCCTAATTCTATGTTTTTAATATAAATTTAAATAGAACATAAATATTATTAGGAAACTTAGACATGCGGGAAAGTTCTGCAAATTTTAAAAAATAATAGGGGGAAATTATTAAACTTAAAAAATTTATCTTGGGCGAAATTCTTTTAAATCTGGTGGCTGGTGGGATAACCATTTTTTTGTTCATGACGCGTTGGAACAAATCATTTAAAAAATTCGGGTCGGTCGGGTTTGGAAAATTAGGCTCAATGTATCATTACTATTTTTTTAAATCAATAAAATCTTTAAATCATATTTATGTATATTTAAAACAGCTAAATTAAATTTCTATATTTTTTAAGATAAATTTACAAAAGGATGTTATGCTGTCTCGGTATCAGGAAAATTACCTAATGGAATTATCAGAGAATTAAAAAGTAGAGGGTATTTCTATAAATCTAGAGATACAAGTTCAACTAACAAATAAATATGAATATTAGTTTTTAAATATATCTGTCATATTCATATAAATAAATTTATATGCACGAACAAACGGATTTTTTCTACTTATTTTTTATTATAACAGTTTTATTTTCATATTTTTAATAAAAATTTGATATACTAATGCATAATATGGATGATTTGGTTGTATATAAAATTTCAAAATATTATTAGCAAATAAATTATACATTTTTTATTTTGTAATAATATAAATAATAGTAGTCGAATTTTTATACAAACAAATAAAGATTACTTCTCATGAAAATAAATTTTATACATTTTAAATTATAGACTAGATATATTTTTGTATATAGAATCTTGAAATCTAACTGATTTAAGATTCAGAATTTTGCGTATCCCTTTACAAATATTTTATAATATTTTTACTTAATATTATATAGGAAATAATTTTTTTTTAGAAGTAAATACTGTCGAAATCATTGCTTCACATCTTTAACAAAATGGAACACAAAATTTTAGCATCAGTAAGCTCAGGGTAAAGCTTCATGACATATCGAACTTGATGTTCGGGAAATAGTGAAGATAGGTGATAATACAACTCATGCTTTTTATCGATTGCTTCGAAATTATTATTAAAGATCCTGTTCAGGCCATCGTAATTATTGTTCGTTGTGGGTCCATTATTAGCTTCTAAATTAATGTAATGATCGGTTACCTTGGAATTATTGTAATTTGAGGTAGGACTGGTGTGGGATTGATTAAGCAGATCTAGCCATAAATAAAAATAATTTTATGTTATCGTTCACATAGAAATAAAATGGTTTCTTGTATTGTGAAAATAAGCTTTAGAGACCTGCAAAATGGGTTAGGACCGAGCCCGCCTATGGTTAGGTGCCATATTGCTTTTTAGGCCAGTTGCCAATTGCTGCCCAATTTTAAAAGCTTATAGGAAGAAACAATGTATTTCATTTTTAAGTTAATACAATTAAATATTCAACAATAACTTTGATAATTTGATTTTTTAAAATTCATTTTAGACAAAAAAGGAGAAATAGGACATTATCGTTAATATGTAGGATTTTAATAAGCCTAAAATCAACCAATGTAAATGAATGAAAATTAGGTAAAAATATAGATTCAAGGGCTTTTGGGATTACGGTCTGGATGTTATATCTCGACCGTGGCCATGTAATTAGTGAAGGCCACTTTTCTAATTAATAACAGTCGGATTTAATTCAAAGACCCGAATAAACCGTGATCCGATATTTATAAAAAAATTTATAACAGCCATGCTATGACTGCTAATTGGTCGGTTTGATTTTATTTATAATCATAATCAGATAATTTATTGTGACAGCTAATTCAGCTAGATAGAGGTAGGAGCAGCCATATGGCTGCTTATCAATGTCATAAAAATATCAATATTTTCTATTTAAAAAAACCAACTATCATGAATGAATTTTATTTTTATTCTCCAAAAGTTAATCATATTTAAATATTTGCAATGTTTATCGGTGAATGTAGTGTTGTTAAACAGCTCCTGGCCGATTTTTAAAAAGGGCTAAATCATGATTTTTTTCCAAAATATTATTACCTAAACCTCGAAATTTAGCCAATAGAAGTTTAACCTTTCTGCCATCTGTGGGCAAAATCAATAAGCTTGAGTTAGTTTGACCAAATCTTGAGTTAAACGTTTTTAAAATTAATAGTGCCGTTTAACAACACTTGTTGCAGATAATTAAATAAAAAATGGTGTAACTTTCATGTTATTTATAAAATAAAAAAAAATTATACGATTAAATTTAAATCATAAAATAATCAAAAACAATTAAAAAAATATCGGATAGGTTAAAAAGACATCGGTCCAAACCGATATTTTTTGAAAACGCTAAATATCGATGCCGATTCTATATTTAATATCGGCACAGCTCTAAATATAAGGGTTAGGGTTGATATTGAATATTAAATTGAATATAGGCAAAATTATAGTTCTTTAAAAAATGAAACAATATTAACGATTCATTTCATACTAGTTTAGTGGTTAGGTACGAATCACGGAATAATTCCCCGGAAAAATATTCCCTAATAATTTTTTATATAACTCCCAATTTTTCAGGAGAAATTATCTTCGCTTATGATATTCCATTTTTATTGGAGTGATTATGGTTAGGAAACAAATAGACCTCATAACAAATATTGAATTCATTCATTCAAATATGAATGCAAAATAACATTTTTTAAAAAATCGAAATGCTTAAACTTTTTATCAATAAATATTAAATTTTTCGGTTCAAAATTAGCTAAACATCTGTAATTTAATTCAAATAATCGAAGAATACATTATTTCCAGGACTACAAATAATATAATATTGGGTTAGAACGAACAATGTTATAATAATCAATTCGATTTTGTGAGAAGAAAATAATTAATACTTTTATGGATAATGTTAAAATCCTCTTTTTTTAAAATTTTTTTTAATTAATCTTTTAAATACGAGTAAGAAAAAATAGTTCGGGTCAATGCAAAAACCTGATCAGTTATAATTTCCAAGATCAGATTGAATACCGAGACTGCAAAGATCGTTGACCTTCAATAAGTAATAAAATATATTGTGCAAAAATTTCGGAAAAAGTAATAAAATATATTGTGCAAAAATTTCGGAAAAAGTAATATTTTTAATAAACAATTCTTATAAGTAGTTACTCGTTTTTTGGAAATTTAGGTCACATTGATTTTCGTAGCTGTGTAAAAAACCCAATATATTCAGTGGTAAGGAAGATATTGGGGATTTGTCATTTCTGTTTTAAATTAAAATTTTTGTAGAGAAAATTTTATATTATAAGATAAATTAAACAATTACAAAATATCTAAGACCTTTTAGTTGTTTCCAAATTATCATTAGTCAGTTATCTTATCATGATATTGATTAAATCTAATTAAAAATAAATTTATTAACTGGGTAAGAGATTTTAATAAGGGTTCAGGATTATCACCACCAAAAGCATTTTGGGCGGATTGGAGAGAAACTAAATCGTAATTTGCGTTAGAGCAAAGGGGTTGAAATGTTTGATGAGCAGTGACTTTCATTGTTTGCGGAAAAAAATGTGAAGAAGTCGAGATATTAAGGGACGATAAATGTTGTGAGAGTGCTGAAAAATCATCGGGTGCATGGGATAAACAAGTATCGTATGGTGAGGGTGGCAAGACTGGGGTATTGGATTGGTAGAATATAGTACTAGGCGGATGTAGAGAAACGTTGTAAGGAAATTTGTAACTGATATTGGTGTGAGAAGGAGAGTCACCATACTGTGAAAACAAATCAGTATTAGGTTTGAGTTGGCGATTTAAGCTGGAAAAGGGATCGCTTGCAGTTTTGCCTAAATATCTCTTATTGGTTCCGTGTAGATATGTGTTATAAATTGTGTTGAATGGTGAATTAAAAATTAATTTATCGCTTTGAATAACGTTTTGATTGTAATTGGGTAAACTGTATTTGGATTGAAGTTTCACTTTGTTATCAATAGAAGAGCTTGGTGAGACGGCGAATTTATCGGGGTATTCGTTCATTATTTTATTTCCCGTTTGCTTTAGACTATTGTTGTGTCTAAATTTGAAGTGCTCGAATGAAGGACCTTTTTTGGAGTCAACCAAAGAAAGTGTTTGCTGATGGGAAGTAACTTTTAAATGGTTGTTAGTTGTTTGGTTAAAACATAGGTTTTGCTTGTTACACTGGTCATTATTAAATAAGGCTGGTGAAGTTTGAAGCGAGAAAGTCCTGCAGAGAGCTTTTTTGCCTATAAAAAATAATATATAAGTTGTAAATTATGCATCATAAACAAAATTCCATTAAAACATGGCCAGTTATCGATTGGCTATTAAATCTATTTAATCCTCAAATTTGGTCTTGCAATAAGCAATTTCTAAAAAGTCTGAAATAACGGCCTTGGATTCATGATATGAGTATATTTAAGAAAACCTATTTTTTCTTTTAGTAAAAATTTTTCCATTTCTTTCATAGCTTGAACGGCTTGCTTTTCGGTAACCTGTTTACGAGATTTGCTTTTTTTCTCTGGATGATCGAATTTACATTTGCTACCGTAAGTACATTTGGGACCTTCATTTTTTTATAATAATCAAGAAATGATTATATTTTTAGTTTTAAATTAATGCTGTTATTTAAATTTTGTTAAAATTTCATATTAGAAGATATTTTTTACCGGTTTAAACTTTAAAAATGAATCGATTAAGATTTTAGCCAAAATAATATAATGTAAGCCTCAAGATATAACAAATAGAGGTCCAAACTTTTCTGACACCTATGAGCAAAATCTCCAGGCTTACATAATATTATTTTAGCTAAAATCTTATTCGGGCCGTGTTTAAAAATCGATATAAATCGGGTCGTTTAGCAACACTATTTGTCACAATACTGAAAATAAATAGAGATTAATTAAAAATGTATATTTCATAGATTTATTTTTAACATGCGTGCCATCCAATAGTGCCAAAAAAATATAATTCTGATTTTTTGAAATTAAGCGAAATTTATTTAAACAAATTTCCTAATGTGAGGACCTCGTGAATTGATTAATTACCATATGGGCAAACAGGTAAAACTATATCTTTTTTTTCTTGACTTTGTTGTAAATTAGGAGACAATGGGGTTGATGTAAGATTGCACAAAAAGTCATCTATGTTGGGTCCATTTCTACCCAATGGATCATCCGGAGGCATAAATCTTAACATATTTGAATTAAAGAAAATATCTATTTCATTGCAACAAATTTTAATAAAACATATTTCAATAAAAAATTCTGTACAAAACGATTGTATTAATGTTACTACTTTCAATCGCTTATTCCATTTAATTTAATTAAAGAATATACTTGTCATTGATGAAGGTGTACATGAGGAGCCTTTTTTCGATGACCCTTGCAAAACATGGCGATTCCATAGCTAGATCTCTATAGTTATCATTGGAGACTATTATGCCGTCCATTTCAAGGGCAAACTTGATAATGTATCTATTGTATTTGTAGTCGTGAATAAAAATGAGAGCATTTCAATCTTAAATATTAATTTTAATTTTATTAGAGTTATATAATTTCCTATAATTTTAATTTTTAGTATTTCTATTTTGCTTAAATAATTTTATTTTACACAATTTTTGAAGAAAAAGAAAAGTTTGTTTCCTAACTAATTTATGATACCATCTTGAGAGTTGAGTAAGTCTTAGAAATAAGAAACTAGATATAGATAGCTTTTCTTTCTTTCTTTCTTAGATACAAATTTCTTTTACGAAATAAGAGTCATAAAGTCGATGAGGAGGTCAATATAACCTCTTGGTTCATAAAAATCAGTATTATCGTTTTCCTAACCAACTGTAAAAATATTCTGTTACCCAATAAGGGTAGAAATGGAGAGATTTATGGACTATATCTAAACGAATTATTCGTTGGGTCGATTCGTATTTTACGAACACGAATAACAAAATTATTGATTAGAAAATTCAAATCGAATACAAATAAGGAACAAATAATTCGTATTTTCCAAAAAATTTGTAAATATTGAAAATTATTCTCAAGTATTAACATGTTCCTTAAGGAACTCTTTTTTTTACTCACATCTATAAATCACTTTTTTAAATTTTAATAATCATTTTTTCATATTTGAAAATTTTTTTGAAGAATTAATTTTCGAATCTAATATTGATAAATCAAATCGAAAGGTTTTATTATTCTCATTCCATGGCACACCTACCAAAAAAACACGACACACGGTCGAACCCTTTTAATTTAGATGAACATTCGTATATAAACTAAGGGCCATTCCATGTCAAATCGATCGAAAAAGGCACATTTTCAGCCGACCCCATTTAAAATTGTTAAAAATTTCTGGAATTATTTAGATAGGTATATAAATGAGAAATTCGTTTATTTTAGCTCGCTAGCACACCTGGTTCCCGAGATATAGGGGTTCAAAAGTGCAAAAAAGAGCCATTTTGGAATCTGTAAAATTCTTAAAATGCTTATATCTCAAAAACTATTTATAGTAAAAAAATGTATAATATATCATATTGTAAATAAAAAAAATATCTAAAGGACTATCATAAAACAATAAAAATTGGCGCCAATTTGAGTCTTTAACTTCCGGTTTACCTCTCTTGCTTCACCTGTATTTTTTAAGCAAAAAAGGTAGTTTGTTTTCGAAAATTTTTTTTTGCTTTTTATTTAGACACTTTTTATAAATATATATACTATGTCAAAACCTTGGCGACGCCATCGACTTTTCTGAAATTTACATTTTTACCAAAAATTGAAGAAAAAGGTAGATGGCGCTAATGGTTGGAAAATATTATTCTTAAGGAAAATGAAAATATTGATACGTTTATAAGAAATGTGATAAAATTTTCCAATTCTGCCTCCCCCCCCCACCATCCTTAAAATGTTTTACATTTTTTAGACCTCTACTTTGCTACTATAGCGAATGACTTATTAGCTCGATAATGTACAACAGCTGCAGTAAAAACGAATATTTTATTAGGCATATTATCGATTTTTCAAAATAAACTGTTTAAAACGATCTCTCTTTCTGCGTAATATTTTTAACTTGTCCGTTCATTAATTTTAAATAATTCAACCCGTCTGCACTTATTATTTTATCGTCTGTCCACCAATAACATTATGGATTTGGAGAGTGCAAAAACATATATTCTATGTGCAGATCAATTAAAATTTTATTCTATATCACAGATGGGCGTACCAAATATTAAAATGTTGCAACCCATTTAATCTACAGAGACATGCTTATTATCGCGAGAATCTAAGAAAGATTCTACCCTGGATGACCCAAAAAAATTTACCATTCAATTTAGATATATTAATATGCTTTTCATGCCGACAAAAATTAGCAAACATTCCTTAAACTTCAAATGACAATGTAGATATTGATTCTCCCCCTCATATAATTAATCAAGAGGCTATTGATAATATTAATATATCCCTACAATCAAATGGGGAATCTCTCATTAAAAGAAAACGCTTATGGGAAAAGAAATATTCGAAGAAAAAAATATCTAGAGTAAAAAAAAGTTTTAACGACTAAAATTAAATCATTATCTTCATCAGATGAAAAATTCGATGAAATTCTAGATATCTTAAAAATTAAAAAATTATATGAAAGATATTTATTATTGGAAATTTGTTACATTAGTAAGTGTCTAATGGGCATTTGCCCACTCTGCTCCTCAGTTTAATTAGTATATTTAATAGAAATTCAAAATATTTTAGTATAAAAGGTGAAAATATCCGGTTATTGATAAGTTAGCAGCAAAATGTTAACCATAATCTGTAATTTCATAAAGCGCCATCTATTTTTCATCAATTTTTAGAGTCGATAGCGTTGCCAAGGTTTTGTTATCGTATATATATTTAGCAAAGGTGTCTAAATAAAAAGCAAAAAAAAATATTCGAAAACAAACTCCTTTTTTTGCTTAAAAACACTGGTAAAGCAAAATATAAACCGGAGGTTAAAGGCTAAAATTGGCGCCAATATTTATTGTTTTTTGATAGCTCTTTAGAGATTTTTTTTACCTACAATTTGATATATTCTATATTATCTTACTATAAATAGTTTTTGAGATATAAGCATTTTAAAAAATTTTACAGATTCCAAAGTGGCTCTTTTTTGCACCTTTGAGTCCTTATATCTCGGGAACCAAATGTGCTAGCGAGCTAAAATAAACGGCTTTCTCATTTTCTTAACTATCTAAATTATTCCAGAAATTTTTAACAATTTTAAAAGGGGTCGGCCGAATCGTGATCGATTTGATGTGGAATGGCCCCTAAGGTTCTTGTAATCTATAATTGGGCAAAATTTTAGCCTGCTAGCTTTTATACTTTTGAAAATATTTAAGGTCAAAGTATTAAAAAAAATGCCTTTTTTGCAAGTGCCTTTAATTATTAAATTAATGATTGATTTACACAAATATCTATAATATTTATAAAAGCCGTGTCACACTCATAGTGTCATAATTTATAATATATATTTAAAAAATCATGAATTTTGAAAAACGCCTGTGGTCTAATCGGCAAGCGCGTCGCTTACAAATCTGATGGCCTTGGGTTCGAATCCAGCAAACATCATTTTTTTTTCTTAATCCAACTTGGTTTTTTATTTTCTTAATCCAACTTGGTGGTTCCGTCCATTGGGATGGGCATTAACTAAATTCCCATTGGGCCTGAAAATGTTGTCATTTGCAGACCTCTGGTGGTAAATGCATGGGAAATTAAAAGTGGCAGACGCATATCACTTATAAATGGATTCTTTGGTAGAGGTAAAATCCATTATGATCTGCTGTTTCGATGTCATCCTAACTAGAGATCTTTAATGGGCAAGTTGTGATGCACCTGCCTGCTCATTTATATAATAATTTTGTTTAACTTACCTATCCAATGTTTAAAAATTACTACATTGGTTGATTTGGCTCTTTATGTATTATTTTAATGTTTTTTACTTAAACTTATAAATTATGAAATACAAAATAATATCTAATAATAAATAGAAGTCAGTTGTTTGCCTGAAATATATTTCAAATTCACCTACCCATTGTTTTAAAGATATTTTTTAACCCTCCCAATCACCAACCCAATATTTTTCAGTTTATCCATAGAATAGGCGGATTTAAGTTAGGTAAAAAAAACTTTAATCTAGCAAGAATAATTTTTTTAGGTTTTAAATTGCAAATGAATGTATAAAAATTCATTTAGGAATATATTTTTATTGAGCACAAAAATACAGTTTACAGATTTTATGTAATTAATATAATAAAAATTTATATGTTTCGATTATATATTTATATTAAAGGTAAAAGATATATCAGACCTGTAGGTACCATTTGCACAGCCCGCCCTGAATTTTGTTTTAAAATAATTTTTGCCATGGCCCGGTCTGGATTTTTTTTCAATTTTTATAGATAATAATGGCTATGTAAAATATACAGCCCGACCTGGGTATCTTTAAAATTTTTAGGCCCACCCCGGGTATATTTAAAAAATTAAAATAAGGCATAACCCCTGTACCTATATCAAAATATATATTTCTTATAATAAAGATCATCTTGAAGAATGGATCCATATGAGGAGTGCTTTGTGGCTTCCATTGTTAATAAAAAAACCTTCAGGAAAGATCCATTCTTACAATCTAATAAATATTTGTATTTATATGATTACTAGCTGATGTCCCACAAGAATGACAATGAATTAGTATTCTCCTTAATTTGATGTTGGATAAATCAGAAATAAGCCTATATGAGAGTGAATCAGAAATTTACCGTATTTTAATGATGAATAAATCAGGAATAAGCATATATGAGGTGTGAATCAGAAATTTACCGTATTTTGATAATGAATTAAGGTAAAACGTGTGCCCCCTTCTGAATCCTTTCGTCAGAATATATGACATGTGGGCTGAATAAAGGAGCTATTTTGAATAAACAGGAAATTTGGTATAAAAACAATTTATGAAATGTTCACGAAATTTACTATTGAAAGCATTTTTAAAGTCTACTTTGATAATAGCCAGGTTAGGAGGGGGATCTTTGGATATAATACAAATGGCATGTGAAGCTATTTTGCCTTCTCCTTTAACACCAAATCCTAAATGATATATAAACTTAATAAATTAAAACCCTGGGTCTTGACCCCATGGCAATTATTTTTGCTAATAATCTTCTAAATAGCTCATCGCAATGAGGTGGATACCATCACAGTGTTTATGAGATAATCAGGTTTGCCCCCATAATTGATTCGAATCTATGATGGCAGGTCTTTTTTTAAAGGAGTATCTAGGAAGATTTTAAAAGCATTTAAATGATTCTTTGAGATGAATGTAGAATAAGAAGTTAGAGAGCAAAAACCATTGCATCTGAATGTGGAAAATTTGTTAAAAGAATTGATAAATATCATAACTAACAAATCATTTTTTTTTATTCCATATTTTCCATAATATATTTGTCCTTTTCTCTAAAAATTTATAGAAATCTTGGAAGAATGAATATGGATAATCTATTCCTCTCATTTGACTATTCTGATTCATCCATCGTCATTTGATGGTAAAATTTATTATTTATCCATAAGGAGAAAATTCTAATTCCCCGTCATTCTTGACGGGCTATCATAGTATATAACAATCTAATATCAAAATAAAGAATATGTTTTATCATTAGAAAGTAAAAGTAATTATTCAAAAATTTTAGACCTTTTATTCCCAGAATAAAATTTAAAATCTTAAGAATTAAAAATGGGTAAAACCGATAAACATTACTATTACCATTCCATCTGAGTAGAAAAATATTTTAGTGGTGCCTATACGATTTCATAAGCAAATTCGATAAAAACTATTAAAATGAAAAATATACATAGTATAAAAGTAGCTCTTCTGTTGGATAGGAACGTTATAGATATATAAAAATAATCAAATAAAGACATTATTAGAATATTATGCTAATCAAAATTAAACGCCATATATAGTATAAATATATTTTTTCATTTTTTATTAGTTTTCATCGATTTTGGTAAACAAATCATTTAGAGCCCATCTAATTTTTTTTATACACATATAGAATGGTGATAGTAATGTTTATCTAAAGTTTTATAAAATCGGGTTTACCCAATTTTCTTTATGATATTTTAAATTTTATTCTGGAAATAAGATGTGTAGATATTTATAAAAATAATTTTTTAATTTAATTTTCTAAAAAAAAGTATATTCTTTATTTTGATACTAGATTTATTGGGTATTTTTAATCAATCATTAAATTAATATATACATACACTCGCAAAAAAGGCAATTTTAGTTTTACATGCTTTGACTTTAGTAGATATCTCCAAAGGTATAAAAGCTAGGAGGGCAAAATTATTCCCAAGTATAGATTAGAATCTTAGTTTATATACGAATTTTCACATGTGTCAACCGAACCGTGATTGATTTTACGTAGAATGACCCATAATTATTCGATTCGAAAAGAATAATGCAAATATTCGATTCATATTTTTGTAGATGTAGTATATACCAACTAACAGAAATACATAAAAAAATACCATGCATATATATATGTTAAATATTTCAACAAGTAGAAAGATAATTTAAAATAAATGATATCCATATCCAAAATTTTGTTAAATTATCTAAAACACTAACAAAAACATGATATTTTGACGACTATAATAAAATAATCTTATTATATCATTTATATAAATGTAATTTTAAAAAAAGAAACATAAACATAAAAAAAAAATTTTAAACAAAAAGGAAAGTAAAACAATAAAATTACTGAAGAATAGACGGAAAAAAAATATTAAAAGTCAAATAATAAATTTTAAAAATAAAAAAGTATCTGTATCTTATATCAAGGAAATGAAAAAAAATTCTTGAAACATAGTATCTACAGATATAAGTATCTCATCAAAAATGTGAAAAGATAGAGTACAAGATACAAAACGCCGTATTGCACAACTCTTTCATACCTTTATATTATTAATTTATTATTTATAGCAAAAATGTACCTATCATCGTAACAAATGATTCTTTTGTATTTGGGCTTAGTATTCGACTTTTTGCAATCATCTGGCTCTGGCATATCTTCCGAGAAGTTTGATTCAGAATTCACATCGTCAAAGACTAACACTTTTCGGGATGGAGTGAAGACTAATTTTTTCTCATTTTCTAATCGATACAATATCTCCTGATCTAATTTTTTTTATATAATACTACGTATAAGATATAATTTTTTGATAAATTTCAAGCCAATTTAAAAACAGTATAATGTCATTCCAAGTCAAAAAAGCAAGAAAATCGAGATTATCGGCTTACCCCTTTCAATTTCGATAAAAAAAAATCTGTAGGCACATTATATGTTATAGTTATATCAAAAAAGAAATTTTAGCTCATTAGCAATTATATTACTTGAGATAATGGGGATTAAAAGTACAGAAATTAGTTATTTTTGCCTTTTATTAATGTTAAATAATTAGTTTTAAATTAAAGGCTAAATTAGTTAAAATATTGAAAATATTGAATCTATATTAATAACAAGTCAATAATTGATAATTAAGGAGAAACCATTAAAATTAATTTTTTTTGAAAATTTGGATTTTGTCCAGTCTTTTTGACCTGGACATTTCTGTCCATGATTGATATTTAAAATAGTCCTCGATTTTTGAATATAGTTGCTCTCAATTCATTCCAGATTTAAATTATCGAATATTGAAATATTTGTGATTTATTTAAAGCTTGATTTATACTCAGATTTATCAGTTGAAGATAACCCCATGCGAGAGAAGTACAAAATATAAGAATAAATTATTATAAGGAGGAATGTTTAAAAAATATATATTAACAAGGAAAATATAATATTTATAATTATAAAATATATTTTGACAAATTTAATAATTAACCTATATAATTAAATATTTTTTACATTATACATATGTGTAAACATCTTTGGATTAGAGGGTGTCCTGTCCTGACCATGAATTTCACTTTAATAAAGATTAAATGGCGTCTGAAATCCGGAGGTTACGTTTTTAAAAATATTATATTATATAAAAAAATTAATTCGACAATATTATCCTTCGTTTGAAAATAAATAAAATATTAGCTGAAAACATGCCTCAAAAATCGCCTTGAAAAAACGTTTGGAAATGTCCTAAAAGAAAAAAAAAAATTATGAGACGATAACCAGGAATGTGAACACCCTCGTATTTTGCTTAACCCAAACTCGGATCATTTTTTAAATTGGAGGATTCAAGGGTTCTAAGCATCAAAAAAAAATATTAAAATTTTTTTTTCCCCAATTCATGAAAAGATTGCTAATTAAAAACAGTTATATAGCATCTATAAATAAAGAGAAATTTAAAAAAATAAAATCTCAAACAAAGAGGTTGTATAATAATGAGACGTCCGCAAATCGGACTTATCTCTAATATTTAAAATGACCTAGAAGAAAATTTAGATGTATATTTACAAAAATTAAATAGGTTAAATAAAAATATTGACGATATAATTATGAGTGAGGAATCTAACTAAATGAAATAACATAAGATAATAATAATCCTACCAAGTGTGCAATAACAAACGTGTAATCAATGCTTTATATGTCTGTGAGACTCTTTGACGCTGATCTAGGGTTGGTCACGTAATTTGAAAAACTTAACGATACCTTTATTTAGAAGATTTAACGGTTACAAAAAGCTTTTCGTTACATTTAAAAAAATAAATGATAAATGGGAAAATGCCTAATGAATTTTATTGATCCTTTGTAAAGTCCAAAAAAGGCTGTATATTAAATTATTGATGTAAACTAGTTAATTAATGTCTTATTGTCTAATTTATTAATAACAATCAAGGATTATCATTTTAAGCATTCGGCAATGGACTAATTTTTAAATAAAAAATAATTTTAGTCTCTTGTTTGTATCTATTAAATTTGCCAATGAAAATAAGGGAGCCGAGGAAGGCTAAAATAAAATTGCAGCGAATACATATTTATTCGATTATTGAATATTAATTCTGCATATTGATTTCAAATGATAAATTGTGAAGATATAGGATTGCCTCAATTTCTCCTTAATAATTTTATAGATTTAAAGTTGAAAAAATAACAATTTCTGGAAAAACATATTGATGGTAACATATTTTATCATTAATTTATATTTGAATTTGTAAGAAATTACCAATATTTTAATCACTAGACTTAATAAAATATATGAAACTTAAAATATCCTTATATAACTCCTAGAATAAATATTATTTTTACAATCCTGGGGTGCATATTATAGGGTAAAAGAGTCTCAAACATATAAGGTTATTATTATCTTGTATTATTTCATTTAGACATCTCAATCTCATAAATTATATCGTCAGTATTTTCATTTAACCTGACTATTTAATTTTTATAAATACGGGCAAATAAAGATCGTAATTTGTCACTGGATACATTTATATTTTCTTCAAGGTTTTAAATACACCTTTGATATTTATTTTATTTATATGCTTCGATACCCATATTGCAAATTCTTTATAAGCTCTTTATTCGCAGAAAATCTTTCTGTCAAACAATTTGATCAATTATAGAACGAAATACTTCAACAGTTATAGATGTCCATCGGATCTTAGGACGTTTCATCTCTATACAACCTCCTTTTTCGACTTTTTACTTCTTAATATTTCTTTTTATTTGTAGATGCTATATTTTAATCCTTTTCATTCAAAATTGTAGTTATATTTATAACTATATTTTGAATGATTGGCACCCTCAATCATTTTTCAAACTGATAAAATAACTTTTTTAGTCTGAGATTATAACAAGAACTGCTCAATTATTTCAAATTTTCTCAAAATTTTTTTTGAATTTGCAATTCTCAATGAGGTTCTCGCCTCAAACGATTTATTATTAATTATCTATAGCCCATTTAATCGAGACTTCGCCATATAACTTTAAGGCTCCATGTGCCCACTATTTTGTTTCTCCTATTTTTTGGCGCATTGACGGCTTACTTTGGACAGATAAATTATTTGCAAGGATGGAGCGTCCATTCATTTATTTGATTCATCTAATGAGCGATGTCTTGTTTACTATATATTTGTTCATTAGTTACTTATTTCCTTTTTTAAAAACTTAAATCTAATTTTACCTGCATAGCATTAATTATTTTATAAACGGTTGCCTTTGACAACAGTTATTAGAGAACCTCTTCCCTTGAATTTTGATTTATCGGAATGTTTCAGTTCTTTTCTAGGTTTCCTCTTAAAAATAACCTTCTTAAGTAGTCTCTATATTTTTATCATTTTTAACATAATTCTTATCATCCTATTCACATGATTTAAATTTTCAAAATTTCCATGGTGGTTTGATCCTTTGTAGGATACATTGTTACATAATATCTCAATCAAATATATGTCCTGCTACATGGATATTATTGCAAATCTGTCGTTCTTCTCATTTATTATTTTAAAGCCAATTAAATTCTATTTTAATAAGGAATTAAAAATGTAAATTATCAAAATTTTATTTAAACGTATACGGATTGTTTTATTTTAAATGATAAAAAAAACTTATAATAGTATGATCTATAAAAAAGAGATATAGTAAAACAAATCTTAAAAATATATGAATATGAAAAGTCATAACTTATATGATAAAAAAATATAATATTGCCCTCTTTTTTCTGATCAGCCTCAAAAATCGACATTTTCTCGCGGCCTCGTAGGCAAAATGCCCACTTGGTCTTATGACCAATCCGCCTCTGAGCGTAGGCCTTTAAGCTTATTTATAAATAAAATATACTATAAAATTATAATTAACCTAGTATTTTAAATATAAGTTCAGTAAAAAAAAACTTCGTATCGAGGTCTCATCTTTAGAAACTTCTGTCCTCCACTGAGGAACAAATACAGTAACGTCTTTATGACCCCTGCAAGTAAACCAATTTACGCATATCTCGATACCTTTACATGAGAATACTCTTTTGTTGCCGTGACTATTATGTGTATAATAAGTAATAAATATAGGTTAAAAAATATTATTTGATGCAAAAATATTTTTTGCTTAATTTATTTCTTTTCTTACCTTATCTATGCAATAATTTATAAAATGATTTACTTCATAGCGACGTTACTTCCGTCAATTATGATGTGCCTTAATTCGGACTTCGATTTATCATATCCAGTTTTAAGTGATTCCGTTAATTGGTTATAAAAATCGCTAGACTGGGGATTTGGAGATGTATTTTTAAGGATATGTAAAGCATCGTTATAAAAATTATTCTTTGGAGATTTTTGAAAAGTAGAGATATTTTGGTGTTCAGATTCTTCCCATATTTGGCGTTTACTGGGAAGATGATCCAAATCATATATAGAAATAAGTGATTCCTGGGATTTTTGGTTATCTTTTGTTAATGATTCAGGGTCAATATCATTCATCATAACTGATTGTGTCAATGAAACGAGTTGATCTCTATTGATTCGGGTAGCTAGCATATCACGGTGATGATATAACTGCAGATTTAGAATATAAATAATAGTGAGAATATAAAATTTAAAAATTATTTGGGAGTAGCGTTTCAAGTTTCAAAAATTTTACCAACAAATATATTATTTTAAACAAATATCTTTTAAATTTAATAAGCTTAATAATTAAATTAGTTAATAAAATTTTTTTGCCAAATTATATCAGCAGGATATAATACTTTAAAAAAAATAAAGAAATCAATTTACGTCGAAATCGGACAAATTCGTATTTTTAAACAAAGTAAACTATTTTTTATTCAAGGCGAAGGCCATAACTAAAAGTTGTTATTACGTCATTATCGTTAAGTTGTAATAAATAAAATAATTTAAATTAAAATAAAAATAGATAACACGTCTAATTACTTGATTGTTATAACACGAAGCTTTAAATAAATTATGTTCGTTGATGTTAAACAAATTTATATAGGGTTTCGGTAAAAAAAAAATTTAGCAAATCAAAAAAATTTAAGCAAATACAATGAAAACTTAATTATATTATTGAAACTTTTAATAATCTATAGAGTATTTTTAACTTTACTAAACCCTTATGATTTGATTCAGATGATTCTCAATTCTTTTAAAACAATTACATAGGATAATGATATAAAAAATAAAAACAATAATAATGTAATAGATATTATTTAGAAAGCCAAGTTTTATTTTCCGTCAAAATTAGATCCTGTTTATTATAATAACATAAAATTTATATAAAAAAAATTAAAAAAGGCAAAAATAATAAACAATAAAAATTTGTATAAATAAAACTTATAATCAAAAATATATCTCTTGGAGAAATACAAGAGCACAATTTAAATTTCGAATTTTACTAAGGCTGATGTAGTTGATCCTTTCAATCCATTCATATTTTTGTTTTTCCTAGAATTAGTGCTTTCAAAATATGGCAAAAACTTTATGCTTAAGATTGCTGAAAATATAAATCGTAATTCCATTTTAATTATCTTACTTTTATATCTATTAAACATAAAAGGACCAATAATATCTATAAATATTGTAGAAACATAAGATTCAATAATATCTTAAATCGAGAAAAATGAAACTAATGTATTAAGGCGTAATTGATTTTAGAATGGCAATTTAAAATATGATATATAAGAATCAGCCTAAGGCTTGCCGCTATGGTTTTTTTTACTTCGCTTAAAAATGAATTATCCATTGAACTAGAAAAACTGATTGATGAATTAATAAAAGTACTAATCAGACATTATATTGGAGCATCTATAGTTGAGCAGTAACGCGAATATATGCATCTAAAATATTATTATCTATAAGAAAAAATATATACATCATGTCGAGAGGTTTATTAGTTCATCGGGATGCTAATTAGAGGTCTGCAAAGCAAAATTTTCAGGCCCGACCCGGTTAGGATTTAATTTTTGCCCGGCATCCAAATTTGTACCCGGTCCGATTTCCAATTTTTTTATTATGGTTGCCCGGTCTGGTTTTTAAAATCCAGGAGTATATCATATAGAAAAATAAACAATAATGATGAGGATCTCGGTTTCATGATTTTGTTATTAAAGCAATAAACATGAAATTTAGGAAAGGGAAATCGTTTTTATGAATAAATAATCATAATAGCACGTCATTTCAAAATAAAAAATATTTTTTAACAAAATTAGGCTTTAGAATAAATTCTTTTCTATTCTCTATTAACGTGTAGGGCATCTCTACTTTTTGCCCAGCCGGGCCCATCAGACGTTACCTAACCGGGTTGGGCATTACTCTAATGTCTATAGAGAAAAATTATTGGCTAAGTGAAAACTTTGAGTCCTTTCAAAAGCAAATACAAAATCGATTAATTAAAATCGGGGTTTGGAATATGTCAGATTTAGAAAAATGGGAAAGCTAGATTTTGGAAAACATTACTAATGATAGATATGGAATATTGAGAAAGTTATGATCTCCAGAACGCGAGATTATTAATATTAATGAAAATGTTATGGAATGGAATGGACCATTTTTTATTTTAAAGAAGTTGAACGGAATGTTAAAAAAAATGCACTAGTTCCGAGTTTCTCAAAACATTTTATTTCGTAATATTATTTATATTTAAAATTTTATATAATTAACTATATATAATAAATCAGAATATATTATGGTTGGTAGATTTAAAATCTGCCCGATTTTTAAAAAATAAATGATTTAAAACAATATTTTAAACTTTTTATTTGATTTATTAAATTCTAAGCTACATATTAACGAATCCTATTTTAAAAATAATGAACCTAATTATGTTAGCGTTTATAAAAAATGTGCCGCCCCCCACTACGAAGTGCCCCTTTAAACAAAAGGATATAGTTATGACCTTAGTTGAGATATTAGCATTATTTGTTCTAAATGGCAATTTAAATTTTAAAAAATTAGGATTTTTGCCAAGTCTAGCAATATATTACAGTTACATATAAGGCCTCAATATTTTATTATAAATTTATATATATCTAAAAAGTAGCGATAGTTGTAGCATGCTATTTTTTTTAGAAAATGTAACAATCTTACGAAAGAGATAGTGCATATTTTTTTAAATAGCATTAATTGGTTTTGTCAATGTGGGAAATTCCATGTCAAATTGATCATGATTCAGCCAACCTCTTTTAAAATTATGACATATTTCTGGAATTATTATGATAGGTTAAAAAAAAGAGAAAGCCTTTTATTTTAGCTAGCATGCACACCTGGTCCCCGAGATATAGGGCCTTTGTGCGAAAAATAATGAGTCTCGAAAAACACTATTAAAAACACTCCCAGCCTTCATATATTTAGATTGGATAAAACACCTTTTTCCTTGACCAATTTTCCTGCTATGAGCCATGAAGTGTCTACATGGCCGGGGTAGGTAGGAGACAAATGTTTCCAAAATGTATTGGCATTTTGAGCTGTAGGTATAGATTTTTTGGGGCAGATATTTTTTTTGAGAGAGTAGGAATTATTTTATTTTTATTTTTTTGGGGGTCGGGGGGGGGGGGGGGGGGGGGGGGTAGTTTTTAACTTGATTTATATTCTTTTAAAATTCAATAATTGATACTATTGATCTGTATATTAACAATTAATAAAAAACTATGAATTTTTTTCGTTTTAAATTTTAAGTAGTGCTGTAAACGTTACTACAAAAAAGAAACGCGTTACCGTTACTCGTTATATCTGAAAAATGGAACGCGTTACCGTTACTCGTTTTACAAAAGGAACACGCGTTACCGACTTCTCAAAAAAGTAACGGGCTACTCGTTACTTAAAAAAATTAAATGTTATATATAATGCAAAAAAATATTTATTTATTTCGGACAATATATAATAAAATAAAACTATACAAAAAGAACATATAAGATAAGATCTTTTTATAATAAAATTTTCATAAATAATTATAATATGAATAAAATTATACAAAAATAATATATTATAAGATAACATCTTTATGTAACAATTTTTTATTTATTTTTAACAATTGATTTTCAAAATTTTGATCAGATAAACATGAGCGCTTAGTACTGGCACAGAGGATGGGAGAGTGGTGTTATATTTAATAAACAACATTTCAATTCGGGGAATTTATTAAAAATATTTAAGGAAATATTTTTATTTTGAAAAAAGCTTGAAAGATCATCTTCACAGAGATCTTCATTCATTTCCTCATCAAAAATTTTTTTATCATTATCTGAAAATATTCTAGTGTGTGTGTTGAATAAAGGAATCAAGCCTGTTCTTTCTTTATCAAATTGGGGCCAGGGAAGGGTTAAATCTTCTTCATCTGAAGAAGTAAGTCCTATGGACCTAATATTCTTTTAAAATAAAATATAAATTAATTAATAATATCATTATATTTACTCTGAATTTTGATTGAATATTAATTTCGACTGATAATTTAACAACGAGAATTTAGAAAAAAAAGTTGGAAGTGGTTGATATGAATTAAAACTCGGCTTAAATTATTAATATTAAGAATTAAAAAATAAATAAAAGTAATTTTATAATACAATAAAATATGTTTTACTTTTTATTGATATTTTTTAAGAAAAAATATCAAATAACGAGTAAAGTAACGTTTTGCGTTACCGTTACTCAAAAATAGAAACGCGTTACCGTTACTCATTACCTTTAGATGAAGGTAACAAATGGCGTTCCTTTTCATCAAAAAAGTAACGTCGTTAGTAACGGCGTTACTTTTGACGTTACTTCACAGCACTAATTTTAAGCCATCTTATTAATTATTTTACCATAATATATTAAAATTTCACATGAAGTATAGAGGTTAACATATGATTAATTTCAGTAAGAATATAATAAATCATTTAAAATTTTGACAATATTATTAAAAATAAGATTTTCGATAGGTTAA
This sequence comes from Gordionus sp. m RMFG-2023, assembly GCF_954871325.1. Taxonomy (NCBI): domain Eukaryota; kingdom Metazoa; phylum Nematomorpha; class Gordioida; order Chordodea; family Parachordodidae; genus Gordionus; species Gordionus sp. m RMFG-2023. The sequence continues at coordinate 31,173,914 of NC_088776.1, forward strand.
CAAATTTTAACTATTCTTTATTTAATAATTAGCAAACATCCAAGATTTCAATATATTTTCTTCTCATTCAATGATCAATCCCATGGAATGGCCCAAACAGCTTTTCAATTGCTTATTGATTATTAGAAAGAATTAGAGATTTAATTGTTTTTCTAGCCTAAATAGGCCTGAAAGGATGTAAATAAAATTTTGTTGTGAGATTAATAGTAGCTTATTATAAGATTCTTTTTATTAGTATCACTATAGCATCGTGGTTTGGTGAATATCTCGGTCATAGATTGCGGAATTATTTTAGGAGGATAGGGGTGCATTTTACAAGGGGGTTTGTCTACATCAAATTTTCTGCTATGTGGACGCTGTTGCCATGAATTCAGTCGTAGAAAAATTTTCTTATTTTTAGGGTCCAAAAATTTAGTAAAACCGTCAATATCTGATTTTTTTCAATTTAATGTGTAGCTTCAAATTATTTTTTAATTGTTTATGATATTACATTGTTATTATATTTAAAACAGGGATGTGAACCCTTCGACAAAAAAAATGAATCCAGGTCCGGGTTTAGGAATAAAATTTGAAAGGACCGGGTCCAGGGTTCGGGTTCAGGGAACATAAAAATAATGACTCAAAATAAGATTTTTTTTTAAAATTCATTAATTATTATACTTCAATATATACTTATTCATAATTTACAAATGAAAAATTTAAAAATGAAATAATTTATATTTTGTATATTTTATTCTCGCACAATCATAATATCTTCTAAAATATCGTCCTTGAGATTTCCACGTAAAGTAGAATATAGATTTCAAAGATGAAAATTCACGTTCTACCCTTATAAAATAGATAGTTATCTTTATATAATTATTGTATTTGTGTAGCCGGCACAGCCATGAAGAATCTAGATAAGATATATAATTCTGGATATATTGAAGAATTTTCTTCCCAGAATTTTAAAATATTTATATCCTTATTTATTCTACTAACTTCTAAGAACTTTACTATTAAATATGTAATAGACATTTTTTGATCCTCCTTTATCTGATGATAATTTGATTTTTTTTTCTCTTTCTAAAGTAAAATTTCAAGATCATCAATGTTGTTATCATTATTACTATTATCACTACAACTGGTAGGTATTGTCGTAGCCTCGAATATATTGTAAATAATGGAGTTTTGCGTATGCCATAAATCCTTAAGATAGTCTTTAGCCATTTGTTGTTGCTCAATACTAAATAAAACTTGATATCGAGGGTCTTAATATATAGAAGCGTATAAACACTATTTTGCAAATATTGTTGCTCTCGAATTTTTATGTTTTTTAATATTTCGTATAAAAAGGACTGTAAATTTTTCTAAATCTAATTAACATCTAATCCATATTCTTTAAAATCAAATAAACATAATTGTTTTGATTGTAATTTTAATATTGTTATTTTTAAAGAAACTAATACACTAGTAAGGTTCTTTATTTGGCACCAATCATCTTCCGACAAAATTACTCACATGCTCCTATAATAAAATCCTTACAGAAATCTTTCAAACTTAATAATCGTTCTAGCATCATACACCAACGTGTTGTGCATTATCATTTAAATTAAAATATTATTACCTGTACTACAAAATAATTCACTTTCAAAATAATCAACATTTCTATAACATAGCATATTAATAAATTTACATAATAAAATATTATTACACAGGAAAATAATTTATGATATCAATCTCTAAATAAAATGGAAATCCCGGAAGAAAATTGAAAGAAAAACGCGAAGATAAAATAAATGATTCCACAAAAAAAGTCAATAAAATTTGATTTTATGACACCTAGAACCCTTGGACCCTCCACTTTTAAAAAGGGTCCGGGTTCGGGTTCAGCCAAAATACGACACGAGGGTTCAGGGTCCGGGTTCACATCCATGATTTAAAACATGTTCATCTAAATTGAATGATTATAACCTATTGTTTAAAAAAAAAGAAAAAATTGAGAATTTTAGGAACAAAGTAAATATTACATCCCCCCCCCCTTCCCTCTTTAAAATAATTAAATATATAATGCTTTTGGTTTAAATATATTATTAATGATTTATCAAATATTTATTAAGAATTTTTGCATTTGACTAAGTGCTAGACCCAACATAAAATTTTGCATATTTATTAATTAATCCTATAGGTATATTTAAAAAAAATTTAGAGAAAAAAAATGGCGATTTAATTTTAATCATTTCTGGTTTCCTATTTCCAGGTTTTTGACATCTAAATTTTTTTAACAATAATCAACATTATATTCAAAGATATCTAAAATTGATGAGGGTGAATTTTGTCCAAAATGCCCCTTTTTGGCCTTTAGAGGCTATCTCAGCTGCTGTTCAGAGTTAAAGGATAGAATTTTTTTTCTCTTAGTTATAATATATGCAAACTAGTAAAAATTTTAGAAAAATCTGAGGGGGTCAGGTAGAAGCTCATGTTGATTTGTCATGGAATCATCATATTTATAATGATAGATATGTGGTAATTTATTATAACAAACTAGGAAGAATTAAGTTTTTTGTGAGTGATTATATTAATGGTTCAAATCAATAATCAATATTTTATAAACAATTTTTAAAGCTGGTTGTATGTGTTTTGGCAAATTATTTGAGAACATATTTTTTTTTCTAAGAAAATTTTTGTCCTATAAGTTTGGCAGTTTGAAAATCTTTTTCCAAAATTTTAAGCAAGATTTCAGCATTAAAGATTTAGAATACATAAAAATCACAACTTATATTAAAAAAAATTAGGTAAAATTTGATCAAAAATTCTTCTTAAAGATTTTTTAAAATGTTTTCAGATAAAAAAAAACTTAGAATATATTTTTATTTGAAGAGCATTTCAAATCTGGCCTGAAATAATAAAACATAAGATAAATATTAATTTAATCAATTAATTTATATAAAAAAATATCGAGATGCACCAAAATCCCCTTTGCTAATAACAATACCAAAAATAAATTTTCAAATGTTCTATTTATTAGTATAAAAGAAAATATTATAATTTTTATTAATAATTTATGAAATTTATAAAAGTAAAAAAAGATATAGAAAAAAAAATAACAAATCTTTTTTCTTTCTTACCAGTTTAGAAATTTGTAGATCTTTTTTTTTATAAATCTGAAGCTTAATTTAGGCAAATAATATTTTTAATTTAAAATGATTATTTTTTAATACTGGCCACTAGTACCAGTTAAAACTGAAAGCATCCAAAAATACCAATAATGGCCTCTACTGCTAAAATAGAGCATCACATACATTTTTAAGTAACAATAAAATATGTAATTAATAGTGCCACTTTTTTAAAAAAGTAATTATAGCTAAATTATGCACTATTTAATTACTATATTACATTCATTTATTGTTTATATTGTGTATTTAAATGGAAATCATTTGACTCTTTAAGATGAATATAATTCATTATAACTTCTTTCGCATTTATTTAAAACTAAAAATCAACATTTCATCTTATTTGTAATCATGAATAAGATTTAAAATTTATATTATTTTATTAAGGGAAGCAAAACAAAGAGCATTAAAAAAAAATAAGAAAATTTTTAATATTTCTAACTTAGATCTTCATATAAATAATATTGATAATATATTTAATATTTAGATATCATCAGACCTTACTATGCTTAAAGAGTTTTCTCTTTTAAAACCCTTTTCATATAATATAATATCTCTATCCCATGCAATCTTCTGCCAAAACACTATTTTTATGAAGAATGTTTTGAGGGATAAAAATGTTCCTATAGATAAAAATTTTGAGAAATACCTACTCAATTATAACAAAAATATAATTGAGACTGCAATATTTTAGATATTTTTTTAAAAAAGGGTAGCTATCTCATGCCTTATTTTGATTTTGGAAAAAATAACTATAGCATGTTATTATTTGTAATAATATCAATATTGATAATGACTTATAAAGTGACAATGTATCTTTTAAAAAATAGATTTTCATAAAAATAATTAAATCCTATCTTATCTCTTGAAATCTGTTATATTTTTGAATAACTCAACCCTGCAAAAAGGGATTCTTTTTACTTTAATTGATAAATAAAATTGACAATCAAATTATAAAGTAAAAATTATATAAATATCGTGAAATAAAAACTTTACTTAAGATACAAATTATTGATAATGTTACTTAAAGCAAATTTATTTACATAATGATTTTTAATCTCTTGCTGATAAAATTTTAAAATTATATAAAATAAATAATACCGTGTGCAATGTATTATACAAAAGAAAATATAGATGTTAACCGTCACATATCAGATTAGGGTATTTTAAGACATTTACATGTCACATGTCTGAAAGAAAATTTGCTATAATCGGTAGGGAGGGGGGGGGATTCACCTTCATGAAGTTAATGTCCCTGACTTAATGTATTTTAATATAATTAATTATATACATGCATTCGATAATCAAAATAATATTAACACAAATGTTAAAACGAATATATATTGAATTCTATACAAACTTAGAAGCAAGAGAAGCATTGCTTCCCTTGTAAATTTTCTTATCTTTTTAAGGAATGGGGAAGCAAATAATAAAATGCTTATTTTTTAATAAATAAAAGTATAAAAATTTTTTAAAATATTTTCTTCTAATAATTGCAATTGTATTGTTGAAAATTTATTAAAAAATACACTTCGGTCAAGAAAATGAAGAGATTAATTAAAGAGGAAGACCAGAACCAATTTAACAAAACTTGAAAAAATAAATCAAATCTGTATTCATAATTTTTCGATCGATAAATATAAAAAATATCAGTAGCTCATTGGATGTGAATTTTCTAATTTCTCTATATGGGATGCCTATTATTTTCAAAAGAAAAATATGTTTGGAACGTTAAAGAATTTTCAGATATGAATAACTTTTCGAAGGCAGTTACATGGCATGAAGATCAACGGCTCATTTGCAGTCGCTAATTCATTTACTAAGAACATTTTGTAAAAATTGATTTGAAAACATATTAGATATGATGTGCAAAATATCAATCGAAATTAGATTCATAAACAAAGATAAATTCCGATTATTAATAAATCATAATTTTTTTATATGGTTTGACTAATAAATATAAAAATGTATATAATTTATTCCCTAATACTAAACTTGACGCTTAGTCACTGATATTATCTGTAATAGGTTTTGTTTTATTTTGATATGTTTGGACCATATAATATAATAATAATTTATAAATAAATTATATACCTTTTTCCTTATAATATGATATCATATAAATTTCCACCATTTTGTTTTTGCTAAAAACGAAAGGAATAAAATTATAAAAATAAAATGATTACACCACAAATATAATAATATTTATATAAAATAAGCCCTTTTTTTGTAAGATTGCTCTTTAATGGGCAAATAATTTAAAAATTGTGTGCTAATTTTTTCACCCATAATTTCTTTTATGGCATCTTGAATTTATAAATGTATACGGTAGACCCGCTTGGGTTGAATAATTTAAAATAATTATTTATATAATTTAGAATATAAGAAATAATCATTCATATAATTTAATTTTTGGAATCTGTTGAGCATTGATTAACACGACAAATATCCTTCACAAGTAAATAATTACAAAATGGTAATATATAAAATACATACAAACATCCGATTTTGTGCTATTCTTTAAAACTAGTCTGTCTTCATGAAAATCTTCAAACAATCAATTCAATAATTATTTTTATTGATTATACTACTATTTCTAAAATTTGAATTTGTGCTATTCTTTAAAAAAGGCCATGCCTTCATGTAGAAAATCCTCAAGCAATATATTCAATAATTTTTCTTATTGATTATACTACTAGCAGTGCACATACATAATATAGATTAGAAAATAATTTTAAAAAAGTATGCTATTAACAAAATTCATTAAATATAAAATTATATAAAAAATTTAATAAATTCTGCAATTATAATGTTATTTCAATTTTATTTGGTAGTTTGCTGATTCATCAAGAATTTTATTGGTCATAGTAACTTATATCTATGAAGGATAACCCATTAAGCAGAAATTCAGATGTACTATCTCATAAATGGTTTTCAACATTCTTAAGTTGAAAAGGTTCTCTAATTTATATAATAGCATCCCTAGGGGTAGTGTTTGCAACGGTCCAGTCCGGTCTTTCTTTTCTAAAATGGGACCGGACCGATAAGTCAAATGAGACCGGACCGTGGGACCGTCGGTCCGGTCCAGGCGGTCCGGTCCCATCTAAAAAAAAATTTCTATAAAGCTACAAAAGTTTTATTCTGCATTTAAATTTATTAAAAATGAATAATTAAACTCCCTATTAATATTTCAATTATATCATTATATTATACACAAAGGCCTAATCAAAAGAATATTAAAATACAAATTTATTTAATATAAATTATATCAATATTAATATGATTTACATATTTAATTAATTTTTTTGATATTAATATTTGGTTATAAAATAAATTGTATATAAATAATTTAATTATTTTCTAAAAAATCAAAAATGATTCCATTTTTTATCCATGATTCAAGTGCCATCATAGATTGAACCATCTTTGGATTCATTCTATTGCGTTTTTTAGTTATTTTATCATTAGCTTTAGAAAATATCCTTTCACATGTTACTGATGTAGCCTGCTGGGGGAGATAGTCCATTGCTATTTTTGATAGAACTGGAAATCGATATTGATTCCCTTCCCACAAATCTAGTATATTGGAATTAACAGGACATAAAATATCAGATAAATAACATTGAATTTCAGTTATATCCTCTATCTGAGCTATCTCCTCTGATGACCCAGTTCCCATGAGCCTATCCCTGGCTATTCTCTCCCTCAGGGATATTTCCTTAAATAATAATTATCAATAAATAAATAAATATTTTTATATACTTTTATAAAAAGTAAACTATGAATATTGAATTTAATGAAACGGAAGAATATAAAAAGTAAACGATGAATTAGATATTATAAAGTGTTAGGCATTAAATAATCATATTTTATATGTTCATGTACATACACATTAACTATAAAGCAATTTATAGTAAACTTTTATATTCTTAAATCGGTCTTCAGTCGGACCGAACAGGACCGTGGGACTGTGTTGTTGGACGGGACCGTCCCTAGGACCGATAAGTCTGATAAGACCGGACCGGACCTTTGCAAACACTACCTAGGGGGAGTCAGTGGCTCGAGCCCCAAAATTTGAATAACTATAGACATTCTAGACCTGAGCTAGTGTCATAATCAAAATAATATGTTTTGTTGCATATTTACTTAAACTGGCGCATATCAGATTTATATTTTATGAAAATTTGCGAAGAGGTCCGATTTATATATTTAAAATGTAATTAACAACCCGTTCAAGATATTGCAAAAATTGAATAACCAGTTCGGGCAAACCAATTCCAGCCCAGCGCTGTAAAATATATTGTAAAGCAAATTAAACTTAATATCTAATAGCAAATAAAAATACAAAAATAAAATCAAATCGCATGTCTACAAATGCACATCTAGGAGACCCATATTCGAATTGGATAAATATTATTCACGCACTCAGGTGGTATGAATTAGAATTGCTTTGTTTTTCTAATTTTTTAGAAATCTTATGTTTTAAATATATTATTTATTTATTATAATAAATAATTCAAAAATATTTTATAACTACCTTAATTTTTTTCCTAATCAAACTCAGACCCACACCTGCGAAAAAAAGTAAGATCGATCAGACAAGCAAATTAAAAAAAAATCTCGGATCAGATTACTTAAAAAAACAATGATGCAGGGTCTAGTAGAAGATGATAAAAAAATATAGCCCACAATTTTTTTACTTTCGATGGGCCGGAATTCAAAAAATTTAAATTAGGCCTGATTTTTTGAAAGATGTGGAACATAATTGTATTACTGATTTATAAATTGTAAATTTTAAGGCTTCAAATTGCGCACTATATTATATTACTATAAATTCTGGCATCAAATTAAAATTTTATTTGGTCAGGGCTTGAAACATTACAAGTTATTATTTATTTTACACGACCAATAAATTATAAACATAAGATAATGTAATTCAACATTTAAATTTTGATAATGTAATTCAAAATTTAAATTTCGATAATTTTCATAGATTCTCTTATTTATTTTGAACATACTAATCTGGGACAGCATTTAGGATAAGGAAGCTTCGCTTTGGTCACAACTCTTCAACCTTTTATTTTAGGGATGAGACCACAACTATATTAAAATTAAATAAATGATATTATTTAGCCCTTGAGTAGTAAGGTGGAAATAAATAAGCGAGTGGTTGGGTGGAACATAGTTCACCTCTATCAAACTAAATCCCTAAAATTTTTATATTAATAATTTGATCTTAAATTAATTATAAATAATAAAAAATAATTAAGAATTAAGAATTTTTGTAATGAGAGTGTCAAAAAAAGAATTGCCTCAAAATTAAAAACCCTTTTCTACATTTTTACTTTAAAAACATTTAAAACATGCACTAATGATCAAATATTTGGGGTAAGATTATGATTTATGAGCCATAATTACCATATAGTTTCTTCATAATCTTTTTTTAGTAAAAATTTTACTATTTTGAATTTTGCATATATATTTGGGTACCATAATAATATAATAAAAATTGACTGATTGCGCCGACTAGCCACGATTATACTAACCTCCATGGTGGTAATATTACTAATTTGATCTTAACATATATTTAAGCATTATATATCAATCTGAAACTTTCCCAGATATTAAAATATATATTTAACTTTCATATAATGTTCATCATGTTTAACTTTTAATTTTTTAATACAACCTAATAATATTAAGTGAAAATATTATAATTTTTACGTCAAAAACATGTCATAACGGATAAAAATTTAAATAGCTAAATATTATAAATTATTCTCATCCCCAATTATGGATATTATAGATTTCTATTTTAGAACTAAATTTTAATCTTTACTGGTTTTAAAATAAAATACTTTGAACCGACAAGCCCCTTGCGCCGACTAGCCCTGGTCTTCCCTACTATCTGTTGATGTCGAAATAATTGTGATGAAATGTTTTAACGAATTTAGTTCATCAACTAAAAGAGTTAATGAATTAAAAGAGTTGGCCCGGCTGTCCAAGCCTGTCGGTGACCGGGATGACATCTCTAAGCTCCGAAATTTATCTATACCTATCAGGTGGTTGTCATTAATACCTGCCATCGATAGAATTTTAAAATTTTACAAACTATAAAAAAATACTTCTTAAATAAATATTTTAAATGCTGAAAATTTTTCGAGTATGAAATGGCAGAAGCATATTTGGGATTCGTTTCACATGTAGGAAATCTACTTCATGCAGTTAATATTCAGTTGCAATCAGAATATTCTTTATTAAAAAAGATTCACAAAATCATGGTACAGCTCTGTTCATCTCTACAGTTAAAAACTGATAATAAATTTTATGGCGCTATTGCTAAAAATATTATATTAAAATGTTCAAATAATACTCTAGTTAATACATTTTTAAATGAAGCTGATATTTTTATTAAGACAATTTTAGAATATTTACATTCAAAATTTGATTTTAATATTACAAATGTATAAATATTATGACCTTGGAACAGAAACCATTAATTGATGGTTTTTATAATCTAATAAATATATTAAAAATACCGAAAGACATTGATTTCTTGGTTGAGGAGATTGTAATTCTCTCTATTTTTTATGATTCGCCAAAATACTTAGTTAGATGGTTTAAAAACAAAGGATAAATGGGTAGAATTTTTTCGTAATAACGATAAATCCCCATGCTTGGAAAAAATATGCGAGTATGTCTTATCCTTACCTCATTCTAATGCCTCATCCGAGCGCATTTTTAGCCTGATGAGGATTGCCTGGAAAAAGGAGAGAAATCGGATTGCTTTAATAACATTAGAGGCCGAGCAAATATGTAATATATCATGCCAGGAATTTTATAAATATCTCAATAACGACGGTAAACATTTAGTTCTATTATTTAAATTTCAAATAAAATATAATTAAGTTTAGCAATGGCGCCATAAAATTTATTGTTAATTTTTAACTGTAAAGATGAACACGTCTGCAGCATAATTTTGTGAATCTTTGTTAAGATTCTTCTGATTGCAATTACACATTAACAGCATGTAGTAGATTTCCTACATGTGGAATCATTCCTAAATATACCTCTGCCATTCATTATTGAAAATAATTTACAAAATGTTAGGACAGCTTTTATAATCTTTATTTAAGAAATATTTTTTTAAAGGTTTATAAAATTTTACAATTCGATCGATGGCGGGTATTAGGAACATATCGCGACCAAAATTGTGCTGACTCAATTCTGTAAATACACTCTGTTTTTACCAAATTCATTGAGGCATTATCAGATCAGAAAGCTGACATGCAATTTATTGATAATCTCGAATCTGCTATATTTACCATTATATGGTTAGCTATATCTTAGGATTTTTCACTATTTAAGGGGAAAAAATTTAATAGTTATATTGAAACGACCTTAATTTTGTTGAAATAGCGGAGGATCAAGGGAAATATTCCTTATTAGATACATCTGTTAGAATTACATATGTATTCTCATTTTTCAAATCGTCAAGAATTGACCTCCTGGATTTAGGTCCTAAAACATTGATTAAATATTATGGGAAAAATATTCTACTAACATCGTGTTGATAAGTATCTCTGTGAATGTTGTACTACAAGATAAGTGTTTACAATTGACGCAACTGTAGTTGCATCTGTATTATTTCTTATTTTTGGAGTACCTTATTATGTATTTAAACGTGATAATTAAATCCCTATAATGTTATACACACACATGATAGATTTCCAATTGCGGTTGTTTTGCGGGACATTCGCATAAAATATATTTTTAATTGTAAAATTAAAATCGTTTTTTTAAATAAAATTTTATCTTGTTTACATTCTTTTATATTTAAAAAAGATCGTTGGTTTTTTTTATAAATTAATTATTTTATTAAATCAAGATGTTATTTTACCCCCATACCAAGTCACAAGTTACCGTCTTTGTATTTATAAAGAAAAATTTTTAGCAATTTTTATATTTCTACCGCAATTTTCATATTTCTCCCGCATAATACCAAATTTCTCCCTCAATTTGAAAATTTTGACCTGGCAACTCTAATCATGAAACTAATATAATCTCTGTTACCATTTTACACAATGCTATATAGAATGGATCATTAAGGATAATTTATAGGCCTAACCAAATTAACAATTCTTGAAGAAGAGAATATAAACGACCAATCAAAATCATAAAACTATATGATGGCTAGAGCTTCCTCTTAGATGACATGATGGAAGCTAGATAAGTAATCGAGAAAAAAAGAATATCTTTCATTTTTAATGATATATAAACGACTTCACAGTTGACCATTATTGCTTATCTAAAATATGCTCTCAGCAGCTATCGTAATAATCTTAAATTACGTGGCCACACAAATAGATGCTGGTTAATTTGCATTCATAGCCATGACACCCTTAACTTATATTAGAATTCATTGTGTTAGATAAATTGATAAAACAAGAAAACTATTAGAAGAAATTATGCAAATATATTGAAGCCTTGAGTTATTTACATGGCAAGGCTGCCATATTAGAAATGAAACATTTTGTAATTATAAAATAAGAACCAGAGTGATATGATGAAAGCAATTAAAATTGTTTATAATATTGTCGCACCACCTCTAATTGGTATATTATATTTAAAATAATCGTAGTTTGTAATAATATCAAAAATAGAGATCTGCAAAGTTAGGTCCGGCCCGTAACAGACCCGAAGCCCATTCGGGCCGGGCTCGGGCCTAATTCTATTTAAAATAATCGGGTTCGGGCCGGGCCTAATATTTTTTAAAAAAATTCTGGTCGGGTCGAACTTTGAAAATTTTTAAATATATCTTAATTTATCAATTTTATATTGTATTTTTTATGTAAAATAAAAATATTTGATTTTATTTATTGAAACTAAACGACATATAACATATGTCTTTTATTTTGATAATTATAAAAATTAATTTTTATATTTAAATAACTAGCCGGGCTGGTAAATTTTTTTTAAAAAAATCTCGGGTTCGGGGCGGGCTTGAAAAATTAGGCCCGATGCAGATCACTAATAAAAAATATACTGGTATTATAAATTTAACTCAAAACTGCTTTTCAAAAAAAAAGATAGCTTTCCTAAAAACATATAAAAAGAGAAGGAAAAGGATTACATCCATTGTGGGATGAATAATAAGATGTAATTTTTAATAATATTTATTTATTAAAATTAAATAGATGGCGTTAAAGAATTAAATGCAAATTGTTATGGTAACATGCCAATTCCGCGAAGCGTATTATCGTGAATGCATTATCACGAATGCATTATTGCAAATATAATACAGCAAAAATATTATAGAGAATGTATTAGCGCGAATGTAATACCGCGAAAGTGTTATCGCGATATTATAGTGAATGATCGCGAATGCATTATCGCATACCGTGAAAGCATTATCGCGAAAATATTATAGCGAATGAATTATTGCGACTGTATTATGGCAAATGCATTAGCGCAAATGTATAATCAGGAATGTATTATCGCGAAAGCATAATCGGCAAAAAAAGAGAAGATATCTATTATTACATCTATTCTGGGATGAATAATAAGATGTTTCATTTTTAATAATATTTTTAAATAATGAATGCAAATTGTTACTTATATTTATTATCAGAAGTATTTATTAGTAAAATTTATTAAAATATTAACTGTAATATATTATATAACCGTCAAATACGTCTGAAGTGACATTTTAGCTAATATTTTATAATCAATTATATATATTAGAGGATTATAAACTATATGTCTACTTACTTTTTATAAAGAAATCTCTTATACTTATTTAGACCTTGAAAATATTTTTAGAAATAGGTATAATAAAATTTAAAAATAAATATAGTTAAAAAAAATAGGTGGGTTCGGTTCAGGGAAATATAATTTTTACTTTGACTTGTTCACTTTTATTTTCTTCTAATTAATAATCTTTGAGAATTAGTTGAAAATTAAAAATAAATGGCGTAAATGAATTTAATTGTTTAAAATTTATTAACACTCCAATAGAAATCTTTGAAAATAAATTTAAAAAATTTTAAAATGGCGTAAATGAATTAAGTTGTTTAAAAATTTTTAACACTTAACTTAATTAGAAATTTGTAAATATTATAAAATTTCAATTAAATTATTACTATTTGTATTTACAATTATCTTAATACATGATTTAAATAAACAATACATTGAGCCCGGTTAAACTCAGGTTCAAGTAAAATTCCTGGGTTCGGATCGGGGCTTTGAAAATTTTATAAAGAGGGTTCAGGTTCGGTTTGGGTTCAGATTTTTTCTCCAAAAACCCGGGTTCGAATCCCTGATGTTATCTATGATCCATGCTGGGCATCAAGGTATTGAACGAATGAAACAATGGGGGCGTGAGTATGTGTGGTGGCCCGGCATGAATAAAGACAAAGAAAATATTTGTAAAAGTTGTGAAATGTGTAATGCATTGGACAGCATGCCTCGTAAGGATAAGAAAAGTGATGGCCTAAAATTACGCAACCATGGGAGATGTACATTTCGACTTCTTTGATTTTAAGAATAAAATATATATACTCGTGGTGGACGCTTATTCGAAGTGGGTAGAGTATGAGGAAGTGAGAGGATTAACGGCACAAGTAGTGGTTAAACGTTGAAAAACCTGTGAACCATATTTGGAGTAGCGAAAATGTGCTGAAACTGGGATGAGACATATATTAGCCCCTCCGTACCACCCAAGCTCGAACGGTCAAGCGGAAAGAATGGAAGCGGTTATTAAGAGTTGGATGAGAAAGTCAAAATATGGCGGTGGGGAGATTTGGATAGCAGTGGCCTATTATAATAATCACCGACAGGGGGAAGAATTGTCCCAGGTGAATAAATTCTTGGTCCGTAGAACTCATATTCAGTTTCTTGAGATAAGCGACAACCAGTGGCGTAGCTACGGGGGTGGTTTTCGGGTTTGGACCCCTCCCAGAGCAAAAATTTTTTTAGATTATACGTTCAAAAGACCTAAAAGTGATTTTATATGAATTATATTTTTCTGGTTTTGATGTTTGTGGAAGGATATTATATTACTATTGAAATTATTCTGAATAGTATTATTATAAAGTCATTAAGAATAATCTACTAAATTATAATAACATATTATTGATGCATTTAAAAAATATATTTATTATATATTATCGAAGATATGATTATGATTTGTAAGATAAACCCGACCGAAGGCCGGGCAAAAGGGCCGAAGGCCCGTTAAAAGGGGTCTGGGGGGCGAAGCCCCCAACTTTTATATGTATGGACCCCCTCTAAGGAAAATTCCTAGCTACGCCACTAGCGACAACTTAAGAAGTGGATTCGGAGGATAATAAATGTGAATATGTGGTGGGTCAGACAGTCTGGGCTATAGGACAATAATTATACCGGGGGTGATGTTAAAGTGAGACGTTTGGTTTTCAATTAGTGGTGGTTTGTTATGTGTATTTATTTTTTTTTAAATCATAAAGGTTATTAATATTATTTTATTGAGTCATCGTTATAAAAATTAATAATATAATTTTATTGAGGCATTGTTGTAAAAATTAATATAATTTTATTGAGTCATCATTGTAAAAATGAATATTATTTAATTGAGGCATCATTGTAAAAATAATATTATTTTATTGAGTCATAATTATCGTAAATAATATATTTTTATTTGGTTATTAATAAATTTATATTTATTTTATTGAATCATAATTATCGTAAATAATATATTTTTATTTGGTTATTAATAAATTTATATTTATTTTAAAAAATATAAAAACCCCCAAAAAGGGAAATTATTATTAATTTTTTTTTCTTTTTGTAAAATTTATTGTTCTAATTTATTAAATTTTGTGAAAATTAGATTTTTTTTATTATTTTTGTTTATCATGATTTACATAATGATAATTTTTTAAATTGATTATAGAAAATCTTGTATCTTTCTTTTGGAAATAAAAAGGAAATTCATTAAAATAATAAAGGGGAAATTCAATAAAAAAGTAAAAAGATTTAAAATCTAAATAAGAAAGTTTGAAATTACTAAATATTAAAAATATCTAATGAAAGTATGTGGGGAGTAGATTTACATGATATGCTAGTTGAGTGTTATCGAGTAGATATTAAAGGAAAAAGGTTCACTTTTAGAATCATTTTTCATTTCATTGATATGTGTGTGGTGAATTTATATCATATGTATAGGCGGCAAACATTAAAAAAAGAATAAATTTATGTAACTTATTCAATTTAAAACATATTGTTAATGCATTGTTATCAGCAGGGAAATTTTGTAAAAGAAAATCGGTAAACCTTGAATGAAATGATAATTAAAAAAAGTTCTTCTATAATGATGCCTATATCTGATATGACAACATTGGTCATTGGCTGGATGCCTGCGAAATGAGGGAAAATGTATGTAAATGGATACTACAGAACAAAATGTGTAAAATGTAATATATATTTATGTTTTAACCAATATAGAAATTGTTTTTAGAGATTTCCATAAAAGATTTTTGTATTAAACTATGCTTAATGATGTCAATTTTCATCATCATTTTTTTTATACCTGTATATTTAAAAATAAAGAAAAAAATTTTGTACATCTATCGAGTGTATAAATGAATAATTTATAGAAAAAGAATTTTTATTTTTTAAGCATTTTCTTTTAAATAAAAGATTTGAAATAGAGTTAAATTTTCTCTAAGGCCATTGAGATCTTTTAACGGTATCATTTATTTTAGCTAATATTTTTGTCTTAATAAAAAAAATATAATATAAAGCTGGTAATATATAAATCAAATGTATTATAAGTATCACATAATGGTATCAATAGGATATCAATTTAAAAAATAAAATATAACTATCTTAGAATAAATTTGCTATAAAAAATTAATTTTCTTGGAAATAACAAAGAAGTATAATATAATTTTTATATATAATTAAAGCATATATTTAATATAATAATTTTAAAAATCACATTTAACCAATATTTTACTAGCTATGCAATATCTATTTAAGATAATCGATTATCTAAAACTGATTTAGGCAATTGCACAATTAATCCATCCATTTCTTTGGTTAAGTTTATCTGGCAACCCAATCTTGAGCTTGAAAACACATTTAAAAAACAAATAAAATGATTTTAATAATATAAAAACTATATCATTCCTAAGTCTTAATTATTGTCATGACCAAATATATAATGTTAAAAATTATGGATTACACAAAATGATATAAGTTATTTGTATATTTAAAAATTAATTTCAAAAACAATGTATCAGAATGAAAATACGTTTCTGTTAATTCATAAGCTAAATCTAACATGTCTAGTTCTTCTGGTGTCGATTTTTGTGGCAGATTATTAAAATCCTTTTGTGTAAATATAAGATGACATGTTGAGCAAGATAGGGTTCCTTCGCAAGCACCTTATTAAGTTAAAATAAGTCTTATGATAATTAAATAAAAACCAAATCCATCAAAATCCAGATTATTATTTAAGACAACATCTAATAGAGTATCACCTTCTTTTGCCTTGCCTGAAACTTTGTTTCCATTAGGCAAAATAAAGTGTATTGTTAATCTGTTTAAAATTATTTCTTCAAAATAAAAAATATAATTACTCGGCTGTGAATTGAATTTGTGTAGATATTATTGTTCGATTAAAAACTAAGCGTTGATGTTGTAAAAATTTATAATCAAAAAGTTTTACATTTGTGAAAAACCGAAATATCAGGCGAGAAATTTTCATTCCATAAATGAAAGAAAAAAATAACATTAAAGACAGACGTTCCAAGTCAGGCATTAAAAATATTATTAAATAGGAAATCAAAATATTTTAACTGTCGAAATTATGGTCATCCAACCAAATATCAACTAATTTAAAAATAAGACTCTTCAAGTCCCTAATTGTACCCATTTTTACCTACGGCCTGGAGACTTGGCAGGACTCAAAAAAAGAATCACCAAAACGTATTACCCATACAACACATCAAATACG
Source organism: Gordionus sp. m RMFG-2023 (assembly GCF_954871325.1). Classification (NCBI taxonomy): domain Eukaryota; kingdom Metazoa; phylum Nematomorpha; class Gordioida; order Chordodea; family Parachordodidae; genus Gordionus; species Gordionus sp. m RMFG-2023. The sequence continues at coordinate 31,191,065 of NC_088776.1, forward strand.
CGACATCCTACCAATCAATCGTCTCATACCCTTGAGGAGACTATAATTACTAGGCCATAGCTTAAGACACTCAATATGATATTCTCGTCCTTGAAATGGTGCCCTGACGGTAGGTAGAAAACTCCTAAATACTATTGGTTGGCGAAATGTTTGAAAGATATGGACCTGATTAACCTCTCGTTTGCAGATTTCATGGCACTCAGCAAAAACAAGAAACACCTAAAAGAACATTTACAATACATGTTAAAATATGGCCTAAATTAATATTGAAACCGTTCTTCTCCTTTACTTTCTTGCAATAAATAGAATTATGTAATGTCTGATAATGATAATAACCTGAACAACAACAACATAACTTAACTTCCTTTATTAACCCACGACCTTTCTTTTCTGGACACACGATATCGGCGACGATAACGATAACAATTACGAGACTATTAGTTGTATAATGGACAATGAGAAGGTACACTGGTTATAATAATAACGCAATAACTCGGACGAACCCAAATATCATTGGCACAGCACATACAAGATCTACAGGACATACGATATTTGGCACACCGAACAACAAACAAGGAAGAGACTCTTCATGCAAACCTAACATAAACTCTCAATACTTACCAAGATATAAGGGTTATTATTTTTTGTTGCCTCACTAAATACCACTTAAGGATGCAGGTACATTATTATATGACATTATTTTTTTTTCCTTAACACTATTCTGCCGGTAACGGAACTAATACATCACCATTATTGTACTTCTTCCTTCTTCACTTTGCTAACTGGCTACATAGTGGTACCGTCCACTATAATAAAACGGGTAGACATCATGTATGGGATCTATATACTAGTGAAAATACATTATGCACGCTTCAACTCCTGGTGGGTGATGAAATTGCACTTCGTGCAATTTCTGGCGTGGTAATGAATGAATGAAAAAGCTCATTTGAGAATCATCTTTGCAGTCATTTATCTTTAATATTTATCTTTCAAGTTAATATTTAAATTCACTAATAGAAATCAATTTATATATATTTACATTTACAATATGTATAATAAATAATTATTCTTTTATATACCGCCTTTATAAAATTTATTTATCTTCACAAACTAATAAATTTATTTGTTTAATATTAAATAAAGGATATTTTTTTAAATTTCTTTCTGCTTACTTTAAGATTAGATTTTTCTATAAATATCTCTACTAATTAGAATTTTTTATTCTTCTAGATTCAGCTGGGTTTTCATTTGCTATTAGAGACTCAGACTTTTTTGTATATAAGTTTCCACTAATCTCTTCTAAGGATGTAATATAGTTCAACACCCCCCTAAGTTTCCCCAATTTTTATTTAAAGCTTTTAATCAGATAATAAGGATTTTTATCATATTTAAAAAAAATATTTTTCCTCTTTGTTTATAATCATCATTATTTTTTATATGTACGTTCATCTTCGATAATATTATAATAGCTCAACTCTAGTAATATACTTGGGAAAGATATTTTTTTAATATTTACTGAAATAAGATAAGGAGTAGGATTAAAGATTAAAGGGATATAGGATATGGTAGGTCAACTTTATCTTCTAATTTTAATCCAACTAATAATGATTTAAATTTCTGAATGATTATGAAATATATTGATAATCCCAACAGCCATTTTTAAGTTAAATTTTCCATTTTCCATAATGCCATTTGGAAGAAATTATTTCAATCTTTAAAAACAGCATTTAAAATTCTCACAAGATATTTACTCAGTAAAAATTTGTTAAACAGTAAATATAAAAGAATTAAAATATAGTCATGAAGGCTAAGATAAAAATAGAAATTTGACCCTTATTAATGATGGGCAGAAAATATAAGAGTGGAATGTATTACAAATTTTATTACAGTAATCTCTGATCCTATTTTCTATAATTGAAAAAGGGACCAATATGCATAAGGGAGAATATTAATATCAAGTGAATTTATTAAAAAAATCGAAATATTTAATTATCGAATGCATTAGGTCTGCGTCTAATGGACCTGATTTGCTTTTAAAGGAACGAGCAAATAAAATATTGCATATTTAAATTTTAGTAGCAATAGACCATAGTATTATAAAATATGTAAAAATCAACATTTTTCACCCATTTTAAAAACAACTACAAGATAAAAATAAGATTATTTTATTAAAGTTGCCTTACCATAGTCTTGTTAAAAGACTCAATTTGGGTAAATTTTTCAAAACGGCTCGATTAAGATCTTAGCTAAAATAATATTTTGTAAGCATCGAGATTTGTCAAATAGATTTCCAAGTATTTCTGCCAGCTATAAGCAAAATGTTTCGTTTTATTTTTATGAATTAGAAATCGAATATCTTAAATCTTTTTTTCTATTTTAATAAAAATTTATTTTTAATATTCAATTATATATATTAAAATTTTAAAAATTCCCATTAATATATAATATAAATTGAAATGACCATAATAAAATAAAATGATACAAGTACCCTTTATTGCCATTTAACTTTATTATTAGGACTTCACTCAATACTTTTATGTGATTTATTTTAAATTGCGAAATACAATAAATAAAATAACAAACATCAATAAAAATCTTACAGATAAAATAATTTTTAGATTTTTTATTATTCATAAAATTTCCTAGGGCATTTAACACATTTGTTGGCAGATATCACATGGAATAACCCTTATCCATTTTAAATAAAAGGTTACCTATTGTATGAGTCTCTACCGCCTTTATAGACATATTTTCCAGATCAAATCCCATGAAAATTGGCTTTCATAGGTTTAAAACACTAAACGAGATAAATATTATTTCCTAAGCAACATTATATAATCCCTCTAATCAGCTCCATATTAGTTTATTTCGGGCAGGTGACAATCTATTTTTTAATTCTAGGGAAAATCGCTAACTGGAGATCTAGAGAAATATTTTTACTTATTTTTTTTATAATTTTAAATTATAGTAGTGTTTTATTTTTAAATTATCTAAAACATAGCTGCAAGCCCTTCCAGAGGCTTAAAATTTTACAAATTTTAAATCCGGGCAAGGCAGCTTGCGATTTTATGTTCCTATATATTATTTTTAAATGTTACTACATGTGATTAGTTATAAAATGACATCTATAGTTAGCAGGAGCGTCGCTAGCCTTTACAATCTCAGGGGGCTAAACTAAAAAAAAATTATGAGGGTCTTCACCCCCCCCCATACTCCCCAATTTGCGGGCCTTCGGCCGGGTTTTATATTAATATATTTTACTTTTTTAAAATTTGTTAACTTTTGTCATTTATTATATTATGCATACAAAATAAACTGCATATAAATAATTAAAACAACACAAGACATTTCTAAAAATAATATTTTTTAATACAAGATCTATTTATTACAGTATAAAATATTTTCGATTGCTGATATAAAAAAATTTGCGTCTAAAGAATTACAAGTGATAAAAAAGATTAATTAATTCATACATATGCCTCAATTGATAATGGTTTTTAAAAACTTTAACGAAGGTAGAACCATTATTTACATTTATTTATTTCTATAATTCATTTACAATAAGTATCAGTTTTCATTGACATTTTATTCAGTATAATTTAACCATAAGGTGCAACTTAATTACAAATGGCGATATATAATTATACGTTAATGGATGGGTGTGTACATAATATATTAGGAAGTTAAACAACAAATATATATATATAATCATATCTAACTGGCAAATATAATATATAATATGATAAAATATTACAATAGATTACATCTTTACTACATTTCCCTCTACGTTAATTGAGAGATGTCGATATCTCTTCAATCATTCGTTTCGGGAGCTTATGTGTCTGCTTTCGCCTTGGGGTCTCACACTCTCTCTGATAGCTGTCAGCGATCACGCACTCAGTCGTATCTGATATCAAACGGTCCCTTAGCTGGTCAGCATGTTTTTGTATTACACGATCTGGGGTTTTGACTACGTAGGAATATAATCCCTTTCTATCCTGAATCACCCCTTCTCTCCAACCCTTAGTGGTTTCATTCCTTACACACACATGCTGACCAACGTCAAATTCCCTAAAATTGGAATGTGTATCACGTTCTTGATTTTGTTTATCATTGGCTTTATCAATCTCCTTTCCTACCTCTGGTCTTGCCCAGTCTAGATTAGTTCTTATTTGACGACAGAACATAATCTTCGCTGGTGACCTACCCGTCGAACTATGTTCTTCCAGCCTATATGCTGCTACCGTTTGAGTCATCGCCTCTTGCGGGTCATTAATTGATTCTTGACTGGCATAATATTTCCCTTTTAAGGTTCGAATGGTTCGTTCCGCCTGCCCATTTTTCTTTGGGTGGTACGGCGTTGAGCGAATATGGCAAATGTTGTTTTCTTCACAAAATCCCTTAAATTCTATTGAAATAAATTGAGGTCCATTATCCTTTATAATGCTTTTAGGTACCCCAAAGGTAGCAAACCACTTCTTTAATCTCGTTATCATCTCCTTCCTAATTAATCTTATGAAGTCTAATCTACTACCGAAAATGGTTTTATTCTTCTCAAAAATATGTAGCGAGACACTCCTTATCTTATCAAATTTAGTCGTTAGAATGGTTTCAGGAAATAAATATTGTTCGAGAATGTCAATGCTCTCAGCGCCAAAACTCACCATGAACAGGTCCTTATTTTCTTGATCGGTCGGTGTCCAGTTCTTTAGTCTTAATGTTGTGTCCCAAAATTGGAACCAACGTTGTATAGACCCATTAATTTGATATTTTTCTAACTTATCAATTATACTAGTATTTTTGGACTGAGGCATAATTTATAAAATTAATAACTATTTTCTTACTTTTTTTAATTAGAATATTAGAATCCTCATCGTCGCCACTTTAACGAAGGTAGAACCATTATTTACATTTATTTATTTTTATAATTCATTCACAATAAGTATCAGTTTTCATTGACATTTTATTCAGTATAATTTAACCATAAGGTGCAACTTAATTACAAATGGCGATATATAATTACACGTTAATGGATGGGTGTGTACATAATACATTAGGAAGTTAAACAACACCTATTATATTAATCGTAAATATATATCAGTGGCGTCGCTAAGGCAGAAGGGGGGCGCAGGGGCTCGAGCCCCCTGAAAAATTTGAAGAACCCCTTGAAGCAAAAATTTTTTTTTTAATGGCTCCTTAATATCCCCTTGAACTAAAAAAAAAATTTTTTGATAGCTCCCTGAATGATTCTTTTATAATTCCATTAAGTAATATATAGATTTAGAAATTAATAAGACTATTTAAATTTTTATTAAATGAATACTATTTTAATTATTAGATTAGATAAATACATATAAATTATATTTTTACTATGTCAGCTTGCAATCAAATTCTATATTAAAAAATATAATATCAATAACTCGCTAAATATTAATTTAGCTTTAACAGTTGAAGTTTATTTGACTATTATATAAATTATTATATAACCCTAAATATAATCATATATTATTTCAAAATTAACAAATTTAATATTGTAATTATCCGAGTTCAAAATGACTAATCAACTGTATATTTATTTTAAAATTTAATTATCATAACTATTCCTAAAAATATTTTAAAGATCCAAATAAGTATAAGAGCTTACTTTATAAAAAGTAAATAAATAGAGATATAGTTTATAATCCTCTATTATATACAGTTGGTTATAAAATATTAGATAAAATGTCACTTTTATAGACGTATTTGACAACTATTTAATATATTACAGTTAATATTATAATAAATTTTACTAATAAATGGTTTTGAATATAGTAGCAATATGCATTCAAGTATTTAACGCCATCTATTTAGTTATGAATAATTTTAAAAATTAGACATTTAATTATTTATCCTGCAATAGATGTAATAAATTTTATATCATTTCTTCTCTTTTCTATTTTTTTCTTTTTTGAAAAACAGTTATGAATTAAATTTTTAATACAAGTATATTTTTGATATTATTACAAAATACTATTATTTTAAGATATAATATCGATAATATATAAAATCTTAATTGTTTCATCATATCTTTCTGGTCCTTATTTTATAGTTAGAAAATGTTTCATTTCTAATATGGCATTGTCATTACGCAGCGGGAGGGGGCAGGGGGACAAACCCCCCTCCCCCCCAAAGCCAAAAAATGCAGATGCCGGATATATTTTTCAAAAATATTATTGTTTATATTAATTTATATTTGTTAATATTTATTCGTCATATTAAATATATATTTAATTACATTTTTTATCGCATTTATCTACTAAGCTATTTTATCAATTAAATTCGATTTTAAGTTTTCCGGCGTAATATTTACTTATTATTTTCAAATTTTTAGTGGCCTAATATTTATCTACCATTTTCAAATTTCTAGTCAAATAATAATTATTTCTGAAACTTCTTGCCCAACAGGGAAAAAGAAATTGCAAGTCCAACTAGATAGAGTCTCTGCCATCAAGCAGTAACAGCTTAAGGAGTTAGAAGAGCCAATTATTTGCTATTACTGAAATATCACAATGGCCTGAAAGAAATATTTCCTCAGAAGCAAGAAAATTATTGGATACAATGCTTATTCCAAATTTTATTTCTCATTAGAATGTATTATTTAATAATTATACAATTATTTTAAGTATTACTTTTCAAAAACATGACATACTTGATTAAAATGAGAATAGCGGAGAGCATTTTATCAGAACTCAAGGAAATTAGGGCTAATATTGATGAAGAATTTCATATTTTATATTTTATTGTTGAGTCAAAAGCAGAGCTATACGTGTTTAATATTTGTCTCCCTCGACTTGTAGCAAGGCAAGCTCATCGTTAAAACATTAATATAGGATCAGTAGAAGAGTATATCTTAAATCAGATACATTTATAACCCAAATAAATGAATTTTTAATTCATCATGCAGCACTTACTAATCTGCAAATAACTTCCACAAAAGCCTTCCCAACCTTTTTCATGGTGATAGAAAAAAAAATATTTGTTAGATTTTTATTATGTATATGTTAAAGTATCTTATGATGCCTTACTAGCTGAATAACTATGTTTATAAGATTAACTATGGTTAATATAGTCCCAAAAAATGTTGTGGGTGCTCTGCATTATTTTAAACACATTTTAGATTAAATTCCCAATGTATTAAAAGGGCATAAACTCTTCCCATTAGTAAACTAATGAGAGAACATTATCTTTTTTAGGAAGAATAACAGAGGCCTGGAGAAGTACCATTTGCAGAGCACGGCCCGGATTTTTTTTAAAGATTTTTTACGGCCTGGCCTAGGTTTTTTTAAAAAAATTTCAGGCCCGGCCCGGCTTTTTAAAAAAAAATATTTAGGCCCGATTCGGCTTTTTTAAAAAAATTTTAGGCCCGGCCCGGATTTTTTTAAAATAAATTATATTTATTTTTGATTTTTATAGCTAATAATAACGATTTCAAATATAGGCTGTTTTAATACAGCCCGGATTGGGTGTTTTTTTTTAAAAAAATCAGACCCGGCTTGGGTGTTTTTTAAAAAAAATTCGGGCCCTGCCCGGCCCGGGTATATTTAAAAAAATTAAAATAATGTCCGGCCTGGGGGCCGGGCCTGCAGATCTCGGAAAAACATACCAAGAAGTACAACATCTGAAAGTAGATTGAAAGATTTGGATCTTTTGAATATTCATAGGCATTTGACGACAAGCAAGGATGAGATAATTGAAAAATTAGCTCAATCACAACGAAGATTGGATTTTACATTGTAAATTTATAACATACAAAATGCAATTATTCCTAAGAAACTTTTTGTGTAAAGGTTCAAAAAATTCAAATTTCTATTTTGGGTCATTTAAGTGATTCTTTACATATAATTTTTTTATAATTCACATTAATTTAAATTGTGTATTAGAAATAGTTATTAGTCCTAATAAATTTATGCTTGATATTTTTAAAAAACAATAATATTTCTTAAAAAAATTTATTATCCCCCCCCCCCCCCCAGACCAAATTCCTGCGTACGCGCCTGGGCATTGCTGTGTGTAAATAACTCCAGGCTGCAATATATTTGCATAATTATTTCTTTCAAAATTTTTAGTGTTTTTATTTTATCAATTTATCCAACATAATAAATTCTGATATAATACATCGTGAGTGTCATGGCTATTACTGCAAATTAACCAGTGTATATTATTTGTGTTACTATGTAACTTAAGATTATTACAACAACGGCTGAGAGAATATGATTGCATATTTTAGATAAACAATAGTGGTCAACTGTGTAGCGTTTATATATCATTTAAAATGGAAGATAATCTTTTAGAAATTTAATATCTCACTATAATTTTCTCGATTACTAATCTAGCTTCCATCATGTCATCTAGGAAGCTCTAACCACCATATAGTTTTATGATTTGGATTGGTCGTTTATACTCTTTTCTTCAAAAATTGTTGATTTGGTAAAGGTAATAAAATGTTTCCTTATTAGTTTATTGTATAAAACATTGTCTAAAATGGTAATATAGAGTTATACTAGTTTGATAACATTTTGTCAATGTAAGTTGCTAAGAATTATATTATTGCATTATGTGGTTTTTTATATGCCAGTTTACTTTGTATGCATAATATAATAAATGACAAAATATGAAAATCAGAATAATTGTTCAGAGTTAACTAATTTTAAAAAAGTATAATATATTAATATAAAACCCGGCGCCCCCCACTCAATCATAAATTTTTTTTTAGTTTAGCCCCCTGAGATTGTAAAGGCTAGCGACGCCCCTGATTTATTGTGAGATATTAAATTTCTAAAAGGTTATCTTCCATTTTTAATGATATATAAACGACTACACAGTTGGCCATTATTGTTTATCTAAAATATGCAATCATATGCTCTCAGCCGTTGTAGTAATAATATTAAATTACATAGCAACACAAATAACAGATGCTGGTTAATATGCAGTAATAGCCATGACACTCACGATGTAAACTAATATCAAAATTTTTTATGTTGGATAAATTGATAAAATAAAAACACTAAAAATCTTTGGAGGAAATAATTATGCAAATATATTGAAGCCTGAGTTATTTACACGGCGATGCCATATTAGATATTAGTGTTGTTAAACGGCTCGTTTTGAGCCGATTTTTTAAAACGGTTAACTCAATATTTTAGCCAGAAAAAATATTGCCTAAGCCCCGAGATTTCGCTAATAGATGTATAAACCTTTGTTCCTTCTACAAACAAAATCTTCAGGTCTTGCGAATATTATTCTAGATGAAATATTGAGTTAGCCTTTTTTAAATATTGGCTCAATACAAGCCGTTTAACAACACTATTAGAAATGAAATCTTTTCTAACTATAATAAGGACCAGAATGATATGATGAAACAATTAAGATTTTATATATTGTCGCACCACCTTGGTATATTATATCTTAAAATAATAGTAGTTTGTAATAATATCAAAAATATACTTGTATTAAAAATTTAACTCAAAACTGTTTTTCGAAAAAGAAAAAATAGCTTTCCTAAAAACACGCAAAAAAAGAGAAGAAAAGATATCAAATTTATTACATCTATTGCAGGATGAATAATAAAATGTTTAATTTTTAAAATTGTTCATATTTAAATAGATGGCATTAAATCTTGAATGCAAATTGTAACTATATTTATTATCAAAACCATTTATTTGTAAAATTTATTATAATATTAACTGTAATATATTATATAGTTGTCAAATACGTCTATAAATGTGGCATTTTATCTAATATTTTATAACCAACTGTATATAATAGAGGATTATAAACTATATCTCTATTTATTTACTTTTTATAAAGTAATCTCTTATACTTATTTGGATCTTTAAAATACTTTTAGGAATAGTTATGATAACTAAATTTTAAAATAAATATACAGTTGATTAGTCATTTTGAACTCGGATAATTACAATATTAAATTTGTTAATTTTGAAATAATATATGATTATATTTATTTAATTAGGGTTATATAATAATTTAAATAATAAAAGTCAAATAAACTTCAACTGTTAAAGCTAAATTAATATTTAGCGAGTTATTGATGTTATATTTTTTAATACAGAATTTGATTTCAAGCTGACATAGTAAAAATATAATTTATATGTATTAATCTAATCTAATAATTAAAATAGTATTAATTTAATAAAAATTTAAATAGTCTTATTAATTTCTAAATAATAAAATTAAATCTATATATTACTTAAGGGAATTATAATAGAAATCATTCAGGGGGCAATCAAAAAAATTTATTTTTAGTTCAAGGGGATATTAAGGAACCATTAAAAAAAATTTTTTGCTTCAGGGGGCTATTCAAATTTTTCAGGGGGCTCGAGCCCCTGATTTCCCCCCTCTAGTGATGCCACTGATAAAAAAGATATAATAATTAAATTAACATGCAAACGCTCGAATTGATCCTAACTTTAAATATGTTAAAAATGGCATTTTAGATAATATTTTGCATCCTATTCTACAAAATAAAGGTTTAAATACTTTAAATCTATAATAATTTTTCTAAAATAAATTAGTGTTTTATACAAAATATTTTTGTAAGCTCGATACTATTTAATATATCATTTGGCTTAACTTTTAGAGAATCTGATTATGATTGGAGAGAAGCCCAAATATGATAATCCTTGGTGAAGAAAAATATATAAATAATGAAATATAAACAAATATCTATTAATATTCTTTGTAGAGGTAGATCAATAATTGGACGATGATACGGTTTTTATGAACTAGATTTGCTCGTTTGCCCAGGCAGTAATATTGCTCATGGTACCTATTAAAATGGAAATAGTTTTAATATGGGTCACCCTCTTAGGGGAAGTAGATGCCTGCATAATATGGTACTATCCCGGGGGTCTCAGAATCATTTATTTAGGTTCTATAGAAACGTATTAAACAGTACCTTATAAATTCCACAATCTCATTGTTGTGTGGGTCGTTTATTTTTATATTAAATTGTAAAGTCATTCAATTGTGGTGATGAATACTTTTTTGATTATTTTACGCAATTATTCTTTATAAAATTTGTTATTTTTAGATTATTTATATTTATTAATCAATTTTATATTTATTTTGTAGTAGATATAAAAAGATAAAAAAACGAAATAAAAAAATATATTTGTCTTCCTTCCAAATTTTTTAGAAAAATTATAATTTATTCAGAAATCATTATCAAATTGAATAAATTTTATACTCATATTTTATAATAAACAAAAATATAGGACAGATTATTAAAATAACAAATAACTTCCATTATCATTATCTTGGCTCATTGTCATTAGCATGAAAAATAGAGGCAAATAGACACCTACTCAAATAAAAATTAGAATATTTTTTTAAAGTACCCATAAGTTTATTTAAATGAATTTAAATTGAAGCTGTTAAAACATTCATTAAGATTTAATACCGATTTTTTTAAAATATGTTTTATGACCACCCTATAATTTAATAAAAAACTTCACTTTTAAGCGCAAGTGTCATAAATATTTTAATGTTCTAAAATATATAATGAACAAAATATATAATATAGTCAATATCTGCCTTCGTAAAATAAAATTATCTTTTTTGTGTCTAATGTACTCTCTTCGGATCCTTACTCTTTAGTCTCTGAATTAATAACAAATCTATTGATTTATCATGTATCATAACGCTTCACACCTGGTACATTGATAATGGAATTTTGATCAGTCCCAAGTTTGTAACCGACAAAGCAATTAACATAATTCGCGAAATGATAACTTTCATGGGACTCTCGCTCAATCCGCGCAAACCTAAATTATTGACTTTAAATTCATGGATAAACTAACATACCTGGGATCCCCTTTAAAAGACATAAGGTGATATAATCCTTCACTCCACCCTTGAAATCATTCTCAAATTGGAAGGCATCTTCACTCTTCTTTTATCATTTAAAATCATTTTTCTTGCTAAAAGATTTTATTTCTAGGATTCTCTATGCACTCCGATTTTCAAATACCCTCTTCCACTAAAGATATACGAAGACGAAATAAATGATCTAACTGAAAAATAGTTAATTTAACGAAACTGATTGGGCCAAGCCTTCCACACAACCAAATTTGGTGGATTGGGCATCAGATTTCCATTCGACCTTGCATTAATATTTTTTATATCGAGCAGCCTATCAAAGCAAATAACCAATGCTCATGCCTCTAAAAAATACTCTTCCTTTATTGAAGCCCATAAATTTGTTGAAAACCCGAATCAATGTTGATTTTCACAACACATAGACAGAAGGATTAAGATTAGCTTGTAGCAGCCCGCTGCGTTAAAACTCTCTTATCTAGCTAGCAATTTCTGAATGCACTCTATTCTCTTCCTGTTCAATAGTACTAGACATGAGTTTCTCATAGCCTTCTACAATTACTCTTTCCAATAACGAACTTACCAATCCATCGGTATTCGCCTTAACTGCCCGACTACCCATCCCAATACGTGCTCAGGTTATAACTCATCCGTAGATATGTTGGGAAAACATAATTTACATCGTCGTTCATGCAATAGCCGATTTATCAGGCATACACAACCTAACTCCATCATTTAACGAGCTTTTAAATCAGCTCAAATACCGTAAACTAGAACTTCCGGTCTTTCCAAATCAGTAACGTCATGATGGGATCACTCAAATTGCATGGAAGAGAACCCAGTTGCAGTAGGAGCTATTCATATAATTACCCCCTCACCCCCTTCAACCATGCCTTTAACATCCAGGACCACAAAGAACAGTATGAAATCTTAAAATAAATTTTGAACTAATATTTTTTCATACCTATCATATTGACCACCTTTAGTAAACTTGCCTTAACATTCTTTAATATTCTAGGCTTACAAATCTGTAAACTCACAGAAGAACCTCAAAAGCAGTTTTCCCTCCAATAAATGGCCAAAGCCATCTTTATAGCGAATCACATTAGCTTCAATGGCAGTTTTCTTTCCAAAAAGCTATTCTATACTCTTTTTTACTTTTAATTCTCTTCTTGCTTCTTACTTTATTCTTTCTTTATTTATTTCGGATATTTATACTATTATAGTGGAATTATTTATATATATATTTTTTTTTATATATGTTTTAATGTTTTTTTATTAATATAATATTTTTTAAATTACGCGAGTATTTGAAATTGAAAATTCATTTATGATTTAATAGTTTTTGTTTTTAATTTATAACCCTAAATGGTTTCTTTTAATTTTTTTTTATGATGAAATTATAAATATTTTGACATATATTCCTCGAATAATTAAATAAAAGTATATTATATACATTTATATATTATAAAATGAAAAAATAAAATAGGTAATTTTTTTTCATACTAAGAAATAAATCTCAACTTACTCTAAAAATACATAATATAAACGTAAGACCTTATTATTTTTTCAGAATGACCCAAAAAATAACTTAGTTACTTTTTTTAACGGCACTATTTTCTCGATCAAAGTAATAGTTTTGTCAAGAATAATCGAGATCTCTATAATATTGATTATAAGAAATATATTGGTTGGATTTGTAATTATTATTGTAAAGAAAGAGAATGATTGTTTCCTGTTCTGTGAATATTAATTACCTATTTAATTAAGAAAAAAAATTATGGAAATATTTAATAGTATTTTAAATAAATTTTAATTCGATTGTCATTTTTTTTCTATTTATTTAACTACCATATCAGTGCTGATAAGATTTTTCGAATTTTTATGGAAGTTTAAATTTTAGCCAATTAATAACTTGGCTTTTATTTTTCAGTTTAAAAACCAATTATTAATTGAAGTCGTAATTATTCTTAGTTTTTTTCATTGTCTCGTTTAAATGATTAATCAATATTTAACCCTTTGTCTTTTGAAACGGTATTATAAAATTTATAAAGAAATATGAAATCGGGTTCATTCTCCCAAATTTCTTAAATTTTTAATATTACCTTACTCTTATTTGCAAATATCAAGTAATTTTTTATCATTATCGGAAAATTAGAGCCTTGCATGGAGCTGTCTAACACATTCTCTGAAATGCGGTTGGGATAATCTTGCTGTAAAATATTTATTTTGACCGGACTAGGACCTCGTCAAAATTTTGTTTCATTTAATTTTACATATTTATTTTTCACAAAACACTCAAATCCTTTACTATTTCCACTTTCTTAAAAAATCATACCTTTTATGTCCAATATGTCACTATAAATTTTTTCCGGATCTTATCGGGTTCGGGCCTATTATGAAAATAAAAATATAAATAAAATTTGGATCTTATAAATAGAAAATAATAATCGAGGGGTAGGAAGGAAGGACAGGCTGGACTTGAAAAAATAGGTTATATGCAGGGTTCGAAAATTCATCAAGAAGATTTTTTTTATGATATTGATTCCAGAAATCCAGGCATGCCATCAAACTAGGCTATTAAATCTAGCCCGACCTGTAACCCCGCCAGGTCCGGAGCATTTTAAAATCCGGATCGGGCTTTAAAAATTACAAATGTGTCGGGGAAAATAAGTAATATTTCTACAAAAAGGGCCGGGCCAAGTCATATTTAGAAAAAAATTAAATTATACTAATTAATCAGTTAAAAATTATTGGAATATCATATATCATTATCAAGATTTTATTTAATTAAGATAACATAATTTTTTCCATATTTCTTATTAAATTATCAAGATTTTCAACATTTAATCCCATTTTTAAATCATTTCTGAATTGATATGCAGGACTCATTTCTTTGGGTTTCTTCAAGTATTTGACATAGGTTTGTTTCAATTCATTTAAACGTTCTATATAGTTGCTTATTTCTCTAATTGCATCTTGTAACTTATAAGCATCTGGATTACTGTTAGATCCTTTTAGATTAGAAGCTAATTTTGCGGTCAATTTTAAATAATTATTGTAGTCTTGGTTAATATCTGATAATGTTTTGGTAATGTGAGACCTATAGCGAATTAAAAAAATTTAATTTAATTTCAATATTTGAAATCTAATACTCTTAATTATGCATTTAAAAACCAATTAGTAAATTAGTTATTTAAATCTCAACATAAATTTAAGCAGATTGCCGAAGCGGAGTAAAAGCAACCCTATACCGGTAAATATGACAGGCCCGGAATTAAAATTTTTAAAAGGAACAAGAATAAAACGTCTCAAATGTTAATGATATAGAGACGATAATCTGTTATCTGGTAACAGATCAAATTTATCTAACGTTTACTAAATAATATACCGGGTCCACGATTCAGAGTGGGAATAATATGCACGTCAGTAAAAATCTCAAGGCAATCGCGGGAAAGATACAAGATATCCTTCAGTAAAATTCTCAGGGGGAGGGGGGGGGGGTGTGTGTGTGTAATTTTTTAAGAGGATTAAACCCCCTTTGTCCTTAGAGGGGTAGAGGGTAGTTTTGTTATTTATTATTTTTATATTTACTTATTTGTTTAAAAATGCTTTATTAGAAAATAAGTGTTGTCAAAAACCTTGATTAACCGATTTTTAAAAACGGCTAAATCTAAATTTTAGTTTAAAAAAATATCGAAACTTCAAAATTTTACATATAGATGGCAATAAGGTTTTACCCTATTTTAACCAAATCTCGAGGTCTAGGTAGTTTTTTGCCGTGCCTTTTTTTAAAAAAAATACGTACTGGAGCGAATATGAATATTGGTACCTCTGCAGGTCGCTCAAAAAAGCAAAAGAAAATATTTTTTTAAAAAAAGAAAAAAGAAAAAAAAAAGAAAAAATATTTTTTAAAAACGAAAAAAACAATAAACAAAAAACCAAATAATGAGAATAAAATACTAAAAATAAAAAGGTTACCAAATTTTTAAAATAAACAAAAATAAGGGGGTCCTCGTTCATAAACATTTTAGCCTATACTAAAAACAATTAAGTAACTAAATTAAGCCGACCGTATATTATTTACGTTTATTTGACATTATGAAAAAAGTATTTATAAAATAAGATTTCTTCAAAATTGGTACAATAGTAGAATGGGAAAAAATTCCTTAATCATATATGAACCATAAAAAAGAAATAGTTATAAAAAAAATAAAAACTATGATGTTTAGCGTAAAATGGCCCAAGTATTTGCAAACACCAATTCGAAGAATTATACTAAACCTATTAATGTATTTTATGTTTTATTTTGTTTGGTAAATGTTTAAGGTAAAAAAAAATATTTGATAAAATAATAAAAAAATTCTCAAAATTAGGAAATTAATAAATTAGGATCTTGTCAAAAAGGAGAATATAGAAGTTGTAAATCTTGTTTGCGTTATTATTATACCTATTAATTCTAATCAATTTTGTCATTCACAAATAAAGTAACCGAATCACAAGTCATATAAAAATGATATCGCGCCTTAGTCTATTTGCAGATAAAAGGTTTTTTCAATTTTTGAGGCATGCTTCCAGCAAACAAAGAATAATAATTTACGGAAGTAATTTATATATATATAATATAATTAGAAAATAATTTGCTGGTATTTCGGTTTAGGCGCCATTTAATTGTTTATCAAAATTAAAATCATGTATTTTTTATTAACGATTAAGGCATTTGGCAGACCCGAGGTCCATAAGGTTTTTTAAAAATATTATATTACAAAAAATACAAATCATTATCCTTTGTTTGAAAAATGCTTTAAACATGCCTCAGAAACCGCTTTGAAAAAATGTTCTGCCTTGAGATGGCCTTATGAGTGAAGTCAACCAAATGGAAGCATTAACTCTGAAATTTATATTATCAATTGGTGCGTATTTAGTAGATTTTGTTTATTCAACCCGTTTGGTAGATAGTCTAAAGAAACGCATTATTGTGGAAATTTTTATTGCCAAGATCATCATGTTAAAAGAGAAATTATAGAAGCCCTGAATATCTGAGTGAACCTATATGTAATGACTAAGTACTTACATTCATCACTTTTTCAAGTCAATAAACAGGCACGCTTTAGGCTGAGTCTTAAATATCGATTTTGAATTGCGATTCAAAAATCATTTACGTTTATATACATAGTTTCTATTTCCCCGATTCGAAATATTTTTGAATGATGATTTATTCTTATTATAGATATTATTTGTTCTTTTTAGAAAGAATATAATTGGAGAATCTTTGACGGAGCAGCAAATATGCGAAGTGAATGTTTGTTTGCAGGCTCAAATTAAGCCAGTGTTATTCTCAATTTATGCGTTTGTGATGCATGGAATAATCCTGAGGCGAAGAATCACACTTATCAGTCTTGCCACTTTTTTATAGAATGAATTATTAAAGTAACGAGATATAGACAAGAAAGTATTACCAGGTTAAAGGTTAAAAAAACTAAAAAATTCAAAAAATTAGTAAAACGGTATAGTGGGCGCGTGAGAAGGCATTTTTGATTAATGTCAAGAATGCCCTAATACCAACTAATATAAATATCTTACATTACATATATTGGAACAATTTTTTTGAATCAAAAACAACTTTAAAATCTGAAGCTATATTAAATAAAATATGCTAATTTAAATATTGGCTTAAATCTTTTAGAAATAAATGGGTTCTATGAAAAAATAAATGCTTACAAACAAGATATTTAGCCTAATCATGGGAAAAACTGTTGAAAATGGTAAATCTTCTGTAAGTTCCAGAGATTTCCTTTTAATAATATGAAAGCTATCAATATGACAATTATTGTCAATAAAAACTTGGCTTATTTTTTTATAGAACTGGAAATACTATTCTATAGAATGAGCCGTAAAAAACTTGAGGATGTATGTCCAAAGAATGCCCTTCAAATCACCGAATTGAGGTATTCAATAATATTATTGATAGGATATTGTAACCAGTTTTATAGAAAGATTTTAAAAAAATCAACATCCTATAACGGATGCCTAATATTTTTATCAATAGATGGTTGTTGATAGCAAAGAAGGAATAATTGAAAAGGCTCTGTTTTGTTAGTGAAAGTAGATAATGAGAAACTACGAAAAAAACTAATTTCATTTTACACAATTTGTGGCAATTGATTTTATTTTTCATAATATTTATGACATATCAGTAACAGAGCGTAGAGAAAAAATAAATTCAAGGATTTGGAAATTTGTAGTGGAAATCGCTAGCTAAATGCAGACAAAGTGCAAGCAAGCATACATCTGCATAAATCAACTTATATATTGAATAAGAATATTTTCTTATACTATCTTTTACATAAATGAGTTGTGAACAAAATCGGTAAACTAAATCATTAAAAACAGACTACTCGCCAATATTGGCCAGAATAATTTAGGTAGGAGTCTTTTTAATGATGGCAGTTGAACGTGGATTAGTAGAGAAAATTGAAATAAGTGAAATTCTTGATAATTTCTGTAAATTATTATTATTAAAGTGGAAATTAAGCTAAGGCAAGAGAGAATATATATTAAATTAGTATTTTCTTTTATATTATATAATATTTAACATTATATTATTTATGTATATGTAAAAATTATAAATAAAAATAAAGGGAATTTGTATACAATATAAGACTCAATAAACAATATAAAAATGTGCAAGTAAAATTTAGGCTCCTTGAACTTTCTTTCCCAATCTGATCATGAGGCTTGCATAACTTTTTAAAGTACTGATTCTAAAGCTTAGGCATTACATTTTAGTTTAAACCTTAATCCATTTGATAAACAATATTAAAAAAGTTATTAGATTAGAAAAATATGAAAATTATTAAAAATCAAGATAGAGCAAAGAGTTTAAAGGTACAAGAAATAAAAATAATAAAATAAACGAAATATCTAAACAAAATTACTTATCCTTCAGTGGCATAGGCATAGGGGGGGTTCAAATACCCCCCCCCCCCCCCATGAAAAATATTTTTTTTAATTTTTAATTTTAATTTAATAAATTCATAACAAACGCTTGATTTTTATGTTTTAAATTTATTATAAATAATAATAGATATACACATTTGATTATTTTTATATTTATTTTTGGTTTGCAGCTATTTCACACCACCCAAAAAAGGGAGTTATTTATTCAAACGTATCATGATATTGACTCAAAAAATCAAAAAAAAAACTAAAAAGATTTTGTCCGACCAGATTCATCGAAAGACAAGAGTCGGTGAAACTCTTTATTGAACTATATGATGCTGTCTTTGCAGCACTAGAATTTTATATATCAAGCAAGGAAAAAGATTCAGCAGATGCCGAATCTTTTGCAGGCTATTATTAAGCCAATTTCAATTCAATGTGTTTATTTTTTACTTAATTATACATATGATTTTAGCAAAATGCTACAAAAAATTGATTTGGATTTAAGGGAGATTATGAATAGAGCAAAGGATATTGTTGAAATATTAACAAATATCAGAAAGAATGTGGATGAAAAATTTCATGAAATATATGAAAAAGTAAAGGAGATTGCTAATATGTTTGGAATTGAAATTTTTAAACCTAGAGTAGTCTCTAGACAATCCAATCGATCAAATATTGATGCATCTACGATTGAGGATTTTTACAAAATAAACATTTTTATTCCCCTTATTGATACATTTTTATTTCAATTAAAAGAAAGATTTATTAGTCATAATTATATTTTAAAAAGCTTTTATTTTCTTTTGCCGGTTGAGTCTAAACTGTTGATTACACTTGAAACACGAGAGGATATTAAAAAAAATCTCAGAATTTTATGCTGATGATTTAGTAGGTTCATATGATAAGTTACTTTGTGATGTCGAATTTTGGTATAAAAATCTTGACAGAATAGGGTATTCTTTGAGACCAAAAAATGCTCTGCAGGCCCTTTCCATGTGTAATTGCATTTTAGATTCCCTGCATAATATCAAAACTTTATTAATTATTTTAGCTACCTTGCCAATTAGTACCTGCACTAATGAAATGTCTTTTTCAACTTTAAAAAGGTTAAAAACCTATTTAAGAAACACAACCGGTGAAAAAGGTTTAAATGGATTAGCCCTATTGAATATTTATAAGGAGATTATTTTAGATAAAAATTTGATTCTAGATGAATTAGCAAAATCTTAGAGAAAAGTAGATCTCTCTTTTTAAATTCAAATCAAAAAATAGCAATAAAATTTTATTAGTTTTAATCAGAGTTGTTAAAAGATACTTTTTAAATGGATCTAGATACAGATACAGATACATAGTCTCAAAAGTTATCTAGATACAGATACAGCGTCTAAAAAGTTATCAAGATACGGATACATTTTTTATTATGCTCTTATAGGTTTGCATAAACCTAAATTAATATTATATTGTGAAAATTCAAATGAGCTAAAAAATTTATTGACGCGATATAACATTTATCAGAATATAACTAAAATAATGATTTTAATATAATATATGAAAATATATGATTAAATAATTATAAATAATTATTAGATTTCAGTAATAAAATATTTTCAAAATTTTGATCATTTAGGTATCCTCGTTTATCTTTAAAGACATTTTTAGCAACACTAAATAGTCTTTCCACAGGGGCGCTTGAAGGAATTGTAGTGTTATATTTAATAAATAACAATTTTATATCAGGGTATTCTTTAAAAATGCTAAAATCTCTACATTCATTTTTGAAAAAATTATTTAAAATTTGTTGATTATCAAAATTTAAATCATTATTAGAAATTATATATGCTGTAGGGTACTGAAAAAAATTTGAAATTAAATTTTTTTTTTTGGCAGGTTATTTGCTTGCAGTCAGTTGATGACTTTGATAATTCACCAGCTAATCTTTGTATCAATTGTTTTCTTTTATTAAGCTTTTCTTCCATTTGCAATCATGTCCAATCAAGTTTAAAAAAAGGGTGGAGCATGGTTGCTATAATATTATCATCTTCAAATAAGGTCACAATAAACCTAGAATTATTAAATATTTTTAATTTATTAATTTACCATTTCCATATTGTAATATTAAAATTTGTATGGTTTACTGATAAACTCTCACATAATATTTAAATTAATGAATATTTATATATATTTTTTATATATAAGTTTTAATATTTTATGTATATATAATTCTTTATTATAGTATTAATAAATATTAATATATAATATATATATATATTTATTTATTTCATAAGCTCATATGAAATAAAATAAATTTTACAGTCAAATATTTTTATTTATAATAAAAAAAGGGGTATATAAAATGTATCTTAAAAAGTATCTAAAAACAGATACAGATACCTCTAAAAAATTCTAGATACAGATACAGATACCTTTCTAAAAAATCTATCTAGATACAGATACAGATACTACATTTTTATTTTAACAACTCTGGTTTTAATATATAATCAATTTTTTTTTGTAAAACAATTATTATTTATAAGATAATATCATCATATTTTTTTAAATACCATTATTTACAAAGAATTACACATATTTTATATAATTGTAAAAAATTACTTTTTTTTAAATAGAGTCTTTATACATTATAATTTTTAATATTAAAATCTGTATTATATAAAATATCAACATTTTGAAAATATTTTAATTAATAAAAATATATACATGATTAAATAAAGGAATGTATAATAAAATACCCTAAAATTTTGTTATATGAAAATATAAAACAATTTTAACAAATCCAAAAATATAAGCAATTAAGTGTTCAAAAAAATGTGAGGTTTGGGGGGCGAAGTCCCCCCCCCCCCAATTTGAAACCCCCCCTCCCAATGATAACATCTTGGCTACGCCACTGCTATCCTTCAAATTTTTATTTTGGGTATAAAAAATAAAAATCTTACAATTTTTTTTTTACAGAATCCCTTATATTCTTAAAAACCAAAGTGATGATAAAAGTATGACTCATATAAGTGGTCGATTAAATTGGTTGACCAAATTAATCGACTAGTTCAGGTAGAATAATTCGGTCCCTCGGGGTGGAGTCAATTTTTCGACAAAAAACTCGACTTGAGTCATGTTTTAGTCGACTAAATTTAGCAGTTTAACAACACTCTATGAGAATCTATGTACCTCTGTGGATAAGAAACTCTTATAATTTAGTAGCTGCAAATTAAAAACTAATCAAAAGACGTGTGGCATCTTTAGAAAGTGTGATACAAATGATGGATTATACGCGAAATTGAAAACAAATATAATAATTGATTTTTTACCCTCAAACGCTAAGATAAGGCAATTGTTTATTAAAATAAATACTAATACTAAATACGCTTTTGCAATTAAAATTAGAAAAGGTCAATCCCGATTGCATACGATCATAGTGTCACTTGGAAGCATCCCGTTTTTTATTATTTTTTTAAAAATATAATTTGTAACAAATATTTTTCGTAAAAATTTGATTATAAAATTTATTCGTAGATTTTTAAGATTTTTACACGCACTTTTTTAAATAGAGAAAGTTAGATTTTTTATTATAGAATTAGGAAATTAATGAAGAGGTTTTATCAATTTAAAAGAAATGAAAGCAAATTTTCTTTTAGATATTAATATAAAAGTATTACCATAATGAAAATTTTACCTAATGCGAAAGTTACCAATTTAACTTAAGATTATTAGATTTACTATTCCATTGAACAACGATACTAAGAATTATTTATCAAAATGAGGTCCTTAAATTTTTTTCAGCGAGTTCTAGGACGCTGGAATTTATTTAGTAAAATATAAAATTAGTTTACCTTAGTTTTTCCTTTTTTAAAGAACTCCGATGCATTTTTAATATATTTATTAATTAGTTTTAGATTACAAAGTTAAAACATATAAATAATGCATTTTTTTCAAAGCTTTTAAGCCTTTCTATTGATATATTTAAAATTTAGAACACTTTATTCTTTCTGTGTTTTGTTATATTTTATCCAGAATTAGAATGTTATGGATATGTTTGAATATGATTGCCCATTTGGAAAATTATCAAAATGTATGTAAGTTTAAATGACATTTTTTAAAAAAATAATACAATGCATATCCTTATTGAATTCATTTCTTTTTGTTGTAATGAATGTAATATTAGACTCAGAGATAAGAGCAATCAAACTGATAACTTAATGAGAGATACGTTTTTATTTTAACCAAAAAAAATGATGACTACAAATTTAAAATATTTTGGAAGATTTCTGCCATTATTAGAGAATCATTTAAATTATTTATCATAAATTATGTTAATTTGTCATTTATATTTAATTCGAAACCTATACGAAGCTGATTCAATCCCTGATAAAACTTAATAAATATTTAAGATTATTATTTTGAATTTCTAAACCAAGGTTTCGTGAGATATGGTGTGCTAGTATAACGTTTAAGGTGGAATTTTTCAAATAGACATACTCTATAAATGGCGCGGTCTTTTATATCGTGATATGCTTACAACAAACCATCACTAAAAATTTTGACTAATTTTTGTTTCAATTTAAATACCAATCTTTTTGTCACACCATACCCAACGGTCTTGCCTTCCGATAAAGATTTAGGAAAAATTAACAACTCTTAAAAACCTAAAATATTATCTTAAGACTAAAATCGAAATACAGTTTTTTAAATTGTTTGTTTAACAATATGTTGATGAATAAGTGTATTGATAATGGTTTTGCCATGTACAATTATATCATCAAATGAATTTTCATAATTTGTCTAGTTGGACTTATTACATATTATACTTCATATAGTATATGTGCTCCATGTTTTATTAGAACTTTTGTTTGGATGTAAAATATATATATTTTGTTTTCCAAATCATTTTATTAAACGATTCGTTTTCAAAAGTAAAATAAAAATATACAAACAAAATGTTAAATTAGTTTATATTCAAAAAAATTAAATTCCTTCCATTTTTAAATATTCTAAATAAAATATAGTCTTATAATTCCTAAAATATTCGTACCATTAATTAACTTATAAAACACATATTATTTTAATTTAATTATTTTGAATTTCTTCTCAAGCTCACATCAAACCCAATAATTATTAATAGAGAGCAACCAACAAGCCTGCTAGTATAGCACCAATTGTCATGATAGCTATAACAATCCAAAGCGATATAAACAACCCGCTGCACCAAGAGTGACAATTAATCCCACTTTTGAATCCCTTTTTGTTTTTTAAAACAGAATTTTTATGCGATTTTGGACATTTATCATAGTAATCATCATTAGCATATATAGAATCTAAGCTTATAAACTGAGGGGAGTAAGATTCATATTTTTGAGTGGATGGAATTAATGGTAGCGGATAATGTCCCGAGTAGTGACTTATAGATTTGGCAATTGGTTCTTGAAAATCTAAGAATAGAGAGTTGCTTTTAGGAAGAGTATTAGTGGGGCTTGACTGCTGGTTATTTATTTCATATGGGACTTTCATCCTCATAAATTCAGAATCACCATTTGATTGCAGAAATTTAGTATTATTATTAACTGAGGTATCGTTGGGCATGATAACTGATTCATGCAATCTGAGAGAACATCTATTTTTCAAGCCTTTATACTGGTTACGTTTATGTTTGCCAATGGATATAAATTTATTCGGTACCCTGACCATATTATTGTCATCATCATTGGGATAATAATAGTATTCATAAAGTTGATTTTGTCGAACATTCTTTATACATCCTAATTTCCCTATAACTAACTGTGCTGGGATTTGTATATGACCAATAAAATGGCGACAGATCTGTTCCCTGTATATGTTTTCACAATTGCATCCTCGCGTTACAATTGGTACATTTATTAGGGTCATATGTGAGGATATGTATGGATAATAAGATCTTATCGGATCCAAAATATTGTAGGAGGTAGCGATCCCACGATCATCGTATGGTACTAAAGCCCATTTATTACTTCGATCGTAGATTTGGGAATGCCTCAAATTATAAAATTCATTATTATATATTCTTTGTCCCTGATAATAAATTTCGTCGTTTAATAAATGAGGGATCGTTTTTGATAAGTGTTGGGGGTGGAGGGTCCCATTGAAATTACTAATGCAAGAATGAATTTCTTGATTTTTTGAATTTTGTATATCGATAAAAATTCTAGTTGAACTATTTTCAATGATTGATGTTGACGATATTTCATTAAATTGCGTAGTAAATTTAGGATAATCTGGCTCTATATTTTCATTTTCTTTATATATTGATTTTATTGCGATTGGAATATTATCACTGTCTTTCTCACTAACATCATTAGTTTTATTTAAATTCTTTATACAATCAAACTCCTTTTGCTCACTACTTTGACTCCTGGCACACACATATTCCGGCTGGTTGTAAAAAACCTCTTTTGATGACGCATTTTTATGATGATTTATTTTTATATTTTTGACTGCATCTTGGTAGCCGCATTTAATTTTATCTTCTTGATAAATATCATCATAATAGATTGGCACTTTGTTCCAAACGTATTTAGGTGCTGAATCCATAAATTTAGGACGATTTATTTTTTCAGTATAATAACCGTCTCTCAAATAATTTGAAAAATGATTGGTTATATTGCAATTATATTTCATATCATCAATCGGATGAGAATCTCTCTCAGCTACTGAGTTGAATCTATCTTCAAAATAACTGGGGTAATGTGCATTTTTATAAATATTAGGAATATAAAGAGCCGGGTTATAGCAATTTTTTGAGCTGGCAGATTGAAATGGTGTATGTATATTATTTCTTTGATAACGATCTAATTCTGGCAAGTAAGAATTTCTGTGTCTATGATTTCTATTTGGATAATATCTAGAATCGAGATCATGACGCTGACATTGCAGAGTATTTGAAAAATAATTTTCTTGAGGATATTCAAGTTCCTTAAACCGAGCTTGGTGTAATATTTTTTGATAATTTTCTCCCTCGATTTCGTTATGATTATCCATGTTAATTAACACATTGTTTTTAATTTTATTAGGCTGTTTAAAATAGACGCCGTACATTTTATCCCTTACTTCATGTCTTTTATGGCTCATTTTATGATTTGTAAAAAGCGAAGAGTTATTATCCGTCATGGTGTTAGGCTCTATATTAATAGGATTATTTTTAGTTTTGGTGGTGATAGTTTGATCATCAATTAATATGGATGAGTTCATATTATCAATGCTATAATTATGGATAATTGCTTGTTTACTTTGATTATTAACCATTTCCTCATTTTTAATTTTGCTCTTCAGATCCATATCGTACTTTATATTATTATTTTTAAAATTTTCATGTTTTACATTTCGTCCAATATCAATCAACCTAATATCATCATTATTGTTGGAATTAGAGAATTCGTGATCTATACTTACAGAATTAGATGGGCAAGATGTCACTTCTTCCTTATCGATAGTCAATTTACATTTATCTTCATCTTCGAATATCCAATCGATATTACCATTTTCTAATCGGTTTCTATAAGTTTCTTTTAAAGAAATCGTCTCGAATGAACTATTATTTTCTGCATTTTCGGTCTCATATTTTGAGGTGTAATTTATATGAGGATCTCCATTATTTAAATTAGCATGTAGCTTAGTATTTCCGAAATTATTTTCATTCCTCCACAATGAATTTATTCCTGATCGCTTTTGTCCATGTTTATGAAAAACCAGGTTCTGATCTAATAAAGAACTATTGTTTTCATCAAATCTGATTTCAAACTTACCTACATCATTATACCCATTTTTCAATCCATTTTGATAATTAACGTCTAAATGAGATTTATCAATTTTGCCATTCGTTAAAGTCCTTAAAGTATCATTGAACAAAATTTTATTTTCTTCTTTGTTGATAATTTTGGAACCATTTTCTATATTCTCATTTGATAACCTTTGGTTAACTTTATCATTGGAACTTTGGCAATGTATTTGTTCCTCTAACATGGTTTTAAGATTATTTTCAGGTTATACCTGTTAATTATATTGTTTATATTATTTTCAAATAAAATCAAATAATAATTGATTTGTTTTAATTTTATCATAGTATTTAATATATTTATGACACGTATAGTTTAAAAATCAATTTTTTTTATCGCATATTAGGCGATTAATATAAATTTAAAAAATATGTATATTATCGTTTGATGAATTATTTAAAGCTATAATAACTGATGGATGGATTTCATTTTATTTATAAACATTAAAATAATACGAATAATTAAGTAACCTTAACTATATATCTTTATTTAATATAATGTCACCTCAAATAACTTTTTTTCCATGGGGAACATTCAATTCGCATGATTAATTTTTTAACTTTTTTTAAGTTTAAAACAAAGTATTTTATAATAAATAAAATTAGATATAATTTAAGATAGAAAACTTTATTTATTAAGTGCATTATCTTAGGTGAACTTTTTGAATTATATTGCAAAATTTTTTTTAAAATGATAAATTTCTTTGTTAAAATAGAAATAATTTTGTTACTCTTTTTAAAATTAAACATAATTTTTTGTATTTATGACTAAAAATATATATTAGTCTTAGATTAGTATCTCATTTTTTGCCATATGTCCTTTTGGGATCTAATTTTTAAAAAAATAAATATTAAATTAAATTTAGCACCAAAAGTGTGCGTGACTAACTATTATTTTGAGAGTTATGAATAACCTCTAAGCGATGGGGCAGGAACTGGGCTACCCTAAGAAAATTTTTGACCGCCCAAACATGGCCTCCAAATATGTTTCTAGTGGCTGGAAAGAAATAAGCCCTTTCCCCTTCAAAAAATTAGTCTCCAAATAAATAAACAGCTCCCTCCTCCTCCACCTAACATCCGGCTACTGGCCTGAATGTAAACTATCAAATTCTAACAATTTTTTCTATTTGAAAACATCCACTTGTAAAATAGAATAATATTTATAACAACTTATAGAATGAGGTGAAATAAGCTTATTACGTCAATAACTACTAGTACAAGTCATAAATATAAAAATATATTCATCTATTATATTATCTATCATTTGAAAAACTATAATAATTTTTTTTTAAATTTTAACAAAGAATGAGCTTATACCTGTCCAATTGTAACGGATGTAAGAGTTTTTATATGTTTCAGGTCATTTCTGGACAGAACGTTTTTTCAAAACGATTTTTTAGTCATGTTTTCAGCTAATTTTTTATTTATTCTACCCAAAAAAATAATTTGGTAATTTAGTTTTTTTCAAAATATAAATTTGCCCCTAAATAATCGTTAATAAAATTAAACTCATTTGTTTTTTTTATTGACGAATAAATGGCATCTATGAGAAATTGCAGGAGAGTTTTTTAAATATATTTTGTTATGCAAAAAAATAATTCTACAAATTTTTATCACTTGTTTGGAAATAAATAATAAATTGGCTGGAAGCATGCCTAGAAAATTTCCTTTGAAAAAAGTCTTGGAAATGGCCTTATTGGGGAAAATGATTGCCGCATATACTGCATGAATATTGATCCGATTTTCAAAAATAAAATTGGAGAATCACAAGTAATAATTTTTTATTAGATACTTGCTGAGATACTGGTTTCAGGCCTCTAAAAATTATATAATTATATACTAGGCTCTGGGCCTGTAGGTCTCTGATATCTTTATCATCCATTCATGATTGTTTTCTTGTTCATAAATTTTATTATAATTTATATATTTTTTTATAATAATATAATTCACATATCTTTAAGATTATAATTAGAGATATGCCGGGGCCTAATTTTTTATTCACGGCTGCTCACGATTGCCAAAAAAATTTATGCCCTTTTACGCTTGCTGCTAAAAACAATCCTACCCGCCTACTCACGAAAAACAATATTTTGTTCACGACAGTCATGCCTGAAAAATTTACTGTTTAATTTTTTTTCTAAATTTCTCAAAACTTTATTGCTAATTTTACGCTTTTTTGAATTTAATCTATCATAATTTTTTATTTCTTTAATAATAACAATCAAAATTTTTATTTAAAAAAAGAAGAATATCCATATATTTTTATTTTAATTATGTCCATCTTACCTCTTATAAGCGATCAGCTAAATAATCATCTTTTATTGGAAACTGAATTTGCTGGAGCTAATAAACTTTATTAGCAAATTTTCCCAAAAAAGACTTCAAAATATTCTCATTGTTATTTAATTTATGAACGATGAATCTTTTAAGTTTATCCTCGCAATTTATAGATGTTGTCGCCTCATCAGAATAATCTAGAAATTCTCTAAATGTTTCATTTAAAATATGAGATTTTTTATATGTGCAGGCTAAATTAGAAAAGTTCAAGATCGTTGGCATTGTCTTATGCATATTGTTGATTTCTAAATCATTTAGCATTTTTAAAGTTTTATATATATATATATATCTGCCTTTTCATTGTCCGTTAAATACTTAAGACTTTTGAAATAAATTTGAATTTAGAATTAAGCTACCATATGTAGTGGCTGCATAATAAATTTTTCCTTTAAAAGAGATATTGTTCTGTTACTTAGGATTCTAATTAGGTTGTTAAAATTTTATTAATTTATGTTTTCATAAATAAATTTTATTTATAGTGGGATGAGAGTCTGCTCATTACCTGAACATTCTTTGAATAGTAAAAAAATATCTATGGTGTGTATGATATTTACATCAATGGTGCTAATCTATTTAATTCTTGTTTGTTAAGCTGGTATGCTTGTATTTCCTCATACGATTTTAAGAAACTTTGTTGTATATACAGAGTTCCATCTCGTTATTATATCTTGCTCAATTGAATGGCTTAGCATGATGTTTGTTGCACAGAATTCTTAAATATTGCATTATCTTTTTTACACCATTTATACTTAAAGCTATTATCAAGTAAGTAATTATCAAAAATATAAAGCATTATATTTAGTATATGACATGAACATGGTATCCTTTCATATTTTTGAATGAACTTATATTCATTACATTTTAAACAGTACATGTAAGGTAAATGCATCAATTATCTTTTAGATTTATAGGTAAATATGAGAAAATTTAAACAATAAGTTATTAAGATGTTTAATTTTGATTGATTATAATTTGAGTACAAATGATCAGTATATAGTAAGTATAAATGAAAATAAAACATATTTAAATTAAATTTATTACAGATTTCTATTGCTGAACGAAGAGTTGAGAGGCTTTGAAATTTTATAAGACGGGGAAAAATGTTATTTATAAAATGTAATGATTTTGTTTTCAAAAATTATTCCGTTTAAGAATTAAATTAAATTAGAAAATAATAATAAAATTGTAAATTTATATTCATAAAAAACAGTTTAAAAATTAAAATTTTAATGATTCACGGGAAATTTATTACACCCAATCACGCCTGGCACGGATTTTGGGAAAGCCCGTCATGCCTAGTCACTCCTATTAATTTAAAATTTATTCACATTCAGACCGTGACCCATCATTTCACGCGTAATTTCACGGCCAGCACCCACCTCTAATAATAATTATAGGGGAGACCGGGGTAAAGCGATCAACTAGGTAACAATGTTAACATGAATATATTTTTAACTACCTATGAGTATAAAGACCTTAAATTAAATTGTGAAGATATATTTTTATATCTGATTTCTTTCCTATGTTCATCTTTTGAAAAAATTTCCTGTTTGACATATTATACCAAAAAACCGTTTTTTACCAAAAAATTATAATAACTACCCTATAGTTTATTTTGCTTTTAGCATAAGCCTAATAATTTAAAAATCTGCAAATATTTCCTTAAAGTC
The DNA here is from genome assembly GCF_954871325.1 of Gordionus sp. m RMFG-2023. NCBI lineage: Eukaryota > Metazoa > Nematomorpha > Gordioida > Chordodea > Parachordodidae > Gordionus > Gordionus sp. m RMFG-2023. The sequence continues at coordinate 31,221,704 of NC_088776.1, forward strand.
ATAGCTATAAAATAAAATTTATCGAAAGTTTATAACTAAACTAGAAGTCATGCAATAACTTAATATATATATAACACTTGGGGTAAAGTAGTTATAGGTAAAATTGTTAAAATATTCCATCTGATTAAATCTCTAAAAGATAATTTTAAATATTAACTTCTACACCATATAAAAAGCTATTTTTGAGCAAAAAGAAACGATAGTTTGTGTTATTTAGAATAAAATTTTAAAAGACGCAAATGAAATGTACGGCTATGCCTAAAATGGAAACAAGAACACTCAAAATGGGCTATTTTTGGTAAAAATTTTACATTCCCATATTTATTGATTAATTAATTTTTAAGAGAGGAATGGATGTCAAAATTGAAATATTTTGTTCAATAAAACAATAAAATAAGGTTCGATTTAATCACTTTTTGACTTAGCCATTTTACTCTGAGAATATGGTGAAATAGCGAAAATGGCGTACTACACATAATTAATAGCTCTTGGTATTATAGGTAGAAAGTTGTACTATATTTTTTTATAGATAAGGGATTTATCTATATAAAATATATATTTGTTCTGTTTTGTTTAAAAATTTTATGATGAAAATTTTACCCCGGTCTCCCTATTTATAATGCATGTTATTTATTATAGTATCAGAATTATTTTTTTATTGAGATTGAGTAATCTTAAAAATTATAAAAACAGTTAGCCTCCCAAATAATATAGAAAAGAGGAATCAATTTTTAATTCAAATAAATTCCACGTAAATAATATATCACTGATTATAGAGTAAATATTTAACATTTTGTATCTGAGAAGGAGGCAGGTACTTTTACCAGGGGAAAGGGGTATATGATGTAAGATCGCCATTGAAATAAAAATGCATTGCCATTTGATAAAAAAATTGGAGGGAGGGTAGTGGATAGTTTATATTTGCATTTTAATTATTTTTTTTTGCTAATTTGGATTGCCATTTTTGTTAATTTTGTTTTGAATTTCATTTTTTTGCTTATTTTGAAATTTTGTATAAATTACCTCATTGTGTTGCTAGTATTTTAATTTAGGTGGGAGTGGGTAGGAGTAAGAAGGAGTAGGAATAAGAGAGGGCAAGGGGGTAGGGGTAAATGTTCATTGGCTTAGGGGGTGTAAGAATCTCTGGACTATGGATGGGAAAGGATTTCCACTTTATATGATAAGGAAACGGATTAAAATCTGAAATATAAATTCAAAAATTTTAATACCCCCACTCCCTTATAATGGCTAATGTGGTCGAATGTCATTTATTTCTGAACTGTACACCATATAAATTATCAAATAATTAAAATCAGTTTGGTTAAGTTGAAACAAATATTTTCCCATCTTTGATATGACCTATTTATGCAATTTTTTAAAATTTGTTTATATTGAATATATTATTTTTAAGTTAATACATTTTTATTAAAATGTTGAGAATATATTATTCCATTTAAATTGGTTTAAGTTATGAATAAGTAAATTATGAACATAAAAATTAAAGGTTATGGATCAATCTTTTTGCATTAATTATTTAATTCGAGTATATTATTTGCTTCCCCTTTTATTGATAAATCCTGTAATATTTCAATTTCATGCATATAGTTTCAAACTATTTTCTTATATTTCTATATTAGCACATAAAGGTGGCGATAAATTTAAAATGCATAAATTGCAATGCTTTTTTAATGATATTTTTTAAAATTGTTTTCCTTATAAACTTGGAGATATTTGTTTGTAGCTAATCCATACCAAATTCCTTTCTCAGACTAAATTAAAGTTCCTTCCCCTATTCTCAATCTGTCCTGACCATCTTCCTTCCCATAAAAAGGCATGAATTTGGTACTGAACACGCTTTCGGATGATATATTCTGTATTTTTGCCAGAATTTAGGATTTTTAATAAGGTTTGGAGACTCCAAACAAATTGCCCTATAATTATCCTGTTTTCAATTGTATGCGTTGAGCCTGTGGCTTCAAATAGGTATCATCAACTTCTTTGCAAATAATCTAAAAAGCAATTTAAATAATGAAGTGAATAATTTAAAAACCGGTTGGTTTGTACATTTCCAGTAATAAGTTGTTTATTTGTAAAATACATTCAAAAACCTTCACTGGTATATTCCAGTTTAACACACTGTCAATCCAGGGAACCCAAACAAGGAATCTAAATCAAGTTTAATATAAAAAAATTTAATTATACACCTTTTTTTTTAAATGTAACTTTTTCGAACTCTTTAAAAATTTGTACATCTTTTTGAAGGAATTTCACCCATAAAAACCCTCTAAATATTACTGCTGCCCTCATAACTCATCAACTTAACTAAATTCATTTCAAAGCCAAAACGGATTGAAGCCATTTTTAGCTTTAACTTAATGTTTTATCTCTCAACCAATTTAAAATTTATACCACTCCCCGTCTAAGCAGCAGTAACATAATCTGTTTTGACTCAAACTAAATTACCGAAACAAAGGCTAATCCGCTCCACTGTAAATATTTTCGCAGAGGTCAATCCTGTCACAAAACAATCAGTAATATTATTTTACAAGCCCTTAAAATACAAAATACCCATACTCAAGAGTCTATTCATCGAGAGATTATATTCAAAAGATTAGATATTATAAAGAGTAGAGACCGGAGTTTATATTATTTATATAATATTGATGGGCTATAAAAAAATAATGAAGCAAATTTCCCAAATATTTATGGGGGAAACCAGGGTTATATTATAATAATCTAAGCTTTAAAATAAGTGCTTTCTAAAGTTTGGCAAATTTCATGCTTAGGACTGCCTCTTAATATGGGAATCAGATTCATTTCAAATTTTTTAAAATACAACTCGATTCAATGAGATTTTAATCATTTTATTTCTATATCTGTTAAATAAACCGAAAAGAAAAAATAATATCTATAAAGATCTAATAAGACTTGAGAATATTTTGAATCGGGGAAAAGGAGCCTTATTTTATTTAAACATAATTAATTTTTGAATCGAAATTTAAAATTCGATATTTAAAGACTCAGCCTAAGGTTGATGCTTTTTATTTCGCATATAACTCGTTTCTATTTGACTGGAAAACTAATTAATAAATTTGCAAGTATACTAATCAGGCATCACATATTGGCAGACCCAGATATTCTGCGCTGCTATCATTTTCGTTCCGCCATGATGCCAACTTGACAATTTCTTCTTATTTTGAAAATAATATTTTTCATTATCTAACAAACAGGTTGAAACGCTAAATAGTAGTAAATTAGCACTAATTATTGATATAAGTTTAAGAGTTGACAGAAGTTTGGCTGACTACACGCTTAAGGTGTATATCATAGTTTTTATTTGGCTTATAACGAATATCTTTTTGTGGTTGTCAAAATTGATTGAAGAATCAAGTGGCATTAAATATTAACGCACACCAGATACTTAAAACTTTTTCCGTTCTGGCCTGATGCCAATTTTGATTTTTTTTTCTTATTTTACTAATAATTTTTCCCCCTTTAAAGCATTTATCAAATAAATTAAGGCAATAAAATGCACTAATTAAAAACTATTTAATGGTTTCATATTTTTCAGAATTAGTATTGTTGTAGTTGAGAAAATCTAAAATAAAAGGAAGAAACAAATTAGTATAATTAAAAACAAAATTTAAACATTTCAAGATTTTAAAGTTTTATTCACATAAACTATAAATACTAATTATCAAATAAAAGTAAAAAATTATAAGAGAAAAATTAAAAAAGAAAGTAAAAAAATATAAGAAAAAGTTAATAATTCGGAAAATTATAAGCGGAAAATAAAAAGTTAATAATAATTTTGTATAACAATCTTTTATATCCTTTTTTTTTATCCAACAATTATTCAAATTTTATAATCATTCATTTTAACATCCAATTCACCTTTAAATTAAAATAAAGTACAATCATAATATGAATATTATAAAAATTAATCTCCTTTCTCTTGAAAACATTATAACAAAAATTTACATGTCTACAACAAATATCAGACGTATTTGGATAAAATAAGTATCATAAATAACAAAGGAATTTCTGAAAAGGTCTTGAAAAAGTTTTAGATTTGGAAAATGCAATCAGTGACAAATTACAATAAGAATTGCCTTCATTTGCCTTTATAGTTGGGTATTGGCTTTTGATTAGGCTCAATCTCTAGGCGCCTGCCGGAGAAAATCCATTAACCTTGAGGAGTTTTAAATTATATTAGTTATTTCCAAATTTGAGCTGCTATCACCCCAAAGCCAAAGTGATAGTTTTCGGATAAAACTTGGTTTAGCCGATTTTTTAGCCGGCAAAAATTGATGGATTGAGAAGGTATTGGATTATTTAAATTTCTTTTTGTGGACTCTAACTGTGAAAATAAAAAGAATTATTTTTTGGTTCTATCTTACAAATTAATTTAATGTAAAACACATTAATTAATAAAATGATAATGTTTAAAAAGTTAAATAATCTTTTTTTCGCCATAATATTAAATTCATTTTCTTCTACAACACTATCATCGTTTCCTCTGCTGGTATAATATTGTATTTGTTGTGTAAACGTAAAGTTTGTTTTTCATTACTTTTAGAGCATTTTTACGATTTTTTTAAACAAAAATTATCTTTTAAAATAATATAGTTTACGTTTTAAATAAAATGACTATTATATTGGTTAACGGAAAGGAAACCCAATAGAAAAAGGGAATAAGATTTCTTCATTTTCAAATCGTTTTGTTGTGGGATTTAGTGTTATCTTTTTTATTTTAATAAGAGCCTAAAAATGGTATAAGGCATTAAGATTTGGGTTTAACTAAAAAAATTTATATAAATGTGTAGCTTAATTCTTAATCATTAAAATAAAATTTGAATCAAAGCTCTATCTATAATAGTTTATGAGTTAGATGAGGTTATGTGAAAATTGTTTTTCTGGCCAGCCATATACCACGTGTTAATTGGCCATATATAATATATAAGAATTTTCTTATAAATATAATATTACAATATGAAATACTTGTGACCTCTGTTAATATTTCTTCACTTTTTAGGCATATAAAAAATTAATTACACACTAATTTAATTATCAATTTATCATCATTTATTTAATGAAAATATTTTATTAATTAATATCTTAATTATCTTTTTGTAACAATCTTATTTTAATATAAAATTAACCGTTTTTCAATATGAATGTATGAATTTTGGCCAGTTAATACATGGCCAGACAATACTCATCTGCTGGCTATTATTATTCCGTGCCTTTATATGCCTATTAAATTAAACTTGTAAGGTCTAATTTTTTGTGCGTATAATGCTAAATGCCCTAAGGATAATAAAATATCAGTAATGAATTAGTAATTTTTTAACCAACAAAAAAATGGGTATATTTTTTTAATGGATTGCAATAAATGAACATAGATAAGGTACATAGGCGTAGCCAGGATTTTCCTAAAGGGGTGGGAATCAGAAAATTACTGGGGGCTTTGCTCCCAGACCCCATTTTGTGTGGGTCTTCGGCCCGCTTTTGTCCGACCTTCGGCCGGGTTACCTTAGTCTATATTGTAATAAAATATTTTTACAAGATAATAAAAAAAATAATCCTGGAACAAATATGAATTACATTTTTATTAGTTTATATAAAATATAATAAATTACTTGTATATAAATTAATATAAAAGCATGGTAATAAATTATTCCAAACAAATATAAGAAATTTATTTATAAAAAGTAAGTAGACATATAGTTGATATTCTTCTATTATATAGAATTGATTACAAAATACTAGGTAAAATTCCACTTTTACAGACATATTTGACAGTTAGAGAATATATTACAGTTAATATTTTAACAAATTTTACTAATCAACGCTCTTGGTAATAAATATAACAACAATTTGCATTCAATTATTTAACGCCATCTAACTATTTTAATTAAATAGGATATTATAAATTAATCCTTATATTATTCATCCCACAATGTCTTTAAAAGATATTTTCTGACCTTATCAATATTTTATAGTTTTCTGTAAAATATATAATTCGCTATATTGGTAAATTGATATGATAATTCATAAAATTAGGTATACTGTAAATCTACGACATATAATATTCCACTGTTTGTATTGTACTTTAATTTCCTTATTTAATTTATGATTTGATTTATGATTTAATTTTATCAATAGTTTTATAATTATATTTTACTTTTATTAGTATAAATAAATTAAAATTACTCACTTTATAAAATATTATATTTGATATATTATATTATTTAGTAATTATTATAATTATAATATATTTCATTTTTGTCTTAAGCCTTATCTTTGGCTTATGTTCCATTTCTTTAAAAACACTTGTGGTTCACTTTTTTTATATATAAATGCTTTTTTCCAAAAAGGTATAAATTATGATGAATAATTTTAGTTTAAAAAAATATCAACTTTTACATTCTTTCTTTCAAATTATTGTTTAAGATATATGCATACATTTTTGGGGGTCAGGGAGTTGGGGGAGGACTAAGAGGAATATTTTTTATTAACTTAAAATGATATTCACAAAGTGATAAATTTCTGAAGGGGGGAGGGAATTTGCCTATGATATGATATATATCATAAATATACACAAGATAAAAAGTTAAAGGGTGGTGGCCAGTCTTCAAACATGGATATTCATGGCACATCTCTCCTACTTACATAATTAAAAAATATTATTGCAAGCTTTTTAAACATTTTCAAAGTTGTCACCTGTTCTTTCTGGAAATTCGATATCATATTCGGAGGAAATATTAGAATCAGGTTTATTTTATGAAAGAATCCCATGATATATTTTAATAAATTCATGAACCAAGTTTATTTTATTAAAGAATCAAATTTATTTTTCATTGAAAATACAAATAAATTCGTTGTTTATTAAAATATTTAATTTATCACCAAAGGTAACAAAATGACCTTTTGAAATAAATTGTAACTTGCATAATGTCATTAATAATTAGAATTTGTAAGTTCGATGTCATTAATAAAAAAAACAATTTAGAATTTGAATGTCATTACCAAAACAACAACAAAAACTAATAGTTTAAAGGAGAAAAATAAAACAATTACGACTACTTAACATTCCACTCTTTTTTTTAAAAAGTGTTTGCCCTCTGTCTATCATCTTATCGTTTGTCTTGCTTACCTGTTTCTTCATCATTTATTGTTCGTTTGTCCTTTATTGGTCTAGATAGTTATCGTTACTCATCACTAATATATTTCATTAGTTTTCATCCACAAAAAAATCTTGTTTATATAGTATAAGCTTATTTTAAATTTAAAAATTCTTTATAATAAAAAATATTTTATTATTTATTATATATTTTTTTTAAAAATCTTTTTTTATATTCATTATGAAATTTTTGAATTTTTTAGGCAATATTATATTTCAGATTGGTCTTTGACTGTTAAGACTCTGTTCTTTGTTATTAAATTTGCTTTCTAATCTGTTGTACCATTATTTAGAGGTATAATATTCGTTGACCTTTTTTTTTAATCTGGTCAAAATGATTTTATGATTTTGTTTCCAGTATCTATTTCATATGATAAATTCCCATCTTTACGTGTTACCGTCCTTTGTCCCAAATGTTTTCCTTGAAAGTTTTATACCAAACTTTGTCACCCATCATGATATTTCTATTTGACGATATATTTCTATTAAATTCATTTATTTTATCTTCTTGTGGTTTAATTAAATCCCATGTGGTTCTTATAGTTCTTGAAAACATTTCTTTTCTTGATATCATTTCATGTTGGTTGTTGTGTTTGGAGTGTTTCGATAATTAAATAAGAACTTTTCCAAAGCTATATCTAAGTCTATTTTATTGTTACTCTCCATGTTCCTTTTCATACTCATCTTCATTGATCTTATCATTCGTTCACACTGACCATTGAACTGTTGGTGGTAAGGTGCGGTGAGTATGTGTTCAATTCCATGATCTTCACAAAATTTTTTGAATAAGTTAAAGTTAGTTCCATTATCACTCACTATTTTTTCAGGTATACCAAATAAGCTGATTATTTTCATCAATTCTTTAATTGTTGATTCAGTTGTTATGTTTCTCATTCTTTTAATAATAGGGAACTTGCTAAATGCGTCGACACATACCGTAAAATTGCTATCTTCAAATTGCGCAAAATCTATGTGCACACGTTCGAATATTTTTGTTGTTGTTTCCCATGGGTTTTGTATATTGTGAGGATTATCTGCATATTTATTACATGAATCAGATTTTTTTTACCTCCCGATCTATTTCTGCATATAAAATGGTGTCCGAGCATTATAAATGTTTCTTTACCTAGAAGACAACTTTTTCTAAATCTTAATCCGGAGATACTGTTTGAATTATTGATTACCTTCAACAATTTTGATGGGGAAATATAAAATATCTGAAGGAAGATGAAATAGAAGATAATAAAATTCACAGTTATTTGAGAATCGATGTTTTCTTAAAATACTTTTTTTGTTTGAATTAATTAAATAAAATAATATAAGATAAATATGTCATGTCTCCACAACTGAACAAACCAAAGGCTATACTAAGGATCAAATTAAATCATGGCTTAGAATGGACGAACTTTCACTAGTCTTTGTTATGTTTTTGTTAAGTACTATAAAACTCTTCTATGTTTTATTAATTGATTTATTTAAAAAACACAATTTATAAAATGAATTCCAATTTTCTTTTTACTTAGAAAAAAAAATAGATAGCATTTTAATTGTTTTATTGTGTGAGCAGATCCTTATTTTAGAAAACTATGTTATTTTCTCCTAAATAAATCAATTTAACACAAATTATTAGTTCAAATTTTAAATATCTATCCTAACTAACTAAAATGGATGTTTAATTAATTTTTATTATTGATCTTAAAAAATTACTGTGCAATGCATAGTCCCATGCTCTTAAATGTCCTAGCAATGTCCATTTCATATTCATCAACTAGCTTTATTATCTCAACTTGGATATCTTCATGGTTTATACGTTTTGTTACTATTGATCTACCCTTTTGAGTATAACGTCGAGCAGTCAGAATCTGTCCCGTTACTTTCATCGATAATAGGTACCAATGTACAAGGAATAATCACGTTGTCTTCCCTGCCCTAAGGAGAGTTTTAATATATCAGCTCTTCATTAGTCCAGAATCCAAATGGGCCATGATCATTATTATTAACAAATATTTCATTTAATTTTGAAAAATTAATTTCCTCGTCAATATCTAAAACTGATTTAATTAATTTTGATTTCAACTAGTGCGGGATCCTTTTTTCAAAGATGTAAACTTTTTCCTGTAATTCACCCATGGAATTATGCTATTGTTATAATCATTATTAGGGTTTTCATATATTGTAGAGTAACTTCTAATAGTTGTGAATTCAATATGGTATTTGGTTCAAATTTGGAAAAAATTTCCAATGTTTAATCTTGGTGTTTCCATTATAGTAGTTAATATTGGTGTTTCCAAATAGGTAAATGTTGTAGTACCCGGATTAGCGGTGAGTGGTGTAATAGTTGAACTATAAGGTTACAAGCAGATATATAAAAAATTTGAAATTAATATGGTATATACTACTCTTTGATAAAAAAAAACCCCCTTATGATTTATGAACCATTATTAACCATTATTTTTTCAAATAAAAAGGATTTATTTTTTTTTGAATTATACTATGTTATACCCATATGAACATTTTTGAAACATTTATTTTCCTTTAACTATTTTTAAAAATCTGGCAAGATTAAAATGGTCGGTTATTCAATAAAAAATGAGCATATGAAAACGAATGGGATACTGTCACAGTTAAATTTACTTTAAAAATTATTCGCTATTATATAATTATTTAAATAATATAAACTTTTATGTCTTTCTTTCAATATTCTGGTTTCCAATGACTCATGGAAGGTCTAAGATAGATATAGAATAACGGTCGATGCATATAGAGAAGGAAATTTATAAAAAAATAGCTAATGACCTATAAATTTAGAGTTAAGAGAGAAATTAAAGAAGTGCTAAAAAAATATATAATCGAGTTAGTTAAAATATTAGTTTCCAATAAAAGGTCTTAAAAGAACTTCGTTATTTTTTTATTCTGCCTTTTTCAGAGAACCAAAAGCAGCCTTTAAAAAAATATATAACTTGACTCAAAAATTAAATGCTGGAATTATGGTTTCTGAAAATGGAATCAAGTAATATACAATAAAAGATGATTTAAGAAAATGCAATAACTCATAAATGCCTGATATAAGATAGAAAAATAAAATTTAAATGCTAGAAAATTCACAAAATAATATTGATCGGGGATTACATGACTTTATTAATATCACTGTAGCTTTTAAAAATTATGCGACTATTCACGTATTAACCCCCTGGCCCCTAACCAAGCTCTCAACATCATTGACCAGAAGGAACAACTTAAAATCTCCAAATACACAGAAATTTCAAATAACCATTTTTATTCCTATCATTTTAACCACATTTGCCACCTTCAGCCTTGCCCTAGCATTCTTCAAAAATTTAGGATCACAAATCAGAAAACTCTCAGAATAACCTCGAGTTTTTTCTTGGACACATATCTATCCTTAAAGCGAATTACATCAGCTTCAATAGTAGTCTACTAGCCAAAGTGCTATCCTAGACTATTTCGACTTCTTATTTTTTTCCACGCTTTATACCATCCCCGGTCTTTATAGTTATTTTTAAAAAATTTTATATAAATAAATTCAATATGTTTTTTCAAATAATAAAATATTTAAAAGATTTTGACATAAATATATTATAATTAATGATTTATCAAATATTTATTAGAATTTTTAATTGATTAAAATGGCATATCCCATAAACCTGTGCTCGGCTCAACTTGAAATTATACTTATTTATTAATTAATCCTATAGTTGTATGAAATAAATTTGAGAGAAAAAAATGACGATTTTATTTTATAATCGGGTTGATACTCATGTTGATTTACCATGGGATTTGCCATATACTATTTATTTTAGTAAAGATTAAACTCTAATATTCTTAAAATTATATAGAATAATAAAACTTGTTATTGAACTCAACTAATTTAATTGATAATAAATTATCAATATTTAATCCTGTATTTATAATGTTTTGAATAAAATTTCATCATTAATGAAGGGCCTTTGAAACTAGGTACAAAAAAACAAATCGAATAATTTATTATTGGTATTCCTATAAATGATAAAATCATTATTCGATTCTAAAAAATTTTATCTAAATCTTTTAAAAAGTAAATTATTGTTGCAAATTTTTTTTTAACAGATGTGGATATTTTAAAATGATACTTTTAAGGATTCTTTAAACTAATTGTCATAAGAATATCAAAATTTACAGAAAATAAATCAAATAAAACCCTTTGATTTCATAAAATGTTATCCAAGCAAATTGGCTAAAATTTAGAATTAGAATTGCTTATAAAATATATCTAAATTATTTCCTCAATCTTATATTCAAATTTTATTAAAATTTTCTAAAAATATACAATGATCTACATCAAAATATACAGAAAAAATATAAATATGCTAGATCCGAATTTGACAATAACTAGTTTTCCAAGCATAAAGATGGTTTCTTCCTTCAAAGACATTCAATTCTTCATTATCACATTTATCCCTTTTGAGAATAACTGCTCACATGAAGCCGAAGATCTCTGAATGGACAATATATCAGTTGTTATTTTCGACAACACGGGAAAAAGGTTACTAAATGGAAAAAGGATTTTCCTAATCAAAGAATAAGAACTCGTCAACATAATTTAGTTATTCATCTGCGGAGTAAAAGAATATTGGAAAGAAGCAGACATTCCAGAAAAATGTTTAGACTTTTTTATAACACCGAAAATTTGAAGAGATTTATCATACCAATAAAAAAATTAAAAATATAATTAAAAACTATACTGTCTAATATGAAAGTTCTACAAAAGAAGTTGATGTAACAGAATTCAAGGCTTTATTGGGAATTCTTTATTTAGCTGGAATTTTTAAATCTAAACATCAAAATAAAATAATTATATTTATTAGTTTATTTTGTTAAGACGTTTCCCTTTCCATTAAACTTCTTATCAGAAAATTTAATTTATGATTTGATTTATGAATATATAAAAATAGGAAATAATAAAGTAAAACTAAATGATATCCAATATAAAAATTTAATTATTTCTTTTTTATTATTTATTTACGATTTACGAATATTAACAAAAAAAATAAAATATTTACGAAAAATTACGAATATTTATAAATAAATAATTTCAAATAATACGAATAATCTCAAATAATATAAATAATACAAATAATTTCAAATAATTTCAAATATACGAATAATAAGAATAATTTCGAATAACAAATAATTCGAATCGAATAATAAAAAGTTAATTCATATTCTATTCGAATTTCGAATAGAATAATGAATACACGAATCAAATCGAATTTCGAATAACAAATAATTCGTTTTAGGCCTATTTGAAACTATATATCCAAAGCGTGGAAGAGTTGAATGAAATTAATATATAATCTTCTTAAATATAAATATTTATTTACTTTGGATCAAAAGGATGCGTCCATTCTTCGTTAAATTTCAGACTGGTTATTGAGGAAATTACAATGTTTTTATTCTCTGAATGCAACTTTCCCGTGAATATAAAAATAATTGTTTTTTATTTGTTTTTGACAAATCTTTCTTAAACTCTCTGGTGATTTTATCCTTCTTTAATGTAAATGCATTTTGGGTTTTCAATGTTTATAAGGTTTGAATAAATTAATAAGAGCCAATTAATAAAGCCGACAAATTTAGGGGTTTTCTCAGTATCTCTCTCTTCATTTCATTTCTTATCAAATTAGGAAACAAAATGTTTTCAATAATATCAGATAATTTTCAAATATCGGGGGCATCTCCATTTTTTCGATAAGCCGTTGAATTCTTTTAGCAATTCTGTCATATTGAGGAATTTCATTGTTTAAAATTTGCTCAATAGATTTTAACACTGGCTATCATCTTTGAGTCTAATAAAAATGGTACTTATCATTTGAAAAATGAATAATGGTGAGAATATATAATTTTTATTGCTATTTTATAAAGCTAAGTTAATTTTGGCTGCTAAAGTGATCATGGGATATTTTTCACTATTTTCATTCTGAGCTACATTCTTGCAAAATACCTTATTGTTATCTGTATAAAAATTTAAAATTAAATAGCTATGAAATTTATTATGTTATAAAATTCATATTTTTTAGTAACACTTACAATTAGAAAGAAATATTATAATTGAGAAAACCAAAATACTATTTTGAATTGGGAAGACCATCATTTTACAATATCTGATCAAGATAATTAATATTTCTGATATTCGTATATAAATTATTCTTAGATAATTACAAAAACTATTTATTACTAAAATCAATTTCACCTGAATAAACATTACCTTATTACAAATTATTTTTACTAAGCTGACACCTACATTGAGTTTGCTATCTAATTTATTGCAAGTGATTTTAGCTATAAAAAGCTTATTAAACATTTTCAAGATTATTAAGAAAATAATTTAACTATTTACTGCATGATCTTTTTTCGTCTTAGGAATTTTTCAGAGACTCCTTCTGACGTGTATATTAAGAATTATAATAATTTTTTTTTAAATTAATTATTTTTTATTTTAAACACATGGGTCACATAAAGTACATAATGTTGCAATCTTTTGGAATACGAATGATAGATTATATTATCAGGCCCTATTCTAGATTCCACTATAGAACGTATACGATTTTATTCAAAAAATACCACATAGCAAAATATACAATTATCAAAAATGTTCATAAAATTAAATGGAAGATAACATTTATAGCTGGAAGAAATAAGTTGATATATAGCCAATTATGCTTGTTTAATGATTGAGCAGTGTAAAACTAGCAAATAAAGCATTAACAATATAATTTTGGTTAAGATGTATTTTTAAATACCTTAAAAACTTTCCAAATTAATCGCTTATGTTTTTCCCAATACTAATAAACCAAGTTATCATTTCTTATATAACTACTCGTATGTTTAACTGATTTAATAATCTTTAATGGTAAAAAATTGATTCGCAACTCGATGTGGATGATCTAAATTGATAAAGAATATTTGAAAAACACTTGAAAATGCATTTTTTGTATTGGTATAGAAATTTGACAAAATCTTATGTAACACAATTCATATAATTTTCTAAACTTTTAACAAATAATTTTTTAACAATTTCAATTTCAATTATTAATCTCTCTTTAGTAATATTGGTTGCCAATAAAGGTTTTAATTGTTTTAGGTCTATAAAATTAATGGCTATCTTGATTCAAATTTTATTTTAGCTAATTATTTTATATAAAAAAATTGGAAAATGGATCTTCTTCTTTTATGTATTCTGCATTTTTAATGTTTCTCTATACAAGAACTTTATTTGGTAAGACCCATTTTGGTATAGATTTGATTCACCATTCTTTAAGTTATGGATCCCACAAGGAAGGCAAAAAAGTGCATAAGCTTCGATTAATTATTTAACCTATACGTACTTATAAAACTTTAAAGAAAATCTTCTTCCATTATTAATAACTCTTTTTGAGTGAAGTTGGTATTGTTGTTCTGAGTTGGGTCGATTTTTAAAAACGACCCGATAAAAATTTTAGCCAAAATAATATTATTAAAGTCTTGTCATTTGGCAAGTAAATGTCCAGACCTTCCTGCCATCTATGAGCTAGTATTTTTTCCTCAAAACATAGTTTCTTTTTGCAAAGAACTATTCTGTACCTAATAAATTTTGTAAAAGTCATTATATCACTGAAAAAGATACTATTTAACTAAAAAGGCTATAAATTGGTATGAAATATGATAAAACACTTTTTATGGGCATGAAAACAAAGAGTAATTAATATTTTTAGCATTTCACAAGTATAACACATTTGAAGTAAATTTTTGCATATTTGCCATACTTTCACAGACTCAGGTCTGACTCTTTAGACCTTTCTATGCAAATGACATTGAACCCACCCCCCCACCCTCTGTAGAAATTATAAAATAAATACTGACTATGTGTGTTCGCTATTCAATGACTAAATTAATTCGTATTCTCTCCCCATGACCAATGTTCAGATATGCGCTCAAGAATCAAAGCAAGGTATATGAAGCTATCATAATATGTATATGTTAAGCAAAAATACGTTGATGATAATTACTTTATTACCGCCTATAGTGCTGACTTCTAAAAATTATTTTAGAGAAATAAGTAAAAAACATATATCGTATTACCTTTAATAATAATATTTCAATAACTACATCTGGTCAAATTAATTTTTAAAGTCATCATCTATTAAATTTTTAATTTCCAAAATTTGATTTGTTTATTGTTGTTACTGTTGTTAAAGGCCATTGCCTTCACCAAATTTCGGCTAGTTAATTTCGATGATGTAGTTCCTTAAAACACCGTTTAACAACACTAGTTTACATATGTAAATCTGAATAAATAATTTAAAAGTTGAGTTTTTTAAAAAAAAATTATGAAATTTTGCATATGTAACCGACATGATAATCAATTAATATGTGTAATATCTTATAAAATTGACTGGAGTTTATAGGGTAGGTATTTTACATATGCTTGGAGTATATTTCCGATAAAATCATTTCAAATTTAAAAATCGCGGTAAATAAATTATTTAAAGTTGGAAACAAAATAATTTGTTGCGCGCGTTTATAAATTTGATGATCCGATTTTGCAAAAAATGCATTCTAGTATGTGTGAAATACCTATCCTATCATTCAGATAATTTAGTCATGAACATTTGATTTATTTTAAATTTATATACTAAAATTACACTAAATTTAAAATAAATTACCCTTGAGCCCATTATGGACTAAAGGCTGGCTAATATAACTTATAATCTAAGATAATCATAAATTTGTTTTGTGTGACAAATTGTTGAAGGGTCTAAATTCTAAAAGAAGTGAACCTAACCTTTTTATTAGTAATTAATCCTTTAAAACTTTTTTTAAAATATTTTAATTTAATTTAAAACCATTTATTGAGACATTAAAAAATGGGAGTTACTAAGATCTAGACTTGTTGTGCATTAGAGTTGCCATTTTTTTAAAATGACTTTACTGGGAGTAGAATTCAAAAATAATTACACAATATTTTTTGAGACAATATAAAATTAAAAAATTTTCCAAAATTTGATTCAAAAAATATCTCAAAAAATGGCAATATATACAAAGGGATGTATTAGCAGAATAAGGCAGGCAGTGGCACGCAGTGCTCCCACCGATTTAAAAATATTTAAAGTGTCCACGCCATAATTTTTTATATAGGGGCACTATTTAAATTTTCTTTATAATAGTATTTTCGCATATTATTAATATTTTTTATCATGAAATAATCATTATAAAATATTTTATAAACAAAATGATAGTAAATTAATGTAATTTAATTCAAAAACGGACTTTACGCGCCCTAAATAATCTTTTGATTTTTACTAAATGTAGTGGGTTTGTTGTCTAATAAATGAGTATTTTATTGGTATTAAGACTTAACCTCACGGGGTAATTTGGTCTTAAAAAATTTATTTTAATTTTTTTAAATACCCAAGCCGGGCCGAATATTTTAAATAGTCTATTTTAATCGGTTCTTAAAAAAGAATATTGCCTTGCTAATAATTTATTGTCAAGGAAATTCAAATAAAAGTTGTAAATAATATTACAATTTAATATAGAAAATTATTATCATGGTAGAGGAAAAATGTAGATAGCAACTTGATAAAAATGCAAAAATAATAAAAACTATTGTCCTCCTGCTAATTCGATAATATACCTTTTCTTT
This sequence comes from Gordionus sp. m RMFG-2023, assembly GCF_954871325.1. NCBI lineage: Eukaryota > Metazoa > Nematomorpha > Gordioida > Chordodea > Parachordodidae > Gordionus > Gordionus sp. m RMFG-2023. The sequence goes on from NC_088776.1 coordinate 31,238,569, forward strand.
AAGACCATCTGCTAATACTAAGTTGTTAAATAATCGGCATTGGTTATTATTTTTATACCTAATTGAACTGGAATCGAAAGATGCAAAGGGGTTAGGTTATACCTTACTAGATCTTCTTAAATCAGTTGCGTTTTCTGAAATTATTTTGCGAAAATTTTTTAAGAAATCTGATGCAAAAAAGCAAATTTCTGCACTACATCCAACGATCATTCATTGACATTGTTTTTTTAGACACAATATATAGATTATATAGCTAGTATTACAAAAAAGTGGTTGGATCTAATAGCATCTGAATAGGGCCAGTTGCTGAAGATTGGAAGGGTAGGGGAAGTCGGGGGTATTATGAGCCCAAGGTTCTAGCTAACCTTGGGGAGCACTCAACTCTAATGGTTAATTTTTTAACAATATATAACTTCACTATGAATATCAATTATAATTTTTTTTTAATAGGATCACATATAAAATTTTTATAACACAATGTATGACTTATATCCTTAAACTCACTTCTTTAAATGTTGCAATTTATCAAAAATAATAATGGTTTTAATTGTCGGATAACTATTTTATATAAAAGAATAAATCCCATTCTTATAAAATTAATTTATTTGAATAAAAATATGTTTAAACTACCACAAATTAAATCTTAAAGATATTGATGGTCTGGAGTAGAGGTGGGCGCGGGCCTAATTTTTTATTCACGGCTCGCCCGCTCACGGTGGCAATAAAAAATATTCACGCCCATTTACGCTTGCCACTAAAAAATTTTCGACCCGACTCGCCTGCTCACGAAAGGCAATATTTTAATTCATGTCCGAAAATTCACGGTGTTTTTAAATTTTTCAAAACTTTAATGCTATAATTTTTTACACTTTTTTGAATTTATTCTATTTATTTCTTTAATTCCATAATCCATAATAACAAAAAATAAATACATATTATAAATCCAAATTTTTACTTAGAAAAGAAGAATGTCTATTTTTTTTATTTCAATTGTGTACGCCTTTCCTCAAATAGGCGATTGGCTACAGAAAATAACCTTTCACTAGAAACCGAATTTGCCAGAGCTGACAAAATTTTACTCTCTAATTTTCTCAAAAAAGGAAATAAATTTTCCTGCTTCCAAAACTTCAAAATATTGCCATGATTATTTGTTTTATGGGATGAATCTTTTAAATTCACACAGCTTTCATCGGTAGATGTTGATGCTTCATCAGATTCATCTAAAAATATGTTTCATTTAGAATATATGGTTTTTTATGAATGTAGGATGAATTAGGAAAGTTATAAATGACAGTTGGCATTGACTTATGTATGTCATCTTTATATCATTTCACATTTTTAACATTGTTTTGTAAATATCTTCCTTTTCTTCGTCTATTTAAGACTTAAGGCTATTGAAATTAGGATCTAGAATTAAGCCTTCCTTAAGTGCTTGAGAATAAATTTTAAAGTTTAAGTAAAAACGCGACAAAACACCTAAACATAAAAAGAAAATAGAACTAGGAGCGTGAAACCAGATGTTGTTTATAAAATGCCCGAATATTTTTTGTTTTAAAAAATTTTACTTTTATAAAAAAGAATTAAATTAAATTAGAAAATATGTATTATAATTATAAATTTGAAAAAATTAAAATTTCTGGGATTCACGGGAAATTCATGTTCACACCCGATCATGGCCGGGAAAAATTTTGGGAAAGCCCGTCACGCCCAGTCACGCCCAGTCACGCCTAATAATTTATAATTTATTTACACTCACGCCGTGACGACACGATGGGTCACGCGTAATACGGCCCGCTCCCACCTCTAGTCTGGAGCTACTTTTCAGAGATTCATAAGATCTTTTAAGTGCCATTTTTAAATTTAATTTAGCATATTGAAATTTGATATTTATTTGATCTTTTCTCAATTTTTTTTTCTTCTCATTTTTAATAATTCTTTTTAGGAATTATATTTAATTTTCACAAAGGGCTGTGCCATGATTTTCATTGAATATCAATTCAGCCTCCAACGTAACTAAATAAACTCTATTATATTCTTTTATCCACAAAGTTTTCATCAAAAAAGTGAGCTCTATGAGGCATTTGAATTCGTCTCGATTTGAGCCTTCAATATTTTACATATATATTACGCATGACTAAATATTTTGCTCATAAATGGCAAAAAGGCTTAGAAATATATTGGCTTTTATTATCTGCAGACTTGTTATTAAATCCATTTAAAAAGATCGAATCCCGATCACAATCTTTTCAAAAAAAAAGGAAGATCGAAATCCAAGATCGACCTTTTTTAAAAAATAATTTAAATTTCTGAAGGAAATTACTGATCGATGCAAAATTAACTAATATAAAAATAAATTAAGTATGGTATTAGTGTAATTGAATAATATATATAAGTATAACAATTAGAATATATTTATTTATAATTAAAATTAGCCTTTAATAATAAAATTTTTTCAAAGTTATTAACATTTAAACATCAAAGTCTTTCATTAAGCACATGTTTAGCTTTACCAAACAAGCGCTCCACAGGAGCACTTGTTGGCAATGGTGTGTTATATTCAATAAATATTTTTTAAATTAACATAAATATTAAAAATATTCATTGAATTATCATTTGAATAAAAAAAATTTATTAATGGAACGAGCATTTTGTGATGAATTTTTTCCTAAAATATCTTTCATCCATACATTCATTTGAAGCATCTGCATGTGGTTGATCCTGCATATTTTTCAAATGGGCAATTAACCTTTCTTTTACCAACAGATTTTGTGCCAGATTAATATATGGCCAATTTAGCTTAATTTTTGGGAGAATTATTGCTGCCAATATGTTACTATCATCATATAGTGAAGGAAATTTATATTAAGAAATGATAATTAATTTATAATACATCAATAGAGGATGTATTATCTTTTAAATCTATTTAGGAGGACATTATTAAAAATAATAAATAAAATTTGTAGGCTTTAAATTTCCTTCTAGATAAAATTTATGAAATTGTTGAAATATAATGGCTATTGTTACTTGCAACTATTGTTGCATTTAAAAAATTATAAAAAAAGTAAAATTTTCATTTTTTAAAGAACGCATGTTGTTTTTTTTACCATTAATAATATTTATTTATTTCAAAATAATTTTCTTTTTATTTATAAATAAATATATTTTTTTTCATAAATAAAAATTATTTTATTAAAAATTAGCTCTCCATTTTTTTTTATAATTAATTAAAGTCAAATATGATCGAATTAAACCCTACTGGAAATTGTGAAATAGATACTATTGCAGGTAAAAAATATATTTTTTTAAGCCAAATATTTTTTATGGTATTAGTCCCTCCTATGATCGAATCAAGCCCTCCAAATTATTGACTCTAAAAGCTTTTAAAAGAGTCAACCTTGAAATAAAATATTCTTTTAATATAACTTATGAAGATTTCAATGTTAGTGAAAATTTATGTAATTGTGGTTTCCAGCAGAGGTATCTTTTACCTTGTAAACATATTTTCAGATACAGGGAAGATAACAATATCTCCCTCTATGATGATTCCTTATGTGCTTTAAGGTGGTGGAAGGAATACAATTTATACCCATATTTAAGTGAAAATAGTATAAATTATGAAGAGGAAAGCGATGATAATATTGATATAGAAATTATTACAAAAAATACTAAAAATAAATGTGAATTAACAGATATAGAAATATATAAAATGACACAAGAATATTTTCAAAATAATATTGGCAACTTTATTAAGGAGCTACCAAATGACCTGATGATTATATGCTTTCAGGAATTAAAAGAAACATGTGAAAAGGTATGTAACCTAGAATATCTTAAAAGCAAAAAAAGAATAAATACATTGGAAAACAAAGAGAATATTAATAGTTTACCATCATCTTCTAATTCCTTAGTTAGTTAAAAATTTAAAAATGCCTGAAAAAAAAAATAGAAAAAAATGCAGTACACTATTTTTAACAAAAAAAAGCTTTAAATAAAGAAATAGATAATGAAATCGATCTTTCTATAATGCAGGATATCACGAATCAAGAAAATCTACAATTATATAAAGAGAATCTAGAACTACCCAAAGAAAATCTACAATTATCCAAAGAGAATATAGAACTACCCATACAGGATCAATTACAATTACCTAAAACCTTGTCATTTCACAAATTGCATTCAAAATTATTATAATTGTATCTATTTTTATTATAATAATATATTTAAATAGTGTAATCATATTTAAAATACAAATGTTATGAAAAAGAAATAAATATTTGCTAAAGAGTCTCAATTTATCCAGTTTATTGTAATGCTTATAGTATAAAAAGAATTAAGATATAATCTATTTATCTAAGTTTTGAGTTGTTTTTTTGGTCATTTTCATGGAATTCTTCTGCTATTATCTATTTTTAGTGTAGACTAAATATATATTGTGAAAATTAGATTAAACATGAAAAATTTAATTAATTAGGAAAAAAACATATTTATAATTTATAGCTTAATAAAAATATTTGCTTATGAAGAGTCTCAATTTATCCAGTTTATTGTAATGCCTATAGTATAAAAAGAATTAAGATATAATCTATTTTGTTTTTTTGGTTATTTTCATGGAATTATTCTGCTGTTATCTATTTTTAGTGTAGACCAAATATATATATTGTGAAAATTAGATTAAAGATGAAAAATTTAATTAATTAGAAAAAAAACATATTTATAATTTATAGTTTAATAAAAATATTCTTATGAAGAGTCTCAATTTATCCAGTTTATTGTAATGCCTATAGTATAAAAAGAATTAAGATATAATCTATTTATCTAAGTTTTGAGTTGTTTATTTGGTCATTTTCATGGAATTCTTCTGCTATTATCTATTTTTAGTGTAGACTAAATATATATTGTGAAAATTAGATTAAACATGAAAATTTTAATTAATTAGGAAAAAAACATATTTATAGCTTAATAAAAATATTTGCTTATGAAGAGTCTCAATTTATCCAGTTTATTGTAATGCCTATAGTATAAAAAGAATTAAGATAAGTTTTGAGTTGTTTTTTGGTCATTTTCATGGAATTCTTCTGCTGTTATCTATTATTCGAAATTATAGCTTAAAAAAGAAAATTTAATAAAAAAATATTGACGTTAATTAATTATAAAAAAAAATGGAGAGCTAATTTTTAATAAAATAATTTTTATTTATGAAAAAAAATATATTTATTTATAAATAAAAAAAAAATTATTTTGAAATAAATAAATATTGTTAATGGTAAAAAAAAACAACATGCGTTCTTTAAAAAATGAAAATTTTACTTTTTTTATAATTTTTTACATGATACGTGATATTAAGCGCACTAGCCCTAAACGTCGTACATATAGCAAAAGTTATATATACAACAGAGCAACGCTTGGTTCTCTTATGAAAAAACCCATCAAACTGGGATAAAAAATGCGAAAATAATTAAGAGGACCATCCACGATTTTTGGGCAGGCCGCAGTTACCTGTGCGCGTAAGTGGCAAAGCCACTCACTTAAACGCCCATGGGAAGTAAAAGGGACAGATAAAAGCCCATGCCCGATTAAGTAAGTTTTGATTATGGAAGGGTCATATTGGCAGTTACAATTTACAATTTAAGTCTTAGGAGTAACTATAATGTTCATATAATCTGTAAATAAATATGATTAAAATAAAATAATATTTACCGTTCTCACTTCAAATTTTCCACCGGAAGTATGTTAATTTGATCTTTATAATTTTTTAAATGCAACAATAGTTGCAAGTAACAATAGCCAAATATAATATATGGTGGAATGGAAGTTGATAAAATATGATGTTAATAGATATTTTTTAAAAAATAATATTTTAATACAATTTCTAAAATTTTATTTATTGCTTTTTAAGTAAAAAAGTAATTTTTAAAAGGATCGGGATCGAATATTAAAAAAATCTAGATCACGATCCTTAATTTAAGTCAGGATCATAAATCCGGGAAAATTGACAAATTTAGGATAGAAATCAGGATCGGCGCTCTTTTGATTCGATCCTTTAACAACTCTGATTATCGGAATCTTGAAGTTTTGATCAATAATTTACTGGCGAAATTAAATTAGCAATTCTCAAATCTAGTCGTTTCAAAATTGATTAGAATGGGGTAATGAAAAAATATAATTGCATATCTTTTCCAATAGTTATCATTAACATTAAAAAAACTCCACCTTTTTCTGTTAGATTCAAATTTGAATTTTAAAATAATCAATTAAATTTGAACCATCCTTTGATCATTTTTTGTTAAGTGTCATAATAGTATTATGAGACTTATAAATGGGATTTTTAAAATCTTGTATTGATACCAATTAATTTAAGATTGTTAATGAAAAATTATTATTATTCAGTTCATACAACCCTTAAAATGATTTCTGACATATCAGATATCTAATATAATCATTCTCGTGACATGCGGTTTCGGTAAAGGGCCATCTAATAAAAAGTTACTAAAATGATCTCTAAAATATGTATTTGTTTTATTATTTTTGGTAAATTAACTGTACAAGTATGTGCTACAATTTTATTTTAGGTACTAAAATAAACTTATATAATACTCGCAAAAATTCAATATCATGTTACACTTGCACAAGTCCACCTTATCCTGGAGGTGGAGTTGACTTTGACAAAGATATGTGTAAATCTCAAATTTGTAATGGGCTGATTGACAAGCAGAAATGTGTTAAAATTATTGAAAAAATAGAAGGTGTTTTATAAGGATTTGAAATATATTTTTGATGATTCCTTATTTCAATTTTTATTATATAAATTTTATTTAAAAAAAAAACAAATTATTTTATAATTTTTTTTGCTGCTGCAAAGGTCAAACAAGATATACAAGAGCTTGTCTAGATGTTATATATAGTTCTTCTCACAGAGAAGAAATTCCTGCAGACACATACAGGGGTTGCAGAAAAGCTTCCGACAAAATATCCAGACCTGGAGATCCATATGTTAGACAAAAACCTAAATTCTATGAAAAATCTTTTTGTTTTTGTGATGAATGGGACAATTGTAATAGTGGAAATTTTGTTTATATAAATATTTTCATTCTTTATATTATTATCTTTATTAACATTATCTATTATATTATTTGATTCCTTAAATAATTTTTTTTAATTATGCATTTAAATGTAGTTATTAAAAAAATTACTTAAATTAAATCTCTACAATCATTTCAAAATTTTTTGAAATTATTTTTCTACACATTCAAATAACAAATTTTATATTATATGTATATTTTAGTGTGGATGCATGTTAAATTTTTTAATAAAGGACGAAGTATAAATTATCAACTCTAGTTATTTGGGGCTTTGAACCTGGATCATAGGTTATTTTTATTAATCCAAATCATTTTCAAAATTATATATAAAAAGATATACCAATACCATCTTTTTAACCAATTCCACTGATATACAGTTTCAAACTCTAACATATATTAGTTCATAAAATGGTTTGGCTTGAACCATTAAAAAGTGGTTCAAAATTTTTACATACAAATTTATTAGAATTATTTAAAGAAACATATTTACAAATTTTTCTATCATTATTCCCTAAAAAATATTATTAAGCCATAAACGATTGAAATATTTTCAATTATATCTATAGAGAACACTTTTATAAATTAACTTGGGTTGTTGGCATTGTCAAATAGGAATATACAAAAGCATCCAAAAATAATTACTACACTTATATATAAACTGATTATAATAATCTCTAAAAGAGTTATGATATGGTTTAAACAATTTTAGGCCAGGTTTGGATAGCTTTTAACACTTGAGTTTATTCTGTAAATAATAATTATGGTTTGGTCCTTGCTATTATGATAGGTATCAGTCAATAACCAGAGTTGGGCAGATCCTTAGAAAATAAAAAATGATGATATAAGTATCTTATTATAATAACAAAAAGATACAAAATATAAGATGCTTTGCTAATGATAGATCTTTGTTACAAGATTTTTTTTATGCAAAAATTTCTAAATTCTTTGAGCACAACAAAATAGTCTGATGATTCACATATAATTAGACCTGTGCGCTGGCCACTGACCTTTTTTAGTTACACCCAAAATGCCGCCGTTTAAGAAAATCATGCTGGTGTGCCGCCAATAGAAATTTCTTTCACATTTCATGCCTTTTTATTCTAATAATTGGTCAGCATCATTCTTGTAATTTTTTTAATGTCAATAAGGATTTTGATGAATTTTTATTTAAAATCATAATTATATTGAATTCATTATAGAATTCAATCAATCTAAAATTCCAAAAGTTACCATAATTATACATATTTTTAAAATGGATGCATCTACATTTAATAATTCTATAAATAATTTTAGTATCCTAACTCTGGATAATAAAAAATCTATAGTCTGGAAAATTTTTTGCAAAATAATTATAGAAATTATTACTGCTCTAAGATATAAAACTGCAGAGGTTGAATTTGAATTCGAGGAAGATCAAAAAAATGTCTAAGTACGTACAATAGATTTAACATATCTTGACAGCATTGATCTATACCCAGATACCCGTTTTCAAATTGGCAATTCCAATGATAATAACAATAATTCTACACATATGAAAACCTTAAAATTAAATGTCCCAACATGTTGGCATAGTATATGCTAGAAAGCATATTTGGATTAAATAAGAATTTAATTAATAATGTTTTGAATTTCTCAAATTATGAATCTGAGCTGGTAGAAGAACGATTAGTTTCAAAATTTAAAGAAACAGTCGAATTTCTTTACAAAAAGGGCCTACTTTAAACTTGGCGTTACTTTTTACAAGTGAAATTGAAACAAATTTAATAGTAAATGATAGTGATAGTTCTGAAATCATTTCACTTAAAGAAAATATGCTAAAAAAACTTGCGTTACGATTTTCGGTGTGTAATCTGCAAGTAATAATATATAAGTATATTCTTTTATTTTTTAATTAAAATTATCTTGGTATTGGCTTCTCTTTTAGATCCAAGATTTCAAAAATTGACAATTGTATCAAAGTATTTAATAGAGCAAAATTGTTCAGCTTCAGAATTTATAATAAAACATCTTAAACTTATAGAGAATAATGATAATCTGGTATAGGAGGATCAAGATGAATTATTTAATTTAAGTATTTGACAAAATTGGCAAATAAACATTCAACAAATATAAATTATGATTCCAAGTTAGGTGACTTAGAAAAAGAATGCTACAGTTTTCTTGGAAAACGATATTCACAAGATATGGACGTTCTAAATTTTTGGAGAGAGAAGAAGAGTAAACTTCCCAATCTTGCCAGGCTCGCCAAAAAATCTTTGCATTCGGGTAATTAGCACACCTAGTGAAAGAGTTTTCTCTACCGCTGGATTGACGTTAAATTCAAGTGGATGATTATTATCCCGAAAATTTAAATAAAATAATTTTTATACATGATAATTATAAAATTACGAAATCGATTTTGCATTTATAATGAGTTTTCTATTAAATAAATATTAAAAAATATGCCGAGATATCTGTAGAGTAATGTATATCCGTATTTTTTTTAAATAATAAGCAATTAAAAAAATTTATGTTATAAAAATTTATAACTGTGCCGATTTACGCCGAATTTGTTGACGGCGGCTAAAAATCGGCGCGCCGCCGGCCTTCGATAGGATTTTTTGAAAATTGCCCCGGCCGCCGATAGTTTAGTCGGCGCTCAGGTCTACATATTATTAACATCACTTACTCCTGCAACTTCTATAAAGGAATATTGTATGACCCAAAAATAAAATTGGAAATTGAGAGATGTATAAACTAAATAACAGAAATACATAGAGTAATACCATATGTAAATATGCTTATTGTTTCAATGAGCTAAAAGATAAATGACATTAAATTTGAACTTATACTATTCTTCAACATATTTTATTATTCATTCCATAACTACCCTTTTAAAATGTAACTTTTTCATGTATTTAATTAAAAATATAAAGAAATCACATAAATAGAAATTTTATTTATAGCTGGCGATCTTTGCTTATATAAAATCCAACCTTTAAAAAAATCTGAAGACCTTTTTTTAAAAAATCAATGGTTTAAATGTATGTCATTGGGATATGGTGCGAAATCTCGCAATTTTAAATCATTTATTGAGGAAGATTTTTAAAATTCTTGATTAATGAAAATGTATTCCAGCATGTTTAGGATACCTATATAAATTTCATACCACTTTTTCCATAAAATGAAGACTTGAAGACTTGTTCAAATCATATGAACATTATCTGAAATTCACAGTGTGGTCACTATACATTATGAAATACTTTTCCGGTCAAAACAGATTTTAAACATTTAAAAATACCCTCTAGTAAATGATTTAAAATTGAGATTCTGAATTTCCATGGATTTCATATCTCAATACAACATATAGTATTACATCAATACGGCAAATCTTTTCCCGCGAGTGTCGATTACCACTAAAAAATATTTCCGCGAATGCATTACCACCAAAACATCACGAATGCAATTTCGCATAAATATTGCCACGAATGTAATAGTAATTTATATATAAATTTATTTATATATGACAAATGATTAATATAATTAATAGAAAATATCAAAATTCCCTTGATATTTGTACATTTTTTCTATTTTATAATAATTAGTTCATAAATAATATATTTTTAGTCTTTTTAAATATTTTGGAAACTCATTTTGTAACCTTTGGGATGTGCAGGGCCCATATTTTTTTTTGCCGGATTTTATTTTTAAATTTTAAATTCTAACAAATTTACCAGGTTTAAAACTCTGTCAAAGTGAATAGAGACCAATTTTAAAAACCCTGCAAGTTGACCCGAATCTGGGCTAAAAAATTTAAAATTGTTAAATAATCTGATTTTGTTTGTTATCCCTTTCGGTGAAATAATTTTTATTATATATTAACATTTTTTTTTATATCATATTAACATTACATTTTTTTGATATCAATTTGTATTTAAATTTAATCGAACATATTTATTTTACATAATTGGTTATTTTTTGATTGTTAAAAAAAAAGATATAAAAGGAAAATTGTTTTTGGTTAAAATGAGGAAAAATATAATGCAATTTATAATAATAAAATAAAAGAGAATTCTGTCTTATTCTAATAATATAAATAGACAAATCTATGTTAATTTCTTCAAATATAATGTTTTCTCTTAGGAAAATGATAATTAGAATTTCTGTGATAATGATAATTAGAATTTCTGTGATAATGATAATTAGAATTTCTGTGATAATGATAAAAGCAATTAGTGATTAGTACTTCATTTAATTTCATTGAAATAATTTTAATTTTTGTTTATAAATTAAAAATTTCGGACAGGGCCCGGGTTAAATTAAAAACTTGGAGCGGGATCGAGTGTCATTGGGCTCAACCGATCATTTTTTATAACAATCTTAAGAATAATGGAAAATATTTAATTAAAAAAATTAAAGTAAAATTGATGTTATAAATGAAATTTTTTATTAAATTTATCAACAAGGAATCCAAAATAAAATATAGTTATGCTTATTTCTACGATAAAGAATGAGTAAACAAATTTTTTAATAAAATAAATCCAAGTTGGCATAATAACTATAAAAAAGTTATTATTATATTAAAAAATAAAGATTGAATATTTTACAGGTGGGCCTAACGGAAGACTGGCAAAAGTGATTATCAGGCCTATAAAAGTGGACGGTATGGAAGCGCAGTTCCCCCTGTAAAATTAAATAATTAAATTTATTAACCGAGGGGGGAGGTGTAAGAACGATTGCATCCAGTTTTCTTCCGGGGGGTAAGCTAAGGTTAGAGTAAATTTATTAAGAGAGGGTTATCTATTAAATTTATAATGAAATAGGAAATAATGTATTGCTGTAAATAAATACAATAAAATATAATATAAAAGATAATTTTATTTATAAAAAAATTTTCTTACTAATTTTTAATAACAATTGTTTTTCAAAATTTTCATCTTATACAGGAACGCTTGGCAGTTAATATGGCATTAGCTATATTAAAACACATTCTACAGGGGCAGATGAGGGGATTGCGGTATTATACTTTAATAAGCAACTTTTTTAAAGAGGGGAATTTATTAAGAACATTTATTGTTTTGTCCTTTGGTTTCAAAAAATTGAATTAGTTATCCTCCTCATCCATTCTCTACTCTATTTATAAAAATATTAAATTTATCATTTATAGCATTTTTATATTGTAAATAAAAATATAAAATCCTAGGTATAGTAGATTCATAGAAATCATTTTTATATTAAAACTTTTATATATCATATAAAAGTTAAATCCCTGATTAAAATAATAGTGATAAGATTATAATTTAAAAAATGACATTAAAAATAAATTCTAAATGAAATCAACCAATTTCTATCTATGTATATGATATATAAAATTTAATGATTTTTACTTAGAACAATCTAAAATAAATTATTAACTAGTTACTTAGTTATATTATATAAAAGAAAATAATTAATATTAAAATCAAATGTCTTAAAATTGGAGATTGAAGATTTTAAAACTGATATAGTACTTTTTGGGCACTATTGAATTAGTTCCTTCAGTATAGGATGTTACTGTAAAATGTTTAACATATTTGGGCAATAAATTTTCAGAATCAGATGATGATGAAATAATAATATCCATACTTATGTTAATCTAATAAATTAAAATATAAACAATCATATTGAAATTAATAAACTATAATAATGGCTTGTAAATAAAATGGAATGTGAAAAATGAAAAACAGCATTAAAAAATATAAAAATTATTTAATTAGTTTCATTTTTAGTTACACGTTTATAAATATCGAAATATTTTTTATAAACTCATAATTCTTATAATTATTTATACCATATAATTTTCAATACATACAATGTTTACTGTTTTTTGTCCGTGTAAATATATACATTTTTAATCTATTTAAATTAAAATACTTAAATCATTAAATAAAGTTTTACTCTTGTTCCTATATCATGACGTTTGTAATATTTAGTGAAATCTTGGAGAAAAAATTGAGATGGCAATGAATAAAATTAATAACCTAAAATAGAAAGAATTATATATAAAATTAAACACCTTTGAATAAATCATCCTTTCATTTATTTCATCAAATAACAAAATTAAATACAAAGTTAAATCATAAAATTAAAGCAAAAAAATATTTAGAATTAAAGGTTAAAAAATTAAAAACAATAAAAATGAAATGAACAACTTGAAAAAAATTAAAAAATAAAAGTTCAAAATCTTAAAATTATTCCAGCTTCAATTCGGCGCAGTGTCAATTCAGTGAGGCGTCAATTCGGTGCAGTGACAATTCGGCGCGGCTTCAAATCGGCGCGTATTTAATACAGTTGCAATTTATTAGTAAAAAACGAAGGGATCATTAAATAGAAGTCATGTTGAGGGTTGGATATCAAAAAAAATTCATTTTATAAACAAATATTTATAGGTAGTCGGCGTAATTTTTGTCAAAATCGTCATTCGAAAATAATGATCGTATAAGATCATACAAAATACCATTCAATACCTGTTATATTTTATAAATAATTAATAATTTTTTCTCTAAAAATGTTTTAGTAAAAGTCATTTTTTGAACCTAGGAGTCTCGAAATCGTGGTTATCGATGGGGCTAGTCAAATCAAGTAGTTTATTAGGCTTCTTATGAAATAAAAAAAAATTCAGATTTTAATATAAATTTAAGTAGATGTTTTATTTATATAATATTCTATTTACAACTATAACAAATAAAATATTTTTTTTTTTTGGCAGGGTTTTGTATAATTGAATAGCATGACAATATGCTTGAATCTTTATCTAATATGTAAATAATATTATTATGATTTTTTTAATACCTTTTTAACAGATAAACCATAAAACGTTTTACTACATGAAAAATATTAAGCAATTTTATTTTCTTCATCCTCCTCAAAAATTTTTGTTTATTATCTTGGTCTATCTTGGACATATTGCCAGCCATTTTATATTTTTTATAATATCTTTAAAAAAAATTTGCAGGTAATAAAATAAATAATAAATTTACTCAAAATTTATCTAATTACATATTTAAGTATATAACATCATTTGATTTTATTATCAGGCCAAAATTATATCCTGAAAACTAAAATGTTCATATCCAATAAAATGTATTAATTTGAATCATATTATATTGTCAATTATAATAGATAGATATATAAATATGTTTGCTAGATATAATTAATTTTAAATACTTGATCCTATTATCAGGCTAAAATTTATTTATGCAATATATATTATATCTATTACAATATCACAATATATATATCACAATATATATATCACAATATATATATATCACAGTATATATATATCACAATATATATCATAATATTTATATATATCACAATATTTATATATATCACAATAATATTTATATCACAATATATTATATATATATGAAGATCTTAATTTGCAAGATATTTATTTAGGTCTTATATTTTATTAAAATTGAAATATATTATGAAAATTACATTAATAAATTTATATAATAATAATTATTTTATATATTACATTTATAAAATATTATATTTTAACCTGTAATAGATGATAAATTTCTTGATTCATCATTTTTCTACAGTTTTATAGCTTCTTCATAATCCTTTTAGTAAAAATTTTTCTATTTTGAATTTTGCATATATAATTACATACCACAATAATATTATAAAAAATAATTGATTAATTGCTCCAACAAGCCACAAATCTACTCAGGGGCCTCACTAGCCTCTACCATCTCGGGGCTAAACTAAATAAAAATATAGGGGGGGGGGGGAGCGAAGCCCCCCATACTTTCTATTTTGCGGGCCTTCGGACCGCTTTTGCCTGGCCTTGAGTTTTATATTAATATATTATACACTTTTAATTGAAATTTGCTAACTCTGAACAATTCTAAATTTCATCTTCTGCCATTTATAATGTATACAAATAATAAAACAATACAAGACATTTCTAAATATATTATTTTTTAATACAAAATATTTATTCATTAAGTATTTTCGATTGCGATTTTTGTCTAAAGAATTACAAGTGATAAATAAGGTTAACCTCAATTGATAATGGTTTTTAAAAATCATCAGGACGACATAATTCTAGCAACCTATATTGACAAAAGGTCATTAAATATAACGTTGTGTTACCATTTTAGACAATGTTTTATAGAATTGACTAATAAGGAAAAATAGGCCTAACCAAATCAATAATTCTTAAAGAGGATAATTTAAACGACTAATCCAAATCATAAGACTATATGGGATAATGATAAATACTGCCAAGTCAACGTATAGCAATTTTAAATACTAACCTAATTTGCTAAATACAGACTAAAATTTATTAAAATGTAATAAGACTCTTATTATTTAACATATATTATAACGGAATCACGTGGTCGAGTCCGGCCTCGTAATCACCAAGTTGGAATAAGAAAAATATCTGAACTTTGTTGGGATTTGATCCCAGAACCTATAGGCATTGCAAGGATTTTCCTAAGGGGGGGGGGAATTAACAAATTACTAGGGGCTTCACCCCCAGACCTTATTTGGGGCGGTATTCGGCCTGATTTTGGCCGGCCTTCGGCCGGGTTACCTTAGTCTATATATACTCATAAAATATTTTTACAAGATAGGAGGTTAATTTTAATAAAAAAAAGTAAGTCTGGAACAAATATGAAATATATTTTTATTAGTTTATATAAAATATAATAAATATCTTATATATACATTAATATAAAAGCATGGTAATAATTTATTCCAAACAAGTATTATAAATTTATTTATAAAAAGTAAGTAGACATATAGTTGATATTCCTCTATTATATAGAATTAGTTACAAAATACTAAGTAAAATTCCATTTTACAGACATATTTGAGAGTTAGAGAATATATTACAGTTAATATTATAACAAATTTTACTAATCAATGCTCTTGATAATAATTATAGCAACAATTTGCATTCAATTATTTAACACCATCTAAATATTTTAAATTAAATAGGATATTATAAATTAATCGTTATATTATTCATCCCACAATGTCTTTAAAAGATATTTTCTGACCTTATCAATATTTTATAGTTTTCTGTAAAATATAAAATTCGCTATATTGGTAAAAATTACTTGATTGTCATATGGTAATTGATAAAATTAGATATGCTGTAAATCTATATAACATTCCACTGTTTGTATTGTGCTATAATTTTTTTATTAAATTTTTGATATAATTTTATCAATAGTTTTATAATTATATTTTACTTTTATTAAGATAAATAAATTAAAATTACTCACTTTGTAAAAAATTATATTTGATATATTATATTATTTAGTAATTTATTATTAATAATTATAATACATTTCACTTTTCTCTTAAGACTTATCTTTGGCTTATATTCCATTTCTTAAAAATCATTTTTGGTTCACCTTTTTATATATAAATGCTTTTTTCCAAAAATGTATAAATTATGATGAATAGTTTTATAAAAAAATATCAACTTTTACATTCTTTCTTTCAAATTATTGTTTAAGATATATGCATACATTTTTGGGGGTCAGGGAATAGGGGGAAGACAAGGGGGGTATTTTTTATTAGTTTATAATGACATTCACAAAAAGTGATAAATTTCTGAAGGGGGGGGGATTTCCCCTTGCCCACTACTTGGCTACGCCTATGCCAGAATCATCGAATTGGTAAGCGACGCTCTAGCCGACTAGGCTATAGAATATTTATAATAGTCACCAAATATATTTTAAAAATAAATTTTCCAAATGAATTTATTAGGTATTAGATTAAGGCGATATGGTGGTTAGACTTAGATGACATTCAGAAGCTAGATGAGCAATTGAGAAAATTATTGTGAGATATTATATTTCTAATATATTATCTTTCCATTTTAATGATAAATAAACAACTAGACAGTTGATTATTATTGCTCATCTAAATTATGTAATCAAATGATCTCAGCACCAGGAGTAATATTCTTAAACTACATAGCTAAGCAAATAATAGATGCTGGTAAATTTGCAATCATAGCCATGACACCAATGACATATATGTCATTGCATGACACTCACTATGTAAACTATATTCATAATTTATTATGTTATATAAATTGATAAAACCTAAACACTAAAAATGTTTAGAAGAAATAATTATGCAAATATATTGAACCTTAAGTTATTCACACGGTAAGGATGCCATATTAGAAATTAAACATTTTGTATCTATGAAATAAGTAACAAAGTGATATGATCTATATTATTGTCGCACCATTGAAATATTATAACTTAAAAGAAAGAGTAGTTTGTAATAATATCAAAAATATACTCATATTAAAAATTTAACTAAAAACTGTTTTTCAAAGAAGAAAAATATTCCTAAAAACACGTAAAAAAAAGAGAAGTAAAGATAACTAATAAGATTACATCCATTGTGAGATGAATAATAAGATGTTATATTTTTAAATAAATAGATGGCTTTAAAGAATTGAATGCAAATTGTTACTTATATCAAAAGCTTTTATTAGTAAAATTTATTAAAATATTAACTGTGATATATTTTATGACAAGTCTGTAAAATTGACATTTTACATAATATTATATAACCAATTATATTTAATAGAGAATTATCAACTATATGTTACTTTTTATAAAGAAATCTCTTATACTTAAACCTTAAAAATATTTTTAGGAAGAGGCATGGTAATTAAATTTAAAAATGAATATAGTTGATTAGTGATTTTGAACTCGGATAATTACAATATTAAATTTGTTAATTTCAATTTATAAATAAGTATATATATCTAATTAGGGTTAAAAAATAATTTAAATAATAAAAATCAATTAAGCTTCAACTGTTAATGCTAAATTAATATTTAGACATTATGAGTGATATTGATATTCCATTTTAAACACAGAATTTGATTGCAAGCTAATATAGTGAATATAATTTATATGTATTATTCTAATTCAATCTAGTCTAATAAATAAAATTGGACTCATTTAATAAAAATTCAGATAGTCTTATTAATTTTTAAATAATAAAATATAATTTATATGAATTAAACTAATCTTATGATTAAAATAGCACTTATTTAATAAAAATTTAGATAGTCTAATTAATTTTTAAATAATAAAATCAAATCTATACATAATACTTTATAGAATTATGAAAGAAATTGTTCAGGAAGCTATCAAAAAATTTTTCTAGTTCAGTGGGATATTAGGAAGCCATTAAGAAAAATTTTTTTTTCACTTTAGCGGGCTACTCAATTTTTTCAGGGGGTAATAGCACCTACGCCCCCCCCCCCCCCAGTGACGCTACTAATTCTACTAATCTCAGTGGTTGTAATATGGCTAATATGATATTAACATATATATAAGCATTATATATCTATCTGAAACTTTTCCAAATATAAAAATAGATGTATAATCATATAATGTCCATTTTGTAATGCTTAAACTTTAAATTTTTTAATACAACCTAATAATATTAGGTGAAAATATTGTAATTCTCGTCAAAACCAAGTCATGACAGATAAAAATTCAAATTGCTAAAATAAATTATTTTCATACCCAATTATGGATATTATAGATTTCTATTTTAGAACAAAATTTTAATTTTTAATTGTTACTGGTTTTAAAATAAAATTCATTCAACCGACAAGCACCTTGCGCCGATTAGCTGGTCTCACCTACTCTGATTTCTTTGGGGACCAATTTATCATGTTATATATGTTGATTCACAAAATTAAAATTATTTTTTAGAAGTTAGGAATTAACAAAAGAAAATTAGAGATTATTTTCCAATTATATCCAGCGATTGTATTAATTTAGAAAATAATTATTGACTTAAAAATAGATTTTCTAGACTGATTCATTTTATAGATTTAGTAAAAATCTAGAAAATAATTCCATTAATTATAAAAAATAAATATCATTTTTAAATCAGGGTTTCGAACCGAACCGCGAAATAGGAACAAACCATTAATTTTCTAACCTAACCGAACTTTTGTAAAAAAATATAATAAGAGCGACCCTAACTGATATAAATATTCTTGAACCAATTTAAACAGTTCACAACAGTTTTTTTTAAATAATTAATAATTATTAACCTAAATTTGAAATTGTAATTTTCCTTGGGGGCAATTTAAATTCGTGATTTTTTATCAAATTAAAATTTTTTATACTTAGCTATTTCCATATCAATAAATACCAAGTTTATTGTTTTATATACTCAATTTAATAGAGATTAGTCAAATTACTAGTTAATTAGATAAGAAATAGTCTTCATGATCAAAAGATTTTTCTCTAAGAGGAATATTTTAAAAAATTCAAATTTATAAAAACCGGAACGAACCTAAAAGAACCGTTATAAATTCTAAACCGAACCTAACCTAAATTATTCTTAAAAAAACCGAAATGGAACAAAATCTTTATAAAATTTTAAACTAAAAACCGAACCGAACTGAACAGCTGTACTTAAGAGTTTGAAACTGTGGTTTAAATAATTTGATCTTTTATATCAACATTATAGTCTGCGAGGTAAGACCCGGCAGTGCCCGGCACGTACCCGGCCCGAAAATAATCGGGCTTGGACGGGGCCTAATATTTTAAAAAAAAATTTGGGCCGGATCGGGTCGGACCTTGGGAATTTTTTTAAATATATCTTAATTTATCAATTTTATACTGAATTTTTTATGTAAAACAAAAATATTTGATTTTATTTATTGAAACTAAGCGATATATAACATAAGTCTTTTATTTTGAGTAATTATAAAAATTAATTTTTTAGTAAATTTTTTTAAAAAAAAATTCAGGTTCGGGCCGAGCCGGCAAAACTTTTTTAAAAAAATTTCGGGTTCGGGCTGGGCCGCAAAACTTTTTTAAAAAAAATTTCGGGCCGGGCCGCTTGAAAAATTAGGCCCGATGCAGGTCAATAATCAACATATCTTACATGGCAAGTTGGTCCACCAAAGAAATCGGTGTAAATATTGGTTTGTTAATTTTTTTTGATGTTATTGAATTTTTATTGATATTACAAATTTAGTAAATAAAAAAAAATGTGAAGAAATAATTAATAGGACAAACATTCTAAATGACCACTATTTAATCATTCTTTTATTTTGTACTAATAAATTCATAATAAATTTTAATTGAATTAGATACGCGCCGAATCGAGGCAGCGCTGAGTTGAGGCTGCACCTAATTAACGCCGCGCTGAATTGTCGTGCGTCAAATTTTTTGCCCCGAATTTACATGGAATCTTTCTGAACATATCATTCGCATATGAAAAATATATAAAAACTCTCCTGAACCTGATAGTTTGTGAATAAAATTGCTTCCATAATTACTTATGTTACGTTCCGAGATAACGTTAATAAATATATTGTATGGATTAAGAGGAAATTGTTAGATATTCCGAGAGAATTTGCAGAGATTGTTAAAATAGTAAAGTGAATGTTGTAGAAGTGAAATTTAAAAATAAAAAATAAATATTCAAATATACTAAAATATAAAAACTAAATATTAAATTTAAAAATTACCATACAATAATAATCAAAATACAAATTTAAATATTCAAGTACAATAACTATTCAAATATACAAATTAAAAAAACCAAATACAATAATATTCAAATATACAAATTTAAAAAATACCAAGTACAATAATACAACATCACCCTCCTTAAATATTATCTTTCTATAGAGTTTTTATCCTGTTCTCCATCTCCCCGCACCGATAAAAACGCGTTATTATTTGATGTTAAAACCGCTGTGGGACAATACCTCAACTTAGGCATCCCCCCACAGGACCAACACTCTAATCTGCAAAATAATGCCTGAAATGCAAATTTTTTAAAAAGAGAGCATTTTTCTACAAATAGTGAAAACCAAAATTTTTATGAAAATTACTATAACCAAAGGCCTAAAATAAGTGTACCAAAAGACCTCCAATAAGTTTATGGGGAAAACTATCATCAAATAGTGACACCTTCTCCCCCCCTCCTTGTCACAATCTTAGCTAAGCCTATGGAACAGAGATAAGGGTTCAAGAGATTCTAAGAGTTGGCCAAGCCTAATTTAATTGAGATAATAATTAATTTTACTGTGACGATTGGCGGAACAATTTGAAATACAAGCAAACTAATTTCTACCTTTAGGGTCAGGGACTTCTGCACACCCTTTACATTTATGAGGTAAACATATGTTGCAACCTATTCTTATTGTTACCCTCAACTCCTAAGCATGATGTTGGATATAAAAAATATCTTATGCGATATTATTTTTTATGTTGAATACACAAGGGAAAAAATGATTTTTTTATAAACAATTTTGTTTTAGACTTGGCAAAGTAATCAATAATATTACAAAAACGTTGAAAAAATTTTAAAATTGATAATGTCAATTTTCTTTAATCCAAGAAAGAAAGAGTGATTTTTAAATAGATTTTAAACTTGATAAAATTTTTGGCCCAATAGATGAGTATTACAAACCTTCAGTAGTTTAAAATAATTTATGCCAATTATAATTTACCTTTGAGTAAAAATATTAAAACTTTAAGATAAACCAAATTTTATTATCTATTTTAATTTCTTTGTTAGTTAAAAATTTCAATTTATTTGTTGTGGAATAATGAAAATTAAAACAATTCCTTTTAAACTAATCCCAACCGTTTTGTAATAATCATTTACTACCCAAACTATTTTACCCGGTTTAAAGTAAAGAATTTATTTTAAAAAAAAATATATATAAAACTGTCCAGAATGGTTTTGTGATACTTTTCTATTACTCTAAACCTGTTAGCAGGTATAAAATGAAGTTGCTTAAAAAAATTCAATTTTTCTCTTGTGGAGTAAAGGAGATTATTTTTATCGATTTACACTATATCCAAAAGGCAGTGTTGCTCGTTACTTCCAAAAGTAGCGAGCCAAGACTAAGGTTTAAAAAAAGTAACGAAAAATTTACCGGGTTTTTTATTTTCTGGTATGGTGAATTTTTTTAAAATAATATATCTATTCTTAATTTTTATAGTTAGTAAAGAAAATATTTTAGGCCCGGGCTGAGTATTGAAAATTTTTTTAGGCCAGGTATATTAAAAAAAATACATGGGCCGGGTCTGGTTTAGGTGCAGGTCTCTGATATAAATATTATCAATAAAAAAAAATGAATTTTAATTTTAAAAGTATTTTATAACAACTGTCCTACATTTTAGTATATCTCAATTTTTAAAGTGGATTTTGAAAATTCAAAATAAAAAAGTCTTACTCAAATTTATTTCAAAAAGTTTATAGTATATAAATTATAAAATAATTAACTCTTAAACATATGTCACTATATTTAACATATTTACGTTTTATTTTTAAAAATTATATCTGCTTTTTAATGTTCATTGTCATTTTTCATTTATTAATAATCTTTGTAATGAAAAACAAATCACAAAGGGTAATGTTTAATGAATATATTTATATGTCCAATAATCTAATATCTGTACAAGGTGGCCGAATTTAATAAATTCTCTAATTATAACTATAATTAATATTTATAATTCAAGATATCTAAATATTTTTTATTATAAATTCACTGAAACGCTTTAAACCTGGGTTCAAAAAATAGAACTGATGACAATTCGGATTTGCAAAATTTATCTAAACAGGATTCAGGAACGGTTTTTGGTTTGAAAAATAAATCCAAAAACTAGGATTCGCTACTCCGGGTTTAAGTTCGGTAGCTCACCTGCGGTATTCTGCTTCCCCGTTTTATAGGGAAGAATATCATTCGTGAGAGTGAAAGGGAGATATCTGACAATTCATAAATGAATGAGCTGAATTTAGGTATGCAATATTATTAATGATAAACTTATCAATGGCAGAAAGCCATTTAAGGCAGGGACAAATTTAGAGTCCCTTGAGGTCCCGACCTTTAATTTAAGTTTATATAAGATTTTAATGATAGATTAAAAAAATAATAGTTTTTATGATTTGAAAAATTATTTTTCTGAATATATTTTTTTTCGATATTGATAAATATTAAAATATTTGTCATTACTTCCATCTGTTTTATATTAAAATTAGAAATGAAAACTTTTTATATAATAACAATATAAATTTTTTTTTTATGATGAACAATATATAATTCATAGGGCTTCAAAAGTAAATTCTTATTATATAGTAAAATTATCTGAATAAGTAAGTGTATTATATTGCTTTTTAATATTTAGTAATTATATCTAATAATTATTAATACTTAAAAACTATATAAATTCAAAAAATTTTAGATAACTTTGGACTAATCTAATTTATCTAATTATTTTCTATTCAAATAAAGTGCTGAAGAAATCTTAAAAATCAAATAAATAAACAATACTATAGTGATAGACACATTTATAATAATCTATTTTAGATATAAATTATTTCTTATAAATTATATTTAAAAATAAAATAAACGAGGCGCTTCCCAAAGATGCTATAATTGTATGAGATCTCCATTTGACCTTTTCTATCCATTGTAAAACACTTAGCATCAGCATTCAATTCCTAACACTAGTTTAAAATTAGCGCTTGAGTTAAAAATAAGCTATTATAATTGTTTTCAATTTCACCGTAACCAATCCATCTTATTTTGGAATCGCATTTTCCAAAGATGCCATAAAGTCTATTTGACTCCTTTATTATTCTATCTTTACTAAAAATTATATGAAAAGCTACAGCCATCGAGTCTCATATTTGAAATATGATAAAAATTTATTTTTATAATGATAGTAATCTTTTTAGATTTTTCGTTTATTTAATTTTTTTATTATAATTGTTTTAGTATTCTTAGATCCTTCATTTTATCTTGATTCTTGATATACAATTTGGTAATTCGTATTTTGATCATAACTTTATATTATTTTTTTACTGTTTACAAAACAGATTGAAGATTCAACTAAAATACTTGCTATGCATTAGATATTGATATTGGTAAACTTAATGCTCAAGACTTCATGTGATGTAGATTCATATCAAAATGAAAATATAACTCGATTCAAAATATAATGTAATATCTATAAAGATCATAGAATCATAAGATAACAATATTTTGAATTGGAGAAAAAGAAACCTTAATGTATTTAGACGTAATTGAATTTTGAATTACAATTTAAAAGCCTATATTTAAGAATCGGCCTGAGGCTTGCCATTATTTTTTTTCGTTTATAAGTATATTTTGTTTTATTGACTGCAAAAACAGATTGATGAATTAGTAGGAACAATCAGGCATTAAATATTAGTTCACCCAGATATTTAGTGCTTCAATTTTACTTCTATCATGTTGCTTCTTGGAATTTTTTTGGCAATAATGCTTTGTTTTTTAATTATTTTGCCAATAATGCGTTGTTCTTTAAACTATCTACAAAACGAGAAGCAATAATAGATACTCATTAATTATTGATATAAATTTCATCAAATGTTTGGCTGATTTAACTAAGGAATATATATCATCATTTTTATTTGGCTTGTATTTCGGTTACTTTTTTATGGCTGGCAAAAATGATTGAAGAACTAATTAAGGCATTAAATATTAACATAAACCAGATACTTAGAACTTCAATATTCTCCGTTCTGGCATGATACTAATTTTGACGATTTTTTTCTTAATTTTTCTTCCTCTTTGAACCATCTGCCAAGCACAATAAAGCAATAAAACACCTATGGGTTAGCATTATTTTCATAATCTGTGTTTCCAAAAGCTTGTCTAACCATGCTTAAAGCATGATGTCTAAATTTTCAAGTACTGTACTATATACTAACGCCAACCAGATATTCAATTCCAATTTTTTTTCCAATGACTTTTTTCTTTATACTTTTTACCAAACGGATCAAAATAATATACAATTAAGTACTAAAGACGTGTCCTGGTTCGTTTTATTTTTAAACTTACTGTTCAGCCCAGGCTAGATTTTAACTTAGGACCCCCTATTTTGGTTCTTTAAATGTGTACAAGCTGGCCTATTTAAGGAAGACTTAATCACTATCGATAAGTTCACCTTTTCAATTTTTAAATCTAAATAGAATGAAAATTGGGCAAAGAGCATAATTTTAAAGATTCAAAAAGTTGTTCTATTAGTACAATATATAATTTTATATTTTTTGTAATTAAGTGTCTATGCCATGCCTTGGTAATGGTGTTTTATCAAGTAGGATAACAACCAACTTCATAGTGATTAACTTATAATATATGCAAATTAAAACAAATTGTTCGAATAACCTATATAGTTCAGTTCTATTAATGACAGGTCAATAATCGGAAGGTCTGATAAATCTTGGAGAAATTTTTTAAAATTATATGAAAATGAATTTGATAAAAAATAAAAAATACAGGAACTGTAAAAAAATTGAATTTAATAGTTAGTTACCGGAATTATAAATGTACAATAAAATAAATATAACTAGCTATTAATAAAATGTAAATGCTAACTTTGGTTTTATTTTTTTGGAAGCTATATGGATTGATAAATAGAATATGTTTCGAAATAAGATGAACCAGGACACGGCCTAAAGAAAGGCATACATATCATTATACTTAAGTGTTTGGTAGTCATTATAAAAAAATTAAAACTATAAATATATAGTTATAAATTATAGGGTAGTTTTATATATATTATATATACACTTTACCTTTATATCGTAGAAATTATCAAGAATTACTACAATTATTAGTAACCATATGATAAAATTTAAAATGAAGACTCTCGAAATATCTAAATAAGTGACATTAAGCTTTTTTAAAATCCAGAGATATATTTAATGAAAAATAATCAATAAAGATGGTTTCAAGTTTTATGATTTCTTATTAAAGCAATAAACAGAAAATTTAAGAAAAGGAAACCGTATTTATTAATGAATGATCATAGTAGCAGGCTACAATTTAATCATTAAATGCAAAATAAAAAAAATATATTATTTAACAAAATTAGACTCCAGAATAAATATTCTCTATTTTCTCTGTCCGGCCTAATAATTATTTTGCCCTGCCCGGCCCAAATAAATTTTTTTTAGACGTTACTTACCCCAGCCTAACCGGACCAGGCAATGCAGATCTCTAATGATTACGCAATAAATATATTATTTATAATGTTTGTATCATTGCAGATAAAATATAATTGGAACATTTTTGATATGATGATATAATATATTTTAAAAAATATATTAAAACTTATATAATAGGGGGAAAATTAGGAAATTTTTTATAGTAGTAGTATAAAAATCGAGTTGCAAAAAGTATTCGTCAGAGTATTTATTTGTGCAAAACTATTCGTCAAAGTATTCGTATTTAAACACTTATTTTGGAAATTTTTTATTAATTTATTTATATTATTTTTTTTATAATCAAATACTTTTTCTGGAATGTATTTGTATTTACATTCAAGCATTTTTTAGAATTGTCCAACCCTGGTCGTGTCTTATATTTTTATGAAATTTAAGGATTATTATTATGCTATCTAATTGAGATTTTTAAAAAAATTATAGAAAGGGAGGGGGGGGGGTTGATAATTTTCCTTGTAAATGATACAAGTAGAGATCTGCAAATCAGGGTTGGGCAGGACCGGGTCTTTTTAAAAATAATTTGGGTTCGGGCTGGGTTGGGCATAAAATTGTAAATATGATATCATTATATTTTATCAAATAAATTGATATATTTTAAAATTCTTGCAAGAAACAAGACGCTAATTATTTTTATTTGTAGAATATTTTATTTAGTATTAAATTTTTCTATATTTAAATATATTCGGGCCGGATAGGGAGGTCAAATAATTTTCATTTGTATTTCAAATTGGGCTTTTTGGGAACCGGGCCGGGCCTGAGAAATTAGGCCCGATGCAGATAACTATCAGGGAGTACTCTACATGAGATTTTAGCGTCATTGGCTTAGGGGTTTAAAGATACCTAAGCCGAAAGCCTTCGTTATTTTAGTTTTGCCATAAATGAAACAAATATTTAGTTCTATAAAATAACTTGTATAGTTTTTAATTTGCAATATCTTTATATGT
This sequence comes from Gordionus sp. m RMFG-2023, assembly GCF_954871325.1. Classification (NCBI taxonomy): domain Eukaryota; kingdom Metazoa; phylum Nematomorpha; class Gordioida; order Chordodea; family Parachordodidae; genus Gordionus; species Gordionus sp. m RMFG-2023. The sequence continues at coordinate 31,265,654 of NC_088776.1, forward strand.
TTTTGATAATTTTACCATATTAAACTGGATAAATGAAGTCCAAAATAAGTGGAAAAAATGGGATTTGAAACAAAGGAATTAAAGAGTGAGGATTTGCATCCGCAAGGAGCATATACCTACCCGTTTAGCACGTTATATAGACGTTAAACCCACAAAAAAAACAAATCAATCGAATAATTTTATATTCTTACGAATTGAATAATTATTTCGTATTCTTTCGAATCAAATATTTCTTTGTTTGAGTACGAATAATAATTATTTGATTCATCGAGTATTCAATTCGAATTGAAAATTATTTTTTTTTGAAAAAATATTTTCAAAAGGGAAAAAATGAAATATTAATTTATATGGCAATAATTAAAAAATTAAAAGTTTCAATATTTATGTAAATTTCATATATTTAAAAACAATATCGAAGTCTATGAATAAAATCGAATATCGACTAGTTACGAATATTGACTATAATTTTGAATAATATATAATATCTAATAATTTCACTTATGAATAATTTCGAAAAATCAAATAACTTCGAATAACGAAAAGGTTATTATTTGATGAATAATTTTTTCCGTTAATCCGTTATTTCTTATATTCTGTTCGTTATTGGGTTATTCCTACTAGTTACGAATAAAATCAAATAACTAAATACTTCAATAATGGACCCCTATGGTATCACATATAACATTATATCAATAATTCATGTGCGGTCTCTTAACAATATTTGAACTTATCATGCTGTTTTGCTTTACATAAAATTGGTTCACATTGGATTAAATTCAGTTTCGATATTGCTGATTGCAAAAAAAATTTTGTTTTAGTTTAAAAAAATAACATTTATAATAAATGCTATATAAGTACAAATCTGGGTAATATCATTTTAATTTACAGATAATTTTGTTTATTTAGTAATATATTTTATTTTTCTTACTGCTAAAGATTTTATATTGTTTTTAAATAAGTTTTTTAAGGGTATAATTTTTATTCGTGATTTTATGAGTATACAAAAATTAACTAAAATATTATATTATTTATAAGTTGACTATGAATAAAGGGAAAGTGTCTGGAAATCAGATAAATATTTATCCATTCCAAAGTGATTCTTCAAACAAAAATGTTAAACGAGGAATCCCTCTGCTCAGAAACAATGATCATCAAACAACGCCAACAGTAATATCTAAGATGAATTTTCAAGATTTAACTTTCCAACCAGCAAATCAAGTTATGCAAGCTAATACCCAAGAAATGTTATCTCAAAAAAGAGGTAAATAAACGATATTTTTATTTATTTATTTATTAAATTTTTGATTTATCAGACCGAACGTAATTTTTTTTGTTTAAATAGATTTTTAAAATTACCCCCCCCCCCCCGTATCAAATTGAAACAGAAGATTTATAATGATTTCAGATATCGTCGGCCTAGAATTGGAATGATCCACTTGCGCAAATGTTCAAAATGAGAAAATCAACATTATAAAATCAAATATAGGAAAACCTTATTGATCAATTTTGACAAAGCTATAACTTTGGCAAAAATTAAAATTTTTTAATCTAGTTTTTATTTATATATATTGGGAATAAATAAGTTATTATCCACTTCTAACTCAATGATAAAAATTATGGACTTACAGGGTTTCCCATTCAAAAAAGGAAAAGACCCATTCAAAAAAGGAAAAGTTTCAATCATAAAAGGAAAAGGTCCTATCAAAAAAGGAAAAGGGTTAATCATAAAAGGAAAAGGCCCGAACAAAAAAGGAAAAGTGTCAATCAAAAAAGGAAAACTCTTAAAAAGAAAGGAAAAAGTCCGATCAAAAAAGGAAAAGTGTTAAACAAAAAAGGAAAAGGTTCAATCAAAAAAGGAAAAGTGTCAAACAAAAAAGGAAAAGGTTCAATCAAAAAAGGAAAAGTGTAAATTGGAAAAGGAAAATTACCAAAAGTAAAGGAAAAGTGTCAATCAAAAAAGGAAAATTCCCATTCAAAAAAGGAAAATCGTAATTTTTTAAAATAAATTACTAATTTTTCAATTTTTCTTAAATTTTTATTTATTTTTGTCATTCCTTCTTATTTTATTTCTAACTTTTTGCTATTTCTTTACTTTATTTGTATCTTTTCTCAATTTATTTTTCTTAATATATCTTTTCTCACTATATCTTTTCTCAATTTTTTTACTTCTCATTTTTGATAATTCTTTTATATTTTAAAATAATTTATAAATTTAAGGTCCATTTATTTAACAATTCTTTACGTTTTTTTTTCATCATACATACAATATTCTTTTTATGATTTTTTCATTGTAATTTTTTAGATATATTTCTAACCTTTTCAATCTCTTCATTTTTAATCTTTATTTTTTTGACCTATTCTCAATTTCTTCTCATTTTGATAATTTTAAAAATAAAAATTTAAGAATGATTATTGTATTTAATTGCAATTCCTAAATTAAATTAATCGTTTGGTTATAAATGTACCTTTTAAAATTAAATAAGTTTGAACTGTAATACCAAACGATATGTAAATTAATAAAATATAATCATTTTTAAATTCTTATAATTGAAATTATCGAAAATGAGAAGAAAAAAAATTGAGAAAAGCTCAAAATAATAAAGATTAAAAATGAAAAGATTAAAAAGGTTAGAAATGTATGTAATAGAAAAAATCATAAAAAGAATATTGTATGTATGATGAAATAAAAACGTAAAGAATTGTTAAAAAAATGGACCAAAATTTATAAATTTTTTTTAAAAATGCAAATGAATTATCAAAAATGAGAAGAAAAATAAATTGAGAGAAGATATAATAAGAAAAATAAAGTAAAGAAAATCGCAAAAAGTTAGAAATAAATTGAGAAAAGATTCAGTAAGAAAATAAATGAAATCGCAAAAAATTAGAAATAAAATAAGAAGGAATAATAAAAATAAATAAAAATTTAAGAATAATTGACAAAAAATTACGATTTTCCTTTTTTGAATGGGAATTTTTCTTTTTTGATTGCTTTTCCTTTCCTTTTGGGAATTTTCCTTTTTCGATTGACACTTTTCCTTTTTTGATCGGACCTTTTCCTTTTTTGTTTGACACTTTTCCTTTTTTGATCGGACTTTTTACTTTCTTTTTGGGAATTTTCCTTTTTTGCTTGATACTTTACCTTTTTTGTTTGGGCCTTTTCCTTTTATCATTGAAACTTTTCCTTTTTTGAATGGGAAACCCTGTATATCTAAAGAATTCATATTACAATAAAGCGTTGTTTATTCTTTTTTATTCGACTATGAAAATGTTGTCCACGGATCAAATTTTTGTGGGTAATTTGAAAATATCGCAATGCGGCGAAACGATAACTGTTTAAGGTGCAGTTTACTCCCCTTCACGATTAAAAGGGCGGAGAAGAGGCCGCTAATAAGCAAATATATTGTCGGGAATTACAGTAAAATAAAATAATAAATATTTATAAATTGGGAATTAATATATTATCAAAGTTAAATAAAATAATAAATATTCGAAAATTTGTAATATCATTAAATATAATTTTTTGGTAGAAAATAAATTTCAGAATTAATATATTATAATATTCGAAAAGATTATTATTAAATATAATTTTTGAAAGAAAATGAGTTTCATAGAAGAATTATTCGATATTGGTTGTATTAGGAGGAAAATAGATAGGCTTACAAGTGTCAAAAAATTATTTGGGGATATTGTTATTAAAGTAATCGCGGATATTATATATTCATTAATTCGAAATCGTTTTTCAGAGGGATGACGTGATGCTTCTATATTATTCAAAAAAATATAATGATTCGAGTATATGAATACGTTTTCGAAAATTAATTCGTGGTGGTATATTCAATTGTAATCGTAAATAAAACGAATTGAACGGCGTCCTCCTATGGACAAAAACGCTGCATTTCATTATTCTTATTCGTGAGACGAATCAAACGTCGTCCTCCTATGGACGAAAAAGCTGCATTTCTTATTGGAAGTTCTTAACAAAGACGAATCCAATGGCGTCCTCCTATGGACAGAAAGTCGAATTTCTTAATTTTTATTATAGGGGTAAGGTGATATGAAATATTATGATTAATGATGATATGATACGAATTTTCTGTCAATTAAAAGCAGGGTTGGCATGTAGGTCAATTGACTGGAGGAATTTTTGACCGGTCAAATTCAGTCAAATACTCTAAAATATTATTGGCGAATAAATATTTTGATATAAATAACTAGTAACGCCATTCGTTACCTTCATCTAAAGGTAACGAGTAACGGTAACGCGTTTCTTTTTTTGAGTAACGGTAACGCGAAATGTTACTTTGATCGTTACTTTTTATTTTTTCTTAAAAAATATCAATAAAAAGAAAAACATATTTTATTGTATCAAAAAATTATTTTTATTTATTTTTTATTTTTTAATTCTTAATATTAATAATTTAAGCCGAGTTTTAATTCATATCAACCACTTCCAACATTTTTTTAAAAATTCTCGTTGTTAAATTATCAATCGAAATTAATATTCAATCAAAATTCAAAGTAAATATAATGATATTATTAATTAATTTATAATTTATTTTAAAAGAATATTATGTCCATAGTACTTACTTCTTCAGATGAAGAAGATTTAACCCTTCCCTGGCCCCAATTTGAATTATATTTTAAACCAATTAAGAAAATTAATTTTACCTCTACACTTTGTAAATGTAAATTATGTCTCAACGCAAATATTTCAACGTCAATGTCAAGTAGCTCAAATATAAAAAAACATTTGAAGGTAAAGAATGAATTAATATTGATTCCTTTATCCAACACACACACTAGAATATTTTCTAATAAATTTTTTTTGATCAGGAAATGAATGAAGATCTCTGTGAAGATGATCTTTCAAGCTTTTTTCAAAATAAAGATATTTCCTTAAATATTTTTATAATTCCCCGAATTGAAATTTTTGTTTATTAAATATAACACCACTCTCCCAACCTCTGCGCCAATTGAACGTGTGTTTAGCACGGCGAAAGCGCTCATGTATATCTGATCAAAATTTTGAAAATCAATTGTTGTTAAAAATAAATAAAAAATTGTTACATAAAGATGTTATCTTATAATATATTATTTTTGTATAATTTTATTCATAATATAATTATACTAGTAGATAGCCCGTCAAAAATGACGGGGAATGAAAATTTTCTTCTTACTTTTATGCTAGATGTTACCTGTTATTTGAAAATAATATCCAATTTTTATTCTTTTTACCCCCTCCCCCCTTTAGGCCAGGTTCAATCCATTAAAACTAAGTGTAAATACTATGGTTTGAGTAAAAATAAATTTAAAGCATTTACTTGATAATACCAATATTATTTGTTAAATATTACTGATTACTTATACCTAATATTTAATATTAAGAAAAATTCCCAGGCAAAGTCCAAAGCTTAAAAATTCTTCCAAGCCCAATGAAAGATCATAATAATTTTGGTAGTTGAGAACTGAAATAAAATATTAAAATAATCATAATGAATTTAAAAATACAATCAAAATTTAGATTTTCATGGGCCTTGATTTTTTGATCAGGTCAAGCCCATGCCTTCAAAAAAATTTGTTTTGGGCCAATGTCTGACCTATAATTAATAATAAAAAAATTCTCAAGCGTCCAAGCTCATAATAATTTTGAAAAATTTTCCCCAAGCCCAGCCCAGTATAATTAATAAAAATATTTTCCAAGCCCAGCCCAACCCATAATAATTTTATAAAAAATTTTTCTCAAACCTGGCCAACCGATAGTAATTTTCAAAATTTTTTCCCAAGCCTGGAGATAGGTAAATCTCTAAAAACCATATCTATTTTTTAGTTTATTTTAACCCAGCTCACCCCAACCAAGGCCAACTCATTAAGACTAAGAGTGAATACTATTGTTTTGAATAAAAATATATTTAAATTAGATTTTACCTGAGGGCCATATAAATATTCTGTGTTAAATATTACACCTATGCCTAATATTAAAAAAAATTCCCAAGCCAGGTCCTCGCACTTGGTTTTCTCAAACCCGCAAAAGACCATAATAATTTTGATAGTTGAGGACTGAAATAAAATATATAAAAAGTCACAATGCATTTAAAAATACAATCAGAATATGAAAGTTGCATGGGCCTTGGTTTATCTTCAAAAGAAATTTTCAGGCCAATTTCTAGCCCATATTTAAAATTAAAAAATTTACAGGAATCTTAAACTATAATAATTATGAAAAATGTTTCTCAAGCTATGTCCAAGTCCAAATGGTGAAAATATTTCTTAGCCCAGGAAAACCCAAATAATTTATTTTGAACCAGAAAAATAGGTCTGATGTAAGGGGTTTATAAGAATTAAATCTGTCTAATTTCAAAATTATCATCAAATGAAGAGTAAATATCTGATTTACCTATGATTCTACTGGTGAGCTCCTGGTATTTATATGAAATTCATGAATACATATTAAAGTACCATGCTGAAAATATGTTCATCCTAATTTAAATTTTAAACAAACCAAATGATTTATTACTTAGTTACAAAATATAAAATTAAATTTAAGAAATTGTTATAAAATTACAATAGAAAAAATAAAAAGATGTGTCTAAGTTAACAAATAATAGGAGGTTAACTTCAATCATAGTTTAATTATATATAAGTAAAACTAATAGGTTATACATTTAATCAAAAATGTTATAATAAGTTATGAATAACATACATTCTACAATTATGAAGTTATGAGTAAATATACAAAATTTCCTATCTTATGAGGTGTTATTTAAAAATTTATATTTATTTTGGGGTTATTCTAAAATTTTTCATTATTTTTATAAAATATGTTAATGATATATTTAGTAATTATATTTATGTTATTTATTTGTATTTGTAATTTATAATCTAAAAATTTATTCTTGCTAGATAAGAGTTTTGTGTTACCAAGGTGTGCTTTGTCCCTTCCATATCTCTCTTATCTTTCTGAAACCCTAATATAATGGTATAAAATCCTAAATAAATTCAAGAATTAAAATAGTATTTAAATAAATCTCTCCTATTGAATTGGTACTTGATGCATTTAAAGTTCTATTTACCCCTAAATATTCAGGAATATGTATAATATTAGGTGTGTATTCAGTGCATTCAATGCACAGGCAAAATTTTAAAAATGTCAAGTATTAATTAATTTACGAAAGTTGCATGGGACATGGTTTTTTGATCAGGCCTGGCTACGTTTGTAAAAAAAATTTCAGACCTACCTATAACCCATATTTAAATTCAAAAATCTTAAAGCACCTTTATTTTAAATTTTATCCAAGATTTCCATCACATTTTTAAATTTTGATATTTCTAATACATGCTCACGGTATACATTGCAACAATTTTACCTCTTTTTCTCTTAAATTTTAATATTTATATAAAATTTATTAATAAAGTATATTTAATACCATGCACACAAACTAAATAATTACCCTTCAACCCCATCAGCTAGTATGGTAATAATAAACGGCAGAATTTTAAAAATATCAGCTATTAATTAATATATATGTAATTAATATTTTAAATTTAATTATATTCAAGTTGGTGCATGCGTAAAGAGCATACGCCTTTGAAACTTTAATATATATATAATTAATATTTTAAATTTATTTATATTCAAGTTGGTGCATGCGTAATGCATATTGCCGAAACGGGAGGCTTGTGTTCGATTCTCGTAGAGAGCAATTAACATTACACTAATAGTCTCCTTAAATTTAAAATACATTAGGGAGATACGAAAACGATCGTGTTTTGATTATGGAGATAAAATTAACATTACACTATATAGTTTCCTTAAATTTAAAATACATTAGAAAGATACGATCGTGTTATGATTATGGAGATTATATATATTAGATATGAAAATTTTATTATAAAATGATCTTATTTTATATGTTCTTTTTGTATAGTTTTATTTTATTATATATTGTCGGAAAAAAATAAATATTTTTTTGCATTATATATAACTTAATTTTTTTAAGTAACGAGTGTTGCTTTTTTGAAAAGTCGGTAACGCGCGTTCCTTTTGTAAAATGGTAACGAGTAACGGTAACGCGTTCAATTTTTCAGATGTAACGAGTAACGGTAACGCGTTTCTTTCTTGTAGTAACTTTTAAAGCACTATAAATAACTAGTATGCATTAAAAGCATGTTTATCAATCTTCTTAGGTTACAATGGATTTAAAAAAAAATTTGCATCATGAAGGAATTGTTTTAATAATAATGTTATATTAAAATTTAAAATATTTTGTAATATAAAAAAAAATTTTTTTTATTATACTAAAATAAATATAATAATTTAGCGAAGTGAAGTCATGCTTTATTTTTTAATAAATTAAAATTTTATTTAATATTTAGAGGAGTATAAATTATATTAATTCTCATTTATTTTATTTCCACTTGCTACATTTGAATTTATAAATTAATTTTCTTTTTAGTTGTTCTGGTCAGATTTACAAAATAATTTATTCAATTCTAGTAAAAAGCTTTATATTATATTATATTTTATATAATATTAAGCCAAATTATTGAAATAATTGGTTGATAATTATAAGATTATTAAGATTGATTTACTTTACAATAATCAAAATCTTTTATAGTTAAATCTTAATATTGGTTGATAATTATAAGATTATTAAGTTTGATTTACTTTACAATAATCAAAATCTTTTATAGTTAAATCTTAATATATTGGGGATTATGGTCAAACCAAAGCATCAAGTTTGGAAGCATTTCCAAGAAGAACGCAATGGTAAATCAGTTAAAGCGGTATGCAGGTTTTGCACTTATTACACACGTTGATAGAATGGTCAAACATTTATTAAGCAGCTGTACTATGTGCCCTCTCATAATTAAGGAATAATTTTATTCAATTTTCAAAATATCAACTTCTACAAAAAATCACACAAATGTAATTTGTAATACTTCTAACTCTAATGAAGAATTGGGTGAAATTAGTGGGAATGATTATCAAATTGACAATATTTTGTCTTGTGACTCAGGAAGATGTGATTCCATTATCTCTGATCAATCTACAAGCAAGACGATTAAATGTAAATCTCAATCTTGTATAACCAGTTTCATTGATAGAATGAATCCCAAAGAAAAAAATGAGCTCGATTATTGTTTACAAAGTGTTCCACATCACTGAAAATCCCTACATCCAAGAATTTTTTAAAAAAATGGCGAAGACAGCTGGTTGGATATTTTCTAGACAAAGCATCAGGAGATATGGAGGTGAGAGTTGTAGATACAATTGATAAAGCTCCTTACTTATCAATTGTAACAGATGGCTGGAGCAACATCAGAAACGAGAGTATTGTTAATTTTATGGTGATGACACCTGTTTCAGTTTTATACAAAATTTTAATTACTGAGGAAATACGTCATACGGCAGATTATATTGCTTAGGAATTTAAAAATGTAAATGAATTGAATCCGATATTCTTGAGTTATTGATAATGCCGCTAACATGAAAGCAGCCTGGAAATTCTAAAATCTGAATCTGCTTATAATCATATACAATGTTATGGTTGTGCAGCGAATACAATGTAGTTATTCTTTCACGATTTTGAACGATTGAACGACTTCTGTTACCATGTTTCAATAATTAAAAAAATTGTTAAATTTTTCAAGAATAAACACATACCAGCTGCAGTATTTTCCCGTAATAAGAATCAACATGGTATACCATCTACATTAAGTACAATTAGCCAAACAAGATGGGCATCGTCAATAAAATATAAGGAGAAAATACAAATATGTAAGACAGCTCTGAAAGCATCAGTTGTTGAAGAAGCTGTATATGATATTTGTCCCATAGAAATTAATATATTAAATGAAGAAATATTTTGTACAAAAAATTTAAAATTTTTAGCAATATTCCAACTAATGTTAATTTGGAAAAACACATAATACAATCATGTCATGATTCTATATTTTCTTCACCTGAAGAAGAAAAAAAATTAAAGTTATTGTAAAGAGAAAAAATGATTTAAATAGATATGCTCACAATGCTGCTTATTTATTGGACCCCCAATAAAGGGGAGCACCTTACTAGTACTGAATTTGATGAAGCATATGATATAATACAAGAATTAGGTATTTTAGGTGGTGATAATCAAAATATTTTAAGTGTTATACTAAATTTCAGAAGTAAAAACGGCATATTTAATAGCCAAAATATGTGGAAAGTGGTAACTTCCATAAGAAACAATAAGATTTAGGCCTCAAGTTGGTGGAATGCACTTTGCTCACCTTGCCCATTAAGAGAAATAGCTAATATTTTACTAACATTTCCTAGTTCGACTTCTTCTTTAGAAAGAAATTGTCGGTTTGGGGCAATATTCATACGGAAAACAAAAATCGATTGAAGACTTCTACAACAGAAAAATTGGTAAGAGTATATCATAATTTAAGATTGATTAAAAATATTAAAGAATAATGATATTGAATTTGAATCGGAACAAAACTATGCCACGGAGGGCGAAACATAACTATGGAATGAATTAAAAAATATTATTAAATTTAATATTACATAGATTCATTATATTATATACAAAATAAAGTTAATATTGGCGTAATAATATTTAAATTTGACCATATTTGACCGGTCAAATACGATTCAAATCGAATGACATGAAAGATTCAGGCTAAAATTCATTAATCATTATATGGATCACTGTTGATATTTTTGGAAAATGATGTTCAACAAACCCGTTGGGAAACAAACTAATGCCTCAGGCTGTATGATATGACGACTACTTGAATATTTAAACAATGATGTTTAACCAAGCCGCGGAGAAGCAACTATTGCCCGAATATTATGGGATTATAGTGACCGACAAACCTTGGAGTTACATGAACATCAGAATTTAAATGATTTTATAAATTATTGTATACTATGCAGTGTTGTTAAACGCTACTTTTAAAAGTAGCGCGCTATTAGCTACTTTTTACGCTACTTGATTTTTTTTTTAAATATTTTTTTTACGTAACTTTATTTCCACAAATAAAATATTGATATAAAAACATGACTATAATTTGTTACATATATATATAATTTTTCAATAATAATAACATTTCGGTACTGTCATCCCCAAGTCTAGAGCGAAGATCAGAAAGTATAAGCTTTGCCATACTAAATAATCGTTCAGCACTAGCACTTGAGGGCAACGCAGTATTAAATTTAATAAACAAACTTTTTATATGAAAAAAATCATCAAAAATATTTAAATTAGTATTTTTCGATTTAAAAAAAGCATCTAGAGGTTCAATAATATTATTATTATTATTATTTATTTCAAAAAAATCGTCTATGGAAGGCTGCGGTTTCGATCTTGCTATAGTATCGTGGTTAGGCATGCCATTTTTTAACGTTACCATCAGCCTATCAAGTTGCCCTTTAGATTCAGTCAAATTAATGTATGGCCAATTTAACTTGAAACTAGGATGAACGATAGCAGCTATTACATTATCATCATCATACAGATCTTGAAATCTAATTTATATAAAGCGATTGTATTTATAATAAAAAGAAAATTTATCTGAGATTTAGATTCATTTATAAAAAAAATATTAAAATAGCAATAAATTATGGTATATAAAAATTTTAAAAATATAATTATTATACACAAGATAATTAATAATATATTAATTTTGAATTTTATATTAATTAATAATTACTATATATTAATATTATAGATTGTGTTGTAAATTAAGCTAATTTAAATTATGGCTAATCAAGCAATAAATCATTTATTTTATATAATTGTATAATAGTAAATAAAAATAAAGTTTTGACCTTTTCTCAATGCCTTTTAGCATAGACTCTACCAGTGGTTGGCAAAATTTTAGATTATTGATTCTTTTGAGCTTGGTAATTAATATACTCAGTGTGGGCACATAATATCCCATGCTCATATTATCTTGCCCTTCTAAGATTTTAAGTGAGGCAGCAACATATTGCATAACCTAAAAAATTAAAATGGTTAAATATAATATAATATTATTTATTAATTCAAAATACTTCAGTATATTCTTTAATAAAAGTATGCTCCTCCACATTAAAATACTGTATTCCCATTTGATCCAATATATAATTCATTTCCATTTTTTTCTCATCTAGAAACAATGCTAAAAGTTTCATAGCATTGTAAACACTATTCCATCTTGTAGTGTTTGGTGTCAATAAATAACGTCCTAATTTTTTTTTGAAAATATCAGACGTCTTTCCAAAGAGCTTGGCATTTAGAAAATGTAGATCTTGATACTCTTTTAAAATCCTCATTTAATAATGCTTCTTCAGCATCCACTGTCGCAACTAAATTTAGGTTGTGGCAGGGACAACGATGATGGCTAGGTAACATAGAAGACTTTATTGAAGATCCTAAATATTATAAATTTTATTTTATATTGGTGAAAAATTAAATATATAATAATTTAAAACCAAGGATGTCATGAACATCAATTATCTCAAACTCCATTTCATCATCCTCTTGTTTTCCATCTTCAATATTTTTGTCAGGAATATTACTAGTATTGTTATTATTATTATCTTCCCCAAATATTCTATATTATTTATATCATATTATAAAAAAATTATAATAAATTTAAAACCTGAAGGCCTTCAGGAAATTGGACCCATTATCCGTAATCATCTTACAAACCTTGTTTTGAATTTTGTAAGACCTATGGATTTCTGCAATAATATTGGCTAGAATGTCATAAGTCTGACAGCCAATTATTCTCTTTAGAGCTAACGCTACAGATTTTCGTTTAAGATTTTTGGGATCAATCCAATGTGCAGTTACTCCAATAAGCTCTAAAAATATGACATATTATAAATCAGAAAATAAACATTTTTACCTTCTATTGTGAGTCCAGCAATCTGCCGTTGTACAGACGTAGGAGACATCTGATAGATTTAATATCAAAGATTCTTCATTCCCTTAAAGCTCTCCAAAATTCTTGCCATCAATGTCTGCCGGCAAAAATATCTTGGTCCGTGGAGAAAAAGTGTTTATCATCTTTATAAAAGAATCATTATCCACCAAGGATAATGGTTGAACTGTATCTATTATAAAGTTCATAATGACTTTGTCAGCCAATTTTTGGGATACACCAGGTGTTGATGAATCCAAATTGGTTAATTTTGTTTGTATTAAATTTGATTTGGAAGTGGGTTTATCTTCTTCCATTACCCCAAAATTTTTGAGATATTTTTCAATTTCTTTATAATTTGAAGTGTGCACAGTCTAAAATTATAAAATACTTAGAATAAAAATTATGTAGGAGATAAGTAAATAAAAATGATTGAAATAACTATTTTAAAATGTTTTAAATAATTTAGATAAAATTTATGAATATATAAAAAAATTGATTGGTTTTTTATTTTAATTTATTTTAAAAATTAAAGATTAGCCTATACATTGATATTAAATTTGTTTAATATATTACCTTTAAATGTTTTTTCAAATTAAAGCTGCTCGTATGATTTGAAGAGATAATTTTGCGGCACATCTTGCACCGAAACCGATATCCAGTATTAATTTTTTCTTCAAGGTTAAAGTATTTCTTGAATTTTGGGAAAGGATCATCTATATTTTGCTCATTTTCCAAAGAAATTTCAATATCTTTAACAATCTCACACATAACAAGATTTATAATGCTTAATATAAAATGTAAAATGAAATATAAAATAAGATAAAAGCAAGGACATACCAATAACGGAATTTCAAAAATATATAATTTAATGAATGCGCGAAATATAAATAAAATACAGATTGCTATTTAACAACTGTTTATATCTAATATATAACACTATGTATATTTTTAATATAAATTTAAATTTCAAAATTAAATTAAATTAAATAAATGGATTATAATTTTAGATTTTATAAAAAATATATTTTAATAATTTTTAGATGTATTTATTATGTAAAATTGAAAGTAGCAAAGTAGCGCGCTACTTAGCTACTTTCTAAATTAGTAGCGAGCTACAGCTATCGCTATTTTTTTAAAAAGTAGCGCGCTATAGCTACCGCTACTGAAAAAAGGAGCGCGCTATTTTAACAACACTGATACTATGCAACGTAATGTTGTACCATTTTTTTTAATATAAAGACGCTTGACCGAATAAGGGTGGGCGTGTTTTATTCACATAATGTAAATAAAATTTTTTAATAGCTGTATTAACATCGAAAGAGTTTTATAATTATTAATATTATTATTACATTGAAAAAAAATTGTAAAAAGATCACTTTTTTATTTATTCGTAAATTTAATGTTTAATTTATGTTTAAAAAAATAATAGTTGAAAATTAATTATAGTGTATTGCAATCAGAGGCGATACTTTTAAATTGAAATAAAATATTTGATATTTTTAAATATTGAATTTTAGTAAAATTTTCATAATTATACCAGGAGAAGTCATGTCACTTCACAATGGAGCGTTGTTTATTCTTTTTTATTCGACTTATGAAAGTCTTGATAAATTGAGCAACTTTCTAAATTGGGTAGAAATCTTGGTCCCAAAGGTGTCCAAATTAGACATGTTTTAATGTATTTTTAAAATTGAAGCATTATTTTTAAGAGATGGACTTCTTCATTAGCTATAATTCTTCTAGTTTTTAATTCACTCTATAGCTCATTGTGGGAGGGGATATTAGGTTTGGGCATTCTCATAAAAATTTCTAGTTAAACGATTCAGCCGAGCGAGTTTAACCATGACTCAAGTCGAGTTTTTAGTCAAAAAATCGATTTGTTTTTACAACTCAATCATGAATTGAACTTGAGTCATGAACTGAGGTCGAGACTTGAGTTCTGAACAGTCTTGAACAATGGATTAACTTAAATTTTATAAAACTTGATTAAGGGAGATGGGGTTAAGTAAACTCCGGGGCTTGGCAAACCACTTAATCTCATTTTAAAATTAAATATATCAGAAGGTTAAAATTTTATCCTAATATAGTTTTTATTAGTTTACATCTATAGACGAAAATATTTTGAAATAATAAATTATTAAAAATTTTCAAAAGATATTTACATGACAGAAATTTAATTTTTATTAAAATGTATAATCATTTACATGTAAATTAAATTTTATAGCAAAGTTTAAATACTCTTCTTTAATTTGGGAAAGTTTTATGAGTATTTATTATGTCTAGATATTATTTCAATCATGAATGGTCAATTTAGAGCTATCGGGGCTTGCTAAACCATGCACGTCTATGGCAGTTAATAATGAAAATAAATTTAAAATCTTGAAAAAGCAATTTTATGGCTGTTTATGATTGGTATTTAGGATTTATGCTAATAAATCCCAATCTCTCTTTAAAATCCATATTTTTTTTATGTCCAAAATGTTTATTAAAATAACCAAAATTAAGTTTCAATTTTTATATATAATTAGCTTCATTTTATATGTATTATGATATTTTGAACAATAATACAATAAAATTATTCTATACATATCATTATTAATAAATAAAAATTCATTTCAATTTATTATGGCTTAAAAATACTAATGGTTTAGGAAGTTACTTGAAGTGATTTGCCTCACCCCGCTTTATATAATTAAAAAAAAATGGTTAAAAGACTCTTAAAATATTTTTATAAGGCACCTTTATAGAGTATAGTTTTAGGTATCTAATCATATATTATAATTTATATTATCTAAAAAAAACCAGGAGCCATAGCCAATTTTGTAAAAATCGGTTTGACTAACCCCAGTCTCCCCTACTTATATAAGTGCTGTTTATTATTGATTGTGTCAAACACAGATCCGGGGCTTGGGTTTAAAAATCGACTAAACCAACTATGAGCACGTACCCCGAACACAGACCCGGGGTTCAGACTAATATATTTTAAGTTGTTTTTTCTTGACTTGAAATCTAGCAAGCAATATAGTTCGTAAGGGTACCAATCAAGCCTTCATAGGCCTTACATTTACTCAGTATTAATTTCGCCGCTTTTTTGATATCTAACATAAGAATTAATGTTTCATCTAAAAAAAATTCCCATCGAAGCGACAAATAAAATCGCCATCCCAATAGTTGTATTTTCTGATGAAACTTCGCGTTATCTTGAAGAAAGGTTTAAGGAAGGTTTCAATTTCCTTTAAATATTTAGCCTCATTGGCATTAATATAATTCATCTTTTGGAAGATATTTTTCCCCTAAACGTTTAATGGCATATAAATTCTAGTGTTGTTAAAAAGCCCGATTTATTTCGATTTCAAAGGGGCCCGATGAAGATTTTATCTAAATGGTATTAAGAAAGCATCGAGATTTTGCGAATAAATGTTCAAGCATTTCTGACAGTTATGTGCAAAACCTATAGCCTTACTAAATGTAATTTAGATTATTAACTTAATCGGGCTATTTTTTAAAAAAATTTCCGAATCGGGCCTTTTAACAACACTAATAAATTCTTTAAAATAAAATATATTATAAAAAATACATTTAAGATTATGCTTAAATTACTTTATTTGTTTTAGATATCATTCTTATAATTCTATCTAGTGACCACGTCGATGGGTAATCGAGTGCCACCAGAGATATCCATATATTTCTGCATAAACCTGGGCAACAGGTGAAGTGTTTTCATCAATTTATGTATTTTTTCTAATATGGGTCAAAAATAATAAGCGAATCTTGAACGATTTTAATAACATAAGTTATGCATATATGAATATAGAAGGGCATATTGTATTTATTCATATAATGATTGATCATTATATCTGCTGCACTTATGATATTTTTAGCATTATCATGAGTCACCGCCATAACCTTTTGAATCTCATTCAAGAGATTTTAATAAATAAATGGCTATATCTTGTTCGTCCACCGTGCGGGTGAGGCAGTTCTATTAAATCAAGAAGGTAATTTTTATTTTCCATCAGTTATATAATGTATATTAATTGAATTGAACAATAGGACTGATTCCTCTCCAAATATCCGTGAAAAAAGAATTTTGAGGTGCCCAGATATTTCGTAGCAGTTTCTCTTGTCCATAATTTTTTCGTTATAAATATAAAGCAAAAATATTCTTGAATTCCATAGTCAAATTTGTTGAATGATATATTATTAATAATCAAATGCCTAAATATGAGCTTACTTAAATGTTTGTTTTCCTCTGGTAGTAGTTTTCTTATACCCAATAGTTTAGGCATTACTTCAGTTTGGCAAATGCGTGGGATATTTTAATATGATTTATCAGGTTGGCTAAAAAATATTAAAAATAGATTTTAGAAATATATTATAATTCCGTATGGAGATTGTAGAATTTATCACGAGAATACACATTTGCGCCAAGATTTATTAGGTTGTGTTGGAACATATTCTTTATATTAAAACTGTTATTATCTATTGGTAGTAAAAGAGCCTTTAGCTATTATTGAAATAAAGAGCTATCAGATATGACAGATAATTAACTCAAATTATTCTCTTGGCTATCCATAAGCTCTTCAGTGTATATAAGATCTGTCTATAATAAACAGTTATGATAAAAAAATGCCCACGAGGCCGTAGCTTCGTCAGTCCGCCCCTGGTCATATAATAATTGCACTAAGAAAAATATTTTAAATATTTATATATTTTTTATATGCTTAGACAATATTTTTAAATTTTATATTTATATATATATTATTCCTTTTCTTCCTCCCCAGCCCTCTTGATGAAAGAAAAAATATTATTTACTTTTCTTTTTCGGATCGCGGGGTATATTATTATTATTTTACTTTTTCTAAACAAAAGATAGGATAATAATTTGTACAATTGATTTTTTTTTATAATATACTATTTTTTAAAAAAAATTGATCCCCATTTTAGATATCTTTTAATCGTATAAAAATCAAACATTTTGATAAATTAGTGTTATCCAAGTCAGCTGGGATTCTGTAAATTAGACTAGCAGTATATTCCTACTGTTTTCTAAATCAGCTGTAACATATTATATTTTAAATAATATATTTTTATAAATAAAAATATATATCAAGATCATCCGAATCTGTAGGTTTTGGTATTAATATTTGTATTACATTATGAAAATAAAAAAATTTATTTTTTTGAGTTGAAGTTTTTCCTATTGTCATCAAAAAATATAATTATGCAAGATATTACAAGAAAGGTTAAATAGTCCTTTAGGGTTCTGGACCCGAATTCTGGTTCAGAAATTTAAAATTGTTTGGTTGGGTATTTTGATTCACCGACCAAACCCCATTAAATTCGGGATAATATGGACCGGGCGGGTTCGGACCTCTTTTAGAAAATCGATTTTCGATTAAGTTAATCTTATCAAAATTTCTGTTAAATAGAGTTTATTCCTGAACCCAAATTCGGGTCCACAACCCTAGTTATCAAATATTTATTTTTCACCCCCCCCTCCCTCCACTGATTGAACTTTATATACACCATATTAAAGTCGAACTAGCCTTATTTTATACCATCCATCATCATATCAATATTTGGTGCTGATTATATTATTCCTGACCCCCTTAGTAATAGCTTCACCTATTGAGAAGTGGTGCTTGGCTTGATATCTATTCAATAGATCTAATTAGCTATCGATTGATAAATAGCCATATTCAAGAAAAAACAATTTAAAATATATTGGTCTGCACTGTGCTCAGGCTGGTTTAGTCGATATTTAGACCCCAGCCCCGGATTTTCACAATCAATCAATAAAAACACTTATATAACTAATCGAGTCATAAAATTTAAGTTAACCTATGAGTTCACGACTTAAGTTCAGAACTTGAGTGATAAAAATGAGTCGACTAATCGACTCAAAATTAGACTCGAGTTTTGAGTCTAGTTATTGCGACTTCGACTTGAAGTTAGGAGAACTCGACTATTTTAAGCATTATTACATTCCCTTACCAAATAATTGATGGCATATTTAAAAATATTGTGGTAAAATATTTTATATAATTTATTTTAATAATTGATAAATGTTATTTAAAACGATAGTTATAATTTATTGTAGGACTAAGGCCTTTTTAGCCTTTGACATTCTTTGACGATTCCTTTTTTGACCTATTGGAAATTTGTCTCATTAGGAAATGTATAAATATTACACCTAACAGCTAGTGCTGATAGGTGTTCGAAATTTTACTTTTTAAAATTTGGGTATACGAATAAAAGCTTATCAGTCGTCTTCGTGATTGAAACAAATTTCATTCACGTTGAATGCATCTTTTTTTTAATCAAAATCAATCCATGTTTTTGAAATTCTTCGATGTGATTATTCTTTCTAATAATATAAAAAAAAGAATAATGGCAAAAATGTGTAATAGTTCTTAATGATATAGAATATCTGAATAGCAAATATACAAATATTAATTAATAAAAAAAAGGTTTTATTAATAAATCCCTTATTTATAAATTTAACGTCCGAAAACACATTTTTTTACTATAAATATATTTTACTTTTCAAAAAAAACCTTAAATTTTAATATATATACATAAATGATAAAACTGCAATAAAAGGAAGACATTACCGTGAATGTATTATCGCTAATGCATCATAGCGAATGTATTATCGTGAAGGCATTAGAGCGAATGCATTATAGCGAAAATATTATCGCAAATGCATTACCGTTGGATTATTATCGAATGCATTATAGCGAATGTATTATCACGAATGCATTACCAAATTATTATCGCGAATGCAATACAGCGGATGTATTATCGCGAATGCAATAACCTAAAAACTCGGCTATGCCGTTTTGGAATTGGGTATAATTAACCGATCTACACTTATTGGAGTAATTTGATAAATGCACTCATTAATAATTTTAAATGCAAATAAAACAAAAAATAAAATAATACCCATCAAACTAATCCCTTACAAAAATTAAGTTTAGTTAAAAAATCACTAGAACACTGTATGGCTGATATGATCAATTTCTGTCAAAATCATCATAGGTCCGAAAATAATTGTATCTGAATTTACAAGATACGAAATGATAGTTCAAACCCTTACCTACAAAATTTAATATAGTATACTTTTTTCTCAAATTTAATTTTAGTAAAAAGAAAATTTCTTATTTCAAACCGTAAACTCCTTATCAGAGTAGGGAAAGATGAATCAAAAAGTTTAAAAATGAGTTTATGGGGATTTATTTTTAAACATTCAAGTATTTATAATATGGTTAACCTGTCTTTTGGACCTCGATTAAAATTCGACTTTTAAAATATGGATCTAAAATAAAATCCAATTGATATAGTGGTTGCATGATAAGTCTTTGTTTTATAAGTGACCTCGTTTTTTTATAGGTTTTTTGCATTTGTATAACCTTCCGAAGTTGACAAAATTTTATTAATTTTAGGTTCTATAGACCAAATTTTATTATATCAGACTTTGAATATTGATAAGAAAATATTTATTTGCATATAGGGATTTTATTTATTGATAATAATTTGTTTAAATATGGTTGGTTCATAGACATATACTTAATTTCATCATATGATTATAAGAAACTTTGTATCATGATATACACTGATTTCCATAACATTGTAATGTCTTTCTTTAGAAAATGTCTAAGCTTGATATTTGCAGCAAATTGCACAATATTTTAGAAACTCTTTTACACATAATTGGAAAATATTATCAATAGATTTTACATCATATATTATAATACTACTCCCTTTTTCCCCCACTCCCTTCATACTCTAGCATATCAAAATTAGAACAAAGGAATACCAAATACAAACTGCCCTTTTTAATTTTAATGCCAATCTTGAGTTTTAACCTTATCCCCCTTGGTAAAAAGGCTTGTTCGCGACAACACTATTTGAATGGTTAAGCGTCCTTTTATTATTGGTAGTTGGTAGTGTTGTTGAAAGGTTCTATTTGAGTCGATTTCTAAAATGGCTAATTCAATATTTTAGCCCGAAAAATATTGCCTAAGCCTCAAAATTTCACTAATAGATGTCCAAATCCTTTTGCCATCTATGAGCAAAATTTTATGGTTTGAAATTTTTTTTAGAGGTATATTGAGTTAGCCGTTTTTAAAAATAGGCTAAAATCAAGCCGTTTAACAACATTGCAAGTATAATTATCATTAATATTTTAATTTCTTCGTATAGGGCTAATTATTTATTCGAGCTTTCCTGTTGGGAAGGGGAGGGGGTGCTTCTTAATAAGAAATTTCATGATTAAAGCAATATTTCTGCATAACATAAGGATTTTCATGATCTAAGCTTCCTGAGAAAGATATCTTACATTGCTATCATATTTTTTTACAGGGCCTTGCTTTCTACTGTAAAAAGAGTCAAAAAAAAATCAAGAGCCTTAGCTCTATTTTCAAAAAAAAATGTTTTTAAATCCAAGCAACCTTAGCTTAATTTTCAGGTTCAACTAAGTCTGTCTAAAGACCGATAAATATAAAATTGTAATTTTATACAAACTTCCCGATATAGCAACTGATGAATTCATTTAAGATGATGCATTCGCGATAATGCATTCGCGATAATGCATTCGCGATAATGCATTCGCGATCATACATTTGCGCTAATGCATTCGCGTTAATGCATTCGCTATATTAAATTTGCTTTAATATTTTCGCGATAATTTATTCGCTATAATGCATTAGCGGTAAAACTTTTGCTGCAATGCATTCGCGATATTGCCTTCGCGGTAATATATTCGTGATAATGAATTCGCGCGATGTAATGTATTCGCTATAATACATTGGTGATACTACATTCGCGATACTATTTTCTCGGTATTGCATTCGTGCTAATGGATCCGCTATAATATTTTCGCTGTATTATATTCTCTATAATGCATTCGCGTACATTCGCGATATTATAAGGCATTAGCGGTAATATATTCGCTTTAATGTTATTTCGCGGTAATCGACATGCGGTAATGCATTCGCGATAATACATTTCGCGCTAAAATTTTCGCGGTATTGGCATGTAACCATAAATTTGTATAAAAACTAAATAAAACATAAAATAATATAATTTTTTATTACCCATAAATATAAAAAAAATGCAAATATAAAATATAAAATAAATAAATTTATATTATATTGTAATTAAGTTCCTACCCATCCAGCATTGTTAAACGACAATTCGGTAGGATCTAATTAAGCTGCGATTTATTTAAAAGTTATATTTTATTAATATAAAAGCAAGTTTTATAAAATTAAAGATCGTGTTGATGGTTGATTCGCAGAACATTTACCCTATTGATTATTGTATAAATTTTATCCTGCCAACAGATTATGGAATTTTTTATATACAAGAACAAATCTTATAACATAATATTGGTTACAGGTGCATAGCCAGGAATTTTCTACGGAAGGGGAAAGCATGCTTTTTTTGCAGTTTCTTCCTTGTAGCGCAAGAAATCTCAGAAATAATTCTATTCAGCAAATTCTCTCTCTATGGATATCTGAACATTTCATACACTTTAGAAATTTTGCCTAATCATATTATTAGTAGGATAAATTAAATAGAATTTTTTTTGGTTGATAAAATTTATACCCATTAGTGTTTAAAGTTTAAAAAAAATGTAAGAAAATATACTTTTGTATCGTGGGATAAAATATTAATGCACAGGAAGAAATACTTATCTTTTTGCTAAAATTTAAAATAGAATATAATTTATTTGAAATAGAATACTTTACAAATCACGATCCATGAAAGCTTAAATATTTTGCTAGTTGAGCGCCTGTTAACTATATGATTATTTCAGTCTATATAGCCCAGTAATTGAATATTGTTTGTAATTCAAATATAAAAAGGATATAATTAACATTAATAATTGATTTAATTTTTAACCTGAATGATGATAAGTAAATAATATTTTAAAAAAAAATAATTTCTCCGTAATTTATAGAATAGTTAATTTAATAGTTCAAAGTTCTGATCTTTTTAATATTTAATTGTTTCAGTCTTTTAAGTTGACATATTTGATAAATTAATTTTTATATGGAAGATTTGTAAGAAGTTTATTTCCTTAATTTTATTTGTTAATTTAGCATTACAGAATAAGCTCATAAAATTAATTTATATAAATGATGATTTAATTTTGTGATCTTTATGGGGCTTAATTTTAAAACTTGGCCCAGAATTTCGGGCCCAATCGATCTTGAAATTTTTTTTTATTTGTCCCCGAAAAGCCCTACCCGAAATAAAAATTAATTGTTACTTACGTCTGAATTTAATTAAATATAGAAAAATTAAGTATTTGTTTAATTGTAAAGAAAATATTCTACAAATAAAAGATTGGAGATCTTTAATTTAAATATCAGTAGATATTCAATTCTAATTCCCATTACTATCTTATTTTAAGATCTTCTGTTATTTTTCAATGCGGAAAAGACTTACATTTATGTGTATAATAAATAGGTGTGAAGTGAGATGAAAATAATAGGAATTTGTCACGATTAAAGTTTGATTTATCATCTTCATAACTAGTCTCGTTTTATTTAATAAAAGTAGAGCAAATTGAATTAAAAAGCTCTTGTTAATCATAAAAGAAAAAAGAAATGATTATATGGTTAGTTTATATTTGCAAAGCAAACAATATAAACCATTTGGCATAACAAGTAAGTCTTTTTATACTTGACCTTCAATTGTTCATTTACAAATCGTCACAATAATTTTTGAGATGTGATATCTTATATAAAATATTCGCTATTTTTACCTACATATAATTTTATTTACCAATAATTGTTTTTTTTAATACTATCCACCGAGTTTAGTGAATTGAATGTTTATTATTATATTAGATCAAGGTTTTTAAACCAATGTAATTATTTTTAAAATTTATATAAAATATAATTATTTTTTTCTTAAAAAATGCTTATAAAATTGATGATGAATGCGAAAAGAGCGATTAAATCGATATTATAACTATAAGACCCCGATTTATTTTATTTTCAAAATTATATAAGTAAATTGTAAATTGAAATAATTTTCCTAAAAAATTGTTTTTGCTTTATCGCATTTACAAAGGTTAATTATAATTTATGTAAAAAAATATTTAAAAAATAATTTAACGAAAACAAAAAACAAAATCGATGACCTTACAATTATTTCATGATAGGAAGGAAATATATATTTTTTAGATATAATACATAATACAATGGAATAAATCGATTCTTTCTTTTCATTTTTGTAATTTCACTTTTTAAATTGGAACATGAATTTGTATTTTTAGTTAGACCAAACCAAGATAACAATCAACTCGTTCCTTATTTATTGTTATAATAACTATGAAAATAGAATACCTTTTATAAAATGGTGTCCTCTAAAAGATTTGTCATTTTATAAGTATTATATTATATCCTTGATATCATTATTTCTCTTTATTTTTTTATGATTAAAAATATTAATCTTTAAAATTTATAATTATGTTAGATTTGGAAATGATTTTATTTCATCAATATAAATTTGATATTTTTTTGGTTTTAAAATTTCTATACTAATAATACTTTGATATCATTACTAAAGTAGGCACTCGAAATTTATTTGATTTTAAAATTACTATAATGTGGAATAATAATGGTTTAAATTTGTCTATAAAAAAATTCCTTATATATAGTCAAGATTTAACATTTTTTAGTCATTACACCTATATGTTATTATATTAACCCGAGAATATAATCGAATTTATATTACAGAGACAGAGTTAGGTATTTAAAATATTTTAACTTTATAACTAATATCTCCTTTGCCTCATTATAAATATCCATTATTCTATGAAATACATCTCTAATTTTAAATGTTTATTATTAAAAATTAAAATTTGATTAAATCAGGATATAAATTTATAATTTAATTTAAATTTTAAAGACAAATAGAATATAAACTTAACTTAAGTTATCATATATACACCTTGATTTTTTAACATGGATTCATGATTGATTAATTAATTATATAATCGATTAAGGAATTGGTTTTATATTACGCATAATAAAGTTTTCTTAAAAAATTTATGTCATCTTACAATATAAGATTATGTAATTTTTCGTTATATTTTATTACCTATATAATTTTTATGAAACAAATATTATATATTATAATTATGAGAAAAAAATAAACAAATAAATAAGATATTTACCTTTCAGGTAAAGTCAAAAACATTAAACAATTTTTTTTTATATTTCCATCTATTATAATTATTAGTTTTTTTTCGATAACAATAAATAATTGTATCAAAATATAATCTATTAAATATTTTAAAATTTTTATTTCGATAAACAAATATTATCCACTGTTCTTCACATACTTATCTATTGAATCTTAAAACTTTCCACAATTTAAAGAAAGTAGTAATTATGTTTTTTTAAAAAATATATCTCTTTAACATTTAGTTTAAATACACTTTAAATTATTAGATGAATATTCAAACATCCACACAGGATACCGGTCTATCAGGGTATTCATTATCTCCAGATTCTGTTAGGAATGAATCATCAGATATTTCGTCATTTACTCCTTCAGTCAATAAATTTAAATGGTTTAGTTCTGACAAAAATTTAAAAAAACATGATAAATATGGAAAAACTGAGGCAACAACAGACTTTCAGGATGTAAAATATAATAAGAAGCACGACAACTATCATCTCTCAACTCATGACCAAAACTTTATATCCTCCATGAGCGCAAATGATAAAAAGAACCAAGTCAGTGATTTTTTGTACGCTAAATCTCCGATGTATGATTACAAAGAGGGCGTATTATTCCAAACTAATTATAATTGGCCAGATAAAAAAACTTTCAAAGATGAAAATGACTATATTGTTCAGCAAAACTTTGAAAGAGATGGATTCCAAGAAAGTCATGGAAAAATGGAGAGAGAAACTGGAGACAAAAGAGGCACCATCTCTCGAGAAACTTGGTCAAAAATCGGGAAAGACAAATCAATCCGGGAAGAAAATTTAAAATTCCAACATTATGGGCCTATATCCAATTTACCTACTGCCTTACCCCCAGAAAGTAAAGATAAAATTTTATCAACTTTATATGGCGATGAGCGAGCCGGAAAACTTTTGGAAGAGCAAGATTTAGTCTATAATAATCGTTCTATATTTCCGAGGAATATTGAAGATGTCCTGAAAAATGAGAAAAGATACGATGGGTATTCACAAGAATCTGATAAGGACAAAGTTACGACAACTAAAGAAAATATAGTAGAGCAAAGCTATTGCGATGAGTATATAAGTCAGTCTGGGACCAAGCCTTATATCGTACAACAAATACCAACGGAAACTTTATATAGAGAAACGTCGGACAACGGAATCACTGAAAAGTACTACCGTAAAAATATCGAAGATGAAAATATCACCTATTTTGGGCATCCTTCTTTGGCAGCATCCACCATCAATTCTTTTACCGAAAATACATATGCATTTGATAAAGAAAAAGAAAGATTGAACAATAAAATATCCCTCACAGATTCAAACGATCACATGATATCCATTCACGGCGGTAACAATAAATATCACCGGCAGAATAATACAAAAGAAATATCCGAAGGCACTTTTAAAGAAAAAATTTACAAAAAAAACAAAATGATCGAAGAAGAAGTATTTCTGCCAAATGGTTCTTGCTATTCATCCACGGTCGTGCCCCTCAAGAAAAATGCATCGGTTCAATATGAGATGAAACCCTCTTACAGGGTTGTGTTCGAAAAGCTGACTAGAAAAGAACGGATTACTGAACGTGAAGCTTTGGACAAGGAAAACGCGGCGACTCAAACATACGTTCCATTCCTTCCTCGTCCATCTCCGCCCATAATTAAGGAAATCAGTATGTCAACTCCTTCTTTGGTTGATGAAATCCAAATCCAAACACCCACACCCCCTCCACCTATTATCATCGTTGAGAAATCTGAAGAAAATTACAAAGAACTCTCCAAATCTTTAGGAAATATTGTTTTGAGTATCAGGGATTTGAGTGATAAACTTGACAAAAAACTCGAAGAACCTCCTCCTATTATTTTACCTCCTATGATACCCGAGAAGGCTAAAATACCAATATATATTGATTCCGATAAAGATACAGTATTCCGACCAAAGGTTGAAGAGGAGCAAAAGATAGATCGTTACTATATAGAGACGGATCGTCCTATTGCCAAGGTGATTGACACCCCCATTGTTAAATCACAAAGGAAAAACATGAAAACACGAAAAATTAAAAAAGTGAGGATGGAAGAAACTGAAAACATATTGCAACAATATCCCGATTACCAAATTAATCGCAGTAATTTTTACTTCGGGGACGGTTCGGAGGCTGCCTTAGAAACTGGAAAAGGAAGTTTGAGTAAAGCCACTCATTTGCAAAATGGAGATATCGCAAAAGACGTATCAGAAGCATACTACGTTAAAGCATCTGTTAATGGAGGTCCATCTAATTATAAACAATATATGGCTTATGAGCAAAAAGCATCAAGAAAATTTGAGCTTCCCAACATTGAATTACCAAACGAATCGGACAAAAAGATGATAGATCAAAATTATGGGGGAAACATATATAAAAAGTTGGATTCACCTGATGGAAAACTTATAACTCATACACATATGATGAAAGAAAAGGCTGAAAATACACCCGATAGTAAGGCGAATATTATAGAATCAGAAGATGAGCCTGAAGTCGTAGAATTTTATAAAAAGACACAAACTCACAAACACAAAAAAATTGTTATAAAGTCTGACGCTGGGGGCACAGAAAAGATAATAACGGAAAATATATATGACCCACCTATTATAATTACTAAAAGCTCGAGATCTTCCGACGGTAATGATAACATAAGGATAGAAAAGGAATTTAGTCACGAAAAATCCAATTATAGAGGTGATTCTTCGCTCTACAATAATAGACAAGCAGAATGGGCTAACGAGAAATATAATTCGAATTTTGGGCCTCAGAATGAATCATTCGTTTCCACAAACCTGTCTTCGAAAAAAAATGAA
The DNA here is from genome assembly GCF_954871325.1 of Gordionus sp. m RMFG-2023. Taxonomy (NCBI): domain Eukaryota; kingdom Metazoa; phylum Nematomorpha; class Gordioida; order Chordodea; family Parachordodidae; genus Gordionus; species Gordionus sp. m RMFG-2023. The sequence goes on from NC_088776.1 coordinate 31,293,607, forward strand.
CAAATATTAGACGATGACTCCGGCATCGTGAATTCATCGCCACCTTACCCTCCTTCAGTGGGAAACTTTTCGCCTTCTTTGAGGAGAGATTATAATGTTAGCAGGACACCGGAAAATATAACGTTGATACCTAATAGGTTTAGAGATTCTTACCAATATCGAGAAGGGGGCAGTAATACAAATGTAGACAAAGAAGGCAAATATTGGCATTTCAATGAATCCAACAAGCAGTATCCTTATCCAATAGCTCCTAAATATAGAGATAATTGGCATGGAGGTTATAGGCCAACAAATTATGATAAAGCCTGGGAAGATTTGAGCGAGAGACAAAGCCAAGTTGATGACAGTGAATCATTGCGAAATTTTTCTCCCAACATCGATAACAATTACAGAACCAATAAACTTGGCCCAAATAGATTAGATATTGAAAAAATGTCAAAAGAAGAATTTAAATATAAAAATCCCTATCAATATTCCTATGATCAAGTTAAAGAAAATGGGTTTAACTCTAATTCGTCACCCGAACGTGGTCCATTTAACGAAACAAATCACTATCGATCCGATTTTCAACCCAATTTTTATGTGCCAACTATTCCAGCCGTCAGAAATGATAATAGAAATACGCAAATAATTGATAGGGATGGTAATTTGACATTAGATCAAAGACCTGATGGCAATTTCGAAAAGTGGAAATATGTGTATAAGGATGATAAAAATGGTGAAATAATTGAAGAACAAGGGAAAAAAACTTTTAATAAAATTTCTGCCAATAGCAGAAAAGAAATGGATAAAGAATTTAAAGTTATTAACACTCCCGAAAAGAAAAAAATAGATTTTTCTACAAAATTTTTCCCTAAAAACAATTATGAAAATAAATATCGCATTCAAGCCTGAATGTTAATTTTATCAATATTTTAATATCTTTTTCAATGAGCGTTGGTTAATAATTTAAAATTTTTTAGTTATAAAATCATGATTAAATTTTTATTTATTTTATTTTCGAAATAAAGTTTATTATTATCGATTTTCATATTCTCAGATTTTAATGTCCACTTATTTAAGTATTTAACTTTGATAATTATTTCAGCTATAAGATTCAAAAAAGGCATTCTATAAGAATATTTTGCTTGTTTTCTAATGGCTTATTTCAATCCTTAATAACTCCAAAATAGGTTAAGTTACCTAGTGTCGGTCTCCCTGCGAAACCTCGTAACTAACATTTTTTAAAAATTTTTCAAGGATAAAAACGTACTTTAGGCTAAATCTTCGCAAGCAATTAAAAAAATATAATTTTTAAGTGCAATCCAATTTATTTAAAAAATAAAATAAAGTCTGAAATATAATTCTATGATAGAAAATTATAATATTTTAACACTGACAAAAAATATTTCTTTTATGTAATTCATTTTAATTTTTATTAAAAAATTTTATACCCTAAAACCAAGACAATTTTAGCATTTTTTCGAATATTTTTAATAATTATAATGTATATCATGAGCAATATATCAAATAAATGCTATCCTATTCTATCAGATTTGTAGGTGTTATAACTAGATTAATTATTTGTTGGTTTTTATATAATCTTTTTTTTTGCGAGTGAGGGCTTAGAACACGTCAGATCAAGCACGTAGTATCATTTATATTAATTAAAATATACGTTATTTTATCGTTACTTATATTTATACTACTAGATAACCCATCAAGAATAGGAATCAGGAATTTTCCTTTGTTTGATGACAACTGAATTCTAAATTTCCTCTTTATTTTATATTTGTATGAACAAGAAATGCGCCTATATTTTAAAGAAAGGTAATTAAAATAATTTCCGTTATTTCGATATTTGGTGACACTTAATAATGAGACATTAATCAAGACGACATTTATCATGACGGCATTTATTATAACGATACTTTATCACTTAGTAATTTGATAACATGACACTTCATCGTGTTAAAATTGAACCTGCGACACTTTATCATGCGACACTTTATCATGCGACACTTTATCATGCGACACTTTATCACGTGACATTTTATCATGATATCCTTGATCACTGAATTTTATTTATTTGAAAAGTTAAGTTTTGATGATATATGATTTTTTTTTATTTTTTCGTTTCAATTTCGTTATTTAAAAAATTTTTTTTTCGAAAATTAAAAAATGTGATATAAAATATAAATATATAAAAACATTATATAAGCATAAGATCAGTGAATGGATATGCAGTTGGATTTACATATTTCAAGAAATATTCTCTGCTTGAGTTAAAGATTTTCATTGAGGTTGCAGGAGATGTAAGAAAGTTTTCGCCTAAAGTTTTTAGGAAAAATTATACTTCAATGACAAAGTTACCGAGAATAGAAGTGACAAAAGATAAAAATATGGCTTTTCTAGGGAAGAATATTTGAGAAGTTTATGTCAAATCAGTCTATACTAGTATAGTCCCAAACTATTGATAGTCGTCTAGCCCAGTGAGTCAGTGTTATTTTATATAAACGTTTGCTGACTAAGGTATTGAGTCCTATCAATTTTAGCATTGATAGTATGAGAGCAGTAGATAGGGTCTTATGTATGATAGTATTTATTGCACGATGACGCGGATGTCTGTCTTTTAAGTATCTGCAATGTAATGAATAGGGTCCTTTACTATTGAGAGTCTTGCATAAACTGCAGATGTGTGGGATGACTATATTTGTCTTGAGACTAAGGCCAATTATGATCCATAGTTCTTGTGGTGCCCATATTCTTACTTAATTATCATCTTATCTATGAAATATAAGCAATAAGAATCAATTTCATTTATAGGCTTTTAGTAAGTAATCATAAATCAATATATCACAAATAAAAATATAAATATAAATATAAATAAAGAATTTAATTGCAGGAAATATGGACAATCGTTTTAAAAATGTGATTGAACCAAAATCCCATAATTTAAAACAAACACATCTATAAACTCGTTTTTTAATATCTTCAATTTATGAGAGGTATGGTGTTGCACCTTTGAGATGATTTGATAAAGGGTCTTATATTTGTGCATATCTTTTTAAACCTCTCTAATCAAAGCATATGGCAAGAACATTAGTGAATTACGTATAGCTATTAAAATTAGTGCTTTAAACGTTACTTAAAAGAACGTATTATCGTTACTCGTTATATTGTGAAATAAATAACATGTTATTCGCTATTCAAAAATAGTAACTATTAGTGTTACATAAAAAATACTAAATATTATATATAAATACTCATTTTATTTATTTTTTCTCCCATAGAAAAATTATACAAAAAATAATATATTTTAAGATATTTTTATAATAAATTTTATTTATTTATAGCAATTGATTTTCAAAAAAGCGCTTAGTCCTCAACAGAGCTTTGGCTGTGCCAAACACTACAACTGGCGCAGAGAATGGGAAGGTTGTATTATATTTAATAAAAAAAAATTTAAATTGGGAGAATTTTTTAAATATATTATAAATCTTTATTTTCGAAAAAACTTATTAGATAATTTTCATAGAATCTTCATTTAGATCCTAATCAAATTTTTTTATCTTTACCAGAATTTTAATCTCAATTCATATTTTTACCTTCATTAGAAATTTGAGCTGCTTGACATCGAGGTTGAAATATTTGAATTAGAGTACAATCTCCACTTAAAAAGTGCGAACTTAGTCCCCTCAATTTTCTTTATTGATGTTAAAATCATACTTGTGCCAGAGCAGAGTTAAACCATCTCTATTTGAAGAAATAAGCTAAAAAAAAATTTCCCATATTTTCTTTTTCTAAGAAAAGAATTTAATGTGAATACGTTGCCGTTACTCAAAAAATATAAAGGTGTTAACTCATTACACGCTACCATTTAAAACTAGTAACGAATAGCGTTCCTTTTCCCAAAAAATGTAGCAACGTTATTTTATTGATGTTATTTTAGAGTACTAATTAAAATATATAATATATACACGGTTGTAGTTTACAGGGTAAGATATTATAATAAAAACAAAAAGTTAAAAGAATGAAACAATATGTGTCTTTATTTTTACATAATATTTAAAAAATAAATGACGATTCATTAATATATAACTGTTATGTTCTACCTCCCCCCCTCTTGTCCCGTATTTCTTTAAGTTTTTCACCACTTATTTCTTTTGTTTTCCCATCGTCCTTTTTTTTATATTGATATTATACCTTATTTTTATATTGCATTTGAAACTGGTTCTTACCAGTTTCATAAGATTGTATCGCAATTAAATAACAACTTTTTTTTCCCTTTTTGTTTTAAAAATTATAAAGGTTGAAAAGAAAACACCTTTTTGGAGAATTATTTTCTTTCGTTTTGAAAATTTATATTTTTTGGTAACATCGATTTTACTTTGTCAAATAAACTTTGAAAATAAATAAACTTTGAAAATATTATTTTAACTACGTTGTCCAAGTGATTCCATCGACCATCCCGGACCCCCGATCACGGACTGTATTTTTCCCATTCAGACTGGGGGACCCATCGGTCCAAATACTACAATAACAAAACAAAACACTACAAAAATACATATGGTAAAATTTTAATGTAATTTTTTTGCATTTACAATTTTTATATTACTTAAATTTTTTTATATAAAATACAGTTTAATATTTTTTTCAAATATTTATTATATGACATCCTGTTTATTCTAATTCACAAATGTTTAATATACGACAAATTTTATATAGTAACACGAATAATACAAATTCATTTACATCAAATCCTGATCCTATTTATTCTAATTCAATACCTAATATATCTGCTACAAATAATTCCCATTATATCAATTCTCCCGTATTGTATAAAAACATTGAATATAGCCAGAGAAAAAATATTTTTCTTAGACGAGACAGGCATAAATTTACATGTTGTACCTGTTTACGCCTAGCTAACTTTTGCATTGATTAATTTTCAAAGATTTTAGGAAAAAAACTCTATATCTCCGGCTCCAAGAAAAATCTTTATCTCAGGCAAGAATATCTCTAGATCCAATAATATTTTTATATTTATATTTTTTTAATCTTTATCATATAGTTTTTATATATAATTATTTTTAAATTTTTTGCCTTTTAAACAGAATAAAAATAAATACATATTTAGAAATAGAAAATATTTTCAAAATTTAACTTTTCAAATAAATAAAATTTAGTTATCAAGTATATCATGATAAAGTCTCGCGTGATAAAATATTGCTAGGTGGTCTAAAAGTATATATTTATCGCTTCCACTAAGCATAAATTTTTCAGCTACATATACATTTATGCATTTGATTTGTAATTTATGTTGTAAAAAGAGTATACCTTTGCTAGGTACGAGTTTTGTAATAAAAAATCGAAAATAATATATGCAAAACCCTCACCGAACCAGTGTAATTTATTTTAGATAAATAACAAATGCATATGTGTAAATGAAAATGTATCGAAAAGATTTTTTTATTTGTATGTAAATAAATTTTGCTGAGAATATAAAATTGATATCTTGAAAATAATTTTATTTGCAAATATTTTCCAAATAATTTCTGCAGAGAAGTACTAAATATATACTTTTCTAATATATTTTAACAAAATAAAAGGAATGATTCTGAATTATCTCTCATTAAAATATAGGTACAATTGTTGTTCATTCTTTATAAAATAAAGTGGAAATTTCTGATTCATCATTATCAAATAAAGGAAAAATAAATATCTGATTCCACAAAGTCATTCTTGATGAGCTATCTCCTCTTTAATATATCGCTTAGAAGATATTTAAATATGCTTAGGTTGTAAAATCGCATCCATTTTCCCTCTGCTTTAAATCTTTAATTTTTTGGAATCGTAAAAATTTGGCAATTTAAATAGATTATCTTCATAGATATTTTGAATTTTAAACATTTCTATTATATTTAATTTAAAAATCAGCAAAAAATCGTTTATTATCTAGTGACAATAGTTAGGTATTTATTAATAGGGATCTTTGAAATAATATATTTTAATTTTAAGGATATAATGTGCGCCGCCGCCGATGATTTTTGACCACGCTGAAGCCGCCGCCAAAAAAGTGTCGGCGCTCAACACATTGCCGCCGATGTAAAAATTCGGTGGCGTGGAGGCGTGATACATATTTTTTATTATTAAAAATAAAATTTTTATATATTATTTATGTATTGTAACTAGAAGAAAAATAATATTAAAAATTTTTGAATTATTAAAATATGATTTTATTTTTTAAAATTAATAAATATTATTTGCTATAAATTTGATTTGTAGCAATACATATAATACACGTTTGCTCACTTTGGGCAGGTCCGTGACAACGTGCTAGATAAGATAAGATTAGGATAGTAAAACAGAAAAGGTATTGATATTAGTTTTAATTTAAAATTCAATTTTTTATTAAAATTCATATACAAATATGATAAAATATAATTATTTAAAAATTAACATTAAAATATAAAGAATATAATAAAATATGTCATATATCAATTTAAGTTAAAAAAAAATACAAATGAATGTATCTATAATATATATAAAAGCCTTGTCACAAAATCATATCACACTTTTCATGTCCCACTTTTCATATCACACTTTATAATATATATTAAAAAAATCATTAATTTTGAAAAGTGCCTATGGCCCAATCGGGCAAGAACTTCGCTTACAGGATTATTGGACTTGGGTTCGAACCCCGTTAAATGTTTTTTTTCTTAATCTGGTAAAATATTTTTTTTTCTTAATCTTACAAAATTAATCTATAAAATATGTTAATAAAGTATATATTTAGTAATTTTAATTTATGTGTACAATTAAAAAGTCTTTTAAATTAAATTTTTATTCATTTGTATTTTATAATTTAAAAATTTATTATTGCTTGATGAGAGTTTTATGTTAAAACCCTTAAGAAGTATCCATTCCACATTGAATTTTATACAACTTTATATCTCTTAATTAGGTGATTTTTATGCATAAGTAAATATTTAAATCTCTCTTATCTTTTCTGAAATTGGCCTTTCTACATGCATTCCATAGTTTTGTATATTTTCTCATAACTTCATAATTTAATTGTAGAATGTATATTTTTCATAGCTTATTATAATATTTTTGATTAAATGTATAACTTTTTTGTTTTACTTATATATAATTTGACTATGATTAAAGTTAACCTCCTATTATTTGTTAACTTAGAATATCTTTTTATTTTTTCTATTGTAATTTAATAACAATGTCTTAAATTTATATTTTGTAACTAAGTAATACATCATTTGGAAGGGTGGTGGTTTGTTTAAAATTTAAATTAGGATGAACATATTTTTAGCATGGTACTTTAATATGTATTCATGATTTTCATATAAATACTAGGAGCTAACCAGTAGAATGATAGGTAAATCAGATATTTCCCCTTCATTTGATCCTAATTTTGAAAAATTTTCCCAATAATATAAATGGCAAAAAATTATATACATATTATACAGATTTAATTCTTATAAACCCCTACATCACACCTATTTTTCTGGATCCAAGAAAAAAATAAATTATTCTGAGTTTTCCTGGGTTTGGGAAATATTTTTTACAATTAATATGGGCTTGGAAGTAGCTTGGGAAACATTTTTTAAAATTAATATAGTCTTAGATTCCTGAAAATTTTTTAATTTTTAATATGGGTTAGAAATTGGCCTGAAAATTTCTTTTGGAGGCCAGGCCTGATCAAAAACCAAGGTCCATGCAACTTTCATATTCTGATTGTATTTTTAAATGCATTGTGACTTTTTATATATTTTATTTCAGTTCTCAACTATCAAAATTATTATGGACTTTTTGAGAAATTTTTCCCAAGTGCGAGGACCTGGCTTGTGAATTTTTTTAATATTAGGCATAGGTGTAATATTTAACACAGAATATTTATATGGCCCTCAGGTAAAAGCTAATTTAAATATATTTTTATTCAAATATAGTATTCATTCTCAGTATTAATGGGTTGGCCTTTGTCTGAAGTAGGGGTATAAAAAATAGATATGGTTTTTAGAGAATTACCTATCTCCCGGGTTGGGAAAAAATTTTGAAAATTACTATGGGTTGGCCAGGCTTGGGAAAATTTTTTTTATAAAATTTTTATAGGTTGGGCTGGGTTTGAAAAATATTTTTATAAATTATATTAGGCTGGGCTTGGAGAAAATTTTTCAAAAATATTATGAGCTAGAATGCTCGAGAATTTTTTCATTATTAACTATGAGTCATACATTGGCCTAAAAAAATTTTTTGCTGGCCTGGGATCGGCCTGATCAAAAAACCTAGGCCCATGAAAATCTGATTTTGATTGTAATTTTAACATTATGATTATTTAAATATTTTATTTCAGTTCTCAACTACCAAAATTATTATATTCATTGCACTTGAAAGAATTTTTCAAAATTATTATGGCTTTGTACTTTCTGGGAATTTTTTTAATATTAAAAATTAGGTATAAATGAATAGTAATATTTAACAAATAATATTGGTATTATAATTTAATTTAACCAAACCATAGTATTTACACTTAGTTTTAATAGATTAAACCTGGCCTGAAGGGGGGGGGATTAAAAGAATAATAATTGGATATTATTTTCAAATAGGAGGTAACAACTATCATAAAAGTAAGAAGAAAATTTTCATTCCCATTTTTGACGGGCTATTTTTATAAAAAGAAAAAAAAACATTAAAAAAAAAGAAATATCAAATGACGAGGTCAGGCCATGATGTTTTAAATATTTGATAATTAGATCTTTTTATCGATACGGCCATTTTCTGCTTGAGTTTGTAAAATGGAGAAAGCTATGATTTTTTTATTGATTTGGATATTGTTTTGATTATTCTTTTAATCTTAATTTTTATTTTAACTTTAAAATATTTAATTATTTTATAAAAGAATATTTAAATAAAACTGATCTTATCCCACATTTAGAATTTTTTATGGCATAATATTTTTATTATTAACTTTTTATTATGTAGAAATATGACATTATTTTAGATACAAAAGATTTACCAGATAAAACAACACTTAGCCGGAGTGGATTAGATGATGTGTATTTATCAATGAAAGCATACATATGTCAACAAATTAATATAGGTCCTAATTTTTTGCTATAACTTTTGATATGTGGACCGACAAATATAGACGGCGAAATTATATTATCTTTACTTTTCACTAAATAGATAATAATTTAAATATTCTATTTTATACATTTGCGACACATCATGTTACTCACCCCTGAAACTATTCTTTCCGAGATAGAAAAAGTTTAAGATGAATTTGATTTGAGGTCCAAGAAAATTCAAATGGTTACGGTTGCAGGACCCAATGTAAAGAAAAGTGTTCGTCTAAGAGAATATGACCGTTATTTATGTTTGGGGCATGGATTACATAATCGACAGTCAATGGAATAAAAAAAAAGTTAATAAAATAGAAAATCTCATTAAAAAAGTGAGAGAAATTATATTTGTCTTAAGATTCAAAACAACGGTTTTTGAAAATATAAACGATATCGAAAATAGAAAATGTTTTGAATCGATATCATTTACATCGGATATTTTAGATTTGGATGATAATGATTCTTTTTATGAAGATCGTTTGAGGTTTGATGATGATAGTGAATATCAAAAATCATATGAGAAAAAACCTTAAAATTAAATGTACATGTTGGCATAGTATTTTAATAATGCTGGAAAGTGTGACTGACGATAACAAAAAGCCTATAAATATTCTATTAAATAGAATGGAGAAACCGGATCTCAAATTATTTAACACCGATTGGGACATGGTGCATGAAAAAAAACTGTTGAATTTGTATACGTCCAAAAAGGAGTTACTATAAATTTATCCTTATTATTTCGTAGTGAAATTAAATATCATTTAATTGTAAAAGAATATGATAATCCTCCCATGCATCCCTTAAACAAAATATGCTTACTAAATTTTGATCATAGATTTCCAATAACCGATCTTCAGGTAGTATGTTAAAATACATAAATTATTTTTTTTATATTATTTCTCTTTGTTTTATTTTACTTAGGTGTTAGGAGCACTTTTGGATCCTCATTTTTAATCTATAAACATAGTAAATGAATATTTAAAGGAAAAAAATATTACTCCGGTGCAATTTTTATGTCAACACGCTACCTCTCTATGGCCTTACACGGACGAATTAACCGATTGTGAAATGATGGAAGTTGCTTCAAAATTCGATTATCTTACATTGCTACGAAACATTCATCTATTCATAACAATAATCTGAAACAACAAGACTATTTAACTAGTTTAGAAAAAGAGTGTTATTCATTATTTTCGCCTTATAATCTTAAATTTTTGGAAGAAAAGAGCATTGGATCTTCTTAAACTTTCAATATTAGCTAGAAACATGCTGTGCGTTCCAGCTACGAGCACACCCAGCGAGCGTGCATTTTACATAGCTGGGCTCACTCTGAACTCTAGAAGATCATTATTATGTCCTATAAATCTAAATAAAATTTATACAGGATAATTTTAACTTAATAAAATCATTAAATTATATTTATAAACATAATAAAGCTTAAATTTTATTTTATAAGTGTTTCCAAACAATTTATAATTTTAATTTAAAAAAATTTAAGTTAGAGAAATAATTGACGCCGCCGTGCCGCCGTCGATTTTTGTGGCAGCGTCTAAATCGATTAAAAAGAAACGCCTCCGCCGATAATGCTGTCGGCGCACATGTCTAGATATACTCCAACATCATTTTAAAAAATATCTTCTTCATATAATTTATTTATTATTTTGTAGTATCTTTAACTGATATTTGTAGAATTTTAGCCAGATATCCAATATCTTTAATTTACGTTTGAAACTATTTGGAATTGGATAATAATTCAGAAATTGCAAAACATCCTTTATTTTACTTTATTATAAAATCCTTTTATATCGTTTGTTCAAATTCACAAATAATGCAAATATAATAAATAAACATTTATAAAAATAATAAATAAGCAATTAGTGTCAATCAGCGCCGTGCCTAGACTTTTGGCGGATTAAGACAAAAAATAATTTGGCAGCCCCTTAAGAAAATACAATTTACCTAAGCTTTTTTGATAATTCTTTGCAAGAGAACTAAAAGCATATATACTTTATTAAATTTATAAATATTTTCTATTGAAGTTACAGAGAGATTAACAAGTCGGTCCTGTGAAACTCGTAAGTAAGTTTTAATTAATTTGAGCGATAAGTTTCTCTATGCGGATGCCACGGTAGTTGGAAAGGTTAAAGTAATCCTTAATACAATGGATATTGGTAAGCCTCATTTAACCCATTAGTGTTAATATAGCGTAAAATTTCCAATGGAGTTTTAATGGGATGCTTGCTTAATATTAATGTATTCACTAAAAGTTGTAATTTTATTAGTAGATCTTGCTGATTAATATCGCTTTCTAACATATCCAGATCTGTTAATAAATTATGTAATTGACAACATTTTTCTGTCTGGCACATTTATTAATTCTAGTATATTGAATAAGAATCTAAAATGATTTTTAAAGAGCTTTAACTTCTGGAAACGTTCCTCCAACGAATTTTTCGCTTGATCTAGTGATACATTTAAAAATTCAATCTCATATTTTTTTGAAGATCATGTATAGGCGTGTCATCTCCTTGGTAAAAAAAAATGTTTTTGAACTTTCCGTCTATAAATTAATGTTAATGAAGGAAAGTACTGCTCTTCTATAATCATTTCCAATTCCTGTGCAAGCTTTTTCGCTAAGTTAAGGGAATTCTGAAAACCGTTTTCCTTAAAGCGATAAAATATCTTGAGTATTTTCTATAAGTGTAATAGTTCTTTTCAATTCAATATTGTCACCTTGCATAACCTTACTTGCTAAATTCACCTGGGTTTATATATAAACCAGATGACAAGAGTTACCAAAAATGAAAACTGTCTTAATTCTTTAGTCAATAAAATGGCTCATGTGCAACATTTGGACTCATTAGATCGGGTAGTCTATTAGTGCATCAATATCACCAACCTAATTTTTAATGACCCTTGCACTCTCCACCTTACGCTCCCATAGCGTTTCAGGTGACAGGTTTAACGTAAAATTATCTATATGATCCTTCAAAATTTGCCATGGTTGAAACGAAACGAAACAGAAAATATATATATTCGTTGGATGACGCCAAAATAATTTTGTGACTAATGATGATCGTGTCATGTCATCAAGTAGCAGGTTTAAACTAAGGCAATCACAAGACATAAAAGAAGCTCTCCGATTTATTTGCAATATTCGAGCCCTTCATAACATTTTCTCATATTTGATATTTGATCCATTATCGCAACCTTGTCCACGACATTTTTTTTTCTCTAATTCCAATTTTTAAGTTATGGATAAAAATAATTCTACCATGACCTTGCCAGTACTGGAATCAATTTTTATAAAGCCAAAGAATCCCTCATTTATTTTAACGGAGTTGTTAAGATCTATATATTCTATAACTACCGTTAATTGCTCCTGGTAGATTATGTCTGATGTGCAGTCTAATATTACAGAAAAGAATATTGCGTTTATAGCATCAACAATACTATTTTATCTCCTATCAAGTTAATAACTTCATTTTAAATGTGATTTTCAAGGTAATGATTATGAACTTCACTATTCTTAATTCGACGATTGTTGTCGAATGATATTAAATCAATTTTCGATAAAAAAAATTAAATTTCTTAACTATAAAATAAATGAAGTGTTTTTTTTACTAAAATATAAATCAAATTTTTTGTTATAATATATATGACCAGACATGCTAAACTTTTTTCAAAATTTATACATAGGGGAGACTGGGGTTATGTAAACCCCGGGGCTTGGCAAACCACTTAATCTCATTTTAAAATTAAATATACCAGAAGGTTAAAATTTTATCCTAATATAGTTTTTATTAGTATATATCTATGGACAAAATATATTTTGAAATAATTAATTACTAAAAATTTTATTTAAGAAATAAATTATTGATGAAATTTTCAAAAGATTTTTACATGACAGAAAATTTTTATTAAAATATATAATTATTTATATGTAAATTAAATTTTATTACAAAGTTTAAACATTCTTCTATAATTTGAGTAAGTTATATGAGTATTTATCAAATCTAGATATTATTTCAATCATGATTTGTGAATTTAGAGCTAGCGGGGTTTGTTAAACCATACACGTCAATTATGGCAATTAATAATAAAAAAACTTTCAAAATCTTGAAAAGGCAATTTCATGGCTCTTTATGATTGGTATTTAGAATTTATGCTAAGAAATTTTAATCTCTTCTTAAAATTCATATTTTTTTATGTCCAAAATGTTTATTAAATTAGCCAAAATTAAGTTTCAATTTTTATATATAATTAGCTTCAATTTATAAGTATTATGATATTTTGAACAATAAAACAATAAAATTATTCTATACATATCATTATTAATAAATAAAAATGCATTTCAATTTATTATGGCCTATTAAAACCAATGGTTTGGAAGCCCCTTGAAGTGGTTTGCCTCACCCCGCTATAGGGGCTTGTTGAACAAAATTTTCACTTTTATTAAAAATAAAATTTAAAAAAAATGATTATATTCTTAAAATTTTTTATAAGGCACCTTTATAAAGTATAGTTTTAGGTATCCAATCATATATTATTTTTTATATTATCTATAAAACAACAAGAGCTATAGCCAATTTTGTAAGGTTCAACTAACCCCAGTCTCCCCTAGATTTTTTTACAAAAAAAAAGAATAATAGATTGCTTGTATGTAGTATATACAAAAAAAATTCTAATTTTCAAGAAGCTAAAAATAATTGGGTTAAAATTACATAATTCGGAGGGCCCTAAAATTATCTAATGCTCGCCCCCCCCCTCGTCTGCACGGCCCTGCTGTTAATACGTGTTATTACTTCTTGCAATAACTCTCTGAATAATAAAAAAAATTGGTCGGCTTTTAAGGGTTAATGAAGAGTATATAATTTTTATAATTTTCTGCATGTTTATTTTTATTGCATGTTCCAATTGTAGTTTTAGTTGCGTAGTGAATTAGTAATTGGGATTACATTTTCAACATGAGAAATAAAGCCTAAGTATCAGACAAGTAATTTTCAGAAAAAACTTTTAAAATTGAAATTTTAAAAATATTGTCTAACGGATCGAAAAAAATTTAAGAGATGTGAGTAAGGTATTGCGGAAGATTTTAGAAAATTTTTAAAAATTGGGGAATAAATTAAGGATTCATTAATGAGGTATCTTTAACAAAAGATTAAAAAAATTGAGTCATCAACCTAAGCAAGAAGATTTTTATTTTAAAAATTAAAATAAAATAAGACACAATTATATTTCTAGGGGAACGATCCATCTCTAGCAGAGATTTTCAAAGCCCGATCATTTAATTTATAAGTAAAAAAATGCAAGACCTCGCAAATCTCTGATTTTTCGTAAAATTTTAATAGACCACCCCGGACATTAAAATTATGATATATTTTTTGAATTTAAACTAAAATTTGAATTAGTACTATTTGAAAATATATTACAATATGCTTATTTCCTTGTATTTTAAGGTTTCTCTTACTAAAATACTGAGTCTATAAATAATATAGTAAATTCATAAAAAATTAAACAGGTTATTTATAATATAATCCAGTTACAAATATACAATACAGATATCAATCATAATTGATTTATAAAGCAGTTTAGAAATGGATAACCATAGAAGTGAAATTTAAGAGCTTTAATTGGCAGTGGGGGAAAAAATAAGATATAAATATTATTTAACACGCCGGGAAACTTGTGCAATTTAACGGGCTAAAGCGGGCTGGACCGAGTTCTACAAATCTCTGATCTCAAATCTTGAGATCATCGCAGCTTAAGTGGGTGTGTTACTACTGTATTTGCTGATTATGCCACGCTGACAAAAAATTTTAATACATTAGCCTAATTTAAAAAATAAAGAATTACAGTTACAGGCATATCCAACCCATAACGAAGTTTGGGTTCATATAAAAATTGGGGGTTAAAGTTTCAGGGGTTCGTAAAAAACAATAATATCGGCTCATTTTGAACCTTTAAAAACCGGGTCCTTTTCTCATAGGAAGTTATTAGAATTCTGTAAAGAGGAGCATATTTTTTACTAATAAAGAATAATGAGCCATATATAAATTAAATTTAAATATTTTCATTGATTCTTTCCTGCAAAATTATATCTATGAAGAATGAATAAATTATATGGTTAAAAACACTTTCATAGATAACTGGGGTAGTTGGCACCCTCAAGTTTAATATAAATATAAATTGAATAATACATAATAACTCATTAATAAACAATAATCTTTAAAAGTGCTAGGATAACAAAAGTTTAAAACCGGTTCACATACACTTTTGGAAGTTCGGTTCATGTTAGAGGGTTCTGTAAATAATAACTGTAACTACCGATTTAATGGTTCGGTTTGAGCTTCTATAACACTTTTGAATAAGAAGATGTATAACAGGCGCGTAACCAATGAGGGGGGATTTTACCCCCCCCCCATCGCAAATTTGACTGTTTTCATAAATATCATTTTAAGCAAATAAAAAATTTACCCCCACCCTCCCTCCCCCGACAAAATTTTGAAATATCAATCAGAGTTTATCTTTGCTGCTAGTTGCATTAATTAATTATTTTCCTATAGCTCACTACTTTATAGAAATTTAAAAAAACCAAATTTAGTTTTGGTTCAGGTTATTGATTTGGCGGAAAATGTATATGAACAGGTAAATAAGATAGATGAATATTTTAATAATATTTCTCTAGACGTTCGAAAGTTAAATCTTATGATATAACACTAATTAAACCTCATCTAGCACTTAGGCAATTGATGAAATATAAATGTAACTCAACTGAAGAATATTATATCCATTTTCATCCCATTCTTAGATACTTTTTTATCGCAAATTAAAGTTTTTTAGATAAAAAAACAAATCTTTAGCAATCTTCAAATTTTATTACCTAAAGACCCTTCTTCGTTTTCTGATGCCACTATTGGTAAAATTAAATATTTAGTAAAATTTTATTACTATGATATTGATACTGAAATCAATTTAATCAGTGAATTCGAATTGTGGTATAAATATTTACTAAGTTTGGCTATTTTACCTAAGTATGCTATTGATGCGTTCAATCAGTATAAGAAAACCTTGGCTCAATTTCCAAATATTTTGAAGTTGTTATATATTCTTGCATATTTGCCTATTACAACATATGAAAGGACCTTTTCCAACTTAAGGGTTGAAAATTTATTTACGAAATACTACTTCCGAATCTCGGCTAAATGGGTTAGCTATGTTAAATATTCACAGAGATTTGGTTCCAACTAGAAACGAAATTCTTGATAAATTGGCAAATTTCCGGCGAAAATTAAAAATCGCATTATAATTATAGTATATAATAAATTTTTTGAAAAATTTAGTATTTAATAAGAAGTTGTAAGAATTTAATTTTTAAAAAAATTTCTAGTCAATATTTTATACGATTACATGTCAATACCGCGAAAATTTTAGCGCGAAATGTATTATCGCGAATGTAATACCGCGTAAGTGTTAACGCGAATGTATTATAGCGAATACATTACAGCGAATGAATTATTGCGAGTGCATTATCGCGAATGTATTATGGCTAAAGCATTATCGCGAATGCATTGCAGTAAAAGCTTTATCGCGAAATAGCGAATGAAGTACCGCGAATGCATTATCGCGAAAATATTAAAGCGAATTTATTATAGCGAGTGCATTATCGCGAATGTATTACCGTGAAAGCATGATAGCGAAAGCATTATAGCGGATGCATTATAGCGGATGCATTATAGCGGATGCATTATAGCGGATGCATTATAGCGGATGCATTATAGCGGATGCATTATAGCGGATGCATTATAGCGGATGCATTATAGCGGATGCATTATAGCGGATGCATTATAGCGGATGCATTATAGCGGATGCATTATAGCGGATGCATTATAGCGGATGCATTATAGCGGATGCATTATAGCGGATGCATTATTGCGAATGCATTATCGATCGCGAAAATATTAAAGCGAATTTATTATAGCGAATGAATTATCGTGAATGAATTATCGTGAATGCATTATAGCAAATGCATTATAGCGGATGCATTATAGCGGATGTATTATAGCGGATGCATTATAGCGGATGCATTATAGCGAATGCATTAACGCCAATGCATTGGCGCAAATATATTAGCGCGAATGTATTATCGCTAATACATTATCTTAAATGAATTACATCAGTTGCAATATCGGGAAATGAGTTTGATGAAAATTATAATTTTATATTTAAATTTTATATTAATTGATTGATAAATAGGCGTTTAGTTATATTTTTCAATTAAATTTGGGACAGGATAGGCTCAGCCCTAAAATTTAAAATAATAGCTAGGCTTGGGACTAAAAATAAATAAAAATTTTGGATAGAGCTTTGGCTGAAAAAATTAAATTTGCATGCGTTATTTTGAATAATTTTGGCTGTATTTTATAAATTGTTTTATACGGAATTTATGACTAGTAAATTAATATAAATGCTTATGATTTTACTACGGATTAAAATATAATTTAAATTTATTTTTTAAAATCATCTCGGGTTTTGTAAAAAAAATATATGCTGTTATACTATTTGAAACCGTTGTTTAATATTGACTGCTGTTCTTCTACTAAGGGCAGTTATTTAATAACACGTGCACCCGTTATAAAACGACTGCTACCATAATTTTTTGAATTCAAAACCATTGGTGATCCCTTATTTATTTTTAAAATCAATGTTTTAAAATAATAGGGATAAAATTGATTTTGATTGTTAATAATATTCATTTCTTACTCAAAAACACTGACGGCCATTTTCTATAAAAATGAATGTTTGAAAATAACTTGGATTACTATGACTACGATTAATATATGATTGCTAATAAATTAAGTTCTCGCTTAAAAAATATTGGTGATCATTTTTAAATAAAAATTGATTTTTTGGAATTAAAATGACTGCGATTCAGGCGCGTACGCAGCGGGGGTGGGGCAGGGGGACAAATCCTCCCCCCACCCAAGCCAAAAAATGCAGATGCCGGATATTTTTCAAAAATATTATTGTTATATTAATTTATATATTTGAATATTTATTCCTATCTCATATATATATACTAGTAGATACCTCGTCAAAAATGACGGGGAATTAAAAAATTTTTCTTACTTTTATGCATGTTACTTGTTATTTGAAAATAATATCCAATTTTTATTCTTCTTACCCCCTCATCCATTCAGGCCAGGTTTAATCCATTAAAACTAAGTGCTATGGTTTGAGTAAAAATAAATTTAAAGCATTTACTTGATAATACCAATATTATTTGTTAAATATTACTGATTACTTATACCTAATATTTAATATTAAGAAAAATTCCCAGGCAAAGTCCAAAGCTTAAAAATTCTTCCAAGCCCAATGAAAGATCATAATAATTTTGGCAGTTAAGAACTGAAATATAATATTTAAATAATCATAATGAATTTAAAAATACAATCAAAATTCAAATTTTCATGGGCCTTGGTTTTTTGATCAGGTCAAGCCCAGGCCTGTAAAAAAATTTGTTTTAGGCCAATGTCTGACCTATAATTAATAATAAAAAAATTCTCAAGCATCGAAGCTCATAATAATTTTGAAAAACTTTCCCCAAGCCCAGCCCAATATAATTTCTAAAAATATTTTCTAAGCCCAGCCCAACCCATAATAATTTTATAAAAAAAAATTTTTAAACCTGGCCAACCGATAGAATTTAAATTTTTTTTCCAAGCCTGGAGATAGGTAAATCTCTAAAAACCATATCTATTTTTTAGTCTATTTTAACCCAGCTTACCCCAACCAAGGCCAACCCATTAAGACTAAAAGTGAATACTATTTTTTTGAATAAAAATATATTTAAATTAGATTTTATCTGAGGGCCATATAAATATTCTGTGTTAAATATTACACCTATGCCTAATATTAAAAAAATTCCCAAGCCAGGTCCTCGCACTTGGCTTTCTCAAACCCGCAAAAGACCATAATAATTTTGATAGTTGAGGACTGAAATAAATATATAAAAAGTCACAATGCATTTAAAATGGTTTTTTGAACAGGCCTGGCTATGTCTGCAAAAAAAATTTCAGACCAATCTATAACCCATATTTAAAATTCAAAAATCTTAAAGCACCCCTATTTTAAATTTTATTCAATATGATTTCCATCATATTTTTAAATTTTGATATTTCTAATACATGCTCACAGTAAACATTGCACCAATTTTACCTCTTTTACTCTTAAATTTTAATATATATAATTTAATAAAGTATATTTAATACCATACACACAAACTAAATAATTACCCTTCAACATCTATATAATTAATATTTTAAATGGTGCATGCGTGAAACTTTAATATATATATATTTAATATTTTGAATTTATTTATATTCAATTGGTGCATACGGTAAAGCATATGCCTTTGAAACGGGAGAGAACAAAAAATTAACATTACACTATATAGTCTCCTTAAATTTAAAATACATTAGGGAGATACGAAAACGATCTTACATGATCATGGAGATTATATATATATTAGATTTAATTACATTTATTTTTCACATTCATCTACTATTTTATCAATTAATTTCGATTTCAAGTTTTCCTTGGCGTAATATTTACCTATTATTTTCAAATTTTAGTGGCTTAATATTTATCTAAATTTCTAGTCAAATAATAATTCCCTGAAACTCCTTGTCCAACAGGGAGAAAGAAATTGCAAGCTTGTCCAACGAGATCTAGTCTCCGCCATCAAGCAGTAACAGCTTTTATGGAGTTAGAAGAGTCGATTATTAATGTTATTACTGAAATATCGTAATGTCTTGAAAGAAATATTTCCTCAGAAGCAAGAAAATTATTGGTTTCAATACTTATTCCAAATTTTTTTCCTCATTAGAATGTATTATTTAATTATAAAACTATTTTATGTAATACTTTTGAAAAACTTGACATTGACTTGATTTTAGAAGATGAGAATAGCGCAGAGCATTTTATTAGAACTCAAGGAAATTAGAGCTAATGTTAATTCATATTTTAAATGTTATTGTTGAGTCAAAAGCAGAGCTATACTTATTTAATATTTGTCCCGCTCGACTTGCAGCAAGCAAACTCATCGTCAAAACATTAATATAAGATCAGTAGAAGAGTATTATAAAACAAATGTCCCCTCTCTTAGATACATTTTAAACACAAATAAATGAATGATTTTTAATTCATCATGCAGCACTTACCAATCTGCAGATATTACTTCCACAAAAGCCTTCCCAACCTTTTTCCATGGTGATAAAAAAAAAAATTTGGTAAATTTTTATCATGAAGATTTAAAGTAACTTATGATGTCTTATTAGCTGAATAACTATGGTTGATACAGTCCCAAAAAATGCTATGGATGCTTTGCATTATTTCAAACACATTTTAGATTATATTCCCAATGTATTAAAATGGTTATATATATATTAGCAACTCTTCCCATTAGTAAACTAATGAGAAAACATTCTCTTTTTTATGAAGAATAACAGAGCCCTGCAGAGATACCATTTGCAGGGCACGGCCCGGATTTTTTTCAAAATTTATTTTGGCCCAGCCCGGTTTTTTTTCTAAAAAAAATTTTCAGGCCCAGCCCGGCTTTTTTGAAAATAAAGTTTAGGCCCCGAATTTTTTTACAATAAATTATTATTTTTGATTTTTATAGCTAATAATGGCGATTTCAAATATTTTTAAAATAAACCCGGCCCGGATATACTTTTTAAAAAAAAATTCGGGCCCGTCCCGGGTATATTTAAAAAAAATTAAAATACGGTCCGGCCTGGGGGCCTTACTGCAGGTCGCTGAAAAACGAAGTACAACTTCTGAAAGTAGATTAAATGGTTCGGATCTTTTGAACATAGGCATTTAGAGCCAAGCAAGGATGAGATAATTGAAAAATTAGCTCAAAACATACAAAATACAATTATTCCTAATAAACTTTTTGTGTGTTAATTTATATTTCCAACATTTAAATTTTTTATATTATATATATAAATTTTAAAGGCTGAAAATATTCAAATTTCAATTTTGGGCCATTTATGTGATTCATATGGTGGTTATATTTTATATTTTATAATTCACATTTATTTTATAGTTTTTTTAATGCCGGTTTATATATATAATTTTTTATAATTCACATTAATTTAAAATTGCGTAATAGAAAAGTTATTAGTCCTAATAAATTTATGCTTAATATTTTTAAATAACTATATTTCTTAAAAAATTTTATTATCCCCTTCCCCAGACAAATTCTTGCGTACGCGCCTGCTGCTATTAATACAAAAAATTTAAGAAGCAAGAAATCCTATCCCTCCTTCTATTGGGCGTTATTTTTAAAATATAATTTAAATAATAAAAAAAATAAATCTATAGTAAGGTTGTTATAGAGATAAGCATCCGGCTGTAGATCAACATAATGGGAACACGTCTAGCCAATTTTTAAATAAATAAAGATAAATGAGGGTCTTAAGTTATTTTTTGTCAAATATTAGTATTTCAAATTTTATAAAAAACGACTTAACCTAATTTTTAAATATCAAGTGACGTGTTATAGTTATAAAAATTAAAAAACGCTACGTTAAATAAATATAAAAACGTCAATTAGGCTGGTTCTCTGGTTTTTTGAAAAATCTGAACTTGCTAAATGAGTTACAATATAATTAGAGTCTTAAAAATTTCCTTAGAGAAAAAGAAATTCAGTGAAAAATATGATCGACCAGGAACTTCCAAAAGGTAACAAATTTATGGTTGCTAATATATTTAAAAAAACATATTAATGATGAACTTCTTATTATAAAGTAAGTGGATAAGTAGCAAAGAATTTTAATACTTAATGCATTCGCAATAATGCATTCGCAATAATACATTCGCGATATTGCATTCGAGATAATACATTCGCTGTAATGCATTCGCCATAATAATTTCGCAGTAATGCGCGGTAATGCATTTTTCTATAATAATTTCGCGGTAATGCATTCGCGATAATAATTTTGCGGTAATGCATTCGCGGTAATGTATTTGCTCTAACACATTCGCTGTGATGTATTTACGATAATGTATTCGCGGTAATACATTTGATGTAATGCATTCGCGATGTTTTAATATATTTTTGTATTAAAATTATATGCGATCCCTCTTAAATAATCATTAATCGGACGATTTACATAGTCAGATACAATTAAATATATTTTCAGCTGTATACCGATACACTTTTCTTGATCTTGGGGGTTGCTTACCAGAAACATATTGTTCAATTTTTGCTTCGGTTAACGATTGTTTTAAACTTACAGCATCTAAAAATTTCCAAATAGAGGGATGGACTGCTATTTGTTTTTGGGATTCCTTCCAATGTAGCAGCGTATTGATTCCAAAGGGGAATTGGAAACCTTGGTGCTTGTCTCTCTCCATTACGAAGAATTTTACCAATATAATTCGCTTCATAATATGTAATATAATACTCTTTCGTTGTCTTGATAAAATAGTGTTTGTAAAAGTTCATAAAAGGCATCAACTACGTCATCCACGTGAACAAATACAAGGGAGAGCATTTGTCTAATTTTTATTGACATTTCCTGCATAACTATCTAAAACTAAATAATGTGCTAGTAACTCGCTATCACTTCGTATGTGTCTCCAAATCGCTTGGGTCATTTAAAAAAACCCCTGAGGGAAATGAATAAGTAAAGGCATTTATTTCCGCCTCTCAAAATTGATTATTACCGATATAGGATTTATATTATTTTGTAATCTTAATTTGGTGATAGCGCAAAAATTGTGGGTACATTCGTTTTATGATATAGGACATGGAAGGTCAAAAGTTGGTGAGAAATTAAGGGGGTTGTCTTAAACGTGTCATCCCGGTGACTGGCCATCAATGTAAGGTTTTGGGTGGTGGCGAATATCAAAATTTTTGGCAGTTCCGATTGCAAATGCTTGCAGTCATATTGAAGATTCTAGAGATATCGGATCTAGATCATAACTATTCGCCGGGCTAGAGAACCTATAATCTAGCCCGCTGAATGGTCCGTTTTATAGACGAGATGGGTGTAAGAGCAGCATGAATGGATAGGGAATCTTCTGCTATTGCAATGCTTATTTATTTTTTGAGGTGTATCAGTCACCTCAATGGTACGTTTTTTAATGTTATTTAGTCATTCGGGTTTTAAGGTCTCAGTGCCATCTAACACATGATTATGCTTATCTATATGAAGAATGACTTTAAGACTCTACACATTTCCATATTATTTTTTGATTTATAGTTCTCTTTCTTAAATATGTATTGATCATGAACAAGTTGTTTTGATCCACGTTCACTTATAACATAATTTAAAGGTTTTAAAAAAAAAGTAAACAATAGTATAAATGATATACAGAAATAAGATTATTAATATTTACCTTTAAACAGGAATTCTCATAAAATTAGGCGTGAAAAGGGGATTTAAGATTTAACATAATCTTGGTTATTCTTACTTATAAAATTTATCAGGGGGTATATTGTTTTTTTAAACTTTTATAATTTTTTTTGTTGTCTAAAATTAGACGGGAAAAGGGGGATTTAAGATTTAATATAATTTTGGTTAATCTTATAGTATTTATCAGGGGGCATAATGTTTTTTTAAACTTTTATAATTTTATTTTCTATTAGTATATTTATAATTTCAATACCTAATATAAATAAATAAAAAGATTGCGCGTTAATTCGTTTTTGATTATTTTAAACCTTTCTTTTTCATTCTTTCTTCTATGCGCAAAATCTCCAGGCTTACATAATATTGGCTACTAATTAACATACCTTATAATGTGGTAAATTGTCCACCAAAAAATCGGTATTTGTTATTTTTTTTGGATATTATTAAATTTTATTGATAACATTCAAAATAACTTCTATTTAACCATCCTTTTTTATACTAATAAATAGCAGCTGTATTCGATACTCGCCGAATTTTCCGCTCCGAATTGACGTGGAATCATAATTTATGATTAAAATTAAATGTAATTAATATAAACGTGGGTTAGAATATTAATAAAAAGATTAAAAAATTTTTAGATATTTTATTATCTACAAAATTGTTAGACTCAAATATTTATATTTAAAAGGTCAAAAAACTCATTTTTGCTGTTTAAATTTCATATATATATATATAAGTTAATTTAGCCCAAATGGTTTTACTTCATTATTTTCATATCTCCATGGGTAATTTATAAATTTTTTTATTATTGGATTTAAATAAATTCGACCAAAAATGGACTAATGAAATGATTCAAATAGTTATAATCTGTAAATAACCCACCAATCAAGTTTTAAATAAAATAAAACGAATCCTCACAAATGTCATTCGCCTTTTTACATTGTCAAAATTATTCCAAATGCTTTAAAGCGCAATTTAGTATATTAAGAAAATCATTTCATTTAAAGTTTTTATGAATTTTATATAACAAATAAAATATTAATACAATACCACAAAATGCACAAGAAAAACATAGAATTGAATATATTAAGATTAACTTTCAACCAGCTGCTCCCTTTTTTCATTCTCATTCAATTCATACTTTTTGTTTTATAATACACACACATAATATGCTTTTCATTAAAAAAATATTTTATAAATATTACAAAAATTACAATTGTGTAATATAAAATCAATATTTTTAAGAACGTTTAATATAAGTCGATTATAATATATATATGAAAATTGATAATTAATATAATGGTCATCAAAACATATGATTTAGACGATATCTTTTCTGATATTCACAAAGGTTATATATTCGAATATTTTATGTTCTTACTTTTTCTTGATTTTATTTTATTATGAAATTGATATGTTCAAAAAAATGACAATTACTTTTTTTTAAAACTCTATAATGATTTAAATAAACATTTTCAAACCATTATGAGTTCTTTATAATTTTCTTTTAATTATAGCCTAAATGAAGTTAAAACGGGGGGGGGGGAGACTTTATTTGACTTCCATCCCTTAAAATTTAAAGTGCGCCTCATCCTAAAACTATACCAAATTAGATTTATATTGATAGTATCAAGTTTTTATTAGGTAAAACCTTTAATTATATTTATCCCCCACTCCATCTCCCTATAGAATAGAAATAATAAACTATTAAATAATAATTTTTAAAATATAATAAATATCAGCTGAGAATTTTTTTGATGATAACTGTAATCTAAATTCACCAGAAAAACCATTGTGTAAAACCCAGAGTTGTTAAACGCTACTTTTAAAAGTAGCGTGCTACCGCTCAAAATAAGTAGCGCGCTATTAGCTACTATTTTTTAAATGTAGCTTTAGCTACTTTTTATAAAAAAAATTTAGAAACAAATTTGTTTTATTTTTTGCTTATAATGTAATTGTATAATAAATAGTATATAAAAATCAACATTTATAAATATCTAATATATATAATCTACATAATCAAAACACGATCGTTTTCGTATCTCCCTAATGTATTTAAAATTTATTGAGAATGTTAATTTTTTGCTATCTACGAGAGTCGAACCACGTTTTTAAGGCGTATGCTTTAGGCATGCACCAACTTGAATATAATTAAATTTAAAATATTAATTATATATATATTAATTAATAGCTGATATTTTTAAAATTTTGCCGTTTATTACCATAACTAGCTGACGGTGTTGAAGGGTAATTATTTAGTTTGTGTGTATGGTACTAAATATATTTTATTAATAAATTTTATAAAAATATTAAAATTTAGGAGAAAAAGAGGTAAAATTGTTGCAATACAGTGAGCATTAAGAGTATTTGAAATATCAAAATTTAAATTTGTGATGGAAATCATATTGGATAAAATTTAAAATAGAGATGCTTGAAGATTTTTGAATTTTAAATGTTTGACATTGGCCTGAAATTTTTTTTTTGCAGACATAGCTAGGCCTGATCAAAAAAACCAAAGCTCATGCAACTTTCATATTCTGATTGTATTTTTAAATGAATTATGACTTTTACATATTTTATTTCAGTTCTTTACTACCAAAATTATTATGGTCTTTGGCGGGTTTGAGAAAATTTTCTCAACATGATTATGAGCATGAACCTGTTGGGAATTTTTTTATATTAGATATTAGGCATAATATTTATATGGGTCTCAGGTAAAAGCTATTAAATATATTTTTACTCAAAAAATAGTTTTCACTATTAGTCCTAATGAGTTTGTTTTGGTCTGAAGTAGGATTGAGCGGGATTAAAAAGAATAAAAATGAATATGGTTTTTAGAGATTTACCTATCCCCAGGCTTGAGAAAAAAATTTCAAAATTATTACGCGTTGGCCAGGTTTGAGAAAAGCTTTTTAAAATTATTATGGGTGGGGCTGGGCTTGGAAATTATTTCTATGAATTATATTGGACTGGGCTTAGGGAAAATTTTTTAAAATTATATCAGCTTGGACGCTTGGGAATTCTATTATCAACTATGGATCAGACATTGACCTAAAACAAATTTTTTTGCAGGCCTGGGGACCTGGCCTGAAGGGGGGAGGGGGTTATAAAGAATAAAAAGATATTATTTTCAAATAACAGGTAACAACATCATAAAAGTAGGGAGAAAAACTAACTAATTACCCCTCAACCCCGTCATTCTTGACGGGTTATTAGCTAGTTAAAAAAATTTATATAATAAAAATAAATATTATGGTAATTTGTTGCATTTTAATAATAAAATCATTAGATTATCATTCCCAAGTCAAGAGCATCGATCAGAAAGTATAAATTTTGCCTTACTAAATAATCTCTCGACACTAGCACTTGAGGGCAAAGGAGTATTTAATCTTATAAACATATTTTTAATATAAGATAGATTATCAAAAATACATTTGAGTATTTTTTGATTTAAAAAAGGCGTCGAGTGGATTTTCTATTATACTATCTTTTATTTCAAAAAAATTATTAGTGGAAGTCTTCGCGTTTGTAACTGGGCCATCTTTGTTTAGGGTGGGACTATTTAACTTCACCATGAGCCTATCGCGTTGATCTTTAGCATCATAGGAATTGATATATGGCCAGTTAAGTTTAAACCTAGGATGAATCATTGCCGCTAATACATTTTCAACATTATATAGGTTGGGGAATCTAAAAGTTAGAGTATTTAATCATAAAATTTTATAAATTTTTTAGCTTTAAACATTAAGTTAGAATAAATTATTCAGTCAAAATCAAAACAATATAAATTTTATTTACCTTCTCTCAATGCCTTTTAACATAGAGTCTACTTGGGGCTGGCATAGGATTAGATTATTCAATCTCTTTAATTTGGTAGTTAGGATACTTAAAGTGGGAACATTATACCCTATCTCCATATTATCCTCACCTTCCAAAATTTCAAGGGAAACAGCCACATATTGCATAACCTAAAATTAAAATATGAAATTGAATCATTATTAAAAATTACTTCTGTATACTCTTTTATAAAGGTATGCTCTTCATCATTAATATATTGAATTCCAACATGATCACAGAGAAAATTCATCTCTACTTTCCTCCAGAAAAAATGCTATTAATTTGATTGCGTGTTATACTGAGTTCCATCTAGTATGGTCAGGAGTTAATAAATTCCTGCCTAATTTTTTTTAAATATGTCTGAGCCTTTAGAAGATTTGTTCTGCATATTCCATAGAGTTTGACATTTATAAAAAGTGGATCTTGATACCCTTTTAAAATCTTCATTATTTAGGGCTCCTTCAGCATCCACTGTTGCTATCAAATTTAGATAATGGCATGAGTATCTCTGATGATTCGGTAACATTGAGTTGGAGTTATTTGAAGATCCTATAGAATATTGATTAGATTAACATGTATAAAATAATTAAAACCTTCTTCTAAGATCTCATTAATATCAAGAGCATCAACACCTATTTCCTCCTCTTCCAATACATGTTGACTATTATTCTGTATCTCATCATCAGCATTATCCTCACCAAATATTCTATATTCATATTAAATAGGACAAATTATTCATCCAGTTTTTAATAGAAATGTGTAGTAATATTTATCGAAAATGGAGTGGAAAAATCATTTGATAGGTATTCTAAATTTTTAACCTCAGGAATTATGATGTAACTAAGGAAAAATATTTTATCAAATGAATACATTGAATTCCCTATACTGTATGGCAATTAATAAATAAAAAATAAATATAGTAAAAATCTAATCATCCATGAAATATTCAAAAACCATATCTTATTAAATGTTAGATTAGCTAAATGACACTGTGCAATAAACTAATGAAATAGTCAATCTCTGTTTTATATTTTATTAGTTAAATTCACTAATTTTTTTTAAATT
The DNA here is from genome assembly GCF_954871325.1 of Gordionus sp. m RMFG-2023. Classification (NCBI taxonomy): domain Eukaryota; kingdom Metazoa; phylum Nematomorpha; class Gordioida; order Chordodea; family Parachordodidae; genus Gordionus; species Gordionus sp. m RMFG-2023. The sequence continues at coordinate 31,322,057 of NC_088776.1, forward strand.
TGATATAATATTACTAAAATATGTGTGTATTTAGTTAATAAAAATTCTATATATAATGTGAAATATTAGACAACTTTTAAATAAATACTGAAAAATTTAATTAACAACTTAACTTCATTTAATTTTATTACTCTAAGTATTTTATAAATTAAATAATAACCATTCCATTCTGGTTAATTTACTGCCCCAAAAATCATAATTTAAAATAAATAATAAAAATTAATTTATAATATAATTTGAAGACTTTCAGGAAATTAGACCCATTATCGGTCACCATCTTGCAAACTTTTTTATGAATCCCAGAGACCTGCGGGCCGGGCCCTATTTTTTTTCGTATATTCTAAGACCAAATATTTTAAATCGCCATTATTAGTTATAAAAATCAAAAATAAATAAAATATATTTTAAAAAAAATCCGGGCCGGACTTTACAAATGGTATCTCTGCAGGTCTCTGATGAATCCTAAAAGACTTGTGGATGTCAATAATTTTATTTGCAAGTGCATCGTATGCTGGTATCCTATATCCTTTTGAAATGCTACAGATTATCTTTTTAAAGTCCTAGGGTCTAGCCAATGGCCTGGATTTAGGTTTATAATACAAATTGAAAATATATTTCAATTAATAAATCATAAAAACTATAATTAATTATGATATTATATTTAAATTTTCATGTTTTACTTACATTCATTATATTTTTTAAGCTACTTTCAAAAAAAGTAGCGCGCTAAAAATTAAATATAATTACAAAAAAAGTAGCGCGCTATTAGCTATGGCTACCAAAAAAGATAGCGCGCTACTTTAACAACTCTGGTAAAACCTAATTACTGATATGAAACCAATATCAAATATAAGGAAGTAAGTAGTACACGCCTGTGACATTATCACATTATATCATGCAATATTCTTAGTTTAAAAATCATTATTTTTTGATTTTTTAAAAGTAAATGAGAAAATTTTTAATATGTGTGAGTAAATATGGATTATTAAGTAACATAACAAACATACTTTGGTTCAAACCCCACCCCATAAAAATTTTTTTTATATTTAATAAAATTTTATTTAAATTTATAAAATTATAATAAATGTTTGAAATTTAAAAAACAACTATATTTATGTCTAATTTATTTTAAATAATAATTTATCTACAAGTATTTAATTATTTTTATATTTTTTTAAATAAATTGTATAATGTTGTATTTACAGCACTTGAATTTTATATATCAAGCAAGGAAAAAGATTCAGCAGATGCTGAGAATGTTTTGCAGACTATTATTAAGCCACGATTTTTAATATCTGTGTTTATTTTTTATTTAATTATACATATGATTTTAACAAATTGCTACAAAAAATTGATTTGAATTTAAGGAAGGTTATGAATAGAGCAAAGGATATTGTTGAAATATTAACAAATATCAAAGAGAATATGGATGAAAAATTTCATGAAATGTATGAGAAAGTAAAGGAGATTGCTAATATGCTTGGGATGTTTTAAACCTAAAGTAGTTTCTAAACAATCCAGTCTCTCAAAAATTGTTGCATCTACGATTGAGGATTTTTATGAAATAAACATTTTTATTCCCCTTATTGATATATTTTTATTTCAATTAAAGGAAAGATTTATTAGTCATAATATTATTTTTAAAAGATTTTATTTTCTTTTGCCGGTTGAGTCTAAACTGTTAATTACACTTGAAACACGAGAGGATATTAAGAAAATCTCCGCTGTTGCTTTATTAGGCTCATATGAAAAGTTACTTTTTTATGTTGAATTTTAGTATAAAAAGCGTGACAGAATAAAGTATTCTTTGACACCAAAAAATGCTCTGCAGGCCCTTTCCATGTGTAATTGCACTTTAGATTCCTTGCCTATCAAAACATTATAATTATAGCTACCTTACCAATTAGTACATGCACTAATGAACGGTCTTTTTCAACTTTAATAAGATTAAAAATTTAAAATACCGCTAGTGTAAAACGTTAAAATGGATTAGCCTTATTAAATATTTATAAGGAGATTATTCTAGATATGAAGCAAAATCCCAGTGAAAAGTAGACCTCTCTTTTTAAATTTAAATCAAAAAATTGAAATGATTATATTAGTTTTAATATATAATATTATAATCAAATTTTTTCTTTAAATAAATTCTTAGTTATAACCTTTATATAATTTTTGTATTAACTCTTAAAATTTATGCAATTAAAATTATTTTAATCAAAGTACTGTGTATTATTAATATTTTGATAGTCATATTTTTTTAAATACCATTATTTGCATAAGAATTACTTATGTTTTATTTTAAATAATAAAAATAAATACATGATCAAATAAAGGAATGTTAATTAATCTAAAGTATTTTTATATAATAAATAAAATATATGATGAAATACTCTCTAAAATTTCCTTCCCCCCATGAGAAATACGCCACTGGTCATTTGCATTGATGTCATGTTTGCCGTTGCGCCCCTGTTTCCCCTAAGCCTTATCAATGAATAACTCGAATCATTAATGATTCTTAAGATTATAGATACTTTATTGCATTGTAGTTCAAGGAAGAGAGAGAAATTCTCCTTCTTTATTAAATTTGCCGGTTATTATAAAAATCATTTTATATAATTAATCACAGCTCCTAAAGTATTATGCTAGAGAGCTACAGTTTTTTTATTTTGCAGATGAGGGACATATGAATCTATAATTTGCTCTGTTTTGTTGATGTTTAAACGTTTTACTCCGGTCTCCCCTACTGATACCTACATCGCATATATCCAATTTACATTTATTTATCACATTCATAGCAAAAATAAATACGCTTATGAATTAATATCGATTTCAAATTTTACTTGGCTTTAATTTATCTACCATCTTAAAATTTCCTACCAAATCATTTTACACTTTTTCACTGCAAAACTAAAGTATATTATTTCAAAAAAAGGACATCGATTTGATTGAAACTATCAGAAAAGCCGAAAGCATTATATTGGAACGTATGAAAATTAGGGTAAATGTATATGAAAAATTTCATAAATTATCTGTCATTGTTGAGCAAAAGTAGAGGTCTATGAATTTAAGATTTTTCCACCTCGACTCGCAACAAGACCAGCCCATCGTTTTGGCAGTCGAAGAATATAAATAAATCTCTTTATCTCCCTCTTGGGTACTTTTATGACTCAAATGAATAAAAGTTTCTTGATTACAGTTGGCACTTATAAATCTTCAAATATTATTCCCGCAGAATCTTTCCGAAACTATTTCAAATCTTGATAGAGAAAAAAAAATATTCTTAGATTTTTATTCTAATTTTTACAAACGGTTAACTTAATATTTTAGCCGGAAAAATATTACTAAGGGAGATTCCGCTAATAGATGTTCACAATTTTGTGCCATCTATGAGCAAAATCTTCAGGTTTGAGTATATTTTTCTGGATAAAATATTGAGTTAACCGTTTTTAAAAATCGGCTCAAATCGAGCCATTTAACAAAATTACTGATACTACCTCTTAAAATCGATTGTATGAGTTAGCCATTCTTAATATACATAGGGAGTTGACACCAAGCACTTATGAAATCATTGAAGCTCAACCCGAAAGAGGATTGAATTTTACATTTAACATTGTAAATTTATAATTTCTTCTTAGAATATTTTTTCTCATTTTTAATACACCATATTTTTTTCATGAATACTTTATAAATATATATACATGCAATAATTCTTAATATTTTTGTGCAAATCTATATTTCTTACATTTTTTTAAAAAAATATAATTTAATTTAAATGCTTAAAAAATTTATTTTTTTGCTAAGTTCTTCTTCCAGACCTTTATTTTATCTTGATTCATACTCCGCGATTGTATACATTGAATATCTTTTAATTAATTTATATTTAAATTTGTGTATTAGAAATTGTCAATATTTTATAGTAGTCTTAATATTATGAAACAAGATATTTTTAAATAACTCCTATAATAATTTTTATAAAAAAAATATACCCCTCTCCCTATTATTACAGCGAATTCCTGCGTAAATGCCTGGGGTATATGGTTAATTAAAGGTTTGAGTATGAATTAGGTAGGGTTAATATATTTTTTATAACAAATCTGATAGGTCATGTGATTGTAGACAGACTAATAAAAATTTTAATGAGGTAACAGGAATTTAATTAAATTGAAGTTAAATTTATTAAAAAAATTTAAATTTTACAATACTCGTCTAAATCAATATTCTACAATTGCAAAACTAAATTAATTATTTACCAAAAAACAACAAAACGATTTAATATATGTAAAGTAAACTAGATATTGAATTTGCAACATGTCTTTTCCATAACTCAATGTTTGTATTGGACGAAATTATTTTAATCTTTAAATTTTGCTTCTGCATTTAAAATGCCTTCAAGATATTTACTCAGTAAATAAATTAAACAATAAATGTGAAAAGATTTTAAAAAAATAGTAATCGAAAGATTACATAAAATTAGTGATGGGTGGACAAATATAAGAGGGGAATGCATTATAAATTTTATTATAGCAATGCCAAGCAGAATATTCTATAAATGAATTACAGGGACCATATATATAAGGGAATATCTAATTAATTTATTAAAGAAATAGGAAACACAAAAATTAACACTTCCATAGCAAATTAAAGATTTCCACTTAAAAATTAATGGCAAATGCCAAAAGGTTTATAAAATATGTAAAATTCAAAATTTTCTTGAATTATTTCGAAATTTAAAGAAAATTGATAAGGTAAAAATGCTGGTTTGTATAAAAGAAGATCTCCAGTTAACAACTTCTGCAAATGACAAATTGTTCGATTACAGATGATCAAGCTCTAATTTGGAATCGTTTTAATCTTCAAATGAAGAAAATGATGAAATTAATTGAAATCATATTATACTTGTTTAAATACTATGAATAATCTATATTTTTTAATAAAACATGAAAATAATCAATATTAACCTATAAATATACTTAAAAGCAAATTTCCCGTTTTTCCCCGTTGCTTCCCTAGTTTCCCCCAAATTTCTCCTGATTATTATTTCCTGGGAAATTAAACATATCTAGTTAGAGGTATAAATTATCTATAAATAATAATGTAAATGAAGTAAGGGAGGCAAGGGTTAGAGAGTTACCCGACAAATGTAAATGAAGTAAGGGAGGCAAGGGTTAGAGAGTTACCCGACAAATTATTTTTAAACCAAAATTTCCACTTACATTTTTAAAAAGATTAAGATTCCCAACTAGATTTTTGTAAAATAAAGAGATATTATCAAAAAAATATCATATAGTCTTAATCAAGATTTTGGATAATATTTGCATATAATGATATATGTCTTTAGAAAATCTATAACAAAATTTGTTTTTACTAAAATTAAAAATAGAAATGAATGATTATAACAACGGTTCGTCAAATAAGACAAACAATATGACTGCGGTGATAAGCGACGAATCAAAAAATGATTATGGCCTTGAGGATGATTCCGAGGAAAGATCATCAAAATTGCACAATATTTGGGCTCGATTTGAATCTGGTCAAATCGAAAAGGTCGAAATCAAGAAAAAGCAATCGGCCGAAATCAAGGAACTTAAAGCCGATATACGCAAATTGAAAATGTCCAAGTTTTTCTATATTAGTTGTCATATATTATTAAGCGTATTTTAAAAAATCATATCTGGTTATTACGTAAAAATAGCATCCGGAAACCTTCAGAACCCCTTGAAGACAAATCTCAATAAAATAAAATCTCCAAAACTCTCAGAATATTTTCTTTATACAAGGTTTTCAATTAAAAAATTAAAAGAGTCCGATTAAAAAAGGAAAAGATCCGAGTAAAGGTTCGATCAAAAATAAGAAAAGGTTCAATCAAAAGAAAAAAAACTCACACCTGCCCGTTGCCTGATAGCTTCAGTTGGGATGTGGAGGGGGGGGGAGTTTATTTTGGGGTCTTATATTAATATAATTATTTATTTTAGGAGGGGGGGGGATATTTTTTAAGCCATTAGAAACAAATTTGGAGTCCGAGTTATTGTCTGCGGGACATTTTGGCCGCGAACATCATATCCGCGGGACATTTTATAGGTGATATTTTGTGTCAATATGACATTCAAACCTTTGAAAATTTTACGTTTCAATTTTAAAGCTAAATTCTTTTTTAAATTTACCTATTTTTATAATTTGAATATTCCCTAACAAATAAAGATTACATGATGATTCCTCGGTCGATTCGGCATCTCAAACTAAATTAGAACAAATCGAAAACGTAAATTTGTATTTATTTATACACAAATATCATTATAATTTAATTATTTTGCGGTCATAGGCTAAGTAATATCATTAACTAAATAGCAAATACTCATTTTCTACTATTTGGCTTTAAGAAATTAAATGTTTGAAAAATTAAGAGATCTCATTACATTACATATTTTTAAAATGTTTATATCCCTTCATTAATTTTTATTGTATCATAAAATGCTTCTCGATTTCATAAGGATATAAATATTTATGAATTTCTAATCTTTTACCAAGCTAATTTAATAAATTGTTGTTTGTAATATAATATAAGGAAAAACTGTTGGAACTGGAGTTGATCAAAAGAAACCGACAAGAAGAGCTATCAAATTTAAGGCAAAAATTTATTAATTTAGGTAATTTTTAAAAAATTGCGTCTTGAATAATTCCACGTATAACTCATTGAATTGTAGAAGAATGGCCTCTTGAAAATTGATCTCCAAATAAAACATCTATAAAAATTGCTCAATTCTCTCAAAATTAAATTATATGGCTCTCGCTCCAAGGCTGAGCCAATTTTTCAGGCTCGCGATCCAAAGCTGAGCCGATTTTTTCGGCTATAAACTAGGCTAAGCCGTTTTGGAGGCAGCTTGAGTGGAGCGATTTTGTATCACTAACCAAAAGGAAAAAATTATTAGTAACAAGATCTTGGACAATCTTACAGGGTTTCCCATTTAAAAAAGGAAAAGTCCCAATCAAAATAGGAAAAGTTTCAATCATAAAAGGAAAAAATCCGATCAAAAAAGGAAAAGGGTCAATCATAATAGGAAAATGTCCGATCAAAAAAGGAAAGTTTTTTTTACTATATCTTTTCTCAATTTATTTTTCTTCTCATTTTTGATATTCTTTTGTCTTTTTAAAAATAATTTAAATTCTGCTATTTTTCTTCACTGCTTCTACTCGATTTTTTATCTCAGTTTTTAACAATTCTTTCCTCTTTTTTCATCCTACATAACAATATTTTGACTTTTTATGATTTTTTCTCCTTATATTGTAATCTTTTACATACATTTTAACCTTTTCATCTCTTTAAGTCATTTTTAATCTTATATTTTTGATCTTTTCTCAATTTTTTTTTCTCATTTGATAATCTTTTTAGAAATTATATTTAATTTTCACTAAATTTTTAGCAGACAATTTTTTTTATATAGAATTGTTTACATATCAAATTATTTAATTACAATTTCTAAATTAAATTAATCGTTTAGTTATAATGTACCTTTTTAAAATTGTAATAAGTTTGAACTGTAATACCAAACGATATGTAAATTAATAAAATATAATCATTTTTAAATTCTTAAAAAAATAAATAATAAAATTATTTTTAAAAAAGTGAAATGAGAAGATAAAAAAAATTGAGAAAAGATCGGAAAAACAAAGATTAAAAATGACTTAAAGAGATGGAAAAGGTTAGAAATATATGTAAAAGATTACAATATAAGGAGAAAAATATTAAAAAATAAAAATATTTTTATGTAGGATGAAAAAAGAGGAAAGAATTGTTAAAAAATGACATAAAAAAGTAGAAGCAGTGAAGAAAAATAAGAGAAAAAATATATAAATTCCTTTTAAAAAGGCAAAAGAATCATCAAAAATGAGAAGAAAAATTAATTGAGAAAAAATATAGTAAGAAAAATACAAATTTATAATTTTTTAAAAAAAAATTTAAAAAATAACTATTTTCCTTTTTTAAATGGGAATTATTTTGATTGACATTTTTCCTCTTTTGATTGGACTATTTTTTGTTTGACACTTTTCCTTATTTTATCAGACTTTTTCCTAAACCTTTATGACCATTCCTTTTTTGATTCACCTTTCCTTTTTTGACCGGACTTTCCTTTTTTCATTGAACCTTTTCCTTTTATGATTGACACTTTTCCCTTTTTGATCAGACTTTTCCTTTTATGATTGATACTTTTCCTTTTTTGATTGGGACTTTTCCTTTTTTGAATGGGAAACCCTGTAAAATTAAAAAGGGAATGAAAGCATTTATTCAGTTAATTTTATCAATGTTTAGATCATAATTGTATATTAATTTAATCAGTGTGGTAGACAGTATAAAGAAAATTGCTAAAATAGATATCGTGCTAAAATGAAAAATATAAAAAACTATGTATGTATCTGGTGTGCGCTAATATTTAATGCATGCCGTACTTTCAAATCCCCACTCAAGTATGAGAACTACGAAAAGAAACTGAATTATGAAAACTATGGCGTCACGCTCTAAGTATGAAGTGAGCCAGGCAAAATATAAAAAAATTGTCAAGATTGGCATCATGTAAAATTTGGTATAAATCTGATATTAAGACGCAGTCATCACTAATTTTAAAGCTTAAGACAACATATAATGCTTACAAAGTATCTTCAACGCTTGGAAACAGAATAAATAAAAATGAGAGTTAAAAAATATTAAAATTACTAAATTTGATACCAGGATTAAAGATAAACGAAAAATCTAGAAGCACCAAAACACATGAAATATTAGACTTGATGTGGTTGTAGCCTTGACACATTTATATTTAGTAGCGGTGACGGTGACGGTCATATAAAATAGTTATTGTGATAATATTAGAAAATATGATACCAATATAAGATGGTCTGGTTAGTGTAACATTGAAAATGATTAATGTTGTTAAACGGCTCTATTTTGATAATTTTAAATTAAGATTTTAGCCAAAGTAAAATTTCGCAAGCCTCAAAAATTCATTAATATATCTCCAAACCTTCTGCCATCTATGAATAAAATCCCAGGCTTACTAAAAAGGGTTATAAAAGCTGATTTTTACCTTCAAGCGCCAAAATCGAGCCATTGTTTAGTAAAAGTAATATAATATTAATAATGCACTTTTATCAATAAAAAACATCGATCCCATACGAATCATAGCGTCTTTGGAAAGCGTCATGGTTTTTATGTCTTTAATATTGTTATTCGTAAATTTTTAAGATTACATCAAGCACTTTTTTAAATAGAAAAATAAATTTGCTTGGTCATTTTATAAAATTAAAAAATTAAGGGGGGGGTGGTTTAAAAAAATGTAAGCGAATTTCTTTCTTGATATAAATATAAAAGTATTAAAAGAAAAATTTTACCTCATCATTTTTTTCATCCCACCCCCCCCCCCCCTCCTCACTTTAGCCTACGCCACTGCTATGTATAAAATAGATTAATTTAGAGAGTAATTATAAATTTTATTTTTAGTCAGGGCCGTAGCCAGGAATTTTCTGTTAGGGGGGCCAGCTGCTTACTTAGGGGGGCCACTATTTTTTTTAAATAAAACAAATAATTAAGCATTCATAAAAAATTTTTGCTATTTTTATTAAAAAATTATTAATGTTATATGAATACAAAATAATACTAAATATGAATATACAAAATAATACTATATTATAATACGACTATTTTTATTTTTAAATTTTAACATAAATAAATTAAAGGATAAATTTTGTGTTAATTTTTTTTCATAAGCCATCAATACTAAATTTTGCTTACTTTGATCTTTCATCGACCCTCTAGTGCTCGATAGAACTCTCTTTATTATAGAGAAAGAAGCCACACAAGAAGCCGTTGGTACCCCAATGATGATGGCTGCTGAGTAGCATTTATACAATTTCTAAATGCATGATGATATTAGGATATTTTCAAAATTATGTGTTTCTTTAACTTCTGAAGCTAATAATCCTTTAGCTATTTTCATTTCATGATGTAAAGTTTCCATATTTATGTTTAATAATTATTCTAATCGGGTCATTTTGACTGATATAAAATAATCACTATCAAAGGGGGACAAAAGTCTCTTAAGAGTATGGCCTGCTTTACAGGATACGTTAAACCGCCTAAAAAATTATGCAATGCATTGAACAAATTAAAAAAATTAGAAATGATAACGATATTATTATGCCAATTTTGAGCCACAAGATGCAACATGTGATTGTAGCAATGTATAAAAGGAACTTATTTATTTATTTATTTTTGAAGTAGGGTTTGCACTCCTCCATTTCGGCCAGTCATAACGTTTGCACCATCATATGCCGGGTTTATCATATTCGTGAATTAATATTTAACTCATTAAGTTGCTTTAAAATGCAATTATGCTTTCAACAGAAAGACACTGTAAATTAATATCCCTATTAAATTTTCTTGGACTTCTCCAGAAAAAATATATAATTATTCTCAGGTTTTCACAACCTGATGCATCTTTTGTCACATCAACCTTAAGACAAAAAAAAGGCATCTCACTTTTGTTATATTTATCTGAAATATAATCAAGCACCATATCTACCATAATAGATATTACTTCGTTTTGAATCTGGATGATGTATATCGCGTATTTTTTGTATACAAATTTTGTAATTTTATTTAATTCAGCATCTTTTTGAATGGTTTATGAAAACATTGCTATAAATAGTCCAGAAAGAATAAATTATGTTTTCTTTATTTGCAGCATCCGTAATTTTTGTTTACCCAATCCTACGGAAATGTAGATCCCGTATGTTAAGAAATATCATGAAATCTTGATTTAAGATTAGATTACGGTTAATTTGTTGGCTTACCAAAATTGTTGTTATCTCACTATTTTCTTTATAATGATAAAATATTCACCGATGTTTTAAATAACTGGGTATATCGGGCTTAGATAATATTATTTTGTCTAAGATCTTAATCGGACCATTTTTAAAAATCGGCCCAAATCGAGCTGTTTAGCAACACTGAACAATAATTACCAAATTTTATAAAAATTTAATAAGAACCTTTTTTATTTTAATAAATATTTACGAATCGGTATCAATCTGTTTCCTTAGATTTGATATATATATATATATATATATATCAAGCCTTGAGTAATCACTTGATTAGCTTCAGAAAATCCCGGTTTTTTATGATTTGCACCCAGATCTATATCAGAGACCTTCAAAAGATAATAATATTGTGATTGAACCATAATAAATAATTATCATTGAAATAAGTACAATATAAACCTTATAAGTAAGCGCCTATATAATGTTATACACAAACACACATTAAAATGATATAATATGAATAAATGATGATTTAATATTGGATTAAAACAGGATAGAAAGAAATTTACAAACAATACATGTTTTTTGAATAAATATTTAAAATTTATTTTAAAAATATAAAAATAATCAATTACAAAAAAAAATTTTAAATTTTGGGGGTCGGAAAAATTTATGGGGGCCAAAGATTTTTTCTGGAAGCTAGGTCTGGGGCCAATAAAAAAAATTTTGAGAGGGGCTGGTCCCTCAGGGGTCCCCGTGGCTACGACCCTGTTTTTAGTCAATCAAATATTCAAAATATAAAATACATCGCCAAAAAATGAACACAAATGAAATTACTCTTATTTTTAAATATAGATAATTTTAAAAGTATTAGATATTAAATGTTAAATGATTTCATATAATTAACCTTAATATGCCCAGTAAGAAAAAATTATTAACACACCTGGGCCGGACTTAAAAATATGAAACCAGGGTTAAGCCGAAAATATTTTTAAAGTGGCCTGGGAATTGGCGCCTATGCAGGTTTTGGGAATATATTAAAAGAAATCTATATTATCATCTAATTTCATATGTTAAGCAAAAAAAAATTATTAACACATCAAGGCTAGACTTAAAAATATGAAACCAGGGTTGATCCGAAAATTTATTAAAAGGTAATCCGGGCCTGGGAATTGGTGCCTATACAGGTTTTGGTGAATATAATAAAATAAATTTATAGTATCATCTAATTTCATATGTTAAGCAAGAAATTTACCTTTAATCATTATTTTCAGGTTAAAAGCCCCAAAAATGAGTTGCTCATGTGAGCATTCGTTCTATAAAGCCATATTTACGCGAAATAGGTGCCAAGAAAAGTTCATTGCCTTTGATTAGGTATTGTTGATAATATTGTCAATTAAAATACCCAATGATGGTATCATCGTTATTCGAAATAAACAATGTATATTTTATAGAATTATAGTAACATAATGTGATTTTGATTAGGTATTGTTGATAATATTGTCAATTAAAATACCCAATGATGATACAATCGATTTATTTTATTCGAAATAAACAATGTATTTTTTATATGAATTATAATAATATAATGTTTATTTGGTAACGTTATTTTTATGAAAATAATAACCAAATTATATATATAATAAAAATTATGATAATCCTTAAATTAAAGTGAGCCAAACTTCTGGAAATAATGTTTTGAATTTTATATCAATAATTAATTCGTATTTACATTTTAGGGTCTCGATCCGTTTGGTAGATAATGTGAAAAAATTAATTTTGGTTAAAGAACAAAATTGGCATCACACCAAAAAAATTATAAAGGCAATGAATATCTGGGATGCGCCAATATTTAATGTAGTGTTGTTAAACGTCTCGATTTTTAGGCTAACCCAATATTTTAGCCAAAAAATATTACACAAGTCAGGAGATATTTCTCATTACAAAAAAAGCTTGGACATCTATTAATGAAATCTTGATTTTGGCCAAAATCTTAAAATTCTCTTGGCTACCGAACTGGGGAGCTGTGTATATGTATAATAGGTAAATTTTGGGGGAACATTTTTACGGGGGTTTATATGCTTGCTGCTAAACACATTTTATTCCAAACAAATATATAGTAGTGAATTGTCTTTGTCATATTCTAATAAAGGTTTCGCGACAAGGAACAGTTGAGATCACACTTCCATCCAATATTTTACACCTATATAACACTCATGACCATATCTTTATGCAAAAATTTATACTAAAATTTATATTTCATTATCAAACCATAATAAAAAATATTTTTCGAAAAATATTTATAATTTTACTTGAATCGTATTTAACATGTTTAATTCACCCCCTTATTTATATATGAAATTTTATTATATATTAAAAATAATTTCTTTTATTAAATATAAGATAATGTTGAAGATAGAGCTATGACACCCAAGACGATCGACTTTGATTTTGAAGTAGAGAAAACGGGGAATAGTGATTTGAATCGAAAAGATTTCATCGAAAGTTTTAAGAAAAGGTTAGAATGTGGTGCTAACATACAAAATGATGACAATAAAAATGAGCTAATAAATAATGAATTTAGTCAATTTAAAACAAGTACAAATAATTACTATATTTTACAATATTAAAAGGAAATTTTTTATATTATTTTAGATACAAATCTAATCAAAGAAAGAATATTGAATGCGGCACGTGAGAACCTTGAATATAAATCAAAATATCCTATATTTATTGGTGAGAATCAAGATGATAAAGTAGAGTTTGTTTCAGAACCAAGAATTGACATTAGACCTGATTTGGTCAGACATACTGATGAAATGAGTCAATTGGACTCCGAAATGTCTAAATTAAGACAAGACACGGCGGGGGCAACTACTCTCTTTAAAGAGCGATTTGAGAATTATGTCAAAAATGAAAATACACCGACTCGCGATAAGAAAGAGGGTGTTTTTAATGAAATATTGGAATTGAGAACCAAAAATTTAAACAATTTAATGCCTGATATAGTTCAAGGAACCGCCTGTTCAAATAACCAACATCCAATTAAGGAAGAGATACCATTTTGTGTTAACACCAAAGATAAGTATTTAATATTTTAACATTCTTATACAAAATTTAATAGAATAGCCAAATTTAAGGCCCTAGAAATGGGTATAAATGAACAAGATAACAGTTCAGAACGTGCAATAAGAGAAATCACTCCTCCCAGAGATTCCGAAAAGGTTGTATACGAAAATGAACCACATATTATAAAAGATCCAAATTATGTTAAATCGTCCACCACAAATGATGAAAGTTCTTATGATATACTTTACATAACGATTACCTTTTATTATAGGTGTAAGCTTTCAAATTAAAGATAACGCTAGAAATTTGGCTAGTTATTTTGAAGCCATCCCTCAAGAACCCCTCATGTTGATTAAAGAAAATCCTTGTATCAAAAGATTTACAGTTGTCATTTTAAATATATTACTAATGTTTTATTTTGATAGGATCCTAAAATTAATATCACATCTGATATAAAATCTGAAATATGCTATTTATGTAGTCGAAAATTATATACAATGGAAAAAATGGATTTTAATAAAGGATCCATCCACAAAAATTGCTTTAAATGTAAATTATGTAATACCCCATTAAGGTAAACATTTTATTAAAGTTAAAATTGAAAAAATACATATTAGACTTGAAAGTTATGCAACTCATGATGATGATGTCTATTGCTTGCCACATTTTAAAAAGTTATTTGCCAATGAACCTGGTTTAACGCAGGCTAACATTACGCCCATCAAAAAATAGTGTCTTCGCTTTGTTATTTATTATCTTATGATCTTTATTTTAAGGATCATTTTTATTTATTAATCAATATAATTTTTACTAATGTTATTTTTTATAAATACATACAAACATTTTTATTTGATATGTTTTAATTTTTTTTATAAAAATATCCAATTAGATGTAATAAAAGTAAATACTAATACAAATCATCTTCTTGAAAATTCCTATATATAATGGGTGAATTATCGAATTCATTTAATCCATACAAATCCTTGATTCTCTGATAGCCTGGGGATGGAGGTCCAAAGAAAAAATTATAAGGGCTATCATATATGTCCGTATCTCCAATATTGTAATAAGTAACCGGTTGAGCCATTATCATTGATGTGACCATAACAACCTATGAAATATTATATTTTATAATATATTTATAATATCATTACTATTAAAATTAGATACAAAGAAATTCTTTTCCAATTCATTTTTAGCGTTGTTTGAAAAAATTAATAGCTCAATATTATTCAAATTTATAACAAACTTATAATATATTCGTAAAATACTTTGTAAGTTGTATTATTTCAATTATCAGTCAAATTACGAAAATTTAATAAAGATATAAAAAATATAATAAAACAACACATTTAGTAAATTTGATAATGGTAAAAAAATATTCATATAATTATAAACAATACTAACAGGGAAAAAAAGTTTTTTTTATGGTTTGAGAAAATAACGAAATAAGAGTGTTATTGGTATTATGAAATCGAAAGCAAGATTGAATAGGCAAAAAAATATCATAAATAAAATTGCATACTATATTTACCTTTTTATTAATCATAATGGTTAAGATTTTTATCCATTACGAAAAATTAAAAATTGGCAACTATTGCAAGAAATATTTTGGAATCAATTTATTTTTGTATATGATGTTATTTAGAGAATAAAGAAAGGAAGTAAATTGTTATAATAATTTGATAAAGGGCTTCAGGATCAGGGCATAATAGGCATTTTAAAGTACCATTTTGAAACACTTTCATGGAAGGTTATGCATAATTTCTAAACCGAATTGTCAATCGATAAGCAAATTTTCTAAATTAATTAAATCGCGCAATATAAATTTAAAGCAATATATGCCTATGAAACCCCATTACCACATTCCTTGTGGTTTTTCTTATAATTTTAAACCATATTCTGATCGAAAAATGGTTTCAAAAATAGGCTAACATCCTAGCCATATTTAGAGGTATGCGTGCTAATTTCTTTGTTTTATTTCATATGCAAATTGACGGTTTTCGCCCCTCTTATTTCCAATTTTTAATTAACCCTAAAAATCCTCATAAAGATACATTTGTAAATTCATTGGTAATACTTAGTGAAAATATATTGAACAATGATTTACCCAGTCAAATTCACCAAATCCTTTTTGGCGCAAGATTAATTGCTTTTACTAAGCCTGATGGTGGAGTTCGGCCAATCGCAATAGGGTCTTTTTTTAGGAGACTATTAGCTAAGATAATCGTTGAGCGCATCAAACCTGATGCTTCAAAAATGTTCCAAACATATCAACTAGGCTTTGGTACTAAAGGGGGATGCGAAATAGCCGCTCACTCTCTTCGCATATATATCGAAGATCCTCCTCCAGACGCCGTAGTCTGTAAGCTTGATTTTAAAAATGCTTTTAATTCTTTATCCAGAAAAACATTTTTAAACATTTTTTATGAAAAATTCCCAGTTTATGCAAGATTTATTGAACAGTCTTATGGCTGTAGAACCCCTCTCAAATTCGGGGAATATACAATTCCTTCTGACGAGGGTATTCAACAAGGAGACCCTTTGGGCCCTCTGATCTTTAGTTTAGGTATACATAACCTAGTTCATTGTCTAAAATCCTCTTTTAATTTAGATTTAAACATATGGTATCTAGATGATGGTACCATTTGCGGACCTTCTAAAAATATTCTTGCAGCGATAGATTATATAGAGAAAAATTCTCTAAACATAGGCCTTACTCTAAATAAAGCTAAATCGGAAATATGCTTTTTAAATTCAAATACTCTCAAAGTCCAAGGGTTTAAAATCATCAAAAAAAGTGAAATTAATCTTCTAGGTTCACCTTTAAGCAGTTTTTCCAACTGTGAGGTGTTCGTGGAAAAATTTTTCGAAGGCTTATCAGGACTCGAAACTATTTTAAACGAAATTCCTTCACACCAGAGCTTTTTTCTTTTAAAAAAATATTTATTTTTACCAAAGATAGTACATATTTTTAGATCTTCTTCCTTTTTTTTAAATAATGAAATTATTAATCGTGTTCATGAATTTTTTAGAAGTTTATTAGAAAATATTTTAAATATTAAATTGGAAGATTTTAATTGGGGTTTCTCACAATTACCCTCGAAAATGGGTGGTTTAGATTTATATCCTTTAAACCTTCTATCTCTTTCCTCATTTTTGGCATCGCGTTTGATGAATAACGCCATGATATCTTCTTTAAAGATAACCTTTTAAACTCAGCCTTGACAGCCTGGACATCTTTAGCTCCACCTGAAGCTGTCTTACCCACGATCTTAACACACCAATCTCTTTTCGAACCTTTAATTAAAAAATTTTTTAAAATAATCTCATCAAACCCCCCTTTGGAGTATATTCAACTATTACAGAATGCTGACTGTACTAGTGGCTATGAATGGTTGGAAGCATTACCAAGTCGTAACCTAGGTAACCTCTTATCAGATGAACAATTAAGAGTTGCCATAGGCCATCGACTTGGATGTAACATTGTTCAACCACATACATGCATCAAATGTAAAACATTAGTTGACTCCAAAGGGAGACATGGTCTAAATTGTATATATAGTCAAGGCAGGCATGCAAGGCATGCAGCAATTAATTTAGCTATTAGCCGTTCTCTTACCAGGGCCCGAATACCAAACATCCTGGAGCCTACAAATTTATCGTTAGATGATGGCTTAAGACCAGATGGTTTAACTTCCGTGCCTTGGTCTTTAGGGAAATCCTTAATTTGGGACTTCACATGCGTATCTTCTTTCCCAAAAAATTTAAATTCTAATCCGGTTGATATAGCCGAGAAAAAAAAACAATGAAATATTCCAAATTCACAAATTATATTTTTACACCGATTGTCATCTCTTCCCTTGGACATATGCCAAGTGGAACTTTAAAGTTTTTAAAAAATATAGGGGATAAGATAAGAGCCCTTACATCAGAACCTAAAGAATCTTATTTCTTAAAACAAAACCTCCAAATCATAATTTTAAAATATAACTACACATGTTTTTTGGGAACTTGTAGCCCCACCTCGGTTTTTATATAATATTTTATTTATTTTATTTTATTTTATTTTATATTATTTTAATTTAGTATTTTAACGCTATGTATTATTTTACACAAATTATATAATAAATCAGCTTATGGAAAAAAAAAAAAAAAAAAAATATATAATGGATTATATTATTATTTACATGTGTAATAAATGTAACTTACCTTATTATGGTCAAAATATTTTTAAAATTTTTTGTCAATTATCTAGAAATATAAATATATAATAGGGTACAATTTTTTTGTATCAAATACATACATTATGTGATAAAGGGTTAGAATATTTAAAAAAGTTGTTAAATCCGATACGTCTTTTGTATCAAACGGTATGAGCAATACTTTTAGAATTTCAATGTTGTACACATATTTTTATAAAATCGATTCAATTTTTTTTTATCGCTGTGACGATATTAAATATCAAATCAGGGTCTATATATCATGTTTTTAAAAAATATCGGATCGGGCCGATATTTTCTAAAAACCCGATCCGATATTTACATTGTTTTTGTTTATAGTGTTGTTAAACGGCTCGATTTGAGTCAATTTTAAAAACGGCTAATTCGTTATTTTATCCAGTAAAATATTACGCAAGCCTGAAAACTTTGCACAGAGATGACACGTTTGGACATCTGTAATGAAATCATGAGGCTTAGGCAATATTTTTTTGGCTAAAATATTGAGTTAATCGTTTTTAAAAATCGACTCAAATCGAGCCTTTTAACAATACTAATTGTATGTAGAATTATATTATTTATTATACATAATTATATTATTTATTATACATAATTAATTTCATATTAATAATAAATTAATAAGAGGAACCAAAATTAAATTTATGTATGTTTATAAAAAATCGAATTATTTAAAAGAAAAATATGATGTTATATTATTTGCAACAAGAAAAGGATTTTAATATATCTAGCGGTTCATATGTAGCTGATTCAAAAAAATACCTTTAGATGGTAGAAAGGTTTGGACATCTACTCAAATTTCGAAGCATACGTAATAATATTTTGGCTAAAATCTTGATTTAACCTTTTTTTTAATCGTAAGGCGTTTAACAACACTATATTTAACTATGAATATTTCTCATATTTTAAATGTGGTTATTAACATTTGGAAAATAAAAAAAATTACACTTAATCATTGTGAAAGTTATCTGGTTTTTTTAAATGAAAAATTAATGTTTTTTATTATATTTGTTCAAGGATGGATGGTAAATATCGGATCGGTATCAATTATCGGATCGAGTTTATAGTTATATAGGAATTCGGTTAAAAATTTGTGGATCGGCAGAGCTTTAATTTTTTTAAAGCGATTTAAAATTTTTCCATTTCAATAATTTATTCTGACTGATGAATATATAATAGCTGCCCTTCTCTCTCGATGAAGTCCATTATTTGAATTTTAGCGAGGCACATCACATTTACTATTTATATTTTCAAAGAAATAATTATTAATAATATCGTAAGATTCAAAAATCCATTATTTGTTTAGCGGCCATTTTTTGAGGACGTTTTTGAGGATGTTGTTGGATATTTTGGCTATTTTGAACTTGGCGATTTAGTGGTTATATTTTAGGCCCACCTAGGATTTGTTTTTATTTTCAAGCCCAGAGATCGGTTTAAATTTATTTATTTTGGCCAGGCGCTGTTTTTCATTTTTTATCATATTTTTAAAATTTCGGTTGTATATTGCAAATTTTTTCAAAACAAAGTTAAAATATGAAAAGTAAATTTATGAATACTCCATTATAAGATTTTCCAATATTTTACCTTGATTAATTGATATTTTTTAAAATAATTAAAATGTCCCACCCGGAAAAAACCTAATATATTTTTTTAGAGGCTGTAATATTCTGCAGCAGCAAAAATTAAGAAAAATATGGAAGCAATTTAAATAACGATAAATCACGATTGTTTCTTTAAATTTCTTTTTGTTCAATGCATTAAATAGGTCATATAAATAAGATAATCTTTTGTAACTACTATATTTGAGTAATTGTATGGGTAATCCAATAAATTTCCTGTCATGTAAGTTAAAATCAATATTATAACTTTAATAAATACAATATTAATTCAAAAATTAAATATTTTTAAAAAAAATTTAAAGATCAAGGAATAGTTTATAACAGATGGTATTAAAATTAGTCAAAAATATTAGGTTCGTTTTACATTTACTATATAATATTTGGTTATGAACCCAATTTTCATATAATAATTTATTTTATTAAGCCTAGTATTGAGATGTCAAAACGTTAAAACTTGAAGCCTTCGTAGATTGTTGGAAATTATTTATTATGATCTTGCCTATCACCACATAAATGATGCATTGCGATGGGGTAAGCACCTTAGCTATTTTTTTTACCGCCTTGTCAAATTTTGATAAAGCTTTATGAAGAACGAAAAATTTTAATCATTGAATATTTTATTTTTTTTTAATTTTTCGTATTAAATTTATATTTCCATTTGCATGCCATTTATTTGAGTACACATTTGACTTCTATTTATTTTTTTTACCTTTAATAATTAAATGCTTTATAAGGAAAATTTAAAAAAATGTCATTGATCAACAAATTATGTCCATTAAAAATATATTTTATATTGATATCAATTTACTTTAAAAAAATAAAACTATTATTTAAGTTAAGTCAACATGACTTAAATAGAAATACAGTTTGATCAGCAAATTTTGATTTATATTATTTGCCGTATATAAAACCCCTCCTTTTGGTGACCTATTCGTAGCTTTTGCCCTATTGTTTTGAAAATATTTAGTGGTTTAGGTTTAAAGAAACCACAAGTGTTGTTACTACCGAATAAACAGGTTATTTAGGGCTATATCTATTAGTATTTAAGTTTTCTGTTCTGGTGATGGAATTGGTAGATAAGGAATAAGTGTTATGATATTCAGTTCAAATTGTTTCAGAGCAGACTTTGCAAATAAATATTTATGGCTTATTCAATTTTTTTTGATATTATTTAATTTGGCCATCGCCGGGGTAACCTAGTGGGTTATGATGTATGCTAGGAAACAGAAGTTAGGTTCAATCCTGGTAAGGAACATAAAAATTTTCAGGTTTTTCTTCGATGTGTAAAGACATATGGTAGATGAATTTCGGAGCTTAGAGATGACACCCCGGTCACCGACAGGCTTGGACAGCCGGGTGCTAAGGATACTCGTGCAATTAACAAAGATATGAATATGAAAGCTAGGGCGTTCCCTCCAAGCGACACGCAGGGTGTAGACCTTCATCCTGTGAAAAGTAAAATAAAGGTCAAAGCAAAGAAGACAAGGTTAGCAAGTTTGGGTATAAATTGTACTATGATGGAATTTTTAGCAATAGGAACGGTGTCGGCATCATCCTCAGTCAATATTTAACCTCCTCAGTAGTAGAAGTCAACAGGTGATAGACTAATGAAGATAAAACTCTGCATTGGTCAATCAATACTACACATCCTTTCAGTATATGCTCCTCAAACGGGTTGAAGATGATTTTTGAACTATCCTCGATGAAGCTGTAATGGAAATCCTAAGGATGACCTAGTCATAATTGGTGGTGACTTAAATGCGTATGTGGGGAAAGCAAGAGATAGCTACAAAAGGCATCATGGTGGTTTTGGATATGGAGAAAGAAATTATGAAGGAAAGCATGTACTGAAATTTGCGCAAGCCTTCGACCTTGCCTTAAACACCTACTATAGGAAAAAGGACAGTCATTTGATAACATATGAAAGTTGTGCAAGGAAAACCCAGATAGATTACATATTTATCTCTCGCAGATGATTAAAAGATGTAATAGACTGCAAAGTCATCCCAGGAGAAGATACTGACGCGCAACACAAGCTACTAGTCATGGATTTACACATCACAAATAAATCCACTCAAAACAAGATAAACTTGAACCATGCATCAAATGGGGTAGATTAAAATCAAGGCCAGATGCTTTTGAATCAATACAAACATTGAAACAATAGATTCCTCACAAGTCAGTGAAAAAATGTGGGCAGACCTTTCTTCCAGATTAATAGACACTGCCAAATCGACATTAGGCTTGACAAGGGGAGTCAATAAATCATATAAATAACTATGGTGGTGGAATGAAGAGATACAAACCACTATACAGGAGAAAAAAGCCCTATATAAAATATGATACAAATCCAAAAACCCAGATGACAAGACAAGATACAAAAAATCCAAGAGAATAGCTACAAAGGCGGTGGCTAGGGCCAAAGCTATTGCATACGATGACATGTATAGAACTATATACCAAAGAAGGGCAAAAAAATATACAGATTAGTCAAACAGCGTGGAAAGAATTCTAGGGATAGAAACGGAGCTCCGAAAGTAATCAAAAATAAAGATGGGAAATCGATAATAAAGGAGAAAGAAATAATGAATAGATGGAAAGAATATTTTTAGAGGCTTCTCAACTTTAATCCCCATACTACATCTAGATGAACACTCCCCATGTCAAAACCTTATACAGCCAATAACAGAACAAGAAATAATTACATGCCTCTAGCATATGAAAAACAACAAAGCTAGGGGTCCAAATGATATTCCAATAGAAAGCCTTAAAGGACTAGGAGATGATGGAATACATTTCCTGACAAATCGGTACAATAAAATATTGGGGAATGAAGAGATTCCTCAAAAATGAGGCAGAGCTATCTAGTTCCTATCTTCAAATATAAAGGGGATCCACACAATTGTCAAAATTACAGGGGCATAAAACTAATGTCACACTGTCTTAAACTTTACGAAAGAATCCTAGAAAAAGGTTAAGAGCAGGGACCCGAACCGTTATTTATAACGGTTCAGTTTGGTTACGGTTCAGTATGTAAAAAATTATAATGGTTAGTTACATATTTATCAAATAAAAAGAATAAATCTTCATAAATTGAATAAAAAAATCTACATCGTTTTATAATTAATGGGGATTCAGATATAATTATTGAAATTTTATTTAATTTAACATATGTATTTTATTGGAATAAGAGTATCGCCTCTGATGGCGATACTCTGAGATAAAATTTTGTTAACTTTCTCTTTATATTTTTTTTATTATTATAAAATTAAATTCAATCAAAAGTTTATAAAAAATGAAAAAGTGATTTTTACAATTTCGTTAATGTAATAAATATAATCAGTCATTTACATAAAAATTAATACATCTGTTAAAATAAATCACTTTTTCAAATAAAAATACATTAAAAAAGTATACATTACAACAGTTACGTTTTGGTTACGGTTCTTAAGAAGAAATTTATAAAGGTTCGGTTCGGTTCAGCTAATTATAAAGGTTTATAAAGGTTCATTACGGTTAGAAATTTTTTTTATTGAAACAACACCATCTTCTAATTTATTTTTATTAAAAGCATCTATGAATTATATATAAAAAAAATATATGATTCAAGATAACTCATTTTTAAATATATTATTTGAACGTATAAGTAATATATTTTCTAATATAAATGGATTCCTTTTTGTTCGTTGTGACGATAACACAAATTTTAGCCCCGAAAAAGCCCTTTCTACAGAAACTTATGTTGCGGGAACAGCCAGTAAGAGCAAGTTTGTATAATTTTGGACATTCAAATTATTTCCATTTCTAAAATATAAAAACTGAACCGGTTTAAACCGGTTTAATCGTTTTTTATAAAGGTTTTTTTTTACTCCTTCAAAAAATTATTATATTGGTTCGGTTATAGTTAAAATATTTATAACGGTTTATAATGGTTTAACGGCTCGTTACGGTTCACTCCGGGTTCCTGGTTAAGAGACATAATCGAAATAGGAGAGACTCAATTTGGCTTTATGACTGGAAGATCAACAACTGATGCAATCCACGCAATTAGGCAAATGAGTGAAAAATACAGAGAAAAGAACAAAATGCTACACATAGTCTTTCTCGATCTAAAAAAGGCCTTCGATAGAATCCCAAGAAAACTTATCTGGTATGCGCTACGCCACAGAAAGGTTCCCGAAAAATATATAAAAATAGTACAGGATATGTATATGGGCCATAAATCAACAGGCTTCACATTGCCGAGGGAGTTTATCAAGCGTCGGCTCTCAGCCCACTTCTCTTCATAACAGTAATCTATGTATTAGCACAGTCTATACCACAAACAGTCCCGTGGAATATGATATTTGAAAATGATATTGTGATACTTGCCGAATCCAAATGAAATGATATAAAGATTAGTTGGTTGGATAAATATCCTAAAAAAGCACGGACTAAAAGTAAATAGTGAAAAGACGGAGTATATGGTGATAAGAGGGGATGAAACAGAGAGCATTGATATAAATGGATGGCAGATATCGGTAATTGAAAGCTGTAAATATTTGGGCTCCACTATACAAACACGGCACAATAGAGAAAGAGATAAAGAGTAAAATTAATCAAGGGTGGTTAAAGTGGAGATCTTTATCTGGAGTCATAAATCGAATGGAAAGATTTACATCCATAGTACAACCAACTATTCTATATAGTTCGAAAACATGACCAACCAATTGAATCAGACGAGAGAAGTCTACAAACTATGGAAGATGAGAATGCTGAGGATGATTGCTCGGGTATCAAGAAAGGATAAGGTGCGAAGTACAATAATAGTAGGAAGTTTAAAGGTAGTGCCTATTAAGACTAAAATAATGGTGAACAGACTTAGGTGGTATGGGCACACAATGAGAAGGAAATAAGGTTGAGAGTTTGGAAGTGATGGGCAAACGTAAAAGAGCAAGGCCAAAACTTTAATGGGGCCATAAAGTTAGAGCCAATATGAAGAAGTATAAATTAGATAAAAGAGATAGTATGAATAACATAAAGTGGAGAGAGATATTGAAGGAGCTTACCACCAGAAAAGGTGAAAGCTAAAGAGAAAAAAAAATTTAATTTAGCCGACGATGTATTAAGAAAAGATATATAATTGAGATTTGGTGAATATCAGACGATTTGTTATTTAAAAATAATTTTGGTTTAAATAAATTTTTGAATAATGATTTAAGTTGATTACAATCAGACGATATTTATTATGTCACTAGTTAATAACCCGTCAAGAATGACGGGGTTGAGGGGTAATTAGTTTGTATATCTAATACTAAATATACTTAAAATATATTTTATAAAAATATTAAAATTTAGGAGAAAAAGAAGTAAATTTGTGAATCACACCTCATAACAGAGTTGTTAATCGCTACTTTTAAAAGTAGCGCGCTACCGCTATCGCTATTTGTCAAAAAAATTAGCTCCTATTTTTATTTTGCATATAATGTAATTGTATAGTAAATAATATATAAAAATCAACATTTATAAATATTAAAATATAGTTATTTTGATTATAAAAAAATTTATGTAATAAATTTTAAATATTTATGGTAATTTGTTGAATTTTAATAATAAAATCATTTCAATATTATCCCAAGTCTATTGCGACGATCAGAAAGTATCAGTTTTGCCTTACTAAATAATTTCTCTGTGTCTCACTTCAGCATTATCCTCACCAAATATTCTATATTCATATTAAATAGAATAAATTATTCATCCCGTTTTTAATAGAAATGTGTAGTGATATTTATCAAAAATGGAGTGGTAAAATCATTAGGTTGCTATTCTAAATTTTAACCTCAGGAATTATGATGTAACTAAGTAAAAATATTTTATCAAATGAATACATTGAATTCCCTGTACTGTATATAAATTGATGGATATTAATTAATAAGAAATAAATATAGTAAAAATCTAATCATCCATGAAATATTCAATAACCATATCATATTAAATGTTAAGCTCAATGACACTATGCAATAAAAACTAATGAAATAATCCATCTCTGTTGTAAATTTTATTAGTTAAATTCACTAATTTTTTTATAATTTGATATAAATTATGATATAATATTACTAAAATATGTATGTATTTAGTTAATAAAAATTCTACATATAATGTGAAATATTAAACAACTTTTAAATAAATATTGAAAAATTTAATTAATAACTTAACTATTACTTGATTTAATTTTATTACTCTAAATATTTTAAAAATTAATTTCTAATACTGAAGGCCTTCAGCTAATTGGACCCATTATCAGTCACCATCTTGCAAACTTTATTATGAATCCTAAAAGACTTGTGGACGTCAATAATTTTATTTGCAAGTACATCGTATGTCTGGCATCCTATTATTCTTTTGAGGGCTAATGCTACTGATCTTCTTTTTAAAGTCCTAGGGTCTAGCCAATGGCCTGTGATTTCCAAATAAGCTCTAAAAATATTTAATCAGATCAATTTATAAATATAAATAAGTGTTTACCTTCTGTTAGGTGTCCAACTATCTGCCGTGGTACATATATGAGATATCTCTAATAATTCTACTATTAAAGCATCTTTCATCAATTTAAACTTATCTGCTATTTTATTCACAAGTGTCTGGCGACATAAAATAGTTGTATTAGGTGATAAAGTTTTAATCATCATAGTAAATGATGGTTTATCAACCAAGGACATTGGCTGAGCTGTATCAATTATAAAATCCACAATAACTTTATCAGTTAATTTCTGAGAAATATTAGCATTTGTATTATTAATTAATTTTGTCTGAATGGAATTAGTCTTTTTGGATGTGGATTAACTTATGTCAAATATATTTAATGTTGTTCAATTTTCTTAAAACAATTAGCATGAACAGTCTTATAAAACAAATATTATTATTTTATGTAAAAATGATAATTTACCTTTAGGTGTTTCTTGAGGTTATAGCTACTGGATTGATTTGAGGAAATATTTTTTTTACATTTTAAACATATAAATTTGAAGCCAGTTTTTGTATTAATATTTATCTTGAAAAATTTTTGAAATCTAGGGAATGGGAAAGTATTGCTATGACTATGAATATTATTTTTTTCCCTGGTATCTTCCATTTCATTAATATCATTGTCTGACTCTGAATCACTTTCAACGATTTGGATATCCATATGCGATACCATTTTAAATTATTAACAGGTGATTTAGGTTTATAATACAAATTGAAAATATTAATTACAAATTGAAAATATATTTCAATTTCAAAATTAAATAATAAATCATAAAAATTATAATTAATTATGGTATTATATTTAAATTTTCGTGCTTATACTTACATTCATTATATTTTTTAAAGTAACTAAGTAGCTAGCTACTTAGCTACTTTTTAAAAAAGTAGCGCGCTACTTTAACAACTCTGCTCATAAGATATTCTTAATTTCTGATTCATCTATCATTCCTTCTTTCTTGAAGGGCAATATAATATATAACTAAGCGTGCCAGAGATCCCGTTAGTCAGCATTGCTGACTCCGTCAAAAATGACGGGGAATGGGAATTATCTCCTTACTCTTATGATAGTTGTTACCTGTTATATGAAAATAATATCCAATTTTTATTCTTTATAACCCCCTACCTTCAGGTCAGGTCCAATCCATTAAAACTAAGTTTAGATGCTATATTTTGAGTCAAAATATATTTAAAGCTTTTACTTTACCCATATTAATAATATTTGTTAAAATATCACTGATCATCTATGCCTATTATTTAATATTGAAAAATTCTAAAGCAAGGTCCAAGGCCATAATAATTTTGAAAAAATTTCCCCAACCCCAACCAAAGATCATAATAATTTTAGTAGTTGAGAACTGGAATAAAATATTTTAAAAAATCATAATGAATTTGAAAATACAATCAAAATCAGATTTTATGGGACTTGGTTTATTTGTTTAAAATCAATGTCTGATCCATAATTAATAATAAAAAAATTCCCAATCGTCCAAGCTGATAATAATTTGAAAGCCCAAAATAATTTATAAAACTATTTTCCAAGCTCAGCCCAATCCATTATAATTTTAAAAAATTTTTCTTAAATCTGGCCAACCGATAATAATTATGAAATTTTTTTCAACTTCCAATAAAAAAAATATTATAAAAATATTTTTCAAGCCCAGCCCGACCCATTATAATTTAAAAAAAAATTTCTCAAACCTGGCCAACCGATAATAATTTTGAAATTGTTTTCCCAAGCCTGGAGCTTCCAATAAAAAAGATAAATATTGATATATTTAAATTACTTTATCATAATATAGTTTCATATATAAGAAAAATTGAATTACAAAATTTAATATAGAAGGGTGGTGACTGGAAAGAACGTTTGTCTATCGAACGTTAAGTCAGTGGTTCGAATCCCGATGATGTATAAAATAAATAATAATTTAACATTAGAGATATATAGTCTCCCTCGATTTATTTAAAATTAAGATGATGGGAAAGTTGATACCAAAAATTAAATAACATTAAGGTTAAGGTTATACGAAAACGTTCATTTCTTGATTACGGCGATATTTATTATGTTATAATCGTATGATGTTAATTTTATATAAAAGAAACAATTTTTTATAATAGAAAGATACTTTTACTTTTTTAACCCTGTATTGCATGTACTATGTTAGAATAATTTTTTTTTGGCAAACTAGATTTTTTATTTCTCTAGATACTATGTCACTTTTTTAAAAAAAATTCTAAATTTCTTAGAAGATGAACGGTATGTGGATTTAAATACACATTATGCAATTAAGGATACAAATTTCAATTATTTCCACAATAATTTTTATTGTACTTTAAACTATAAATATATAAAATTTTATTTAAATATAACAAATATTAAAGGTTTAAACATTTTAATTTTCATAAAAATCTATAAAACAATTATTTGTGGGCGTAAAACATAAATATACACCACATTTTTTGCAAGATACTTTTGTTATAAATAAGCATCCTGGCATTTTACATCTACCCTTCTTATCATTATATTTTGGCCAATGAGCCGTGAGGTCTTTCCTAACCTCTTGAAGTGGTAAATATTGAGCTGGTCCTTTTTTACATTTTTCCCGATAACCAGTTTGAACTGATTTTCGTTTTGGAATATTGTTTGAAGTGCATTTGCCATATTTGCAAAGGACTTCCGCCACCGAAATTTTGAAATTGTACAAACTTAATCGATCCTTGCCTGCTATTGATATACTATTATAATCCCGTTTGTATAGCAACCAAGAATTTATAAGTAACATGTCGAATACATGAAATAAAATTCGATGGTACCATTTTCTTGATTTGGTATGAATTCTATATAATGAAAGTAAAGAATCCATAAGATCTACACCTCCCATTGATTTATTATAAACTTTAACAATGTTTGGACATTTTATCATTATTTTATCCTTTTTTTTTCTATCATATCTTTCGCAATCGATAAGAGGATGTGCACCTACAAAAGTGCTCAATAAGGTCACAGCACGATTGTCGTGCCACTTCACTGAATTTAATTCAACCCCGTTTATTATTGTTTTTTTTGAAACAAAAAATCCTCGTCCTTTTTTTTTCAACTCCTTATCTGTTGGGAAGTTGATATTTGGTAGTCGATTACCTCTGACCGTGGCCGCGCAAAATATCCCTCTTTGAGCGAGTACGACTTGCAAATTTGGTGAACAAAACCAGTTATCAAAAAATAATTTATAATTAATTTGCTGTGGTATATAAGAAATTAAACGTAGCACAGCATTGCCACTTGCTCCAACATCAGGCAATCCTTCCGCTGGTAGTATTTTCCCAGAGTATACTTCAAAATTATGGAGAAGGCCATCATCTCCGCATAGTAGAAAGACTTTATAGCCCCATTTTTTGGGCTTTTGGGGGTTATATTGCTTTAATCTGCTCATCCCTTTGTATGGAATTATTTGCTCATCTACGCAAATATTTTCCCCTATCGATAAAGATTTTAGTATATTATTGGTTATAGTTATCAAGGGTCTAATTTTATGAAGTGGGTCATGGCCCTCACTTCCAAGTGGAATAAATTTGTCATTATCATTTATATGAATGAATGATTTGATTTGTTCCCAGCGATTTAGGGTCATGACATCAGCCACCTTGGCCTGTCTTGTATTGGTGGCCCAGTAGAGACGTGCTCTGGGAAGTTTAATAATTGACATGTAAAAAATAATTCCTATAAATTTTTCTAATTCATCTATCGATAAATTCAAAGGTTTGTTGGAATTACATTGAATTGCATATAAATTTGATTCGTAAACAATTAGAGGTAATAAATCATTGAGATATGTATTATAATAATCCATTGGTTTTTTTACTTTATCAACCGTTGGGTTTTCTCCTTTCCACTTTGGAATAACTAATGGTAAATTAGTTAAGCAATTTTTCCAAATCATTTTTCTCACGATTCCTTTTTCATTATTTATATTTTCATCCTCTTCCGATTCATCACTCTCATTGAAATCTAGATATTTATAGATTATATAAGAGCATACATTTTAAATATACCTAAATCATTATTTTGGGTTGACAGAAACTCCTCATCAGACGATTCACTTAAATTTGAATCTTCACTATCATTAGGTATGGTACCACAATTCATAATTCTAAAAATATAAAACTCAAATAAAATACCTTATTTGCATAATGTGTCTTTAAAGCAACGTATGATTATTACAAAATATAATTATCAAAAATAATAAATATATATAAAATAATTTCATAAACATTAATTTTTACCTTTTATTTATCTAATTTTAATGTTTTGAAATTTGTCAAATATATTATTTATCCTTTTACGATGTGTAGAAAATTGAGAAGAAAAATTTTATAAAAAAATAGCCATTTTTAAAAATAGGGTTTAATAAAATGCGAAATTAAAAATAAATAATAGATCACGTGGCCCAAATTAAAATTCCAATCGAAGATATAGAATATGGCTTCAAATACACACCATGCAATTGATTTAAAATTTATTTATAAAATATTTATTATATAATTTGTGGTATGTGGCTTGAGATACACAGTATGCAATACAGGGTTAATCTTTTTCTTTTTGTTACTTTTCCTTTTATGTTAATTTAAATTAATAGTTTAATAAAGGAATTAAAATTTATATTATGGTTTAATTTTATTTCTAGGCACCAACCCAATGAGATGAGGGGGAGGGAGGGGGGGGGGTTTAAATTAAAAACACTACTTACTCTTCTATATATCAGCATTATCAATTTTTTTGCCTAACCAAAATATAAAAAAAATCAGACATTACCTAACTTAACCCCCGGGCATTGCAGCCCTCTAATTAGTATTTTTATTTACTATGAAATTTTTAGACAAAGTAAAAGATGGATTTAAAAAAATTTGCCTATTACAAAATCAAGTTTTATAAGCAAAAAAGCAAATATAGAAAACTAACGTAGAAAAATTAAATCGTATTTATGAATGACAATTTAATCATTAAAATTATAAGCTAAATTAAACATATTATTTAACAAATTTCGGTTTAAAAAAGTATTTTTTTATAATCTCTATTAAGCGCCCCGGGCATCTCTACTTTTTGTACTTACTCTCAGCTTGGTTTAATTTTTTCCCGGCCCAGACCAAATAAATATGTTACCCAACCCATGGATCACGCATTGTAGATTTTAGCCTAATCAGGAATTGCAGATCTCTATGTACATTCAATGGCAAATTATAATGTAATCAATATATTTATAACAAATCTAACAAATTAACATAATCACTATGGATACAGAAGAATTATTTGATTTTGATGAGAAAAATAAATTTATTATACCCATTTTTCAGGAAAGCCAAGCTATTGAAAGAAAATAAAATTCTCAAAATAAATAACTGGAAATAAAATAGTCCTCATTCTTAAAGCTAAGAAAATGCTTTTAAATAAATTTTTGGGAGATAGTTTGTAATTAATTTGTATAATCAATCAAATATTTATTCTTTATAAAATAATCCAAACAAACCATTATTCTTACAATTTTAAACCTTTTTAGAACATTACATTTTATGTCCATCCAGTGTCGTAGCTAGGAATTTTCCTTAGAAGGGGTTTATACATATAAAAGACTGGGGGGCTTCGCCCCTCCCCAGGCTTTTCTTGGTTTATTTTAAAAATCATATTTGTTTTTCTTATAATATAAAAGTCCTAAAATTATTGATAATTTTAATTAGTGTTGTTAAACGGCTCGATTTGAGCCGATTTTTACAAACAGCTAACTCAATATTTTAGCCAAATAAATATTGATCAAGCCTAGAGATTTCAATGTCTAAACCTTTGTATCATCCATGAGCAAAATTTTCTGGCTAATATATTGAGTTAGCCATATCGGCTTAAATAGAGCCATTAACAACACTAATTTTAAATAAAATACATTTCGACATAACTTTAATAGAAATGAATTTACAAATAAAAAGCGATTATTTAAAATATATATATTATATTGCCTTAATTATAAGTTATATACTTTATAACTATTAGTATTACACATATAAATTGCTGATTATAAATGATATAAATTGCTGATTATAAATGATATAAATTGCTTTATAAATGATATATTTAATAATTAGTAGTATTATATAACACGTTTAAATTATAGATTAAAATATTATAAATGTTAAAAAATTTTTATATATAACAAAACATAAATTTTATATAAACTATTGTAAACAATTTATAAATAACAAAATATAAATATTCATGCTATTTATTTGATATAGTCACTTGAGATTTTGAACGTATAATTTTGCTCTGGGGGGGGGGGGGGGGGTCCAAACCCGAAACCCCCCTCCCGTAGCTACGCCACTATGTCCATCGTGAAGCTCCCTCGTGCTAGGTTATATTGAGTTTCACATAAGAATTACATAAGTAGCATATTAAATGACTGCAAGATATGTAAAGATATAAAATTTATATATCTGATATTTTTAAGAGTCTGTTCTGTGCTTTATAAAATAAGACCACTCATAGACACTTTATCAAAAATAAAGCGAAATATTCCAATTCTTAGATTTTAAAATTCAAGTATCAATATTTATAGTTTAATTATCCAATGAAAGTACTAAATGAGAACGATTAGTATGAGATTTGTATATTAGGCCTATTCAAACACAAATCGATTTGTTACAAATCAAATAATTAACTATTATTTTATTTGTGTAATTACGAATAGTAAATTTTCATATTCGGTCAAAAAATCTAGTTCAAATAATTCAGTATTCGATTGTTTTTGAATAAGCTTCATGTATATAAACGGAAAAAAGAAAATAATTCAGATAATATTTCTCAAGAGGAAATTCTGCAAGATCTGGAGATGTGGCAAAGATCAATGGCTTAGTGTTGTTAATCGGCTTAGCCAAGTCGGCTCGAAGAGAGCTGCTAATTTTGGGTCGTATTTTTCGACCTCGACCCGACTTCAAGACGAAAAAACGACCTCGACCCAAAATATGGGTCGTTTTTTCGACCTCGACCCGAGTCCAAGCCGAAAAAACGACCTCGACCCAAAATATGGGTCGTTTTTTTCAACCTCAACCTGAGTCCAAGCCGAAAAAAACGACCTCGACCCAAAATATGGGTCGTTTTTTCGACTCAGACTTGAAGTTTGGTTGTTTTTTTCGACTCAGACTTGAAGCTTGGTTGTTTTTTTCGACTCAGACTTGAAGTTTTTTTTTAGGCCAATGTGTAAAAATATATTTTGCAAACATAAATTAAAATTTCAGTGAAGATGTTCTATAGGAAAGTGACAATTGTCATAATCGTCATTTTTGAACTTTTTTTAGACAAATGGGTAGCAAACATGTTAAAATAAAATTTCATTGAAGATGTACCATAGGAAAGTGACACTTGTCATAATCGTCATTTTTGAATTTTTTTAAGGCAAATGGGTAAAAATATATTTTGTAAACATGTTAAATTAAAATTTCACTGAAGATGTACCATAGGAAAGTGACAATTGTCATAATCGTCATTTTTGAACTTTTTTTAAGGCAAATGGGTAAAAATATATTTTGTAAACATGTTAAATTAAAATTTCATTGAAGATGTACCATTGATAAGTGAC
Organism: Gordionus sp. m RMFG-2023; assembly: GCF_954871325.1. Classification (NCBI taxonomy): domain Eukaryota; kingdom Metazoa; phylum Nematomorpha; class Gordioida; order Chordodea; family Parachordodidae; genus Gordionus; species Gordionus sp. m RMFG-2023. The sequence goes on from NC_088776.1 coordinate 31,355,909, forward strand.
AATTGTCATAATCGTTGTTTTTAAAGTTTTTTTGACGCAAATGGGCTAAAATAAGTATTGCTAACATGTTAAAATAAAATTTCACCATAGGAAAGTGACAATATGAACTTTTTTCAATTTTTTTAAGGCAAATGGGTAAAAATATAATTTGCAAACATGTTAAATTAAAATTTCATTGAAGATGTACCATAGTAAAGTGACAATTGTCATAATCGTCATTTTTGAACTTTTTTAAGGCAAATCGGTAAAAATATATTTTGTAAACATGTTAAATTAAAATTTAAGTGAAGTTGTACCATAGGAAAGTGACAATTATTATAATCGTCATTTTTTAACATTTTTCGATTTTTTTTAGACAAATGGGTAAAAATATATTCTGCAAACTAAATTAAAATATCGTTGAATGTACCATAGGAAAGTGACAATTGTCATAATCGTCATTTATGAACTTTTTTCAATTTTTTTAAGCAAATGGGTAAAAATATAATTTGCAAGTGACAATTGTCATTAAAATAACTCTAATTTTATTATAAATTTATATGACTCTAAAATAACTCTCTAATAGTATTTAATTATATATATATATATTTAATTCCTCCGATTATATAATATATTTTTACTATTTATTCTACTTTATTTCATAATTATAACAAAATGATTTATCAAACTTATAATTTTTATAAAATATTCTCCTAATTTTATTAATTCCAACAATCTTGTCATAATTTTAATAATGAATACAAAAACATTCGTTTTTTTTTTGTTATTACAAAACCTTCCGCGCCGATTATCATATAAAAATCAATATCAACAAAAATCAATATTATTACTAACTAAATATATATTTATAATAATTGACATCTATCAATCATTTAAGAATAATAGTTTAAATATATATAAAATATATTATATATATATATATAAAATATACATCACGACCGCCCTAAAAAAACCAAGACGGGTAATAAAAAAAAACGTGTGAAATTAAATTTTTTACATTTATAAGTTTTCTTTTTCTTCCTTCAACATTTCATCTTCCTCAGTATCCATAGGATTGAATCTCTTTTGCACCTCAATTTGGTTAATCACTTTAGCTATAGTTGATCCTACTTTGATGGAATTCCGGCTTGTATTAGGTATTTTTCCATAATATTTATATTTATTTTCCATAGGTGAATTTGTTCCTACCACTGTCTTAACTTGTATATCATTTGCTCTTTTAAACTTTCCATCATAATTATGCGGTGGCCATGGTCTATTCCCATATTGTCTTTGACGAGATTCAATTTCATTTGTTTTATTATAATTACAATAAGCATTATCCTGCTTTATCTTATAATTTTTTTCCCATAATCTACTAGTCCCAGGAGTCTTCTCTATTTCACTAAGAGGTTCCTCCCTATCATGACCTTGTAGAATATGTACAGGAATACTACAATTTTTTATGAAATGACCATAGGACTGGCACCTAAAACATCTTTTATAAATACCCGCTTTATCCTTTTTAATGAATAATTTCTTCTTTTTAACTATTTTCACATAAATAGTTTGATCGGCTGTTTCAATTTTGTAATTCATCACGATATATATATTTCAATATATATATTTTTTTTTACTTTTAAATAAATATTTTTTTTTAAAAAAAAAATTTAAATTTTTAAATTATAATTACTGAATTTTTTCCTTTTTAAATATTTATAATTTGTAAATTACCCTTCTGTAATTTTTAAATAAAAACAATTATAAACAACACTCATGTTATTTATTTATATTTTTTTTATATGTTACTTTTTAATTTGCTTACATGAAAAAAAAATCACTAATTAATTGACATTTTTTTAACATTTTTAATACCCCTATATAATTCATATATAACATTAATTTCTCCATTTTCTATAATACACATTATTTATATTTTTCCCTTATGTGAATTATACAAAGGGGAAAAAAAAAACTTTTATGAAAACACCACTCATGTTTTTATTTCACAAACTAAATATTTTGTTTCTTTTTACTTTTATTTCCATATAAGACATTTTGTTTCTTTTTACTTTTCTTTCAATATTAAACATTCTCTAACTTATCATTAAAAACAATTTTTTTTTTTACAATCAATTCATAACACATGTTAATTTAAAAAAAACTCATATTTTCCTCGAAATTTATATTATAAAGTTTCCATTATCTACTATTATTCTCCCAATAATTAAGAATTTAGAATCACTATATCTAAATTATAAGAGTATTATAAATTTTTTATAAAATGTAACATATATACCTAGCGTAGATTTCCCATAAATCTGAATGTTCAAAAATTTTTTTTTATTCACTTTTCTCTAAAATGATAAGTATTTTATTCTATATTAATTTCTTCTCAGTTTATTCACCTTTTTGCTATACATATATTTTTAATTATCTAATTTATATTTCTCATTTATACTTAATTGTATAAATTTAACTCTAAATTGTTTAAGTACAAAGTAAGTTTGTTCTAAAGATTTATAGGAACTTTGTTTCCGGTCTTTATGGACAAATTTTTTATTTTTTTTTTTAATCATATACCTTAATAAAATCATTATGACGTACTCCCACAGTACCATCATCAAACTGTATATTACACAATTTATTCCCAATATTATCCAAAATAATACCTTTTTCCCATTTTTTTTTATGGTCAAAAATTCTTCCCCAAATAATTTGACCTACAGGAAATTTTATATTGCTTTTTCCATAAGATTCTAAATTATCGATCTCTTTTGATTTAAGAAAATCTAAAGGTAATCTGGTTCTTCTACCCAAAAATAATTCAACAGGAGTAACTCCCTCTTTATTTCTTGAATTATTATAATATAACTGGGCTAACCAGACTTCATTTTTCTCTTGTTTAGATTTCTTTAACCAATTTTTCACTATAGCTACCATTCTTTCAGCCTGGCCATTAGAACTAGGATGATAAGGTGGAGTCAAAATATGGTTAATTTTAATTGAATTACAAAAATCTCTGAAATTTTCACTTATAAATGCCGGACCACCATCCGACACAATTATTTTAGGAATCCCAAATTTAGCCCACAATTTTTGTAATAATTTAATAACAACTTTAGTTGTTAAACCTTGAACCTCCTCAAATTCAATCCATTTGGAATATGAATCCACAACCAAAAAATATGATTTTTTATCCAATTCAAAAAAATCAATGTGAAGACTATCCCATGGTTTCTTTGATTTTGGCCATACTTGTCCCATCTCTTTACGGGGCATAACGGCACATGTATTACATGGAACACATTCCTTTGTAATTTTTTCTATATCATTTCCCATTCCAGGCCACCACACATATTCACGAGCCCAAGATTTCATTTTACTTTGACCTTGATGTCCTGCATGTAATAAATTAATTATTTTAGCACGTAATTTCAAAGGAATTACTGCCCTATTTCCCCTCATTAAACAATCATCCACCACAGATAATTCTTTTTCAAATTTTTGATAAATTTTGTAATTATTTTTCCAAGGTTTTTTTCCCGTTAAAAATAATTTTATTTGTCTTAATACTTTATCTTTTAAAGTATAATATTTGAGATCTTCCCACGTTGTAGGACCTCCTTTTAACATATATGATAAAGTACGCACTAAAGCATCTTCTCTATCTATAATCATATTATCAATTATTTCAGAAGTAGTACAACCGGCTCCTAATCTTGATAATATATCAGGCAAATGATTTTCTCTTCCTCGCCGATATTTTATTTCAACATTAAAACTTCCCACAAGTAACAACCACCGTTGTAATCTTGGAGACATCATTAATTCTTTGTTATCTTTCTTGAACAAATGAATTAAGGGCTTGTGATCTGTATAAATCACAAATCTTTTCCCAATTAAATATTCGCGACATTTGGTCAACCCAAAAATAATCGCTAAGGCTTCCTGTTCTATAACAGAGTACCTCGTTTCAACTTCATGAAATATTCTCGAAAAAAAAATAATTGGTCTCTCTAAACCATCAATGACATGTAATAATGCACCTCCTACACCTTTATTGGATGCATCAACTGCAAGAATTATCTCCAAATAATTGTTAAAACACACTAAAATTGGTTCCTCACTAATTTTTCTCTTTAAATTTTCAAAAGCATTTCTTTGTTCAATTTTCCATTCAAAATTAACACCTTTTTTTAATAAGTCATATAATGGAGCTGCAATTTTTCAAAATTATCCACAAATCTATGATAATAATTTATCATGCCCATAAAAGACTGTACCTCAGCTTTATTACTAGGCTGATTTATGTTCAAAATATTTTTTAAATTTTTATCGAGAGGTTTCACTTCAATTCCATTAATTTGATGACCCAAATACACTATTTCGGTGACACCAAGAATACTTTTCTCTTTACTAGCTTTTAAACCTTTATCTTGAATTCTCTTGAAAACCTCTTCAAGACGTTGATTATGTTGTTCTGGGTTCACTCCAGTTATCAACACATCATCCATATAATAAAATACACCTTCCAAACCCTGGAAAACTGATGTCATTGTTCTCTGAAAAATCGGTGCAGATACACTTAACCCAAAAGGTAATCTACAAAATGCAAATAATCCTTTAGGCGTCGTTATTGTCATCAATTTACGAATTTCTTCTTTCAAAGGCAATTGTAAATAAGCTAATGAAAAGTCAACCTTTGAAAAATATTTGGCCCCTTTTAAATTTGCCAAAATTTCTTCAATTCGCGGCAATGGATATTTCACTTCCACAACCCATTTGTTAAGTGTTACTCTAAAATCTGCACATAATCTAAGTTTTCCGTTAGATTTTTTAACAGGTACTAATGGAGTAGCCCATTCACTATATTCCACAGGAATAATAATACCATCATTAACCCATTTATCTAATTCTTCATTGATTTCCTTTTTCCACTCAAAAGGAACTCTACGACACCCTAAGAAAATAGGTGAAAATCCCTCTTTTAATTTTAAATCCACTTGATAATCATTTAGACATCCCAATGTGTCCTCAAAAATTATACCATATTTTTCAACTAAAATAGGTATAGCATTTTTAACTCTATTAAATTCATTAATTTCATAATTAAATTTTTTATCATTATCAATTTCAATATTGATTTCAGATGGATTTGAATACATCATGGTTTTCTCATGATATTCGCCAATATTATTATTAACTATAGATTCTTTCATTTCACTCATTAATTTATTCATTTCTCTTTCTTTAAGTTTTTCTCTGACTTCATTAGCCATTATTTTTCTTTCGGCATTTTCTTTAGCCAATTCGCTATCAATGATAAATAAATCCCAATAATTATTTCGAGGTCCCAATTTGGCAATCCAATCCCAACCCATAATGGTTTCAACATTTTTATTCACTATCCATAAATCCAAAATTATAGGAATATCATGGAAAATAACATCCCACTGAGTTCTACCTAAAACTTTGATTTCAGATCCATCAAATTGTTTTATACACATATTTTGTCTCTCAACAATACCATTCGGCCAATATTTATAAAAATTTTCACTAGACATTATTGAAATACTTGCCCCATTATCAAATAACATTTCAACCATTTGTCCACCAAATTTTAAATTAATATGAGGACATGAACTCTGTTCTTTTGCTCCCTCAGTTATTAAATTTTTAGGCATTTTAATGAGTTGAATGACATTTATTTTAATCTCATTGTCAATATAATTAATATTCATACCTAAATTCATCACAGAATTTAAAAGTCTCTGAATTTCATTTTTGTTTTTATTTAAAATTTCCCCTGGATATATATCACTCATTTGATTACAATAATCCTTTTTATTCAGATTATTGTTTAATTTAAAATTTTTTATTTCACCAAAATGACAATAAAAATTTCCAACATTACAACTCTTTTTATTCAAGTTAAATTTCAATGTATAATCCTCATTCCCATGATGATTATCTATTTTAATATATATATCCACAAAATTTTTAATAAAATTATATATATCACAAAATTTAATATTTTCAAAAATTAATTTATCTATTTTTATATGATTCTCTTTCAAATCATATAGTCACTGTAATCCACTCACACTTTGAATACAATTGATAGCAATGTGTCCCATTTCTTCACATCGGAAACACATTCTATCATGATCTGTATTATAATTTTCAATTTTATCCACATTTTTAATAATAGGATTTTGTATATTTCTAACCACCGGTTGTAACACTACCGATGTTCTTTGCGGAAATCCACTTTTAAAATTGGCTTCTTTCACCATGCAATTTCTTTTTATATGTCCTACAAAACCACATCTATGACACACTATGTCATTTTTTTCACTTGGTTTTGCATTACCATTCTCATTTATTTTTCGGTCTCTTGAATAACAATTTTTACCGATATGTCCTCTTCTTCCACAGAGTTCACAACTTTCAATTATATTATTATTTTTAAGTTGGACACATCTTTGAACAAATTTTTCATATTTTCTTTCATTTCTCTAATTTCACATAAAATTAGAGATTCTTCCGTACTTTGTCTCAAAGTACTATTTTTATTATAATTTTTTACAATTTCAACAGGTTTCTCAATTAAAACCTCTGAAATTTTTTTTTTAAATTCAATCACTATTGAATTTAATCTTTTATTGACATCCTCTGATATATTATTATTCTGAGAAAAATTAAATACTTCACCAGTATCTAATACTTCCTCGGATTTTTCCTCCGACATAATATTCTTTTTATCATTTAATTTTTTTAATTCTAACAAAATTAAATGTAAGCTATTTTGGATATCCTCAGAAATATCTGGAGATTTCACCAAAATTTCAGAAATTAAATTTTCAGTATTAGTATTTTTTATATCATTTTCTTTATTTTTAATAGATCTTCTTTTTATTTTCTTAATTGCATGTTTCATTATAATCAAAGTTACATAAAACACAAAAAAAATTACTGCAGTAATGATATTATTAATTACATCCACTTTATTAAACTTTGAATTAAATATTTTATTAAAATGATCCTTATAATTCTGCATTTTATCAAAATCAGGCTTACGATGAACAGTAACAAAAGAAAAAGCCATAATTTCATTTATTATCCAAAATTTAAATTTTTATCTATATTTTTCTAATTTTAATCCAAAAATCCTACTATTGCGTTGTGTAATTTAAAAATCAAATAAAAAAAATTTTCTTACTTTTAAATATCCAGAATCCACTATAATTTTGAGGAGGTCCTAGAAAATATTTTTGTTGATTAATAACGTCTGAAATTTATTTTTATAAAACACTCTTGTTTTATTTTTTTCTCTAAATATTTCAATTTTTATATTTTTCTCAAACTTATTTTTTCCCTAATAAGTTTTAACGTATCTTGGTCAGTCGGCACCAATAAAATAACTCTAATTTTATTATAAATTTATAGGCTCTAAAATAACTCTCTAATAGTATTTAATTATATATATATATATTTAATTCCTCCGATTATATAATATATTTTTACTATTTATTCTACTTTATTTCATAATTATAACAAAATGATTTATCAAACTTATAATTTTTATAAAATATTCTCCTAATTTTATTAATTCCAACAATCTTGTCATAATTTTAATAATGAATACAAAAACATTCGTTTCTTTTTTTGTTATTACAAAACCTTCCGCGCCGATTATCATATAAAAATCAATATCAACAAAAATATTACTAACTAAATATATATTTATAATAATTGACATCTATCAATCATTTAAGAATAATAGTTTAAATATATATAAAATATATTATATATATATATAAAATATACATCAGTCATAATCGTCATTTTTGAACTTTTTTAATGCAAAGGTAAAAATATATTTTGTAAACATGTTAAATTAAAATTTCAGTGAAGTTGTACCATAGGAAAGTGACAATTATTATAATCGTCATTATTTAACATTTTTCGAATTTTTTTTAGACAAATGGGTAAAAATATATTCTGCAAACATGTTAAATTAAAATATCGTTGAATGTACCATAGGAAAGTGACAATTGTCATAATCGTCATTTTTGAACTTTTTTCAATTTAATTGAAGCAGATAGATAAAAATATATACTGTAAACATGTTAAATCAATTTTTCAGTGATGAAAAACTTTGAAAAAATTAAAATAGCCATGTTGTTAATTATTTTGGAATATTTTGAAGAAAATAAAAAAAATTTCGAAGTATTGTAAAGTGGTTAAAAAGACGCTTCATTATTGAAAAAATAGCGGAAACTCTTATAAAAACAGGCTTTGAAATATTAATTATAAATAAAATCAGTTTTCCAAAAATAAATAAGTATTATGAGATGGTTTGCCACCATGAATCTTTTTCTCGGGTTCTTCTACACTAAAATATTAATATAACATGTTTTACAAATAAGATTTTTACTATTTGATTAAATAGAGTTTAAAAATAATTATGACTTTTATCACTTTTCTATGGCTTTTATTGAAATATTAATTAACTAGTTTATAATTTATATTTTAACCATTTTCTTCAAAATATTCCAAAAAAATTATTAACATTGATATTTTAATTTTTTCAAGGTTTTTCATCACTGAAAAATTGATTTAACATGTTTACAGTATATATTTTTATCTATCTGCTTCAATTAAATTGAAAAAAGTTCAAAAATGACGATTATGACAATTGTCACTTTCCAATGGTACATCGTAAATGAAATTTTAATTTAACATGTTACAAAATATATTTTTACCCATTTGCCTTAAAAAAGTTCAAAAATGACGATTATGACAATTGTCACTTTCCTATGGTACAGCTTCAATGAAATTTTAATTTAACATATTTACAAAGTATATTTTTACCCATTAAAAAAATTCAAAAATGACGATTATGACAATTGTCACTTTCCTATGGTACATCTTCAATGAAATTTTAATTTAACATATTTACAAAATATATTTTTACTTATTTGCCTTAAAAAAAATTCAAAAATGACGATTATGACAATTGTCACTTTCCTACGATACATCTTCAATGAAATTTTAATTTAACATGTTTGCAAAATATATTTTTACATATTTGCCTTAAAAAATAAACTTCAAGTCTGAGTCGAAAAAAACGACCCAAACTTCAAGTCTGAGTCGTAAAAAACCACCCAAACTTCAAGTCTGAGTCGTAAAAAACAACCCAAACTTCAAGTCTGAGTAGTAAAAAACGACCCATATTTTGGGTCGAGGTCGTTTTTTCGACTTGAACTCGGGTCGAGGTCAAAAAAACGACCCGAACTATGGGTCGGGGTCGCGACGTTTTAACAACACTACAATAGCTCAATGAATAAACGCTAATTAGAAAATTATAATCGATGAATAACAATGCTTTCAAATATACCTATTTTTTATATAATATATAACGAAGACTCCTAACTATGAATAGATGAAAGCTAAAAGCCCGATGAGAATTAAAATCACAATCTAATTTATATCGAATCTCACTCCTAATTATGAATAGATGAAATGGCAAAATGCCCGATAAGAATTAAACCGAAAATTTAATTTATATCAGACCTACCAGCAGGCTCAGCTAAATAAGCCCGGGTACGCAGGCCGGGCCATATATTTTAAAACCAAATATTTGAAATAGTTATTATTAGCTATAAAAATCAAAATTTAATAAAATATTTAAAAAATCCGGGCCAGGCCTAAAATTTTTGAAAAAAACCCGTGCCAGGCTGAAAAAAATTTTTGAAAAAAAATCCTGGCCATCTCTGCAGGTCTCTGATTTATATAAATTTTCAATATATTTTGAAACGTTTTATTTGAATTATTTCATGATTTATGTATTCAATACGTTTCTTTTAATATAATTTTATTCTTTATACTTCGTTTTTATTTATCTTTGCATTTACTATTTTATATACTTTTTTATGCAATTCATCTTTCACGATATTTAAACATTTTTAATTTTTTGCTATTTTACTCCAGTTAGCAATAATCACAATATGATTCGCATGAACCTAAATAATTCATTATTCATAATACCAGTTAATTTTATACTCTTTTTGAAGAAATAACCATTGATTTAGAAATAAAATGAAAACAATTATATAATTTAAAATAGCATTCCTTAAAAATATTGTAAAAGTAGCTAGCTACATATTTTTATATTTCCTTTCAATAAACTTAGTAATCTTATGCCCTTGTACAAAGAAGGTTCTTCTAAAAAAATATTTCTGAAATTAAACATTTTTGTATGTAAATTTTTTAAAGGTTATTTATAGATTTATGTTTTGAAAACTTATATTCAATAAAAAACAAAACTGTTTATTTTTGTTAAAAATTATTTACACATTCAAACACTAAAACAAATGTTTTCAATTATTTCAGTATTAATTTGCCAAATTTCTATTATGAATATTTAGAAATGTAGGTTTTACAAAAACGAATTTTAATTATTATAATCAAATATCCTGATGTTATTTATTCATGTATATTTAAATATATTAGGACAAAACATAAAATCAAATTAAGTTCTTTACAAAAAAATTATAGGGTTTTTATTTTGTCATTTAAAAAATATTGACATGTTTTGAAGGGATAAAAAGGTATTTGTTTATGACTCCTTATCTTAATTAATGCAAACCGTGTTATTATAATTTAAAATAATAAATAAATAGCTAAAATTTAAATAATCAATAACATGACCTCTATCGAAATAGGTAGACAGGCGTTTAAGGTTTCGTGATAGCTAATATTTATATATATAATTCGTGCATTTATGACAAAAAATAAGAATACAAAATGTCAAATTATAAATGCCAAATCATATAAGAGATAAGAGAGCGTAAGAGGAGGTTTCGTTAGTGTATGGTATGTATTCACATGGCGTATTTTCGTGTCCATTCGCGTGCAGTTTCATTGTACTTGGTGCGATCAGTCTTATAAATGCGTGCGATTTCTGGCACCAAAGGATCGTCAGGGTTTGGATCCGTTAATAGCGAACATATCGATAGTAAAACTATTATATTTTGTATATTTGCAGCGAAATACAAAATTATGATTATATTTAGAGGGAGTGTTGTTAAACCGCTCGATTTGAGCCGATATTTAAAAACGGCTAACTCAACATTATAGCCAGGAAAATATTGCCTAAACGAGATTTCGCCAATAGATGTTCAATCCTATGTGCAATCGATGAGCAAAATCTTTAGACTTGCATAATATTTTTCTGGATAAAATATTGAGTTAGCCGTTTTTAAAAATAGGCTTGAATTGAGCTGTTTACAACACTATTTAGAGGGATATTGATTTTTAAGGCCGATCCGATATTACCAGTGTGATTTTTAAATTGTATTTAACCCTGTATTATATATAACTTATTTGAATACACTTTGACTTAAAAGGAATGTTTAAAATACATTTAAAAAGTCTCAATGATCGACATATGTCCGTTAAAATATATTTATATTTCAATTGACTACATTTTTACAATTATCAACAACGCAATATCTAATCATATTTTATTCCTATCATATTTTTAGATAAAACCGTTATGTAAGTATTAATTATTTCCATTATAAATTATTTTTAAAAATAAATTATATTTAAACGTGTATTCAGTGGCACATCATGCAAATATAACAATTATAAAAATCGCCAATCCAGAAATTTACCAGTGATGAAGGAGTCCAATTTTTTAGATTTTGATAGTTCAGTGGTAAAGATTTTTATGATTTAGAAAAAGAAATTCAGTTACAATAATAAAAGTAAATTGATGGAGATTGGGTTCCGAAAAAATAGACAAGGAAACAATACATATGCCATACCTCAAACGCGAGAAAAAATTATTTACTAAGTTATAATTAATTAGTATGGTTAAAAAGGAGAGTCCTTAGGATTTGCAACTTGAGTCGTAAAAAACGACTCCGACTCAAGCCGACCAAGGAGCCGCATGAGCCGACTAGCTTATTCGGCTCACTTAGTTGGCTTATGTAAAACGACTCTGTTGGAGTCGATTTTTATAAACGGCTAACTCAAATGTCTGGTAAATTGCTACATTTTGGATTACTGATTAATGTGAACAAAAATTATGATAAGAATATTTATGTCGAAACTTAGAATGGTTCTGGACCCGAATTCGGCTTCAGAGATCGAATTAATGATAACTCAGGAGTTGGCTCAAGTCGACTCAGGAATTAGCTCAAGTCAACTTTTGAGCTGAAATTTATTTATTTGTGAGTGTTGTTCAACTGCTGAGCCAAGTCGGTTTAGCCCTAAACTCAGCCAGTTTTTGAGTCGAAAATTAATTCAGGCTCAAGGCAACTCATTGAGACACATGAGTCCCTCAGAATTTGGCTAAAACCGGCTCAAGAGTTAGTTTGAGTTCAATTTAGAACTGAAATTTATTTATATGTGATTGAGACATTTTAAGAATATAATTATGTAGAATTATTGTTCTACTGAGCATTAATTATTAACTATTTATAATAAAATAATTTATTTTATTTATGTTAATATTTTATTATTATCAACATATGATTTAATATTTTTTATTTATATTTTGAAATGAAATGAAAGAAAATGGATTTATTTATTTGATGTTTCTTTAATAAAAAAAAATGATATGCTGTATTGTAATATTATTTTTGATCACGCCCAAAATTTTAAGCAGAAAATATTTTTTGCAGTTCAAAAAGATTTTTGAACATATTTTGATTTGATAAGAATTTTAAATCTTCTTTGTAAATTTTATTATAAATAAACAATTTATTAGGTGAAATCTCTTATAGTTTTGTTTTATCATTTTTGCAAAATTATCTATTTTTTAAGTATATTAAAAGAGTTAGTTTTTTTAAAATAATTTTTTTAATATTTATATTAAACTTTTTATGTAATTTTATTTATCTTTTTAAGGATAATATTTTAATGTGGCAATTCATATTCGTTATTTTAACATTTTTTGATACAAAAGGGTAAAAATATATTTATATTGTAAAGATGTTTTTCTAAGATCTCAAACTTACTCTTAGTTAGAATATATATAACTTCTTACAACATTTCAAATCTGAACTTACTCTTAAATAGACGTGGCCTAATTTCTTACAATTTATGGTTTGAATGACACTTAACGATTTTTTAAATTTTATTTTTATTAATTTTATATTACACTACAGAAAAATAATTACGAATTTTAAACATAAAAAGAATTTGTTTTTGCATCAAAAATAATAGAATGAATCATAATAATTTCGACGAAGAAAACTATTACAAAAAAAATAATGATTGTCATTTTGTAACAATATTTTTTATTTTATTATGTTTGTAAAATAAGCGACGCGATGGCATGCCACCCCTTTATGGGCCAGAAGCATTCATCCCAGAAAAAATTATATAGGAGAAACACTAATATAAAAATATATTAATACATATAATAATCAGTATTAAACTATGTTAATATATGTAACTTTCGTAAAAAATTCAACTATATATTGTTTACAAAAAAAATAGAGCTATGTCATTATTTAAAAAAAATACTATGTAATATCCTATAACGCTTTCACAATAACATGGAGTTCTCCCATAATTCTACAGCACTGCTCACTCCCGATTTGAATAGGATGGCGGAGGTGCTTGGCACATCCGGATGATCGTGGGCATCGCTCGATGTAGAAGATTCCCAGTGTTTTGTGAAGCTATAACATCTGCACCGTACAGCCCTGAGTTTTGCCGCACCACTTGGGATCACAATGTAGTGACAGGTCGTTCACTCCAAAACACTGCTGGCGGTAATCAGTCTACAGACACTTCTTTGGACGATCTTTTGGTAGTTACGTTGGAGCTACCATTATAATTGTCATGGCGGTCCTTCAATGGCAGCTTTGCCCCTCTAGCTGGCAATTCGCACTTGCTTCTTAGATGATCGTCCGCGTTGCAATTGAAGCAACTTGCGCCTGGAGATTGAATCATATTCTCCTTCTGTCCACTAGCAACGATGTTTAATCCACATTTTTTAGGGATGAGCCTCAGCTGGACGTAATAATCACTGATATCCACGAGTCGATATTTAGTTTATATGGAAACAATTTAAATTATATAAAAAAAAATTTTTTACAACACAAAACGTGGGAGACCTGGGTTCAATTCCCGGCCGGTGAGTCATGTAGCTTCAATTACATAGCGATATTTTTTTGTAACACATCATCTCACAATGTATATTTAGTTGAAATTTTTACGAAAGTTACATATATTAACATAGTTTATTACTGATTATTATATGTATTAATATATTTTTATATTGTGTTTCTCCTATATAATTTTTTTGGGGGATGAATGCTTCTGGCCCATAAGGGTGGTGTCATCACCTCGCTTATTTTACAAACATTTGTGTATATATATATATAATATTGTTGATTGGTAAAAAAAGGAAAAAATATTGTTATTAAAACAAAATGACAATCATTTTCTTATGATAGTTTTCATCTCTATTATTTTTGATGCAAAAACAAATTCTTTTTTTTACAATGTTTAAAATCCGTAATTATTTTTCTGTAGTGTAATATAAAATTAATAAAAATAAAAAATCGTCAAATGTCATTCAAACCATAAGTTGTAAGAAATTAAATTTGTTGATTGACATTTAACATATATATACAAATGTTTGTAAAATAAGTGAGGCGATGACAATGTTAAATTATAAATTCAATGAAGATGTTCTTTAGAAAAATGACAATTATCATAATCGTGACGCTAATGGGCAAAAATATGTATTTTTAACATGTTAAATTAAAATTTCAATTAAGATGTGCCATGTAAAAGTGACAATCCTCATAATCGTTATTTTTAAAGTTTTTTGATACAAATGGATAAAAATATAGATTGTAAATATGTTAAATTAAAATTTCATGAAGATGTAACATAGAAAAGTGACAAGGGTAATTCCATACCAAATCGATAACTTTTCGGCTCGACCTTTTTAATTTCGATAAAATTTTGTATACTAAGAGAATATCATTAGAAAGCATCGAATCCAAAATTTTAGCCTCCTAGTACTTTCCTGAGATATCAATGGTCAAAAGTGCCAAAAATGACGTTTTTTCGAAAAATGCGATTTTTTAAAATTGAGATAAGTTAAAAAATAATGATTTTAAAAATATAAGTTATATGTCAATTTATAACTCTATTAAGGGTCTTTTATTGAATATTAAAATTTTTTTCAAAATAATATTGTTGCGGTTTTTATTTAAGTTATAAATTTTAAACATGAAAACTCCAAGTGTTTCGCTTTCCAAATTTTTTTGAATTTAATATTTTCTTATTCTCTAACCTTATATCTATTCATAAAAAAAATTTAAACTTGGGACAGCCATGGGTTTTTTAGTTATTGCGATTTAAAAAATCAAAAAATAAATAAGGCGCTCATTTATAAAATAACGCGTTTTGTTAAAATTATTATTTTTTTTAAACTTTTTTCCATTTTAAACATAAATAATAAGATTTTCCAGCATTAATATTATGAAAATATATTATTTAGATCAATTGATAGACTTACTTATTATTATTATTACTTTATTGATAACTTGTAAAAATTATTAGTTTTTATAATAAATGATTAATTTCCTAAAAAGATAGTTACAATTCCTATATAAGAAAATATAATTAATTTCTGAAAGATAATAACAAGTTTTCATGCACCTGCCTTGATATTAATTAATTTTTATTTTACAAATATTTCAATATTAATTTTTTCTTAATATTATTTATGTATAAATATAAATGTGCAAATCCTTTTAAAGAATCTAAACACTTTTATTGTAAAAAGAACCTGCGTAAAGTTACGACGTGGATGACACAATTTCCAAACATTGAGGCGGAACACTATATTTGTGATAAATGTCGTAAGCGTTTATAACAAAAAAATATTGAAAATATAAATTCTGATAGCGAATATGTAAATAATATCCCCACAGCATCCGCATCAATAGATACAATCAATTAAACCTTAAACGAAATTGGAATATCTCCTATTAAGAAAAAAAAACTAGCTGAAAAAAATTATCCAAAAAAAAGATAGCAAAAATATCAAAAGCTCTTTCAGATATAATAATTAACAATCCAGAATCGGACACAAAAGACAATAATGATATACTAAACAATATGAAATTACATTATCCTAATTTATCTAAAAATAAAAAATATCAATTGCTGACCATTCTGCCTCCTAATTGGAGTGCAAATAAAATAAAAACGAAATTCAACGCTACATATCATATGGCATATAATTCCAAAATCATTTTAAAAGAAAAGGGGATTCTTTCAACTCCAAATCGAAAGCCTGCAAAATATCTCAATCAAAACAGTTGATATTGTTAAAAGTTTTTTTTGCAGTGATAAAGTTAATAGGGTATTACCTGGAAAAAAAGATTGCTTATCTATCATTGAAAAGGGGGAACGAGTGAACGCTCAAAAAAGGCTAGTTCTTAATAATTTAAAAGAATTATATAATCATTTTAAGGAGAGTAATTCAAGCATAACAATTGGATTTTCGAAATTCGCAAGCTTAAGACCAAAAAATTGCATATTGGCAGGGGCTAGCGGAACACATAGTGTATGCGTTTGTAGCATACACCAGAATATTAACTAATGATTTTAGGCTGTGAATTAGCAACATTGACTAAAAATGGTGAGGATATATTAACAACTTATAGAGATGTTATAGGCAGAATGATTTGCAACCCCCCATTACCAACCTGTTATTTTGGTGACTGTAGCGAGTGTCCTGGCTCGACACTCTTAAAAGAACGCATTGAAAAATTATTTATAAAAAATGATATAGCTCTTATTACGTTTAAACAATGGGTTTCGGTAGATAGAACAACTCTGGAGACTATTTCTCAATCTTCAGACGAATTTATTAATTAAGTAATATCTTTCATGACTTTTTATTTATCTATTATATTTACAAATTAAATAAATAATTTTACGAAATTTAAAATTATTAATGCTGGAAAACCTTATTATTTATGTTTAAAATGGAAAAAAGTTTAAAAAAAATAATAATTTTAACAAAACGCGTTATTTTATAAAGGAGCGCCATCTATTTTTGAAAATAATATTTATTTTTTGATTTTTTAAATCGCAATAACTAAAAAACCCATGGCTGTCCCAAGTTTAAATTTTTTTTATGAATAGATATAAGGTTAGAGAATAAGAAAATATTAAATTCAAAAAAATTTGGAAAGCGAAACACTTGGAGTTTTCATGTTTAAAATTTATAACTTAAATAAAAACCGCAACAATATTATTTTGAAAAAATTTTTAATATTCAATAAAAGGCCCTTAATAGAGTTATAAATTGACATATAACTTATATTTTTAAAATCATTATTTTTTAACTTATCTCAATTTCAAAAAATCGCATTTTTCGAAAAAACGTCATTTTTGGCACTTTTGACCATTGATATCTCAGGAACTATGAGTACTAGGAGGCTAAAATTTTGGATTCGATGCTTTCTAATGATATTCTCTCAGTATACAAAATTTTATCGAAATTAAAAAGGTTGAGCCGAAAAGTTATCGATTTGGTATGGAATTACCCACAACTGAATCGTTATTTATGTTTTTTAAATATTTTTGACGTAAATAGGCTAAAATAAGTATTACTAACATGTTTAAATAAAATTTCAGTTATGATGTATCCTAGATAAGTGACAATTTTCAGAATTTTTTTTAACGTAAATGAGCTAAAATAAGTATTGCCAACATGATTAAATAAAACTTCAGTGAAGATGTACCATAAAGAAGTGACAATTGTCATAATAGTTATTTTTAAAGTTTTTTGAATATTTTTGACACAAATAGATAGAAATATAGATTGAAAACATGTTAAATTAAAATTTCATGAAGATACAATAGAAAAGTGACAATGGTCATAATAGTTATTTTTAAAGTTTTTCACCGCAAATGGACAAAAATATAAATTGCTAACATGTTAAATTAAAAATTTAGTGAAGAAGCACCATAGATAAATGACAATTATAATAATCATTAATTTTAGTTTTTTAAATTTTTAAAAATGCAAAACATTAATACAGTCATGTTTTTAATCCTAATTCAAAATTAGTCGTGAATTTTTCGGGCATGAATAGGGGGCTCAAAATTGTCTCTCTCAGATGAGCATATCGGGCTCAATAAAACTGAATATCGTGTGTAAATAGATAAATTTTTAATGCGAGCGCAAGAGGGCGAGTCATTAATAATAAAAAATTTATGCGTAATGAATATCGTTTTAACTAAGAAACGCTGATGTCTAATTTGAAAAACAATGATTAGAATAAGGTTTATAATTGTTTTGTAAATTAGCAATGTTAAAGTTCACAAATTTGAATGGCCACTTATTAGTAAATGAATGTATTAAATTATGCAAATGGACGACGAACTCGAATGGTTTTATCTTTTAAATGTTTACAGAACTCAATTTACTATGAAGTAAAATTTAAATTGTAAAATGTATAAAAATAATGGAAGTGGTTGGTTAGAAGGGCATAGCTCCTAACCATTTTAAAATAAATCGCTCAAATTATATAAGCATATTTTATAGATTTAGTGGTTACTAGGGCTGCCAATATTAAATATCGGGTGGAACCGATATTTCGTGTTTTTAAAAATTTGAACCCTAGTATCACCAAAAATATGTTAGGAGGCTAAATTTCTGGATATTTCATCTTATATCTTCATTGTTTACCATATTTTTAAAAAATATAAGGGAGCAGGCTTATTTTATTTGTCATAGAATGATCAATTAAAAAGTTTCAAAAATTTATATTATTTATTGTAGTATTCAAAAAATACATAAGTTAAGATTATTTCTTAGACAATTTACACAATAAAATTAAAGGAAGATCGCTTATTCATTCCATCCCCAAAAGGGAGATAACTCATACTCCTACCCACGAGTTTTGAAAAATTGTGGCACACTCCAAAAAATAAACACTAAAAAACATTGTGAAAATAAAAGTTGGTCAATATAAAAATTTAGTATTGAACTCTACAGTGGACATAAGAAGAGGATGTATAAATCTTCAAGAAGGGTCACTTACACTCCATCCCTCCTGCTCCCACCTATAAGTTTTAAAAAATTGCGGCACACAGGTGTTTTTTTAAAATTAATTAAACAAAAAACAGAGTAAAAATTGAAAATTAGTCAATATAAAAATTTAGTATAGAACTCTACGGTGTAGATGAGGATGTATAAAACTTCATTTTTGTTTTTTTCCCTTATTATCAATTTTTTATTTAATAAAATATATAAAATTTAAAATTCAAATTAATTTCGTTTTATGGAAAAAGGTAAAAATGGCACTTTTTGCACCTTTCGCCTAATATAATAGGTAATAAAAAAGCTAGAGTTTAAATTTCGTTTCTGATCTAAATTATTGTGATATTTATATAAACTTTTATAGTAATGACAGAGGTGGACAAGAGGTGCGTGCAACCCAATATTTTTAATAATATGTAGGGGTGTGCCAATACCACTTTTTGGAGACCGATCCGATATTCCCGATATTAAACTGGTATCGGCCGATTACGGATCCGATATCTTATCTAATTTTGTATTCTGTAAAGATACCAATGGTTTTAATTTTTATTATACTTTTTATTAGTATAACATCTATAATTTAACTATACCATAACATGTCATTTAAATATATCATAAAGATCAGTTATAGTTTATATTCAATGCAATTGCAATTCTAATAATATATATATATTTTTTGAAAAATCACTTATTCATATAATAAGTAATAACATTAATCTATTTACAAAATAAGTAATTAACAAATATAATATAAAATTTGGAATAAATATTTAAATTAATATATCGAAGATTTCTTTTTAGAAATACCAAAATTTCCAATTTATCAGAGGTCAGCCTGCAGTGATGGGGACTATATCACTAGCTTCACTAAAAACAGATTCTGAAGAGATTATTGCACACTTTTATAAACAGAATGCAAAAAAATAACAATATGGCAGAATGTTTAATAACTAATTATTACTATTAAAATAATTAAGCATAAAAATGGATTTCGATTTTATTTATAAAAATAAATATTGGCCAATAACCGATATTTTAAAATAGGTGAAATATCGGCCCGATCCGATATAAAATATCGGTACATCCATAATAATATGTATCAGGTATTAAATTTAACATAAGAATTGTGTCATGTTTTAATAATGGCATATAGTAATAGTAATACGTTTCAAAAAAGAATAAGTGTTCCTGTTAAAAAGCAAAAACAAGTAAATAATTAGGATTAGGCTACATTAATAATTTATTTTACTTTCTTTATTAAATATTTATTATTTAGGTTTAATATTCTTTTATTAATATAAATAAATAAAACTGAAAAACGAATGTTATTATTTATGACTTTAACATCAGTTATATGTGTATATATGGAATGTCATCAATTATATTAGAGATTTGTCAGGGTAATGTGATATTGATATCCATTATCAAGATCTTGGCTCAAATATTACAAATATATCCAATCTAAAAGATATAAAGGGAAGCAAATATATATTATGATCGCAATCTGTCCTCACAAAACAAAGTTAACTTCAAGTAGTAATTGTAAAACTGAAAATTATAAAGCTTGCCTATATCTCTTTTTCAGAGTAACGAATGTAAAATTTAATTATAATATACCTTTAGATATCGTTAATGCTGGTGACCATTGAGAACGTAAAATATCTAGGCATATACTGCCATTACTATTTATATTAGGGTGATATATACGAGTGGTAAAAGCAACCTGTTCCAATTAATATGGTATATACATATTATATATTTTTATTTTATATAATATACCTTTGGTGGTTTGAATGGATAATCTGTAGGAAAATGAATAGTTAAAAAGAAAACGCCTCCTTGATATGGACTATCTGGCTGTATGTTTTATAAATTATGAAACATTTATTTTTAAGCAAATACAATAATATATATTGTATCTAATAATATAATATACTTTTTGATAATTTAAGAGATACAGATTAGAGGCCTGCAATAGGCAGTGATTAACCTGAATGCTTATCTACCCATTGTTTTAAAAATCTTTAACCTGCTCCTACTTTTATGTGGTCCTTTATAAAAATTCACTTGTTGACTCACCCACTTATATATAAATTTTATTTAACCCACTTTCCAATGCTATGTTTATATACTATTTTAATGGTTGGATTAATTCTCTATTTATTTAAATATAAAATATGCAATGTTATGAAATAAAAAAGTGGGCTAAAAACCAGCCCATATAGACCCCAATTATATATACTTTTATATATTTTATTTTCGTGCCCAGAATTAGTGACTTGCATGTGTTTGAAAAAAACAGTAACTAAAAAATTTATATCAAATTAACACACCATAACATATGATGACTTATCTTTTTAGTTTTTATAGACAATTTATAATTTTATTATTTATAAAAATAATTAAGTTGAAATTTTACTAATCCAATATTCACGTGATGAATATAAATATTATATTATTCAAATTAGATAAAACAAATAATAAGCAATTTCACCAAATTTTAACTAAAAATGTCAAATATTTGTGCATAAAAAATCTTTCAAGATGAAATCACAATTTTTTAACCTTATATCAAAAACTTTCATAATTTTTCTTTAAAAAACCAGATATATATCAAAAATGCTTCTTGGGTTGGGTTGGATAAAATGGTTTTATGAGGTAGACCAGAAAGCTTGTAAAAAAGTTCAATGGTCCACATTTATCTTTTTAAATCAAAGAAAATAAACTTAAATATATCCTAAACATTAAAAAAATTTGATAAAATTTTAATCGACTCTTATTTTACAGAAAATAAAGTTATTTGATTTGAAAAGGGAAATATATTATCTCACCATTAATTTTCTATTATTTGATTTGTATAACTTATTCATATTATTTGAAGTTTTAAAAACATTCAAAATTATTTCCTAAAGATTATAATTTTCGAATCGATTTGAATACTCAGTGAATTAAATCAGATAATGTCTATATTATTAGTACCAGGAGTTTGAACCGAACCTGGAGAAGAAAACCTGGATTTTGGGGAAAAAATTTGAACCCGAACCTAACCTGAACCCCGTTTGTAAATTTGCACAACCCTGAACTGAACCTGGGAATTTTATCTGAACCCAGGTTCAACTGAGTTCAGCGTATTGTTTAAATTAATATAAGATATTTGTATTAGAGGTTGGCGCGGGCCGTGAAATTACGCGTGACCCATCGTGTCGTGGGTCACGGCGTGATGTGAATAAATTTTAAATTATTAGGCGTGACGGGCCTTCCCAAAATTTTTCAAGGGTGTGATCGGGCGTGAACATAAATTCCCCTTTAATCACGGAAATTTTAATTTTTTTATAAATATAAATTTGCAATTTTATAATTATAATACATATTTTCTAATTTAATTTAGTTCTTTTTTAAAAAAGAAAAAATTTTGAAAACAAAAAATATTCGGCATTTTATAAACATCTGGTGTCACGCTTCTAGTTCTATTTTCTTTTTATGATTAGGTGTTTTGTTGTGAGATTTTTTACTTAACTTTAAAATTTATTCTCAATAATACTAGATCCTAATTTCAAAAGGTAAGGTTTTTAATAGACAAAGAAAAGAGGATACTTACAAAACAATCTTAAAAATGTGAAATGATATAAAATTAGATGATTTATATGCATAAGTCAATGCCAACTGTCATTTATAACTTTCCTAATTCATCCTAAATTCATAAAAAAACCTTATATTCTAAATGAAACATATTTTTAGATGATTCTGATGAAGCATCAACATCTACCGATGATAGCTGTGTGAATTTAAAAGATTCATCCTATAAAACAAATAACTCGCAATATTTTGAAGTTTTGGAAGCAGAAAAATTTATTTCTTATTTTGAGAAAATTAGAGAATAAAATTTTGTCAGCCCTGGCAAATTCGGTTTCTAGTGAAAAGTTATTTTCTGTAGCCAATCGCCTATTAGAGGAAAGGCTTACACAATTGAAATAAAAAAAATAGACATTCTTCTTTTTCTAAGTAAAAATTTGGATCTATAATATGTATTTATTTTTTGTAATTATGGATTATTGAATTAAAGAAATAAATAGAATAAATTCAAAAAAGTGTAAAAAATCATAACATTAAAGTTTTGAAAAATTTAAAAACACCGTGAATTTTCGGGTGTGACGAGCGTGAATCAAAATATTGCCTTTCGTGAGTGGGCAGGTCGGGTCGAAAATTTTTTAGTGGTAAGCGTGAATGGGCGTGAATATTTTTTATCGCCACCGTGAGTGGGCGGGCCGTGAATAAAAAAATAGGCCCACACCCACCTCTAATTTGTATAACAAATATTAATAATTTACTTGATAATATTTTCAAATTTCCAATTAAGTGAAGTGTTAATAAATATTCATTTACTCCATTTTAATTTTTTTTAAATTGATTCTCAAAGATTCCTATTGGATTGTTAATAAATTTTAAACAATTCAATTCATTTACAACATTTATTTTTAATTTTTAACTTATTCTTAAAGATTATTAATTAGAGGAAAATGAAAGTGAACAAGTCAAAGTAAAAATTATTATATTGGATATTGTTAATTTAAAGAAATGTCTAAATAAAATTTTTTAAATCTATACATGACTATGCTTTGTATTTTTAACTATATTTTGCTTATAAATAAAATAAAAAATTTATTTTTTATACCAAATTTATGTCTAATTTTTTAATTATGATTTAAATATAGATTATTTTTTCAATTCAAAAATTCTTTAACCCGAGCTGAACCCGGAACCAAAACTCAGGTTCAAAAATATTTCCCTGAACTGAACCTGAATCATTCACATCCCTGATTAGTATAAATACATATAAGGAATTCTTAAGATTGTAGGAATAATATATTCATTTGATTCAAAAATATAAATCAAATATAAATAATGAAAAATTTGATTCGTATTTTTGTAGGTGTGTGTATATATATATAACAGCTTCATTTAATACCATGTCATCATAGAATATCAAAATTTAACTTTTCCTTATATTTATATTAGATATCTACAAATCAAAAAATATTAAAATTTACATACTATATATTAGAGTTTATATCATTAATAGAATAAATATAAATCATACAGTATTCAATATACCCAAGTTTTATGAAAAACTTGGTTATTAATTTCAATTTTAAACAAAAGAATATTAAAATAATATATTTATTTATAAATAGGATTTCATCAGTTTGTAAAAATAAAATTATTTTTGATATATTTTGATAGCTATAATTTTGTTATCTTTGTCAATATTTCCTAATAAGAAAAAAATATAAAAACTTACTCTTACTAAATTTTTCCAAAAATATTTAACTAGATTGTTTGTGTAAAAAAATCTTTTCCAAATTTCAAGTAATTAAATTAATCGTCTATTAAATTGTCTCACTTTTTTGCAATTATGTATTATTTTTTCACTATTTTATTATATCTTTTGGTAGTTTTTAAAACTTTTACAAAATACATGTGTTCCAACAAATGTGCTACTACATTTGAAACTATTATTTGATAATGAACTATTAATTTTAGAATTTTGGTAAAAGATTGTTGCAATATTATTATTGTTTGTATTAAATTTGAGTTGTTAATTAAATTATTATAAAGAATTTTTAACAAAATTAAGTTGTCAAAATCTCAAATATAAAAAAACTGATGAATTACCATATTATATAAATAAACATGAGTTATCATCAAGAATTATTTAATACTTTAATTTAATAATTAATTAATATATTTGAAAAAAGATCTAGTTAAGAAGCAGCAATTTTTAAAGAACCAGTCAGATCCAAATAGAGAAAATAAGGGTTAGGTCTAGTACCAATATGGTACTACAATTCTATTAAATTTGGTACATTTGATATGTAATAACTTGACAATGTTATTAATATAAAAAAATTTCTTTAAAAAAGGATGAGTTATAATAAAATGAACTTACAGGTCCCATGATAGTAGCTTGCCAGTGAAACACTTGAAATTTATTTAATTAAATGTAAATATTTTAATAAGTTATAAAAGATATTTAATCAATTTTTCTATAATATGGATATCTTATCTTCATTATTATATAGAATAATATATAGGTATCATCAAAACAACCTTAATACTATAAGATTTAATAAAAAAATCAATATCAAAATTGGTTAAGAAGATTAATTTTTTTATTACATAAGTTGAAAATCTCATATTTTTATATAATTAAATATTTTATAACATATTACAATCATCTCCGACCGGTCCGGCTGAACAGCTAGCAGGAGGATCTCTTCCCAAATCCTGTAATTCCTGAAAAAGGCCATAGATTAATAAATTTGAAATAGATAAATTGTATAAAAGGTCATATTAAGTTATCTAGTATCAATACTTTATTTATTCTTTTTAATGCCATTTTTATTCTATTAGATTTGATACAACCTAAACAAGAAACAACCAAGCCAAACAATACGAATAAAGTATTTAAAAAAGTAAAAGATGGCGGAAACCAATTACAAATTAAATAAATTAAATTATGTTAAATATTATATACAAAATGTATAGATACTTCTAGGATTTTATAATATAATAGAATTTACGCATTAGTAACAAAGTAAGTACATATTTTAATATCTTTATCTTAAAAGTTATAATGCAAACAAATATATTTTATGTAAATTTTCAGACATAGTGATAAAAGCAAATTCCCTTCCAGTATCTTTCCAATTCTAATAACAAAAATTTAATTTGTTTACATAAGAGAAAACACTCAACCCCCTCCCCTTCAAAAAACACTCAACTCATGAATATAAAAGATCATGTATAATAGAAATAGAGGTGAATTAAACTTCCCTACCTCTTCATATAAACTTATCTTAAAGAGAAGAAAATTTTAGATTTTATTAAAACCCTTATTTATACTATAATATAAAAATGGGAGAAAAATTGTCTAATGGAATATTGAAAAATAAAGGCATATTTTTATTTAGTGAAATATATTGGAAAGTATCTGATAATTATCGCCTCAAATATAATTGTGGATTAATTTACTTTTCCCAAACACCTATCATTCCAATTATCAAAATAATATGTCATGTGAGTTTTATTTACATATATCCTTTTTTTTCACAATATAAATGACAAATGAATAATATATAGAGTGATAAAATAGATATCTAATCATAATTATGACCATTTCCATATCCCCAAGCTCATGTATTGTTTGCGCTTATATTTCAGTTTCTAGTGTTTCTTTTATGCCTAAAATAATATTTTAATTTTACTTAAAACTTTAATCCGAATAAATTGTTAATCAAAATAATAAATAATCCATAAAATATTTCTACGACAACATAAAATTAACATTTATTTTGAAGTTGATCACTTTTCTAGGAACAATTTGAATATGTCAATTTATCTTCCATCAATTTGTTATTATAAAATGTTGGCAACACACAAACTTATCTTTCTCCGTCTTTCACTTTGCTTGTCAATCCATCAACCTAACCACTCGGTTTGTCCATTCATGTCTGGATAATATAGTTATAAAATATATTTAACCATCGCTAGAAACATCTACTTGAGAATGAAATTTAAAAGATAACTCCATTGTGGTTTACACTTTAACCACCTAAAATATTTTACGGCCTTGGCTACAATTTTATTTTACATAATATGCTATATACCCGCTTATATTTATTGTTAAATTTTTTCATATGGTTAATTATCATCTTTTTCCTTAACGCTAAAAACACCACCGTTGATAAAATACACAACGGCTGAGTACGGCCAGCGCATAAACATTTTTGAAATAACTTGCATATTTTATATATTATATGCTATATCTTGATAGCACTGATTGATACCCTGTTACCCATTTTCAAACTATCTATTTCAATGATGATGATAACAATAATGCCACTCAAAAGAGAACATCAAAATTAAATGTCCCACCTATATAGCATAACATTAACTATGTTCAAAAACATATCTGTAAAAATTTAATTCAATATTTTAAAAAGAAATGGAAAGCATTATCTTAAACTTTCAAACTATGATTCGGATCTCCCAGAGAACTGCTAATTTTTCTCTCGAAAATAAACACAATAATTGCCTATATTAAATTTTGAATTACTTTTCATAAGTGAAATAGAAAAGTTTTTAAAAGTAAATGATAATGATAGCTCCGAAATTATTTCCTAAAATCTGGAAATTTATTAAAAACAATCATATTATTCATGAGGTTATAGAATTATGTGAGATAAGTATTAAAAATAGGTACAGTTCCTGAACCTGGTTAAATTTTTGACCAGCACTGTCTCCTTAGGCAATTAAGAGAGCCTCGAAAATCTTTGAATTTTGTAGTTTTCAAATATAAATCATTTCAGAGTGTTCCTTTTTTTAAATTTCTATTTTATTTTGAAGTATTAATAATAACTTTATGGAATGTATTGGTTTTATTATCATTTAATACTATTTATACACCATTATAACATTTAGAAATATTACATTTTTTTAGATTGCTATGATAGGTCAAAAATATATATTATAAATGGAAATAAGGTTTCACTTGAATAAGAACCCTTTAGACTGTTTACAATATTTTTTTTCCTAGGGTGTAGTGCTGTTAAAAAGCCCGATTTGGGTTGGTTTTTAAAAACGTCCCAATGTAAGTCTGGAGATTTTCAGAGTTGTACATTTGCTCAAAATAAAAAGATCTTCATAGATCTAGATCGGAACCCTAAGGCTAGCATAATTCTGGTAACCAAGTGTTCGCACGCCGGAGATCTCGATCCTCCCTTTTTGATAATGGTACCTGGCTATCCGTGACTATGAAAGGGATTACGGCGAATCTGTTGATGCCATATCTGCACCCTGCCCATATCGCTAGGATTTCTTTTTGATTAATATGTGGGGTTGCCAGATCTGGGATTCCTAGATCGTGCTTTATTTCGTCGAAGGTAAACGAGTATCCCGCTTGTCCTACCTCAGCTAGCCCTATATGGTTAACGAGGCATCCACGTGGATAATCGGTCCTATTGGGAAAACGAATGGGAAGGGTTCCATAAGGGAACAAATCGCGATAACGGCCTTTGGGTATGCTTTAACGTAGTCAATTGGGGATACTTCCTCTTCGTTTAGCATGGTAGAATAGTAAGGCGCGAATACTCTAGACAATCCTGTTATCGAATATATGTCGTGGTTTAGGACGCCTAGAACTTCAAGTGCTATACTCCTTTCTATTGACATTGATTGCAGCGTATGTTTGTATAGAATTAATTGGCAGAATCTCAATCGCGCCTTGTTTTCCTCATCAATTTCGGCCGATTTATTAGTAAAATCTATTAGGTATGTTAACTTATCTGTGGGAATAACTATGGATTTCGTGGTGTTGACGTCTAGGCGCCATGCTGTTGCCATATCTAGAAAGGAAATGGTATCTTGAAAAACTAAATCTGGCACGTTATGGAATATGATAATGTCGTCAAGGTATACCGAGTAGTTTGCTTTCTTGACTGATTTTGCACATAAGTCTAGAATAATGTTTTGTAATGCGTACGGGGAGAATGCTGCCCCCATGGGTAATGTTTTATAACGAAACTTAGTTGATGAGGTGGCAAAGCCGAAGAATCTCCTCCTACTTTATGCGAGTGGAATGGAGTAAAACGCCGATTTTAGATCAATTTTTGTAGCCTTTGTTGCTGTTGCTAATAAGGGGGCGATCATAGGAATCGTTCTTAGCCTGAAGGGATATCGAATAAAATTTCTTGAAACATTGGAGAAATCTGATATTACTCTAGGCGTTCCGTCTGATTTAGGAATAAGAAACAGTGGTGAACAGAACGTGGCGTCGGTCCTTTCGATAATCCCACCGTCTACCAGCTGGTTGATGATGGGGAGGTACTTGGCTGCTAAACGGGTGAATCTGTTTTTGAAGTATCCCCCGTTATCGCTAATTGCCTGGTTATCGAATTTCGGGCAGGAACCCCTCAATGCTACCCTCTTGGTGAAGGGAGATTGATCTGAGTGAGGTTTCAAGACCGACGCTGAGAGTCCTAGAGTAGCGCGAATATCGAGCTGAACGTGATCCGTTGTGTCAATACCCATCAACCTCAAGAGCCTGTGGAATCTACCAATCGAATCACTGTCGCCCGCTGGCGCTGGCGGGGGCATGACAGTGGTCGTGTATGGAGTTATTCTATCCGCGAAGATGTTACTCATGATGATAGGTTCTCCGTTATGGTCGAATTGTTCGGTCACAGGGAGGTCCGGGATACTGTCGGCGCTGGATATTGATCGTGAGTCGTCTATCTCATTCTCAGCTTCCCTTGGGCCTGTGGGCCCCGCGGGTGAGAACTTTTGGCGCCTGACATCTTTGATCCAGCGTTTGATTTCGTTTTTGCATATCATCAATGCAATTGCCTCCCCACGGGGTCAGGGCGTCTATGATTCCCAGCTCGATCGTAGATGGGGGGAGGCTGAGAGGGAAGTCATTAATTGTTTGCAGATTTCTTGTTTCTATTAGGGAATCCGTGTTTAATATTTCCGTAGCTTGTGGAGGGTTGGCTATCGATAACGTTTCTAGTAGGAGATCCAAGGCGGGAGGTTGTTTGCCCTTGCTTCTTTCCCGCATAGGAGGCAGGGGAAGTTCGAAAGAGCACATGTTCCGGCATAGGTGGCGGCCCTCCTACAAATCTATACATGGTTTGTTGAGATTCCCATCTAATTTGATCCCATCCCCAGGCGATTGATTTTGCATAGACCTGGGCTTTGTTTGCTATGTCTCTGAGGAATTCCAGCGAATTGGTTTCTTTCATATCTTTCACACTAGATATAGAATAATGATTATCAGTAATGGAAGTTGATAATACGTGTAAATGTTAATGATGATTTGACATATAATATTTTATATTAAATAGTATGTTTTAATATTATAAGATATTTATATTGTTAAAGGAAATCGTTCATAACTATTGGGGTACAGATAGACCTGTGCGCCGTCGCAATTTTATTCACGCCGGAACAGCCGCCGATTGAGATCAGCGGCGTGAGCCGGCTAGCCGCCGATTTTTCTTATAGCGGCGGCGCGGCGTGTATAATATTTAGAATGTTGTTTAATTATATTTATATATTAAATTATTATTATTTAAATTTGAATATTAACATTAATATAATAAAACATGAATTGTATTCTATTGCTTTATATAATAGAATAGTGTATATCATTTACATTCATTCATACACCATATTCATTTCGGCTATATTAATTATTTTTATGGATTTGCGCGTTTTAAACCACCCTATATACAATTATGAAATAACAACTCTCTCTACTAAGCAAAAATCAAGTTATGTGTGGAAGTACTTTGGAAATCTTATTTTGAAGAATGAGAATAAGAAAAGCACGATAATGCCTGATTATATTTATTGTGAACCTTGTTTAAAATTGGGGAAAAAAGTTGAGGAAGATTCGGATAAAAATAATCCATTTTCAAAGTATTTTATTTTAATTTTAGACTTATATATATATATAATTTATATTTTAGTTATGATATCAAATGTTATAGCAAAAATATAAGTACGAGCAGTGGCGTAGCTACGAGGGGGGGGGGGGTTTCGGGTTTGTTCCCCCCCCCAGAGCAATTAATTTTTTTTTTAGAAAATTCGTTTAAAAGACTCAAAAGTGACTTTATATCAAATAAATACCATGAATATTTATATTTTTCTGGTTTTGATGTTTGTGGAAGGATATTATTACTTTTAATTTTAAATATATATATATAAATTATTCTGTATATTATTTTAAAGTCATTGATAATAATCTATTAATTTTAATAATATATTATTGATGCATTTTTAAAAAAATATTTATTATAAATTATCCAAGATATGGTTCGAAAATAATAATATGAAATAAAAAAGTGCATAATCTACCCCCCCCCCCTTCAGAGCAATTTTTTTTAGATTATTCGTTCAAAAGATTCAAAAGTGACTTTATATCAAATAAATACCATGAATATTTATATTTTTCTGGTTTTGATGTTTGTGGAAGGATATTATTACTTTTAATTTTAAATATATATATATAAATTATTCTGTATATTATTTTAAAGTCATTGATAATAATCTAATAAATTATAATAATATATTATTTATGCATATTTAAAAAAATATTTATAATAAATTATCCAAGATATGGTTCGAAAATAATAATATGAAATAAAAAAGTGCATAATCTACCCCCCCCCCCCCCCCCTCAGAGCAATTTTTTTAGATTATTCGTTCAAAAGACTCAAAAGTGACTTTATATCAAATAAATACCATGAATATTTATATTTTTCTGGTTTTGATGTTTGTGGAAGGATATTATTACTTTTATATATATATAAATTATTCTATATATTATTTTAAAGTCATTGATAATAATCTAATAAATTATAATAATATATTATTTATGCATATTTAAAAAAATATTTATTATAATTTATAGAAGATATGGTTCGAAAATAATAATATGAAATAAAATAGTGCATAATCTACTTTCTCATGCTTTTATTTCTAATAATATATAATTGGTTTATATTTTGTAGCATTTTTATAAATGAAATTATTAAAGAGATTAAATTTATGACTAAAAAGTAAAGATTGTTATTTCCTATTTACGAACTTTAAGATTGAATAAAATGGACATTAGAAAATATTTACTAGGTAACAAAAAAATATACTAATAGATACTTTTATTTAATTTTAGCGAAAAACAATGAAACAAATTTACCAGCTAATATCTCATGCAATTTATGCCCTGTTGAAAATGATAAGCATGATATAAATACACGAGGTTAAAAAATATTTAATCCAGTGTACTAATTAATATCTTATGCATTATAGGCTCTATTGAAAAAAATAAGGATGATGTAAATACACCAGGTCAAAATAACATTTAATATAAAAAATATTTAAAATTAATAGCTAACTATTTTTATTTTAGAATTCAAAATTAAACACCTAGTCATAGTTTTAACTAAATTAAAATTGCCAGTACAAACCACTTTGGGTAATTTATTATTTTAAATAATTTTGGCTAACCAAAATATTTTGACATTTATAAGATATACCCAAACGTAGGAGGGAAGAAAATGATCTTCATACACTCATTTATATACCCAAAGACCATATAAAATCACTACCTAGTACAAGTAATATAATCTATTAAGATTTAAATATTTTTTTTATAGATTTAGATATATCAAGTATTACATTTAATAAAAATGATGATAGTCAACAAAATGAACACACCAAATCACTAATTAATATAGAAAATCAAAATTTTAATGATGAACTTGATACCATAAGCAACAATTTACCACCCACATCAGGTATTTTATAAAGACCTTATTTAAATGAATCACTAGTTAATATAGAAAATCAAAATTTTAATGATGAACTTGATACCATAAGCAACAATTTACCACCCACATCAGGTATTTTATAATGACCTTATTAAAATGAATCACCAATTAATATAGAAAATCAGAATTTTAATGATGAACTTGATACCATAAGCAACAATTTACCACTCACCTCAGGTATTTTATGAACTTATATGACCTTATTTAAATGTATTCATTTAAATTTTAGAAATACCTAGATACTCTATAAAAAATTATGATAAAAATAAGCTAAATACACTTGATCACTTCAAATTTCTACCTAGTAAAAGTAATGTTAACTATTACCTTTAAATATTTATCATAATTTTAGGTATATCAAGTATCACATTGAAGAAGAATGATAGTAGTCAACTAAATATTATAGGCTGTATCAATTTAGAATTTAAAGGTTATCTAATATGTTGTTTTATTTTAATTTATTTTTATAGGAATATCTCAATTAATATTCACACCAAGGGGTAAAAAAAATAGTGATAACAAACAAAAAAATACATTAAGTCACAACAAATCACTATCTAATAAATGTAATGTAATCAATTACTTATTAATATTTACATTAAAATTTTAGATATATCTAAAAAATCTAGGGAGAATTTAAATGGAAATGAAGTTCCACTCATGTCAGGTATTATATTTATTTAAAATCTTAGCAATTCCCACATACTCCAGAAAACTAAAGGATAATAGACAACCAATTATACTAGATCATTTAGAACCATCACCTACTACAAGTGATATAGTCTATTACTTTATAATTTACATTATAATTTTAGATATATCTGAAGTACTTGGAGAGAACATTATTGGAAATGAATTTGATACTTTAGGCTCCAATTTACCTTCCACATCAGGTATTATATAATTATGTTTTAATATTTAGTCTTATAATTATAGAGATATGCAGTTATGCCAATTCAGATTTCCCATATGATGTATCGAATTTTGTTACCCATCATATTAAAGAAAAATTATACATATATTCTAAAATATGGCATCCTCCCTCATCATATATTTTCCCTCAAATCAATTTTAAAATGTAAAGTTGTCATTTCAACTTAATTGGCTCAATCAGTATATATGGCTTAGTTATTCTCATCTTAAACATTCTGCATATTGTAAAGTATGTATAATCTTTGGTCCTAGATATGGTGGAATCAATCATCAAAAGTTGGGAGAGCTTGTTTCGCATGGATTTGCCAAATACAAACATGCAAAAGAAAGATTCTTATCTCACCAAAAATGTGCCTATCATCATAGTGCAGAATACATGTTAACAAATTTAACTCAAATTTCTAAAGGTGTTATTCCAGCTATTGACACCCAACTATCAAATTTAAAGGCAAAAGGGGCAACGAATAATCGTAAATATCTACAAATTATTATTCAAGCAATCATTTATCTGGGAAGGCAGGGAATGCCGTTAAGAGGTCACAGAGAAAACAGTGGTAAATTGAATTATAATGAAACTTCAGTTAATGAGGGCAACTTTAAAGAGTTGCTGAAGTCATATTGTCATCTAGGTGGTGAGGGAACCAAGGTTATATTTGACAATGTGCCAAATAATGCCCTATATATATCTCCGGATATTCAAAATTCAATTATTAACATATGCAATAATTTTATTGTCGAAAAATTAGTTACCATAGTTAAAAAATCTGCATTTTTCTCTGTACTTGCAGATGAAACAATTGACATATCAAATCAACAACAAATGTCGTTGGTTATCCGTATATTAAACCTGGATACCTTAAAAATCAGTGAATATTTTTTGCAATTTATTCCACTTGATAATGGTACAGGGAAAAATATAGGAATACATATAATATCTTTTTTAAAAAACTATAATATCGATATTAATAAAATTCGGGGACAAGGATACGATGGTGCTCCAGCAATGTCTGGGAAAATTAATGGAGTTCAGGCTTATATAAAAAAAAAGTGTCCAAAAGCTCTCTATGTACATTGTGGAGAACATTCTTTAAATTTAGTTATCTCCAAAGCTTGTGGAATTCGTGAGATTAATAATAGTTTAAGTAAATAATTATTCACATAATTTATATAATCTTTATTAACCATTGAAATCGTATCCAAAGTGATTGAATTTTTAAGTTTTGGGAAGCGATCAAAGGTGTTATCTGATGTTTTAAAAGATATAGATGGCTCCAATGTTCAAAAATTAAAGAAATATTCGCCTACAAGATTTCTTCAAAGGCAAGATTCTATTACTGGTTTTATTAAAGCACTGGAAGGCATTGTTGAAACTTTAAAAATAATAAGTAGATGGAATGATAATGATACATCTAATATTGCCAAAGAATTGTGTTCATCAATTTATAAAACCCCTTTTATTATATCAATTTTTTGTATGAATTATATTTTTTTAAAAACTGTAAATTTAAGTCGATATCTTCAAAGGGAAAATATCAACATTGTGTCAGCAATGAATGAAGCCAAGAGGCTTCTTAAAATATTTGAAGATGCTGAGGTAAATGCCAACAATATTTTTTTACAAAAATATGAAAGATGTTTAAGTTTGGGTAAGAAACTTAAAATTAATATTGAGAAACCTAGTCTAATCATAGATGACATTTTAGCTTTGGAATCAACTTTTGATTATTATAAAAAAGTTATTTTTTTACCATTATTAAAAACAATTATTACTCACTTTAAATTAAAATTTGCTGGGCATAGCAAAATATTAAAATATTTTAATTTTCTTTTGCCATCATCCTCAGAACAATTAATTATTAACAATAATATAATGCTTAGCTTTAAAAAAATTAGTATTTTTTATGAATCCGACATTATCGGTGGATACGAACAGCTAAAATCAGATACTGAAGCTTGGTATTCTGATCTAAGCACCATCATCCCTACAGATCGTCCCAGTAACCCTGTTGAGGCATTACAATTATTTAAGGAAACTTTAAACTTAAGAGCAAATATCAAAACACTTTTAATAATATTAGCAACACTTCCCATAACTACTTGCACCAATGAGCGGTCATTTTCGACACTGACTCGACTTAAAAGTTATTTAAGGGCAACCTCTGGCCAGGCGAGGACCAATGGATTGGCTCTTCTAAATATCTATAGAGATATTAATCCTAGTCCAAATGAGGTCATAGAGGAAATGGCGAAAGGGCCACTAAGAATTAAGTTAAATATATAAAATATAAAGTTTTTTAACAAAGTATTTATAGTTTTTTTTAATCAAAAGCAATAAAAATATTTTTTTAAATAAGCACTTGACATAAAATTATATTTTGTTATTTATAAATTGTTTTACAATAGTTTATATAAAATTTATGTTTTGTTATATATATAAATTTTATTTTATATAACATTTATTTTAATCTATAATATAATGTGTTATATAATTTGTGTTGCTAAAATTATTAAAAGTGTTTTGATATTTGTTCTTAAGTTTAAAGTTTCCTTAAATAATTAATTGTAATGTCTCAATAGGGTTGCTGGGACGATCTGTAGAGATGATGGTGCTTATATCAGAATGCCAAGCTTCAGTATCTGATTTTAGCATGTCTATAATTGTTCTGAGAATGATAGCAAAAGAAATTAAAATATTTTGCTATGCCCAGCAAATTTTAATTTAAAGTGAGTAATAATCGTAAAAAAAAATAACTTATAATAATCAAAAGTTGGTTCCAAAGCTAACATGTCATCTATTATTATTAGCCTAGGTTTCTCAATATTAATTTTAAACATCTATCACAGTGGCGTAGCTAGGAATTTTTCTTAGAGGGGGTCCATACATAAAAAATTCTGGGGGCTTCGCCCCCAGACCCCTTTAACGGGCCTTCGGCCCTTTTGCCCGACCTTCGGCCGGGTTTATCTTAAAAATCATAACCACATCTTCGACAATATATAATAAATATATTTTTTAAATGCATGAATAATATGTTATTCTTTATAATAATACTACTCATAATAATTTCAATAGTAATATAATATCCTTCCACAAAATCCAGAAAAATATAAATATTAATGGTATTTATTTGATATAAAGTCACTTTTAAGTCTTTTGAACGTATAAAAAAAAAATTTGCTCTGGGAGGGGTCCAAACCCGAAAACCACCCCCGTAGCTACGCCACTGCTTTCACTGTTCCTTTTCCCCATTTTTTCTTTATCTTTCCTTTTTTCTTCACCCTTCAATTTTTATAAAGAAGCTGATTTTGGGTCAATTTACAAAAAAGACACTATTAAGATTTTAGACAAAGAATATTATATAAGCCTCGAGATTTGGAAAAATATAGGTCCAAACATATCTGCCATCTACCAGCAAAATCTTTGGTCTTGCCTATTATTTTGGCTAAAATCTTAATTGGATCGTTTTTAAAAATCGACCCAAATCGGATTTTTTAACAATCTTATCTTAACCCCCCCCCCCTTTTTCCCCTTTTTCTTTTCCTTAACCTTTTGCTTTCCCCTTTTCTTTTCTTCTTCTCTTTTATTTTATTTCCCCCTTTCTTTTCCTTTACTTTTTTCTTTAGAAAGCCTGCCAGAATGGTTCTCCAAACAATATTCGTTTTTATTCGCATATATACTTATTATTTTGCATATAGTAAATATTTGTGTAATTTTTATTTCTTGTTATTCCTGCTCAATAAAATTAGCTATTGAAAATATACTCATTTATATTATGGCTACACATAAATTAATGTTATTTTTTCAATATCCGTCCTAAACTCTATACCCATATGATATTTGTATTTAAAGTCTGATATTTCATGATTGTGATCCTTCGCCATTTGTTATTTACCACTAATTGTGATTCATGAGAATTTAGGATTCAGCGCCATTTGTGATCAACAGACGACACTCCTTTCGGCTGTAGGTTGGGCTAGGGTGTAGTCCTAGTATTTTATATTAATTGTTGATATTTATTGTACTAACATATTTTTTATTTTTTGATTTAGATTAACTTTATTTCTCATTTTTTTACCTTTTGGCGTAATTTAAGTGAAAATGTTAATTTCTTTAAAATAACTTTGATTTTATTATTTTTTTATATAAATCGGCATGACTCAATTCTAATTTTTCCTTTTTTTTTTATTTCTTTTATATTAGCGTAACCTAAATTAAATTTTTATTTTTATATTATGTAACATTCGGATTTATTCAATTTACTAATCGACCGTCTTATTTTTTTTGTGATATTAATATTTAATTTAAAGATACATTTTTAAGATGGTGAGACTTGATAAATTAAAATAAAAGAAAAAGACTTGATATTTATATATTTTATAAATTGAAATAAAATTATATACTAGATATTATATTCTACTGATCAATTCTTACTTGAAGATAAAGCTTAAACTCTTATCCCTAAAAATAGTATCTATCTTATAAAATAATTTTAAAAAATAATAATTTTATAATCTATGAAAAAATTTAAATTTTAAATTTTGTGATATTTTTGTTATAAATGACCTTATATTATTGTTAATTATTCAATATATTTATAAAAATGAAAAAAATATTTCCAAAAGCTGAGCTAAATATCGAAAAACCGTTAGTGGAGGCTTGTGGGGTGGAAGGGGGGGGGTAGCCCCCAAGCATTTATAGATAAAGACTTCTCCCAATAAAATTTCCTATTTATGCCACTGGTGGCTTGCTTCTACTTCAATCACAAAATCTATAATATAGTACTTTTATATATAGAAAGATAATCATTGTTCATACAAAATTAGAATAAAATCCTTATTAAATTTTGCACTGGAAATATTAAATACTGATTTATGTTAAATTAAAATTAATATTGATTTAAAAATATAATATAGATCTACCTCTAATATATATAATGATTATTTTTATCTATTTAAAATTTTTAATGATTATTTTTATCTATTTAAAATTTTTATTGATTATTTTTATTTATTTTATACTAAATTCTTCATAGCGGGCCAACCACAACCCATTAAATAGGTCTGATTATGGTCTGAATTCTTGGAAATCGTTTTTTGTATTCAAACTTTGCTTTTTTCGGCAAGCTGAGTCCGATCCAACCCTAAAATATAACAACCCTATGCCGACCTAACCCAGCATCATTAAAATGCATCGTTGTTGAATTCAAATTAGCATGTAACACTGGGTTTTGTTTCCCATAATATAAAAATTTTATATACAAATTGAACTCTGAATTTCAAAAATTTTAATATTTTATTTTTAAGGGAAACTAAAATGGCATATCACCCGCGCAGTGGCATAGCTACGGGAGTGGTTTTCGGGTTTGGACCCCACCCAGAGCAAATTTTTTTTTAGATTATACGTTCAAAAGACTTAAAAGTGACTTTATATCAAATAAATACCATTAATATTTATATTTTTCTTGTTTTGATGTTTATGGAAGGATATTATATTACTATTGAAACTATTCTGGGTAGTATTATTAAAGTCATTGAGAAAATTC
Organism: Gordionus sp. m RMFG-2023; assembly: GCF_954871325.1. Taxonomy (NCBI): domain Eukaryota; kingdom Metazoa; phylum Nematomorpha; class Gordioida; order Chordodea; family Parachordodidae; genus Gordionus; species Gordionus sp. m RMFG-2023. The sequence continues at coordinate 31,394,860 of NC_088776.1, forward strand.
TACTAAATTATAATAACATATTATTTATGCATTTATTTATTATATATTGTTGAAGATGTGATTATGATTTTTATAATAAACCCGGCCGAAGGCTGGGCAAAAGGGCCGAAGGCCCGTTAAAGGGGGTCTGGGGGCCAAGCCCCCAGGATTTATATGTATGGACCCTCTCTAAGAAAAATTCCTACCTACGCCACTGCACCCGCGGATTTTATTGATATACATTTATGATATGTATTAAATTGTTATTTTTGTATTTTTTGTAAAATGTTTATTTTCATTATTATATATTATCAGATGAATTTGAATAACAAAAAAGATATATTATTTTGATATGAAATAAAAGAAATAAAATTGCAAGAATTCTATTACTACTATACACTACAATAATTTTTTAAATAGTAATATTAAATGTCTTTGATAATTGTATAATGTGTATGTTATTGGGGTCGATAGTCATTTTAAAAAAAATTCAAGGTATAAATAAAAACAATAGATCTTTATATTTATATTAAATTTTTCCATTTTATTTTTCAAAAGTTGCCTTAAAGTTAAATTTTGGTTCTGACTGCGTAAATGCCTAGATGACAGAACTGGTTCTGCATAGCTATATTTGACATCAGTTAAAGTGAACTGTCATGTCATCTAATTTTATATTAAGTACAATGATTTCCCTAATTATTAACAGCTGATTACTCAACTAGTTGAGCATTTTCAAAGCTAAGAAAATTATGATTAAATTATTTATTAGGTGTGCATTTATAATTTTATAAGTTAAATATTATTTTATTAGTACTATGAGATATTGCTCAACAAGACCTATTAAAATACCTGCAAATTCTTATCTTACAAAAAAAACAATCGATGAACCGAAGTCTATAAAGTCCACTATAACTATTGCGGATGATGTAAATTATTAATTAAAATAATTTTATGTACATTTAAGAAAGAAGATATTACTTGTTTATCTGGGGTCCCATTAGAGCAGGAAGAAAGATTTGTTAGAATTTATGTGCCTACAAGAAATACCATGCAATCTGGTACTAATAATACTCATAAATGGAAGATTCAATTTGATAATCAAGAAAGATGGGAAAATCCATTGATGGGTTGGACTTCATCGTACATATATATATATATTGTAACATATTAAATTAATTAATAATAAAGAGCTGATCCTTTTTCAAATATTGATGGCACATTGGAGTTTGGGTCAAAAGAAGATGCTGTTATATATTGCGAAAAAAATAGTTTTTTATATTATATAATGTTATTTAATTTCATTTTAAGGATATAATTATGTGATTGAAGAGAAAAGAGATAAAAAAATTATACCAAAATCGTATGCAACTATTTTTTCATGGAATAAAAGAACACGATCTTCCACTAAATAAAACCATCATAATTTAGATAAATCTTAATATGCTTTAAAGAATCATTCAGTGTACCTTTTATTATAAATTTTTTTGGTGAATAATATATACATGAAATATAATAATTAATCTAAATATTTAATTATTTTGGTGGAATTTATACTTTTTAAAGCCATTTTTACTCACAGTTAACACTTATTTTTTTGTTAATATTAGCAATATGATAATCTGTTAACATAACAGCTATTTTATTTTGCACTTCTTTATTATTTCCTACTAATACACTATTCTTAAATTGACCATTTTTGCCTAAAAATTATGAAATATTTAAGGTAATAATTTTATTTAATTAAATTATATTTTATAATTTTATATTTGATCTTTTTTTATCATTTATTTGCAGTTTTCTAGCTTTGTTTGAGTAAGCCATCCCCTCTGATCTCTTTTCTTCACTTTTTACCATATTATTGTTATAATCTTGCTTGTTGTCACTTTTACTCTCATTTGTTGGTTTCCTCAAGGCCTTGATCCTCCAATGAGCTAACCTATTCATCTTGCATCTTTCATTCAACATCACTAACTCATTTTATTCTCATCACCACTCCAGTTGCTTTAAATTAAATCTTTTTAAAAGCTACATGGTAAAATATTATCATGTAGACTATATACTTATATCAATACTAGAGATGTACCGGTACTACTTTTTGAAGACCGATCCGATATTAAATCGGATGATTACCGGTCCAATATAATTTCTAATTTTGTATTCTGTAAAGATACCTCTCTTCTCTTCTATTTTTAATATACTTTTTATCAGTATAACATCTATAATTTAATATAACATAACATAATTTAAACAGGGATTCGAACCTAATTTAGCAAAGAAAACCTGGGTTTTTAAAATAAAAATCGGATCCTGAACCCCATTTATAAAATTTTCCCCCCAAACCCAACCTGGGAATTTTATTTGAACATGGGTTCAACCAGGTTTACTATATTGTTTAAAATCAGATATTTGTATAATTGTAAATACAAATATTAATAATTTAATTGAGATTTTATAATATTTTTAAATAAGTGCTAATAAATTTTAAACAACTCCATTCATTTACGCCATTTTTAAATTTATTCCTAAAGATTTCTATTGGAGTGTTAATAAATTTTAAACAATTAAATTCATTTACGCTATTTATTTTTAGTTTTTAACGTATTCTCAAAGTTTATTAATTAGAGGAAAATGAAAATGAACAAGTCAAAGTAAAAATTATTATATTGGATATTGTTAGACCTGTGCGCCGATGTCTCAATCAACGGCGGCGGATTTTTTATCGGCGTTCGGCGGCGCGCCGATTTCGCTGCCGTCTACTAAATTGTCCGTGGTGGCGGCGGCGCAATATTTATTTTAAATTTTTTTAATGAATATAATTTATAAATCAATTTATTTTTTAATGAATTTAATTTATAAATTAATGTATTACATTTTTTATAATTTATTTGGGCGATCTTTTCTAATAAATTGTTAACATAGTTTAATTGATCTTAAATTATTTCATGTCTCACTCCAATTTAAATTTATGTATTTTCTCATTCTCAGTAATAGACTAAGGAATTGCATTTTTACTCAGATCAGAGTCACATCCAACACATATAAGAAATATCCTATTGATTTTTATTATAATTAAAATAAATTTGGAATGCAAGCAAAATATAAAGTATGAAATATAATAAGTCAGAATTCATTAAAATTATAATTGTCATGAATAAACAGTATTTTATCAAGATTTGTGGGACATAAAGAAGTCCTTCATTGAGTATTAATCCAGCAATGGATCTTTCGCTGTGCAGGTATACAATGAACTTTCCTAGCTACATTAGCAAGCATAGGAAGTTCCAGTCGCGTTTTCTTCCAAAAGATTAACGTGTCCTCTTCAAGGATATTATTTTAGCTGAGCAAAATATGGCATTCTTGTTCTAGATTACTAATATTGTTATAATCGTTACTTGGAAGGGAATGTTTATGAGCTAATTTAGCTATATAAGAGCTTGATGTTTGACCAACTTGAATTTCACTCTATGCATTTCTATCATGCTCTAAAAGTTTTAAATGTCGAATTAAAAATTGCAATGATGTAAAATTCGAATTTAAATATTCTGAAACAACTTTAAGATTTTGAAATCTGGGATCAAGTAGAGTTGCTAATATCTAATGTTCAAAATATATTTTTATTAATGAAAATATAAAATAACTTGAAGTTCAGTTGGGAAACCTATGGTCTAGCTTTTTTTTCCATATTTTCTTTTAAGCATATAATATCTGAGCAATAAGATCTATTGATTTGTATATGAGCTTCTATTTCACTGCGAAATAATAACCCTAAGTTTATTGTCGATCCTTTTTGAGAGGAAAGAAATTCCACCGACTCTCGGAATGGATTTAATACTGCATAAAGCTCATCAATTATATTCCATTCATTATTAAAGAGTTTTAAGATTGTTTTCCTATTTTGTTTAGAACATTATTTATAGAATTTTGTTTACACTGCGAACACTTTCTAGCATATATGCTATGCCAGCGGGTAGGGCAATTTAATTTTAAAGTTTTTGCATTAATTAGATTGGTTGGTGCAATGCCATTTCTATTATTCGATTCATCAGACATATCAGAATGGTCATCAAGGTCGTATCACGTCAATACCGCGAAACTTTTACCGCGAAATGTATTATCGCGAATGCATTATCGCGAATGTCGATTACCGCGAAAAGATATTATAGCGAATGCATTATCGCGAATGCATCATAGCGAATGTATTATAGCGAATATATTAGCGCGAATGCATTATAGCGAATGCATTACCGCGAAAACATTATAGCGAATGCATTACAGCGAATGTAATACCGCGAATGCATTATCGCGAATGCATCATAGCGAATGTATTATAGCGAATATATTAGCGCGAATGCATTATAGCTAATGCATTACCGCGAAAATATTATAGCGAATGCATTACAGCGAATGTAATACCGCGAATGCATTATCGCGAATGCATCATAGCGAATGTATTATAGCGAATATATTAGCGCGAATGCATTATAGCGAATGCATTACCGCGAAAACATTATAGCGAATGCATTACAGCGAATGTATTATCGCGAATGTATCATAGCGAATGCATTATCGCGAATGCATCATAGCGAATGCAATATCGCGAATGCATTACAACCAACATTATCACAATGCAATAGTGATTTATATTTGACAAAATTATATTTAACCCATTTTCCAAAAAACCAGAAAACCAGCTTAATTGTCTATATTTATTTAAAGTAGCGTTTTAAAATTATTTACCTCTAAAACACGTCGTTATTTATGAAATTCGTATTTTATTTAAAAATATGTGGAATTTGGTATACTCAATTTTTTATTGAGACCTCTATCTTATTAAATCTTTTGTAATCGTCATTAATTTTATAGCTTTAAAACATAAAATCTTATCTTTTTTAAATTTAAACATTGTTAAATTTAAAAATAATAAATGCCAACTCCTGTTTCAAATATAAATCTTAAAATGATAAAAAATATATTTAATTATATATTTTGGTGGTTTCAATAGAGATGATATGTGAATTTAGTTCAAATTTAATATTTTGTAAATTATTTTCAAATCATATTATTCTGCCTAAAAGGGAATGCCTACAATAAATATTTTTAAACATAATGATTATGAGACTTTCTGAAATAGGAAAAGAAGATTTTTTAATTTCATATTCTGTCTATTTAATTATTTTTAAATCTCACTGTGTAAATTGGTTTATTATTCATGATACGGTTTAAAACAATTTCAACTTTAAGAGAGACGGAAGGCCACAAATCCATATTTTTATGCCGTTTAATATTATAGTGAAAAACATTTTAATTATGCTTTAATATTATTTACTTATCTTAAATTCCGTATAAAACAATTTATAAAATACAGAGAAAATATTCAAAATAACGAAATTTGAAAAATTTAGGGCAGGGCTTTAAATAATCAGAGCTAAAAATGCAGCCAAAGAACACAGGTATATTAATTTACGACATTTATATTATTTATTTTATTACTAATTATGACATTGAAATATGTTAAATTCAATTTTGTCAGGACTGTAAAACATAGCTAAATTATAATAAAAGTATAATTTTTTTTGGCATTGATAAAGTTATCCTTTCAAAAATAACCCAGCGGCTGAAATAATATTTTTCTATTAAAATCTTTAGACATTTTTGGAATTGGATAAAAATAAAGTTATTACCAAACTATAATTTACTTCTGGCACCTTACTTTAAAAAGATGAAAGGTGCAATAATTTTTTTCAATTTTTTTAAAGATTTATATAAGTTAATTGATGATACTACGAAATAAGATTTATAAATAGATTACATGACTTGTTTATTAACTCAAATTTTGTTATATTTTATTATTCTAAAAAAATAATTTAATTTTTTTTAAATTCTGGAACCCTAACTGAACTTGGGATCAAGACTAGTGCCTGAAATCTAACTCGTTATATTCAAATTTATTAATGTTTACAACCCTTAATATTTTTGATTAGTAATTTTTTTAAATCTCACTTTCGCGTTTCAATTTATATATAGAATTTAATTTTATTTATAAAACTCTTCATATATTATTAAAGATCAATTCACTATATTGCCACAAAAATGAATTTTTCTAACAAAAATCTAATAGAGAATACAATTACAATCTGCTAGCTGCTTATAGAGTTTTATATTTTTACTAAAAAATATAAAATAATATAAAAATATATATTTGCTATTTTATTTTTTTATTATAATTGAATACATTATTGTTAAATTATATATTTAAATTAATATTGGATGCTAGGCCCTTCAAGTACGATAAAATATCGCGATTTCTGTAATCTGATACTATTCTTTTTAGTCTTTCTGAGAGATTCCGGTATTTTTTTCTTGGAGAAGCTTCATCATCACCTCCTTGTAGTTGGACAATTTTTAACTCAGTTAAGCTTTGTTGCTTTTTAAGTCCTTAAAATGATATAAATATTCAATGTATAATCAATTTTCCTTTTTTAATTTAAAAAAATTAAATTATTCTAGAATTTTTTTCTTAAATTTTTTACCTGGAAATTTAATATTATACCTGTTATAAATCTCCATATTGTAGGATGATAGGAAGTCAGCAATGAATTAAAACTCCTGTGCCATCCCTCCACAGAATTATTTGTATTCGCGTCGCCATTAAGTGTGGAATTATAGCAATTCCATAAGGGAATGGGAAAAATTGGGATTAATCTTTCCCTCCCATAAGATTTCCATATATATGTGTTTTCAAAATAATCAATAATCGGCTGTAAAATAACATTTTCTTGATAAAACGGAGACATTATTAATGTCTCAAAAGCCATTGTAACATCTGTTTCTGGCACATAGGCCAAACATACCATCATTTTTAAAAATAAACAAAATTGTGTATTGGTTTTATATTGCATTGATATTTCTGGAAACCTTTGTATTTTTCTCCAAAAACTTTGACCAAAATGAAATAAACATCCTCTTTGTTTCGTTAACGGGAAGACCGATTTGAATGCATTGATTGCCGATAACTCAAAATCGGTCATTATAAAATCAGGAGAGATTGTTACATATGATCGAATAATTTCAAAAACTCGCTTGTAATCCTCACTCCTTTTACCGGTCATTAATATGTAAACTAGGGGGAAAACCGTTTTATTTTTTACTCCGTGAAGCGTATAAAGTTGATGAAAAAGAGGAGGTGTACATTTAAAAGTACCATCGGCGAACCACATCGCACATGAGGAGAGAAATTCAAGATTCCCATCAGTGGAGAATATTAAAAGTCGCTCGTTTATCTTAATTTATAATATAAAATTGCAGTATTAAAAGTTTAATCTAATAATTTTTAAAATAATTACTTGCAATTTACCAAATTTTGATTTTCAGTTGAAATATATATAATTTAAACAAATTGTTCAATTTTACCTCATCATCATGAATGATAAAATTCTCGCCTTTCTCGGTTATAGTATATTCGTAGGGTAAAATTAATTCGGCCAAAGAAGTTGGGCACGGTGGTGGATGATTGTGAGAGCTTCTTGTACGGTGTATTATCCTTTTAATAAGGCTGGAGTTAGGAATCTTCATTGCGATGGATTCATCTAGATTTGCCGATATCTCCGAGATAATCATACTGGGAGTATCGATAGTTGTTTTCGCTTTATGCTTAATTTCGTTAACAATTTTTCGTGACTCAGTTTGAGCAATATCCGGAATATGATTGTGCTCGAATTTATTTGGAATTTTTTCATTATTTCGGCATGTAGCCTGGCCATACACTTGTGAGTATCTCTCTCTACGCACCTATAGTAGTAGGTAGGAGGCACTTTTTTATCTAGCCTGTAAACAAAGTTATTATATATTTCTAGATCTAAATTTTTATAACTATCGGACCGCTTGAAGAATTTTTATAATGCTTTATATCATTCGTACCTTCAAAAGTAACTTTTTACACTTTTACTATTTTTCAAAAATAAAGATTAATATACAATTTTACCACACAAAAATCATCTTATATAAAAGAAAAAATCCTATTTTATAGAATAACAATTTACCCGAACAAAATTGATAATATGAATACTTCAAAATATGATCGTAATCAAAGTGGTGCTAATGGGGCTATTTTTATGGGGTTAGGTCGAACCTTTTTTTTTTGCTATTTTTTAAAAATTTGACATGCAAAAAAAGCCAAGGAGAGACCAACTAAAAGAAAAAAATCGAAAAATGTTATTATATGATAAATAATTGTTTGGTATACAAATAAATTATATCAAGCATAACAATCAAGACTGCTTTCAATGTCCGTTATTAGTTACTACATGGCTTTGCAATTTTATTGTTTTTTTATTTGCAAAGATTGTGAATGTTTTAAATGATTTTATATAACACTTTTATGTTTTAAATCATTAAATTTATCCTAATAAAAAAATATATAACTTTTATATATGGAAAATTAAGAAGAGTTTATAATAGCCTCGACCAAGGGCTTGTTCGTCCCCGGGTAGGGTTCACTCGGTTACCAAAAAAAATTCCAGGAAAAATGATATTTTGAAAGAATTATTAGAGATGTATTTTTGAAATTTAAACATATCATAAAACTAATAGAGCTGAACAAAATGAGATATTTTATATTAAAAATGATAAAGTACTTATAATTTGCCTTTAGGGTTCGCCATAACCCCGTTCTCCCCTACAAGTTTTCAATAAATTAAAAAGAAAAAACTTGATGTTTAATATTTAAAATGATTAGATGAAAAAGAGAAATCTATTTTATTACTTAGAATCTTTTTTATATATTTTGAGTCAAAAAAAAGAAAAGCCTTAGCCTTAATTTCAATAAAAAAATGTTTTTAGAGCCAATCCCCATTTTAACTTAATTTTCAGATTTAACTAAGTCAGTCGAAAAGTCGATAAATATAAAATTGTAACTTTCATGAAACTCCATTCGCGATATGATAATGCATTCGCTATAATGCATTCGCTATAATGCATTCGCTATAATGCATTCGCTATAATGCATTCGCCATAATGCATTCGCGATAATTCATTCGCTATAATGTATTCGCTATAATGCATTCGCTATAATGGATTCGCTATAATGCATTCGCTATAATGTATTCGCTATAATGCATTCGCGATAATTCATTCGCTATAAAACATTCGCGATAACATTTTCGCGGTATTACATTCGCGCTAATACATTCGCTATAATATTTTCGCTGTATTATATTCGCTATAATGCATTCGCGGTAATGCATTCGCTATATTATATTCGCGATAATGCATTCGCTGTAATGCATTCGCTATAATATCTTTTCGCGGTAATCGACATTCGCGATAATGCATTCGCGATAATACATTTCGCGCTAAAATTTTCGCGGTATTGACATGTAACCCATCAAGGTATGGATCAGAATCATTAATATCCAAGATATTACCTGTCTCATAAATTGACTGCAAACATTTACGATGTTCAACCTCAATTTCACATTCCAAATCTACTCGATATCTAAGGGCTGAAATAATTTCTCTAATTTTTTTTAATGAGAATATCAATTTTGGTAACTTTTTTATGCCATCAACTGTAACCAAATTATGAAGTCCCTAAGCATAAATGATGCTCATAATTCCCTAATCTGACGCTTCTTTTGACATTGGCTCCAGCATCGGTTACCATTTGTATTATTTTAGCTTTTAAATGGAACTCCTCTTCAATACTATCTCTCAGATAATATTGTTTCCCCAGTATGCTTTTGAATCACTTTCTAGTTGCTAGGGTAAAATATTTTAAATCAAAATTTCCATAAATGATGAAGACTAAATGTGATATAATTTCGACGCTTGAAATAATCGGTCCATAAATCAAAAGTGATAGAACAAAATTTTGATCCAGAATCAATTAGATTTAAAACATGGGCCTTTATAGATAAATAAACATCGTCTAGCGCACCCCGCCTAATGGTTGTTCTATTTGGCAATTCTGACGAGGAATCAATTATCTTATATTTCTATTTTTTAGGCAATTTATTTTTTAATAATCATTATATATAAATTTTAAACCTTTAGAAAATCTGTCATTCCTTTATTGTTTATAGAATCAAATGGCATTAAATCTAAGCAGCACATCAAAACATAATTTCGCCCTATTAGATTTCATATTTATTTTAAACATTTAAAAGATATTTGAAAAACATCAAAATAATTAGAGCTGGAATGAAACAAATTATAAATTAGATTTAGTTTTAACTTTCAAAATAAAGTTTTACATAATTAATTTAGTAAATTATATATTAAGTTTATACATTAAAAAGACATTTATAAAACATAATAATTAGAGCTGGAATGAAACAAATTATGAATTTGATTTAGTAGTAACTTTCAAAATAAAGTTTTACATAAATAATTTAATAAATTATATATTGAGTTTATATATTAAAAAGATCTCAAAATAGAGCTGGCAATAAATAAACTAAAAATTTAGTTGTTTTGAACTTTCAAAATAAAGCTTAATAAAATTAATTTAACAAACCAGTTAAATATTTTAAATGAATAATAAGTAACTATGAGCCATTTTTTATATTATTGCTGCATCTTGCTGTTGGTTTTAAAAATATTTTTAGACTTTGAATGGATTTATTATTATTCATTTTTTCTGATAGTTTGTGATAATTAATTAAGGAAATATTAAAACATTTCCCTTGATCCTTCTCTATTTCAACAAGAATAAGAACATTTCAATAAAACTGTTAAAATTTTTTCCTCGGATAGTGAAAAATCCAACGATGTAGCTAGCCACATAATGGTAATAGCTGATTCAGGGTTATCAATGATTTGCATGTCAGCTTTCTGCTCTGAAAATGCCTCTGTAAATTTTGGCAAAAACCAAAGTTACTGAATTGAGGCAGCACAATAATGAATTAATACTAATTGGCTGTATATGCCATATACTACATAATTCTTGCAAGAAGGCAATGAATGTACTATCTGTAGATGTCGAAATAATTGTGATGAAAAATTTAGGTCATCAACTAAAAGAGTTAATGAAGAGTTGGTGGAGTGGTCTGACTTGGAATGGAGTGAGTTGTTGCGATATGTACCTTTCAGGTGGTTATCACTAATACCTGCCATCGATAGAATTTTAAAATTTTACAAACCCTTAAAAAAATATTTTTTAAATAAAGATTTTAAAAGCTGTCCTAAAATTTTGAAAAATTTATTCGGGTATGAAATGGCCTAAGCATATTTGGGATTCGTTTCACATGTAGGAAATCTACTTCATGCAGTTAGTATTCAGTTGCAATCAGAATATTCTTTATTAAAAAAGATTCACAAAATCATGCTACAGCTCTGTTCATCTCTACAGTTAAAAATTGATAAAAAATTCTATGACGCTATTGCTAAAAATATTATATTAAATGTTCAAATAATACTCTAATTAATACATTTTTAAATGAAGCAGGTATTTTTATTAGGACAATTTTAGAATTTTTTTGATTTTAATAATTCTATTTACAAATGTATAAATATTATGACATTGGAACAGAAACCATCAATTGATGGTTTTTATAATTTAATAAATTTATTAAAAATACTGAAAGACATTGGTGCCTTGTTTGTGGAGATTGTAATTCTCTTTATTTTTTATGATTCGCCAAAATACTTAAAGTTAGATGGTCTAAAAGCAGAGGATAAATAGATATAATTTTTTCGTAATAACGATAAATCCCCATGCTTGGAAAAAATATGCGAGTATGTCTTGTCCTTACCTCATTCTAATGCCTCATCCTTGCGCATTTTTAGCCTGATGAGGACTGCCTGGAAAAATGAGAGAAATCGGATTGCTTTAACAACATTAGAGGCCGAGCTAATGGTATACAAATATATAATTTGTCATGCCAGGTATTTTATAAATATCTCAATAACGACGGTAAACATTTAGTTCTATTATTTAAATCTCAATATAATTAAGTTTTAGCAATGGCGCCATAAAACTTATTATCAATTTTTAACTGTAAAGATGAACACATCTACAGCATAATTTTGTGAATCTTTGTTAAGATTCTTCTGATTGCAACTACACATTAACAGCATTTAGTAGATTTCCTACATGTAAAATCATTCCTAAATATACCTCTGCATTATTGAAAAAAATTTCCAAAATGTTAGGATAGCTTTTATAATCTTTATTTAAAAAATATTTTTTTATAAGTTTATAAAATTTTAAAATTCTATCGATGGCGGGTATTAGGAACATATCCCAACCAACATTGTGCTGACTCAATTCTGTAAATACACTCTGTTTTTACCAAATTCACTGAGGCATTATCAGATCATAAAGCTGACATGCAATTTATTGATAATCTTGAATTTGCTATATTTACCATTATATGGTTAGCTATGTCTTTGGATTTTTCACTATACGAGGGGAAAGAATTTAATAATTTTATTGAAACGACCTTAATTTTGTTAAAATAGCTAAGGATTCCCTTATTAGATGTTGTTAAAATTTCATATGTATGCCCTATGCCTATAAATAGGCTACGCAAGGGTAATTGTTTACTTTTTGGTATATTTTTACTTTAACAAACAATTTATATTAACCCTTGCGTAAGTAGTAGGATATACCTCTGTTTTTTACGGAACTCACGCTGCTAAATTAATTAAAATAAAATTATTTTTAATTAAAATTTGTTGTTAATATTAAAATTTCTTTTAAAGCTAAAAATATCCAAAAACGGGATCTAATACTAGGAAGAAAATGGAAGAAAATGCTTCTAAAGTAGACATCTAAGATGTTCGTGTCATAGTTAATGATAAGTTTAATCAAACAAAGTGCGATATAAACAACATCAATTCCAAATTAGATGCGATCACCCAACAGATATCGGAATTAATAGCCCTTTTTACCGCGCAGAGAGAAAGAGAGGCAGCTATATCTATTTCTCCTTCGATAGCCGAGAATAGAACAAAAGGTCAGGTCAACCCCTCTTGCACGGGTAGCAACATCCAATCCACAAGCAAAGATGTCAAATATTTTTCAACTTATCAAGAATTGTCAATCGATCTAACAAGAGAATCCACGGAATTCATCCTAACAGAGGAAGAAATTAGGACACTTAATATTCAAGGAGAAGTTGACAAGAAAAAGCTCATTAGAACGGCAAAGCACTTCATGAACGCTATATGTCTGGCTGAATCAATGCCTAACTTCCAATTAAAAGGACGGGATGTGTATGAATTTCCGGCGCTCAAGTGTTACGTGAAGGAAATGAGCCTCAATTCGTCTCTCGATTACCTCAGAGCAATAGCATCAAAGGCTCAAATTTATGCCACATCAGTAGCGTGGGGATGGGACAAAATAAAATATGAATCTCAAAATTCCATATGTAGATTCGTAGGAGGAGCCCCGCCGGAGCCATAACAACCCTTCGGACCAACCCTGCTTTCGGCGGTGGACGTAAACAGGGTTCAGCTACAAAAGGAAAGGTCGTTACCACCGACGAGGACGAGCCTACAATCATCGCAACCAGTAACAGAGACGGTGTCAAGCGAGAAACCAAACCGTAAGTAATTTCGTACAAACGCTCCCTCCATCGGCATAACAATTAGGGATCGCGGAAGCCCTGGCGCCCTGGGCGAATACTTGCATTTCTGCATTGGACAAGGAACATATCCGCCAATGGATCCGAGATGTCAGGCGCCAAAGTACTCTCCAGGAGGGGCGCCAGAAGAGGAGCATCCCGATGAAGATGACGTTGAGGACGACGACCCCGATAACACTTTTGATCTACCTGTGACCGAGCAATTCGAACACGAGAGGGAACCCATAATCCTTGCGAACGTTTTTATGGATAGGGTTTCTCCATATTCTAGCACAGTCTTGCCTCCGTCAGCGCCGACGGTCGACAGCGCAACGATAGGTCGTTTTAATAGATTGCTAAGACTCATGGGTATAGATAAAACAGACAGGGCAACATTAAACCTCAATGCGTCGTTGGATTTGGCTGCCTTTATCCTCAAACCGCATCCCGCACAATCCCCTTTTACCAGAAGAATCGCATTCAGAGGATTTCCCAAGTTTGACAACCAGGCAATCGCGGACCATGGGGGTTATTTCCACAACAGGTTCATCAGGCTAGCGTCGAGATACCAACCAATTATTGATCAATTGGTGAATGCTGGGGTAATTGAGCAAACCGATACCACATTCTGTTCGCCGCTATTTTTAATCCCAAAGCAGGATGGGACCCCCAGGGTAATCTCGGATTTCTCAAATGTGTCCAAGAATTTCATTAAATACCCGTTCAAGCTGAAGACCATCCCGATGATAGCGCCTATGTTAGCAGGAGCAAAGAAAGCGACAAAAATTGACCTTAAGTCAGCATTTTATTGCATACCATTGGCGCAGTCAAGGCGGCGATTCTTCGGATTTGCGACAGCATCGAATAAATACCGGTACAAAACCTTACCCATGGGAGCCAGCTTTTCGCCCTACGCATTGCAAAACATCGTTCTCGATCTATGTAACAAGACAGTCAAACGAGCAAATTATTCCGTTTACCTCGATGATGTTATAGTCTTCCACGCGAACGAAGAGTATTCGAATATACAATGGCCTTATTGGACATGGCATCAGCGTTGGGCCTGACAGTCAACGTCACGAAGTCTATCACGATACTATCAGGTAAGATAAGATACCTGGGTATAGACATGGATTTCGAGAACAAGACCGCAACGGTTGACCCGGAAAACAAAAAGCGCCTTCGCTTCTGTCAACTAATATTATACAAACACACGTTGCAGGCGATGTCATTCGAAAGAGATATAGCGCTAGAAGTTCTGGGGATCCTTAATTACTATACTTATTCAATCACGGGACTATCCAAAGTATTCGCCCCGTACTACCACACGATGTTGGATAAGGAAGGAATGCCTCCCATAGACTACATTAGGGCTTACCCCAAAGCAGTTGATGCCATCACGCCCTTAATGAAGCCATTCCCGTTTACTTTCCCAATCAATGCCATTATTCATGACGCTTCCAACACACACATTGGAATTGTAGAAGGACTTAAAGATAAATCGTCCTTCACATTCGAGGAAGCCAAGCTTTCATTGGGAATCCCGGAGTACACAGCCTCCCACATCAATCAAAAAGAACTATTAGCGATATGGGTTGGCTGTAAGTTCGGGCTAAACAAATATGGCAACATTTCCTCGTTAGTAACGGACAGCCAAGTAGCCTATACAATAATCAAGAAAGGGGGATCCAGATCGCCCGCATGCGAATCTCTTTTAACCAAAATTATGCTATCAATTGGATTCGCGCAATACGTACAGCTGGCAAGGAATCTCACATGGATAGCATCGGAAGACAATGTAGCAGACGAACCCAGCAGACAGTAGATCCTGGACGAGCAGGCCCATAATACTTTGCATGGTATCGACGTGGAGGGCCTACCCCCAGTCGACCTTGGACTACCTTGAATTAGAGCCTCGACCCCCTTCAGGGCTCAAGAGTGATTTCGTCTCATATATCGCCAACATGGTGGACAACGAAATAGACTTTGACCCGGGAATCTTCGACAATACGTTAGAATTATCGGTGAATGAGGATACAATACCCTCGGAGGAAATGTTAGCCCACGAGGAACATATAATCCCCGAGGAACATACATCCCCCCCCCCCCCCGAATAATTTAATTATCATTAAACATATAAATATAAACATGTATATTTACATGAAATAATAAACGAGATTATTGAAAACAATAACTCAGGCGATAGCTAAATAAAGGCCGATAGGCCTGATGGGAACGGCGGTCATGATAATGACGGTCTATCTGTTCCAGCTTCTCACCCTGGAGAAAATCAGAACTATTTATCTTACAACAGAAAGAATGTCCTATGCCTATAAATAGGCTGCGCAAGGGTAATTGTTTACTTTTTCGTATATTTTTACTTTAACAAACAATTTATATTAACCCTTGCGTAAGTCGTAGGATATACCTCTGTTTTTCTCCAGGGGGAGTATCATCAGTTCGCGAATATAGCATATCCTGCGGAGTGCTATCGTACTATATAATGATAATTATATTTTAACGAGTTATATATATATAACACCCGCCATTTATAATTAATATTGCAAACACTATAAGTTATGTAAATAAATGACAATAAAGAATGAACTGGTGGCCTCAGGGTTCTCCAGTACCTTGTGTACTGGGGAGCCCTGCAAATTGTTAAATATTATGGGAAAAAGATTCTACCAACATTGTGATGACAAGTATCTCTGTGAATGTTGCACTACAAGATAAGTGATTAAAAGCCGCAACTGTAGTTACATCTGTATTATTTCTTATTTTTGGAGTACCTTATTATGTATTTAAACGTGATACGTGATAATTAAGCGCCTATCCCTAAAATGTTATACGCACACACGGTAGATTTCCAATTGCAGTCGTTTTGCGGGACATTCACATAAAATATTTTCTTAATTGTAAAATTAAAATCGTTTTTTTAATAAAACTTTATCTTGTTTACATTCTTTTATATTTAAAAAAGGTTGGTTTTTTTATAAATTAATATATTCTAATAAATCAAGGCGTATTTTATTTTGAAAAATAGTTACCGACTTTGTATTTATATAAACTAATTATAAAAATAATAGGCAGATAATTAAATAAATTCAAAATCCCGGTCGAAGGCAAGCACTTTGCGGGCCTTCAGCAATTTTTATATTTCTTCCGCAATTTTCATATTTCTCCCGCATAATACCAAATTTCTCCCGCAATTTGGAAATTTTGACCTTGCAACCCTGTGTGGAAATAAAAAATGATGTATGAATGAATGTAAATGATATACACTAGTCTATTATATATAGCAATAGAATACAATTCATATTTTAATTTTATTAATGTTAGTATTCAAAATAAAATAATAATTTAATATATAAATATAAATAATATGCTTTCTAAAAATTACATACGCCGCGCCGCCGCCATAATAAAAATCGGCGGCGAGCCGGCTCACGCCGCTGATCTTGATCGGCGGCTTTTCCGGCGTGAATAAAAATACCGGCGGTGCACAAGTCTAAATATTGTTAATTTAAAAAAATACGTCTAAATAAAATTTTAAAATTGATACATGACTATGATTTTTAACTATAATTTGCCTATAAATAAAATAAAAAATTTATTTTTTATACCAATTCTATGGTTTCATGTCAATTCAGCGAAACTTTTATCGCGAAACACTTTTGCGAAACTTTTATTGCGAATGAATTTTATAGCGAAACTTTTATCGCGAATGAATTTTATAGCACAACTTTTATCGCGAATCCACATTAGCAAATACTTTTCCGCGAAGACAATATAGCGAAATAAATATCGCGATTTTTTTATAGCGAAACCTTTAGCGAATACATTAGAGCGAAATTTTTATCGCGCAATAATCGCGAAAATTTTATAGCGAAGTCAATATCGCGAAACATAAATCGCCAAGACATTATAGCGAAAACTATTTCAAGAAATATAAGGCGGCCTATTATTATTTTTTTTATTTTTATTAAAATAATTTATTTTATTTATATTTAATGTTAATATTTTATTTATCAACAAATAAACATATTATATGATATATATTTTTTATTTATATTATGAAATGAAAAATAAAATGGATTACTTTTATTTAAATTTTTTTAAATAAAATAAATGATATGCTACTATTGTAATATTTTTGTTACAATTTATTAGTGATTTTCACGACCAAAATTTTATTATAAATAAACAATCTTTTAGGTAAAATCTTTTATAGTTTTTTTTATCATTTTTGTAAAATTATCTATTTTTTATGTATATTAAAAGAGATGGGTTTTCTAAATAATATTTTTTAAAAATATTTTTATTTAACTTATTTATGTTATTTTATATGATCTTTTTAAGGAAAATAATTTAATGTGACAATTTTTATATTCGTTATTGAAGATGTTCCTTGGAAAAATCACAATTATCATAATCGGTGTTTTTAAACATATTAGATTTTTTTTACGGAAATATGTATTTTTAACATGTTAATTAAAATTTCAATTAAGATGCACCATATAAAAGTGACAATTATCATAATCGTTATTTTTAAAGTTTTTTAAATTTTTTTGACGTAAATCGGCTTAAATAAGTATTGTTAACATGTATTAATAAAAATTAAGTGAAGATGTACCCTAGATAAGTGACAATTGTCATAATCCTTATTTTTAAAGTTTTTTGAATTTTTTTGATGCAAATGGATAAAAATATAGAATGTAAACTTGTTAAATTAAAATTTCATGAAGATGTACCACAGAAAATTGACAATTGTAATAATCGGTATCACGTCAATTCGGCGCTGAAAATTCGGCGCACGACAATTCGGCGCACGACAATTCGGCGCACGACAATTCGGCGCAGAAAACTCGGCGCGGCGTCTATTCGGCGCATCGTCAATTCAGCGCGTCGATAACTCGGCGCAACGTCAATTCGGCGCGGCGACAATTCGGCGCAATGTCAATTCAGCGCAATGTCAATTCGGCGCGTATCTAATACAGTTGCAATTTATTATAAATTTATTAGTATAAAAAAAAGGATGATTAAATAGAAATGATTTTGAATGTTGGTCATATTAATTATTTCTTCGTATTTTTTTTTACAAAAATCTCAATTTTATTTACTAAATGTGTAATATCAATAAAAATAAACAACCAATATTTATACCGATTTTTTTACTGGACCAATTTACCACATTATAAGGTAGGGGAGACTGGGGTTAGTTAGACCGATGTTTACAAAATTTAGCTCCTGATTTTTTTAGATAATATAAAAAATAATATATGATTAGATACCTCCTAAAACTATACTCTATAAAGGTACCTTATAAAAATTTTAAGAATATAATCATTTTTTTTAAATTTTACTTTTTGAAAAAGTAAAAATAATATCCTAAAAGCCCCAATAGCGGGGTGAGGCAAATTCAAGGGGCTTCCTAAATCATTGGTTTTTGTAGCCATAATAAATTGAAATGCATTTTTATTTATTAATAATGATACGTATAGAATAATTTTATTGTTTTATTGTTAAAAATATCATAATACTTATAAATTGAAGCAAATTATATATAAAAATTGAAACTTAATTTAGGTTAATTTAATAAACATTTTGGACATAAAGGAGATATTATGATTTCTTAGCATAAATCCTAAATACCAATCATAAACAGCCATGAAATTGCCTTTGTGCGTTAATTCGTTTTTGATTATTTTATAATAGAAAAAATTAGTTAAACATAATATATATTTAAAATGATTAAGAGAATTATTTTAAGAATTTTTAATAAATCTAAGATCAGTCTTAATTTGAATTTTATTGGATCAACATTAGTGTTGTTAATCCGATTTGGGTCGATTAAGATTTTAGCCATAATAACATGTAAGATTAGAGATAGAAGTCCAAACTTTTCTTACATTTAGCGCAAAATCTCGCTTACATAATATTGGCTACTAATCAAAATAGGGGAGACTGGGGTTAGGTACCGGGGCTGGCAAACCACTTAATCTCATCTTAAAATTAAATACACCAGAAGGTTAAAATTTTATCATAATATAGTTTTTATTAGTTTACGTCTATAGACAAAAAATCTTTTGAAATAATTAATAAAAATTTTATTTAAGAAATAAAATATTGATGAAGTTTTTATAATTTGGGAAAGTTTTATGAGTATTTATTATATCCAGAAATTTAGAGTTAGCAGGGCTTGCTAAACCATACACGTCAATTATGGCAGTTAATAATGAAAAAAATACAAAATGTTTATTAAATTAACCAGGGGCTTGTTGGACAAAATTTACAAAAAGTAAAATTCAAAAAAAAAATGATTATATTCTTAAAATTTTTTATAAGGAACCTTTATAGAGTATAGTTTTAGGTATCTAATCATATATTTTTTTTATATTATCTAAAAAACCAGGAGCTATAGCCAATTTTATAAAAATCGGTCCGACTAACCCCAGTCTCCCCTACCTTATAATGTGGTAAATTGGTCCAGCAAGGAAATCGGTATAAATATTGGTTGTTAATTTTTTTTTATTGATATTACACATTTAGTAAATAAAATTGAGATTTTTGTAAAAAAAAATACGAAGAAATAATTAATATGACCAACATTCAAAACATTTCTATTTAATCATCCTTTTTTTTATACTAATAAATTTATAATAAATTGCAACTGTATTAGATACGCGCCGAATTGACGTTGCGCTGAATTGACGTTGCGCCGAATTGACGCCGCGCCGAGGTTTCTGCGCCGAATTTTCCACGCCGAATTGACGTAGAACCGTAATAATCGTTATTTTTAAACTTTTTTTGACGTAAATGGGCCAAAATAAGTATTGATAACATGTTTAAATAAAACTTCAGTGAAGATGTACCCAAGAATAAGTGATAATTGTCATAATCATTTTTAAAATTTTTTGAATTTTTTTGACCCAAATGGGCAAAAAATAAATTGCTAACATGTTTTAATAAAACTTCAGTGAAGATGTATCCTAGATAAGTGACAATTGTCATAATCATTATTTTTAAAGTTTTTTAATTTTTTTGACGCAAATAGGCAAAAATATAAATTGCTAACATGTTAAAATAAAATATCAATGAAGATGTACCATAGATACGTGACAATTGTCATAGTCGTTGTTTTTAAAGTTTATGAAATTTTTTGGATACAAATGGGTAAAAATATAGATTGTAAAAATGTCAAATTAAAATTTCATGAAGATGTACCATATAAAAGTGACCAGTTGCGTAGCCAGGATTTTATCATGGGGGGGGGAGGGGGTTTAAAAAATTTTGTGGGGCTTCGCCCCCCAATTCTCCCATTTTTTTGAACACTTAATTGCTTATATTTTTGGATTTGTTAAAATTGTTTTATATTTTCATATAACAAAATTTTAGGGTATTTTATTATATATTTTACATTCCTTTATTTAATCATGTATATATTTTTATTAATTAAAATATTTTCAAAATGTTGATATTTTATATAATACAGATTTTAATATTAAAAATTATAATGTATAAAGACTCTATTTAAAAAAAAAGTAATTATTTACAATTATATAAAATATGTGTAATTCTTATGCAAATAATGGTATTTAAAAAAATATGATGATATTATCTTATAAATAATACTTTTTTTACAAAAAAAATTGATTATATATTAAAACTAATAAAATTTTATTACTATTTTTTGATTTGAATTTAAAAAGAGAGATCTACTTTTCTCTGAGATTTTGTAAAATTCATCTAGAATCAAATTTTTATCTAAAATAATCTCCTTATAAATATTCAATAGGGCTAATCCATTTAAACGTTTTTCACCGGTTGTGTTTCTTAAATAGGTTTTTAACCTTTTTAAAGTTGAAAAAGACCTTTCATTAGTGCAGGTACTAATTGGCAAGGTAGCTAAAATAATTAATAATGTTTTGATATTAGGCAGGGAATCTAAAATGCAATTACATAGGCATGCTAGAAATGATATTACATAAAAACGGTTAAATATTATGATCTGGATTCTTCAGTAGCTTCATCAAATATAT
Organism: Gordionus sp. m RMFG-2023; assembly: GCF_954871325.1. Taxonomy (NCBI): domain Eukaryota; kingdom Metazoa; phylum Nematomorpha; class Gordioida; order Chordodea; family Parachordodidae; genus Gordionus; species Gordionus sp. m RMFG-2023. Next base: position 31,416,446 of record NC_088776.1, read on the forward strand.
CTTAGAATCTATATTCAAAATTTCATATATTTCGGTTGAGTAGTTTTTAAGATATAAGCATTTTGTGACTGATTGGGGTTTGTGAGACCCCACCAGAGTAAATTTGTAATTTTTTAAGAAATTTTTTTTTAAATTATAAATATATACTACTATATTATAAAATTTATTAAAACAAAATTTAAATATCTTTTATTTTGATTGAGATATATGAAAAAGAAAGCTTAAACATTTTTTTGGTGGAGTTATTTCATTCTTATTTTCACTATCTGGCTCATTTCTCAAATTATTCATCCCAAATGGCGAAGATTTTCCGGTTCATTTTTTGGAAGAATATGACTTAACAAATGAAATGGAATTTTGATGTCTATGGATTCAAATATTCTTAACTCACTCTTTATCATGAATATGGTTAATCAAGACTCAAAAACAGATAAGATTTATATTAATTACTAAATTACTATTACAATATCGGAAAGGGTAAGTTCCACTCATTTAGTTAAACTACAACTGGGTACAAGGTTTGTTGGTATCCTTGAGAGAAAAAAAAATCGGCATAATTTTTTCACGTTCGCTCATTTTGGGCAGGTCTATGACCAACATACTAGATAAGATAAGATCATATACCAAACAATAACCTTAAATATTATTTAGGTAAATATGGAATTATTTATCATATCTATTTCTCTGTAAAATTAGCTAAAAATAAGGTGACTCAATTATGGAAATCTGATATGTTTGGAATTGAGATATTTTGAGCAACAATGACACTCAAAAGATTCAGAATTCTAATTCATACAATAAGATTTGATGACATATAAGAGAGAAAAATGGTAGACAAAGCAACTCACATTAGAAATATTTTTCAAGAATTTGTTGATAACTGCTACAGATCTTATACAGTATCAGAATATGCAATCCTGGTAAATGCCCAATACATGTCAAATAAACCATCAAAATATGGCATAAAACTATACTCCTTATAAAAAAAAATATTTTTGTCAAATATGTAAAAAAATTTATGTTTAGAACACATTTTTTTTGTAATAAATGTTTTACATGTCAAATTTAGCATATTTCAATGTTCTATATTTTTTATATATTAGAATGTATTAGTGTAATTTTTTTTTATATTGAAGAATAAAGATCCTTATTATGAATTAACATTTATATGATGGATAAGTTATTTTTTTAATTTTATATTTTAAATTTAAAAAAAGTAAATTTTTTTAAAATTTTTTTTAGCACAAATTATAACTATCCTCATCATCTTTAATCTAGGCTTAAGAAATAAAAATATTTAAATATTTTATCAAGCTTAAGTTAGATCTATCTTTTATCCAAATATCAAATGAAAATAATGAATATAACTAGAGATATACACATTTGAAATTGGGATAAACCCCACCCGAGTACTCGTCATTTTTTACACTGGAGTATTGAAGGGTTAATGCAATCCTATGCTCTTTATATAAAATATATAATTTATTTTAAAAGGAAATTTTAATTACTGATTTTTATTTTATTGTCATTATAACATGACTAAAACATTTTTAATGGATGCAGCATTACGAAATTCTGTAGCAAAATACATAATATTCTTGCGAGCAATACTTTCTTTTGCGGAAACATTTTGGATCATTAATATTAAAAACTGACACAAATAATAAGACAATCAATTCTAAGGCAGATAAAGTCTTTTATAACATACATGCAAATAATACTTGATAAAAATGATGGATACCTCTTTCTTGCCTTATAAAAAAAATTAACTGAATGTGAAACTGCAGAAGTTACTTCAGAATTGAATCTTAAAATATTAGCTACAATACATTCAACAATTCATCACAAGAATCAGGCGTTTTATTTTCGCCCTATAATTTAGAGAGAAAAGATGTCTTAGATATTTGGAATAAGAGCATTGGATCTTCCTATTTAATATTAGCTAGGATATCCTGTGTGATCCAGAGAGAAAACCCAGCGTGTTTTCTATAGCTGGGCTGACTCTGAGCTCTAAAGGATTATCATTATGTTAAATATTATTTATACATGTTAATTATAACCATTTTCAATAATTATAAACTTATGTCATATATAATCTTAACTCATTTTATACATGATTTAGTTTATATTTAAATTAAAGTAGATTTATATGTAAAATTCTTAGGGAATTTTTATTAGAAAGCTATTTTTCAGGTATTCTTTTGTTATCAAGTAATTAAGTAAGAAGAATTGTTGCTAAAAATAAATAATAAATTGTTAAAAAAAGATGTTATCTTATGAATAATATATTATTTTTGTATAATTTTATTTATATTATATATTGTAGGAATAAAATAAATATTTTTTTTGTATATAATATTTTATTCTTTAAGTAACGAGTAACCTGTTACTTTTTTGAGTAGCGTTCCTTTTTTAAAAAGGTAACTGTAATATAATTTCAGTAGTAGTAAAATATCGAAATCTTTTCATTCATTTATTTAGTATACAAAATCAAAATCATCATTTTTTATTCAAATTAATATCAAATTATATAATAAACAAAAAATAAACATTTTACAAAAAATAACAAAAACAACATTTTAATACACATCATTTATCCCCAGTCTATCTGGTTTCTATCGTAATCTTTTGGGATATCGATCTTGACTTGTTTCTTCTTCTCTCCCCTTTAAATTCATTTCATCGTTATTTTTTATTACATCCTCTTTGTTTACTATCTCTTCGGTTTTCTCTTCTACTCAGTTCTCTCTTCTAATTCGTATTCTTCAATTAATTATTTTCGGTTCTTTTCCTTAATTTGTCCGTATGACTTATAATCGTATTACCCGTTATACTTACTTCATAACGTCGGGATCCAGGTATACCTTTAATAATGGCTTCTTCCCATTTTTTTTCTTTATTATTGTAAAGGCGCGACTAAACTTTTTAATTTATCTGGAATTTTTGATTGTGGTATTCTAACTTCTCCTTTTTGTTTCCCCGTTCGAATATTTAATCTAACAATTCTCTAGGTTTAAATTTTAGTAGTATTTCAGCGGGACTTTGTTCAGTTTCTGTCCCTGGTATATTCCTGTAATTGTAGAGAAAAATAGCTAGACTGATTTCTAAATCCCTCTCATTTCTTTTATTCATACTCTGTTTAAAAGTTAGAATTAAACGTTCGGCCATAACGTTTGTCTGAGGATGGAAAGGACTTCCGTGCACTAATTGAATCCCATTTTTTTCACAAAAATAATTGAAATCTTTGCTGCTGAATTGGGGTACGTTATCAGAAACGATTATCTTGGGAAATCCGAATCTTGCAAAAATATTTCTTAATATTTTTATCGTACTTTCGGTTGTAGTGCTAGTCATGGGAACTATTTTTGGCCAGCAACTGCTAGCATCTATCACTACCAACCAATAATGATTTTGAAATGGTCCAGCATAATCAATATGTACTTAGTGCCATGCTTTTGGTGGTTTTTGCCAATTTTGAACTGTTGTCTTTTGAGGCATATCGTGTTGTTCCTGGCATTCTCTACATTTTTCGACCCATGTTTCTAGATCTTGGTTTATATTAGGCCACCACGCATATTGTCACGCTCTCATCTTCATTTTTACCATTCCGCTTGATGTATCATGTCCAACACGTTGTTTCGGTATTGTTGTGGTATTATCAATTTAGTTCTCCATAATAAACAACCTCTCTCTGTTGTAATTCCCTCTCTCCTTTGGCTATACTCCTTTAAACATGCATCATAGCTTATTGGCCATCCATTTATTGTATATCTGTATACTTTCGAAAGTATATTATCTCGCATTGTTTCTTCAATTTCACTTGAAGTTGTTTCTCCCACCTGTATTTGATCTAGCGTTTCTTCTTCTTTTGATATTGGAGTTCTAGATAGCATGTCAGCATTTTCTATTTGTCTACTACTTTTGACTTCTATTTCATATTGTTAACATGCTAATTGTCATAATTGGGAGACTGATTTGTAAAATTTGATTTTTGGTAAAGTCAGTATGTATTGCGTTTGATGAGTCATTTTTATTTTTATAATTTTATGTTTTAGTTAAATTGGTGAATCATTGTTATTTTTATAATTTTATGTTTTAGTTTAATCGCGTTAACATTTTATTTTTAGATTTATAAAAGTGAATTATTGTAAAGTCATTATGATGATGGGATTTAATTATTTATTTGTGATGATTATTGCTTCCCTATAAAAGGGAAGCGAAAATTGTAAATAATCAATTCATTTTTTTTTTGAATTCATTTTTTTTAATTATTTTTTTTATAACTATTTTTTATTTTTGTTTTCAATTATTATTATTTTTTTTTACAAATAATTTTTATTCTAAAATTATAATCGGGTTTTAACGTCTTATATTTTTATTTATAAACTATACGAAATATTCTAATAAAGGAAGTATAAAACCGCCTATATATATATAAGAAAGCAATACATTAATATAGTTAAATAATACTAATAATAGAGCCCATCTTTGTATTCTGGCAGTAGATGTTGTTGGTATATCTTTTCTTGGATGAAATAAACTCATTAATGGCTTGTGTTCTGTTTGTAATGTGAACTTTTTTCCATATATAAATTCTTTGAATTTTGTAACCCCAAATATGATGGCCGAGCTTCTTTTTCTAATTATTTTTTTCAGCTGCATTAGCGTTCTTGAGGCGAATGCAATTGGTCTCTCTTTACCCCTATTCTATATGTGATATTACTGCCCCAATTCCTATGGCTGATGCATCTGTTGCTAATATAGTGTAATTTTGGATCATAATGTTGTAATATTGGAGTACTAATTATTTCTTGCTTTATTTTTTTATACGCGTCTTTGCATTCATTAGTCAATCTCTAAAGAACTGCTTTTTCTAATAATTTGTATAATAGTTTGGCTTTGGCTGCAAAATTTGAAATAAATTTTGAATAGTATGTTGCTGACCCTAGAAATGACTGTAAATGATTCAAATTTGTTGGTCATGGTGCTTTTTTTACTGCTTCAGTATTTTTTTCGGTAGTTGTAATTCCTTTTTTGAAATATTGTGTCCTAAGTATTCGACATTTTGTTTGAAAAATTTACATTTTTCTATTTTTAGCTTGATTCCATTTTAATCTAGACATTTTAGTACCTTTTTTAAATTTGTTTCGTGTTTCTCTCTATTTTTCCCGGTTATTATAATATCATCTAAATAACAAGCTACTCCATCAAAACCTTTTAATAAATTCTCGATGGCTCGTTGAAATATTGCTGGAGAAGACGATATACCAAAAGGTATTTAAATAATACTCTATGCGTATTGATTACAAGATATTTTTGAGACTCTTCCCCCACTTTAATTTGAAAATAGGCATCTGAGAGATCCAATATTGAAAATTCCTCTCCTTTTCCCAAATTGGCTAATAAATCTTGGATTTTTGGTATTGGATATGAATCAATAATAATATTTTGATTTATAGTTCTTTTAAAATCCCCGCAAATTCTTAATATATCTTTCTTTTGAACAATTACTATGGGTGATGCATAAAGTGAATGATTAATTTTCTTTTTTAATTAGGGGAGACCAGGGCTAGTCGGCGCAAGGGGTTTGTCGGTTCAAAAGATTTTATTTTAAATCCAGTAAAGATTAAAATTTGAAATTTAATTCTAAAATAGAATTCTATAATATCCATAATTGGGGATGAAAATAATTTATAATATTTAGCTATTTAAATTTTTATCCGTTATGACATGTTTTTGACGTAAAAATTACAATATTTTTACTTTATATTATTAGGTTGTATTAAAAAATTAAAAGTTTAAACATGACAAAATGAACATTATATGAAAGTTAAATATCTATTTTAATATTTGGGAAAGTTTTAGATTGATATATAATGCTTAAATATATGTTAAGATCAAATTAGTAATATTACCACCATTGAGGTTAGTAGAATCGTGGCTAGTCGGCGCAATCAGTCAATTTTTATTATATTATTATGGTACCCAAATATATATGCAAAATTCAAAATAAAATTTTTATTAAAAAAAGATTATGAGAAACTATAAAACTGTATGAAAATGATATCTCATTAAGAAAAATACCATTTATTACAGGTTAAAATATAATATTTTATAAATGTAATATATTAAATAATAATTATTATATACATTTATTAATGTGATTGATTTTTCATAATACATTTCAATTTTAATATAATATCAGACCTATATAAATATCTTGCAAACTAAAATCTTTATATACATATTGTGAATATATATTATATATTGTCACAGATATTATATATATTGCATATAAATTTTAGCCTGATAATAAGATGAATTATTTAAATTAATTATATCTAGCAAACAAATATAATATATATATATATTTTTTTTAATTGACAATATAATATGATTCAAATTAATACATTTTATTAGATATGAACATTTTAGCATATAAATTTTAGCCTGATAATAATATCAATATATTTAAAATGAATTATATCTAACAAACATAATTTATATATATATCTATTTTAATTGACAATATAACATAATTCAAATTAATTCATTTTATTGGACATGAACATTTTAGTTATCAGATTATATTTAGCCTGATAATAAAATCAAATGATGTTATATATTTAAATATAGAATTAGATAAATATTGAGTAAATTTATTATTAATAAATATAAACATTAATAAAAGATGTGTGTATTATATGTAAACAGGATTATAAAAGTTTTCATAATTTTGAAGATTGGTTTCAATGTAGAGTATTTCTCTGTCAAAAAAGATTGTTATTTTATTTGTTATAATTATAAATTGAATATTATATAAATAAAGTATCATAGTTATATATTAAAATCTGCGGAAAAATTTTTTTGTCCCATAAGAAGCTAAATAAACCACTTGATTCGACTAGTCCCATCGATGATCCGACTAACCACGGGTTCGGGGCTACTAGGTTCAAAAAATGACTTTTACTAAAACCTTTCAAGAAAAATAATTATTAAATATTTAAAATAACAGTATATATTTATAGGTAGATGTTTAAGGTATCTATTGGTATTTTGTAAGATCTTATATGATCATTATTTTCGGAGCTATGATGATTTTGACAAAAATTGCGCCGACTAGCCCTGGTCTCCCCTACTCCTATTGCAATCTATCTAAATCTTCTTCAACTTAATTTTTTAATGCGTATGGTACGGGACGTGATTTAAAGAAAATTGGTTTCTCGTTTTTCATATATATTTGTGCCTTAAAATCTTTTCAAGCAGCCTAATTTTTTGGTAAATAATTGAGGAAATTCATTTTGTATATTAATATTATTTATTTGTATGGTCCTTTCAGGTAATTCAGTCATTTTGGGAAATTTAATAATCCAATTTCTTCCAATTAGATTTTTTGTAATTATGAGAGGTAGTTCTAATGTTCGCCCTTTATATTGTACTTTTACTAAGTCTGACCTAATAGTGGTATATTGGTTCCTGTATAGCTTTTAAGTTTTAGCATGCAATTTGTTAATTCAGGATGATTAAGTTTATTTTCCAATCTATTTAGTTCTGACCCCAGCTCCAGTACATTTCCATTCTTATATCGCTGTTGTTTATTTTGACATCTACTCAAAATTCTGGATTATATTCGTTTCTTTTATTATTAACAAAATTGATTATTTCTTATCTACAGACTTGAGCCATGTGCCCAATTTTGTTGCATTTATAACAAGTGGCATTCTTGAAAGACAATTTTCCCTTCTGTGGTTTCCGCCACAGATAGGCATGGATTTGGTTTTTGGTAGCTCGCATTATAATTATTATATGATTTTGATTGTTTATCATTATCATTATTAACTTTTTTAATTTTATTTATATTATCATTATGTTCCTCTTCTAAATGATCGATTTTAGTTTCATCATTTTGTATAATTTTGTATTTTTTATTGCTGTTTCTACTGCAGTAGCTATCAGATAGCTTTATTTATGTCTATATCGTCTTCGGATAGTAATCTTTGTAAAATTTTTGGATTTTTTATTCCGAATATAAATTTATCTCTTAATGCAGTATTTAAATATTCCTCAAAATCATAAGTCGCTGCTAATTTTCGTAGATTTTGTATATAGTCTATTAATTTTTCATCATTTTGTTGATTATATTGATAAAAATTATATCTCTACTTTTATATTAGGTTTGGGATGAAAATGTTTGATTAAAATATTATGTATTTCTAATACCTCTTTGTTTCCCGGACTATCAGGTGCACATAAATTTACCAATATTTTGTAAGATCACACCCTATTGTTGTTAATAACAGAGTATTTTTCTTGTGATGATGTTAAACTTGGTTGTGTTTTTAAATTCTTGAAATAAGTTGTACCAATCTTGTAACACAGGTTTGAATCCGTTAGGCTTTTTATAGACTGCGCCATTTTTGTAATGTAGTTTCAGTAGTAGTAAAATATCGAAATCTTTTTATTCTTTTATTTAGTATACAAGATCAAAATCATAATTTCTCAAATTAATATCAAATTATATAAAAATAAAAAAATAAACATTTTACAAAAAATAACAAAAACAACAATTTACACATCAGTAACGAGTAACGGTAACGCGCTCCTTTTTTCAGTCGTAACGAACAAAGGTAACGCGTTTATTTTAATTTTCATGCTCATAATCGTTGTTCCTTTTATCCTGCTTAAAATTTGATAAAAATATGCAAAGTGATTACTAAAGAGTATTGTAACTCATGTTAAATTCTAAACATTTAAGATGTGAATTCACAATCTTATTCCTTTAATTAATAAATTTTAATTCTACATCTATTAAAATGTATAACCCTGCATTCATAGTTGGCAAATATTTTTGTATACTCACGGCAAAATCGTGCTGAGTCTGAATTCAGGGTAAGATTTTTATGAAAAGAACTTAAAAACCATATGAATATTATTTATCAAAGTGATACAATCAACATCCTATAAATTTAGATTTTGAACTTTATAAACATATGGTAAAATGGATTACATTCCTTTTTATAACCCTTTTGCGTACAAAACTTCAAAAAACTTTATAAATAACGATTAACAATTGTCACTTATCTATGGTACATATTCATGAAATTTTAATTTAACATGATAACAATCTATATTTTTACCATTTGAGTCAAAAAAATTCAAAAAACTTTAAAAATAACGATTATGACCATTGTTATGGTACATCATCACTAAATTTTTAATTTTACATGTTAGAAATTTATTTTTGCCCATTAGCGTCAAAAAATTTAAAAATAACGATTATGGCTATTATCACTTTTCTATATTTTTAATTTAACATGGTTACAATCTATATTTTTACCCATTTGCGTCAAAAAATTTTAAAAACTTTAAAAATTACGATTATGATAATTGTCTATAGTGTACATCTTCACTGAAGTTTTATTTAAACATGTTAGTATTACTTATTTTAGCCTATTTACGTCAAAAAAATTAAAAAAATTTTAATAATAAAGATTATGACAATTGTCACTTTTCTATGTTTCATCTTCCTTAAAATCTCAATTTAACATGTTTACAATTAATTTTTTTTACCCATTTTCTTTAAAAAATTTTAAAAACTTGAAAAATAAGGATTATATAATTGTCACTTTTCTATGGGTTCATCTTCACTGAAATCTTAATTTAACATGTTTAAAATTTAATTTTTACCCCAACTATAAAGTGATGCAAATTCGACTCTAATTCAATTTTCTACTGGGTCTAATAAGCCTACTAAATCAACTATTGACTAATTTGGTCGCTAAAGTTATTAACCGATTTCCTCAGTCGGAAGAATTCGACTAATTAACAATACTAAATAATTATGGCGAGACCTCGTGATATTTAATTCGATATAATATCTTGGCGATATATTTCGCAAAGTAGTTTTCGCTATTTAAGTTTCGCTGTAATGTATTCACTTTAAAGGTTTATCTATAAAAAATTCGCGATATTGTCTACGCGAAAAAGTATTCGCTAATATGGATTCGGGATAAAAGTTTCGCTATAAAATTCATTCGCGAAAAAGTGTTTCGCAATAAAAGTTTCGCTGAGACATGGAACCGGCCTACCCACCTACAGGTAAAGGGTTCTATTTAAAATTCAGTTTGAAGGAAATGATGAATACCAGGTAGCTCGGCTGTATCTAGAAAGATTAGAGAGCGATGCTTTTTATCACGTAAATTTTTACATAATATGCATAAAAAATATTGTAAAAATAGTATATAAAATAAATCTTATATATTTTTACATTATTAGTTAAATTTTTATTTTAAAATCAAAAATCTGTACAAGTATATATTCCATATCCTTCGATTTTTCCAAGTCCGATAAAATATTTTTAAAAGCTAACTTGAAACTTCTGTTTTATTATAATAGGTGTAGTATTATTGTGAACGTTTTGTTATTTCCATTTTTTGAGGCATCCTTTAATAAGAATGAATAATTTATCTACAAATCCTTTAAATGAGTTTCTTAGACACAAGAACTATGATATCCAACTACAGGAAAGGGAATAAGAAATAGTTTTCAATTCAAACTAAACATAACCTCGATGAAGACGTAAACTGTCATTTAAAATAACAAGCAATGATTATGTTTTGGTCACAAAAAAAACTTTGATAATATTTTTAAATTCAAGGATACTAAACTTTAAAAAAATGATGAATAATAGTATATATTATAAAGATACAGGTTATTTATCCCCTACAAAAAAAATAATATTAAGAGCATAACAATATTCAATTGAGTTGTTTTCTTATTCTTCCGTCATTCTTTGGAGAATTTCATCAAATTGAGAGCCATTTTCTGATTTATCCGCCCAGAGGTGGATTGGACATAAGGGCAAATGTTCACGGGAGCGCGACAAAATACAGAATTTTGGGGCGGATTAAAAAAGTTTTTTCGCTGAAATATATTTTAGTGAAATCAAACTGGTAACTTTTAGAGGGTTAGAGACAGTGGCGTAGCTACGGGGGTGGTTTTCGGGTTTGGACCCCTACCAGAGCAAAAATATTTTTTTAGATTATACGTTCAAATGAGTTAAAAGTGACTTTATATCAAATAAATACCATTAATATTTATATTTTTCTGGTTTTGATGTTTGTGGAAGGTATTATATTACTATTGAAATTATTCTGGATAGTATTATCATAAAGTCATTGAGAATAATCCACTAAATTATAATAACATATTATTGATGCATTTAAAAAATATATTTATTATATATTACCGACGATATGGTTATGATTTGTAAGATAAACCCGGCCGAAGGCCGAGCAAAAGGGACAAAGGCCCGTATAAGGAGGTTTGGGAAGCGAATCCCCCAGGCTTTTATATGTATGGACCCCCTCATAGGAAAATTCCTAGCTACGCCACTGGTTAGAGATATAGTTTATTTAAAATAATATATGTATACTTTTATTAAATTTGAGCTTTATTTGGTAAGTTAGTAATAAAGGATTACAGACTCTTTAAACAAGGTCAACAGGTTCTTCTTGATAAATAATTGTGAATATGTTACTCATATCTTTAATATATGTGATTCCTGTAATAATCTGGATTACGATTTTATTTGGACACCCATAATAAACTCGCAAAATTTTTTGGACAATCTAATAAACGTGTGCGGCCTAAGAGATAGAAATAATTCTGTAGGCCAGAAAAATTTACGAAACAAAAATTAAATGAGATAAATGGTGGCCTAGAGGGAAAATCGTCATATGTTTATATGGAAAAGATTATTTTATTTATTACAATAAATAATAATACCATGTATTGTAGATTCAGAATCAAAAGCTAATACTTTCGAAGCTCAATCAATTATTAAAAACTTTAAAATTTTATACATATATGGCAAATATATTTTTAGAAAATTTTAAAGGCCCATCACCGAACTATCTTCAAACAAAGAATAATGGTATTTATTGGACCATGGTTAAAGTTTCCATTTGGACTTTTTTTCAATTGAAATAAAAGGATAGAATATGAGGTTACCTGACTATCACGGAATGCGAATCACCATGTCAGAGAAGTCGCAAGAAAAGATTTCTATAAATATAGATGAAAGTTCAAATAATCCTATTTAAAGTTTTCTAAAAATAAAGGCCTCATTAATGATGTTCAAAATATTCACCCAAAAAATTTTGGCATATTATGAGGGTATCAAGGAATCGGTAGATATAAAAGCCGAATTAGCAAAAGAATTACGATAAAAATTTACTTTGTTTGATAAGATATATGAAAATAAAAATATCTAAAAAATATAATAGAATTGGAAGAAATTTCGGACAATGAATTTTATTGCAATAATGCGAAAATTGCATATATGCATAGTTACAATCTCCATATTTCAGAATCAGCTGAATCGATTTCGTGCTATTAACATTGTCAGTTACACAATTAATCAGTTAGTGGAGATTCAGTAATTTAAAACTAATAAAAAATGAGATTTGAATTTCCTCTTTATTTACGAAACGATAGTCTTTATTATATAATCTATTAATTAGGAGCAATTTCATGTTTGTAATTATAAAACATTTTTAAAAAAATTTCATTATACTTTCTATAATCTATATCCACAACAAGTATAATTTTACATGTACCGTATCATTTCTTATTTTATATGTGCAATAAATAAGTATATTATATGTGCGATTCTTAACCCATTAATGGTCAAGATTTTTCTAGTGGATAAAAATGCTCAATTTTTTCAAATTATATTGATTAATTCTCAAATATGATATTCTAAAAAAATCAGCCAAAAAAAATAATCCTAAATAGAAAATCTAGCCTGGTGCATATATCCACTGTTAACCATTAAGAGGTTAAAAAAGATAAAAATTATATAAAATACTATAAGATTAAAAAACAACAAATATCTTTATTCTTTTTTTGTAATTTATAATAACTACGAGAAAATGTTTATATATTATGAAAATCCTTGAAACATTTAATATGGAGTGCGATTTGACATGTTTGGCACATATATCTTGAGTGCGTATGGCAATATCTGCATCTTCGTCTTTTTCCATCTATAATTTTGGATAAATATTGTCCAGATGAATCAATAGGGTTTTCACACTGTAATGCAAACTGGCTGGCGTGACCTGTACTTGAATTTTTTTCAATTTTTACTGGCGTTCGAAGGAGGTAGTTAGTAACTCCTCATCTAAATGCAAGCAAAATCTTCTTGTCATCTCGATTCACGAATTTCCAGATTTTCCATGAATTTACCAAAGCTGCATCAATAAAATTGGTGAAAACTGGCCACCACCATTTTTTTCCTCTTATTTTTATTCTATATGTAGATATTAGATTATCACATAGATCAACTCCACCCATGTGTTTGTTATAAGCAGTTACCATATTTGGCTGAGGAATTTTTATTTTAGAAGATATTTTCTTAGAATATCTTGAAACATTAGAAAGCAAAGAGATAGTGTGGCATGTCGATGCAACGGTCACCACCGAATTATCATTCCAACGAACTACAAATATTTCGCTTAATTTTTCAAACCTATAATCATAATATCCTCTTTCTTTTTTTGCTACAACCTTTATAGATTCAACTGGGCAATGCTCTATTCTATTATCCCTCACAGTTCCAGTTGCAAAATATCCCATTTGTTTTAAGTATGACAAGAGTTTAAATGATGTAAAGAAATTTTCAAAATATATTTTATGATAATTTGGTTTTTGCAATGCCTTTAATAATTTTATGATTACATTTCCACCTAATTCATATTTATTTTCGCTTTTTCCTTGATATATATCAAATGAGAATACGTAACCGTCGGAAGAAGCCAATATCCAAGACTTGTATCCGAATCTAATTGGTTTTCCTTTTATGAACATTTTGCAAGAATGTCTTCCTCGATATGGTATCATCTGTTCATCTATTGATAAATGATGTTTGAAAATTCCGAATTGCTGAAATTTATTATTCAATATATTAATGTAAGGCCTAACTTTATAAAATCTATAATGTATATCTATTTTAGTATTGTCTGCCAAATGGATATTACATTTCAAATTTCGAAATTGTAATTGGGTCATTGTATCCCGGATTATTGGAATAGAAATATCGCTATCATTAGACCAGTACATTCTTTCTTGTGGGAGAGAATGATATCCAGTAAATAATAGAATTCCAATAAATCTCTGAATATCTTGGATGGTTATGCATATGTTAGGTCTATTCATTTGTTTAGCATAAATATTACTTAGTTCTACAATTAGGGAATATAAGTCTTCGTCGAAAATTAAAGAAAATATATCTGATGGACTTTTACCATGTAAATCATTTTCAAGTTTTATTACATCTTCCTTTTCTCCATTGAAAGGGCTTGAAGAATATATTGCATCCGTTTTCTCCATTTTAAATTGTGAGAAATTCGAGAATAGCTTCTTGTAGAATATGGTTCTGGAAGGTCGTCATCAACTGAATTATGAATCTCCAATTTTCCAGCTGTATCTGAAGGCAAAACTCCGACATTTGTTAAGTCATTTTCATCGAAATCTTCTTCATCACTAACTGCAGAGGGGTTTGGCGGAATTATAACCATATATCTTTCTTCAATTGGTTCCTCTTCAAAAAGTTGAGAAAGCGCTTCAATTATTAGAAAACGTTTCATTAAAAAAATTTATTAAAAATTAAATATCTAGACAAATTATTTTCGTAGAATCTTGATATTTTTATTAGTCATCTATTATTTTGATAATTTTGATTGAATTGACAAAACAGGTGCATAATATTTTATATAAATAAAATTAAATCTTCAGAAAGGAAGAGGCTAAAAATAATTTTAAACTTTTGAATATTTATGAACCTAATAATTTCATATAATTTGATCGGGATAAAAAATTATAATAGGAACAATATATTATTCGATTTAATCTCAGGGGGCTAAAAAAAATTTTTAAATTATTTTCAAAAGGTCTTTTTTTGGGTATAAAATTTTTTAAAAAAAAATCTTAGGGGCTCGAGCCACCCACCCCTCCTCCCCCCCCCCTCCCTTAGTGACGGTAGTGGTATAAAAAATTATAATTCATTATGTTAAATTTCATTTGTTTGAATTTTTTTAAATAATTTATACTGCTAGATGGTTAACGGTGCATATATGCACCAGTCAACTTTATGTGGTTACCTATTAAAATTTTAATTATTTAAAAATTCAAATGTGATTGATAAATATTGATATATCTATAAAGAATATATACACACTAGTTTTCATCGAAATAATTTTATAATATGCTTGTGAGATAACTTAGAAAATTTTGCATTTTAGACCTCATAAATTCGAAAAGTTTGAGGGTTTCTTAGGGACATAAAAAAATATTTTTTTCATATTTTTCTTTTCCAGTTTTGAAGTACAATGTCTGAACTATATAAAAATCTTTTTTATTATTTTTTAAAATAAAAACTACTATGTTAAAATAAGGTATATAGGAGGTGGTGCATATATGCACCGTTAACCAGTAACGGGTTAAAATAAAATATGGGATTTAAACATATATATTAACCTTTTTTTAAAAATCTCATTATTAAAGGGACAATAGCAGCAGTATAATTTTACCCCATCATTTTGGACATCTTTTTGTAGAAAAATATGAATAAAAACAAGCCTTTAAAGGAGAGCGAATGCCGAGTAAATTGACTGAAGGCCTGTAAAATTGGGAGTATTAATAGATGCCCCTATAAAAATAAGTTACCAAACTTTTCCTACGAAGCTCCAGCATCGCCAGTCCACCCTTGCATCCGTTGATGGGTAATTTGCTAGTAAACTCAAATATTTCGTCACATGACTGACTTGATCTAAGAACATTTCAATTTTGATAGTCGTTTATTTTTATTTGTTTTCTCAAAATTTATTTATCTAAGAGCAAAAATTTTGTGAGTTAGGGTAAATGCTTGCAAATTATATTTAAATAAAAACCAGAGCTGGGGCTGATTTAAATATTATTTAAAAAAATATTTGGGGATTTTGCTATGCTTATGGAAAAAAATGATTATTGTAAGCTTTAAAAAGAAATAGACTTAAAAACTGAGCTTTATTTTTATTAATTAAATTTATATTATCATAAAAGTCCAACAAATTGGTCAATCATTTGCATCTCATTACAATTGTCAAGAAATACTTTATTTAAATGGGTATTTGTGAAATTAAATTTTAAAGTTATTCAAGCATATTGAAAATCTAAATAATTTATTTTTTATATAAATTAGAGCCCCCAGAGTTCCAAGCTAAGACAGGATTTAAAAATTTTTTTATTTACCAGACACATGCTGATTATTTATATAGTCAATCTCGTTTCTTAAAATAATTTAGGTTGTATTTTGAGTACTAAATGAATGTTAAATGATTTCTTATATGATTTTCCATCTGATTAATCAATTCATTTCAAAATAATCGGTCAAGCCCTGTTTTTATATATAAATAAATTGTGCGAACTGTCATAATTTTGGCACTTATTAGATAAACAAATATTTATTAAAAAATGTCGCGTAATATAAGACATATAAACTTTAATGGTTTTATTTGTGTCTCTAAATATTTGGTCATATATTATAATATATATATCTATGTTTAAATATTAAAAATAAATTATTTCTTTTTGGTTGAATTTCTAGAAAATTGACGTCAGGGGTTGAAGTCGAAACATATAATTTTACTTAACTTTATTTAAGAGAGAGAAATCTTGCAAATATCAGTAATTTTAAGAAGAATTCTCGTGTCCGATTCCAATCTGACGTAATAACCAACAAGCTCATTTCCTTCCTTATAATGCGCAAGTGATAGATTCTTGATATTTGGATGCAAATCATAAAACTTTTCAATATCTTTGCGATTTTTCATTTGACAAAAATTTGAGTCTGGGTGTGTATAATTTTGAGATATCATTATTTGATCCAAGGATATCACATTAAGTCGCTGTCTGTAAAATTAAAATATTTATCTTTTATAAATTTTTTATCTAAATTTAGCATAATATTTATTGTAAAATAAAAAGATCGACTTGTTAATTTTAAGGTTACAAGCGGGAACAAATGGTTGATCAGAAATTTCGAAAATAATATCCTTGGAAGAACTTCGATCTTCATTATATAATTCGTTGACAAATTTGACATAAGGGCGATTACTAATTGATGCTAATTAAGATATTTACATTATAAATATTTCATATAAAAAATTAAACCGTTATGATCTGAAGAAACAGATAGGTTTTTAATGTTGTGCCGATATGTATCATAAAGATTCATATATTCTTTATGTATAAAATAGATATAAATTCACAAAAATTAATTCAACTTTTAAGAAATTTTTTCATCTTATTAGATTTTGCATAATCAATACAATTTTTCCCGGTGTATGTTTTAAGAGTAGGATCGGCCCCAAAAGATATCAATATTTTGACTAAGCAAATATCGTCCATCTCAATTGCTTCATGTATGGGCCTAAAATATATAAACCATTAGTATAATATGTATAGTAGTAATTTTATGGTAAGTGAGGTTATAGAATAATATAATAGAAAAAATATGTGCCAAGGACCTGGTGCCATCTGACAAAGAGCAATTAGGGTTGGCTCCGTGCTTTAAGAGTATTTTGACGCAATCAATGCTCGAAGATAAACACGCCTCATGTAGTGGTGTGTAACCTGCATTTTCTTTCACATTTATGCTCTCCTTAAACTCTTTTCCGTGAACTAGATATAGGCATAAATCCTATATTCGAATTTATCATTAATAAAGGATATACAATATTATACCAAAGCTTAGAATAAGTTTTATAAAAATATAAAGTTTATGTAATCTTATTTTAAAAATTGGAACTTTTTGTTGGAACTACGAGATAAAAAAAAGGCTTAAATAACTAAACTAAAACACAAAATTATATATGTAAATAAATAAATAATACGGTGAGATTTCGGCGACAAACAGTATGTAATATAGTTTCACCGGATGCCTTATTAGGAACTATTTTTTTAAGCTCTACATTGTAAGATTCTTGACTTAAAATACTTTTACTGTCAATTGGACAATCGCATTGGTTAACGATTGTTTCACAGGACTGTTTCTTATATATATATTTAAATAAATTTAATAAGTAATAGTTAAATTAAAATGGGCAAAAAATGTTAGTTTCAAAAACTATATAATAAAATAAGAGCATATAATTCGGGTTGGTGTGATTCTTACCAAAAAAATATGGAATAAATATAAGTTAAAAATAGAAAGGGATAAATTTCTCATTTTATAGTTAGAGATAATGATACTGGTCCTACTATACCGATCTTAATATATTATCAATAGTATTTTTATTTAACCTTGAGTGGTATATTGCGGTATAGCAACACATAAAGAGTCATCCCATGTCAAATGAGCAAAAATATGAAATTTTTAGCATACCTTTTTTAATTTATGTAAAAATTTGTGGGCAGATCATATTTTCCTAATTATAATTACCCGAGATAATGTGTGTGGATTAATAAAAATCTGATTTTATTTATGAGGAAAACATCTAATTTATTTTGGCCTGTAGAAAATTAAAAATTAATATTTAGAAATGAGCAGAAGTTCCAATGTCTATTTTTTTAAATACTTAGTGCGGCTAATTATTTAAAAAAATATCACGATTAATGTATAAAAATGTATAGATGGCATGGTATATGAACGTTTCAATATAGTAAAAGATTTTTCCTATTGTTTAAAACTATTTTAAGGCAATAAATTATTTATGAATGACATCATATTGAATTTTTTTTTATAAAATTTTAATTAAAAACAAATTATTTAACATTGGAAAAGTGTAAAAAAATTCGATTTTACCTCTCCCAATTATCTCAGGTAATATAATTGTTGATGGGCTAAAATTCGTTTTTAATAAAACTAGAACATATACCATGTGCCTACAAATTTTTATCGAAATTAAAAGAGGTGGAATATATTTAAAGGATGCCCCCCCCCCACCGTAGTTTAAAATTGTTACTACAAAAAAAAACTAATCGATATTTTAATCCGGATTTTTGAGTAGCATCCTATCTATAACTATTTTTATTTTAAACTAATATCATTTAAATAAAAATTTTGATTATCTGAAAAGATTTTTATAGTAAGGTATGAAATATAGTACCAAAATCAATCTTGTTTTATTTTAAAAACTCTTTACTAAATTCTAAAAAAAATTTCTAAAATATTAAATACTAATATTTTCATTTCTATAAATATCACAGGGTAATATAAAAATTTAAGTGAGATAAAACATTTTTAAAATGGGGGTGAGATATGACCCCCCTTCCCTCCCCCTTCCTCCAACAAATTGCTTTTCTTCATCCACTCAAGGGTTATTCCATGTCAAATGAGCAAAAAAATCAAGATTTTCGGCCGACCCCTTTCAATTTCGATAAAAAGTTGTAGACTGGTTATATATGTTCCCATTAGATTATAAACAAAATTTTAGCGCATTAGCAACTATATTAGCCGAGATAATCGGGGTTAAAGGTCCAAAAAACGTCTTTTTTTGCTTTTTACTGATGTCAAATAATTAGTTTTTAATTTAAAACTAAATATGATCAAATATTGAATCTAATATCAATAGCTAAGTTAATAATTTATGATTATGACAAAAACATCAAAATTAATTTTTTATAAAATATGGGTCATCTTATGGTCAGTTGAAAACTTGAAATTAATATTTCGAAATGTATATGATCTCCGATTTTTAATTTTTTTAAGAAATATTATCCGTTTACTATTTTTTTAATAATTTCTTCAACAATTAGCATGGCTGGATATTTATTTTAAAAAATATTGCGATTTTTATACTTTAAAAAAAATAGATGGCGCTATATATAATAGTTTTAATATGTTAAAATTTATTTTTTTATTGATTAAAAATATTTTAATGTATAATATATCATAAAATTAGATTATATAACTTTGTAAACCTTATTCCCTTGAGATATTCGCAGGATAAAAAATTTTAATAATTTTTTTAATATTTCAATGTAAATTAAAAATAATTAAAAAATCCGACTAACATGCGAACAAAAAAGCAGGATTAAAGGAGTGCAGGAAAATTATTAAGGGAAAAATCGAAAATCATATAATTACCCGGCCTACCCCCCATCCCCCCTCCAGACTAAGTCATACCCATCAAGACCAAGAATGTTATAAAATTGTCATTAACCAGAAAATTTCAAAGATTTTTAAAAAAATTTTAAGCGATATAATTAACAAAAAATTAACTAGTTATAAAATTTTGGGTATCAAATGAATTTGAGCATTCTCTATAAAATTTTTGATCAAAGTCTTTGAATTTTGAGCATATGTTTAACACTGAAAAAATTAATAAAAGTAAGTCAGCTGTTTTTATCTTTTCTTAAAATTATTAAAAATAAACTGATTAGCAAAATTAATTAGCGAATTTAATCAATAAATCACAGTTGCTAAAAATACAAATTGATTTCTTTAATATTTTTTCACAAACACCGATTCATATCTTTTACATATAAATATTTTTACTTGTCATTTAAAAATAAATAAATTTTTTTAAATGAAACCCTTAAAAGATAAGATAAAATGTTGCAATCCACTGAATAAAGTTAATCATAAAAATTTTAAAAAAAATTTAAGATCAGTTCTTCCATGGATGCTTAATATAAATAATCATTTATATCTTCAACAAAAAATATGTAATTCGTGCCGATACCAGTTAAGTAAAATTGGTCCACATATTCCCGAAGAATTTATATCCCCAATAACCCATAATCAGGATGCCTTTGAATCGATTAATGAAACATTACACAATATTGGAGAATCACCAATTAAAAGAAAACGTTTAATGGAGAAAAAATATCCTAAAAATAAAATTCAAAATATTGAAAAAGCAATAAAGAGTAAGGTTTTAGAAATATCTGATTCCGAGATTGATAGTCCAATGAAAGAGGAAATTCTTATTATATTAAAGGATAACTTTGATAAATTATCAAAAAAATCAACAATATCAAATTCTTACAATTTTGCCTCAAGGATGGAGTGTAAATAAAATTCAAAAGGAATTCAACGTAACATCATACATGGCAAGAAAATCTAAAATGATGGTAAAAGAAAGTGGAATTCTTTCATTTCCAAAACATAAGGCAGGAAAGACACTAAACGAAAAAACATTTAAACTCGTCAAGGATTTTTATAGTTCTGATGAAATAAGCCGACTCATGCCAGGAATAAAAGATTGTGTATCTGTTAAAGGCGAGAAAGAACCAGTTCAAAAAAGACTTATATTAAATAATCTTAAAGAAATATTCAAGATGTTTAAGGAAGAATACCCAAATATATCAATTGGATTCTCTAAATTTGCCGAACTTAGACCAAAAAACTGTATTTTAGTTGGAGCTAGTGGCACACACACTGTTTGTGTCTGCGCTATTCATCAGAATGTGAAATTAATGACAAATGTAATAGTTGAAATTACAGCAGGAGAAGATTACGCAAATTATTTGTAATCCATCTCAGCCAAAATGTTATTTAACAAATTGTGATCAATGCCCTGGTATAGAATCTCTTAAGGGACAATTATACCAATTGTTTCAGAGAAATCGTATAGAATATGTCACGTTTAAACAATGGATCACGGTGGATAGAACAAATCTTGAAACTATTATAAAGTCCGTTGATGATTTCATCGATTATTTATTAGAAAAAGTTCAAATTTTACTGCGTCACTCGTTTATAGCTAAACAACAAAGTTTATTTTTGAAGAATTCCAAAGAAAATTTAAAAGATGGGGAATTTTTAACAATTCTAGATTATTCTGAAAATTATTCCTTCATTTTACAAGATGAAGTTCAGGGATTTCATTGGAACAACGTGCAGGCCACTATACATCCATTTGTAGCATATTATAAATCTGAGATTTAAAAAATATAAATTTTGTTATTATATCCGAATCATTAAACCATAATACTAGTGCAGTCCACCTTTACCAAAAAAAATTTCTTAATTTCTTAACAGCCAAATTTAATTCTAAACCAGAAAAAATAATATATTTTTCAGATGGAGCCGCGTCTCAATACAAGAATCGCAAAAATTTTCTGAACATATGCCTTCATAAATACGATTTTAATATTCCTGCCGAATAGCATTTCTTTGCCACTGCTCACGGCAAAAATGCATGTGACGGTATCGGGGGAACTGTCAAAAGATTAGTTGCCAGAGCTAGTCTTCAAAGGCCAAATAAAAATCAAATCCTAACCCCATTAGAATTATATAATTATGCTAAAGAAAATATTAATGGAATTCAATTTGAATATATATCCAATCAAGAATATATCAAAGGGGAATTAGCCCTTCGCAAAAGATTTAATTCTGCACTGCCCATACATGGGACCTTAAAAATTCACGTGGTTATTCCCATTGATCAAAATAGACTAAAAACCAAAATATATTCAAATTCTAAAAAATATAATATAAAACAAGTTTCGTTTTTAAATGAAAAAATTATATTTAAAAATATTAATGGATATGTAACATGTGTATATGATGATAAATGGTGGTTAGGATATATAATCGATAAATATGATACAAATGAAGAAGTAAAAATCCGATTTTTATACCCTTGTGGACCTTCAGCCTCATTTAAATTTCCCCTGAAAGATGATATTTTAGTGTTACCTAAATCTCATATTCTTTCGCTGGTCAATCCTTCTACTCCCACCGGTCGAACATATATATTATCTCCTGAAGAAATCTCACAAGCTAGCCAGGCTTTGTGTTCCTTTAGATGAAGTAAGATTTAATTAATTTATAAACTATCTTAATTAGGCTAAATTTGTGAAGATTTTAAAAATTTATGATCTGAATTACAAATAAATATATATAATGGACATTGTAATCGATTTAGTATGATATATATACATTAAAATATTTTTAATCAATAAAAAAATGAATTTTAACATATTAAAACTATTATATATAGCGCCATCTATTTTTTTTAAAGTATAAAAATCGCAATATTTTTTAAAATAAATATCCAGCCATGCTAATTGTTGAAGAAATTATTAAAAAAATAGTAAGCGGATAATATTTCTTAAAAAAATTAAAAATCGGAGATCATATACATTTCGAAATATTAATTTCAAGTTTTCAACTGACCATAAGATGACCCATATTTTATCAAAAATTAATTTTGATGTTTTTGCCATAATCATAAATTATTAACTTAGCTATTGATATTATATTCAATATTTGATCATATTTAGTTTAAAATTAAAAACTAGTTATTTAACATCAGTAAAAAGCAAAAAAAGACGTTTTTTAGACCTTTAACCCCGAATATCTCCGCTAATATAGTTGCTCATCCGCTAAAATTTTATTTCTAATCTAATGGGAACATATATAACCAGCCTACGATTTTTCATCAAAATCGAAAGGGGTCGGCCGAAAAGTGATTGATTTGACATGGAATGACCCTCAAGATTTATTATTTATGAATAAATAAGAGTGACGTGAAAAAAAATTATATATGAGGTTGCGGAGTCCTTTCGAACCCCAAATTTAAATTAATATTTCAGGAATTTGTACAAATTGGAATTTAAAATTTTTGACATACTATCTAAAAATATTTCATATTCTAAGGTTTTGATATGATAAAAACTCACTTTTATAAAAATGAATTTAAAAATTCATGCTTCTGAGCTATTAAATTTATTATGGAGATTATTTTTATATATATTAAATATTTGCAAAAATAAAAAAAACCGGAAGATATCGGTGTTTACTGAAATATTTAAGTATCGGAATGGGCAAAAATATCTGGAATAGTGTATTATACTATCTAAAACTTTTAATCTATTAGAATAAAAAATTTGAGGTATATAGATAATTGTTAATAAAGCTCAATATCGAACTAAAAAAATCAACAAGGATTATTAGTGGAATATTATAGCAAACCTTATTAAGCTGGATGTTGGTAACCATGAGTTTACTATTGTTAAACATTAATGATTTTTTAATATCTTTAGAGGGTGGATTATATTGGTCGAGATGGCGAGGATATTTATTTTCATGTAAATAAGTTGCTCCTTTTTTGCTATGAAAAACGGATGAGTGAGCTATATCCAATATATTTTCTATTAAATTAATCGTATAATCAGACTCTGCCTTTTTTCGTTCCCAGCCTATATTTTAATATAAAAGAATATTAATGTATCCCATAAACAGTTAAAAAATATGAATATTATCTTTATAAATTGGGGTGCGATACTAATTTTTGGAGGCCGATCGGATATTACCGATATTACATCTATGATTATATTAAAACAATGTTAACGTATATAATTTATCATTTATAAGGGATCGTTGATTTTTTTTTGCTCCAAAAGTCTATCTAAGTATGCAATGTAAACTGTTAGAATATTTTAAAATTATTTACTTAGTTTTAAAATCATCTACATCCTTGCAAAAAAATCATATATTTTATAATTTTTTGAAAATAGGTTTTAAATTTTTTATCACTTCAATTATATATATAAGAATTTTTTATCATATACATAAATATGTTTTCTTAAATATTAATAAATTTAAATAAAAAAGCCATTTTATCGGATCTCATCGGCAAACTTAATATCGGCCGATAACCGATATTTCAAAAAGGTAAAAAATCGGTTACATCTGATGCGATAAAAATCGGTACATTCATTCCATATTTATAAACTTAGTAACATAAATAAATGATAAATAATTTTAAAAAATTAACTTTGGTCAGATGGTTTCGTATTTTGATCTTGCGAATTAATGAGTAAATGAAGAGGAAAGTGAATCATGATAGTTGGTTTTGAAAGGTGCCGGTAAAATCTTTTCCCACATTTTAGCATCTTATTTATATCAATAACTGTTTCATCATCCTCGGAACCTTTATATATTTTTTAGGCTGAATACTTAAAAAAATTAAACCGGAATACTCCGTGAAAGAAAAAACTGTAGATATATTGGCTTTAGTAACATTATTATCTTCTTTAATGGATAAAATCTGTGATTTGCATTTTTTCGTAGAAGATAAGGTTTTAAGCGCTTTATCTAAACAAAGTAAAAATAAGTTAATAGATTAAAAAATTACTAGAAGTTTTCTCTCTTTTAACAGAATCAGCAAACCGTTCCACCTTTTTATCCTAAAATAATGTAATAATTTTAAAAATGTATAATAGCAGTACTCTAATATTAAATTTAAAGTAATTTAATAAAAACAGAAAGATGATTATCGAAAATTTATTTCCAAATATCAATCAGCTCTGATGAATATATAAAAATTAGTGCTTACCTTGCCCAAAACGTAACTCATAGCATAGTTACCTTATTGAAAATGAAATGTAACTATTTACACTTATTTATTTAATTCTAGTGATCAAAAAGTATATATATATTGTATCTCTATAGTAACCAAAAATTCAATTAGTCTATTTATGATTAAAGTAAAATGTTAAAAGTTTTTACAAATTATTCATATTTTAAAGTTATTATCCTTGTAAAAATATGATGTATATTATTTATTTTTTTGACAAATTTTAATTATTTATAGGTTTATAAAAAAATTTATCACTTTAATTATAATAAGAATGACCAAACCTATAAATGAAAATATTTTCTTAATTATCAATAAATTTTAAAAAAATTCAAATTATGTCATAATATCAGCGGATAACTCATATTTCGATGCAGGTAAATAATCGGTCCATTCTCATAAAAAATATTGGCACATCCCTTAATTGATGACTTAATTTTTTCAAAAAATAATATTAATATGACTTATTTAATGCATTAAACAAAATTAGTATTAAGAAAAAAAATAATCATGAACAAATCATAATGGTTAGCGCCAGTGTTATTAAAGTAGTGCATAGGCAAAGCCAAAGGGAAGGGGCAGGGGGAAATTCCCCCCTTCAGAAATTTATTACTTTTTGTGAATATCATTTTAAGCTAATAAAAAATATCCCCCTTAGTCCTCCCCCCACTCCCTGACCTTCGAAAATGTATGCCTATATCTTAAACAATAATTTGAAAGAAAGAATGTAAAAGTTGATATTTTTTATAAAACTATTCATCATAATTTATACATTTTTGGAAAAAAGCATTTATATATATAAAAAGTGAACCAAAAATGTTTTTTAAAAAATGGAATATAAGCCAAAGATAAGTCTTAAGACAAAAATGAAATGTATTATAATAATAATAGATCCATAAAATTAATAAATAATATAATATATCAAATATAAATTTTTATAAAGTGAGTAATTTTTATTTATTTTAATAAAAGTAAATTATAATTATAAAACTATAGATAAAATTAAATCATAAATTAAAAAAAATTAAAGCACAATACAAACATTGGAATATTATATGTCGTAGATTTACACTATATCTAATTTTATCAATTATCAAAGGACAATCAAATAATTTTTACCAATATAGCGAATTATATATTTTACAGAAAATTATAAAATATTGATAAGGACATCCGAAAATATCTTTTAAAGACATTGTGAGTAATATCATTTTTTTATAAAATAAATAGATGGCGTTAAATAATTGAATACTAATTGTTGATATATTTATTATCAAGAGCATTGATTAGTAAATTTTGTAAAATATTAACTGTAATATATTCTCTAACTGTCAAATATGTCTGTAAAAGGGGAATTATACCTAGTATTTTGTAAGCAATTCTATATAAGAGGAATATCAACTATATGTCTATTTACTTTTATAAATAAATTTCTTATACTTGTTTGGAATAAATTATTACCATGCTCTTTATATTAATGTATATGTTAGCGGCAATGTGAAATATTCGGCAATGTGAGGTAGTGGTAGGCAGGGTAATTTTGTTATTTCGGCAATGTGCACATTGCTGGGTTAAATCAGGCAATGTAATTTTTGTAATATTATATTATTAATAATTTTTTCGTTATTATTAATAATTTTTTAAGATTAATATTATATTTTAATTTGTTACAATATATTTTTTGATTGATATTTTTCTTCTTGATCGCTAATTTTTTTTATTTTTTGTGTTATATGTTTTTTTAATAAATTTTTTTGATTGATATTTTTTTTTATATTTTTTATTTTTTGTGTTTATATGATTTTTTTTAATATATTTTTTTAAATATAAATTTTTTTAAATTTATAATTGATATATCTTTTAATCGCTAATTTTATTTATTTTTGTGTTATATGATTTTTTTAATAAATTATTTTGATTGATGTTTTTAAATATATTTTTTTAATAAATTTTTTTAAATATATTTTTTTGATTGATATTTTTTAATGTATTTTTTTATTAAATTTTTTTAAATATATTTTTTTGATTGATATTTTTTAATATATATTTTTAAAGTGATTATTATATATTTAGATTTTACGTAATTTTATCTATTATATATCTTTTGATAGATAATTTTTTAGGTAATAGTGATAAATGTCATAATCGTTATTTTTGAACTTTTTTGAGTTTTTTTAAAGCAAATAGATAAAAATATGTTAAATTAATATTTCAGTGGTGCACTATGGAAAAGTGACAATTGTCATAATCGTTATTTTTGAACTTTTTTGAGTTTTTTAAAGTAAATGGGTAAAAATATGTTTTGTAAACATGTTAAATTAATATTTCAGTGAAAGTGCACTATGAAAAAGTGACAATTGTCATAATCGTTATTTTAGTACTTTTTTAAGTTTTTTTAAAGTAAATGGGTAAAAAAATGTTTTGTAAACATGTTAAATTAATATTTCAGTGAAAGTGTAATATGGATACGTGACATTTGTCATAATCGTTATTTTTGAACTTTTTTGAGTTTTCTTAAAGTAAATGGGTAAAAATATGTTTTGTAAACATGTTAAATTAATATTTCAGTGAAAGTGTACTATGGAAAAGTGACAATTGTCATAATCGTTATTTTTGAACTTTTTTGAGTTTTTTAAAGTAAATGGGTAAAAATATGTTTTGTAAACATGTTATTAATATTTCAGTGAAAGTGTATTATAGAAAAGTGACAATTGTCATAATCGTTATTTTTGAACTTTTTTGAGTTTTTTTAAAGTAAATGGGTAAAAATATGTTTTGTAAACATGTTAAATTAAAATTTCAGTGAAAGTGCACTATGGAAAAGTGACAATTGTCATAATCGTTATTTTAGAACTTTTTTTAGATTTTTTAAAGTAAATGGGTAAAAATATGTTTTGTAAACATATTAAATTAATATTTCAATGAAAGTGTACTATGGAAAAGTGACAATTGTCATAATCGTTATTTTTAAACTTTTTTTAGATTTTTTAAAGTAAATGGTTAAAAATATGTTTTGTAAACATGTTAAATTAATATTTCAGTGAAAGTCTACTATGGAAAAGTGACAATTGTCATAATCTTTATTTTTGAACTTTTTTGAGTTTTTTTAAAGTAAATGGGTAAAAATATGTTTTGTAAACATGTTAAATTAATATTTCAGTGAAAGTGCACTATGGAAAAGTGACAATTATCATAATCGTTATTTTTGTACTTTTTTTAAAGTAAATGGGTAAAAATATGTTTTGTAAACATGTTAAATTAATATTTCAGTGAAAGTGTACTATGGACAAGTGACAATTGTCATAATCGTTATTTTTAGGCTTTTTTAAGTTTTTTTAAAGTAACAGATCGTTCACTAAAGTGAATAAATATTTAAAATGTATTTACTCACAGAATTGAAATAAATAAGTCAAAGATATTATAGTTAGTTGATATACAAATACCCGATGCAGGATTATATATTTAAATATATTTCGTAGTTAACATTTTAGGAAAAAATAAATTAATCTTACAATTATTTTATTCTTATATTGGTCTACTATTATAAATTATATTTAAAAAAACATTTCCGGATGTTATGAAGATTAAAGTTTAATCATAATAGTGGAATTTATTATCATTTAAAGTGATAAATGTTTTATTAATAAAATCTTGAATTTAATCAAATCAAAAAATGACGATTTGCAGGAAAATATCTCATCATTAATTTTGAATATGGGCCATTCCATGTCAAATCGATCAAAAAAGGCCCATTTTCGACCGACCCCTATTAAAATTGTTAAAAATTTCTGGAATTATTTAGAAGGGGAAATAAAAGATAAAGCCGTTTATTTTAGCTCGCTAGCACACCTAGTTCTTGAGATATAGGGGCTTATAGGTACAAAAAAGAGCCAATTTGGAATCTGTAAAAATTTTAAAATGCTTATATCTCAAGAACTATTTATAGTAAAAAGATTTATAATATATCATATTGTAGGTAAAAAAAATCTCTAAAAGGCTATCAAAAAATAATAAAAATTGGCGCCAATTTGAATCTTTAACTTCCGGTTTATCTATAATGCTTTACCTGTATTTTTAAGCAAAAAAGGGAGTTTGTTTTTGAAATTTTTTTATAGCTTTTTATTTAGACACCTTTTATAAATATATATACGATGTCAAAACTTTGGCGACGCTATCGACTCCAAAATTTTAAAAAAATAATAGATGGCGTTTTATGAAATTACGGATTTTGGTTAAAGTTTTGCTGCAAACTTATCAATAAACGGATATTTTCACTTTTATACTAAAAATATTTTAAATTTCTATTAAATATACTAAATAAATTGAGGGGCAGTGTGGGTAAATGCCCATTAGACACTTAATAATGTAATATATTTCCAATAATAAAATCTTTCGTATAATTTTTTTATTATTCATTCATATTAATAATATAGAAATAGAGATAGACAATCATATTCATTCCATAATTTAAAATTTGTGAAATGTTATATTTAATATTTGCGATTCTGTTTAATTAGAATAAAATTTTGTTTCAATTTTATCCTGAGAAATTGGATAAAAAGCATGAAATTTTTGCGTCCCTGGTATAGTACGGGCTTTGTCGAATCTCTCTTTTAAAATTATTTGTTCTTTCTCATATTCATCTTCCATAATATAGGAGAACTCTATTCCTTAATAAAAAAATTATAATATATATATTAATAAATTAGAAATCATATACCTTTTATATTTTTCTTACAATAGGCAAAAAACTCTTTAGGAGAAGTTATTTGTTCTGAAGTAGGTCTTTGTAAACTTGCTCTAGCCACTAAACGCTTGACGGTACCTCCGACCTCGCCACAAGCTGATTTGCCATGAGATGTAGCCCAGAAATGCCACTCAGCTTTTATCTCGAAATCATATTCATGGTGGCAAAGATTGATTAAATTTTTCCGATTTTTATATTGAGCTGCTGCTCCATCTGAAAAATAGAAGAATTTTTTTGGCAGGCATTGAAATTTCTTTGTTAAGTATTGAACTAAATATTTTTGGAATATATGAACCACAATTGTATTATGAACGAGAGATTCAGATATTATTACGAAACTTAAATGATTTAAATTATTAAGTGACTTGTAATAAATGACAAAAGGATGAATGGTAACTTGAGATTTATTCCAGTGAAACCCCTGTACTTCATCTTGAATCACTTCTCCTTCCTTTAAATTATTTTTAAGAGAATTCATGAATATTGTTTGCTGCTTTGTTATGAATGAGTGTAATAGTAAAATATTTAGCTTTTCGAAAAGCGTTTCTAAAAAATTAAAGGTTGATGAAGTGATAGTTAAAAGATCTGTACGATCTGTTGTTACCCATTGCTTGTAGGTAATATATTCGATATCAATTGAATATAATATTTCTATCATGGCCTTTAAATTAGAAGATCCAGGGCATTGAGCACAATCACCAAAAAAACATTTTGGTAATGCTGGATTACAAATTATTTTTGGTAATATATCCTTATATGTAATCTTAATTATGTATAACAGCTGCATTAAAAAAGAATTTATATTAGACATATTATCGATTATATTTTAACATAATATTTTAAAAAATTAAAAGTTTAAAACAATCTCTCTTTCTGTTTAATATAATTTTTTTCCCGATCAGATTAATTTTAAACAAGCCATATTCCAGGTTCAAATTAAATAAAATTTTATTCTATATAAAAGATGGACATACCAAATATTAAAATATCAAGATGTTGTAACCCATTTAATTTACAAAAACATGCATATTATCGCAAGAATCTAAGAAAGATTCAACCTTGGATGACCAAAAAAAATTTACCAATCAATTTAAATATGCTAATATGCTCTTCATGCCGACAAAAATTAGCAAAGCTTCCTTATAATGACAATGTTATTGATTCTCCTCCTCATATAGTTAATCAAGAGGCAATTGAAAACATTATATATCCCTACAATCAATTGTGGAATCTCCCATTAAAATAAAACGCTTACGTGAAAAGAAATATCCAAAGAAAAAAATATCTAGCGTGAAAAAAGTTTTAGCGACTAAAATTATACCATTATCTTCATCAAATGATGAAAAATTCGATGAAATTCTCGATACCTTAAAAATCAATTTCCCACAGCTTTCGATAACAAACAAATATAGATTATTAACATTATTACCATCAAATTGGACAGTAAGAAGAATTATAGAAGAATTCAATATTTCATATCATATGGCGATAAAATCTAAAGGTTTAATAAAAGAAAAAAGGGTTTTTTTCAACACCTAATCCTAAACCGGAAAAACAATAGATGCCGCCACCGTTGATATTGTCAAATCTTTTTATAACAATGATCAATATAGTATCGATGCCTGGGAAAAGGGATTTTGTAACCATAATAAAGAACAGTGAAAAGATTCAAGTCCAAAAAAGATTAATTTTAATTAATTTACGAGAGCTATATCTTAAATTTAAAGATATTTATTCAAATATTAAAATTGGATTCTCTAAAATTTGTGATCTTCGTCCCGAGAATTGTGTATTTGTTGGCAGTAGTGGTACCCATTCAATGTGTTTGCTCCATTCAACAAAACACAAAATTAATGCTGTTGAGTTTGTCCAAAATTACTTTAAATGAAGATTTAATTAAGATTACATATAAGGATATAATACCAAAAATAATTTGTAATCCAGCATTACCAAAATGTTTTTTTGGTGATTGTGCTCAATGCCCTGGATCTTCTAATTTAAAGGTCATGATAAATGAAATATTATATTCAATTGATATCGAATATATTACCTACAAGCAATGGGTAACAACAGATCGTACAGATCTTTTAACTATCACTTCATCAACCTTTAATTTTTTAGAAATGCTTTTCGAAATGCTAAATATTTTACTATTACACTCATTCATAACAAAGCAGCAAACAATATTCATGAATTCTCTTAAAAATAATTTAAAGGAAGGAGAAGTGATTCAAGATGAAGTACAGGGGTTTCACTGGAATAAATCTCAAGTTACCATTCATCCTTTTGTCATTTATTACAAGTCACTTAATAATTTAAATCATTTAAGTTTCGTAATAATATCTGAATCTCTCGTTCATAATACAATTGTGGTTCATATATTCCAAAAATATTTAGTTCAATACTTAACAAAGAAATTTCAATGCCTGCCAAAAAAATTCTTCTATTTTTCAGATGGAGCAGCAGCTCAATATAAAAATCGGAAAAATTTAATCAATCTTTGCCACCATGAATATGATTTCGAGATAAAAGCTGAGTGGCATTTCTGGGCTACATCTCATGGCAAATCAGCTTGTGGCGAGGTCGGAGGTACCGTCAAGCGTTTAGTGGCTAGAGCAAGTTTACAAAGACCTACTTCAGAACAAATAACTTCTCCTAAAGAGTTTTTTGCCTATTGTAAGAAAAATATAAAAGGTATATGATTTCTAATTTATTAATATATATATTATAATTTTTTTATTAAGGAATAGAGTTCTCCTATATTATGGAAGATGAATATGAGAAAGAACAAATAATTTTAAAAGAGAGATTCGACAAAGCCCGTACTATACCAGGGACGCAAAAATTTCATGCTTTTTATCCAATTTCTCAGGATAAAATTGAAACAAAATTTTATTCTAATTAAACAGAATCGCAAATATTAAATATAACATTTCACAAATTTTAAATTATGGAATGAATATGATTGTCTATCTCTATTTCTATATTATTAATATGAATGAATAATAAAAAAATTATACGAAAGATTTTATTATTGGAAATATATTACATTATTAAGTGTCTAATGGGCATTTACCCACACTGCCCCTCAATTTATTTAGTATATTTAATAGAAATTTAAAATATTTTTAGTATAAAAGTGAAAATATCCGTTTATTGATAAGTTTGCAGCAAAACTTTAACCAAAATCTGTAATTTCATAAAGAGCCATCTATTATTTTTTTAAATTTTTGGAGTCGATAGCGTCGCCAAAGTTTTGACATCGTATATATATTTATAAAAGGTGTCTAAATAAAAAGCTATAAAAAAATTTCAAAAACAAACTCCCTTTTTTGCTTAAAAATACAGGTAAAGCATTATAGATAAACCGGAAGTTAAAGATTCAAATTGGCGCCAATTTTTATTATTTTTTGATAGCCTTTTAGAGATTTTTTTTACCTACAATATGATATATTATAAATCTTTTTACTATAAATAGTTCTTGAGATATAAGCCTTTTAAAATTTTTACAGATTCCAAAGTGGCTCTTTTTTGTACCTATGAGCCCTTATATCTCGAGAACCATGTGTGCTAGAGAGCTAAAATAAACGGCTTTCTTATTTATTTACCCTTCTAAATAATTCCAGAAATTTTTAACAATTTTAAAAGGGGTCGGTCGAATCGTGATCGATTTGACGTGGAATGGCCCATATATAAATAAAAGCGAATTTAGGAATTTTATTGTTGATATTACTGTTAGTGACTTAAAAATATAAAACATATCTAAACTGAAATTTTAATTTAACATGTTTACAAAACATATTTTTACCCATTAACTTTAAAAAAAGTTCAAAAATAACGATTATGACAATTGTCACTTTTCCATAGTACACTTTCACTGAAATATTAATTTAACATGTATACAAAACATATTTTTACCAATTTACTTTAAAAAAGTTCAAAAATAACGAGTATGACAATTGTCACTTTTCTATAATACACTTTCACTGAAATATTAATTTAACATGTTTACAAAACATATTTTTACCCATTTACTTAAAAAATATCAAAAAAGTTGTAAAATAACGATTGTCACTTTTCCATACACTTTCACTGAAATATTAATTTCACATGTATACAAAACATATTTTTACCTATTTACTTTAAAAAAACTTAAAAAAGTTCAAAAATAACGATTATGACAATTGCCATTCCATAGTACACTTTCACTGAAATTTTAATTAAACATGTTTTCAAAACATATTTTTACCAATTTACTTTAAAAAAACTTAAAAAAGTTCAAAAATAACGATTATGACAATTGTCACTTTTCCATAGTACACTTTCACTGAAATTTTGATTAAACATACAAAACATATTTTTACCCATTTACTTTAAAGGATCTTAAAAAAGTACAAAAATAACGATTATGACAATTGTCACTTTTCCATAGTACACTTTCACTGAAATATTAATTTAACATGTTTACAAAACATATTTTTACCCATTTACTATAAAAAAACTTAAAAAAGTTTTAAAATAACGATTATGTCAATTGTCACTTTTCCATAGTACACTTTCACTGCAATATTAATTTAATATGTTTACAAAACATATTTTTACCCATTTACTTTAAAAAATCTAAAAAAAGTTCAAAAATAACGATTATGACAATTGTCACTTTTCCATAGTGCACTTTCACTGAAATTTCGATTAAACATATTACAAAACATATTTTTACCCATTAAAAGATCTTAAAAAAGTACAAAAATAACGATTATGACAATTGTCACTTTTCCATAGTACACTTTCACTGAAATATTAATTTAACATGTTTACAAAACATATTTTTACCAATTTACTTTAAAAAAACTTAAAAAAGTTCAAAAATAACGATTATGACCAATTGTCACTTTTTCATGGTACACTTTCACTGAAATTTCGATTAAACATATTACAAAACATATTTTTACCCATTAAAAGATCTTAAAAAAGTACAAAAATAACGATTATGACAATTGTCACTTTTCCATAGTACACTTTCACTGAAATATTAATTTAACATGTTTACAAAACATATTTTTACCCATTTACTATAAAAAAACTTAAAAAAGTTTTAAAATAACGATTATGTCAATTGTCACTTTTCCATAGTACACTTTCACTGCAATATTAATTTAATATGTTTACAAAACATATTTTTACCCATTTACTTTAAAAAATCTAAAAAAAGTTCAAAAATAACGATTATGACAATTGTCACTTTTCCATAGTGCACTTTCACTGAAATTTCGATTAAACATATTACAAAACATATTTTTACCCATTAAAAGATCTTAAAAAAGTACAAAAATAACGATTATGACAATTGTCACTTTTCCATAGTACACTTTCACTGAAATATTAATTTAACATGTTTACAAAACATATTTTTACCAATTTACTTTAAAAAAACTTAAAAAAGTTCAAAAATAACGATTATGACCAATTGTCACTTTTTCATGGTACACTTTCACTGAAATTTCGATTAAACATATTACAAAACATATTTTTACCCATTTACTTTAAAAGATCTTAAAAAAGTTTTAAAATAACGATTATGTCAATTGTCACTTTTCCATAGTACACTTTCACTTAAATTTTAATTAAACATGTTTACAAAACATATTTTTACCAATTTACTTTAAAAAAACTTAAAAAAGTTCAAAAATAACGATTATGACAATTGTCACTTTTACATAGTGCGCTTTCACTGAAATATTAATTTAACATGTTTATAAAACATATTTTTACCCATTTACTTTAAAAAAACTCAAAAAAGTTCAAAAATAACGATTATGACAATAGTCACTTTTCTATAGTACACTTTCACTGAAATATTAATTTAACATATTTACAAAACATATTTTTATCTATTTGCTTTAAAAAAACTCAAAAAATTTCAAAAATAATGATTATGACATTTGTCACTATTACCTAAAAAATTATCTATCAAAAGATATATAATAGATAAAATTACGTAAAATATAAATATATAATAATCATTTTAAAAATATATATTAAAAAAAATATATTTAAAAAAATTTATTAAAAAAATATATTAAAAAACATCAATCAAAAAAATTTATTAAAAAAAATCATATAACACAAAAATTAAAAAAATTAGCGATCAAAAGATATATCAAATATAAATTTAATTTAACATATTAACACAAAAAATAAAAAATATAAAAAAAAATATCAATCAAAAAAATATATTTAAAAAATTTATTAAAAAAATCATATAATACAAAAAAAAATATCAATCAAAAATATATATTTAAAAAAATTTATTAAAAAAACATATAACACAAAAAATAAAAAAAATTAGCGATCAAAATATATTAAAAAAAAAATATCAATCAAAAAATAAATTGTAACAAATTAAAATATATTTAAAAAAAAATATAAAATAAATTTATAATAATAAATTAATATTAAATAATAATAAATAAATCTAAAATAAATAATAAATTTATTAATTTGTAAAATAGAATACATTGCCTGATTTAACCCGACAATGTGCACATTGCCTGGTTATTTCGGCAAAGTATACATTGCCGAAATAACAAAATTACCCTGCCTACCACTACCTCACATTGCCGAATATTTCACATTGCCGCTAACATATATACAAGTAATTTATTATATTTTATATAAACTAATAAAAATGAATTTCATATTTGTTCCAGGTTTATTTTTTTTATTAAAAATAATCTCCTCTCTTGTAAAAATATTATATGACTATATATAGACTAAAGTAACCCGGCCGAAGGCCGGGTAAAAGAGGCCCGCTTTCCAAAATGGAGTCTGGGGGCTTCGCCCCCAGAAATTTTTTAATTCCCCCCCCCCTAGGAAAATCTTAGCTATGCCTATGAAGTAGTGGTAGGTTTGTTGCGCTACATTTAAAAAAATAGCGATAGCGGTAGCTCGCTACTAATTTTGAAAGCTCCTTTCAATTTTATATAATAAATACGTATAAAAATTATTAAAATATATTTATAATTTTAAAATTAATTCCAAAATCATAATCTTTTTTAATTTTGAAATTGAAATTTATATTTAAAAATATGCATTATAAATCTAGTTTTCAAAATTTTAAAATGTCGAAGATAGAGATTGATATTGAAGATAATTTTGGTACAGATCATATAGACAAATTAATTTCCCTGGAAAATAATGATAATATGAAATTTCCTTATCCTAAATTTGCAAAATATTTCAATCTTGATAATATAAAATTAACACAGGGTATAAAATTCGTTGTAAGATGTGCCAGGGTTTTATCATCAAATAAGACTACAGATCCGATATTTTTAATCATCAAATAAGACTACCGATCCGATATTTTTAATTATCAAATAAGACTACCGATCCGATATTTGTTATTTTATAAATAAATTATAAAAATATTTGTTGTAATGTTTGAAAAAATAATTAAAATTTTATACTATTTTTTGTTAAATTATCTGCAACAAGAAAAATATTTTAAAATATATAACGAGTCACATTCAGCGAATGTTGTTAAACGGCTCGATTTGGCCAATTTTTATAAACGTTAAGCTCAAGAATTTTGCCAAAAGTTAATTCTCAAGCTTATTGATTTTGCCCACAGATAGCAAAGAGGTTTGAACATTTATTGAAATTTCGAGGCTTAGGTAATAATATTTTGGCGAAAATCTTAATTTAGCCCTTTTTAAAAATCAGTTAATGGAGTTGTTAACAACACTACATTTACTCATAAACACATTGCGAAATTGATATTTTTATGACATTGATACAAAGATAGATGGTAAATAAAAATATCGGGTCGGATTTTTGCAATATCGGATCGGAAAAAAATTTGTGTATCGGCACAGCTCTAAATGTTAAACATAGCTGCTATTCACCCTAATTTTAAGTTGAATTGGCTGGTGTTGTTAAACCGCCCGGCCCAATTTAAATTTTGGCCAAAAATTTGGCAATTATATATTAAAACTTTTCTACCATCTATGAGCAAAATCACCAGTCCTACCTAATATTATTTTGGTTAATCTGCCGTTTTAAAAATCGACCCAAATCGGACAGTTTAACACTAGAATTGGGCATATAATAATTTGACTTAATCCAAAAGCATAATACTATACCAAACCAGGATACCCTATCCAGATAAAAAAAACGGCACCTACTGTAGAAGATTTTTTGAAATAAATAATAATACTATTGAAAATCCTATAAGGCATTTTTTAAATCTAAAAATACTCAAATGAATATTTTTGATATTTTTCTTATATAAAAAATTTAATAAAGCATTCTCAAGTTTCAATATTGAACAATTACTTTACGGCATATTGTCTGATTGTCCTAGACTTGGGGATGACAGTATAGAAATATTATTATTTACCGAAATGCAATATAAAAAAAAATTATAAATATTTGAAATTATAGTCATATTTTTATACCAACATTTATTATTTGTAGATATTTTAAATTTCAGATTGCAGAAATATTGATATAGTTTAAGAAAGTATCCAATAAAATTGCTAACCGAGAAAGATTATCGATGGAAAGTGCATTTGTATATAAACGCAAAGGATATAATACAAATACTGTTCCTTAAAAAATTCGGCAAGATCCAATGGCACACTAGCTTAAATTCTATAAAATAAAGGTCGGTGTAAAATGCCAAAATGTAAACTGTGCAATAAATCTCTTTGGTTTACAGCAAATAATAATTGTTTCGAAAATTATTTTTTTTTACTGTAAAGAACATATGATTGCTAAATAATATAAGTTGAAAATATTTCAGACTTTTTTTAATCTTAATGCATATACGCACTTAAATACATATTTCAAAATTACCTTTAAAAAGCACGGTAAAAAATATAAGTTTTAGCAAACCATAGAAGTAGTATACATAAATTTACTAAGCTATAAATATACCCATGCAATACCGGTTAAAAATAATAAATTTAATCGTAGATTTTCCATACCCGATCTACAGGTAACATTTTAAACATAAATTAGTTGGGTTTTTATACATTTCTCTTTGTTAACTATTTTTATTAGACTTTTACTTTCAATGAATAAACATGTGAATAAATATTTAAAAGAAAACATGTTACCCCAGTACTATTTATATGCCAACATTACGTTTCTGCTGCCTTAAATGGACAATCGAGTAGATTGTAGAACCACCAAGGTGACATTAGCATATTTTAAGATATTAGCTAATGAAAAAAACACTTAGGATACCTTGTCTAGTCTAGAAAACGTGTTATTCATTATTTTCGCCCCTGAAAATTATGAGTTAGATTCTTGAAAATATGAGCATTTGATCTTCCCAAACTTCCGATTCTTTCTAGAAAAATTATGTGCGTTTCAGCAAAAGGCATACTCAGCGAGCGAGTTAACTTTAAACTCTATAAGATCTTTATCATGTTGTTCAAATCGAAATAAAGTATATACATGATAATTATAACGTAATCTTTACATGCAAATCCCAAAATTAGTTAAGGTCTTTAAGAAGTGTCCTATCTTTCCAATAAAATATTTAAATATTTACTAAAAAATATAATCAGCGCCGCCGCCGTCGTTTTCATAGCGGCATGGAATTTGGTAAGATACCGCATGTCGATCGTTTTATGTTATATTATAGGAATTCATAAATTAAAATATTATATATTTTGGTTATTAAATAGTATATGTTTATAATGTAACGCGCATTCATTTAAATTAAAATTATATTTTTATTTTAGTTTTACTTTTAATTAACCTTTTTAATATTATATTCTAATTTTAGTTTGTAAAAATGTTATATAAACGAAGAGATTTTGCATACATGAAATTAGATATTGTAGGTATCCAAGAAACCAACTGCCCAGGAAATAATACCGCAGACTTTAAAGATTATAAGCTCTTTTGTTCAGGTACCACCTCCAATAACTGGTCTGGAATTGCATTCCTAATAAACAAAAGAATGCAAAAATCAATCATCAAATTTGTAAACATATCTGAAAGATGTGGTGTCCTCTATCTGAATACTAAATTTAAACCTACAATAATTGTAAATTTATATACTCCCCCAAGGAAAAATAATAGACTAAGTTTTATTGACACAATGACCACCTTGATTGATTCTTCGCCATCAAGATATAATATAATAATATTAGGTGACCTTAATCTGAAAATTGGTAAAATTGTAGAGTATGCTAATAAGAATATCATCGGAAATGCAACTATACAACAATCCAATAGTGAAGATAGTAAAAGATTACTCGATTTTTGTA
Source organism: Gordionus sp. m RMFG-2023 (assembly GCF_954871325.1). NCBI lineage: Eukaryota > Metazoa > Nematomorpha > Gordioida > Chordodea > Parachordodidae > Gordionus > Gordionus sp. m RMFG-2023. The sequence goes on from NC_088776.1 coordinate 31,456,834, forward strand.
AAAACAAGAACTTTAAAATTGAAAATACTTTTTTCACCATCGTGAGATAAACACTTATACTTTTGTAAGAGCAAATCGGAAATCCCAAATAGATTTCTTCATATCCAATATTCATAGGTGGTGATGATGTTTTAGTGTCTATCAATATTAAATTGTCAGATCATAGAATAGTAGTAGCCAAAATAACTATAAAAAATATATGGGGATATCATAATGGGGTTAGTCCAAATACATCTATACACAGGGCAAATCTCCTTAAACCCCTCCTCTTCAGAAAACAAATTAAAGCTCAGTCGCAAGATGATTTGCTGCTATTCAAATACTTTCAGAAAAAGAGATAATTTTCTAAACATGACCTTGAATGGAAGTGTAGATGAATGCTGAAGCCTTTTCAAAAAGGATATTACAGATTCTTATAATAGGCTACCAAATATAAATATTTATTCAAGGAGTGAATGGTTAACAATCGAGACAATAGCAAAAATTAGTCAGCTTAGAGAAGGTAACAATCTGAATAAAGAATTGTGGAAAGATGTACAAAAATTATTGAGGCGTGATAGAAGGAGATACATTGCAAAAAAAGCCTTTGAAATTGATAAGGTTATGAAAGAAAATAGAATCTATGATGCTTATAAAAAATTGAAATATTTTTTATGATGGTCTTCGACTTAATAAGAGCTATGTGCCCAACAAATATAAACGAACACTTAGTTCCGCCCCCGTCGGGTTTCTCCACGGATGAAATTGTAAAAGTAATTAAAAAATTGCGTAATAATAAAGCTCCTGAACTAGATAAAATAACAGCTGAACATATCAAAATTACTCCTCCTTTTTACTATTTCTTTTAAATAAAATATGGGAAACCGGAAAACTCTGTAGAATGGTTTATTACTTTCTTATGTAATTTTCCTAAGATAAATGACCCAAAGAAATTTAATGACTATCGCGCTCTAGCTCTTACATCTACTGTATCTAAGATTTTTATGGTCCTGCTAAAAAACAGGATGATGTCATATGTACCAAACCTACTCCCTAAATATATTTGTGCTTACAGACCAAATAAAAATATTCTGGAACCTATTCTTGCTTTGAAAATAATGATTTAAAATGGTGGAAATATAAAATTCCAGCTCTCTTCACTTTCGTAGATTTTAGTAGAACATTTGATAGCGTAAATCATGATGCCCTGTGGAGAACACTTTTGGAATGCGGGATTGAATCTAATGTTATCTACATCCTAAAGAATCACTATTCTAATTTATCCGCTTGTTTTAAAATAAACAATAAAGTATCCCCCTCTTTCAGAATAAAAAAAGGTGTGAAACAAGGATGCACACTTTCAACTTTCTTGTTCAATATCATAATGTATAAAATCATAAAAGAAGCCCTGGGAGCTGCAAACTAATAGATATGGGTTTAAATGTTACAATAAGTGTGGAAAATCGAATAATATCTTATGCTGATGATATCGCCATAATATCTACAAGTGTTGAAGAAACAAAAAATATGCTATATTAGAAACATTAAGTCTGAGATTGGGTCTAAAAATAAACTTTAATAAAACTTTTATTCTTCCTTTCCCAAATTCAGCCCAAAATTTAAATTTTACAATTGGAGGAAATGTGATTAAGATAGTAGATAAAATAAAATATTTAGGAGTTATGCTTGACAATAGAGGATGCTGTAAAGAAGAGTTGAAAATTAGAATACAAAAAGCGAGAGGGGCGTTTTATAAATATATGAAAATTTGGAAAACGAAAGAGATTTCTGTGTACACCAGACTAAGAATTTTCAACTCTACTATAATTCCTATATTATTATTTGGTGGGGACTTATGGGAAATTAATAAAACAGAGAATAGAAGATTACAATCATTCATAAATAACTGCCTCCGAACTATAAATGGCATCTTTTACCCAAAAGTAATATCAAATAATAATTTATGGAAAATATTAAAACACACTCCAATTCATATTACATTAAAGAAACGACGTATTCAATTCCTAGCTAACATCATAAGGAACTCGGGCCATAATCTAGTTCACGATGCCATTACATGGCTCTACACTTATAATAGGAAAGAATATACAAAATGTAAATCTTTATGGTATTATAAAACTATGAACGATATAATGGAAATTAACTTAAATATGAAACAATTTAACAAGTTAAACAACTGCAAAAATTCCATCAAGAAACTCTTCAGAATTAAGATAAATATTTTAAATGAAAAATATCTGGGCTTGATTAAAATTTATAACGTTAATCTCAACTAGTATTTTCTAAACCTTTTCAGGACTTCAGGACAAACCGAAATGGAATTGGTATGCTCTTTAAAATTTTTTTTTGATAGTATGAATTCACGGCTTTAATTATAAAAAAACTAAATTTAAAATCAGCCACAACCAGCCTTTAAAGTAATTAACTTATACTTCTTGGGCATAGGCTCTTTTTCTTAAAGCCTATGGACGTCTGTAACATTTTTCGAAATGTTGCACGCACAAGTACGTGCGGCTTGCCCACAAACGGGTAGAGGGCTCCTCATATTTTTTTTAAACTTTACATTACACCCCAATTAACTTATGCTCCAATTAGATGGAAACATGGAAAACCTAGCGTAGCTGTTGTTTATTCAACGTCAGAGGGCATATGCGCTATATATCACGGATCACGGAAAATTATATTTTTATTTTACTTTTTATTTTTAAGTTAACCTTTTTAATATTATATTCTAATTTTAGTTTGTAAAAATGTTGTAGCTGTTGTTTATTCAACGTCAGAGGGCATATGCGCTATATATCACGGATCACGGAAAATTATATTTTTATTTTACTTTTTATTTTAAAGTTAACCTTTTTAATATTATATTCTAATTTTAGTTTGTAAAAATGTTATATAAACGATAAGAAAAAGAGAAAATAAAAAGATTCAAAAATAATATTTTTTACATTTCTTCATGGTATATCGGGTGAGGATCGGAAAGCTATATTTAAAAAAAAAAATTCAGGTCTTCTTTACCTGGGAATAAAACATCTGGTCAAGATAGATAATATTGATATGATTTTAAAAATAATTCTACTCCATTTTTTTTAAACAAAATTTAGATGTGCAACTTATGACCAAGATCAAATATAGAAGTTGGACAAGGCTATGAATTCTAACTAGTGAAACCAATGATGATTTACAAAACATTCTAAATCCATGTAAGAAGAAAAGTTATTATAAATTAAAATTCTATGCTGAGATAAAGTCATATCTTGTAAATTAACTTAATAAAATAACTTAAACGTAAATCAATCATAATGGACATATTTGAATACATAAAAAGCCTTAAAAAATATTTACTTAATAATGAACTAACAGTTGAATTTCTTAAGGAACTACCTATTGATATTTTTCGTATTTTTGACTTATGGATATTGACCAAATATGGGAATTAACTGAATTACCTAAAGATGAATTCTTAGGTATAATTGAAAAATATTATAAGTCTAAAAAAGTTATAATACTAATGATATAGGTTATTATAATAATAATAGAAATCATAATTATAACAAATGTAATTATAATGATTATAAACCTAATGAGTATTTTAAAAACGACAAAATTATATTAAAAGATATGATAATAATTGTAATAGAAATAGAAATTACAATAATAATAATTTTTGAAATGATAATAATTGTAATAGAAATAGAAATTACAATAATAATAATTTTAGAAATGATAATAATTGTAATAGAAACAGAAATTACAATAATAATAATTTTAGATATCATGAAAATTATAACACTATAATTTTAAGTCTATATCAAAATGTGATTGAAACATATGAATTAAAAGATTTAAAAGATATAAATCATATGATTGAATTTAAAGAAACATTTGTGATTAAAAAGTTAATAATACAAATATTAAAGAAAATTATAAAATTCAAAAAGCTCTTATAAGTAATACTAAATGTGATAAAAGATTTTTGAAACTTAAAACTTTGAAGACAAATATAAGTATTATAAAAAAGAAGTTATGTAAAAACTAAACGTCTTCATTTTAGAAAAATATTTAAATATGAGATCATTTTCTAAAAATTTGAGGCTTAAGAAATTATTTTTTATTAAAAGCAATCTTATGAAGAATTATTATTTTAAAACATTTTAAAAATTAAAAAACAAGGGTGTTAAATTCAAAACTTTTTTTTAAAGAGAGGGAAATGTGCATAATATTTATTTGCATATTTTAACCTCATGGATTGAAAACATGAATATATAAATAAAAATTATTTAACACTAAAACGCAAAAAATGAATTAACACTAAAACGCAACGATTATTCAATTTATCCAATTTGATTCACATTCAACACATTATTCCATATTCTACATATAATTCATATATTATTCCGATTATTGATTATTCACTTATTCTTATATCCAACTTGATCAATTATTATTTCTAATTATTCATGACTAACTGATGATAACAATTTTGAAAATTGATAATAATAACGACTGAGCATTACCAAGCAAGAAGAAAAAGGGAAAATAAAAAGATTGAAAAATAATATTTTTACATTTCTTCATTTAAAAAAAACGTCGTCGTAGATAAAGTTGTCGACGCACATGTCTAACCATATCTAAACACTTATCCATCGGTAATAACGTTGGTTATCTTATTATTGGAAATAGTTTTAAATATTAATGATCGAAAATGTCCCCATGCGAAAAATGATTGCGGCAATGACATACTGTAATTTGTTATAGGATATTTTATATCCATTATATATTTTTGCTATATTAGTTGTTTAAACAACCCTCATCAAGTTCATAAGGAATATAAAAAAATAACCTATCCCTTAAAAACGTAGATATATTAACTTGCCATATATGTAAGCTATCTATAATGGTTTATGGATTTTTCAAAGTTTGCATAGTTTGTGGTTATAGAAATTGAAAGTAGACTCCATAAAATTAATTTGCAAATTATTAAAAAAATTTCATTATACTTTTTCATAAGGTCCTTTTCAAAACAAAAATCACGCTATAATTAAAGGCTGCACATGTGTTAACCCTATTTTGATATAGGTAAGGAGTATTTATTTTATATTAAATAGAAAACAATGTAATAACTGTTGATCTACTTTTAATTTTGTCAATTCATTTGTCATCGTGTCAATAAGTTTGGCCCCATAAACTTAAGGAGAGTTCAGATTTTATCTTATAAATTAATATTCTTAAATCTTTTTAAAAAAAATAGTATTTAATCTTTTGGATGTTTCTTTTCAATTGTTTGATTCAAATTTATAATAGTTAAAAAAATTATAAGTGGATAACTTTTGATTTGAAACACGATTAACAAGACTAAAATATGTGTACTTATATTTTGAATCAATCTACTATGTGGTGAAGATCACTGGTTCTGGTCGAGAGCCTCACTTATTTAAATTTATTAACATGAAATGTGTAGCTATTCAATATCAAAGCAGTTATACTACCATAGTTACAAAAAAAGGAATTATTATCCAGTTACGTAACAGGGGCTATGAATGCTTTAACAAATATAAGGAAAATAATAAAAAATACTTGCAACAAAATTTTGGCCAGCCCTACGATTAAAAAGCGATACTGAAAGCCTTTATTCTAAAGATTTTATCAGTGTTTAGTGCTTAATTCTATATATTTTTTTAATTAGTTTGTTAGACGCGGTGTAAAGAAAAAGATGCATTAGCAAGATGAAAAAAAAATTGCCAAAATAAAAAATATAGAAAAACTAAATAGTTGGGTTACACTCCCAATCAGTTTTGCTAACCAAAAAGAAACCGAGTTGTAGAAAAATAAAAAACGTAACGCTTTAAGCTTGAAATGAATCAAAATTTTGGAAAGGCTAATTCTGAAACTTATACCGAATGCTTAATTCGTGTATTTTATTTTTTATCTAGTTTAAAGGGGGATGGGATTGGGATTGTTTGTTAAAATTAGAAAAAAAATTCCGAAATTGGTATCATGATAGAATGTTCTAAATATGTTCAAGGCGATGAATAGCATAACAATAAGCTTTTTTCCGTGAGAGTAAAAAAAACTACTCGAAAGTAAGGAACCCAGAAAATGAGAGTGGGGTATAATAATGTAATCAGAATTTTAAAAATAATTAATCATAGCTACTATTATATTAGAACCAGAGGAAATAACAAATATAATATTGGCGTCGACTCAGGTTTATAATTCGGTTTTACTTATGGCATAACAAAAATACAAGATTATCCCATTTCTCTATTCCAAGTAAAATTTTAAATTTTAAGAAAGCAAATGTAATATGTACATATATATTTCTAAATTTTGGTCAATGAGTGATGTAAATCGATATTATATTTTTTCAAGTTTTCTATCGATATTTTTATAAATGATAACTGTGCTCTATAACTTGATCAGTTGGAACATTTTTTTTATACATATTTAGTAAGTAAATGTATATAATGAGAAATAATTGGAGACCAAAGATTTGGTCCAATGATTAAAAGTTCTCTTAGATATGTTGCAATGAATATATCGATTTTTGATAAAAAATGTAAGCATATGTGAGTTAAGTATCGCCAGGCCAATAAATATAAGGATTGATAGATTATATTCCCGAACAATTGATTTATATTTTATAAAGTTTTAGAATAATTCAAAGCTTTTATCATATAAAAATTTATATAAGTTATGATTTGGTAATTTGAACTTAAATTTTTGATTCATTTAATTATTGGCAAAGTAGAACACTAATATTACATCAATAAAAAAAATATTCGAGTCTTAAATTTAGATTATCAAACTAATAACTATTATAAAAATTTAATTAGCATCAATGAATATTTGATCGACCAAAATATTAAGTTTAGCAAAGTAATAAATATATAATGTTATAAAAATCGATTTTTTCAATAGTAAATATTTGGATGTTAAATTACTGGGCAAAAAAATAAGAGTTTTAACAAAATAAAATGAAATAAGGATCCTGATTAAAATAAAATGTAAAATACTTTCAAGGTAAAAATAGAATGTCTAGGAGAATCGGGGCATAATGGAGACAATGGATCCTCGTGGATAGAATGAGTTGATTTAGACGATGGTGATCTATCATTTCGATATTTGCAAGAATCTGTAATATGATACTGAGATGTGGGCTCGATTGACCATTCGCTACCATTATTCAAACTTATGTTTCCAAAGGTATCTTTTGTTAAGTCTAAATTATTGCCACTAGGAAGCAACGCTTTGTTCGGTGTTTGTTCTGCAAAGATTATAATATTCTATTTATTAGACATACACATAACAAAATGGATATTTATATTTAAAATGACGATTATTAATAAAATAAAATTGCAAGAATATTTTCCGAATTCATGAAATCGAATCATGAATATGATGATTGAATAAAATCTGATAAAAGAGGGGGGGGGGCGTAAAAAAGATATTTAGAGTCTCCTAAAATTTAAACTTCCAGTTGTGAATATCTCTGTCTTGACCTCTTCAGGTTTGTCTTTCAAGTGACAACCTCGTATTATAAATGTTTATTAAAATGCTTTATTCTTTATATCGATCATCAACTTTGTATTCTATTGAAACTTATATTGTATAAAATAAATTTTTAATGAAGAAAAGGCATGTGTAATAATTAGCGAATTATTAGATATACATGATTCTAGAATAAATGCCAATATAATCCATTTCCAAGTCATCTTGTTTTTAAATTCTTTTTTTATTTGTCTAGTTATAAAAGCATTTATTAAGCATTCATTACATCTAACTTTAAAAGGTAAAAATTTATTGCAAAAAAACATAATATAACCAAAGGTTCTAGAAAATAAATCAAAGTATATTTAATTAAACAGAATTTATTTAAAATAATATATCTCAAGAATTTATAAAAATTAAAATTTTGGAAATAATATTCTCACAATATTTCAGACAATAAAATATACTAATTAATGTTAAAGTGATTTGAAAATAACAATGAAATACTCATGTTCAAAAAAATTTTAATATTTTTTAATTATCAATTCGATCCTAAAATATCGTTCAATCAACACGAATTGTAATTTATTTCCAGATATATCTATTAAAAGCATTACTAAAAAAGATGATGAAAATGGTAGGTTACAATTTTTCAAAATTAAAGGAATCTGTGGTAATAATATTTAAGATTTGCAAATGCTATGATCAATCAAGAACCATTAATTCATTTGAGTTATAAAATTATACAAGAGGAGATAAAGTGATTTATTCTATAGAATTCTTCGACTGAACTTATATTAATATTGGAACGATGGGCTTGTCTTGCAAGTTGAAATAGACAAATATTAAACATAGATCTCTGCCTTTGAACAGATATATCATTTATGAAATTCGCTATATACATTTGCCTTAATTTCCTTTAGTTCTAATTAGTGGGGTTAAATTGCTTGGTTGGGTAGAATTAGCATGATTATTGGTCGAAAGAATAAACCAGAACCCCAACTAAATGGGTCGATCTGGTCGACCAAATTCATAGGCCCTAACATTGACCCGACTACCAACCCAAAACTAACTTATTAATATAATATTTATAATATTTCATTGTGAACATATTACTCAATCATATTTTTATGCATAGAGGTTGAGTATTTCAATATTAGCATAGAAATAATTATCTTTAAGATTACTTTTTTTAAAATTGTTCTCACCTTAAACTGCAAATATTTGATAATTTTTATTTTTCACTAGAAACTCGAGTTTTGATCAATAAACCAATTTAAAAACAGAAAACGAGTAGTTCAATTCAATATTAATTAAATATTAAGCATCGAATTCGAAATAATTATCTTCTAAGACCGGGCTAACTTTGTTAAAAGAATTTCTAGGTATTCAGATATTTATTTCATATATCACCAAAAAAATGCGGGTAATATATGTTTATTTAATTAAAATATTTTGGAGTCTGGTCTAAAGTCGTAAAAATTGGCTTAGGCTGAAGCCGACTAGATGAGTTGGCTTTGACTAGTCATATTAGGAATTGGATTCGTTAATATTTGGCTCTAGTTATTAAGCCCAATAGTGGGCTCGAGTTTAATTTTGAGCCGAAATGTATTTATTTGTTATTTAACCATAATTCGCTAATGGATATTACTACAAAAATTAATGAGCCAAATATTGCCTTTCCATCAAAATATTTTGCAATATTCGCTATCCTAAAAATTTCAAGAACCTGTATTATATACCCTCTAGCGAATAGTTCTAGCTGACCCTTGCTCGCAAGTATTGATGGAAAGATCTTTCAGTGCACTATGATTAAGTAACCCTATTACGAACTAGATTGGACAAATATACTTTAGACGATATTTTAATCAACAAACTTAATAAAAATTTATTAAACAACGTTATCTTTTGAATTGTTCATTTTTATTTATATAAGATTCTGAATCGAATTCGTTATTCATATTTGTGAATAATTATATACTATCATAGAATAAATAAAATTTAATAAAATTGTTACAAAGTTTAGGGATACTAATTTTGAAATGACATCATCAAAAAAGACGGGACAGATTTCGAGCTCCTTAATTTAAAATAATTTTTTAAATCCAAATGGACTTGAATTTCGGCAATAATTATTTTTCTTGCTTAAAACTATTAATATAGAGAACTACAGAATTTTCATAATGATAAAATTTCAGAAAATATCGTATTTTTTAACACTCTAAAGAAATTTTTTTGGATCGGATCTATAAAAAAATTTCTCCGATCATTGCATAAAACGAAATAAAAATTTGATAAAAACATAAATTTATTATTAGGCAAAACATTGTTATCCTATCCATATAAGAACACTATATCTTTCCAAAATCTTATGATTTTTGATAGTTTTGATGGAATTTTTACGGACCATTAAATTAAAAATAAATAAAAAAAAGAGGTTATCACTGGTTCCATGTCAATTCAGCGAAACTTTTATCGCGAATGAATTTTATAGAGAAACTTTTATGGCGAATCTACATTAGCGAATACTTTTCCGATATCGCGAATCAATAATTTCTAAAATTTTATAACGAGGTCATTATAGGGAAACCCAAATCGCGAAGACAATAAAGCGAAAACTAAATTTAATATCACGAGGTCAATATCGGGATAATTGTTTAATGTCGAGTTCTTCCGACTATGACTAATAAATGTAGTCGAGGAAATAGACTAAAGTTTATCCAGTTGAGTCGGCATAGTTGACCCATAGTCGACTAAATTGATTTAGAGCTGAAGTATCACTGTATAATCGGGGTAAAAATTAAATTGTAAACATGGTAAATAGAGATTTCAGTAGATGAACCATAGAAAAGTGACAATTGCCATATAATCTTTATTTTTTAAGTTTTTTTGAAGCAAATGAGAAAAAATATATAATATTAACATGTTAATAGGATTTCAGCGAAGATGTGTCATAGAAAAATGACAATTGTCATAAACGTTATTTTTAAATTGTTTTGATTTTTTCGAAGCAAATGGGTAAAAAATTAATTCCAAATGAAATTTTAGGGAAGATTAATCATAGAAAAGTGGCAATTGTTATAATCCTTATTTTTTAACTTTTCAGAATTTTTTTGAAGTAAATGGGTAAAAATATAAACCGTAAACATCTTAAATTAAAATTTAAATGAAAATGTACCTTAAAAGACACTTGCACAATCGTTAATTTTTGAAGTAAATGGGTAAAAATATAAACTGCAAACATGTTAAATTTAAATTAGGATGTACCATAGATTTTTAACATATAGGTAAAAAAAAATAATTGTATACATGTTAAATTGAGATTTTAGAGAGGATGAACTATAGAAAAGTTACAATTGTCATATTCATTATTTTGAAGATTTTAAAACAAATGCTATTTAAATTATAAATATATTAAATTCTAATTTCAGTGAATATGAACCATATAAAAGTGGCAATTTTCATATTCGCCATTTTTTAACTTTTTATATTATACAGATATTATATAAATATTATTAAAATATCACTTGAAACTACAATATATTATTAATACTATTTTATAGAACATAAAAGAAAATTAGCAATTTTTAGCTATTTATGACCTATTGTTTAGATATTATGGTTATATAAATCAAAACACCATTGAAAATTATCAAGGTCGATTATTTGTCAATTGCAACAAAAAATCAGAATTATACGTTATAAGTATGATCTTTAACTAATGATATTAATACAAGGTTGTTAAAAAAATATAAAGAAACCGACACTATTTTCTTTTTGATTTAAAGTACTAAATAATTGTGAAAAAATTAATGTTCACAAAAATTATATGAGTGGGATCCTCCATCATTAAGTTAAAATTTCATTATGCTAAATAATCGTTGGCTCAAGTATATTTTTTCGATTTTCGTCCTGAATTACCCCATACACTCCAAGCTCAACAAATTCGAAATATTTTAAAAAATATCAAATCAATAATCTTGAAATTTGGTAGATATATATTTCTTATAACAAAATCTTAAACTACTTTAAAAACAAGGCGAAATTACTCTCAAATTTTTTTCTTACCAAGTATACCTTCCAAAATATGAATCAAATATAGGCATTATCTGGTATTCGATTGGATCGAATATTTGTATTATTCGTATCATACGATTCGAGTAATTTCTTAATTCGTATTCATATGAATAATAAATAATAAAACATTTTTCGATTTGATTCATCAACATTCGATTCGAAAATTAAATTCTTTAAAAAGATTTACAAAAATGAAAAAATAGTTTATTAAAATTTATAGTTATTTATAGATATGGAATAAAAGTAAAAAAAATAAAAAGTTTCGCAAGGAACATGTTAAATACTTAACCCTATAGGAATCCTACACATTCATAAATAGATTTACGTAGCGCATTCGACAAATATCCAAATTAGTTTCTTTTAGGTGCACTTGCAATATATAATTATTCTCAAATATTAATAGCGGATTTAATTTAAAATCTTATATAAATAAAAATAAATATCAAAACTCAATAGATAACGTAGTTTAACAAATTTTTATTAAGTTTGATGATTAAAATATAGTGTAAATTATTGTCCAATCTAGTTCGTAATGGGGTTTTACTTAATCGTAGTGTACTGAAGGATCTATCCATCGATACTTGCGAGCAAGGATCAGCTACAATTTATCGCTACAGTAATACAGGTTCTTATAATTTTTTGGATACCAAAAATTGCAAAATATTTTGATGGGAAGGAAATTTTTGGCTATAAAGCAATTAATTTTTATCGTAATATCCATTAGCGAAATAGGGTTAAATAGCAAATAAATATATTTCTATACAAAATTAAACTCAAGGGACCAACCAACTAGTGCCAAATATTAGGACGAATCCAACTCCCAATCCGACTTGAGCCAAAGCCAACTCATCTAGTCGGCTTGAGTCTAAGCCAATTTTTAAGACTTTTGGTGAGACCCCGAAAATTATTAATTAAATAAACATAACCCGCATTTTTTGGTGATATATGAATTTATTTAAAACCGACAAATTCCTATAATAAAGTTAGCCCGGTCCTAGAAGATAATTATTTCTGAATTACTCGTTCTTTATTTTTTAAATATGGTTATCGATCACTATATTTATATCTCAAGATAAGAACGTTTTATAAAATTCTTTTTTTAAATACGATAATTATTCATATGTGAATATTGAACTACTCGTCCTCTAGCTTTTAATTTGGGTTCCCGATCATAACTTGAGTTGTAGTTTAAAGTAAAAATTATACAATATTTTCAGATTATAAGAAGAGAACAATTTTTTTAAAAAAGAAATCTAATATTTTTAGGCATAATTGTTTCTATGCCAATATTGAAATATTCGTCCTCTCTGCAAAAAATAATTAATATTCACAATATAATATTAAGTTGGTTTTGGGTTGGTGCTAGGGTCTATGGATTTGTTCGACCAGATCGACCCATTTGGTTGGGTTATTTTTTCGACCAAAAACCAGGGTTGTGGTAATATATAAACCAACTACCTAACCATACTAGTTCTAATAGCTATTCGCATAATCTCAATAAAATCGATGTCATTTTTTTAAAATATTTTCCTTTAGTTTTGCTATAAAAATTTTTTAAATGATTTGGTGGAAAATTTTAAAGCTAAATATAACGACAAGGAAAATTTGAAATCGATATCAATTCATAGAGTAAATTAGTAGCGCATTTATTTCTAATGTGAATGTGATATATAAATGTAAATTGAAATATATATGTGATAAGAGGTAGGAAAGATTTTATAAAATATAATAATCATAAATAAAACAGTAATATTTTTGAAAAATATTTTAATCATCATCTGATTTTTTTGTTTGAAAGGGGGAGGGGGTTGTTGCCAGCCCCACCAGTTGCGTACGCAACAGTGTTGTTAAACGCTACTTTTAAAAGTAACGCGCTATCGCTACCGCTATTTTATAAAAAAAGTAGCGCGCTATCGCTACCGCTATCGTTTTCAAATGAGTAGCGCGCACTTTTAAAAAAAAGTAGCTAAAGCTACTTTTTACGCTACTTTGATTTTTTTTTTTAATATTTTTTTTTACATAACTTTATTTCCACAAATAAAATATTGATATAAAAACATGACTATAATTTGTTACATATATATATATATATAATTTATTTATTATTGCACTTTAATAATAATAACATTTCGGTACTGTCATCCCCAAGTCTAGAGCGACAATCAGAAAGTATAAGCTTTGCCATACTAAATAATCGTTCAGCACTAGCACTTGAGGGCAACGCAGTATTAATAATTTAAATTAGTATTTTTAGATTTAAAAAAAGCATCTAGAGGTTAATTAAAAATACTTCAGTATATTCTTTAATAAAAGTATGCTCCTCCACATTAAAATACTGTATTCCCATTTGATCCAATATATAATTCATTTACATTTTTTTCTCATCTAGAAACATAAAAGTTTCATAGCATTGTAAACACTATTCCATCTTGTAGTGTTTGGTGTCAATACATAACGTCCTAATTTTTTTTTGAAAATATCAGACGTCTTTGATGACTTATTTTGTTTATTCCAAAGAGCTTGGCATTTAGAAAATAATCCTCATTTAATAATGCTTCTTCAGCATCCACTGTCGCAACTAAATTTAGGTTGTGGCAGGAACAACGATGATGGTAGGTAACATAGAAGACTTTATTGAAGATCCTAAATATTATAAATTTATTTTATATTGGTGAAAAATTAAATATAAAATAATTTAAAACCGAGGATGTCATGAACATCAATTATCTCAAACTCCATTTCAACATCCTCTACTTGTTCTCCATCTTCAATATTTTTGTCAGGATTATTACTAGTATTGTTATTATTATTATCTTCCCCAAATACTCTATATTATTTATATCATATTATAAAAAAATTATAATAAATTTAAAACCTGAAGGCCTTCAGGAAATTAGACCCATTATCCGTAATCATCTTACAAACCTTGTTTTGAATTTTGTAAGACCTATGGATTTCTGCAATAATATTGGCTAGAATGTCATAAGTTTGACAGTCAATTATATTCTTTAGCTAACGCTACAGATTTTCGTTTAAGATTTTTAGGATCAATCCAATGTGCAGTTACTCCTAAATAAGCTCTAAAAATATGACATATTATAAATCAGAAAATAAACATTTTTACCTTCTATTGTGAGTCCATGATAGATTTAATATCAAAGATTCTTTCATTTCCTTAAAGCTCTCCAAAATTCTTGCCATCAATGTCTGCCGGCAAAATATCTTGGTCTGTGGAGAAAAAGTGTTTATCATCTTTATAAAAGAATCATTATCCACCAAGGATAATGGTTGAACTGTATCTATTATAAAGTTCATAATGACTTTGTCAGCCAATTTTTGTGATACACCAGGTGTTGATGAATCCAAATTGGTTAATTTTGTTTGTATTAAATTTGATTTGGAAGTGGGTTTATCTTCTTCCATTACCCCAAAACTTTTGAGATATTTTTCAATCTCTTTATAATTTGAAGTGTGCACAGTCTAAAATTATAAAATACTTAGAATAAAAATTATGTAGGAGATAAGTACATAAAAATGATTGAAATAACTATTTTAAAATGTTTTAAAAAATTTAGATAAAATTTATGAATATATAAAAAAAATGATTGGTTTTTGATTTTAATTTATTTTAAAAATTAAAGATTAGCCTACACATTGATATTAAATTTGTTTAATATATTACATTTTGATGTTTTTTCAAATTAAAGCTGCTCGTATGATTTGAAGAGATAATTTTGCGGCACATCTTGCACCGAAACCGATATCCAGTATTAATATTTTCTTCAAGGTTAAAATATTTCTTGAATTTTGGGAAAGGATCATCTATATTTCGCTCATTTTCCAAAGAAATTTCAATATCTTCAAAAATCTCACACATAACAAGATTTATATTGCTTAATATAAAATGTAAAATGAAATATAAAATAAGATAAAAGCTAGGACATACCAATAACGGAATTTCAAAAATATATAATTTAATGAATGCGCAAAATATAAATTAAATACAGATTGCTATTTAACAACTGTTTTTATCTAATATATAACAATAATGTATATTTTTAAATATAAATTTCAAAATTAAATTAAATAAAAGGATTATAATTTTAGATTTTATAAAAAATATATTTTAATAATTTTTAGATGTATTTATTATGTAAAATTGAAAGTTTCTAAATTAGTAGCGAGCTACCGCTATCGCTATTTTTTTTAAAAAGTAGCGCGCTATAGCTACCGCTACTGAAAAAAGTAGCGCGCTATTTTAACAACACTGGTACGCAACTATGCAATAATTAAGTAAATATTGTTATGTAAATTAAACTGATATTAAAGAAAGAAAAATAAAAATTTATGAATGAGCCATTATAAATATACATTATGTTTATAAAGCAATCAATTAAAATTTCCATATTATTTTTTGGAATTGTTCCAGGAAATTTGCCAGAATCCCTGTTCCCGTTACATACTTTCCCCATGTTCCGTTTCCGCAGTATTGTTAAAGTTGCGAGCTACTTAGCGCGCTATCTTTTTTGGCAGCTATAGCTAATAGCGGCTACCTTTTTTGTAATTATTTAATTTTTTATGGCGCTACTTTTAGTGAAAGTAGCTAAGCGAGCTACTTAGCTACTTTTAAAAAATATAATGAAAGTAAGTATAAACATGAAAACTTAAATATAATATTATAATTAATTATAATTTTTATTATTTAATTTTGAAATTGAAATATATTTTAAATTTGTAATTTATATTTTCATTTGTATTATAAACCTAAATCACGTGTTAATAGTTTAAAATGTAATCGCCTATGGCTATCCAAATCGTTGAAAGTGATTCAGACAATGATATTAATGAAATGGAAGACTAGGGAAGAAAATGTTCTTAATAACTATAATACAAATTTCCTATTCCCTAGATTTGAAAAAATTTTGAAATAAATATAAAAACCAAAACTGGCTTCAAATTTATTTGTTTAAAATGTAAAAAAAATATTATTTTTACATTCTAATAGTATTTATTTTATAAGACTGTTCATACCAATAGCTTTAAGAAAATGGAGAAACATTTAAATAATTTTGGTATAGGCGACTCTACATCCAAAAAGACTAATTCAACTCAAACCAAATTAATTAATAATTTAAATGCCAATATTTCTCAGAAATTGGCTGATAAAGTTATTGTTTACAGTTCAGCCAATGTCCTTGGTTGATAATCCATAATTTACCATGATGATTAAAACTTTATCCCCTTTACAACAATTTTATGTCGCCAGACACTAATGAATAAAATAGCAGATAACTTTAAAGTGATGTAAGATGCTCTAATAGAAGAGTTATCAGAGATATCATATATATGTACCACGGCAGATAGTTGGACACATAACACTAGGTAAAAACTTATAAAATGCAACAAATTACCAAAAATATTTTATTACATAAATTTTTTTATAATCAAAACTAACTATATTTTAATATTTATAAATGTTGATTTTTATATATTTACTATACAATAACATTATAAGCAAAAAATAAAACAAATTTGTTTCTAAATTTTTTTTATAAAAATTAGCTTAGCTAATAGCGAGCTACTTTTTTTGACAAATAGCGATAGCGGTAGCGCGCTAATATTTTGACAAAATCGATAGAGGTAGCGCGCTACTTTTAAAAGTAGTGATTAACAACTCTGCGTTTCCGGAACGGTCTAAATAACTATGATTAACTTACCTTAAAAAAAATAAATCAACATTTATAATAATTTAACGTGCATATCATAAAAAAAATGATGTCGTTGCATCGATATATGTAAATAGTAAATATTTAGCATTATAAATATCTAAATTATCCCCTATGAAAAATGGGGGCTCCATAATCCAAAATTTCATATCCCACGAGAATTTTAATTATGTGATTTTACGTCTTACCCCCTACCTCTTTGGAATTTTATTTCTGATCCTCTTACTCCTGCAGTGGTAGACGCTGCCGATAACTGATAACAAAAAATAATATTGTAAATTATTTATCAAAAAGAAGCAAAAATATAATTTGTCAATATTATCATTTATTTATCATTTATAATTAACTTAGGAAATATTTTATAAATTAAATTAAATTAAAAAGAAAAATAGGGGAAAAAAATTAAAAGCATCTTTCTTTCAACGGTTTAGATATTTGTATATGAATTATTTTATAAATTCATATGGGACAAAAAGTATTTGAATTACCATTATATCGATTAAAATTGCAGGTATTAACCAAGACAGATACTGATAGAGTATCGTATTGATACCAAGTATCGTGCAGCTTGGTATTTTAAGGTGTAGAGTAATGTGTTGGAGAAATTGAAATATGTTGACAATTTTATTTGTCAAATGCTTTGAAATAGAAATGAATGGAATCGGCGCCGATTATATCATTTTAAATCGGCTGATTCTTACATTATATTCATTCCTTTATATAATATATATTTTTAAATTAACTAAAATTATTTGCGATAGGTTTTTCAAGAGGTTATCAGGTATCATGTGTCCCTCAATCGGGACGTTTACCTCATGTCATTTAAAAAATAGCAAATTATTTTGTATATATATTAAAACCAATTTCTTAAATTGATTAAATAGAATAGGTCAGAGCAAAATATAGTTAGTTTAATATCGCAACATGTTATTAACATAATCTGTTCTATCTGTGCTCATAGAAGAGCAATATAATATTAAATGTTTTCTTTTTAATCAGGGTTGACAGATCAAATAAAAATAATTTTTCAAGTCAAAGTTTAGGTTCGGTCCCGATATTTGACAGGTTAAATTCAATGTTTTTATTACAGTATTCGCTTTATTAGGTATATGATATGTAAAATAACAAATATGCAAAATATTCATAAATAAATGCATGATTAAATTTGGTAATTTGATTCAATCTTGAAATACTGTTTCGTTTTCACTCTGTGATAAAGTTTTTTTCTGGATCAATTGAATAATCATTTTCTTTTATGTTTTTAATTAATCGTAAACTATGATAAACCCTAACTAATTTTCCCGTGGTCAAATTTTCAATCTATTTCAGTTATTTATATGAATATAACCCCAGACGGACATTTCTTTCCGAAGAAGTTGAACTTGGAAGGATCATTAAGGTATTTGCTATTTCCATGGTGGACAAAGTCCCTCAAGTTTGATACAAATCTGATTAATGGTTATGGAGTCTACCGCATTTCACATATTTTATTTAACAAAGATTCAGCTTTTTAGGGTTGGCAAATAAAATTCAATTTGATTTAAATCAATAATTTAAATAAAATTCTATTTAAGATCAAAATACTTAATATGAGGAAAGACTAGATTATTTTAGAATTGAATAATTTTTATAAGAAAAATACTAAATTATATTAATCTATAATTAGAATAATACAAATGCAATTTAAAAAATAATATTTTCTATTTGTTTTTTTTTTAAATTTTACGAGAATTATCATGATATCTTCCAAAATCCATTGTTAAAGTAGCTCGCTATCATATTTGGTTGTTATAGCTAATAGCCCACTACTTTTTTACAATTATTTATTACTTTTTAAAAATAAAATAAATAAATTTAAATATTCAGAATTTTTATAATTTTTTTATTTAATTTTGAAATTTATACTTTCAATTTCTAATTTATATTTTCACTTTGTATTATAAACTAAATCATCTGGTGTAAATTATTTAAAATGTCATCGCAAATGGATATTCAAATCGATGTAAGTTAGTCAGACAATTATGATATTAATGAAATGGAATGGAAGAAAATGTTCTTGATAACAATACAAATTTTCCATTTCCAAAATTTAAAAATATTTTCAAATTAATGTTAAAAAAAGGTGGCTACAAATTTGACTGTTCAAACAGTAAAAAAAATATATCCTCAAATAAATCTAATAGCTATAACCTCAAAAACACCTAAAAGTAATAGTCATTTTTAAATTCTAATAGTATTTTTATTTTGTAAGAATGTTCATGCCAACAGTTTTAAAGAGATAGAAAAACATCTTAAAAATTTTGGCATAGGGGAGAAAAGACCAATTCAATTCAAGCTAAATTGATTAATAATTTGCACATGCAAACTGGCTGATAAAGTTATTGTCGATTTTATAATTGATACAGTTCAGCCAATGTCATTGGTTGATAATCCATCATTTACCATTATGATAAAAACTTTATTTCCTGGTACAATTAGTGTTGAGAGATTATTTATTAAGGTGAAACTTATACTTTCTGATCGTCGCTCTAGACTTGGGGATGATAGTATAGAAATGATTTTATTACTAAAATTCAAAAAAAATAAATAAAAAATGAATATTACCATTAGAGTCTTTTAACATAGATTTTTTTTATAATATTAACTAACTAAATTTAAATATTTAAAAATGATGCTTTTATGTATTATATACTATACAATTACAATATAAGCAAAAAATAAAACAAATTTATTTCTAAAATTTTTTTAAAAAAAGTAGCTTAAAAGTAGCCAAAACTACTTTTGCTAATAGCGCGCTAATTTTTTTGACAAATAGCGATAGCGGTAGCGCGCTACTTTTAAAAGTAGGGTTTAACAACTTTGCCAAAATCTAGATGTTAAAAAAAGATCGATCTTTTATGCTACTTTTTTGACAAATAGCGATAGCGGTAGCTCGCTATTTTTAAAAGTATGATTTAACAACTTTGCCAAAATCTAGATGTCAAAATTAAAAGATCGATTTTTTTATATCTAACTTTGATAGTGCATTGCAACTTTTCATATACTTAATATTAGTATTCAAAGAAAACTAGTTTTCCTAAACGATATTTGCACATCCTACATATTTTTGATTATCAATATATATTCAATAATTTCCTGACGAGATCTCCTGAAGCATTAACTTTTTGCTTACAAAGAAATATTATACTAAGGTTAAGAAAAATATGTTGTATGATATTTTTCAATCTAAATCTGTAACTTCTCTAAATGAAATATTAGTATTTGGTTTAAATAGCAATTTAAATCAAAAAAATCACAAATTTTGCCAACCCTACCTCTTTTACAGCAAGATTTAATATATCACTTAATAATTTCTATTTCTTTTGTCATATATCACAAGCTTAGTTGAATTCATCATTCGTGAGATGTGATCCTTGATATTTGGTATCTAATAAGTATACAGCATTTCAAACATTTATATTTATTTTTTTTGGATGGAGAAATTATTGATCTTGGCACTTGAATAATATGTTCTAAAGATAACATTTTATTTTTTACTTTGGACAAAATGCACCTTCCCCTTGAATTCTCAAAAAAATGACATAGCTAGCGGTTTAGATATTTTTAAAAACTTTAAATTTTTTATCCAAAATTGTTTTTCGTCAGTTATAATTTTTATTTGTTGCATACATTTTATTGACCTACCTTGTTGAACTAATGGTACGTAAAGTAGACGATATGGCATGTTAATTTCTGTAGCGGAAAAATAGAACTTGGTATATGTTCATTTTTTATGTGAATTAAATAACTTTATTCTTTCAAGATTATGAAAAATAATCATAATGTATGTGTGTGGCACATCCATAAAATTGAATATATGGGTAAAAGATGATTTAGATTTTAAAATTCTGAAAGCAGTTTTCATATTAGCCGCATTATCCGCAACTAAAGGATATATTTTTGTAAGATTTAATTCTTCAATTATATTTTTAAATTGCTGGAAATATAATTCTGCCATATGGTAATTTTCCTGGATATTTAAAAACCTATAAAATGCGAAGACCGGTATTATTACCATAAAATTTATAATACTTTCATTACGAATATCCCCCCCCCCATCTGAAACAATAAATAAATGGGAAGATTAATGTATAATATCCGCACCTTCACTTCTATATTTTCAAAAAATTTATCTAGGAAAGGTCTAGTCAACTGTTTTTGGGCAAGTTATAAATAGGGCAATTTCTTTAAATAAACCTTTTATATAAAAATTTTAGGTGATTTATTTGATAAACAGGTTCATTAAAATAGTAATAATTATGATATAATTAAAAATATTAAAAATAGCATTTCAGAGTATTTGATTATAATTGACCGGTCAAATATACTTTCGGTGAATGGATCGGATTGATCCTGGCTTACAATGTGAGGTAGGTGAGTAATAAATCTTATTATGGGTATTTTAAATGTATTTTTTTAAAGATATTAATTTTTAAATCATGAGAAATTAATTACACGCACGGTAGATAAATATTAAACTATATCAGAATAATAATATACTTAAAAATATTACTTAGTTCATTCATGGTTGTTAAAGAATCTCCATGTGAAATCTGAGGAAAGGTTTGACTAGCCCGTATTAAACTGGTGTCAAATAACTTGTCTTTTTGAAATGATGTGGACAAAGAATAGGATTTATCCATACTTTTTGGACTAACAGTACAAGATTTATTATAAGTATATGGCACATTTTCGATGACCTGAGAGTTCGAATGATTGACCGGAATAAGCTTAGGATATATAATTTCTTGCGGTTGAGGTTTCGTAACAGGGTAAATAGTTTGGATTTGTCTCGTGTTGCAATTTGACGAATAGGGATAGGGATATCCAAGTGAGGTGCCATGATTTATGCTACGTGAATTAGTGTATGCCGAAGTAATTTGATGTTTAATATCCCTTGCGTTGTTATTAAAATGGCATTGGCCGGGTGAGTAATTATCAAAATAAGCTGGATAATCATTGTTAAAATTTTTGTGAGATATTTGCAAAGTCGGTAGATGATAATCAAGGTGAGAATTTTTATAATCGTTATTTATGATGGGATGCGTGACTTTGTTGTAATAATTATAATAAGGGGATATAATTACCGAGTCATTATAACCATTAAAATAATCATAATTCGGGGATGCGTAATTTCGAATCGCCACAGAAGTATGATTATTGGTATCAATTCCAGGCAGATCCCATACATTATTCGTGTTTTCTTTTGACATCATATATGATTGGGTGTAGGCTGAATTCTGGTAGCTAAGATGTGGAAGATCAAGATTTTGATTACAAGTTTCTGTGATTAATTCATGTTTAAAATTGCTCATCGTTTCTGGATAAAAATATTTTATATTGTTAACGAAGTGGTGTTTAGAGTTTACATCTTGGGATTCATGTTTAACTGGGTAAATGTTGTTAGTAAACAAAGAATTTATCATAAAATTATGCGAAGGTGCTGGATTTTTGGAATAGTTGTTAAATTGGCTCAGGTACGAGTTAGTGTGGATAAATTCTTTTGCCCTTAAATTAGCATCTAAAAATGGGGGTTGATAAGGAGGAGATTTTAGTTTACGGTTAATGAGAAGAGAGTCGTGTTTAGAGGTAAGAGAAATTGTTTCCTTGCATTTTTTTTTCAGAAGTATAGCATCATTATGCAATTGTCTCTTTTTCCCTTTATTGGTTGGTTTTTTCAAAGGATCGCACTCTAATAATTTTTTTATCATCGGGAATTCATTGTTATTTGGAAGATGACAATTCATAGAATCGTATCGAATATTATTTGGATAAGATGCTGGATATGAGTTGTCAATTGATAATGGATTCTTTAGTCGTTCAAAATTGTTGAAAGGGTAAAATGAATAGTTTAGATTATGCATGGTATCGGTTAAATAAGTCATGGGCGCACCTGAAAATGGAAAATGTAAATCATTTTTGTGAACTTGGGATAAAATCGACAAAGGGGGCATACTAAGGTTATTATTTGATAATGTTTTTTCTGTTTGGGCAGATGATATCATAAGTTATGGCAATTAATTCATAATCAAAGCATGTAGAAAATCGTATTCAAATAATCAAGGCACCATTTTCTATGAAATCTAATAATAACTTTTCATAAAATGAAAGGGTATAATTTATTGATTTTTAAAATCGCATAAAGTAACATTAAATGAAAGAGTCAAATAACCTTACATCTTAGTTTTAAGTAAAATCAAATTTTTTTGCAAGATCTCCTAAATTTTAGCATGGACAATTATTTAGTTAAATTAAAAATAAAGTTTAGAAAATAGAAATATCAAATTTTTTAAAAAAAATCCTCGTTTCTATGGAGGGGGAAAGAAGTGTTAGTAAGCATACCCAGATCAAAAATATTTCAATAGCACTCCTAATTCCCTATATTATGTGTAAAAGCTTTGATAACCGCAGTCATAAATTTGATAACGTTCTAAATTTTAATTTGGTATAAAAACAATATACGGTAAAATATATAATTTATTTTTAAAAAAAAACAAATTATATTTAATGATTCTGAATAAATTTATAGGAAAAATTCCGAGATGTATTCTTAGGTCCAAGTAAATAAAATTGAATTTGATTATTATAGAATTAAAACGAATCATAGAAGCTTAGGTAATATTTGTTTAGCTAAAATTTTGATTCTACCGATTTTTAAATATCAGATAAATCAAAGTTTTTAACAACACTAATTTTGACTAAATAAAATGTCACTCCCATACAAACATAATGCATTTAAGCTCAGGGTTTTTTCAAGAAAAATGGTAATATAAATTCTATATAGCTATTGCCAAATTAATACAAATATAGCTAAATTAGTGATCTACATATCAGACCCGACATGAATGAAATTTATTTTCTATAGCCCACTAAATTTTTCAAAAAAATATTACTTTTGGCGTGGCCCTGATTTATTAATATTAGTTAAGTTATCATCTGCTGGCTAAAATTAGTCACTTTAAATAATTTTAAATGAGATAGGACATTAGGAGTTTCATATTTTAAAATACGATGAAAAATTGATTTTTTATATTAATGATAGTATTTTTTTTATTATAATTGCTTTAGTGCTTCAATATTTTTCGGTCTATCTTAAATCTTGATATCAATTATTAGATATTTTTTGATTTTGATTTATACTATTTACCAAAGGGATTAAAGTATTAAACTATATTTAATACTTGTTTAGCATTATTATTGACCCAAGTTTTAGAATTTGCTTTCAAAAGTTTGGCAAAATTCATGCATAATGCCTAAGACTGCGTCTTATGAGATTCATTATCAGGCAAACCCTTGGTCTGAGATTTTACTCGTATATGATTCTTCTAATATTATACATGACCCTCTTCTCAGGGCTGAGTCTTTAAAATGCCAAAAAAATCTTAACTAATGGGTGATAATGCCGATTTTTAACTCAATATTTTACCCATAAAAATATTACGCAAACCTGAGGATTTTGTTCATAGACGGCACAAAAGTCTAGACATCTATTAGCGAAATCTCGTGGATTAGATAATATTTATGTAAAATTCTGAGTTAACCGTTTTTAAAAATTGACTAAAAATTAGCCATTTAACAATACTTGCTACTTCGTCCCTATCGTAGCTACATTATCCTGCTCATTTGGGCAAGCTTCTTTGAATCTTTTCAAAAAGGTTTCGAAATCAATAAGGAAAAAACACTTATCTCTCCTTTTTATAAACTAAAACAAAACATTGCTATCCACAATAATTCTGTCCAATTATTTAATGTCTAAAGATTCTTGGCCCGAATTACTTAGCATTCTCCTAATTTTTTTATACGTTTTTTTTAAATAAAAAATGATTTTAAATTATATTATTTTGATATTGAATATAATGATATATTTTTGTCTTTTGTTTTATTGCCTCTAACTAAAGCGACCAAAACATCATGAAATTTTCCCTTGAAACGAGTAATAAGAAGTTACTCTTATAGCTTTTTCCAAGTTCCATATTTTTGATACACACTTCTTATTTTGCCTAGATCCATTTCAGAACGTGCGTTAAAACTGATTAATTCATCTTCAAAATTTCAGGATGTTTTGGTCGCTTTAGTTAGAGGCAATAAAACAAAACAAAATATCAATGCATAAAACGAATTTTAAATTTAATATTATAATGTTATTGTAAAATACTAAATTTAGGTAATATAATATTTATTCATCACCATTATATTGCATCCAAATAAATTTTTTCAATTTTTTGACTATTTCTGTTTAAACCATTATTATCTAATAAAAATATAAGAATTTCGACAGTTTATTATTTACTATGTAATATTAGCCAAGTTGAAAGTTTAAAAATTATAATTAAACTTGTCGTGTATTACTCGTTTTAAATAAATTAAATAAAAAATATTGGGTATCATTTTTTTTAAATCCAATTATAAGAAATCATTTTCTATTTAAAAAAAATATATATTAAAAATTTACATTAAAATAACACATATTTTATGAAAAAAACAAATATTATATTAAATTTTTTAAAAAAACATATACATAAAAGGGAGAATGCTAATTGAATAATTCAGGACAAGAATTTTTAAACATTAAATAATTGGAACGAATTATTGTGATAGCAATGTTTTGTTTTATTTTATAAAAAGGATATGTGTTTTATTCATTATGGATTTCGGCTTTCCCAAATGAGTAATGATGTAGCTATGATGGAAATGAAGTGGTTATCACCCATCAGATAAGAATATTTATGGAATTTTAATGACTCAGCCCTGAGAAGAGAGCCGTGTATATTGTTAGAAGGGGCAATGGGGTCTATGGAAGTAAAATCCCAGACCAAGAGTTTGCCTGATACAAATGAGACTATAGTTTAGTCGTCAGGGCGTTTTTTTATCTATGTTGAGCGTGGGTTCAAGAATGCACGGGAGATTTGCCTTACTGAGTTAGCAATGAGTGAATTTATTTTGTTGTGTCGATAAATTTTTGATATGAATTTATAATGGAGTATGGCATCTAATACAGTCTGCGACCTGATTAATTTGTTGTAAGTTTATTGGTTTAAAAATTGCATGCCCAGGCTCAAACTAATTGCATATTGAAAAGAGTCGTAATCTGTTAGTTGATTGAAAAGAGTCGTAATCGGTTAGTTGATTATTTAAGATAATGGGGTAGGAATCAAGCCATTAATAGCCGGAGTTGTTGAAATTAAGGTCCTGATGAGGGATTTGAATTGGTGATCATCGCTCAAGTTGAGGTAAGCGAAAGAACGAGATACCATACCAATCCTAAATTCCAGTCTTTTAGCTTTGATGAATCTGGTTCAAAATATGATGAGATCTTAACTATTTTACTTCTATATCTATTAAATAAATCGAAAAAAAACAAATACTCTATGAAGATTGTAAAATCATAAGGTTCAAAAAATTTTATATCGGGAAAAAATAAACCTTAATGTATTTGATTTTTCGATTGTAATTTAAAATTCGATATTTAAGACTCAGGCTAAGGCGTGCAATATAGTTTTTATTGATTTCTGTTAATTGACTAAATCTGGTTAATGAATTAGAAGTAATAATCAGTAATTACATTTTGGTACACTCAAATATTCAATGCTTAAGGCGCGTACACAAGAACTAACTATGGGGGGGGGGGGGATAATTCTTATTTTTTACAGAAATATTCTAGGAGTTATTTAAGAATATGTTTCAGAAATTTATTAGGGCTATAAAATATTGTCAATTTCTAATGCACAAATTCAAATATAAATGAATGGTAAAATATTAAATGTATATAATTAGCGTATAAATCATTCTAAAATAAATGTCTCAAAAAAGAACTTTGTAAAAAAAAATATAAATTTTTTAAGTATTAAAAATTTGATATATAAAATTAATAAAAAAAACGTTGGAAATATAGATTGATGAACAAAAATATTCTTAAGAATTATTGCATTAAACTTACAAAGTATTTACGAAAAAAAATATGGTATATTAAAAAATGTGGGAAAATATATAATTAAGAAGCATATTTTAAATTTATAATGTGAAATTCAATCTTCTTTGGGAATGAGCTAATATTTCAATGATTTCATCAGTGCTTGGTGTCAAACTCCCTACACATATTAAAAAGGGCTAAAACCCATTCAATCTATTTTCATAGGTAATCCTTCTCAGTAGTGTTGCTGAACGGTTCGATTTAAGCCGATTTTTGAAACGTTTATTCATAAAATATAACTCAAGCTGAGGATTTTACTCATAGATGGCACAAAGGTTTGGACATCTAATAGCGAAATCTCAAGACTTAGGCAATATTTTTCTAGTGAAAATGTTGAGTTAGCCATTTTTAAAAATAAGACGTTTAACAACACTACTCCTCTAAGTTTTTAATCTTGTTAAAAAGAGTAATCGGTAGAGTTGGCAAAATATATAATAATTTTTACATATTAGGATATGTGTTTGAAATTATATTTAACTATTTATACCATAATTTCCATTCAGCTAGTAAAATATCATGGGATACTTTAACCATATTTGTTAAAGTAGCTCGCTACCTTTTTTCCAATTATTTATTTTTTTAGCGTGCTCCTTTTTTGAAATCAATTTGTAATATATATTTTTAATTTATATTATAAACCTAAATCATATGGTGTAAATTATTTAAAATGTCATCGCAAATGGATATCCTAATCGATGTAAGTGAGTCAGACAATTATGATATTAATGAAATGGAAGGTACCCTGGAAGAGAATGTTCTTGAAAACAATAATACAAATTTCCCATTTCCAAAATTTGAAAATTTCAAATTAATGTAAAAACAAAAGGTGGCTACAAATTTATTTGTTCAGACTGTAAAAAAATATATCCTCAAATAAATATAGTAGCTATAACCTCAAAAACACCTAAAGGTAATTATCATTTTTATTTTTCTAATAGTATTTTTATTTTGAGAGTTTTAAAGAGATAGAAAAACATCTTAATAATTGTGGAGACTACATTCAAAAAGACCAATTAAATTCAAGCTAAATTGATTAATAATATTGCACATGCCAATATTTTTCAGAAAACTGGCTAATAAAGTTATTGACGATTTTATAATTGATAAAGTTCAGCCAATGTCATTGGTTAACAATCCATCATTTACGATGATTAAAACTATTCCCTGGTACAACATTTTTTAGTCGCCAGACATTAATGATTGAAATAGAAACAAAGATGCCCTAGTTACAATCAAAAACGACTTCCATTAATAATTTTTTTGAAATATAGGATACTAATAAAATAAAAAATCCCCTAGAGACGTTTTTTATCTAATACAAATTGTTAATTTTTCTTATATTAAAAATATGTATATAAACTGCCTTGTCCTCAAGTGGTAGTGTTAAAAGATTATTTAGTAAGGCGAAATTTATACTTTCTGATCGTCGCTCTAGACTTTGGGGTGATAGTAGTATAGAAATGATTTTATTATTAAAATGCAAAAAAATGAATATTATCATAAATAGTTATTTTTATTACATAAATTATAGTCTTTTTACATAATTTATTTTATAATCAAAACTAACTATATTTAAATATTTATGATGCTTTTATGTATTATATACTATGCAATTACATTATAAGCAAAAAATGAAACAAATTTATTTCTAAATTTTTCATAAAAAGTAGCCTAAAAAGTAGCCAAAGCTACTTTTAAAAAATAGTAGCTAATCTGCCAAATATTTAATTTTTATCTATATCAAGATTTGAAATAGATTCGGAAGGATTTTGCTGTAATAATATTTGCAGATTTGTAAGTGGTGACTTATAAAGAACTTTTCATTCATTTGAATTATAAAAGTATTCAAGATTTATTCTATAGTATTCTTCTACTTACCCTATATTAATATTGGAACGATGGGTTTGCCTTGCTGCGTGTAGAGGTAGACAAATATTATATTCAGATAGCTCTGAGCAGTAACTCACCAATGACATATAATCAATGAAATTGGTCATTTATATTTGCCCTAATTCCCTTAAGTTCTAATATAATGCTTTAAACTATTTTCATTGTCTTAATTAGATCGATGCCATTTTTTTGAAATGGGAAATTTTTAAGATAAAATTAACGCCAAGGAATATTTGAAATCGATATTATTTCATAAAATACATTAGTAACGTATTAACTTCTACTGTGAATGTGATAAATGAAAATTGGGATACACATGAGATAAAAGGTATGAATGATTATCATAAAATACAGAGGCTTGCAGAGGTACCATTTACACGGCCTAGATTTTAATAAAATATCAGCCTGGCTCGGATTTTAAAATTTTATTCAGCCAGGTCCCAGTTTTATATTTACAGGTCCGACCCGGATTTTTTTAAAATATATTATATTTATTTTCGATTTTTATAGATAATAATGATGCTTTAAAATATTCGGCCCGGCCAGGGTATTTATTTTAGGCCCGGGGTATATTTAAAAAATTGAAATACGGCCCGGCTCGTGAGGGTCTGCAGTTTTCTGATAAAATATAAATTAATAATCAAGTTTAGAAAAAAAATTATGCAAAGAACCATATGTAATGCATGCTTGATACTTGCTAATTTATCAATCAGTTTTTCCGGTGAATAAATAAAAAACAGTTATTTAGGCTGAATCTCAAATTTTAAAATAGGATTGAAAAATCAATGTTTAAACAAGGTGATGTATTTGACCGATCAAATACGATTAGGCCAATTGACCGATATTTAATCGGTCAAATATAATCAAATTCAGATAAATATTTTTTAAAACAATATTTATTTTATATATGATAGTAAAATAAAAATATTTCGTTCTACGTGGCATTGTTCTGATTCATATTTAATATTATCATTTTCTTTAATATTTTTTAATCAATTTTCCTGTTGTATAGATCTTCGATCAATTACTGTTTTAGTAAGAATATTAACCGAAATTGACCGATTTCTTTCTGAAGAATAAGTAGAACTAGTAATTGTTATCAAAATGCTGCTTCTATTAATGGGAATGGTGAGCAAAGCCATGCCACTAACTTGAGGCCAGAATCTGGTTGTTTCTTATGGAAATTACTACCAACATAATTTGCTATTAAACATGCTGTTACTTCTGAAATTTATGCATTCATTTAAAATATTTTGATCATCACCGTTTTGTAAAAGGCCTAATTCGTTTATTATATCACATACTTCATTAAATTCACTACTATGTTCCTCTTAATATTTGGGACCCAATAAATAAGCAATATTGTGATCAAATGTATTTTATACCGTTTTTTTCTAACATATTTATAATTTCTTTCTTCTTCAGATTTTATAGAGTATTTGACCGTATTTGACCAGGTCAAATACTCCGCCGGTCACTTGACTGGCATGCCCTGGTATAAATACATTAAGGTTTCTTATTCCCCGATTCAAAATATTTTTGAATCTTATGATTCTATGATCTTTATAAGAATTGTATGTTCATTTCAGTTAATTTAATAAAGATAGAAGAAAAATAGTTCAAATCTCATTAAATTTCGAGTTATATTTTCTAAAATTTGATATGAAGCTAATAATAAGACGCAGTCCTAAGCATGAAGTTTGCCAAACTTTTAAAAGCACCAACTCCAAAGCTCAGGATAATATGTAATGCTCAAAGAGTATATATATTTTAGTTTAATCTTCAACCGCTTGGTAAACAGTATTATTAGCAAAATACGAAAATTACTAAAATTGATATAAGATTCACGATAGAAGGAAGATTCTAGAAGTACAAAAGCAATTATAATAAAAAAATTAAATAAACAAATCTAAAAAAAATTTACTACCATCATAAATTTTTTTTTATCATCTTTCATATGAGACTCATTGTGGCTGTAGCTTTGACATTTTTATATTTAATAGGGGCATAAAAAATTAGTCAAATAGACTTGTGGCATCTTTGGAAGATAGGTTCGTTTAGAGGTCTGCATTGGGCAGGTATTTAGCCAGCCCGCACACCCGATCATCTAAGTGGGTAGCGAGAGGGTTAAAAAATATGATTCTGAAATTTTAACATTTTTAATACCAAATTATCAATAACTGAGGATGTTGTCAGAAAAAATTAATTAGGTAAAAAATATATCGAAAACATGAAATCTGATTTTACAGGTTTCCCTAGAAAGCAAAGAGAATTCAATTAAAGATTATTAAATTTTAAATGAAATGTTTAAAATAGATAGCATTCACGTCAAAATTAAACAACAGATGAGAAGATGTGGCTGTTACAGAGGCGAGTGTTACCTAGCAACAAAATATTTAAGTACGAGTTTTTGTATATTTAGCAAGATTTTAGGCTATTTAGTTTACTTTAAGTTTACAATTTATAAACAATTAATTTTTAAATTACCTTTTTTTATTTATTATCAATGCTTTCACTTTTTATTTATATATCTAACTTGAGTAGAGGATATACTTCAACCGGATATCCTACTTTGATGGAAACGACAAGAAAAAGATTTATAAAGCTATCAAGATTAGCTAGAACTATTGCCAATTCCAGTAAAGAGGAATTAGCATTGCTGGAAGGTTTTTTGTATCAATAAATATTAATTTTATGTTATAACATAAATCAGAGACCTGCAGGCCCGGCCGGGCAGTAGGGCCGAGCCGTATTTTAAATTTTTTAAATATACCCGGGCCGGGCCTGAAAATTTTTTTTTTAAATACCCGGGCCGGGCCGTATTTTTTTAAAAAATTTATACAACATGAATTATTATATTCGTCAATTAGATATGGTTATAATGATTATATATAGTTACGATTAATATAATGTTTGGTGAAAGTTAACACCAGCTAACACTCATAGTTATCTATTACATAATATAATTAGTTTTCCTGCCATGGAATAAATACGCAAAGGATTAAATACATTATTATATAATATATGTTATATTTCTTTTAATTAAAATATCAGTTTTATTTTTTTATAAATACAATTAATATAGTATATTCTCAAAATATTATTTACACAAATTTTTTATAGTACCAATACCAATTTGTAATATACTAAATATCTGTTTAGAATACAAAAAATAATAAAATATGTGTAGTGTTGTTAAACGGCTCGTTTTGAGCCGATTCTTTAACGGCTAACTCAGTTTTATATCCAGAGAAATATTATGCAAGCCTGAAAATTTTGCTCATAGAAGGAGCAAAGGTATAGTAACGAAATTTCGAGGCTTAGTCAATATTTTTTGGCGAAAATATTGAGTTAGCCGTTTTTAAAAATCGGCTCAGAACGAGCCGTTTAACAACATTAGCTGATATGCTTGCTTATTAAATGATAACACTCGCTAAAAATATGATAAAATACCAAATAGATGAATTTTTTGTATATAACAGGTCGAATATAATTTTAAAAAATTCCGAGCCAGGCCTAAAAAATTTTTTTTTAAAAATCCAGGCCGGACCCCCCAAATTTTTTTTTAAATATCGGGGCCGGGCCTAAAATTTTTAATCCTGGGCCGGGCCGTAAAAAATTTTTGAAAAAATGGTACCTCAGGTCCCTGACATAAATATTTTATTAGATCAAATAAATTCCTTATCCATAATTTAAGCTGAATAATTTTTATGCTTAATATAGGAATTTCCTAAATTATAAAACTCTTTAATGGAGATGTAGTGCTGAAACTAAATCATATTTTTATTAATGCTTAAAAAATGTAAAAGAATGAGCTTATTTAAATTTTATATAGGCGGCATGGGTTAAAAATTTTTTATAAATAATGGGTGGGCGGGTAAAGAATTTTAGACTAAAGAGCGAGCAGATATATTTATTTTTAAAACCATGAGCGGGTTAAACTTTTAAAAATATACGGACGAGTTTGTAGACTAAAACCCGCCCATTGCAGACCTCTAGATTGGTTATAGTAAAATTAAAAACGGTTGTTATCACTGATTTATTATCCTCAAGCGCGAGATTGTCTAAAAAAATAATACAATTGTAGATAAGAATTTGTGCGTCTTAAGGAAGCGTCCCGTTTTTTAAATTTTTTTAAAAATTTTCCATTATATAGAACTAGATATTTAAGGAGGGGGTTTTATCAATTTAATAGAAATAAAAGCAAATTTTTGTTATTTCAATATAAATGTAATAAGAAAACAAAAATTTTACCTAATCATATTCCATTGGGGGAGGGGAGGTACCCCAAAACCACCCTGCCTATGGCACTGGATAAGCACATGCTTATTTATATTAATTATGAATGGCCCAGTGTAGCCAATGGAGGTAGTGTTGTTAAACGGCTCATTTTGAACCGATTTTTAAAAACGGCTAACGAAAAATATTGCCAAAGCCTCGAGGTTTAGCTAATAGATGTCCAAACCTCTGTTCCTTCTACAAACATATTCAGGCTTGCGTAATATTATTCTAGATGAATATTGAGTTAGCCGTTTTAAAAAATTGGCTCAAAACGAGTTGTTTAACAACACTAAATGAAGGAGCTTTTCCTCCTCTTGTGAAATTTGAAAGTTTTATAAATTATTCACCTACACTACCCCACCCTTTTCATACATAAAAATGAATACAATTGAAAATTTTTAGGAAAGTGATTAATTTAAGGGTGTGAAACTAAAATATGTATAATCCGGCCAAGGATCTATAATATGGGGTCTGTGGAGCCAAGCTCTTTGTTGAGTGGGGTCAGCTATGCGGAAGCGTATATTGCTTATTAGTTACTAATCCTTCATTATTAGAATGTTGTAAAATTTATTTAATTGTTATTGAATTGAAACATAAAATAAGAGTAAAAGCTAAAGTCCTAACTTTTTATTGATCAATTTTTTATAATTATCAATGCGTATTAAATAAAAAGGGCAAATAAGATTTTTATTGTCGCTATTATGTTTATAAACCTTGCGTTCAGCTTCAAATAAAAAAAAAAGGTTGGTTAAGATTAAAAAAAAAAAATACAAATATATTGAAAAATATATTACCTTGTGATCAAAATATCCTGAATGAAGCTTAATAAAAATTGTGAAAATTTCCGAATTGTGATTTTATTACAATAAAAACTTTATGGTTGTTCATTCAAATTTTGTAAAAGAAATGTAAAAATTTTTATAATTTTTAAAAAACTAAAAAGACTGCAATTATTTTCATTGTTTGCTGTTTTCCTTTTGACTGATATTTATGATTTACTAAATTTATTTTTTAAATAAATACTAAACTAATAAATAAACCATTTTTTTGATAAATAAAAAAATAAATATTAAATCATTATTAATAAAAAAATAAATATTAAATCATTTAATAATAATAAATAAAATAATAATGGTTGCCAGACAACGAATGTGTTCATTTTTTTGTCCATATTTAATCAAAAATCTATTTGTTTTATAAATAAAATATAAATTAAATTAGCAGATTTTATTTAATAAATAATGAAATAGAATATAGTAAAATTAATTTCACTTTAAATTTTTTAATAATATTTTCCTTCAATGTCAAATATAAGGCAAAGTATATATTTATGAAAGATGATTAAACTTAAATTACAATCTATTTGGATATTATTGCTTATTAGTTTTTTAACTAACATTGGTATTTTATTTATATTCATTTTTATATTATCAAAATAGCAGAAGCTTCAAATCTCATAGTTATTCATAAGCCCACATTTTTAGATATAAAAATTGATGTGATTCAAAATATTAACAAGTTTATAATGAACTTATATGGAATATTTGACGATTGCAATTGTGAAGTAATATATTTTTGTCTGATATGTCAATGCTAAATATCCTAGGAACCACTTGCAGTTGAATTTAAATATCCATTTATATACCCCTGTCATATTTCACTTTCTATTTCTTATATAAATACAACCTTTCAATACAAACAAGAAATTGATCATTTGCATAATATTTTAGATTATGAAGAAAGCAATAACAAGGCAATTTTCAAATAATTTTCATATATATTTTTATTTTAGGAAATAATTGAAAAAAAATTAAAAATTTTGAAGGAAAACTTGAAAAATATTAGAAATATTAATCAATTAAATGAAAGTGACTTTGTTTTTGTTTGGAAAAATAACATAAAAGTAGTTATTTTAATATGATATATTAAAATTGGTATTTAGCATGATAATTTACCAGATTTATTAAAAAATATAATTGATATTCAAGTATTTTAAGTATATAAATGTTACATTAAATTATAAATAGAAAGATTTGAAGAATTCCTCATCCTCAGATTTTATAGAATTAGTTCTTTTATTAACATCAGATCATCATCAAAGGTCAATAAGGGAAGTTGTAGATGAAAACATTCCCCCACAGGATGTACTTTATTATAATCATCAATGCATTTATATTTATAATTAGGTGCAATTGATGAATATTAAAAAATCCCTTACACAACCAACACCACAAAAATATTCAGCAATTTTTAATATAATATTTTGGACAAGTTTAATATTGGCTTTGACTGTGTATGTTCTTGTAGTAAGTTTATGGCATGTTGATCCTGGTAAAGATAGCATCATATACCGAATAACAAATCCAAGATATAAAAAGGACCTTTAGCATATTTATTATTTAAACATATTTGATATCACTGTTATTTATATTTGATTAAAAATATACCAATTACTATTGATGATTATAAAGTTGAAACCATTTAAATGCTATGGGGAATCAATTTTTTCACTATTCTTTTTTAACTTTGATGCATATTTTTACCATTTAAGAATAATTTTTAAATTCATTATTTTCATTTGTCTTTCTTTTTTAACTTATAATTAATTAGGCTTTTGATTTACATCATTTAATAAGTCCCTCAGTTGTGTTAAACATGAATAAAAATGAAATTTATTATTCTTTTGAATCATTTTTTCTTTTTCTATCAATTTTGTTATTCTATAGGCATAGCCAGGATTTTAGGGAAGGAGCA
Source organism: Gordionus sp. m RMFG-2023 (assembly GCF_954871325.1). NCBI lineage: Eukaryota > Metazoa > Nematomorpha > Gordioida > Chordodea > Parachordodidae > Gordionus > Gordionus sp. m RMFG-2023. The sequence continues at coordinate 31,493,062 of NC_088776.1, forward strand.
CTATTCGGTTGGGATCTTCCTTAAATTTTATTGGAGATCTTTATGTTTACCTATTGCAGCTTATGTGTATTTGTATTTCTTAAATTGTAATTTTTTTCACTTTTAAAAGAAATTATAGTTTTTATTTAAAAAAATTAACTTTTGCTTATTTTTCTTTCAAATTACTGTTTATAGTTATATATTATATTCATTTTTGGAGGAGAGGGATGTGTAGGAGAAATTATTTAGCACTAAATTATATTTATTTTATGAGAAGAAGCAAATTTCTAAATCTCCCAAACTAAGATTTGAGTTATTTTTATTAATTATTACATATATATTTATATAATGAAACAGGGTGATTAGCCTCCCCACCTATTAATTAGTTTTCATAACCATTTTTATTGATATCTAGACCAAAATTAAACTTCATTCCTTTTAAATTGATAAAACCCCCTCCTTAATTTTATAATTCTATAAAATAATCTCAGAAATTTCTACCAGGGCTGTAAACCTTTACTAAAAAAATATTCAAGTTTGGGTTATTGTTCAGTGAAATATCTCTGAAACAGATTCAGATGGGTTTAGAGTTTGTGGTCTAGAAAAATAAAGGCTTATAAAATTTAGTAAAAATAACAAAAACATCAGTTTTTACAAACATTATTTTATTATATTTGGGGCTTATCATAAAAATAATTTAGAATATAAGTGGATTATGGTATCTTTCAAAATCGAGATCTTAAAATTAAAATATCAATATTTTATGTGTAACTTTGACTGTGCATTGCACTTGCATACAATTAATAATATTTTACGTGATTATGTTATTTTCTCTGATTTTACTTTTAATTTAATAAGCCAACAAACAAAAATAAATATTTCTAAAATATATATTATTATAAAAAAGTTATAAAATATGGTAAAATTTTTACTTAAAATGGAGCACTCTAAAATATATTATAAAAGATTCCACCACCAATAAATTTAAAAATAATTATGTTATATATTTTAAATATTTTTTTTTATATTTAATTTTAATATAGTTTTTATGTTATTTTTAATATATTTTTTTAAATAAAAATTAAAATATTTTAAAAAAAATTTAACTCTGAACCTAAATTTTTATAAAAGGTTTTAGATTCACTAAAATATTGAGGGTTTTGATTCACAGCCCTGAATTGAAAAAATTACGAATAAACAATTGTATAGCTTAGGCCTATTCAATGAGTAGAATATACGTTTCGAATTAGTAGATCTATTAATAACGAATGTAAATGTATATTTTTGTCCAATACTAATAAAGAATTATTTGATACGTAAAATTTGATTGAGTATTTCAGTTATTTGGAATAATTATTGTTTTTTTTTAAATTTAATTATTTGTCATTTTCCTTAGAGTAATTCCCGGTCCATGGTTCGTGTTGGAACATGTAATGTCTGATTTTTTATTTAGGCAGGGCCAGTACAAATTTGGCTAGACCCAATGAAAATTTAACCAGGCCAGGTATAAAATTTTGCTATTTGCAAACCTCAAATTTCTAGTAATAACCTATCAATTGTGATTAATCGGAATATTGCTTGAGAAAGGCTTTAGTTGGAACAAATTTGCTGCCAAAAAATAGCATATTTTATAAAAAATAGGAAAAACAACGCCACCAAACTCTTAAAACAATTTTGTCTGAGTTCAAAGGCTTGAAATAAGTCGTACCAGGGCATTACCTGAAAATTTTTTTACTGATTTTTCCAAATTATTTTTAAAAATCAGAGACGATTTTGCTGAGTAATTTTTTTTATTAAATTTTATGAGTTGATTTTTTTAAAGATTTTTCGTATAAATAATAAAAGGGACTCATTAAAACATCAATCAACAAAGAACAGAAATTAAAATTATAAATAGAAACTGTTCCGGATAATTTTAAAATTGGGCAAAAGAATATACCCTACTAGGCTGGGAAAGTCATGCATGATATATTTTCAAGCAGGGAAATTAAGTAAAACGGGTCAGGTGACAATTTATATAAAAATCAGGCAGAGTATTTCTAAGTTTTCGTAAAATTTTAATAGGCCAGCTCGGGCATTACAATTTGGATATATTTTTCTGGATATTTAGCTAATATTTTGATTTACTATTTGAAAATAAATTACAAATATGTTTATTTCTTTGTTTTTTAAGAACTGTCTAAAATAATGTAGTAGTAACAAAAAATTAAACAAGTTATTATGATCAAATACATACAGATATCAAACTCAGTGATTTCTAATATAGAAAAGTTGTAGAATTAGATAGCCATAGAAGAGAGATATTAGAGCCTTAATTAGCATTGGGAAAAAATTAGATAAAATGTGCAGGAAATACAGAAAAATTGCGCTCATAGCGGACTTTTAGTAATATTTAACGGACCTATTAAATTTTTAGTGCAAAAATTGTTGCCTGGCATTGCAGATTTCTAATTTTTGTATCTGGAAACCGAGCAAAGCGGGTTAAGTAAAAATTTATTTACTCTACATATTTATACTTTTTTTTGGGGGGGGGGGGGGAGATTTATACTTTAGGAGGAGGGTAGCAGCCTGTAATTTTTTAGAATGAGAGAGCTTTATATAGGTAATATCAAATGAAAGCTAATAAAAAAAATTGATTGCTAAATCATATTTTGTCAAAAGATAATTAAAAACTATCACTGAATCAATTTTTCAAACTGTTTTTAAAATTTTATATCAGAAACCTTCAGGCCCTAAGCCTGGGTACGTGGCGCAGGCCGTATTTCTATTTTTTAAATATGCCCGGGTCGGGTGGGACCAAGAATTTTTTTAAATGCCCAAATGGGCCCTGAAAATATAAAACCCTGACCGGGCTAGGTTGAAAATTTTTAAAAAAAATTCAGGGCCTTGTAAATGGTACCTCTACCGGTCACTGATTTATATGGCCTTAATAATAAATGTTCCAAAATAAAATAGTCACTATTAGCGATTATGGCGATATTGATTTATTTCGCCAAATAATTTATGCCATTTGGATTTCGCGACAATGACTTCACTGTATAATTTTCTCGATTATTAATTGGCGACAAAAATTTTGCTTAATGTATTCACGATAAGGGGTTTCGCTATAAAAAATTCGCGATATTGTCTACGTTATAAGATTTTAATAAAAGGATTATAAAAATAAATATTATTTTATTTTAACAAAATAAGTTTTAAATTTCCAAAGATAAAACAATTTCAAAAATGATATGTATTTATATTAATCGAATATACATTAACGATAATACCAATCATTTAATATTGAGTAAATTATATCCTATAACAAAAATACAATTTGTTCATATATCACAATCTTCCCGGGATAATATTTGTCAATGTGGATTCGCGAAAAAGTGTTTTATTGACCATGCTTTTGGCATTCAAATTATCATTGTCTTAGTCCAATACATTTTATATATCGGCATCCAAAACTTTTTATTTAAAATGGTTAATACCTATTTTTCAATGAAGAACTTAGAAATAAAATAAATATTTTATTTTTGCATAATAAGAAAAATATTTAGATTGTTTATTTAATTAAATTAATAACAAATTATTACAACTTTTTAATACACCTTTAAATATTATTATATGATTAAATAAATTAATCCAAAATATTTAAATTTTTCTTTAAAATATTATTTGATTAAAATAAATAAATCAAATCCTTGATAATTTTTTAAGCCCTCTAAGAGTACAGATTTTTCTATTTTCGATCGAAAACGTAATATCTAAGGAGGTTTGCCCGAAGAAATTGGAATGCAAAAACTCAATAGGGTAGTTATTATATTCATCATAGAATCAATTAGAACTTATTTAATAGTTCTGGAATCAAATATAATTTAATCATTAAGGTTAAGGGCAAAACTAATTTTGATAATTACAATATTTTAATGGAATATACTGTCAATAGATGAATTGGTTTCAATCATGTTACGGTTACCGGATATTCGACATAATCTCGTTAAAGATTATTATCATTCAGTTATAAATTATCACCTAAATTAAACAATCAATTACTATATTAAATCTGCTCGTTAAAATCGAGCATATTATTTCTCAAAGTCAAAATGAGGCTATAAAATAGAATTTAAGAATACATAGGATTGGTGATATATCAGGCCATGCACTCGAAAACAGTATAGATCACACTGAGAATAACAGAAATCTGTTCATCCATCGAGGCACACCCTACGCAAGAGCTAAGACTATTTTAAGGGTCGCCAAATTTTGTTTCTTATGCATTTAAAAGTAAATGGAATTTAAATAAATTATTCTTAATATATCATTTAATTCAGTCATTTGTTGCAAAATATTACTTAACGATTTCGTTCAAGATAAACAAGTTCGTTAATTAAGTCTTTTTGAAAAATACATTGTGAATGACGTTCCTTTTATTTTAGACATATTATCCGGTTGTTTACAGATATCTGACGTAAAAAAATGAAAACATTTAAATACATTAGTAGATATAGTTTCCTTAAAATTATTTTAAAATACATTAGTAGATATAGTTGTTAAAAAGTGTAATGTGTAAGATCTGCAGAAAATTTTAAAATAAATTAAAAGGGGCTGGGCAATTAGTTATTTATAAGGAAAAGAAAGCTAGTAAAATTATATTCAATTTAGCTCCCATAACTGGAAAGTCACTAAATCCTAATAAATGTAAATTTTATTCCCTCTTGAATCGGATTGCCCACCTGAAAGTTGTGACCAAAACTAGCTTTACCCACCTAGGTTCACTCATTGGAGGTAAAAGTTCTATATTTCATTTCAAAGATAAATTTCTTGCCAAATTCAATAGAATGAAAAATATTTTAAAACATTTACCTGCTCATCATACTTTTTATTTACTTAAATTTTTTTTATTTATTCCCAAAATTTTACATGCCTTTAGTTCATCAACAATTATGATGTCTCTTGAAATATTAATTGACCTCGAAGTTCATTTAAAAAATATTCTTAAATCTATTTTAAATATCAAATTCTCATCACTCTCCTGGATGCAAGCTGCTCTTCCACTTAAGCTAGATGGTATAGGTATCCATTCCCCCATATCCTTAAGCATTTCAGCTTTTTTATCCTCATTTACTAAATTACACACTTGGAAACTATCGATCCACATCATATGGCAGCATTAGACCTCTGGAGCAAAAATGCTCCAAACCGCTCATATTCAAATTCCATAAAACAAAGAGACATTTACCATTGATACAGCATTGCGTCGAATACTTACACTTCACAGCTGTTCAAACAAAATCTCCACCGCTCTTTCTCCACCTAAACCAAACCCCGTGTATACAGAATGACAATAATACGACTCTTTTGCCGGATCAAATAATTCCAGCTTAATCCATATGCCACCTTAGTTACGAATGGTTAAAAACTATACTTAGTTCTAATTTAGGCTTATTACTAACCAATGAAGAACTTAGAAAAGCTATAGGTCTTCTTTTAAACTGTAAAATAGTAACGCCGACATTAGAAAACTGCACGCGCTGTTCGTAGCACCCGACCCGAAAAAATATTTATATAAATATCCTAAATTATCATTATAATTCATAATGCCAATTATAAAACCATATTATTTTATTTATTACATTTTATTCTTGTTATATAATTTAAATTATATTTGCCATGAATTTGACCTTTTATAATTTTACTTTTTGTTTTTGTATTCAAATTTCTATATATAAAAATATATATATAGATTGTTAATTCTTAAAGAGAGTTAGATAGAAATAAAATTATATATTATTTTTAAATGTGGGAACACACTACATGGTGCCCCGGGATGTAATGGTAGAAAAAACTCACCATACTTGTTTATACATTTTTTTTTTGAATATTTTTTCTTCTTTTTTTTACAATGGTGAAATTTAATATTTATTATGTAAAAACATAAAATAATATAAAAAAATATAAAAAAATATTTTTTCTCTTATTTCTATAAAAAGGTAAAAAAGATTTGATAAAATATTATTACAAGATTTTTCGTAATATCATGTATACGTTCAAAATTACTAATATCCCATCCTCCGTCTCCGTGTATGACATTTTGTATGAGCTGACGGATAATTCAGACGTACAATACACGCGAGGACCCGTTTACGGAGAAGTATTCTTCGAGTTTTATCACTTGAAGGATATGTTGCGATACTATGATGCCTTAAATGGCAGATTTTTTATATACGGCGATTCCGAATTTATGCAAATAAGATGCACATTAGTCAAGATATGAACAATATCATTTCTTTATATTACGAAAAGATATATTAAAAATTTTTAAATATCATATGTTAATTTATTAATTTAAAAAAAAAAATAATAATAAATTTTAAATGGATATTAAATTGGCACCCAATAAGATATCTTATTGTATATCTTACAAATTCTCTAAGTTAATCGGACCTTTAAAGTTTATATAGAAAGGGTACTTGACTACTTTTCGACCAGCACTCGGACTCGGATAAAATAAATGCCTTACTTGCTAATTTATCTGATGAGTGTTCAACAATATTAAATCTATTTGCTCAAATACTGAGATTTTGGACCTTAATATAGTGATTAAAAAACTTGACCTTTTACCAACACAGGATAAAAACATTTCAATTAATCTAGCATGTCAAAACCCCTAACGAAATTTTTTTAGAATGGTACGTTAGACTATCCAAATTAAATAAAAAATGTTATTTTTCTGATGAAATTAGGATAAAAGAAAAGTTAAGAACATCAACCTTTAACGGTAAAATATAAATTAAGTAAAAATATTAATTTAACCTTAAATAAAATGGTGGAGATAGGAAGTAGATTAGATAGCATTAAAAATCAGATATTGATAATGTAAGTTATGTTAATTACGAAAAAGTCCGAAAAAGATAAAAACTTTAATATTAAAAATAATGAGCACAAAGATTTAGTTAGCACTTCCGATAACATTTTTCCTAGATAAAACTGTAGGAACGATAATAATTATTATTTTAGACCTAATAATAATTTTAGATTTTAGACAAAATTACGATAATAGAGATAACAATTATAATAGGAATAGAAATAAGAATTATGGTAATAATAATTTTAAATACCATGATATGAATTACGATAATAATAATTCTAGATACCATAATAATTATAATAACAATAACTACAACAACTATTGCTACAACAATAATAATCAATCTAATTACTGTAGAAATAGTACATGGTATGATAATGATCAGAGGAAACAGATCCAATACTGTGATCAAAATCGCAATAATTACCAGTCCTACAGTAACAATTCAAATAATTATAGAGGTAGCGACAACAATCAGAGAAAGCAAATACAATATAACAACAACGACCATAATGTGAATATTGAAGAAATTGCTGAAGATAAAGTCGACTCTACAGGAAATAAAGATGATAACGATTTTTACATTAATAACTTATCTGGGGACATGCTTAATGATAAAGATAAGGCATTTATGACTACTTTAATAAATGATATTATAACAATCATGCAAGTCGACACGGGCTCCAAATATACTATTATACCTCATGAATTGGAAAACTTGGTATTAGAGATATCAAAAGATCCTAGTTACAACATACCGCCTATGACGGAAATTTAATTAAGATCCTCGGCATTACCATGTTAAAGTGACTTATGAAGGTATCACGAAATATTTACAAGCAGTAGTCGTTGAGAGAAGAAAAAATGCCTTGTTGGGACGTACATGAATCAACGCCTTCAAAAATATTTTAAATAAATTTATAGCAAATATTGACACAAACTACGAAGATGAATATTAAAAAATTATTGACTGGACCAATCAACAAAGCAAGCGTTAAACTACATTTAAGGAGAGATGCCCAACCTAAAATTATACCATCTAGACGTATACCTTATTCAAAAATTGATCTTGTGGGCAAAGAAAAAAATGGATAAATGATGAAATTATTGGGCCGGTGAATGATGTTCGATGGGCAAGTCCTATTTCCGCCGTCTACAGAGATGATGGGAGCATTAGGTTTTGCGCTGATTTTAAGGACACTGTAAACCCAGCTCTGGAAGACTTCAGATATCCACTTCCACGAATAAATGATCTAATAGCTAAACTTTCAGAAGGAAAGAAATTTACATTTTAAAAATGCTTTCTTACAAGTCCCGATTGATAAAAGTTGCAGAAATATTTTAACTATATCTACGCACAAGGGATATTACCGATTTACTAGACTTTATTTGGGCTAAAGACCTCATCTGCAATCTTCCAACAGATCATGGACCAGATCTTCGGTGATATGAAAGATGTCATATTTTACAATGATGATTTACTTATAACCGGATAAAACGATGAAGCTCACCTAAATAACATAAAAAAAGTGTTTGATAGAATATTATCGTTTAGGTTAGTACCTAACTTCAACAAAAGTGTGTTCTTTAAAAATAAAGTTCCTGGGTCTTGATATTGACGCCAAGCGGATTTATGCTAATCACGACAAAATTGAAGCAATAGTGAATATGCCAGAACCAAAATCAGCTTCTGAATTAAACATTTCTGGGAATGGCTGGCTACTACAAAAAATTTTTGAATAATTTATCGTCAACAAAAAAAATGGGCTTGGAACTTAGAAAATTCTAGAAGTTTTAATGATCTAAAGAAGTTGATTAGTCTTCCTCCTGTCTTGACTTATTTTAATCCTGAATTACCTATAGGTATTGCTACTGACGCATCTAAATGTGGTTTAAAAGCTGTATTATTTCATACTGAAAAAGACGGCAAAGAAAAACCAATAGCTTTCGCGACGAGAACCTTATTAAAATCCGAAATGAACTATACCAATATTGAGCCTGAGGCTCTCGCTATTATGTTCGCTATATAGAGGTTCCAGGAATACTTAATCGGCACCAAATTTGCAATTATCACTGACCATAAACCTCTAGTTCACATCTTCACCAAGGGCTTAAGGACAATAGTACTATGTCCTTAAGACTCCAGAAGTGGAATATAACATTAGGAGGATATGATTTTAGTATAAAGTATAAAGCTGATAAATATAATGTTGTTCCTGATTGTCTCTCGAGATTTCCACTAGAATGTCACAATGAAGTTGTTGTAAATATTACAAGTCATAAATGATATTAAGAACATCCTACAAAGAATAATATCTATAAAAACATTGAATTGAAATTATAATTAAGAATTGTCTTTACAAAAGCAACAAAATCATAATTCCATCTTCTATGAGAAGAAATGTACTACAGTATTACATGAAGGTCATTTGGGAGCAGGAAAAATCAAATCTTTTGCCAAAGATTATATGTGGTGGTCTGGTATAAATAATGACATAGACAGGGAAGTGAAAAGTTGTGACGATTATAACATATATCATTACAATCCTAAAAAGATAACCAAGGGTTTCGGCAACTAAACCATTTGAAAGGATACACATAGATTATACGCAGTGGCGTATCCAGGATTTTCTTATAGGGGGGAAATTTTTTTGGGGGCTTCGCCCCCAAACCCCTTTTACCTGGCCTTCGGCCAGCTTTCCCCGGCCTTCGGCCGGGTCTTATTTAGCTATTCTATTAAATTATGAATAATTTAATAATAATTATATTTCTATTTTAAACTATTATTTACTAATTCGTGCTTATGGATAGGATATTACAAGCCTCTTTTTTATTATTTCAAGTTAGGTATATTATATTTAATAAAGTTTTTTTAAATGTAAAGGTTTATTTATATGTAAAGTTGAAATAAAGTGTAATGTCATTTTTTTTATAAAATTTGCTTTAAAAACTAGCCTCAGCTTAAATTCTCATACAATATAAGTAGAATATAATTTTTTTTATTGAAAATACTAATAGTAGTTTAAAATATTGACTAATTAATAATTAAATTAACAAGTTTTTTTTAACTTCTTATCAAATACAAGATTTTTAATTATTTAGTTTGTCTTTGGAACCAAATCTCTGTGTATATTTAACAGAGCTAACCCATTTAGCCAAGATTCAGTACTTCGTAAATATGTTTTCAGCCTTCTCAAGTTGGAAAAAGTCCTTTCATTCGTACATGTTGTAATAGGCAAACATGCAAGAATATAAAACAACTTCGAAATATTAGGAAATTGAGCCAAGGTTTCTTTACACCGATTTCAATAGCATGCTCAGGTAAAATAGCTAAACGTATATACCACAATTCGAATTCACTGATTAAATTTATTTCAGTATCAATCTCATAGGAATAAAATTTTTCTAAATATTTAATTTTACCAATAGTGGCATTAGAAAATGAAGAAGGATCTTTGGGTAATAAAACTTGAAGATTGCTAAAGACTTGTTTTTTATCTAAAACCCGTACTTTTATTTGCTATAAAAAAGTATCTAAGAATGGGATGAAAATGAATATTTTATAATATTCTTCAGTTGAGCCAATATTTATTTTCATCTCAATAATGGCCTAGGTGCTAGACGAGGTTTAATTAGTATTATATCATAAAATTGAGCCTTCGATTCAACGTCTAGATAAATATTATGAAAATATTTATCTACATTCATTCTTATTGTATCTACCTGTTCATGTATATTTTCCGCCAAATCAATAACTTGAACCAAATCTAAATTTGGTTTTTGTAAATTTCTACAAAGTAGTGAGCTAAAAATAATTTATTGATGCAACTAGCAGCAATGATAAACTCTGATTGATCAATTGAATTCAATAATGATATCGCTGCTAACGACACATTACTTTTTTTCATGCTCAGTTTTATTTATAAATTATCGTTTGATTTCAATCTCTTTGACTAAATATTTTTACATTTTATTAATATTTTTGAATAATATGTTGGAAAATTGATATTCAAATATTTGTAAAATTTTGATTGGGGGGGGGGCAGGGGGTCTGGGGGGTGGGGGTAAAATTTTTATTAGCTTAAAATGATATTTATGAAAATAGTCAAATTTGCGATGGGGGGGGGGAAATTTTCCCCTTTCCCCCCCCCATTGGTCGGGTCCGTTTTTTACAAGAAATTGGTTGATAATAATCGATACCTATAGCAAATTTCCAATTATTGTCCCAGTTAAAAATATTACGACCGATATTACTTTAAAAGAAATTTTCAAAACTATTTTGCTATATGGAATACCTGAAACTATAGTTACTGATAACGGCACTAACTTCACAAGTAATGATTTTGAAAAATTTTGCAATGATTATGGTATCAAACATGTGCTCACGTCCGCATATCACCAGCAATCCAATCGCCAGGTAGAACGCATGATGAGAACGTTCAAAACACATATGAAAAGGAATATCAAAATTGATTTAGACATTGCACTTGACAAATTATTATTTAATTACAGAAACACGCGTAATGACACTACAGGAGTCACTCCTTCCAAAAGAATGTTCAATCGCGATTTTAGAGTTAAATATGACTTATTAAAACCGTTGGAAGAACATGAGAACAAAATCAAAGTTATTTTACCACGCAATAGATCCTTTAACATAGGAGATTTTGTTTGGTAAAAAGTACAAGTGGTGGAAAGGTATGGTCACACACAAAGAAAGTGACATGATGTTCCAAATTAAGACAGATAAAGGTATTTTGAGGAGACACTTAGATCAAATAAGAATAAGAAATTGTTTTAACACACCTATTAATTATGATTCTAATTCTAAGGATTCTTTTAAGGAGGGAAGTGTGGACAAGAATATAAAAACTACTGATAAAAATAATGCAACACAGATTTCTAGACCAATGCGAATTAAACAAAAACCTGCTTATTTAAAAGACCACATAACTTAAAATATAAAAATAAATTAAATACTAAAACGCAAAAAATAAATCAAACACTAAAACGCAAAAAATAAATTAAACACTGAAACGCAAAAAATATTATATAACAATCTCATTTATTCTTATATCCAACTTGATGAATTATTGTTTCTAATTATATTTGACTGACTGATGATAATAACAATTTTGAAAATTGGTAATAATAACGACTGAGTACAACAAAGCTACTTGATAAAATCACGATTTATGAAGACAACTTATGATAAGGATAACAAGCTTACGATTTAAACAAACCAACATGCAAACTCGATTTAAACAGACAAGCCAAAGATGCAACAACTTGAAAATCAAAACGATAAACCATTTGAACGGTAAACTTTCTATGACAGCTTAGAAGATTTTGTGGGAAGGCTTTTTAGAAGATGAAGAATGTTATATAATTAAAATTATATTTGGCTTAAATGAATTTGACCTTTTATAATTTTACTTTTTGTTACTTATTTTATTACTTTTTGTTTTTGTATTCAAATTTCTATATATAGAAATATATATATATATTGTTAATTCTTAAAGAGAAATAGATAGAAATAAAATTATATATTATTTTTAAATGTGGGAACACACTACAATTCTTAAAATATCAATCAGAATAACATCTCATTTTCAATTATTATTTTATAATTTACATAACAACCATATACCAAACTATTTTATGTGAATATTTTAGTACATTACATTGCATAGTTAGCAATATTATTATATACTTTACTTTCATCATATTCTATCAAGTTAAATAAAATATATTTTACTAATATCTATTTAATTAAATAGCCTCATATTTTCATAATAAAAAAATTATTTCAATGGATGCCAAATTAAAAAATTGGTGAAAAGATTAAGAGCAATGAATATGAAGTAAGGGAAAATGCCAATGGCAAATCCGCGGTCTGGAAGACGTTTTCATTTATATATGATGAAAACAAAGTAAAACTTAATTATGTAAGTTTCAATTTTTGCAAATATATGCTTATAATTCTATAACAACATCTATAAAATATATAATATTATGAAATTATTTTAGGCATAAATTAACTAAAAAAGCATAAATGAGTATTTACAGTAGAGAGTAAAAAGACTCATAATTGAGATCATTTGATGCAATTCATGGGGAAGGCTTTGTTGATTGTTGCCAATATTTTGCCAAAATTGGCTCAATAAATAAAAATTTCATGTTAAAAGTATCATTCCAAATCTCACGACAATTTCTAGAAATTTGATAGATACTGCTGATGGTATACGCAATAAATTATTTCCAAAATTAAACGCTTATATGAAAAAGGGTCGAAAAAATATAAAAATATGGTTAAATTATTTTTAATTTTTAGAATCGATTGTATTTTAACTTTTTTATAATATTTTTTACAAATTAAATAAAATGCAACTTAATATATATCTTGATTAGATTATGGCCGTCAAATAAACTTTTATTTAAGGTGGTGATAAATAAATACACATAATTTTTTTAGTTATTATAATATTCAAACTCAAATTGTAAAATTTTATTCAGGATCGGGTCGGGCTTGGGTTAGGTTTGACTAAAAAATGTGTGCTCATGCTCGGGTCGGACTAGGACAAAAAAGTTTTTTAAATTCGGGCTCGGCCTACCTACAAAAAAATTACTTTGCAGACCTCTTGCCGACATCATGTGCTCTATGGGAAACTCATATCGATAGCCTTGGACATAACTCCCTACACTGTCGTTTTTCAAAAGGCAGATTACCCAGGCACTATGCCATCATCCTCCTTCTATGCTGGAACACTCTGGCCTCAGCCTTGATTATCAAACCAAACCTGATCGAATGACGCTAGTCCCTTGGAACCAAGGTATATCCCTCGCTTGGGATATACATGTGTAGATCGTTTTGCCAGATCTTTTTCTGTCCTCCATCACGAAAGCGGAAAATACAAAAACAAATAGATATAGCCACCTTAATAATCTTTTGTTTGTTCTAGTATTCTCAGATACCTGTGGATTATTTGGACCCCATAAAATTATTCAAAACAATAGGGCAAAGATTACGTTTAATCACAGGTGATCCAAAAGAAAGCTTCTACCTACGACAATGAATATTAATCGAAATATGTCGATCCAACTATATATCCATACAAGAGGCATTAAGCCCCGCCGACCAAACCTAAATATATTATTTTATAAATATAATAATGATTCATTCATACAGTTTAATAAATAAATAAAAACGATTGAGATAAATAGACTATTAATATCATATCTTGAATGAAGGATGGAAATGATAATTATAACATTATGAATAAAAATATAATTATATAATTTTATTCAATATTTTTACATATTAAAAATTATTATGTTATATAAAATTGTAGGTGGGGATGACCATTTGGTAAAATTTATATGACAGCACAAACTTTTTGATATATTTTTTTTGAATTTCGAGCCAATATTTTGATTAATACTAATTGCATATGACTACTAATCAGTCACATAATGTATATTTTAACCTAATTTAAGATGTATATTATTACGGCGTGGAAATTTTAATTGTGTTTTATAAATATCATTCTTTTTATATAAAATCATTTATTTAAATAAAAACGAGCCGGGCCTAATTTTTTTGTAATTCCGACTAGGGACATAAATTTTTTAAAAAATTTTAGAGGACTGGGCTGACAATTTATGGGCTAAACATATCTTGCAAAAATTCTTAACGGAACAAAACAGGCCTGGCCTCAGACCTCTTATATATATAAGTATAAATTACGATGCTATTTTATATTTTAATAAAAACACATTGAAAAATCGATAACTTTCAACATTAGACATCATTATCCTATTTTCATTAATATATTAAATATCGCCGTAAATTGGTCCTGTTTCAGAATAAATGGATAATGAGTTATTCATAATGATGATTGAATGTTTAAACATGAGAGAAGGCATACAATTGCAGCCTGGAAATTGCAAGTCGTTGGCACATACAAAATCACCATCCTTAATTTTGCCTCCCACAAGATTATTTAAAAAAAAATTGATGTCTCTTCCCATCAGTGGGAGACTCCTGCAATTTTTTAGTTTACACGCAGACATCTCTCTCCCGCAAAACTACCGCAATTGGAAATCTCCCTCAAAAATCTACCGTAATTTTTAATTTTTTTTAAAATAATATTTTAATGTTTTTAATATATAAATAATAATTTTGAGAGACAGTAATTGATTATTTTTTATATTTTTAAAATAAATTAAATATTTTTCGAAAAACATGTCTAGTTTGTAAATTTCTTTTTATCCTGTTTTATTTTTATCCAATAATAAATCAACATCATTTCATTCATATAAGTCAGTAAAGGGAGTATATCGTATATCAACATCGATATCAATGCAAAAATATTCTCCAAAATAATAAATAATACAGATGCAACTACAGCTGCGAAAATTGTATAAACCGATCATGTAGTTCAACAATCATAGAGCTATAGCATAACAATGTTGGTCGAATCTTTTTCTCATATTTAATGTCTCCAATATAAGTGCAAACATTACTTGTGTTAGAACACAAATGAGCAAGACTATCACAAGTGTTTTAGTACCTGAATCCTAGAGGTCAATTCTAGACGATTTGAAAGATGGCCATCCATATGCAATTCTAACAGATGCATCTAATAAGGGAAATATTAAAATACTTCCCTTGAACCTTCGTTATTTCAACAAGAATAAGAACATTTTAATTAAACTGTTAAAAAATTTTCCTTGGATAGTGAAAAATCCAACAATGTAGCTAACCACATAATGTAAATATAGCTGATTCAGGGTTAACAATGAATTGCATGTCAGCTATCTGCGCTGATAATGCTTATGTAAATTTTGGCAAAAACCGTGTATTTACCGAATTGAGGCAGCACAATAATGAATTAATACCAATTGGCTGTATATGCCATATGCTACATAATTCTTGCAAGAAGCAATGAAAGTACTATCTGTGGATGTCGAAATAATTGTGATGAAATGTTTTAACGAATCTAGTTCATCAACTAAAAGAGTTAATGAATTAAAAAAGTTGGTGGAGTGGTCTGACTTGGAATGTTGTGAGTTGTTGCGATATGTACCTATCAGGTAGTTATCATTAATATCTGCATCGATAAAATTTTAAAATTTATAAACCCTTAAAAAAATACTTTTTAAATAAAGATTTTAAAAGCTGTCCTAAAATTTTGAAAAATTTTTTGGATTATGAAATGGCAGAAGCATATTTGGGATCAGTTTCACATGTAGGTAATCTACTTAATATAGTTAATATTCAGTTGTAATCAGAATAATTTTTATTAATAAAGATTCACAAAATCATGCTACAGCTCTGTTCATCCATACAGTTAAAAATTTTAAATAAATTTTATGGCGCTATTGCTAAAAATATTATGTTCAAATAATACTCTAATTATACATTTTTAATTGAAGCAGATATTTTTATTAAGACAATTTTAGAATATTTACAAAATTTGATTATAATAACTCTATTTACAAATGTATAAATATTATGACCTTGGAACAGAAACCATCAATTGATGGTTTTTATAATTTAATAAATATATTAAAAATACCTAAAAGACATTGATGCCTTGTTTGAGGAGATAGTAATTCTATTTTTTTTATGATTCGCCAAAATACTTAAAGTTAGATGGTCTAAAAGCAGAGGCGAAATGGGTAGAATTTTTTCATGGTAACGATAAACCCCCATGTTTGGAAAAAATGTGCGAGTATGTCTTCTCCTAGCGCATTTTTAGCCTAATGAGGACTGCCTGGAAAAAGGAGAGAAATCGGATTGCTTTAACAACATTAAAGGCTGAGCTAATGGTTAAACAAATATATAATATGTCATGCCAGGAATTTTATAAATATCTCAATAACGACGGTACACATTTAGTTCTATTATTTAAATCTCAAATAAAATATAAGGTTTAGCAATCGCGCCATAAAATTTATTATCAATTTTTAACTGTAAAGATGACCACATCTGCAGAATAATTTTGTGAATCTTGGTTAAGATTTTTCTGATCGCAACAGCACATTAACAGCATGTAGTAGATTTCCTACATGTGAAATCATACCTAAATATACCCCTGCCATTCATTATTGATAAAAAAATTTCAAAATGTTAGGACAGCTTTTATAATTTTTATTTAAGAGATATTTTTTAAAGGTTTATAAAATTTTAAAATTCTATATATGGCGGCTATTAGGAACATATCGCAACCAACATTGTGCTGACTCAATTCTGTAAATACACTCTGTTTTTATAAAATTCACTGAGGCATTATCAGATCAGAAAGCTAACATGCAATTTATTGATAATCTCGAATCTGCTATATTTACCATTAGTTAGCTATGTCTTTGGATTTTTCACTATTTGAGGGAAAAAATTTAATAATTTTATTGAAACACCTTAATTTTATTGAAATAGCGGAGGATCAAGAGAAATATTTTAATATTTCCTTATTAGATGCATCTGTTAGAATTGCATATGTATGCCCATCTTTCAAAACGTCAAGAATTGACCTCCTGGATTTAGGTCCTAAAACATTGATGATAGCCTTGCTCATTTTTGTTCTACAAGTATAGTTTTCATTTTTTATGGGTAAAAGATTCTACCAACATTGTTATGATTAGTATCTCTGTGAATGTTGTACTACAAGATAAGTCATTACAATTGCCGCAACTGTAATTGCATCTGTATTATTTCTTATTTTGGAGTCCTTCTCCTTATTATGCATTTAAAAGTGATACGTGATAAATAAGTGCCTATCCCTATAATGTTATATACACACACGGTAGAATTCCAATCGGTCGTTTTGCGGGACATTCGCATAAAATATATTTTTAATTGTAAAATTAAAATATTTTTTTTATAAAATTTTATCTTGTTTACATTCTTTTAATTTAAAAAAAATCGTTGGTGTTATTTTAATAAATCAAGATGTTATTTTATTTTGAAAAATAGTTACCGACTTTGTATTTATATAAACTAATTATAAAAAATAATAGGCCGATAATTAAATCAATTCAAAATCCCGGCCTAAGGCCGAGGCCCGCGAAAAAAATTTTTTAGCAATTTTTTTTCTAACTCAATTTACATATTTCTCCAGCATAATCCAAATTTCTCCCGCAATTTGATAATTTTGACCTGGAAACCCTGCTTTGAACTATAAATAATTGCCCCCTGAACGATTTCTTTTATAATTCTATTGAGTAATATATAGATTTAATTTTATTATTTAAAAATTAATAAGACTGTCTAAATTTTTAATGAATATTATTTTAATTCTTAGATTAGATTAATACATATAAATTATATTTTCACTATGTCAGCTTACAATCAAATTATGTGTTAAAAATATATCAATATCACTCACTAAATATTAATTTACCATTAACCGTTGAAGCTTAATTGACTTTTATTATTTAAATTATTATATAACCCTAATTAAATAAATATAATCATTTATTAATTGAAAATTAACAAATTTAATATTGTAATTAGCCGAGTTCAAAATCACTAATCAACTCTATTATTGATTTTTAAATTTAATTATCATGTCTCTTCCTAAAATTATTTTCAAGGTCCAAATCCAAATAACTATAAGAGATTTATTTATAAAAAGTAAGTAGACATATAGTTTATAATCCTCTATAATATATAATTAATTATTTATAAAATATTAGGTAAAATTCCATCTTTACAGACGTTTTTGGCATCTATATAATATATTACAGTTAATATTTTTAAAATTTTACTAATAAATGCTTTTGATAATAAATACAAGTAACAATTTGCATTCAATTATTTAACGCCATCTATTTATTTATTTTATTATTAAAATTAAACGTCTTATTATTCATCCCACAATAAATGTAATAATTTAAATATCTATTCTTCTCTTTTTTTACGTGTTTTTAGGAAAGCTATTTTTTTCTTCTTTGAAAAACATTGAGTTAAATTCTTAATATGAATATATTTTTGATATTTAAAAACTACTATTATTTCTAGATATAATATACCAACTAGAGGTGGTGCGAAAATATAAATGATATATCATTGGACAATATATAAAATCTTAATTGTTTCATCATATCATTCTGATCCTTATTTTATAGAAAATGTTTCATTTCTAATATGACATCCTTGCCGTGTAAATAACTCAAGGCTTCAATATATTTGCATAATTATTTCTTCCAAAGATTTTTAGTGTTTTTATTTTAACAATTTATCCTACATAATAAAATCTGATATTAGTTTACATCGTGAGTGTCATAGCTATGATTGCAAATTAACCAGCATATTATTTGTGTGTTGCTATGTAATTTTAAATACAGCCGCCTAGAGCATATGATTGCAAATTTTAGATAAACAATAATGGTCAACTGTGTATTTATATATTATATATCATTTAAAATGGATGATAATCTTATAGAAATTTAATATTTCACAATAATTTTCTCGATTACTTATCTAGCTTCCATCATGTCATCTAAGAGGAAGCTCTAACCACCATATAGTTTTATGATTTGGATTGGTCGTTTATCTCTTCTTCAATAATTGTTAATTTGGTTTGGAACTATAAATTTTTCCTTATTAGTCCATTCTATAAAACATTGTCTAAAATGGCAACAGAAGTTATATTAGTTTCATAACCTTTTGTCAATGTAAGTTGCTAAGAATTATATTAGTGCATTATGTGGTTTTTAAAAACTATTATCAATCGAGGCATATGTATGAATAAATAAACTTTTTTTATCTCTTGTAATTCTTTAGACGCAAATTTTTTTATATTAGCAATCGAAAATATTTTATACTGTAATTAATTAATTTTGTATTAAAAAATTTTATTTTTAGAAATGTCTTGTGTTTTAATTATTTATATGCTAGATTATTTTGATGCAAAATATAATAAATGACAAAATATGGAATTTAGAATAATTGTTTAAAGTTAGCACCTGCAAATAAGGGGATGGGGGCGAAGCCCCCCTAAAAAATTTTAGTTGCGCCCCTGAGATTGTAACTAGCGACGTGATATGCTATGTTATAAAAATACGTTGATTATTTTTAAAGTGAATTGTTTAATAATATTTTAATTTAAATGATAACGCACAGCACGTTTGTCCTCTATTTATATGATGCTAGAACGATTATTAAATTTGAAAATTTTCTGTAATGATTTTATTAGAGAAGCATGTGAAGTCATTTTGTCGGTGATGATTGTTGCCAAATAAAATACTTTACTAGTGTATTAGTTCTTTTAAAAATAACAATATTACGATTACAATCAGAACAATTATGTTTATTTGATTTTTATGGCATATGGATTAGATGCCGATTAGATTTAGAAAAATTTACAGTTCTTTTTATACGAAATATTAGAAAACATGAAAATTCGAGAGCGACAATATTTGCAAAATAGTGTTATATACGCTTCTATATATTTAGACCCTCGATATCAAGTTTTATTGAATATTGAGCAAAAACAAATGGCTAAAGACCATCTTAAGGATTTATGGCATACTCAAAAGCAAAACTACATTATTTACAATATATTGGAGGTTACGACAAAACCTACTGGTAGTAGTCATAATAATAATGATAGCAATAGATGATCTTTAAATTTTACTATTAGATAGAGAAAAAAAATCAAATTATCATCAGATAGAAAGGAGGATCAAAAAATGCCTATTGCAACTTTAATAGTAAAGTTCTCAGAAGTTAAGAGAATAAATAAGGATATAAATATTTTAAAATTCTGGGAAAAAATTCTTCGATATATTTAGAATTATAAATCTTATCTAGAATCTTCATAGCTGTACCGGCATCGCAAGTACAATAATTTTATAAAGATAACTATCTATTTTAGGTAAGGGTATACGTGAATTTTCATCTGTGAAATATATATTGTCCAATTTGCATGGAAATCTCAAGGATGTTTTAGAAGATATTATGATTGTGCGATTGAATAAAATATTTAAAATATAAATTATTTCATTTTTAAATTTTTCATTTGTAGATTATGAATATGTATATATTGAAGTATAATAAATAAATGAATGAAAAAAAAATCTTATTTTGTATCATTATTTTTATGTTCCCCGAACCCGGACCCGGGTCTTTTCAAATTTTAAAATCTTAAAAAATATAACTAAACTGAGATTTGACATCATAACTGCAAGGAAAATTTATTTCATTTTATGTATATTAGTTTACACAAAATGAGTCAAAAAAATAAAACATTTTTTCAGTGGCGTATCCAGGATTTTCTTATAAAGGGTGGGGGGAGGGGAATTTTTGGGGGGCTTCGCCCCCAAACTCTCCTTATCTGGCCTTCGGCCAGCTTTCCCCCGGCCTTTGGCCGGGTTTTATGTTTTAGCTATTCCATTAAATTATTTATAATTTAATAATAATTATATTTCTATTTGTAACTATTATTTACTAATTCGTGCTAATGGATATTACAAGCCTATTTTTTATTATTTTTAGTTAGGTATATTATATTTAATAAAGTTTTTTAAATGTTAAGTTGAAATAAAGTTTAATGTCATTTTTTTTATAAAATTTACTTTAAAAACTAGCCTCAACTTAAATACTCATACAATATAAGTATAATATAATTTTTTTATTGAAAATACTAATAGTAGTGTGTATAAAATATTAATGTTGTTAAACGGCTCGTTTTGAGCCGATTTTTAAAAACGGCTAACTCAATATTTTCGCCAGAAAAATATTAATTAAGCCTCGAAATTTCGATACTATATGTCTAGACCTTTGCTCCTTCTATGAGCAAAATTTTCATATTTTTCTGGATAAATAACTGAGTTAGCCGTTTTTAAAAATCGGCTCAAAACGAGGCGTTTAACAACACTATAAAATATTGACTAGAAAATAATCTAAAAAACAAGTTTTTTCAAACTTTTTATCAAATACAATATTATACAAATTTTTTTATTAATTACTTTATTTATAATGTGATTTTTAATTTCGTGGGAATGGTGCCAATTCATCAAGAATTTTGATTGTCGTTAGAACCAAATCTCCGTGGATATTTAACAGAGCTAACCCATTTACCCGAGATTCGGAAGTAGTACTTCATAAATATGTTTTCAACCTTCTTAAGCTGGAAAGTCCTTTCATTCATACATGTTATAATAGACAAACATGGTAGAATATAAAACAACTTCAAAATATTAGGAATTTGAGCCAAGGTTTCTTTACACCGATTGAGCGCATCAATAGCATGCTCAGGTACAGGGTTGCCATGTCTCCCCCCACCAGCGGGAGACTCCCGCAATTTTTTATTTTATACGCAGACATCTCTCTCCTGCAAAACTACCGCAATTGGAAATCTCCCACAAAAATCTACCGCAATTTTTTAATTTATCCCGGAATTTTTTTTTTTTGTATTTTAACATTTTTAATATATAAATAATAATTTTGAGAGACATTAATTGATGATTTTTATATTTTTAAAATAATTTTAAATATTTATTCGAAAAACATGTCTAGTTTGTAAATTTCTTTCTATCCTGTTTTATTTTTATCCAATAATAAATCAACATCATTTCATTCATATAAGTCAGTACAGGGGAGTATATCAACATCGATTACAATACAAAAATATTCTCTAATAATAAATAATACAGATGCAACTACATTTGCGGAAATCGTATACATCTACCAAGTAGTTCAACATTTACAGAGCTATATCATCACAATGTGGATCGAATCTTTTTCTCATGATATTTAACGACTCCAATATAAGTGCAAACCTTACTTGTGGCAGAAGAAAAATGGGTAAGGCTATCACAAGTGTTTTACTACCTGAATCCTAGGGGTCA
Organism: Gordionus sp. m RMFG-2023; assembly: GCF_954871325.1. NCBI lineage: Eukaryota > Metazoa > Nematomorpha > Gordioida > Chordodea > Parachordodidae > Gordionus > Gordionus sp. m RMFG-2023. The sequence goes on from NC_088776.1 coordinate 31,515,755, forward strand.
ATTCTAGACGATTTGAAAGATGGGCATCCATATTCAATTCTAACAGATGTCTAATAAGGGAAATATTAAAACATTTCCCTTGATCCTTCGCTATTTGCTCGGATAGTGAAAAATCCAACGATGTAGCTAGCCACATAATGGTAAATATAGCTGATTCAGAGTTATCAATGATTTGCATGTCAACTTTCTGCGCTGATAATGCCTCTGTAAATTTTGGCAAAAACCAAAGTTACCGAATTGAGGCAGCACAATAATGAATTAATAATTGGCTGTATATGCCATATACTACATAATTCATAATTTTTGCAAGAAGGCAATAATTGTACTATCTGAATGTCAAAATAATTGTGATGAAATGTTTTAACGAATAACTAAAGGAGTTAATGAATTACAAGAGTTTGTAAAGTGATCTGACTTGGAATGGTGTGAGTTGTTGCGTTATAAACCTATCAGGTGGTTGTCATTAATACCTGCCATCGATAGAATTTGAAAATTTTACAAACCCTTAAAAAAATACTTTTCTTAAATAAAGATTTTAAAAGCTGTCCTAAAATTTTGAAAAATTTTTTCGAGTATGAATGGCAGAGGCATATTTGGGATTCGTTTCACATGTGGGAAATCTACTTCTTGCAGTTAATATTCAGTTGCAATCAGAATATTCTTTATAAAAAAGATTCATAAAATCATGCTACAACTCTGTTCATCTATACAGTTAAAAATTGATAATAAATTTTATGGCGCTATTGTTAAAAATATTATATTAAAATGTTCAAATAATACTCTAATTAATACATTTTTAAATGAAGCAGATATTTTTATTGAGACAATTGAATATTTACAATCAAAATTTGATTTTAATAACTCTATTACAATGTATAAATATTATGACCTTGGAACAGAAACCATCAATTGATGGTTTTTATAATTAATAAATACATTCAAAATACCGAAATACATTGATTTCTTGTTTGAGGAGATTGTAATTCTCTTTATTTTTTATGATTCGCCAAAATACTTAAAGTTAGATGGTCTAAAAGCAGAGGAGTAGAATTTTTTCGTAATAACGATAAATCCCCATGCTTGGAAAAAATATGCTAGTATGTCTTCTCCTTACCTCATTCTAATGCCTTATCCGAGCGCATTTTTAGCCTGACGAGGACTGCCTGGAAAAATGAGAGAAATCGGATTGCTTTAACAACATTAAAGGCTGAGCAAATGGTTAAACAAATATATAATATGTCATGCCAGGAATTTTATAAATATCTCAATAACGACGGTAAACATTTAGTTCTATTATTTAAATCTCAAGTAAAATATAATTAAGTTTTAGCAATGGCGCCATAAAATTTATTGTCAATTTTTAATTGTAAAGATGAACACATCTGCAACATAATTTTGTGAATATTTGTTAAGATTCTTCTGACTGCAACTACATTAACAGCATGTAGGGGATTTCCTTCATGTGAAATCTTTCCTAAATATGCCTCTGCCATTCATTATTGAAAAAAAATTTCAAAATATTAGGACAGCTTTTATATTTTATTTAAGAAATATTTTTTTAAAGGTTTATAATTTTAAAATTCCGATGGAGGGTATTAGGAACATATCGTAACCAACATTGTGCTGACTCAATTCTGTAAATACACTCTGTTTTTACCAAATTCACTGAGACATTATCAAATCAGAAAGCTGACATGGAATTTATGATAATCTCGAATCTGCTATATTTACCTGGTTAGCTATGTCTTTGGATTTTTCACTATTTGGGTGGAAAATATTTAATGGTTTTATTGAAACGATCTTAATTTTGATAAAATAGCGGAGGATCTAGGGAAATATTTTAATATTTCCCTTATTAGATGCATCTTTTAGAATTGCATATGTATATCCATTTTTCAAATCATCAAGAATTGACCTCATGGATTTAAATCCTAAAACATTGATGATAGCCTTGCTCATTTTTGTTCTACAAGTATAGTTTTCATTTATATTAGAGTCGTTAAATATTATGGGAAGAAGATTCTACCAACATTGTGATGATAAGTATCTCTGTGAATGTTGTACTACAAGATAAGTGATTACAATTGCCGCAACTGTAATTTCATTATGTATTTAAACGTGATACGTGATAATTAAGCCCCTATCCCCATAATGTTATACACACACGGTCGATTTCCAATTGTGGTCGTTTTGCGGGACATTCTCATAAAATATATTTTTAATTGTAAGATTAAAATCGTTTTTTTTTATAAAATTTTATCTTGTTTACATTCTTTTATATTTAAAAAGGATCGTTGGTTTTTTTTATAAATTATATATTTTAATAAATCAAGATGCTATTTTATTTTGAAAAATAGGTAGCGACTTTGTATTTATATAAACTAAATAAAAAATAATAGGCGCCCGCAAAAATTTTTTTTGGCAATTTTTATATTTCTACTGCAATTTTTATATTTCTCCCGCATAATACCAAATTTGTCCCGCAATTTGAAAATTTTGACCTGGCAACCCTGCCTCTGCATCGAGCGAGATCGCAAAATCATGAACTGGAGAATAGCGATATCAAGACAAAAATAAAATATCTATACAACAAATGACTACCATCTCACCAAGATATCTTGAAATATTGGCTTTCAAGAAAACATAAGGATATAGAATTATTTTAACTATCTCAGGTGATTCTTGCCGTTCCTTGCGCTCTGGTCACAATCGTGTGAGAATTTAGTGCTTTAGCAGTCTCTAAGGACACGATTAGATAATGATACACTAGATGATATTATAAATGTAAAACCAAATCGTACATTATTAAATAATGTGATGTTTTAAATTATTATTTATATAATCTATTTAATTATATATATATAGTTTACATTTAAATTTTAATAAATAAAAATTCATATAAAAGCACTAATTTGGGTGATAACAATATGAATATATTAGATTTTTTATAAATTAATATGGGGTAGGGGGGGGGGGGTGTATCTTACTTGAATTAAGGGTAGTTTCTAAGATCTAAAATTGTTTTAAAAGGTCAATGAAAAAATATTTTTAAACAAGTTTTTGCCCCCAAAACATGTTTATTATATTATATTATTGATCTTTCTAGTTGAACTCCATCCCCGATTACGTCTAAATATTTTACAATAATGATACTATTGTTTCCAATAATATGATCATATTATCCTAAATAAAAAGAATGGGAATGAGTATCTTGGCAATTTCAAAATATTCATACTAAAATCATTTAAGGCTCTGAGTTGAGTATTAGAAAATTGTCACTTTTCTAGTTTACATTAAATGTCAATACATTAAAACTATGCAAAATATTTTTTAAATAGTCATTTTTACTTATTTTTAATTTAAGAAAATATGAAATGAGTATTATGACAAATGTCAACTAGTATATTATCATTGAAATTATATGAAACATTGTCAAAATATTCCAGCCTATTTTAACTAAAATATCTTGCCTACTTTCTAAAAGTGCCTCTTTCCACAATATTGTCACTTTGCATGACCTTGCTTACTAAATTCACCTGGGTTAATATATCAAACCAGATGACAAGAGTTACCAAAAATGGAAAAATTTAATTCTTTAATGCGATGAAATGTTTTTGTGCCAGTTGGGGTCATTCATTTTTTCGGATATGTCTATTAGTGATCGTAAATATCATAAACCAGATTTCTAATTGCATTTACACTCTTAACCTTACACCCTAGTTTCGGATAACAGGGTTAACGTAAAATTATTCATATAATCTTTCAAAATTTGTCATCTCTCAGTCGAAACAAAAAAGTGAATATATATTTTTATACAACGGTAAAAAATGATTTTGTGACTTAATGATCGTTGTCATTAGTGTTGTTAAACGGTTTGATTTGAGCAGATTTTTAAAAGCGGCTAACTCAATATTTTATTCAGAAAAATATTACTCAAAGCTTAAAATTTTGTTCATAGATGGCACAAAGGTTTGGATATCCATAAGCAAAATCTCGAGGCCTAGAAAATATTTTTCTGGCTAAAATATTGAGTTAGACATTTTTAAAAATCAGCTTAAATCGAACCGTTTAACAACACTAGATCAAGTAGCAGATTTAAGCTGTGGCAATCACATGGCATAAATCTCACCGATTTATTTGTAATATTCGAGCTCGAACCCCTTCATAACATCCTCTTATATTTGATTCATTATCGTAAACATGTCCACGACAGTTTATTTTTTATCTCTAAACCCATTTTTTTAGATAATAATAAAAATGCATCTACTAAGCCCTGGCCAGTACTGGAATCGATTAACAAATTGCTCTTATTTTAACGGAGTCGTTGTTAAGTACAACGCAACATATAACTACGGTTAATTGTTTCTGGTGTGCAGGCTAAAAATACTAAAATATTGCGTTTTTAATTGCATCAACAGTTTTTTTTTCTACGATTTTATCTCCTAGCAAGTTAATAATTTCATTGAATTCTTTCAAGGTAATGATTATGAATTTTGCTTTTCTTAATTCGAGGAATGTGATTGAATAATATTACATTCTTATTTTCAAGACTAAAATAATTGAGTAAAATTACAAAATTTGGCATGCACGGCCTTGGAGATAAATATTATGACAATACTTTTCAAGTATACAATGTCAAAAAATGTTTAAAATAATCATTTTTACCTATTTTTAAATAAAAAATATGTGAAATGAGTATGATGACAATTGTCACATCTAAGTGATACATTATTGTTGGAATTATATGAAACATGCTCAAAATATTTATTCTAGCTTATTTTACTAAACTTATTTTTCTGAGATGAGTATTATGAGAACCATTATATGCTTTACAATCACTAAAACCATCTCGAAACATGAATATTTATTCTATTTTAACTAGTAAATTTTAAATATTCTGAGATGAGTATTATGACAATTGTAACCTATATGTTTTACAATCACTAAAACCATCTCGAAACATGAATATTTATTCTATTTTAACTAGAAAAATTTTAAATATTCTGAGATGAGTATTATGACAATTGTCACTTTTAGTTTACATTAAATATTAAACATTAAAATTATGACAATATATTTTTAAAATAATCATTATTATTTATCCCAAATATATAAAAATATACAATGTAATATGACAATTGTCACATTTAAAGCCTAAAATTATTCAAAAAAGATCAAAAAATAAAATAAAGGATTTTACCTCAAATATTTTATCTTTAAAAAATCACAAAATATTTTCTAAAAAAGATTTTAGATCTATTTTGAGCTATATGTGATAAATGCTATATTAGATATTATATTTAATGCATTTTATATTACAGTTTATTTGTATAATATTATTATGTATCATATACATGATTGACGTTTGAAATGCAATAAATAAAGTGACTGTGTTTTAGACTTTACTTCGATGGCGACGAGTGATTTTCTTATTATGAATAAAGAAGAAAAGTCAACTACTGTAATTGGTAAAAGTGATGAATCAAACATTCTAATTATGAAGTGGTGAAATTAATATTATAAGTGAAACGAAATGGTAATCAAGTAAAAAAACAAATATAACTCAAGTAAAATTTAATAATTTGAAACAAAACTATTTTCAAGACTACACTGAATATATAGATTATATTTTGGAGATAAGAGGAATATTGGTATATAAGAAAACCAAGAGAAAATAAAATCATTTGCATTCATGTGGATTAATAATTTGGCAGAGATGAGGTCATTTATACATCCAAGAATTTAAGGAACTAAATTATGCTTAATAGTAGAAATAGGTAGGGCAGTTAGACCAATACAACTCTATTTTTAAGTTGATTCGAATAGAAAGAGGGGAATGCGAAACAGTTGCTGAGTTTTCAGAGTGGCTTAAAAAATTGGCACAAGAATATAAGTTTGAATCAGACCTTGATAGAAGATTAAGAGATTGGTGGCAAGAACAAAAATAGCAACATTGGATAAAGATATTAGTGCCAGATTTCCAGTTGGAATAAATAAATGACCTTGGAGAAAGGGTGAGCTTTCAACAAGTTTTAAATATGGCCTTGGAATGGAAAGAGCTGAGAATGAAGTTACAAATATGATGGTAAAAAGGGTCAATAAACCTAAGGAGCAGGGAGAATAATCAAGGAAATCCTTTTAATCAAAATTACCCACATAATAAAAAGAAAAAGGAAATTTTAATTATTTAATAATAATTATAACAATTTTAAATATAGAGATAATAGTTTTATATCACACAATTTTTGTAATCAAACTTTTTATATCAATTTTTAAATAATCTTTTTTCGACACAATTAAAAAAAATCAAAAATTAATTTATTTAGCGATAATCAAAAAATTTCCTAATAATTTTATGCGAAAAATAAAATAATCAATACATTATTAAAAATAATATCGCAAAAATACATAAACAAAATCGATGGTAAAATTAAAATATACCACGTCGCGTACAAATAATAATAAAAAGAAACATATAATTCTTCTAAATACAACACGTCCTCCCCCCAAAAAAATATTGCTTACTCATTATCATGAATATGTACTCATTGCTCCAATAATAATTCCTCCAAATCCTCCATTATATCTTCAGTGTCTCGTCTTGCACCCATTGCACTAATATTACCCCTTTCGTCCGGTATAGTTGTCACAGGAAACACCCCCACCGGTCTTACTCGTTTCTCTGTATCAGTTACCTTCTTTCTTATCAATCCTATCGTATCTTGACAGCCGGCTTCCCTTCCTGTATTAGAACACGGATCCTCTCTAACATTCCCCACCGCCGAGCATCGTCCCGCCACTTCCCTTCTACGCATCACATGATAATTTCTCCATATTGGAAACGGGAGGTTGTCATGTACGGACAAACGAGCTTCAGTTCCCTCTCTCTTCCTAGAACCAAAAGTCGTCACTGTCTGACAATGCCTCGAGATATGTCCAACACCGCCACACCCATAACACGTCATCTCTCGACCCCTGAATCGACTCCATCAGTTCATCTTCAATCTGTCCATCCACCAATGTAACACCTTGTTGAATCATCCATTTTTCATTCCATACAACACCCATAGTATATCGCTCTTTACCAAATTCACCTCCATTATCATCCCACCTTTCGTCTTAATATACCAGGTTTCCATTGCACGTTTCAATTTTATTCAAAATTTATTTAATACTTACAAATTTATTAATTTACAAAAAAATAATAATTTTAATAATCAAAAAAATAATTTTTAATCGGGTTAAATACAAAAAAAATATTTTACACCATTTTTTACATAAATAACAACTTCATTTCCAAAATACTAACTATTTAATTTTTATTATTTTTTTATTATACTTCTTTTTTTTACATACCCCAATTTTATTTTCGTCTGCTTTCACAACACCAACTGCCTATTATTCCATATATTCTACTTTTTTCACTATTTTATACTGTTTAATTTATTACTATTTTTTTTCACAATTCCCGTTCCCATTAATACGCACATTATATACCCAACGAGCTACACCAAAACATTTTTCATTAAACCCATATTTCATAATTCCCACAACCTTGCCTTCAAAACATTATATTTAACCTCATTTTTTATATTTTATTAAAACAAACAATTTTTCACACTCCAACACACACAAATTACTGCCCCATTTTTATTTAAAAAAAAAATCAAATATTTCTTCGAACAAATAATTACCCACAAATGTTAGGCAATATTTCAATTCAAAATCATTTTCATTTAATTACCCCACAGCAATTTCAAAAATTGTTTTCCATATTTATGGGAAACGTTATAACCTTGTTTTGCTCCCTTCAATTTCGTTTTCCTTTATTTAACCATTACCCAAAAACATTCAATATCAAATTTCCTTGATTTTAATTAAATCAGAGATTTATGCGTTTAACTTCATCCTCACGTAACAATACTCTCAAAAAACGATATACGTTACTGCGTACCTTGGTCAGTATACATATAATGGCTGGTCAAAACGCACGTATTAAACTACCACATCTTACGCCACCAAACTACAGTATCAACTCAATTAGCACATATTACATCTTTACTATAATTTTCATGCCCATATTACCCCAAAAAAATCCCACGGTACTTTTCTTACACAATTATTTTTTTTTACAATTTTCTCTTTAAACTATCTCTATACGAATCTCTTCCGTAATTGATCCCTGTGCCTGACCCCTTCACTCTTATCATCAAATTTTACCCTATTTAATTTGTTTCCCAAATTTTCTATTACTACACCTTTCTCCCATTTTTCTGAACTTCCATATAATCTAATACATACTAATTGTCTAACCGTCAAGCTTGTTATCGATCCTTTTAAAAAGATTGAATCCCGATCACGATCTTTTGGAAAAAATAGGATCGAAATCCAGGATCGACCTTTTTTTAAAAAAGGATCGCGCTCATGATCCTTTTCTTATTTAAATTTCTGATCGATCAAAATTAACTAATATAAAAACTAATTAAATATGGTATAAATTTATTGTAATTGAATAATATAATATAAGTATAACAATTATAATATAAATATATTTATAATTAAAATTAGCCTTTAATAATAAAATTTTTTCTAAATTATCATCATTTAAACAGCCATGTTTTTCATTAAGTATATGTTTAGCTTTACTAAACAAACGCTCCACAGGAGAGCTTGATGATAAAGGTGTCTTATATTCAATACATTTTTTTTTAAATTAACATAATTATTAAAAATATTCACAGAATCTTCATTAAAATAAAAAAAATTATTAATGGAAAAAGCATTTTGTGACGAATTTTTCCCAAAAAAGGTATCGATTTCATCCATGCCTTCATTTGAAGGGTCTGCATGTGGTTGACCCTATATATTTTCTAAATGGGCAATTAACCTTTCCTTTAGCAACAAATTGAGCTTAAACTTTGGGTGAATTATTGATGCCAATACATTACATAGTAAAGGAAATCTATATTAATAAATGATAATGAATTTATTATTAAATAAGTGTTCATTCATATAAATCAGGTATCTGCAAAAGTTAGCCCTTTTAAATTTTACAGTCAGGCCTGACCAATCATCTGTATAATATTGATTAAATTTAATAATTTTTAATGCCTATGATGGCCCATTAAAATTTTTATTAAAAGCTGTGAGAAAATATTCTATCATTTGAATAATGAGGCTTTTTAGTTATTTAAGAACTTACGAATTAATGGTTCAACACAAATTTATATTATTTACATGTGGTTAAAAGGGTCATATAGGTTATCTTAAAAATTCAAGTTAAAATTGTATATCATTAAAAGCTGCCCAAGATGATATGGGTAAAAGATTTTAAGAAAATATTTTCCTATGATATGAGTAAAATGAGACTTTTTTAGCATTTAAAAACTTATGAATAAAGGGTTCAACACAAATTTTGTTAAATATAATATTTATATGTGGTTGGAGGGTTTTAAATGCTAAAAATTAATTTCAACTCCCATTAAAAATATTAGTCTCCCTTTCATATCAATGCTAAGAATGGGATAATATTAATAATAATATTAAATTCCTGTTTATTTTAATTAAGATTAACACACCAATAAATATTTTATTAATTATTGTAAATAATTCTTATTATATGCATATTGTTATGATCTTCACAAATAATAATTGTATTTTTAAAAGAATTAATTACTTCTAAATACCTCTTTAGGTTTTAACTGCTAATCATTGAAGAAGATATTTTGTTTTTGCATAAAGAGCATTACTTCCATCCGTTTCACATAAAGTAAAATACTTACGTAAATTATGAAATGGTAAAAGATTCTCATTCTTATATCTGCTGTCACATCAATAGAAGTAAGATGTATCATCTTCTAAATCTATAATCGAGGACATTATTAAAACCTAGAATTTATTTATCTTATTATAATATAACTAATAAATAAATATAACTTGTTAGTATAAAAAAATTGGTAAATTGTGTTACGTGATATATAGCACTTTTGCCCTCTAGCGTTGGAGGTTCAACAGAGCTACGCTAGGTTTTCCTCATTTCCATCTAATTGGAACTAATTTAATTTGGGTGTAAAAGTAAAAATATGAGGAGCCCTCAACACGTTTGTGGGCAAGCCGCACGTATTTGTAAGCGCAACATTTCGAAAAATGTTACTTAAACCTCTATAAGTTTATTAAAAAGTGGGGCAGAAAAAGAGCTTATACCCGAGAACTACAGTATAATTTAATTACTTTAAGGGTGGATGGTGGCTGATTTTAAGTTTAAATTCTTTAGTGTAAGTCTTAATGATTGCTATCAATATTAAGATTTGATGTTCATAGAATCTGTAAATAAAGATGATTAAATAAAAAAAATTTGCCTGATCAGTATGATATAGTATTATTTTTTATTGATGAATCATCCATACAATAATTACTTATACTTCCAAAATTTTTGCACCGGGTGAACCGCCCAAGATAATATTTCTTCCATCATTTTAACAAATTCTTTTTGCTCAACTATATAAAATGGATACATTCCGGGCATTTTGAAGCATTAAATCCCGAAATATATTTTAATTTTCACATGTTTTTATGCGTGAATCGGGGGAAAAAAATCAGTTTAAAAATTTCACGGCTCAAAAATCATTAAAAATATTATGAATCAATTGGTAAATTGTTGAAATATAAAATCTGATGGAATGGTGGTTGATAAAATATGATGTAGATTGATATTTTTTTTAAAATAATATTTTAATTTAATTTTCAAAATTTTTATTTTATTTATTGCTTTATAAGTAAAAAAAATATTAAAAGGATCGGGATCAAATATTTAAAAATATGTTCACGATCACGATCCACAATTTAAAGTCAGGATCTTAAATCCGAGAAAATTGACAAATTTAGGATCGAATCCAGGATCGGCGATCTTTTGATTCGATCTTTTAACAACACTGCCAACCGTATATTTCAATTCTCTTCTATCGATATCCTCTATAATTACAGCCGTTTTACTAAGTACCAACATATCCAAAAACATCCTTACCTTCCGACCTATCATTTTTTCTGCCGGAGACAAACCATCTTTTCCCACCGCATTATTAATACAAATGCTTCACTCATATTTCTCCCTTCCCACTTTTTGTCTTCTTCAACCATCCTTTAACCGTTGCCACCATCCGTACCGCCTGTCCATTTGAACTGGGGTGATACAGTGGCGCTAACACATGATACACACCCATTTTCTCACAAAATTTCTTAAATTCCTCATCAATAAACGCTGGCCCTCCATCGACCCACAGTTTTCGGAATACCAAACTTCAGCCATACTTTCTTAAAATGTTTAATCACAATATTCGCAGTTAACCCATGAACTTCTTCAAATTCTATCCATTTTGAGAATGCATCTCCACTTAATATATACTTTTTCCCTTCATATTCAAAAAAATCAACATGAATCCCCTATCCTGGCTTTACCACTTTTGGCTATACACTATTTTTATCCTTACGGGGCATGTCTGACCATGCATTGCAAATCTCACATTCCTTTCCCAACTTGGCAATATCCTCGTTCATTCTCGGCCACCATACATATTCTCTTCCCCACTGCTTCATCGAGTAACTTTTTGATGACCCGCATGTATAACGTTCAAATATTTCCCTCAAATGCCGGGGTATAACGGCTCGGTGTCCCCTCATAACATAATCGTCCAATACAGTTAATTCTGTTTCAATATTTTGAAAACTTTATCATCATCTTTCCATGACCTTTTCCCCATTAGGCACAATTTAACTACCGCTAATTCTCTATCCTTCCTTGTATATTTTTGTATATCTTCCCAGGCAGTTGGGCTATCTTTTATATCTCGCATTATCGTATGTACCAGACATTCTTCCCAATTATCCCTTTCCAATACAACAGATTCATCCACCCTTTCCCCCGCTCTTAATCTCGACAAAATATCAGGTAATTGATTCTCCTTTCCTCTTCGATACTTTGAGTCCAAATCAAAACTTCCTACTAACAATAAGCATCGCTGAATATTATATTTTTTAAATAAATGTATTAATGGCTTATGATATGTAAAACAACAAACTTCCTACCTATAAGGTACTCGACACTTTGTTAACCAAAAATTATAGCCAAAGCTTCATGTTCTATTACCAAATATCGCTTTTCTACTTCTCAAAACATCCTCCAGAAAAATAAAACAGGTCTTTCTATCTCATCTATTAGATACAACATAGCCCCACCTACTCTTCTATTACATGCGTCTACAGCCAAAATTACTTCCAAATCACTATTAAAACACACCAGAATTGGCTCTTTTCCAATTCTTTCCTTCAATGTTCTGAAGGCAATCTTTTGTTCCTCTTCCCATTCAAAATGTACTCCTTTCTTTAATAATTCATATAAAGGTGCAGCTATTTCCGCAAAACTCGATATAAACCGATGGTAATAATCCACCATTCCCATAAACGACTGGACCGCTACCTTACTGGTCGGCCTATTCAAATTCGCAATACTCAACAAATTTTTATCCAACGGTTTAACCTCCTAATTTTATGACCCAAATATGTCACTTCAGTTACTCCCAACACACTCTTTCACGACTAGCCTTTAAAACCCTTTATTTCGAATTCTAATGAACACTTCTTCCTGCTTATTATCATGCTGTTTCATCGTTATTTCAACAACCAAAACATCATCCATATAATAAAAAACACCTTCTAAACCCTGGAAAACAGCGGCCATTGTACGCTGAAAATGGGGGCTGTTACACTTAACCCAAGCGGTAACCGACTAAAAGTAACAATCCCTTAAACGTCGTAATCGTTAATAACTTCCGAGTCGTTTTTGCCATCTGTAATGGCAAATATGCAAATATGCGCACGAAAAATCAATTTTGGAAAAATATTTTCCCCCTTTCAAACTGGCCAAAATTTTTTCTATTCGCGGTAACGGGTATTTCACCTCCACAACTCAAGGATTCAATGTCAACCTTAAATTTCCACGCAAAATGACTTACCGTTAGCCTTTCTGGGTACCAATGGAGTTGCCCATTCACTGTTGCCAATCGGACAAATAATTCCTTCTCGCACCCAGTTATCCAACTTTTTTCCCATTTCCGCCCTCCATTCAAATGTAACTCGTCGCACCGGACAATATTGCTGTATAAAGCCTTCCTTTAAACGGAGATCAACTTCATAATCTACTAAACATCCTAATTTCTACTCAAAAATTTCACTATAATTATTCATTAAAATCGCCACGGCATTTCGCCAACTCTCCAAATTCGGCAATTGTTCATTCTCCTTCCCTACATTACTCTCCTCTTCCTCTTTTTTCCTTACAAATTTTGCCGGGAAATTTTGTAACACTGTATATTCTTCCTTCCATTATCCAGTTCCCTGCATACTTCTTGACTAATAATTATTTTTATTTCATCATTATTTCCCGCATTAACACACTTCCTACATGGTACTGCCTTTTTTATCTCTCTATTTTTTTCATTTTCCATAATATTAACACTTTCCAACAAATCATTAATTAGTTTCTTTTCTGGGATTCGTAATAGATAAAAATGGCATGCACCTAGCGAAGGAAATAGTAGATAATATTCGAAGGATACCAACTCCTAAGAATATACACCAATTACGATTGCTTTCTCTTTTAGGACTTGTGAATTATCACGAGAGGTTTTTACCACATTTAAATGGTATAGCCGCTCCGCTGTTTAAATTAACAAGCATTAAAAGTTCATGGGGTTGGTCACAAAGAGCAAGATGTATTTAATAAAATAAAGCAACATAATTTTGAAATTGAATATCGCCCAGGAAAAGAACACATAATGGCTGATACATTATCTAGACTTCCAGTAGGAGTCACATAACGACCGGAAGTCAGAGACCTTCGTGCCTTAATTTTTTGACCAAGCCCGGCTCAGGTCCGCAGTAAAACAAATTTTAGGCCCAAGCCCCGCCCATATCTAATGTTAAAAAAAATTCCCAAGTTCGGCCCAAGCCCATGATAAGTTTCAAAAAAATTCCCAAACCCGGCCCAAGCCCATATCCAAAAATTTAGTTTTTCTTTATTTAATGAAAATAAATAATATTTAAATATATTTAGGTGTTTACACAATACTGAAATTTATTATTATTAGAAGGAAAAAAGGCAATATTTCTTTAAATTAGCAACTGTTTTAAATAATCTAAATTTAAATTTAATAATTTTAGACCCAAGCCCATTAAAAATTTTAAAAATCTAACCAGGCCCGCTAGAAAATGGGTGAGTATGGGCCTGCGGGACGGCCCGGCCTATGAAGGTTTCTGCTAGAAATATGCATTAAAAATTAGAGCTTTAAATTTGCTAGATATAAATATTGAAAGAAATAAAGATTGATAGATTGCAATAAAAGCATCAAACGAGTGGGTGAGGTTTGATGCGAGAAATGATGCAGTTTTAGTTTGTTTTAATAATCGTTGGGAGGGATTATCAGCAGATCGAGATATCATTGAATGGAATGGAAAGTTGGTAATTCCAACCGTGTTGAGGAAATCAATATTATCTATCATACACAGGGCATCCAGGAATAAATGCTATGAAATCAATTTTTAGAATATATTGTTGGTGGCCTAATTGCAAAGACATTGTACAACATGTTCGTCAATGCATTTCATGCCAAAGTAACCGGTCGAATATAATGGAGGCTCCTTTATATTCGTGAAACATCTCAAATATGTCATAGGAACGCATTCATCTAGATTTCATGGTACTTATCGATTCGTATTCATAGTTAGTTAGAGTTGATTACATTCTAAAAAGGTTGAGGTCGAGTTAATGAGAGATACCACGTCTACAACAATGATCAGGGCACTAAGGAAATAGTTAGCAGGTTTTGAAACGCCAAAACAAATTTCGTCAGATAATGGCCTTCAGTTTATTTCTGGATAAATTTGAAGATTCTATATAAAAATAAATATTAAATAGCTGAACGAACAATACAAACACTTAAGATTCGATATTTTGCTAGAAAAATAATAATGAGCCAAAGGTAGCTTTGAGGAAGTTTGGACAGTATACAGAATGGGCGAGCATCAATCAACTGGAGGTTCAATCTAAAAACTGGATTAGATTGATTACTTCCAAATGAGGATGAGATGGAACGATCTAACATGCGACAAAAGGCAGTTCATGTGAACACGTTCAGAAATTCTAGGTTTCACAACCTGTGGGTACATAATGAAATCAATTCAGGGTAGAGTAGTGTTGTTAATTTGCTTGGTCGTAAAATTTACAACCGCTTTTATGTCGCTCAGGCCGCCTGCTCTGAGCACGAACCCGGGGTCTAGACTCGGAATTAAAACCCACCTATGGATTAGACCCGGGCTCGGATAAATGAAAAGTAAGATAAGAAAAAATAAATCTCATTTACTTATCTTAAATTAATTATACATTCTTAATTAATAGTTAAAGCTTTCTCATTTTCTTACCATTTAAATATTTATTTAAAGTTGGGGTGCTTTTGATTAAAATGTTTTCCGGCCCGAACCCAATTTTTTTTAAAAAAAATTACCGGCACGGCCAGAATCTATTCAAATGTAGAAATTAATTTTTATTTTACTTTTCTTTTAACAATATGTATATTTTTTATAAACAAATTTCTCCCCCATATAATTTCCGATTATAGTGAAGTGAAACGAGTAATATTATTTTTAAATATAAAATAAAATAAAATAAAATAAAATAAAATAAAATAAAATAAAATAAAATAAAATAAAATAAAATAAAATAAAATAAAATAAAATAAAAATAAAATAAAATAAAATAAAATAAAATAAAATAAAATAAAATAAAATAAAATAAAATAAAATAAAATATAAAATAAAATAAAATAAAATAAAATAAAATAAAATAAAATAAAATAAAATAAAATAAAATAAAATAAAATAAAATAAAATAAAATAAAATAAAATAAAATAAAAATAAAATAAAATAAAATAAAATAAAAAAAAAAAAAATAAAAAAAAATAAAATAAAATAAAATAAAATAAAATAAAAATAAAATAAAATAAAATAAAATAAAAAAAAAGAAAATAAAATAAAAAAAATTAAAGGAGAAAAAAAAAAAATAAAAAAAAAAAAAAATAAAAATATAAAAAAAATAAAAAAAAAAAAAAAAAAAAAAAAAAAAAAGAGGGGGGGGGAAAAAAAAAAAAATAAAAAAATATAAAATAAAAATAAAAAAAATAAAAAAAAAATAAAAATAAAAAAAATAATAAATAAAATAATAAAATAAAAAAAAAAAAAAAAAAAAAAAAAAAAAAAAAAAAAAAAGAGGAGAGCACCACGGCATGGCGCGCTGCGCTGTCGCATACTTCTTGGAGAAAGACACAATAATGTTAACATATTTGGTTAACTGAAACTAACGGAAATTTTTAATATTGATGCAAATTTTTTTTTAAAATGTAATAATAATTCCAAGTTTTAAGAAATTGCATAACTTTTGTAAATGTAATTTTCACAATTCTTCAATTTTACATTTAAAAATGGCTCATTATAATATATATTTTTTTTAGCTGATTTCACCTAAACTTCAAGATTTAATAATTTTTTTTATTGGATTCTAAGTTTGGAGAATACCTCCACCTTTAGAAGAGGGAGTCATAAATCGCAGATAGATTTTTTCATCTCAAATATTCATGGCTGGTTTAAAGATGTAATACTATGATGCATATAGGTGTAGGTGAGTGGCAAGAGGAAATTACCCCCTTTAAAAATTTATCACTTTTGTGAATATCATTTTAAGCTAATAAAATATCCCCCTTAGTCCTCCCCCACTCCCTGACCCCAAAATGTATGCATAATATATCTTAAAAATAATTTGAAAGAAAGAATGTAAACGTTGATATTTTTTTATAAAACTATTCATCATAATTTATACATTTTTGGAAAGCATTTATATATAAAAAAAGTGAACAAAAAATGTTTTTAGAAATGGATTATAAGACAAAGATAAGTCTTAAGACGTGAAATGTATTATAATTATTAATAATAGATCCATAAAATTAATAAATAATATAATATATCAAATATATTTTTATAAAGTGAGTAATTTTGATTTATTTATTTTAATAAAAGTAAAAATATAATTATAAAACTATTGATAAAATTAAATCATAAATTAAATTAAAAATTAAAGCACAATGCAAACAGTGAATATTATATGTGGTAGATTTACAGTATAACTAATTTTATCAATTATCATATGACAATCAAATAATTTTACCAATATAGCGAATTATATATTTTACAGAAAACTTTAAAATATTGATAAGTACATCAGAAAATATCTTTTAAAGACATTATGAGATGAATAATATGAAGGAAATAAATATCATTTGTTATTTAAAATAAATAGATGGCGTTAAATAATTGAATGCAAATTATACATATTTATTATCAAGAGCATTGATTAGTAAATTTTGTTAAAATATTAACTGTCTCCAATTGTCAAATATGTCTGTAAAAGTGGAATTTTACCTAGTATTTGTAACCAATTTATATAATAGAGGGACATCAACTATATTTTCTGCTTACTTTTTATAAATAAAATTTATACTTGTTTGGAATAAATTATTACCATGTCTTTATATTAATGTATATAAAAGTAATTTATTATATTTTATATAAACTAATAAAAATGTATTTCATATTTGTTCCAGGATTATTTTTTTTATCAAAAATAACCTCTTCTCTTATAAAAATATTTTGTGACTATATATAGACCAAGGTAACCCAGCCGAATTCCCGCCAAAAATGGGGTCGGGGGCGAAGCCCTCAGGAAATTTTTAATTCCCTCCCCTTAGGAAAATCCTGGCTACGCCTATGCCATGATGAATATCAACTTATCCGACCATAGAATGATCAAAGCCAAGATCATGGTAAGAAATTTACAGGGAGCCTCAATTAGATTGATTAACATCCTAATCAACCGGCAAATACACTTAGAAGACAAAATATCAACAATCTACAAATACCAGGGATTAGACTGCTATTTGACTATTGACTATGTTAAAAGGCAGTGAATTTTAAAAACATATCTCGGTCCAAAATAGTTGAATTCACGAAAAAAGTAATTTTCTAGGAAGCAACAATCCACTCACGAGAAATGACTGGATATTAACGACTATGCTAAAAATTAAGGAGGTCCGTTAAAGGGGTTACCTTGACAGGAAACTTTGGAAAACTATTCAAAGATTACTAAGGAGCGACAGAAGAATCTTCATGGTTAAGAAAGCATATAAGATTGATGTAGATTTGAGAGGAAATAGGCTTTTTGACGCTTATGGTAAACTTAAATATTTCAAATCTATTAAAAAACTTCCTTCCATTGGATTGAAGATAGAGTCATAATTGATCAAGACGATCAGATGACACTATAGATAGTTCATTACATGAATATTTTTGAATCAAGGAAACCAGCGAGAATACTATCTGAACAACAATCTACTTCCCAATCTACCTTACAATTTTCATCAACTGAAATCTCCACTGTTCTTATGAAACTCAAAAATCACAAAGCTCCTGGCCCAGATAACATCACTGGATACCATCCTATATATCAAATGCTGTACCACGTTTCCTGCTAATCATCTTCAATAATATCTGGTCTTCAGGGATGACACCTAAGGACTGGAATTTATCTACTCTTTGCAACTTCCCGAAACCTCAAACCTTACTAAATTCTGCGATTATAGGGCAATAGCACTCATTTCAGCATCTAATTATGGCCCCCCTTAAGATTCGTATTCAACAGACGTCGCTAAACCTCTTCGCAAAATATATTTGTGTTTATCGCCCAGGTAAAAATATAATAGAGTCATCTCTTACTCTTAATATCATTATCCAAAAATGCGATAGATATAAATTATCTTTTCTCTTACGCTTATTGATATCAAACGGACGTTTGATAACGTCAATCATGATGCTCTCTTGAAAATACTATCAGAAATCGGGGTTGATACAAACATAATTAAGGTAATAAGAAACCATTATAACAATCTGCTTACCTCGTGCAAATAACAAAACCTCTCCGCCTTTTGGGATTAAGAAAGGAGTAAAACAAGGCTATGTCCTTTCCCCTATTCTCTTTAACATAGTAATGAACAAAATTTTAAAGTATACTTTAGATGCTGCCAATTTACTGAAACTCAACTCAGTTCCAAACAATATGTACCATTTAGAGAACAGGATTACCTATGCGGATCATGTAGTAATTATTACCAAATACCTTGTAGAAACTTATAATCTTATCCACTTACTGAAATCTGTAAGTTGAAAGTTGGGCTGGAGATATATTGTAAGAAGACCATGATCCTTTTAGCGCAGCGTCTCACATGACAAGGATTTACTACTGGATGCAAACCCCCTTCAAAAACCTTTGCCTACCCCCCTAAATAATTCACGCCAGCTTCGGCGGCGGTGTCTCTTTATTATTATTTTCACCTTTATAATTATATTAACACTCTTTTCAGAGAATTTATAAGGATAACTTAAATTAATTTATTTCTACCACCAACTATCGATATTTGTGAATATAAAGAATTTATTTTTTAGATAATATATTCAATTAAAACCTCCATTATTTGCAATGAAGATTAATTATTATGGCATTATGAGCTTGCTGATATATCTAAACCTTTTAAATTAAAAAGGATAGCAGAAAGTTTTATTTGAAAAACAATGTGTATAATTGTTTGCAATATATAGGTTTGGTCGATAATTGTATTATAATATTTCAATAATAAAAGTATTAATTTTTACAGCAATAAATTTTGTCCTATTTCATCTCAAGAATTTAGTAGATAACCCCACAAAAAAATTATCCTACCCCCACATTAAAGCAGCCTTACCCCCCACAAGAATAGGATGCAAATTGTTCCTACCCCTCCCGCTCATGTAGACGCTGTGTTAGCGAGACACACACCTCCCATAAAGAGTATTGATATTGAATCTGAAGTGATTAAGGTAGTCACTAAAATAAAATTTCACGGAATTACCCTGTACAATAGAGGAGGTTGTAAGGAAGAACTCAATTTAAGGATACAAAATGCTAGGATAACCATCTATAAATACTTCAAGCTTTGTAAGTCAAGGGAGATACCGGCCTTCACAAAATTACGAATCTTTATTTCCACCGTGATCTCTATACTGTTGCATGGCTATGAAACTTCGGAAATTAGCAAAGCTGACAACAGAACACTTCAGACGTTTTATCAATAAGTGCTTAAGAATTATAAACGGCGTTTTCTACCCTAGACTAATATCGAATGATAAATTATGGAAATAATCAAAACATACTCCAATTCACACTACAATAAAGAAAAAACGCATCCAATTCCTAGCATACTGAAACACTCCAACTGCAATTTAGTCCAGGATGCTTTAACATGGATCTTTACCTGCAAGGGAAAAAATCGTACAGTAGGTACAAGACACGTTGATTTTACCGAGTACTGAAAGATGTGGCAGTTCTGATAAATTCGAAACAATTCACAAAATTAAATAACAATAAAAAATCTATAAAAAAAGCTTCTTAATGTTAAATCTAGCTATCTAAAATAATATCCCCTCATTCGACTTTACTCTTTCTTCTCTTCAACTACTCAAATACCTTGAACAAGAGTACAGGTTCTTTTCTTATTTAAAAATCATATTTTTAACTCAGACTTATTAAACATTAAATTGAAGTCAGCCTTCACTTGTCCCAATTACATTTAAATACAAATAGGGCTGTAGGTATTGGTGTAGGCCATCTATTTTTGGTCCTTTCCCTTTAATAAGCCCACAGACGTTTAAACAATAGTCTTTGGACTTTTGTGCGTACGAGTACGTATGGCTTGCCTACATACGTGTAAAGGGCTTGTCATATTTTCCCCCTAAATTCTGTCTAAATCCAATTAGATGGAAATAAAAAATAACTAGCATAGCTCTGTTGCACCTTGCACCTAAATCTTTTTTAACAACAGTGCAATTTACTCATTATATTTATGAACAAATTATGCTTACATAAATTAATAAATATTTTCACATGAGTGTATACTGTATACTATGTATATACCAGGGGCGTTGCTAGCCATCACAATTCCAGGGGCTCAACTAAAAAAAATTTTATCCGGGTTTTATATTAAAATATTATACTTTTTTAAAATTTGCTAACTCTGAACAATTATTCTGATTTTCATATTTTGTCATTTATTATATTATGCATGCAGAATAAACGGGCATATAAAAAACGACATAATGCAATAATATAATTCTTAGCAACTTACATTGACAAAAAGTTATCATAGCTCTCTGTAACCATTTTAGACAATGTTTTATAGAATGGACTAATAAGGAAAAATTCATTGGCCTAAACCCAATCAACAATTTTTGAAGGAGAGGTATAAACGACCAATCCAAATCATAAAACTATATAGGTGGTTAGAGCTTCCTCTTAGATGACATGATGGAAGCTAGATAAACAATCGAGAAAATTATTGTGAGATATTAAATTTTTAAAAGTATATCAATCATTTTAAATGAAACGACTACACAGTTGCAGTGGCCCCTACAACGGGGGGGGGGGGGTTTGAAGCAACTGCTTCAGTAAATTTAAGTGGTAAAATTTTTTATTTTAAAATTTTTTTTATTGTTTTGCTACATCCATCCATAACCAATTGATTTCTGGTTTATGTATGTAATAATAAGACCCCCCCCCCCCACTTATTTATTAATTTAATATGTATTGACGGAAATTTTAGATCGATGTTTAGTAAATTAGGTTGTTATCCGAGATTTCTTGCCATAAATTATTTTCCCAATTTCAAAATATGCCTAAAAATATTAACCAAAAATAATAAAATGTGTTAGAAAAAAATATAATATCTGACTCTTATAATGATCATAAAATTTAATAGTGATATTATTGTCCATGAACACAGACAAATATGATGGCCGATTATGGAAAGCTTTCACAGAACAAAAATTCCATATTACAATTTATAATACCCAGAAAGAATGTGTGTATAATAACCGTTCTATCATAAGAATATTAATAAGATGTCTAGGTTATTTAATATCTCGTAACCAAGCCTTCTGGGGAACAGGCTACAAGAAGGCAATATGACGGGCCTTATTAAACTCATTGCAGATTCTGAACCTGTACTGGGAGAAAAACAATAAGGGATTAAAAACGAAATCATATGCAAATCTATTAACATATAATAACATAAATATTCTCATTAAACCATGAAAAATATGGTTATAAAAAAAATTCAAAATGAGATTGAATTTAACAGGTGCTTTTCAATCATAGTTGATGGCACATATGATGTTTCGAAATCAGAAGCAATAGCTATGACTAAGATATGTTGAAAATAGTGAGACGCCGAAGCTGTTGAAAGACTGATTGACATATATTGTACGGGAAATACCACAGGTCTCGATATTAAGCATAATATAATGTCCAAACTTGGCTCGATGAATTTGCCCCTTGAATTCCTAGTTGGGCAAAGTTATGATGGCGCCTCAAACATGAGTGGAAGAATCAATGGTGTGCAGGCCTTGATTAGAGCAGCGGCGCCAAAGGCAGCTTTTATTTGGTGTTATTGTCATTGATTAAATTTAATCATTGTTCAATTATGCCAATCAATTAAAAAACTTCAAATGTTCTAGGAATACTAGATGAGATTTATAACTATTTTAATGGTGTAAAAAGATATGAGGTACTCAAAAAATTTCAGTGTAATGATCTGAAAAAATCGCAACGATTTCTACGCATCAAGAATACCACTCGGTAATAGTACCTTATTTATTTATATTTAAAATGTTTTTTATTTAGAAGCTGGCTATCGTCATATAAAGCTATTGTAAATTTTTTTCTACTTTATGATGCCTTGAGGGCAGCCTTAACAAATTTAAAGGATTCTGAAGATCCTGCCACTTCCACTATGGATAGTGCTATAGTCTTTAGAATAGAAAAATTTGATTTTATCTTATCACTTTGTGTTTTGGGTAAAATATTGTTGATAACAAGTTTGGCTTGTACAAAATTGCAAACCATTTCGAAGGATATAGGGTTTGCAATAAATCAAATTAAATTGGCAAAAGATTGCTTGATTAATTTGAGAAGTATAATATAAATTATTGTCTTAATTATTTTTTAATCTAATAGATAATAACACTGAATTTTTGGATGTTTTTTCAAAGGCACAAGATTTTATGAAGAAGAGAAATCTACCTTTTGATTTTAAAAGTTCTAAACTTCAAACATTACAATCCAAAAGCAGAGAAGGTATATATACTTTCATCATTAAATATAGAAATTTTTTTTAGCTTTAAAATAGGTGTGTTTTATGCTGCACTCGATTTAATTATTATGCAGTTTAACGAAAGATTTAATGATTATTCGATGAAGTTTTTACATCAAACATCATTTTTTACGCCAAATAATGTGGCAGAAAAATTATTTATTAAAGAAGATATCGAGGATATCTGTGAATTTTACAATTTAAATTCAAGTCAAATTTTCGAAGAAATGTTGAAGTTTAGAAATATTTATAAGATGGCCAAAATAGGGAATGTAATTATTACTCATAACCTAGAGGTTCAAGAATCTAAAGATTTGTCAGATTCTGATAATTTTAAATTTATTTAATTAAAATATTTTTACCAATACATTATTTAGCTTCTTCTGATGATGATGATAAATCAGGGACTTACGATTCAGATTGGAAAAACTATTCATTTATTTTACATTGTCGTCTACTTTTAAAATTTTTCTGCTTTCCCCTAATTTAAAATTTATTAACCATTCCTACAACCTCCTGTACTGCCGAAAGAGTCATGAGTAAAATTAAATTAATTAAAACATTAATTTCTCAATAATTTAACCATATTATCAATGGAAAAAAATTTATTTAAACAATTAAATATTGTTGAAATTATAAATTCTTTCTCTTTCTCTTTCCCTAATTTATCTAAATTACTAATTTAAAAATAATATTTATAAAGTATATATTTTTTGCATTTTATTTATATATATTAAAAATTTATGCAAAAAAATTATTTTTGAAATTTATGGGTGTCATAAAATAATTATAATTTTTTCGGGGGGGGGGGGGCACTTTTCAAGGGGGTACTTTTCAGGGGGTATTCTGCTTCAATCGCTCAGAAAGTGTAGGGGCCACTGCACAGTTGACCATTATTGTTTATCTAAAATATGCAATTATATCCTCTCAGCCATATAGTAATAATCTTAAATTACATAGCAACACAAATAATAGATGCCGGTTAATTTGCAGTAATAGCTATGACACTCACGATGTAAACTAATATCAAAATTTATTATGTTGGATGAATTGATAAAATAAAAACACTAAAAATCTTTGGAAGAAATAATTATGCAAATATATTGAAGGCTGGAGTTACTTATACGGCAATGCCATCGAAATGAAACATTTTCTAACATAAAATATAGACCAGAATGATATGATGAAACAATTAAGATTTTACATATTGTCACACCACCTTGATATATTATATCTTAAAATAATAGGAGTTTGTAATAATATCAAAAATATACTTGTATTAAAAATTTAACTCAAGATTGTTTTTCAAAAAAGAAAAAAATGCTTTCCTAAAAACACGTAAAAAAGAGAAGAAAAGATATCAAATTTATTACATCTATTGCAAGATGAATAATAAAATGTTTAATTTTTAAAATTATTTATATCTAAATAGATGGCGTTAAACACTTGAATACAATTTATTATTATATTTATTATCAAAACCATTTATTAGTAAAATTTATTATAATATTAACTGTAATATATTATAACTGTCAAATACGTCTATAAGTGGCATTATATCTAATATTTTATAAAAAATTATATATAGTAGAGGATTATAAACTATATGTCTACGACCTTCAAAATATTTTTAAGGTATGATAATAAAATTTAATATAGTCATTTTGAACTCGGCTAATTACAATATTAAATTTGTTAATTTTCAAATAATATATGATCATAGGGTTAAATAATAATTTAAATAATAAAAGTCAATTGAACTTCAACTGTTAAAGCTAAATTAATATTTAGTGAGTTATTGATATTATATTTTTAATACAAAATTTGTTTGCAGGCTGACATAGTGAAAATATAATTTATATGTATTAATCCAATTTAATAATTAAAATATTATTCATTTAATAAAAATTTAAATAGTCTTATTAATTTCTAAATAATAAAATTATATCTATATATTACTTAATGGAATATTAAAAGAAATCATTCAGTGGGCAATCAAAAAAATTTATTTTTAGTTCAAGGGGATATTAAGGAGCCCTTAAAAAAAATTTTTTTTGCTTCAGAGGGCTATTTAAATTTTTCAGGGGGCTCTAGCGACGCCACTGGTATATACTATTGAATGCTACACGGAAAGGCAGAGATCAAAGAATTTAATTTCTATCTTTTTTATTTAATTCATTAACAAATATATATGTATATCTATTTGTAAAAATTATATCCTATATATATATATAGGGTATGACTAAATACTGTCTTGCTAAACGGTCTTGCTAAAGAGCAATTAATCATAATTTGATGATATAATATCTTTTAAAAAAAAAATTTCAAAAACATTTTTTTTATTTTACATAAATCAATTTTTAATTAATTAAAAAATTGATATTAAATATCAAATAATTTAAAATTCTATTTTTACTTAATATTATTGGAAAAAAAATATATTTACTAGCTTATTACAACTTATATTTTATTTTTTAATTACAAAATTTAACAAATTTATATCCATAAGAGGGCGCTAAATACATAAATATGAAAATATATTCTTAGGAAACCAGAATAAATATTGGATAGCGCTTTTTTGTATTTGGGTGTAAATACATGTGAAAAACCTAAAAAAAAATTTAAAAAATAGAGGTTTCTTTGAGATTTAATTAATGAGTAGGTTTAGAAGCGAAAAATAGTAGAAAGTTTGTAAGGAACATATTGCTGGCGTTATTGATCAAAATCTCTTCATTTTTAGTTTATACGTGTATATTTAGGTGTTAAACATTTTTTGAAAATATTATGATTTTACCGAATGCCGAGCTTAAAACCGACCAATTACTAAATATTCGATCGACCAAATTTGGTAGTAATATTATTTGGAAAATGTTCATTTTTGGTTAATTTATCTATAAATACGTGCAAATCATTATCCCAAAAAATATTTTAAAAATATTATGATTTGACAGAAAACCGATTTGAAACCGATTAACACCAAATTTGGTCGATCGAATATTTAGTAATTGGTCGGTTTTAAGCTCGGCATTCGGTCAAATCATAATATTTTTAAAATATTTTTTAGGATAATGTTTAACACATAAATATACACGTATAAACCAAAAATGAAGTTTGTATGTATAACGCCAGCAAGACAGTATTTCGGTTTCAAATCGGTTATCGGTCAAATCGCGATATTTTTAAAATATTTTTTGGGATAATGATTTGCACATATTTATAGATAAATTAACCAAAAATGAACATTTTCCAAATAATATTACTACCAAATTTGGTAGATCGAATATTTAGTAAGTAGTCGGTTTTTAAGCTCGGCATTCGGTCAAATCATAATATTTTCAAAAAATTAATTAGGATAATGCTTAACACGTTATTGTTCACGTATAAACCAAAAATGAAGAATTTTCTATGTATAACGCCAGCAAGACAGTATTTCGGTTTCAAATCGGTTATCGGTCAAATCACGATATTTTTAAAATATTTTTTGGGATAATGATTTGCACGTATTTATAGATAAATAAACAAAAAATGATTATTTTCCAAATATAATTAACACCAAATTTGGTCGATCGAATATTTAGTAAGTAGTCGGTTTTAAGCTCGGCATTCGGTCAAATCATAATATTTTCAAAAAATTAATTAGGATAATGCTTAACACGTTAATGTTCAC
Source organism: Gordionus sp. m RMFG-2023 (assembly GCF_954871325.1). Lineage (NCBI taxonomy): Eukaryota > Metazoa > Nematomorpha > Gordioida > Chordodea > Parachordodidae > Gordionus > Gordionus sp. m RMFG-2023. The sequence goes on from NC_088776.1 coordinate 31,542,756, forward strand.
GTATAAACCAAAAATGAAGAATTTTCTATTAACGCCAGCAAGACAGTATTTCGGTTTCAAATCGGTTATCGGTCAAATCACGATATTTTTAAAATATTTTTTGGGATAATGATTTGCACGTATTTATAGATAAATAAACAAAAAATGATTATTTTCCAAATAATATTAACACCAAATTTGGTCGATCGAATATTTAGTAAGTAGTCGGTTTTAAGCCCGGCATTCGGTCAAATCATAATATTTTCAAAAAATTTATTAGAATAATGCTTAACACGTTATTGTTCACGTATAAACCAAAAATAAAGAATTTTCAATGTATAACGCCAGCAAGACAGTGTTTAGTCATTGGGCCGGTTTCAAATCGGTTTTCTGTCAAATCACGATATTTTTAAAATATTTTTTTGGGATAATGATTTGCACGTATTTATAGATAAATAAACCAAAAATGATTATTTTCCAAATAATATTAACACCAAATTTGGTCGATCGAATATTTAGTAATTGGTCGGTTTTAAGCCCGGCATTCGGTCAAATCATAATATTTTTAAAATATTTTTTAGGATAATGTTTAACACCTAAATATACACGTATAAACCAAAAATGAAGAGATTTTGATCAATAACGCCAGCAATATGTTCCTTACAAACTTTCTACTATTTTTCGCTTCTAAACCTACTCATTAATTAAATCTCAAAGAAACCTCTATTTTTTAAATTTTTTTTAGGTTTTTCACATGTATTTACACCCAAATACAAAAAAAGCGCTATCCAATATTTATTCTGGTTTCCTAAGAATATATTTTCATATATATGTATTTAACGCCCTCTTATGGATATAAATTTTATAAATTTTGTAATTGAAAAATAAAATATAAGTTGTAATAAGCTAGTAAATATATTTTTTTTCTAATAATATTAAGTAAAAATAGAATTTTAAATTATTTGATATTTAATATCAATTTTTTAATTAATTAAAAATTAATTTATATAAAATAAAAAAAATGTTTTTGAAAAATTTTTTTTTAAAAGATATATCATCAAATTATGATTGATTATGATTAATTGCTTTTTAGCAATACAGTTTAGCAAGACAGTTTAGCAAGACAGTATTTATGAATTATTATTTTACTAGTAAATAGCCTGTCAAAAATGACGGGAAATGAAAATTTTCTTCTTACTTTTATTGGCCATTCCAAGTCAAATCGATCACGATTCGACCGACCCCTTTTAAAATTGTTAAAAATTTCTGGAATTATTTAGAAGGGTAAATAAATGAGAAAGCCGTTTATTTTAGCTCTCTAGCACACATGGTTCTCGAGATATAGGGGCTCATAGGTACAAAAAAGAGCCACTTTGGAATCTGTAAAATTTTTAAAAAGCTTATATCTCAAGAACTATTTATAGTAAAAAGATATATAATATATCATATTGTAGGTAAAAAAAATCTCTAAAAGGCTATCAAAAAATAATAAAAATTGGCGCCAATTTGAATCTTTAACTTCCGGTTTATCTATAATGCTTTACCTGTATTTTTAAGCAAAAAAGGGAGTTTGTTTTCGAAATTTTTTTATTGCTTTTTATTTAGACACCTTTTATAAATATATATACGATGTCAAAACTTTGGCGACGCTATCGACTCCAAAAATTTAAAAAATAATAGATGGCGCTTTATGAAATTACGGATTTTGGTTAAAATTTTGCTGCAAACTTATCAATAAACGGATATTTTCACTTTTTATACTAAAAATATTTTAAATTTCTATTAAATATACTAAATAAATTAGGGGCAGTGTGGGTAAATGCCCATTAGACACTTAATAATGTAATATATTTCCAATAATAAAATCTTTCGTATATTTTTTTTATTATTCATTCTTATTAATAATATAGAAATAGAGATAGAAAATCATATTCATTCCATAATTTAAAATTTGTGAAATGTTATATTTAATATTTGCGATTCTGTTGAATTAGAATAAAATTTTGTTTCAATTTTATCCTGAGAAATTGGATAAAAAGCATGAATTATAGTACGGGCTTTGTCGAATCTCTCTTTTAAAATTATTTGTTCTTTCTCATATTCATCTTCCATAATATAGGAAAACTCTATTCCTTAATAAAAAAATTATAATATATATATTAATAAATTATAAATCATATACCTTTTATACTTTCCTTACAATAGGCAAAAAACTCTTTAGGAGAAGTTATTTGTTCTGAAGTAGGTTTTTGTAAACTTGCTCTAGCCACTAAACGCTTGACGGTACCTCCGACCCCGTCACAAGCTGATTTGCCATGAGATGTAACCCAGAAATGCCATTCAGCTTTTATCTCGAAATCATATTCATGGTGGCAAAGATTGATTAAATTTTTCCGATTTTTATATTAAGCTGCTGCTCCATCTGAAAAATAGAAGAATTTTTTTGGCAGGCATTGAAATTTCTTTGTTAAGTATTGAACTAAATATTTTTGGAATATATGAACCGCAATTGTATTATGAACGAGAGATTCAGATATTATTACGAAACTTAAATGATTTAAATTATTAAGTGACTTGTAATAAATGACAAAAGGATGAATGGTAACTTGAGATTTATTCCAGTGAAACTCCTGTACTTCATTTTGAACCACAAAGACATAATTTTCAGCAAAATCTGCCTGCACGATATATTCTCCTTCCTTTAAATTAATTTTAAGAGAATTCATGAATATTGTTTGCTGCTTTGTTATGAATGAGTGTAATAGTAAAATATTTAGCTTTTCGAAAAGCGTTTCTAAAAAATTAAAGGTTGATGAAGTGATAGTTAAAAGATCTGTACGATCTGTTGTTACCCATTGCTTGTAGGTAATATATTCGATATCAATTGAATATAATATTTCACTTATCATGGCCTTTAAATTAGAAGATCCAGGGCATTGAGCACAATCACCAAAAAAACATTTTGGTAATGCTGGATTACAAATTATTTTTGGTAATATATCCTTATATGTAATCTTAATTAAATCTTCATTTAAAGTAATTTTGAGTAAACTCAACAGCATTAATTTTGTGTTTTGATGAATGGAGCAAACACATATTGAATGGGTACCACTACTGCCAACAAATACACAATTCTCGGGACGAAGATCACAAAATTTAGAGAATCCAATTTTAATATTTGAATGAATATCTTTAAATTTAAGATATAGCTCTCGTAAATTAATTAAAATTAATCTTTTTGGACTTGAATCTTTTCACTGTTCTTTATTATGGTTACAAAATCCCTTTTCCCAGGCATCGATCTACTATATTGATCATTGTTATAAAAAGATTTGACAATATCAACGGTGGAGGCATCTATTGTTTTGCCGGGTTTAGGATTAGGTGTTGAAAAAAACCCCTTTTCTTTTATTAAACCTTTAGATTTTATCGCCATATGATATGAAATATTGAATTCTTCTATAATTCTTCTTACTGTCCAATTTGATGGTAATAATGTTAATAATCTATATTTGTTTGTTATCGAAAGCTGTGGGAAATTGATTTTTAAGGTATCGAGAATTTCATCGAATTTTTCATCATTTGATGAAGATAATGGTATAATTTTAGTCGCTAAAACTTTTTTCATGCTAGATATTTTTTTCTTTGGATATTTCTTTTCACGTAAGCGTTTTATTTTAATGGGAGATTCCCCAATTGATTGTAGGGATATATTAATGTTTTCAATTGTCTCTTGATTAACTATATGAGGAGGAGAATCAATATCATTGTCATTATAAGGAAGCTTTGCTAATTTTTGTCGGCATGAAGAGCATATTAGCATATTTAAATTGATTGGTAAATTTTTTTTGGTCATCCAAGGTTGAATCTTTCGTAGATTCTTACTGCATGTTTTTAATTAAATGGGTTACAACATCTTGATATTTTAATATTTGGTATATCCATCTTTTTTAAAGAATAAAATTTTATTTAATTTGAACCTAGAATATGGCTAGTTTAAAATTAATCTGATCAGAAAAAAAATTATATTAAACAGAAAGAGAGATTGTTTTAAACTTTTAATTTTTTAAAATATTATTATCGTAAAATATAATCGATAATATGTCTAATATAAATTCTTTTTTGATGCAGCTGTTATACATTATCGTGCCAAAAAGTCATTCGCTATTATAGTAGTAAAGCAGAGATCTAAAATATGTAAAAAAATTTAAGGATGGTGATGGGGGGGGGCAGAACTGGAAATTTTTATCGCATTTCTTATAAACTAATAAACATTTTCATTTTTAGAAATAATATTTTTTTAAACATTAGCGCCATCTATTTTTTTTTACGATTTTTGATAAAAATGTATATTTTGGAGGAGTCGATAGCATCGCCAAGGTTTTGACATCATACATATATTTATAAAAGGTGTCTAAATAAAAAGCATTAAAAAAATTTCGAAAACAAACTCCCTTTTTTGCTTAAAAATACAGGTAAAGCATTATAGGTAAACCGGAAGTTAAAGACTCAAATTGGCTCAATTTTTATTTTATTTTGATAGTCCTTTAGAGATTTTTTTTACCTACAATATGATATATTATATTATTTTTTACTAAAAATAGTTCTTGAGATATAAGCATTTTAAAAATTTTACAGATTCCAAATTGGCTCTTTTTTGTACCTATAAGCCCCTATATCTCAAGAACCAGGTGTGCTAGCGAGCTAAAATAAACGGCTTTCTCTTTTATTTCCCCTTCTAAATAATTCCAGAAATTTTTAACAATTTTAAAAGGGGTCGGTCGAAAATGGGCCTTTTTTGATCGTTTGACATAGAATGGCCCTCATGTTACCTGTTATTTGAAAATAATATCCAATTTTTATTCTTCTTACCCCCTCATCCCTTCAGGCTAGGGATAATCCATTAAAACTAAGTGCTATGGTTTGAGTAAAAATAAATTTAAAGCATTTACTTGATAATACCAATATTATTTGTTAAATATTACTGATTACTTATACCTAATATTTAATATTAAAAAAAATTTCCAGGCAAAGTCAAAAGCCATATTAATTATGGAAATTCTTCCAAGCCCAATGAAAGATCATAATAATTTTGGTTGTTGAGAACTGAAATAAAATATTTAAATAATCATAAAAATACAATCAAAATTTAGATTTTCATGGGCCTTAATTTTTTGATCAGGTCGAGCCCAGGCCTGCAAAAATATTTGTTTTGGGCCAATGCCTGACCTATAATTAATAATAAAAAAATTCTCAAGCGTCCAAGCTTATAATAATTTTGAAAAATTTTCCCCAAGCCCAGCCCAATATAATATATAAAAATATTTTCCAAGCCCAGCCCAACCCATGATAATTTTATAAAAAAAATTTCTCAAACCTGGCTAACCGATAGTAATTTTCCAAGCCTGGAGATAGGTAAATCACTAAAAATCATATCTATTTTTTTGTCTATTTTAACCTAGCTCACTCCAACCAAGGCCAATCCATTAAGACTAAGAGTGAATACTATTTTTTTGAATAAAAATATATTTAAATTAGATTTTACCTGAGGGCCATATAAATATTCTGTGTTAAATATTACACCTATACCTAATATTTGAAAAAATCCCAAGCCAGGTCCTCGCACTTGGTTTTCTTAAACCCGCAAAAGACCATAATAGTTTTGATAGTTGAGGACTGAAATAAAATATATAAAAGTCACAATGCATTTAAAAATACAATCAGAATATGAAATTTGCATGGGCCTTGGTTTTGATCAGGCCTTGCCATGTCTTCAAAAGAAATTTTCAGGCCAATTTCTAGTCCATATTTAAAATTAAAAAATTCACAGGAATCTTAGACTATAATAATTATGAAAAATGTTTCTCAAGCTAGGTCCAAGTCCATATTAATGGTGAAAAATATTTCCCAAGCCCAGGAAATCCTAAATAATTTATTTGATCCAGAAAAATAGGTCTGATGTAAGGGGCTTATAAGAATTAAATCTGTCTAATTTCAAAATTATAATCAAATGAAGGGTAAATTTCTGATTTGCCTATGATTCTACTGGTGAGCTCCTGGTATTTATATGAAATTCATGAATACATATTAAAGTACCATTCTGAAAATATGTTCATCCTAATTTAAATTTTAAACAAACCATTTTAAATTTTGATATTTCCAATACATGCTCACAGTACACATTGCAACAATTTTACCTCTTTTACTCTTAAATTTTAATATATATATAAAATTTATTAATAAAGTATATTTAATACCATACACACCAACTAAATAATTACCCTTCAACACATGGTTTTTTGATCAGTTCTGGCTGTCTGCAAAAAAATTTCAGACCAATCTATAACCCATATTTAAAATTTAAAAATCTTAGCACCTCTATTTTAAATTTTATTCAAAATGATTTCCATCACATTTTTAAATTTTGATATTTCTAATACATGCTCACAGTATACATTTAACAATTTTATCTCTTTTACTCTTAAATTTTAATATTTATATAAAATTTATTAATAAAGTATATTTAATACCATACACACAAACTAAATAATTACCCTTTAACACATGGTTTTTTGATCAGTTCTGGCTGTCTGCAAAAAAAATTTCAGACCAATCTATACATATTTAAAATTCAAAAATCTTAGCACCTCTATTTTAAATTTTATTCAATATGATTTCCATCACATTTTTAATTTGATATTTCTTATACATGCTCACAGTATACATTGGACAATTTTACCTATCTTATTCTTAAATTTTAATATTTATATAAAATTTATTAATAAAGTATAAAACTAAATAATAACATCTATATAATTAATTATGTTGAAATTGGTGCATAAAATGATTGTTAATTTAAATTAAATATATATGAAGAATTATAGTAAAATAAAAAGTGCGTTGAAAGAACGTTTGCCTTCCAATCGTGAAGTCGCAAGTTTGAATCTCGGGGATGGCAAAAAAAAATAAAAAAAATGTAAATTTATTATTATCGTAAAATAAAAAGTTGATGAGTGCTGCATTGAAAGAACGTTTGCCTTTCCAATCATGAAGTCACAAGTTCGAATCCCTGGGATGGCAAAAAAAAATTTTAAAACCTTAAATTTTAAATACATTAAGGAGATACGAAAACGATCATCATGTGATTATGGAGATTATATATATTAGATTATTATGGTTGTTATATAGCGTAAATTTTTATATGTTACATTCATTTAATTAACACCATTTATATTAACTTAACTTAATAGTTTCATTTAATTGTTTAATATATTTTTTGTATATATAAAGAATTAATTATATTTTTTTAGTTAAATTGTAGTTGTAATATTTTTAAAATATATTTATTTAATAAAAGTTTTAAATCTTATTGTTTAATCTTGCCTAACTCCCTGCCAATTAACATGATTTTAAAAATATTTATATTTCCTCATTTTCTATAATCACAAATGTTTCAAATTTTATTATATAATTTATCTCTCTTATTTTATAAGAATCTCTTTCATATTGAATATTTGGTTCTAATTCAATATTTTAATTTCTTGTTACTAAGAGATTTACAATTACAATGATAACTTCTTTTATTATAATGTGTTTCTTTGTCTAATTTTCTATTCTCATTATTAGATTTAATAAATTTTTATTATGAACATTTTTCTTATCATGGGATTCACAGTTATGACCTCTAAAGTTAAAATTTCCTACAATTACAATTTTCATAATATCTAAAATTGCAATTATTATTATAATTAATATCATATCTTTTAATTTCGTCCAAAGTTGTTTTTAAAATGCTCATTAGATTTATAATCATTATAATTTCTTTTGTTATAATTAATATTTCTATTATTATAATAATAACCTATGTCACTAGTATTGTTATTTTTTTTAGACTGAATTTTGTCAATTTGATATCTATAATGATCTGGGAATTGAATTAAATACGGCCTATTTACGTAATATATTTTAATTGTAGCTAAGAATTTATCTTTAGGCAATTTCGTTAATTCCCAGGGGTAGGTCATCAAGAAATTTAACTGTTAATTCGTTAATAAGCAAATATTTTTTAAGGTTATCTAAGTATTCATATATATTCATTATGACTGATTTATATTTAATTTATTAAGTTATATTAGAATTTTATAATAACTTCTTTTTTTTTTGACTTGGATTTAGAATATTTTATAAATCATCATTGGTTTTACTACATAGAATTCATAACCTATTGTCTAACTATCATATTGGTTCTTGTAAGTTGATATACCTAATTTTAATAATCATTTCCATTTATAACAACTTCATTCTAGTTTGATATCTAGTTTAACAATTCTCCTCATTGTTGATTGATCCATTTGATCTAAATTATATTTTGTGGAAAAAAATAAATTTAAAAGATTTTAAAATTGTAAATTTCGCTGCCACCATGTTAAGGTTGGCAGGGAGTAAAGCAAGATTAGACAAAAAGATTTAAAACTTTTATTAAATAAATATATTTTAAAAATATTACAACTACAATTTAACTAAAAAAGTATAATAAATTTATTCTTTATATATACAAAAAATCTATTAAACAATTAAATGAAACTATTAAGTTAAGTTAATATAAATGGTGTTAATTAAAATAAAAATTTGCGCTATATAACAATCATTATAATAAAATAATAATCCATGTTTAACAATATATATTATAATTATTTACATATATAAAATTTAAGAAAAAAAGAATTTATTTTAAGGTTAAAGAAAAAGAATTTATTTGAAGGTTTTTACATATAACAAAGTGAAAAATTAACAAAGTAAGAATAAAATTTTGTTTTATGGTTAAATAATTTACAAAATTTATATTCAAATAATGAAACATTTTAATTTATAACTTTATATTTAACAACTATCATACCATCACTTAGTATGTATATCCACAATTAAATATTAGAAATTAAATGAATTCACTTAACCACTTATCCATTTAATCTATTAAATATTTCGTATATTTATTTTCTTTTATCATTAATTTATTATTGAATTTGACACATACTAATAAATTAAACTTTAAACAGAAAAACTTACTAAAAATTTTTACCACAGTATTTATTTCAATAATTAATCCTAATTCATAATAGTTAACTTAAAAGGTCTGTTAAGCAAAATAGTTAAACATCATATTATTATCAAAATAATTGTAAAAATAATTTTTAAAACGAGTATAACTAAAATAATTGAACTCGCAAGTCGTTTCAAGGTCAGGAGGTCATTAATTGAATTATAGATTCGGTTCAATAGTTGAAAATTGAGTCCGTAAATTCAGAGTAATAAATCGAATTAGGAGAATAGACATATGCGACTTAATGACCCTTCTAATCGGAATATTCCATGAATCTAAATAAAGTTGCATTGTAATTAAGCTTATAATAAACCTAGAAAAACTCCTATAACCATATAATAATTGGAAAGATGTAATTAAAGAGGGGGTGATATTATTTAATGTATCTATCTAATAAATTTTATAATAAATCATATTTTTAATATCTATATTTTTTTTCCTGCAATATGACTTATAAAATTCAAAAAACTTTAAACATTCTTATAATAATAAAAAATATATATGTTTGATTTTTTTTATAATTAGCAAAGAATAGTAATATGGATTTGTATTATATTATTAATACCTATATATCTATATGATCCTTTAATAATTATACAAGAATCAGTAATTTTATAATTTTATGATTCAATAAAATAATTATAAAATGTAACCTAAAAATAATCTTTTGTAAAATGTATAGGTTGATAAAAAATACAGAATAAATTAATTTAATTATTTTTAAAAATAACATCTTGTTTCAATTCGATCTTTCCTGATAAATTTTAATTTTAGCCAATTACCAACCAAATTTTATTCCGGTATACTTCTAAATGGATTAAAATTAGTAATCATTATGCTTTTCATGTGCTAAAAGTTTTTAATCCAATTTATACCATTGTTTATCTTATTGTAAATAAAGTTGAATAATCTAAGTCAAGATGGTTAAGGAGAATAAAATACTAAATTTAGAAAATGAAAATGACGAATATGAACAACCTAATCCACAATGCGTAGGCTCAGAATTTGTTAAGCAATATTACACAACTCTTAGTAAAATCCCTGATTTTCTCTTTAGGTAGATAATATTATTTTTATCAATCATTTTTTTTAAAGATTTTATACTGATAAATCATCTTTTGTTCATGGTGGGATTGGGCAGGACGATGAAGAACTCCCAGTTATTGGACAAAAGGTTAATATTTATATTTACTGAGATTTTAAAATGTTGATTTAGGCTATTTATAAAAAAATTCAATCTTTACAATTTCGTGATTGTAGAACTAAAATTAGAAAAGTAGATAGTCACCCTACTTTAAGTGATGGGATTGTACTTCAAGTAATTTTTTAAAAACAATTGTTTTCAAAATAATCCATTTAGGTAGCTGGTGAGATATCAAATAATAGTGGTCCTATGCGAAGGTTTATGCAAACATTTGTTCTTGGATTTCAAAAACCTAGAAGATATTATGTTATCAATGATATATTTCGTTATCAAGATGAAATATTTGATGAACACGAGGAATCCAATCATAATCTAAGTAATAATTTTATTTTAATGATGATAAACTTGCCCTCACTGAAAATGATGAAAATTTAAACTGAAATTATAAATTTTTTTATAAAAAAATTATTTTATTTAGGTCCATCTATTCATTCACTTGAAACTAGACAAAATCAGAATATTTTTAATAATACTGAATATGATAATGAAACTTCGGTTGACAACAATAAATCACATATTAGTAATAATTTATTTGACTCCTCACATCAAAATGTACTTTTTTCAAACAATTTAACAACTATATCTAAAGATATTATACATGAATCACCTTCTAAAAACATTAAGTTTAATAACTAGAAATTTTAATAATAAAAAGAAATATTTAGAAATATATATAATCTGCCAATAGCAAATTCTACAACTACACAATATGCTTCTTTTTTTGAGGAATCATCAAATTTAAGATCTACACAGGAAGAAACCCTGACAAATATAAATTTAGATAAAAATAACTACTTGCCAAGTTAGATTTAATTCTAAACACTTTATATTTCTTTAGGTCAAAATCATTTACTTACTAATGGCCATGAAAATTGGGATTCTGAAGAGCATGATATAAAAAATAATGATGAGCTTAATTTGGTAGATTCATCTCAAAATTTAAACAATATTGCTTTAATTAAGGATGAGTTATTACTTAACAAAAATACAAATTGTAATCAAGAAAAATTTATAGAATTATCAGATGAAATTCAAGACATAAGTTAAAATAATTTACAAAATATTTAGTAAAAGAATAAATAGATAATGGTCCAACTAAAACATATGCCCAACTATTAAGCAAAAACAAACTGAATGAAGTACCTCAATATTATAATCAAAATTTTGCAAATTCAAAAAAGAATGAGAGAGTTGACCAAATTGGTATTATTTAATTATAAATATTATGTAGTGTTCCTAAAATATTAATTTTTCTTTATATCCTATGTCCTAAATATAAAAAAAATTAAACTTGACAATTATATAAATTAAAAAAAATATACCATTTTTAATGTAAAATGTTGGCCTAAATGATTTTTTCTAATTCGTTAATGTTTAACCCTGATTTGGGTTGATTTTTTAAGGCCCTATTAAGATTTAAGCCTCAAGATTTGGCAAATAGATGTCAAAATCTTTGCCATTTATGAGCAAAATCTCAAGACTTAAATATTATTTTAACTATAATCAAATGCAATAAAAGGCTCCTCTTTTTATTGTTTAAAACCATTTAAGGCATAACCTATTTATATGTAACATAATATATGATACCTAAAATAATTCTGAAAACAAATTCCCTAGATAATTGCTCATTTTTTGATTTAAAAAAAATTAAGTGGAAATTATTCTGCAGGAAAAAAAGAATTTTAACAATTTTCTTATAAATATATCCTGCCAACAAAAAAAAATTATATTTCTTAAAATATTGCCTTAGTGAAGATATATTGTTAAAAATGAATATAAATATCAGAGACCTCCAGGACTAGGTATTTTTAAAAAAGCTTGGACTGGGCATAAATTATTTTTTTAAAAATCTCCAAGCCAGGTCTAAATTTTTTTAGGAAAATTACATAAGACCTTCTATTTTAAAATCAAATGTTTTAAATCACAATTATAGCTATAAAATTAAAAATAAGTAAAATATATTTTAATAAAATCCTTGCTGGGCTGTGCAAATGGTACCTATGTATGTCTATAATTTTAGTGAAGAAGAAATATATAAAAATAAACAATTATCATAATTGTTATTCTTAAACTTTATTTTGAAAAAAATAAGTAAAATCATTTTGTATATTATGATTTCAATGAAAACAAGGGAGGGGGGGGGGTGTCTGCAAAGTTTTTAAGGGGGTTCTCTATTTTCAAAAATATTAAATAGAAATATAATGGATGTCTTGGTCAAAAATAATTTATTAAAAATTTTCATTGTTTTAATCCTTATAATATTTTGAGCAAAAATATTTTTTTGAAGAAGATGGATTGATCAAATTTTACCTAAAAATATTTTTTATAAAAGTTCTTTTATGTATGTATATTTGCAATTTCTATATATAAAAAATTTCTCAAATTAAAATCACAATTTATATTAAAAATGAATTCTCAAATTTTTTGAAGTTTTTTTTTCAAACTCAATACCGTTTTAAATTTAACAAACCAATAAGACAACAAAACTTAGGAAATTTTAACAGATAAACCCTTTGACAAAAAAAGGGTCCAGGTTCAGGGAAAATAAAAAATGACTTAAAATAAGTCTCTTTTTCATTAATTTATTATTATACTTCAATATATACACATTCATGATTTATAAATAAAATATTTAATAATGAAACAATTTATATTATAAATGTTTTATTCAATCACACAATCATAATATCTTCTAACATATCCTTGAGATTTCCACTTAAATTAGGCAATATATATTTCAAAGAGTAAAATTCATATACACTTACCTTAGAGTTTAATACATAAATTATTGTATTTGTGTTGCTGATACACAAAGATGATTCTAGATATATTGAAGAATTTTCTTTCCAAAATTTTAAAATATTTATATCCTTATTTATTATCTTAACTTCCGAGAACTTTTCTATCAAAGATGTGATAAGTATTTTTTGATCCTCTTTTCTATCTGATGATAATTTGTTTTTTTTTCTCTATCTAAACGTAAAATTTCAAGATCATCAATATTGCTATCATTATTATCACTACAATCAGTAGGTATTATTGTCATAGCCTCCAATATATTGCAAATTATGGAGTTTTGTGTATGCCATAAATCCTTTGTCTTTAGCCATTAGTTTTTGCTCAATATTCAATGAAACTTGATATTGAGGGTCTTTGCAAATATTATTGCTCTCGAATTTTCATGTTTCTAATATTTCATATGAAAAGACTAGTAATTCTTTCTAACTCTAATCAGTATCTAATCCATATGCAATAAAAATAAGATAAACATAATTGTTCTGATTTAATTTTGTTATTTTTAAAGGAACTAATACATTAGTTAGGTCCTTTATTTGGCACCAATAATCTTCTGCAAAATGACTTCACATGCTCCTATAATAAAGTCATTACAGAAATCTTTTAAACTTATTAATCTTTCTAACATCATAAAATTAAGGATCAATGTGTTGTGCAATTTAATATTGTCATTGACCTTTTCATTGATTTTAATATTCTTACAATTGTGGGAGTTCTAAATATTTTGCATGCTTTATCAATAATAGTTTTAAAGTGATTATTTTTTAGGCAATCATTAATAGCCAATTGTAGAGCATGGGCACATCTGATGCAATATAATTTACATAATAAAATATTACATACACTAGAAAATAATTTATGATATCAACCTCTAAATAAAATGGAAGTTCAGGAAGAAAATTGTAAGAAAAACGTGAAGATAAAATAAATGATTCTACAAAAAAAGTTAATAAAATAAAAAAATTTATATTATTTTTTATGACATCTAGAATCCTTGGACCCTCCACTTTTAAAAAGGATCTGTGTCAAGGTTTGGGTACCGCTAAAATACTAAGGTCCAGGTATGGGTTCACATCCTTGATTTTATTGTGGATGTTTATTAAAGAGTATTGATTTTATGGATAAACTTATTGTGAATCCTCATTTGCATGCTATTAGCAAAGACCATAATGATCATTTTTTATGTCAGAACTCTTACAGAGGATTGTTTATACTAACACCTAACAGCTATTTTATTATTAATTTACAAAAGCAAAAAATATTATAGATAAGATGAAATCATACTGCGAAGACAATTTAACGAATCATAAATCAGGGAAAAAATGCAAAAGCATAACTGCATTAATTGCTAATAGTGATTTTTTTTAAAAAATAAATAGAAGAAATTATTTTATTCTTACATATATTTTTCTGAACAATTTATTTTTTACACTGAATATAAATTTTATACAGCACTAAGAAATAATTCTTGAATGAGCTTTAAGCACTCTATTTATTTTGATGATGCTGTATTAGATAGGTTAATTTTGAAGGTAGCGTTGTTTCAAATATGAGACTCGATAAATCTGTTGGTAGTTTTGTTTGAAAGATGAGACTCCATAAATCTGCTAATAGCTTTGATGCTTAATGATTTAGCAGTGATAGCATAAAAGTATTCAAATATTTTTGACATCTTGGAAAGAAAATGTGACATTAAATTAAGAAGTAATGCCTATGATGAAATGAAACTATTACAATATTAAAATAAAGAATTATAGTGATAACTATATTTTAAACGAGAATTGGGAATATCTGAAATAATATATTTTCCAGCTAATTAAAGAAAAATTTATGACCAAACTTTTTTGAAGGCAATTGTGATATCATTAAAATCTCCTAAATTGTATATTTTAAAAAACTAGGTTTTAAATGTAAAATTGAATATTTTTTCAAAAGAAAATAACTTATAATTTGAATTAAAATTTTATTTAGTTTTTATAATTTTAGGAATAAATAAATCATTATAATGTATATTCTTTTTATTGGGGTATAAAAAAACGTATTTTTAAAAAATTTCTTGTATATACAATATTTTATAGAAATATTAATAGTTATATATAATATCAAATTGATATTTTTATTTGAAAAAACATTATAATTATCTTCAAAAATAGCACCTTCTATAATTTATTTTAAATAAAATTTAAGTTCTTATTTTCTCCATTAATATTTAAATATTTTAGTAATAGACATTTGTTGAGTTACATAAAATAGCATTTATAATTGATTTTTTATACCTAAAATTACAAAAAGAAATTAAATTTTTATTTTCTCCATTAATATTTTTTCTTAAATATTTAAGTATGTTGGTAATAAACATATTTAGTGAGTTCTATATTAGGCCCTTCTCAATTAATTATACCGGAAATAAAACATCACTGAAGATATTTTAAAATAATCTGCATTTTCTGAAGGAGATATTTGAGGGCTACAAAATGATATATAATTTATTACTAACCAAAAATATTTTGAGTATTAAGATATTCGCTAAAAAATAAAAGGCTCTCATTGAATTTCGAAGGGTTTTAACTTGATATATATGAACTAGAGCATTAAAATTTTGATTTGTATAAATTAAACAATCTAATTAACCTTCATATCAATTTTCATCTATTATTAAAATTGTATTCGAAAAATTGCCTTAATTTGTCATGGATTTACTCCTAAATATTTAATGAAGGCAAGCAAAAATATATTTAATTTTTTTTAATTACTTGAAACCTCAAAACTTTGAGAGGTGAATTTAAAGAACAAATTAAGATCTATTTAAAGCAAAGATTGGCTGGTCAAGACCAAAAATTGGTATGATTTAAAAGTAGATACTAAGAATTTAATAAAATAAAAATATGGGCTGATTTCAGTTAAATGTTAACTTATAATAATAATTTGCTTAGTATCACAGAAGCTATAGGTAATTTAGGTTAGAGGTATGATATAGTTAAATATTAGTTTATTTTTTTTGTTAAAAATTTCATTAAAACTGGATCTGGGATAAGACCATAACATTACACATTATATGGTTTAGAATTAATCTGTAATATTTAATTAGTTAAAGAGTTTAACATTATAATTTTGTAAAATAATTTTATTTGGGAATCTTTTTCAGGAATATATTTTCTAGGAAATATATATATTATGTTAATTTTTTCAATAATTTTTAAATATTTGATGGGAATTTATTTCCTATTTTTATTAATTTTCTAAAAAATAATATATTTAATATGCATTAAAACATTCATGTACAGCACCATTTATTCATATCTTCATATATTATTTCTAATATTTTTATAAGTGTCATTTTATAAATTATTAGAAATATAGTTAACAAATAAATTTTTTAAGCTTGTAATCATTTTGAAAATCTAATTTTTAATTACTATTTCCAAGGAAAATTGATGATGTGGTATAGGCAGATTTATGTAAAATCGCTTTAAAGATGAAAGATTATTTTAACTCTTCATAAGATGACTTTCACCTAGAGTTATTAAAGTAGTGTGCTATCATTTCTGGTAGCTATAGCTAATAACGTGTTACTTTTTTTACAAATATTTATTTTTAAGCACGCTTAAAAATATAATGAATAACATGAAAATTTAAATATAATATCATACTTAATTATAATTTTTATAATTCATTATTTAATTTTGAAATGGAAATTTATATTTTCAATTTGTATTATAAACATAATTCATCTAGTGTAAATTATTTATCATCACAAATGGATATCCAAATTGATGTAAGTGAGTTAGACAGCCCTGGAAGGAAATGTTCTTGATAAGATTAATACAAATTTTCATTTCCAAAAGAAAAATATTTTTAAATTAATGTAAAAACAAAAGATGGCTATTTATTTGTTCAAACTGTAAAAAAATATTCCTCAAATGAATCTCAAATAACACCTAAAGGTAATTGTCATATTTAAATTCTAATAATATTTTTATTTTATGAGAATGTTCATGCCAATAGTTATTAAGAGATAGAAAAATATCTTAATAATTTAGTTATAAAGGAGACTACATTCAAAACGACAAATTCAATTCAAGCTAAATTGATAAATAATATTGTACATGCCAATATTTCTCAGAAACTGGCTTATAAACTTATTGTCGAATTTATAATTGATACAGTTTAGCCAATGTCATTGGTTGATAATCCATCATTTACCACGATGATTAAAACTATGCCCTGATACAACAATTATTTGTTGCTAGAAACTAATTATTTAGATAGCAGACAAAGATACCCTAGTTAGAATCATCAAAACGACTTCCATTGATATTTTTTTTTGAAATAAAGGATACTAATATAACAGAAAACCACTAGACGCTTTTTTAAAATCTAAAAATGCAAATGAGAATTTTTGATAATTTTTCTTATATTAAAAATAAAATTAAATACTGCATTGCGCTCAAGTAAAAAACTAATAGCGCACTTCTTTTTTTGATGGATAGCGGTAGCGCGCTACTTTTAAAAGTAGGGTTTAGCAACTCTGATTTTTAACATTATCTGCCTACATTCAATTAAACATCTTAAAAACTACATAATGATAGTGCTGTAAATATATTAAAAATCGAACGCGTTCGCGTTTAACGTTAATTTTTAAAAATTGAACACGTTCAACCTTAAAAACGGAACGTGTTCACGAACGTGAACAAATTTCATTTATATTTATCATAAACAAATATCGTATATTTTTTAAGTAATGTTGTAAACGACGCTATTTCTATCCCATAGTATGGTTTATTAACTTTATTATTATTTATAGATTAGCGTAAACATGGATTTTGTTATTTCATCTACATCTTATTCTGAATTAACATTGCCATGGCCCAAATATAATAAATAACAGTTACAGCATATATTCAATATCCTTGTGTAAAATGTATAATAAATTTAATGAGATACTTGATTGAAATATTTATTGTTTTATGATATAACTATAAGTATCCTATTAATAATTATTTTAGATTATTGTATTTCATAGACTTATTAATATTATTATTATAATAGAAAATATTTTTTATTAAATTAATTATTTTTTATTCTTTTAAAACTAGTAATTTTAATGGTTATTTATATGGTATTAAAAAATAAAATAGTTTATTCATCAAATTTTGAACATAATGCGTTACTTCTTGAACCTGAACGCGTTCAGTTTATGAACGTTGAACGTTCGATTTATTTAGAAATGTTTACATCATTTGAATTAATCAAATATATATATATATAAATTCCCAGGCCTGGCCTAA
Source organism: Gordionus sp. m RMFG-2023 (assembly GCF_954871325.1). Taxonomy (NCBI): domain Eukaryota; kingdom Metazoa; phylum Nematomorpha; class Gordioida; order Chordodea; family Parachordodidae; genus Gordionus; species Gordionus sp. m RMFG-2023. The sequence continues at coordinate 31,561,123 of NC_088776.1, forward strand.
AAAATCAGCTCCACTTCTTTATATTGGATATTTGCTGGTAATTTATCCCATTTACATATTTACTACATTTTTTACTAAATACCAGATCCATTGAAAAATAGTAGACTTATAATTTTAAAAATGCATTTGAGCCATATCATTCATCTAATAAATAGCAACATAAATATATACTTTTTTATACTGTATATCTAATCTATTTTATATCATCTTATAAATGCTAATTAATATTGTAATTTTTACTATGGGAAAAGGTAAGAACAATAATATTTCAAATGTGATTATAAATGAAAAAGAAATATCAAGTCTAGAAAAAAATGACCTTAATAGTAATAACGTAAATGCAAAGCAAAATAATACCTTTTCCAAGCCATTTAAAGCTCCACAGCAATCATATTTTAAAGATAACAATAAAAGTTATCCCGTTAATGATGATGCTCATAAACCAGTTTATGGGCCACAATTGCAATTACAATCACCGCAGACTGCTACTTTACCCCAACCCAATATAATCTATCCAGATAGTCATCAAATATTTGTAGGCAATTTACCTCATACTATGGGAGAAAATGAATTAAGCAAATATTTCTCAGGTATATATTCATTATTCTCTCTTTCTAACATATATATTTTAATCTAGAATATGGCAAAGTGGTCGATTTAAAAATTATATCTGGTCAAAAAGATGGAACAAGAAAAGTTCCGGTAATTGTTTCATACATGTGTAATAATATATATTTTTACAGAACTATGGCTTTGTTATATTTTCTAGTTCCGAGCCAGTAAAAAAATTGATCAACGAAAAAGTAGCTCTAATTCTTTAAATTTTATGACTATCTTCTTTTTAGCCAATTATTTACAAAGGACACCGCTTAAATGTAGAGGAAAAGAAGAATCAACGTAAAGGAGGTGGACCTATTGTAAATAATAGACCTAACAAAATGGGACCTCCTAATAAACCTCATCCTCAACAGCAACCTTACCACCCACCACCTCTACCACGATTATAGTTTTTGTTTCCACCCTATTTTCGTTTTCATATGTATATAATATCAGATTTACCTAAAAATATAATTATGTAATTTTATGTTTTAATTTATTTTAACATAAATGCTTTTTCTCTTATTAATTCGTTTGATATTAGAAAATTTTAATATGTATTTGCCCTAACATATTACTCAAATTTTTTTGTCATTTTTGAGATGTTTATAATGGCTTGAATTTATAATAAAAATTGCTCACATACTTCTATATCCTGAATTATTTTATGAAAAATGTAAAAAAATAAATTTTTACTAAAGTTGCGAACATTTTTCATCTGAGAATGAAATAGGCAAATAACCAAGAATTGTTGCAGATTATAGTGCTACTTAAAATTAATAAATGTAGGTATGGTTGTAAAATTTTTGCAAACATTTTTAATAATTCGACTTAAATTTACAATATTCATGCCATAGAAAATAAATATCTTTAAATAATGGCCTAATGTCGATATAAGAGTGTGAATTGAGATGGCTTAGATCGACAACTCCTTTATAATATTTGGGTCAGTTTTATTTGTCCAATCATATGCCATTCAATAATTTTTTGTCATTATTCAAATAACACTTCTATTTCCATGTTATCCTGTTTTTTGGTGGTACCCAAGTCGATTGGATAATGTTTTTGTTATGGTTTAATGAAGATGATTTTAATATATGCCATTCAATTTACTGCCCTAAATCAAATTAGATATACATAAATTTTTTATTCATAACGATTATATTTCAAAATAAGTGAAGTTTTTGATGTAAATACAGGTTATGGTTAATATGTCTTATGCTTTAGGATAAAATAATGATTTAATTATTAACCAAATATATTTAGATTTACTCATTTTGCTCACAGTTGCCAAATGGTAACAAATTATTTTTTGCTATTTTATGGAATGTTAATGTGTAAAGATAAATAAGCTGTTTATTTTTACCAACTTAATCTCAATTTAGCAATTTATATAATTAAATTAATTTTTAATATGGTATTGTAATCGACGTGAAAAAAATTCGTTTTTTGAAAAGTCATTTTGAACAATGTTCTTTTTACCTTGGATAAATTTTCATAATAATCGTTTTCAAAAAATAATAAATTATATTTTTTATAACATTCTTTATTATGCAAATATTCTCACAATATATAAAACTAAATAAGATTCTGCGACATTTTATTATTAGTGAACTATTTTATCATATTTTTGTATCAGTTTATTTATCTTTAACAAAACAATCTAAATACATCAATTAATCATTCTACACAATTAATATATTTGACATTAATTGCCTTTAAGGTTAATTGATTATATCACATTCTCATTTTTGGGCTCTCGATTTGGAACGGTATAAATTGTTTTCTTATTCTTTTTGGATAACGGCTATTTGTAATTTATTCTCTACTGCGATCACTACTGTCGATTTCAATCTTTTCATTTAAGATGGCGTCTTTGGTTATCGAGTTTTTTATAGGATCAATTGGGAAACGGGAAAGTATATCCACATTAATTTTTTTCTTCTCGAAGTGCAATTCATAATCATAATTTGTTAGAGTAATGACCATCTACTAATCTTGATGATATATCTGTTGTTCTCTTAATTGGATTAAGTTACGATATAAGTGGTTATAATAAAATGCTTACAAATTAAATATTGTTTAAATTTAGTTAATGCAAATATGATTGTTAAAGCCTCACGTTCTATCTGACTAACTTCGTTCGGCGGCATTTAATGTTCGAGAAGCAAATCCAATCGGTTTTTCCTCATTGTTAATGATATGAGATAGAACTGATCCTATTTTATGTTGCGACGCGTCACTAGCTTAAATTATCGGGTTTTTCGGATTATAATATGTTAAATTACTGCTTTTATTTCATTATATGTCCATTTCCATCGCACATTTTTCATTAAAAGTCTACATAAATCAGGGGCGTCGCTAGCCTTCACAATCTCAGGGGGCTCAACTAGAAAAAATTTTGAGGGGGGCTACGCCCCCATACTCCCCAATTTGCGATTCTTCGGCCCGCTTTTGCCCGGCCTTCGGCCGGGTTTTATATTAATATAAAATTTGCTAACTGAACAATTATTCTGATTTTCATATTTTGTCATTATATTATGCATACAAAATAAACTGGCATATAAAAAACGACATAATGCAATAATATAATTCTTAGCAACTTACATTGACAAAAGGCTATCAAACTAGTATAGCTCTATGTTACCATTTTAGACAATGTTTTATAGAATGGACTAATAAGGAAAAATTTATTGGCCTAAACCAATGATATATATAACATAGATTGGCGATTCATTCATTAAAAACGTCCTCACATTGCAATCAGCTGTAGCGCCATTTTGTAGCTTGAACGTTGATAAATGCCTCATCATTATTATTATTATATATTTAAATTCTCTATATCAATACAAAATAAATTCTCACCTCAACTGATGATTTTAGCAAGTTCTTCAATTCTTTTTATTAGTAATCTAAAATATAAGACTCAAGATATTGTTATGTTCTATCCCCCCCTTATTTCTTTTATTTTTGTTTCTCCTTGTTTCTTTTGTTTTCCCGTCTTCTTTTATTTTGTTATGAAATTAATATATTATACCTTATTTTTATATTGCATTTGAAACTGGTTCTTACCAGTTTCATGAATGATTATATCGCGATTAAATAACAACTTTTTCTTTCCCCCTTTGTTTTAAAAATTATAAAGGTGGAAAACAAAACACCATTAATCATTTAATATTTTTTTTTTGTAATAGAATTTCTTTTTTTTAATTGTAATTTCTCTGATTCGAATAAACTTTAAAACTTACGTTGTCCAAGTGATTCCATGACTAAATCGATAAAACCCGGCCCCCTGGATCCAGTCATTGACCATCCCGGACCCCCGATCACGGACTGTATTATTCCCCTTCAGACTGGGGGACCCATCGGTCCAAACTCAACACTGGCGCCCAACGTACTTTCGATAATCTACGACCCGGAAAAACCAACAGATCATTACCTAGAACGTTTTATGCTTATCCACCGACATCAACCGGAGGCAAATTTACTATCCTTATTCTTATCATCATGCGGTCACGGCCTATATTCAAAATTAAAGTTAGCCTTTGCACCAAGGCCTATGTTGGAAATGTCAATAGAGGACGTAAAAACTATTTTGGGAAATAACAATAACAACAGAGGTCTAGCAATCAACAAGCTTCGTCAACGCATCCAGCAAGATGGCGAAACAATTACTGAATATGCGGAAGCTTTGATAGCTTTGGCCTCTCAGTGCGATCTAGGCCCCAGGGACCTTTTCTTGTCCTCCCAATTCGGAGCGGGGATACAATCCTCCGGAATAAGAGATCACGTAATAAAGTCCGATAATATAACGTTTAAAGGAAAGTTAAAAATTGCGCAAACCTGGGAAATGGCCGAAGCGCTTAATTAAAATAATGCGACGAACCACGCCTACAGCAACCAAATAAACATACCCACAAAGTATACGCATGTACAAAACATCCCGCAAACATTGGAGAATTACTATCAACCCCCACGTCGAAATTTCCCACGGAATGAAAACCCAACCTGTTACAATTGCGGAAACGTGGGGCATTATAGATACAATTGCCCAATAAAACAAACTTTCAACAATTATTACTCCTCTCAGTATACTCCTCGAAATATACCTACGACTCAACCCAATTTCCCGGCAATAGCCTACCCAGCGACTAACAGAGTACTACTCGAGACTAAAAAGATAGAAAACAAGGAGTACAAACACATAAACATGATGACAAATGAAGCGGATATCGACAAAAACCATTCATTCCGGGTAACGGTAAAAATAAATGGTATACCATTAGAAATGGTTATAGATACAGGCTCAGATGTAACAATCATTAATAATCAAACGTATAATGTACTTTTCAACCTTATCCCAATGGAGGACACCAAGGTAGTTCTAAAATCATTTTCAGGACATGACATTCAACCCATAGGGCACTTCCCGGCAATAATAAGCTACCAAGACAGCACACATTCAACAAATATCCTAGTAACTAATAACTCCCCCATCTCCATAGTGGGTAGAGATGTTCTAAACAAGATACCCGAGATCCTACAAGACATCACCTACAAAGATCAAGAAATTAAACAACTTAAAAAAAATTTCCCACGAATTTTTTCGGATACCTTAGGAAGTTTCCCAAGCAAAATAGACGTTAATCTCCTTCCCAACGCACAACCCCAGTTCGTCAAACCCCGTTCGGTACCCTATGCACTAAAGTCACAAATTGAACAAATACTTAAGGACTGGGAAAACCAAGCGATTATTAGTAAATGCCGATACAGTAAATGGGGATCTCCAGTTGTGCCCATTCAAAAGTCGGACAATTCCATACGCCTTTGCATTGATTACAAAGTTACTCTGAACCCATGGATCAATCCCGAATGTTATCCTATCCCCCGAATCGAAGATATTTTTGGAACACTACAAGAAGGTACTATTTTTTCGGTCATAGATCTAAAAGAAGCATACACCCAAATACCAGTCACAAAAACTACAAGCGAACTGTTAACAATTAGCACCCATCTAGGCCTATTCAATTTTAATAGACTTCCTTTTGGTATTTCCTCCGCCCCAATGATTTTTCAACGAACGATGGACATTGTAACAGCCGGTCTAAAAAAGACCGTCACTTATTTAGACGATATTCTAGTATCAGGGAAAACTCCGGCGGAACACTGGTTCAATTTGCATCAGCTCTTCACACGATTGGATGATTTTAATTTAAGAATAAATCTAAAAAAATGCAAATTAGCGCAACCCTCAGTAGAATATTTGGGCCACATCATTAATGCAGACGGGTTAACTCCTAGTCCTAGAACAACAAATTCTATTAAAAATTGTCCCGTTCCAAAAAACGTTCACGAAGTGCGATCCTTCATTGGTCTCGTTACCTATTATGCAAAATTTATACCAAACATGTCTACCATGGCTAAACCGTTATACGATCTATTACACCAAGGGGTAAAGTTTAACTGGAGCCAAACCACATCTGACAGTTTCAATTCCATCAAGACCCTATTGATTTCCCCCCAAATCCTTTGCAACTACAACCTCGAAACCACCCTCACTCTATCTTGTGATGCTTCCGCTTATGGTTTAGGAGCCGTTCTATCACATCTATGGGATAACAATATCGAGAAACCTATAGCCTATGCTTCCCGAACGTTATCGAAGGCCGAAATTAACTATTCCACCGTAGAGAAGGAAGCCTTGGCCGTTTTTGCTGTTAAGAGATTCCGACAATTCCTGCTAGGAAGACCATTCATCATAAACACAGACCATAAGCCCCTACTAGCCATATATGGAAAAAAAATTGGGATCCCAACCATGACTTCCGCAAGATTACAACGATGGGGAGTAACATTATCGGGCTTCAATTTCAACATCCAATACAAAACAGGGCGCACAAATATGAATGCCGACGCTCTTTCCCGACTACCGCTCCCTAACATCGACTATCAAGATGAAACCGAGGTAAACCAAATTCTACAGACCCGTATTAAAGACCTACCCTTCACTAGAGATAAAATAGAATCCATAACAATGCAAGACCCAGAATTATCACAGATCAAAGAAAATATACGAAATGGCTGCCCCCCCTTCCCCCAGATAACAACCACCGAATTACAAGAATATTGGAACATAAAAGATGAATTGTCAATAGACGGGGAGATAATTGTCCGGGGAACCCGGTTAATCATTCCCAAAACCTTACGACCCGCTATCTTACAAGAGATTCATAGTGGACACCCGGGAATTGTTCGAATGAAGGAAACCGCAAGGATTTATGTCTGGTGGCCCCAATTAAATAAGGATATCACAAAAATCAGTGAAATATGCAACCGTTGTCAACTATTCAAAGAAAACTTCCCCCAGAGATTACTACACCAATGGCCCGTCGCCCGCACAGTGGGAGAAATGGTACACGTCGACCTCGCTGGACCCATACATCAAATACATTGACTAATTCTAGTAGATGCCTATTCCAAATGGCCAGAAATAGCCCGCTTGAATAACACTACATCTAAGGCACTCCTAACAGCGTTAGAATGCATTTTTAATCACCTAGGCTATCCACGAAACCTCATAACCGACAACGGACCCCAGTTTGTCAGCCACGAATTCAACCAATATTGTGAACGCCATGGAATAACCCATATCTACACCCCCCCCCCCCCGTATTCCCCCCAAAGTAATGGAATAGCGGAACGATTCGTACGAACCTTTAAAAATGCTATAAGAGGATTTCCCCGCACAGAAATTCAAACCCAGCTTACCAACTTCCTAATAGCCTATAGAAACACTCCACATCCAACCACGAAGCAAACCCCAGCCATGCTATATCTAGGACGCAAGATCAGACGACCATTAGACCTCCTCTATGAAAAATCAGCATTTCACACCACACACTACCCGGTTCAGCCCGATCTAAGGAATGGGGATCTAGTATGGGTGTGAACACCCCCAAGCATTCCCAACCCACGATGGGAAAAGGAACTATAATAGAGGTTCTAGGATCTGTCGTTTATTACGTGGAAACAGATCAAAAAGCCCGACGATACCATCGCCGAGATATCCGACTTCGACGGGAACCCGAAAATCAAGAAGAAGAGCGTACAAACAAATTCAACAACCTACCACCCCGGGATAGCCGTATTTAAGAGGGGAGGAAAATATTGTATTCCCACAAAAACATCTTTCTTTTTTTTTTTTGATTTTATATATATTGATTATTTATTTTTTTGTGGTCTTCCACCTGTTACAAATCCCTTTTTTTAAAATTATTAGTCGTTTTTAAATCCGCTCTGAGCCAGCGGTGCAGCGAATGCCCTTTTAGTTATTTTATTGACTTAAGGTAGGGATTACCTTTGTTTTTAAATCCGCTCTAAACCAGCGGTGCAGCGAATGCCGTTTTAGTTATTTTATTGACTTAAGGTAGGGTTTACCTTTGTTTTAAAATCCGCTCTAAACCAGCGGTGCGGCGAATGCCGTTTTGGTTTATTTTTGGTAGGAATTAAAAATGAAAACGGCGCCGACGGCTGGGTAGCCGTATTTAAGAGGGGAGGAGTGTTATGTTCTATCCCCCCCTTATTTCTTTTATTTTTGTTTCTCCTTGTTTCTTTTGTTTTCCCGTCTTCTTTTATTTTGTTATGAAATTAATATATTATACCTTATTTTTATATTGCATTTGAAACTGGTTCTTACCAGTTTCATGAATGATTATATCGCGATTAAATAACAACTTTTTCTTTCCCCCTTTGTTTTAAAAATTATAAAGGTGGAAAACAAAACACCATTAATCATTTAATATTTTTTTTTTGTAATAGAATTTCTTTTTTTTAATTGTAATTTCTCTGATTCGAATAAACTTTAAAACTTACGTTGTCCAAGTGATTCCATGACTAAATCGATAAAACCCGGCCCCCTGGATCCAGTCATTGACCATCCCGGACCCCCGATCACGGACTGTATTATTCCCCTTCAGACTGGGGGACCCATCGGTCCAAACTCAACAGATACCTTACCACCCAGATTCCTTTAACCCATATGGATCAAATGCCTTGATCATTATTTTTAAATTATCTATATCAATACAAAATAAATTCTCACCTCAACTGATGATTTAATCTAAAATATAAGACTCAAGATATACATATATAAAAAGCCACAACACCACCCAAGAATATTAACTTTTATAGTTTTATCAAATTCACTTGATATTTCAATAAAAATCTTGTTACACACATATTGTTCATTTATAGAATCTTTTATATTTTACATATATAATCTTTTATGATTCCTGTCTTAATAATAAATATCATAGATGCACCTATATTTATTGTAGTAGCTGGTACTTTTAATTTTATGTAATATAGTGGCTTATAACTTAAAACAATAATCACTCATAAGTTTATGTAAAAAATAGACCTGTATAGATAAAATCTACAAATTTTGTTACTAATAAGAGAAATAGGTGCTGTTAATTTTTTTATTTTGTATTATTAATTTTATTATAAAGGAAGAACTAAAGATAACTCCAAAAGTATATACTATTAAGATTCTCTTCATAGTTGATCTTTTGTTTTGATTATTTCATCTTAATTATAAATGACAAATAAAAAAATATCTTTTATTTTTTTTCAATAAATACATAATGTAATAATATTATTTTTTGCTTGAGTATAAATTATATTATACAAATTATTTATTTAAAGTATATTTAATAAGTATATAATGATATAAATGTATAGGCCTTGAAAAGGAAAAGAGGCCTTTGTTGCTTCTGGACATAATTCATCTTCTTTTGTTGATTTTGTCCCATCCTAAATCAACATAGCCATGATATTCCCCTTTGTGTTTTTCAAAATCTATTTGCGTTTTAATAGAAATATAAGAAAAATAATATATCATAAATGGAAACTTTTCAAAATAAATTATCTTCGTAGACTAGTTTTGGCAATATTATATATGTATTAATATTTAATGCTGACAAATAATGGATATCCAAACTACAAAATGGCGCTACAGCTGATTGCAATGTGAGGACATTTTTATCATACATTTAATGAATGAATCGCCAATCTATGTTATATATCATTGGCCTAAACCCAATCAACAATTTTTGAAGGAGAGTATTAACGACCAATCCAAATCATAAAACTATTTGGTGGTTAGAGCTTCCTCTTAGATGACATGATGGAAGCTAGATAAGCAATCGAGAAAATTATTGTGAGATATTAAATTTCTAAAAGATTATCTTCCATTTTAAATAATATATAAACGACTACACAGTTGATCATTATTGTTTATCTAAAATATGCAATTATATGCTCTCAGCCGTGTAGTAATAATCTTAAATTACATAGCAACACAAATAATAGATGCTGGTTAATTTGCAGTAATAAAAATGACACTCACGATGTAAACTAATATCAGAATTTATTATGGTGGATAAATTGATAAAATAAAAACACTAAAAATCTTTTGAAGAAATAATTATGCAAATATATTGAAGCCTGGAGTTATTTATACGGCAATGCCATATTAGAAATGAAACGTTTTCTAACTATAAAATAAGGACCAGAATGATATAATGAAACAATTAATATTTTACATAATGTCGCACCACCTTGATATATTATATCTTAAAATAATAGTAGTTTGTAATAATATCAAAAATATACTTGTATTAAAAATTTAACTCAAGACTGTTTTTCGAAAAAGAAAAAATAGCTTTCCTAAAAACACGTAAAAGAAGAGAAGAAAAGATATCAAATTTATTACATCTATTGCAAAATAAATAATAAAATGTTTAATTTTGAAAATTATTTATATCTAAATAGATGACGTTAAATACTTGAATACAATATGTTATTATATTTTTTATCAAAAACATTTATTAGTAAAATTTTTTATAATATTAACTGTAATATATTATACAACGGTCAAATACGTCTATAAAAGTGGCATTATATCTAATATTTTATAAACGACTATATATAGTAGAGGATTATAAACTATATATCAACGACCTTGAAAATATTTTTAAGGTATGATAATAAAATTTAATAAATATACAGTTTGATTAGTCATTTTGAACTCGGCTAATTACAATATTAAATTTATTAATTTTCAATTAATATATGATTATATATATTTAATTAGGGTTAAATAATAATTTAAATAATAAAAGTCAATTAAACTTCAACTGTTAAAGCTAAATTAATATTTAGTGAGTTATTGATATTATATTTTTAATATATTGATTGCAAGCGGACATAGTGAAAATATAATTTATATGTATTAATCTAATCTAATAATTAAAATAATATTCATTTAATAAAAATTTATAGTCTTATTTTCTAAATAATAAAATTATATCTGTATATTACTTATAGGAATTATAAAAGAAATCATTCAGTGGGCAATCAAAAAAATTTATTTTTAATTCAAGGGGATATTAAGGAGCCATTAAAAATTTTTTTGCTTCAGGGGGCTATTCAAATTTTTCAGGGGGATCGAACCCCTGTTCGCCCCCCCCCCCTAGTGACGCAACAGATATAAAGGAGCAGCAATAGTCGAAAAATTGTTTATAAATATTGATATTAAATTATATATATATAAACTTACAATTCTTTAACTTTTCAGGTAACCGTGCGTCTAAAATTGCATTGACATTCTTGTTATGAGTCCCTATTCACTAATGGTATGATATAAGAATTCAATCTTTTCTTTAAAAAATTACATTTTTTTAGGTCATTAATACATTTATCGAATTTTTTGTATGGATCTCAATTGATTCCCCAGTAATTATATCGTCCAAATATACCGTTACTCCAGGTAGTCCATTTAAAAAGGAATACATTGCTTGTTGAAAAATGGCTGGCGCTGAGGGTACCCTAAACGGAAGTCGTGTGATGTGATAGAATCCTCTTAGCGTGTATTACTTCACAACTTTATTCCCCCCTCATCTAGTACTATTTGAAAATACTTTTCTGATAAATCTAATACCGTATATTTGGATCTAGTGTTGTTAATTAGTCGATGGAAATCGACTAAAACGACTAATTTTGTAGACCAAAACAACTAATTTGTTCTACTAAAAGGATTAATATAGTAGACTAAAAGGACTTATTTAGTCGACTAAGTAGATCTATTTATTTGGCTTAGTCGACCCATTTAATCTGCTTGAATGGACCAATTTAGTCGACTAAATCAAATTTTTGACCGCCTGCACCACTATTAGTCTAGTTCTTCCGACTAGTTGAGATATGATAGAATGAAACATAGAAAAGTCACAAATATATTCGTTATTTTTACACTTTTTTGTTTTTCTTAAATTTTTTTTTAGCAAATGGGCAAAAATACATGTTAAATTAGAATTTAAATTTGGATGTACCATAGAAAAGTGACAATTGTCATAATATTTATTTTTCATCTTTTTTGAATATTTTTAAAGAAACTGGTAAAAATATATATTGATACATCTCTTTAAAATCATACGTATTTGCTTTTATCTTTAATTTATTTATATATTTATTCTGTAATCGTTTCTCCTTTTTCTTGTTACGTTTTGAAATAATAATATCTAGCATAAAATTAGTTTTCTCAGTAATAATTTTTTAAAAGTTTAATTATATCATCGTATGATATTTTAGTGAATGTCTTCGGTAAACACAAAGTAAATAATATTGAATAAACTTGTAATCCAATATACACTACACTAATAAAAACGATTTTATGACGATATCTTTGATAGATATACTTATATCTCACACTTCTTTATATTGAATTTTTCCATTCGAAACTGCTCTATTGCGATGTTTTATTATTAGTGAACATTATTATAGTTAACTATATCATATTTTTGTACTTCAGTTTATATATCTAACAAATCAATCTAAATACATCAATTAATTATCATACACAATAAACAATATATATGAATACAATTAATCATATTATTTTAAGGTTAATTGATTCTATTACAGATTCTTTATTCAATATAAATATTTTCATAACACATAAAACTGCATTCAAAATAATACCATAAAAAACTCCTAATAATAAAAATCGTGTGATTGAAAAAATTCAAATCACCTCACCTAATTTTAAAATTATGTGAGCAGATGTACATTAATATCTACAAATTGACAGTATTTATTTTTTGACAAACGCGTTTGTATTATACGTTCAATTTTTTTGTCTTATGAAATTTTAAATGACAAGTCATCGCTAAATACAGATGGCAAAGATAATATAACGAAAATTATTTCACGAAGATATTCTAGTGAATTTAATATAAGGGAGTCAATATCGCGATAATTGCTAATAGTGATGCTATTTAGTTTGAAACATTTATTTTTATTATGATCATATTGAATAATATTTTTATAAAAATAGGATCAAGATTGATAGTTTTCTTTTAACCTTAATAAATTTATAAGTTTTATAAAATTTATTATTAGAATATAATTTTTTTGCTATCATGTCCTATTTTTTCTACTAAGTCTTATTTTATAAGGATCGCGAAAAATGAACTCAGGCTTTATTAGTAGATTAATTGTTGAGTTCATTTTTAAAAATAAATTACATCTAAGTGAAATAAAGGATTTCTCCAATTCAAAATATTTAAAGTATAGATTTCTTTTTATCTTTTCTATTTACTTGGATATAAAATATTAGTATTTTCAAGAAATTTAATAGGAATCTAATATTAAGACGCGGCATTAAGCAAGAAGTTTGCTAAAGTTTGGAAAGTACTAAATTTGTAGGTTGCAATACGTAATGCTTAATTACAATACATATAGCTAGACCTGTGCCCTGCGTGGCCGTTGACCGATGCTTTTGGCTCGAAAATGCCACCATTTATAAAGATCAAGCTGGCGCACCATCGGAAAATTTTTTAAAAATAATTTCCATATTTTATGCATTTATATTCTAATAAGTGGCTAACATCGCTGTTGTACATTTTTTATGTTAATCAGATTTTTTATGAGTTCTTGTTTTATACCTATTTTGTCATGATAATTACTTGACTCATTTTAAAATTCTATCAATCAAAAATCTAAAATTTCAAAAGTTGCCATAATTTACATATTTTTAAAATAGAGTTCCAATGTTAGAAAGGGGTTTTGATTAGGTAAATATGAACACCACTTATGCTTGGGTCATGTCTAGTTACGGTGAAACTATTAAATATCTTTTATTGAAAATTAATATCAAAAGAATAAGAGAAATTATTACTGCTCTAAGATATAAACTGCAGGGATTGAATTTGAGTTCGAGGCAGCTCAAAGAAAATGGATCTAGTAGAATGAATATTAGCTTTTCTTTCAAAATTTAAAGAAACAGTTGAATTTCTATACACATAAAAAGGCTTATCTAGAGTATTACATAATTTTTAGAAGAGAAATTGAAACAAATTTAACAATAAAAGATAAATATAGCTCAGAAATTCTCTAAAGGAAAATATGCTGAAAAAGACTTGCGCTACGACTTCGGATTTGTGAACTGCAGGTAATATATAAATGTGTTCATTTATTTAATTTACTTCAAAACAAATCTATGTGTTAGCTTCTCTTCTAGACTCAAGATTGTCATTGTATATAATAGAACAGAATTACTCAGCTTCCACATCTAAGAATCAAGAGAAAATATTAAATTCAAATTATTTGACAAAATTAGCAACTTAACATTCGATAAGTACTAATTATGATTCCACTAATGCCATATTCTTATCGGAAAACCCTATTCACAAGATATGGATGTTCTAAATTTATGAGTATCGAAATTTCTAATCTTACCACGCTAGCAAAAAATATTATTAGTGTTCTAACAACTAGTACACTTAGTAAAAGAGTTTTCTCTACCGCTGGGTTGACTTTGAATTTAAAAATCACCATTATGTTCAAATAATTTTAATAAAATTATTTTTATACAGGATATAATTATAAAATTATGAAATCGATTTAAAATTTATAATCAGTTTTCTCTTTAATAAAGATCTAAAGATATGCCGAGATATCGTACTGTAGTCACTACAGGTAAGGTATATCTTATTTTAATTTTTCTAAAAAAAATTATTTAGCAATTAAAAAAAATTTAAGCTCCGCCGATTAGTCTTGAAACTTGCACCGGTCACCGATAGTTTCGTCGGCTATCAGGTCTACATATAGGTTAGTGCAATAACATATATTATTTTGTTTATCTTAGTTGTTACTCAGAATTAAAACTTAAAGCAATGATATTGCTAAGCAAAAATTTCAATTTTCTCATATTGAATTGCTCATCGCTCAGATATTTTCACTATTTATTTATTTTTAAGTGCATAAGCAATATTATTTTAGTTTTTATAGTAAAGAATACTTTTACAATCATCTAATTTATGTGATAAAGAGATGAGGTAGGGGGTAGACATTTTTATAAAAAATATCTAAATAAATGCGTCCTAGTTCTTTGATCTAATCCATTGATAGGAAGGTGGGGAAAGGGGAGGATATAAAAACTACCTGATATAAATCTCAATAATAGTATTAAATGAAAGCTAATTAAAAAATATCACTACTAGTTTATGATATAAATCTCGATAGTATTAAATGAAAGTTAATATAGAACCTGAGCTTTAAGAAAAATTTTATTGTAAAATAATCATAAAAAAGTATTAAATACAAATATATAGAACCTGATCTTTAGGAAAAAAATTTATTGTAAAATAATAATAAAACGTATTAAATAGAAATATGTTCATGTATAAAATTTAATTATAAAAATCGCATTCATGCCAGCATGTATCCGAAAATGCATTTTTTGCAGTGTTCCCAGGTTGTTGTCATCATAGACCTCAATTTTGAAAGGCAAAACTTGCAAATAATATCAATAGATTCGGTAAGATTTCCCTTTCTTCCGATGAGTATTTTCCTAATTATCTCCGATATGACAGTATAAGGAATTTCTAAGTGATAAAAAAAATACTTAGATTTTGACTTATCATTCATAATTTTTAAGAGCCAAATGTTCTAAATCATAAATAATGATAAAAAAATTATATTTTGGAAAATATTTTTTAATAAAAATAAAATAAGAAAAAAATTTATTATGCAAGCGCGTCTGAATATAAAAATTTGGATATTTATCTGTCTAGTTGAGGGATGAAAAGAGAATATATTTATAACATAATATTTCCACATGGGGTCTCAAATGAAAGCTAATAAAAGGATGTGTTTACCTTATTATTCATCAATATATTTTAGGGGAAAATTTGGGGGAGAGGGGGATAAAAATTAAAGCATAATATATCGACTGAATCTCAAGATAAAAATAACCTTCGACTTTTGTTAATCATTTCCATCATGATATGAAGTAATTGTTAGAGATTGCTCTAGCCGATCTATTTAGTGGTGATTATAATATATTTTGATATGGATTATCAAAGCTTAAATAATTTTAAAATATAATAAAAAAATAACCTAGTAAAAATTAAATAATTGATTTAGTATCAGTGTTTTTAAACGCTACTTGTAAAAGTAGCACGCTACCGCTATCGCTATTTGTTAAAAAAAGTAGCGTGCTACCGCTATCGCTATTTGTCAAAAAAAGTAGCTCGCTATTAGCTAGCTACTTTTTATAAAAAAAATTACAAAGAAAATTTTTATTTTTTGCTTATAATGTTATTGTATAGTAAATATATAAAAATCAACATTTATAAATATTAAAATATTGTTAGTTTTGATTATAAAAAATTTATGTAATAAAAATAAATATTTATGGTAATTTGTTGCATTTTAATAATAAAATCATTTCAATATTATAATCCCCAAGTCTAGAGCGACGATCAGAAAGTATATGTTTTGCCTTATTAAATAATCTCTCGACACTAGCACTTGAGGGTAAGGGCGTATTTAATCTTATATACATATTTTTAATATAAGATAGATTATCAATAATTTTATTTACAAGTACATCGTATGTTTGGCACCCTATTATCATTTTGAGGGCTAATGCCACAGATCTTCTTTTTAAAGTTCTAGGGTCTAGTCAATGGCTTGTGATTCCCAAATAAGCTCAAAAATATTTAATCAGATCAATTTATAAATATGAACAAGTTTTTACCTTCTGTTATGTGTTCAACTATCTCCCATGGTACATATATATGATATCTCTGATTACTCTAATATTAGAGCATCTTTCATCACTTTAAAGTTATCTGCTATTTTATTCATTAGTGTCTGGCGGCATAAAATTGTAGGGGGACAGAGTTTTAATCATCATGGTAAATGATGGATTATCAACTAAAGACATTGGCTGAACTGTATAAATTATAAAATCAACAATAACTTTATCAGCCGATTTCTGAGAAATATTGTCATTTGCATTATTCATTAATTTGGTTTGAATTGAATTGAATTAGTCTTTTTGGATGTAGAGTCGCCTATAAAATTATTTAGATGTTTCTCCATTTCCTTAAAACTCATGAACAGTCTTATAAAATAAATATTATTAGAATGTAAAAATGACAATTTACCTTTAGGTGTTTCTTGAGGTTATAGCTACTGGATTGATTTGGGGAAATATTTTTTTTTACATTTTAAACAAATAAATTTGAAACCAGTTTTGGTTATATATTTATTTTAAAAAATTTTCAATCTAGGGAATGGTAAATTTGTATTATAGCTATTAAGAACATTTTCTTCCCTTGGTATCTTCCATTTCATTAATATCATTGTCTGAATCACTTTCAACGATTTGGATATCCATAGGCGATGACATTTTAAATTATTAACACGTGATTTAGGTTTATAATACAAATGAAAATATAAATTACAAATTGAAATTATATTTTAATTTCAAAATTAAATAATAAAAATTATAATTAATTATGATATTATATTTAAATTTTCATGTTTATACTTACATTCATTATATTTTTTAAAAATAGCGAAGTAGCGGCTACTTAGCTACTTTCAAAAAAAGTAGCGCGCTAAAAAATTAAATAATTACAAAAAAGTGCTTAGCCATAGCTACCAAAAAGTAGAGCGCTACTTTAATAACTCTGTTTAGTATTAATTAAAAATTGATATTTTCGATAAATTATAACTATTAAAAAATTATTGGCTTAAATGGATTATTTCAATTTCCACCCTCCAAAGAAATCTCGCCTAGGTTTTCTTAGGACATGTTGAGTGGACTAACAACGTGTTAAATTGTTGTTCATACTAGTTGGTTTATTGACAAAATGGCCGAGATCATTTCCTTGGGTTGTACTCTGCCCGCCGGTATTATTGCTACGCAATACACCATTCATCACGATATAGTCTTCTTTCAATCCGAACGGGTAGCTTAGTGACAAAGTAGCCTTTGTGGGTAGAGGTCGTAGAGTTTTCATGTATGGGAATCTGCAAAAAGGCTTGCTTAAAATCTATTTTAGTAAATTTCCTGCCCTTAGATAATTTCACAATCCGATCGATATCCTTTAGTCATGCACCAACTCACGAGTCATTTCGTCAATCCTGGCATATACATTCTCCGATGGGGTATGATTCTAGGCACAGCTTCATTTCCCTGATTGTTTTGGGTTTGTTGGAGCGTGTTTACTCAAAACCCTTTTTCATTGTCGAAATCACCTTCTTGAGATCAATGTTTAATATTATTGAAGGCTATGGCCTCCAGCGTTTGTGTGTTTCCTTCAAACTTCACGTCATTGGCTAGGCCTCCATGAACATAAAAGTGAGAATGTAGATGGGTAAATAAACTATTACATATTATTATACAATCGTTTTATTCAAATTCAATATCTCTTCTACAAATTATAAACATTTGTTTAATCATGATTTGCATTTTTACATTTTAAAATAATCCTATTTTCTCAAATTCATAATCATTTTATATAATATTTATATAATATGTAAATATAAAATAAATAAACAATCATTCTACAATGTTAATAATTTTAAGTTGATCGCTCGAAGTGTTAATTAATTTTTTTTATTAAATTAATCTATAATATAATAAAATAAAAAAAATCAGTCTTACCGTAAAGTAATAGGTTACTTTACTGTAAATGGATTATTTCAACATTCCATCCTCCAAAGAAATCCCACCTAGGTTGCTGATGATCCATTTATCGTAGTGCTGTAAACATTTCTAAAAAATCGACCGCTTTTGCGTCAACGTTCATTGACAAAATTCGAACGCCTTCACGTTCACTTTCAGGAACGCGTTTACGTTCATGAACGGGTTCACGTTCGTTCAAAATTTTATGTTAATTTTTTTTAAAATTTAATTTAATATAAATAAATGTCTTACATGTTTCAACACAATATCTCAGCCATGTTAAAAAATAATATCGTTTTATTTTGATAATAATTATAAATACAATATAATGTAGCGAATAAAAAGTTATTTTTATTTATAAAAAATTTTTTTTATTAATTTTTAATAACAATTGTTTTTCAAAATTTTCATCTGACAGGAACGCTTGGCAGTTAATACAGCATTAGCTCTACTAACAACGCGCTCTACATGGCATTTATTGTTTTGTCATTTGCTTCAAAAAATTATAAGTTATCCTCCAATCCATCCTCTACTTCCTCGTCAAAAAAAGGATATCTCGATATTAACAGAAGTTCATTTTTTATAGGTTCGTTATGTGGAAGTTTTATCCATGGCCCTTGAAGCTTGAATACAGGATGTATAATTGCTGAAAGAATATATAGATCTTCATACATATGTTCAAATCTTCAAAAAAATAAAATATATGTAATTAATATGATAGCAATAGGTTTAATGTCTTTTATTAATCCTATTTAATACCGCGTCCATCAATGGTTGACCATATTTAGGCCACTAATTTTTTTAATTTTAAAATAACTATCATTATTGTTGGGGTCAAATCGCCCAAATGCATTTTTTCCTCAAATTTAATGATTTTACTTAGTTATATTATATCATATAAAATAATTAATATTACAATCAAATGTCGTTTTAAATTGGAATTGAAGATTTTGAAACTGATCTAATACTTTTTGGGCACATTTTACATTTGGTAAATATTGAATTAGTTCCTTCAATATAGGATGTCACTGTAAAATATTTATCATATTTGGGCCATGGTAATGTTAATTCATCTGATTTTGAATTTTTAGAATAAGATGATGATGAAATAATAATATCCATGCTTATGCTAATCTATTAATTAAAAATATAAACAATAATATTCAAATTAATAAACTATTAATAATGGCGTGTTAAAAAATTGAAATGTGAAAAAGGAAAAACAGTTGTTTATAAAATATAAGACTTTTTTCTTAAAAAATTCGAATATCAAATTTTTCAAATAAATAAAAATAAAATTTAAAATTGAATGAACGTTAAATTCAAACGCGTTCATCATGAAAAAGCGTTCACGTTCAAAGTTCGTTAAAAATAAAAAGAACGCCATTCATCATTTTTTTCATAAAAAAGAACTACGTTCACGAACGCGTTCATAACACTAATTTACCGTAAAGTAATCTTTTATTTTACGGTAAGACTGATTTTTTATTATTTTTTAATAATATAGATTAACTTAATAGATTTTTAGTTGACACTTCAGCGACCAACTTAAAATTATTATCATTGTAAAATGATTGTTTTATTATTTTATATTAATATATTACAGAGACCTGCAGAGGTACCATTTGCACGGCCCGGCCCGGTTTTAAATTTTTTAGGCCCGGCCCGGATATTTAAAAAAAATTTTTACGGCCCGGCCCGGATTTAAAAATTTAAGGCCCGGCCCGGATATTTTTTTAAAAAATTTTTTACGGCCCGGCCCGGAATTTTTTTTAAATTATATTCGATCTGGTTGTATATACAAAAATTAACCTATGAGGTATTTTACCATATTTTTCAGCTAGTATTATCGCTTATTATTTAAAAAATACATGTAAAAGCTAATATTTTGAGAATATTATATTGAATTTATAAAAATTATAAAACTGTTATTTATAAAAATGGATATTTTGAGCATATACTATATTTTATATTGCATTTATAAAAATAAAACTAATATTCACAGGCGCGTACGCAGGAATTTGGTCTGGGGGGGGGATAATAAATTTTTTTAAGAAATAATATTTTTAATTAAAAATACTAAGCATAAATTTATTAGGATTAATAACTTTTCTAATACACAATTTTAAACTAATGTGAATTAAAAAAATTATATATATAAACCGGCATTTAAATGTGAATCATAAAATATAAAGTGAATATAACCCACGATATGAATCACCTAAATGACCCAAAATTGAAATTTGAATTTTTTGAGCTTTTAATATATATAAAGTATAAAAAATTTAAATGTTGTAAATATAAATTAATACACAAAAAGTTTCTTAGGAATAATTGTATTTTGTATGTTTTGAGCTTATTTTTCAATTATCAATCCTTGCTTGCGTTAAATGTCTATGAATATTCAAAAGATCCAAATCATTCAATCTACTTTCAGATGTTGTATTTCATAGGTATGTTTTTCACAAACTTGCAGGCCCGGCCCCTGAGCCGGACCGTATTTTAATTTTTTTAAATATACCCGGGCCGGGCTCGTAATTTTTTTTTTAAAAACACCCGGGCTGGGCCTGAAAATTTTTTAAGAAAAAATATCCGAGCCGAGTTGTATATTTTAAAACCAAATATTTGAAATCGCCATTATTAGCTATAAATATCAAAAATAAATATAATTTATTTTAAAAAATTCGGGCTAAGCCAGCCGGGCCGGGCCTGAAAATTTTTTTAAAAAAAACCCGGGCCGGAAAAAATTTTAAAATAAAATCTGGGCCTGGTCCTGCAAATGGTACCTCTGCAAGGCTCTGTTATTCTTCTTAAAAAAGTGAATGTTCTCTCATTAGTTTACTAAAGAGCTGCTAATATATATATAACCATTTTAATAATTGGGAGTATAATCTAAAATGTGTTTGAAATAAAAAGCATCCATAGCATTTTTTGGGACTGTATCAACCATAGTTAATCTTTTAATCATAGTTATTCAGCTAATAAGGCATCATAAGATATTTTAACATCTTCATGATAAAAATATAACAAATATTTATATTTTTTTTCTATCACCATATGAAAAAGGCTGGGAGAGGGGACATTTGTTTTATAATACTCTTCTACTGATCCTATATTAATGTTTTGATGATGAGCTTGCTTGCTGAAGTTGGGGGGGACAAATATTTAACACGTATAGCTCTGCTTTTGACTCAACAATAACATATAAAATAGAAATTCTTCAACAACACTAGCTCTATTTCCTTGAGTTCTAATAAAATGATCTCCGCTATTCTCATCTTCTTAATCAAGTCAATGTTATGTTTTTAAAAGTATTACATAAAATAGTTGTATAATTAAATAATACATTCTAATGAGAAAAAAAATTTGGAATAAGTATTGAATCCAATAATTTTCTTGCTTCTGAGGAAATATTTCTTTCAAGCCATTGTGATATTTCAGTAATAGCATTAATAATCAGCTCTTCTAACTCCAAAATAGCTGTTACTGTGGCGGAGACTCGATCTCGTTGGACAAGCTTGCAATTTTTTTCTCCCTGTTGGACAAGGAGTTTCAGAGATAATTATTATTTTATTAGAAATTTAGATAAATATTACGCCACTAAAATTTGAAAATAATAGGTAAATTACGCCAAGGAAAACTTGAAATCGAAATTGATTGATAAAATAACTTAGTAGATGAATGTGATAAATAAAAAAAATATATATATGTATATATGAGATAAGAATAAATATTAACAAATATAAATTAATATTAACAATAATATTTTTGAAAAATATAATCCGGCATCTGCATTTTTTGGCTTTGGGGGGGGGGGGGGATTTGTCCCCCTGTCCCCCCCCACGCTGCGTACGCGCCTGAATATTCATAAAAATGGTAATAATATTTGTCATATACTATATTTTATATTACATTTAAAAAAAATAAAACTAATATAAATGGAAAATATTTTGAGAATATAATATATTGTATTTAATTTACTATTTAATTTATAAAATAAAAATAAATCGCTATTTAAAAAAAATGCATGTATAATAAATAGTATTTTGAAAATATAATCTAATTGCACAATATTAATATAATTTATTTTATAATATAAATTTTTAACAAAAGAAGATAATTGTATTATATAATATTGTAAAAAAAAATAATGAAAAATGTTGGATTAAAAACTTTCATGACTCAAGGTAAATATAATAAATGCAATAAATATTTGACAGTTTGCAAAGTAAAAAACCAGCATGATTGACGAAACCCTATACTCAAGAAAGATATTAAAAATTCACAAATAATCATGAAGAAAGAGAAGCATATCTACCTTTTCAGGTTGAAGATTACTTCTTCTTTCTTCAAGAATTCTCCCAGTAGTGGAAAAATTCCGCTCACAGCTTGCACTTAAAGCAGGAATTGCCAATTTTGTTAAAATTGGAAATTCGTTTTGATGAGCCGCCCACCATTCTAACAAATTATCCACCTTAAATGTTCTATCTATTATTTATGTATTTATAATATTCATCATCGGGTATTGAAATATTACCAGAATCACCATCGCCCCAAAACGATTCAGTTTGTTTAACAACAGTCGTAATTTGACTGGTCGATGGTATTTCATTTACTTCCTGAGCCTCTTGTAATTTAATATAATCTTTTATATAGTTTTCCGTCATTTTGCGATCTGTCCCTGACTACATACGTAATTGCTTGAATTTGGGACAGAGAAAAAGAGAAATAAAATGATACTTGTGTAAAACAAATTTTTCAATTAAAAAATGCTTTATATTAAGTAAAATCAATTTTATTTCTCCTTTTCGCTTTGAAAGGTATTACAAACTTTAAGAAGTGATATTCCTTTATTTGATTGTTTTGGTAAAATATATTCTAAAAATTTAGATATGAATTATAAAAAAATATATTAATAATACTTGAATATTGGGGCTTATTTAAGATATTCCTTTATTTGATTGTTTTGGTAAAATATGTTGTAAAAATTTAGATATGAATTATAAAAAAATATATTAATACTTTGAATAAATTTGCAGGAAATTAATAATTAGATCGATCTGTGGGTTGTTAGGTAGTGTTAACCATCACCCAATATTATATTAATCATAACTATAATATAATATAATCTTATAACTATTAACTCATAATGTAAAAATTTTTATAAAAAATATTAAGGCCCGGCCCGGGTTTAACAATTTTAGGCCCGGCCCGGATATGTTTAAAAAAATTTTTTTTAGGCCCGGCCTGGCCTGGGTATATTTAAAAAATTTAAAATACGGCCCGGCCCTGCCCGGGACCGGGTTTAGGGCCGGGCCTGCAGGTCTCTGATATATTAAATAAATATTATATATAAAGGATGATGAATTTGAGAAACGGGAAATTTTAGGACGTAAAAATGTAATTCATGATTAAACAAATGTATATATATTGTAGAAAAAATATTGAATATTAATAAAATGACTGTATAAAAACATGAAAATTCCTAGTTTATTTACCTATCTACATTCTCACTTTTATCATCATATCGTCGTAGTAATTGTCTAAACGGTTGCGGTTGTTATGATGATTATCATAGCGTTGATCGAAACGGTTGTCGTGACGAATATCATAGCGTTCATTGAAACTTTGTCGCGGCAATGCGCTAAACTCATGCTGTAAACGTCTCCTCCTCACCTTGCGTGGCTGCAAAGAAAACGGAGAGTTTAGCATTTTCGGTCTTCGAAGGAAGTTGAAGCTTGAATGAAGAGCGATTGGATCCTGGAAGTCTGCCTCGGTACAGATTTACCAATGTTGTTAAACTCGTTGTCAGATAAACTTCGAAGAAAAATCTTACTTGTATCGAAGAAATTTTACAAATTCCATATGTAGGCGCTGTCATCGCTACTAAATTTAGGAAAGTCCAACTTGGTAAATTCGGTCATATTGCTGGAATTATTCGATGCATCCATCGTTAATTATTTTATTTGGATATGAGCGTTATATTTGCTTCAGGAGAGAATGCATGTAAAGTAAAAAATCATGATCAAATTTTGAGATAAAAAATTGCGCGAAGTAGCGAAAATACATAACATTGCTTGGTCTCCATAATGATAAAAGTGAGAATGTTGATGGGTAAATAAATTAGGAATTTTAATGTTTTTATACCGCATTTTATTAAAGTATCTTTTCTACAATATTTAAACATTTGTTTAATCATGAATTACATTTTTACGTCTTAAAATCATTCCCGTTTCTCAAATTCATCATCCTTTATATATATATTTATTTAATATATTAATATAAAATAATAAAACAATCATTTTACAATGTTAATAATTTTAAGTTGGCCGCTCGAAGTGTTAGTTAAAAATCTATTAAGTTAATCTATAATATTATAAAATAAAAAAATCAGTCTTACTCTAAAATAATGTAAATGGATCATTTCAACTGTACCCTATAACCAGGGTTGACATGTCAGTCAATTGACTGTTTACATGTCAGTCAATTGACTGTTTACATGTCAGTCAATTGACTGTTGACATGTCAGTCAATTGACTGGAGGAGTATGTTCGATCAAATACAGTCAAATATTCTTGGGCGAATAAATATTTTGATATAATTGACTAGTATGCATTTCAATCTTATTAGGTTACAATTATTTAAAAATATATTTGTATCATGAAGGAATCGTTTTAATTATAAATTTATATTAAAATTTAAAAAAATTTGTAATATAAAAATTTTTTTTTTTATTATACTAAAATAAATATAATAATTTAGCTAAGTCATGGTTTATTTTTTAATAAATTTAAAATTTATTTAATATTTAGACGAGTATGAATTATATTAATTCTCATTTATTTTACTTTCACTTGCTACATCTGAATTTATAAATTTTCCTTTTAGTTGTTCTGGTCAGATTTACAAAATAATTTATTCAATTCTGGTAAAAAGTTTTATATTATATATATATTTTTTTTTTTAAATTCAATTTTTTATTAAAATTCATATAAAAATATGAAAAAATATTATTATTTAAAAATTAACATTATAATATAGAGAATATAAAAAAATATGTCATATATCAGTTTAAGTTAAAAAAAAATATTGATACAAATGTATATTTTTATAAAAAGAAAAAAAAACATTTAAAAAAAAATATCAAATGGCTAGGTCGGGCCATGATGTATTAAATATTTGATAATTAGATCTAATTATAGATACGGCAACTTTCTGCTTGAGTTTGTAAAATGGAGAAAGGTATGATTTTTTTATTGATTTGGATATTATTTTGAATAGATCTAAAGCCGCTTGTCCAAAAGAGCAGGTTGATGTAATTAGAACAAAGTGGTTATCACACATTAGGTGTGAGTATTTTATAATTATTAGAGATTCGTCTCTGTTAAGGGGATCATGGAAATTATTAGATGGAGCCATGGGAACAATGCAGGTAAAATCCCACATTAAAGGCTTTCCCATGAAAAAAGGTACGACGGTTTTGCCGTCAGGGCGTTTTTTTTTATCTAAAAAGGATGTGGGTTCTAAAATACAGGGAAAATTGGCTTTAAATGGTTTAGGAAAGGTACGCCCATAGAATATTAAGCCAAATTATTGAAATAATTGGTTGATAATTATAAGATAATTAAGATTAATTAACTTTACAATAATCAAAATCTTTTATAGTTAAATCTTAATATATTAGGAATTATGGTCAAACCAAAGCATCAAGTTTGGAAACATTTTCAAGAAGAACGCGATGGTAAATCAGTTAGGTTTTGCAAGATGTCTTATAATTAGAGTTGCCAGGTCAATATTTCCAGGTTGCGGGAGAAATTTGGTATTTTGCGGGAGAAATATGAAAATTATAGTAGAAATATAAAAATTGCAAAAAATTTTTTTGCGGGCCGACTTAGTTATCCACCTATTATTTTTTATAATAATTAGTTTATAATACAAAATCGTTAACTATTTTTCAAATAAAACAGGTAACTATTTTTCAAAATAAAATAGGTAATTATAGTATGAGACAAAATTTTTTAAATACTATCTTTATTAAAATAATATCTTGATTTATTAAAATATATTAATTTTATAAAAAAAACGAGCAATCTTTTTTAAATATAAAGTTTTATAAAAACAAATAATTTTAATTTTACAATGTAAAAAATATATTTTATATGAATGTCCCGCAAAACTACTGCAATTGAAAATCTACCATGTGTTTGTGTATAACATTATAGGGATAGGCGCTTAATTGTCAAGTATCAGGTTTAAATACATAATAAGGTAATATTGTTATTTTATTGATAATTATTTTATTTTTTATAGTTCAATCATATTATTATTATAATCAGTGGTGTAACTACATTTATTGCAAAACAAAAATATTCTCCAAAAATAAGAAATAATACAGATGCAACTACAGTTACGATAATGGTATACATACACTTATCGTGTAGTACAACATTCACAGAGCTAGTTATCATCACAATATGGGTAGAATCATTTTCTCATAATATTTAATGACTCCGAGATAAATAAAACTTTAATTGTAGAACAAAAATGAGAAAGGCTATTATCAATGTTTTAAAATCTGAATCCAGGTCAATTTTTGACGCTTTCTAAGATAGGTGTACACATGCAATTCTAACAGATGCACCTCATAGGGAAATATTAAAACATTTCCCTTGATCCTCTGCTATTTCAACAAAATTAAAGTAGTCTTAATGAAACTATTAAATTTTTTTCCCTCAAATAGTGAAAAATCCAAAGACATAGCTAACCATAAATTTTATATGTATAGCAGATTCAGAATTATCAATGAATTGCATATCAGCTTTCTGATCTGATAATCCCTCAGTGAATTTGGCAAAAAATCTAATTACATGCTGTTAATATGGTTGAAATCAGAAGAATCTATTTTAATAAAGATTCACAAAATTATGCTGCAAATGTGTTCATAATATACAGTTAAAAATTGACAATAAATTTTAAGGCGCCATTGCTAAAAATTTATTAAAATTGTCAAAGTTAGTAGAATTTAGGATTGGGAGATTAGAACAGTTGTCAAATAAAGAAAAGTTAGAACTAAAATATGATACTAAATCTTTATTAAATACTTAAATATAAAGTGAAAACATAAACAAAATAAAAGAAAAATAAAATTAATATAAATTAAAATTAAAAATTAAGTTCGCAAAATAATAATTATAATGATTTTACAAGTAAAATATTCCCGATTATATATACTTTTCTATACTATTCATTTACATAGTGTTTAAACAACAAACTTAAAATCTTGAACTCTATTTAATCTGAATAATAAATCTTTTTTATTCATTTTTCTTATTTGAATATTACAACACCCTTCCACTTAGATTAGACCCCACATTCTGCGAAATACCAATATTCGTGCATGTATCCCCATTACTGCTTTATTTCCTTTGCTCACTTACATCACCGATAGATTCTGTTTCTTGTCTTAGTCTGTTATTGATGAGCTCTTAGCACTAACAACTTGATTAACGCATGCCTTTAAACGATACACGATTTCTAATCAACGATTATCGATACTACGTCTTAAATTCTCCTGATAAATTAACTTGGTCTTTTGCTTGTTTCTAAAGTTCTCTTGTAACTAATGATCATTGCTTTATCTCCATCAACGATGTGAGATGCTTGATCTGTGATTTTTCACGACTTCTTCTTTCTTAGATCATCGATTTTGTATCTTATACTAAAGTTTTGATAAGCAATTGGCGATAATTTGTCAACGATTAACGATTGCATCCTGGTCTTGATCACTTGTTCTACCTAGCTGCTTGTCAATATATCAACTTCGTCTTAAGATCTCTTGTATGATAAAGATTTCTTTTATCTTTTGATCTCAAATAAAAATTCGATCTCTACATGAGCTCGATTGCGGCATAAAATTTCTAATGACGAAAAGCCGTTTCTCTGTATGAAGATTTTTGGTTAATCCACAACCTAATATTATATAAAACGATCACTTGTACCTATAACGATCTCTTGTGACGAATTCTTTTTAGCTAAACGACTAATTCTATTCTTTTCCAAATTACTACCATTAATATTGATACCATTGTTATATTGCTCTCATTCTTTGTCTTAGTCGATAGTCATTTCATACATTCCCTTCCCCCTTTATTTAGAATTTCTTTTCAGAGTTAATTAAACTGAATTGTTGAAATTTTCCTGGCGCCTCCTATCTCCAACATCATTGTCAAAGTTAGTAGAATTTAGGATTGGGAGATTAGAACAGTTGTCAAATGAAGAAAAGTTAGAACTAAAATATGATACTAAATCTTTATTAAATACTTAAATATAAAGTGAAAACATAAACAAAATAAAAGAAAAATAAAATTAATATAAATTAAAATTAAAAATTAAGTTCGCAAAATAATAATTATAATGATTTTACAAGTAAAATATTACCGATTATATATAATTTTCTATACTATTCATTTACATAGTGTTTAAACAACAAACCTAAAATCTTGAACTTTATTTAATCTGAATAATAAATCTTTTTTATTCATTTTTCTTAATTGATTACAACAAAAATGTTCAAATATTTTAAAAATACCGATAGACATTGATGTCTTGTTTGAGGAGATTGTAATGCTCTCTATTTTTGATATGCCAAAATATTCAAAATAGTAATTTTACAATGTAAAAAATATATTTAATTTATGCGAATGTATAAATAAGATTATATAAAATATAAAAAAATAATGGAATAAATAGTTATAATGTTAACTATATTTTATTTGAGATTTAAATAATTTAACTAAACGGTTATTGAGATATTTATAAAATTCCTGGCATGACATATTATAATTTTGTTTAACCTTAAACTCGGCCTCTAATGTTGCTAAAGCAATCCGATTTCTCTCCAGGCAGTCCTCATCAGGCTAAAAATGCGCTCTGTTAGAATGAGGTAAGGAGAAAACATACTCGCATACTTTTTCCAAGCTTGGGGATTTATCGTTATTACGAAAAAATTCCACCCATTTCTCCTCTGCTTTTATACCATCTAACTTTAAGTATTATGGCAAAAAGAGAGAATTACTATCTCCTCAAACGAGACAACAATGTCTTTAGGTATTTTTAATATATTTATTAAATTACAAAACCATCAATGATGATTTCTGTTCCAAGGTCATAATATTAATACATTTGTAAATATAGTAAAATCAAATTTTGATTGTATATATTGTCATAATAAAAATATCTGCTTCATTTAAAAAAATATTAATTAGAGTATTATTTGAACATTTTAATATAATATTTTTAGCAATAGAGCCATATAATTTATTATCAATTTATAACTGTTGAAATGAACAGTGCTGTAGCAAGGATTTTATGTAGAATCTTCTGATTGCAACTGAATATTAACTGGATGAGAACTAATCTCAAATATGCTTCTACCATTTCATCCTCGAAAAATTTTTCAAAATTTTAGGACAGCTTAAAATACTTATTTATTTAATAAGTATATTTTTAAGGGTTCGTAAAATTTTAAAATTCTATCTATGGCAGGTATTAATAATAACCACATGCTAAGTACATGTCGTAACAACTCACACTATTCCAAGTCATACCACTCCACCAACTTTTAATTTATTAACTCTTTTAGTTGATGATCGACATCCACGGATAGTACATTCATTGCCTTCTTGCAAGAATTATGTGGTATATGGCATATACAGTCAATTGGTATTAATTCATTATTTTGCTGTCTCAATTCGGTAAATACACTTTAGTTTTTGCCAAAACACAGAGGAATTATCAGGGCAGAAAGCTGACATGCACTCATTGATAACCCAGAAGTAACTATATTTACCATAATGGGGTTAGCTATATCGTTGAATTTTTCACTATCCGAGGAAAATTTCTTTAATAGTTTTAATGAAATGACTTTATTCTTGTTAAAATAGCGAAGGTTTAAGGGAATTGTTTTAATATTTCCCTTATTAGATGCATCTGTTACAATTGCATATGGGTGCCCATTTTTCAAATAGTCTAGAATTGACCTTGTCAGGTCCTAAAACATTTTTGTTCTACCACAAGTAAAGTTTGCACTTATATTGGAGTCGTTAAATATTATTGGGAAAAGATTCGACCCTCATTGTGATGGGAGACATGGCAACCCTGCTTATATTACCCACGTTGATAGAATGGTCAAACATTTATTAAGCAGTTGCACTATGTGGTAGAGATCTGCAAAAGTAGGCCCGGCCCATACCCGGCCCGAACTAATATTTTTTAAGAAAATTCAGGCAGAGCCGGGTCGGGCCTTAAAATTTTTTTAAAATATATCTAGACCTGGGCGCTGGCCGGCCGCCGACCTTTTTTGGTTACGCCATCGGCGGCGCACGGCCGGCGAAATCTTTTTCATATTTCATACCTTATCACTGTTGTAATTTTTATAATGTCAATTAGGATTTTGATGAATTTTTATTTTATTATTACTGCTCTAAGATATAAAACTGCAGAGGTTGAATTTGAATTCGAGGAAGATCAAAAAAATGTCTAAGTACAATAGATTTAACATCAGACATGTTAGATCTGACAGCATTGATTCATACCTGGATACCCGTTTTTAAATTGGAAATTCCAATGATAATAATAAGAATAATTCCACGCATATGAAAACTTTTAATAATTATTCTAGAATATCTGGATTAAATAAGAATTTAATTGATAATGTTTTGAAAAGAATTGGGAAGCACTTTCTCAAATTATGAATCTGAGCTTGTGGAAGAACTATTAGCATTTCTTTTAAAATTTAAAGAAACTGTCGAATTTCTTTCAGTACAAAAAGAACCTACTTTAAACTTGGCGTTACTTTTTAGAAGTGAAATTGAAACTAATTTAATAGTAAATGATAGTGATAGTTCTGAAATCATTTCACGAAAATATGCTAAAAAAAAACTTGCGTTACGATTTTCGGTTTGTAATCTGCAAGTAATAATATATAATATATAATATTCTTTTATTTTTTATTTAAAATTATCTAGATATTGACTTCTCTTTAGATCCAAGATTTCAAAAATTAACAATTGTTTCAAAGTATTTAATAGAGCAAAATTGCTCAGCTTCAGAATTTATAATAAAACATCTTAAACTTATAGAGAATGATGATAATCAGGTAGTAAATATAGCTAATGAAGATCAAGATGAATTATTAAATTTAAGTTATTTGACAAAATTGGTAAATAAACATTCAACAAATATAAATTATGATTCCAAGTTAGGTGACTTAGAACAAGAATGCCACAGTTTTCTTGGAAAACGATATTTACAAGATATGGACGTTCTAAAATTTTGAAGAGAAAAAAAGAGTGAACTTCATAATTTTTCCAGGCTCGCCAAAAAATTCTTTGCATTCGGGTAATTAGGACACCTAGTGAAAGAGTTTTCTCTACCGCTGGATTGACGTTAAATTCAAGTGGATGATTATTATCTCGAAAATTTAAATAAAATAATTTTTATACATGATAATTATAAAATTACGAAATCGATTTTGGATTTATAATGAGTTTTCTATTAAATAAATATTAAAAAATATGCCGAGATATCTGTAGAGTAGTGTATATTCGTTTTTTTTAAATAATGAGCAATTAAAAAATTTATTTTATAAAAATTTATAACTGCGCCGATATTATTGACGGCGGCTAAAAATCGGCGCGCCGCCGGCCGTCGATAAGATTTTTTGAAAATTGCGCCGGCCGCCGATAGTTTCGTCGGCGCACAGGTCTAAATATATCTAAATTTATCAATTTTATGTTGAATTTTTTATGTAAAATAAAAATATGTGATTTTATTTATAGAAAGTAGACGCCATATAACATATATCGTTTATTTTGAGTAATTATAAGAATTAATTTTTATATTTAAATAAATTCGGGCCTGGGCAAAACATTATAAAAAAAATTTCGGGTTCGGGCCAGGCCGGGCAAAACATTAAAAAATTTCGGGCCGGGTTTGAAAAATTAGGCCCGATGCAGATCACTACTATGTGGCCCTCTCATAATAAAGGAATAATTTTATTCAAATTTCAAAATATCAACCTTACAAAAAATCACACAAATGTAGTTTATAATACTTCTAACTCTAAAGAATCGGGTGAAATTAGTGGGAATGATTTTCAAATTGACATGCCTTGTGACTGAGGAGAATTTGATCCCATTATCATTGATCACTCTACAAGCAAGGCGATTAAATATAAATTTCAATCTTGTTTAACATGTTTCATAGATAGAATGAATCCCAAAGAAAAAAATAAGTTCTGTCAATTGTTTACAAAGTGTATATGCGAGCAATTTACTATTCTACACCACTGAAAATCCCTACATCCAAGAATTTTAATTTTTTTTTTCTATTTACACTTAACCCAGGCGAAGGCAGCTGGCTGGATATCTTCTAGACAAAGCTTCAGGAGATGGCGAGAGTTGCATATATAATAGATAAAGCTCCTCACTTATCAATTGTATCAGAAGGCTGGAGTAACATCAGAAACGAGAGTATTATTAATTTTATGGTGATGAACCCTGTTCCAGTTTTCTACAAATTTTTAAATATTGAGGTAAATCGCCATACGGCAGATTATATTGCCCAGGAATTTAAAAATATAATTCATGAATTGAATCCGGTAAAAGTATATTCTTTAGTTACTGATAATGCCGCTAACATGAAAGCAGCCTGGAGAATTCTAAAATCTGAATCTATTTATAATCATATACAATGTTATGGTTGTGCAGCGAATACATTGTAATAATTCTTTCCCGATTTTGAACAATTGAACGACTTCAGTTACCATGTTTCAATTTTTCAAGAATAAACACATACCAGCTGCAGTATTTTCCAATGTAATAAGAATCAACATGGTATACCATCTACATTAAGTACAATTAGCCAAACAAGATGGGAATCACCTATAAAATGTATAGAGAAAATACAAATATGTAAGATAGCTCTGAAAGCATCAGTTGTTGAAGAAGCTGTATGTGGGAAATTTGCCGGTCTATAAGTATTCACTCTTCTCTTGGATGATATATACCCCCCCCCCCTTTTTTAAATATATATATTTTTTTATAGTCCTTTTTAATGTCTTCATAGATTATATATATATATTTTTTTTATATTTAATTTTTTAATCCTCTGTAATTTAATGATTATGAATAAATAATAAAGTTTAAAAAAAAAATTAATATATTAAATGGAAAAATATTTTGAACGAAAAATTTAAAATTTTTAGCAATTTTACAATCTTTAGCTACCTCATTGTTGAAAATGCAAGGAATGTACTTTGTGGCCTAAGTAAAAAACGAGATTCTTAATTTGGATAACCACATAATACAATCATGTCATGATTCTATATTTCTCCATCTGAAGAAAAAAAAATTAATGTTATGTTTGTAAAGAGAAAAAATGATCTAAATACATGTGCTCACAAAGCTGTTTATTTATTGGACTCCCAATATCAAGGGGAGCATCTTACTAGTACTGAATTCGATGAAGCATGTGATATAATACAAGAATTAGGTATTTTACAAGGTGGTGATATTCAAAATATTTTAAGTGATAAAAGCGACATATCCACAATATGTGGAAAGTGGTAACTTCCATAAGAAACAATCAGATTTCGGCCTTAAGTTGGTGGAATGCACTTTGCCCATTAAAAGAAGTAGCTAATATTTTACTAACATTTCCTAGCTCGACTTATTCTTCAGAAAGAAATTGGTCGGTTTGGGGCGATATTCATATGAAAAACAGAAATCGATTGAAGCCTTCTACATCAGGTAAATTGGTAACGGTATATCATAACTTAAGATTGATTAAAAATATTAAAGAAAATAATTATATTGAATATTAATCGGAACAAGACTGGCACGGAGGGTACATTAACTATGGAAGGAGATTTCATTATAATATTATATATATATAGAATAAAGTTAATATTGGCGTAAAAAATATTTATTTGAATTTGACTGGTCATATATCAGTCAATTGACTGGAATCGTATTTGACCGGTCAAATGCACAACCCTGCCTATAACTATTTTCAAAAGGCCATGTTTTTCTTGAAAATTTAAAATATTTTAAGAGGCTTAGTTTGGTATAAAATTTAGCTAGTTATAAATTTTATGAGGGATTTACAAAATTCTGTCAGATGGTACAGTCTTGCCCTACCTCATCAATACCACGATTAATATTTCAAAAATAGCTCCTCCTTTCGCTATGCATTAAAATTATATTTTAAACTTTATCTTTCCTTAAGTCATCAGCGTCTACATGAGCGGGAGGGGTAGGAACATTTCGCATCCTATTTTTTTGAGGGGGGTAGAGGGTAAGCTGCTTTAATGGGGGTAGGATAAATTTTTTGGGGGGTTATCTATTAAATTTTGAGATAAAATAGGACAAAATTTATTACTGTAAAAATTAATACTTTTATTATAGTATTATTATAATACAATTCATCGACCAAATCTATATATTGCAAACAATCATACACATTGTTTTACAAATAAACTATCCTTTTAAATGTAATTTAAAAGGTTTAGATATATTTCAGCAAGCTCATAATGCCATAATAATTAATTCATTGTAAATAATGGAGGTTTTAATTGAATTTATTATCTAAAAAATAAATTCTTTTTTATATTCACAAAATATCGATAGTTGGTAGTAGAGATAGATTAATTTAAGTTATCCTTTATAAATTCTTTGAAAAGAGTATCAATAAATAAATAGGTGAAAATAATGTAGGGGGATAGGCAAAGGTTTTTGAATGGGGGTTTGCATCCAGTGAAAATCCTGTTATGTAGACGCTGAGTCATATAGTTTTTTCCCTAATAAATATGATCAATTTTGACGAGGAACATTAATAGTAAAATTTTATTACAAAATAATTCTCATGAATTACACTATTAGACAATAAGCGTAAATAAATTTGCGACAGAATCAAGAAATTCGCCTATCGTCGGATCAAAAGTATAGAATAAATTATTCTAATTATACAGGGTTCCCCATTCAAAAAAGGAAAAGTCCCGAAAAAAGGAAAAGGGTCAATCATAAAAGGTTCAATCATAAAAGGAAAGGGTCCAAACAAAAAAGAAAAAGTGTCAATCAAAAAAGGAAAATTCCCAAAAAGAAAGGAAAAAGTCCGATCAAAAAAGGAAAAGTGTCAAACAGAAAAGGAACAATCAAAAAAGGAAAATTCCCAAAAGGAAAGAAAAAGTGTCAATCAAAAAAGGAAAATCGTAATTTTTTTAAATTTCTTGTCAATTTTTCTTAAATTTTTATTTATTTGTTATTCCTTCTTATTTTCTAACTTTTTACGATTTCTTTACGTTATTTTTCTTACTGTATCTTTTCTCAATTTATTTCTAACCTTTTACGATTTTCTTTATTTTTCTTACTATATCTTTCAATTTATTTTTCTTCGCAGTTTTGATAATTCTTTTGCATTTTTAAATATAATTTATAAATTTTGGTCCATTTTTTTAACAATTCTTTATGTTTTTATTTCATCATACATAGAATATTCTTTATGATTTTTTCTTTTACATACATTTCTGACCTTTTCAATCTCTTCATTTTTAATCTTTATTTTTTTTGAGCTTTTCTCAATTTTTTTTCTTCTCATTTTAAAAATAAGAATTTAAAAATAATTATATTTTATTAATTTACATATCGTTTGGTATTACAGTTTAAACTTATTTAATTTAAAAAAAAGGTACATTATAACCAAACGATTAATTTATAATTTAGCAATTGTAATTAAATACAATAATCATTCTAAATTTTTATTTTTAAAATTATCAAAAATGAGAAGAAAAAAATAGAGAAAAGATCAAAAAAATAAAAATGAAGAGATTGAAAAGGGTTAGAAATGTATGTAAAAGATTACAATAAAAAATCAAAAAAAGAATATTGTATGTTGATGGAAAAAAACATAAAGAATTGTTAAAAAAATGGACCTAAATTTATAAATAAAAATACAAAAGAATTATCAAAAATGAGAAGAAAAAAAATTGAAAAAAGATATAGTAAGAGAAATAAATTGAGAAAAGATACAATAAGAAATAAAACGTAAAGAAATCGCAAAAATTTAGAAATAAAAATTAAAAAAAATTACGATTTTCCTTTTTTGAATAGGAATTTTCCTTTTTTGATTGACACTTTTCCTTTCCTTTTTCGATTGACACTTTTCCTTTTATGATTGACCCTTTTCCTTTTATGATTGAAACTTTTCCTTTTTTGATTGGGACTTTCCCTTTTTTGAATGGGAAACCCTGTATATACCCGTTCAAAACACATTAAATTTTTTTGTATAATTGGGGTATTTTTGTCCAGGACATTTTTGTCAGTAATTCGTTTAAAACATTTATTATTACACCTCTGCCTGTTATATATTTAGCAAATAAACTTTATTGATTTAGATTATATGATCTCTATACTCTTCTTTTTCATTCACAATTCAATAAAAAAAATCATTTTTCGTTCACAATTCAATAAAAAAAATCATTTTTTAATATTTTGATTATGAAATTTATTTAATGATACTTATTCTCTATATAAATTAGATTTAAAAAATGTGGCCTAAAATAATTAATTCTAGTAAAAAAGTTAATACTTTGCTATACCATTCCTATTTTAACTTTTACAAGGACTTGTAAAGAATTTAATGTATTCACTTTAACAGGGACTTATACACCTATGCCAATGATATCAACCACCTCAAAAATTTTAACTTCTTTCTACCAAATCGAAATAATAAAAAAAAAGAAAATTCAAATTAAAACTACTTCATCCTTCTCCAATTTTATTCATAATGATAACTACTGCATAACTAACTACCCCTTCTAATTTCAATGACGATCTTGACTGATCTCCCCACCCCGCAGTGGAAGTCCCTGCATTCTAATGAGTTCACAGTTTAAGTAAAGCGCTCTTGTCTTCTCTATAAAAGTTTAGTGGGGAAAAATTGGCGGAATTAATTTCGTTCTAAAATTGCTTCGCGATAAACGACATCTATTGTAAAGAAAATTAAAAAGTGTTTCGGAATTGTAATTGGTTTAAGTAATAGCTTTTTTTTCTAAATGGGATATAATAAGGGGGGGGGGAGGCGTTAAAGGTTCATAATTTATGTATTGGCGTTTGGTTACTAGTATTGTTAAATAGCGCACTATTTTTCAGAAGCGGTAGCTTTAGCACGCTAAATTTTTAAAAAGATAGCGGTAGCTCGTCTAATTTTTAAGGAAGTGAAGTATCGCGCTATTTGGCTACTTTCAAATTTATATAATACATATCAAAATTATTAAAATATATTTATAATTAATTCTAAAATCATATTCTTTTCTTTGAAATTTCAAAATATGCATTATAAATCTAGTTTTCAAAATAATTTAAAATGTCGACAGGTATTTATAATTTTGATACAGATCATATCAACATTTTCCTAATTTTTCAAATATTTCAATCTTGATAAAAAAAATTAATACAGGGTTAAAACTTTGTTGTAAGATGTGCCAGAGGTTTTATCATCAAACAAAACTAATAGCTTCAACTTGAGAAAACATTTAAAAGTAATATAATAAATTTAATATCACAATCCTTAATCTTTAAAATAAAATTTGAATCAAAGGTACTATAATAGTCTTCGAGCTTAATGAGTTTATGTGAAAGTTGAATTTCTGGCCTAGTCCAAACATGATAAATTTCAACTGGACATAAGATATTAGGTTCCCGTTCTAAATCGCTAAAACAAAAATCGCTAAAAATTGGGAACATGGCTTATATCTCCTAGAAAATTTTTAAAGTAAATTTGAAATTAATATTAATAGATACTAGGGGATTAAATACTTGTATTTAAATTGAAAATTTAAAAAAAATAGCTAAAATGTAAGAAATATCATCCATATTCCCAATTTGATTCCCAAAACTGGGATTTTGGATGATATTTTTTCCATTTTATTTTAGCTATTTTTTTTAAATTTTCAATTTAAATACAAGTATTTAATCCCCTAGTATCTATTAATATTTAATTTCAAATTTACTTTAAAAATTTTCTAGGAGATAGAAGCCATGTTCCCAATTTTTAGCGATTTTTGTTTTAGCGATTTAGAACCTATCCCAGATATTATTTAAGAAGTTTATTATAAATTAAAAAATAAATAATTAATATTAACATCTCCCTTTATTATCATTCATCTGTTTATTTATAATATTCTATTAAATTATTATCTGAATGCTCTACTCCTTAGGGCTCGCATTGTTGTGCTTAGGAATCACGAGCTAGTAAGCATCAAAAACAAATGCTCTTTTATTTTACATTCTTGATATATTGATAATGGGTTGATTTTAAATGATGAGGAAGTTTAAAAAGTGATAAATATTAAACGCCTCCGAGGAAATTGAATCATATATTTCAATTGGGATCTTTGATTAGCAATGAGTAGTAATCTAAAATTGGATTTTTGGCTTGGCCTGATCTAAGGCGGGTGGTAAAAAAGTTTAGGCCCATGTTTTCTGTGATCTACACCTTTATAATTAAGAAATATATCTTAAAAATTTATTATTTTCTCTATAGAATAAAATAAATTCTTAGTTATTCATAAATCAGGTCCAAGGATATTGTTTGATATCATGTCACACTGTCACTCAGATGTGATCTTAGTTTAAGCAACATTATCCATCCCAATCTATACTTTTATCGAAAGCAATTTGCGATCATGTCCTCGGTCAGTTTTATGGTTAAAAATTAGTTGAAAAAATTTCGTAAGAAAGAAATACTTGGATAAACTGCTGGTCAAAAAATTCGGACTTAGTTCGAGTTTACATAAGGTTAGATCCATATTTAATATCAGGAACGAGGATATAGTTAGAAGTTGTACCATCCAGAAATCATAAATTGTTATTATATAACCAAGAATTCAGTTATGCGCTATAGTTAATGTAATAACCGGCTTAATATACCTCTTTGTTCACCATAGAGTAGATGCAGCAAATTTAGAATTGATGATGACAGTTTGGCATTCACTCTTAATCTGTTATCGTAATCCCTTTTCCCAAACCTGTATTTTAAATGAAATAAAATATTAGTGCTCAAGGAAATCAGTTGGCTTTCATACTACATTTCCTATTTAATGACAAAAGATATCCTGGTAAAGGTAGACGAATTGAAAAAGGAAATATAGGATTTTTAAACAAGGATGCTATAAATAAAGCTCAAACAGAACTCATAAATTGCCAAATATTCAGCCGACTCTTAACTATATAATAGGAAATCTTAATATAATATAGAAATGAATGACTGATATGTATGTATATAATTAGATTATATATTTACCAAACGTTAATAAAATATAAAGTTGTGATTTAGAATATTTATGTGCATTAGAAACTTTGGATATAATTATTTTAAATCTGTCTATGCATATGGTCATAATAATTAACTTTTATTAAAATAATAGAGTTCATAAATAAATAAATAGGAAAAAAACTTCGTAGACATATCTACAAATAAAAATCTCTAAGTTTATAATAATAATTTGGATTTTGTCTATAGATTAGATTTGTTAAGTTTAAAAATACATTTATTAAGAGAATTAAAACTACCAGATAGGACTGATAATTCTATATAGATTTATTTATCCAATATTAAACAATTGTATAAAGTTACCTTCATAAAAAATATATATGCATAAAAATAATACAAATGATTTTATAGGAATGCACGTCCCTGAGTATAACTATAAAATTTTTTTAATCGAATATATTATCGCATGTGTTGAGAATGGATTGATTTAGAGTTTTGAGTTCATTCATATATGATCGGATTAATTTTATTGTACTATCACATGATTCACTTGATAAATGAGTAGAAAAGGGGATTGTTGAAGAGTATGCACATCCCTTACATAACATTTCCAAAATATCAAAAACAGCCTTGAAATGAGATTTAGCTTCTAATTCAATCATTAATAAAGATTGGATCAATATAAGTACATTGTCGTGTATACATTTATTCTGGTGGTTGTTATAGATTTTATCGTGTATCAAGGACATCTTAAATAAATTAAATTATTATTAATTTTAGAATAATTAACTTGGCTTTCAACATTTTTGATAATTTTAGTGCAATTAATAGTTTTACCCAATTCTTTTAAGGGATCTGCAAATGTTAAATTTTTCGTAAAATAGACTAATGATATTTTAAATGTTACGTTTGATTTGTAAAAGCATTTGTATTAATTGATGGTTTTCATGAATTTGAATTTTGCAGGGTTCTTCAATGGCGCTCATTATACCATCAGGACTTGTTCGATTATTTAAATTTGGTAAGGAAGTGTGAAAATCGGAAATCTCATTCCCATTATCACAATTTAAATCTTTAAAAATAATCATTATTAAAATTTCAGGCATAATTACTTAAATCTTGATTTTGTTTATTTAAATTAAAAATTGAGGTATATCTGTTAGGATCGAAGTTGGGAGGTATATTATAGTCCCTCTTGTCATTTTTGTTTATTAAACATGCAATATTGGGAGATAAATTGGTAGCTATATGTAACAAATCTTTAAAAGATGGCGACTTATTCAAACATTTAGTGCGGGATAATAGAGGAGCATGTAGAGTGCTATGAAGGGATTGGTGAGATTTATAACGATCTAAGTGGGTATGGCTTTGTTCCAAATCGCAATGATGATTATCAGACCTCATCAAGGATACCATACTTTTCCATTTGTTATGATCGCTCATGATAATCCCATCTTCTTGATCCAAGGCTTCTAATCGTGGTGACATATGAACTTTAGATGATCGACGTGATGTGCATAAATATTCTAGCCGTTTGGTATTTATTAAAGCAGCCGAACTAGAAACTAATACTTGACCTTAAAATATTAAGAATAAGATATATTATTTTTTAAACCTACTATATAAAGGTTGGGAGTATCGTCTTGCTGTAGAATGACTGCAATGATTAAGAGATTTATCTTCATCACCTAAATAATGTATTTTAACAATTGTAGTGTATTCATTTTACTTACATGTATTAATCCCAATCGAGTGTATTGGTAAGGAAAAATTATGGCGTGATTGCTTTTCTGGGGTTAAAACTAAACTTTGCTATATAAAATATATATTAAACATGAATATAATTCAAATATACTACTACCATTGAATTTAACAAATTTTTTGTCCGATCGAGGGCTAAGGACAAATTAGCTTTATTGCGCTTCATTACCTTTTATAATATAATATTTTTATATATTAATTGTTTTATGCAATTAAATTAATAGACAGATGCATGTAAACCAAGTCGAAACAAGTCTATAGTAACGAAATTGATATCTTGAATGTATGTACTTTACAAAAATATTATAGTTTATATAATAATTTTAATATAAAAAAATTAAAGAAATCAAAATTTCGCACTTTATACAAAGTATTTCACTCTATGTGATATTAAATATACATTTTGCCTTATTTACGTAAGTCCGCCGAACGTTAATTTGGTTTCATAATATGAATAAAATTGTATTGAAACTTATTAATTAATTTAATAGAAATTAAGTAATAAA
The DNA here is from genome assembly GCF_954871325.1 of Gordionus sp. m RMFG-2023. Lineage (NCBI taxonomy): Eukaryota > Metazoa > Nematomorpha > Gordioida > Chordodea > Parachordodidae > Gordionus > Gordionus sp. m RMFG-2023. The sequence goes on from NC_088776.1 coordinate 31,603,360, forward strand.
CTGTAATATTGTCATTTGATTGTTGGTTAAAATATTTTTTGAAATTCAGATCATCGAAATTGCCAAGATGATTATTGGTCCCATTTTCATAACTAATTTTAATATTGTTTAAATGAGATACGGATTGACTCATCTTAAAATCCCTGATTTTCTCAGTCAATAGATAAGATTTAGTAGTATTGTTGCCTATGATAGTTAATTTATTCATATTTATAGCACCACTTTGGGAATGGGGGGTATCGGATTTTGTAAAATTGATATTTGAGGAACATTTCAAAAAAAATTTTGATGACAAACTCTCCCTTGTGTTTTCAAATATTGGTGGTATCGCATCTGGACTTGTGTAATTTAGTCTACCATTATTATCTTTTGGTAAGAGGGGTAAGTGGTTAGATATTTGGAAATTAATTCTTAAATGATAATCAAAATAAATTATCCCATTAATTATAATTAAAACCTATTAAGGAATTGAGATTCTTTGTTTACTGTTAAATGTGATGAATAAGAAGACAAACTTTCCATATCATCTGAACTTAAGTTATCTATACATGTAAATAGATTGTTACTAATAAAATTGATGTACCGTATTTAACAAAAGGATTTAACTTAGAAAAAGTTGATGGTAAAAGGACAGGTTTTATTTGATCTGTCTCTGTCAACTTGTTTGAATAAATATGGTAATGTTTAATTTACATTAAATTTAATATACCAGTACTTGTTTTTGAGCCCAAGAAGGCAAGTGATTAATATTGAAATTATATGGCGAGGATGCTTTCTCGGAAGCATATTTTTTGCTAATAGATTATAGAATGTAATTTTTTTTATAAAATGATAAATATATAAAAGTATTTTAATACTTCTCTTTGTGTTTATTGAGTAAAATTGAGGAATAAATAGGACTGATAAATAAATTCATATCTTGACACTCTGATAAATTTAATTGTATTCTTTTTATCAACTCTGATGATAATTTCCATGCATATATAGACCTAAGAAGTAAGAGATATATTGGTAAAAAAAAATCATTAAGGATTAAATCACCCATCAAAAGTAGCAGTGTAAATTTTAGATCCATCTATGGAAAATTTGAAACATACCACAATTTCAGAATGGCCATTTATATTAGCCATAATTTCACCCGTCTTGAAATCGATAATGTTTACAGATTTATCAGAACAACTAACAGCGACAAATTGAGATGATGGATCGAACACAGTCTATTTTTGTTATGTTTATATGTTAAACGAGTTGTTGATTAAACAAAGCAAACCTTTATCAATATGCCTTCTTCATTTGGAGAGCCCTTACATATGTATTTTAACTTCCCATCTAACACATCATATATCCTATTAAGAGATATGATAAAATAAATCAGAAATTTTAAAACCGTATATTTCTATCCTGGCAAGCTGTAACAATAAATTTACCGTGTGCATCTATATCCAAATCATATAAATAACAGGAAATGTTGGTTATTTGATATAATAGAACAAAGTTGATGGCCTTTTGTTTTAAGTCATCCCTATTTCCCTATATTAAAATGATAATATAATAATTAAAAATATTTAATATTTATACAGTGATAGCTTCCCTAACCAAAATGGATTTATCGGCAGCGCAGCTTAACAACAACAGAACTTTAATATTTTGGTAAGATTCCGAGTTGATGCAAATAAATTTGACGCAACATATAGGAGCCGAATGATCGTTTAAAGTTTGAGATATAACAAAATTAATGTCGGCATATTTTTGGTAAATATGTATTAATCTATCTTTGCTGCCTGAAGCCAACAATTGTGAATATTCTTCATACTCACCTAAATAAATATCATGTTTGTAAATATATGAATTCAATAAACTATTTAAAGATGAGAAATCAAGAGTCACAATTTCCCCATCATGTGCTTCTATAAAATTAACTTCTTTTAAACCATTCGTTTCAAATATTCTACAAAATATTAGCTAACACATATTTTAAATATTCAACCTTATATTTCCAATTTTGTCTCCGCACGCTAGGTAATTTCCATCTTTACTTAAAGTTAAAGAACGAGCTCCGTAGTCGGAATTGTAATGGCTATTACTCACAACATTGTTTGGTATTTCCATTTTGTCTAAAATTAAGAAAATTTAATATTGATTTTAATACATAATATAATAAATTATAAGGACATAGAAAATATTTTTTGATGGTGTTCCTATTTAAATATTTTTACCTTAATATTAGAATAAAAAGTCATATTTTTGAAAAAGTATAATGAATTTTCGTTATAATAAATGAAATTCCAAATTCCTGACACCTTTTGACATAATGTTAAAAACAAACAGTACAGTAAGAATTAATCAAGGCGAGCAAAGAGATCAAACGAGTTTACTATTAGCTTCTACTTTGAATAAATCTAATTCACTTGACAACGATATTACTAAATCATACTATGATTTTTATTTATTAGTGAAGCAAAATAAAAATTGTTTAAATTGGGTTAACAAATATACACATCCTTAGGAAATACAAATATAGAAGTGAAGAAAGATATTGGAGATAGAAATATTTGCGGGATGCAGTTTATGGGATTTAAATCTTAGTTAATTCATTGTATGCATAAATAAGCTAATCAAGAATTAATTAAAACCCTGAATCAAGTTTCAAATTGACAGGCATTAACGATACTAATAAGACAGTGCTGATATAAATAGAATGTTATTAGCAGGAATTCTTAAAATACTTCCCATATTGACACAGAGATAACGAAGTTTAGCTCTAGAAAGAAAGATATATGCCAATCGATGACCGGTTAGGCAGTAACATGAATATATGTATATTATATAAGCGATAATTTGTATCTTAAATTTTCTGACATTTATAAGTATTTGGAACTGCTTGAATTTTTAAAAATTATATTGTATCTTAATTTAGCGAAAAAACTATAAGGATGTTTCTAATATTTAAAATTTATACCCCTTCCCCCCACACATTTTATTAACTCGTTGGCAACTGATGCCTAATCGAGTTTATATTTTTACCGACCGCGGTTAGGGTCAAGAAATTGTGATTATTTTTTTATTTCGTGTTGAATTGGGTCAGGAAATATATTTTTTTCATGTAAGTCGGGTTAGGTCAGGGTTGGAAGTATTTTATTTTTATAATTTTGAATTAAATTAGTGATATAAATAACTCATGGATTGAATATTATTTTACAATTTTGCTCATTTTATATTTTCTTATAAAATACTGAAAAGTAAATAAATTTTAGAGTAAATTTATTTATATCTTGATTTTAGGGTCGGGAACCTGTAATTAATTATATGTCTGAGTTGGGTCGGAAAAAATACTTTATGAGCATCGAGTCGAAAAAATGTTCTCTTGTTCTATCCATTTTTTTTTCAACCACTTTCAATCTGTTAAGCTTAATTTTGATTGATGTTTATTATCGCAAAAATGATAGAATTTTAAAAAATAAATGATAAAATTTGAATAAGTGGACAAAATTTTATTTGCGTTGAAATTTTGTAACATAAAATATAGTCATTCATGAGAAAATCTTTTTAAATTTTCACTATAGATTTTAACTCACCATTCGACTCGCTCTGTCAAACTCTATTTCACATATACTACGATCCGTGTCAGAGAGCAGTGTGAATATTAACTAACAGTGTATTTGTATTATGATTATAAATGTTATTCACAGTTTAATTACTGTTCACACCAACGTGTTGCCAACGAATAGTAATCTCTGTAAATTCAGATGTATCGGATTTCAAAAGAAATAATTTATTAAAATTTAAACTTACCTAAAATATGGAAGAGTTCACCTTCGCCCCCCCCCAAGATTTTTTTTAAATATTAAACTCTGTTGACAAAACAAGATAAGAATATCAGATAAAATATTTACATAATTAATCGGAGCTAAATTTTATCATTTATCAAAAAGTATACTATTTGTGGAAGAGTAAACTGTTGAATGTGCATATTTTGCATGGAGATAGATTATAAATGTTAGAATTGGCTTATCGGTAGAGTCCATGGTCCAAAACCGAATGGTTGCATCATATGAACATGTAATCATTAGGGGAGTTATTTGATTTAAATCATCTTTCAGCGAGAGAGATGAAAGCTAAAAAATTTTTATGATTATTGTAAAAGTGATTTAATCGAACCAATATTTCCCATACACAGCAACTATGGTAAAAAAAATTCCAACTAGGCCGAATGTCATCCAATATTTCATTTGACATATCCCAAATATAAATTCCATGATCATTATACATTGAGATCGCCTTTAAGAATAAAATATATATATGCTCTTATATAAAGAAAGGCGTGTAGTTTAATAGCTTATGATCTTATATTAATAAATATTTAATGAGAACTTGTCGTGAATACTTGATTTGTGCCAGTATCTATAGCACATGCGATGCAATCTGGGAAAGTAAGATCAAGATGGCTTTTTGGGGATATATTTAAACTAAAAGGTGTCGGGTCAAGAAGAGAACGACTGATGCCTAAGGCGTAAGGTTTTGGAAAATTTGTCATTAATTCCAAAGTACTTGCATCGTATATTCGAATAACGCCATTGGAACAGCCACATATAACTTTAAGCTCACTCACGGATATACAATTACCAGTTTCACACTTTATCAAATATAAATATAAAAAATAAGCCAATCTCAAACTTTACATTTGAAAAAGGTCAAAATATTTATGTACATACCTCGACATCGACAGTTATCTCTAGTTGTCTAGAAGGAGGCCTCGAAAACAAACATAAAATACCATTATTAGTGATAGCATATACTTTGTCCATATTACCTAATATGCCGCATTTTATATCGTTAAATATTTCATTTCTCAAATCCCCTAATATGGCAGATCTACCTATTAAGGGAATGGGTTCCGTCGTCTAAAAATTTATATATTAACAATTTGTAATAAATGTTTAAAAAAATCAATTATACATGTGAATTGATGCTATCCAAGGTAGAATGGCTATTCGAAATATTGAGATTAAATGTGAGAGACCAAAATTTAACGTGCTTATTTCCCGAAGTAACAAAATACTGGGAATCTTGACTTATAGACAAGGCTTTTACTTGTGAAGAAATTTTGTTACAGCCAATTTTGAATTTATTTTTCCAATCCCAAACATTCACCGACATGTCATGATGAGACCCAATTGATATCAAATATTTCATATCGGGAGTAAAAGCCTATATTATAACCAATTTAGATTTTTTCATTGAATATGAGTTAACTTACCACACATGCCACTTCATATTTATGACTGTAGAATTGGGCTAATTCTATTTTATCTCTGATATCCCAAACCCTTATAGCGGGCTGATGTCCACACTATTAATGTATTAAATTAAATAAAAGTGAAAAAAATAATCACACAAAATCAAAACTAATTGGTGCTTTAATTTTTTAAGAAATTATAATATTTAAAAAATGTGTATATTATTCAATAAAACTCGTTAGATTTTCATTCCAAATATTTAATTTATCATTTATAGAGATATTTTAAACTTGACAGGTGTTTACAGCATTGAAATTTAGTATTCACACTTTATAAAATCAACCAATATATTAACTTCAACTCAGTGGCCCCAACAACGGGAGGGGGGGGGGTCCGAAGCAACTGCTTCAGTAAATTTAAGTGGGGGTACTTTTTTTAAAAATTTTTTTTTATTATTTAATTCTTTTACTGTTTTGTTACATCCATCATGATCAAGTGATTTCTGGTTTATAAATGTAATAATAAGACACCCCCCCCCCCCCAACTTAATATTTTTTGGTCGATGTTTAGTAAATTAGGTTGTTATCCGAGATTTCTTTTCATAAATTATTTTTCCAATTTTAAAATATGCCTAAAAATATTAACCAAAAAAAATACAAATGCCTAATTAAAAATTGCAAATCGCACAATATAAGAGATGATAAATGGATAGATCACATTAGAAAAAGACATGGTAGGCATTTTAACGATATAAAGAAAAACTTTAATAGTAGCTTTTAAGAATGTTACTTAAAATTGGACAAATAGCAAAGTAATTTTTTTATTAAATATTTAATTATTTATACTTATCTTATTATAAAGGGTATTAAATCGCAATTTAAGAAAAAAGAAGAATTGGGAATTCAATGCTGTTGGTATAATAAATATTTTTAATTAATATAATTATCTTTTAAAAGTGTCCTAATAATAAAGAAAATGTGTTAGAAGAAAATATAATATCTGATGATTCTGATAATGATCATGAAATTAGTGAACCTGAGGTCATTTAATTACTCTTATTTTTTATCTCTCTATATTTTTTATAGGCAGACACAGAGCAGAGATTTGATAAAGTAGAACAAGAAATTCCTATTATCTCTCTACTTTTAATAAATATTAATATAGCTTTATTAAATTTTAATGAATACAACATATGCAGTTTAATGAAAGATTTAATAATGATTCGATTACATCAAACATCATTTTTTACGCCAAAGGGAATGGCAGAAAGATCAATTATTAAAGGAGATATCGAGGATATCTGTGAATTTTACAATTTAAATTCAAGTCAAATTTTCGAAGAAATGTTGAAGTTTAGAAATATTTATAAGATGGCCAAAATGGGGAATATAATTATTACTCATGATCTATAGGTTCAAGAATCTAAAGATTTATCAGATTCTGATAATTGTAAATTTATTTATTAAAATATTTTTACCAATACATTATTTAGCTTCTTCTTCTGATGATGATAATTCAGGGACTTACGATTAAGATTGGAAAAACTATTCATTTATTTTACTTTATCGTCTACTTTAAAATTTTTCTGCTTTCCCTAATTTAAGAATTTTATATAAATATTTATTAACCATTCCTACAACCTCATGTACTGCCGAAAGAGTCATGAGTAAAATTAAATTAATTAAAACAAGACTTTGTAGTACCATGAAAGATTCATTTCTCAATAATTTAACATTGATGAAATTATAAATTCTTTCGCTTTCTCTTCCCCTAATTTATCTAAATTATTAATTTAAAAATAATATTCATAAAGTATATATTTTTTGCATTTTATTTATATTATATATTAAAAATTGATGCAATAAAAATTATTTTTGAAATTTATGGGTGTCATAAAATAATTATCATTTTTCGAGATGGGGGGGGGGGGTACTTTTCAGGGGGGTATTCTGCTTCATTCGCTCAGAAAGTTTAGGGGCCACTGCTTCAACTTGTGTAATATAGAGGTAGACGGATTATAATATGTTTAGAATGGGAAATAAGGTTAATCATATAATTCACATAAATCATAACGGCAAAACTGGTTAAATACTTTATATAGGTTTCTTATTTTTAAAAAAGGCATAAAAAAATAATCTTTATTAATAAATTTTGACCAATACAAGCCAAAATAAAAAAATATAAAATCTATAATTTACTTAAATAATAAAAATTTAATTCTTCTAAGTTTAAAAATTTTAAATTTTTGGATAGTAAGTGCACGAATTGCCCAGCTCCATCAGATTCTTAATTCAGATCACATTCTATAAATATTTTATTCTTTAAATTAACTTTAAGCATTTGATATAATCTAATTTGTAACTACTTATATAGTACAATAACATATAATGTCGTATTTGGATTGAATGCATGGGAATTCGGAATCTCCCAGTTTTTAAGCATTTATTAAGGGCAATTTACCTTATTTAACTGAAAATATATTCCAATTCCAGCATGCATAGTGTACACCAGGGGTGGGACCAATACCATTATATTATTGTTTGATATATTGTTTAATACAATATTAACCAATACCAATCCCAATATTAAAAATAGATAAATACATATAATTATTTGGTTTTATCGAGGATGATTATAATGTGGTATATTTTTTTATCTTTAAATTGCCTAAACTTATTACATCCGATATTTAGTGCAAATACTAACTTTTCTGTACTGTGATATCAGTATTGGTGTTAATTATAATTGTAGTTTATTTTTATTATGGAAGTAAATTTTTTACATGATATCAATTTTTATCTATTCATCTAGGATAAAATAATGAAGGAAGATCAAATAGTGTTATTAAATATAGATAATGCTGATGACATTAATAAAGATAATGATCATAAACAATCATCAATATCTGATAAAAGAAGAAATACGGCAAAAATCTGGGAATTTTATACGAGTTGCGATAACAAAAAAAAGGCTATTTGTAATAAATGCAAAAAAATATCTCTTTCCAATTTTGGAACCTCATGGTTATGGACACATTTTAAATCCATCCACCCAACATTATATAGTAAATGTGAACAAACAAATAAAATTGGCAGTAAAAAAAATTAAGACAATAAAATCATTTTTAGTGATCTCATTTCTTTTATTTTTTAAAAATATATATATTTAAAATAACATGTACACTATTTGTAAAATAAAATTTATATAAAAACTATATTAAATAAAATAATAATTAAACATTTAATTAGGTATGATCAACAGGGCTTATAGACCCATTAAATAATAAAACTAATTTAAATCATTATAGACTTTTTTATTCAAAATAACTTAACCGTTTCAAAGGTTGAGGATATCACTTTTAAAAATTTAATAACATATTGTAACCCTTCATTAACATTAGTTAGCAATTTAAAATCTGTACTTTCTAACATTACATCTAAATTTTCCTAAAAAATGGACATATGATCCTCTCCAAATAAAATACCCTTTATGGGCATAACAATTGATTATATTGATAATGATTTTAAATTAAATAATCGTTTATTAGATTTCATTCCTTTTAAATCAGCACATAATTCTAGTAATACATAATATTTTCTATATTTGTTTCGGTTCCAATGTTTTTAATTCTGTATTAAAAGTAAAATTTGAAATTGATTTTTTTTGTATTACATTAGACAATGCAAGTAATAATTTAGCATTTCTAATAATTTTAAATCAAAAAGATAATTTTAATTTAAATAATGTGTGCAAATGCTTTTGCCATGTTATACATTTGGCTGTTATAGCCGCTTTAGAACCCTTAAATAGGAAAAAATCCAACCTTAAAATTTCCTCGATTTTGGATAAACCAACACGTTGGAATTCAACATACCAAATGCTTGAAAGGGCAATATTGCTCAAACCCTATTTGACAATATATACCAATAATTTACAAAATAACAGAAGAAAATTATATCATTGCCTAGCTGAAATAATATAGAAATATATCGAGAATTTCTGGAACCATTTAATTTTGCTACAGAGAATCAGTTTCAAGTTGAACCATCATTCCTACCATGTTGAGAGTTACAATAATATTCCTATTACTATTTTAAAGAGGGCTTTTTAGCTGCTTAGCAAAATTTGATAAATACTATAATTTTAATAAACACCTGTATATTATATCAACAATGATTGACCTACGGTTTAAAATATAAAGTAACCTATTAGGGTAATAGTATAGACACTCTCATTGAATACTTAACCGAAGAATATAATATTTATAAAATATAATTTCAATTCATATGAACATATAAATGAAACAGAAAATAAATCCAAAAAATTGTCCTTTTATGATAAAATATATCTAAGCATATAGTCATAAGAGTAATCGCTTAGAAATAAGCAAATATGAGGATGAAGTCTCAATTTCTAATCATTGAATACTTAACCGAAGAATATAATATTTATAAAATATAATTTCAATTCATATGAACATATAAATGAAACAGAAAATAATCCAGAAAATTGTCCTTTTATGATAAAATATATCTAAGCATATAGTCATAACAGTAATCGCTTAGAAATAAGGAAGTCTCAATTTCTAATGATACAATTCCAATAGACTGGTGGAAATCAAAATAGATATCCAATATTATCGAAAATTGCCAGAGATTATCTTGCAATTCCAGCTACCTTAGCTAGCTCTGAAGGGAGTTTTCAGAAGGACGGTATGTTATAACGGACCAACTTTTTTTCTAGATGAATACACTATCCAAGCTTGCCTGTGCCTAAAAAGTTGGATGCGCACAGGATCCTTCTTAAAGACATAAAATTATTTTCCCTTATATTAAATTTATATCAATCTTTTCACTGTATTTTATATAAACAGACAGTTATGTTATATTTTAGTGTACTTATTTTCCTATATTTTTTGTGCTAAATGAAAATTTTCAAAATCAATACTTTTATTATTTGATTGGTTTCGCTAGATTTGTTGATATAAAAAATTTATAATTAAATCAAAAATTTTTATATTCACATCATCTAATAAATTCCTAGTTTAAAAAAAGAATTTGGATTCAGTAAAATTTTGGGAGATGGTTCTTAGTCCTGTTTTTATGGTAATGCTTCATGATGTTTTTCCATGTTTATTTAAAATTAGAAATTACTGGTTTTTTAAATCACTATTTCTATTCTTTTAATTAGTAATTTAAACCAATACCAATACAAGAAATAAAAAATATTGTTTAAACCAATACCAATATTTAAGTCCCAATACCAATATAATTTTTCGTTTATCTTAGGTTTCTAATATTGATTCCCAGCCTTAGTTTACCCACGCTGTGAATTTCAGACAATTTTTGCCGTGAACTTTTTAATTAAACTTTTTTTTTAGCTTTCACCTTTTCTGGTGGTAAGTTCCTTCACTCTATTATATTATTACTCATGCTATCTATTTTTATCTAATTTATATTTGTATTTCTGATCGGTATTGATAACCGGTGTATCATTTTCGAGGCCAAAGTATCTTGATCTCCCACCGGTGTATCAAATCAATATCGATCTGATATCCCAATCCTGACCTCCCACTGGTATCAATCCTAATGGATCTCCCACCGGAGTATCGTATCAAGTCCATTGTAAGTAGATATTGAGCTTGAGCGGCCCCCGAGGTCACCATCATCCCATCATCCTAGCGCTGGCCAAGAAATCGTTATCATCGACCCACGAGTTCAACTGGCCGTCTTTTTTGGTTTAATGGACAAGTATCCTAGCACCCGGCTGTCCAAGCCTGTCGATGACCGGGATGGCATTTCTCAGCTCAGAAATTTATCATGTCATATGTTTAAAGCCATCCATCATCGAAGAAAAACCCGAAAATTTTTGGCTCCTTACCAGGAGTGAACCTGGGACCTTCGGTTTACAAGCATACATCACAAACCACTGGGCCACCCCGGCGATAACTTTTTAACTAAACTTAATTATATTAATTTTTAAATAGATTCTTTATTAAATTAATAAATAAGCAATGTTCGTCGCAAAAATTGTCTAAAATTTATAGGGTAGGTATACTCTACATGGTGATACACATTTCCGGTCAAATCAGTTTCAAATTTTAAAAAAATTACCATCACCAAATAATTGGTTCTGATAACCAATGGATTCCACATCCCAATCAGAGACCTTCATGGGCCTTAATTTTTTGACAAAACCCAGCCCAGGCCTGCAGTAAAAAATTTTTCTTGGCCCAAGCCCGGCCCATATTTAATGTTAAAAAAATTCCCAAGCCCGACCCAAGTCTATAATAAGTTTCACAAAAATTTGATGAACAAATTTAATTGGTAAATTCTACATAATTGGTATCGATTATATTTAATATTACTAGAACAACTTTAAGAATTAAGAAAAGCTATAAAAAAAATACAATGAAATTTTACAATATCTTCATATGGAATGGATTTAAATAGATTAATATTCACCAAACCTTATTTAAAAAGATTATATAATACAAGCTAGCAAGTTATTCATGAAGTTTAGAATAAAATAGTTAAAACTTTTACAAATGTAAAGAATTTTTTATGATATTAGTTATTATTATAAAAAGGATATTAGAATTAATTGTTAGATAATTAATTGTTATAGATTTATTAATTATATAAATTAAATATTAATTATATATTAGAACATCCTTATATAATTAGATATCATAGATTTAATTATATAAATTTTATATTTTATGTTATAAACCATTTATTTTTAGATAAGATTATTTACCCATGATTTAGCAAAATAAAAAGAGTTATTCTAAATTTAAAGAAGAATAATGATGAGTGGATGTGCATTATATGCGAGAATAAATATTCAAGAAGCAAGAAATGGGAAGAGTAGATAAAATGCAACATTGTATAGAATGGGCTCATGCTAAATGTACCAATAATAATGATTTATTTATTTGTTATTTAAATAAATATGTTAAAATTTTCTCATTTATAAATTAATAAAATGACTTTTAATGTCTTTTCTTCATAATATATAATAATTATGTCTTATTAAGTATATTAAATATTAAAAAAATTTAAATTAATGAATGGTTTAATTAACATTTTAATGTTCTAGATAATTCAGATAATAAATTATAAAATGTTATCATTAAATAGAGATCTGATGATATATTTTAATATTAATTAAATTAGTGTATAATTAGATTTTTAAATACTTAAAAATTGAAGATACTTCTACAATTATTTTATATTGTAATATTTCATATTTATAATAAAATTATTAGAAGGCCATTTAACACCTACCATATTTTGACTGGCCAGATAAACAACTTTCGCATAACCTAATCTAGCTGAAAAACTATTATGAATAAGACTTTGATTCAAAAAAAAATTTTCCAAACAAATTGTATTTGACCATGGAATTTTTTAAGGGATCTACGGTAGTTTTCTTAATTATAATAACTATAAAAGTATACAGAATATAGTGGAGGTACTAAGAGAAAAGATATATTTTAATGAGAATAAACGATAAAGTTTATATAAAATTTTTTCTAATCAGTGGCTTATGAATTCTTTTTTAAATTTACTAAATTGATAATAAATACTTGAAATTTAAAAAACAATTATTTTTATGTTTTTATTTATTATAAATAATAATTGATCTACAGTATTTGATTATTTTTATATTTTTTTGAATAAATTTTAAATTATTATGAAAAATACTTGTCTATTTTGTTGTATTCCCTTTTTAAAAAAATCTACCTTGTCAATTTCATTATGAAGAAACAATCATTAATTTATTCTTATTTTAACATATGTTACGCACAGGTATGCTATAATTTTATTTGACTACCTTTTTATGCTGAAACGTTGATACAAAATAAAGTCTCATATTTTAAAATATTATAGGCTTTTTTTTATAATGATAAATAGTAACACTTAATTTAATATTTAGTTTATTTAATTTTTTTAATTGATTATGTGCTTCTAAAACCTTCGTTCTATCCTGAATCGTTGTATCAATTTTTAGTAATTTTCGTATTTTGCTTATAGCCTTTTTATTTATGCTGTTTACTAAGCGGATTGAAGATTAAACTAAAATGTATTCTTTAAGCACATATTAGCCTATGCTTTAGAATTAGTAATTTCGAAAGTTTGGAAAACTTCATGCTTAGAACTGCGTCTTAATATCATATATTGATCAAATTTTTAAAATATAACTCGATTTAAAATTTAATGAGATTAAAATTACTTCCATAATTTATTAAATAAAATGAAAAGAAAAAATAACATCTATGCAGATCATGGAATCATAAGACTAGAAAATATTTCGAATCGGAGAAAGAGACGTTAATGTATTCAGATCAAATTGATTTTTAATAATTTAAAATTCGATATTTAAGATTTAGCCTAAGACTTTTTAATATTATAATCTGTATAAAATATCTACATTTTGAAATTTATTTTAAATAAAAAATAAATACATGATTAAATAAAGGAATGTTATCTATGCTAAAGTATTTTTATATAATAAATAAAATCTGTAATGAAATACGCTCTAAAATTTTGTTATATCCAAATAATTAAAATAATTTTAACATAGCCTAAGATATAAGCAATTGAGTGTTCATAAAAAATGAGATTTTAAACTCCCCTCCCCATGAGAAATCCTGGCTACGACACTGTTCCTAATAAAAATATGAAATATGTTTTTTTAAATGTCTTATATTAGAGACCTATAAAATAAAAGCAACTATATAGAAATATAATAATTTGATCAATTAAAAAAGGGATACTTCTCCAAACACGATAAAATTGCCATCAGTTGAGAATGAGCATGATGAAATTGATTTTTTGCAATTCGTAACAATATAATCGTTTTTATTAGTTTGTACATCATGAATCACCAATATTGAACTGAGAATAATGTATTATGATAAATAAAATTTTTTATTATATTAGGTATAACCTTTGTTATTTATATCAAAAGTTATGGATTCGATCTTGGAAAACATAATAAACATGTAGACAGATTAATCGTTAAATTTAGGGTCAAGCACATAATCAGAATATTAAAAAATATTCAAAATTATAATTCAAAAAGAATGGCATGGATAAGTTATACTAAGAACTATTTCGATAGTGGGTGTAAATATTTTGAATGTTCAATTAAAAAGTTATCTAACTAATTATAACCTTTAGACCATAATGATTGTACAGTAGACTGATTTAAAATATGTTTATAAATGTATTATTTCAGAAATTTAAAAAAAATATGAAAACTTAGCATTAGCAAAGCAATATACATATGTTTGAAAAAAAAAATTCTAGCCCTCGCTACTGACTATATAAATGAAATTATAACCCGGATGGATATGACATTAACCGAGTTTCTGTATTATAACTGAGAGTCGAGTTGTTGAACGTCGTAAATCCCAGTACGCTTTCCAATTTCAACTAATATAACAAAAATTTCATAATATAATCATTGAGAAATAAAAAAACAAAATAAAACTTATCTAAAAAACTAAACACTATTTCAAATTTATAAAATTTAATCAAAATGTTAGCATTATGTGATAAACGTTCTAACCCGAAATAACATTTGCCCGAGATTATAGAATTCAAAAAAGAGCAATAGTTTATATATTTTTTTAAAAAAATGTTTAGTACCACTTGAATGCATGGCTTCGAGCTTAGTTTTTTGGCAGGGTTCAGGAATGTAAATAAAATTTTATCTATTTTAAAACCTATCTTATTTTTAATAGTGTTGTTAAACGCCTCATTTCGAGCCGATTTTTAAAAACGGCTAACTCAATATTTTATTAGGAAAAATATTATACAAGCCTTAAGATTTTGCTCATAGGTGGCACAAAGGTTTGAACATCTATTAACGAAATCGCTTGGCTTATTCAATATTTTTCTGGCTAAAATATTGAGTTAGCCGTTTTTCAAAATCGGCTTAAATCGAGCCGTTTAACAAATAAATTTTTAATATAAAAATATATAGTCTATATCAGAGACTTGCAGGCCTGGCCCTAAGCCCGGCCAATTTTAAATTTTTTTTTTAAAAAATATCCGGGCCGGGCCGTATTTTTTTAAAAATTTATACAACATGAATTATTATATTCGTCAATTAGATATGGTTATAATGATTATATATAGTTATGATTAATCTAATGTTTGGTGAAAGTTAACACTAGCTAACACTCATAGCATCTATTACATAATATAATTATAGTTTTCCTGCCATGGAATAAATACGCAAAGGATTAAATACATTATTATATAATATGTTATAATTTTTATTAATTAAAATATCAGTTTTATTTTTTTTATAAATACAATGAATATAGTATATTCTTAAAATATTATTTACACAAATTTTCTATAGTATCAATTTGTAATATACTAAATATCTGTTTAGAATAAAAAAAATACTATTTTTCCTGAAAATTTTGCTCATAGAAGGAGCAAAGGTCTAGACATATAGTATCGAAATTTCGAGGCTTAGTCAATATTTTTCTGGCAAAAATATTGAGTTAGCAGTTTTTAAAAATCGGCTCAAAACGAGCCGTTTAACAACATTAGCTAATATACTTGCTTATTAAATGATAATACTCGCCGAAAAATATGATAAAATACGAAATAGATGAATTTTTTGTATATACCAGGTCCAATATAATTTTAAAAAATTCCGAGCCGAGCCTAAAATTTTTAAACCCGGGCCGGGTCGGGCCGTAAAAATTTTTGAAAAAATATCCGGGCCGGGCCGAAACTTTTTAATCAGGGCCGGGCCGTGCAAACCTCTGCAGGTCTCTGGTCTATATATTAGAGTTGTGTTGTTAATTTGCTTGGTCATTAATAATATGCTCAGGCCTGCTCTGAGCACGAACATGAGGTTCAGAACCGTTGTTTAGACCCGGGGTTCAGATAAGTCAAAAATAAATCTCATTTTCTTACTTTAAATATTTTTTTAAATTGGGATGCTTTTGATTGAAATGAATTTGACCTAGCCATTTTTTCTCTTCTAGACTATGATAAATTCACATATATATTAATTTATTTTATATATTATATAGTTAACAACCCTCTTCAAAACTTATGTGGGGTTTAAAGAATACAATTTTACAAAATTTCTTAGTTATAGTATCGATAATTAATTATTTCTTGAACATATTATTTTTTAAAATTTGACATAACATAATTATCCTTAACAATCAAAATTTTTTTTTTCTCTTTAGCTTTCACCTTTTCTGGTGGTAAGCTCCTTCAATATATCTCTCCACTTTATGTTATTCATACTATCTCGTTTATCTAATTTATTTCTTCAAATTGGCTCTAACTTTATGGCCCCATTGAAGTTTTGGCCTTCCTCTTTTAAGTTTACCCATCACTTTCAAACTCTCAACCTTATTTCCTATGTAGTTCATAGGCCTTCTCATTGTATGTCCATACCACCTAAGTCTGTTTACCATTATCTTATTCTTGATGGGCACTAGCTTTAAACTTCCTAGTATTCTTGTATTTCGCACCTTATCCTTTCTTGATACCCCAGCAATCATCCTCAGCATTCTCATCTCCATAGTTTGTAGACTTCTCTCGTCTGATTCTTTGGTTGGCCATGTTTCCGAACTATATAGAATAGTTGGTTGAGCTATGGAACTGTAAATTTTACCCTTCAATTTGTGTGGGATTCTTTTGTCAAAGAGCACCCCAGATAGAGATCTCCACTTTAACCACCCTTGATTAATTTTACTCTTTATCTCTTTCTCTATTGTGCCGTTTGTTTGTATAGTGGAGCCCAAATTTATGCAGCTTTCAAATGCCGATATCTGCCATTCATTTATATCAATGCTCTCTGTTTTATCTCCTCCTATCACCATATACTCCGTTTTTTCTCTATTTACTTTTAGTCCGTGCTTTTTTAGGATATTTATCCAACTCACTAATCTTTCTTTCATTTCATCCTTGGATTCGGCAAGTATCACAATATCATCTGCAAATATCATATTCCAAGGGACTGTTTGAGGTATAGACTGTGATAATACATCTCTTACTGTAATGAAGAGAAGTGGGCTGAGAGCCGACCCTTGATGAACTCCCTCGGCTATTGTGAAGCCTGCTGAAGTACCTGTTGTGTTACGGACCATTGTTGTATGGCCCATATACATATCCTGTATTATTCTTATATATTTTTCGGGAAATTTTTTCTGGCGTAGCGCCCACCAGATAAGTTTTCTTGGGATTCTATCGAAGGCCTTTTCTAGATCGAGAAAGACCATGAGTAGCTTTTTGTTCTTTTCCCTGTATTTTTCACTCATTTGCCTTAGTCAAACTGAGTCTCTCCTATTTCGATTATGTCTCTTAACCTTTTTTCCATTATTTTTTCGTAGAGTTTAAGAGTGTGACATTAGTTTTATTCCCCTGTAATTTTGACAAATGTGTGGATCTCCTTTATTTTTGAAGATAGGAACTAGATAGCTCTGCTTCTATTTTTGAGGGATCTCGTCATTCCCCAGTATTTTATTGTAGAGATTTGTGAGGAGATGTATTCCATCATCTCCTAGTGCTTTAAGGCTTTCTATTGGAATATGTTTTTCATATGCTTGAGGCATGTGATTATTTCTTGTTCTGTTATTGGTTGTATTAGGTTTTGACATGGGGAGTGTTCGTCTAGATGTAGTATGTGGGGATTAAAGTTGAGAAGATCCTGAAAATATTCTTTCCATCTATTAATTATTTCTTTTCCTTTTTTATCAATTTCCCCTCTTTATTTTTGATTATTTTTGGAGCTCCGTTTATTTTCTAGAATTCTTTTCTCGCTGTTTGGTTAATCATTTTATTTTGCCCTTCTTTGGTATGCAGTTCTTCATACATGTCATCGTATGCCATAGCTTTGGCCCTAGCCACCGCCTTTGTAGCTATTCTCTTTGATTTTTTGTAATTTATCTTGTCATCTGGGTTTTTTGATTTGTACCATAATAGTGGTTTGTGCATCTTCATTCCACCACCATAGTTCTATGATTTGTTGCCTCCCATTGTTAAGCCTAATGTTGATTTGGCAGTTTCCATTAATCTGAGGAATCTATTGTTTCAATGTTTGCATTGATTGAAAATGCATCTGTCATTGTTTTTAATTTACCCCATTTGATGCATGGTTCCAGTTTTATCTTGTTTTGAGTGGATTTATTTATGAGGTGTAAATCCATGACTAGTAACTTGTGTTACGCGGCAATATCTTCTCCTGGGATGACTTTGCAGTCTATTACATCTTTTAATCTTCTGCGAGAGATAAGCATGTAATCTATCTGGGTTTTCCTTGTACCACTTTCATATGTTATTAAATGACTGTCCTTTTTCCTATAGTAGGTGTTGGTTAAGGCAAGGTCGAAGGCTTGCGCAAATTTCAGTACATGATTTCCTTCATCATTTCTTTCTCCATATCCAAAACCACCATGATGCCTTTTGTAGCTATCTCTTGCTTTCCCCACATACGCATTTAAGTCACCACCAATTATGACTAGGTCATCCTTAGGATTTCCATTACAGCTTCATCGAGGATAGCTCAAAAGTCATCTTCAACCCGTTTGAGGAGCATATACTGAAAGGATGTGTAGTATTGATTGACCAATGCAGAGTTTTATCTTCATTAATCTATCAGAGATCCTGTTGACTTCTACTATTGAGGAGGTTAGATCTTGACTGAGGATGATGCCGACACCGTTCCTAATGCTAACAATTCCACTATAGTACAATTTATACCCATCTCCAATCAAACCTTTCCATTTCGTCTCTTGTATGCACGCTATATCAACTTTTCTCTTGTTCAACATTGATGCCAATTCTCTCGTCTTACCTTTAAGTGCACCAATATTCAAACTTGCTAACCTTGTCTTCTTTGCTTTGACTTTTATTTTACTTTTCGAAGGATGGAGGTCTACACCCTGCGCGTCGCTTGGAAGGAACGCCCTAGCTTTCATATTAATATTAATATTCATATTTTCATTTTTGTTTATTGGACAAGTATCCTTA
Source organism: Gordionus sp. m RMFG-2023 (assembly GCF_954871325.1). Lineage (NCBI taxonomy): Eukaryota > Metazoa > Nematomorpha > Gordioida > Chordodea > Parachordodidae > Gordionus > Gordionus sp. m RMFG-2023. The sequence goes on from NC_088776.1 coordinate 31,622,618, forward strand.
GCACCCGGCTGTCCAAGCCTTTCGGTGACCGGGGTGTCATCTCTAAGCTCCGAAATTCATCTTACCATATGTCTTTACACATCAGTCATCGAAGAAAAATCCGAAATTTTTACGTTCCTTAACAGGATCGAACCTGGGGCCTTCTGTTTCCAGGCCTACATCATAACCCACTAGGCCACCCTGGCAATCCTTAACAATTTCAGTGTTGTGATTATTTAAATAAATCCTTTCTTTTATTAAGTTTTAAAATAATTTCCGGTATTAAAAAAGGATTCAAAACAACAGACCGGTCGATGGGCCATGGAAACTTTCTTAAAATGTGTTTCAGCATGCCCAGGCTAAATAAATTAGTATCGCTATGCCCCATCCTGGTTCAAAATGAGGTGCGAACTAATCGAGTTTGTTTAATTTCATCGCTATTTTTTAAAATTGATTTTTTAAATAATTTTAGAAATGTATCTTAGCAAATAAATTTGATAACAATAGTTTCTAAATTCGACAAAATTAAGCTTGAATGGGATATTTAGAATACTTTTGGATATTCGTTTTTATTGGGGGGAGGGGGGGGGGGTTATCAGAAGTTTTTAAAAAATAATATTTTTCTCAACATTTTCTTTCAACTTCAAGTTTTTAAAAATAAATGTGTTATTTTAATTATTACAAACAAAATATTTTTATCTCAATGAGTTTTATTTTTAATTTAATCAACATGTTTATTAAATCATCACAACACTGAAAAATAATAATAAATAATTAAAAATATAAACAACGTATTCTGATTATTAAGGATAATTAAGTTATGTCAAATTTTAAAAAATAATATGTTCAAGAAATAATTAAAATAGTAAAAGCCATTCCTACTATGCAAATTTATATACTTTATTTAAACATTTCTATTTGTTATGATGCATATATTTGATCAGAGACGTCAAACTTTAAGCCAGGACCAAATTATTCAAAAAATACATGATATAATTCAAAAAAATAATAATTTTAAATTCAGCTCGGACTAGCCCAGGTTTTGTAAAATAAAAGACAAAGTCCAGGTTTGTTTAAAAGTCCTGCAAATTTTTAAAATTCATTTTACAGCTGCTTCGGGACTCAATCATGGTTTTTTATTATTGTAAAACTTTGTAGATTTCGATTTTCTAGTTCTAGTTTTAAAAAATATTATAAAACTATGCGCTAATACTATAACAATCAAGAAAAATGGCCATTCTATGTCAAATTTATCAATGAAAAGACATTTTCGACCCACCCCTTTTAAAATTGTTAATTTTTGAAATTATTTAGTTAGGTAAAAAAAAAGAGAAGGCCAATTATTTTAACTCGATAGCACACCTGCCCAAGATATAGGGGCTCATAGGTGCAATAAAGAGCCACTTTAGAATCTCTAAAATGCTTATATCTCAAAAACTATTTTTAATAAAAAACATATAAATATTGTAAGTAAAAAAAAATCTCTAAAAGTCTATCAAATTAAAAAATTTAGCGCTAATTTAAGTCTTCAACTTCCGGTTTACCTATATTGCTTTACCTGTGTTTTAAGAAATAAAGGGAATTTGTTTTCAAAAATTTTTCCAAACAGCTTTTATAAATATATATATACGATGTCAAAACCTTGGCGACTCTATCGGCTTTTCCGAAATATACATTTTTATCAAAAATTGAAAAGGCGCTATACGAAACTAGGGATTATGGTTGAAAATATATTATTCTTAAGGAAAGTGAAAATATTGATATATTTAATGTGATATTTTCCAGTTATGCTACCCCCCCCACCCCCCGCAAAAAGATTTGCATCATTTTTTAGATCTCTACTTTGCTGCTATATCGAATGATTTATTAGCTCGATAAAATTGTAAAACAGCTAATTTAAATTTTTTTTTTAGGCTCATTATTTTACGAGCTTATTATTTTACAAAATAAACATCGAGCGATCTCTCTCTCTGCATAATATTCTTAACTTACCCGTTCAGATTAATTTTAAATAATTCAACTCGTCTGCAAGCTTATTATTTTAACTTGTCTGTCTATAGTGGGAAAACATTTATTATAGGCGCAGATCAATTAAAATTTTATTCTATATCACAGATGGAAAATTAATGCTGGGTTTGCCTAAAATTACTTTAAATGAAGATTAAATTTAGATTACATATAATTGCCAAAAATAATTTGTAATCCAGCATTACAAAATTTAATTTTGATTATTGTGCTCAATGCCCTAGATCTTCTAATCTAAAGGCCATGATAAGTGAAATATTATATACAAGTGATGTCGAATATATTATATACAAGCAATGGGTGAGATCATACAAATCTTGTGACCACACTTCACCAACCTTTAATTTTATAGAAACTCTTTTCGAAAGGCTAAATATCTTACTATTACACTCATTTAACAAAACAGAAAACAATATTCATGAATTCTATTAAAATTAATTTAAATGAAGGAGAATATATCGTTCAGGCAGATTTTGCTGAAACGCCATTGTGGTTGAAGATGAAGTAAGAATTTCACTAAAATAAAGCGCGTTATCATTCATCCTTTTATGATCTAATACAAGTCGCTTAATAATTTAAATCATTAAAGTTACGTATTAATAATGGAGCAGCATCACAATATAAGAAACGCAAAAATTTAAGCAATCTTTGCGAAGATGATTTAGGAATACAAGCTGAATAGCATTTCTGGGCCACATCTCATGGCTAAATAGCTTGTGAGGGGTTCGGATATACAGTCAAATGTTTAGTGGCCAGAGCTAGTTTACAAAGGCCTGTTTCAGAACAAATAACTTGTCCTAAAGAGTTTTTTACCTATTCTAAGGAAAATATTAAAGGTATAAGATTTCTAATTTATTAATAATTTTTTTTATTAAGGAATAGATTTCTCCTATATTATGGAAAGCGAATGTGAAAAAGAGCAAATAATTTTAGAAGAGAGATTCAATAAAGCGCGTACAATACCAGGAACGAAAAATTTTATACTTTTCATCCAATTTCTCAGGATAGAATTGGAGCTAAATTTTATTCAAACCCAACAGAATCGCAAATATTAAATATAACATTTCATTCAAATATTAATGCAAATTAAATATATGAAAAAGAAATGGAGGTATAACATGTATCTATGAAAATAAATAGTGGGTAGCCGATGTTTTAGAAAAAAAATCGAAAAAGAGGTGTTAGTTAATTTTTACATCCTCAAGGACCCTCAATTCTTATACATATACCTCCCTGGTTGACAAATTGTGGATACATAAATCACAAATTTTAGATGTAATCAGTTCAACTGCTACCGGACGAACATATACCTTACATTAGAGATCTGCAAAGTTAGACCCGGCCCGTACCCGGCCCAAACGGGCTTCGGGCCGGGCCCAATTATCGGGTTCGGATCGGGCCGGGTCGGGCTTGAAAAATTAGGCCCGATACAAATCACTACTTTACATAAGGATGAGACAATTAAAACTATTTATCCTTTTAATTTATTTGCTTAAAATATATAATTATATAAATATATCTAACTAAATTTTGTTACAAATATATTTTAAATTATGGGATGAATATTATTATCTATCTATACTTCTATCTTATTAATAAAAATGAATAATAATAAAAATTATATGAAGGATATTTATTATTGGAAATTTGTTATATTATTAAGTGTCTAATGGGCATTTGCCCCACTGCCTCTCAGTTTAATAGGTATATCTAATAGAAAACAAACTCCCTTTATTGATTAAAACATAGGTAAAGCAATATAGGTAAGGAAGTTAAAGACAGAAATTGAAGCTTTTTTATTTTTTGATATTAAAAAGTGTTTTACCTACAATATGATATATTATATTTTTTATTATAAATAGTTTTTGAGATATAAGCATAAAAATTTTACAGATTTTAAAATTACTCTTTTTTGCATCTATGTGCCCCTATATCTCGAGAACCAGGTGTGCTAGCAAGCTAAAATAAACGACTTTCTCATTTTTTACCCATCTAAATAATTTCAGAAATTTTAAGGGATCGGCCGAATCGTGATCGATTTGATATGGAATGACCTAAACTCTAAAAGAATTTGGTGCTAAATATAATGAAATATCCATTTATCAATTACATAAGAGGTTATAGTAGGAGTATTAACAATAATATAATTTTTCCAATTTTAACTAATTATTAGATTATCAGTGTAATACAAACTTTGATTATTTGATATATTCAATAAATTCATGTTATCATAATAAAATAAATTAACAAGTTAATTTAAAATAGAGAAAAAAGTTCATAATATATTGTTATATTCAAGAACACATAAAGCATAATTGCTATAATTATAGTTTAAGGTTTTAGAAACAAAATTTCCTCTTATGGAAAAACATAAAGGCGTTGAAATAAAAGTCGAAAATTTTATTATGAATTCTCCAAATTTTATCAATTGTTTAGTGCTTAATTGTATATTATTTTAATCCCTTTGGCAGATAGCATTAAAGGAAAAAATGATTAGTTAAGAAAAATTGCTAAAATTGGCATTATGCCAGAATAGAAATCTTTGGTAGATGTTTAATTTAAATGGGAAAAAATATCAAAATTTCACGCCAGAAAGGAGAACACATAAGTTGCAATATCTAGTTTGTCTTAATATTTAGTACCTTTAATTCTTCAATCAATTTCGCCAGCCACAAAAATGTAGCAGACCTAGAAGCTAAATAAAAACTATGATATCACGCCTTAAGCATCAAGTTAGATAAACTTCTGAAAGTATTGACTTTGAAATTATATAAATAAATTAATGCATATTTAGTAAATTTAATATTCAACCCGTTTGGTAGATAAATTTTTAAAAAATATATAATTGATAAAAAAAATTTGCTAAGTTTGATTATGCTAGAAGAAAAATTAAGCACTGAATATCTAGGTGAGTCTGTATTGCCTAATCAGAACTTATTAACTAGTCAATCATTTTTTCAGTTATAAACGAAATAAAAATAACAGCATGCCATAGGCTAAGTCTTAAATATTTTAATGCAATATAAAAATTAAGTATATCTAAATATATTAAGGTTTCTTTCCCATGATTCAATATTTGAATTTTATTATTCTCTGATCTTTATGTATGTTTATTTAACAGATATAGAAGTAAAATAGTTTAAATCTTATTATATTTTGATTCGAATTATATTTAAAAAATATATATAAATCCAACTTGAAGCAGTCCTAAACATGAAGTTTGCCAAACTTTGAAAAGCACTATATAAATAAAAATGCTATTAGCAAAATAGGAAAATTACTCAAATACAAATTAGAGTGTTTGAAATTAATTATAAATACAATCTGGTAAACTCGAAAGGTCTTGGATAAGGCTTCCACTATACGAAATAATAAAAAAACTTACTTATCATATTTATAGAAAAGTAGATACAAAAACAAATATTACCTACTTTATCAAGTAGCTTTTTACAAATCCCATTTTAAAAATGACAAAATCAGTTATTTTAATTTTTTGAGCTTAGGTAAATTGGAGAATGATCAAGGGTCGTCAAATTCATTCCTGTCTTAACACTAAAGGTCGTTGAATGGCTATAGTTTATAGTAATTTTTCCATAGATTTTTTCAAGCCCTTGGAATAGAAGAAATTTCCAAAATTATTTTATAGAATAAGAAAATTAAGGAGGATGATTTATCAATTTAAAAGAAATGAAAGCAGATTTTTGTTTAGATATCAATATAAAAATATTATGAAACCTCTAGTAATTATTATAGGCATATTTTTATTTAATCATTGATCATATTATATTATACTATATATTATTATAAATATAAATTAAAACATTTATCCACAATATTTTGACCAAGTAGTTAAATCCAACTTTTAAAGTATAAACTTATATTTAAAATTGCAATAATAATTTATTAAATGCAATGAAGCAAAAATCTAATAAAAAAAACTATCTCAATTTTTTATTAAAATATTATTTAAGGAAAACATCATTTTAGATAAGCCATTTATATTATTTAATAAATATATATATATAATAAAAATTTGGTGAGGTATAGCAACATAACAGGTAACCACCATGAGGAATGCTAAATTCTATTGGTTATTATTACTTATTAACAAATATTTAAATTATTTACAAAATTAAATGTAAAAATAAATATTAATTCCAATTTTATTGAAAAAAAATTTGATAGCAGACCAGACCAAAGCCTCATATAAGGTATGAGTATAAAAATTTAGACTTAGAAAAAAATAAAAAGAAATTATAAAACTGGGTCTAAAAATAAATAAAAATATCAACAACAGCCAGGTAATTTTTTAAAATATATGTATATTATATCAAATGACGGATAAAATCTTGAAATTTAAGCATTTATTTTCTTTAATATTTTAGATTTATCTTTGCAATCATTTATAAAAGGCTGCTAAAAAATATTCAGTGAGGCCAAATTTTAAAAATGGCTGAGCTTGAAAATGGGAAAAGAAATTATATTGTAACTAATCCTGAAAATTAATAATTCTTCAGGTCTCAAAAAATCTTAAATTACAATTTTATTAAAAACAATAAAATTATATCAAATTGACCAGTCATCTCTAATTAAAGATATATATCCCCTTAAAAAAATCAACCTAAGGCTATTGTTTAATCAAACTAAAAAATTAACTGTCTTACCAAAATATGATATAAAAATGTTGTTTGTTTTAATTAAATAAGTTTATCAATACAAAAATTTCTAGGTAATTTATTGCATTAAAGTAATAAATAGATTTTCTTGATTATATGCAATATTAATTTATTAATTATCAAATTACATTTAATAATGATAGAATCAAAATGTATTTTATGTGACATTGCCAATTTTTTTTAAATAAATTTTAAAAAACATTACACAAATTTTTAAAAAAATTTGAAGTGATATTATAAAGTTATAGTAAATAGTATAAAATATCTAGAAAATTAATATTATATATCAAAACTAAAATAACTTTTTTGCCACTTGAGGTACAAATTGGTTTGGTATTCTTTCGCAATATTAATTTCATTGAAGGTGAACGGGAGATATATGGTTTGGGTTTGCGATTATGCATATCAATTATTGTTCAGGTCTATGGCTCATTCAGGTGTACAAAACATATGTAAATGTTTTCTTTAAACATCCACGAATCTTTTAATTTGACAATAATAAATAATCACTGATATTCAATGCTCAAAAATCTTACCTTTATCATTAAATTAATATTATTTAATATATAGATGAAATTTTGAATAATTTTTATACTTTAAATATATAAATAATAACACAGATCAGTAACTATAATAATATTATGCAAACCTGAAGATATTACAGATGGCAGACGTCTATTTACAAAATCTTGTGGTTCATAATGTTATTTTGGTCAAAATCTTAATCGGACCTTTTTAAAAATCGACCCAAATCGGGCTTTATAACAACACAGCACTACTACTTACATATTATAAGAAATATAAAATATGCATTTTTAAAAATTGCGTAAATATTTCTGCTCCCCGTATTTTATGTACGAATCCAGTGATTATTAATTTCTTTGTTTGTAATCTATAATGTTTGTAATCCAAATCAAAATTGTGGAAGTAACCTAAAATAATTAATATATAACATTTTTTGAGTAACGTCATTTAAAATTGTTGTGTTTTAATGGTACTATAATTATATGTTTTTTTGTACGATATTCGTAATGTAATTTTATACAAAGCTTGTTTTTTGGTCCTAGCCAGTTTTCGAGATTGGCCGGCTATTATATGAAATTAATATTATAACAATACATCTATATTTTTTTTATTATAGTTTGATTAAAATCTTTGATATATAAGGACCCTCTAAAATGTATTATAGATCATTAAAATAATTACGTTCTTTTTCTTTTGCTATTTTTTGGTAAACTAAAAGATATTGTGATAGATTTCATTTTTTACGGTTACCTATTTAGTTTAAAATAAATATACAAGTTTTCAGCTTAAAATCCAGTTTAATACGATGACAAAAATGCCTGCTAAGTCCGGGCCTCAGTCTCCTCCTCCGACAATCCCGGATCCATGAACTCCGTCGATCTCCCCCACCCCCGATGGTTAGACGACTGTCCAAACTTTTCACTGGCGCCCAACATGTATTCGATAATCTACGATATAAGGTAACCGATCAATATCTCGAACGTTTTATGCTCATCACCGAAACCCGACGGACAAAAATCTGTAATCATTATTCTTATCATCTTGTGGTAACAGGTTATATACAAAAATAAAAATGGCTTTTGCTACAAAATCCATGGCTGAACTATTAATGCATGACATAAAGTTGATTCTAGGCAACTATAATAGTAACCAAGGGCGATAAACTTTGCCATTGTATACAACAGGATGGTGAAACCATTACCATAAATGCAAATGCTTTAATAGCATAAGCTATGCAATGAAATCTAGGCTCCAGCTGAAATCTATTCCTTTCATCCCACTTCGGAGATTCGAGCCCCACGTTGTGCGGCGGTGAAAGGTTTGGACAATCGAGTGCAACCATCTTGGTGGGGGAAAGATCTACTGAGTTCGTGGGTCCGGGATTTTCGGAGAAGAAGACTAGGGGACCGGACTTAGCAGGCATTTTTGTCATCGTATTAAACTGGATTTTAAGCCGATAACTCGTATAATTATTTTAAACTAAATAGGTAACCGTACTAAATAAAACCTATTACAATATCTTTTGGTTTACTAATAATAATAAAACAAAATAGCAAAAGATAAAGAACGTAATTATTTTTATGATCTATAATTCATTTTAGGGGGTCCTTATATACTAAACATTTTACAATCAAACAACAATAAAAAAAATATCGACGTATTGTTATAATATTAATTTCATGTAATGGCCAATCTCGAAACTGGCTAGGACCAGTTTTGAATAAAATATAAAAACAGGCTTTGTATAAAATTACGAATATCTTACAAAAAAACATATATTTATGTACCATTAAAACACAACAAAAATGTAATCCGAAATCTATTATAATAATCCTCAAAAATGTTCAAACAAATTTAACAAATAGTGTTTTTTAAAAAATATTTATCCAAAGATAATCATCATAGCAATTTTAAGCCAATAGTAATTCCCATGTGATTTATAGTATGGCGAATATACAAATGCATAATCCAGAGGTATGTGATGCTATATGGAAAACTTTAAAAGATATCCTGTTCCATCTAGAGAACATTGTGAGAAGGTATTAAATTTAGATATTAATATATTTTTAGATTGCACAAGAATATTTTGAGAATCATGGATTTCCAAACTGCCTGTCTCATTAGATGTTAAGTACATAAAAATAAAAAGTCCTTCAAAATCTGGAACCCATTTTTACAATTATAGATCTTTTATAAATTGTATGGTTTAGCTGATAGAAATTACAAATTCATATATACAGATGTGAAAATGATTATGGCACTTTCAGAAATAGTAGTTTATATCAAAGTAAATTTTTGATATTAATAAATTTTTAATTATTTTGGAGTTAGAAAATCAAACACTTTTTATTCCTCCTCCTAAATCCATGCCAATTAATCATTGTTCCATATGTAATTATATGAAAAATATCAGTCCAGGAGAAAAACTAGAATGTGCATTGAATGCACTGAATACACACCTAATATTATACTTATTCCTGAATATTTAGGGTTCAGTAGAACTTTAAATGCATCAAGTACCAATTCAAAGGAATAAGAGATTTATTTAAATACTATTTTAATTCTTGAATTTATGTATAATTTAAAATTTTAGATCATTATATTGGGGAATCAGAATTTTCTCCTTTATTTGATTTTGAATGAATCAGAAATTTTCCTATCTTATGATAGTTATTTAAAAAATTGTATTTATTTGGGGTTATTCTAAAATTTTCCATTATTTTTATAAAATATGTTAATAAAGTATATATTTAGTATTTTTAATTTATGTGCACAATTAAAAAATCTCTTAAACTAAATTTTTATTTAATTGTATTTGTAATTTATAATCTAAAAATTTATTCTTGCTAGATGAGAGTTTTGTGTTATCAAAGTGTGCTTTGTGCCTTCCATTATTAAAAATTAAATATTTGAATTTTATATAACTATAATATTTTTTAGTTAGGTAATTTTTAAGCATAAGTAAATATTTGCATCTCTTATCCTTTCTGAAAATTTGGCCTTTCTACATGCATTATATAGTTTTGTATATTTTCTCATAACTTCATAATTGTAGAATGTATGTTATTCATAACTTATTATAACATTTTTGATTAAATGTATAACCTTTTTGTTTTACTTATATATAATTTATCTATGATTGAAGTTAACCTATTTGTTAACTTAGAATATCTTTTTATTTTTTCTATTGTAATTTAATAATAATGTCTTAAATTTAATTTTATATTTTGTACCTACGTAATAAATCATTTGGAGGGTGGTGGTTTGTTTAAAATATAAATTAGGATGAACATATTTTCACTGATTTTTATAAGGTATGGTACTTTAATATGTATCCATGAATTTAACCAATAGAATGATGGGTAAATCAGATATTTCCCCTTCATTTGATGATAAATTATTTTGAAAAATTATCCACCAATAATATCAAAAAAAGTACATATTAGACTTTAATTTTTGTAAACCCCATACATCGAACATATTTTTCTGGATCCAAGGAAAAAATAAATTATTATGGGTTTTGCTGGGCTTGGGAAATATTTTTCACAATTAATAAGTGCTTGGACCTGGTTTGGGAAAAATTTTTCAAAATTATTATGGTCTTAGATGCTTGAAAATTTAATTTTAAATATGGGCTAGACATTAGCCTGATATTTTTTTTGAAGACATGGTCAGGCCTGATCAAGGCCCATGCAACTTTCTTATTCTGCTTGTATTCTTAAATGCATTATGACTTTTTATTATTTTATTTCAGTTCTCAACTACCAAAATTATTATGGTCTTTGGCGGGTTTGAGAAAATTTTCCCAAGTGCATGGACCTGCCTTATTAATTTTTTTAATATTAGGCATAGGCGTAATATTTAACACTGCATATTTATCTGGCTCTCAGGTAAAAGCTAATTTAAATATATTTTTACTCGAAAAATAGTATTCACTTTTAGTCTTAATGGGTTGGCATTGGTCTAAATTAGGTAAAAAGAATAAAAAATAATATGGTTTTAGAGATTTACCTGTCTCCAGGTTTAGGAAAAAATTTTGAAAATTACTATGGGTTGGCCAGACTTGATAAAATTATTATAAGTTGGGCTGGGCTTGGAAAATGTTTTTATAAATTATATTGGGCTGGGCTTGGGGAAATTTTTCAAAATTATTATCAGCTTGGACGCTTGGGAATTTTTTTATTATTAACTATGTGTCAGACATTGGCCTAAAAATTATTTTTGCAGTCCTTGGCTCAGTCTGATCAAAAAACCAAGGCCCAGGAAAACCTGATTTTGATTGTATTTTTAAATTCATGATGATTATTTAAATATTTTATTTTAGTTCTTACCTACCAAAATTATTATGTAAAATTCTTTATAAAATAATTCGGCTTGGAAGAATTTTTCAAAATTATTATGGCTTCGTACTTTGCCTGAGAATTTTTTATAATATTAAATATTAAGTGATCAGCAGGCGCGTACGCAGCGAGAAAGCCAAAAAATGCAGTTGCCGGATATATTTTTCAATAATATTATTGTTTATATTAATTTATTTTTATTAATATTTATTCCTATCTCATATTAAATATATATTTAATTACATTTATTATCATATTCATCAACTAAGTTATTTATTTTATCAATTAATTTCGATTTCAAGTTTTCCGTCGTAATATTTATCTACCATTTTCAAATTTCTAGTCAAAGGGAGAAAGAAATTACAACCTTGTCCAAAGAGATAGAGTATCCGTCATCAAGGAGTAACAGCTTTTATGGAGTTAGAAGAGCCGATTATTTGCTATTACTGAAATATCACAATGGCCTGAAAGAAATATTTTCTCAGAAGCAAGAAAATTATTGGATAATGCTTATTTCAAAATTTTTTTCTCATTAGAATGTATTTTATGTATTACTTTTCAAAAACATGCCATTGACTTGATTAAGAAAATGAGAATAGTGGAGAGCATTTTATTAGAATTCAAAGAAATTAGGGCTAATGTTGATGAAGAATTTTATATTTTATATGATATTGTTAAGTCAAAAGCAGAGCTCTACGTGTTTAATATTTGTCTCCCTTGACGTGAAGCAAGGCAAGCTTATAGTTAAAACATTAATATAGGATCAGTAGAAGAGTATATCTTAGATACAGATACATTTATAACCCAAATAAATGAATGGTTTTTTATTCATCATGCAGCACTTACCAATCTGCAAATATTACTTCCATAAAAGCCTTCCCAATCTTTTTCAGATGGTGATAGAAAAAAATATTTGTTGGATTTTTATCATGAAGATGTTAAAGTATCTTATGTTGCCTTATAAGCTGAATAACTGTGTTTATAAGATTAACTATGGTTGATATAGTCCCAAAAAATTTTTATGGATGCTCTGCATTATTTCAAACACATTTTAGATTATATTCCCAATGTATTAAAAGGTTTTATATATTAGCAACTCTCTCCATTAGTAAACTGATGAGAGAATATTCTCTTTTTAAGAAGAATAACATAGCCCTGCAGAGGTGCCATTTGCAGGACACTGCCCGGATTTTTTAAAAAAATTTTACGGTCCAGCTAGGATTGTCTTAAAAAGTTTTCAGGCCCGGCCCTTCTTTTTTTAAAAAAATTTCCAGGTGACCCGGCTTTTTTTTAAAAAAATTTTTAGGCCCGGCCTGGGTGTTTTTTTAAAAAAATTCATGCCCAGCCCGGGTGTTTTTTTTACATAATTTCAGGCCCGGCCCGGGTATATTTAAATAAATTAAAATACGGTTCGGCCAGGGGGCCGGGCCTGCAGGTCTCTGAAAAACATACCAAGAAGTACAACTTCTGAAAGTAGATAAAAAGGTTTGGATCTTTTGAATATTCATAGACATTTGACGACAAGCAAGGATGAGGTAATTGATAGCTCAATCCCAATGAAGATTGGATTTTACGTTGTAAATATATAACATACAAAATACAATTATTCCTAAGAAACTTTTTGTGTATTAATTTATATTTCTAACATTTAAATTTTTTATACTTTATATATAAATTTTAAAGGCTCAAAAAATTCAAATTTCTATTTTGGGTCATTTAAGTTATTTTTTACATATAATTTTTTTATAATTCACATTAATTTAAAATTGTGTATTAGAAATAGATTAGTCCTAATAAATTTATGCTTGATATTTTTAAAAAACAATAATATTCTTAAAAAATTTTATTATCCCCCCCCCACCAGACCAAATTCCTGCGTACGCGCCTGGTGATCAGTAATATTTAACAAATATTACTGGCATTATAAAGTAAAAGCTTTAAATTTATTTTTACTCAAACCATAGTATTTACACTTAGTTTTAATGGATTGATCCTGGCCTGAAGGGGGAGGGGGTAAAAAGAATAAAAATTGGATATTATTTTCAGTAACAACTATCATAAAAGTAAGAAGAAAATTCTTATTCCCCTTCCTTTTTGACAGGTTATCTACTAGTTTTTACAAAAATCTAAATAAAAAATTAAATATAAATTAATTTTTTTTATTCTAATAAATATAAAACACTCAAATAGAATTCTTTTTTCTATTGGCAAAACTAAAATTTTAACCATAAGAATCTAATAAATAGAGGGATTTGAATTTATTAGGACATATCTTTTGAGGTGAGGGTTTGTAGAATGTCTCACAGCAAAATACCAATAATAGATATTATTAATTTTAGTAATAGTAGTGATATTGAAAGCGAAAAATTTTTTAACGAATATGTTATCTAATAAATGTTTATTTATAAAGTGCGTCCAGGTTCGAGTCCTAACTGCAGCATCACTGATAAGAATCTATCGAAATTGGAAAAAAATTTGAAAATGTAATCTTCCAAACTTAAAACAAGCGAAATATAAATTTATAAAGGGATATATATCTAATCTAACACCAATCCATATTACCGTGGACAAACTACTATACCAAAATGAGTCCTATTCTGAATACCTAGCAGAGACCTTATGGCACATAGACACCCTGCCCATGGGCGTGGTAGAGGTAAAATATAATCTAGCGGGCCTGATCTGAGTATGAGTTTTTGAAATGGAATTTTTTTTAGTGGACATGGCACTAAATTTTTTAAAATATATTTAGCTTATTTAAAAAGTTGCTAACTTAAAAAAAATATTATTTTCTTCTTCTAATAATAATAAATTTCAGTATTATCAACAAAATGATTGCTACATTGAATATTATTTATTTTTATTACAATAAATTAAAATTTTAGGACTTGGACCGATCTTCGGCAAAATTTTTGAAACTTATATGGGCTTGAGACAGGCTTGGAATTTTTTTTAATATTAAATATTGGCCGGGTTGGTGCCTATAAAATTATTTTATTGCAAAAATAGAAACAACTACCCTTACACATTATTCATCTATCCTGAATCCGATTTTAAATAGATCGCAGCTGATATGATTAGAATTTCTTTTTTGCGACATAAGTCTTTAAAATTTTCTTTTTCTTTTGGTTTATAGTTGCGGTTCATCTGGTGCAACAATTTTGGAAGATTCAACAAGGGCTCTTAATTATATAAATATATCCATTTTCTAGATATCTTCTACATTCATTACATTCGATTTATTTTAACTACTAACATCAACATGATATAAAGTTATTTGCTCAGTATTTCCAACCATCGGGATCTACTCATTTAACATAGATATATAGTAATTTAAAATTAAAATCGGTTCTTCCCTGGCCTTATAAAGTATTAAAATATATATGAAATTTATGGGTGTGGGCTATGTTTCTATGCCCACCGTCTTAATAATACTAAGCGGTTTTCCCACAAACGTGTGAAGGGCTCCTTATTTTCCCCCCTATATTAAATATCCAGTTTGATGGATTTGAGGATAACCTAGAGTAGCTCTGTTGCTTATATACTAGAGGGCTTAGCGCTGAAATCACGTAATTCTTTTTTGCATTTAATTATGATTCTAATTCAGCTATTTTAACCTCAATATCACACCCATTTTACAAATTTAGTATTCTTAATTAAGCTTTAGCACTTAAAATGAAATCGCTAAGTTCTTCTCCAATTACAATAGTCAATAACGATCAAGCGTAGGATGATGAATATTTTTCATTTAAAGATTCTTTTAACTTACCAGAATAAAATATTAGCCAAAAAACAAATAGAATTGAAAGTTACATGTAAGAGATCCTTCATTGATGGATATAATTTTAAAGTTTTCGTTAGTTAGTGAGATGTTAGGTTTCTCCGTTTAATAAGGTACCTCCAACTTCTCCAATATAGTGATGGAGAGATTAATAATTTGCATGGTTAATAATAGGTTTTTGTTATTGTATTTTACATACTCCGACTAAATTTTGTATTAATTTGTTATAATATACTTTAAGAAAATGATTACAGATGATAATTCTATTTCCTCAAATTTTTTAACTCAAATAAATATTTATTCACAGCTTTTCAATAATTTTAATTGAAATATTTTTTCAAAAACAATTAAATGCATTTAACTATTTAATAAAAATAAATTACAAATATTTTTTTTTTTTCAAAAATGTAATACATTATATTCGAGAAAATTAAACTTTTAAAAAATAAATCATGAATAAATTTAAGAAACCTCATGAAGACGAAAAAGTCGAATTTGAAGTAAAGAAAGTTTCCAACGCTTTGCATTTAAACTGTTTAAAATGAATAATACATGTAATCCAAGGTAATTTTTTAAAGTAGTATAACTCTTGTAATTTGAAGTATATTTTGAAAATAATATATTAAATTTGTTAGAGTTATTTTCACATCCCTATATGAATAAGACATATACAACCTGAAAACAGAAAAGCTTGAGACGGGAAACTTTGTTTTTATTCTATTAAATAATAAATAAAAATGTTCTAAGAAACTAACGATTTTTATGATTAATCATAAAAATATTTAAAAAATTTTGCTAGCAAATATAAATTTTTTATATAGCAAAATTACATCCAAAAGTTACGCAACTAACCTTTAGAGAGTTTCATATTGGTATAGGCTCAAAGTGATACCGATATTCTATATATGAGCCAAAGACCTTCATGGGTCTTAATTTTTTGATTAAAACCGGATGAGGTCCTCAGAAAAAAAATTTAGGCTCTGGCTGGACCCGGATATTTAATTTAAAAAAATTCCCAAGCTTATAAAAAGTTTAAAATTTTCTCCAAAGCTCATATCCAAAAATTTAATTTATTGTATTTAAATGAAAATAAATATTTAGTATATTTGGCCAATCATTTTGTTTACAATATTGTAATTTATTGTTATTAGAAGAAAAAAATCGCAATATTTTTTAAGTTTGAAACTGCTTTAATAAATAAGCTTAATTTATTTTTTTAAATTTAGACTCGGACTAGGCCCAAGCCCATTAAAATAAATTTAAAAAGCCATGCCCCCGCCAGAAAATATTATATTAGACCCATACCCGCCCCATGGGGCAGGTATAGGCCGAAGGTCGGCTCGGCCCATGTAGGTCTCTGATATATGCATTTGTGACTACAATATTTTAATCGTTTTAATAACATAATTTTATCAACAAATTTTTTAAATTGGAAGTATTTATTGAATTATATAGATAAATTGTAAATGAGAGGATCTGTTTCTTCTTGGTATATATTTTCCTCATAAGAATATCCCTATTTAAAAAAATAGAATATTTTTAAAGCTCGTTTAATCGCAAACGAAGCCTGACTGTGGAATCTCTCCAAATACCATAAACCAAAGGTGGAATTGAAAATTATCGTGTAGATAAGGATGCATCTTAGATATTTTAATGGTGTCCCAATAAACGTATCAAAACATATTTTACTAAATATTTAACAATTATATATACCAAATTCATTAAATCTTCTTATAATTTCTTAGTGGCTTCATGAAAGTAGATGGGTGAGGTGGAAGTGGAGAGGGGATTGGAACTATTCGCCTCAATATATCTTTGAGGGAGGGAAATAAGAAAATTTTGGGGTGTAAATCTCAAGCGCGTTGCCTCAAATTTTATTTATTTTTCTTTTAGACGCTGATTCCACTCTATTCTCATATTCGGATCTTTTTAGTTTCTAATTCACTCTAGGGATGTTCAACAGGATCTTTTAGAGACACTGTTCTGCCTTGCTATCCATCAACTTATTTTCAGTTCAAAGTCGATGATATGAACTTTTTCGGCAAATATTTATAGCGAAACAAAATTAAAAATAAATACTCAATTTTAGATTCATCAATCCAGACCAAAATTTGCATTTTAAACAGTAAACCCTGTAATCTGACTACAGATAATATCACCTAATATATTAAATCCCTTATATAAAAAAAATTTTAAAGCATTTTTATAAAATAAATTCTCAAATCTGACGACACTTAGCATTACAATCTAAAATCAAGCTACTATAAATTATTTTATAACAAATTAAAGAAAAAGATAAATTGATAATATAATATAAATTTTAATATTATAACACTATGAAATTAAATATATTATTGATTATTAATACGAATTTTTTTATAAAGATTAATTTATTAGCTAATTATTTTATATTTCAATGCAAACATTTCTAATTTATTCCATAATATTTATAATGAAAACAATTATATATGTTGGTTCAATCGATTGCTATACTTGTGGAAGTTTTCCAACATTCTTAACAAATACCATGCCAAATCGACCCTCAACTTGTCTAGAGCCATTTAATAGTTCTAAAATTTATGGCAAGTCATCTTGTGATGGGTATTGTCGAGTAAGTCACTTTATAATAATCTTAGAATCTTTTCTGATATAATATCGGAATCCTGACCTCATATACATTTATAAATAAATAATACCAAATAAAATATAATTTGAAATGCCAAATATGATATTATATAAGTTTTTGAGCAAAAATAGGAAATTAAATAAAGTATCTCATATCACTCGCCCATAAGCATGCCTTTAAATAACTGGTAAATTTAAAATCAACCTATTTTTTTTAAAAATAACTAATCCTAAACAATTTCTGATAACCATAACACTAAATTACCAATTGATTCCACTTGACTTCGTTTCAGCAAGAACATTTTACACACTGGAATTTAAACCTAGGTCAAAAATTGGAAGTTAAGATATAAAATGGACAGTAGCTAGATACAAATGTAGCTAAGAGAAATGTATTAATACACCTATATCTAGATAAAAATCAGCTGATATAATAAATGCCTTAGGGGAAAATCGTTGTAAGGTATATGATAAATAATTTTTCATAAATTCAATGAATCTAATGATATTCAAATATTAGGTATTAATTAAAAATATTCCAGAGATTTAATCGAAATTTTGAATTTCATTCCCGTGAATATGCCCGAAATTCCCGAGAACGTTTTCGACTTTTATAATAGTAGGCCATACATATTTTTCATCTGACATTTCTTAAAATTTCAAATTAGGAAATTGTAAGAAAATAATTTCTCAAGACCATGGATCAAATCTAGAGACTTTACAGCGTTCATGCCATAAAGAAATCGACATTTTAATTGATTTTTTAAGATTTAGCGATAAAAGCAAAGTATCGAAATAAATTTAAAAAAAAATATGAATAATTACCCTATATAGCAGACATTAAGTTTGTTTGCAGACCAAGCCATTTATAATAGATCTGATTATTAAAGACATAGGAGGAGATTTAGCAAATTCAAAGAACATTGAATCTAATGATAAAAAAAATAGCAACAGAGAAACAGAAACGTGATATCGGGGGTACTTTTTTAATTAAAGCTGTTTGCCCACGGTATGATTTTGTTACAATATAATTTGTGAAACAAGGCCATATCACAGAGAGCAATTTTCTAGCGCCACCTTCCCGCATAAATTTATTAAATATATATTAAAATGGAGTCCCTAGGGAAAAACAGCGCTATATGTAGCGCGACAAAATAACGATAAAAATATTTAATGTTTTCGCGAAACATATTAATAATATTTTATGTAAAATATGTTAAAAATTAATTTTCATATATAATTATTGGCTTTTAATTTTTATAATTACTAAATCAATTAATTTTTCTATCATCTAATATGTTAGGACAAGTGTCTCAAGATATATAATTATAGTAACTATAAATCGCTATCTAGGACAGGGCTTAATTCTATGGGCTTCAGCGTGGAAGGTTTTTTAAAAGATTATTTATTGTTGAAAAGGGTCCTAGCGAATATATGCAATTAGGGTGATGGGGTTTGAAGGAAATCTGAGCCCATAAAAAACACTTTTTAAGGGATACTGAAAGTTGAAATTGTTTTATTACGATTTTAGAGTTGAAAAATGTTGGTTTCTTCTAATTGCCCGTTTAATAAAAGGTAGGCAACACGAGTAACTTAAGGAGCATCCCAATATACTACCCACTGACATGTAGTTTTCCAAACAAAAATATTGTAGAAATATTTTTTATTTAATACTTTTTATAGACTTTTATTTTGCACAGCATAAACACTGAAAAGCTAAGAATTAATGCAAAGTAAAAATTTTGATTTTCTCAGAATTTTTTTATTCAACTTCTCGGAAAAAATAGTAAATCGCTTAGAAATATTTGCTATTAAAATAATTCATTTTCAAATTAAAGGTAATCAAATGAATTGTTGAATTTTATTAATCTATGCTCTTGCTAAGTTTTATTAAACTATGCTCTCGAGTTTTGGGTCATGAGAGGAGAGTAGGGGCTTTTTTAAACATAATATCATGTCATGGGTATCAAATGAAAGCTAATAAAAAGATAAATCGACTACATTGATGCTCTACACTCTATGTCATCAAGGTAGGTGCTGGGAGGAGTGGGAATTTCGATATGATATGTCAACATGGGTATCAAATGAAAGCTAAAAAGATAAATTATTACATTGCTACTCAGCAATATATGTCAACAGGTTAGGTGGGGAAGGGGGTAAAATTTTAAACATAATATCTTGTCAAGGGTATCAAATGAAAGCGAGTAAGAAATTAATTGATTATACAAATACTCATCACTCAATGTCACCAGGAAACTTGTTGGAGTGGGAATTAATTTTTTATATATAATATGTCATCATGAGAATCAAATGAAAGTTAATACAAAGATCAATTAATTACAGTGATACTCATCACTATGTACCGAGGTGGTGTTGGGGTGGGGGGTATAAAGTGCATAGTAAAATATCTCAACATGTGTATAGAATGGAATCTAATAGAATTGATTACATTAATACTCATCATTCCAGAGTTAGTATGGAAGCTGAGGGGAAGGGGGGAGAAGGTTGCTAAATCGGGTAGCAAGTAAAACCTTATAAAAATCGTTTGATTTTTTAAATACTCACCTCTTCAAAATGGGTATGGTAGGATTGGGGGGTTAAAAATATCCTAGCATAATATATCAAAGTGGGATTAAATGTAAACTAATAAAGTGATCGATTGATTACATTGATGCTCATCACTCTACCATTTCAGGAGGAGGTGCAGTGGGGTTAAAAGGTTTCTAGTATATAATCTTGAAAGGGATAAATTTATTATATGATAATTATAACTCTATTATTCAGAGTGGGGTGGCGGAACTAACAAATTCCATAGACCTGCAAATGTCCCACCTGTACGGCCCGGCCCCGATTTTTTAAAAATATATTCTATTTATTTTTAATTTTTGTAGCTAATAATGGCAACTGGCGATTTAAAATATTTGGTTTAAAAAAAAAATATAAAACCTAGCCCGGGTATTTTTAAAAATAAATTTTTAGGCCCAGCCCGGGTATTTAAATTTATTTTTAGGCCCGGTCAGGGTATATTTAAAAAAATTATTGGCCGGGTCTGCAGGTCTCTGACAAATTCTAACATAATATTTCAATATTGGTATCTTATAAAAGCTAATATAAAGATCTGCTGAATACTTTGGAATCTGTACTCATGACTATATCTTTAAGAGCTTTCTGATTTTCTAACATTTCAAACATAAGTATTATGCGAAAGATTCCTGAATGTTAATTTACATTTTTATTTAGTCAACATTTTTAAAAATCAATAGATTCACTTAAAATAAGCCCTCGTAATTAGTTATTTTTATTTTAAAGAACAGGATAAGACTATGATAATGGGGGGGGGGGGGTGACTTAAGATTGTTATTGAAATTAGAGGGTGCAGAAGTCCATGGGAACAGGTTTTTTTGAAAATTTATAATCGTATACTAATTCTGAAAATAAATAGTACTAAGGAAAAATATTTCTGAGCAATTAAGTGACCACTTCTAAGTATTTCATATATTTTTCTAATAGATTCAATTTTTTTCAATCTGCACCAGTTTATAAGCAATTAGTATTTTCTCTGGGCAATTAAATTTTTATCTAAGCACTAAGACATAATTCTAAGCATTCAGTATTTTTTCTAAACCATTAAATAGGAGTCCTTTTTATATCTTATATAAGGATAATCTATTATTGAAAAAAATAATTTTTATTCATGTTGATTAAAAATTATATAAATGGAACATTTATAATTCAAAATATTAATTTAGCGATTCACAAAGTTCACCATAATATACAAATCTGCTTCGTAACATATCTTTACCTTGTAGGTAGAGCTTATATCAAGGTCTGAGAAATTTATTTTGGGACATTTACCTGCAATTAATATTATTTGATTTATCATATTCTAATTGCTTGTATTTAGTTTAGTGTTTAATTTGCCTAATATTTATTATCCTAATCTCAATTACTCTAGTTTATGTTACTTTCTTCGTTTAGTGATTTGGTAAGATAATTAATTTATTTATAATCATTTATCACTAATTAAATAATCGATAATAATTAATTTTATTTAATGAATCCAAATTCTTTTATTTTAAAAAATATAATGTAGTATATTAAAAAAATATGTGGCTTAGTTAAAAAACAAATTAAAAATTATTTTTTAGAAGACAATCTATCTAGACAATTCACGACAAATTGTTGGAAAAGGCTGTAGTCCGTTATGCTATGACCAAAGAAAAACAAGTCAGTCATATTGCATTTTTATTAATAATGCTTATGGTTATTTTTTTAAGGAGAATCTGAGAAGACATACTGTTGTAATACCAACTATTGTAACGATGCCTTCATTGTATATTCAAGATCAAACAATTTTCTGATCCAGATAACATTTTTTGCCTTGATATATACCCAGATATAAACATTAGCAGCCTCATTTTAAAAAAATTTCTATATTTAATCATTCTATTAAATATATAATTTATTATATAAGTATGTTATTTATTATATTAGTATATTAGTATATTATTTATTATATTAGTATATTATTTATTATATTATATATAATATATATATATATATGAAAAGATAAAATAATTATATTATATTAAACTTTATAAGATATGCTTTGCAATGTATACATTCTAAATGAAATCGAAGTTTTAATTTATACGTGTCATAACAAGGGTTGCCAGATCTCCCGTTTTTGGCGTAATTCTCAAATATTTTACTTTTATTAACGCCAAAACACGCCGTCAATTGATTTACGCTTTCGCCCAAATTTTTCGAAAACTTTCCAATTTAAAATATAATAATAATATTTAATATCTTTTAATTTTAAAATGAATTGTTATGATGATAAATCATTAATCATCCTTTGATTCTGATGTTTCTTATGTAAATGTGAAGTATCTTATATAATTTTTAGAAATAAATCTACATAATGATATTTAGATTATTTAAAATTTTTATATAGCTTAATAATAATATTTGATTAATTAAAAAAAGTCTTCATATGATGTTTCATTTCTTTTCCAATTTTATTCCATTAATTTAAATTATATATAAATTACAGTTTAAATAGAAGTTTAACATCCAAAAAAACATGTAAAGAAAACTTAAAGAGAGTATACTTAAATGCAACTTGTATAATATGCAATGCAAAATTTAATATCAGCTATGGGAGAAGTCCATGTTGTAAAAAATAATTCAACAAGGTTAAAACATATTTCCAATTTAAAAAATAAGGAATCATCAAATAATATCCAACCATACTTCAAAAACAAAAATTTATGTGATTATAATACTGCAATATCCGAAACGACATTCATCTATCCCACGATAAAACATTTGCTTAGTTAATTCTCCACAAATTGGCTATCCACTTATTGCCTATACTCTTTCCTGATTCAAGAATATAAGCATAAAATCTAGAAGAACAAAAGTCTCAAAAATAGGGTTGGTCCTGAAACTAAGAAACGCATCTAAAAGGATTTGAAAGAAAATAATCCATTTTCTCTATTAACTAATGCATCAAATAATTGATATACTAAAACATTCCCAATAATGGTGCGCTAATTTTAAAAGAAAGATGTGTTTCAAGTAAACTAATGGTGCGCTAATTTTAGAAGAAAGATGTGTTTCAAGTTAACTTCTAAAAACAATTCCATCGGACTATGAAATATTCTGAAAAATATAAATAAAAATATGTTCTGATTTTTTAAATATTATCTATTCATTTTACAATAAAATATAATTATATATGATCCTCCTTTATTTTACTATCGTATTAGGTATATTCATTTAAATAAAGAAATAATCACCAAAAAGGAAATAACGGGGATATTTTATTATAAAATTTTACCTTTTGAATTATAATTAAATTTCTCCCGTTTTGTTTGATTGAATCTGGCAACCCTGGTCTAACTCATAATATAAGCTCAGCCAGAGGTAGGCATGAGGACGTTTCCCCTCTTCGAATTTTGCCATTTCGTAAATAATATTTAGGAAATTGAAAAATTCTCAACAGCCATCACCCCTCCCCTCCCAGTAACTATAAACGATAATTTTTAAGTTATTGCTAATATAATAAAAACTTTAAAATGGCTATAAATCAGAATTTTTAGATAAAATGCATATTAATTTTTTTTAAATATATCCTGGCGCCAAAATCCTGCTATGAACCTCTTAAAAGTGGCCCCTTTCAATAGTAGGCCATGCCATGCGTCGTAATAAATAAGTGTGAAATATTTGCTAAAATGACGTTGGAAGGCTGTTTTGGGGTAGGGGAAATATTTATTTGAAAAAGAATGAATGAACAAGGCTATCAATGATTTATGGATTTTTAAATTTTTAAGCAATCTATACCCATTTAGTAAAAATTGCTAAAAGATTAAACTTGATATGTTAACAATAAATGAACAAATGTATCTATTAAATTGAGAATACAGGTAAAAATAGAGAAGTAATTTTTTAAAATTTATATTTTAAAGGTTTTATTTTATAACTAGTAGATAGCTCATATGACGGGGGTTTCTCCTAATTTTATTATAGTTGTTACCTGTTATTTGAAAATAATATCCAATTTTTATTCTTTTTACTCCCTCCCCCCTTCAGGCCAGGTTAAATCCATTAAAACTAAGCGTAAATACTATGGTTTGAGTCAAAATATATTTAAAGCTTTTACTTGATAATATCAAAATTCTTTGTTAAATATTATTGTTTACCTATGCCTAGACATGTGCGCCGCCGCCGATGATTTGACCACGCCGACGCCGCGTGCCAAAAAAGTGTCGGCGCTCAACACGCCGCCGCTGATCTAAAAATTCGGCGGCGTGGCGGCGTGATACATATTTTTTATTATTAATTTATTTTATATATAATTTATGAATTTTAATTAGAAGAAAAATATTAAATATTTTTTGAATTATTAAAAAATGCGATTTTATTTTTTAAAATTAATAAATATTATTTGCTATAAATTTGATTTATAACAATCTATATTCGTTCACTTTGGGCAGGTTTGTGACCAACGTGCTAGATAAAATAAGATTAGGACATTAAATTTGAAAAGGTAATTCTATATTTTATTCTATTAATTTTTGATGCTTCAAATAATTTACAACTCGTTGTATAAAATTTATTTTTTATCATAATAGGAAATTTTAATTAATGATTTTTATTTTGTTGGCATTATAACATATATAAAACTACCAGGACTAAAACAATTATAATGAATGCAGCATTGCAATATCCTGTAACAAAATATAGTATATCCTTCCTAGCAAAGCCTTCTTTTGGATGGAAACATTTTGGATCCTTAATATTAAAAATTGACACAAATAATAAGAGAACCAGTGTTGCTACAGATAAAATCTTTTGTAATATATGATTGCAAATAGTACTTGATAAAGATGGTGAGGAAGAAAATAATTATTCATTTTCAGAGTAAAATATTTGATTATTTTAAAAATATTTGAAAATTTTTTAATTACTTTTCCAATCAAATCTTTTTCAAAAAATATCAACACATCAAATATAATAAAGATTTACTTGACAAACATGATTTATCATGTAAAGAAGAAATATTTAAACAAAATTTAAAGTTATTTTTCAAACCCATTGTAAAAGAAACTGACCCTATAAAAGATAAAAAATAGATTCTGGTAAGGAATTATGTTTTCATGTGTTGCAAGGATTTAATGCCATTCTCTTCTATAAATAATACTGGAATGCAAGATTTTCTAAAGGTTATTTGTAAAATCTTTATAGTTTTTTATAGGGCAATCTTAATTTTTAACTGTTAAGATATTTAATTATTTTAAAACATTCCACATTTAGAATTTTTTATGGCATAATATTTTTATCATTAACTTTTTATTATGTAGAAATATGGCATTATTTCAGATACCAAAGAATTACCAGATAGAACTACACTTAGCCGGAGTGGATTAGATGATATGTATTTATCAATGAAAGCATATGCCAACAAATTAATATAGGTCCTAAATTTTGTGCTATAACTTTTGATATGTGGACCGACAAATATAGACAGCAAAATTATATCACCTTTACATTTCACGAAATAGATAATAATTTTAATATTGTATTTTATACATTGGCGACACATCATGTCGCTCAAAAACATACCGCTGAAACTATTCTTTCCGAGATAGAAAAAGTTAAAAATGAATTTGATTTAGGGTCCAAGAAAATTCAAATGGTTACGGATGCAGGACCCAAAAGAAAAGTAGTGTTCGTCTTGGAGAATATGACCATCATTTATGTTTGGGGCATGGATTACATAATCTAGTGACAGTCGATGGAATAAAAAAAAGTTAATAAAATAGAAAATCTCATTAAAAAAGTGAGAGCAGTTAGAGTTGCCTTAAGATTCAAAACAGCGGATTTTGAAAATAAGAAAATATAAAATATTTTGAATCGATATCATATACATCAGATATTTTAGATTTGGATGATAATGATCCTTTTTATGAAGATCGTTTGTGGTTTGATGATGATAGTGAAAATCAAAAATCATATGATCTGTCCAAAAAGGAGTTACTATAAATTTAGCCTTATTATTTCGTAGTGAAATTAAAAATCATTTAATTGTAAAAGAATATGATAGTCCTCCCATAGCATCCCTTAAACAAAATATGCTTACTAAATTTGATCATAGATTTCCAATAATCGATCTTCAGGTAGTATTTTAAAATACATAAATTATTTTTTATATATTATTTCTCTTTCTTTTATTTTTTTTACTTAGGTGTTAGGAGCACTTTTGGATCCTCGTTATCAATCTATAAACATAGTAAATGAATATTTAAAGGAAAAAAATATTACTCCGGTTGAATTTTTATATCAACACGATACCTCTCTACGACCTTACACGGACGAATTAAATGAATCTGAAACGACGGAAGTTGCTTCAAAACTCGATTATCTTAAGTCATTGGCTACGAAACATTCATCTATTCAAAACAATAACCTGGAACAACAACACTATTTAACTAGTTTAGAAAAAGAGTGTTATTCATTATTTTCGCCTTATAATTTGGAGATAAGAGATGTCTTAGATTTTTGGAAGGTAAGAGCATTGGATCTTCCTAAACTTTCAATATTAGCTAGAAAGGTCCTGTGCGTTCCAGCTACGAGCACATCCAGCGAGCGTGCATTTTCTATTGGGCTCACTCTGAACTCTAAAAGATCATTATTATGTCCTTTAAATCTTAATAAAATATAATTTATTCATGATAATTATAACTTAATGAAATCATTAAATTATAGTTATAAACATAATAAAGTATAAATTTTATTTTAAAAGTCTTTCCAATGAATTTATAAATTTAATTTAAAAAATTTAAGTTAGAAAAATATTTGACGCCGCGGCGCCGCCTCCAATTTTTGTCGCGGCGTCTGCCGCCGCCGAAAATTCTATCGGCGCACATGTCTACCTATGCCTAATTTAATATTTAAAAAAAATTCCAAGCGTACAAAGCAACAATTTGAAAAAATTCTTCCAAGCCCAGAACTGAAATAAATAATTTAAAAAATCAATATGAATTTAAAAATACAATCAAAATCAGATATTCATGGGCCTTGGTTTTTTGGATCAGACCGAGCCCAGGCCTGCAAAAAAATTTGTTTTAGACCAATGTCTGACACATAGTTAATAATAAAAAAAATCCCAAGCGTCCAAGCTGATAATAATTTTAAAAAATTTCCTCAAGCCCAGCCAATATAATTTATAAAAATATTTTCGAAGCCCAGCCCAACACATAATATTTTATAAAAAGTTTTTTTCTAGCCTGGCCAACCCATACTAATTTTCAAACCTGGAGGCAGGTAAATCTCTTAAACCATGTCTATTTTTTATTCTTTTTAACCCGCTCACCCTTAATTTAGACCAAGGCCAACCCATTAAGACTAAAAGTGAATACTATTTTTCGAGTAAAAATATATTTAAATTAGCTTTTACCTGAGAGCCAGATTAATATGCTGTGTTAATACACTTATTCCTAATATTGAAAAAATTAATAAGGCAGGTCCACGCACTTGGGAAAATTTCAAACCCACCAAAGACCATAATAATTTTGGTAGTTGAGAACTGAAATAAAATAATAAAAAGTCATAATGCATTTAAAAATACAAGCAGAATAAGAAAGTTGCATGGACCTTGGTTTTTTGATCAGGCCTAGCCATGTCTTCAAAAAAAAATTCAGGCCAATGTCTATCCCATATTTAAAAATAAAAAATTTTCAAGCATCTAAGACCATATTAATTTTGAAAAATTTTTCCCAAACCAGGTCCAAGCCCCTATTAATTGTGAAAAATATTTCCCAAGCCCAGCAAAACCTATAATAATTTATTTTTTCCTTGGATCCAGAAAAATAGGTTCGATGTAAGGGGTTTATAAAAATTAAATCTGTCTAATATGTACTTTTTTTGCCATTTTATATTATTGGGATAATTTTTCAAAATAATTTATCATCAAATGAAGGGGAATATCTGATTTACCCATCATTCTACTGGTTAGCTCCTGGTATTTATATGAAATTCATGGATACATATTAAAGTACCATACCTTATAAAAATCAGTGAAAATATGTTCATCCTAATTTAAATTTTAAACAAACCACCACCCTCCAAGTAACAAATGATTTATTACTTAGGTACAAAATATAAAATTAAATTTAAGACATTATTATTAAATTACAATAGAAAAAATAAAAAGATATTCTAAGTTAACAGATAATAGGAGGTTAACTTCAATCATAGTCAAATTATATATAAGTAAAACAAAAAGGCTATACATTTAATCAAAAATTTTATAAATTATATGAATAACATACATTCAACAATAATGAAGTGATGAGAAAATATACAAAAAGGCCAAATCTTCAGAAAAGATAAGAGAGGTATTCAGTTGAAAATTGCATGCATAACATGAATATCCTATACGATAGTCAATATGGTAATAAATGGCAAAAATTTAAAAGTATCCGCTATGCTAACGGCAATTGAGTTGTATTAAATAACAAAACTAAAATATGCTTCCATGATAACAATTTAATTGATTTACCAAGTTGCAAAATTACATTGTTCTCCAGAGTTTTAAGTAAGTTTGCTCTTTTCATGACATGGATCCACTTTTCAATAAGATCTTTATTGTAAGAATATATTTGATAATTTATACATTGATATTGATACTATGAAAATCTAAATATTAACCCTTTGATGAAATGGCTAGGCTCTATTTTTTAATTTGAGAGATTTTCATTTATTAATAATTTATCTGAATCTGAGGCATCTTGACCTTGAGGATACAATGTGAAATATTTATTTAAATAAAATCATATGTAACATAAATTACCAATATCTTTAACGTCTTCTGGTGAGGTATCTTAGGTTTATATTAAATCATCATTAAAAATATTATATAAAATCACATGATAGAAATTCAATTGGCCTAACATTTGCATGATGATTTTTATTGGACGAATACTTTTTAAAAGAATATGGCTAAATTTGTAGCTACACGGCTTTTATATATATTATTATAGATTCAATAAAACAGTAAATAAAAAGAAAATAAGTTTATAGATATATTAATATTTTTTAAACAGATAATTTATATATAATATAAATATATTAATAGTTTCATAAAATGATAGGATAATCACCGATAGATATTAAATATAAACGGAGTATAATTTTTTTTCGTATGAATTATAAGATGCAAAAAATTCGAGTTTCCATCATTTTTTTAAGAATTATACAAATAATAAAATTAAATTTCAGTCAAGTCATTTTTTATAAATCTAAATATTTTATTTTTTGACTAATTTTATAGATATTAACTAACATTGCAATAATGCAAAAAAATGAGGTTTCCAGTATTTATTTAGGAATTATACCAAGAGTATAATTTAATTCTGAGTTTTATTTACTATTTTTTTGTATTATTAAAAGTTTCCTTTTTTCCACTAATTTTATAGACATTAACTTAGAACAATTATAAAATGCAAAAAATTAGGTTTCCATCATTTTTTTAAAGAAATATACATAAAAAAGTCAATTCCGTTTTCTTATAGTGGACGGTACAATTATGTAACCTGTTAGAATGGTTTAAAAGAAAGGATATATATAGTGGTTATATATTAGTTCCGTAACCGGTGTATTGTGAAATAATTATTATTTAAAAACACTACTGTAAAAATTCTACAGTTATTTCATAACTATATTGGTATACTGTTGAAAATTGGTGGTGTTAATTAAATGATTGCGATTAATATGACACATATAAATATTTCAAAAACATTGTGGACCTATTAATAAATATAATATTTAAATTAAATACGAAATGCAGATATTTTTTCTCTATTCCAAACATTTTTTCATTTCAATTAAATATATTCCAAGTATTAGAGATTTTTTAATTTCTTTATTTTCAAAAATAAATCTCCTTTTAGAATTTTATTTTATTATATATGTCGTATTGGGATTCGGAATCGGTGGGGATTCGAAATCTCTTAATTTTAAATCCTTTCCCGAGAGCGATTTAAAAAATTTTAAAGTCCGATTTAACCGGAAATGTATTCTAGCATGGGTAGAGCACCCAAACTATAAACTCCAAACAATATTGCCATGAACTTTAGAACTACTTCTAATTTACATTAATTTTTATATGGATTTTTCATATAAATTAAAAAATACAAAAATGTCTATCTCTGAAATTGGCTGAAATTTATAGGGTAAATACTCTACACATGCTGGAATACAATTCCTGTAAAATTAGATTTTTAAAATCCAAAAATCGTCCTTAGTAAATGATTTAAAATTGAGAAATTCCGAAACCCCATACGACATGTATATTATTTTTTATAATTATCTACATATATACAATTTAAGAAAAGAAGAATTTTATAAAATTTAAGAAGATTTATCTTAAGGTTAAAGAAAAAGAATTTAATTTAAAGTTTTTACATATAAAGAAAATTTACAAAGTAAGAAATGAAATTTAAGGTTATATAATTTATTTTAAGAATTTGCAATGACCTTTTATATTTAACATTTTATTTTTATATTTAACATTTCCCTCTTTTTTTAAGTTTTTCCTTGTTTTGATTTCAGTCTTCAGTTGATTATCTTATCTATTCCTCCATTAGTCATTTGTTAGTAAGGCTTGAGTTTGTTTGTCCGTTGAATCATGTTGATTTGATGTTTGTATTCGATCATCTCCATTTCGCTTTCAAATTTTTATATTTTATATCAAAAATTTTTATTATTTATAACAATCACTTTATCTAGGTGTAGGTCATAATTCCGATGTTGAACTTGACTTTGAACTTGTAAATTTTAAACTGAACTTGATCTTCAATTCTTCCCTGTCTAAAAACCTGTGTAGTATTTTCATTTGTTATTATATTTGTTGTTTTGCCTCAGTCATATCTTTTTCATTGGTTTGTTCGAATCACTAGCTTTTTATCCTGATCGTCTAATCATTAGCTTGATCATCATCATCCCATTAGCTTGTTCATCTCGTTATTATTATGATTTGTATTTAGTTATCATTTATCTCGAATAATATTGGAATAATGATAATGGAATAAATAATTTATCGGAATAATTCATATAATAAGAATATTGAATCAGAGAATATTTGTGAATTGTCGAGTTTTATATAATAATTATTTTTATTAAATTTCATTCATTTTTATTTTTAAAATTTGAATTTTACTCCCTTATTTTTCAATTTAAACAATTTCTTCATATCCTAATTTATCTTCAAATTGTTCTTTATAAAAAAAAATTCCTTTCGCCTTCCATTTTTAATATATGATCTCCATATCACATTCTTAAAAACTTTTCTAACATCAAGATATTTAACTTTTACCTTACCTCTCATTATAATATTTGTTTTAAGTTTCTTTATTTTCAAAGTTTTTTTAAATTTTTTATTAATTATAAAAGTTTGGTACTAATTTACAGGATTTGATTTTATTCAAGTTTTTATTATTATGAGATTTATAATTATAACTAGTAGATAACCCGTCAAAAATTAAGGGGAATGAAAATTTTCTTCTTACTTTTATGCTAGATGTTACCTGTTATTTGAAAATAATATCCAATTTTTATTATTTCTACCCCCTCCCTTCTTCAGGCCGAAAACAATTTTAATCCTAAAATACATTTTAAAATATTCATAGGAAGTTCAAAAATAAAATATTCCTCTTATAACGCGCACAAAAAGAACGTTTCAGAATATTTAATATTAAAAAAAATTCCCATGCAAAGTACAAAGGCATAATAATTTTGAAAAATTCTTCCAAACCCAATGAAAGATCATAATAATTTTGGTAGTTGAGAACTAAAATAAAATATGTAAATAATAATGAATTTAAAAATACAATCAAAATCAGATTTTCCTGGGCCTTGGTTTTTTGATCAGGCTGAGCCAAGGACTGCAAAAAAATTGTTTTAGGCCAATGTCTGACCCATAATTAATAATAAAAATATTATCAAGCATCCAAGCTCACAATAATTTTGGAAAATTTTTCCCAGACCCAGCCCAATATAAAAATATTTTCCAAGCCCAGCCCAGCCCAACCCATAATAATTTTATAAAAAATTTTTCTAAATCTATAAAAACCATAACTATTTTTTATTCTATATTAACCCAGCTCACC
The DNA here is from genome assembly GCF_954871325.1 of Gordionus sp. m RMFG-2023. NCBI lineage: Eukaryota > Metazoa > Nematomorpha > Gordioida > Chordodea > Parachordodidae > Gordionus > Gordionus sp. m RMFG-2023. The sequence goes on from NC_088776.1 coordinate 31,655,244, forward strand.
CGATCAAGACCAATTCATTAAGACTAAGAGTCAATACTATTTTTTTGAATAAAAATATATTTAAATTAGCTTTTACCAGAGGGCCATATAAATATTCTGTGTTAAATATTACACCTATGCCTAATATTAAAAAAATTCCCAAACCAGGTCCTCGCACTTGGAAAAATTATCTCAAACTCGCCTTAGTAATTTTGGTAGTTGAGAACTGAAATAAAATAATAAAAAGTCATAATGCATTTAAGAATACAAGCAGAATAAAAAAGTTGCATGGGCCTTGGTTTTTTGATCAGGCCTGGCCATGTCTTCAAAAAAAAATTTCAGGCTAATGTCTAGCCCATATTTAAAATTAAAAAATTTTCAAGCATCTAAGACCATAATAATTTTGAAAAATTTTTCCCAAACCAGGTCCAAGCACTTATTAATTGTGAAAAATATTTCCCAAGCCCGGCAAAACCCATAATAATTTATTTTTTCCTTGGATCCAGAAAAATAGGTTCGATGTAAGGGGTTTATAAAAATTAAATCTGTCTAATATGTACTTTTTTTGCCATTTTATATTATTTGGATAATTTTTCAAAATAATTTATCATCAAATGAAGGGGAATATCTGATTTACCCATCATTCTACTGGTTAGCTCCTGGTATTTATATGAAATTCATGAATACATATTGAAGTACCATGCTGAAAATATGTTCATCTTAATTTAAATTTTAAACAAACCTCCACCCTTCCAAATGATTTATTACTTAGTTACAAAATATAAAATTAAATTTAAAACATCATTTATTAAATTAGAATAGAAAAAATAAAAAGATATGTCTTATTTAACAAATAATAGGAGGTTAACTTCAATCATAGTAAAATTATATATAAGTAAAACAAAAAGGTTATACATTTAATCAAAAATGTTATAGGTTATGAATAACATACATTCTACAATTATGAAGTTATGAGAAAATATAAAAAATTTTCCTATCTTATGAGGTGTTATTTAAAAATTTATATTTATTTGGGGTTATTCTAAAATTTTCCATTATTTTTATAAAATATGTTAATTATGAATATATTTAGTAATTTTATTTATGTGTTATTCATTTGCATTTGTAATTTATAATCTAAAAATTTATTCCTGAGATGAGTTTTGTGTTACCAAGGTGTGTTTTGTGCCTTCCATTATTAAAAGCCCGGAAGGATCCATTCCATAATCTATTAAATATTTGAATTTTATAAAACTATAAATCTTTCAATTAGGTAATTATTATGGATAAGTAAATATTTGCATCTCTCTTATCTTTTTGAAACCTCAATATAATGGTATAAAATTCTAAATTATACATATATTCAAGAATTAAAATAGTATTTAAATAAATCTCTTATTTCTATTGAATTGGTACTTGATGCGTTTAAAGTTCTACTGATCCCTAAATATTCAGGAATATGTATAATATTAGCCATGTATTCAGTGCCTTCAATGCACATTGTTGCTCTTCTGGACTGATATTTTATAAAAAATGTTTGATTTTCTAACTCTAAAATATTTAAAAATTATTTATTAATATTAAAAATTTACTTTGATATAAACTACTATTTCTGAAAGTGCCATCTGGATACCATTGCTTTGATATGTGAAGTGAATGAAATGGTAAGTGTATGAATGTTTAGTTTGTAAGGTGATTACTATTGGACCGATTACGCTATAATCATTTTTATAGGACAAATATATTTTAAAAGAACATTATTGGCTTTGATTGACGTTTTTTGAGGATTATTATGATCATGCCTTTTATTGTAATGTGTTTTTTTATAATATTTATTATCTAATTTTCTATTTTCATTAATTTTTATTATTAAATTGATTTCTGATATAATAATTGACTGTTTCACGCGGTTTCAAATCGAACCGTTATAATTTTCTGAACCGTAACCGAACCGTTATAAAGAAAATATAAAAAGAGCGAACCGAACCCCTATAAATATTTTAAACCGGTTTTAGCCAGTTCAAAACGGTTTTAGAAAATAATTAATTTTAAATTGTTAGCCTAAATTTGAAATTTTAAATCCTTGGCGCAATTTTTAAATTCATGATTTCTTTTAAAATTAAATTTTTTTTATTTTATCTACATATCAATCAATACCAATTTTATTGTTTTTTACTTTAAATACTCAATTTAATAAAGATTAGGCAAATTACCAGTTAATTAGATAAGATATAATCTTAAACGCACAAATTATTCTTGGCTAAATTAACAAGTTTATTCTTATATGTATATATTAGTTATTAATTAGCTTTTATAATAATACTTGCTAATAATTTAGGGAAAATTATATAATTCTACCTTTAATAACTAAAATCTAATAAAAATCAAGTACCTATTTTTAACATTCGAAAAAAAAGCAATGGCCAAAAAACTTCTTCTAACTTGGAACTTGATACAAAATTTAAATAATTAGAATATTGGAATTCTAGGTACTATGCTGACGTGTTCACATTCAGATAATTAAGATGATGATTTTGAAGATTTATTAAAGTCGCTCGAAAGCCTTAATAAGAATAATTCTCAGAGAGAAAATTATAATAAATGTATAGAAATAGAATATATAATTCGATCATTCGATAATATAGAGAGATTAGAAAAAGATACTAATCTTTTAAATTATTGGGAAAATGTAAAGTCTAGTATACCAGAACTTTATAAGTTAGATATATTTGCGCTAGGAGTTCCAGCTACACAAGTATCCGTAGAAAGAGCATTTTCTAGCCTTAAGTTTATACTCTCTTGGCAGAGAACTAAACTAAATCGTGAAATATTAGAAAATATTTTAGTTATCCGTTCTAATTCTCTTTTTAAACTTAAATAATATAAATTCCATTATATTTATGCGTTATTTTATTCCTCGTTGTATTTGCGCATGTTTGTTTTTATCTTATTTATTTATGAAATAAAAAAAATTAATTTATCTAATTTATATTTACTAAAAATATCTATTAGATTATCATGGTTAAATTAAATAAGAAATTATAAAATTATAAATTAAAAATTTCTCTAAGATTAATTATGGTTTATGATTAATTTTTTTTAAAAATCAAATTTATAAAAACCGAAACAAACTGAAAAGAACCGTTATAAATTATAAACCGAAACGAACTGATATGAATTTTTTCAAAAAAAAACCATGGAACAAAACTTTTATAAAATTTTAAACTAAAAACCGAAACGAATCGAACCGCTATACTTAACGTATGATTATTTTTATAATTTTGACATTGAAAATTTTTATTAGGATAATATTCTTTTATCTCCGTTACCGATTTATAATTACATAAACATTTTAATATAAACATTACTTCCTCATAAGTTGAACTTTTATCTCTCAGTACCATTGCTTCCATAGCCAAAAATAAATCATCTGGTAAATTATTTAAGCTTAAAGTATTTTTTACTATCATAATATATTAAATAATTTGTAATTTATCTATGGATTTTGTTTTATTATGGTCCCTTATTAAATTTTTCAATTATTTTTCACTTTTTCTTTTTATCATCTCTTACGTGTTTTATAATTAAATAAACATAACCAAAGTTGTTAAAAGATACTTTTTAAATGGATCTAGATACAGATAAATCGTCTAAAAGATTATCTAGATACAGATACATCGTCCAAAAAGTTATCTTGATACAGATACAATTTTTAAAATATATCTAGATACAGATACAATTTTAAATACTCTAATAAAAGCTTTGCATAAACCTAAATTATGATTCTATTGTGAAAATGTATGAAATGGGCTAAAAATCTTATTGACTAAATAACACATTAATCAAAATTTAACTAAAATAATGATTTTTAGATTTTAATATAATATATGAAAATATATGATTAAATGATTATAAATATTTATTAGATTTCAGTAATAAAATATTTTCAAAATTTTAGTCATTAAGGCATCCTCGTTTATATGTAGACATTTTTAGCTACACTAAAAAGTCTTTCTACCAGGGTGTTTAAAGGATTGTGGTATTATATTTTATGAATAACAATTTTATATCAGTGTATTCTTTAAAAATACTAAAATCTCAACATTCCTTCTCGAAAAAATGATTTGAGTATCAAAATTGAAATCATTATTAACAATCATATATACTGCTGTGGAGTACTGGAAAAAATCGGATATTAAATTATTTGTTTTTTCACAGGTTATTTGTTTGCAAAGTTGAAGACCTTTATTATTCATCAACTAATCTTTGAATTGTTTTTTTCATTAACAGTCTTTGATTTTTTCTCTTAAAATTACAATTGTAAACATTTAGTTAGAAACTTAACCCTTAAATGTTTTACAATGATGCAAGTTGAGGTAATGCTAACTTATATTTTTTTGTAGAAATGGCAAACATTTTACTATCAGAGATCTGTTTTTTTTATTTAAAATATGCTCTATAAATTGTCCTTGAAAAAATAATGTCTGAACTTGTTGATGCTTCATTGATTATTACTTCTTCCTCTTCATCACTATTAATTTAATATTAATCTAAAATAAATTTTTAAAATTAGCATAGTAAAATAAAATTAACAAATTCCATTGAAAATAAAAATGGCAGATTCCTTGAGTTGCATTGTATTATCAAAATTTGTCTGGTTTATTGATAAAATCGCATATAATATTTAATGAATATTTATATATATTTTTTTATATTTAAGTTTTAATATTATATATATATATAATTAAATTATATACTCATATGAAATAAAATAAATTTTGCATTCAAGTTTATTTATATAACAAAAAAGCGTTAATTAAAATATATCAATGTATCTTAAAAGTATCTAAAAACAGATAGAGATACGTCTAAAATAATATCTAGATACAGATATCACATTTTTATATCTAGGTACTTCAAGAACTCTGAACATAAAATTCCAGAATCCTCTTTCATCTAGTTTGACCATGTTCCATTATCTAAAGTCATATATAAAATTTGTCTTTGAAAAATATCTAAAAATATCTCTGAAGTAGCTTTGCTGCCACCATGAACAAGGAAGGCAGATTTTAAGATTTAAAATTTTTTATTATACAATTTTTCTATATTTATTTTACAATTTCCAATTATATATATTATTTTTTTCTGATTATTTACATATATACAATTTAAGAAAAGAAGAATTTTATAAAATTTAAGATTTATTTTTAGGTTTTTACATATTAAGAAAATTTACAAAGTAAGAAATGAAATTTAAGGTTATATAATTTATTTTAAGAATTTGCAATGATCTTTTATATTAAACATTTTATTTTTATATTTAACAAGCAATTAAATTGGAGCAATTGATTTTTTATTTTAATTAATTTAATCTAGAGTTTTAAAAAAGTTAGAATATCGTATAATTATGTAAAAAATTGATACAATCAAATTGTCCATAAACTGCTTTCCAAACTCCAGCTAATGTTAAGCAACTCTTTCTAATTATAAAAGACATCTTTTATCTTATTATAAAAGACATATTCTATCAAATAAACCTTAGATAAAGTATCTGAAGCTATTAAATAATTTTTGATGGACACCGCAGGAGAAATGAATGGTATCAGACCAGTTTTTTACGAGATCTTATAGATAGAAACTTTAGCTCTCTGATTGCAGGCATTGATCGATCTTTGTACCCTAATAGTTAATGAGGGGTCTGTAGCTAATTCCACCCCCAAGTTTTGAAAAATAGTGACACTCCAGGTGTTTTTGAAAAAATAACAGTGATTGCAGCCATTATTTTATTTTCAATAGTTAATCTTCTTGTTTATGCCTTGAATTAGTATTAGTGTTGTTAAATAATTCAGACGAGAGGGATTGGTCACAAATCGGGATTAGTGTGAAATACATTTTTTTTTTATTCTCGCACATTTAAACCTTATTAAAATATAATTTTTTGAATGTAACTTTTTTAATAATTTGTTAAGTTATTTTTTAAAATGAAAAGAGGACTGTAGCTAAAAGATTTTAAAAAAATGATGTTGAGCAAATTTTTTAATAAACTATTAACAACAAAAACCCATTGCAGACCTTAAACATCATCCATAACTATTTTATTCTCACCAACATGTAAAACATTGGAATATTATTTTTTGGTATACAAAGTAAATTCAAATTACATTTTCATACCGGAGACCACTCATACATTTAAGCATGCCTATTTAGCATCTTATCTTAATTACAAAAATCAACGAAAAGGCAAAATGTTTATAAAAAAATGTAGAGTAAAAAAAACAAATATTTAATTTTGTTGATTAGACAATAATTGGGATGTAAGCTAAAGTAAACTTTACCCAAACTCAGGTATAAGTGATATTATATTTATTTAAATATCATTATAGTGCAATTAGGTAGAAGAAAAGATTCCACTTAGTGTAAGCGGAAAAAACGATCCTTAGGATTATTATTTAAGGGTGGTGCCTGAATGGGTGGGGTGGGCATAGTCATTTTAGAACGAGCCATGAAACCCTGCTACTGAATTCAAGCCAAATCTGAGCAAATAATATTAATTCTTATTTATCGAACCCAAATCGTTAAAAATTTGTCACCCAAATCTTAACCGAACTCCAAAAAATTAAAGCATACAAATTTTGATATTCTGTTTTAAAGATATTGGTCAGTCAGCATCAGTCGCCATATTTAGAATTGTTTATTACTGTAATTAAAATTTATAAATGAGTGTATAATAATAATAGAATAAACTTTATTTAGTAGCTTTATGTATGGGGTTTTATAATAAATATTAAAAAAATTTTCTTCTTTATACATATTCTAATAAATTTGCATGCGAAAGGGTACAAACCGATTTTTAAATAGAACACTATTTTTTACTAACAGAACCCAAATTGTTATCTTTTTGACTAAAACCTAATTCCTGCATTTTTCTCTTAGGGCCTATAAATTTTCAGGAACTGAACTAAAAACCTAACCCCTACATTTTTCCCTTATCCATAAATTTTCGGGAACTTTGGCCTCATTCTCTCGCAGCAGGTCTTTGTGTTACGCCATTTTAGACAAATTATTACATGTAGAAAATGAAAATGCCTAAAAAAATAATTATTAATAATTTTTTAAGTTCATAAATTTAAATTAAAAAATACGGTAAGAAAAAAAAGAAAGACTAAAAAATAATATGAATGCATTAGCATGAAAAGCTTTACCAACAATACAGAGAAACATTATTTATATTTATTGGAGTTTATTTAGACTGATCAATTTAAAAAAAGTCATTCTCTGGGATATGATAAAATAACGTGATATGAATGTAAACATAATTGGCTAACTATAAATAATTTTTTTAACCATGTTTAATTATAATTTATATACAAAATTGTTAATAAATGATAAGGTGTTTATGAAGTTCGAGAAGATTTAATTTGTTGACTATTAGAGTTGCTATAATTTTGAATTAATTTATTTTGAGTTTCGGGTAAAGCGGGAGCATATTTAGAATATTCCATGGTAAATTCCCCTTTACCTTGCGTTATAGAACGAAGTTCCGAAGCAAAACCAAACATGTTATTCAAAGGGACCTAAAAAATATTTGTTATATTTCTCCAGCATTTAAAAAAATATTTTTAGTATATCAATAAAATTGTTAGTATTTCATTAATTTTACCAGTATAAATAAAAACATGTGATTATATTTAGACTCATAAATTTTCAGTAAATAAATCATTTTCCTCGGTATTTAAATAGAATTACCAGTAAACATATATTTTTCCAAGCATTTAAATTGATTTATTAATAACTATATTACCAGGAAAATAGGTATATTATTTAAATTAATTTAACACTAAAATATATATTATATCTAAATTTTGAGATTTTTGATATGAAAATATAAATTATAATAACAAATGCCAACTTGCGGGTTAGATATTATAAAATGATATTTTATTATGCTAAATATTAATTTATATTTTTTTAAGATGTACTTATTAGATTCATTGTAACTTCAGAAGTTTAAAAGGTGGGATTGATATTTATGTTAAAAACCTTAAATATTTCCAGTGATTTAAATTTAATGACATAAGAAAAGAAATAAAAAATAAATAAATAAAATGTATTATAAAAATGTTTATCAGCCAAATTTGAAGTAAACTTAGACATATTATAATATAATCAAAGCATACCCCTCTAACCTTTTCTAGTCCTAAGAAGTTAGTTTCAAAAAATTGTATCCCGTGATGGGGAGAGGCTAACCCTCTGCTGATCGTTAAACCCTCAATAACCCCTATAACTAGCCAATTTCATTATTAGTTTTATATCTGAAAGGTCAATCCTTTAAAAATATATATATTTAAGCAGGGTTGCCAGATTCATTCAAAAAAAGCAGGAGAATTTAACTATAATTAAATTTTTTTAACAAATAATATTAATTTTTTCCTCGTTATTTCTTTCCTGGTGATTATTTCTTTATTTAAATGAATATACCTAATACGCAATAGTAAAATAAAGGAGGTCAAATATTATTATTTTTTATTGTAAAATGAATAGATATTATTTAAAAAATCAGTACATATTTTTATTTATATTTTTCAGAAGATTATGAGTCTGTAATTTTTTTAGAAATGCTCTTTCTCTATTAAATTAGCGCAACATTATTGGGAATGTTTTTATATCCATTATTTGAAGAGAAAATGGATTATTTTCTTTCAAATCCTTAGATGTGTTTCTTAGTAGAGGTCTGCAAAAGTAGGCCCGGCCCGAACGGGCTTTGGACCGGGCCTAATATCAAAAAAAATCGGGCCGGGTGGGGTCGGGCCTTAGAAATTTTTTAAAATATATCTAAATTTATAAATTTCATGTTGAATTTTTTATGTAAAATAAAAATATGTGATTTTATTTATAAGTAGACGCCATATAACATATATCGTGTATTTTGAGTAATTATAAAAATTAATTTCTATATTTAAATAAATTCGGGCCGGGCAGGCAAAATTTTTTAAAAAAAATTTCGGGTTCAGGGCGGGCAAAACTTTATAAAAAAAATTTCGGGCGGGGCCAAAATTAGGCCCGATGCAGATCACTATTTTTTAGTTTCCGGATCAACACTATTTTTGAGGCTTTTGTTCTTCTAGATTTTATGCTTATAGCTATTCTTGAATCAGGAAAGAGTATAGGCAATAAGTGGATAGCCAATCTGTGAATAAATAACTAAGCGAATGCTTTTTCGTGTGATAGATGAATGTCATTTCGGATATTGCAGTATTATCATCACATAAATTATTGTTGTTGAAACATAGCTGGATATTATTTAATAATTCCTTATTTTTTAAATTGAAAATATGTTTTAGCCTTGCTGATTTTTTTTTACATCATGGACTCCTCCCATGGCTGATATTAAATTTTGTATTGCATATTTCCTTATCTCTCCTTACATGTTTTTTGGATGTTAAACTTATATTCAAACTGTAATTATTATAATTTAAATTAAAGGAATAAAATTGTAAAAGAAATGAAATATTTAATGAAAACTTCATTTATTAATCAAAAATTATTACTGTTAATTTTAAATAATAAAGTGCTCACTTAATATCATTTTATGTAGATTGATTTCTAAAAATTATATAAAATACTTTCTTCATTTTTACATAAGAATCATTTTCATCAAGAATCAGAGGATGTAATTATTAATAATTCATCATCATAACAATTTATTTTAAATTAAAAGATATTAAATATTATTATATTTGAAATTGGAAGTTTAGGAAATCGGAAATTTTTTTTAGGAAATTCGGGCGGAATCGCAAAACATCGAGGGAAAGCGTAAATCAATAGATGGCGTTTTGGCAGAAATAAAAGTAAAAAATCTGGAAATTATGCCAAAAGAGGGAGATCTGGTAATCCTGTACTTAAGTATTATTTTAGGTCAATTTTTTTAATAAAATATGTTATTTGAATATTATTATGTGTGAAGTAAATAGCGTTATCATTTGATGAGTTTTTTATCAATTTTTGATTGATAAATTTTATAGATATAAAAGGATCAATTTACAAGAGCTAATTTCAATTTACTAATTCATTTTAAGTGGTAATATATTTGGGGCTAGAGTAAAATATGGAAATAAATATGAATACATAAATTGTACTACAAGAGTAAGAAGAATTCGAGAACCTATCTCGATTTAAAAATTTATGCATAGCCGTAAAAATTACAAATAAGATTCAAAAACGACCTTTATTTCTAATTACCTTATGACACAAAACCTATTCAATATTGTACGATATTTGTTAACCTACTAAACCCGAGGAGAAGTCATTAATTGAGTTGATAAAATTCACAAAATATATCTGAGACCGAGTCGTATTGTAATTTTATTAATGTATTCTGGCTGGGCCTAAATTTTTGTTTTAAAATACCCGGGCCGGGCCGTATATTTTAAAACCGAATATTTTAAATCATCAGTAGCTATAAAAATCAAATATAAATGTAATATATTTTTAAAAATCCGGGCCGGGCAAATGGCATTTCTGCAGGTCATTGACTATAATACAGCGGTAGAAATTTGCTACTTCAAAACTTGAGGAAATCGAATCCATAATCCAATAAGCCCAAAGACTATAACATTTAGCCATTAACTGCTCATTTGGGGATACGCTAGAACGTTCTCCACGGGATTGGTTCATTGCAGGTCTGAAAAGCATTGGTTATTACCTTATGTTTAATAGCCACTGACGATATCCTATTTGGTAAAGTTTAAGAAATGGCTACGGGTATGGAAAACTCTAGAATAGAAATAGTGAGACTGCAGTCAACATCGAACTATAAGAAAATATGTCCAATTAGTTAGATGTTAAAAATGACAAGCGAAATTCAACATTTTGATTTCAATGAAGAAAGGATTGATACGATATCGCCTCGCTTATTTTACAAACATTTTTTTTTTTTTTTTTTTTTTTTTTCTCTTTAGCTTTCACCTTTTCTGGTGGTAAGCTCCTTCAACATCTCTCTCCACTTTATGTTATTCGTACAATCTCTTTTATCTATTTTATACTTCTTTATATTGGCTCTAACTTTATGGCCCCATTGAAGTTTTGGCCTTCCTCTTTTACGTTTGCCCATCACTTCCAATCTTTCAACTTTATTTCCTATGTAGTTCATAGGCCTTCTCATTGTGTGCCCATACCACCTAAGTCTGTTTACCATTAACTTAGTCTTAATGGGCACTACCTTTAAACTATTTAGTATTCTTGTACTGCGCACCTTATCCTTTCTTGTTACCCCAGCAATCATCCTCAGCATTCTCATCTCCATAGTTTGTAGACTTCTCTCGTCTGATTCTTTGGTTGGCCATGTTTCCGAACTATATAGAATAGTTGGTTGTACTATGGAACTGTAAATTTTTCCCTTTAATTTGTGTGGGATTCTTTTGTCAAATAGCACTCCAGATAAAGATCTCCACTTTAACCACCCTTGATTAATCTTATTCTTTATCTCTTTTTCTATTGTGCCGTTTGTTTGTATAGTGGAGCCCAAATATTTGCAGCTTTCAATTGCGGATATCTGCCAATCATTTATATCAATACTCTCCGTTTCATCTCCTCCTATCACCATATACTCCGTCTTTTCTCTATTTACTTTTAATCCGTGCGTTTCTAGGATATTTATCCAATTCACTAACCTTTCTTTCATTTCATCCTTGGATTCGGCAAGTATCACAATATCATCTGCAAATATCATATTCCACGGGACTGTTTGAGGTATAGACTGTGCTAATACATCTATTACTGTAATGAAGAGAAGTGGGCTGAGAGCCGACCCTTGATGAACTCCTTCGGCTATTGTAAAGCCTGCTGAAGTACCTGTTGTGCTACGGACCATTGTTGTATGTCCCATATACATATCCTCTATTATTCTTATATATTTTTCGGGAACTTTTTTGTGGCGTAGCGCCCACCAGATAAGTTTTCTTGGGATTCTATCAAAGGCCTTTTCTAGATCGAGAAAGACCATGTGTAGCTTTTTGTTCTTTTCCCTGTATTTTTCACTCATTTGCCTAATTGCATGGATAGCATCGGTTGTTGATCTTCCAGGCATAAAGCCAAACTGTGTCTCTCCTATTTCGATTATATCTCTTAATCTTTTTTCTATTATTTTTTCGTATAGTTTTAGACAGTGTGACATTAGTTTTATGCCCCTGTAATTTTGACAATTGTGTGGATCCCCTTTATTTTTGAAGATAGGAACTAGATAGCTCTGCCTCCATTTTTGGGGGACCTCTTCATTTCCAAGTATTTTATTGTACAGATTTGTGAGGAGATGTATTCCATCATCTCCTAGTGCTTTAAGGCTTTCTATTGGAATATCGTCTGGACCCCTAGCTTTGTTGTTTTTCATATGCTTGAGGCATGTGATTATTTCTTGTTCTGTTATAGGTTGTACAAGGTTCTGACAAGGGGAGTGTTCGTCGAGATGCAATATGTGGGAATTAAAGTTGAGAAGCTCCTGAAAATATTCTTTCCATCTATTCATTATTTCTTTTTCCTTTATTATCAATTTCCCATCTTTATTTTTGATTACTTTCGGAGCTCCGTTTATATCCCTAGAGTTCTTTTCTCGCTGTTTGGCTAATCTGTATATTTTATTTTGCCCTTCTTTGGTATGTAGATCTTCGTACATGTCATCGTATGCCATAGATTTGGCCCTAGCCACCGCCTTTGTAGCTAATCTCTTGGATTTTTTGTATCTTGACTTGTCATCTGCATTTTTGGATTTGTACCATATTTTATAAAGGGCTTTTTTCTCCTGTATAGTGGTTTGTACCTCTTGATTCCACCACCATAGTTCTTTGTGTGATTTGTTGCCTCCTCTTGTCAAGCCTAGCGTCGATTTTGCAGTGTCTATTAATCTGGATGAAAGGTCTGTCCATATTTTTTCACTGACTTGTGAGCAATTTATTGTTTCAATGTTTGCATTGATTGCAAAGGCATCTGTCATTGTTTTTAATTTGCCCCATTTGATGGATGGTTCCAGTTTTATCTTATTTTGAGTGGATTTATTTGAGATTTGTAAATCCATGATTAGTAGCTTGTGTTGCGCGGCGATATCTTCTCCTGGGATGACTTTGCAGTCTATTACATCTTTTAATCTTCTGCGAGAGATTAGCATGTAATCTATCTGTGTTTTCCTAGTACCACTTTCATATGTTATTAAATGACTAACTTTTTTCCTATAGTAGGTGTTGGTTAAGGCAAGGTCGAAGGCTTGCGCAAATTTCAGTACGTGCTCTCCTTCATCATTTCTTTCTCCGTATCCAAAACCACCATGATGCCTTTTGTAGCTATCTCTTGCTTTCCCCACATGCGCATTTATTTTACAAACATTTGTAAGGAAAAAATATTATTATTAAAACAAAACATTATTTTTTTTAGTAATAATTTTCATCGTCGAAAATTCTTGATATTCTATTTTTTTTGATGAAAAAAACAAAATTCTTAATATTCTTTTTTTATTATAAAAAACAAATTCTTAGTTTTAATGTATTAAGATTTCTTATTTTTTTCGGTAGTGTAATACAAAATTAATAAAAATAAACTTTCAAAAATCTTCAAGTAAGAAATTTGTTTAAGTGTGAGAATAAGAAGTTAATTATATATAAAGTATGAGAACTTAAAAAACAATAAACTCTCAAATATCTCCACAAATAAGGCGAGATAAATTTCCACGAACAATGGATTGATACGATAAAAAATTGTAAATTCATTCAAAGATTTCACGAAAAATATGATAATTCAATCATAATCTTTTGTCAATTATTAATTGGGATACCTACAAGAAATGTAATAGTTATATCACCATCTACTATTCGCCTAAAATATACTCGAAATAACATAGATAATTTGGGAAAATTCGAATTATTCTAATACAATCCAGCCACAAGTTTTTCATATATCACGATACGGTAAATATTTTAAGACGAGACAATATAGTACGAAATTCAGAATCATTAAGACAATGCATTACCGATATCAATAAACAAGGTGATGGCAATGGGTTCAAAGAATTACCAGAATTATCCGAGATACGCTTGGTAACTTCAAGAATATTAAAGCTAGTATACAATTGAAAAACAACGCAACAGAGAATAATCTTTCTAGTTCACTATACCTATCTAGGTAATTATAAAAAAAGAGGTAGATCAAATAAAGCAACAGGCTAACTATTCAAACACCGCACTTTCAAAAATACACCTAAACATGGAAAGACTGATAGATTGTTCAATTTAACAATGAAGGACAAGTGAATTTAGGTGTTAATAACAGCGTAATGACAAGCCAAAAAATTGGTTAAACAATCTATTCATATGGATAACGCGCATTTACATTTAACACATAATATGAATTAAATATGTTAAATAATATTCAAATAAACATATATTTAATAAGAATGATCGATTAAAAATAATATTCAAATAATTTTATAAAAAAGATTGACCCTTTAGATATAATTCAAATATAACAATGCTTCCCTTGACGAGAATCTTTTATGCACTCTTTGGATTCTTGTCGGTTCTAGTCTCTCATATTCTAGTTTACATCCTTCCACTGGAGTGAATCTTTCATGCGCTCTTGGGCTTCTTGTCAGTTCTAGTCTCTCTATTTACTTATTGTAACGTGGTTGGTAGGGCGCTATTCGGTGGTTTATTAAGAATATTTTACACCAATTTACAAACTCAATTCCTGGAAAAAGAAGTCTCTGACTAAAGACTAACTTGGATAATTAACCTTTTCGCTAGCCGCGATCAGTAATTTTGTATTTGTATGGGCCGTGGTAATATCTAGGTGTAAGTTACAACAGTATAATGAAGAAATAGCAATAAAATTGGTTTACGAAAGAAAATATGAAATTAGAAACAAATAATCCAACTGCATGAAAGATTCTCTTCAAGGGAAGCATTGTTATATCTAAATTATATCTGAAAGGTTAATTCTTATTTAAAAAATTTATAATATTTAAATATTATTATAGGTCAATCTTTCTTATTAAATATATGTTATTTGAATATTATTTTAACGTATTTAATTTGTGTGTGAATTATAAATGCGCGTTATTGTTTTTATCACTAGTTGATCGATAAATTTTGTAAATATAAAATGATCTAAAATTACAATAAAAAAACTAATTTCAATTTCAGTTCAAATTAATTACTAATTCATTTTGAGTGGTAATATAACAATTAGTTATAAAGAAGCTACTTAACAAACCGTTTCACTGATCAAAATATATTTTTATCAATTTTTTTTCTTTAAAAAAATACTGTATAATTTTGTATATAATGCTGTTATTATATTATTCCATATTGGTCAAATATTAATTTTATACTGGTAAAATTGAAAAAAAAATACCAAAAATTTTGTAAAAAATACTGGAGGTTTTAATTTTTCGCTAGAAAATTATAAATTTTCAAAATATTAATTCAAACTTCGCAAATCATAGTGAAATATACAAGAGCTTGATTAGTCGCTATTATAACAGAATTTTTACGACTTAGCGTAGCTATTAAAATGCCTTGAAATTCAGATGGAACATTTACTTCGACTTTCATAATAGGTTCAATAATAGTCCATGTCCCATATTCGAATGCTAAATATTATTATAAAACTATATTCATGAAAAAGTAAATATACTTTGCTTAATAGCCCCGAAAGCGGCCATTACGAAAGATATATCATTTGAGTCTACAATATGATGATCTCCTATAATTTAAAAAATTCAAGTTTTTCTAAAAAAATAAAGTGGTCATTGGTATTTTTTAAAAAGTAACAGTTTTTATAATTAATTGTGTTACTTTAACAAATCTTAAACTGTAATACCTAACAATATTTTACGTTACAATTTATATATCTATAAATAATCAATTAAAACCAATTATATCATTTTTAAATTCGAATCACTCTAATATTATTATCAAATAGAAAAGGGACCAAAACATGCCCTTAATAAGAATTCGGGATCAGAACCCCTTTTATAACGGATAATTTATGTGTATTATAAAAGTTAAACCTCTTCTATGATTCATTTTAGAAAGTTTATTTAGTTATTAAATGTTTCTACATTACTTATTATTAACAGCTCAAACCCGGAAGCGGAAAAATATACTGAAAACATTCCGAACCGAAACCATTTTTAACTCTAACAAACTCTGGAAATATATTTATTTCTATGTGAAAAAATATATCAAAATAATTAGAAACGTTTTAAGAGATAAAAGGAAGCAAACCATCAAGGAGGTTAAACCTAACTCCAGATATTTTATGACCAGAGAGAAATCCCTTTTGGCAAACTTGATTGAATCCCTGAAAGTAAAAAATCTGTAATTATTATTATATTACATTAGTAAAACTTTTTCAATGGAAGAAATAAATTGATTAGGAATATTTGTTCCTACAGTATTGTCCACAAACTCGGTTTTGATGTAATCATTTGCAGGCAATGGCTATAAATAAACATTTAAACTTTGTATATAAAAAAAACTTCGAGATTTCCTATGATCCTGCCATATTGCCCGGAACCACCATGCTGTTTCTTGTGGAGGTAATCAAATCTTTAAGTTCATTTATAAATGAATGATTAAAAGCAATAAAATATATATACTTTACTCGCAATTGGTGGTGATCGTTTCCCTAAATGCAACTTTGGGAGCCCCCATTATACACTTCACTCCATATTCTCTTTCCATCCTCTAAAAAAATAATTTAAAAATAAATATTCACTCTGTATAATAAATCCGTAGGTCATTAAAGATAACGATCTCCGAGATAATCATTTTTATATTTAAATAAAAATAAATGTAATCGAACCTGTTTATATATTTCTAAATGTAGCTCACCCATACCTTGCACAATCGTTTCTTGAGCCTCTTCATCAAAAACGACACGGAAAGTGGGATCTTCGCGAGCAAATCGCGTCATTGCCTTACCAAATGCCTCTAATCGGCGAGTGCCATTGTCGTTAGAGGAAGCAGATATTGGATCAGGTTTTATGGACATGCTAACTACGGGCTCAGGAACGAACATACTTTCACAGCTAAGTCCTTCCACACCCTCACCGCTAACGAAAGTGTCGCCTGTGCTTCCTATAATTAACAAAACATAATGTGGGTGTTTTGTATTTTATTATTTTTTAAGTGCTTTTCACGAATCCTTTATATATATTCTTGTTTTTATCTTTGCCTATTTTTGACATCTACAATAGGTAATTTTTCGTATTGGATATTTTCTGGTAATCAAGAAGTAGCCAAATAAAATGTCGCCAACAAAGATTAAGAAAGAATAGGTATAGGCCAGGGAAACATCCAATAAAACTTTTACAAATATAGTAAACTAAAATGGCATATTTATTCTTTGTAACCATTGTCTTAATTATTTCTTTTTTGATAAGTTCCCAATATTTAAATTCCTGCATAACAGGCCTGTCAATAACATCAATAAAATATAGGCCTGGTCCGTGGCTGGATAAACAATAATGTTATATTTTCTTCCTGTTCTTCCTTTTCTTTGCCTGATTGAATACCACAATTATAAAATGAGTTTACGAGGTGGGAAATATTTACTATTCATTTTCATATCATATTTTGCAATTATTAAATTATCAAAGTTATTGCTGAATATTTAAATTTAAAGCATAACATTAAAATAAATATCTTTTGTAAAATGTTTCTTCCCTATTTTATAAAAATTCGGGCAAAAGGCCGGCTCCATATCTACGAAAAATTGCCATGGAGCTGCAGGCGGACTCGGGCCAATAAATAGATTCTGCATTCTGATAAACTTTTAAAAATGGTACCCTAATATGATAAGGGAGAAAGGCAAATCTGAGTCTGGGAAATGGAGGTTTTACCCTTATCATCTAACACATAATGTTCATTTGAGTGGGTTATTGTTATTATCATAATTGGAATCGCCAATTTGAAAAAGGGTATCAAGGCATGTTAACAAGATATAACATATCCAATGCTAGATCTATTGTATTTGGGCATTTTCTGATGACATTATATAATTACAACAGTGATGTTGACCAATCATTAGAATAATGTATGAAAAATGAAATTATTTTTAAAATATTTATACGCCTGCCGCCCGGGTGATTTTTATAAACGACAGCATTTACTGCATGATCAAAAATATTGGTAGCCAGCCAACAGCCGGTGCACAGGTCTAGGTAATATTAAGCATCATGTATGTAAATATTTACACTATTTAAAATATTATAATTCACTTTTAAATGCATAAAAAACAAAATTTAGCCCCTTTAAATAGTTTAATTTTAGGTGGCCCTAGACCCCACTTTCCTATTTGAAGCGTTGAATGTTAATCAAGGTGGTAAATATAGCGACACATTTATTAAACAATGACATAAAGAATACCAATGTTTCCAATGATGGCACAGATGTCCCCAGGTGGGATGTGGGCGACTTCTTGAAGTTCATCGCTGTGCATCTTAATGACACGACTTGCCTTGACCCGTTTACGAGTTCGTGTATTGAGCAAAGTGTCGCCCTTATTCAAAGCTCCCTGATAGGTTCTAAGGTAAGTAACGTTTCCGTGCTTGCCAACCTAAATGTGTGTGTATATATTACAATTCATTCGGGCCGTTTTTAAATAAGGCAGCAAAATTGATCCAGCAAAATTGATCAAAATGGGCAGTATAAAAAACATTTGGTAAATATTGAAAATTTTTGTTCAATTAATAATTAATTTTCAAATTTTTTTACTTGGGAAGTTTATTTCTAAACATTAACGTTGTAAGTGTGTGATGAAATGAAACCACTCAGATTTATCTATTTACAGTCAAAAATGTCTAATTTGGGCTCTTGATAATTCGGGTGGCTCTCTAATTTGACCTAAATTTTGAGTCCCAATAAAATTCCTATTTACTACTATTAGAAAACGCCTTGATAAATATCAACTTTGAAAAGTGGGCAGATTCTTAATTTTTTTCCATTTGCGTAAGACCTCTACAAAATGGGAATTTGTTGTTTTTGTGTCACTCATTTATTTATATTATAAAATTTAGTGTTGTTAAAAAGTCCGATTTGGGTTATTTTTTAACAAGGCCCGATTAAGATTTTAGCTAAAATAATATCATCTAAGCATCGAGATTTGGCAAATAGATGTCTAAGCATTTATGCCAGCTATGTGTAAAATCTTTAGGCTTACATAATGTTATTTTGGTTAAAATCTTAATCGGGCGGTTTTTTAAAATAGACCAGAATCGGGCTTTTTTGCATCACTAATAAAATTTTATCATAAAAACTTTTCATGTAAAATAACAAAATTATTAAAGAAAACAAATATAACGAGTCATCGTTAATTAAAAAAATTAATCAAGGAAATAGCTAAAAAAAATTCTAAAGGAACTTTTCACAATATCAAAGATGACATTATCAAATGCCATGTAAATAAAATATTGTACTAAATAAACAAAGATAACATCTTATTTTATTTTATTTAGTTAATTTTATATTTTTATTCTTATTTTGTACTTAACCATATTATGATAATTTTATACCTAAAGTTGTGTGATTTAATGGAGAACATTTCTAAATTTTCTAATTCGTTTGATATAAAAATTTTTTAACTTGTAAATTAATAAGAATATATAAATACGTTATATTATTGTAACAATATTTGCAAGACAAATAATTTTGTTTGCAAATAAATTAAAAAATATAAATATTTTTAACCAAATTTCAACCACACTTATATACATTCTTATTATATTTTTTTAGTATTAGTGTTTTATTAACTTAATAATGATATTATATAAAGTAATTGTAACATGTAAACTATGTATAAAATAACATATATTACATACATAATTTTACTCATGATTTTGATGAATTAATATTAAAAAAAAATTATTTTAAAATGGTTGAATGTAATCTCACTTTTTTGCTAAACTAAAACTATAAGATAATATTGTGTTTTTTAAAAAAAAGTAAAAGTCTAGATGAATTAGGGAAAAATCTTAGAAAGAACGGTCCCCAAATAATACCGGTTTGACTATACTATGAACCTGGTATTGGTGAGGATGGAAACAAAAAATCAGGCATATATCTAGATTAAATAAAAAATATTTATGTTGTTAAAATAGAGCTATACTTTATTTTTGTAGACAAATGAATTATATATTAACTCAGAAATAGTTGCTCCTGACTGTTAAATATTTTAAAACTCCTATCACGAATAATACAATAGAAGCATGAATTAGGGTAATTGATGAAAATACTTTAAGAGAATGTTTACAGTTGTTCCATTTTAAAATTATTGTTAAGAATATTAGAAAAAATGGCTTGTGAAAAAATAATTTATGGCAAATCCAGTAATTACTTTATAAACAAGAACTCCGCAATTGCCCTATCTTATTTAAATTATTTATGTGTAATAATGTCATTTTAAATTATTTTCATATCGATTTGCTCAATGATACAATGTTCAATAAAAACTGCAATTCCATAATGGAACTCATACTCGATATTTATTTGATAATTTAGTAATTTTTTTATATTTGATATGTTAATTTTTATATAATATACATGATAATTTATAATAAAAAGAGATATTTTTACACTAAACACCTTTCAAATAAATATTGAAAAATTTTAGTTTTAAACTTAACTTTTTATACAATAACTTATTATAAATACTATACAAAATATTAATCTATTGACAATAAAAATACTGCCCAATTTGAAAATTTACTACACAAATCAATCAGTGAAACGATGTTTTAATGTTTTTCCTTAAAAATAAGACACGCACCTCCAATTTAAAAGCTAAAGCTACAAAAGGTAAGGATTTGTCCATATCTGGATTCAACAATATCTTTTCAACTGGTTTCCTAAATTTCAAAAATAAAAAATGTATAAACTATCAATAATTTATAACTTAGAATTATCTAAAGCGTAATTTTCTTTTTGCGTTGGATCAGGAAGGTAAAATGTGACACAATCTAACAGAGTTTGAACACCAGTATTTTTAAGCGCTGAACCAAGAATTACGGGAACAAATTTTCTTAGTATAGTTGAACGTTTAATTGCTGCTTCTATAATATCGGGAGAAGGGCATTGCTCGTTTATGTAATAACATGCCATTTCCTCGTCCACGTTTCCCAAAGTCTCTATCAATTCTCTCCTATTATCATATTAAAAAAACCATTATTTTAACAATGTCTTTATGTAAATTTAAAAAAAATAGGTTTGAACACCAAAATCACAAAAAATATTGTTAAACACAAATCTCAAATAAATATTCCTTATAAAGTATCTAAAAATTTGAATAACTTTTTTAGATACCTATATTTATGGAATAATGAAGCCATGTGCTGAGGTATGTCAGGTGTCTTAATGACCTGAGTACCATGCGGGTCTTTGAAATAAACGCTCTGAGATCGAATGAGATCTATAATTCCCTCAACTCTGTTATTATCCCCATAACTTATGGGTATTTGCAAGAAAGCGGAATTTTCATTTATTTGGTTCCTAACAAAGTTGGTTATAACAAAAATGAAAAAATAATAAAAGCTTTAACCAAGAAGATTTTATTTTCTATGTAAATATCTTAAATAGGGAAAATCAAAATTTATGTGAAAATATATTGAAACTTGATTTGTTGTAAAACTGCATAAGGGTTCGCCCCGGTTCGATCCAACTTGTTGATGAAAGCAATGTAAGGGATAGAGTAACGGTTCATTTGCCTGACTACTGTATGTGTTTGGCATTGGACTCCAGCCACTGCGCATAATACCAATACTGCTGAATCCAAAACTCTCAATGCTCTCTCCACTTCAATCGTAAAATCCACATGTCCTAATCAATATCAAAAATACTTTAAACTTAGTTTCATACATGTCCCAGTTTTATGCCATTCTTAAGATACATGTATATTATAAGGCAATATAGTTGATTGGTAGGGAATTAAATAATATTAATAAAAATGATTATTATTTTTGAAATAAATACTTTTTTTCGATGATTAAAAAAATTCATTATGTGAAATTTTAGAAAATATTTCCCGTAAATTCTATTTCTACAATTTTTCACCTCTATTTATTTTACCTTTTTAAAAAATTAATTATTTGCTAATACATTTTGACATCATATCATATCAGTATATATTCAAATAAAGTAACCCATGACCGGAAAAAAAAATTATTAAAAAATTTTGTTATTTTTAATGAATTTAAAAATTGTAATATTTTGACTTTCTGGAGAAAAATTGAAATAAAAATTATAATCAACTATTGTGTCTGAAATTTATAAAGTGTAACTAAGAACTTGAGCAAGATAAATAAAGTATAGGAGTAAGATAATACAAGGATAGTTTGTAATGTGTGTTGGACGATATTTTTTGAGGACCATAATTTATTTTTTACGTTAATATTTAAGTTTTACTATTCAATTAATATAATTTTTTTGTATATTATATTTTATGTTATTTTCTAGAGGAGTTATTTTGGGTTTTATGAATTTTTAGTTTATTTTTATTTTGAAATATGAAAACTATAAGTTTGTAAGAACATTTTAATTAGCCCCAATAAAAAACAGAGTATATGTTCCCCACAGTACCAAATTTAATGTATTGATAACAAGTAACAAAATAATTGTTTATAATTTTTTTGAGTGGTAAATTAATCAAAATAGTATTTTTATTATCAAAATCTTTTGGCCCTTATTTATATAGTTCTATCTTATGAAACTGCCTGAATAATTTATTGTCAAAATAATTTAACCCTATTCTTAATAAAAAATAATTAGGTACCTTAAATAGACCCTGATAAAATATAACATTTATACTTATGATAAAATATCTTAAAAATACAATCCACTCCTAATTTCAATATTCACAAGCACAAAGTCACTTTCTTCAAAGTAAATTAGTTTGAATTTGAACTAATCAATAATAAAGTGGTTAATAAGACTGTCTGCCAATGAAGACAATTGAAAGTTCATTACTTCATAATTTAGTTATAAATTTGAACTCTACTACAATCTGGTCTAAAAACAAAGTTAGAAAATTTTATATAAATAATTTTATAAAACTAAAGAATTCCTTAAAGGAGAATTTAAATAATAATGATTCCTTTAATTTTTACTACAGATATGTATGTGAGTAGAAATAAATTCCATTCATAGCCATTACTGCACAGGCACACTAAAATATATTACTTGATATAAACCATATCCCATTTTTTCATACTTATGAGGAAATATCCATAGTTATAAAAGAAGTAATTGTTGTATATCAATTGGAGGAGAATATACTGACCTGCACTACAGATAACGCCAGTAACATTCTAAAAACCAGAGTTATTTTGCAGAATCTATAAGAAACAAACATTTAAAGGCTTAAGGTGTTGGGTTCATATTCCAAATATAATATCTCATGAAGGTTATCATCAATTATAAAACTATCAGGAGAATATACTGACCTGCACTACAGATAACGCCAGATTCTAAAAACCAGAGTTA
This sequence comes from Gordionus sp. m RMFG-2023, assembly GCF_954871325.1. Taxonomy (NCBI): domain Eukaryota; kingdom Metazoa; phylum Nematomorpha; class Gordioida; order Chordodea; family Parachordodidae; genus Gordionus; species Gordionus sp. m RMFG-2023. Next base: position 31,678,742 of record NC_088776.1, read on the forward strand.
TTTTTCAGTATAAGAAACAAACATTTAAAGACTTAAGGTGTTGGGTTCATATTCCAAATATAATATCTCATGAAGGTTTATCATCAATTATAAAACTATCCTAGAGAGAAGTGTAGAGGCAGTTTTTCTCTAAATAAATCTCCCAAAATAAACCAAGCATATTACAAATATGTAAAAATAAGGGTATTATAAAATTTAAAATCCTTTCTGACATCATTATTAGATAGAATAGCTCCTATTTAATGATGAATACAATTCATGATATTTAAATTTTTATTGGATTATTTTAAAAATTTATAATTTTTTAAAACATGGATGCTATGGAAGAAATTCTTTTTGAATTATATACAATTTAAAGGGCTTTTTTTAATGAATGTGAAATAGCGTAGGTTTTCTTAAGCCCTTTTATAAAACCACACTTGATTTATTAGGATCCAAATATCCTACAGTTGGGATTTCTATGTTATATATAGGGAATATAAATAATGAAATTATTAATAATTTTAAAATATAATAATAACAAGACAAGAAATTCTAAATAACATGTTGAAATGCATAAATATCTCAAATAATTATTATTCAGTAAATCATGTTTTAACAATCGAGATTATAATAAGTTTACACGTCCAATATTATAGAGTTTAGTATATGACCAAAAAGGAAAATAAAGAGTAAAAAAATACAGGAGTATCTTCTCAGGGTACATTTTTAAAATTTATTTATTAAATCATAACTTTCAAATATTTGTGCCTGGAGGAGATCAATTAATTATTTTTCAGAAACTATTATATCCCAAAAAGGAGATTCGGAAGGGGTTTTTATATCTGCAGAAATCATAGAAGAAAACATTTCAAAACTTCATACTTATTTGAATGAGCCTCTTGTTTCATTAAAGGATGGCATATTAGTATGGTGGAAAACCAATAGTGAAATGTCTTTAATATTGTAAATATTAAATATAATATTAAAATTTCTAGTCCTCTCACTAGCTGCTATGATTTTTCTAGCAATTCCAGCAACATCTATTCCGTGTGAACAACTATTTTCTAAAGCAGAAGATCTTATCATAAAAAAAGAAACAGGTTTTCAAAAGTGTACATGGGCTCTTGGCTAAAGAATGGAATAGATCTACTGCTTCCAATAAGTCCCTCTTCACTCCTTCCATTGCAATTCTGCAAAACAAGGACATAAACATTTATTTAAATTAAACATTTTTATTATTTATTATATTATTCATAAATGATTTTATGTTGTTAACATAATACTCTTATATATATTTAATAAAATGATAAAATAAGAATTAAATTCGGTAAAAACGAAATACTTTTAAAATAACAAATTTAGGATCTAGCTATATATCGATCTTTTTAAGGATGGTGGTCCGGCCCGAGTGCATCGGTCAGGTCCTAGCTAAAGACCGGACCATGACCTTGTGATCATTAAAACCTAATCCTTACTTCTAGTAAAAGTCTTCATTTTTTCACATTTATATTAACGAATCAAAATTTGTTGAATTAAAAAATCTCAAATTTTCTTATATAACCTGGAGTATCAATGATATTTATAAAATGATTGTTCCATTTAATATAAGTGGCTGCTGATTTTATAGTTATGCCTCTTTGCCTTTCCAATTCCATTGAATCCATCTTTGCTCCTATATTATCTTTGCCCCTAACCTAAAAATATGGCGTTGTTTAGACATGAATATTAAGTCATTGTCTAGGACTTGTAAAGTTATGGAACATAATCGCTTCAAATTTTAAAAAAAAGAAAACACGATTATTAAAAAAAATTCCGATACGTTCTAATGGTTAAGTTTTTTAGTCTAGTTATATAATTCTATCGTTTTACAATGTTAAAAAATATTATTCAACAATTGATAATTTTAAAAATTTGCCATATTACGAGCGTTTATACATTAATTTATTTTGATATGGTTAGTTGTATTCCTAATTCCGAATAATTTTCATATTTTAGAGTATATTATAAATGTTGTAACTTGTTGTTTGTTGATAATATTATCAAATTTTATGTAAATATTTGGTATAAATCATTTATTTTTAAATGCGAAAAGAATTATAAATTAATAAAATAGTATTTCCATAAATAATAATTTAATTTATGTAATAAAGTTGTTAAACGGCTCGATTTGAGCCGATTTTTAAAAACGGCTAACTAAACATTATAGCCAGGAAAATATTGACTAAGCTTCGAGATTTCGCCAATAGATGTTCAATCCTATGTGCCATTTATGAGAAAAATCTTTAGTATAAGGATAAAAACGACAAGATCGTAAAATTTGTTTTCATAAAAATAATCTCTAGGAATGACTAATTGCTTAATGTTAATCTTCTCAGGGAAACGTCAAAAATAAATGAAATTAGTATTCATGTTAATAGTTTACATATTTTGCATGAAGCTTGAAGAAAAAAAATTCAATATTGCCTAGTATAATTTATTTCAAGTGAAATTTTCCTATTTCTCATTGTTTCCGGATAATTTTCCCCGATTAAAATTTCCCGGCAAATAGATAAAATTAATGAAGTTTTTTTTTATTTTGCAAAGAAAAGAAAAAACTTAGTATAAATGGTGCATATTTTATAATAAATAACTTGACTAACATAAAATTATTAAGAAAAAGTAATTGAATAAAAATAAATTAATTAACTTCATGCATTTCATCAATTCTTCCTGAATAAAATAATATTCTTTCTGTTAATGTTGTTTTTCCTGAATCTATATGAGCAGATATTCCTATATTTCGGATTTTATGAACATCAATAACTGGCTAATATATTTAAATGTAAACTAAAAAATTTGCAAAATATTACTTTGGTGGCACAATAATTGGCATGTATAAAACCTTGATGCTAAAAATATATTAATTTTTTAAGGCTATTTATTAAAAATATTTTGTAAATTTAAAAAAATGAATTTAATGGTTAATATAACGAGATGAGCCAAATACTAGACCAGGCACATTTGGTTGATCATTTCGTTTTTCTAGGCAAAATCCGAAAATAATATATTTTATGATTATCTCTATTTTCCTACAATTAGGATGCAAGCACAAAGATTTATCAGAAGACTTGATAAACTTATAATTCTCAAAAAGTGGGTTCTATTTCGGACAAAGACTCATCACTCAAGTTTCCTATGTTTGGTTTCTTGACTAAGGACTCCTCATATATTTAACAAATTGCTTTTTTCTTTCAGTGGTTCTATATATCGCATGACTGCAAAAGTGGCTCAGCTAGAGATATTGCTCGGCTAAGAAATATTGATGGACGAAACATAAAATAAATCATTTATAACATGAAATCCAAACCGTAATGAAGAGGGTAGGTTCAGACAAAGATGATGGTTCAGGGTTAGTCAGATATTATAATATTGATTCGGCTTACCTTTAAAACCTTATTCAAATTTTTCACCCAAAACCTTGTTAGAATTATGTAAATTGATCCACATCTTAAAATTTCGTCCCTTTTCCAAAAAATTTTCTATATTTTCTTCTGACAAATTATATAAGTAGAAGAAATAAATTCTGTGGCTGGGAACACTTCCATATGCTAACCTGGGTGGTTAGCATGCTTAAATGGTAATATTTGAAAATACTTACTGATACTAACAATCAAAATTACTTAAGAGTTGATATATCAAAAGATTCAACCCGCCTTTTAGAGGTTGGGTTCAGGTTCAGTTTTGAACCCTATTTATAACTAAATATAGTACGGCTTATAGATTTAATAAATTAATATTAATAAGATAGTTTTTTATAATTAAAATAAATGTCAAGAAAAGATTAAAAATATGAGATTTTTTAGTTGCATAGAATAAAATTTTCTCTAATTTATTCATTCCTAAAGTTAAGAAATAGAATTCTACCCATTAGATGGCGTATTTTCATTTTTTTTTAAATTTTATAGTTTTCTTAATCTATTAAAATAATATAGAGCAATTTATTTCGCTTAAGTATATATTTTTCAAAAAATTTATGATATCTTGGAATTTTAATTTAATTTTATTTTGAATAAAAAACTCTTGCTTAATGCTATATCATTTAACTTTTTCTTAGCATTTATCACCAAGTTAAATATCCTTTCAATAATTAATATATCTTTTATATCCTTTTTTTTAAATTTTAACAAGGTAAATTAAATATTTATTATATTCAAGTTTATAAAATTTTTAACAAAGATAAAAATGTTAAGCACAGCCAGGATTTAAAAAACTCACCATTATATTTTAAATTTTAAAACCCAACATAAATTTTTAAAATCATACCAAATAGAGATCGACTTTTCAGGAACTGTAAAATTTTGTAGAGTATGGGGAAGATTTCGCTCTCTATTTTAATAACTCTAATGTTTTTGAACATAGTTTTGACATATCATTTTGGTTTATCGGAATCAATATGATCCATGTTTTGTAGGCGTCATTTCATATCAAATCAATCACTTTTTACAACCCGACCATCTCAGACGAAAAAAATAATTTTTTAAAATTGGGATAAATTTAATATTAGATGCACTATATATATCTATCATGGCTCATTTTATAGCCCTAAGTAAACTTATTTTAAATAAAATTAATTTTTAATTTATAATTTTTTTTAAAACTACGTTCAAAAATTAGTAATTAATTTTTTTAAATTAATATAACTAAGTTTCTATACTGAGTAATTTTACTATGAATTAATTCAGTTATAGATAAATAAAATCATCTACTGGCATTACAAAAATGAGGATTTTAGCTATTTTAAATTACTTGCGCTATCTAGCGGTATTTTTGTGCCAAAATGCGATTTTATTCGACAAATATTTTATGAAATATAAAAAAAGGTAGATTGACTTATATTTTCAAAAATTAAATCTTAGGCTAATTAAAATTATAACGCCATTTAGCGGTATTTTTATTTTAAGCATTTTTCCTACTTAACTTCTTTTAGAAAATTTTTATATGAACAGTTCTTGGCACTTTTTACAAAATATCTGAAATTTGGGGGGAAAAAATTTATACTGACATTTAAAAAAATTAATTACAAATTTTTGACAGCAATTTAAAAGATTTTATAAATTTAAAATTAATTTTGTTTAAAATATGTGGAAGAGTTTACATAGAGCTATAAAATGAGCCATGATAGATATATAGTTTATCTAATATTAAAGTTATCCCAATTTTAAAAATCATTTTTTTCGAAAAATGACCAAATAGAGCCACTTTGAGGCCTCATATCTCCGGTTCTAGTAGAGTTAAGGGGCTAATATTTTGGATTCGTCAATCACAATACTTCATTAACTTATACACCAAATTTTAGCAAAATCTGAGATGGCCAAGTTGTAAAGTATTGATTTGATATGGAATGACCCAGACACTATCCTGTTTATTCACATCTTTTAAATAGGCAATAAATGATAGCAGTGTAGTTAGGGTATCTATGTTATTTTATTTCCTATTGCATTTATGGTATTTTTATTATAAAAAAATATTTAATTTTTTGGAAGGGTCATTTTTTAAAAATTCCAGGTCGATGCATGCTAATTTTTTTTAAATTGGTTGGAACACTGTGCGCCTACCCTCTCCCCACAACTTCAACCCTGGATTATTGTAGAAAAAGATTGCCACATAGAAGAGATATAAGTTAACTTTGGGAAAAAATTACATATTAAAAATACAATCAAAAAATTTTTACAAAAAAATTAACAAGTCAAGGGCAAACTTTTGTAAAATTTTAATGGGCCAGGCTTTGCAGATCTCCAATAGATATAGAAAATTATGGAAGGAGTTTTATCAATTTAAAAGAATTTTTTTTAGATATGAATATAAAAGTATTATGGAAATTAGTGATCAGCATTGTGCCTTTTTTCAGGCACAGCCACCCTGCCTGATACAGAACAAATTTTATTTTATTTATGATGAAAAGTTTGGCTCAATAATAAAATAATTCTTTAGCCACCCAGTCTTGTCAAATTTATTTAAACATCAAAAATTTTAATATTTTTTTAATTATAAAAATGTTATCTTACAAATAAAAGATATTTGGCACCTTGTTTCTAAATATATCAATTTATTTCACAAATTGAATATTATATTTAAAAAAGCCCAGTCTAACCTGAATTTTTTTAAAATATTAGGTCCAACTTGGCTTATTTGTCAAGGCTTTGCAGATCTTTAATAGAAACATATTTAACCTAATCATGTTTTCTATAAGGGAAATTTGGGTGGGTGGGGGGGGGGGGTCCAATCCTAACCTCTCCCATGTCTATTACCTGGAATAAATTTTTAAAATTTACATTAAAAGAATTTTTTTAAAAGATCTGATATTGCTTGGCCAGGTAATTAAATTAGATACAGCTCAGTTCTAGTGAAAAAATAGTTCTGATCCTAGATTATCAAATTAGAAGTTAAAATGTCAAAACATTAAGTGAATTGCGGGGTATAGAAAGTAAAAACTTGTGATTCTGAGTAATTAATAAAAATAGAGAATATATTCAGAAAAAAATTGATATGAAAATTAATGTATTGATATAGAAACTTGAGCATAATATAGATTGCATTATGACAATAAGAAAAAATAAATTTAAATCATCCAAAAATATATTACAAAATTTAATTTATAATAGATTTAAAACGCATTATTTCTGGTATCACTAACTTTTTTGGTAGCTATATCTAATAGCGGCTACTTTTTTATAATTAATTAATTTTTTAGCACGCTATAGCTACTTTCAAAAAATATAATGAAGGTAGGTATAAAACATGAAAATTTAAATATAATATCATAATTATAATTTTTATGATTTACTATTTAATTTTGAAATTGAAATATATTTTCAATTTGTAATTTATATTTTCATTTGTATTATAACCCTAAATCATGTGTCAATACTTTAAAATGCCATCGCCTATGCTATAATATCCAAATCATCTAAAGTGATTAAGACAATGATATTAATGAAATATACCAGGGAGGAAAATGTTCAATAGCTATAATACAAATTTCCCATTTCCTTGATTTGAAATTTTTTTAAAATATACATATAATCCAAAACTGGCTTCAAATTTATTTGTTTAAAATGTAAAAAAAATATTTCCTCAAATCAATCCAGTAGCTATAACCTCAAGAAACACCTAAAGGTAAATTGTCATTTATATATTCTAATAATTTTATTTTATACTGTTCATGAGTTTTAAGGAAATAAAGAAACATCTAAATAATATTGGTATAGGTGACTCTACATCCAAAAAGACTAATTCAATTCAAACCAAATTAATTAATAATGCAAATGACAATATTTCTCAGAAATTGGCTGATAGTTATTGTTGATTTTATCATTTATACAGTTCAGCCAATGTCCTTGGTTAATAATCCATCATTTACCATGATGATTAAAATTCTATCCCCTGGTACAATAATTTTATGCAGCTAGACACTAATGAATAAAATAGCAGATAACTTTAAAATGATGAAAGATGCTCTAATAGTAGAGTTATCAGAGATATCATATATGTTTCACGGCAGATAGTTGAACACATAACAGAAGGTAAAAACTTATTTATATTTATAAATTGATCTAATTAAATATTTTTGAGCTTATTTGGCAATCACAGGTCATTGGCTAGACCCTAGGACTTTAAAAAGATATGTGGCATTAGCCCTCAGAATGATAATAGGATGCCAGACATACGATGTACTTGCAAATAAAATTATTGATAATTTATCTTATATTAAAAATATGTGTACAAGATTAAATACGCCCTTACCCTCAAGTGCTAGTGTCGAGAGATTATTTTTAATGCAAAATTTATACTTTCTGATCATCGCTCTAGACTTGGGGATTATAATATTGATATGATTTTATTATTAAAATGCAACAAATTTCCATATATATTTATTTTAATTACATAAATTTTTTTATAATCAAAACTAACTATATTTCTATATTTATAAATGTTGATTTTTATATATTTACTATACAATAACATTATAAGCTAAAAATAAAAAAATTTGTTTGTAAATTTTTTTTATAAATAGTAGCTAATAGCGAGCTACTTTTTTGACAAATAGCAATAGCGGTAGCGCGCTACTTTTAAACTCTGGTGTCAAAATTTATTTTATTACAAGTTATGACAGATTAATTATTGGTTTTATAACAAAATACCCATTTTCCTTCTTATTAATTATACAATAAAAAAGGGTTTAAATGACATTTTATCTAGATAATATATATATCATTATCGTCAAAAGAATATAATTTTTATTTATAAATAAATTAATAAAACTATTTACTTTTACAATGAGAAAATTTTTAAATATTTTTGATACCATCATCTTGGGATTAGCTGAACAATCATAAAATAAGATGATTGATGATATATTGTTGTCACTGTCATATTTATGAAAGATTTCGATTTAAATTTACATGATAAAATGTTTTGCACTATAGTTGAGAGTGCTATGCTATGTATTAAGAATGACGGCAAACACTGCAGTTTATCATCGTGAATAAGAGTTACGTGATTATATTATATATTTTTAGTTATACGACGATAATATTTTATATTTAGATTTATAAAAGTTGATTTTTGTAAAGTCAAGTTTATAGTTATTATTTTAAGCATAATAATGATATTTGTAATTTTAAAAAAAATATATTAACTTATTATTGTTTCGAATTATTTTTTATGAGTAATAGCTTCCCTATAAAAGGGATGCAAATTGAAGTGTATAATATTTTTTTCCTTTTTTTTAAATTTAAAATTATTATAAATTATAATTTCGCTTCCTTTGTGATTATTATTTACTATATTATTGTTAAATAATATTTTATTTTTGATTGGTATGTTTACTGTTTAAAGCGTTATTTTTCTATTTTGTTCAAATGTGGTATGTAAATTGGACTTAGTTTATATTCAATTTATTTTTAAAGAAATTAAAACTAAATAATATATATATGAATTGATAATGAAAAACTTAACACATATGAAATTTCTTGAATAAAATTTAATTCTATTAAGATTAACATTTTAATTCCTCATACATTCGATTTTTATTGCGATCCTCCCCCTATTGCAGCATTATAAATAAATGATTTTTAGTAATATTGTGGTTTATTTCTGTAAATAATATTCAGGATAGAGGCGGACAACGTAATAGTTGGTGTCGTTGATTAAAAAAAGGTAAAGACCTATTATTTTGATAATATATTTTTTTAAATTTTATGGAGCACTGTGGTTATGGACGTGGTAGGGGAACAATTGACCGTCATTATTGGAAGTAATGGTTTAAATTGTGAAACAATTGACCATCATTATTGGAAGTGGTAGTGAAAAGTGTTAAACAGTGATCATTATTATTCGAGGTGGTAGTGAGAAAGTGTGGAACAGTGTTATGTATAGTAGTTGTATCATTTAGGGGTTAATTTTATTAATAATATCCTATTGTTTGACGTTGCAAACAGTTAAAATATTTTTAGTAAAGTTAATTATCAATTTTTTATAAAAAAATATTTAAGAATATTTCTTAAAAATATTTAGTACTAAATTAAATAAATGGATATAAATTAGAAAAAATTTTGGATTATTTTAGTTAAATATCTTTAGAAATTGTAATGAAAAATTTTTAAATAACAAAGTATGTGTAGTTACAATACAATGTACTGGGGGCAGTGATTGTATTGTGATATGTGTAGTTTATATTTTGGAAGAAAAGTAAGGAGAAAGAAATATTCAAATTCGTGGGCAGTCGTTATTGGCGGAAGGACAGAATCAGCGTCTACATGAACAGGGGGAGGAACAGTTTACATCCATTTTTTTGAGGGGGGTAGGGGGCAGACGGCTTTAATGAGGTTGGGAAATTTAAAAAAAAAAAAAATTTTTTTTTTTGGGGGGGGGGGGGGGTTATCCATTAAATGAGATAGGACAAAATTAATTGCTATAAAAATTGATACCTTTATTATAGACCTATTATAATAAAATTCATTAATCAAATCTTTATATTGCAAACAATCATAGACATTATTTTCCAAATAAAACTTTCTGCTATCCTTTCAAATATAATTTAAAGGTTTAGACATTTTCAGCAAGCTCATAATGCTATAATAATGAATTCGTTGTAAAAAAATATTATCTAAAAAATAATTCTTTTATCACAAAATGTCGATAGTTGGTAGTAAAGATAAAATAATTTAAGTTATTCTTTTTAAATTTTCTGAAAGAATATCATTATAATTAAAAGGTGAAATTAAAAATAAGGAAACATCGCCGCCGTAGGTGGCGGGGGCTTTTTGGGGGGTGAGAGTGGGGAAGGTTAGGCATAGGTTTTTGAAGGGAGTTTGCATCCAGTTAAAACTCTGTCATGTAGACGCTGGACATAATGGAGAGGATGCGTGAAGTTAGCCTCCCGATATTGCACTTTTTATTTTAAATTTTTGAAACGTTATTTGTACCAATTTGTCCGTTTCAAACTTTGTACTATTACCGTTTACCAGCTATTAACCCTTAAAAATATGGTGACCAAAATAAAAAAACACTCAAAATTTATTATTTTAAAAATTTTTTAATGCACAGCGATAGAAGAATCTTTTTCTCTTCCTAATGATGCTTCAAAATAATTTTTATCTCCATTATTTATTTCCGAAATTTATAGATTTTATAATTTAATAAATAATTAAAAATGCCGTTAGATATTGATATAAGAGATTATTATGTTCTCTATTTTTTATGATTTTTCAAAATACTCCTATAATATATAATTGGCTATAAAGTATTAGGTAAAATTCCACTTTTACAGGCGTATTTGACAGTTATATAATATATTACAATTAATATTTTAATAAATAATATTAATAAATGCTTTTGATAATAAATATAAGTAACAATTTGCAGCCATCTATTTATTTAAAAATATTAAAAATTAAACATCTTATTCATCCCTATCCCACAATGGATGTAATAAATTAAACATCTTTTCTTCTCTTTTTTTACGTGTTTTTAGGAAAGCTTTTTTTTTCTTATTTGAAAAATAGTTTCGAGTTAATTTATAATACGAGTATATTTTTCATATTATTACAAACTACTATTATTTTAAGATATCATATACCAACTCTAGGTGGTGCGACAATATTATATAAAATCTTTATTGCTTTCATCATATCACTATGGTTAAAATGTTTCATTTCTAACCGTCCTTGGCGTGTAAATAACTTAATGCTTCAATATATTTTACATAACTTCTTCTAAAGATTTTTAGTGTTTTTGTTTTATCAATTTATCTAACATAATAAATTCTAATATGAGTTAACATCGTGAGTGTCATGGCTATTACTGCAAATTAATCATCATTTATTATTTATGTGACAATGTAAGTTAAAAATATTACTACAGCTGCTGAGAGCATATGATTGCATTTTTAATAGTAAACTGTGAAGTTGTTTATATATTTTTAAAAGAAAATAATCTTTTAGAAATTTAATATCCCACAATAATTTTCACGATTACTTATCTAGCTTCCATTATATTATCTTTGAGGAAGCTATGATTAAGATTGGTCGTTTATAATCTCTTCTTCAGGAATTGTTGATTTGGTATGCTAGTTTATTTTGTATGCATAATATAATAAATGACAAAATATGAAATTCATAATAATTATTAAGAGTTAGCAAATTTTAAAAAAGTATAATATATTAATGTAAAAGCGGGCCAAACGCCCGCAAATTATGTAATATGGGGGGCTTTGTTCCCATAAAATTTTTTTAGTTGAGCCCCCTGAGATTGTAAAGGTTAGCTGTTAAATAGTACTTTTCAAATATTTTTTTTTTAAATCTGGACTGTGCAAATGGCACCTCTGCAGGTCTCTAAAATTATATGCCGAATATATCCATAGCTGTAGCATAGGGGCCCCTCAAAAATTTGAAGAGTCCCCTGAATAATTATTTTCAAAATATTACATTGAAATTCAAAAAATGTATCAAACTATTTAAAATAATCATACCCACTTGCCTTTTAATTATTTATAACCCTTAAGTGTGGCTATGTAGACCCCAATTATTTTAAAAATATTATTACTTAAAAATTCCGATATTTCTGCCTGAATCTTTTTAGTAGCTTAACATTTTTAAATAAAGTATGTGTACAAAATTAATTTTATTTTTTCAGTAGTTGAAGACTTATAAAGGGTTTTTGGAGCTTGGGTTCACATAGATCCCACCTGGTCATCCGTATAACTTTTTTTTGGCATTGATATATTAAGCATAAATAAACACTTTTTTAAAATAATTTATATTATTTAAAACTCATATTCATTAATTATTTTTATAAAAGTCTTTAATGGAGGCTTACAACTAAGATTTATTTATAAAAATATTACTATGATTCCGTTTCTAAGACTTGTTTCTTATTTTAGTTAATTCCTGATTACCTCGGTCCAATTATCATAAACCTAAATTTCCTTTACAATTATTAAGATATATTCCTGAAATTAAATAATTTAATCCCTTGCTGTAAAAGGACATGCCATATCATTTCAACCCAAATAAAATGTAAGATTACTATTACAGCGCACACAGTACACAATTTATATAATTAATTTTTTTATGTTCATGGTGACGTTGTTTAAATCAAAGCCTCAAACCGGAATTAACCGTATAATGAACCAAATATAATACCTAATAATATATATCATATAGCTGCCGAATCGAATTTTTATTCACTTATTAACAAAATAATATCAATCGGAATGTTTGAAACGACAGAAAGTGTCGTGTGTTCCAAGGTTATAATAAACTTTACAAAACTGATATTTTATCTTTTTCTATTGAACATATAGCTCATATATCTAATTTAGAATTAATGGATATTCGTCCTATCCTTAGAGAGAGGGCTATGTAATGCAAAAAATTTTTCAAATATTTCATGCAAATGTATATTATCTTCTACTTTACTCTTAATCGATATAATATATTACTAGAAATTACATTAAAAACAAGGCAATACCCTTTAATTGATCTAAAGACAATATCTAATTGTTTAAAAATTGATCAAATTATTTAAGCCCTTAGAAATGTAATCTTATGAAGGCAATGAGCAAAATCATTGGCGTACGCAGCGGGGGGGGGGACAAATCCCCTCCCCCAAAGCCAAAATGCAGATGCCGGACATATTTTTCAAAAATATTATTTTTTATATATTATTATAATTATTCATATCTATTTCTTTTTAAATTTTTATATTATTACCTTTTTCATTTACTAATTTACTTTATCAATTAATTTCATTTTCAAGTTTTCCTTGTGGCGTAATATTTATCTATTATTTTTAAATTTCCCGGTATTATAATTTTCAAATTTCTAGTCATGGATATTAGACTTTTTTTTAAAACGCTGAAGGTGAAAATCATGCCAAAAAGCAAAAAATTATAGTATGATAATTTAATAAACAAACGCTGTGAACTGATGATTTCCTCAAAAGAATCAATTCAAAAGGGGGATATGATTCCCATTTCATCAATAATTGATAAAAATAGGGTTAAAATTGCAAAAGAAAATAGAGGCAAGATAAAACTAACTATTGAGGCTATTTTATATTGTGGCTTGCAAGGCCTAGCACTTCGTGGCTACAAGGATTCAGGAAGCTTAAATTTTAATAATAATGATAACGAAGGTAATTTCCATGGACTTTTAAAATTTAAAGCATTAGGAGATCCTGTATTAATGGAGAGCCTCATTAGTACCAATAAAAATGCTACTTATCTCAGCCCTAGGATATAAAATGAGATAATTGATATTTGCAACAATATCATTTTAGAAAAATTGATTGTTGAAATCAATCTGCCCCATGCTTCTCAATTTTGGCAGATGAGACCACGGACATTGCTGGCATTGAGCAGATGTCGTTGTGTGCGCGATATGTAGATACTCATAAAAACATTATCAAGGAAATGTTTCTCCAATTTATTCCTGTTTCAAGCATGACTGGGTCTGCTTTAGCTGATGTAATATTTGTGAATCTTAAAAAATTAAAAGTAATAATTAATCTTATTGTATAATTATTTTAAAAAATATAGCTAAATATAAATATGATACGTGGGCAAGGGTATGGTGGAGCACGTGCAATGAGTGGACAATTCAATGCGCTTCAGGCATCAACAGCTATATATGTCCACTGTGCTGCCCATTCACTCAACTTAGCAATATAGGATTCATGTTCTTTAGCATTGATATCAAATTGCTTAGGTTTTTAATTATTAAATTAAATTTTTTATATTTATATCAGGTAAAATTTCTAGCATCTATGAGATGTTTAGATACGCCAAGCGTCAAAATATTTTGAACAGAATTATATCTGAAACTCCTTGCCCATCAAGGAGAAAAAAATTGCAAAAAGCTTGTCTAACAAGATGGAGTCTTCGACATCAAGCAGTAACAGCTTTTATCGAGTTAGAAGAGCAGATTATTAATGCTCTTATAGAAATATCACAATGTCTGAAAAAGATATTTCTTCAGAAGCAAGCAAGTTACTGGATTCAATACTTATACCAAAATAATTTTTAGCATTAGAATGTATTAAAAATTATTTAATTATACAACTATTTAATGTAATACTTTTCAAAAACCTGATATTGATTTGATTGAGATGATGAGAATAGCAGAGACAATTTTATTAGAACTGCTAATGCTGATGAGGAATTTCATATTTTATATGTTAATGTTGAATCAAAAGCAGAGCTATACGAGTTTAATATTTGTCTCCCTCGACTTACAGTAAGGCAAACTTATCGTCCAAATATTAATATAGGGTCAATAGAAGAATATTATAAAATAAATGTCTTTATACCTTTTGGATACATTTATAACCCAAGTAAATGAAAGGTTTTTAATTTATCAAGAAACACTTATCAATCTGCAGATATTACTTCCGCAAAAGCCCTCTGAACCTTTTTCAGATGGTGATAGAAAAAAAAATAAAATATTTGGAAGATTTTTATCATGAAGACATTAATGTATCTCATGATGCTTTATTAGCTGAATGCCAACTATGGTATAAAAGATTAACTATGGTTAATATAGTCCCAAAAAATGCTATGATGCTTTGCATCATTTCAAACATCTTTTAGATTATTTTCCAAATATATTAGCAACTCTTCCCATTAGTACTGCAACTAATGAGAGAACATTCTCTTCTTTAAGAAGATTAAAAACGTACCTAAGAAGTACAACTTCTGAAAGTAGGTTGAATGGTCTGGCCCTTTTGAATATTCATAGGCATTTGACGCCAAACACGGATGAGATAATTGAAAAATTAGCTCCCTCCCAACGAAGATTGGATTTTACATTATAAAAATATAATGTTTCTATAATATTTTTTGTGCTATCATTTTTTAATGTCTTATATATTTTTCTTTTACATAAAAAATATAATTATTCATATTTCCAACATTTAAATTTTTTATACTTTATATATAAATTTTAAAAGCTCAAAAAAATTTAAATTTCTATTATGGATTATTTATTTTATAGTCATCATATCCTGGTTATATCCACTTAATATTTTATAATTCAGATTTATTTAAAGTATTTATATGCCGCCGGTTATATTCTTTTAATATTTTTTAAATCAAATTTATTTTTATATATCGGTTTATATATTTAATTTTTTATAATTCATATTAATTTAAATTTGTATATTAGAAATAGTTATTAGTCCTAATAAATTTATGCTTGATATTTTTAAATAACAATAATTTTATTTAAAAAATTTTAATTATCCCCCCCCCCCCACACCAAATTCCTGCGTACGCTACTGAGCAAAATGATCCTAATATTTTAGGTCATTATATTGCTTATTGCTTACGTCTCAATAATGTATGGAAGTTATTAATAATTTAAAAGTTAAAAAATATTTTAATATACCAAAAAAAATTCGACCACATATATATATATATATACACACACACTAATTGATATCAATTCGTTTTTATATGAATATCTATTCTCAATTTAAATTTTATATTATTTTGGTTATTGCCACTTTCGGAGGGGGAGGAGGTATATTATTATTATTATTTTTTTTTATGTTATATTTTTTTTAAATTAATATATTAATTTTTTATTTAAGATATTATAAAAAAGTTTTTTCTACAAATTTTTATTTTAGATATTTTAAAAAAGTTTTTTCTACAAATTTTTATTTAAAATATTTTAAAAAGTTTTTTCTACAAAATTTTGTATTAGGGGTAAGATATAGGAATTCTTAATCCCGCGGCGTTTATATATGGGGGAGGGAGGGGAGTAGGAGAATTTTGCCTACAAATTTAATTTTTTATTTAAGATATTTTAAAATAGTTTTTTCTATTATTTAAGATATTTTAAAATAGTTTTTTCTATTATTTAAGATATTTTAAAAAAGTTTTTTCTACAAAATATTGTTTTAGGGGTAAAATATAGGAATTCTTATTTCCGCATAGTTTATATATGGAGAGGGAGGGGGAGGATTTTTACAAATTTAATTTTTATTTAATGGTAATAAATTGTTTATCTTACATATAATCGGTTAGACAAATTATTTCCACTATCGGATAAATCATTCGCAAAATTTTGTTGATCCATATGACAAATCGATCCACACCCAAAAAGTCGAAATGCTGTGGCGGAATCTAAAAGCAAACTATAAGACATGGGATCGGGATAATATTCATGAATATCATATTGAATATAGATATTTTCGAAAATATCGATTATTAAATCGTTTTGATATTTTTATTCATTTTATTAATGATTGTATAAATTTTAATAATATATATCAATTTAATGAATAAAATTGTGTCATTTAATACTGTATTTCGTGTATAGATTTTAATAATATATTTAATTGCGTCATTTAATACAAAGTTAAAAAAAATCACCTAAACTTCAAAGGTGGGGTTTATTATTTATTTCCAGAAACAAGTTATTTTAATTTCCCTAAAGTTGCTTAAATTTTATTTATTTATGAGATCTTCCTTTATTTATAGTTAAAAAAATTTTAAATGCAAAGTTTCATCTACCAAATACCCCCTTTAAAAACTTTGTAGGCATTTAGTAATTTTCCTCTAAATATTTTTTTATTTATGGGATCTTCCTTTAATTATAGTCCAAAAAATTTAAAATGCAATATTTGATCTGCCAAAAATTTTGTAGAAAAAACTATTTTAAAATATGTTAAATAAATAATTAAATTTGTAGGCAAAATTCTCCTACCCCCCTCCCTCCCCCCATATATAAACGCTGCGGAATTAAGAATTCCTATATTTTACCCCTAATAAATTTTGTAGAAAAAACTTGCGGAATTAAGAATTCCTATATTTTACTCCTAATACAAAATTTTGTAGAAAAACTTTTTTTAAAATATCTTAAATAAAAATTTGTAGAAAAAAACTTTTTTAAAATATCTTAAATAAAAATATGTAGAAATATCTTTTTTATATTATCTTTAAAAAAAATAATAAAATAAAAAAAAATAATATACCATCCGAAAGTGGCAATAAACTTTTCTAGCTAAATAAAAAAAAAGAAGTTATATAATCATTTGGATTTGACATGTTTGCAATATAATTAGGTATCGCGTCATTACAGAGAAACCATTAAAGAGAAAACAATTATAGAGAAACTTTTACAGAGAAAACAATTATAGAGAATGTCTATTATAGATAATTATTTTATAATGTTTACAGAGAATTTTTTATAGAGAAAACAATTATAGAGAATGTCATTTATAGAGAATGTCATTTATAGAGAATGTCATTTATAGAGAATATCATTTATAGAGAATGTCATTTATAGAGAATGTCTATTATAGATAATTATTTTATAATGTTTACAGAGAATTTTTTATAGAGAAAACAATTATAGAGAATGTCATTTATAGAGAATGTCATTTATAGAGAATGTCATTTATAGAGAATGTCATTTATAGAGAATATCATTTATAGAGAATGTCATTTATAGAGAATGTCATTTATAGAGAATGTCATTTATAGAGAATGTCATTTATAGAGAATGTCATTTATAGAGAATGTCATTTATAGAGAATGTCATTTATAGAGAATGTCATTTATAGAGAATGTCATTTATAGAGAATGTCATTTATAGAGAATGTCATTTATAGAGAATGTCATTTATAGAGAATGTCATTTATAGAGAATGTCATTTATAGAGAATGTCATTTATAGAGAATGTCTTATATAGAAAATGATTTTATAGAGAATGATTTTATAGAGAATGATTTTATAGAGAATAATTTTATAGAGAATGATTTTACAGAGAATGATTTTATAGAGAATAATTTTATAGAGAATAATTTTATAGAGAATAATTTTATAGAGAATGATTTTGCAGAGAATGATTTTATAGAGAATTATTTTATAAAAAATGTACTTTATAGAGAATTATTTTATAAATAATTTTATTTAAAGAATATGATTATTTTATAAAAAAATGTTATATATAGTCATAGAAAAAAAAGTTACAGTATTTAACATAATTTTAAATATTAGAATTACCTTGTATAAGGGAGGTTTTTCGATTATGATGAATTAATGGTAGAATAAAATTTTGACATGATTTGTAAGGAATTTTACGAAATTTATTTTAAAGATAAGTACAAAATAAAATAGTGTTGTTAAAAGTTACTTTGGCAATGTAATGTAACTAGTTAAGTTAGTAGTTAAATTTGGGAAAATATAACAAGTTACAGTTAATAGTTTTCTTTTTTTAAATATAACTAGCCACTAGTTACAATTATTTTTAGTGGATAGTTGATTCAGGGCTAGCCGGATCGATTAAATTACGTTAAATCGAATATATTTATATTAATATAAATTCATTGGAAGATTTAAATCATATAGTAAAAGAATGTAAAGAATGCAAAAAAAATTTACTATTATTTAATTATAATTATTGGAATTTATATATAAATTAAGTAACCAGTTACTTTTGCACGGATGCCTGTTTCATATGTCTCAATGCATATGGCGCACGGTTCAAAAAATATTTTTAAGCGTTGGGATTAATATTACAAAAAATTTTACCCATTTTTCCAATGTTTTTAGATTTAGACCATATATTTTGGAATATTTTGGAAAATCATAAAATAAAGAGAGCATAATAATCTCCTATATCAATATCTAGCGGCATTTTTAATTATTTATCAAGTTACAAAATCATCAATTTTCCAAAATAAATAATAAAGATAAAAAATTTTTTGAAGGCATCATTAGAAAGAGAAAAAGATTCCCTATCGTTGTACATTAAGAAATTTGCAAAAAAATAAATTTTGAGTGTTTTTTTATTCTGGGCGCCATATTTTAAGGGTCAATAGCTGGTAAACGGTAATGTTACAAATCAAGTTTGAAACGGTACATCCCGTTTTAAAAATTTGAAAATCAAAATTGCAATATCGGGTAACTAACTTCACGTTATAATATAAAGTTCAAAATTTGATTTCCGAAAAAAATAATTGAGATAAAAATTAATATGATGCATCATAAGAAAGAGAAAAGGATTCTCTATCGTTGTACCTTAATAAATTTTTTAAAGAAATAAATTTTGAGTATTTTTTATTTTGGACGCCATATTTTTAACTGTCAATATCTGGTAAACGGTAATGGTACAAATCGGGTTTGTAACGGTACAAATCAGTCCAACTGATAAACCATTGAAAATCCAAAATTGGGAGGCCAACTTCACGGACCTCAATCATTTATGTGAAATCTTTTATAGTGTTTTTTTTATCATTTTTGTAAATTTTCTATTTATTTTATTACAAAAGGTAGTTTTTTTAAATAATTATTTTTTAAAACATTTATATTAAATTTCTTTTATGTTATTTTATATAATTTTTTAATAATACTATTTTAACGTGATAATTGTCATATTCATTATTTTTTAAGATTTTTGAAATTTTTGACACAAAAGGGCAAAAATATAATTTATATTGTAAAGATGTTAAATTAAAAATTCAATGAAGATGTTCCTTGGAAAAATGACAATTATCATAATCGTTATATAAGTATTGTTAACATGTTTAAATAAAACTTAAGTGTAGATGTATCCTAGATAAGTTACAATTGTCATAATCGTTATTTTTAAAATTGTATGAATATTTTTGACGAAAATGGGTAAAAATATAGATTGTAAACATGTTAAAATAAAATTTCATTAAGAAGTATCATAGAAAAGTGATAATAGTCATAATCGTTATTTTTAAAATTTTTTGACGTAAAGGAGCAAAAATAAGTATTGTTAATATGTTTAAACTTCACTGAAGATGTACCCTAGATAAGTGACAATTGTCATAATCGTTATTTTTAAAGTTTTTGGAGTTTTTAGACGCAAATGGGTAAAAATATAGATTGTAAACATGTTAAATAAAAATTTCATGAAGATGTAACACGGCAAAGTGATAATTGTCATTATCGTTATATTTAAAGTTTTTTAAATTTTTTTGATGCAAATGGGTAAAACATAGATTGTAAACATGTAAAATTAAAATTTCATGAAGATATAGTATAGAAAAGTGACAATTATCATAATCGTTTAAAGTTATTTGAATTTTTTTGATGCAAATGGGAAAAATATAAATTGCTAATATGTTAAAATAAAATTTCAGTGAAGATGTATCATAGACAAGTAACAATTGTCATAATTGTTGTTTTTAAAGTTTTTTGAATTTTTTGACGTAAATGGGAAAATTATACATTGTAAACAAGTTAAATTAAAATTTCATGAAGATGTACCATAGAAAAGTTAAAATTGTCAAATAGTAATTTTTAAAGTTTTCCGGTATTTTTTTGAGAAATCAATCAAAAAAAGATATTTTTTAAAATTTTATCGAAATAATTCAGAAAAATGCCAATTATCACAATCTTCGCTCTTTAACTTCTTATATTTTTTGAGAAATGTGTTGGTACCATTTGTCGAAACAAAAAACAAATGTAATTTTCTAGTACCATAGAGTAACGTAAAAAGTAACGTCGTTACCTTTTTTGAAGAAAAGAAACGCCATTCTTTACCTTCTTCTAGAGGTAACGAGTAATGGTAACGCGTTTCTCTTTAAATTTTTTCTTAAAAAATATTTAAAAAAGAAAAACATATTTTATTGTACAATAAAATTACCTTAATTTCTTTTTTAATAAAAATAATTTAAGCCGAGTTTTTAATTCATATCAATCACCATTCCTTCATTTTTATTTTAAACTCATTGTTAAATTTTCAGTCGAATGTTAATCTAATTAATATTCAATTAAAATTCAAAGTAAATGTTAATAATAATATTATTATTCTATTTCATCATTTATTTTAAGAATATTATGTCCATAGTATTTACTTCAGATGAAGATTATTTAACCCTTCCCTGGCCCCAATTTGTAACATATTTTACACCAATAAAGAAAATTAAGGGTGCAAAGTCTACACTTTGTAAATGTAAAAAGCATATGAAGGTAAAAAGATGAATTAATATATTTTAATTTTAAACACTACTTTATTAGTAGAATATTAAATCATGGGTATTATAAAATAACCATTAAATTAAGTTTTCTTTCATAATATTTTGAAAAGCTTAATCATGAAATTAAAATATAATCAATTAAATTATACTATAGTATAGGGCTGGGAACAAAGATTAACAAAATATTGATATTGGGTTTAAACAATATCTTTTATTTCTTTTAGTATTGCTATTGGTTTACTTCAAATTGGTAATAAATTTAAAGAATAAAATAGTTATTTTTAAAAAAACCTTGTTTAAATAAATATATATGGAATAAAACTATGAAGCAATATTGTTTTAGAGAACTGAACCTAAATATTTTTCCTGATTCCTTTTTAAATGGTAATCCTGAAAAAGATAGAAAAATTATCTTTGACAATCATAATTTCTATTTTTAATGTTTTCCTTGACAGCTTAGTGAGAGATTAAAAAATGCAATTAAATTTTTAAAAGATTTATCTTCAAAGCGAAATTATTTTTTATAAAAAATTCAGGAATTAATAATATTTTAATTACAAAATTATAGACTGTATATTCCTCAAAAATGAAAGAGATTAATGAATGTTAATAGTAATAAAAAACTAAAGCCAATCAACTCACACTCATTGAGGTGCAGAATCCGCCTACATCAAAGATAAAAATAGCACGATCAGCTGTTGATGTTGATGAATCAGTTTTTAATTTTGTAATTAAAGAACTACAACCATTTTCAATTGTAGAAAGCACTGCATTTATTAATATTATCAAAGAATTGCAGCCAACTAAAAATGTGATGTCTAGGCCTACCCTCGTATTCAAAATTAACAAAGCATATGACACGATGGCAAAGAAATTAGGAGATTTATTGTGCATAAAAATTGTCTGTATAACTGTGGATTCGTGGTCAGCTTATCGTCGGTATATAAATTCTTATTTAGGGATGGCGGTAAAATCTACACCCAGATACTCTTGAAAATCAGCCAGCTTAGTAAAAGGCTAAACCAAAAACACATATTTGATTTTCTAGCAATAATTTTTGAAATTTTCACCACATATAAGATACAAAATAAAGTGACCTAATGAACAATGCTAGAAATTATATACAAGCTTTCTAGTAAAAAAATTATAATATATTTATTAAATATTTATAAGAGTATATGAACAAGGGAAGGAATTGGGAGATGAAATAGTTGCTCAGCCATTATTTGATCTATTTGAAAATCAAAATACATGATAGTATTGTATACTTACCTCATCATTCCTGACTTTAAATCTCATTGCAAGTGGTGACAGTAACCAATTTTAAAACCATTTCAAAAATTAGATTTTCATAGTGTAAGCTATTGTGGAATAAACATGGGCAATCTTCAAATTGTGCAGCGGAAGATATCTGATTAAACTGGTTATAACAAGATGGAACTCTTTTTATAACTCCGTTAAATTAATTGATAGTCTTATTAAGGAGAATTGAAAATTTGACGAATCTTGTGATAAATCTGAATTAGAGAGATTTTTAGATAACGACAAGTTGTTCATGGATGAAAAATTATTATTTTAGCTAAATCTTAATCGGGGGCTATTTAACAACACTACTGAAATGTATTCCAGAATGTTTAGAATACCTACCCTATAAATTTCAGACAATTTTGTCATGAACCTTTAAACTTAATATTATTTATGTTGGTTTTTGCATAGTTTTACATAAATTACAAAGTTTAACTGTAAGATTGGTATTCTAAACATGCTGAAATACATTTATGGTAAAATCAGATTTTTAAATTTAAAAAAACGCACTCAAAAAGCGATTTAAAGTTGAAAAATAACACATTGCCGCTAACATATACACATCATTGGATGAGGTATTAGTTATTTTATTCTTTAAAAATAAAGGCCAATAGTTGAAAAAATAACACATTACCGCTAACATATACACATCATTGGATGAGGTATTAGTTATTTTATTCTTTAAAAATAAAGGCCAATCTAGTAATAATTTATTCTCCTGCCAATATAATAAAAAAATTATAGGTAATTTATTTTATTGTTCAAAAATATTTTTTATTTTGATAATATTATTAGTTTGGAAGTGTAGTAGGTCATATAAAATATATTCTAAAATGCAACTGCCACTGTAGATCGTAAGTATTAGTAAGTTAAATGAAGTAATGGAGACTAGAGATCTCACGGAATGCCCGTGCCAGGGTCGGTTCGGACATTGAAATTTTTTCCTCGGGCTCGGGTCTTGCTGTAAGATGTACCCGACCCGATATATATTTATTAATACAAATATCCTTAATAATACAAATATTTTTGTTTCAGCAAAATGTCAATCAGAATAACACGTCTTTTTAATATGTTCATTATTATATTTTTAGAAATTATTTCTCTATATAACAATTTAATCATCTTTTTTCTATGTCAATCATGCAAATAATTTTATATAATCACAAATTCGATGGTATTTTAACTTTACTTTTTATATTTAAACTGAATAAAATATATGTTTCAAGGACCCGAACCGTTATTTATAATGGTTCAGTTTGGTTACGGTTCAATATGTAAAAAATTATATTAAATTTACAAAGGTTCGGTTCGGTTCAGCTAATTATAAAGGTTCATAATAATTCATTACGGTTAGAAATATTTTTTTTATTTAAGCAACACCATCGTCTAATTTATTTTTATAAGCATCTATGAATTATTTATAAAAAAAATATATAAAATTCAAAATAACTCATTTTTAAATATATTATAAGTAATATATTTTCTCATTTAAATGGATTCATATTTGTTTGTTGTGACGATAACACAAATTTTAGGTCCGAAAAGCCCTTTCTACAGAAACTTGTGTTGCGGGAACCATCAGTACTATAAGAGCAAGTTTATATAATTCTGGACATTCAAATTTTTTTGATTCCTAAAATATAAAAAAAATTATTATATCGGTTCGGTTACGGTTCTGATATTTATAACGGTTTAACGGTTCGTTACGGTTCAATCCGGGTCTCTGATATGTATACAAATTAAATAAAATGCAACTTATATGAATATTGATGAGATTATGGAGGTTAAATATACTTTAATATAAATTGGCAATACGTGAATAAATATACATTCTTAGATATTATAATATTTAAACTCAAATTATAAAAAATATTTTAGTCGAATTCGGGTGGGTTGGATCTAAAAATGTGTGCTCGGGCTCAGACAAAATTTTTTATATTCGGGCTCGGACCACGAAAAAAACTCTGCACATCTCTAATGGAGATAAATTGGTGAGTTGCCCACAAGGGCGTTATTAGTACAATCTTAGGGGGCTCAAAAAATTATTTTCACAATTACCATTTTTTTAGCTAACATTATCCAAATTACCATTTTTTAAGCTAACATTATCCAAAATTATCTTTTTTTAAGCTAGAATTTTCAAAATTACATTCTTTTTTTTAACTAACATTTTCAAAATTACATTTGTTATAAAAAAAATTTAAAAATATGAGGAGGCTCTTCAAATTTTTCATATGGCTCGAGCCCCTTAGCCTTCCCCTTTCCCAGTGACGCTACTGGAAGTTATCCAGATTTTCAAAAGCATATAATAAATTATAACAAATTGTTAGTATTTTTAAGCTTATGAATAATTATTTGAAATATATTTTTGGGCTGAGGTTTTCAAATGCAGATAATAAATTATAAAAAATACTGTAGTATTTTAGAATATGAATAATATTTGAAATATATTTTTGGGCTAAAATTTTCAATTTGTATATAATGCAAATTTATTAAATTTTAAATCTACAACCTTATATTTAAGATGATTTTTGCAATATTAATTAATAATTTTTTTCTATGTTAGATTATTTCAATATTTTGACTGCTTTGGTTATTTTAAAGGTATATTTAAAAAAAAACATTCAAAATTTTATAGTTTGAAAATTTTTAATTAAAAAATTTACTATGAATATTTTTAGAAAAATAGACCCTCCCTGGCAAAAATCCTACTAGTGCCCCTAAAAAGTTAACATCCGGGTTGCTATAATAAAATTGTAAAATAAATGTAAAAAATATTTTAGTTTCTTAGATGAGGAATGTGATTTGCTATTGATATCAAAATATAGCCATATTTTCATAAAAAAATCAAGATTGTCAAAAAGCACGTTAAATTTTTATGGTGAAATATAAAATTTTTAAATAGGAATTTTGGATTTTAGTGTAAAAAGTGACCAATGTCCTTAAATGACAATTTTTAAATTCAATTTTTTTTAGTGAAGATATTTTATTTTAAATAGGAATCGGATTTTAATGTATAAAGTGACCAATGTCCTTAATGGTCTTTCAAATTTTTTGATGAAAATAGAAATTTTATATAGGAATGGCCATTTCCACATTTTTAATGAGCATTTACTAAGAATTTGTTATGTTCGGTGCCAGGTATGTGGGCGCCACGAACGGTGAGATGGGTTATGGATCGACAATGGTCGATAACCCGGGAATTTTTGGGATGGGGACTCGGTTTTATCGGTTTATTGGTCATAAATTTGAATCTAAAGATAACCTGTAAGGAACATCCCAAGTGGTAAATCATGAACGACTTCCCTTTTTGAGGGAGTGGCATAACCTATTAGGGTTGCTTTCGATTAGAGTATTGGATTCAAATGAATCCTTTTTTTATTAGCGTAAAAATTTAATCCAAGGTAAATTTATTCCAAAATTAATTAAATAATAATAAATTTCAATATTCATTACGATATTCATTACGATATATAAAAAGAAATAAGTAATTATGAAAAAAATTAAATAGTTTTAAGTTTCTTCCTTGATATTTAGAGAATTTTTATGGTGGTATAATTCGGGACGTAAGCCAGGGTTGCTATATTCTTTCAAACAAAAAGGGGAAGAATTTAACCATAATTCCAAAGATTATTTTATTAATTTTTACATAGAATTATTTTTTTTATTCATTTCCTAAATTTGCATTGATTTCCGAGAAATGGTAAATATTAAATCTTATAAGGAATATTCGGTTTTTTCGGTGAAAAAAATGAATTAGAAATTCAATAGAACAAGATAAACCTTAAATAAACTGAAAGTTGAGATGCAATAAACAAAAGTTTTTAATTATATATGTTTTCGATATATTCGACATGACAACAAGACTTTCACTTACATCAACACCAACAGAAATTACTTATTTAATATAGACATTCAAAGTCAGCCCTTCCCATGCCTTATAAAGTAATTAAATGTATGTACATTCTCGGGTATAGAATTTTTCTTTCAAACTATTTTTTTCTCAGCCTACTTTAAATGACAGTCTTAGTGACAATTGTTATATAACTCAAATTGGGAAATGTAGACTTGTTAATTAAATATTTACTGAAGATGAACCATAGATAAGTGACAATTTTCATAACCGTTATTTTTAAAGATTTCTGACGCAAATGGGTAAAAATAAAGATTGTAAACTTGTTAAATTAAAATTTCATGAAGATGTAGCATAGAAAAGTGACAATTGGTCATAATCGTTATTTTAAAGTATCTCAATATTTTTTAAGAATCATTTAAAACAAGATATTTTGTTTAAATTTCATTGAAATAATTCAGAAAAGTGCCAGTTATCAAAAACTTCGTAATTTAACTTTTTTATTTTTTTGAGAAATGTATTGGTACCATTTGGAGAAACAAAAATAACTAATGGCAATTTTCATGCTCATAATCGTTGAGTATATATTTAAATTTTAATGGTTGAATCCTATATTAAGCTTTATGTACACCAGAGACCTGCAGTGGTACCATTTTCACAGCTTGGCCCAGATTTTTTTTTTAAAAATTTTTAAAAAAAAATCTCTAAATTTCAGAGCCAGCCAATTTTTTTTAAAATGGATTATATTTATTTTTAATTTTTATAGCTAATAATCAAGATTTAAATTATTTGGTTTTAAAATATTAGGCCTGGCCTAAGTAATTTTTCCATAAAATCTCAGTTCGGGTATTTTTAAAAAAAATTCTTTCATTTCATCATTAAAAAAATTAAAATATGGTCTGGCCCATTCAATGTACACATTAATAAGTATAATAAAAAATTATTTTTAGACAATGTATCTGTGCTTAGATACATTTTTAGAGCACATATCCTATCTACCTATATAGAACCCTTTAAGTATCTTTAAAAAACTCTATAGAAATCTCTTACATCACATTACTAACATAATCTTGATGCACAACTTATGCAAAAATTCTTAACAGGCCTAAACTGAATGAGATATATTTTAAAGACCTCTAATTTTTACCCAAAGAAATTGGTATTATATAAACACAATTCTGGCTGGCATTAAGGAGTCTGGGGTAGAGCCCTCTAGCCACCCTTGATATGCCACTGTTTGGCTGCCATAACTAAATTTTGACAAAAAAAATGGAATTAAAACCCTTTAATATTTAACATAATTTTTACTAGCTTTAATGTGCAATGATCTTTATTTCATTTTTATTAAATTGGAGGTTGGGAAAATTTTATTTCAAATATTGGTGTTTATCATTCAGTTGGTATAAATATTTTTTTGCATAAAATTAAAAATGCAAATAAATTAGCTGATATATATAAACATTAAATATATAATTTTTGAGGCAACAATAGAAATCAAAATTTAAAGTAATATGCTTTAAAGTGTTTAAATAATATGTTTTAGAATGCCTTTTTGAATCAGGGGTTCACATTGAGATCTTGACAAAAAATGCTAAATAATTATTTTTTATATAAATTAGCATTTAATTACTTGTGAATTTTCCTTAAAATTAATCATTTCCCCATTTTCACTCCCATAATCTATATAATCTTTTAAACATCTAACCTTATATATTATAGATTGTTATACAAATTTAAATACTTGAATATAAGTTGATTTAGGGGGCTTTTTAGAATATATCATATTGAACCCTAATTCAGAAAGTCCTGCATTAACAAGATACTTATTTATAGAATTAGTATATTTGATAAACCATTTGTTCTTTAGTAGAATATGGTAAAATATATTTTTTTTCAAATTAACTTCAGCTTTATTTATATTTTTCTTTATTTCAGTGGGTAATATTATGCCATGATCCCATCTTCGTTCTTTAATAAACATAAGTCTATGAAATCTAATATTAATTATTAATAACATTTAAATATTTAGTTACATATAATTGAAAATGCATCTTCTGTGACGTTCTAAACATGCATGTCTAACCAACAAAGTTGAAAAATTGCTTGATATATCTTCATTTAGAGAACGAGATCTTGGTACACAAGGTTATAATTAAATAACTTTTATTTTTACGCCTCGATTTCATTTAATTGGAATAGATGTCTCATTTCATCATATATTTCCTTTATCTTCTTTTCCTAAAATAATTTAACAATTACATCCAATATAAACATTCTTGGTTAACGTTAAATATTTTAAGGGTATTAATATTTAATTCCTTTATTAAGTCAATTGAACTTCTGCAATCCATATTAAATATCAATAACATGAACACCTAATTTTAAATTTAAAAAGAAAAAAGTCAACCATTATATCATAATAAAAGTAATATTGGATAGTGTTTCTGTAGTGTAGTGGTTATCACGTGTGCTTCACACGCACAAGGTCCCCGGTTCGATCCCGGGCAGAAACAAATTTTTATAAAATTATGTTATTTAATATTGTTGTATTCATATAGTGTAAATAATTTTTTTAACAACTTTTTTTTGATTAATAATTTCTTTATTTCAATATATTAAATACTTCACAAAGTTTATAAAAAAATAAAATAACTTTGAATTGATTATATTACACTGAAAAAGATATTATAAAATTTATAAAAAAAAAATTTGATGTTTAATTTATGTTAAAAATATAAAATATGAGAAAAAGAAAATAGTTGAAAATTAGGGGTCCTTCTACATTTTCCAAACTTTCAACTATTTTCGACTCCATATTTTCTTCCTCTTTCCCTGACTTTTCCACTTCTCTCGCTACATTCCATTTTTGCAGTTGATCAGCATGCTTGCGTATCGTTCAATCTTTACTTACTACCGAATAGGAATAGTTTTGGTTCTTCTCTCTACCCTAGTGTTGTTAATTGGTTGATTATGTAAAACCCAGACCCGAGCACAGACCCGGGGTCCAGATGAATAATGTTATTACAAATAAAAAATATTTACCAAAAATATAAACATGGCATTTCCTATGGTTAGATAAAATACTGCAAGCAACTCAGCTTAGGGTTAAAAAATTTTTAATAGGGACCACTTAGACTTAGGGCTTAGAAATACCAAAAAAATAGGACTAAAATGAATTATTTGTTGGTTAGCCGAGAGATTAATTCCAGCTGTGTCATGCTAGTTCAGAATTAGTTATCTCTGTTAAATAATGGAAATTGATTTTTATTAATATTTATATTTAAATTTGTATTTAAATTTGTATTTAAATTTGTATTGATATTTTATATAACTTTAATTGGGATTATTTTATTTTTTATAATAATTTTTGAGTTAGTTAGTTCTTTTTTAGATTAATGTAAAAAATATAATAAAATCTTTTATGGTTATTCACATATATTGTGCCATGCCGATAATTATAAAAAATAAAATATAAAATAAAAAAAAATTTTTGGGAAATTATGTAATAAATTATAAAATCTATTCGATATAAAAGGACACACACAAAGTAAAAAAAAAATTGAATACATAATCATATGACTTTATAATGTCTTTGTTTATCTTTAAGCTAATTTAAATAAAACTTTTTTAAAAAAAGTTTGCAAATTCTAAATATGGACGAAAAAATTAGAATATCATCTACCAGGGAGGTTAAGTTCCCAAAACTGGATGTGTGTTTGACTGACACTTACTTGAAGAGACATGATGGTTATTTTTCTCAAACAATTATATCCGACTCAGTAAAAATTGAAACATCGATGAGCAATTTATCTGATGACCTATATAATAAAATCAAGTCATTATGTACTAAGGTAGATATCAAAGATTATAGAGTTGTCGTTAAAAAATTAAAATACAAAGATATTTGGATCTTAACTAACAAATTTAACCTTGTATCACAAGGCACATGGATTGGTTTTTTAGACTTTCTAAGTTGAGTAGACAATGTAATTTTATTAATGATGATCGCATAAAAGAAAATTGAGAACATCTAGTTTAAATGATAATATAAAAAATAAATTAAATAAAAATATTAACTATACATTAAACGAAATGATTGAAATAGGAGAAAAATTAGATAGTATTAACATTAAATCAGAAAGTGACAATGTTTATTAGGTTTTTAGACTGTTTATTAGGTTTTTAGAAGAGATAAAAAATTTAATAAAAATAATGATAAGAATTTAGACAACCAAAATACTAATAGAAATGAAATATTACTAACTAAACTATAATAGACCTAATTATAATACGAGACAAAATTTTGACATTAGCAAGAATTATGGTAATAAAAATTTTAGTAATGTTAATGACAACAGGAATAGGAATCTTAATAATGTTAGAAACAATAATAATTATAATAGCAATAACTATAGAAATAATCAGTATAATGATGGCAACTATCAAAATTACAATTATCGGTATAACAATAGCAACTTTAGAAACATTCATAATAATAATTATCAATCTTATAACAACAACTACGGTAGGAACAACGCCTGGTGTAATTATAATCAGAGGAGACAGATTCAATGTGACGATCAAATCATAATAATTACCGATCTATGAAGGAAACAAAAGGTGGCATAATAATGATAACCAAAGAAAACAAATCGAATATGACGATCGTAATCGGTGGAAGAACTAAATAAAACAAATCCAGTATGATAATCAAAATTGCTACGATAACAATAATTGTAATATGAACATTGAAGAAGTTGGGGAAAATAAAGTCGACACTGCCAAAGACAATAATGAGAATAATTTCAATATCAACCTGAAAATACTGACAAAGGTGATGACAGTGCTTTTATGACTACTTTGAAATTATATGATGTTACTAGAACTATGCAAGTCGACACTGGATCAAAGTATACCATTATACCTCATGATATGGCTAAAAAAATTGGCATAAGAGAAATGAAGAAATCCAGATTGCGACTTACAGCCAACGATGGAAACTTGATTAAGATCATCGGGACAACTCAAGTAAAAGTAAGTTATGAAGGAATCACTAAATATTTACTAGCAGTAGTTATAGAGTCAAGAAAGAATGCGTTGTTATGAAGAATCTGGATCAATGTCTTTAAAAATATTTTAAATAAATTCATAGGAAATATCGACACCAATTATGAAGACGAAATTAATAAACTAATTAAAGATTATGAATCCAAATTGACCAGCTAACTAATTAACAAAGTAAATGTTAAATTACATTTAAGATGTGACGCCCAAAATAATACAACCAAGACGTATACCTTATTCAAATATGGGCGAAGAAGATGGATACATGAAAAAATTAGTGAGCTGATAAAAGATGTGTGATGGGCGAGTCCTATAACCGCCATATACAAAGATGATGGGTGCATCAGGCTTTGCGTTGATTTTAAAGACACTATAAATCCAGCTCTAGAAGATTTCAGATACCCACTTCCACGTATAGATGATATAATAGCTAAACTTTCGGAAAGAAAGAAATTTACCAAAATCGATTTCAAAAATGCTTTTCTACAAGTTCCGATCGAAAAAAATATCAGAAATTTTTTGACTATGTCCACACATAAGGGATACTACCAATTTACCAGATTTCCTTTTGGGTTAAAAACTTCATCTGCTATATTCCAACAAATCATGGATCAGATATTCTGTGATATGAAAGATGTTATATTTTATATTGATGACTTATTAATAACTGGAAGTAACGATGAAGCACATTTAAACAACATCAAAAAGGTGTTTGAGAGAATATTATCGTACGGTTTAGTCATAGGCGTACTTCAGAAATTTATCACTTTTTGTAAATATCATTTTTAGCTAATAAAAAATATCCCCTTTAGTCCTCCCCCCACTCCCTGACCCTCAAATAGGTATGCATATATCTTAAATAATAATTTATAAAAAAAGAATGTAAAAGTTGATATTTTTTATAAAACTATTCATCATAATTTATAGATTTTTGGGAAAATAAATTTATAAATATATAAAATGAACCAAAAATGTTTTTTAATAAATGGAATATAAGCCAAAGATAAGTCTTAAGACAGAAGTGAATTATATTATAATTATTAATAATAGATCCATAAAATTAATAAATAATATAATATATCAAATATAATTTTTTATAAAGTGAGTAATTTTAATTTATTAATCTTAATAAAAGTTAAATATAATTTTAAAACTATTGATAAATTAAATCTTAAATTAAAAAAATATTAAAGCACAATACAAACAGGGGAATATTATATGTGGTAGATTTACAGTATATCTAATTATCAAGTGACAATCAAGTAATTTTTACCTATATAGCGAATAATCTATTTTACAGATAACTATAAAATATTGATAAGGACATCAGAAAATATCTTTTAAAGACATTGTGGGATGAATAATATGAAAATTAAATTTAAATATCATTTTTCTTAAAACAAATAGATAGCGTTAAATAATTGAAAGCAAATTTTTGCATATTTAATATCAAGAGCATTGATTAGTAAAATTTGTTAAATTATTAACTGTAATATATTCTCTAACTGTCAAATATGTCTGTAAAAGTGGAATTTTACCTAGTATTTTATAACTAATTCTATATAATAGAGTAAAATCAACTATATGTCTACTTACTTTTTATAAATAAATTACTTATAATTGTTTGGAATAAATTATTACCATGCTTTTATATTAAGGTATATACAATACAAGTTATTTATTATGTTTTTATTTTTATATAAACTAATAAAAATATATTTCATATAAACTAATAAAAATATATTTCATATAAACTAATAAAAATATATTTCATATAAACTAATAAAAATATATTTCATATTTGTTCCAGGCTTATATTAAAATTTGTAAAAATATTTATGACTATATATAGACTAAAGTAACCCGGCCGAAGGCCGGGGAAAAGCGGGCCGAAGGCTGCCCAAAAGGGGGTCTGTGGGCGAAGCCCCCAGTAATTTGTTAATTCCCCCCCCCCCCCCCCTTATGAAAATCCTGGCTACACCTATGGGTTTAGTACCTAACTTCGCCAAAAGCTTATTTTTTAAAACAAAGTTAGGTTTCTGGGTCACGATATAGACGATAAGGGGATTCATGCTAACCGTGATAAAATTGAAGCAATAATTGCCAGAGCCAAAATCAGCTGCTGAATTATCAACATTTCTGGGTATGGCTGGTTATTATATAAAATTTTTGAATAACAGCTGATATTGCTGATCCATTATACAAAATGGTCAACAAAGAAAGATGGGAATGGAACTTAGAACATCCCAGAAGTTTTAATGATTTAAAGAAGTTGATTAGTCTCCCGCCAGCATTGACGTATTATAATCCGGAATTACGGGATTGCGACTGATGCATCCAAATCTGGATTATGGGCTGTATTATTTCACACAGAGAAAGATGGCAAAGAAAAACATATAGCTTTTGCGTCTAGAACCATAGTAAAATCTGAAATAAATTATACTAATTTTGAGCGTGAGTTCGCAATTAAAAGATTTCAAGATTATTTGATTGGGACTAAATTTACTATCATCACGGAACATAAACCACTAGTCCTTATTTTTACCAAGGGACTTAAGGACAATAGTACCATGTCCTTAAGGTTACAAAAGTGGAATATAACGGGTTACAACCTCGACATAAAGTATAAAGCAGGTAAATACAATGTTGTTCCTGACTGCCTTTTAAGATTACCACAAGAAATTAGTGAGGATGTTATTGAAAATATTGAAATTGAAAATGACTTTGCCGATACACCTATTACTTTTAATAAAATACGTGATGAAACTTACAAAGATTTAGAATTATCTCAAGTTATAAATGACATAAGGAATAATGAGATATAAAAAATAAAATATATGAAAATATGGAATTAGAACTCAGCGTTATTAAAGATTGTCTTTTCAAAAACAACAAAATTATTATTCCATCAAGTTTAAAAAAAATGTACTGCGGACATTACATGAAGGTCATTTGGGAACAAGTAAAATCAAATCCTTAGCCAAAGATTTTATGTGGTGGTCTGGTATGAATAATGATTTAGATATAAAAGTTAAAAGTTGTGATGATTGTAATAATTATCACGACAATCATAAGAAAATGCAAAATCCATGGGTCTCGGCGACTAAACCATTTAAAATGATCCACACAGATTATGCGGGTCCATTTTTCACAAAAAATTGGTTAATAATAGTCGATGCTTAGAGTAAATTTCCATTTATAATTCCTGTTAAGAATATTACAATTGAAATTACGTTAAAAGAAATTATAAAACAATTTCGCTATCGGATAATGGTACTAATTTCACGAGTAAAGATTTTTAAAAAAATTTGCAATGATTACGGCGTAAGACATATACTAACATCCGCGTACCACCATCAGTCCAATGGCCAGGTAAAACGTATGGTGAGGACGTTTAAGGCACATATGAAAAGAAATATTAAGATTGATTTAGATACTTCACTCGACAAATTCTTATTCAACTATAGAAATACACCAAATGATACAACAGAAGTGACACCTTCTAAAAAAATGTTTAATCTTGATATTAAAACTAAATGGGACTTATTTAAACCGATAGAAGAAAAGGAAATTAAAGTTGATAAAACGTAACCATTAAATAGAACTTTTAAAGTAGGGGATTTTGTGTGGTATAAATTACAGGGAAATGATACATGGGACAAAGGGACACTCACATTGAAGGTGACACCATGTTCCAGTTAATACTAAAGGCATTATAAGGGGACATCTGGACCAGTTAAGAAAAAGAAAATGCTATAATATATTTATATACCATCATTTCAACCTAAGAATTCTTTAAAGGAGGGATGTGTGGACGTAATTAAAAATGAGAATGTAACACCAATAACGAGGTCAATAAGAATAGTCAAAACCTAATTATTTAAAAGATTATGTTACTTAAGTTATGAAAGTCAAATATAAATATAAAATATAAAAAATTTTTTTTAAAAAAAAAACAAAAAATAAAAATTAACACTAAAACGCAAAAAAATTTAAACATTAAACTATAATAACAATCTTGTTGATTTATTATTCGATATCTAATTAATCAATCATTCCTATTATTCATATATTCCAACATCCTACTTGATGATAATAATTGGTGATAATAAAAATCTTGAAAATATAATTGGTGATAATAACAATCTTGAAAATTGATAATGATAACGACGACAAGCCATAAACAAACCTAAGCACAACTATAAAATGATGTTAACAAACCAACGTGATAGAATCAAGACAACGATAACTCATAATGATGATATTACGAAAACAGCCAAAATTACAGACCATTTGAATAACAAGCTCTCACATCTCAGAAAAGGGAGAATGTTAAATAATGAAAATTGAGTTTTTTATATTTAAATTTGTATTGATATTTTATAAACTTTAATTGGTATTATTTGAATATAACCTTATTTAATATGTTAATGGAAACTTACGATTATTTTAGCTTGTAACCTTGCTTTTGTTTAAATTGTTCTTGTAATATATATAATATATATATACACCTTATTTTTTATAATAATTTTTGAGTTATTTAGTTAAGTAGTGATTCTCATATTATTTATTATTTTAGTACGATATATATCGACTTTATTTTTATTTACTACATGAAAAAATTTTATATTTCTTATTATATTATGTCTCCATATCTAATAATCCTCTGAATCACTCTCATAAATAAACAATCTTGGAATTTTTTCTAAATCAATTGGTTCTTCATCTTTTACTTCCATTACTTTATTACAAGTTTTATTTTTATTAAGATTTTAATTATTATAATTTTTATTACGAATATTTTCATCATTATATAATCGATAATTATAATCTCTAAAGTGGTTATTGTTATATATCTCTTTATAATATTTATTATCTAAATTTATTTCATGGTAATTTTTATTATTAAATCTATAATATTAATTCCTGTTATAATAATTGTCTGTGTCACTATAATAATAATTATTATAATTATTTAATAAGTTTGATATTGAGAATTATTATTACAAAAATTTTTTATATTTTTTTACGACATATTTTTACATTTCTATCATCTCTTACGTGTTTTAGTATTAAAAAAAACACAACATTCCAGAATCCTCTTTCATCTAGTTTGACCATGTTCCAGTAGCTAAAGTCGTATCTAAAAAAATCTCTGAAGTAGCTGTTCTGTCACCATAAAAACTACACAGAAGGCAGAGATCAAATTTAATTCATTTTATTTAATTTATTAACAATTATATTTATATTTGATAAATCTCTATCCTATATATATATATATATATATTATATTATAATTATTTACATATACAAAGAAAATAAAAAATTTATTTTAAGGTTAAAGAAAAAGAATTTATTTTAAGGTTTTTACATATAACAGTGTAAAAAAAGAAAAATTGTAAGAAAATAAAATTTTGTTTTAAAGTTTAATAGTTTACAAAATTTATATTCAAATAATCTTTAATTTTATATTTAACAATATGATTACTATAATAATAAAGAATATTTTATATGCAATAAAAAATAAATATATTTTATTATAAACAAAATATATAATTATTTTCCATTCTTTTCTTTCTCCAGTTAAAAAAGGAATATTTTATAGATAATATACAAATTATTTTTAAATAAGCATTTATTTATGTTACTATTATTTATATTTATTGATAATATATTTAAATTTTTATAAATATAATATTTATTTAAACATATCATCCATTTAGACTTCGATCTCACATGATAGTTATACCAGACAATTAGTTTGAATTTCCAAACAGAGAATATTAATCAACTGTACTGAATATAATTGTTGTTAAACGGCTCGTTTGAAGCCGATTTTTAGAAATGGCTAACTTAATATTTTGTCCAGAAAAATATTGCCTAAGCCCCGAGATTTTGCTAATAGGTGTTCAAACCTTTCCTTCTATAAATCAAATCTTCAGGTTTGCTTAATATTATTCTGGGTGAAATATTAAGTTAGCCGTTTTAAAAATCGGCTCAAAACGGCCGTTTAACAACACTACTGAATATGCTCTCTAAAGGGTATGAATGCTAGCACCTCTATTACTATAGAAAAGCACTTATTGACTCCTCTACAGGTTTATTTCAATAAAAATAATAATAAGTTCTATTTATTATTTCCTTTTTCTTTCTTTGTTCTTTTCCCTTACACTGTTCCTTTTCTTCCCCTTTTCTTTACCTTTCATTTTTTATAGACTTATTGAGCTTGATTTGGGTCGATTTACAAAAACGACCCTATTAAGATTTTAGACAAAATAATATTTTATAAGCTTCAAGATTTGGCTAAATATAATCCAAACATTTCTGTCATCTATGAGCAAAATCCTCAGTCTTACATATTTTTTTATCTAAAATCTTAATTGGGTGGGTTTAAAAATCAACCTAAATCGGACTTATAATTATCGTACCTACTCACCCCCCCCCCCTCCCTCTTTTAATCATTCTCTTTTTTTCTCCTTAACCTGCATTTCCTTAACCTTTTGCTTTCTCTTTTCTTTCCCCTTTCCTTAACTTTTTTCTTACTCTTTCCCTCACCTTTCCATTTTCTTTCTCTTTCTCTTTACCTTTTCCTGATACTTTTTAGATTTTCTTTCCTTACCCCTTCTTTTCCTTCTCAATTTCCTTTCCCTTTCTTTTTTTTCATTTATCAGCAAAATTTTCAGGCTTGCACAATTTTCTGGCTAATATATTGAGTTAGCCATATCGGCTTAAATTGAGCCATTAACAACACTGATTTTAATTAAAATAACACATTTCGACATAACTTTTATAGATATATGTTTCAATTTATTATCTTTTATAGAAATGAATTTACAAATAAAAAGCGATTATTTAAAATATAAATATTATATTGCCTTAATTATAAATTAACTTTATAACTATTAGTATTACACATATAAATTGTAGATTGATATAAATTGCTTTAATTATAAATGATATATTTTATAATTATTAGTATTATATAACACATTTAAACTATGGAATAAAAATATTATAAATGTTATATAATAAAATAAATGATAAAAAAATTTATATATATAACAAAACATAAATTTTATATAAACTATTGTAAAACAATTTATAAATAACAAAATATATTTTTATGTAAACTAAACAAATTTATAATAATAAGTGTTTATTTGAAAAAATATTTCGATTGCTTTTGATTGAAAAAAACTATAAATACAATAATATGTTATTAAAATTTAGTAGATTATTCTCAATGACCTTATAATAATACTATCAATAATTTCAATAGTAATATAATATCCTTCCACAAACATCAAAACCAGAAAAATATAAATATTCATGGTATTTATTTGATATAAAGTCACTTTTGATTCTTTTAAACGTATAATAAAAAAAATCTTTGCTCAGGGGAGGGGTTGTCCAAACCTGAACCCCCCCCCCATCCGTAGCTATGCCACTGATCCTGATAAAGCTAACGCATGTGCCTTGGGACCGGTAAAAGAAGAAGGCAAAATGATTCTGTAATAATGAGGAATTTATTATATGCTTCATAATGATTATATATATGGATATTTATTATAAGTTTTATTATGAATATATATAAGAATATTTATGATGAATATAATAATTTATATACCTAACATATATCTACAGAATTAATTATTAAGTAATTTCCGTTAAATAAATATTGTATGATTGAATCACGTATATTGTAGGACTGAAGTACATATAAATTGACGACGATGAAATAAAGAACCTGATAGGAATCTATTTGATGTTTTATGAAACAGTCTCGGATAGAGTATGCTAGCCATAACCATCTAGTAAAATAGCGGTTTAAAAATTTTAACTTTATATTAGCACAAAAGGTTTGTAGATATTGAAAATTGTGGGGTGGAATATAAATTTATTATTATTATCATATGTATATTTAATACCTTTTTAATAAGTATATGTATTTCTTTTAGGCTAATAATGTCTTTATCCAAATAATTGGATATATCATATGGTGATCATTTCCTCTAGTTTTTTCACTGAGTTTTGTATAAGAATTTTAGTTATAGGTTTATGAGTATAATATTGAGATGTGTACTTTATCATCATTAAAATAATTTAAAAAAAAATATGCTACACATTGCTGCCCTCCTTTTTTTTAACTAAATTAAATATCTAAAGCATTCTTATCCTCTTGTATATCATTTGTATGCTTGATATCCTTACTCTTGCCAGGTACTTCATAATAATCAAATAAATCAATTTGTCAATTGATTTTATAACATTATTAAATCTATTTTCATAGTAGGTGTTCAAAAAAAATTGAACCTCCGTAAGTAAATAAAAATATAAAATTATTTATTAAATACCAGTCAAATTATTTTAAAACTGCCTATTTATTTTATACCGCCCATGAGAATTAATTAACTGCCTAAAAATTTAAAATACCTAGCAAATATTTTTTCTACTGCCCATTTTGATTAATTTTACTGCACATTTCTCATTAAAACTGCCCAAATATTTATTTAATATAACTAATCTTTTGATGGTTCTACTCTATATTCTGAATCTCAATTATATTATTAATTATTCTTCCGCCTTTCAGTATTCGTATTTTAATGGGAGGGATTTTAACTACTAAGATTAATTATAAAATGTTTAAAAATTTTGATATATTTTTGCTTTGCAACGACTAGGATTCTGAATTTCATTATCAATATTGTAAAAAAAAATTTTATATCTATAATTATTATTTGACTAGAAATTTGAAAATGGTAGATAAATATTACGCCACTAGAAATTTTAAAATAATAGATAAAAATTATGCCAAGGAATTTAAAATCGAAATTAATTGATAAAATAACTTAGTAGATGAATGTGATAATAAATGTAATTAAATATATATTTAATAAGAAAGAGATAGGATTAAATATTTTAAAATATAAATTAACATAAACCATAATATTTTTGAAAAATATATCAGGCATCTGAATTTTTTGGCCTTGGGGAGGAATTTGTCCCCCTGCCCCCCCACCATATTTAAGATGAGGCGATAACGTATGTCAAAACTTGGAATAGATTTTATATTTAAAGATATATTAGGAAAGCCATTAATGATCATAGAAGCTAATCTCATAAATTGAGAAGCAAAGGGATTATAGTTATGAATAATTTCCTGCAATTCCATTAAAAGTTGACGATCTAAAAGAGGAATTTGATTATGCCTGTTTTGTATCTCATTTTTAGTATCATATATATATTTGGGCAATAGGTGTGTCACTTAATGTTGATAGGAGGAAATCAATGCGATGGTGAACCTGTACATTAATTTGAAAGGTTATAATTACCGGAACGAGAATTGGATAAAATATTATTTATATTAACTCCTAGTGAAGTTAGTGCAGAATTAAATCTCTTATATTTGTTAAAAAGTAGGATGATAAACAATGCTCCCCCTAAACGTATTAAATTTGGAGAAGGGAAAAATTTCGATAAAATTACCTTCCCATTCCTGCAACTTGTAGAAAAATGAGTTTTTTTATTTGAGCCTTTCTATAATTTTTTACCATTACACAGCATTGCAGAAGGAACATATTTCTGTCATGTTGCCGATATTGTGAGTGGTGATCATCAAATATATGTCGAAACTTATATGGTAGAGATGGCATAAGAACTGTGGTAGTGGTGATAGAAATATCATTTGGAGGCAACTGTGGGAATATAAAATAAACATATAGATATAAAACATTACATAAAAAAACAAAATACAGGGGAGTTAATATCAGGTAGCTCTTCATTTTCCTCGCTACCAATAATTCTAGAACGGTTAAAGCGTTTGTGGAATCACCATTTTTTTTCTCCATCTTTAATAATATATTCATCATGTTTTGTAGCAATATGAAGGATTAAGATTGGGCTAGACAGGAAAATAAAGAAATCAGGCAAGAATAGAAATAAATATTATTGTAATTAAACCATAAAATGCTGTACCGAAATTGTAGAGAGGTAAATATTAGTCATCATTAGCTAAAATAGATGTAATCTAAAATATAAGAAAGTATAAGAAGAACATTTATGCATTTTTAATATATTGGCTAACTTATTTTGTATTGTTGATAGATTTTGTTGGGTTTCACGATCTCTAGAACGTTTATATTGCTTTACCTGCCATCTTTTTCTTTTATAAATGACAAATAAATCAGAATCTGTAAAATCATTAAGAAAAGTTAAGACAGTGTGATAATTCTCAACGCTTATAATAAAAAAAAAATCAACACTCAGTATCTTTTTATATTTTTCAACACAATAAACGATCAACACTTATATCTTTATATCTATCTTTCAACACAATTTCCTTATTCAAAATATCTTACTTTAATCCTTTTTTTAAACGGATATTTCTCACTTTTTAAAATTTCTAGAATACTATTTTTTTTGTGTGTTTCTACAAATTCCCTTTTTTTTTGAATTCCAATTTTTTATTAATTTTTATTTTTTATTCAAAAATTTAATCAAAAAATATAATGAATTAAAAACAAAAATTTTCTTTTTTCAACAACTTTTTTTTAAAAAATAATAATAATATAATAATTTTTAATATTATTTTTTTTTAAAATAAAAATCAATAATACGTAATTACGAATAGTAATAATAATATTATATATTTAAGATTAAAAAAAAATCGATAATGCGTAATCAAAAAAAAATTGACAAAATCAATTAAATTTAAAATATCATCAATTATAACACGCTCGATAATGCGTAATCAAAAAAAAAATTGACAAAATCAATTAAATTTAAAATATCATCAATTATAATACGCCGCCGCCAACAGAAGACCATTCTTTCATTCTCCCCTCAGGAAAGCGTCCAATTCCAAATCCGTCATTTCTTTAATCTACTATTTCTGGTGCTTCCACTGGTCCATTGCTTGTAGTATCCAATGCTTCCGCTACCGTAGGCGCCACCCTCGACACAGGTACCTCCTGTATCACTGGTCCCGTCTGGATATCTCGGGTTGGCTGTCTTTCTAGTTGTCGCCTTGGTCTCCGCGGACACCGATCTTGTAGGTGGTCTCGGGATTGGCAGAGATAACAAGTCCGTGGAGGATTTCGTCCTCTTCGTATCGGCCTGGATTGAACCGCCGGTGTAGGGAATTCGGATAAACGCTCCTCAGTATTTTGCGTATATACGCTTATTCTTATGATCATCCTTTTAGTCAGGCTTGCAGCTCTTTGTTCTTAGATATTACAAATTCACAAAGATATAACTCTTGGTTTCACCCCTTTTCTTTTATATATTACAACTCTTTATTCCTGATATTTCACTTCTCTCTCAACACTTCACCTCCCGATCTCAACCGCCCCGGTTCAACTCCCCTCCGTATTTGATCGGAATGTCTTATACCATCTCTTCCATCCCTAAACTTGACTTTATATAATCTGCTCCCCAATTTCTCCATTATTATTTCCAACTCCCATTTCCTTGAACCTCCATAATTTCTGATCCACACATTTTGACCTATCACAAATTCGCAGGTCTTATTCACCACTTGCTCATCATTAACCTTTCATTTGCAACTCATCCGGCGCGGGCTTCAATAAATCCAATAGCATACGAGTCCGACGCCCCAAAAATTTCTCCGCTGGAGATTTTTCCTTTTCTTTTTTGCTATTATTGTAATACGCTACCGCTATCCAAATCTCGCCCCCTCCATATTTAGATTTTCTTAACCAACTCTTTACTACCGCCACCATTCGTTCCGCCTGATCATTGGAACTCGGATGGTAAGGTGGAGCTAATATATGTTTTGCACCCGTTTTAGCACAAAAGGTTTTAAAATTCCTACTTACAAACGCTGGCCCTCCATCCGAAACAATTATTTTTGACCCCAAACCTGGCCCACAGATTTTTTAATGTTTTTATCACCACTTGCGTCGTTAAACCTCTCACCTCCTCATATTCTACCCACTTTGAATACGCATCCACCACAAGTATATAGATCTTGTTCTCAAAATCAAAAAAGTCGATGTGAACCCTGTCCCACGCCTGAGTAGCTTTCGGCCAAACAATTTCTTTATCTCTACGAGGCATTTTGGCCCAAGAGTTACACATCACGCAACCCCGGCTTATATTTATAATCTCCTCATTCATTCCGGGCAACCACACATATTCTCTTCCCCATTGTTTCATTCGTTCCACCCCTTGATGCCCAGCATGAATCATGTTCAACACGGCTTCCCTTAATTTCCTCGGAACTACTCTACGATTTCCTCGCACCACACATTCATCCACTATTGTCAACTCTTTTTCTACATTTTTGAACCTCTTGTCCTCAATTCTCCATGGTTTTCTACCCGCTATACACGCCTTAATTCACGTAAACTCTCGATCTTTCAATGTAGCACTTTTCAGCCCTTCCCATGTCACGGGTCCTCCTCTAGATATTGCCGCTACCGTTCGAATCATCCCTTGCTCATTCTCTTCCTCATCCCCTTTTTTTTCATCACAAATTTCTCCTGCTCCACATCTGGATAAAATATCCGGTAAATAATTCTCTCTCCCACGCCGATATTTGACTTGAACGTCAAAACTACCCACCAATAATACCATCTCTGTAATCTTGGCGATAACATCAACTCTTTATTATCCTTCTTAAAAAGATGCACTAAAGGTTTGTGATCCGTATATATAACAAACTTCCGCCCAATTAAATATTCCCTACACTTGGTCAACCCAAATATTACCGCCAACGCTTCTTTTTCAATAACCGAGTACCTCGTCTCCGCTGATTTAAAGATCCGGGAGAAAAATATCACCGGTCTTTCCAACACA
Source organism: Gordionus sp. m RMFG-2023 (assembly GCF_954871325.1). NCBI lineage: Eukaryota > Metazoa > Nematomorpha > Gordioida > Chordodea > Parachordodidae > Gordionus > Gordionus sp. m RMFG-2023. Next base: position 31,723,266 of record NC_088776.1, read on the forward strand.
TCTATATAATGTAATAAGGCTCCACCAACCCCTTTATTGGATGCATCCACTGTCAACACAACCTCCAAATCATTGTTATAGCACACAAGCACTGGTTCCTTTCCAATCTTACATTTCAACGCTTCAAACGCCTCCTCCTGCTCGTTTTTCCACTCAAAACGTGCTCCTTTTTTCAACAATTCGTATAATGGTGCCGCAATTTGCGCAAAATCCTCCACAAATCGATGATAATAATTGACCATCCCCAAAAATGATTGTATCTCCACTTTATTACTTGGCCTAAACATATTTGTTATTTCAACCATATTTTTATCTATAGGTCTCACCTCTTTTCCTGTAATTCTGTGTCCCAAATACACAACTTCTGTGACCCCCAACACACTTTTTTCAGCACTTGCCCGCAAACCCTTTTCCTGAATTCTCCTAAATACCTCTTCCAACCTCTGTTCATGTTGTTCAGGCGTTATTCCTGTTACCAACACATCATCCATATAATAGTAAACCCCTTCCAACCCCTGGAGAACAGCCGCCATGGTCCACTGAAAAATCGGAGCCGATACGCTAAGTCCAAACGGCAATCTACAAAATGCATACAACCCTTGCGGAGTATTAATTGTTAACAAATTTCTCACCTCTGGCCTCACTCGCAATTGTCAATACGCATTGGAAAAATCCACTTTGGAAAAATATAAACTCCCCTTTAAATTGGCCAATATCTCCTCAATCCGTGGCAACGGATATTTTACTTCTACGACCCACGGGTTTAAAGTTACCCGGAAATCTGAGCACAATCGAAGCTTCCCATTTGCTTTCTTCACAGGCACTAAGGGCGTTGCCCACTCACTATATTCCACTAGACATACGATGCCCCTTCTCACCCATTGATTCAACTCTATTTCCACCTCCTTTTGCCATTCAAACGGTATTCTTCGCAACGCACATAATTTTGGTACACAATTTTCCTTTAATTTAATATCTACTTCGTAATCCCTTAAGCATCCCAACCCTTCGTCAAAAATCTCCTGATATTTATTAACTAATTTCTCAACTCCTTCCCGCACTCGCGCCATTCCTAACTCAATATCTTTTTCACTTCTCAATTTTTCCGTCTCCAACTCTTCTCCTCGCAACTCAATTTCTCTTTTTTGCAACCCATTGCATGACATTTCGAGATCCTCTCCCCAAGTCCCCCCTTTAAAATTCTCCCCTATTTCCCACTAAAAATTTCCCTTATTTCCCCCCTAAAATTTTCCCTTATTTCCCCCCTAAAATTCTCACCTATTTCCCCCCTAAAAGTCTCCCCTATTTCCCCCTAAAATTTTCCCTTATTTTCCCCCTAAATATTTCCCCTATTTCCCCCCTAAAAGTCTCCCCTATTTCCCCCCTAAAATTTTCCCTTATTTCCCCCCTAAAATTTTCCCCTATTCCCCCCCCCTAAAAGTCTCCCTTATTTCCCCCTTAAAATTTTCTCTTATTTCCCCCCTAAAATTCTCCCCTATTTCCTCCCTAAAAGTCTCTCTTATTTCAAACCTTCCCTCCCCTTCTCCTATCTCCTATCTCCTCCCTATTAAATATAGTCTTAACCCCTGGCAACCTTTGATTACCCGAATATATCATACTTTCATTTTCATCATCACCTACAATGGAAAAATATACCACACCATGCAAATACACCCCAAAAACTATACCATGGACCAATGCGTACAATCCATTCCCATCCCAAAACCGTTTCAACTCTTTTATCAATGATCCATAAATCCAACACTTCTATTCTGCTCTCTAGCATCAACTCAATCTCGACTCATCCCATTATTGTCTTCTCTGATCCATCGAATTGTCGAACCTTTATTTCCTCCCGTTTAATTCTACCATCTGGCCAAACACTTTGATATGTATCATATCCCATCACTGTAATCGCCGCCCCTGTATCAAATAACATTGACACAAAATTTCCATTAAAATTTAACAACACTTTGGGACAAATATCATACGCCCTCCCTTCTTGTAACATATTTATATCTTTTTTTTCTTCTATTTTACTATTGTAATACATATTTTTCAACCCTTTTTCTTTACTTTTTCCAATTACATCCTTGGATTTTATATTTTTCAACTCTTTTTCCTGCCCTCTTTTAATTATATCATCCACACTATCATATAGTCAACAATTTAAACAATCTCTAGCCACATGCCCTTCCGACATTTAAAACACATCGCATTCAACGCCTTTCCTTCGTATGTTTCGACACAATTATTTCTTCGCTCCTCTTATTTTCTATAGTTCGCACAATGGGAGTATTTTGTTGATCCATTCCCCTTTGTGGGAAACCACCCTTGTATTATATCTATCTACATTATAATCCTCTTTATTATGACCAAATCTCCCGCACCCGGCGCATCTCAATTTTTCTTGTTTCTGCGGACAAAAGGGGGCTATATGACCACGTTTGCATCCAAAACACTTTGTTTCTTGACAATCCCTAACCATATGTCCTTGTCCACCACAATTATAACAAGTTATGTCTCCTCTCCCTCGAGAATTAAATCTCGGTCTCATCTCCGTTCTATTTTTCACCACATTTTCTCTGTCTCCATATGGTCTCAACACTTGACTTCTATACCCATATTTTCCAAATACATCGCCTTCAGCACGTCTATTTATTAAATTATTTTCTGATAAACCTAATACTTCACTATCAGTCCAACCCTTTATTAATCCCTGCACTGGTAACCAAGTTACCTTTCCCATCACATCCTCCTCTCCATTATTTCCTTCTATCGCTAAAGTCTGCCCTTTGATTCTAACACTTCGATTGCGCCTAGTCCTCCTTCCTAGGATTAAACTACACATCCATATACCCAATACTAGCAACGCTCCAATAATATTATATTGTACCTCCCAGTATTTTATAAATTTAAAACTTTTCATCTCACAAAAAATTGACAATCACCTTTAAAATAAATATTTTAATAATTTGTAGTGTTAATAAATAAGACAGTATTAATAACGTAAATACTTCAAATATACACTTATACATATATTCAACTCAAAATTTTTTCTACTCTAAATTCGTTTCGAATCTCTTCTCTAATTTTATTTAATATCTATTTATCAACAATTTCCTTGTAAAACAACTCTGTTTTATGCCAATTTATTAATACAACCTGTTATTACAATATAACAACGTTTAATACAATTACAATATAATTTCTCAACACACTTGTATATTATGTTCAACTTCAACTCTTTAAAATTTATTCAATAATTTACAACACTTGTATATTTTGTTCAAATTCAACTCTTTAAAATTTATTTAATAATTTACAACACTTGTATATTTTGTTCAAATTCAACTCTTTAAAATTTATTCAATAATTTACAACACTTGTATATTTTGTTCAAATTCAACTCTTTAAAATTTATTCAATAATTTACAACACTTGTATATTTTGTTCAAATTTAACTCTTTAAAATTTATTCAATAATTTACAACACTTGGGCTTTGGTCACGGCACCACTGTGATAATTCTCAACGCTTATAATAAAAAAAAAATCAACACTCAGTATCTTTTTATATTTTTCAACACAATAAACGATCAACACTTATATCTTTATATCTATCTTTCAACACAATTTCCTTATTCAAAATATCTTACTTTAATCCTTTTTTTTAAACGGATATTTCTCACTTTTTAAAATTTCTACTATTTTTTTTTTGTGTTTCTACAAATTCCCTTTTTTTGAATTCCAATTTTTTATTAATTTTTATTTTTTTTTCAAAAATTTAATCAAAAAATATAATGAATTAAAAAAAAATTTTCTTTTTTCATAACACGCTCGATAATGCGTAATCAAAAAAAAAATTGACAAAATCAATTAAATTTAAAATATCATCAATTATAATAGACAGGACCTGCTATCTAAAATAAAAACAAAAGAAAAACTTAAAAAAATAATAATGAACTAAACCCCCACCATTAGATGTTTCTAATTGATATCTAAAATATATATGTATATATAATTTACTTCAAATCTGCACACAAAATTTTATGTGTAACCCATAAGTTCATTTTACTTGAATATTATATTTTACTTCAAATCTGCACAACATTGTAATTAAAATTTCATATGAACCATTAAAATTGAATTTAGTTGAATACTTGAGTTGAATTTAGAATAGAATGATTTGAGGAAAATATTTATTTTAATTTTTTTTTAATTTATAAATAAAATAAACTAGTAGAAAGCCTGTCAAAAATGATAAGAATGAGATTTTTATTCATTTTTTACGATAGATGTCATGCCAGATTCAAGCTCACAATATTAGGAAGCATCCAAGATCTTATAATTTTAAAAAAGTTTATCAAGCCCAGCTCAACCCTTAATAGTTTGTAAAAGATATTCCCAAGTCAGGTGCAAACTAATATTAATTTTGAAGTTCCAAGCCCAGTTCTACCCATTATAATTTTGAAAATTTTTTCCCGCCTCGGAGATAGTTAAATTTTTATGTTTGAATATGAGTTGAATTAAGAATTGAAAGATATTTATTTTTTGATAAGCCCAGTTTTCGGCTGGATTGTATAGCCTGAGATAGGGAAATAAGAGAAAATTAAATGGAAAGAAAATAGGGAAATTAAAAGGAAAAGGAAGGTAAAGAAAAAGAAAAGTGAAGATAGGAAAGGGAAATGATGAGAAAGGGGAAGATAATAAAAGAAATTAAAAGGGAAAGAAAGGAAAAGAGAATTTTAGTATTTTTTAAATTTTGATTTCCCCCATATTATTTGATACTGTTGTTAAATTAATGAATGTTAGTGATATCTTTAGTAGGGATACATATGTTGTCGGCATAGCATAATCAGTCTACATTTTATATGTTACTGAAAACTATTATTTGAGTTATATATATTTTATAAAAATACATAAGACTAACGTTTAACATTAAACCCAATCTAGGTTCAAGCCTACAATATCTGGAAAAAATATCCAAGCATACAAGATCTTAATAATTTAAAAGGATTTTCTCAAGCCCACCTCAATCCCTTATAATTTTGAAACCAAGCCCAGCGATATTAAATTTATAATTAATGAAGGGGAAATCTCTGATTTACCAATTAGTCTACGGGTAAAATATATTACTTTATAAAAATAATAACATAAGACTAACATTTAACTTAAAAAAATCCCAATCTAGGTTCAAGCCTACAATATTTGGAAAAAATTTCCAAGCATCCAAGATCTTAATAATTTAAAAAGATTTTCTCAAGCCCATTTCAATCCCTAATAATTTTTGAAAACCAAACCAATATTAATTTTGAGAAATATTTTTTAAGCCCAGTCCAACCCATTTTGAAAAAATTTTCCCAAGCCTAGAGATATTAAATTTATTGAAATAACTCAAATTTAAGTTATAGGATCATCTGTTTGTATAAAATAAATAAATAAAATCAACAATAGTAAATAATGTACTACTTTTTGGTTTTAATATGGACTCCTACAGTTGCATAGAAAATTTAAGTTATAGGATCATCTGTTTGTATAAAATAAATAAATAAAATCAACAATAGTAAATAATGTATTACTTTTTGGTTTTAATATGGCCTCCTACAGCTGCATAGAAAATTTAAGTTATAGGATCATCTGTTTGTATAAAATAAATAAATAAAATCAACAAATAAAAAATAAATAAATAAATACGTACCGATGACATGACGTAGCGATGACATGACGTCACGATGACGTAGTGAGGACATCGGAAAATTATAATATAGATGTATCTATTACCTATTTTTTTGCATGGATCTTTTAGCTTAATATTTGTAGGTAAAGTATATATCTGCAAAATAATTTTTAATTTGTTTTATTATTCAGCAGATATAATGGTTTTTTGGAGCTTAGGATTGCATAGACCCACCTAATCATGCCCATTACGTGTGCTTTCTACCTGATTTGTAGAGTTAAACAATCATATTTTCTAATAAACAGTTATTGAAATGAATTGATAATATATTATTTACATGATAAAAATAGGCTACAAATATACTTTTATGCACAAATACAATTAGTTGACTAGATACTATTTTTTATTAAAATATAAAAAATGACCCAGGCATATATGTTTATAAATGAATTGATAATATATTATTTACAGGATAAAACTATACTATAATGATAATTTAAATTTCTTATATATATACAACCAATAAATTTATTTATTTCAGGAATAATAAATAATGGATAAAATAAAAGCCATTTGTCATTTAAAAAAACAAAGATATTTGTTTGAAGCATTGTAGCAGCACAGGAAATCTCAATATTTTTGCCCTGTGCCATTGCAACCCATTTTGTTTTTCACAATGTAATCCATTGTGTTATCCCCTATGAATCCGCTAAAGAAGTTGATGTTTTTCTTGAAGCACAAAAGATATCAGAACAGTCCTGATCATTTCATGATGTTGCTCATCATTGCTGATTTTCTTGCTAAGACATCTATAATAATATTTAGAATAGATTCTATAAGTTGTTAATAATAAGATACCTGAAAAAACAGTTTCCATCACTTATAATTGGATCAACCTTATCTACTTCATCTTGGTGTCAACAGACTTTATACATTAATGATTAAAAGATTAAAAATTTAGTTCATTGCATAACTTAATATAGAATTAAAGTTTATCATCATGAAGTAAGATATTTGTGTAATATATTATAAAATCTATTAACTAAGTCAGAAATTAGCTTATAAAATTTATAACATTTGGACTGAATTCAACTGAAAAAGTATTTAGAATAGCATAAAATATTTTCATGTCATGTTTAATTATAAGATTTAAAAAAAATTGTTTACTTTGTACTTTCTGATTGTGCCTTCCATAGCAGCAAATTTATGGAAGTAGAGTAATATTGTAATACGGCTCGTTTTGAGCCGAATTTCAAAAACGGCTAATAAGCCTGAAGATTTTGTTTGCAGAAGGAAAACAAAGGTTTGGACATCTATTAGCAAAATCTCGAGACTTAGGCAATATTTTTCTGGCTAAAATATTGAGTAAGCCGTTTTTAAAAATTGGCTCAAAATAAGCCGTTTAACAACACTAAAGTAGAGAAGTGGAATCAAAAAATATTTTGCTCTAACCAGTGAGTGTACCTATTATTTAAATTTGATTGCTGGGTTAATTATGAAACATTACCCAGAAAATATTTAAATTTAATATAAAAAATACTATATTGTGAATTGGTTAATTATTGAAATATAAATATAATGCCTAATTCAATAACTAAAAAAATAAAATTTTTTATAAAATGGATGATTTTAAATATCGCCGGCACATGATGTTAAACCAGGGTTGCCAGGTCAAAATTTTCAAATTGCGGGAGAAATTTAGTATTTTGCGGGAGAAATATGAAAATTGCGGTAGAAATATGAAAATTGCGATAGAAATATAAAAATTGCTAAAAAATAATTTTCGCGGGACAATTGACGTAATTATCCGCCTATTATTTTTTATAATTTGTTTATATAAATGCAAAGTCGGTAAATATTTTTTAAAATAAAATAACATCTTGATTTATTAAAATATATTTATTTATTAAAAAAAACCAACGATCTTTTTTAAATATAAAAGAATGTAAACAAGATAAAATTTTATACAAACGATTTTAATTTTACAATATTTTATGCGAATATCCCGCAAGACCGCAATTGGAAATCTACCGTGTGTGTGTATAACTTTGTAGGGATAGGCGCTTAATTATCACATATCAAGTTTTAATCGTTTATATACATAATAAAATAATATTGTACTCATTTCAATGATAATTATTTTATTTATTATAGTTCAATCACATTATTATAATCAGTGCAGGGGAGTGTATCTACATTCATTGCAAAACAAAAATATTCTCCAAAAATAAGAAATACTACAGTACAGATGCAACTACAGTTGCGGCAATTGTAATCACTTATCTTGTATTACAACATTCACAGAGCTATTTTTCATTACAATGTAGGTAGATTCCCTCATAATATTTAACGACTCCAAGATAAATGAAAACTTTTTGTAGAACAAAAAATGAGCAAGGATATCATCAACGTTTTAGAACCTGAATCCAGGAGGTCAATTCTTGACGATTTGAAAGATAGGCAACATATGCAATTCTAACCGATGCATCTAATGAGAGAAATATTAAAATATTTCCCTTGATCCTCCGCTATTTCAACAAAATTAAGGAAATTTCAATTAAAATTTTTTCCCCTCAAATAGTGAAAAATCCAAAGACTTAGCTAACCATATAATGGTAAATATAGCAGACTGGGGATTATCAATAAAATACATGTAAAGTTTTCTGAGCATATAAGTATAACGAGTTAAATTTTATTTACTTTATTTTTAAAATTTTACATCTATTTTAGAACTAAAAATGTAATGCTTATATAGCATGTTACAAATAAAAAATCAATTTACATATTAATATAATAATTTATATAAAAAAAATCAATTTTCATAATTTATAAAAAAAATCAATTTATGTAAACACAAAAAAAAACAATTTAAAGGTTAGTATTAATCGGTCATATCAACATTCCACCCTTTAAAAAAAACGATCTCCATTCAGGTTTTTCTTGCATGTGAATCTTATCGTACAGTCTGTCATAGTTTCGTCTTGGAAAATGATAGTTATTTTGGTTGTTAAATCTTTGGTTGCCATAGTATGGTCGAATCTGCCATGGTTGTCTAAACTGATGTTTGTAATTATTATCATAATGTCTGTTACTCTCAGTATATGGCATCATCTGGGTATTGTCATATCTAATATTAGTTGGTTTTTGTTTGTAAATTTTCTTATCTTGTCCCTCCAAATCTTTGAAAAACGGTTTAGTTGTTCATATCATTTGACTTTGTCACCCTTCTGTTAATTATTATCATTGTTTGTTATTAAATATATATGCGAAGATTTTGAATGATTTTAGAATGTAGTTATTAATGAATAACATCGTAATAAAATAAGAATCGTCGAGTAATCGAAATAGAATTAATTTAAATAATATCGAATTTGATTAAGAATAATTGAAGCAGAATAAATTTATCAAATATTGAATTTTTGGAATGAAATAAACAATTGGTCGCGTTTTATTTTTATTTATTTTTTATTATATTATAAATATTGCGTTTTTAATAATAGCGTTTTATATAATAATTTTTATCAATATTAAATTATAAATTTTATCTTTTTTTTTAAAAATATATTTAATTGTAGCTTTTTATATAATAGTTTTTTATTAATATTAAATTTCAATTATTTTTAGATTTTAAATTTTACTCCCTTATTTTTCAATATAAACAACTTTTTCTATCATAAATTATCTTTAAATTGTTCTTTCTAAAAGGAATTTTATTTCGCCTTCCATTTCTAATATATGATTTCTATATCATATTCTTAAAAACTCTTTTAACATCAAGATGTTCAACTTTCATCTTGCCTCTCTTAACAATAATTGTTTTACATTTCTTTATTTTCACAGTTTTTTTTAATTTTTTATCAATTATAAAAGTTTTTATTTCATAATTTTCTTTAATGTTTATTTCCTTATTTTCTTTAATGTTTATTTCCTTATTTTCTTTAATGTTTATTTCCTTATTTTCTTTAATGTTTATTTCCTTATTTTCTATAATCACAAATTATTATATAATTTATCTCTTTTAGTTTATAAGAATCTCTTTCATTTTGAATATTTGGTTCTAATTCAATATTTTTCAATTTTTTGTAACTAAGAGATTTACAATGATATTTATTGTAATGTGTTTCTTTATCATATTTATTGTCTAATTTTCTATTTTTATAATAATTCTCAATATTAGATTTACTAAAATTTTTATTAGAACAATTTTCTTTTATTTCTGTAGGCAATTTATAATTACATAAACACTTTAATATACACAATGCTTCATCATAACTTGAATTTAACTCTCTTGGAAACACTGCTTTCATGACCAAATATAAATCATCTGGTAAATTACCTATTAAGCTTAGAGTATTCATACTATCATGAAATATTTAGTAATCTTCTAATTTGTCTATGAACTTTGTTTTATTATTAATGTCCCATATAGGTTTATTCATAATTTAGAGATTTATCATTATAAATTTTACTTATTTTTCACTTTTTCAAATTAATCATTTCTCACGTGTTTTTAGAATGAAATAAACATAACATTCCAGAAATTTTTTTATCTAGTTGTCTATGTTCCAGTAGCAAAAATCATATTGTCTGTGGATTTAGAATATTTTGTAAGTCATTATAGCCAATTTTATTTCGTTCGTCTAGTTTAATATATACCTCATTTGGTAGTCTTGTAAAGGAACCTGCTTTTTCGATGTCCGATATCTGAGTGTCCTTGAAGATGTCTTCGAATCTACTCAAAAAAATATCGCCATTGCCTGAGTATATTGGAAATTCAATATTTATATTAACATTATTATTGGGAATCTGTTTAATATTATTTATTTATTTACGATTTCCTCGAATATGTAGCGGAACTGCCACCATAAAGTTTTCTGAGCATATAAGTATAACGAGTTAAATTTTATTTAATTTTTTTTTAAATTTTACATCTATTTTAAAACTAAAAATGTAATGTAATGCCTCAGTGGATTTGGAAAAAACCAGAGTGTATTTATAGAATTAAGTCAGCACAATGTTGGTAGCGATTTGTTCCTAATACCCGCTATCGATAGAATTATAAAATTTTATAAACCTTTAAAATATATTTCTTAAATATAGATTAGAATAGCTGTCCTAACACTTTGAAATCTTTTTTCAATAATGAATGGCAAGTTATATTTAGGAATGATTTCACATATAGGAAATCTACTACATGCTGTTAATGTGCAGTTGCAATCAGAAGAATCTTAACAGAGATTCATAAAATTATGTTGCAGGTGTGTTCAACTTTACAATTAAAAATTGACAATAAATTTTATGACGCTTTGTTAAAACTATATTAAAATGTTCAAATATTATAAAAATACCTATAGACTGATGTCTTGTTGGAGGAGATTGTATTGCTCTCTATGATTTACAATGTAAAAAATATATTTATATAATGCGAATGTATAGATAAGATTTTATAAAATATAAAAAATATATGGAAAATTAAATAGTTATGTTAATTATATTTTATTTGAGATTTAAATAATGGAACTAACGTACCGTCGTTATTGAATATTTATAAAATTCCTGGCATGACATTATAAATTTGTTTAGGTTAATGATGCTTACTACCAAGTGAATGTATGGAAATATTCTAAATACCAACCTAATTTGCTAAATACCGGCCAAAATTTATTAAAATGTAATAAGACCCTTATTATTTAATATATTATAACCGAATCACGTGGTCGAGTCCTGTTTCCTATATATCATCTCCCCAAGGATGGAACCACCAAGTTAGATTAAGAAAAAAAAACATGATAATTCCTGGGATTCGAAACCGCGACCATGGGATCAATAAGCGAAGCTCTTGCGCTTGCCTACTAGGCCATAGAGGCTTTCCAAAAATTACGATTTTTCAAATATATATTATAAATATATTTGGTAGTGCCTATCCATATGAAAAATAAATAAAATTCAAATTTGATAGGTAGTACCTTAAGGTAGTAAGCATCATTAACCATTTGTTTAACCATTAGATCGGCCTCTAATGTTGTTAAAGCAATCCGATTTCTCTCCTTTTCCCAGGAAGTCCTCATCAGGCTAAAAATTTGCTCGGATGAAGCATTAGAACGAGGTAGGGAGCAGACATACTCACATATTTTTTCCAAGCATCTGAATTTATTGTTATTACGAAAAAACTCTACCTAGCTTTTAGACCATCTAACTTTAAGTATTCTGGCGAATCATAAAAAATAGAGAGAATTACAATCTCCTCAAACAAGACAGCAGTGTCTTTCGGTATTTTTAATATATTTATTAAACTACAAAAACGATCATCAATTGATGGTTTCTGTTCCAAGGTCATAATAATAGTTTTTAAAATCAAATTTTAATTGTAAATATTCTAAAAATGTCTTAATAAAAATATCTGCTTCATTTAAAAATGTATTAATTAGAGTATTATTTGAACATTTTAATAAAATATTTTTTGCAATAGCGCCATAAAATTTATTATCAATTTTTAACTGTAGAGACGAACAGAGCTGTAGCCTGATTTTGTGAATCTTTATTAATAAAGAATATTCTGATTGTAGATTTCCTACATGTGAAACTAATCCCAAATATGCTTCTGCCATTTCATACTCGAAAAAATTTTTGGACTGCTTTTAAAATCTTTATTTAAGAAGTATTTTATTAAGGGTTTGTAAAATTTTAAAATTCTATCGATGGAAGGTATTAATGATAACCACCTGATAGGTACATATCGCAACAACTCACACCATTCCAAGTCAGACCACTCCACCAACTCTTTTAATTCATTAACTCTTTTGGTTGATGAACTAAATTCGTTAAAACATTTCATCACAATTATTTCGACATCTACAGATAGTTCATTCATTGCCTTCTTGCAAGAATTATGTAGTATATGGCATATACACCCAATTGGTATTAATTCATTATTGTTATGCCTCAATTCGGTAAATACACTTTGGTTTTTGTCAAAATTTACAGGCATTATCTAGGCAGAAAGCTGACATGCAATCATTGATAACCCTGAATCAGCTATATTTACCATTATGTGGTTAGCTACATCTTTGGATTTGTCACTATCGAGGAAATAATATTTAACAGTTTTATTGAAATGTTCTTATTAAATAGTGAAGGATCAAGGGAAATGTTTTAATATTTCCCTTTTTAGATGCATCTGTTAGAATTTCATATGGATGCCCATCTTTCAAATCGTCAAGAATTGACCTCTAGGATACAGGTACTAACACTTGTGATAGCCTTGCTCATTTTTTGTTCTACCACAAGTAAGATTTGCACTTATATTGGCGTCGTTAAATATCATGGGAAAGATTCAACCCACATTGTGATGATATAACTCTGTGAATGTTGAACTACATAATAGTTGTATACGATTTCCACTGTAGTTTCACCTGTAATATTTATTATTTTTGGAGAATATTTTTGCATTGCAATGGATGTTGATATACTCCCCTGTACTGACTTATATGAATCAAATTATGTTGATTTATTATTGGATAAAAATAAAACAGGATAGGAAGAAATTTACAAACTGGAAATTTTCACATAAATATTTTAAATTTATTTTAAAAATATAAAATATTATTTATATATTAAAAACGTTAAAATACTAAAAAAAAATTGCGGGATAAATTAAAAAATTGCAGTAGATTTTTGCGGGAGATTTTCAATTGCGGTAGTTTTGCGGGAGAGAGATGTCTGCATGTTAACTAAAAAATTGCGGGAGTCTCCCGCTGATGGGGGGAGACAGGGCAACCCTATGTTATACACATTTAATAAACGTGTAAGGGTGTGATGTTTAGTATTTTCACTAAATATTACGGGCGTTAGTAGCAGTCATGGCCTTTCGAAATTCATCAGATTTATGATAACGATAAATCATTTTTAAAAAATTTACATTATTTTTTATGGAATTAGAAAATATTCTTAAAAGCTTTGTCACAAAGTATTAATAGTTTTTATTTTTTTTTAAAATTAAATACTCATTAGTCATAAGAATCTTCACGCCATCATTTATCACGATAAAGAAGGAATTATAATTCTTAAAGGTTTACTATTTATCTATATATTATTTTTATTTACTATAGCTTTTGATCAAGCAATAACAGAAAATATTATTACTATTGATTTTTTAAATATATTTAATTTATCTACTCATCAAATAAATAAAATTGGAATGGGTGATATTAAAAAACTACTTATCACCCTTAAAAATTATCAAGTAATTTATTATATACTGCAAAAATAATTATAATTAATAGATAATACAATTTAATAAAGACAAAGTAATTTTAACAGCAATCATCTCAAAGAATTCTAATATGGGTAGTACTTGATTATTATCAAATATCTATTATATTTAAGGGTTTTTTCTGAATTTGGATGAAGAATTAAATGAATTATCATCATTATTACAAAGCTTTGTTTGATACAATTACATAATATTAATAAAATATAAACCTTATTTCAGGATTTATAATATAATTATTTATTTTTAATATTAAAAAGTTTCGATTATATTAAATATTTATTTGCAATATAAACAAATAAATTTTATATGAAGTTGAAAAATTATATAATGAACAGTGGAATGCATTACATTTATTTTTACAAAAGTCTAAGAAAATAAAATTAGATTTTTAGCAGTAAATTAATCAAAATTTGTAATCTTATTATCAAATAATTAACCTTTTGGGCAGTATTTATAAACTTTTGGGTAGTAAATTTATCAAAATGGATAGTATTTTTATTACCAAATAAATAAAATATTTTATCAGATAAAATATTGGGCAATAAAAAAATTAAGTAAAGTTATGGCAAAAATTGTTAAATATTTATTTGAGTTGTTTTGCAAATCTATTTATTATATAAATATATAAAAATTAGTAAATGAATTTATAAAATATCAAAATATGAGATTCATTATAGAAATGCAGTTTGCCATTGAGCATTTTGTTGAGCAAATCTAAAAGATAGAAAATATTTTAAAAATGTTTATATTTAATTAAAACTGTTACTGTACAACAAGAGCCTTTTTAAATATTATAAAATAATATATAAAAAAGGTAAGTTAAATTGAATAATTATAGAATAGTATATATATACAAGAATTGAGAATAAAAAGTTACCATTGACCATATATTATGAGGTTTCTTCAAGTTATAATATTGGCGAAAAGGTAAAAAAAGATGGGGTCTTCAGTCAAGTTAAATATTAAATAGAATTGTATAGAAAATTTTTTTGTTTTTAAAAAAATAATATATATCTTTAGGAATTATGGGTGATATTTCAAAAACTACATTAACCATCCAATACTCTGGTGAAATAAATGACGTTAGTACTCGGCTCAATTTCAAATGTATATATCTCCAGTTATATTCATTATTTCTATTTAATATTTGGATATAAGATAGAACTAACCTTAAACTTAATAAAATATTTACTTATTTTTATTTCTTAAGCTTAGATTAAAGATGATGAGGATAATTATAATTTGTGACAAAATTTCTAAAAAAAGCTTACTTTTTTTAAATTTCAAATATTAAATTAAAAAATTAACATCATATAAATGATAATTCATAATATGAATCTTTATTATTCAATATAAAAAAAATTACAATATTTAAACAAAAAAAAATAGAACATTTATATATGTTAAATTTGACATGCAAAACATTAATGTGTTCTAAACATAAATTTATTTTACATATTTGAAAAAAATATTTTGTTTTTATTTTGATGGTTAGATTTAAAATTCCAGCTAAATAACTTCTTTAGTAGAACTTTCATATTGGTCAGTATAGTTTTTACATATAATTTTAATTTTTTCATTGGTATGATAAATAATCTTTTCAATCATTTTTGTGTTGTGAACAAGTCAAAACATTTTTCTGGAGTGTCAGCTTCTTTCCTTTATTCTTTTACTCCTGGCAGATGAATAACTAAATTTTGTTGATGAGTTCTTATTCTTTGATTAGGAAGATCCTTTTTCCATTCAGTAAACTTATTTTTTTTAGCTAATTTTAAAGAGAAATATACTATGATTTCATATTTACCTAAATAATATTAAGTTTATTGTCTTCGACTAACATTTCTTCTTCATCTAATTCAGATTGTGTATCATGATCACTATCATATATAAAATCTTCATTCTCACTATTAATTATATTGTTATAATCACCTCAAATAAAGATATTACATCTTAAATAATTATATATTTAGTTTCAGAATCTGCAAAAATCATTATAAATGATAAAAATAATTTGAGAAATGAGTCAGCTGGTGAAAAATAATAATAAAACTCCACCAGAGAAAATCTTTACGTTTTCTTTTTCATATATCTCATTTCAAAATATAAGATATTTATATTTTGTTTTAATAAATTTTATAATATAGTAGTATATATTTATAATTTTAAAAATTAAAAAAAAAATTTCTTAAAAAATTGCAAATTTACTTGGGGTCTCACAAATCCCAATCAGTCACAAAATGCTTATATCTTAAAAACTACTCAACCAAAATATATGAAATTTGGAATATAGATTCTAAGATATATTTGATGAAGCTTCTGATGAATCCAGATCATAATATTTAACCATTTTTATCTAATATTATTTCTAGCATGCCTGGGGTTTCATATACCCCACCAGAGTATTGAAGGGTTAAACTAATTTTGTAGAAGAAAATTTAGATAATTATTTGGATTATATTAAATATATTTGAATGTAAAGGATATTCCTAAAACAGTCGTAACTTGAAAAAATTATTCATAGCGTATGGAGGAATAAATATAATCGATATAAAAAATTACTATTTCAAAGTAAAAGTGATGATGTGGTATGGACAGATTTATATAAAATTGCAAAACAACTTTAAAGATGAAAGAACTGTCTTAGCATCAAAAATTTATTTTATTAGGTCGTACACCAGCAGATTCAGTAATGCGTTATTTAAAAAATATAAATAAACTAGCCCGTAGATGAGAATTTGTAAATAATATAGAGTGATCAATTAATCGCTGGAAAGATGTCGCAAATAGATAAAGAACTATGATTCAAATACTACAGACGAAGAGCAACCGTTAAGCTTAAACAAGGTTATTGCAATGGCTTTAATGATGGAACGGGCCAACTTATAAATAAATAATACTAAAAAATCAAAGTGACGACTAAATATAATGATAATTATAAACGATTAAATCAGAATTACAATAATTATCGGCAGTATAATGATAATGATAATTGGCAGTATCAAAATGAGAATAAAACATAAGTATAAAGAAAACCAGTTCAAGTTATAATAACTACCACACGATTAATAATATAAGAAAATCGTGCTATTTTTGTAATCGTTTACATGCTCGGAATTGTCCAGCATACGGAAAAACATGCAACAAATGTAAGAAATTAAACCACTTTGCCGTGTGTTGTAAAAATGGAGGAAATGTTTATGATACAAATTACAATAGTAACTACGATGATTCAGATTTCTCAAAAAGTCTATAAATATGGACAGCTCCCAAAAAATAATGGTATTAATAAACAACCACGTGAAATATGATACAGGTTCAGCAGTAAACATCATTAATGCAACAATATGGAATAAAAAGGGGAGGCCAAAACTTAGACTAGTTAGAGCTCCAACAACATATGGAAACAATACAATAAAAATAATGGGAGAAGCTTATGTTAAAGTTCAATAGAAGATAAGACAAAATGGTTTCCGCTATTAGTTACAATGATGCAGCGCTATTTAGATTTCCATGGACTATAGAATTTGATCTATCGTTGCCAAAAAAGGTAATGATCAGCAATAAATATAATAATAATGGTAATGGAAACGTAAATATTGAAAAACTATATAAAGAGTTTGCTAATGTGTTTGATAATAAATTAGGATTAATGAAAAATGCGGAACCAATATAAGTACAATTGGATGCCAGAAAAATAATTTAATGATATACCCCCTTTTAAAATATTAAACTATTTAAAAATTAGCCAAAAATTAAAAATACGTATTTTTAATTTTTAGATACAAAACCAATAGCTCTACCAGCAAGAAAGTTGCCTTTAAAAGTAGAAATTGAACAAGAGTAACCTGGAGTACTCCAATGTGGAACGTAAAACCTCAAGTGAATTACGATTATGTGGTGATTTCAAAGTAACATTGAATAAATTTTTACTAAAAGACTATCACATTCTACCAACGTTTGAAGAATTAATCGCAAAGATCGCTAATAAAAATAAGTATACAATATTAGATCTAAAAAACCAAGAATTATTAACTAAGGTAACACCAATTGGATACTACCGCTATTTACGATTACCTTTTGGTATGGCTACAGCACCAATAATATTTCAACGATATATGAACGATTTACTCTGACTGTAAAGATGCAGTTTATTTAGACAATGTTATAATCACAGGAAAAAATGATACAGAACATTAAGAGAATATACAAGTCCTCAAAAAATTACAAAATGCGGGATTAAAATCAAAACAAAAAATAAATTTTATGAAAGAAAAAATATCATATTTAGGATACATAATAGATGAAAATGTAATACACCCAGATAAAAAGAAAATAATAGTAATACAAAAATATCCAAATAAAAATAGACATGACATAAAATCATTTTCAGGTATATTAAACTATCATACACGGGTCATACCAAACTTACATGGAATCATAGCAGAATTACATAATAAAACATATAAAAATGTTAAATGGAATTGGACTAAAAAAGATGAGGCATTATTTGAAAAAGCAAAAGGAATAGTAACAGAACAAAATACTATACAGTTTTATAAACCGGACCTCAAGTTAATATTAGAAACAGATGCATCTAACCAAAGATTTGGAGCTGTATTCATGCAAAAATATGATAATGGTAACGAATTCCCAATAGCTTACACCTCGAGAACTTTACAAAATGCTGAAAAGAATTATTCAACAATCGACAAAAAAGCCAAAGCTAAATAAACGGCGTTGAAAAATTTCATAACTATTTGTATGGACGAAAATATAAAATACGAACAGACCATAAACTTTTAATAAAGATATATATGGTAATAACAGAGATTTAAGTTTATTAACATATCAAAGATTATTACGTTGGGCTTATCCGCATATAATTACGATATTATGTACAAGTAAGGCGCTAATAATATAAATGCAAATGCTTTATCGCGAAATCCAATAGAGAAAAATGATGATAAATTAACAAGCGAAAATAAAGCAGTGATTTATATAAGAAATCCTATTTATGGTATAACCGTGTAATCCGCCACCCCGACACTTGGAAAGGGTACATTTAGATTTTGCCGAACCACTGGACGGATTTTATTGCCAGGTAGGAATCGATGCATACTCAAAATGGATTGATGTTGATAGAATTAAAGATACAAGTAAGAATTTAATAAATATATTAGAAAAATGGGTTACTCGATATGGTATTCCACATCAAATTGTAACCGAAAATGGTCCACAATTTATTTCAAATGAATTTGATAAATGGTATGAAAACTAGAATATACAACATATAAAAATTGCACAGTAACATCTGAGAAGCAATGGTGTAGTAGAAAGATGCATTCAGACTATCAAAAATCGATATTTTGCAAATAGAGAACAAACGAATAATGAGGAAAAATGCTTAAATGAAGTGCTATTTCCGTATAGAAATTCAGAACACTCATCAACGGGGCGAATACCAGCAAAACTATTTATGGGAAGGAGACTAAATAGATTATTGGACTGGGTTGAACTTCTATTATAATAAAAATTTCTGTAGTGGAACCAAACCAGTACAAAGGAATTCATAGATATTTTGGAGAAAACGATTTAGTTTGGATAAAAAACCCAATTGAAAAGGATGGCATGAAGGGAAGATAATAAATCAACAAGCTAAATTCTCTTATAATGTAGAAGAAAAAGAAAAAATATTACGAAAACACGCCAACCCACTACGAACAAGGGAGGAACTAAACCCGAATCAATAATAATAGATCACTATGAAGTTAGGAGAAGATAAAATTTTTGAAAAACAATTAAACCAAGTCAAGAAAGAATTCAAAACCGATATCCAACTAGGGAACGAAAACAAACGAAAAGATTAATAGACCAACTTGCACTTGGTGGGAAATAAGATATGTTATATTACATACATTTTAAAAGGTTAAAATATTCAACGTTATTTAAATTAGAGATCTGCAAAATTAGGCCCCTCGGGCCTAATTTTATATAAATAATCGGGTTTAGGCCGGGTCGGGCCTAATATTTTTAAAAAAAAATCGGGCCGGGTCGGGTCGGATCTTGGAATTTTTTTTAAATATATCTAAATTTTTCAATTTTATATTGAATTTTTTATGTAAAATAAAAATATTTTATTTTATTTATTGAAACTTAACGACATATAACATATGTCTTTTATTTTGAGTAATTATAAAAATTAATTTCTATAGTTAAATAAATTCGGGCCGGGCCGAGTCGGTAAATTTTTTAAAAAAAATTTTGATTTCAGGCTGGGCCGGCAAAACCTTTTAAAAAAAAATCTCGGGCCGGGCCCGGCTTGAAAAATTAGGCCAGATGCAGATCACTTATTTGAATAATATTTGTTATACAATAATATAGCGTATTTATATTTAATATTATATAAAAGGTCAGTTAAATTGTATAATTATAGGATAGTACATATAATATAAGAACTGAGAATAAAAA
Organism: Gordionus sp. m RMFG-2023; assembly: GCF_954871325.1. NCBI lineage: Eukaryota > Metazoa > Nematomorpha > Gordioida > Chordodea > Parachordodidae > Gordionus > Gordionus sp. m RMFG-2023. The sequence continues at coordinate 31,743,684 of NC_088776.1, forward strand.
GTTACTATTGACCATAGATTTTTAGGTTTCTTCAAGTTATAAAAATACTTATACAAATATCCCTTTTTATTATAACCGGCAATATCCAGGAATTTTTCACAGTCGAGGATAATATTTTTTTATATTGAATTGATTTTTTTGAACACTAAAAATTTATTAGAACTAATCAAAAAAAATTATTAGAACCAATCATATTTGAAAATATGATAATTTCGAACACAAATAAAAAAATGTTGGAAAATATAAAATATTAAGAACGAATATTATACGGTTAAGAAATATTAAAGCTATATAAGCCTGTATGTAAATCACAATAAAGTATAAAATTAAACATTTTATAATAATTTAAATAGTTAATCAAAATATCATTCATAAATGAAATTTAATCTTCTGCGATTGTGCCAATTTTTTAATAATTTGTTCTGTGTTGGGAATTTGATCTCAATCAGTAAAACTAGTCTATTCAATCAATTTTAAGATGTCATACTTTTGATATAGTTTTTATTCTATATAATGAAGAAAAGGTCCTCTCATTTGTGCTTGTACTAATATCATTGCCAAAATATACAATAATTTTTATATTTGGAAAACTTATAAAATATATTTTAAAGTACAAAATGTTTCCACTGGATTATGTACAAAAATGAATCCTTCATACTGTTGTAGCTGTTGAAAAAAAGAAGAAATAAATTTAATTTATTACATCAAATGTCAGTTATTTTCTGACAGGGGAATTAAGTTTTTCTGGTGGATAGTGGGAAAACGTGATCATCACATGTTTGGTTTTTAAGGATTCCTTTGTTAGCTATTTTGGAGTGAAGATATTGGATTAATTGTAGAAGATGTCAGCTGGGAGGAACAAAGAATGAACCTGTGGGAATGAAGAACATGTGAAGCGGGATAATTATGATTTATAATATTTATATTTTTTTTAATGGATAGATAAATATAATTATGAATAATGAATAAATATGGATTGTTTTATGGATTCGTTTTATTGTTGCCGTCGACAGGATGTACTTAGGGATTAATGTGGTTTTAAAGGTAAAACAAAATTTTTGTTGATATATATTTTATCTAAATTTTTGGCAGCGCAGTAGTACTAACCGCGATACAGGGGGTCAGGAAAAGGTGAGATTAAGAGGTGAGTTTAAGGGTTTCTGTAATTTCATATTAAATATTTACTTAAAAAGGTTAAGATAGAAAGTGTGTAATGAGTATTAGGATTGAAATTTGATTCATTTTGGCCCATGTAAGACAATAGTATTGGTGGTATTAGATGTCTTCATTTTGGCCATTTAAGACAATAATATTTGTGGTATTATATGTCTAGATGTATATTTTACATCCAATTTTGACAAAAAGTTTTGTCTTATTACTTGGTACGTCTTAAGACTCATTGAATGGTCGTCATAGGAAGATAAAAGACCTCAGGATCAGCAGGACAGAAAGGATTGATAAATATTTAAATATTTGAAATTTAGGAAAATATATATGGAAATAGACTTTTGTAATATGTGTTTTATATAATTATGCATTTTGGGTTTTTAAAGGGATGGACATGTGGGGGAGAATTTATTATTAATTAATGTTAATATATTGTATGTGTAATTTAGTTTCAATTAAGGTTGATATGTTATTAAGGGGATATTTATTATTAATTAATGTTAATATATTGTATGTGTAGTTTAGTTTCAATCAAGGTTGATATATTATTAAGTGATCTATTGAGGGTGAGTTATTGTTGTTGATTTTGAAGTAATTAACCATTTTTATGAAATAGGATGTAATGTAAATTATACATATGATATGTTTAATTATGAATGATAATTTAAAGGAATTGAAGTATGATGAAGTCAGAATAATATCTATAATGTTAGATGTGGATAGTTATTTTGATTTAATGTCTGCATTTATTATATATATAAATTGGATAGGAATTTATATGATATATTAGATGATGTATAATATTTTTTTTTTCAAATTATGAAATCTTTATATTTAGTATATATATTTTTTTTTAAATCATAAAATTTTATAAAAAGTTTTATTTGCAATTATTATATTATTTTTATGGTATGCAATGATGTGAAAGAAAATATTTTTACAGATAAGGTCAGCCCGCGTTGATGGGTATGCCTTGAGGTGAGAATATTGTTTAGTTTGCATACTGGAAAAAGTTTTTTTTGTGTAAATTTTTTTTTATAAATTTATGCTGCATATTACATTTTTTTATCTTTGTAATAATTTTATAGCACATCACTATTTACTATTTATATTACATTGTCCATATTAATGTTCCATAGATTATAAATGCAGATACCCCAATGTACATGTCATTATTGGTAATATGTGTTTTCGCGATTATATATTGAAAGGTATCGGCGATATTATATTATAAATCATCATAAGGGGAGTCGATTCGATACAATTCAAAGTCGATACAATGCAAAGGGCGATTCGAGACAATTCAAATTCGATACAATTCAAAGGGCGATTCGATACAACATCACGACAGAGAGAGGGACGCTGGGCTTGTGAAGGGTGGGCGTGTTGTAGCTGTTGAAAAAAAGAAGAAATAAATTTAATTTATTACATCAAATGCCAGTTATTTTCTGACAGGGGAATTAAGTTTTCCTGGTGGATAGTGGGAAAACGTGATCATCACATGTTTGGTTTTTAAGGATTCCTTTGTTAGCTATTTTGGAGTGAAGATATTGGATTAATTGGAGAAGATGTCAGCTGGGAGGAACAAAGAATGGACCTGTGGGAATGAAGAACATGTGAAGCGGGATAATTATGATTTATAATATTTATATTTTTTTTAATGGATAGATAAATATAATTATGAATAAATGTGTTATGAATAAATATGGATCTAAATACATACCATTTAAATTTTGAAATTGGACTTCAGAAACATTGTAATCCTATGGATAAAGTATAGCTAAATATTTAATTTTTCAATATTAAGATTTGATATTGTAAAAAAAAAATAAACAACCCTTACCCTCAGCCCCGTCAATGCTTAATCTGAAAATAAAAACCCCTTAACTATAAAATTTTCTTGAAATTCTTTATTTAACAATTTCACAAATTGATAATATATAAATTAACATTCATATGAAAACAAGTAAACAATAATTATCCAAATTACATTGTGAAATCTTTAAGATCAGTCTAAGTCATCCAATATATTCCGTGCATTATTTATCTCTTTGTCCTCTCACAATGGCATCACGTGATCTTCACATCCCAACTTTCCTCCCCAAGGAAAATTAATTATTCTCGTCAGAAAAAATGACTGACATTTAGTATATTATATTAAATTTATTTCTTCTTTTTTCTAACTTCTACAACAGATATATCCTCAGATCATAAGGGGTTATAAGATATAGTATTTGTAAATTCGATATAGCCATTTTAAATCACAATTGTTCATTGAATTGAGTCAAAATTAAATTCAAAAGTGGAATAAAATAAGATTATTTTATAGTAATCCTCAATAGAGTCCTCGTTAATATTGGAACGATTTGTTTGTCGGTTAAAGTCGGGGCTTGTGTATCTCAAAATCATATAATTTTGCTTTCACCTTAACAATCACATAAATCTCGAGAAATTCATGGTCGATAATATCTCTTGGTTTTCTAAGTTGTAATATAATAATATTCTCTAATCTCATAACTTCAACCAAATCCATTTTTTTAAAAAAAAAATTGCAATAAATTGTTGTGTAATCAATAATTTATTAATACATTCCAATGAAAAAAGGCAGTCATATTAGATCTAATAATGTATCAGCTTCAGATGAAATATCTGTTTCGGATGAATCTGATATTTCTAAAAGAGCATACAAAATAGGCTCTTCGAGATAAAAAAAAAAGCTAAAACAGTTTGATGTTGAAGGCTACATTTTATCGTGCAGACTCTTTTGCAGTTTCTTTTTTCATATAAGAAGTCTTAGAAATAAATATGTTCAGCAAATTCTGTCTATTTGGATATCTAAATATTTTATACACTCTAGAAATTTTCTAATCATAGTTATTAATAGATTAATTAAATAGAATTTTTTTTGGTTAATAAAATATTTTCTTATATGCATGAATGTTTAAGGTTTAAAAAATATATGAAAATAAACTTAAAATTTTCGTGAGATAAAATATTAATACAAGAAATAAATATTTAAATTAATTTTAACTTTTTTTGTTAATATTTAGAATAGATTCCTATTTGAAATCGGATATTTAGCAATTTACGATTCATGAAGCCCTTTTTTTTCTAATTCCTATCCGACCCCCCCCCCCCCCCCCCCCCCCACCCTCCGCTGGCTACGAACCTATATTATAAGTTATCAAATATATTTTATGAAATTAACATATCAAATATATTAAAATTATAAATAAAAGAAATTCATTTAATATCGGTTTTTATATTGAACATTGTGTCAATGAGTCAATCTAATAAATAGAAAATAATTCAAAAATGTTAATATCTAAATATTAATTAAAACTTACATGTTACTACTACAACAGGAACCTCATTAGACTTCAAAAACCCCTGTCGCATAATTTTATAGGCGGCATCCGCATAAAGTTTAGTAAAAGACTGACTTGATTGAGGAATCTTTTTGTAAAAATCGAAATTCAGCTTTATCATTTCAATTTTTTAATAAAGACAGTATCTTCAAAAATTGTGAATTTTTCAGTAAGCTATTATTCGAATTCCCCTAAACTTATAATATTTTTTGTTTTTAATTTCATTAAAAAATTTAATTTTATTAAAGGTAATCTTAAATATTTTTTGTAAATTTTCCATAATCGATTTAGGTTTGAGACTTATTTTAAATAAAGTTTCTATCTCTAATTTTTAATGTTGATAAAGTCAAAATCATTAAATATTATATATTATATGCATAGATATAAAATAGTTAATATCTTTTAAAATTTATTCATTTTTATGTGGTTAATTGAAATTTCGCCATTATTTTTAAGTTTTTATCAAGGGTTTTATATTTTGATTAAGGACGGTCCCGGAACGTTCTTAAAATTATATATAAACTTCTTATTTATTTTTATAATAAAAAATAATTTTTAATCCATCTAACAGGTCCATGTATTAAGTTCTCCTTATTTTCTAAATCCTTACAAATGGCACACGATGAAATTTTTTTCTCCGGTGAAGATTGAAAAACTACAGAAAATAATGGCCTCATTAGAGTCAAGGAAGCAATCTTAATGTTCCAAAGTGCATTTTTCTAGGTGACTTTATAGGTCAATGGACCCAATGTAATAAAATAAGGCTTCAAAAAATTAATTCCCTGTTACCACAAGATTGATTTCAGTTCTCAACAAATGGGAAAAAATGCCGATGAATTAATTACTTTGTTCTGCCTTATATCTTGATCCTAGGTTTAAATCTCTTTTGAACGAAGATAAAATTAATATACCTATAAATCATTTATTGGCGACATGGGAAAATATAAAATATTTTAAGGATAAAGATTTAAATATAATAAAATTCGGATAAATCTTCTGAAGAAGGACAAGAATATGATGAATTAGTAATGTTTCTAAGGTCCAAGGATAAAAATATAAAGCATAGCAAAACTTACAAAAAGGATGATATTCTATCAACTATAAAAAAATTTCTAGCGGATCGTCTAGATTAAACAAAAAATTTGCTAGAATACTGGGAATCCAATACAATAAAAAATTAGCAACTCCATATAGCCAGGTAAGTGTTGAACCTTGTTTGCGACACTTAAATTATACTAATACTACAAAGAACCAATATAAATGATAATATTTTAGAAAATATATGCTTCGATATAATAATGGATTCATTTAATGATTAAATAAAGACTAATTAAAATGTGTAGATCTAAAAAATATATTTAGATATTTTTCTAGGAACGTTCCGAAAACTGGAACGGAACTGGAGCGGAATATTCTTTGTGACCGAAAAATGCCCTTGTTCCGGGTCCCTGATTTTAATGGTTGAACAAAATTTAAAGTAAAATAAATTTATATATTTTATAAATAATTAAATTTTATATAATATATAAAAGTCTATATATAGTTATAATTAGTAAGAATTTTTTTTTTAATAGATAAGAATATATTTTTAAACATGGCTAATAAATAGTGTTTAAAAATATATGGTATTTATTTATACTAAATTAAATAGCATATTAAATTTATAAATATTTACAGAACTACTAATTTTACATCACCAGGTATTTTAATTTTATTCTTAATAATATTATGAGATGATACTGAGTTATATAAATTCTAAATTTATCATAAATCTATAAAGAAAATAAATTCTTACTGCACATTTTTCTCCTTTACGCTAAATTACATCTAAAGTAAATTTTTTTGCCCTTTTATGTATCATTTGCATATGAATGTTTCCATGAATTACTATTTAATTATTGTTGGACTTCATCAGCATTTTTAAATATTTTTTCTTTAGGTATCAGTATCATATATATGTTTTACTTTTCCATCCTTACTATTAACATGTTCTTCATAGTAAAGCGCTCCGATAATATTTCAACGCTTTATGCAAAACCTATTAAAGGGAATTCCTATGGTTAATGTATTTTTAGACGACGTAATAATTGCAGGAGAGAATAATCTTGATCATGTAGTTAATTTAGAAGAAGTATAAGAAGATTGATAAGGCTGGACTGATATCGACGACCGATGAAAATAAAATTGGAGAAAAGTCAGTTAATTTGGGTCAATCGGAATTCACTTTACAAAAGATAAGATTATTGCCATAAAAAATTGTACGTTAGTTTCTTGAAATGGTTTATCATGAGTCGTATATACATAATTCACATTCTATTTGTGTGCCCTTGCATCGACTAACGAGTAAAAATGAATATTTAATAAAGTTAAAAATATATTATCAAAAGAGAATATAATAATTCCTTATTCAGCCAATATTCCTGTAGTGATTTCTTATGACGTTTCTGAAGATGGTCTAGGAGCTGTTATTGCACACCGATTTATTACTGGCCAGGAGAAACCGATTGCTTACGCATCGAAGTCACTTTCGGTGGCTGAAAAGAATTACACCACCATTGATCGGGAGGCTTCGGCAATCATGTTTTCTATCTAATCAATATATTTATGGAAGAGATTTATTTTGGTTACGGATCATAAACCCTTGAAATATATCTTAGATGATAAAAGAGGCCTAAATAAAATAACAAATAACCGTTTAATACGGTGGGCGATAGAGCTATTAAATTACGACTATAAGGCAGGCGCGTACGCAGCGGGAGAGGGCAGGGGAGGGCACATCCCACCCAAGCCAAAAAATGCAGATGCCGGATATATTTTTCAAAAATATTATTGTTTATATTAATTTATATTTGAATATTTATTCCTATCTCATATTAAATATTTAATTACATTTATTTATCATATTCATCTACTAAGTTATTTTATCAATTAATTCGATTTTAAGTTTTCAGGCGTGATATTTACTTATTATTTTCAAATTTTTAGTGGCGTAATATTTATCTACCATTTTCAAATTTCTAGTCAAATAATAATTATTTCTGAAACTCTGTCCAACAGGGAGAAAGAAATACAAGCTTGTCCAACAAGATAGAGTCTTCCCCATCAAGCAGTAACAGCTTTTATGGAATTAGAAGAGCCGATTATTTGCTATTAATGAAATATCACAATGGCCTGAAAGAAATATTTTCTCAAAAGCAAGAAAATTATTGGATTCACTGCTTATTCCAAATTTTTTTTCTCATTAGAATATATTATTTAATTATACAACTATAAATAATATTTTTCAAAAACATGACATTGACTTGATTAAGAGATGAGAATAGCGGAGAGCATTTTATTAGAACTCAAGGAAATTAGGGCTAATGTTGATGAAGAATTTCATATTTTATATGTTATTGTTGAGTCAAAAGCAGAGCTATACCTGTTTTATATTTGTCTCCCTCGACTTGCAGCAAGGTAAGCTCATCGTTAAAACATTAATATAGGATCAGTAGAAGAGTATTATAAAACAAATGTCTCCTCTCTTAGATATATTTATAATTCAAATAAATGAATGGTTTTTAATTCATCATGCAGCACTTACCAATCTGCAGATATTACTTCCACAAAAGCCTTACCAACTTTTTTCAGATGGTGATAGAAAAAAAAATATTTGTTAGATTTTTATCATGAAGATGTTAAAGTATCTTATGATGCCTTATTAGCTGAATAACTATGTTTATAAAATAAATTATGGTTGAGTCCCAAAAAATGCTATGGATGCTTTTGCATTTCAAACACATGTAAATTATATTCCCAATGTATTAAAAGGGTTTATATATATTAGCAACTATTCCCATTAGTAAACTATTAGAGATCATTCTCTTTTTTAAGAAGAATAACAGAGCCCTGCAGATTTTTTTTTTTTACGGCCAGGTTCGGGTTTTCTAAAAAAAATTTCAGGCCCGCCCGGCTTTTTTTTTAAATAAAATTTTCAGGCCTGGCCCGAATTTTTAAAAAATAAATTATATTTCTTTTCGATTTTTATAGTTAATAATAACGATTTCAAATATAAGCTGTTTTAAAAAATACAACCCTGCCCGGATATTTTTTAGAAAAATTTTCAGGCCCCGCCCGGGTATTTTTTTAAAAAAAATTTCGGGCCCTGCCCGGGTATATTTAAAAAATTAAAATACTGTCCGACCCGGGGACCGGGCTTTCAGGTCTTTGAAAAACATACCAAGAAGTACAACCTCTGAAAGTAGATTGAAAGGTTTGGATCTTTTGAATATTCATAGGCACAAGGATGAGATAATTGAAAAATTAGCTCAATCCCAACTAAGATTAGATTTTACATGAAAATATATAACATACAAAATCCAATTATCCCTAAGAAACTTTTTGTGTATTAATTTATATTTCCAACATTTAAATATTTTATGTATAAAAATTTTAAAGGCTCAAAAAATTTAAATTTCTATTTTGGGTCATTTAAGTGTCATATAGTTGTTATATTCACTTTATATTTTATAATTCACATTTAATTAACAGTTTTTCTATACCGCCAGTTATATCCGTTTAATATTTTTTAATTCACATTAATTTAAAATTGTGTATTAGAAATAGTTATTAGTTCTATTAATTTATGCTTGACATTTTTAAAAAACAATAATATTTCTTTAAAAATTTTATTATCCTACCCTCTACCAGACCAAATTCCTGCGTACGCGCCTCCTATAAGATAATTCATCAACCTGGTAATCAATACAAATGTGCCAACACTCTGTCCCGTTTGGGGATAGTGAAAGCAAAACCAATGAGGTTACAAAAAAATTCGAAGATGAAATCAGATAATTAAAAATTAATTTAATAGAAAATTCATCTTTCACCCTCAGTAAAGTCAATAGTAAAACGGGTATCGCGTCATTACAGAGAAACCATTACAGAAAAAACATTTACAGAGAAACTTTTACAGAGAAAACAATTAAAGAGAATGTCGTTTAAAGAGAATTTTTTTATAGAGAATTATTTAATAGAGAATGTATTTTACAGAGAAACTTTTACAGAGAAAACAATTAAAGAGAATGTCGTTTAAAAAGAATTTTTTTATAGAGAATGTATTTTACAGAGAAAACAATTAAAGAGAATGTCGTTTAAAGAGAATTATTTTATAGAGAAAACTATTATAGAGAAAACTATTATAGAGAATTTTTTATAAAGAATATAATTATTTTATAAAAAATTTTTGTAATTATTACAAGGAAAAAAATTTACAGTATTTGAAATAATATTAAATATTATAATTACCTTATATAATGTTGTTAAAAGTTACTTTGGAAATGTAACTGTAATTAGTTAAGTTAGTAGCTAAATTTGGAGAAATATAACTAGTTACAGTTACTAGTTTCTTTTTTTAAATATAACTAGTCACTACTATTTTTCATAAATAACTAACGAAATTTTTATAGAGAAAACTATTAGAATTTCTCATATGATATTATAAAATTTGGTTAAAAAATTTATAACGCTCTCAAAAATAATTATTGAGCTTTTTGTGTAATTTATCCGTGATTTAATATAATAAACCTTAGATAATCTTAAAATGATGATAAATAAGAAATAAATGTTATATAGAGCGCTTTCTTATATTTTGTGAATGCCAAATTAGAGAATAGAATACCATTTGTATATGAAGTTATTATAAGATAAACCTAGATAAAATACCAAATAAGAGGTTAGCAATGTTCATTTCGAAATATCAAATAAATTTTTATTCATAATAAATCCAAATAAACATAGTATAAATAATATACCAATATAAAAAAAATACAATTATATTATTAAATTAAACATTTAAATTTAAATTGTGGGATAAAGCCCTTAAATAATCCATCATGGTTCTTGAATGGAAATCTTCAACAATTAGAAGAATCCTTTTGGATCTTTCTCGATATTCTTTCTTTGACACTGGAGCTAATAGTCCTAAAGAATATTGTTCCAATTTGTAACTATTAAGGCTATCTTCGTCTTTGAGAGCTATAAATGAAAAGATTTTTAAAATTTAAAATACAATATAATTACTAACTCTTTATAAATTTCCAGATCGTTGGATGATGGGAACTTATATGAGACGAAAAACTCCGATGCCAGCCCTCTACAGAATTATTTGTATTCGGTTCACTAGCTAGTGTCGATTCATAACAATTCCATAGGGAAATACCATATATTGGAGACCTCCTCTCCATCGCTATCATTTTCCCAATCCATGTCTCTTCAAAATATTCTATCAAGGGGGCGAGAATAGCCCTATTTTCTTGATAGGATATGGAGGCACATAATTCCTCAAATTCGTGAATTACGTTCTCAACTGGGACATATGCTAGTGACATTAACATCTTTATATACATAGCAAAATTAGTTTCGCTTTTGTATGCATTGCAAATGCGGGGATTTTTCTGGACCGTGCGCCATATGCATTGCGACATATGGAACAGACACCCGAGCATTGCAGTCATTGGAAATGACTGTTTAAAAGCAGATAAGGCTGCTAATTCAAAATCAATCATAATAACTTTTGGATTTAAAAAAATTTGGAAATTTTTAATTTGATTGAAAATATTAAGGTAATCTTGTTGGCGACGTGATCAGAACATAAATAGCGGGAATAATGGTTTTATGTTTCATCCCGTGGATGGTGTATATTTGCTGGAAGAGAGGGGGGCATGTTTTGAATGTGCCATCTGCATACCATTTATCGCATGTTGATAAAAATTGTAAATTTTTAATGGTAGAAAATATTATGCATCGGTGATCATGATGACCACTATCATAAAGTAAAAATTGTTCATTATTATTGGATAATTGATATTCGATTGGTATGACCAAGTCAATCGGGCTTACAGGAACGGCAGGCGCTTTTCCTACTTGGCGTCTTTTCCTTTGAATTGTCCTTTTAATTAAGGAACAACTGGGCATTTTCCCAGTGGCGGCTATGGATATATTGCTAGATATATCGGCTATTATATTATTGGGCAGAGATTGGAAACTAGAAGCCACTTGTTTAATTCTATTTAGCTCTCTTCTTGCTTCAATATCTGCAATGTCTGGTACATGGTTATGTTTGTGATTGTGGAATCTAGGGATTCCGTTCTTAGTTCTTGCACGTCCACTGCATTCGTCCACATTGAATTGAATACATCTCCAATAGGTTGTTTGGTTAGATGTTTTTTCTATTGAAATAAGTAAAAATCAAGAAGTAGTAACTGTTTGTTTCGACTACTTAAAATAAATTCAGCCATAATTTAAAAAAAAAGATAATTAAGATATTAATGTATTAAATAAATGATGGTAAATTGAGATGTAAGATTGGTCTTTTGTAAGTATTTCATACATATCGAAATATTTAATATTTATAATAAAAGTTAACACATAGTATATGGCCAGTCAATACATACTATGTTTTGACTGGCCAGAAAAACAATATGCACACCCTAAGTAATAATTACACAAATTTATACAAAAATGTTATATATTATATAGATTAACATTTTTTATAATATAATCATATTCTTTAAATAAAATTTTATAAATAATTCTCTATAAAATCATCCTCTATAAAATCATTCTCTGTAAAATCATTCTCTATAAAATCATTCTCTATAAAATCATTCTCTGTAAAAACATTCTCTATAAAATAATTCTCTATAAAAAAATTCTCTTTAAACGACATTCTCTATAAAAAAATTCTCTTTAAACGACATTCTCTTTAATTGTTTTCTCTGTAAAAGTTTCTCTGTAAAATACATTCTCTATAAAATAATTCTCTATAAAAAAATTCTCTTTAAACGACATTCTCTTTAATTGTTTTCTCTTTAAACGACATTCTCTTTAATTGTTTTCTCTGTAAAATGTTTTTCTGTAATTGTTTTCTCTGTAATGGTTTCTCTGGAATGACGTGGAACCGTAAAACAAGCAATGATATAATGATAATATAAATAATTATTCGGAAATCTAAAAATTTTTTTTTAATTAAAGATAATATTTCGTTCGAAGATTGATTATTAATTTATATTGATAGGATTATTTTCCCTGATAATCTAAAGAAGGAGGTTTTGAATGTCACTTATCAAGGACATTCTGGGATAGTGAGGATATAATCATTATGCATACTATGTTTTTTGGGCAAATCTTGATCGTAATGTTGATGATTTCGTTAACTACTGCAAGAGTATCAGGAAATAACACTGGAACCCAGAGAAGTGCCTTTATACATTTGGAACATTTTCCTACCCGACCTTTGGAAGGAATATATTGAATTGACAGGCTCCATATTTGGAAGTATTGGTTAATTTGGGTGGACGCCTTCACTATATGGGTTAAAGTTGCAATTTTAACAAATATTAATTTGGCGAGTTTAATAAATAATTTGCTTAATTATTTAACTAGATTTGGGTTACATTGTTTCAGGTAACGGTATTCAGTTTACTGGATCTGAATTTAAGACCTTTCTTTTTAGAGACAACATAAACTATTTTAGATCAGCCCCTTATAGCCCAAAATCGAATGTTTTGGTTGAGCGCTACATACAATAAAGACGCGTTTCTATGCTGGAAGAAAATGGGGGACTACGGATCAATTAAATTTAGCATGTTTTAATTACTCACTAAAAAATCACCTGCTGAAATTGTGTTTGGAAGGCCGCTCAGGACGACTTTAGATCAGTGGAAAATATATACGAGAGAAAGGACTGAAAACGGGAAACAAAAATATTATAAAAAGAGAAGCGTTGAATTCCGTGAATTTGAAGAAAAGCAAAAGGTTTGGGTAGAAAACGAAAGGACTGCGGGTTGGCATGAAGGGACAGTGGCTCAGTGCGATATTGTATGATGTTGAGTCTGATGGTATTGTAAAAAAAACAAGCATGCCGACCAACTGAGTGGGGAGAACTTTAATATATTAACTTTAAAAAATTGTATTTAATTTTAGGATACAATTTATACAATTATATAATAATTTAATTGATTGTACTTTCGATGAAAATAAAAACATATTATTGTTAAGTTAAATTATCATTTGATCTTTTCATTTTGTTAAAATAAAATTATATTTTATTCTTATAAAACCTTTCATATCTTAAACATCACAAGGTAGGGTGGGGCGGGGGTAAATATTTGGCTCCAATTTTTTCTTTCATGCAGTTGCTTACTATCCCCTCACTTGTTTGTGTTGTGCCCGCCTAAAATGGTAACATTTTATTTTCAATTTCATAGAAATAAATAAAAAATATTGTGTAGAATCATACCCTGATTCATTCAACTCCATCTGTTTATGTGCTTTGCTAGAACTCATGTTTTTTTTAAATTCATTTTTGGAAATATTTTTTAAAATATATTTTAGCAGCGATAGATTATATGGTGTTGAATTCTTTAAAAATAGGTCTTAATTCAAATCCACATGTCTTGGGGTTTAAAATAATTAATAATTTGTTTTTAGTGATATTTATTAAAGAAAAATAGGGATGACAATTGTGATTTTTGTGAATTATATTAATCATTGAAATTTAGTGCTGTAAACGTTACTTCAAAAAAGAAACGCTTTATCCGTTACATTTCAAAAATGGAACGCGTTACTATTATATTACGTTACCTCGCGAAAAAAGGAACACGTTACTCGTTACTTAAAAATACTAAAATATTATATAAATTTCTTTTTATTTATTTTTTTCCCCATAGATAATAAAAATAATTTATACAAAAATAAATAAGATAAGTTTTTTTGTAATGATTTTATATTTATTTTTAACAACAATTGATTTTCAAAATTTGATTAGATAAACAAGTACGCTTAGTGATCAACATAGGTTTCTGTGTAAACACTCCAACCCGCAGATGATGGGAGGTTTGTATTATATTTAATAAATAAAAATTTTAATTGGAGTAATTTATAAAAAAATATTTAAAATATGGTCTTATTTTCAAAATATCTTATTAGATTCATAAGAATTTCATTATGAACCTCATCAATTTTTTTAAAACTTAATCTGAATTTAATCTGAATTCATGTGTTTAGTGTCATATACTTTTTTTAGATTTGAGCTTGGACATTGAAGTTGAGATACTTGAATTAGGGCACAATCTACACCTACAAAGTAAATTTAGTGTCTTTTGTTTCATACTGGGCCATCATTTTATCTGGAGAAATAACTACTATTGACATTCTTTATAAAATAAGTTATAATATTAGAGAACATAAATTAACGTATCTTGATTGGTTCAATATTGATAAGATTAACCAACTTGTCTGCATAAAATTCATTAACAAAAATATAATAAATAAAATAAAAATGAAGAACTTTGGTGGATCTGAATTGAAAACTCAGCTTAAATTATAACGAGTAAGATCTTGCGTTTCCATTACTCTTAAAATAAACTCGTTAAATTTCGAAACAAGTAATGAACGACGTTCCTTTCATCGACTTTATTTTACAGCAATATTGAAATTACATCAATATATATCGAAAATTTACATTTAATGCCAAAAAAATAAAGTTTTAAAATAATAGACGCGCTAATTAAATAAAACTAATATAGAGTCTTGTTTAGCTTATCATTCAGAAAATGTTATTAATTTTTAAAAAAACAGGTAAATTTATCAAATATCAAAAAAACTTTAGCCATTACTAAAATACACATCCCTACGCATTCTTGATAATTATTATTTTTAAAAAATGAATGTACAATCATGTTTAACTTTTTAAAAGGATCCAGAATGTTAATATTCATTTAAATTTTGCTAAATTAGTGGATATTGTACTTTTCAAAATTATTAATAATAATAAATATAAATATTTTTTATATCGCGAACAGAGATGATTATTTTATATAAAAATAAATAAATAAAAACATCAATATTGATAAAAATGACTTGACATTTAGAAAGATTATATAATCATGTTTATAAAATTTATATTGAAATGCCATTATAATTTTTTGATATTTATCTTAAAGAGTACCACAGGCGCGTAACCAATGGGGGGGGGGGAGGGGGAAATTTCACCCCCCATAGCAAATTTGACTGTTTTTCTAAATATTATTTTAAGATAATAAAAAATTTTACCCCGACCCCCGGACCCCCTCCCTCCTGCTCCATCAAAATTTTTCAATATCAAGCAGAGTTTATCCTTACTACTAGTTGCATTAATAAATGATTTTCCTATAGCTCACTACTATGTAGAAATTTACAAAAACAAAATTTCGATTTGGTTCAAGTTATTGATTTGGAGGAAAATGTGGACAGGAAGAATGAATGTAGTTGAATATTTCATAATATTTATATAGACGCTGAATCAAACTAAATCTTATAAAATATCCAATTTCATTCCATTCTTAGATACTTTTTTATCGCAAATTAAAGTACGGTTTTTAGATAAAAAACAAGTCCTTTGGTAATCTTCAAA
The DNA here is from genome assembly GCF_954871325.1 of Gordionus sp. m RMFG-2023. NCBI lineage: Eukaryota > Metazoa > Nematomorpha > Gordioida > Chordodea > Parachordodidae > Gordionus > Gordionus sp. m RMFG-2023. The sequence continues at coordinate 31,759,653 of NC_088776.1, forward strand.
TTTTATTACCTAAAGACCCTTCTTCGTTTTCTGATGCCATTATTGGTATAATTAAATATTTAGCAAAATTTTGTTCCTATGATGTTGATACTGAAATCAATTTAATCAGTGAATTCGAATTGTGGTATAAATATTTACTACGTTTATTATTTTACCTGAGCATGCTATTGATGCGCTCAATCGGTATAAGGAGGCTTAATTTCCAAATATTTTGAAGGTATTTAATATTCTTGCATGTTTGCCTATTACAACATATACGAATGAAAGGAACTTTTTCAAATTGAGAAGGTTGAAAACTTATTTACAAAATACTACTTCTCGGCTAAATGGGTTAGCCATGTTAAATATCCACAGAGATTTATTTCCAACGACAAAGAAAATTCTTGATGAATTGGAAAAATTCCCACGAAAATTAAAAATCGCATTATAATTCTAGTATTTAATAAATTTTTTATATAATATTGTATTTAATAAGTTATAAAAACTTGTTCTTTAAAAAATTTTCTAGTCAATATTTTATACACACTACAATTAGAATTTTCAATCAAAAAAATTTTATATTTATATTATATGAGAATTTAAGCTGAGGCTAGTTTTTAAAGCAAATTTATAAAAAAAAAAAATGACACTAAACTTTATTTCAATTTTATATTTTTTAAAAAAAATTTATCTATAATATACCTAACTTAAAATAAAAATTGGGTTATAACTTTTATTTCTTCTTATATTCATAAGCGCGAATTAGTAATCAGGAGACCCAAAAGAAAGCGACTACTTACGTCAACGCATAGGAATTCAGATTATAAAATCTAATTTTACACGCCATAGGTTCATTCCTCGAAGCCGATTAATCTAGATTTTCTTCTTCTTCCCTAAATTATTTAAACCCCCCCCCCCCCCCTTCTTCATATAATCATTTGCATTTATTATATTTCTATTATATCTATTATTATACTTTTCTAATATATAATTATAGAAATACTATAAAAAGCATATTTTCATTTAAATAATACTTTCAATTATTTATAAAGATGATGAAGTCCTTGTTTGTTAAATTTCTTTAATCTTCTAGAATTATGTTTTGGACATGATTTTATTTTTATACTATCATTTTGTCAGATTTAATTTGTCTTTATTAATAAATGTTAAATTTAAAAATTATAAAAAAAATTTCTTAAATAATTAATTTATAAAAGGAACCAAAATTCAAATAAAAGTTAAAAATATTAATATAATTATTATTGAATTATGAATAATTTAAAAGAATAGATCAAAGATATGACCCGGCCGAAGGTGAGGAAAAAGCTGGCCAAAGGGGGTTTGGAGGCAAAGTCCCCAAAAAAATTCCCCCCCCCCTATAGGAAAATCCTGGATACGCCACTGGAGTACCACATATGGCAGTTATAATTTGAAAGTGAAAATATCATGCATGCTGATTTTCAAGATTTCTTTATAGGGATATGACATGAGTAATAAAAATTATAAAATTTAAAAAAATTTATAAATAAGAAAACAGGAGCTACATAGTGATCTGCATCGGGCCTAATTTTTCAAGCTCGGCCCGGACCGCGAAATTTTTTTTACAAAAGTTTTGCCGGCCCGGCCCTAACCCCGACCCAGCCCGGCCCGATGCTTCCGAAATTTTATTTCTAAGATACTTGGTGGAAATTTTTTAATAAGATACAAGATGATCTTTACACAAATAATATACCAAATTATTAAACTCAAATTTTCACAACTTGCTGCATCATTTCTTACTTTTGTTATAATTGTTGAGATAGATTTCCACACTATTTCTGCCATAATAGATATGACTTCATTTTGACTTTGAGGTGATGTGAATTATTTGGTATTGATTTTATAATTTTTTCATCTTTTTGGCAGGTGTTTCCATCTACAACATCAGTTATTGAAGTAGAATCAGACCCCCAGGGAGACTTATGCTAGAAATTATATCAAATCAAATATCGATTTCAAATAATATCAATTAAGCTCAACTTGATGGATCGTTATATTTTGGTATCTTTCTTACTATTTTTATCAAGTCATATTGAATTTAAATGACCTTTAGAGTTTCATGCTTTAACAATTTTTTTTTAATTTCGTCGTTATTTTATTTAGATTTAATGGTTAATGACTAAGGAAAATTAAATGACAAATATTTTTTGGAAATTTTGAGGCCAGAAATAATTTTGGAAACCTTTTTTGGATGCCAAAAAATTCCGGAGGCCAGAGAATTTTTTGTGGGGGAAGGACAGGTCTTTCCCCGTGGCCATGGCTTCAAAGTTATAATTTAAAAGAAGTCAAATGTGAATTCCAAGGAACGATTGCAATACTGGATTAAGTGTTATTGACATTGGCTTATTTCCGCGAGAATAAAGTTTGGATTAACGTATAATTATATTAATCTAAGTGAAGGGTTAAATATTCATCGCTATTATTATAAATATATCTTTTAAAACGCTTCCTATATCATGTATGAATAAACATAAAACTATTTGTTACTCATAAATACTCATTCATTAAATGGTGCACAAATACATATTAATTAAATTTTCATTTAATCCTGTAATTTCAATTAATGAATGCAATTGGTATTATTAGTCTCTCTCGTCTCTATATATATATATAATTAATTGAAAGTATAATAAATTACACAATTTTTTTTTAAAAAAGGAGGATATTATTAATAAATTATATAGAGTTTATTTTTTATAAATAATATATATAATAATAATAAAAATACGTCCTAAAAAATTATCATATTTTTATATTTAATACCTTAATCGATCCTTTGTACAAGATCTTAATGAAGATTTATATCAACTTTTTGGGGAATGCTTTATATCTTCGCTTCAACTGAATAATTTATTTTAAGATTATTATTATATTAATTTTACAAATATAAAATCGTTTATTATTTATTCTTTATTAATTTTTGAAATTAACATTTATATTCAAAATATTAGTTGTATAATCTACTCGTCTGTTATAGGTCCATTAGACATAGTTTCTTAAATTTTAAAAATATTTTAAATATTGATAATTGGTCGATCTCTATAGAAAAATTACTAAGATGTTAATGCTATTCTCAATCGTCTTTATGATATTTGCCAAAGCCTCATCACATTTTAATCAGAAAAGTAAAATTTGCATTATATGTTAAAGTTTTATCATGGAAATAAAAAAACTTAAATTAGATTTAATTAACGAATGTTTATATTTTGCAATTCATTTTATACTTAAAATATTATAATTTAATCTTTTACTAAGATATTCATACAATAATACACATAGAGAAACCCGATTTACAAAGTTAAAGCAGCCTTTTGAGACATTCATTTATTTTTATATTTAAAAATTTTTATTTGAAATAAATTTACAGGCTTCATTTTAAAAAAATATCTCTGATTTTAAATAATTTTATAAATTTCAAAAATTTATTTAATATGTGAAGATTTTAAATTTGTATATGTCAAATGAGATATGAAATCCATAGAGATTTGAAATCTTTATATTTTAAATCATTTACCGAGGAATTTTTTTAATTTGAAAAATCCGTTTGACAGAAAATGTAATATAAAATGTCTAGAGTAAGGGAGACCGAGATTATATTGTCCAAAAATGAAGTGATATAAAAATTAGATGAAGCAAATTTTCCAAAATATCTTAATTCAGTTTAATTATTTATATATCTCTATGCTAGAAATTAATATTTATGAAAAAAACTTTTAGTTTTAATTAATATAAAATTTTTTTAAAAAATGAAAATTTAAGAATAAAAAACACCCGGAGTATCTTTTAGCCTTTCACCTTTTTATTTTTAAAAATTTTTTAATACAAAAATTTTAATTTTAAGTAAATTAATGAGAATATATTATCAAATATTGTAAATGTAGCATGTTCATCCATAAAATATACATCACCCAAGAGAACTTGTTGTCACTTAAAACTGTCATATAATTTAAAAAAAACAAGTCAACCATATTCATATTGTCATTCGAGACCTTAGATAAACTCGCGGCTTCTGATATTCTCATAAATATAGTTGGATTTTTTTATATTAAAAATAAATATCTAAAAACATGCTAAAGATCTTCATATTTAGTTAAAATTTAATTTAAAGATATTAATATTAATATCAATATTTTTATATCTGACAAAATTAAGATTACTTATCACTTAGAATTGATATTTAGTCTGAGTAATTTATGTAAAAATATTTATTGGTAAAAATGTAAAAAATTAAAAAGTTACTATTGATCTGTTAAAATTTTAATTTGCATTTAAAACTTTACATAAATATATTTCTGCGAAATAGAAGCATCTTGTTAAAATACATTCATGATTTAAACAAATAACACTATTCCCGGTCTCTCCTATCCATATTGTAGATTTCAGGTAATTTTTCTGTGAACTTTTGAACTATTCTTATTTTATATTTATATAACAAAATTTATGGCCAAAATTAACTGAAATTCATAGGATAGGTACAAGGCTGGAATACACTTTTTTTAAATCAGGTTTTTAAAATGTAAAAATTCCTTTGAATAAATAATACAAAAATGAGAGATTTCTAATTGTAATCAATTATTTCTGATAAACATTTGTCAGGTATATTCAAAAATTAATTAAATACATCTTATTTAGGGTTTTCTAATATGATATTTCAAATTATATTGATCTAGTACAAATCATCATTGAATATATAGGGAAGTATTCTTGATAATGGTATCGATAGCGAGAGATTTATTTTCACCAAAAGATTTTTCTTAAAGTCAATCGTTCCAGCTTTTTATTCATTTACTTCACATGTGTGATACCCCCTCTCTCTTTTTCTACATAGGGGAGACTAGGGTTAGGTAAACCCTGGGGCTTGTCAAAATTTCATTTTAAAATTAAATTCACCAGATGGTTAAAATTTAATCCTAATATAGTTTCTATTAGTTTACACCTATAGACAAAAAATCTTTTAAAATAATTAATTATTAAAAATTTTATTTAAGAAATAAAATTTTGATGAAATTTTCAAAAGATTTTTACAAGACAGAATTTTAATTTTTATTAAAATATAATAATTTATATGTGAAATAAATTTTATAGGAAAATTTAAACACTCTTCTATAATTTGGGTAAATTTTATGAGTATTTATTATGTCTAGATATCATTTCAATTATGATTTGCCAATTTAGAGCTAGCGGGGCTTGCTAAACCATATACATCAATTATGATAGTTAATAATGAAAAAAATTAAAATCTTGAATAGGCAATTTCATGGCTGTTTATGATTGGTATTTAGGATTTATGCTAAGATGTCATAATCTCAAGATCCTTATTTTTCTTTATCCAAAATATTAACCTAAATTATGTTTCAATTTTTATATATAATTAGCTTCAATTTAGTATTATGATATTTTGAACATTACAAATAATATTATACGTATCATTATTAATAAATGAAAATTCATTTCAATTTATTAACAAATGGTTTAAGAAACCTCTTGAAGTGGGTTGTCTCACCCCGCTATTGGGTTTTTGGACAAAATTTCCACATTTACAAAAAATAAAATTTAAAAAAAATCATTATATTCTTAAAATTTTTATATAAGGCACCTTTATAGAGTATAGTCTTAGATATCTAATCATATATTATTTTTCATATTATCTAAAAACCAGGAACTATAGCTAATTTTGTAAAAATCGGTTCGATTAACTCCAGTCTCCCCCTAACATGCCTTTTAAAAATTTAATTTTGATCGAAATATTTTATATATAAACAATAAAATTTAAAATTCTATTTTAAAAGTGACCATTTTCTCTCATAAATATAATTGTAAATTTAGAAAATAAGATAATTTACACATCTTTTGCAGATCTATGTTTTGTACCCTAGATGCTTTGATAGTTGTGTTCCCATAAAATATCACGAAAGATAAACTTTATTTAAAAATCTCGTATGAATGTCTATATGTTAATCAGATTATCAGCATGTTGAGATTTTTTTTATTTTTCAGTTTTAACTTGTTGTTTATTGTTTTGCCTTATATACTCTTTTAATCAGGCGGAATAAGCCGACTCACACTTTTAATTTGTTAATCGATAATATGATTTATATATAATTTGAAATAAATATTCTTTCTGGTCCAAACAAATTATATAAAATACTTTGGCTGCGCCCTCATTTATGAACTACTAGATACTAGAGATCTGCAAAGTTAGGCCCGACCCGAGTCCGGCCCGGCCCAAACGGGCTTCGGGGGCTCGTGTCTAATTTTATTTAAAATAATCGGGTTCGGGCCGGGCCTAATATTTTAAATAAAATTTTGGGGCCGGGTCGGGTCGGACCTTGGAAATTTTATTAATATAAATTTATCAATTTAATATAGAATTTTTTATGTAATTTTTGATTTAATTTATTGAAACTAAATGCTATATAACATATGTATATTATTTTAAGTAATAATAAAAATTAATTTCTATATTTAAATAAATTCGGGTCTGGCCAGGCCGATAAATTTTTTAAATAAATTTCGGATTCGGGCGGGGCCGGCAAAACTTTTTTAAAAAAAATTTCGGGCCGGGCTTGATTAGGCCCGATGCAGATCACTAGTAGATAGTAGATACCTCAAAGAATCAGTAATGGAAAGTCAAAGAAAATATTGCTAAATTTAAAAATTTGGAAAATATTAAACAATGAAAAATATCATTAAAACAAGTAGAATATTGATCAAAATCTATATTCCAAAAATAATATTATAATTCAACATCATTAAAAAATCGATTTTAGTAAATATATTCTAATATTTTGAGCTTTCATCTTTAAGTATTATATATACTTTTGAATCTAAATCTTGAATAGTTTGATGATTGATATATTCCTAAGAACTTCAATAGCTTATTTTTCTACCATAAAAATTTTAATCTAATTGATAATACATTTATTAGTTATTACTAAGAAATAAGGAGTTTCAAGTTTCAATAATATTATCAGATCGATTTTTATAGGAGAAATAAGCGTTAACGATAAATCTATTTTTTAATTTCCTTTTTCATAAATATTAATTTAAAATAAAATCCGTTAATTTAAATTTTAATTAACTTTTTAATAAATATTATATTTCTAGAACATTAGATTAAAAATAATTTTAAACTTGCATTTTCCCATTAATACAATTAAACTATAACAACGTGTTTAATTAATAGGGATTTTCAGCTAATTTAATAGCTCAAAATAAACATTGAAATGGTAAAAATAAAAAAAAATCCTTAAACAATCAGAAAATTACAAAAAATATTGAAGGAACATATTTATGCTTTAATGCTCAGGTAATACAAAAAAATATTTAGGCATTATAAAAATAGATATAAAACTGAAGATTCTTAGATTTCAAAATGAATTGCTTAGAATAATATATAAAACCCTTAAACCAAATAATTGAATTGGTAAGAAATAAAAAAAAATTTAAGAACAATAAATTAATATCTAAGAAATTTTACTGATTTTGACTCAATTTTATTAAATGTGCGAAGATTTTGTTAAGTAAAAATTTGGATTTGCTCAAAAAAAATTTAAATTTTACTCATAATTTTTTCCTATTTCTAATATTTGCTTTTGTTTTGAGTATTTTTAGCTGAAATGCTTATTAGACTTGAAATTTACTATTAAACTGAAATTCTCAAAGAAATTTTTAATTGCCCAGTAGTTACAAATCTATTTTTCAGTGGTTTCAAATAAAAGGTTAAAATTATTCAATAAAAATGGCAATAATCTTAACATTCTTTATATTTTCTTCAACAAATTTTGTTCCTTGTTTTTTGTAGCACAATCTTTTATAAACTCTTTTAGCGTAAAAAAACGATTTATTTTTTAAATTATTTTGCTTTATGGAATGCAATAAGTTTTAATCAACCTTAGCCTTACTAAAATCCATAGCGTGTACTTCAAAAATTATACACTAAGTTTATATTAATAACTATACCATAGGACCTCCCCCACCAATTTTTTTTATTATTATCGCTAACCTCTCCCCTCCTTCCTCCTTCACTAGTGAAGGGGAGGAGAAATACAGATATAGAAACTAGAAAATATTTGTCCAAGGGTAGTCTTGGGTGATTCTCATATAGGGTGCGGATATGCTTTATTGGTATGGCCATTTTATCAGATGATGTGGCCAAATTCAGGGTCCTATTTACATATTCAAGACTTAGTTTTTTGGAGATAAGTTTATATTAGTAAATAAGATCATTTGTATGAAAAAATATTCTCAAATTTGAGTAGAACTATATTGTCAAAGTTTTTGGTCCTAGATCACTTGCCAATAATCCAATTTTTCACTTTTTTGGGAATATAAAAGAGGGGAGATTATTGATATTGTTTGTTGGAAGCTCCTCAAAGATGGCAAGAAACCCTTTAGGAATGGCTCATTTAATTGATATTTTAATTTTATTACTAAGAAATTTTTAGAAACTGTGCGAAAAAATAGAAATAAAAAGGGCAAAGATGATGCATCCAACTACTAAAATACTAGAGCTAAAAAAATATATATAAAAGCAGTGATAAACTGATGCATAATTCTTTATAAATTAACAGAAAATGGCACCAGTCAACATAAAATTAGTAAAAATATAAAAAATAGCTAATAAAATATACTAGCTTTTTAAACAGACCTCTGTAAAAGATCTTTAAAATTCTTATCCCTATATTTTTATATTATAAGCCAAAAAAATAAGCAAGAGAATATACTCATCTTAAAAGGGTACCTGTGTTTATTTCATATTTAATATTGGCATTAAAATATCACATTTGCTTTCTCATTTCAAAAGTGTGACATAGAATGTAGTTATTTAGGTTGGATTCTAATTCATGTAAAAAGTGGTGAACGAGATGGAGATATTTGGGAAGGGTGAATAATAATTCAAAAATTGTGTAAGAATTGGTTGCCTTTTATTAAAATAATCCATATTCTTTTAACAAAGAGTATGTCATCACTTTCTGAATTATATCTTACTTTTACTGATATGAGAATATGAACCAGGATTAGGTGAAAAAAAGATCAAAATATTCATGATTTTATTTAATTAATAGACATTAAATATTATTAAAGACAAAAATCAAAGGAATCAATTTAGATATAAAAAGATTCAATAGTATATTCCATAAAAAATGTTGAATTACATCATATAGATTTAATATACATTATACAAATATTGAATTATTATTTTGGGAAGGAAAGAGGGGCGGTTAAATTTAATGCTCGTAAAAATAAAAAAAGTGAATAAATTATCATAAATCTCTCTAAATAAACTAATTTAATATATGTATGAATTTGATCACGATATATAATAGTAGATAGATAATGGTTAAAGAGTTTATTAAATAAAATGTCAATTGAAAGTCACTAGCACTTCTTCTCTTTAATTAATTTATCATAACTATATTATCTAAAAATATTCTTTGTTCCTTTTTATATTTCAATGAATTATTTATGAAAACAAATTCTTGTTTGAAAATAAACATTATGAAAGTTGGTGGATATCAAAATTGGTATAGATTTTTTGATAAAAATAAAATTTTTTAAAAAGTACATAATGTTTATGTATGAAGTATGATATGATTTGAAATTTTATCAAAATAATTATAATAATACGCTTGAGAATTTTTTTTAAAATTATATTGTCATTCTCCTACAAATGAATTTTATTTCAGAGGTGCGGTGCGCATTATCTATGGTCGAAAATTTCCAATTTTTACTATAATTTTCCAAGGAGTATATATACATATGATTCTTAAATTAACAGCATTGTGGCATATATAGCTTTTAATGCTTAGCTATTTTTTGTAAATTAAAATTGTCAAAATAAATTAAAATATTTTTTTACCTTATATTTAAAGCCAGGCTTGGAGGGGTCAAGGGATGTGGCCTCGCTGGAAGGCCAAATTTTTCTTCAACCAAGTCAAAACACTTTAGATTCGTTTCTAAATTATCGGATTCCTTCCTAATCAATTTATCATTTATTAAAGATATTTAATTGAAATGGAAAAGTATATTTATATAAATATATTAAAAAAAAACAGTTTATTAAAAAATTGACATGATTATTTTATTGTTCCTTTTTGAAACAAATTTGAATTTATTTTTAAATACCTTTCAGCACCAATATCTAACGGAGAAACTAAATGTCTTATGAGGTTGTGATGATAAACCTGTTCACAAATCTAAGGAAAAGTATCGTATTAATTTTTTAACCATTGCTATCAAAATAGGATGTGATGATAAAAAGCTTTGTGACATTTTAAATATTTCCACCGTAAGCTTCCTCTTTAATATATCTGCTTTGATAAGCACATCTGTCAAAAATTGCATTTTTTTATTTATTTATCTAACTATTTCAATGGAAAGTGACATGAATGGGTTTGGATCAATAAAAACCTTGATTAGTATATTGTTCATAACCATAAACATCCTTGTACATATTTCAAACTAAAAATCCTTCCAAATATAGTGGAATTTGCATACATTGAACCCGGGGATATAGATACGCAGCTTTTTTTCTAAAGTAATTAACTCAGGATAAATATTTTAAATTTAAAATAAAGTTTGCCATTTAGGGCTCTAAAAATCTGATTTCTCCTATCAATTATACTGAAAGAATTTCCATCACCATGTCTTTTAGTGATGGTAGATTTTCGAATCTTTAAGTAATTAAGACATACTGAGATTGTAAGCAACAGGATCGGCTAGTTGGTCCATCCCCTTTATCTATTGAAAATCTGTTTCTTTAGTCTATATAATATAGGTTTGGTCTGTGGACCAAAAAATAATAAGTTCTTTGTGGGCTCAAGCCAAGTTAATTGATTTTAAAGGTTTTTAATTAAATGTATGCCTGTATTTTTCTAGTCATTTTACTTATCCCCAAGACTTATAAGCCTGTTCTCAAAAATATCACCCCCCCCCCCCCCCCACTCAAAATATATACAAAATGTAAAAGTTATTATTTGAAATAACGACTATAATTTCAAAATTTTTAGAAAAATCATTTTTATATAAAAAAAGTGAAAACTCAAAATTATTTTTATAGAAATATACAGTGTTGTGATGATTTAATGAAACATGTAAAACCCTTCCAGATAAAAATATTTTGTTTGCAAAAATAATTAAAATAAAACATCTACTACTTGAAAGTAAATGTTGAGAAAAACATTATTATTTTTAAAAACTTCCGGTAATTTAACTTAAATTAAAACTTGTAATAATTCTTTTTTAATTGTGAAACAATTTTAATTTTAAACTTCTAGTAATTTTTTCTAATTAATATATTTTTTCGATCAAAAACTATATTTCTATTTTTTTTAAATGTCTATCGCTATTATTTTGAATCTATCACCAGTTTCAGGTTTGTTAATATAATATTAGATTATTTATTAACTTCATATGCATAATTTTAGATAAACCTAATGAAACTTCATATTCTCTCGGGAGATTATCTGAAATAACAAATAGATACCAAAGTTATTCACCTATCCAATTAAATTCTGTCTAACTGACATTACAAACCGAATTCGAATATTCATAAGCAACCAAATTTTGATCCTATTCGTTTGAGACAAAAAAAATGTAATGGAGCGATAAAAAAATGGAATTGGCTAAAATATCTGAGCAAAACAATTGATGATATGCAAAGACAATTGCCCTTTATCTAAATTTATCTATTGGTCCGGTTCATTGTTTAAAGCGGGAAACTTTCTATGAATATTAAGACGACCCTTTATCTGATTATATAATAAAACAACGAGGCCGGAAGAAGAAAGACAACACAGAATGAATTGTTTGGTAATAATAACACCATTATAAACATAATAGAACATTTTCACATCTAAGTTAAACGAGTCGGCTATATCAAGATGCAATCAATGAGATGGAGCCGGAAAAGGGTTGGAAAAGAACATTAGACGGAATTACCCAATGTTATCAATATTAATAAAGAATTTTGCTAAAAAATGATGAACATGCCATTTCAAAATACATTCTATTTAGATGAAACAGGCTTCAATTTCCACTATGTATAGGCACCTCTAGGTAAAAGGCCATCCGTAAAACTCCCTCCTTCAAAGGGAAAAAACGTATTGGTTTTGTGTACCATAGGATACATGGATGAATTAATTATCCTTTACCGTTGAATTCACTTATAATTATGGATAATGCACATATTCATCGTGCCCATATAATAACTCAAAATTATTAAAATATAGCATATCTTCTACCATATTCCCCACAACGAAACCCCATTGAAATTGTTTTGGGCTATTAAAATATTGATCTAAATATCCCAAACCAAATAACAGAATCCATATAATCGAAACAATTAATAGCCTTTTGTTTAATTTCACTAATTAAGATTTCACAGCCTTCTACTCACATACGATACGAGATATCGAAGAAGGAATACAATCTATTCCTTGAACGACTAATTTAATAGATAATTACACTAGATTATTATATAATATAAATATATTTTTTCGTTATATTATGTTCATTACAAATAGAAAAATAAATATATTTTGATCTTATATATAAATAAAATATCATTTTCGAAACTGTAATATAAGAAAGGTAAATCTAATATAAAATAAATAATGAAAAAATTAGTTTAAAAATTATCATAATTTGACCTTAAGTTTTACCCAAAAAGAAATTGTGTATTTTTTAACTTCGGAAAGTCTTACAGTTTATAAATAAAAAATTTTTATAAAAATACCTCAGTGATAAAAAAAAATTTTAAAGAAAAAAAAAATTATTTATAATTTTTTAAAATTATAAATGTGTTATTTTCATTATTTTTGCAAACAAAATATTTTTATCTGGATGGGTTTTAATTTAATCGTCAACATGTTTAATTAAATCATCACAACACTGTAACATAGCCAAAATGTCAACAATAAGTTGATTTAAAATAAAATTTATTGTGGAAATACCGGTTTAATAGTGCTTTCTTCCTTATAGGAAAATCCTGGATACTCCTTTGTTAAGACCATGTATATGTTTTTTATCGTAGTAAACAATGTATTTTATTTGGTTTGTGATTGTGAATAAGACAATATAAATATTATAATAAATTTTAACTACATACTTACAATACACATAAAATACTCACCCGTTATTTTTTTCTATCATGAAAATATCTGCAGCCTTTCATCTGTGAATGGTAATGTCTTACTAATTAATTGTAGCAGCTTTATGTAAAAAATATTTATATAAAATAATAGTATATAAATGATTTTGGAAAAGATGATATAAAATATTATTAATATTTCTAAGGACATTTTCAGATAGACTGTTTTTTAAAGAGATTTTCTAAGTATGTTTTCAGCTAATTTTTTTTATTTAAACAAAGAATAATAATTTGTCGAATTATTTTTTCTAAAGTTTAATTTTTAATAATGATTAAATGGCGTCTGAAACCTAGAGGTTACGTTTTTTAAAAAATATAGCATCGTATAAAAAATTAATTCGATAAATTATTATTACTTTTTGGAATAAATAATTCTTTTTATTAATTTTTTTATTTGATATGAATATTTTTAAAAAGATGATAAAATTTTATAATATAAATGAATGAATGCAACAAACTCAAATGAATAAAAAATTAAAATCTGCCCACTTTTCATGTTTAACAGTTGCCCATTTTATCAAGACATTTTTTAATAATAGTTAATAGAAATTTGATTGGAATTCAAAATTTTTGTTATAGAGAGTTGCCTGGAATTATATATTTTTAAATCTTAAAAATAAAAACCAAACAATATTAATAATAATATCTCGTTTTGACATAATCTAAACGAGTTAATTAAAGAAAATAAATTAAATTTCCATTTTATTATAAAACATGAATAAGAAAAAATAAATTAAATAACATAACTAACCATATATAAATTTGATTTATACTATTTTTTAAAAATATTTTAAATTATGCCAATCATGTAAAATAATCATGAGAATATAAATTACGTAAACATTTTTTATATCTTGTTTTCATTCAATACGAACCTCATGTAAAAAAAAATACCTATTTTTACCGTTCTTTCGAACAAATTCTCATTAAAATAAAAAATTTTTACATTTGAACTTATAATTTATTCTTTAAAAGTTAAAGGAATATTATTTTAATAAATTCAAAATTTTGCATTTGGTAATTCGAAATAATCTTAAAGATCAATAATTAATATTTAATTTATATGGAAAAATTTATATATTGTTGTTAATAATAATGGGTAATATGGCTAGGCAAGGATTTATTCCTTCAATTTAAAAGTAATATTCTTTTTTCATCATTCATTTTAAAAATATGTATAAAGACAGGATTTCGAACTATATCAGTTTTGTTCGTTTCGGTTTTTGTATAAAATTTTATAAAGGATTTGTTCCATTTCGGTTTTTTTAAGAAATTAATATCGGTTTGATTTGGAATTTAGAACGCTTCTTTTAGGTTCTATCCTGTTTTTATAAATTTGATTTTTTCAAAAAATTAATCATAAATAATAAATAAAAATCTTTTTAATTTATATTTTTATGATCATATTTAATTTTACCATGAAGATTATTTCTTATCTAAAGTAATTTGCCTAATCTTTACCAAATTGGGTATATAAAGTAAAAACAATAAACTTGTATAAAAAATTTTAATTTGAAAAGAAATCAGAAATTTAAATTGCCCACAAAGAAAATTAAAATATCAACTTTAGGCTAATAATTTAAAATTAATTATTTCAAAAACTGTTTTGAACCCGTATCTAATCAGTTCTTAAATTGCTCACAAAGAAAATTAAAATTTCAACTTTAGCCTAATAATTTAAAATTAATTATTTCAAAAACTGTTTTGAACCGGTATCTAATCAGTTCAAAAATATTTATAACAGTTTGGTTCGCTCTTTTTATAAAAATTATAACGGTTCATTTCGGTTTAGCAGTTAGATTCGGTTCGAACTGATAAAAAATAAATATACATCAATAAAATATGCACCTTCCAAGTTCCAATTAATTATACACATAGTGATTTACATTTCTTAATTTATTAGAAAATAAAATTACTTAATGACATCTTTTAAACCTCCTTTATTAAATAATTTGATTCTATATTCCAAATCTTATAAAGGCAGAATAATCCTTTAAAATATAAGGATATCTGAGTTTTCTTTTGTTTTAGAATGCTTTTACAACAATGAACACGTTTCTCTTGATACAAGTCAAATTTTAAAAGAACTGCTTTTCAAACATTATATAACAATCCTTTCTCATTATTAAAGCCATCGTCTGTCTGAAACTATCAATTTACTAGTTATTAACCCGTCAAAAATGACGGGGTTCAGGGGTAAATAGATTGTGTATATTGGGTACTAAATATACTTTATTAATATATTATATAAAAAATATTAAAATTTAGGAGAAAAAGAGGTAAATTTGTGAATCACACCTCATAATATATTCTTAATTTATGATTCATCTATCATCGAATAAGGAAGAAAAGTATGATGACCCATCTTTCGATGGGCAAAATGAAAAATATATAACTAAGAGTACCAGAGCTCCCGTTAGTCAGCATTGCTGAGCCTGTCAAAAATGACGGGGAATGAGAATTTTCTCCTTACTATTTTATGATAGTTGTTACCTGTTATTTGAAAATAATATCCAATTTTTATTCTTTATAACCCCCTCCCACCTTCAGGCCAGGTCCAATCCATTAAAACTAAGTTAAAATGCTATGAGTCAAATTTAAAGCTTTTACTTGATACCCATATCAATATTATTTGTTAAAATATTATTGATCACCTATGTCTAATATTTAATATTGAAAAAATTACCAAGCAAGGTCCAAGGCCATAATAATTTTGAAAAAATTTCCCCAACCCCAACTAAAGATCATAATAATTTTGGTAGTTGAGAACTGGAGTAAATATTTAAAAAATCATAATGAATTTAAAATTACAATCAAAATCAGATTTTATGGGCATTGGTTTATTTGTTTTAGGTCAATGTCTGATCCATAGTTAATAATAAAGAAATTCCCAAGCGTCCAAGCTTATAATGATTAGAAAAATTTTCCCCTAGCTCAGCAAATATAATTTATAAAAATATTTTCCAAGCCCAGCCCGACCCATTATAATTTTAAAAAATTTTTCTCTAACCTAGCCAACCGATAATAATTTTGAATTTTTTTTCATCCAATAAAAAAATATTATAAAAATATTTTCAAAGCTCAGCCCGATCCATTATAATTTTAAAAAAAATTTTCAAACCTGGCCAACCGATAATAATTTTGAATTTTTTTTCTCCCAAGGCTGGAGCTTCCAATAAAAAAAATAACTATTGATATAATTAAATTACTTTATCAAAATATATTCATGTATAAGAAGAATTGTATTACAAAAGCTAATATAGAAGGGGGCTTAGTTGGAAAGAACGTTCGCCTATCGAACGTTAAGTCAGTGGTTCGAATCTCGGTGATGTATAAAAAAAAAATTCTTTTTAAAAAAAAAATAATTTAACATTAGAGATATATAGTCCCCCTATAATTATTAACATTAAGATGATAGGAAAGTTGTTAGAAAAAATAAAATTAACATTAAGATGATAGGAAAGTTGGTAGAAAAAATAAAAATAAGATTAAAATTATACAAAAACATTCATTTCTTGATTACGGCGATTATATATATTAGATTATAGACTCCGCAGGAGAATTAAATGATATCAGACCAGTTTTTCTATAAGATCTTAAAAATATAGACATTTCTTGCCCTCTCATTCAATTTCAAGCACTGTCTGATCTTTAGAACTGAATAGTTAATGGAGGATACCTTATCCTATTAATTCCAATATTTTTTGGAGCCAGATTAATTGCTCCCAGAAGCCAGATCACGACTCAACAACTCCTTAAATTATTAGAAATGCGAAATTTATTCAACTAAATTTTTCTTCCACTGCTAATAGTTACTTTTCTCCATATGAATAAAGATAAATTCTCCGTTCTCGGGCGGTGCTACCACTAGGAGATTTGTAGCCATTCTAGCATTTTTATAGATTAATTCAATTTTAAACCTTAATATTCATAAATATTTTTTCTTCCAACAGACCTTTTAGATCAATAAAAAATTTTAAAATTTTTCCAAAATTCAATTCCTCATTAGATCGAAGCCTCTTTATTTCCTTCTACCCCCAAAATATTAAACTTAATTTATGATAACCATTACCACTATCAATAGTCTCTTTTATTACTTCTTTTCTAACAAACAAAAATCTCATCTTAAATTATTTGAAATTTTTGATGGCATCCACTCAATTTATCCACTCTATAGCTTACCAGAAAATGAGTAATTGCGCACTGATCAAGTACATTGGCTTGAGTCATTGAAAGTGAATATGCAAAATTTTACTAATCAAAGTTTGATATATGTGAAATGCTAAAAATCTTTTTTTGGAGGGTATTATTTATAAAATAAAAAATTATTTGCAAAATTTTGGGTAGTAAATTAATCTATTATGCAATCTCTCGTATTTTTTTGCTTGGTTTCATAGCCTCTTTCCGCAATTCCAAGTGTATCTGAATTGGCATGTTTACAATTTTTTTTATTTCCATAATTATCATTGTAAATGGCTGCTATCAATTGAATAATTGCACCATTCACTTGATATATGCAGTCCTTGCGAGGAAGCAGGGTTAAAGCCTGTAAACGCTAGTCAAAATGAATACAGTGATATTCCCCTATTTTTATTGGTCATTCTTTTTTAAGAATCAAATTACATGGATGAAATTTAAGCGATATTAAAGTTAAATTTTATAGTGAATAAAATCAGAACTTACTTCTAGGCATGGGCTTAAAATATAAAACCGTAGGTTAATTTTAGAACATATAAGATTGCATTTTGATGAAGAAAGTCTCTAAGCTTTAAGTTAGGTTTCTTATTTAGAAATTTAATTGTATTGCCCTTGACCTTTGAAAATAGTGTATTGGTGCTTTTCATATGTGAAATGGAATTTTAAAAAATTTCTCCCAAGATAATGTATTATTTTTGTCAGTTAATGTACACTCTATAATATGATAATTTGATAAAATAATGTTTGTTTATAAAAGACATTTTTGTTAGTTTTCTTAATTTCTTATATGAATAATGGGTGATGGTAATTCTTCAATTACTAAATGAAATATAATAATTAATTTATATTGTTTTCAAAAGTCCTATAAAACTTTAACCTCTATTGTATACATCATATTTGAATACACATACCATAAAAAAAGGTATAAATTTTAATATAAAATTTTTAAAGTTTAATACACATGATGTATAATAAATACACATATATATTTATTTATCTTTATAGTTAATTTTGTCAAAAATGAAAGGCAGTTATTAATATAGAGATTCTAAAATACATAGTTTACAACTTACGAATAGGTGCATTTATACCGTTTTATAAATTATGTCATTTCTCTTGTACAAATTTTTAAAGAACAGGAAGTTAAAAATCCTATTAAATAAAATTGTTATATTCATTAATAGTGTTTAAATTTTAAGGTATGTGTACCCAGATACATAATGCGCACAAATGCATTATGAATTTGGGCTTTTTTGATTATTTTTTTTATATTATTAAATGTTCTTTATTTGCTATCTAAAAATATACTTTATTCCAGAAGATAATCCTGATTATAACCTTAGCGGTTCATCAGATGTGGAAATTCTTGATTCAAGATCAGCACATGTTGATATCTAATGGAAATACGGTATTCAACTATTGGTACCACAACATTCCAATTTTAAATTGTGTTTTGTTAATTGGTTCTGTGGTATAGAACTTCAAGTATTACTCGCCCAAAAGGGAGTATTGCTACAGCGAGAGCTAATAGAATTTATAATTGCCAGTTTCCAACTGAAAAAGAATTCTAAAAGATGGAGCAAGGATTCACATAAGATCACGTAAATGGTATCACTGTATAGTATTCCATATGCTTGATATAATGCTCATAAATCATGGTGAATGTATGGGCGAGATTTTGTAGCTTTAAAGGTACCGGCAAAAGAACAGATGTTATTATTATTAACATTTACAATTTCAATAGCAGATACTCTGTAAATGTAACAAAAATATAAATGCTAAGCGTAAAAAAACGAATATCAATTGACACCATATAAAGAAAAATTTAGCAAGGGGCCGACAATTCTTATTACACAGAAAGAAATAAGACAGGATTTAATAATACATTAGCCAAAATATAGTAAAAAGGCGCGGTGCAAAAACCCTGAGTGTAAATTTGTTACGAAAGTGATCCAAATACGATTGTTTTAAATTATTTCATGAAAATTAATATAAATTTGTTTTATTACATTATTTATCAAATAATAAAATTATATATCTTTATTTTGTAATAGGTTAGAAATTGAAAAAATATGATACTTCTTACACGCATTGTGCATTTAAATATACACACTAAAATTTAATTTACGGTTTAAATTTTTTTTTTTTAAAAAAAATTCTTTTTAGTTTATTAAGAGTCCTTTAGACAAAAATAAGTTTTTTTTAAAATTATATCATTTATTGATATGTCGCGCAATAGAGGGTTAAAATTAATTAATAACTTGATAAAAAATTATGTAGTGATGCAGAATGGCTCCCTTTGAGCCTATTTTTAAAAACGGCTAAGTTAATATTTTAACCAGAAAAATATTCTAACTCTTACAAATGTGTTGTTATACAGCACTAAATTTTTTTTTTTAAATTCCAGCAAACCTGATTCTAGATTCACCCATTTGAGGGGAGGGTGGCAGACCAAAATGTTGGAGTAGCAGTTAAGAAATTTTTTTTAACATCATAGAACGAATATTTGAATACAAAATTGAAACAATGATTTTATTTAAAAAATCGCACATATAAAAATGTACAATAAATATAATTATGATGAAATATGTTTATAAAATAGACGGAAGATGAGAATTAACTTATAGCTGAAAAGAAGTAAGTGATTTAATGATTTAATAAATATCAGAGACCTGCAGAGGTACCATTTGCACAGCCCTGGCCGGATTAAAAAAGTTTCGACCCGGACCGGATATTTTTCTCAAAAAATTTTACGGCCGGCCCGGATTTAAAAATTTTAAGCCCGGCCCAGATATTTAAAAAAAAAATTTTTTGGGGCCCGGCCTTAATTTTTTAAAAAATATTTTTAGGCCCGGCTCGGAATTTTTTAAAATTATATTCGACCTGGTATATACAAAAAATTCATCTATTTCGTATTTTATCATATTTTTCGGCGAGTATTATCATTTAATAAGCAAGTATATTCGCTAATGTTGTTAAACGGCTCGTTTTAAACCGATTTTTAAAAACGGCTAACTCAATATTTTTGCCAGACTAAGCCTCGAAATTTCGATACTATATGTCTAGACCTATGCTCTATGAGCAAAATTTTAGGCTTGCATAATATTTTTCTGGATAAAAAACTGAGTTAGCCGTTTTTAAAAATCGGCTCAAAACGAGCCGTTTAACAATACTACACATATTTTTTTTTTTATTTATTCTAAACAGATATATAGTATATTACAAATTGGTACTATAAAAATTTGTGTAAATAATATTTTGAGAATATACTATATTCATTGTATTTATAAAAAATAAAACTGATATTTTAATTAATGAAAAATATAACATATATTATATATTATATAATAATGTATTTAATCCTTTGCGTATTTATTCCATGGCAGAAAACTATAATAATATTATATAATAGATACTATGAGTGTTAGCTAGTGTTATCTTTCACCAAACATTATATTAATCATAACTATATAACCATATCTAATTGACGAATATAATAATTCATGTTGTATACATTTTTTAAAAAAATATTGCCCGGCCCGGGTATTTTTTAAAAAAAATTTTCAGGCCAGGCCCGGGTATATTTTAAAATTTTAAAATACGGCCCATAAAATTAAGAAAATATTTATAATTATATTATTATTGATATTATAATCAATGATTAGACCCAAATCGGGCTTTTAAACATCACTATTTTCAGCAGACATGAATGAATATATTCTAAACTTGTCGTAGTTTGAATTCCATCTCTCTACATTCTTATTTTTAAAAATTTTTATTCAAAAAATATTTTCCAGGAACCAAAAGAATTTTCAAATGGGGGGAGGGGGGCAGGCACAAAATTTTTTGTGTGGCAGTTTGAAAACAAAAATAGGCCTAGGCCTGAATTACTGGGACTTTCCGCTAATTTGAAGATCATAAATCATTAAGAATCAATAACAAAAGGTAAATTAACTAACCATAGACTTTAGTTGAAACTTTTATGTCAATTTATTGGCTTTATTCAGGATAAAAATATTTAGCAGGAAGTGTAAGCAGATACATTTTTCCATGTTAGAATCATCACCATTGGAGGTTTAATTGTAATTAATTTAGTGGTAAAATAAAGTTTCAGTAAATTTATTTCGAATTGAATCGAATAATAGGTGATAATCAAAATATCAAAGAAGGAAATTAATTAAATGTATTTCTTTATGAATATAAAATTTTAAATAGACAAAATTATCATATATTAAATCCTTCGTTCATAAATTCAAAAAAAAACACAATTTTATTTTAATTTTTTCAGTCGTACTACTAACACGACCGTAAATTTTTTAAATTATAATTTAACAATAGAATATTTTATATATTAATTATTTTTATAAATTTAATATAAATTTTAAATTTAAGATTATTTATAAATTATATTATATAGCCTTATTAAAAATTAAATTTTTTTTACTTATATGAATAACTAATATTAGTTCTAATTAAAAAATTAGATAAATAATCAAACATAAATCATTATTTTCGTTATAGAATTTGTAGTTGCGTATATACTATATAAGTTAATTATTTTTACATTAAGAAATATAATTTATTCAGTTTATATATTATAATATTTTTAAACTAATAAAAAAAATTTTTTAAAATTTGTGACATCATTTTTAAGAGTTAAGAATAAATGATGATAATGAATGGCTTAACTCCATCATAGTTAGCACAAAATATTAATCGATGCATATTGTCAACTCAGCTCTTATTATATCCATTCACATAGATTAAATTTATTAGACTTATTCCTTTATATTAGATGTTTCTATTCTAAGTTAAGTCTTCTTCCCTTTCTTTTTGCATCAAATTCCCCAAAATTATGTGTCTTAGTTTGACCAGCATAGGCATATTCAAAAAGGAATATGAATGGAATAGTGCATTATTCGTATTTAATTCATTTAAACGAATCGTTCATATTCGTACGAATAATAAAACTTGCTATTTGCATTCGATTCGAATTATTTGAACAATTCGTTTTTTAAAATATCATATAATTCATACGAAAATATATTGACAGAATTTTAAATATTTTTTATTGCATATCTAATTTTCAGAGTTGTTAAACGCTATTTTTAAAAGTAACGCGCTACCGCTATAGCTATTTGTCAAAAAAGTAGCGCGCTACCGCTTTCGCTATTTGTCAAAAAAAGTAGCGCGCTACCGCTTTCGCTATTTGTCAAAAAAAGTAGCGCGCTATTAGCTACTTTTTCCCAAAAGTAGCTTTAGCTACTTTTAAGCTACTTTTTATAAAAAAAATTTTAGAAACAAATGAAACAAATTTTTTTTATTATTTTTTTGCTTATAATGTAAATGTATAATAAATAATATATAAAAATCAACATTTATAAATGTAAAAATATAGTTAATTTAGATTATAAAAAAATAAGCAATATAAATAAATATTTATTTTAATTTGTTGCATTTTAATAATAATATCATTTCAATATTATCATCCCCAAGTCTAGAGCGACGATCAGAAAGTATAAGCTTTGCTTTACTAAATAATCTCTCGAAGCACTTGAGGGCAATGAAGCTCTAAAAATATTTAATCAGATCAATTTATAAATATAAATAAGTTTTTACCTTCTGTTATGTGTCCAACTATCTGCCGGTGTACATACATAAGATATATCTGATAACTCTACTATTAGAGCATCTTTCATCACTTTGAAGTTGTCGGCTATTTTATTCATAAGTGTCTGGCGACCTAAAACTGTTGTGCCAGGGGATAAAGTTTTAATCATCATAGTAAATGATGGATTATCAACCAAGGACAATGGCTGAACTGTGTCAATAATAAAATCAACAATTACTTTATCAGCCAATTTTTGTGAAATATTGGCATGTTTATTATCAGTTAATTTGGTTTGGATAGTATTTGTCTTTTTGAATGAAGATTCTCTTATACCAAAATTTTTTATATGTTTCTTTATTTCCTTATAGAAATTGGCGTGAACAGTCTAATAAAATAAATAATATTATAATGTAAAAATAACAATTTACCTTTAGGTGTTTCTTCAGGTTATAGCTACTCGATTGATTTGATGATATATTTTTTTTACATTTTAAGCACAGGAATGTGAATCCAGATTTTGTTTTAATATTTATTTTAAAAATTTTTTCAAATCTAGGGAATGGGAAATCGTTATTAGAGCTATTAAGTACATTTTCTTCCATTGAATCTTCCATGTCTGAATCACTTTCAAGGATTTGGATATCCATGGGCGATGCCATTTTAGATTATTAACACAGATTGAAAATATAAATTGAAAATATATTTAAATTTCAAAATTAAATAATAAATTATAAAAATTATAATTAATTATGATATTATATTTAAATTTTCATGTTTATATTTACATTCATTATATTTTTTAAAAGTAGCGAAGTAGCGCGCTAAAAAATTAAATAATTTTAAAAAAAGTAGCGGCTATTAGCTATAGCTACCAAAAAAGATAGCGCGCTACTTTAACAACTCTGCTAATTTTAAACAGAAAATTAAATTTATTAGTGAAATTTAAATGCATATTAATTTAATTTATAATGCCAAACCAATTTTTAAGGAAAAAAGTTTTCTTATTATCTTTTCTTTATAAGATATGAGATTGACAACAAATTAGTTCCAACTAAAAGTCCTTTACTAGCAGTTTATATATATACCTTGTTAATAACATCACTCATTAGATTGATAGGTTAGCGCAATAGAAATGTAATGAAATTGATTGAATTTTATTTAAAAAATATATTTATTATAGTAGTGTCACTGGGCGCAGGGCGAGCACCCTGAAAAATTTTTGAAACCCCTGAGATTGTAAAGGCTAGTGATGCCCCTGATTTATTATTCCGAATAATTCAAATATTCAAATCAAATTCGAACTATTCGAAACTAATCGAGTATTTGATTTGTTTTTGAATAGGTCCAGGCCAACAGATTAATAACCTCCAATCTCCTCTTAAAAAATTATTAGTTGTTTCTTATACTAAACCTATAGGCTCAAAATTTGTAAATATCATTTTTGCGAATAAAAATCCCTGCAATCCTTTCCTTCACCTCTTCTCCCCACAACTGAATAAAATATATCATTATAAACATTTTAAAAAACAAATAATTGATGTTAATTTTTTTTATAAAATAATAATTATAAAATTTTCAAAAAGATATAATTTATTTTTAAAAATGTAACTCAGCTGAGGACATACAAAAGAAGGCCTAACGCCGAGGAACCACTAAAAATATTCAGGCTTTTGATTATTATCTCTAGGCTATGATCTTCCAATTCATATCATGAAACCGTGGCTGTATCATTGATCTATATAACTTATTTTTCAATACTATTCTTATTTGTTATTTCTACCCAAATCTTGTCATTTAATCCATCAAACATTCATCCCTACTTATATTTTCTCATCTAAACCACCACTTGATTAAAATCATTATCATGACTTCATCATGTCTTATTCTCAGGACCGTGCAGACGGGGAGCGGGCAGCTGCCTCCCCTGGCTCCTGAATTAGGAGTCGACAAATTTTGTAATTTTACTTAATTATTTTTAGACTTTTGAAAAATAAGAATTTTTTTGTATATACTATATAAAAGAGGCATTATTCATTTTTTGAATACGAATTTTAAAAAAAGGTTTGGCATGTCTAGCCATATGTATTATAACAAAAAATTTGATTTATATTTTAAAAAACTTCATTTATTTTGCACTTTTTGGATATGTGTTTAGTTATTTTAAAATAAAAAAGTTTACACCATAGACTTCATTTAATACAGATCTTTGAAAATCTAGATTGAATTATTATTTTAAGTAAGATTTAAATTCGACTATTAAATGTTTAATTAAATATATACTATATAATATGCTAGTTTCAGACAAAAATTAGAAACAAAATTAATAAAAATATTGTTTAGTATTGTTACGAGATGCTATAATCTTTACTTTCATAACCTAAGAATTTTCAAAATGGGAAAAGGAAACAAATTTAATTCAGGTGCCGGAGAAGTGGAAAAGAAGAGTCAAGCTACATTTATTAATTCACAAAAAGGTGCTATTTTAAAATGAAAATGACAACATGCGCCACAAATGAAATTCCAGAAATACTCGATATCCATCTCCATGATCACATTGATATTCTTATGGCCAATCTGATCTCATAAAAGACACTGGTCAGTATATTTCTATCTCTCCCATTGTGAATAACTGATAATCTGAAAATGTTATTAGTAGAAAAAGGTCTTCAACGAATAGAGAATTTGAATTTTCCACTAAACAAAACTGTAGACTCGTCGTTGGCTACTGAACTCGATAAGAAAGATGCAACATATTATTTTTGTTGTAAACTTTTTCAAATTTGACAAACAAATTTTCAAACGATGGCTATAATGACTGGAAATAGTTCTCATTGCAAAAAATTATTAAGCTAAGTAAATTGTGTTTTTTTAAGGGCTTGCAAAATTATTTCTTGCCCTGGGCCGCCAAGTTTAGGCACGGCGCTGCTTATTCCTATTCTTTAGTTTATGCTTACTTTGTATCATATTCGACAATTTCATGCTAGGCATGCTTATGACTATATAACCTGCAACATCATTTCGAAATAAGAATCAATGATTCCTAAATCCCACTTTCCAGTCAGCATAAATGTGATAACTGCAGTGATAACAAATGAAAAAGACACTACACAAACATTTCCAAATTGGCTTACTTTATTTTTATTCGTACATCAATATATATCTATAATAAAAATCCCAATGACATGTTCTATTTATTTTTACCCACATTTTAAAAGCTTTTATATTTAAACTATTTTTTAATTTCTTAATATTTATTTCTCAGATTCTTAACTGGTTTCTTGTTAAAACATATGCTTTATTTTTCATTTTGAAACTTTGCTTTTAGCTTTTTCTTTCACAGCCTTGAGCATGCATCTATAATATCATACCTTTTCTCATGTTATATATAATTTTATTTTATCATTCACTTTACCTTATACATAATCATTTTATAAACATGCTTCTTTCTTCCTTTATTATTTATTTTAGATTATTTTATCTTAGACGTCTTTTTAATACTCAACTTATCGGATTCGCATCAAATTTCATCTATTTTTAGCTGGCTATAATTCTGGCCCAATTCTCTAGAGTCAGCTATAGAATCAGGTTTATCCTCGAAATCTACATACCTTAGCTATTTATTCGTTCTCCTCATTACAACTCGGATAATTTTCTCTATTCAAATCAGCAAACAAGACAATTATGACATTCATGTATTATGCATATTAATATATTAAGTTGTGGCTCTTCGTTTTTTATTTTAGGTATCATTTTCCAGATTTTTTTCATAGATTTTATTGCAATGTTAGGCCTTTCCAGACATAAAGTTTTTTCAAAGATTTTCTAGGCATGCTATCATTTAATTTTTTATTTAACAAAGGATGATAATTTGTCGAATTAATTTTTTTGCTTGATAAAATATTTTTAGCTGAATTGTAATCTCTCCCAGACGCCATTTAATCCTTAATGGAAAACAAACTGGATATGGCATTATGTTATTTAATTTATAATTAACATATATAAAATGGGCGGTTAGCCTATAAAAAGTGAGGTGATTAGATCCAAATGTCAGATAAAAATGTATCTGAGCATTATTTTTGAATATTATTTTCTTTATGGAATGTTCATTTTCGACAAATATAATATGCATGTGCTATTAATAGTGTTAGAATATAGTTTATTGACCAATCAAGATTATTTATATATATATATTTTATATCATTTGAATCCATAGGTTTAAATGCTTTGTTATTTATAAAGAGTGTTAATTTTAACCAGTTATCCTTAAAATTAATTTTTAAATAAAATTGTTGATTTGGGTTTAAAAAAATTAATTTTACTTAATCTCTATTTGTTCAGGTGTGATTGTAGCCTAATATAATTAATAATAAGATGGGATGAGAAAATCTTCTTTTACATTTTATAATGTTCTTGCGTTAATTCAAGAAGCCTTTTCACTATCTATTACTGTAATCATGTTCACAAACGTCTATTTTCAATTAATTCATCCATATCCAAAATTATGCTAGATTTTTGCGTAAGAAACTTATTAAAAAAATGAATTATTTACTTATCTATTAATTTATACCTTTGTTAGAGTTTGAAATATAGATATTTAGATAAAATTTCTAATAAAATTCAAAAATGGCAAATGTTATAAAAAAAATATAAAATGGTGTAAGGGAACTATAAAAATAAATATTTTACTCCAATATTTCATATAAATTGAAAATAATATCAAATTATTCGAATAATTGTTTATTCGTATTCAAATAAAACGAATAAATTTTTATTCGTATTCTTTTCTATTCAATGAATTTTTGAAGAGATCTATTATGTAGTCATAAGGACAAATTTAATGGCATCAATGGAAAAGGTTGACTATTTATACGCTATTTATAAACCATAAAAGAATTAAAATGAATATAAGCTCAGAACTTTATTAGTTATCAGTTAGAAAGATAAAATCTTTATAATAAATTTAATTCATTTATTTAATAAATATAAACATTAATCATTAATTTGAATTTTTTATTAAAAATTTTGTGATTGATTAAATGTAACACTTAATAATATTTAAAGTTACATATTTATAATGATTTCATCCAAATAATTTTTAAAATGATTTTTGATAAATGGACTAATTTTAAATATTCTAACCCTCTTTAGGCTATAAATCATTTTTATTTCCTCTTTATATTAATTTTATTTCTCAATGATATTATAAATTACTAATTACATTTGCATTTTTATAACTTCATTTATTCCACTTTCAATTTATATTATATAAAGTAAGAGTTCCTTTAAATTTGATAGGTTCTTTTTCATTAAAATATTCTGAAAAGCTAAATAATTTTAATTAAACACTATTTTTACATTTATTTTATTAGACTTTATTTAATTTAATAAACAATTTTATAATTGAAAAAAAAATGTTGTTATTATGAATTAGTATAATAAAATAAATAGTAGAGCAATGAAACGACTTTTTTACTATTATAGAAAGTCCCCTAAAAACTGCTCACTTCAAAATATTTAATTTAAATTCTAATACCAGTGGCGTAGACAAGTCCCCCATAACCTCCGAAAAAAATTTTTTTTATTTAAAAAACGGTTTCAATTTATAAATAAAATTATATACGATATGAAAATGAAATATATTTAAAAAAACAAATAAGAATTTTCAATTTTAAATGATAACATGGTTTAAAAATATATATTAAAAATTATATGTAAAATATTAAATAACAAATAAAATATATTGTAAATTTTTTCTGGCATAGTTAAAAAAGATATTTATAAATATAACAATAAAATTTATATTTTAAAACTAATTAAAGAGTTTTAAAAATTTTAATTAATTTTTTATAATTTTTAAATAAAATAAAAATCATTTAATTTGGTAAATATAATGAGAAAATAAAGGTAATCGCTAATGTGTTTGGGATTAAAAATTTTAACCTAGAGTAGATTCTAGATAGTCCAATCGCTTAAAAATTGATGCATCTACGATTGAGAATTTTTATAAAATAAATATTTTTATTTCCCTTATTGATACATTTTTATTTCAATTAAAGGAAAGATTTATTAGTCACAATTTTATTTTAAACAGCTTTTATTTTCTTTTGACGGTTGAGTCTGAATACACTTGAATGGCGATAGGATATTAAGAAAATCTCAGAGTTTTATTCTGATAAATTATCAAGATCTTATGATAAGTTACTTTTTGATGTCGAATTTTGATATAAATTTAACAGAATAGAGTACTCTTTGAGACCAAAAATGCTTTGCAGGCTCTTTTCATGTGTAATTGCACTTTAGATTCCCTGCCTAATATCAAAAAATTGCTTTTTATTTTAGCTAACTTACCGATTAACACCTGCATTAATTGAAAGGTCTTTTTCAACTTTGAAAGGTTAAAAACCTATTTAAGAAATAGCACCGGTGAAAGCCGTTCAAATGGATTCTCAATATTAAATATTTATAAGGAGATTATTCTAGATAAAAATTTGATTCTAGAATCTCAGAGAAAAGCAGACCTCTCTTTATAAATTCAAATCATAAAATTGCTATATTATTATAATATGTTCTTAGTCATAAATTTTTATATTCAAAACGTAATTATAATGAATTTTTAGTTATAATATTTATATATTATACGATTTTTAATAAAAATATTGCATTTGCAATAAGAAGTAGTGATCTGCATTGGGCCTAATTTTTGAAGCCCAGCCCAACTCGAACCCATAATTTTTTTAAAAAAAGTTTTGTCGGCCTCGCCCGAATTTATTTAAATATAGAAATTCATTTTTATAATTACTCAAAATATAAGATATATGTTATATGGCATCTAGTTTTGTTTTGTTTACTCATTTGTATTAATTATAATTGTTAAATTAGATTTTTTTAAATACCGTACAAGAATTACTCATATTTCATTGTAATTTTTTTTTTTAAAATAGTTATTTAGAATAAATTTTTAATATAATCTGTATTAAATTTATATGCAAAAATTTAATTAAAATAATTATTTTTAACATAGAACAATATATTGAGTGATCATAAAAAATGGGAGGTTTGGGGGGAGATTTTTTTCTTCTTTCTACACCGAATGGATTGAATTAATTTACAATTGACTAAACATTGATAAAATTTTCAGAATAATGCTTTTAGTCACGTATTAAACATAAATGTGGACAAAATTTTGTTACTAATATTTTTTCCATTTATGCTGGCTACTATAGTGACGGGGGTGGTTTTCGGGTTTGGACCCCTCCCAGAGCAAAAATTTATTTTTAGATTATACGTTCAAAAGACTTATAAGTGGTGACTTTATTTCAAATAAATACCAATAACATTTATATTTTTCTGGTTTTGATGTTTGTGGAAGGATATTATATTACTATTGAAATTATTCTGGATAGTATTATTATAAAGTCATTGAGAATAATCTACTAAATTATAAAACAAATTATTGATGCATTTAAAAAATATATTTATTATATATTATCGAAGATATGGTTATGATTTGCAAGATGGGGGGGGCGAAGCCCCCAGGCTTTTATATGTATGGACCCCCTCTAAGGAAAACTTCTAGCAACGCCACTGTTAGACACTAATAAAGCATAAAATACACCCCAAAAAAAATTTAAACACCCCCCCCCCCCCCATGGATCAATCCTGGCTACGCCACTGGCTAATACAATTCACGTTAAATAATAATATCATTGTTTTATATTTTATTACTATTCGAAATAAAAAAATTAATTTATTATTGAAATTTTCGAAACCAGTTTGGACGCATTATGTATAAATGCGAGAATTATTTATTTTTTTCAAAATTTTTTGACTTTGAAAGCCCCTATTATTTTGAATAGTATATAACCAATGACAGAAACTAATGATAGGAGTTAATATTTATGCATAATAATTATCAGAGAACCCGGGTCGGGCCTAAAATTTCAAATATTTGAAAACTAGATATTTAAAAATTGTATCTTAGAATGATATATCACATTCATTAACTTCTCTACTCTTATTTAGATTTCAAAATCATTTATATCTCTGGCTAGTAGCGCCGTGCCAAGCATTATGGCGGTCTAGGGCAAAAGCTAA
This sequence comes from Gordionus sp. m RMFG-2023, assembly GCF_954871325.1. Taxonomy (NCBI): domain Eukaryota; kingdom Metazoa; phylum Nematomorpha; class Gordioida; order Chordodea; family Parachordodidae; genus Gordionus; species Gordionus sp. m RMFG-2023. The sequence goes on from NC_088776.1 coordinate 31,790,726, forward strand.
TTCAACGGCACTAAAACCACAATTTATCTAAGATTATATAAAAAAAATTTCATATTCCGACAAAAATGAAGAACGTGTAATATGGTAAAATTTATTGAATTTTAATCATAAATATGAGTAACTCAATTAAAAAAACAATTAATATAGTTCATGTACTGCCCTTATAATCAATCACAAGCTTATTATATAATCATCAAAAACTAGTGCTGTAAACATTTCTAAAAAAATCGAATGCGTTCAATGTTCATTGACAAAAATCAAAGGCGTTCACCTTCAAAAAAAGGAATGCGTTCACATGAATAATTTTTTTAAATATCATTTAGTATAAATAATTGCCTCATATTTTTTACCACAATATATTTGCATAGGTAGTACGCTACATAGCGCCTCATTTAAAAAAAATAGCTATAGCGGTCGCGCTCTTTTTAAAATTTTATATAATAAATATATAAAACTATAAAAAAATACTAAAATTTATTTATAATTTAATAATTAATTTAATTTTATATTATATTATATCAATTGATTTTTATTTCAAAAATGCTTAAAAAATCTAATTGAACAAATTATTTATAATATAAAATGCCACAAATAGAGATAGACATGGAAGATAATTTTGAGACATATGATAACCATAAAATTTCACTAATCATAATTTAAAAAAAATTATTATTTTAAATTTAAAATGTCTACATCTAAAATTTCACAGATTGAAAGATATCTCGATAATATTGATATAGAAGAGGCTATATTCAAAAGTTCAAATTTAATCCGAACTAAATTAATGAATCCGACAACATTAGAACCAGATGTTCAAAAATTAACTGATAAAGTCTTAATAATTTTAATTGATACAGTTTAGGCAATTTTCTTGGTTGATAATCCCTTATTTATCAATCTGATTACATTCCTTTGATACTAAGATATCCTGCTCACAGAAGTGAATGGCAAGAATATTGGATAATTTCAAATAAATTAAAGTCTTTAATATTGTCTATCAGACGCCTGCAAACAGCGGATTGTTGAGACCCATGTAGGTAAAATAAAATTAATTAGTTTTCCCTTCTTTTAAGGAGTAGTTAAGTTATTTTTAATAATATATGAGGGCATGTTCAACTCATTTTTAGCTTAACTTAAATTTATTTTGATTTATATCCATTTTATAATTGTCTTTAGCATAGTTAAAAAAAAGGAAGAAAAAACTTAACAAGAATCAATTAAGGAAAATATTTTTCTATTGTTTTTCCCAATTTCTTAGTCACAGCAATTTCATCACAGAGATTATGCTAATTACACTCTGAGAGATAGCCTTACAATTTTCAACCTACATATGATGCTGAATATTGTTTCATGCATTTTTGTGATAAGCTTTGGCCTTTTCCTTTTGATTAAGCGATAAGAGAACTTAAAAATTTATTTTCAAAAATGCCTATATTACAATTTTAAATTATATTTTAAGTGTTCTTTGACAAATATTTAAATCCATACTATCAAAAAAATAAAACTTTAAATCCTTCCTAACTAATTAAATAATGTTTTGTCAAAGAATAATATAAATGATTTCCGAAGACCAATTTTGAATATTTTAAACAAGTTTTCTTAGTGCCTTGCAAATTTATTTTATTTCGCCCAAACTCCATCCAAAATTTTAATCATTTTTAGGACCGAACCCAGTCATATTTTTTTTTTAGAACTGCACGTGTCATGACTCAAATTTAATTGAAAAAGATTATTAAAAGTATATTTAAACAATTAAATATTATAAAAATTAATTCCTTTGCCCTAATCCTAGAGAAAACATTCTATTTTATTGTTTACAATCTTTTTTATATTTTTTGGGTCAAGAAAGTATGAAAAGTTTTAACTCTTATTTCAAAAATATTGTTTTTAGACCCAAGTTTGACTTTAGCCCATTTTCAGGTTCCACTAAGTCTCCCTAAAGGCCTAAGTATAAAAATGTAATTTTCGGCAAACTGCATTCCCTATATAGCAACTGATGTAAATTATTCGAGACAATACATTCGCGATAATGTTTTCGCGATAATGCATTCACTATAATAAATTCGCGATAACAGTTTCGCAAAATTAAGTCGCGCTAATGCATTAGTTATAATATTTTCGCTATAATATTTCGCGCACATTCGAAATATTATCTTCGCGGTAATGCATTCGCAGTAAATTTGAGAGAATATTTTTCTCGAAAATATCTGCAGTATTGACATATAACCCAATAAATTATAGATATACGTGGCCCAAATACATTAAACAATTTATTTTATAAGAAAATGAATCTAACCTATTTTTTTGATCAAATAAAAAGTGATAATTCAAAGGATTTTATTTAATTTCGACTAAGTTCTGCTTTATTTTAATCTTTTTTCCTTTTTATATAAATCGAGCAGAAAGCCCTTCAAAAATGACTGGGAATCAGAATATTTCCCTTAATTTGATGATGGATGAATTATAAATTTTCTTTTTACTTGATCATGGATGAATCAGAAATATTTTATTTGATAATGGATAAATCAGAAATTTCCCCTTTAGATTTGATGATAGATAAATCAGAAAAATGTAGGTAAATTTTTGAATTATAGCTCTAGTCAAAAATAACTGAGGAATTATATCCTTGATTTGTTGATGGATTCCGAATTTCCCCTTTATTTGATAATGGATAAATCAACCTAAATCAGAAAAATAAAGGAAAATTTTTGATTTATCTATCATCATAGAAGAAAGAAAAAAATGATTTCCTATCATTCTTGACATGCAAAATGAATGATAAAATAACCAAGTCTACATAATCAAACGGTCCAAAGTTTTCTGGTTTATATATAGAAGAATATAAACATTTATTGTTTAATGAAAATGAAGTGAGATAATTGATATTGAAAGCTGCTTATGAGAAATATATGATATTTAGATAGGTTTGATCTGATTTTAGCTATATTATTTGATCTTTTTATAAGGATTAGTTTAATCATCAAAAGTGATAAGACATTTAACACTTCAACGGATAACATTTATATTCAACCTTTGAATTTTTGTATGAGTCTTTATACTCAGTCCAGACATCACTAATATATTATCTAAGATATCACAATTTTAATTCTTTTAAATTATAGACTCTAATACAATTATTTCAAATATTATAATCAAATTTCTTGTATTACATTTTATATTCTTTAGTAAATTTTAAATATCCCATTCCCTCTTCATCAAACAGTGAATATATTTATTCTCTAGTTATAAAACATAAATAGTGAATTGTACGCTAAAAAAATGTCATCTCTCATATAACATATCTTTTGTGTCTGGACTGAGTATAAAGAATCAAGACACAAAAATTTCAAAGGTTGAATGTAAATGTTATAAGTTGAAGGCATGAATATTTTCAACTTTTGGTTTATAAATTAAAATTATCTGAAATATCATATATGTATCTCTCATATGCAGCTTCAAATTCAGGTATATTATCACATTTCCTCTTCATCAAACAATGAATAATTAACTAAAATATATATCTTTATAAAATATTGACTAAATATCACCATTCAATCTCAGTAGGAATTTATTATTGCCCAAATCAAATAATCTGACTCTCATTTTTTTTTCTATGATTCAAAATTCACTAAAATATATAAAATCTTTGTGAAATATTGATTAAAGATCACCATTCAATCTCATTAGGAATTTCTTATTGCCCAAATCAAATAATCTGCATTTTTCTTTTATGAATCAAAATTCCCTAAAATATATATTATCAGATCAAGATATTTACGAGAATTTTTTTAAAAACTATCATTAAATTTTATAAGCAATATATAATATTAATCATTATTCAACTTTTAAAATTATTTATAAACTATCATTAAATTTTATAATCACTATATAATACTAATTATTCAACTTTTAAATTATTTATAAAATAAATAGATAAAAAATAAATAACTCATAAGAGCTAGTGAGGGCATAGTAGTAGGCAGTTGTGACAAATATTTGCATGTCGTAGATATGTTGCGAGTCATTTTTTCACAAACTGTGAAAATTTTTTTGGGACACGGTTTTTATTATAAAAAGAATAATAAATTAATGATAATTAATATAACTTTAAAATTATACTAACAAATTTATACTTTGAGCCAACCCGCCATGACTTTTTAAAATTTCTTGATACAATTTTATTGTATTAAATTCTACTAAGATAAAAAATAAAATCGACCAGGCTTGACTCGGGTTTGTAATCTTTTATGCAGCCTGGATTTTAAAATTATATTATTTAAAAACCCATAAGTAGTCAATCTTTAGCGGGCATAAATAAATCAGATTAGGCTTTATTACGTCTGCAGATCTCTGATGTAAATAATTTTAGCATCAGTAAGCCAAAGAACCTAGAACAAGGAGTTTAAAAAAAATATTAAGAAATTAAAGGATCAAAATAATTATTCATTAAATTGAAATTTCTTCAGAATATCATCGATTTATATATTTTCTGACTCAGTTTAATTTACGCTAGTGACAAATCTACTATGTATCTCACCTTATTTTTTCTGTAAACATAAAGATATAATGTTGGTATTAATTTTTTCATATGTAAGATAGTCGCACAACTTAATCTAGCTGTAAAAAATTTTTAATTTATAAAAGACATCACTTTATAAAAAAAATATCATTTTAAATCAAATGAATTAAAAATTCCAGTGCGTCTACTAGTTTCTGCCTTTCCTATCCCAGTTACAACCATACTACAACCTCTATTATTATAATTTTGATGGGCTTCTTTATCTTTATTTATCACAGATTCGATTAGTATTACTCACCACTCCTCCATTTTAAGGATTTTTATTTAGTATATTTAATTTACCCCTACCGAAACTCAAAAGTGAAACTCTGATTTTGATATTTATATTATATCTTTTGTATTTACAACTTACCCTACATTAATAGTAAGCACGAATTCGTGGCTTAAATTACAAAATATACTGTATTTTTCTGTATTTTTGCATACTTCACTGCGAATTCGCGCTAACTGCGAATGCAAAGGTCATAGAAGTTTATAAAAATTTTACCAATATTACCAAGAAAATATATTAAAAATGAATAATATGTTAAATGTGAAATATTTGATTGTAAAAAATGTAAATAATCATGCTATTCGAATAATATGAATAAAATACTCTATTATTATAATCTTTTTGAATCAAACAAGGAAAATTTACTTTAGATAAATTAAATAATTATTTTTTTTATAAAATATAAATGCATTAACTAATTATTGCCTTGTGACGCTCGATGCAACTAAAACTTATAAAGATTACTAATAAAAGATAATTATAATATTCCAAAATAAAATAAAATTAAAGTTGCTATTAAAAAATATTTTAACATTAAACAGAATTCGCAAAACTTATACATTAAAATTATTATTTTTTTACCAGACGCAAATTTTAATTTTAAATTATATAAATTAAATCAATACATAAAAAGATTTAAAAGTGTGGCCTGTTCTGTGGATATTGAATTGTTTGATATAATATAACATTTATTATATATTACCTATAATATATAATTGCCTAAAATATATAGATGTTGCAAGCATGGTATGTTACATAAAATTCAGTTAATCCAATAATTATATAAAATATCACTGTTCTAACAAAAATCTTACTTCAAATGATATTAACAGTATTTTTATTAGTGGTCAAATAATAATTCTTATAATAAAGCTAAATACATTTTTTAATGGATCTTACTAGATTTTTTTTCACCATTAATAAAATATAATTTCTATTTCTACAGAATAGAATTTTAGAAACTTAAATTAATCAGTTATACAAATAATCAATATGCGCATAGGGTCATATAACTTTTACTATGGGTAGCAATAAATTTTTAAATTATGATGGATATAAATATCTTTATTTAACATTATACTAGGCCCCTTGAAAATATTTACCTTTTCTGATTAACAAATTTTCCTAATTTGCCAAAATTTCGTAAAATTCACGATGTTATGGTAATAAATTAATATTCGCAATATTTTATTTTCCTTTAAATTATTTCTGTATTATGGGCTGCCCCATATCAACTTATTTAAGCTGCACTTATAAATGGTAATTTTTCATCCGAGTATATACATTTAAAATATTAACAATTTAAACATTATAAAATATTATATATAAAAGTTAAAACTTCTTTTAGTATTTAGGAAAGCTACAGAATCATGTTTAACTTTAAATATATTTTAGTAGTTATGATATGACATTAGTATTCTATGGGGTAATAATATTAAGGGTTGGGTTAGTAAATAATGCTTAGAATAATATTAATATAGGATTTATTTATATATAAGATGGTAATTTTAAAAATAATTCTAATTTTATAATCTTTACATTTTAAAAATAATTCTAATTTTATAATCTTTACATTTTAAAAATAATTCTAATTTTATAAACTTTACATTTTAAAATTAAAAATATAACCAAGGTCAAAATTTTTTATCCAGCCTGAATTATAATAAAATTTATTCTCAAGCCTAGACCGGCCTAAATTTAAAAATATTTTTTATTTCTAAGCCAACCCCTACCCGTGAAATTTTTTAGTTCAGCATTTTGATTTTTGATTCTTTTAAGTCCCGACCCGAGATTTTTAAAATTTGATATTTTGAATAATTTTTGCAGTATTTTGCATTTTGTTTCAAAGGGAAATTAAAAATATGAGCAGTAAATTGATAAACGCTCTATTAAAAGATTTTACAACATTTTTCACAGATAAGTTGATTTAATTTTTAAAAATCAGCCCGTTCAAATCCGTTTTTATAGATTCGAACGAACCTATACTCTTTTTTCAAACTGAACCTTGAACTTTTATTTTTATCCTAACTTGAACCTAAACCGAATCGATATTCGTTTCGGTTCAGATACCTGCTTGTGATGCATCTAATCTTCATAAACTCTTCAAATATTCCTCTTACTGCCTAAATAAAGTAGTCAATCAACGAGGATGCGCCATTTATCGTTTGGTTGAGTGACATGTTATATATGACTTATTTTATTTCGCTCAGAATAAAAACTAAAATGCTTATAATTCTCTTCCTTAATTGCATATTACTTATAGGAATTTTTACTGAATTTCGCAAATATTTTGATTTATCTCAAATTTATTAAATTATATTTCTCAAAAGATACACTAAACCGCTCAGAAATTATTCCGATTTAAAAACTTTTTTATTTTAACGTGCATTTAAATGTAGTGTTTTTTTTTAAAATATATACCTTACATTGTTTATTATTTTTTGAAGTTATAAAATTAATAATCACTCTCGGGTCTAAGTCATGGGGGGGGGGGTTAAACTTTTTCCAAAATTATCTAAATGGTATCAAGAAAGCGAATATAAATTGTTTGAGTTCTAAATAAACACTCTAAGTACTATGGACGGGGTTGGGAAGGGGTGGGGGAAGGAAGCGGGTTAAAAACCCTTCTAAAAAAGTATTTCTACAAGAAAATCAAATTAAAGTTAATAAAAAGCTTTTTGGAATGATATTAAAATTACAATCTTGGCCTCCTGTCGTAAGGGGGGGGGGCGAAAAAGAGGAAGGGTCGTGGGATTTGAAAATTTTCCTAAAAATAATATCGTTGAGTATCAAATGAAAACTAATAAAAAAATATTTTGAGTGCTATAAAAAGTAATTACTGTTCAAGGACTTTGGGTCTAGATATGGAGAGGGGGGGGGGTTTAAAAACTTTTCTAAAAATATCTTGATATGGAATCAAATGAGAGATATAAGAAGATTATTTGAATGATATCGAAAATAACACTGTAGGCTTCATGTTTAGGTAAGGAGAATGGGTGATGGAGAAGAAGGGAGGGGCGTATGAAGAAAGGGGGTAGAAGATAAAGAGGGTAGAAGGGAGGAGAGGAGTAGGTAAGGGATGCAACGGAAGGGGGTTAAAACATTTTACTATATATCGTCAAGGTTATCAAATAAAAGCAAATAAAAAGATTTTTTGATGCCATTAAAATTAATCATACTCAGGGATTTTTGGTATAGTTTCTGAATTGAAAACACCTTTTAAAAAGTATTATGGCTACGATATCAAATGAAACCTAATAGAAAGATTTCTTGAATGATATTGAAATTAACATAGGCAATGGGGATGATAGGAAGGGGATGGAAGTAAAAAAATAGATGGGGAGAGTAGGGGGAGTGGAGGGGCGAATGGCATCTTACTAAAAGATATATACTATCAAGAGTATCAAGTGAAAGCTAATAGTATAATTTCCTGAATTAATAATTACTCTAGGACAATTGGTATAGTTCCTGGAGGGGGGAGGGTTACATTGAAAAACTTTATCTAAATTTTTACTTGGATATCAAATGAAACCTTCGCATATTCAGATATCCACGGAGATGGGCTATAAAATATTTTGGGGAACTTCGCCCTTAAGCTTCCCAATTCCCAGTAGTACTAGATATTATTAATTATCTCCTGGTTTTTTTATTTATAATTTTATTTTTAAAATATGTAATATCATACTTATCCCCGTTAGTTGACTGAACATGATGCTTCAATAGTTCTAAAAATGTTTCAAAAATATGCTTATGTAAGTTTTAAATGCAAATTTAAAACTTAACACATCAGAAGTATAACTTTTTAATTTTTTACAATCTTATTAATAAATATTTTTATATAAGTTACCCAGATTAAATATCAATATTATAAATGATAAAGTAATCTTAATTTCAAGTATAGAAATATTGACAATATTTTTTGTTAATTTAATATCTATATCTTACCATTAAATTTGATGGTGTGCGTATTAGTCATTTTAAGGAGGGATTTATTTTTGTTTAATTTTTTAAAACTATATTTATGAGAACACAAGTTTAACTTAAGTCACGAATGACAACACTAGATGGTTTCTTGTTTTTTGTTAATTATATGACAGTTTTAAATGACAGCAAGTTCCCCCGTGGATGATATATATAATTTGGATAAACCTGGTACATTTATATATTTGATAATGTATATTCATTAATTTACTTAGGATTAACATTTATCCGCCTAGCGACATTTTATCACGCGACACTTTATCATGCGACACTTTATCACGCGACACTTTATCACGACGACACTTTATCACGACGACACTTTATCACGACGACACTTTATCACGACGACACTTTATCACGACGGCACTTTATCACACAGTTATTTGATAATGCGACACTTTATCATGCGACAGTTTAACACGCGACATTTTATCATGCGACACTTTATCATAATATACTTGAAACTTAGTATAATATATTTGAAAAGTTAAATTTTGATAAAATCTCATTTTTTGACTTTTACGTTTGAATTCCGATATTTAAAAAATTTTAATTAATTTTTTTTGCATTAGCTCATATTTTAATTTTCATAAGTATTATCAAATCGAGTCGTTTAACAACACTAAGTTCCATTATTTTTCTTCTTTTTCATAAAAGTTTGAATTTTTGAAATTCAACTTTTATTTGGACAAAAAAAGTGAAGAACCTTTTATAATCTATTATTTTACGAAATACAATATGAATATAATTTTTCAAACGAATATTTTTAAGATTTATTTTAGAATTTTATCTAGAAAAACACCATTTTATTTATTTTATATTTAAAATCCAATTGCCATTATATTTTATTTCCAAAATTTGTCAAATTTTTAGCCAAAAATATTTTTAAAATCAAAATTTTATGTCCTTTAAAAATAAAGAAACAGGAGAAATAAGCAATAAGAATGATTTTAATTTATACTTATTATTAATAAGTAACTATAAATCAATATATCACGAGTAAAAAATATAAATTATTTACAAAAATTGTGATAAAGTGTCGCATGATAAAGTATCGTCATGATAAAGTGTCGCAAGATAAAATGACGCGTGAAAAAGTGACTGAGTGATAAAGTGTCGTCGTGATAAAGTTTCGTCGTGATAAAGTGTCGTTGTGATAAACTGTCGTCGTGATCAAGTGTCGTCGTGATAAAAGTGTCTCCGTGATAAAATGTCGCCATGATAAAATGTCGTCGTGATAAAGTGTCGCATGATAAAGTGTCACACGATAAAGTGTCGCTTGATGTGACGCGTGATAAAGTGACTCCAAATCCATTTATCATAAAAAGAAAATTTAAAAATATCTCAAAAAAGGAAGCACCTTAACATGCTTCGCTTAAGGCTAAAATACCCTATATGTTTAATATAATTTTAAAAAATTTTATATTAATAAAAAATTACAGTTTAAATATTAATTTCTACTGTAGAATATGTAAAAAATAAAACTAAGTTTAAATATTTTGAAAAATTTGCTTCATCTAATTTTTATAGCCTTTCAATTATTTATGGACAAGGTAACCCCGATCTCCCTTACATTAATTCCTCTCAAAATAGGTTCCTAGTTATAAACAAAAATTGTCAAGTTTAAGTGAGATGTGTGTCAAATCATTTGAAACACTAATTCTAAAACTTATACCAAAACATTAAGTAATGCTTTATTAGCTCAATTATGTTTTATCATGTTTGTTAGATGTGTTAAAGGGGGGAAAAATGATTGATAAAATAAATAAAAAATTTTTGGAAAAATATGAAAAAAATGAAATATTTCCCTCGATTTAAAATATATTTGAATCTTATGAGTTTACGATTTTTATAGATATTATTTATTCTCTTCGGTTTATTTAATATATAGAAATAAGATAGTTTAAAGCTCATATTTTGAAAATTTGTCAAACTTTTGGAAGCACTAAGCTTATATAATGCTAAAATATAAAAATCTTAGTATAATCCATAATCCATTTAGTAAATTGTATAAATAAAAAGGTCATTATACAAAAATTACTAAAATTTATATCAAGATTGAAGATAGAGAAAAAGAATCGAGAATAATGAAAACTATTTGTTACTCTATTTTTCAGTCCAACTCCAAGGGAAAGGGGTGATAAAAATTCGTACATAATATTTCAATGTGGTTCTCAAAATAAAAAGTTTTGTCTATTGTTCTTATCATCCTCATCACTATAATAAATATTGAGGAATTGGAGGAGGTCCAAAATTTTAAAGGTTTTTTTGATATAAAATTTCTTGGCATGGATCTAAACACTTGATTTAAAAATATTTTTTGATTGCTAATTTCATTTTTAATCCTCGGATCTTGGTTATAGAGGGGGAGGGAGGTTATATAAGGTATCAAATTAAATTTATTCAACCAATTGTTGAAAATCGCTCTAGGTCTTCGAAGCAGATTGGAATAGGAATGGAGTCCTGGACATCAATATTCCTTCAAAAATTTTACAGATCTCCTCTAAAATCTCCCTCGAATACTACTTAGAAAAAAAGAAAATCTAAATTAAAACTATTCTCCTACCCCCCCCCCCCTATTTTATTTAATAATGATATTATCATAACTACCTACTCCCTCCAATTTCAATGACGAATTTGCATCATAACCTCCCCCCCCCCCCAACAACTTTTTAATTGTTATGATTAAGGTTAAAAGCTTTAGAAAGATATAGGTCATGTAAAAATTGATTATATATGTCGTAATTTTTAAAGGGATCATGACTATCCGGGATCTTCACGGGATTTAAAGGTACCCCTTTAAAATTGCAATTTTTTAAAGGATAAAGAACTATACGGTATTATCACTGGGGCAGAGATTGACCTCCAGTTGAATAAATCTTTTGATTAGCTATCGAATATGATACCCTATACTAGACATATCTTATATCATAAGGCCAAAAAAAAACAAAATTGAAAATTAAAAACGCAACGAAACTCGTGGAAAACGCTTTTAAAATAAAATTCCTCTTTATCACGATTAAAACGTTTATCATTCCTTAATTATCAACCCTAATTTTTTAGTTATCCCTTTATATCCCGTGAAGATCCCGGATAGTCATGATCCCTTTAAAAATTACGACATATACACTTTGTATTTTATAGATCTGCACACGGGCAAAATCTAAATTTTTCTTTGTAAATATATTTGACGAATTATTATATATCATATATTTTAATTTAATCACTCCCCAAGATTATAAATAGTTGTTTATTTTAGCGTCAACAACATATATTTTGGTTTAAACCATATATTTAGAAAATTTAAAAACCTATCTGGATTAACTTAGTGAAAATTTTGAAATTGGGCCTGGTAAAAATCCCACCGGACTGTGTCGGGCCTGATAATTTTGTTATTTGCAGTATATCACTATTTTAAATAATATAGCAACCAACCAATTTTATTTATCGTCTGATCTACTACCTTTTTATATGCTCAGAAATTTTCAACACCCTAATTTGTTGTTTATTACCAATTATTATTTAAAATAAATAACCATTTCTTTACATTTTAGATGATGACTTATCAAGATACGCTGAAGATATAATAAGTAGACAAAAATCCCACTTATATAAAAGAGACACAAGAGAAAATGAATTTAATGATGTTTTGGGGTAATTAGATATATATTTTAACTATTTATATTTCTCTCATAGAAATCCAAATTACTACGATTCAATTTACGATGCGCCGCCTTATGTTTTCGAACCCAATTATGATATGCCAAGTGAAAAAGAAAACAACGAAATATACAAGCAAAGAGATGTGATCATGGACCCATCAAAGTGGTTAAACGTAAAGAGGGCTGCATCTGCTCTTAAGTGGACTGGGTTGGGCAAAAGAAATTTCCTTCAATTTGAACCCAGATCTTCGTCAAATCTAAGATGGATTGGATTAGGCAAAAGGTTTGATTCATACGATGACGAATTTCCGTTTTATTCAGCTTCCATGGATAAGCCTCAATCACGTTCAACCTTGTTTAAATGGACAGGGCTGGGAAGAAAAAAAAGATTGCAACCTTATAATTATGGAAACTTTTATGACCCAAGAAATCTAAGGAGTTCCATGCAATACAAGTGGACCGGATTAGGTAAGAGATCCCCCAGAATGAATTACAATCGATTATATTCATCATCTTATAATTCTTTTTTACCCGATAATGCACAAAATGATTTTTCTGCTGTAGAAGGAATACTGAAATTTAGAAATTTAAGCAAAATAGACAATTTATATAGATATGATGCTAAAGATGATGCTACAAATAAATACATAAATAACAATAATTACCCTTTTTATAAATTCCATGATTCATCTGGCTTGAAAAGAATTCAGACCAAAAAATTAAACCCAATATATCAGTGGAGGGGATTGGGAAATTGATAAGCAAATCTTCTTTTAAAAAAAATTAATTTATTGTTTATTTCGTCTTTTACTATGTCCAATTTCAATATTTTTATAGGCACCATTAATTTATGTTTGTATAATACCTGTCGGCTTTATTTTTTTAAACCATACAAATAAAGCATAATAATTAATTTCCAAAATTGGTTTTATAAGAAATTTTTAAACGAATATATGATGCTAAATTGATAATAGTCTCTATAAAGAGATTTTCAACGTCCAACAGCTAGAATTTGTATCATTTCATAATGCATCTTATGTTTCCATTAATAATGTAGTTTTAAGCAAGTAGTTATAGAAAAAAAAGGTATAAAATATTAGAAGTATGTAAGATAATCTATTCAAATTTGTTTAAATAAAACCGCATTCTAAGTTTGGCTATAGAATTAACCCATGCTGGGTTATAATTTCCAATATAAATTACAACCATGTTTTATGATGACATAAAAATATAATATTTTATATTCAAAAATATTCTGAAAAAAAGAAATTAAATTGATAAAATTGTGTTCCCCACTTCTAAAAGGGTTTATAAAGTTATTATTATCTTCTGCTTCTATACATATATAAACTAAATAGCTCAATAGATCATCATCTTACTTAATAAGAAATTTATATTTTGGTTTTCCCCATTTCACAGCATTGTATTATTTATTTTTTATGGTGGCTAAAGATATGAACAAAACGAAATATTTTTTATAAAGGAAAATTATTAATGTTTCATACCATTGATCGTATTTTTTAGGAACATTTCTGAATTAATTCAGATAATATTTTCAATTGTAAATTTATTATAACGTAAGGGAGACTGGGGTTAGGTAAACCCCGGGACTTAGCAAACCACTTAATCTCACTTTAATTAAATTTACCAGAAGGTTAAAATTTTATCCCAATATAGATTTAATTATTATTAAAAAAGATTTTTACATTACAGAATTTTAATTTTTATTAAAATATATAATCATTTATATGTAAATTAAAATATATAATCATTTATATGTAAATTAAAATATATAATCATTTATATGTAAATTAAATTTTATAGCAAAGTTTAAACACTCTTTTATAATTTGGGAAAGTTTTATGAGTATTTATTATGTCTAGTTATTATTTCAATCATGATTTGTTAATTTAGAGCTTGCGGGGCTTGCTAAACCATACACGTCAATTATGGCAGTTAATAATAAAAAAAAATTCAAAATCTTGAAAAGGCAATTTCATGGCTGTTTATGATTAGTTTTGTGCTCAGAAATCATAATCTCTCCTTAAGATCCTTATTTTTTTATATCCAAAATCTTTATTAAATCAACCAAAATTAAGTTTCAATTTTTATATATAATTAGCTTCAATTTATATGATATTTTTAACAATAAAATTATTCTATACGTATCATTATTTAAATAAAAGTACAGTTCAATTTATTATGGCCTAAAAAATTAAGGGTTTAGGAAGCCCCTTGAAGTAGTTTGCCTCACCCCCTCTATTGGGGCTTGTTGGACATTTTCACTTTTACAAAAATAAAATTTAAAAAAAAATGAATATATTTTAAAAATTTTTTATAAGGCTTTTATAGAGTATTTTAAGTATCTAATCATATATTATTTTTTACATTATCTAAAAAAAACCAGGAGCTATAGCCAATTTTGTAAAAATCGGTTCGACTAACTCCAGTCTCCCCTAATACAATATAATTAAATTATAGAGATTGGTTGTTTATGTTTTATATTTTATAATCGCATTTTAAATATATTTAATTTTTATAAACTTATTCTAAAAAGGGAACAACTCAAAAAGTGGTGTAGCCAGAATTTTTGATGTGGACTGGGTTTACTATTTAAATTTTTAATTAGGGTTTATGTCTAATTTTTTGTTTTGCTTCATGCCAAACGATTATAAGCACTAATTCTAAGAGAAAACTTTATTGGCAAGCTTTAAACGTGAAGTCAGCCAAACTTTTGAAAACTCTGATTCTGTATAATAAACCATTAAATAGATCCTAAATATTTTAGTGCGATCCGTTTGGTAGATAATTATATGAGAAAGGAAATTGGCAAAATTATAAAATATTATTGGCAGCCATAACGGAAATTATAGAAGCTCCAAATATCTGGTTTGAACTAATATTTAATGTCTAATTTACTTCCTAATTTATTAGTGTCCATTTACAAAATCTAAAAATAAGGATGCAGCATATCTCGCAACATGGAGGGTTAAAAAATACTTTCGATGTTTTTCACTTTTCTTAAATTTTTATTTTTAAAATTTTATATTAATAAAAACTAAAAGATTTTTTTCTTAAATATCAATTTCTACCGTAACGTTTAAATATTTGGGAAATTTGCTTCGTCTATTTTTTATAGCAATTCAATTTTTTATGAACAATCTAACCCCGGATTCCCTACTCATAAATAGTCAGTTATCTGATTCCAGTTTTCTTCCAGGGTTGCCAGATTTTTTCAAAGAGAGAGAATTTAACCAGGGATCCAAACCTAATCTGAACCGGACCGTTAAACCGGTATTAACCACAATTTTTATCGAATCTGAACTGAACCTGAACTACTAAATGATTTTTAACAGAATTAAACGGAACCGCTATATTGCCTTTGGATCGGTTCGAGCCTCTGATTTTGTGCTTATAAAATTATGTGAAAGTTATTATATTGATAACATTCTAATTTAATTTTTATAACCATTAGTATATCACTATTTTACAACATTTAAATATTTTTAAGCTTTAGGTCGTGTCCTGGATCGACTTAATTTTGATACTAATTGCTTTAGGATAAAAAGCTTTTGAACTGGAACACCTTATTTTTAATTTGTTTTAAGTATTTGGTGGCATGGTTATCTTTCCTATTTTTTTAAATTTAAATTTTTTCTTTTGTTTTATGCTTAGAAATAAATCGTCCAATATATAAATTATTTACATATAGTATTAATATAACACATCAAAATGTAAAATTACTGATTATCAACTATAAAGGGGAACTGGGAGCAAATCTTGATCTAGAGGTCTGCACCTAATGTTTTAAAAAAAAATTTTACACGCCCGCCCAACCCGCCTATAGTTTTCCAAAAATATATACCCGCCCGCCGGCCCATTTGTCTAAAATTCCTTTCCCGCCCGCCCGTCCTCCCATTAGTACAAAAATTTATACCCACCCGACCATTATTTATCAAAAATATTAACCCAAGTCCGCTTATAAAATTTAATTATGGCCATTCTTTCAATTTTCTAAATCTAATAAAAATATTTCAGCATTACACCTCTACAACAATTTAAATTATGGACAATTTATTTGATCCAATAGAATATTTATGAAATAAATATAAAATTGATATTATATGTAATTATAATGCAAAAATAATAATAAATCGACATTTTCTGGATTCAAACACTTTCTTCTTTGTTTTAAAAACCTTTCAGTAATGCTAAATCCTCATTCAGAAGAAGCACTAGTTGCAGGAATTGTCAATATTTTTCTTGCTAATCTTGATAGCTTTGGCAAATCTCTTGTCGTTTCCACTAAAGTAGGACATCCGTTTGAAGTATATCTTCTTCCTCATGTAAGATTTCTTCTTTGTTTTAAAAACCTTTCAGTAATGCTAAATCCTCGTTCAGAAGAAGCACTAGTTGCAGGAATTGTCAATATTTTTCTTGCTAATCTTGATAGCTTTGGCAAATCTCTTGTCGTTTCCACTAAAGTAGGATATCCGAGTATATCTTCTTCCTCATGTAAGATCTAGATGTCCAGTATGCAATATACGTAAAACGCTTTTTTAAAGTAAGTATTAGATGATTAATCTGCCATTCCAAAATAAAATACCGTGCTATTTTTGTAATCGCTTTATGCTATTCGGAATAGTAACAGAACAAAATACTATATAGTTTTATAAACCAGACCTAGAGTTAATATTAAAAACAGATGCATCTAACCAAGGATTTGAAGCTGTATTCATGCAAAAATATGAGAATGGTAACGAATTTCCAATAGCTTACACCTCAAGAACTGTACAAGAAGCTGAAAAGAAATATACTACAATAGACAAAGAAGCAAAAGCAATAATAAACGGCGTAGAAAAATTTCATAATTTGAACAGACCACAAACCTTAAATAAAGATACATGGTAATAACAGAGATTTAAGCTCATTAACAAACCAAAGACTATTACGTTGGGATTATAAATTATCTGCATATAATTATAATATAATGTACAAGAATGGCGCTAATAATATAATTGCAGATGCTTCATCGCGAAACCCAATAGAGAAAACGATGATAGATTAACAAGTGAAAATAAAAAAGTGAAATATATAAGAAATCTTACTTATGACACATTAACTCTATCAAGAAAAGAACTTAGAGAGGAAACCGCAAAAGAACCAATTTTAAGAAGAGTAAAAATATTAATAAATGGTACAAATATACAAAATCCAGCACCAGAATTACAAGCTTTTAAAATAAGAATAGTTGAAATAGAAAATGTTGACGGTATTTTATTTTGGAATGACAAATTAATCATTCCGTACTCACTTCCAAAAAGAGTTATACATATATTGCAACGGGACATCTGGGTATTACATCAATTAAATCCATTACGAGACATTATATATAAGAGGAACAATTAGATAAAGATGTCGAAAAACTAGTAAAGTGTTCTTCACTTAAAAAGCGATTGGTATAATAAAAAAAGAAATATTCTTATTGATCATTTAATTAATTATGATTTTTCTTAATTTGTTTTTGAACAAAAATTTTTAATTTCCTCAACCCGCCCGCCCATTGTTTAAATTTCTTAACCCACCCACCCGCCAGCCCATAGTTTCAAAATTTTAACCTCCCGCCCGCCAGCCCATTTTCGAAAAAATTTTTACCCGCCCTTCCGCTCGCCCATTTAGATGGGCGGTCTGGTCGAAACCCTTCCCCCTATACCGAACTCTATCTTGAGCATCACATAAAAAGAAACCACTCTCTAGAACTTACTAAATTTCATAAAATATCACAATTAAAATATATAAATCGATTGTGGGTTTATATACAAAAGTGTTTAAACCCGTTTTCATTGGTTCAAACGGAACATATACTTTTTTCGAACTGAACCTTGAACCTTTATTTTTATCCAAACCTGATCCTAAACAGAACCGATATTCTTTCGGTTCAGATCCCTGAATTTAACCATAATTCCAAATTTTTTTAAAACTTTTACATAAAAATTATGCACATAAAATATTATAAAAATCAATACATAAAATAAGTCATTCAGATGTAAATTTTAATTAACTAATTAAAAATCGTTGACTGTATAAAACTGCAATTTTTTTTAAAATAATATTAAAATATGCAGAATTGATTTAAAGTTCTAGTATCTAATATCATCATTATTCATTATATATAGATTGGATTTTAAAAATTAAATCCTTATTTCACCTTCATATAAGAGTCATATTCAGAATTAGAGATTTAGCATAATATTTCTTTTTTTTTAAAATATAAGATATTGAATGTTATTCCTTCTTTTCTAAAAATAAAAATGAAAATAATCATTAACATGATGCCTTTTAAAAATGTATGATTTAAAAAAAAATAAAAAGGAGCCTTAAGTTTCTGTTTAGACGAATTAAGAATTCTATATTTCTATAAAAAAAACTCGAGAAAACCTATATACATATATTTTTATAAAAATCGGGAGAAGGCTTAAATATAGATGGCGTATTTTGTCATAAACAAGCATCAAAAATTGGAAGTTTACACCAAAATCAAGAGATCTGGAAACCCATCACATAACATCATTATACTCATCATTCACAGGGGCGTCTCTAGTTTTTTTATATGGTTCTATAAGGTGCTAATTTATTTTCAATTTTTTACTCTATTTATCTCTAATTTATCCCTTTGACGAGCTTTAAATCGGCTTTTGAACGGCTTTCTGTTGGGTTAATGATCTTAGACTAGCATCTTCTACCAAAATTTAGTATAATATATATAATACTTGTATTCGCTAATCAAAATAATATTTAACAAATGTGAAATCTAATTCAAATGTGGAATCTATTTCAAATGCTTTACCCTCATAACCAATATAAAATCTTTGAATAACCTAGATGTATAAGTTTTTATATTTTAGATTTTCTTATCAAAATAATTAGAAAATAATCTTTACCAAATCTTCCTTTGATTTTGCATTTTTTCAGATTTATATATATCTAAAAAAACGAGCAGAAAAATGAATATTGAATTTAAACAAACTTAAGATATATTCTTTGTATTATATGCCTTTTTTAATTTTAATGAAGATTATTTTTATATAATAAAATGATAAAAATTAATTATCAATAGATTATTTACCTTTTATTCATATAATATACTATATTTTGATCTTTCACCATTTTGTTTTTGCATAAGGCGACAAAGAAATTACAAAAAATAAAATATTTTATGTCACAAATAAAATAATCAGGTGCATACGCATCGAAGGGGGGATGCAGGGGGATAAATCCCCCCCCCCACCCAAGCCAAAAAATGCAGCAGATAAATTTTTCAAAAATATTATTGTTTGCTAATCGAGATTGACTTTTTAAATTTGTTTAACTTAAATTGCTTTTATTTTAAACATGTTAGCCTTTAACCATGTATTTCGTTTAATTTTTTTTTTTATAATACATATATATATTATATACCTTATTTTATATTTATTTTTAGTATCATTTTTAGTTTTTGATATATTTATATTAAATAAAATATTTTTTATTGTCCATACAACACAATCGTTATTGATATATAACAGTTTATATTGATTTATATTTTTTATTATTTTTTCCTTATCTCTTTCTTTTTTAATATATATTTATTTATAACATTCATTTACTAAATTATTTTATCAATTAATTTCGATTTCAAATTTTCCTTGGCGTAATATTATTTTCAAATTTCTAGTGGCGTAATATTCTACCATTTTAAAATTTCTAATCAAATAATAATTATGGGCATATAAATTTTTTAAAACATATTAATGGTGATGAAAATCCTAGTCATCTTACAAAAAAGTACAAATAATTTTATAACATTGTGGTCAATTAAAAAAATTGCCCAATAGCTATATATGACCACTGTGTTGCTCATTCACTCAACTTGGCAATATCTATTTCATGTTCTTTACCATTAATAACAAATTGCTTATCAGGCAAAATATCTAACATCTATGAGATGTTTAAATACCCCAAGCGATAAAATATTTTAAACAAAAATTATTTCTGAAACTCCTTGCCCATCAAGGAGAAAGAAATTGCAAAAAGTTTGTCCAACGAGATGGAGTCTTAGACATCAAGCAGTAACAGCTTTTATAGAGTTAGAAGAGCCTATTATTAATGCTCTTATATCACAATGGCCTGAAATTGATATTTCCTTTGAGGCAAGCAAGCAAATTAATGATTCAATATTTAAATTTTTAACTCTCATTAGAATGTAGATTATGCATCTATTTTATGTAATACTTTTCAAAAACATGACATTGACTTGATTGAGAAGATGGGAATAGCGGAGAGCTTTTTATTAAAACTCAAGGAAATCGGGGCTAGTGTTGATGAAGAATTTCATATTTTATGTTAATGTTGAGTCAAAAGCACGAGTTTAAAATTTATGTCCCTCGACTTACAGCAAGGCAAGCTCATCTTCCAAACATTAATATATGTCCCTAGTCACCGCCTTTGTTTTCTTGGATTTTTGTATTTTGTAGTATCATCTGGGTTTATGGATTTGTACCTTATTTTATATAGGGTTTTTCCTTTATAGTGGTTTGTACCTCTTCATTCCACCACCATAGTTCTTTGTATGATTTGTTGCCTCCCCTTGTCAAGACTAGTGACGGTTTGGCAGTGTCTATTAATCTGGATGAAAGGTCTGTACACATTTTTTCACTGACTTGTGAGGAATCTATTGTTACAATGTTTGCATTGATTGCAAAGGCATCTGTCATTGATTTTAATCTACCTCATTTGATGCATGGTTCAAGTTTTATCTTGTTTTGAGTGAATTTATTTGTGAGATGTAAATCCATGACTAGTAGCTTGTGTTGCGCGGCAATATCTTCTCCTGGGATGACTTTGCAGTCTATATCTTTTCATCTTCTGCGAGAGATAAGCATGTAATCTATCTGGGTTTTCCTTGTACCACTTTCATATGTTATTAAATGACTGTCCTTATTCTTATATTAAGTGTTGGTTAAGGTAAGGTCGAAGGCTTGCCCAAATTTCAGTACATGCTCTCCTTCATCATTTCTTTCTCCATATCAAAAACCACCATGATGCCTTTTGTAGCTGTCTCTTGCTTTTCCCACATGCGCATTTAAGTCTCCATTATGACTAGGTGCTCTAGTCATCTTTTTCTTTTCTATGTAACCCGTTTGAGAAGCCTATATTGAAAGAATGTTTAGATTGATTGACCAATATTGATTGATCAATGCAGAGTTTTATTTTCATTAGTCTATCAGAGATCCTGTTGACTTCTACCACTGAGGAGTTTTATAGTTTTTTATATGCCGGTTTATATTTAAATTTTTTATAATTCACAATAGTTATTAGTCCTAATATATTTATGCTTGATATTTTTAAATAACAATAATTTTACCTTAAAAAAATCTAATTACCTCACCCCCTCCCCCACCTTTCACACAAAAAATTCCTGCTTACGCACCTGAAAATAATAAAAATATATTTAAAATAGGCCCGTACGAATGCTATTTAAATAAAATATTAACTCATTGCTAATTGAAAAAAATAGGTGCTAATCCATTTTATAAAATTGGATTTTGAAAAAGAGGGCGCTTTAGTTCCCAAAGTTCTAGCTAGCGATGCCCCTGATCATTTAATATTATTATATGATTTTAAGATTATAAAATCTTTTTTTTAATTTTAGAATAATTTTAAATATTTTGTTATAAAATCAATATTAAATAAAAGCTTGGAATTTTAAATTTTTATACCAAGCAAGTGTTGGAAAGTGTTTTTCAACACTTATATTTGTATTAACATTACCGCGAAATAATAGTTCTTTAAAGAATGTCTAAATTAATATTCATATTTAGGTAAGTTAGATACAATTATTAATTTTTATCATAAAAATTGTAATGTTGCTAAAGTTGAGAGTGTATGATAGAATAATAAATAATAAAACGAAATTTATTTTGATTTAATTCATTTTAAAATACAACTACAAATCTAATAAATTTATTTCTATATTATACTTTTTAAAAATTCAATTTAGTAATATAATAATCAATGAAACTATTGGATAAATAATGTTAAGTGAAAGAAATAATCCGTAAGGTAAAATTTAAGTTAACATAATGTAAAATAAAAAAACAATGAAATCTGTTCGATTATATTAACAAGTGTATAAAAAATTTTATAAGTTAAATAGAAATAAAATTAGATATTTTTAATTATAAACGTTCTCCATAACATTCAAAAAAGCGTGAAACAGAACGGGGGTGGAACAAATTTTTTCACCCAAACGGTAAAATAGAACTAGGCACAAAAAATGTCTTTGTTCTGTATCCTTGCTTAAAATTGATATAATAAATAAAATTTTGTTAGCCTTAAGAAATTGGTGAGGATTAATTTCTCCATTGAAGACACTCCTACATGGGACAAATCTCTGGCCATAAATGGCTTGAAGCTGTCCCATTTGCCAATTTTTGTCTTTTTGTTACCCGGCGAGGAGCTGAAGGTGGCCCTAGGGTATAGACACTGCTTTGACCTACGTCAACTCCATAAATGTAAATAAACCCTACACTTTCTGAGCGATCGAAACAGAATACCCCCCCCCCCCCCTCAACAAAAACGGCTAATTATTTTTTAACACCTTTTCGGCAGTACATGAGTCCAGCATAAACTGGCTTCATAGCTAAATAAAATATTATATTTAATAATGAAAGCATATATAAATCTCTTTTTTGGACTGTAATGCATGAAGTTTATAACTTTAAAGATCAAAAGGTAGATTTTTCCCCTTCATAAAATCTTCTGCCTCTGAAATAACATTCACAAATTCAGTGTTATTATCTATTAGGATTAAAAAATGATACCAGACAATGATTTAAATTATGCTTGTCAAATTTATCATACAATCTTTTGCCAATTGAGTTTGATTTATTGCAATTGTTATATCCTTCGAAATAGTTTGGAATTTTGTACAGGCCAAGCTTGCTATCAACTATATTTTATCCAATACACAAAGTGATAAAATAGAATAAAATTTTTCTATTCTAAAAACAATAGCACTATCTATAATAGAAGTAGCAGAATCTTCAGAATCCTTTAAATATTTCAAAGCTGTCCTCAAGGAATTATAAAATGAATTTTTTTTACAATAGCTTTATATGCTGATAGCCATCTACTATAAATATAAAAAAATTTTATATCTAAACAAATAATATAATATTGTCAGAGATTCTTGATGGGTAAAAATTGTTACGATTTTGTCACTTCACTCTGACATGCTTTGATCACTGCATATCTTTTAACGCCATTGAAATACACGTGAATCTCGTCTAAGATCCCTAAAACATTTCTTAGTTCCTTTATCGATTTGCACAATTGAACAAAATGATTAGATAAATCGATGACAATAACACCAAAATAATCTGCCTTTGAGATATCAACTCTAATCAAAGCCTGTACTTCTATGATTCTTCCGCTCATGTTTGAAGCACCATCATACATTACCCAGCATATTATATTTTTTATATATCAAGACCAGTTGTGTTACCCTTTTCAATAAAACTTACTAACAAAGCTACAGCTTAATTTCGAAACATCATATGTACCATCAACTATTATTGAAAAACACCTATTCTCTTTTTGAATTTTTTTTATATTTATATTATTATGAAACATTATATTAGAATATAAATTGGATTATAATCCTTTTATTTTTTCTCCCTTCTTTTTTCTTCATTTTTTTACAATTTGCGGACAGGTTCAGAATTTGCAAATAGTTCAATAATGTCTTTAAAAGCTACTATTTCAAATTGTTTCTTTATATTGTTAAAACTTTGCCCACCATGTCTTTTTCTATTATGGTCTGTCCATTTATCATCTCTTATATTATGCGTCAAATATTAATTAAGAATTTGTATATTTTTTGGTTAATATTTTTTGGCGTTATGGATGGGTGTAAAAATGAAATAAAGTACCCCATTCAAATTTTAAAAAGCAGTTGATTCAGACCCCCCACCCCTCCCGTTGTAGGAACAACTGAATGTAAAGGGTGCGATAAGGTATCTATCTGAAGGTCCGACATGTCTAACCTGTTTATATTCTAAACCAGAGCTAATAACTCTATAATTCTCGAAGGGGTTGGGCAACTGCTCAAATCTCCTGAAACCCGTTCATCTATCCCTATGTGATGGGAAAGGACCAGATAGGGTCACCATTGGTTCAAAACACTTCATTTGGGATTTCACTCTCCCAGTTTTCCTCTAACCCAAACCATTGATTTAGTCATTATACAGCCTAAATATTAAAAATTAGAAAGTACCACATTTCCGATTTTCACTTAATTCCAATAGTTATTTCCACCAATGGGTTCTTACCCTTGGGCTATCATTATTTATGATTTTAGGTAAAAAAATTCTCAAATGAATGGGGATCATGGATCCTCTTTTAAAATATAACAATCAACTAAAATCGCCGTGTCTCGATACAACTATCTTAGTCTCCTAGGATCTCATTATATGTTTTTTAAATTTTAATATTTTTGCGCATGATTGAGATTATTTTATTTAGAATATTATCTATCCCCCCCCCCCCTACTATCGTCAATATAAAAAATTAATTTTTTATGGTACTTTAACATATGACTTTTTGTTCTCTGGCTGTAGCTTTAATATTTTTGTAATTTAATAACGAAGACTTAAGACATTTTTTGAAAAATATGAAACCAAATAAGATGGATGCGATAAATCGATTACAATAAATAATTTTTTACCATCACTCCAGGATTGAGCGATTGTTAATTAAAACAAAATCAATATAGATTGATATGGCGACCAATTTTTCATTAATTTAACCAACTAATTATTCGATAAAATGGCGACTGCCAATTATTTTTAGCCATAATAACTGTTAATGTTAGGCTAATAAAACATATGCCAAAAATTATTCCAGAGCCTTAAATCATAAAATACTTCTAATTAGCCGTAAGTGGTTAATCGGGTAGGCTTAGAGTTGTTTTCAAAACATCTCATACTTCATATATAATGTAAAATTCTTAATCAAAAAATTTCGTTTGTTTGTGTAAAAACGAAGTTTGGTGTAACCTTTGTAAAGAAGAAAAGTGTATATTAAAATAATAAAGGTTCTAATTAATAATATATAATCCCTTTAATAATCTTTATTAATCCAATAATCATAATTATAATCCGTTGGGTAAAAGGTATAAATAAAATAAAAATTAAAAAAAAAATTATTAAAAATATAAAAAAGAATGAAATTATAAAAAAATATTAATAATTAAAAAATGAAAAATTTAAAGTTAAAAGTTAAATAAAAATTGTTAAAAAAAACGTAGAAGAAGAATTTATCCAAACTCCAAAAAAAAAATAATTTTCCTATAAAAATTAAAATTTACATAGTTTATAATATGAAATTAACCAACATATGTAATATATAATTCTTCTAATTTGCATAAGACATTTTTGTATAAAAATATTAATTTGAATATCACAAGTTTGTACAAAAAATATTTTTGTTTATTTTAAAGAGGAAAAAAAATACCTAACATTATAATTTATGAATCGCGGATAATTCTCAAGAAAAAATTCCCTATTACTTTTTTAAATTTTAGTTCAGCAGCACCTTTAGAAAAATTAACAGCTTAATTTAAGAAATACTTATAAAAATTTTGAGATATATGCATAGTCAGATAACACATTGTAAAAATAAGTCTTTATTTTTAATGAATAATCAATCCATTAATTGAGCATAAACTAATAATAATTTAATATTGTAAATCGAATTCAAAATAAAATAGGGTTTGAATGATATAAATTTCATTCTTCTTTTTCAGGTAAGCAATATAATAGCTTTTGAGTGAATATCGTAAGTTGTTCTAAAAATAATTCTAAAGATTTTTATCTATATTTTTTTAATTACTGTTAAAGATATTTTTAATCCATTTTGGCATTTTCTTAAACTCAATAGTGCAATAATATATGGGAATACCGGCTAAGATCATTAAGAGTCCAATACCACAAATTTCTGGACTAGTTACAAGAGGGAGAAGTACCAAGAATATGCACATTAAGAAGAATAATACGGGTAAAATAAGATTGACCTATGTAGTTAAAATTTAATAAATAAATTATAGAAACAGGCAGGATTAGATTTAACTAATTATTCGAGAATTACAAACAATTGAAATAACAACATTTTCTAAATTATTTATATAAAATAAATTAAGTAGTTATACTTTGATAGGTCGATACATCTCAGGATTTTTAAATCTTAACCATAAGAGAGCTGCAACCGAAAAGCCTACAAATACCGATTCCACAAAACTCAAATAGTTTATGAGTGCTAAAATATCCTCAAATATGCACATCAATATTGACATCAAAGCCTATAAATAATTTAAGCAAATGGGTTAAAATTAAATTGTACTGTTATTTGAGTTAATATTTTATACCATTATAATATTTTAAAATACTGAATTTAAATAAGTGATTTGCTATCTAAATTAACTCCCCTCATGCTACTTTCCCTATAAAAAAAAATCTTATCATGATATTGAGAGGAGAGTTCTTTATTAAATTTTAGTTTTCTATTTACTCTCCCTTCCTCTCTTCTTTAATTGTTTTTTTACCGTAAATAGTATAGCTGGAATAGGGCTAAATTTGTTTATATTAATCATTGCCACACATTCTGGTAAATGACGAGCTCGAGCTCCTACAAAGAATAATCTAAAAAGATTTAAATAACATCAAAAAAGATATGAAATATAAATAAATACTCAATATTGGGCAATTCAATAGCTATCAGACTTTGCTTAAATTTTGCGACTTATGAAGGGTAGATTAGGTGCATGGCTTAAAAAGTTTAGTAAAGGAAGGGGGTGGGAAGTCTTTTTTTAAATAATAATAAGCCAAATTTTAGCACTCTAACTTAATTAGATAGGGCAGATATTACTAAATTTCAATAAGAATTGTTCACACGAATAATAAATTTACTATTTGTATTCGATTTGAATTACTCGAATGATTCGTTTTTTTTAATATTATAAAATAATTCATATGAAAATATATTGACAGAAATTATTAACATCTTTATTGCACATCTAATTTTAAACAGAAAAAATATTATAATTTATGATAAAAAAAATGCGATCAAGTTATTATCGAAATCAAAATCTATCAATTTTAAGGCAAAGGAGCCGGCTCGTCAGCCCAAACAGGTAATAACATCAAGAAAATACCGGCCTGTAGCTAGAAAATAACGTTAAATTTCCTTCCTATTCGTCCTTTTTACCTAATTCAATATCACTAGTTTAAAATGAATTTAAGAAATAAAAAACTAAAAAAATGTATTATGGGAAATATTTTCTATACATTTTCCTATAATAATTTGTGATAAATAGAATCAAATAGATAACATCATTAAATTATCAAAGTCATTGCTGAATATATAAATTTACTACATAACATTTAAATAGAGTATATAAACTTAATATTTTGAGTTTAAAATTTCTTCACTATATGCTTTTTACAACTGGCCGTATCGGGCCATGGGTAGGGCTTAGATCTAAAAAAATTGGCACAGGAGGACGGGTTTAGGCGGAAAATTTTTATTTTGCAGGTTTTAACTTATATCATGCTCAAAATCTTTTATACGGTCCAAAACCAAGTTGATTAAAAATTTTTATTTTCCCTCTTTGAGTAAAGAAAATTACCACTATCATCTTTAAATTACACCCAAAAGATTTATATTAATACCTTTCTATTTAAAACTTTCAATCAGGTCCAAAACCAAGTTGTTTATAAAAATTTACTTCTTCCCTTGTGGGAAAAAAGTATCTGTTTTAACCTCCCAAGATATTTGTAACACTGTACTACCAATACTTCTTATTAAGACCTGATTTTTAAAAATGTTTTATATTATAAAAGGCTAACGCTAACTTGCATTAGAAATTTTATGGTAAATAAAATATAAATACCTATCATATTCATCTATATTTCTTTCAAACTAAAGGATTTTAAATTAATTTATACAAATGATTTATAAAGATATAAATTATTACATATTATTATTAATAAATTAAGCTTTTCTTGTTCAGAAATGGAAGATTCTATATATTTTCATGATTTTCACAGAATCAATATAATGAGTGAGCAGTTGATTTATATTATAAGTCTATGATAGTAAACTCTAAAAATAAAAATTGGAGCCAACAGTAGTAACTATATTTTATTATATATTTAAATTTAATCAATTTATCTGAGTTGTAAAGGCGCATAGTAAAATTGAAGTTGAAACCCTGCCAAAATTTATTTTTAAATATCTTTATCTAAAATATTTTAATTATAAATATAAACTATTCTAATATAAATATCAGAGACCTGCAGGTCCAGCCCAAAACCCGAGGCATAAATTTAAAAAAAAAAGATTAAGCAATATATTTTAAATTGCGACTATTATATATTATATCTGCAGGCCTGGTCACCCGACCCGATCAGGCGTAGCCCGACCCAAATACTCCGGGGCTGCCGGACCTAAAAATTTTTTTGAGAAATACCCGGGCCGTGCCAGGCCGTATATTTTAAAACCAAATATCTTAAATCGCCATTATTGCCTATAAAAATTAAAAATAAATATAATATATTTTAAAAAAATAAGGGCCGGGCCGATCATGTTAAAAAAAATCCAGGCTGGGCCGCCGTGCAAATAGCACCTCTGCAGGTCTCTGTTGTATATAAAAATTTAAAAAAATATATTAAAAATTGTTGAATCATGGAATAATTTATTACATAAATTCACTTCTTACACTTCCTATTTTCATTTCAAAACTATTTCATCGATTGTTAGAAAATATAAATGCCGAATAGGTATATTTTTTCCGAAAATTTTATTTAAACGTGGGCCTTTAAAAAATTTTACAAATCGGGTTCGTAAAAAAATTTTACACCCGGGTTTTTAAATAAGTCCGGGCCAGGTCTAAATAATATTTTTAAATACCCGGGCCGGGCTTAAAGATAAAAACTTGGATTTGCATAATTTTTTTTATAAATCCGAGCCGGACCATGCAATTGGTATTTCTGCAGAACACTGATATATATAATTTTAAAATTTGATTTGCAAAACATACAACTTATAAAAATTAAAAACATTTGACCACTGACCTCTTGTTCTATTTCTAAAACAAATTGAGATGAAATACTAAAGGCGGGGTTTCCTTCTTAAGACATTAGGGCGTCCCCTTTATTTAAAAAATTTTTATTAACACAAACCTAAATTGCATATACCTGGAAGAAGTAAAAAGACAACCATTCAGGCTTCCTAACGTAGAAGCAGATACAAAAAGTTGAATAATCCAAGTCAAACTTCCAGGTGAGTTTTTAGCGAAAGTCTTTATAATTATATTAAAATATGAACAATTAACATTTAAATTTTTTTCCAATAAGAAAAAGATGCTTACGACTGCCACTGCTTTGGAAGTCTCCATCTCAAAGGGCGATAGAACGGTGAAATATGAAATATTTGTCAACAAATAAACTATAGTAATCAGAGGTATGGATATGTTAATTGCTCTAGGCAAATTCCTTTAAAATTAAAATAAAATTTTGTTCATAATTTTTAAAATTTTAAAACAAGGATAAAAAGATAGGAGAGACAGAGGTAGAGCGATTGATGGGGTAAATGTTAATTCAAATAGTCCGTTTGCTTTCGAGCATAAAACCTTAAATATGACAATGTAGTTTCTATATGTTTTCTTAATACTGTTAATCCTTTGGAAAATTTTCCAAGTTTGATATATTTTGCTTAAAAACTCTTGTCCAAAAATAATAAAAATTATTTCTCCCAGATGGGGGCGCATTGTACATAACATACATATAATTATCAATAAAAATAATTATAAATATTAGCTATGTTAAATTCTTGTATTCAATTTTATTTAGTTAAAATTTATATTAAGTATAATTCCCGCTGTATTGTTATTTTTACGAGAATTGGCAATGGGGAAATAGTTTGTGGAAAAAAACGTTCAAATAATGAGGTTAAAGTATAAAACGAAAAAAAATCAAAAAAAAACAGAAAAATACTGTGAAAAAATCTCACAGGGCGAGGAAAGAAACTTTATTTTAAAAATTTGGGGAAACAAAATCTGTAGGAAGAATAAAAGTCATCGGAGAATAAATCAGTAATATATATAAAAATAAAATAAAACTACTAACTAAGGGTGTATATAATATATATTTTAATCATATATGGGTCGGAAAGAATGGGGGGGGGGGGTTAAAATTTTTACCTCGGATATATAGTAGTATCATTCAAACTATAATAAATAGATATTTTCTTTATTTAAGATGGGTATGGAGTTGTTCCTATTAGAGATCTGCAAAGTCTAACCCGCGAAATTCAAAAAAATAATAAAAAAGCCTAACAAAAAGCCGAGAAAATTGTACCGGAGACGGTCGGTTGTCGTACATAAATATTTTCAAGCAAGGAAATTAGATAAATAAATTGGGCATGGTCGGGTGTGGCTATTTATATATATTTATAAATCAGGCAGAGTATTTCAAATTTCTGAGTTTTTGTAAGATTTTAATAACAGCTCGGGACATTAACATTTTGATATATTTTTTGAATTTCAAAGCTAATATTTTGATTAGATTTGAATATGTTTTGACTGTCTAATTGTTAACAGGGAACTAAACAAGTTATTTATGATATCCAATATAAAATACAGATATCAAACACAGTGATTTATAAAAAAATTATTGTAAAAATAGTTGGGCATAGAAAAAAGATATAAGAGGCTTAACTGTCATTGGTAGAAAAGCACATTTATAGATATTATAAATGTGCAGGAAATTCCGTACAAATTTTTTAGGGTTGTTGAGAACTTATAAGATAATTTTAACTGGCCGGGCAGGATAAAAATGAGCTGGGCAGGCAACTTGTGTCGGGCTTGAGATCTTTAGTTTCCATATCAAGACAGGACCGTAGCCAGAGGAAAAAGGGAGCCAGCCCCCCCCCCCCAAAAAAAAAATATTATTTTGGCCCTTAAACCTGTCCCCTAGAAAAAATCTTTGGCCCCCATAAATTTTTCCGGCCCCCCTAATTAAAAAATTTTGTAATTGATTATTTTTATATTTTTAAAATAAATTTTAAATATTTATTCAAAAAACATGTCTAGTTTGTAAATTTCTTACTATCCTGTTTTATAATATTTTATTATTTTCATGTATGTTTGTGTATAACATTATATAAGCGCTTAATTATCAAGTTTTAATTGTAATACTTATTTCAATGATAATTATTTTATTTATTATGGTTCAATCACAATATTATTATCTTATGAAGGTCTCTGATATAGATCTGGGTACAAAACATAAAAAATAGCCATTTTCTGAAGCTAATCAAGTGGTTACTCAAGTCATGATATATATATATACCTAATCTAAGAAAACAGATTGATACCATTCCGTAAATATTTATTAAAAAAAAAAAAGGGTCTTATAAAATTTTTATAAAATTTGGTAATTGTTGTGCAAGTAGTGTTTCTAAACAGCCCGATTTGGGTTGATTTTTAAAAATGGCCCGATTATAGACAAAATAATATTAAGTATGCCCCATATAACCAGTTATTTAAAACAGTGGTGAATATTTTAGATTTATGAAGAAAATACTGAGATAACAACAATTTTGGTATAACAAATTAACCGCAATCGTTACTATCTATTTCTTAGATTACATGAGCTATTCAACAAAAATTACGGAGCTGCAAATGTAGAAACATAATTTATTCTTCTGGACTATTTATAGCAATGTTTTCTTACACCATCCAAAAAGATCCTGAATTAAATAAGATTATGAAATTTAAAGCCAAAAATACCCGATATACATCACCCAAGATTCAAAACGAAGTAATATCTATTATGGCAGATATGATGCTTGATTATATTTCAGATAAATATAACAAAAGTGAGATGCCTTTTTTTGTCTTAAGGCTTATGAGACAAAAGATGCATCAGGTTATGAAATCCTGAGCATAATTATTCGCTCTATTTTCTGGAGAAGTCCATGAAAATTTAATAGGAATTATTCATTTACAGTATCCTTCTGCTGAAAGCATTACTATGCATTTAAAGCAACTTAATGAGTTAAATCATAATTCAATGCATATAATAAGCCAGGCATATGATGGTGCAAACGTTATGTCTGGCCGAGGAGTGCAAATCCTGCTTCAAAAAAAATTAATAAAAAGGTTCGTTTTATATATTGCTACAACCACATGTTGCATCATGTGGTTCAAAATTGGTATAATAATATTGTTATCATTTCTAGTATTTTTTAATTTATCCAATGCATTGTATAATCTTTAGGCGCTATAACGTATCATCCTGTAAATATGCAGGCCATACTCTTAAGAAGACCAGAGGTGGATTGGTCATTTAGAAACACCTCGCATCATTTATGATAATTTTGAGGCTATTGGTGAAGTATTATTTTACTTTTCTAATAGAACTCTTAATTCAGAGGGATTCACTCATAATTCAGTGGAAGCCTCTGGTCATATATCTCAATGCGTTAATAATTTATGAGATATTAATAGCAATGAATCCACTATATAAGTGTCTACAGTCAGTATGTACTTATCTAGTGGATACTAAAAATTGCATTGATTCTACAATCAATATATTAAAAATAGAAGAAGCGATTATTGATTTGATTAGAATTAAGGCTGAAGAATTTTTAACAAAATATAATCTCACTCCCCAAAAATCATCAAACGTACGTAAAACGCCTATAAATTATCAAGATTTTTAAGTCGAGACCAAATTACAATTTGATTGTGAATAAGAATCCAATTGGAGTTCTTTAAAAAGGAATTATGAAATTATGGATTACTTTGTTGATCTTTTTTTAGATAGATTTATACAAAAAGATTATAATCTTCTATCATGTTTCAATACATTGTCTCCCTTTGACCCTGATTATTTTATATCGAATAAAATGACCGGGTTAGAATAATTATTAAACTTAAATATGGAAACGTTACATGAAGAAATGAAATAGCCAAAAAATTAGCTGTAGAAGTTAAACACATAATTTTGAAAATACCTTAAATATTTTAAAAAATATCATCATGCATTTAAAGAATTGTATAAATGCTAATCAGCAGCCATCATCATTGGGGTACCAACGGCTTCTTCTATGGCTTCTTTCTCTATAATAAAGAGAGGAGTTCTATCGAGTACTAGAGAGTCGATGAAGTTCAAATTAAGCAAAATTTAGTATTGTTGGCTTATGGAAAAAAAATAACAAATTTATCCTTAAATTCAATTATGTTATAATTTAAAAATCGTCGTATTATATAATAGTATTATTTTGTATTCATATTACATTAAAAATTTTTAATAAAAATAGCAAAATATTTCTACGAATGCTTAATTATTTGTTTTATTTTAAAAAAATAGTGGCCCCTCTAAGTAAGCAGATGGCCCCCCTAGCTGAAAATTATTGGCTACAGCCCTGCACATATAGCAAAACAGGTTAAGTGTTTATTTTTGATTTATTTGCCCTTATATATTTATACTTTTTTGGTATCGCCGGGGTGGCCTTATGGGTTAGATGTATGCTTAGAAACAGAAGGACGATGAAGGACGAAGGTAAATCCTGGTAAGGAGCATAAAAACTTTCAAGTTTTTCTTCGATGACTGATGTGTAAAGACATATGGTAAGATAAATTTCGAAGCTTAGAGATGGCATCCCGGTCACTGACAGGCCTGGACAGCCGGGTTCTAAGGATACCTGTCCAATAAACAAAATGAAGGAAACAAATGGTATGAATATGAAAGCTAGAGCGTTTCCTCCAAGCGACGCGCAGGGTGTAGACCTCCATCCTGTGAAAAGTAAAGTAAAGGTCAAAGCAAAGAAGACAAGATTAGCAAGTTTGAATATTGGGACGCTTAAAGGTAAGACGAGAGAATTGGCATCAATGTTGAACAAGAGAAAAGTTGATATAGCTTGCATACAAGAGACGAAATGGAAAAATCAGAAGACTTTAATGGTTGGAGATGGGTATAAATTGTACTATAATGGAATTGTTAGCAATAGGAACGGTGTCGGCATTATCCTCAGTCAAGATCTAACCTCCTCAGTAGTAGAAGTCAACAGGATCTCTGATAGATTAATGAAGAAAACTCTGCATTGGTCAATCAATACTACACATCCTTTCAGTATATGCTCCCCAAACGGGTTGCAAGGAAGAAGAGAAAGATGACTTTAGAGCTATCCTTGATGAAGTTGTAATGGAAATCCCTAAGGATGACCTAGTCATAATTGATGGTGACTTAAATGCGCATGTGGGGAAAGCAAGAGATAGCTACAAAAGGCATCATGGTGGTTTTGGATATGGAGAAAGAAATGATGAAGGAAAGCATGTACTGAAATTTGCGTAAGCCTTCGACCTTGCCTTAACCAACACCTACTATAGGAAAAAAGACAGTCATTTAATAACATACGAATGTGGTACAAGGAAAACACAGATAGATTACATTCTAATCTCTCGCAGAAGATTAAAAGATGTAATAGACTGCAAAGTCATCCCAGGAGAAGATATCGTCGTGCAACACAAGCTACTAGTCATGGATTTACACATCTCAAATAAATCCACTCAAAACAAGATAAAACTGGAACCATGCATCAAATGGGGCAAATTAAAAACAATGACAGATGCCTTTGCAATCAGTGCAAACATTGAAAATAGATTCCTCACAAGTCAGTGAAAAAATGTGGACAGACCTTTCATCCAGATTAATAGACACTGCCAAATCGACACTAGGCTTGACAAGGGGAGGTAACAAATCATACAAAGAACCATGGTGGTGGAATGAAGAGGTAAAAACCACTATACAGGAGAAAAAAGCCTTTTATAAAATATGGTAAAAATCCCAAAACCCAGATGACAAGACAAGATACAAAAAATCCAAGAGATTAGCTACAAAGGCGGTGGCTAGGGTCAAATCTATGGCATACAATGACATGTATGAAGAACTACATACCAAAGAAGGGCAAAATAAAATATAAAGATTAGCCAAACAGCGAGAAAAGAATCTAGGGATATAAACGGAGCTCCGAAAGTAATCAAGAATAAAGATGGGAAATTGATAATAAAGGAAAAGGAAATAATGAATAGATGGAAAGAATATTTTCAGGAGCTTCTCAACTTTAATCTCCACATACTACATCTAGACGAACACTCCCCATGTCAAAATCTTGTACAACCTATAACAGAACAAGAAATAATCACATGCCTCAAGCATATGAAAAACAACATAGCTAGGGGTCCAGAAGATATTCCAATAGAAAGCCTTAAAGCACTAGGAGATGATGGAATACATCTCCTCACAAATCTGTACAATAAAATACTTGGAAATGAAGAGGTTCCCCAAAAATGAAGGCAGAGCTATCTAGTTCCTATCTTCAAATATAAAGGGGATCCACACAATTGTCAAAATTACAGGGGCATAAAACTAATGTCACACTGTCTAAACCTATACGAAAAAATAAGAGAAAAAAGATTAAGAGACTAATCGAAATAGGAGAGAGTCAGTTTGGCTTTATGCCTGGAAGATCAACATGATACCACGCAATTAGGCAAATAAATACAGGGAAAAGAACAAAAAGCTACAGTCTTTCTCGATCTAGAAAAGGCCTTCGATAGAATCCCAAGAAAACTTCTGGTGGGCGCTACGCCACAAAAAGGTTCCCGAAAAATATATAAGAATTACAGGATATGAAAAAGAGATAAAAAGTAAAATTAATAAAGGGTGGTTAAAGTGAAGATTTTTATCTGGAGTGCTATTTGACAAAAAAATCCCACACAAATTAAAGGGAAAAATTTACAGTTCCATACAGTTCGGAAACATGGCCAACCAAAGAATCAGACGAGATAAGTCTACAAACTATGGAGATGAGAATGGTCAGGATGATTGCTGGGGTAACAAGAAAGGATTAAGTGAGCAGTACAAGAATACTAAGTAGTTTAAAGGTAGTTCCCATTAAGACTAAGTTAATGGTAAACAGACTTAGGTGGTATGGGCACACAATGAAAAGAAGGCCTATGAACTACATAGAAGGTTGAGAGTTTGGAAGTGATGGGCAAACGTAAAAGAGGAAGGCCAAAACTTCAATGGGGCCAGAGCCAATATGAAGAAGTATAAATTAGATAAAAGAGATTGTATGAATAACATAAAGTGGAGAGAGATGTTGAAGGAGCTTACCACCAGAAAAGGTGAAAGCTAAAGAGAAAAAAAAGAAAAATGTATTTATACTTTTTTGCTGGGGAAATTTATAACTTAGTGGGACATGCCTGTAAATATTTTTAGCATAAGATTTCTATATAGGTAATAATATCAAAGCGAATTTTAAAAAATCATTGGTAAATCATCCCTCTAAGTCCTCGAATTTATGTCACGAAGAAATAGATAGGGTAGCATAAAAAAATATTGCAAATAAAACTCAAATCATTATATAATTGATTAAGGTTAAAAGAAAATTAAATCATTGAATAGATTTTCCAAAAATGTTACTTATATAAATAATTACGTCGGAGATTTTATCATATCTCTTATATTTTTACATATTTTCACAAAATATGACATATAAGAAATATTCTATAAAATCCATTCGCTATGATAAACATTCGCGATAAAAGTTATTATTATACATAAATATATATATATTGGAACTTGTATGGGTTATTGATTTCTTCAAGAGCAAAATTTAAATAATTCCTAAAAAATAAAGTATTTTATACATTATGTAAAATAGTTTAAGTAAAATATAAGTGTAAAATAATGAAAAGTTGTCATATAGAGAAAAGTTAATTGCCTGAATATGTCCATAGAACATTAAGTTTCGGTAACAAAAGTGGTAGTTGAGAATTTATTAATTGATATAAATACTAATTACATAACTAAAATAAGAAATTAAAATAATATAAAAAAATTAAAATTAAAAGATTAAAAATTAAGTTCGTAAAATCATGATCCCTCTTTCTTTTAAGTAAAATATTCCCGATTATATATATTTTTCTTTCCCATTCATTTGCATCGTCTTTACTCAAATAATCTAATAAATAGTTTCGTTTTTCTGTTAAACAGTCGATTTATTTGAAATTTACATATTACAACAATAAGTAAGGTGTGCCCTTCTAAATATAACTATCTATGCAAATATCACATCACTTTTTATTGGTCCATTCGAAACGTCTATAAAATATTTTATATATTGAACCTTTATTGAAGGTTAATGAAAATATTTTAATATCTCCATAATCTTCCAATATAAAGTAAGACACAAAAAAATGAGAATAAAATTCAAAAACTAAAAATGAAACTTTGAATATATTTAAATAATATTTGGTAAAATTTTAAGCGAAATTAAAAAGTAAAAATGAAACCATAAGAGGCATTCTAAATACATTTAAATTATAGTTGGTAAAATTTTAAGAGAAATTATTTATATCTATAACATTTCTGAATGTGATTTAGTCAAATATATTTAAAAATACTATGGAACATGGTATATCTTAGTTTATGATAGCTATTTAATTGAACTAAGAAGAAAAAGGCTTAATTCTTTTCATGTAAATACCGCCTTCAATATAAATAAATTAAAATAAACCATCCGGAATATGAAAAGAAGGCGGAATAGAAGGACAAAGATAGTTTTCCGATGTCAACAGTTGTTCCTTTAAATAACGTCGAAATTTTTAGATATTCATATTTACCTAATTATATTTAAATAAATAAAAATATTAATAAGAATTTTTGGTATATACCGCAAAGACAAATTTCATATTTATAAATAAGTTTAATACCATAACTTTACGAAATAGTTAAATCGAAAAACCCACTAAAAATCCCACAAGGCTTTAAAAAATTATAAATTTTATTAAATAATATTATTTCTAAAAAATAATTAATTTTAATTTTATAAATATAAGATTAGCTACAAATTTCACATTTTATCAAATTTAAACTATTTGATTTTATGGCTTAGAGACTCTTCTAAGGTTCATAGATGCATCTACGATTTTTAAAAGAGGTTTAGGTGCCCTTAGCCTATAAATTTTACTGAAAGGATTCAAACTAGCTTTTTCAATGTTTTGCCTCATTTTTTACATTTAAAAAATAATCATTTCTGTTTTATAAAATTTCTTTTTTATAAAAATTTTGAATTATATAAAAAGGCGAAAATAATAAATTAATATTAATAAATTAAAACAAAACAAGAAGCTTGCATTGAATCATTTGTGGAAACTTCACTTATAAGAAAATAAAAATAATACACAGCTGATACCTTTAAAATTTTTATAAATTAAACAAGATGTTTCTAGATTAGTCCATCTATGGTCTAAGAGTCGCTTAAATGTAATACTAGCATATTTTTTGGTTATATTAAATAAGAAATATGTGATTAAAAAAATTAAGAATTGTAGGAAAATATTTACAGCAATTTTAAATCACTAGATGCAATGTAGATTATGATTAAAACAATGAATATAAGTCATCGATGACAGAATGATAGAAATAAATTTTATTAAATGAAAATATAATATATGTTTTCAGAGTGGATAAAGGATGCCTATAAGTAATTAATCATTAAGAAAAGTAAGAAATATTCAGATGCGCAAGGCATGCAAACTCCATTCAAATTGATTTTCATCTTAACGGTAACGCATAGCCAAAGTGTGAAATTATTTATATTATAATTCTAAATAAAAATCATATTTTATATTAATAAAAAGAATTTTATTAACTTTAGTAATTATTTAAATTTTACAGGTGGCCAAACTTATATGAATCGGGGTAGTTATGATTAAAATGTTTATGTTTATAATTTCCAATTTTGTAATTTATGATAAAAAAATGTAACTCATTAAATAAGTTCTTTCCTTAACCTTTGGAGATATTTAGAAGTCCGAGAGTCATAATAAAAGCCAATGCACCCAACTTAGCCATTGTTAAAATATTCTGCAATCGAGTTGCCCATCTCACGTTATAACAGTTTATGAACGTTAATAAACCTTTATCGTTGATAAATAAATGGACATCATGTCAAGTTTTTGTAAATATTTAAATAAATTAAAGTAAATAATTATAAATTATTTTTACAAGATATTACAAATATTAATATATTACTTTACATTTGCCTAACATAGTCCAAAATATTTACGAATGGCAAACTTGATTTAATCTAGTGTAGGCCTTTTCAAAAACAAATAGAAAAATTTACTATTTTTATTCGATCGAATTATTCGAATAATTCGTTTTTTAAAAATATTATATTAATATGAAAATATATTAACAGAATTTTTAATTTATTTTATTGCATATCTAATTTTGAACAGAAAAATTGCTTATAATAATGTAATGATCAAGAACTTGCGATCAAGTTATTTGAAATTAAAATGCATATTCATTTAATTTATAATGTCAAACCAATATTTAATACAATTAATTTCTTCTTATTGTTTCTTCTTTATAAGGCATGAAGTTATGACAGCAAATTAGTTCCAACTAAGAAAAGGCTTTTACAAGCACCCATTAGATTAATAGAAAAAACAAACAATTTAGTTAATTAAAAAATATTTTATTAATTATTCCGAAATATCGAATATTCGATCATTTATTTGAATGATATAATTCGAATTAAGCTTAGTCGAATAATTAGATTATGCTAATAATTAGTCGAATAATTAGATTATGCTAATAATTAGTCGAATAATTCTTTATTCGGATTATTCAAATCTAATAATTCTTTATTCTTATTCGAACTAAACATTATTTGTATTCGTTACTATTAGATACGTTATAACTAAGCCTGATCTAGTTTATAACGTCTTCATTTACACACTTTTTCTAAATATAATTATATAATAATTCTAACTTATGATAAATAATAATTTAAAATCTAATCGTTACAAAGATTTGAGCTCTGCGGGGAAAGATTAATTCTAAGATCCGTTGTTTAATATCTTACCAAAACATCTAAGAAATTTAATTAAAAATAAATAAATAATATAAAACCAGAAGGACTGAGACATATTTATTAAATATCAGAGGTCAAAGGAGCAAATAATTTAGTTTTTTTTAAAGATAACCTCTTAAAAAGAACTATTCCAGATTACACCATTTTCTTAATATTATCTTTCAAAACTTATATTTAAAATTTTATAATTTAAAGTTTTATATGATATTTTAGCATTTATTTGTGGTCGTCAGTTTCATTCTTCTCGATATCAATTATATTTATTACTTTAATGCACTTTTCTATAAATTTTTCCGATTAGTTCAACACTATTTTATACAATTACATATTCCCCATTTTACTTTCAGTGTACTCAAATCATCATAACCATCTTATAATGAGATTTTTGATTAGAGCAACATTCATTCCTTTTTCTTATATGCATATAGTTTCATGGTAAAAGTGTAGTTATTTGAGGCAAGTAGCCAGAAATGTCTAATGGGAAGGGGATTTTTATAAAAAATTCCTCAATTTAAATTAATCTTAGACCATTTCCAAACATAACATTTTTCAAAGTGATTTTTGAGGCATGTTTTCGGATTTTTTTTATTACCAAGGTTTAGTTTTTATTAACGATTAGATGGCGTCTGAAATCCTAATCGTAGCGTTTTTAAAAAATTATATATTATATAAAAAAATTAATTCGACAAATTATTAACCTTTCTTTGGAAATAATAAAAATTATTGAAAACATGCCTCAAAAACCGTTTGGAAATATGTTGTTTGGAAATAGCCTTATAGCTACTATTTGATCATTTATAATTTCATGTATTTTTTTAACTATTTAGATTTAAATGAAAAAAATTATCTTTATCTTAACCTAACCCCTTAATTTTCAATCTTATATCCCTATAACCCTTATCTAACCGCTTACGCCGGTTGGTTTTAGAAAAACAATGAATCGAGCCTAGATTAGTTCCAGAAAAGAATATTGTTCCAAAATGGGAAGTGTAAGAAGAGGCTTGGTAGCTCAGAAATATCATCTCGGTTGAGTCACTAGTTCGATTCACAGTTTTAAACAATTTCTTTTCTCCTAAAGTGACCTACTCAAATAGGTAGCTATGGTTTAGAGGGAAGGTAGAAAGGCTAGAAATATATGGGGTAGGGTATTATACACTGTGTCCGAATTGAACCGATACCCTTTTTGCAATAGTATTAAATCTATTAATTCAATAAAAATTAATAGATTGGCAGAAGGATAAATTATCAATGTTTTCAAATTTGATTATATTCTATCCAGAGGATTCAAGGATATGTAATTCAAAGTTAGACAAACAAAATCCGAACTTTCCAACATGCAAAGTATTATTTTTTATTTTTATAAATTAAATTTTACGATTTCACAAAAATATGAAAACATCAACATTAAAATTAATTTGAGTTAATTGTTGTTTTTAAAAGCTGATGTTCAAAATGCCCGCCATTAGCTCGATTCTAAGACGATCTCGCCATTCATCGATTGGCCGATCAATAATTTTATCAAAACAAGTCCATTCCTCCACAAGTAGCTATTTCAGATGGCTAACGAGTATATGAGTTTCATAAACACGTTCTTGAAGGACGCTCCATATCTTATAGTCGGATTGAGATCAGGACTATTGGGAAGGGGGGGGGGTGCAAAGAATAGATGAAATAAAATCTGGAATTTCTATTAAAAGCAGATCCACAGTTTTTCTGCTTGGTGAGCTGGACTGTCCTGGTGGAATATGAAGAATTCAGGCGATAAGTGCTCACCGATAATAACATCACGATAGTATAGAGCGTTAATTTTGGTCCCTATATCGATAATGATGAGCTCTGTGCAGCTAAGACTTAATACCCTAAAACTAAGATGATTTAGAAAAATTCAAACGAGTAGGGAACAATCGATTGGCTATGGAACTGCAACGTGCACCCTATCATTTTGCAGATATCGGTGGAGTTATTGTAAACAGATTTTCTTCTACTATTTTTGTAGTAGTTGTTTGGTACGTTTCATGGGCAATCTTATTCGCATCCGCTGTCTTAGGCTTGTTTCTTTTTTAAACATTCCACCGTTTCTCTGGATACTTGACGAATTGTTCTGTAAGTGCCAGGGTGGCCACCTTAGCTCAATATTAGTGTTCCAATATAGCAAGATTTTACGAGCTGTGCGTGGTTCCACTCACCACTACCATACCATTTTTCTGCAGATCCGGTAGCATCAATAAATGCAATCAATCAATTCAAAGCTGCGATAAGCTAGCTTCTGTTAGGAAATTCCTGCAAAAACTTTTTGATTGCATAAACTTTTTCTCGCCTTAATATTTTAATCATACTCAATTCATCTTTACTGTTTTGTTATTGTCTGCTTAAATGTAAATTTCATTATTATAAGGTCATAATTTTTAGTAAATTAGGTAGTGAAGTGAATGCTTAGGCGTATATAGGATTTTCCTATAAGGAGGGAAATTACTATTAAGCTGGTTTTCCCGCCATAAATTTATTGGAGGTCTTTAGGTCCATTTATTGCAGGCATTTGGCTATATTATAATTTTATAAAATAATTTTGGGTTTTCATTATTTTTTTTTATTTTAAATTATTAACTTTTACTAATTTTTCTTTCGAGTTCTTCTTTGTGATATATTGTATATCTTTTGGGGAGAAGGGAGATGTGGGTGGTTGGGGGGGGGGGGTTTATAGGGAAAATTTTTTATTAGCTTAAAATTATATTTACGAGGACAGGTAATTTTTAGAGGGGAGGGGGGCTGAAATGCAGTTTGCAAAATAATTATTTTTATTTTTTCGTATTGGAGAGTTCGAATTCTATTTGCCCAACTTTGAATGCGCATAGCTTTAGACCCTGTAATAGAATTTAATGAAATTTGCAGAAAATATTGATAATTTATCGCTCTCACAATTTTATTTATTTTATAAATTTAATTTTAGAATTGACAGATTTATTAACAAAACAAAAGGATATCAGATTTAATTTTTGGTTTAATA
This sequence comes from Gordionus sp. m RMFG-2023, assembly GCF_954871325.1. NCBI lineage: Eukaryota > Metazoa > Nematomorpha > Gordioida > Chordodea > Parachordodidae > Gordionus > Gordionus sp. m RMFG-2023. Next base: position 31,834,279 of record NC_088776.1, read on the forward strand.
AATTTTTTTTAATTTGCTCTAACTATCTAAGTTTTATCTCTGCCATTGAATAACCTTCCATGTCTATGCCTTCTATCTTCCCTTCTCCTAGCTTCCTTTTTATATCCCTTATCCTTTCCCGTAAACTCTATTTCTATATTTTTCACCTTTATTAATTTTATCTTAGAAAAAATGCTATTACATTTTGATAACATATTATATCAGCTGCTATTCAAATAAAGTTTAATAATTATATTTTTATATTTAATATCAACTACACTATAATGAAAAATATATACTCTTTCAAAAGTTCCTAGAAATAATTTTAACTATTTTTTTTTGAAGACTAAATATCTCGATATATAATATCAATAAACTGCAAATTTTAAGGAGATTCTAAAAATACTACAAGTCAAACAATAAAATATGTTTTATAACAAATAAAAAATATATAAAACTAGACCGCATCACTGATATCTTGCGATTATTATAGATTATTTAAATTTTAATTTTAAATCATGAACACTCAATTTTTTTTCAAAACCTTTATTTATTGTAAAATACCAAGGTATAATGAACAAAATTTAATAATTATATTATATTTATTGATTATTAAAAATATGTCGTGGAATATTGAATTCGTTGGATTTCCAAATGCCAACGCATAGATTCGAGTTTTTTATTAATGTAAAATATTTATTTTATATTCTTATACCTAGATTAACTCAAACAAATTAGTTGGTAAATTTTTTTTAATTCAATGTGTTTGTTTCTAAAATACATTTGAAATTTGATAATTCAGACTAGTAACTAATTAAATTGACAATATTTAATCTTAAATAATCTGTAGGGCCAAACCTCAAGGAAATTGTTGATTGTAATTTGCCGACCAGCTTAAATATAATAAATTCATTTGATCTTATATGATTTCTTTAAAAAATATTCTAATATTTTACAAATTCTGATTTTCAATAATAAATTTGATCATTCTTAAAGTAATTTAAAATTTATTTAGATTAAAACTTGCATGTATTACCTATGCTAGAAATAGAAATTAGAATGACTCCAATTCTGTGAGGGGTCGCGCAATCCTCAAAAGCATCAGAAATAAAAGGTCTCACCAAATAATTAGCGAATGTTAAAGCAATGATAGCGTTTCCAGCAGGGATGATAACGAGCAGGGCTGACCATAAATATAGAAAGGCGGGCAATGATCCAAAGGCCTCCTGAGAATATGCATAGTCTCCACCTGATCTAAGGATGCTTGTGCCCAGCTCTGCATAACATTTCGCACCTATGCCACAAAACAAGCCCGCTGCTGCCCACACAATCAAGGCAGAACCCGATGACCCTGTTTCCTTGACTACGCCTGACGGTGATACAAATATTCCTGAACCAATAACTGTTCCTACTATCATAGCCACTCCACTAGACAAACCTATACTCTTTTTGAGAGTTATAGGAGATAGATTCTCTCTTTGTGGAGAAAGCGAAGAATTTCTCTTAATGTTTAATGGAATGATGTCAGGAATGCTAGAAGGCATCCTGAATATTACAAGTAAAATAATGTGTCTAATGTAATTATATAATTTATTGTTTCATGTTCACAATATATAGTACAGTTTTGTAAAGTTTATTAGCATGTATCTTGAAATTCAGGTCATTAATGTAGCATAATGTATAAATATTATATTCTATAATTTATTAGTTTGCTAGAAATATATAATTAGTTTCCAAATAGGATAAAAGTTAATAGATCAGCATTCTCAAGATTTAGCATCCATTATATTACCCATACATAACATGAAAAAAAATACCCTAATAAAAAAAATAAAGTTTAATTATAACCGTGATACAAATATGTTTTTTACTTTTAGAATGATTTTTTATACCACTTATAATAAAGAATTTTTATTTATTCATACAATAATAACTCTTCTAGAACGTCAAATGAATAAATCTAAATATATAGGTATGCTTAGTTTAGTTTAACTTTCATTTATATTTTTTTAATTATTAACAAATTACACATCAAGGACGGGTGAATCAAAAATTTGCCTTAAATTTGTTGTATATCTGGAAAGTCGTCGGTCAGAAAATGATCTTCAATTAGATAAAAATTTATACATATAAATTTAGTCTCCAAGTTTCAATTATGCAAGAACTATTTGCAACATATTTGTTAAAATTATAGAAACTGTTACATTAATTTTGATAATTATGCAGATCTTTAAATAGCACACACTTTTTAAGACTAGAATTATCTTTAACAAATTTGAATTAATAAAAATATTAAGGTTCCTAGAATGGGGTTTTGTTTTCATAGGCGGTCATTAGGTATTTTGGAAGGGGTGTAGGGGGGAGGGGTATTTTTATATATTAAAATGGAAATACATAATCTTATTTTGACAATTTATTAAATTTTTATAAAAACATTTTAAATTAATTATGTACCCTATAAGGACATTAAAGAAATTAATTGACCCGTTCGTCTTTATTGTTTAAAAAGTGATATCTAATTAAAATATTTAAAAAAATATATATATAATTATTTAAAAGTAAATATACACTATTATATAATAATAAAACATCTAAAAAATATATCAATATTTTTTTTAAAAAACCTATTAAACTCATATATTAATAAATACTAATCAAAACTGAAGATTCATTTGGAAGATTCATTTGTAGTCAATATCATTGGTCTTAGTTGACGCTATAGAAAAAGATTTCGTAAATGCCTTTCAATGATAAATTTCAATGTATGTACACTTTTAATTTTAAAATCTTCTTATCACGGTTCGGCAAAAGAATTTGCCTTTAATAAGAGGATATTTAAAATATTTATTTTCTTTAAAAAAGATAAAATTTATACGTATGCTTATTTTAAATTTTAGCGAGTCCCCCGTAAGAATTTTTTTTTAAAAAATAGGGAACATGGCGGGCCCCTTTCTAAAGATTTAAGATTTTCAAATGGCATTTTAGCATATTATTTTGTCATCATTAAATAAACATAATATTTTATAAACAAAACAGTGGTATATTAATATAATGGTTGCACATTTTTAATTAAAGAACTTACACTTTTTTATTGGTTAAAAAAATTTCCGATAGAAATGGATAGTGTATTGTATCCGTTTTTACTAGCCGTTTAATAGCTCTAACCTTGCCCTCCCACAAAGACTGCATATATCAAGTAAATGGCGCAATTTGCAGACATTTACAAGGCAAAATTAAACAAAGCTGCTTATAAAGGTTATAAAACCAAAAAAAAAATACTGCCAGAGATTGCATTAAAAATCATTAATCACATTAACCAATATAATATTTAATGCTGCGTTTTATCTTGTGCTATATTGGTACTAGGGTCATTATGGGTAACGAACGTAGAGGGCACGAGGATGGTTATAGGATTTGGCGCACCAGCTCAGGGTTTAGAATGAACCATGATGGATGGAGGCAGTTCAAGACGGTAGAAAGAATTAGACAGACACAAGTCAATTTATTTTCAGTTTATTAATTTAGGAAGACAGCAGATGGAATTAGACACAGGTCAATTTTTATTATAAAAATATCTAGTTAAAACATAAATATTATCCAGGAATAAAAACGAACGTTTCCAAAAATGTAAAAAGCAAAAAAAGAAGATAAAAATTGTTAAAAAGAATCAATTCCATCCTTATATACGTTTTTTTCCTCGATGTATATGCTTATATTTTTAAGTTAATAAAAACATCAAAAACTTGTTGGGATTATTATGTAATCTTTTCAAACAACCAATCAGGTATCTTATATTCCTCAATTGCAATGTGGTGATATGTCTTTACAAAAATAGAAATAGAATAGTTGTTTATCCTTTCAATTTTTGAAAGGTTGTCAATGTTAATAGCAAAGAAGGGGGCAATTAAAATTTAATAGAAAAAAAGGTGTGATTAAAAAAAATATGTTGTAAACACAACATCTTGCAAACATAAATCGCCATTTGTTAATTTTGAATTGTAAAAGCACAATGCTTTAGATATTTAACATATTTATTGTAAATATTATTTTACAATCCAAAATCACTATCCTGGTAGATAACTCTGATAAATCTATAACGTTGTCAAAAAAATCAGCCCTGGTTATTTATGTAAGATCGATATTGAGATCCTTTGATGAACCGATTTTTATATATCTAGATCTGATTGAACTGGAATCAAGCAAAAGGGATAGTTCATAACCCTACTGGATCTTCTTAAATCTGCTGGATTTTTTAAAATTGTTTTGCAAAAAAATTGGTTTTCTTTTGTTAACGATGGCTAGCGTCTACATGAGCGGGAGGGGTAGGAACAGTTTGCATCCTATTTTTTGGAGGGGGTAGGCGGCTTTAATGGGGGTAGGATAAATTTTTTGGTGGGTTATCGATTGAATTTTGCGACCAAATCTATATATTGCAAACAATCATACAGATTGTTTTCCAAATAAAACTTTCTGCTATCCTTTTAAATTACATTTAAAAGGTTTAGATATTTCAGCAAGCTCAAAAGTTATAATAATGAATTGAAAGATTTAATTGAATTTATTATCTAAAAAATAAATCCTTTATATTCACAAAATATCGATAGTTGGTAGTAGATAGATTAATTTAAGTTATACTTTATAAATTCTCTGAAAAGAGTATCATTATAATTAAAAAGGTTAAAATAATAATGGGGAAATATCGCCGCAGAAGGTGGCGTAAATTTTTAGGGGGGTAGGTAAAGGTTTTTGAAGGAGGTTTGCATCTAATGAAAATCCTGTCATGTAGACACTGACGATGGCGCCAGTGTCATGAATGGGAAGAAATCAAGCGTAGCAACACTCCTTTGCATATGATATCCAATGATTTTACCCTGGCATTGTATAATTCAGTTTGGAATTACCGGTGTCCAGTGCAATAAAATATGTTACAGGTGTTATTCTTCTAAAGCCTTTATTGACACACAGCGTCTACATGAGCGGGAGGGGTAGGAACAGTTTGCATCCTATTTTTTTGAGGGGGGTAGGGGATAGGCTGCTTTAATGGGGGTAGGATAAATTTTTTGGGGGCTTATCTATTAAATTTTGAGATACAAAATTTATTGCTGTAAAAATTAATACTTTTATTATAGAATTATTATAATACAATTCATCGACCAAATCTATATATTGACAACAATCGTACACATTGTTTTCCAAATAAAACTTTCTGCTATCCTTTTAAATGTAATTTAAAAGGTTGATATTTCGGCAAGCTCATAATGCCATAATAATTAATTCATTGTAAATAATGGAGGTTTTAATTGAATTCATTATCTAAAAAATAAATTCTGTATATTCACAAAATATTGATAGTTGGTAGTAGAGATGGATTAATTTAAGTTATCCTAGATAAATTATCTAAAAAGAGTACCAATAAATTAAAAAGGTGAAAATAATAATAGGCAGACACCGCCGCCGAAGGCGGCGAAATTTTTTAGGGGGTAGGCAAAGCTTTTTGAAGGGGGTTTGCATCCAGTGAAAATTTTGTCATGTAGACGCTGTTGACACATAGTTTAGCATAAAAATCAAAAGGCGTTGTATCAAATAGAGTGTAAATTGGGCCCTTAGTTACTAAAGATTGTAATACACATTTCAAAATTCAGAAAATTCTAACAACCCTGCATAATTTAACGGGCTGTTTACTCAAGAAAGTGGCAAATTCTTATCAGATTTCGCCTTGATGTATGATGTTTTATTTGAATTATCCAATCTGTCTTTAAGGCCTCAAACAAAAAAAAACAGTTCACCTAAAACTGAAAATCAGTAAAGTGAACCATTCGTATTCTAAAATAGTTTAAGGGTATGCCTGGTAGGTTTTTAATCTCTTTTATGATGTCTAAATGAATGTTTACTTAATATTTCTAAAAAAGAACATATGAAAAAGCTCAAGAAGTTAGGGAAACAAATAAATTTGGATTAATAATATTGTAAGAAAACAAAAGGCACTCTGCTATCAATGAAATCAATTCATTACTGCCTTCAGACAATTTGCAAAATAAGGTAATGGATGCTAATTATATAGTTTTGTCTTTTTTAGCTATCCTATCTGATATGGTATATATAAAAAAAAATAACTGGTCAGCAGACCCTCACATTAGTTATGGGGAAGAGAAAAATATTTGTTTTCAACTGAAGCTTGGTGAGGTTTTGCAAAAAATGGGATAAAAGAAATGGAATTAATAAATGGCACCGTGTTTCAAATTGCATTAACACAACTACGTGTAGTACGAACTGCTCAATGCTAAAGCGGTATCTTATGAATATCATTATATCACCTATTTGCATGCAAGTCTTAAGATAAAAATATTTCTAGCTTAATGATGAGAAACGTTAACGGGCTTCTCTTCTCAGACATTGGAATTCTTCCCCATATATTAAAAAGTGGCTGTCAAGTCACAAGTGACAAACGATTACCAGTTAAGGAAACATGCGATTAATTTTATTAAAAATATTGAAAAAGATTCGCAATGGCTAATATTTCAGTTTTTTTCCATCTTTTTTTTATAATTCCGATTTATGCATTATATTTCAATTTTTATATAATTTTCTAAATAGTTATTTTATATAATATAGCAAGATATAATGATGTATTTAATATGAAATGTTTGATAAACTATTTAAAAAATAAATAAAAAATTTTGCCTCAAATTCTTGGGGAAACAAAAATTTACCTCTATTTTTAGCTCTGGCGTGCCTCTTACTTTTTTTAGAATGGCGTGCTCTCGCCTCAAATTTTAGGACTTCATTACAGCATCTATAAACCTTTCATCTTTAGATGTAATTGTTTCAAATTTAATCAAAAGTTTTACATACTATTTACCATGTTTAGTAGGAAACCCAGATTTAAAAGATATAGATTGAAACAATCTTTTTGAACTTTTTATCAACTTTTATATTTAATATTTTTGATCATGAGGCATGACTCCTTTGAATTTTATGAAAAGATTTATGGATATATTTCTCAATGTCTACACTAACAAATTCACTTAGTCTGAAATTTCTGGCCTATATAAAAGAAATGTCAGAGTATTTAAGCTAATTCAACCCCTGAGACTATATGACAAATTTCTGAACAAAGAATTTCCCAGGGCAACAAAATGATTGAAATGCCTGAATCATATGACACAATGACAATCAATTTATTATCAGTAATAAAAGATGTAATAAACATCATAAAGGCTCAATATAAACATAATTTTTTTGGTAACATAAAATCTTCGTTAAGTGAGTTTTCTGATCTGAGATTGATAAAGTTGAAGCTTATAAAAAATAGCTTGACATTTTCCACAAACAATCATACAATATACTGAAAGATTGCATAACTTAAATTCCAATAAATATAATGTTTCAATAAGTCAAAAATAACGATTTATCCCATCAATTTTTTTTTGAATTATAATATAATCAAGTTGCAAATAACCTATATAATTTTGTAGTTACATTTCCTCATTCAAATACCGTCAGAGTATTTTTAGCTTAATGAATTGAACATGAAGAAAATGGTTTTTTTCTTCAATATCATTCAAAAAGTTTGAACATGAATTGCTTAGAATTAAAATCGGATTTTCATCCACGAGAGTTATTCTTGCATGCAAAATCAAATCTATTATTATATTACTTTCTTCCAACAACATTCTCAGTTTTGGAACTTAGGCATTAAAAATGTTGAAATTATTTAAAGCATTTTTTTTGAAAAATCTTTATTTAAATACAAAGTAAAAGTTGAAAATTTTTTAATTCGCCTGCCCATTTTTAAATTTTTTTTTAACCCATGCACACAGTTTAGATTTATTTTTTAACCCGCCAGCCCATTCTTTTAAAAAATTGGCCCATCCACCGGCCAGTTGCAGACCTCTAATATATACATTATTAATAGCAAATTTAATGAATTATAAATATGTATATATTTATTAATTAAAGATGCTCAATTGTCTAATCTTCACTCAGAAACTGGAAATTTTTATCAACAATATTATTTTCCATATTCTAGATTTTGAGGCAACACGGTGAAATGGCTCAATTTCGCCAATGGCTACCAAAGTTTATTCATTTTGCATAGAAAAGTTTGGATTTCTATGAGAGAAATTTTGAGGTTTAATTAGGTAATAATATTTTGGCTAAAATCCTGATTTCGCCCTTTTTAAAAATTGGCAAATGTAGCTGTTTAATAGCACTGTATTCACCCAAAAAAATTGCAATTTTTGGAGAATAAAAAATAAAATATTTAATCATTTATGAAAGTTAGTTGGTTCTTTTTAAAATAGAAAATATTGATATTTTTACGACATTGGTTAAAAAATAGATGGTAAATAAAAATCAATATACATATATCAGATCAGCTTTTTTTTAGTAATATCAGATCAAATTGGTGAAAAACTTTTAGATTGGCACAGCCCTAAAATATTCATATTTGTAATTAAAATATTCTATTATATATATATCTAAGGGTGTACCGAGACCCGATATTAAATTGATATCGGCCGATAACCGATCTGATATCATATATAATTTTGTATTCTGTAAAGATACCAATTAAAATTTTAATATACTTTTTATTAGTATAACATATATAATTTAATTATACCATAACTTATGTTATTTAAATATATTATAATAATCAGTTATAGTTTATATTCAATTCAATTGCAATTCTAAAAGTATATAAAAAATTTTAATTGTTAAATCACTTTTATATAATAAGTAATAATATTAATCTATATACATAATAAGTAATAAACAAATATATTATAAAATTTGAAATAAATATTTAACATTAATATATCGAAGATTTTTTTTTAGAAATACCAAAATTTCCAATTTATCAGTGGTCAGGCTGAGGTGATGGTAACTGTCAATATCACCAGCTTCACTAAAAACAGATTCTGAAGAGATTATCGCACACTTTTATAAACAGAATGCGCAAAAAATAACAATATGGCAGAATTTTTATTAATTATTATTAAAAAAATTAAACATAAAAATGTATCTCAATTTTATTTATAAAAATAATGATTTTAGATATAACTTTTTTTAAAAATAATGATTTTAGATATAACTTTTTTTAAAAATATAACATTTTATTTTTGTTAAAGACGCCATTTTATATCGGATTCGATCGGCAAATTTTATAATATTGTCCGAAAACCAATATTTTAAAATGGGTGAAATATTGGCCCGATCCAATAAAAATATCGGTACATCCTTAAATATATCATATTTTTTGATATGCAAAAAATAAATATACCCCCACCCCCCACCTTTTTAAGCAATAAATCACTAGTGACAAGGCATATTTCTACAACAAACAACTTTCTTTACCAGAACATTTTAAATATCTTCATTTTAGAATTTGCTTATGTTCAATTTTATTTTTGGAATTATTATCAGAACTGTCTTCTCTTTATTTTCGTAATGACTTTTCAATTTATTAATAAAAGTATCTATCAATTTTGCTCCTTGCAGAAATTATTCATATTTATGAATATATTAATATAAAATTGAAAGTTTTCCAATATTTATAAATATATAATTACCACAAAGAGGAATAATCTAATCTAAAGGGACCAAAAGAAAATTATGACTAAGAAATAGTCATAAAGAGGTAGTTATATATGAAGATTTAATTGTAGATTTCTATCACTTTTTTAAATTCTAATAATCCATTTTTACACTTTGGAAAATATTTTAAAGAATTTAATTTTTGAATCAAATAATAGTTTATTATTCATACTAATAAGAAAATTTGATTCAAAAACTAAAATACACAACTTGGGTGGATTAACATAATATATCAAGGTCATCTTCTTAAAAAATTCAAATTAAAAAAAATATAACAGTGAATTATAAAAACAGATGTTAAAAACTTTTTATTTGATCTAATTTATAAAAATATTGCAACAAGTTAATTAAAAAATAAATATATTTAATTTTGTAATCTTTAGGCCCAAATACCATTATGAATATTCAGATTCTTGATATCTAATTGTGTCTTGTATATAAAATACTAAATATATTTCTAAACTTGCATTTAGGACAAATATAAAATATTGTTTGCCCCTCATCAATTGAACGAGTTTGTTGTGTAGTGTATGACATTTTTTTGCTTCCACATTTAGGACAAACTCTATCAACCTATCAAATAATCATTTATTATATATTATGAAAATAACTAATGGCCCAAAATGCTCTTCAGATTTGTTTTTCATGTATTTTAAATTGTTCACATCATTGATATTTAAAATATATTTAACAGACTTTTTGCTATAATCTAAATTAATAATTAGTTTAAAATCGTAAAAAATACAAACTAAGCAAATTAATTTGATAAGTACAATTTCGACATTTCAAAATATCTGTATTAACAGGTAATGGCAATATTGATTCACAATGTGGGCAAAAATCTTGAGATTCATCGTTCATAAATGGTACTTAGTAAAATATTTGAATAATAAACTGAGAATTGACAGGTAAACTGGGAATTGACAGGTAAATTGAGAATTGAGGGGTAAAATTTATATTTATTTTATAGCCTATCAATTTTATTTTAAAAATAATAATAAAATGGTTTAATTGTAACAACAAATTTATCTAAAATTCAAATTATCTACATAAATAAAATAGAGTATGGAAGAAAGAGTAGTCCATATATTTATATTATACATCATATATTATATAGAAAATATAACCGACATAATAATTTTAATAATAACCGTTAGATGGCGTATTAGATTAAAAGTTAGTTTTTAATTAAAAATAATATGAATCATAGGGGCATAATTTTTTGCTCTGTATTAGTTTATTTGGTACAAACACATAATCATAATATAAAAATAAATTTTAAGTTTCCTTCATTATTTTTGAAGTTATGATGTAAATTCTCAGATTAGTCATTTTTTTATAGAAGTTTGGGATTTTAAAAATATTTATTTTTTTGACTCATTTCTTATATAAACATAAAATGAAAAAATTTTAAGTTTTCTACATTATTTTTGAAGTTATGATGTAAATTCCAGATTAGTCATTTTTTTCTAGATTTTTGGGATTTTAAAAATGGTATCACGTCAATTCGACGCGGAAAATTCAGCGCAGCGTTAATTCGGGGCATATCTAATACAGCTGCAATTTTCTATAAATTTATTAGTATAAAAAAAGGATGATTAAATAGAAGCCATTTTAATGTTAGTATTAATTATTTCTTTATATTTTTTTTACAAAAATCTCAATTTAATTTACTAAATTTGTAATATCAAATATCAATAAAGAAATTTAATAATATCAAAAAAAATTAACAATCAATATTTATACCGATTTCTTTGGTGGACAATTTATCACATAATAAGGTATATTATTTTGGCTAAGTTTTTAAAAATAGACCCAAATCAATCGTTTAACATTTTGATTTGAATTTATAAAGAGATATCTACTTTTCTCAGATTTTGCTAATTCATCTAGAATCAAATTTTTATCTAGAATAATTTCCTTATAAATATTTAATAGGGCTAATCCAAAGATTTTTCACCGGTAATATTTCTTAAATAGGTTTTTAACCTTTTTAAAGTTGAAAAAGACCTTTCATTAGTGCAGGTACTAATTGGTAATGTAGCTAAAATAATTAATAATGTTTTCAATTGGGAACCTAAAGTGCAAATACACATGGAAGGGTCTGCAGAGCATTTTTTCGTCTCAAAGTATATTCTATTCAATCATTATTACGATATCACCAAGTAACTTATCATATGAGCCTACTATATTGAGATTTTCCTAATATCCTCTCGTGTTGAGCCTACTATATTGAGATTTTCCTAATATCCTCTCGTGTTTCAAGCGTAATCAACAGTTTCAACCGGCAAAAGAAAAAAAAAGCTTTTTTAAATAAAAATATGACTGATGAATCTTTTCTTTAATTTAAATAAAAATGTATCAATATGATGAATAAAAATATTTATTTTATAAAAATCCTCAATTGTAGATGTCAATATTTGAGCAATTGGATTGTCTAGAAACTACTCAAGGTTTAAAAATTTCAATCCGAAATATATTAGCAATCTCATTTGCTTTCTCATATTTCATGAAATTTTTATCCACATCCTCTCTAATATTAATTAATATTTCAACAATATCCTTGCTCTATAACCTCCTTTAAATCCAAATCAATTTTTTATAGCATTTGCTAAAATAATATGTATAATTAAATAAAAAATAAACACAATTAATAGATATTAAATATTGTGGCTTAATATGAATCTTTTTTCTTGCTTGATATATAAAATTCCAGTGCTGCAAATACAACATCATATAGTACAATCGAGAGTTTCACCGACTCTTGTCTTTCAATGAATCAAGTCGGACAAAATCTTTTTAGTTTATTTTTTGATTTTAGTCAATGTCATGATAAGCCACTTATATTTTTTATCTATGATAATTGGAATGTCAAATTTCTTATATTTAATGACACTGGAAATTTATAATTTTATTTTCAATTAGTATAATTATAATTTCAATACCTATAATATAAATAGTATCACGCGCGGCGACAATTCAGCGCTGCGACAATTCAGCGTGTATTTATTACACTTACAATTTTTTATTATTACTTAGTATAAAAAAATAAGGTTGATTTAATAGAAATCATTTTGAATGTTGGCCCTATTAATTATTTCTTCATATTTATTTTTACAAAAATCTCAATTTTATTTACTAAATGTGTAATATCAAAAAAAATTAACAACCAATATTTATACCTATTTCTTTGGTTGACCAATTTAACACATAAGGTATGGTGATTAGTATCCAATGTTAAGTGAGCCGAGATTTTGGGCATTGAAGAAAGAAAGAAAAAGAAAGGTTTGTACCTCAATCTCAAATCTTACATATTATTATGGCTAGAATTTAAATCGACCATTTTTAAAAATAGACCCAACCATGATCCAAGAAAAATCAAATTAAGACTGACTCATTTTTTAGATTTATTAAAAATATTTAAATTCTATTAATCCTTTTAAAAAAAATATTATGCTTTGGCTAATTTTTTCTATTATAAATCAAAAATTAAATTTGTAATATCAAAAAAAATCAACCAATATTTATACCTATTTCTTTGGTTGATCAATTTACCACATAAGATATGTTGATTAGTAGCCAATGTTATCCGAGATTTTGGGCTTATTACTTATCAGGGGGTATATTATTTTTTTAAACTTTTATAATTTTATTAATTTTTTTTATTGTCCAAAATTAGACGTGAAAAGGGGATTTAGGATTTAACATTATAGTACTTATCAGTATTTTGGGTCTATTTTTAAAAACGGTTAATTAAGATTGTAGCCAAAATAATATATAAGATTAGAGATAGAGGTCAAATCTTTCTTTTTCTTTCTTCCTTCTATGCGTAAAATCTCCAGACTTACATAATATTGACCACTAATCAACATACCTTATAATGTGGTATATTGGTTCATTAAAGAAATAGGTATAAATATTGGTTAATTTTTTTTTTATTACACATTTAGTAAATAAAATTGAGATTTTTGTAAAAATAAATGAAGAAATAATTAATAATTTTAACATTCAAAATGACTTCTATTTAATCATCCTTATATTTTTATATTAAGTAAGTAATTTATAATAAATTGCAACTGTAATAGATACGCGCCGAATTGACGCTTCACCGAATTGTCGCCGCGCCGTATTGACGTGAACCATGTAACCCTGGAGAATTTGCGCATAGAATAATGAAAGAAATAAAGAAAAAGAAAGGTTTGGACCTCCATCTCTAATATTACATATTATTTTGGCTAAAATCATAATCGACCGTTTTTAAAAATAAGCCCAAATCGGCCCGACGAATTAATGCGCAATTTTTCAACATTAGTGTTGTTAAACAGCCGATTTGAGTCTATTTTGAAAAACGGTAGATTAAGATTATAGCCAAAATAGTATGTAAGATTCGAGATCGTGTTCCAAACGTTTTTTAGATCTATGCGCAAAATCTCTAGGCTTACATAATATTGGCTACTAATCAACATATCTTATAATATGGTAAATTGGTCAACCAAATAAATCGGTATAAATATTAGTTGTTAATTTTTTTGATTTTATTAAATTTTTTATTGATATTACACATTTAGTAAATAAAATTGAGATTTTTGTAAAAAATATAAGGAAATAATTAATAGGACTAACATTCAAAATGACTTCTATTTAATCATTCTTTTTTTTATACTAATAAATTTATAGTAAATTACAGCTGTATTAATATGAGCCGAATTGTCGCCGCGCTGAATTGACGCTGCGCCGAATTGACACCTCGCCGAATTTTCCGCGCCGAATTGACGTGGAAAAATATTTTATTTTTTTGACTCATATTCTGTAAAATTAACTTATATAAACATAAAATGAAAAAAATTTTAAGTTTCCTTCATTATTTTTGGAATTATGTTGTCAATTCTCAGTTTATTAGATTTTTGGGATTTTAAATATATTTTATTTTTTTGACTCATTTTGTGTAATAAACATAAAATTTTAAGTATCCTTCATTATTTTTGGAGTTATGAATATGATGTCAATTCTCAGTTTATTAGATTTTTGGGATTTTAGGAATATTTTATTTTTTAATAAAAATACGTTTAATAAGTCAAAGTTTGGTTAGTAATTTAAATGCACCAGCATCGTTCAAGTTTTCACTAAATTCTGTATATTATTTATAAGTTTAAATTAAGAAAATGTGTTGATCTTTATCAACGAAGGTGTTTTACAAATTTTGAAAAAAAAAGATTAATATTTTAAAATTATGTCGATCGTGCTAATTTGCTAATCCCAGTCTACCATAGTCTATATAGGTCGGGATTAGTAAATATATGGGTGATATTCCCAAATCTTATCAAACAGAGTTGTGGGTTGATTTATATTAGTGATGAGAACATTTCAAATAAATAGAACACTTTCGCGTTCAATTCATTAAAAAATTTGAACACATTCGCGTTCAAAGTTCATCTTCAAAATATTTTAATTATTTTAAGTGAATATTATTTATGCTCTGAATTATAGATTTTTGAGAATAGATTTTGTTTTACACTTTTAATATTTTATTTCTTTAGATTCCAACACTAAAAATTAAATATTTTTTTTTAACATAAAAAACGAAGAATATATAAACATATTATAATTTTTTTAATATATTTTTTTATCAATTATTTTTTATATAATAAATAAATATTTAATATAATATAACATGTACCCCCTTTTTAAGATAGTACATGCCAAAATGTTACCGTACCTATTAATAAAAATTAATCAGCTTATAAAAATTAATACATGTATCACTTATAATTTAAGAATTTTTTTTTAAAATTCCTTTTTCTTGCATGTGACAGCATTACCGTTGAGCCAAAACTTCACATCGTTATTGTTTTCTTGATATCTACATTATTGTCGTAATTTGTCATCTTGCTATTGTATCGCTTATTTCTGACATATACGACGAGTTGATTTTTGGTTACATGATTGTTTTGGTTGTTATCAAAATTATCTTGGTTAATGAGTCATAGCTTGATTGATCAACATAATTGACCAGTCCTGATCATTCTATTTTAAGCTTGGTATTATTAATCTAGTATATATTAAATTTTGGATGAAATTATATTTCGTTATGAATACAATTTTTAAAAAATGGAATTTTTGAATTTTTAAGTTTTTTTTCAAAACTAAATTGATAGTAAGTATAAAGATATTATTATAAGTACTGGATTACGAAGTAATTAACAAATATAAATTAAATGGTAAAATTAACATTTTAAACGTAATTTTAAATATTTTTATATCATTGAACTCAGAATTAAATTCATTCTCTATTTAAAAATGCTTAGATGTATATTTTTACGTATTTTGTTCGAAAAATATTTTTTTTGTCGCGAAAACATTCAAAGGGAAAAGGCTGACATTATAATCGTAATTTTAAATATTTTTATATCATTGAACTCAGAATTAAATTCTATATCCAAAAATAATTAGATGTATTTTTTTACGTTTCCGGTTCGATAAATATTTTTTTGTCGCGAAAACTATCAGAGGGAAAAGGCTAACATTTTAAACGTAATTTTAAATATTTTTATATCATTGAACTCAAAATTAAATTCTATATCCAAAAATACTTAGATGTATTTTTTTCGTTTCCGGTTCAAATATTTTTTTGTCGCGAAAACTATCAGAGGGAAAAGGCTAACATTTTAAACGTAATTTTAAATATTTTTATATCATTGAACTCAGAAATATATTCTCTATCCAAGAATGCTTAGATGTATTTTTTTATGTTTTCGATTCGAAAAGCATTTTTTTTGTCGCGAAAACATTCAAGGGGAAAAGGCTAACATTTTAAACGTAATTCTAAATTTTTATATTATTGAACTCAGAATTAAATTTATTATAACAAAATGACTATAAAAAAATAAAATTTTCTGATGTCAGTAAGGCGGCAAAAAAAGGAAGGAAAAAATATATAATTCAATTGTTTTAAATGATTCGGATGTTCAAGAAATGTTGGCCATAAAATTATATGGAAAAATAGTTGTGCTACCAATAATATTGGGAATAGTATTTTTAATATTTTAAAAAGGGCCCTTCTTTTAATTTCTATTTAAATGATCGTGGGCGTCAAAACATAATTTATTCTCAAATAATATGACAAAATAACTTTATATTAGATAATCACGTATTATTGCATATCCATAGGACAGATAGAACTAATATTTGTAATAAAAATTTAGAGGGAAAAGTATTAAGAATTAAACAAAATAGGAAGAATTTCAACACCCTTTATTGCCTCTAGTCTATATAAAACTATAAAATTAAATGATTTTGAAGTTCTCAACAAAGATATAGCAATCATAGGTAATTTACGCTATTTTTATAGTAACCACATATAGAGGTGGGCGCGGGCCATGAAATTACGCGTCACGGCATGAGTGTGAATAAATTTTAAATTATTAGGCATGACGGGCTTTCCCAAAATTTTTCCCGGGCGCGATCGGGCGTGAATATTAATTTACCGTGAATCACGTAAATTTTAATTTAATTTTATAAATATAAATTTGCAAATTTATTATTATAATACATATTTTCTAATTTAATTAAGTTCTTTTTTAAAAAAGAAAAATTTTTGAAAACGAAAAGTATTCAGGCATTTTGTAAACAACATCTGGTGTCACGCTCCTAGTTCTATTATCTTTTTATGTTTAGGTGTTTTGTCACGAGATTTTTTACTTAAACTTTAAAATTTATTCTCAAGCACTGGCTTAATTCTAGATCCTAATTTCAAAAGCCTTAGGTTTTAAATATACGAAGAAAAGGAAGATATTTACAAAACAATATTAAAAATTTAAAATAAGTCAATGCCAACTGTCATTTAAAACTTTCCTAATTGATCCTAAATTCATAAAAAACCATATATTCTAAATGAAACATATTTTTAGATGATTCTGATGAAGCATCAACATCTACCGATGAAAACAGTGTGAATTTAAAAGATTCAACCCATAAACAATGGCAATATTTTGAAGTTTTGGAAGCAGGAAAATTTATTTCCTTTTTTGAGAAAATTAGAGTGTAAAATTTTGTCAGCCCTGGCGAATTCGGCTTCTAGTGAAAGGTTATTTTCTGTAGCCAATCGCCTATTAGAGGAAAGGCGTACACAATTGAAATAAAAAAAAAGAAGACATTCTTCTTTTTCTAAGTAAAAATTTGGATTTATAATATGTATTTATTTTTTGTTATTATGCGCAAAGTCTATAAGTCGAAAGGCTGCATGATATGAAAGGCTAAAAAATAATATTGAAAATAAAAAATAACAAAGAAAATGTTTAATGAGAATTTTAATTGATTTATTGCAATATTTACGAGAAAAATATTATTATAACATTACATTATAATATATTAAAAAATTGGAAATTTTAAGATCTTTTCAATTTTTTTATTAATTCTTTGTAATATTTTGCGGTTTAAATTTAATTTAATTATATTAATTTAGAAATTAAAATTTTGATTAAATTATATTTCGTAATGAATACAAATTTTAAAAAAATGGAATTTTTGAATTTTTAAGTTTTTTTTTCAAAACTAAATTGATAGTAAGTATATAAATATTGTAAGTACTGGATTAGAAGTAATTAACAAATATAAATTAAATGGTAACATTTTTTATGTTGTTAGGGAATTTTGATTTCGAAATAAGATTCAGAGCGGGTAAACAAAATTGTTTACCAGATATATTTTCCAGATTGTGTGATAAGGACTTGGAAGACAAGGATATAGAGCCAATAATAAATAATTTAGAATATAGGGAAGAAGAGGAATTAAATAGTAATGTGATAAGAGATTTAAAGGTAAACACAAGAGAAAGGCAGATAACTTTAGAGCTAGTAGACAAGATTTTCCAGCAGAATGAAGAATTAATGAGAATTAGAGCCTATTTGAAGGGAGATAAAGAATGGGAAGGTAGAGACCAGGCCTTTAAAAACAGTAGAAGTGAATTGAATATAGAAGACAATTGTTTAATGAGAGGATATCGTTTAGTGATACCAAGTAGCTTAAGGAAAGACATGTTAGCAGCCGTACATACAGGACATCAGGGAATAGAAAGAATGAAGAATAAGGCAAGGGAATACATTTGGTGGCCCAGAATGAATAATGAAATTGAAGAATTAGCTAAGAGTTATGAAACATGTAATAAGTGTGCGAATGTACCTGCAAAAGTTAGGGGAGACACAGATTTACCATGTGAAAGAATACACGGAAATAATATGAAAGGAAGAAATATTTTATAATGGTAGATGCGGGTTCAAAATGGATAGATTGTCAACAGGTATCTGGTCTGTCGACGAAAGTAGCATTGAATAAGGTAAAAGACTTCGTAAGTAAATATGGATTAATGAAGACCTAAGTATCAGATGGTGGTCCAGCACTTATAGGCAGAGCATTTGACAAATTTTGTGATATATGGAAGATTGAGCATTTATTAGCACCACCTTACCCAAGAAGTAATGGACAAGCGGAGAGAATGGTGGCTATAGTTAAGAGTTGGTTAAAAAAGGAAAAATATGGAGAAGGGAAATTGTGGTTATTAATATTAGCGTACAATAATACCAAGAGAAGCAAAGGATACTCACCAGCATAGATATTTTTAGGTAGAAAAACTAGAACTGAATTAGATTTTCTGAAAGAAAGAATAAAACAGAAAGAAATTATAATTAATGATAGGTTTAAAATCGGAAGCCCAGTATGGATACTACTTTTTGATAGCCCAGTTAAATGGGGGAAAGGTATAGTGAAGAAGAATATAGGAAGAAAGAAGGTTGTGGTATAAATTGAAGGAAGAGTAGGACTAGTTTCGAGGCATATTAAACAATTAAACCTAGGTGTATAGGTTAGGAATATAAGACGGTATGAATCGATTAAATTGCTTTGATTTGGGAATGCTGATAGACATAATTGATTTGTTTTTTTAACAAGTTTGCCAGCGTTATGAGAATCATGATGTTGGGAATGATGATAGACATAATTGATTTGTTTTTTTAACAAGTCTGCGAAAGTTATGAGAATCATGATGTTGGAAATGATGTTAGACATAATTGATTTGTTTTTCTTAACAAGTCTGCGAGAGTTATGAGAATCATGATGTTGGGAATAATGATAAACTTAACTGATTTGTTTTTGTAACAAGTCTGTGAGAGTTATGATAATCATAATGTTGACGTATGATGTACACAATTAGAGGAATAGGTCGGCTAAAGGTTGATATTACATCTGACATAGAGAGAAGGAGAGAGGTATAAGTTAGTACGAGAATAATTATGAGTATTTAGAATTAGGAAGTAGGTGAATTATATGAGATAAATAAATGATAATATATAGTATATATTTAGCTTAATTCCGTTATAGATGGCTTCTTATGTTTGAGTGGGCAACTTTATTATTAAGATAGAAATTAGGATGGTTGATGGATCGGCAGAATCTAGAAGATGGGTAGAAGCAGCCAGAGAAGAGGCGCAGACCAGGTATGGAGATATGACGGTAGACAGACCCGCAGGCTGGTCATACAATCGGAATAGAACGAGATTGTGGAACACGAAGAAGAATGTCGTGTTGGTATTGGATTAGCGTAGACAATAACATATTAGCAGTACAGGAGGAGGAACAGATGGGAGGACAAGGTAGCAGTTTATGAGTGGTAGAATCAAGTCGAAGTGAAAAGGTGCTAAAGTTATGAACTTTTTTGAATAAAAAGAATTTTTTATTTTATGATTTGAATATTAAAATGTGAGACGAATATTAAAATTATTGTTAATGAACTTGAATGTACTGAGAATATTATTGTTAATTTTAATTTTGCATGTAAAATTTTTTTGAATATTAATTTTTTTTTGTGAATATTTAATCTGTTAACATATATAAACCCCGAATTTGTGAATATAGAATAATTCTATTTTTTCTTATTTATTAAATTTGGAACTACATAGTTTGGATTGCTAAAATTGGATCACAAAAATTGGATTATTAAAGTATTAATTTATATTTAAGACAATAATATTTATCTTTCTATTCATACCAAAAACATCGAAATTTAACACTATTAATTGGAGTAAGATTCATTTTCTTATGATATGTATAACTTATAAAAATTATATTATTAGATATTATCAATAAAAAATGAATAGCTATTAATAGTTGAATTTCCTTTTATCTCAAAATAAATAGTTTAAATCATAAATAAATTAAAAATAATTATAATTACATTTTAAATTTTATTAATATTAAATCCGCAAATTGGCGTATTATTATTTTAAGAAAAAAAATTACAAATTTTCTTTGTTTTAGTATATTTTAAAATCATATTATATTATTATTTAAAAAGGTGTTTGACGTGAATGAAACTGCAAATGCCAAGGTAAATTGCAAATCCTTAGGTAAAAATTTTTGACATATTCACTATTAATTGGAGTGAGTTCATTTTCTATTGATATGAATAACTTATAAAAATTATATTATTAGATATAATCAATAATAAATGAATAAACATTAATAGTTGTATTTTCTTTTATCTCATAATAAATAGTTTAAATCTATTAATTGTTAAAGTTATGAAAAAAAAGAGTTTTTTTTATTTTATTATTTGAATATTAAAATGAGAGATGAATATAAAAATTATCCTTAACGAACTTGAATGTACGGAGAATATGATTGTTTATTTTAAATTTTGCATATAAAATTTTTTTTTGAATATTAATTTTTGTTATTAACATATAAAAACCCGTTATCCTTAACGAACTTGAATGTACGGAGAATACTATTGTTTATGTTAATTTTGCATATAAAAAATTTTTTTGAATATTAATTTTTTTATTAACATATAAAACCCCGTATTTTGTGAATCGAAAGATCATTCATGATTATTATTTTTTTTTTACATAGTTTGGATTAATAAAATTGGAGTAATAAAATTGGATTAATAAAATTGGAGTAATAAAATTGAATTACTAAAGGTATTATTTATATATTATATATTAATATTTATCTTGCTAATCATACCAAAAACATCGAAATTCAACACTGGTCCGAAGAGTAAACATACTCAGGGACCGCAGATATTCAGTCTAATAAATAGACTATACAATTAAATTTAGAAGAAATAAATTGTGATTAGAAGTCAATTTTTTGTATATATCAGCGTATTTAAGGTAAAAAAAAATTAATATATATATTTTTTTTCTGTTCTTTTATTTGTAATGCCGTTTTATGCTTTGATTTTAATCATAATATTAATTACATTGTTGTATAATTTTGGCCGCAGCATTAAGTTATTTGTGATTAAAATTATTTTGAATTCTTTGTAATGTATATAAGTCAAATTATTTTAAGGAATTTATTGTTGGAAAATATAATGGTAATAATATTTTCGGTAATAGTTTTAGCATTTTTATTAGGTTTAATTTTAGGTAGAAATACATCGTACATAAAAATAGAAAATAAGGAATTAGATAAAATAAAAAATATATTAAATGAGGAAAATAAGGAGAGAAACATAAACATTTCTAGAAGTACAGAGATTTTCAGACGAATTAGTTGCCTGTGGTTAGCCAGGCCATATGTCTCGTGATTGTGATTTAACAAAGGATTTGAAGCGAGATGTGGCAAGAATGGCCATGTAGCTATAAGATGCAGAGTAAACAATTTGATTTTAAGGTGCAATATTTGTGGCCAGGATGGACACACTCAAGAGAAATGTAACAAATGACTAAGAAAGAAATATTTTAATAATGAATTTTATAATAATAATAATTTTTTTAATGTTGATAATTTGGTAGCAAATAAGAATAAATATTTTAATTTTAATAATAAATTTGGTATGGTTTTTATAATTTTAGTTCAGGTAAGAATAAGCATTTTAATTTTAATGATAGATTTGATAATTATAATAATTTTTTTAATGTTAATAATTGTAGTAAAAATAAGTATTTTAATTTTAATAATGATAATTTGGATAATGTTGATAATGCAAGTAAAATTAATTATTGTAATAAGAACGATAAATTTTGTGATAACAAAAAGTGTTTTAACATCGATAATTATAATTCAAGCGATATTAATTGAAGTGATATAAAAATAAAAAGTAGAGATTTTGAAATATATAGAATTAAAGATGCAACTTGTGTAGATGTACGAAAAATGGAATTAGAGAATTTTTTAATGAAGAATAGATGCCCGAGAGTAAAGATAAATATGGATGAAGCAGAAATTTGTTTTTTATTAGATACAGGAGCAGAAATTAGTTTGATAAGTATTAAGGATTTTATGAGATTTTGGCCAGAGAAAGAATTTGTTACAAAAAAGATAAGAGCCAAACAATTGGATGGTAGCGTGGTAAAAATTTTAGGGTATTATAGGGTAAGGTTACCAGGAGTTAATAAAAGTATAAATTTGTGGATAACTACGTTGAAAATTGAATCAATTTTAGGTTGGTGTGATATAAGAACGTTAGGTCCAATTTATAATTGGTGGAATTTTTTCGAAACTATCCCTGTAGGTAATGATGAAAATAGTGAAATAATAAGGAGTGATTTTGAGAAAATTAAGTTACCTAGTATAGAAGATAACAAGAATTAGTTCTCGATAAACTTAGAAATTGAACTACAGAATTTGTTGATAATAGTGAAATAATAAGGAGTGATTTTGAGAAAATTAAGTTACCTAGTATAGAAGATGAACAAGAAATAGTTCTCGATAAACTTAGAAATCGAACTACAGAATTTGTTGATAATAGTGAAATAATAAGGAGTGATTTCGATAGATTTAAGTTACCTATGATAGAGGATAAACAAGAATTAGTTCTCGATAAACTTAGAAATCGAACACCAGAGTTTTTGATTAAATATAGAGATAAAGAGAATAAGATTTCAAGAGATATAAAGTCTTTAGAGGTAACACCCGTTGAAATCAACAAACAGATAATTAAGAAGACAGTAGAACAGGAAGAGATTATCGAAAATAAATACAGCCATGAAATAAGTATGATTGTAGATCAATACTTGGAGGTTTTTAAAGAAGAGTTAGGGACACTAAAAGATGTTGAAGTAAATATAAAATTATTAGAAAATTACCAGTCTAAATTTTGTGGAGTAAGGAGATTGCCCTTTTCTTGGTTAAAAGAAGTCGATAAGGAATTAAATAAATGGTTAAAGGAAGGCATAATACGACCTATAGTGCATAGCGAGTGGGCGACACCGTTAGTCCCCATTAGAAAAGCAGATAATAGTTTAAGATTATGCATAGATGATAGAGTTCGTTAAATCCATGGATTAGCACAGTTAGTTATCCATTACCGAGGATAGAACAATTATTAGCAAATCTAGAAGGAGCAACATTTTTTTCGAAGATTGATTTTTCTAACGCTTATTTACAGATTAAAGTGAACGAGAACACGAGTAAGATGTTAACAATTACGACGCATAGAGGATTATTTGCATTTTGTCGCTTACCATTTGATTTGAAAGTTTCGGCTGCGATATTTCAGAGAACAATGACTTCTTTATTTCAAGGGTTAAAGGGAATTATGTATTATTTAGATGATGTTTTAATATCAGGTAGAACCGAAGAAGAACATAATTCTAGATTAGTTAAGGTGTTATATATAATATTAGAGAATGGTTTAAGCTAATATGAAGAAAAGCGTTTTCGGAGTAAGAGAAATAAAGTACTTAGGACATTTTATAAAAGGAAACGTAATTACTATTGCCAAAAATATAGACAAGATAGTAAACATGAGAGTGCCAAATAATAAGTCTGATACAGTCATTTTTAGGAGCTACAAATTATTACCATCGTTTTATTCAAGATTTTGCTGAAATTGCTACACCATTATATAGTCTATTAAAGAAAAATAAAAGGTTCGAGTAGGGAGCATCACAGGAAGAAAGTTTTAAAAAATTGTAAATAAAGTTGGTAGAGAAACCTATGTTGATTTGCTTTAATGAGGAATTAGATATTGTTTTAGCAGTGGACGCATATAATGAAGGTATAGGAGGAGCTTTATCACAAATAGTTGATAATGTAGAAAGGCCGATTTTATTTGTGTCAAGACAGTTTAATAAGGCTGAAAAAATTATTCAACTATAGAAAGGGAAGCCTTAGCAGTCAAGTTTGGTTTAACCAAATGTAGAGAGTATTTGTTAGGCCGGAGATTTTTGTTATATACGGATCACAAACCGCTGGTAGGGCTTTTTAAAAGAAATAATAAGGAGTTGATGATGTCATCAAGGTTACAGAAATGGCTTATGTTGTTAGGGAATTTTGATTTCGAAATAAGATTCAGAGCAGGTAAACAAAATTGTTTACCAGATATATTATCGAAATTATGTGATAAGGACTTAGGAGACAAGGAAATAGAGCCAATAATAAATAGTTTAGAATATAGTGAAGAAGAGAAACTAGATAGTAATGTGATAAGAGCTTTAAAAATAGACACAAGAGAAAGGCCGATAACTTTAGAGCTATTAGACAAGATTTCCCAGCAGGATGAAGAATTAATGAGAATTAGAGCCTGTTTGAAGGGAGATAAAGAATGGGAAGGTAGAGACCAGGCCTTTAAAAACAGTAGAGGTGAATTGAATATAGAAGACAATTGTTTAATGAGAGGATATCGTTTAGTGATACCAATTAGGTTAAGGAAAGACATGTTAGCAGCCGTACATACAGGACATCAAGGCATAGAAAGAATGAAGAATAAGGCGAGGGAATACATTTGGTGGCCCAGAATGAATAATGAAATTGAAGAATTAGCTAAGAGTTGTGAAACATGTAATAAGTGTGCGAATGTACCTGCAAAAGTTAGGGGAGACAAATGGCCAGAAACAGATGTACCCTGTGAAAGAATACACATAGATTTTTTAGAATATGAAAGGAAGAAATATTTTATAATGGTAGATGCAGGTTCAAAATGGATAGATTGTCAACAGGTATCTGGTCTGTCGACGAAAGTAGCATTGAATAAGATAAAAGACTTCGTAAGTAGACCTGTGCGCCGGTGTCTCAATTGACGGCGGCGGTTTTTTTTAAATTTTTTATCGGCGTTCGGCGGCACGCTGATTTCGCCGCCGCCTACTAAATTGTCGTTGGCGGCGGCGCGATATTTATTAAAAAAATTTTTTTTAATAAATTTAATTTATAAATCAATGTATTACATTTTTTCATAATTTGGCGCTCTTTTCTAACACATTGTTAACATAGTTTATTTCTTAAATTATTTCCTGTCTCACTTCAATTTAAATTCATGTATATTCTCATTCTCAGAAATGGACTAAGGAATTGCATTTTCACATCAGAGTCACATAAACAACACATATTAGTAATATTCTATTGATTTTTATTATAACAAATATATATTTGGAATGCAAACAAGATATTAAGTAAGAAATATAATAAATCAGAATTCAGATTTAGCTAAATTATAATTATCATGAATAAATAGAATTTTATCAAGATTGGTGGGACATAAAGAAGTCCTTTTTGCATTGAGTATTAAAACAGCAATGGAAAAAATTCTTTCGCTGGGTGTACTGGTTGCAGGTATACAAAGTACCTTCCTAGCTAAATTAGAAAGCCTAGGAAGTTCCAGTTGCTTTTTCTTCTAAAAGGTTAATGCATCCTCTTCTGGAATATTATTTTGGCTTAGCAAAATATGGCATTCTTGTTCTATTATATTGTTATAATCACTGCCTGGAATGGAATGTTTACGAGCTATTTTGGCGATATAAGAACTGGAAGTCTCCTCATTATTTTCAACTTGGACTTCACTTTGTGCATTTTTATTATTTTCCAAAAGTTTTAAATGTCTTGTTAAAAATTGCAATGATGTAGTAGAATTTGAATTTAAATATTCTGACACAATTTTCAGATTTTGAAATTTGGGATCAAGGAGAGTCGCTAATATCTAATGTTCAAAATATAATTTTATTAATAAAAATATAAAATAACTTGAAGTTCAGTAATGGGAAACCTATGGTCAAGCTTTTTTTGCATATTTTCTTTTAAACAAATAATATCTGAGGAATCAGATATATTGATCTGTATGTGGGTTTCTATTTCACTGCGAAATAATAACCCTAGATTTATAGTCGATCCCTTTTGGGAGGAAAGAAATTCCACCGACTCTCGGAATGGAATTAATACGGCATAAAGCTCGTCAATCATATCCCATTCATTATTAAAAAGTTTTAAACATTGTTTTCCTATTTTATTTAAAACATTATAATAGGATTTTTGTTCACGCTACGAACACTTTCTAGCATAATTAATATGCTGTGCCAGCGGGTAGGGCAATTTAATTTTAACGTTTTTGTATTATATAGATTGGTTGGTGTAATGACATTTCTATTATCCGCTTCTTTATCAAAATGGTTATCAAGGTATGGATCAGAATCATCAATATCCAAGATATGACCTGTCTCATAAATTGACTGGAGACATTTACGATGCTCATCTTCAATTTCACATTCCAAATCAGCTACTCGATATCTGAGGGCTGAAATAATTTCTCTAATTTTTTTAAGGAGATTATCAATTCTGGCAACTTTTTTTATGCCATCAACTGTAACCAAATTATGTAGTCCATGGCCTAAGCATAAATGATGCTCATAATCCCCCAATCTGACGCTTCTTTTGACATTTGCCCCTGCATCAGTTACCATTTGTATTATTTTGGCTTTTAAATGAAACTCCTCTTCGATACCATCAATCTCCGATAATATGGTTTCCCCAGTAGTTATGATATCAAATGTTAAGTCTAAAATTAAAATAAATTGCTGTGAAAATGGATTATTTTTATCCGAATCTTCCTCATCTTTTCCCCCAATTTTAAACAAGGTTCACAATAAATATAATCAGGCATTATCGTGCTTTTCTTATTCTCATTCTTCAAAATAAGATTTCCAAAGTACTTCCACACATAACTTGATTTTTGATTAGTAGAGAGAGTTGTTATTTCATAATTGTATATAGGGTGGTTTAAAACGCGCAAATCCATAAAAATAATTCATTCATTCATTACCACGCCAGAAATTGCACGAAGTGCAATTTCATCACCCACCAGAAGTTGTAGCGTGCACCATGTATATTCACTAGTATATAGATCCCATACATGATGTATACCCGTTTTATTATAGTGGACGGTACCACTATGTAGTCAGCTAGCATAGTAAAGAAGAGAGGAGTAAGAAAGAGGGGATCTATTAGTTCCGTTACCGGCAAGATAGTGTTAAGAATTGTAGCTAATATTAATAATAATGTACGACGCCTGGTTAAATTTAAGAGATGAGAAAAAAATTTTTAATGTTTGGTAAGTATATCCTTGGAAGATAAGGCAATGTCTATATAACATGTCCTATTCCTGAGGTATTCAACTTCTCTGTAATTGTAATCTCACTTCCTGAAGTCCCTTGTCCTAAAGTGCTTATTGTCTTCGTCTGATTTATTCCTTCTTTTATCCTCAATCATTTGTCATTCTAAGTCAAAAAGTATCCCCATAGATCCTTGTCTGTATTAAGCAAGCGATGCTCGGAATCCATGTTATTCACTATTATCATTATTATATTGAGCCTGGAGATCGTTATCATTATTAATATTCATGGTTTTAAGATTATCATTGACTTCTTCAAAAATCGTTTATCCAGTAGGGAAAGGAAAAAGGGTGTTATAAATGGGAGGGGGAAATTTAGAAAAAAATAAATAAAATAATAATAATACTTATCTCATCTCTTTTTATTTAAACCATAATTCCAATTGCGCCAAAACATAAGTTGTCATTAGACTGGGGATAAGAGATTGGAAATAAGGCAGTGCGAGAAATAGTCTGATACTTCCAAGATTCCTGCTCTAGTTTAAACCATATTTAAGCATGTATTGTAGATGTTCCTTTAAATGTTTCTTGTTTTTGCTGAGTGCAAGAAAATCTATAAACGTAAGATTGATCAAGTCCATGTCCTTCAGACATTTTGCCAGCCAATAGTATTTGGGAGTTCTTCACCTTTCATAATCAGGAGTCCGCTTCATGGACGAAAATATCATATTCTTTCGTGAATGTCTTAAGCAGTGGCCGAGTAATTCTAATCTCCTCAAAGGAATGAGTCGTTTGATAGGTAGGATGTCACACCTGTTCCAGAGAGTTGTGTAAGTTTTAGTGATTCTTCTTAAGCACTTGTTTATGAAGGTCTGGGATGTGTTGATGTTGCTTTTAGTGTCCTGCCATGTTTCCAAACCGTATGTTAAGATGGGTAGAATTAGGGATTTAAAGAGTCTTATTTTTAGGTTCGTAGATAACTGGTTGGACGACCATAATTTAGTTAGCTGATGATATCGAGATCTGGCCTTGTTGGTCCTCGACTTAGTATCCAAAATGGTGGTACCTAATGACATTATTCTGGTTCCTAGGTATTTAAAATCCGAGACCGTTTCTACCACATTATCCTCAAAGTTAAAGGGGTCGCTGTTATATAGAAGGATATTGGATGCAATTAACTTTGTCTTTGAGTAGTTGACTTTCAGTCCGTATCCAAAGCAATTTTTGACAAACAATGACAGCAAGTTTCTTAATTTGTACTCAGAGTTAGCTAATATGCATACATCATCGGCATAGCATAGAAAATTTAGAGATTTGTGTATGTTATTATCATATTGTTGATTCAGATATCGAGGGTTAAGAGCATGTTCTTGTTTGAAGGATTTATTCAGAATATCGTTCATTATTACATTAAATAGCATAGGTGATAAAATGCATCCTTGTTTAAGTCCTCTGTTGGCCTTAAATGGTTGTGATTTTAAGTTCAGATGTTGTAGTATCACGTTATGATTATCGTATATTATTATTTTTATAAGCGAAATCAGATGTTTATCTATTCCTATGTCCTCCAGTAAGGGCCAGATCTTATGCTGTATGATGGAGTCAAAGGCTTGACTTAGATCAATCATTAGGGCAAATATTGGGGACTTATGCATTCTAGCTTTCTCCAGAATAACCTTAAGCGCCATGGTTAGTTCCGTCGTGTTCCTGCCCTTCCTATATGATGTGATGGCGTTTGAGAGGTTTCTATCGATGATTGGTTTAATCCTGACGGCTATAATATACGTGAACATTTTTAGGGTAACTGGGATCAATGCAATTCCTCTGTAGTCCTTCAGGCTAGTCGGGTTCTTATTTTTAGGGAAATTAAGTATTATCGAGGTCATCTATTCCTCTGGGAAATTGCCAGTATTCCATATCTCATTAAAGAGGGGAAGCAGTAGACTAGCACTTAAATCAGCATCTATCTTCCAAAGTTCCGCAAAAATCCCATCGATTCCGGCTACTTTATGGGTTTTTAGTCTTTTAATGGCATTGATTATATCTAATCTGTTCAGGTTCCGATTAGGTGGTTGGAAAGGATAGTCACATAATGGTTTAGGCCACCTTGTTCTGTAAAGGTTCATGTAATGGTCTGTCCATATCGCTAATTGTTCCCTGGGGTCCGTTATAATTTTATTATTTTCAATGTGTAATCTTGGTAGAGGATTGGATTTAAAGGTAGTGAGTAACTTAAGAGATTGGAAAGCCTTGTAAATATTATTGTTGTCAAAGCTATATTGTATGGATCTAGATAAGTTGGCAATAAAATATCTTTTATCTGTGTTCTTATGCAGTGAGTTATGTACCTTCTGTGGTGTTTAGTATATTGGTTATAGGAGATATTTGTTGTTAAGTTTTTAATTATCTGTATTGTTGAAGGGGATAGCCATTCTTTACGTTTAATTCGTGGTCTTAAGCATGAATTCATACAGCTTGATAAACTTAGTTTCATATCCTTCCAAGTTATATTAGGATTGATCATGCCATTTTGGGTGTTTCTCCAAGTTGTTAGATTGGTGATGAACTCTTCCTTTATAACCGGATCATTCAGCTGTGCCAAGTCTTTCCTCATTATGAAGTGTGTAAAGTTAAGGTGGCTATGTTGATTGGTTTGGAAAAATGGTATTTTTTATCCTTAGCTCGCATCCTAGTGGGTAATGGTCCGTAAATAAGGTGAAGTTCAGTTTGCTGACAACTTTGATGCCCTTCACCCACTTAAATATATTGTTGGAAATTACAAAGAAATCAATTTGTGAGGTAGTGCCAAAAGACGGGCTTTTGTAGGTCATGGTGTGATGGTTAGGATGATTGAAGAAGGTATTTCCTATTTTCAAATTGGAGTGTTCACAGATTTCTATTAGTTTTTTGCCATTAGTGTTCGTACTTTGTACTAGAGTGGCGTTCCCGAGGCAGGTAGAATTGTTAGGCTTCCCGACCGAGGCATTGAAATCGCCAGCTAATATGATACTATCTCGATGAGGTAGTTCTTTTAAGATATTTTCCAGCTCTATGTAAAAAACTTTATTATTATGTGGTGAATAAATATTGAACAGGTGAATTTTCTTGTAACCAATATTAATTAATATAGCCGAAATGAATATGGTGTATGAATGAATGTAAATGATATACACTATTCTATTATATAAAGCAATAGAATACAATTCATGTTTTATTATATTAATGTTAATATTCAAATTTAAATAATAATAATTTAATATATAAATATAATTAAACAACATTCTAAATATTATGCACGCCACGCCGCCGCCATAAGAAAAATCGGCGGCTAGCCGGCTCACGCCGCTGATCTCAATCGGCGGCTGTTCCGGCGTGAATAAATGGCCGGCTTGAGCCGGCGGCGCACAGGTCTATTCGTAAGTAAATATGGATTAATGAAGACCTTAGTATCAGATGGTGGTCCAGCATTTATAGGCAGAGATTTTGACAAATTTTGTGATAGATGGAAGATTGAGCATTTATTAGCATCACCACATTACCCGAGAAGTAATGGACAAGCGGAGAGAATGGTAGCTCTAGTTAAGAGTTGGTTAAAAAAGGAAAAATATGGAGAAGGAAAATGGTGGTTATTACCATTAACGTACAACAATACCAAGAGAAGCAAAGGATACTCACTAGCAGAGATATTTTTAGGTAGAAAAACTAGAACTGAATTAGATTTTCTGAAAGAAAGAATAGAACAGAAAGAAGTTATAATTAATGACAGATTTAAGATCGGAAGACTAGTTTGGATACTACTTTTTAATGGCCCAGTTAAATGGGGGAAAGGTATAGTAAAGAAGAATATAGGAAGAAAGAAGGTGGAGGTAGAAATTGAAGGAAGAGTAGGATTAGTTTCGAGGCATATTAAACAATTAAGACCTAGGTGTCTAGGTTAGGAATAAAGGGCGGTGTGAATCGATTAATATGCTTTGATGTTGAGAATGCTGATAGACATAATTGAGTTGTTTTTAACAAATCTGCGAGAATTATGAGAATCATGATGTTGGGAATGCTGATAGACATAACTGATTTGTTCTTAACAAGTTTGCCAGAGTTATGAGAATCATGATGTTGGGAATGCTGACAGACATAATTGATTTGTTTTTTAACAAGTCTGTGAGAGTTATGAGAATCATGATGTTGAGAATGCTGATAGACATAATTGATTTGTTTTTTAACAAGTCTGCAAGAGTTATGAGAATCATGATGTTGGGAATGCTGACAGACATGATTGATTTGTTTTTTAACAAGTCTGCGAGAGTTATGAGAATCATGATGTTGAGAATGCTGATAGACATAATTGATTTGTTTTTTTTAACAAGTCTGTGAGAGTTATGATAATCATAATGTTGACGTATGATGTACACAATTAGTGGAATAGGTCGTCTGAAGGGATGAACAATTTGATATTACATCTGACATAAGGTAAGAGAGAATGAGAGAGGTATAAGTTAGTACGAGAATAATTATGAGTATTTAGAATTAGGAAGTAGGTGAATTATATGAGATAAATAAATGATAATATATAGTATATTTTTAGCTTAAGTCCGTTATATATGGCTTCGTACGTTCGAGTGGGCAACTTTTTTATTAAGATGGAAATTAGGATGGTTGATGGATTGGCAGAATCTAGAAGATGGGTAGACGCAGCCAGAGAAGAGGCGCAGACCAGGTATGGAGATATGACGGTAGACAGACCCGCAGGCTGGTCATACAATCGTAGAAGAGAACGGGATTGGAGATCTCGAAGAAGAATGTCGTGCTGGTATTGTGGGGGAGATCATATTTTACGGAGGTGTCCCACGATTAGCGCAGACAATAATATATTAGCAGTACGTGAATTTAAAAGATTCATCCCATATAAAAAATAACAATGGCAATATTTTGAAATTTTGGAAGCAGGAAAATTTATTTCCTTTTTTGAGAAAATTAGGAAGTAAAATTTTGTCAGCCCTGGCAAATTCGGCTTCTAGTGAAAGGTTATTTTCTGTAGCCAATCGCCTATTAGAGGAAAGGCGTACACAATTGAAATAAAAAAAATAGATTCTTCTTTTTCTAAGTAAAAATTTGGATTTATAATATTTTTTTTGTTATTATGGATTAATTAAAGAAATAAATAGAATATATTCAAAAAAGTAAAAAATTATAGCATTAAAGTTTTGAAAAATTTAAAAACACCGTGAATTTTCGGGCGTGAATTTAAAATATTGCCTTTCGCGAGCGAGCGGGTCGGGTCGAAATTTTTTTAGTGGTAAGCATGAATGGGGCGTGAATATTTTTATTGCCATCGTGAGCGGGCGGGCCCTGAATAAAAAATTAGGCCCGCACCTCTAATGATGATATTATAATTTTTTTCACTTTCTCTTCCTCTAATTTGTCTAAATTATTAATTTATAGATAATATTTATTTTTACATTTAATTTATATTACAACCATTTTTTCGAGTATTTAAAAATTTAAAGCATAAAAGTAATACATATTAAATATCTCTAAAAATAAAATTTTCTGATGCCAGCCTGGCGGCAAAAAAATATAATATAATTGTTTTTTTAAAAAAAATTCAGAATCCCCTTAAATATTTTTTTTTTAAATTTAATTTTTATAATAACCACATACTCCTCAAAATAATTCATGTATACATGAAATATATTAATTTTTCATTTAAAATGCTAAAAGCATGAATAAAAATTGCGAGTAACCTTAAATGTTCAACAAAATGCCATATTGCATTGAATAATTGTTGCAATAATTCGGATTTTTTATAAATATATATTTTAATATTTTTTATAACAAAAATGTCTTAACCTCATCCCTTTTCATTCATTA
This sequence comes from Gordionus sp. m RMFG-2023, assembly GCF_954871325.1. Lineage (NCBI taxonomy): Eukaryota > Metazoa > Nematomorpha > Gordioida > Chordodea > Parachordodidae > Gordionus > Gordionus sp. m RMFG-2023. The sequence goes on from NC_088776.1 coordinate 31,868,042, forward strand.
TATGCCTTAATTTTATATTATTTACATTTTTTTAAATTCTCTTTATAAATCCCTTATTTTGGCCTTTTAATTATATGTGGTGCCAGCCGCAAAAAAAGAGAAGAAAAAGGAATTATTTACTTTTATCTTTTTTTTCATGGGGATCCCGAATCCCGTATCGTACCGCCTTTACTATTTTTTAGTTATAATTTTGTCGATAAACTTTTCGCTTAAGCTTAAAATTTATGTGCTCAAATTTCCTTAAGCTTTTTGAATGCTCAAATTACAGTAAAGGTATATTTACTTTATGTTTAAATATCTTATTATATTGCAGCTCTTTATTGCTCAATTTGCAAGCTTTTATAAATATTATCATATTACAGCTCTTTATTATCAATTAAGCTAAATTACAGTAAAAGTATATTTACTTTATGCTTAAATATCTTATTATATTGCAGCTCTTTATTGCTCTATTCCAGCTCTTCATTTTCAATTAATATTCAGTAAAAAAAAGGCCGTGACTGCTACTAACGCCCGTGATATTTAATGAAAAAACCAGGGATGTGAACCCGGACCCGGACCCTGAACCCTCTGAACCCTCGTATTTTGGCTGAACCCGAACCCGGACCCGAACCCTTTTAAAAAGTGGAGGGTTCAAGGGTTCAGGGTAAAAATTTTAACATATAAATTTTTTTTTTTAAAATAATGTAAAAATATTATTTTTAAAAAATAATATAAAATTTTTATAATTTTATTAATTTTTTTCGTGGAATCATTTATTTTATATTCGCGCTTTTCTTTTGATTTTCTTCCTGGACTTCATTTCATTTTATTTAGAGATTGATACCATAAATTATTTTCTAGTGTAAGTAATAATATTTTATTATGTAAATTTATTAATATGCTTTTTGCCTAAAAAAAAGCATTCATATTCAAATGTCTGAGGAGAATTTGATGAATGCTTTAGTTGAGCTTGTTACAATAAATGGAAGACCTTTCAATATTATTGAGGATTCCGGTTTAAAAAAAATTATTGATCCTATTAGTAAGGCAATTGGAACATCAATTAACCGTTTTAAAATTAAGGGCTTAGTGGTTGATGAATCGAAAAAAATACAAGCAAAAATTATAAAAGAAACAAAAAACAAATTAATTTCATTAAAAATAGATTCCGCCCAAAGATTAGGGAGAAATATTTTAGGAATAAATATACAAAAGGAAATAATATAACCTTAAGAAATTTAGCAATGAAGGAGAAAGTTCAACTTCTGAAAATATAAAAAGAATGATAATAGAAACTTTAAATAAATTCCATATTCCTTTAAGAAAACCATTACTACGGATAATGGTGCTAATCTAGTCAAATCTATTAAATTATTAAATGAATGTTCATTGGACGAAATGGATGATATAGATATAAATAATGATGATAATAATTTTGAGGACATAAGTGAATTTGACATATCGGAGATAATAAAAGATTTTCCACGAAGATACTGTATCAGATGTGCAGCCCACACACTACAATTAGCTATTAATGATTCCCTCAAAAATAATATCTTTAAAACTATAATTGACAAAGCAAGGGATGTTGCAAAATATTTAAGAACTCCTACAATTGTACGAATATTAAAATCCATGAAAAGGCAAATGGCAATATTAGATTGCACAACCCGTTGGTCCTCTATCTGTATGATGCTAGAGCGATTAATAAGTTTAAAAGATTTCTGTGATGATTTTATTATAGGATCATGTGAAATCATTTTGTCAGAGGATGATTGGAATCAAATCAAAGACTACTAGGGTGTTGGTGCCTTTGAAAATTACTACATTACGATTGCAGTCAGAACAGTTGTGTTTATCCGATTTTTATGGCATATGGGTGAGATGTCGATTAGAATTAGAAAAATTTACAAGTTCCTTTTCATACGAAATATTAGAAAACATGAAAATACGAGAGCAACAATATTTGAAAAATAGTGTTGTGTATGCCTCAATATATTTAGATCCTCGATATCAAGTTCTATTAAGTATTGAGCAAAAGCAAATGGCAATAGACCATCTCGACGATTATGGCATAACCATAACTCTATTATTAACAATATATTGGAGGCTTCAACATCTAATGGTTGTAGCGATAGTAATGATGATAGTAATATTGACGATCTCGAAATTTTATTATTAGATAGAGAAAATAAAATAAAATTATCATCAGGATCAGATAGAAAGGTGAAAAAAATATCGATTGTATCTTTAATTGAAAAATTCTCAGAAGTTAAGAGAAATAATAGGGATAAAAATATTTTAACATTCTGGGAGGAAAATTCTCTAATATATCCTGAATTGTATACCTTGTCTAGATTCGTCATGGCTGTACCGGCGACACAGGTACAATAATTTATATATTATAAAGATAACTATCTATTTTAGGTCAGCGTAGAACGTGGATTTTCTTCTTTGAAATACATATTGTCTAATTTACGTGGAAATCTCAAGGATGATATTTTAGAAGATATTATGATCGTTCGATTGAATAAAATATTTAAAATTTAAATTATTTCATTTTGAATTATGAATGTGTATATATATTGAAGTATAATAAAAATGAATGAAAAAAAGTCTTATTTTGAGTCATTATTTTTATGTTCCCTGGACCCGGACTCGAACCCTGGACCCGGGTCCTTTAAAAATTTATTACAGGACCCGAACCCGGACCCGGACCCTTTTTTTTGTTGAAGGGTTGACATCCCTGGAAAAAAACTAAATATCACACCTGCGATATTTAGTGAAAAAACTAAGTAAAACACCCTCGTTTATCAAATATGTTTAACACCATGTGCCCGCGATATTTAAAATAATCCATTTTATAAAAAAAATGGATTTTATTTTTAAAGTTATTTTTGATTCTACTTCTCTACTATAAATTTACTGATATGGAAAGTACAGAATAAGAAATAAATGTAAATAAACATTTTTTTTTAAAATCTAATATAATATGACATGCAGATATTTTATACTATTCTAAATTTAATTTAGTCCGTTCTTTCGAGGAAAGAGAGAAAATTTTCAGCAAGTAACAAAATTACATTTTATATAAAATAATTTAATAAATCTAGACAGAAAAATATTTCCAAACAAAATGCAAGTTACAACCTTATAATAATCTTGCTAAAATGCTGTCATCTTCAAATAACAAAATTACATTTTTATATATAGTAAATATTGTATTTAAGGTAGTAATATAATATCAAACAAAGTGGGCTTCAAGTCACAACCTTATAATAATCTTGCTAAAAATGCTATGGCAGGCCCTTTTTTGTCATCTTCAAGTAACAAAACTACATTTTTATACATACAAAATATTGTATTTAAGGTAATAATATAATATCAAACAAAGTGGGCTTCAAGTCACAACCTTATAATAATCTTGCTAAAAATGCTATGGCAGCCCTCTTTTGTCATCTTCAAGTAACAAAATAACATATATAAAAAATATTGTATTTTAGGTAATAATATAATATCAAACAAAGTGGGCTTCAAGTCACAACCTTATAATAATCTTGCTAAAAATGCTATGGCAGCCCTCTTTTGTCATCTTCAAGTAACAAAAAAACATATATAAAAAATATTGTATTTTAGGTAATAATATAATACCAATCAATATGGGATTAGATATCATACGCGCCCCCGAAAACTACGCGCCCGCCCCTGAAAATTACGCGCGCCTACGCGCCCCCCATGAAAGAAGCTTAATTTAAATTATATTATTTTAGAATCATATTTAGCTTCATAAGATAAGGCAGAAAATGTTTGTTTTTTTTTAAAAAAATGGTAACATAGTAAAATTTAAAAAAAATTATTTTATTAAATGACTGAAATACGCGGCCCTAAGCGTTCCTTATCAAAGAAGCTTAATTTATAAAAGATGAACGTAGAATCATATAGAGCTTATTAAAAGGTATAAAAAAATGTTAATATCATATTTTAAAACTTTTTATAACCTAGTGGGCTTTTGAAAAAACAAAAAAAAATTTTTGACTGAACTACGCGCCCCCTATCAAACAAACTTAATTAATAAAAAATTAAAGCATAATCGTATTAAGCTCATTAAAAGGAATCAAAAAATGTTAATATGTTTATAAATTATTTATAACTTATTGAGATTTGGAAAAAACACTTAATTTCTTCTTTTTTTGACTAAACTATGCGCCTACGCGCCCCCATTAAATATACATTATTTTTTAAAAATGAATACAGAATCATGTATAACTTTTAAAGGAGATTCAGAAAATGGTATTATTTATTTTATTTTTAAAAATATTTTAACAATCAAAAAAATTTTTGACTTAACTACTCGCCCCCTATCAAAGAAGATTAATTCATAAAAAACTAAAGCATAATCGTATTAAGCTCATTAAAATAAATCAAAAAATGTTAATATTAAGTTTATAAATTATTTATAACTTATTGAGATTTGGGAAAAATACTTAATTTCTTCTTTTTTTAACTAAACTATGCGCCCCCGTTAAATATACATTATTTTTTAAAAATGAATACAGAATCATGTATAACTTTTAAAGGAGATTCAGAAAATGGTATTGTTTATTTTAAAAAAATTATTTTTAATTATCACAATTAAAGAAACTTAATTCATAAAAAATTAAAGCATAATCGTATTAAGCCCATTAAAAGAAATCAAAAAATATTAATATTAAGTTTATAAATTATTTAGATTTGGAAAAAACACTTAATTTCTTCTTTTTTTTGCAATGATATATATAATTGTTTTTTTGACTAAACTACGCGCCCCGTTAAAATTATTTTTAAATGAATACAGAATCATGTATAACTTAATAAGTTATAAACTTAATATTAACATTTTTTGATTTCTTTTAATGAGATTAATACGATTATGCTTTAATTTTTTATAAATTAAGCTTCTTTGATAGGGGGCGCGTAGTTAAGTCAAAAAATTTTTTTATGATAATTACAATTTTAAAAAAAAAATACTATTTTCTGAATCTTTTTGAAAAGTTATACATGATTCTGTATTCATATTTTAAAAATAATTTATATTTAACGAGGGCGCATAGAGGGCGCGTAGTTTAGTCAAAAAAAGAAGAAATTAAGTGTTTTTCCAAATCTCAATAAATTATAAATAATTTATAAACTTAATATTAACATTTTTTGATTCCTTTTAATGTAATACGATTATGCTTTAATTTTTTATGAATTAAGTTTGTTTGATAGGGGGCGCTTAGTTTAGTCAAAAAAATTTTTTTGTTTTTAAAAGCCCACTAGGTTTATATAAAGTTTTAAAATAAAATATTAACATTTTTTTTATACCTTTTAATAAGCTCTATATGATTCTAATTTCATTTTTTATGAATTAAGCTTCTTTGATAGGGGGCGCGTAGGAGAGCATATTTTAATCATTTTTTTAAAAAAAAATTTTTAATTTTACTGTTATCATTTTTTTTAAATAAAAAAAAACATTTTCTGCCTTATCTTATGAAGCTAAATACGATTCTAAAATAATATATTTAAATTAAGCTTCTTTAATAGGGGACGCGTAGTGGCGTGTAGTTTTCGGGGGCGCGTATTTTAGTCATGCCCAAGAGGTCCATATTTTAATAAGCAACAGAGGGAAAAAACACGTGTTCCATTTTCCATGGAAAATTACCTACCCAAGCCAAATGTGTTATGTATATATTTTTCGTTTTAAATATAAAATTTATTTTAGTAAATAAACTTGTTCATAATTATCAATCTCTCAAGATTCCATTTGTTTTCCAGACAACAACAATATCATTCTGATAAGTTAGGCATGACTTTGATTGTGTCACAAAATCAAAATCAGAAATTATTAAGCTTGGGGGAGCCTGATAAGGTTGATCCAAGTATAAGTGATGGAAACTGTTTTTTCAGATATTTTATTAATAACCACTTATAGAATCTATTCTAAATATTATTATAGATGTCTTAGCAAGGAAATCAGCAAAGATGAGTAACATCATGAAATGATCAGGACTGTTCTGATATCTTTTATACTTCAAGAAAAACATATCAACTTCTTTAGCGGATTCATAGGGGATAACACAATGGATTACATTGTGAAAAACAAAATGGGTTGCAATGGCACGTGGGCCACATATATTTAGATTTCCTGTGCGGCTACATTGCTTCAAACAAACATCTTCGTTTTTTAAGATGAAAAATGGCTTTTATTTCTTCCATTATTTATTAATCCTGAAATAAATAAATTTATTGGTTGTATCTATATAAGAAATATAAATTATCATTATAGTGTAGTTTTATCCTGTAAATAATATATTATCAATTCATTTAAAAACATATATGCCTGAGGAATTTTTTATATTTTAATAAAAAGTAGTATCTAGTCAACTAATTGTATTTGTGCATAAGGGTATATTTGTTGTAGCCTATTTTTATCAGGTAAATAATATATTATCAATTCATTTCAATAACAGTTTATTAAAAAAATATATTGTTTCACTCTTAAAATCAGGTAAAAAAACCCACATAATGGGCATGATTAGGTGGGGTCTATGTAATCCCTCCCAAGTTCCAAATAACCATTATAAGTGCTGAATAATCAAACAAAATTAAAAATTATTTTGCAGATATATACTTTACCTACAAATATTAAGCTAAAAGATCCATGCAAAAAATAGGTAATAACATTTTTTATACAACTGGAGTATGTATACCCCCCCCCCCTCCATGCTATAAAGGATTAAGTTTTTTTTGTATCTAACATTTTAATTATTTTATGAAAAGTAAAGAAAAATTTTCTTATCAGTTAGAATAATATATTATTAAATTTTAGAAGGTTAATTATCAGTTTTGACTATTAGTCATATTTATTAAATGTAAATATATAATTTGAACAAAAAATGCAAATTAATGCCTTAGAAGGGGAGGTTTAAAATGTGAGAAACCAGATAAATATAAAAAATTGTTTTTAATTCTTATTTATTTAAAAAAACTAGAGTCTTTGTGATTAGTATATGGCAATTAAAATTTTATAAATTAATATTCTTTGATTAAATATTAGGTGTTTTAAAAAAAAAACTTGGGTTCAAATTATTTTTTAATTTTCAGATGATAAAATTAAAAATAAATTTTATGTCAAAATACATCAAGAAATTGTACCATATAAAACTAGTGAATGTATTTTTATGAACATTTTTTATTTATATTTTTCATATTAAATATGGTTACAATTAATGAGCATAATCAAAATATATTTATTGCATTTATAAACCCACATTCATATTTTTTTAGTTTTTCAATTTGAATTGTTTGCTATAGGAGATTGTGTTGTGCATATTTAACTCTTTCAATTTTATAAACTTAGGTAAGTAGGTCTTTTTGTTAATAAATAGGTCTTCTTGGATTTTAAAAATTGGGCTAGGCTATTATTTTTCATTTGCAGAATTCAGCTAAAATTATTTTGAATGATATAGATATTTAAAAATATGGCTAAGTTTATCCTCTTTATTGTTACTCCATAAGACATTAATAAAAATATTTAGATTATTAATATAAAATATTACCTTATAAATTTTTTAAAAAATGGAAGAATTAAACACATTTTTTAAATATAGCGGTATATCAGTTTTGGGATTTATAAACGAAGGTGTGATATTTAGTATTTTCACTATATATCACGGGTGTGGTATTTAGTTTTTTTACTAAATATCACGGGCGTTAGTAGCAGTCACGGCCAAAAAAGGTAGCTTTACTTTATAATACAATAATCCATAAATCTTATAAGCTCTTTATTTTCAATACAGTAAAAAAAAACAGTAGCATTACTTTATATTTCAATAATTCATAAATATTAATTGCAGCTCTTTATCTTCAATTAAACCAAAATACAATAATTACTTTATATTTCCATAATCCATAAATATTAATTGCAGCTCTTTATCTTCAATTAAACCAAATTACAATAAAAATTCAAAAACAAAAGGTATATTATATTCAAAAATGGCTATATAAATTATATATAATGGTAGATGCCAATTCCACCAAATTTCTGTATACATAGATATTATAATGAATCAATTACTTATTATGTATGCTCAGAAGTCTTGCAAGAAAGAGGTACTCAAATATAATGTATTTAGTATATCTAAAGAGTGTACTCGTAGATAAAATATTTAAAAAATTATATATAAATAAATGAATTAAAGATCCAAATTGCTACCAGCAAAAATTCAGATCAATATCAACACAAATTTAATGTAGAAGAAAAATTTGTTTTAATATCGTCTAATATAAATTATTTTAAAAGATATATATAATATTGAATAAATTCTATTTATTATTTTATTATAAATTAACTGTGATAATTATTGTTAAGTCAAATATGTCAATAATATTAAAATATTCAATATATACTATGAATACATTAAATAAATTATATTAATTGTGTAAATAATATTAATTATTATATTATAATAAAATAAAATCTTGCAATTTATTATTTACAAAAATTTATATTAATATAATTTACATATTTTTCTTTATATCTAATTTATTATTAAATATATAAATTACTTTAAATATAATATTAAAATTGAAAATTATATTATACTATGTATTAGAATTATGTCTTTACTAATATCTACATTAATATAATTTATATTAATATAAATATGTATTTTTTAATATTATATTATTAATTTATATAAATATTTAATATTAGAATTATATATTTTCTAATATTTATATTAATAAAATTTTTTTTATATCAAATTAATTTAATATTAAATAATTTACTTTAAATAGTAAAATCTGTAAAAGATAATTTTTTTAATATTTTTAAATCTCTCGCTTCAAACTAATAGGGGCCATTTTGACAGCCATTTTAGCTTATTTGCTTTTTTAACATATTTTAATAATAGTAATTGCGGACCGTAACCGAAAGCAATAAATCAATCAAAATTCTCATTACTCATTTTCTTTGTTATTTTTTATTTTCAATGTTATTTTTTAGCCTTTCGTATCATGCAGCCTTTCGACTTAGAGACCTTGCGATAAAACATTTTATAATTTTTTCAATATTATTTTTTTTATCAATTATTTTTTATTAATAAATAAATATTTATTATAATATAACATTTATATATCAACTAGCTGATAGCCGTCAAGAATGATGGGAAATCAGAATTTTCTCCTTTAATGATGGCTGAATAATAAATTTTATCTTTATTTAATTATGGATGAATCAGAAATTTTCCTATCTTATGAGATATGATTTAGAGATTTATATTTATTTAGATAAGCGTTATCTAAAATTTTCCATTATTTTTGATAAAATATGTTTTTGAAGTATATATTTAGTAATTTTAATTTTAGTGCACAAAAAAAACTCTTTTAAAATAAATTTTTATTCATTTGTATTTGTAATTTATAATTTAAAAAATATATTCTGCTAGAAGAGTTTTGTAGGGCAAAGTTAGATCGAAAATAAGTTATGCAAAACTCGTCTAGCAAGAATGTATTTTTTAGATTATAAAATAGAAATGAATAAAAATTTACTTTAAAAGATTTTTATAATTTACAATATATATACTTATTAACATATTTAAAAAAATAATGAAGAATTTTGGAATAACCCCTTATTCTAATAAATATAAATTTCTGAATAAACCTCATAAGATAGGAAAATTTCTGATTTAACCATCTTCACATAAAGGTGAATTAATTCATGTTTGATAAGAAAATCACCCAAACCCATCCTAAGTTTCAAAAATTTTGCCCAAGCCCTTATCCAAAAATTTAATTTATTGTTTTAAATGAAAATAAACAATGTTTCAGTGATACTGTGAAATCGAAATCCTAACCCCCTGATAAAATGGCTAGGCCATATTTCTTAATTTGATAGATTTCCATTTATTGATAATTTAAATCAGGCATCTTGACCTTGAGTATGTGAAATATTTATTAAAATAAAATCATCTGTAACATAAATTATCAATATCTTTAACGTCTTCTGGTAAGGTATCTTGGGTATTATATAAAATCATCACTATTAAAAATATTAAAAATAGAATATATAATCTAGCATCGTATGAAAATTACTATTGGCTTAACATTTTATTGGACGAATAATTTTTAAAAGAATACTATTGGTGTTGAATATGTTGATCGATGTTTATTTTATTATTTATTTTGGCAATTGATTTATTTTTTTATATATCAATTTGTATTTAAATTTAATCGGTCAAAATTTTATATTAACATTTTTTTATACATCAATTTGTATTGGTTATTTTTTTTATTATTGTTTAAAAAAAAAGGATATATAAAGAGATAAAATAAATGTAATTCATCTTGGAAAATAAAAATGTAATATATCATATAATAAAAATAAAAATGTAATATATCATATAATAAAATTTAAATTATGATTTAAAATAAAATGATAATCAATGAAAAATGTGTAATAATTATATATGATAAAAGTGGAATTAACACAATTCCAACAATTGGCTAAATTTGACTTACGTTGTGACACGGCTTTTATATATAATATAGATATATATCATCATTAGACTGCACATTTAATGGTGATTCCGAATATATATAAATTTCTCACTTTCTTAATAAGAGTTTAAATAACCTTTTAATTATTTTCTAAAAGTGAATATTATATATCATAAATACATCACTGTATAATTTAATGTTGATTCCGAATATATAAATTTCTGTTTTATTCAAAATTAACAGAAAATAGAATTAGTTAACTCTTTCAATTATTATCGAAAAGTAAATATTAGGTATTGAATTGATATATACATCATAAATAAAATTTAATAGTGATTCTGAAATATATATTTATTATGCTTAATTATGATTATTGCTCAAATACTAGAAGTTTTTACCAAAATTATTTTATATTTATTCTTTTCCAGATCAATTTATTTTTCTAATAATCTTTATTTATATATATTTAAAAAAAAAAAAAATATTTAAAAGATTAAGATATAAAAAAAATTTCTAAAAAATCCATTCATATTCTATAAAAAAAATAATATAAATATAAAATATTTAAGTTTAGTCTAATAATATAGAGGGGAAAAATAATAATAATATATTTTAAAAAAAAAGAAGAAAAAAAAGAGGAAGAAATCCATGTGTGTTGAACTAAGAGGGAAAAAAGAGTGTATCGAAGAAACACTTGTAGTTCCCTTTTAGGATTTCAAATTAGATTTTTTGTTTGAGGGATAGACTCGTTTTTAAGCCCCGTCCTTATTGAAATTTTTCTACCCAATTGATTTAAAAATTTTAGGAATTGGGGACCGAGGTTTTCCAAAGCACTAAAAATTAGGGGAATAAAAATAAAAGAATTTAGAAGTGACCTATATTTATTGCATTTTTTTTTGGAGTTCCAAGAGGTCATTGTTTCTATTAGCCAGAAATGAGGTGACATATGAGACATCCCAGACAAGTCTTTTGCTGCCGAGCCAAGAGTTAAAGATATGCCATCTTCATTTAGGAGACCTAACAGCTCCAAACTATTATGTAGGACGGCCGAAATCAAAGATTTGCTGATCAATATATTTAGATTGTTATGTCGGGAAAAACGGCCACTGACTTTTAGGCAAGAGAAACAATGTCTAGAAAATGGATTAACTTGCTTATTGCAGGCAGCACAGATATCAACAGACGGGATATGATAGCCTAGCCTACGGCCAATAGCAATTTGAAACTCATCGCTTGTGAGTAGCATTTCCTTTTTTTCACTCGGAATCGCGTCTAGCCATTCATGGCAGTTAGAATTTTTTTTGTGCTTCTGAGTAGTTGAAGGTAAGTTAGATCGGGACACAAACAAAGTTTTTTAATTGCACATTGAAGCATGGGAACTAGAAAGCTCTATAAATGACTGGAAACTGGGTGCTCAGATCCTTGGAGAACTAGAGTAAGACAATATTGTTTGGCCGAAGTTAAAAGGGTCGTTCAACTCGATAAGCGAGGAAATAGAGTCGTTAAAGGATATCCGTAAAGAGAAAACAAGCAAGTGCCATTATAATTAGGGATGAAAATTAAAATCCCCCTTGGTAAGCAGGCATGGATGCAGAAGACCAATTAAAATCAGAAAACTTTACTACTAAATGGAATTCTATAAAATGTTTAAATTTTAATTCAAAGGACTTAAGGAGGGAATTATATTGGGTAGGGGATGATTTAAATATGTGCAAGAATTTAGGTAAGAAAAAACATTTTTTGGTGAGGAAAAAATAATTTTTTTTACAATTTATATCGTTATATTTATTGGCATATTTACATTTGGCATATTTTTTTTACACATATTTTTTGACGATTTAAGAGCAAAATATGAACCTAATATATAATGGATATTAAACGTAGTATATTATCATATATTTTAGAGTATAATATGCAAATTTATAAAGATAAAAGGTTGTAAAGATTTTTTAAAAATAAATAAATTGGTACACATGTAAACCTAAATTTAACTTGAGAAAGTTATTATGCAATATAAATATTGTAACACTGATTTTGGTTTATAGTCTAATAACATTTTCCCTTATTTGTTTAATAATTTTATCAGGGATATCCCTGTAATTAATGTTTTTATTCAATTCTTATATCTTCTTTAATTTTCTGAAATTCATATTATAACTTGGCCCATTTAATCAAAATGATAGCAATCATCGATTTTGTAGAAATTAAAATATGCTTGACATCTGATTAAATTAGCAAATGTATATTTCGACTCATAATCAACATCTTAGTAAAATTTATACGGCATGGCTTATGAGCATGAAAAATGATAACATTTCATTGCTGATAGATGTATGACTATTATCCATTAAAAGTTCGCAAAAATAAAAGGAAGACCATCAATTTTTTTTGAGAAAACTAACCTCGGTCACAAACGCGTTCGTTTATATTAATGTTGTAAAGTAATGTTTTTTGTTTAACGACGTCCGTTTTTTAAGGAAAAGTAATGCCATTCGTTACTTATTTCAAAGTTAACGAGTAACTCTTTCATTTTTTGAGTATTGCTAACACAAAATGTTACTTTTTCTTAAAAATATATTCTATTTTTCAAATTTAATTTATACCCTAAGCTTCCAAAAAAATATTGCCTAAGCCTCAAGATTTCGCTAATAGATATACAAACTTTGTGCGATCCAAATTTTTTAAGCTTGGGTAATATATTTTTGATAAAATATTGCAGTGACGAATCCATAGAAGCAAGGGAAGCTCTTACAAAATTCTTAAATAAACTTAATTTAATCTTTATACTATGCTAAAAAACGAAACTGACTTTGTTAAAAAAAATTAATATAATTTTTATAACGTTAAAAAGATTTAAATTATTTTTACTATGTTAGGAATAATTACTATTATTTTTACCAGGTATGCGAACCCGGGAAATTTTTGCCCGGGTCCGGTTCGGTTTAAGATAAAAAATAAGTGGGCTCGGTTTAGAGATATTTTTGAACCCGGATTTGGTCCCGGATTCAGCTAGAGTGTAAGAATTTTTGAATTGATAAAAAAAAAATTATATATTTAAATCATAATGAAAAAAACTAGACATAAATTTGGTATAAAAAAATTAATTTTTTATTTTATTTATAGGAAAAATATAGTTAAAAATATAAAGCATAGTTATGTATTAATTTTAAAAATTTTATTTAGACGTATTAGCATATATCTTCCAAGAGTTGTTCACTCGTTCTCGATCTATGTGGTGTAAGAATGAATTTCAAATGTGAAAAAGATCCACTTGCCCTACTAAAATAGTGATTTTAATTAAGGATTTGAACATATTAAATATATTTATGTGAAAATATAAATCTTGGGTTACAGGAACAGTAAATAAGATTTTGGATAAAATATATAAATCAGGGTGCTCCGGCTTAGCACACTCCTTAAAATGCAAAATATTTTCATTCTTATATAATCTTTCAAAATTGAACAATCCAGTAATTATAGTTCCAATACTTTTCTCTGTTATAGTTGGCCCTCTTGTAATTACTTTCTTCTGCCTTGGTTTAAATTTTTTTCTAGTTCAATGCAGCATTTTAACCATTCTGCATAAAAATCTGTCAATGTTAACAGTTCAGATTGGAATCGTTTGGCTGCGATTTTTAGTGATTTTAAAATTTAAACAATCGTTATTATCTGTTTCCAATCTTCAGTCAATAAATAATTAGATTGCCCTGAAAAGTAATCTTCAGCCTTTCTAACATATCATGGGTTGAATGCCATCGGTGGCAATCTAACACAGGCTTAAAGAGTTTCATATTTTCCAATAACTTTGATAAGTTAAATGCCTTAATTTTAAACTCCTAGCTTTTGCAAGAGTATCCACAACGGGTGATAATTTTATTGCATCTTGAAGTGCAAGCTGAAGTGTATGAGCTGCACAACGTACACTATAAATCGTATAGAATAATATAGTTGATAAAAAAAGTATTTGTATATCATTGATACACTATTTATATACTCACATCCATATTTTCATCATCTGCTGATTCCTAATATCATAATCAATTTCAGACTGCAAAAGCTTTAGAGTTTGATAAATTTGCAGTCAGAAGCAATTGTATATATTTGTTCAATATTATTTTTAAATTATTGTAAAGTTTTTAGTATATTCTCTTTTATATATTTTCCTGTACTTCTTTCTTCAGCTCTACAATTCCAGGAGTTCTCAATATTATAATGGACTTTATAAATTGACCTGTATAGTGGTTGAACTACATCAACTTTTAAACTTATTAGTTTTCCTTCTACTTCTCTTGATATTTTGTCTAATGAATTGGGCTAGTTCTATCAATAGTTCAGGATAAAATTTCTTTGTTAATAACTAAATTGAGCCGAGATTAAGTGGATTTATGATCCTTGAAATCCAAAATCTTCAATTGATAGAGGCCGAAGTTCAATGATAGAACTCATCATAATTAGATGTTAAATTTATATTTAGAGTTTTTTTTGGAAAAGGTTTCTATATTAATGTTGGATTTTTTTGCAACTTCCTAATATTTTTTTTTTTTGTTAAAAACAACTTTATATAGTTTATTATCAATATAAGGTATAATAATTTAAATTTTCATTATAATAAATTTTAATATTGTTTTTTCATTTAAATAATTTAGATATTCATTGTTGTGATTTCTTTCCAGATGTCATTCTAAATTTGACAAAACTGATATTTTTAATTTGCAATATGAGCATACGGATTTATTTTTTATTGTATCAAGAGTAAAATGCTTCTCAAATATGATTTTATCTTTCTTAAATCTATATAATAAAATGATGAACTTTCAAATAAAAGAGTTAAAGAGAATAAATTTTTAAATAGCAATGATTTCATAGAATTAAAAACAGATATATAAATTTAATTTCATTTATAATATGATTTCATTAATATATGGTAAAAATTAATCTGAATAAAATATAAATGATTAGCATATATAAATTATAATTGAGAATAAGTTAAAAATTAATAATAAATGAATTTAATTGTTTAAAATTTATTAACACTCTGAGAATAAATTTAAAAAATTTTAAAAATGTGTAAATGAATTAAGGTTTAAAATTTATTAGCACTTCACTTAATTGGAAATTTGAAAATATTATAAAATCTCAATTAAATTTTTAATATTATATTTACAATTATACAAATATCTTAAGATTTTAAACAATACACTGAACCCGGTTGAACCCTGGTTCGGAAAAATTATCGGGTTCGGTTCGTAGTTTTAAAACTTTATAAACGGGGTTTAGGTTTGGTTAGGGTTCAGATTTTTCCCAAAAACGCAAGTTTTAATCTCCGGGTTCTGATTAGGTTCGAATCCCTGAATTTTAGGGCATGATTTCAGAAATCCAGTTAAATCAAACATAGAATTCTTTTTGAAGAAATTTAAATGCAAAAGAAAATATTGAAGACAATGAAATACTTGAATTTTTAATATGTACCGATTTGATGAAAATTTTTAAAGAGTTTTTTCAATTATGCAAAATCATCTTCTTTGGCTTCAACAATAGCAAGTGCAGAACGGGTTTTTTCATCTTTAAAAAGAATAAAATCTTAGCAGAAACAGGATGAGTCAAAATCGATTATCGAATCTATCTATGACTTCGAAAATTAAACCTAACAATAACTTTTATAATTCATTTTACTCAAAAACAAGGCGAATTACACTTATTTATAAATCTTAATTTTTTGTTTGACTAATTGCTTTCCTAGTAGGAAACTTGACTCTTCGTTACTGAAATTTTGAGTTCGCCATTTTTAAAACCAGCTAAAATCAAGCCGTTTTGCAACACTAGTGAGAAATGCTACCTCTGAAAATATATTAATAAGTTAGTCCTTCTTAATATACATAGAGAGTAACACCATGCACTGATAAAATCATTGAAAAATTAGCTAAATCCTAAAAATCGAATTTCACATGATAAATTTATAATAATACTTATTAATTACATTTTATCCCATTTTTTTAAACATGAATACTTTGCAAGATTCTTATCAATATTTTTGTGCATTGATCTATACTTCATACATTTTTAAAATATAATTTAAATTTATATCAAATTTTAAATGCTTTAAAAATTTATATTTTACAAAGTTTCTTGTCGAGACATTTATTTTTTAGCATACACATTTATATATAATGAATAATTTTTATTTGAATTTGTATATTAGAAATTTTCAATAAGTCACTAGTTCTCATACATTTCTGAAACTTAAGATATTTATAAATAATTCCTAGAATAATTTAAAAAATATTTAATTACCTTCCTTCATAGTAATTTTATGCACTTCTGCCTAGAAACTACAAAATTTGATATCAATTGGAATGAATTTTTCAGCTTGTTGAAACAATCAATATATAGATAGTATTTCTGTAGAACATATATACATCTCTTTATTTTTGTTGGGTTTCACATCGTGTTAGTAGGGCGAAAGTGATGGTATCAATTTTTTACCTGCTTATTTAATGTAGCCTATTGTATGAGATATATTTTTCCATGAAAAGCTAAGCTTCTTGTATTTAAGATATTCTTATTTAGAAAAAAATATAATTATTTTATATCTTGTATAATTTAAATGTTTTAATAAGATGTTTCTAACTGTATCCAATATATATTCTAATAAAGAAACTATATAAAAGGTCTGCAAATGGCAAAATTTTTAAGCCTGACCTGGTTAAAATTAGTTTTTGCCCGATTTCCAAATCTGTACCTGGCCCAGCCAGCGTCTACATGAGCGGGAGGGGTAGGAACAGTTTGCATCCTATTTATTTGAAGGGGATAGGCTGTTAATGGGGGTAAGGGGTAGGCTGCTTTAATGGTGGTAAGATTAACTTTTTGGTTATCTATTAAATTTTGAGATGAAATAGGACAAAATTTATTGCTGTAAAAATTAATACTTTTATAATAGAATTATTATAATGCAATTCATCGAAATAATCTACACATTGTTTTCCAAATAAAACTTTCTGCTATCATTTCAGCAAGCTCATAATGCCATAATAAGTAATTCATTGTAAATAATGGAGATTTTAATTGAATTAATTATCTAAAAAATAAATTCTTTACATTCACAAAATATCGATAGTTGGTAGTAGAGAAAGATTAATTTAAGTTATCCTTTATAAATTCTCTGAAAAGAGTATCAATATATTTAAAAGGTAAAAATAATAATAGGGAGACACCGCCGCCGAAGGCGCGGATTTTTTATGGGGGCAGGCAAAGGTTTTTGAAGGGGGTTTGCATCCAGTGAAAATCCTGTCATGTAGATGCTGGGCCAAGCACAGTTCCAATTTTTTTATTATTATTAGCCAGAAAGATATCTAATGATGAGGATTTCGGTTTCATGATTTTCCTATTATAAAACAAAATGTAGGAAAAGGAAATGGTATTGTTGAATTATCATAGTAGCAGGTCATTTAATCATAATTATAAACAAAATAAAAAATAATACTATTTAAACAATAATTTTTTTTTATATTCACTTTTAAGTCTGCGGGGATCTCTACTTTTTGTTTTTTCGCCCAGTCCAAATAAAAATATTTCAGACATTATAAGTGTTGTTAAAGTAACGCGTTACCTTTTCAATAGCGGTAGCTTTAGCGCGTTACTTTAAAAAAAAGAAAGTAGCGAAATAGCGCAATTTTATATAATAAATATACAAAAAAAACTTAAAATATATTTATTTAATTCTAAAATCATATTTTTTTTAATTTAATTTTGAAATTATATTTAAAAATCTACAATAAACCTAGTTTTCAAAATAATTTAAAATGTCGACGATAGAGATTGATATTGGAAATAATTTCGCTACAGTCATATCAGCAAATTAATTTCCGTGGAATATCATAATATTGAATTTCCTTCCTGAATTCGCAAAATATTTGAGGTAAGAAAAATTAACAAAGGATATAAATTTCATTGCAAGATGCACCGGAAGGTTTTATCATCAAACAAGACTAGTAGTTTCAACGAGGAAACATTTAAAAGTAATATATCAAACAAATTTGGTTCCCATTAATTCGCAAAAAAAATTGGAATCTCGCTTATATCTCCTAGAAAATTTTTAAATAAATGTTAAAAAGTAAACACTTGTATTTAAATTGAGTTTTTGAAAGCCAAAATATTCCCAAATGTTGTTACTTCTGGGAATAATGATATTTCTTCCAATTTTAGCGATTTTTTGAAAACTCAATTTAAATACGAGTGTTGTTCCTAACATCTATTAATATTATATAGTACTTTTAAAATTTTCAAGGAGATAAAAGCTGATTCCAACATTTTAGCGGTTTAGTCAGTGTAGCCAAATCCTTAATCTTTAAAATAAAATTTGAATCAAAGCTGTATCTATCATATTTTGTGAGCTAGGTGAGTTAATGTGAAAGTTGATTTACTATCCTAGTCCAAACATGGTATGTTACAACTGGCCAGTGGCGAAGCTACAGGAGTGGTTTTCGGGTTTGGACCCCTCCCAGAGCAAAAATATTTTTTAGATTTTACGTTCAAAAGGCTTAAAAGTGATTTTATATCTATTATATTTTTCTGGTTTTGATGTTTGTGGAAGGATATTATATTACTATTGAAATTATTCTGGATAGTATTATTATAAAGTCATTGAGAATAATCTACTAAATTATAATAACTAGTGTTGTTAAACGGCTAAGCCGAGTCGACTTAGCTACGACTCGAGCCTAGTTTCTAGTCGATAAATCAGCTCAGACTCGAGTCGACTAAATGAGCCTCATTAGTCGGCTCATTTAGTCGGCTCGCTTAGTTAGCTCACTTAGTCGGCTCGCTTAGTCGGCACATTTAGTCGGCTCGCTTAGTCGGCTCACTTAGTCGACTCAGAGGTTAGCTTGAGTTTAATTTAAATTTAGAGCCAAAATTTATTTTTATGTTATTGAGATATTTTAAATAATAATGTAGAATTTTATTTATTTATTTTTAGTGAAATAATTTATTTTATTTATATTTAATGTTTATATTTTATTATTATCAAACAAAAAATTTTTTTTAATTTTATTTCAAATATGTTTTGATCGATCTTATAATAAAAATGGATTTATTTATTTTATTTTTTTTAAATAAAAAAAAATTCATATTTTCGAGCTAAAAATTTTAAGCAAAAAATAATTTTTGAAATACAAAAATATTTTTGAAACATATTTTGTTGATTTTTTTATAAATTTTTAAATCTTTTTTAAGAAATACTTTTGTTAATTTTATCATAAATAAATAATCTTTTAGGTCAAATCTTCTATAGTTTTTTTTATATTATTTTTATAAATATATCTATATTTTAAGTTTATTATTAGAGGTGGTTTTTTCTAAATATTTTTTTAATAAATATATTTATATTTTAAGAATATTAAAAGAGGTGGTTTTTCTTTTTCTAAATAATTTTTTTTTAAAATATATCTATATTTTAAGTATATTAAAAGAGGTGGTTTTTCTAAATTATTTTTTTATTAATATTTATATCAAACTTTTTTTTAATGCGACAATTGTCATATGCGTTATTTTTTAAGATTTTTGAAATTTTTGGACACAAAAGGGTTACAATATAATTTATATTGTAAAGATATTATATTATAAATTCAATGAAGATGTTCCCTGGAAAAATGATAATTATCATAATAGGTAGGTATATTTTTGAACATATAAGATTTTTTTGTGACGCTAATGGGCAAAAATATGTTTCTTTAACAGGTAAAATTTAATGTAGATGTACCCTAGATAAATGACAATTGTCATAATAGTTATTTTTATTTTAAATTTTTTTGACGTAAATAGGCTAAAATAAGTACTGCTAACATGTCTAAATAAAACTTCAGTGAAGATGTACCCTAGAAAAGTAACAATTGTCATAATCGTTGTTTTTAAAGTTTTTCGAATTTTTTTGACGTAAATGGGTTAAAATAAGCATTGCTAACATGTTTAAATAAAATTTTAGTGAAGATGTACCACAGATAAATGACAATTGTCATAATCGATTATTGATGCATTTAAAAAATATATTTATTATATATTATCGAAGATATGGTTATGATTTGTAAGTTAAACACGGCCGAAGGCCGGGCAAAAGGCCGAAAACCCGTTAAAGGGGGTCTGGGGGGTGAAGCCCCCCCCCCCAGCTTTTATATGTATGGACGCTCTCTAAGGAAAATTTTTAGCTACGCCACTGCAACTGGCCAAAGATATTATTCAAGAATTATATTATAAATTAAAATTACATTGAATAATTAATATTAACATTACATCTTACATCAGACTCATCTATTTAATGAAAATATTTTATAAATTATTATCTGGATATTAAATATGTTTAAAATTAATCACTATCTATTTATAAATTTTATCAAAACATGCTAAAAAAAATTATTATTACAATCCTTTCACATTTAAATCAATTTTTGAGAGAAATTGGTTCAATATATAAAATGTTAAAGGGTGGTGGCCATCCACTTCTCCCCTACATAATTTTTATTCTAACTATTACTATTATAATTTTAGACTGATCCTAACCAGATCAAAAAAGCCACTTATTTATAGATGAAATAATACTATTGAAAATGTTTTAGACGCATTTTTTAAATCTAAAAAATATCAAATGAATATTTTTGATGACTTTTCTTATATAAAAAATATTTATATTTAATTTAATACTGAATGCGTGCTTATGTTGATAGATTATTTAGCCATAGCTAAGACCTTGTGATCGTTGCTCTAGACTTGGGTGATGTAATAAAAAATAAATAATATATAATTGGAACTTTAGTCATATTTTTTATTTGTGGAAATAGAAACACGTAAAAAACATTTTAAAAAAAATTCTAAAGTAGCGTTTAACAACACTGGACATTACCCAGTCCATAAGTCCGGCATTAGATCTTTAATATTTATCGAGATCCGTTTGGATCTACTAAACACTGGGTGTGCCATGCCCCAATATACTATTTAAGGTTAATAAGATATTTATAAATTTAAAAAGTTATCAAAAAATGATAACCATAATAAATTCAAACTTAGTTATTTTATGTTACTAATTAAAAATGTTTTTAAGTTCTAGAATAACTCATCATTTTAAATAAGAGGTTTCCGAAAACTTTCTCAAATTTTAACCATGCGATTAAAAGTTTTTTTCAATTTTGCTTATCTTTTAATTAACATTGCATATTTTTCGGGCATTTTAATACTTAGTTAAAAAAATGAAATAACGTTAAAAATATTAATATTATTTTTACTACGATAAAAAAATTAATATTAGGGGAGATCGGGGATAGTATTATCTCAAGGCAGGTAATATCTTAGATAATTTGAAATGAATAAACTTTGAAATTTAAGCCAAATATGTATTTTAATAGGGTGCTTACGTATTTAAAAATGTTTCAAACAAAATTTCTCATGAGAAATTTTAAATTAATAAATTTTTTATAAAGGTTACTCAGATTAAATATCAATTCTAAATGATTAAATAAATTCAATTTTATAATGTATGAAAATATTGGCAATATTTATCGTAATTTAATATCTTCAAATTAAATTTTAATTAATGTTGAAGACCTGGAGCAGGTTATGGCGGGGTACGTATTACTCATTTTTAAACAGGGATTATTTAGAATAAAAAAAATTCAAATTTATTAGAACATTCGAAGACAAGTTTGTCTAGAGCTATGAATGACAATATGAAAGTGATTGACTTATTTTTTTGTAAATTATATATCAGTTTTATATAAGTTGATTTGGGTGATATATATAATATGATGAACCTGGTAGATTTAACATATTTGAAAATTTATTTACATCCATTTACTTAAACATTTTTATATAAAAAAGGTCTAAAAATTGCGATATGACATGCAACGCGAAAGGATAAGTGGCACCCCGGGTGCTTTTCACAATTCTTTTATTTCTACCGAAGAGATATATGTAAAGAATAAAACTATGTTTAAACATTTTGGAAAATGTGCTTTAGCTATTATGGACAATACAACCCCGGTCTCCCCCACAACATTAAAAAAAATATATGCGAGAAGCAACGTACGGAATATATTTTTGGTGTATAATTTTTGTAACGTTAAAAAATATAATAATTGGGAAACCAAATATAAAATTGCTTATTTTTAAAAAGAGAAAATTTTGCGAAGCGAACTAATTGTTTTATTTTATTTTTAAAAATAAGCGATGTGGAAGCAAATAAAATGCTTATTTTTTTAATAAATAAAATTATTATATTATCTCTTCCTTTTTAAAATAAAAAAGAATTAATTAATTTAAAATAACATATAGCTCAAGAAATGTTGTGTAAAAAAATTGATTACCGAAAAAGGAAGATTAAAACCAATTTTACAAAACTATTCGTAATTTTTCTATCAAAAAATATGAAAAATATGAGTGGCTGTGGCTCACTTGATGTGAATTTTTTAATTCTCTATATTGTTGGTCATGATTATTCTCAAAGGAAAAATTAATTTGAAATGATAAAAGATTTTCGGATATAAATAATTTTCTCAAGGTAGTTTAAGGGCATGAAGAATTATTCACATATTTGCACTCAATAATTCAATTAAAATTATTTGGCAAAAATTGAATTGAAAATAAAATAATTCGATGCGTAAAATATTAATCGAAATTTTACTCAGAAACAACGACG
Source organism: Gordionus sp. m RMFG-2023 (assembly GCF_954871325.1). NCBI lineage: Eukaryota > Metazoa > Nematomorpha > Gordioida > Chordodea > Parachordodidae > Gordionus > Gordionus sp. m RMFG-2023. The sequence continues at coordinate 31,891,221 of NC_088776.1, forward strand.
AATTCCCCTTAATTAAAAATCTTAATTTTTTGTTTTTGTATGGTTTGACTAATAAAAATGTTTTTCAATTGCTTCCCTAGTATTAAACTTGACGCTTGATCACTGATATTACCTAATTGAAAATCTTCAAAAATTATTAATATTATTTTCATCACACCTTCAAAGGGACTTACGCTGCAACTAAGATAGTTTACAAAAACGTAAATTATCGCGTAAGTCTAGTGAAACCAATAATTTTTTTTAAAAAACAGTTTTTTATAGTGATTGTTAATTTAGTGTATAATTTTGGGTTTACTTTATAAACATTAAATCCTATAATTTGTAATTGGATGATTATGTTCAAATATATTATAAACACAATAAATAAATATCAGAAATTATTCAAACAATATTCTATTTTAAAATTAAAATGGTATTATGATTAAAAAGCCTTCAAATGATAAATAAATGAATAATATAACAATTATCAATTATAAATTAATATAAAAAATTGATTATCACAATTGTCAATTACAAATTAATATAAAAAATTGACTACCATAATTGTCATAAATTAATATAAAAAATTGATTATCATAATTGTCAATTATAAATTAATATAAAAAATTGACAACACAAATTATTGGTATATCTAATAAACAATGTTGCAAAAATATTTATGCTTAGTTACAAGTATGAAAGAGTTTTAGTTAGATTTTGAGCCAATTTTTCTATAAATGCAGTTGTTTCCATGTAATCGCTAGGCTTTACCCTTTATGTCAAAATAAAGAAAATATTAATATATGCAACCAAAATCAAAATACCGTTTGTGGGAAAATTAAAAGCAAATGATTATCGTGAATATCTAAGTTTATGCTTACAATATTATAGGCAAGATGCACGATAATTGGAATTTTTCTATATATCAAACTAAGTAAATTTAATTATCAAGCTACAAACTTTTTATCAATAATATATTTGAGAAAGTTAGAATGTATTGAAATATACATAAATATAGATATCAATTCTCTAACTAAAAATTCTTAAATTCACTTTGATTTATATATAGAGAATTTCTTCCCCTCATATTAAATAATATTTTTTGAATGGTGGAGATGCACCGGATATTGGATCCAGAACGGGACAGGCACCCGATCTTAAATATTGCGCAGTTTAATGCATAGAATATGAACCAGTTCCCATACCTTTTTATCTAAACTCCATTCTCTCAAAATATTTATTCTCTGAATTTGTGGTGATAGATATCAGCAATGATTAAGGGTTTCGGTAATATTTTATTTCATATGGCGAAAGATTTATAATTAAATAATACTTCGTTCTATTTTATATCTCAATCGAATCACGGAAGAAATTAAGGCTGTGCCGATCCACAAATTTTTCACCGACGATATTGCTAAAAACCCATCTGATATTTCTATAGAGTTTTTATTAACCATCTATTTTTAAACAAATGTCATAAAAATATCAATATTTTCTATTATACCAACCAACTTTCACGAATGATTAAGTGTATTTTTTTATTCTCCAAAAGTTAATAATCTCATAAATATTTGCTTTGTTTATGGACGAATGTGTAGTGTTTTTAAACAGCTCCATTTAGCAGATTTATAAAAAGTGCTAAATCAAGATTTTGGCTAAATAATTATTACCTAAGCCTCGAACGCTAATAAAAATCCAAACCTTTAGCTTAAGTAATTTACTTTTGGCCATAATCTTGAGTTAATCATTTTTAAAAATTGCTAAATGGAGCTAACTAGCTGAATGCGACTCATTAGATATTTTAAAATGTTGCAGATAATATAACAAAAAATAGTGTAAAATTTTTAACTATTAAACATTACAACAAATAAATTGTATTTTAGTTCCTCTCATTAATTTATTAATGAAATTATTTACAAAATAAAAAAATTATACTTATATATATAAACATAATAATAAAAAACAATAGAAAATATCGGATCGGTTTAAAAATATTGGCCTGACCTGATATTTAATATCGGCACAGCCCTACTAATAATTATTTAAAAAATTACCAAAAAACCCTACTCCTTCCTCAGAAAAAAATTAAAGGTTTTTTCTGTATTTTTGCTTATCATCTGAAACAATGGTAAATAAAGGATAAATCTTTTAAATTTTTGTATAGAGGTAGGATAAAATCAAAATATTAATATTTGAACAACAACAAAAATTGGTAAGGTTCATAAAAATAATATCGGATCTGTTTTATAAATCCGTTAGCACCGCTTTGCATACAAACTTATTAGGTAGAGAAAGTTATTATTAGAATCCTTTAAGCATTTCATTATAATTGTACATACATATATACCTAATTTATAAATAACAACCAACCAGTATTTATTTGCTATAACTAACTATTTTTCTAAAAAATACTTTGAACCATATAATTACAAGATTCTCTTCTGTCAAATTATTTCTGTAAGGACAAAAAATAAATATTATGGTTGAGAATATTTATATGTACTAACTTAAGTGATTGTCACTATCAGGTAATATAAGAAAAATTTAAAAAAACATCATGTCAAAAGTATCTATTTATAAGTTTGACTCAAATTCGGGTGACAAAGTTTTTAATTCAGGTTCGGGTAAACAATAACGTTTAGTACCGGTTTAAGGGTTTAGTTATTGAATTCCTTCAAAGGGGTACAAACCAAGGTCGCCAGATCTCCATAAAACCTCAAGAATTTTTTACTCTTGTTTACGCCAAAATAATCTGTCTATTAATTTAGGCTTTCTCCCGATTTTTTATAAAATTTTAAAATTAGTGTAACTAGAAACTTATGCTATCATTTTTCATTTTAATTTAAACATATATTTAAAAAGGCAACTTGTTCATAATTATTTTATTCTCCTTATCATTTTTTTGCAAAGGAACAAAATATTTATTATATTATAATTTAAAAATTAACATTATCTTACATCACTTCTCCTAAATGATTCTTATGTGAAATAAATATCATATATATATTTTTTACAATCTAATCTATATAAAATGATATCAAAATTTTAAAGCAGTTCGGCAGTTTTTAATATTATTTAAAAAATTTATGGTTATATACAGTTAATGATTTCTGATTAGGTAAATAAAATTTTAAACAAGTTTAATATTTCTCTTATTCTATTAATTTAAATTATATAAAAATAAATTACAGATATTTAAAAAAAAGTACATCAAATAACTTTAGAAGCAATATCGAAATACCTAGAATTCCACTTTTAAACGCAATATCTAATTACCTAGAATTCCCTTATTCATGAATAAGAAAGATAAACAAAACAAAATAGTTTAAATGCAGTTTGTATGATATACAATATAAAATTTAATATCACCAAGGAGGATCCATGATGTCAAAAATATATATCCAATTCAAAAAATAAGGATTATAATATTCTGTAAGTTCAATATCTGAGCGTAATTTACCTATCACACGATAATTTCTTAGTTTGCATTGCAAACATATTGTTAATGCTCTTTCCTGAATCAAAAATAGCCTAAAACCTAAAGAATAAATCCTCAAAAATAGGTTTAAATATCGTAAGTCTTGCGTCTAAGAAAAGTATAGAAGATTTGAAATATTATTTCTCTATTAATAGTTGCCTCGAATAATGTAAATACCAAAATATTCCCAATAATACTAAACTATTTTAATAAGAGAAGTTTCAAGTAGAGATCTCCCGGCCTGGCCCAAACGCGCTTCGGGCTGGACCTATTTTAAAAAAAATCGGTATTGGGCTGGTGGGTGGACCTAATATTTTTAAAAACAATTCGAGTCGGGTCGGGCTTTGGAAATTTTTTTAACATCTATAAATTTTATGTTGAATTTTTTAAGTAAAATAAAAATATATACCATTTATTTTGGGTATAATAATTTTAAAAAAATCGGTATTGGGCTGGTGGGTGGACCTAATATTTTTAAAAACCATTCGAGTCGGGTCGGGCCTTGGAAATTTTATTAACATCTATAAATTTTATGTTGAATTTTTTAAGTAAAATAAAAATATATACCATTTATTTTGGGTATAATAATTTTAAAAAAATTTAAAGTATAATCTAAAAAACATTATTTCTATATTTAAATATATTGGGTCGGAACGGCAAAACTTGTTTAAAAAAATTTTGGGGTAGGGCTTAAAAATTAGGCCCAATGCAGATCAGTAGTTTCAAGTAAACTTCTAAAAATATTTTATCGGAACTTGGAGGAATCGAAGGATATTGAATATATGCTTGTATAGAACTTTGATTTTAAAACAAAAATTAACAATTTAATTAATAGTATAAAATCTTCTTAGAAAATATAAATATAATTTATTTTATGTACTGATTTTTGTACAATATTATTTAATAAAATAATTTTTGGACTAATGATTAAATTCTCCCGCTTTTAGTTTGAAAAATTTTAACCCTTGTACAAACTCGTAGAAGGGAATTATTTAAACAATTTTTCTTGAAATAAAAAAAACTATACCCTCATTTTGCTGAAGATTATATTCATATCTAATGCATTAAAAAGGTAAATATCTTTTAATCTTGTTGATACTTATAATGGGATTACATTTGCATCGGCATCTAAGTTAATTATAATATTAACGAAAATTCTATCTCAATAGAAATCAATAAGAGAAAAATATTCCTTAATATTGCATTTTCATGGTATCTAAATTGTGCAACTTGAGTTATAGCACTATTCTTACCTAAAAAAATAGGAATATGATCCTATCTAGTTAAATCTCCACCACCTATTTAAATCAATTTATTTTATATTTTAAATGCGATACTAACGACGTTACTTTAAAAAAAATAAGGTAACGATGTTACTATTCGCAAAATACCTGCAAAATGAATAAAAGAAACAGTATTTGGTTACTTTTTTGAGGAAAGATAATAAATAAGATATCTATGAAGGAAATTAGTGCCAAGACTCATTCTCAAGATTATAAAAAAACGTTTTTTTGTGATAAAAATATGTCTGATGACTCCAGATGATAAACTATCAAAATTCTTCAAAAAATAGTCTTTAGAAAATGAAATTATAATTTCCAAAATATAAATCCTCAGCCTAATGAACGGGTGTTCAGTGCAGCAGAAGCGGTGCTGAGAGATAAATCTTAACTCTGATAATCAATCACCAAATGGTTTAAGAAAGTAGATTATCAATAAATACATTTATAGAATAATCATAATATACAAAAAAAAATTCTCTCCAATTATTTATTTAAGTAAAGTAAACGTGACATGTTACTATTCTTGCAAATAATGAGAAGGGTAACGATGTTAATTTCTTAGAGAAATGCCGACATCTATATCGAATATTAGATAGTATTTCAATAAGCAAAACATAAAATGCAGAATATAAATATTAATCAAACTTTTGTATATCTCCACCTTTGATACATATAGCTAAATCTTTCGTCATATAACCATTTTCAATAGTATCGATACAGACATTTTCTAATGTATAACAGAAATCTAATAACTTTCTGTTTTCATCTAAACGAGATCTATGCATCAAGCCTCGAGTCCAAGCAAATATGCATGCTATAAAATTTTTTGATGTAAAAATAAATATTTTCAAATAAATTAAATATCTTCCAATAAGTAAGAAGTAAATTATTAGATTTATTAATATTATAGTTGTTCATCCCAGAAAATTTGTCAGTTGCAGCTTGCAATCTATTTAATTTCGAAAATGAATTGTCAAGTCATCTATATATTGAAAAAAGAGTTTATTAGGTGCCAATTCCTATTTTCTTATATACCTGAAGCAGACGCTTTATCTACTCATAATTGTAATATTTGTTGTATAAAACCTAAGGGATTAGTAGAGGTTGGTTGCCCAGATTGATGAGCTCTATAATGCCTTGTAACCGTTCCATGTGCCGCCTCCGTTTCCATGGTTACTATGCCAGATTTGTCAGGAGGGCAAATTAAGACGCTAGTCATCATTCCCAATGATCCGAATCCTATATGATGAATAGTTTTTAATCGATGGAAATAGGGCATATTCCCATATGGAAATAGGGCATATTCCCATATTTTAAAAAACATTATGTCTATACTAAGGGTTAAATCGATAAGGAAGATCAATAAATGGCTATTAAATATTAAATTACAGTAAATAGTGTATACAAATCAAAATGAATGCCACTATATACCGTGAATCAAATTTTCAAGTTTTTCAAATTTACAGATTCGTATTTAAAAAAGGAAAAAGTTCGATAGAAAAAATGTCAATTATAGGAAATGTTAACATTGGTGTTTTCTTTATTTTGTTGTGTCTATTTTTAACTTTATTATAATTTTTTATTAAGCGCAATAGTATGCTTATTAACATCGGCTCATTTTTTGACTTTAGATTGTAAGACTCGGGTAGAGTCGTATTATTGTTATTTTAGAGAATTATTATATATTTATTGAATTATAAGATATAAAAAGGCTGTTTTTTAGGCAGAATAGGTACTTTTTTATTTGAATTTAATAAAAATAATTATCTACTTTATTGGAGTTATTCTACAGGCAATAGGAAAGAGTTGGATCTGAAAAAGAAAATGCCTTTTGCCTGTATTTACCCAAAAAATATAAATTTTCAAGCTGATAACGAAAAAATTGAAGCATTTTTAGATTCACAATTTAATTTTGAGTTCTATGATTTAATAAAATTTAAAATTATGTTCAAAATTTTAACCTATTCGCCCTGAATGTATTTACGATAAAAAAATATTTCAAACCAATATCAAAAAAAAATACATCTAAGCATTTTTAGATTCGCTATTTAATTTTGAGTTCAACGATATAATAAAATTTAAAATTATATTTAAGATATTAGCCTTTTAGCCAAGACAAAAAGGATAACTTAAAAAAATACATATAAGCATGCTTAGATTTTCAATTTAATTCTGAGCTCAAAAATATAATAAAATTTATTATTTTTAAAATGTCAGCCTTTTAGCCCAGAATGAGTTAGACAAAAAAATAATATTTCGAACTATAACGAAAATACGACTCGCATGTTTAGATTTGCAATTTAATTAAGTTCAAAAATATATTTTGAACAGATATCGAAAAAAATTCAACTAAAAATTTGATTGGCAAGAGTTCTATAATAAAATTTAAAATTATGTTTAAGGATGTTATCGCCCGAATGTATTTATGACAAAAAAATAATATTTCGAACCGATATCGAAAAAAACACATCTAAGCATTTTTAAATTCGCAATTTAATTCTGAGTTCAGATAGAATAAAATTTAAAGTGTTAGCCTTTTCACCGTGATATTACTATCGACGACAAAAAATAATTTTTTGAACCGACGACAAAAAAAAATATATCTAAACGAATTTAAATTTGTCGTTTAATTCTTATTGCAATAATATCATTAACTTTATATTTACTTTAGATTTTGTTTTGAAAAAGAATTAAAATTAAAAAACTTAAATGGAAATATAATTTTAGAAATTTCATATAATTAAAATTATATTCATATAAAAGACAACCAAAATAAATCTTATTAAAACTTAATTTAAAAAATTAATATAATTAAATCAAATCAAACCCGCTTATTATCAAAGAATAAAAACATAATTTTTGAAATGATCTTAAAATTTCCATTTTTTTAAAATATATTATAATATTTTTTTTATTATTAAGGAACTCAAACGTTAATAAGCGTTCATTTTGATTTAAATACGACTTTTTAATATCAACAAAGCTAACATTTTTATTTAATGAATTTTGCTTTCAAAAATTGTAGTTCGGTGTTCTATGATGATATAGGACAGTATATAACGAGATTTTTTCAAAATGCATACACATAGACTGCTTAAGAAACAAAGAAAATGTGTGAACTGCCCTCCATTTTAATTTATAATTAATAAATCTAGTTATTTTAATTCTCTATATTGCTAAATCACACCACTGGCTGAAAATGATCATGTATCAAGATACCAAAATTTCCAGGCACTTCTTATACTTAAATTAAAATTTGTTTGTTTAAAATTATATAGTTATAGAATAAAAACTGTGCTTAGCATATAACCTTGAGCCAGAAAATCAGATTGTACATCTCCGTCATAGTTCTTGCAGGCCCAGACAAACCCACCAGGCGATTTGAGGGCGAAAGCGACCATATCGTCAATAAGCCGGTGCTCATAACATATACCCGCTAAGGAGTATTTTACGGCATATTTTCTATTAATTTATTTTAAGTATCACATTTATATATATAAATTTCAAATCGAAATGGAAATAAATAATCCAATATTCAGAATTAGTTTAAATTTATTTTAAAATTTTTTGTATAACCTTCAAAAGGACAATTTATCTATTTTTGCCAGCTTAAATTATATTGTAATAAAATATTAAAAATAATAGCTCTTCCCGTGATTTTTTACTTTAAAAATAATTATTTTTCAACAAAAATGCTATAAAAAATTAAATAATATATTTTTTTTTTAAATAACAGTTATTTATATATTTTAATAATCAATAATCTTTCGATAATTAAAAGTTGGTGGTATCATTTTTTAAAAAAATATTTATCAATGTATAAAAAAAATATACCCTTATAAATAATACAAGTTTAATAAAACTTTCAATTATAAAATATATTGACATCGAAATTAGCGAAAGAGCAAGCTTCAAACCGAACCTAAAGTTCATAACCAGGTTGAGTAGTCCTTTTTAAATCCGAAAAACACTCCTTTCTAACTCTTCATTTATCAGTTTATTATTAATTCGAATTGTTTGTTTATGAAAAAAATTATACCAAAATAATTTTGTCATATTTAATTCCTATATTTCATTGTGGTTTAAAATTTGATAAGCGTATGATATTGATGAGATAGTTTCGCCTGCATTAGATTTGATAATATTCTTCATAATTTTTATTCACATTTCATAGGCAACACTTAATTGCATTCAAACAAGAATGTCTGAATGCAAAATACCAAATCACTGTGCTCTAGTAAATCTAGACAGAAATCTAAAAATGGAGAATAACTGTTTATCAATATTGACAATCATTTTAACAATTATAAAAAAAATTATTAGGAAATTTTTTCAACTGCGGTACAAGAATGATTAACATTTAATTCCAATATAAACTTACAAAAACACTTATATACATAGTTTTTAATTTTTTATCTAATGATAAAAAGTAAATATGTAGTACCTTTTAGTTTAAAGATATACAAAGAAAAAATCTTTATTAACAAATAGAAAGAACGATATACTATTTCGCAAAGAAATATAAAGATGAGACCTTTATTGAATGATCAAAAGTTGATTTTGGCAACAATCAAGTTTGTATTATTGTAATTTGAGAGTATTCGCAATAATGTGACATGCAAAACAAATAAAAATCATTCCATCTTGATAAATTTTTAAATACTGCTAGGCATTGTTCGAGACAATGTTTAGTTCATTATTAGAGCTAAAATAGATGTTTCTGAATTTTCCCATATTAGTATATGTCAGAGACCTGCAGAGGTACCATTTGCACGGCCCGGCCCGGTTTTAAATTTTTTAGGCCTTGCCCGGATTTAAAAATTTAAGGCCCGGCCCGGATATTTTTTAAAAAAAAAATTTCAGGCCCGGCTTGGAATTTTTTAAAATTATATTCGACCTGGTATATACAAAAATTCACCTATGAGGTATTTTACCATATTTTTCAACGAGTTTTATCGCTTATTATTTAAAAAATGCATGTAAAAAGCTAATATTTTGAGAATATTATATTGAATTTATAAAAATTATAAAACTGTTATTTATAAAAATGGATATTTTGAGCATATACTATATTTTATATTGCATTTATAAAAATAAAACTAATATTCATAAAAATGGTAATAATATTTGTCATATACTATATTTTATATTACATTTTAAAATTATAAAACTAATATTTAATTTATAAAAATGGAAAATATTTTGAGAATATAATATATTGTATTTAATTTACTATTTAATTTATAAAATAAAAATAAATCGCTATTTAAAAAAATGCATGTATAATAAATAGTATTTTGAAAATATAATCTAATTGCACAATATTAATATAATTTATTTTATAATATAAATTTTTAACAAAAGAAGATAATTGTATTATATAATATTGTAAAAAAAAATAATGAAAAATGTTGGATTAAAAACCTTCATGACTCAAGGTAAATATAATAAATGCAATAAATATTTGACAGTTTGCAAAGTAAAAAACCAGCATGATTGGCGAAACCCTATACTCAATAAAGATATTAAAAATTCACAAATTATCATGAAGAAAGAGAAGCATATCTACCTTTTCAGGTTGAAGATTACTTCTTCTTTCTTCAAGAATTCTCCCAGTAGTGGAAAAATTCCGCTACAGCTTGCACTTAAAGCAGGAATTGCCAATTTTGCTAAAATTGGAAATTCGCTTTGATGAGCCGCCCATCACTCTAACAAATTATCCACCTTAAATGTTTTATCTATTATTTATGTAATTATAATATTCATCATCGGGTATTGAAATATTACCAGAATTACCATCGCCCCATTTATCATAAAACGATTCAGTTTGTTTAACAACAGTAGTAATTTGACTGGTCAATGGTATTTCATTTACTTCCTGAGCCTCTTGTAATTTAATATAATCTTTTATATAGTTTTCCGTCATTTTGCGATCTGTCCCTGACTACATACGTATTGCTTGAATTTGGGACAGAGAAAAAGAGAAATAAAATGATACTTGTGTAAAACAAATTTTTCAATTAAAAAATGCTTTATATTAAGTAAAATCAATTACAAACTTTAAGAAGTGATAATCCTTTATTTGATTGTTTTGGTAAAATATATTAAAAAATATATTAATAATACTTGAATATTGGGGCTTATTTAAGATATTCCTTTATTTGATTGTTTTGGTAAAATATGTTGTAAAAATTTAGATATGAATTATAAAAAAATATATTAATACTTTGAATAAATTTGCAGGAAATTAATAATTAGATCGATCTGTGGGTTGTTAGGTAGTGTTAACCATCACCCAATATTATATTAATCATAACTATAATATAATATAATCTTATAACCATTAACTCATAATGTAAAAATTTTTATAAAAAATATTAAGGCCCGGCCCGGGTTTAACAATCTTAAGCCCGGCCCGGATATATTTTAAAAAAAATTTTTTAGGCCCGGCCCGGATATGTTTAAAAAAAATTTTTTAGGCCCGGCCCGGGTATATTTAAAAAATTTAAAATACGGCCCGGCCCTGCCCGGGCTTAGGGCCGGGCCGGCAGGTCTCTGGTATATGTATTATATCCATGAATCAAATAATTTTGTTTATGTCATAACTACATATTCAACATTTTTAAAACAAATTCTTCTTATATGGCAATAAATAAAATAATTCATCTTATCTAAATAAAGTGGTTAATATTGCATTTTAAAGTAAAAAACCGGCGTATTTTTGGTTTTGGTTACAACATAATTTTTCATAAGTTTCAATGCTAAGAATCGACCGATACTGTAGAGATATCGGTATCCAAAAAATTATATCTGTGCATCTCTCCATAAAATTTATATTAAAAACATTTTTAAATAATGCAAGCAAAATAATATAAAAAGAAAAATTAACTTTTGATAAACTTGAGCGAAGATATCCTTAAATAAGCCATCATAATTCTTGAGTATAGTATTTTTTGTGCTAAGATAGAGAGGCATCTTTTTCTGTAAAGCATATTCCAATGAACTTTCGGCAAACTCGGTTATAGACTTGTATGTGTATATATTAAAATTTAATTTTAAAAAAAACTTTACATTTTTACTTTTTAAAAATTCCGCTATTTTTTTCTTTTCAACGATTTCTCATTTTGTTTTTTTTTTTAATCCTTCGATTATAAATATAATCATTATGTTTTTTTCTCACTTAGTAATTTAACTTATATTACAAGAAAAATTGGTAACTTGTCTAGTATTGAACATGGCCATAGCTACACCTCCATCTAATTCAAAATCATCCGAATTATTATTGGGCATAAATTCATGAACTAGATGTTGTATCATTTCCCCTTTTCCTTGAATAGGCTCAAATCTTATAAACAACTTTCCAGGTCCTGGAACCAAAAAATCAACGGCTTTATACTTTTTTTAAGAAAAAATTATTATTGTATTTTTGTTGAAGAGTCCTTTTAGTTTTGACTTTTTTGAAACTAAATCGTTAAGGAACCAACGCTATATGTTGTTTAATTTATTAAGATTATAACAAGCATCAAATTTCATTTAGGTGGCTAGTTGGACTACTTTTTATTTATTTGAAAATCAGAAATGTTCAGATGTTTAAATATTGTTCTAAAATTGATACAAGATAATCTGAGCTCTAGCTCGAGACTGCCAAAATTTTAACTAAAAAATATAATAGGAGAAAAGGTATTATGAATGATTGGAAAGGTCGGATGTAAGGGTAGAAGACAAGCATATATAAAGGTTAGAGGATTGGTTAGGCCCGATTTCCCTATCAAATCCTTAACAATAATGCTTTAAAAATATTAATTTCAGAAAATAATGATACCTGATCGCCAAAAGCATGCCTACCGATTATAATGGGATTTTCCCAAGTTGAAACGAGTCTAGGAATGTTTTTGCATAAGATAGGTTCTCTAAATACGGTACCGCCTAATAAATTCCTGATCGTTCCATTCGGAGATTTCCATATTTGTTTGAGACCAAATTCTAATCATTATTTTTAGAATTCAGCATAAAGTGTCAATTTCCATTCATTTAATAAATAGTGCAATCATGATCTTTCCCTTCAATTTATATTGTTTACAAAGTTTTCAATACTTTTAATATTAAAATAAAAGCAAATAAATATTTAAAATATAAATTTAGGAAGATATAATATATGTATATTTTAAACCTTTAACTCGGGCTTCATCTGGGGTTATTGTAGCACATTTAATACCAACGTTATGTTGTTTGATAGCTTTGGCGCAATCAATCGTCACTTTAAAAAAATTCAAATATGATAATAGTGAAGGTAAAAAGTCTGCTATATATCAAAACCGAAGACAGGACATATGGTCCGTCTGGTTTTTGCCAATCGGTCTTCATTAAAAAATTTTAAATGCTAAATAATTAATAAAATTTATAGTATTTTTATATTTAATAAAATCTTTCACATTTATTTTTATAAATACTAATTTAATATTTTTATTTAAAAATTATATTAATTTTTTTTTATTATTCTTATTAATAAAATTTAAAAATATCGAAATGGCTTAAATTATTTTCTTAATCTAATGACCAACTCTCTTTATTATCCTGATTCTTCTTAACCCCTTAAGATATTTTACTCTGTTATTTAAATTATAAAATGTATTATATATACGAAGACAAATTTTTATAAAGTGCTCATTTAAGGTAGGGCTTGGAACCGAAAAATAAATAAACTGCCAAAAATAAGACAAAAATGAACTTAGAAAAACCGAAAGTCAAAGGGAAATACTTAGATCTAAAAAGATTAATATAAGTAAAATTGAGATAATTAAACCTTTTATAATCTAGGTTGATAATAAGTTAAACATGTTTATTTTTAAATTTGAGTATTATTATATTTATTTTAGGCGTCAAAAAGCCCAAATGTATGATCTATATTAAAATATTTATTATAATTGGTATATCTATCTATAGAAAATTATAAACTTAAATATCATAAAATATAAACCATATTAGAGTAAAAATAGACACTAGTCAAAAAGAATAGAGTGCTAAAATATTCGAAGGAAACAGGAAACAACTGAAACTGAATAAGAAAATTAAATATTTTATTAAAAAATTCAATTATTTTAAATTTAATGAAATTCTATCTTTTTAAATGAATTGAATGAACTTAAAAAGAATGCGATCGTCAAAAAAATGATGAAGAGACAGAAAGTGTTATCTAAAGTTAAAGTGACGATTAAAGATGGACTTTTAATTTTTATTTTAAATTTTTTTTTTTATAAAAGCTCAAATTTATAAAAATTATTTCGATAACATATCAAAAATATAGAACAATTTAAAAAAACTTTGTTTATCAGTGGTTCTCTTCGACTTGAACCTCGGAAAGATATTTTATTTTAAAATGATTTTATAAATATTCTTTTCAGTCAAAAGCTGAGGTATTCAAAAATGTAATGTAATTTATTTTTTTTAAAAAACGATTTTTTTGATTTAAATTGTGATTAAAAACAAATAATATTTGATAAACCTCAAATTTATTATATAATAATATATGAATAAATTATCAATAAAAAGCTGGCCAAAATATAATTATGCATAAAAATTGGGCTAGTGAATATTTGTTCTTTTTATTTAATTAAGGCCCCAATTTGTTGTTTTAAAATTATTTCAACTAATTCAGCAATATACAACTTTATATTTTAAAATATTCTAATAACAACTAATGGAGCCAAGAAAGGGAAGAACATTTTAAATTGCTGTTAATCCAGATACAAATATCTTATTCATTTTGGTAAAATTCCATACAAGGTAGTTGTACAGGAAAATTTGATTAAGGGCAAAAATATTATAAGTATAGTAACACAATTGTTTACAATGTATCATCAACTTCTATAGGATTTTATTCGAATGAACCTTAAGAATCGTTTGGGAACCGAAATAGCCGGAAACTAGTTTTCCTAGTTATAAACATAAATCCAAACCACAATAAATATTGTTTGTAATTTTCTTTTATTTAAATCTCAATTGATGAAAAATAATGGCCTGTTCTTTATTATTACAAAGGTCTGTGCTGATATTAAAATAAAACCCCGATCCGATATTTTACTTGTATTTTGGTTATCTTATATATAATTTCATGAAAATAATAATAAAAGGAACCAAAATTCAATTTATTTGTAATGTTTAAAAAAAATCGAATTATTTAAAAAATAAAGCAGCTAAAAAAAATTTTAATTAAATTATATGCAACAAGAAAAGGATTCCGCTAATGTTAAATGTCTTGTTTAAGCGGATTTTAAAAAGGGGCAATTCAAGATTTCAGCCAAAAGTAAATTACCTAAGCTTGGAGATTTTGTCCATAGATGACAGCAAGGTTGGAAATCTACTGGCGAAATTTCGAAGCTTAAAACATTATATTTAACCTATACTTGATTATACCGTTTTTAAAAATCGTGTAAATTGAGTAATTAAATAATACATTCAACCATAAAAATTTCCTATAATAACTGGATGCTTAACTTTCGAACCAAAAAAATACACCTAATAATAAAGTTAGTTGTTTTTTGAATAGAAAATACAATATAAATTTTTTATAACATTGGTATGAAGATATATGCAAATAAAAACAATCTAAATATCGTCGGTTTTGTAGTAATATTGATCAGATTGGTGAAAATTTTATGGATGGGCATAGTTCTATAATTAAAATTTTCAATTACATATGATATAAGTCAAAATTTAAAATAGAAAATAAAATGAGTCAATTTTTTAAAATCACCTGGATTCCAAATATATTTAAAAAAACGCTTGGTTGGCCTAAAAAAAGGTTTTTTACAATAAGGTTGATCATTTATAGCATCCATTTAATATTAAAATTTTCATTTTCCTTTGAAGCAATTAACAAAATACAGTTAATGTTATTTAAAATAACGAAATTTTCAGGCCTGAAAAGGTTATTCCATGTCAAATCAAACACCTCACAGCCGATCCTTTTCAATTACCTTCAAAAATATGTGTTAGCTCTGTGGCAATTATATTACCTGAGGTATAGAGATTAAAAGTATGAAAATCGGCTTTTTTACCCTTTAGATTTTAATTAAAAACTAAATTAGTTTAAATATTGAATCCAATATTATTAATAACAAGTCAATAATTATGAGGAAACATCAAAAAATTTTTTTAATATGTGTCATTTTTAATACAGTATTATATCAGATCATTAAAACATAATATGCAACCTTGATCATTTGTCGCATCTCGGTTCATTATGCTCAGGTCAAATGTTATTAACTCCAAATCAATGAACGGGAAAATCAACATTTCTTTTATCATTTCCCATATTATTCTTTATATTAAAATTATAAAATATTTATAATAAATATATAAAAATTTATGAATTTTAAAAAAAATAAATAGGACTGTGCCGCTATTAAATATCAAATCGGCACCAATATTTAGCGTTTTCCAAAAATATTGGATCGGGCTGATACCTGTAAAAACCCGATCCGATCTTTTTAATTTCCTTTTGTTATTTTATGTATATTTATTTACATTAATTATATTTTCTAAATAATTTTTTTTAAACACTACAAATGCACAACACCCCTTAAATTTTATTTATTTTTTTGAATAGATTTATAGTATTTTAAAAGTTTTTTTTATAAAAATAGAAAGGAACACCCAACACCCAACGTTTAATTTATTTTATTTTTTAAAATATGGTATCTGAATTATGAAAATATTTAACAAAAGACAAAGATAATTTTGCAAAATGCATTATCTGCAGAATTTTAATTTCACGAATAATGAAAAATTCATTTAATACTACCAATATCCATAAACTTTTTTAAATTATTGTAGAAATAAAAAATTTTAATTAAATGCATAATTCGATTTTTTGCATAAAAAATAATGATTTCTTAATTACATATGGTTCAAAGGGAGGTGGTGAAAAATCAATTTAAATATTGGATCAGTTTTGAGCCAATATTGGATGGGATTGGTGAAAAATATGTAGATTGGCATAGCCCTAATAAAAGATCATTTAAATCATCAAAACTATATAAAATAGCAGTATTCTTAGCAAAAAATCAATCTTAACCCATAGGTTACCAAGAAAATTAATAAACAGCCCTTACCTAAAATATAAAGAATATTAAAATTTCATTTTTCAAATATCATATAGTATATCTATAATATTGTGAGACAATTCTCACAAATGTAACTTAATATAAAACAAATGTTAACATTGAATATATTTATTATTACAATTTAATTTTATTACATTATCTTTATGATTTGTAAGAAAATATATATTATATAAGAATATGGTGTATTTATATCATATTATAAAATATATCAAATGATCAGGTTCAGGTTAGTCTTGTCACTATAACAGCCTACCATTTGATGCATCATATAATCAGCTTTTGCTTAGTATTAGGAGAATAACTTCTGGTTTATTTGTAGCATTGTCAATGTTTGCCATGCATTCTGCTAATTATTTGCAATTTTTTCTTAATTGGGTGAAAACATCTTAAATGTTACATTGTTTTGAAAACCAAATAAAGTTTAAATGATTTTTACTTTATTGAAATAGTGAATTCCTTTGTTAATTCTCTCCTATTTCTTTTAATAGAATTTTTTGAATGTTATCACAATAGTACAAAATAACTATTCTTTTAATTTAAATTTGAGAAACATTCATTGTTATTGTACCTTTGCTAAATTTTTCACACTAAACTTTATATGAATCCATTTTGTAATCAAAAATTTTCCTTAAAAAATTTCATAAGAGAATTTATAATTATGAAATTTTACCGAACAATCAATTTAACCCTGCTGGTAAAAGATGCTATTTTTTAATTTTGGCATTGTTCCATTAGGATTTTGCATAAATTTTTAATTACTCCTTACAAGTCATAAAATATCATTTAATATATAGATATTTTTATTATTAAAACATAATGAAATAAGGATCTAAGATATTATAGGTAATCCAATGGGTGAGACTCCCAGGTTAATAATATAACTAATTTAATTAAATTGAAATGAGATAACTAAATATGACATTTTATTAACCTTGTCATTTCATCACCAAGAGCTTCAACGACTTTTCCACCTAAAATTATAAAGATATATCATAAAAAAGAAAATAATTTGAAACCTTTTATTTTGTGAACCATTTCGTGGCCAAATAGTTAGAAAATAAAAGTAAATTACTGACATCTGTCAATTGAGAGCTCAATTTTAAAAAAAAAATAAAATTCATCACCGACTTAATTATTTTACATAATTTTACCATTTTTTTTTCTGCTTTTAGAGTTCATATTCATAACAATATAAAACAAATAAACTAATCCCTCTTATAGAAAATAACAATTTTTATATAAATCCCTTTTAAATAATAATATATTACAAGAGTGGGCAAAAAAATCAAAAAATATTAATCACAAAATAAAAATGACTTTGCTTATCATAAAAAAATGACTCCACACTTAACATAAAAAACGATACACATAACAATACTGTTCATATTAAAACTAATCATTGATATTTATTTGTTATATTTATAATGTGCAATTAACAAAAATGAAGGTTTTATGTATGTGTTTTTTATTTTAATGAAATAAAAAAAAATTCTTCCCTTTACATAATTCGAATGTAGGCTTGAATACAAAAGTTTTCAAACCCGTTTTGAGAGGTTTAAACCAAAGGGTAATTTTTATTTTTGAACCGAACCTGAACCTTGAACCATTATTTTTATCCGAACCTGAATCGAATCGATATTCGTTTCGGTTTGGATCCCTGGTTTTGATTGATATATTTTTATACATAATTTTTTAATTTATTATTTAAATAGAATTTATTTCGCTTTTAAATAATAAATGCAATAATCTTATAATAATTTGCACATTTGAGATAAAACAGCTGTTAGGTCAAATGCTACATAAAATCAGACCACAATATAACACTTATCAATCCTGAAATTGAAAATTAATCATGGGAATAATCCTTGAGTTGATACAAATTTTATCAAATATGATAAAACAATTATACACCATTTAGAAAATGTTATTTTCATATGCAAAAGTAGAAAAGTAAAGCTGGAACTAAATTGAAATCCAAGGGAAGAAGTTCTCTAATAATTTTATGTCAAGGCGTTAATAAGTTATTAATGCTTTTTTAAATAAAATTAGGAATTTAATATTAAAGAAGGAGGTAAATGGAAAACAATTAGTTTGAAATATATAGTACTAAACAGCATGACGAAAATAATTTATCTGGCTAAATGAGACTACTGTCAATTAATAACGGTTAAGCGGCTCTTTCCAACTAAAAATTTGAAGATTCAAGCTGATAAATTATCAGCTTGGAAAATAATTGAAGATATCAAGTCAAGTCTTCTGTATCTTTTATAACCTTCACTTCCTAGGGCTACAAATTTAAATAAAAATATTCCTGATTTAAAGTTGCTAGTTAACATCTGGTTACAAAAATATTGTGATTGTATGAATAATTGGATGCTATAATTATTTTTTGTCTGGAGTATATATATTTATCTATACATTGGTTTAAGATAGTTTTTTTATATAAATTTGAATAATTATTGTATAATAAAATTTTAAATTTAAATTTGAATAATGAGTATCAGTCGATATTTATTATGCAATTTATAATTTTCTATCCAACGATATTTATTATGCAATATATAAATTTTGTATAAATAGACAAATATTTGATAATTATCATTTATAATTTTTTTTTAAAGAGATTATAAAATAATTTTTGTAGAAATATTCATTATTCATTTTTTTTGGTTTTATTTTAATATAATAATGATTATTAAATTTATTGAAATCCTCAGCCTCCTAAACTATATGAAAAATGGTGTCGGAGTGAGGAAAATAAAATTTATACCAGGGACCTGAAGATTTCATTAATGATATTATAAAGTAAAAAACAATATTTATATATAATATATATCAGAGACCCTGAAATTTTTTTTTAAAAATACCCGGGCCGGGCCTGAAATTTTTTTTTTAAATACCCGGGTCGGACCGTAAATTTAAAAAAAAAAATTTATACAACATGAATTATATATTCAACAATTAGATATGGTTATAATGATTATATATAGTTATGATTAAAATAATGTTGTGTGAAAGTTAACACTAGCCAACACTAATAGTATCTATTACATAAAATAATTATAGTTTTCCTGCCATGGAATAGATACGCAAAGGATAATAGGTAATAAATACATTATTATATAATATATTTATATTTTTTATTAATTAAAGTATCAGTTTTAATTTTTTATAATACAATTAATATAGTAAATTCTCAAAATATTATTAACACAAATTTTTTATAGTATCAATTTGTAATATACTAAATATCTGTTTAGAATATATATAAAAATGTAATATGTACTGTTGTTATACGGCTCGTTTTGAGCCGATTTTTAGAAACGGCTAACACAGTAGTTTATCCAGAAAAATATTACGCAAGCCTGAAATTTTTTTTCATAATTATAGGATATAGTTAAGCCCATGGATTATATCAGTGAAATGTCCTTTATCAAGAATAGAGCAATTATTGGCTAATCTAAAAGTAACGACATTTTTTTCTAAGATATATTTTTCTAATGCTTATTTATACATTAAGGTGATCGAGAATACAAGTAAAATTTTAACAATTACAACACATAGAGGGTTGTTTACATTCTGCCGATTACTGTTTATATTGAAGCCCCAATATTTCGATGGCTGCTTTATTCCAAGGTTTAAGTGTAATCATGTATTATTTAGACTATGTTTTGATATCAGGTAGAACAGAACAGGAACATAATATGAGATTAATTAAAGTTTTAAACATAATTTTAGAAAATGGTTTGAGAGCTAATATAAAAAAGTATTTTTGGAGTAAAGGAAATAACTTATTTAGGACATATAATAAAAGGAAATAAAATTTCTTCGATTGCTAAGAATATAGATAAGATTGTGAACATAAGAGCACCTAATAATAAAACAGAATTACAAGCGGTTTTAGGAGCTGCTAATTATTGTCAACGATTTATACAGAGTTTTGTAGAGATAGCTACAGTTGTATAAGTTATCGAAAAAAAATGTAAATTTAAATGAGGAATAATAGATGTTAGTTAAACCGATTCTGAATTGTTTTAATGAGACATTAGATATTATATTAGCGGTGGATGCATTTAAAGAAGTTATAGGAGGAGCTTTATTACAAATGGTTGTAAATGTAGAGAAGCCGATTTTATTTTTGTCCAGACAATTTATCAGTACTGAAAAAAATTACTAGATAATAGAAAAGAAACTTTAGCAGTCAAATTTGGTTTGACTAAGTGTAGAGAGTATTTATTAGGCCGTTAGTTTTTATTACATACGGATCACAAACCGTTAGTTGATTTGTTCAAAAAAGACAATAAAGAATTGATGATTTCACTGAGGTTGAAAATGGTTAATATTGGTTGGTAATTTCGATTTTGAAATAAGATTCAGAGCGGGTAAACTAAATTGTTTACCAGATATATTATCGAGATTGTTTGACAGAAAAAGTGAAAACAAAAATATAGAGCCCATAATTAATAGTTTAGAATATATTAAAGAGGAAGGTGAATTAAATATTGATATTATAAGAGCTTTCAAGATAGATCCAAGGGAAAAGCCGATAACTTTTTAGCTAGTATATAAGGTATACAAGATGATGAATTAATGAAAATTAGAGCTTGTTTGAAACAAGATATAGAATGGAAAAGTGAAGACAAAGCGTTTAAAAACATAAAGAGTAAGACAATTGTTTAATGAGATATGGCTTAGTGATACCGAATATATTAAGAATTTTTTTTTTAGCAGCGGTATATACGGGACATCAAGGCATAGAAAGAAGAATAAAGCATGAGAATATATTTGGTGGCTCAAAATTATTAGTGAGAAGGAAGAAGTAGTTAAGAGTTGTGAGTGATACATGTATTATGTGTAATGTACAATCAAAAAATAAGGAAGATAAATTGTCAGAGTTGAACATTCCATATGATAGTATACACGTAGATTTTTTAGAATATGAAAAGAAAAAATATTTTATCATGGAAGATGCTGGTTCAATATGGATAAATTTTCAAGTGTCAAGTTTGTCGACAAAAGTAGCTTTCGATAAGGTAAAAGATTTTTTAGGTAAATATTGGTTAATGAAAATGTTAGTATCAGATTCCAGCGTTCAAAGGCAAAGCATTTGGCAAGTTTTGTGATAGATGAAAAATTGAATATTTATTTTCGTTACCACATTACCCAAGAAGTAATCGGCGAGCTGAACGAATGTTAGCTATAGTTAAAAGTTGATTAAAAAAATAAAAATATGGAGAAGGAAAATGGTGGTTATCGTTATTAGTATATAAAAACAATAAGACAATCGAAGGAAATTTGCCAGCAGAGAGGTTTTTAGGTAGGAAAACAAGAACTGAATTGGATTTTTTGAAAGAAGAAATAAAGCAAAAAAAGATTATAGGTTGTGAAAAATTTTAAATAGGAAGTTTAGTTTGGATACTGCTGTTTGATGGTCCAATTAAATAAGGGAAGGGTGTAGAAAGGAAAAATATAGGAAATAATTGAAGGACAAGCAGGAACTGGTCCAGACATATTAAACAGTTAAGACCTAGATGTATAGGGCAAGAATAATAATGAGTTTGCAAATTGATGATAAATATAATTGATTTGTTTTTTTGTAACAAGTGAGAATTATGAGAATCATAATTTGATGTGTTTGAAATTTGATGATAGAAATAATTGATTTGTTTTTTAACAAGTGATATAGAATTATGAAAACCATAAGGGTATGTTGGGAAAATTTATGATAGACATTATGGATTTGTAACAAATTGTGTCAGAGTTATGAGAATCATAATTTTATGTAAATTAAAGTTGATGATAGTCATAATTAACTGTGCTATAATTATGAGAATCATAAATTTTGACGATGATAAGTATGTTTGATAACAAGTGGTGTTAGAATTATGAGAGTCATAATGTTTTTGATGTTTAAATGTAATATTATAAAATTTGGGAAGTTAGAAATAGAGTAAAGAGAATAAACTGATTCTTTTGTAGATCACTTCATATTTTCGAGTAGGCAACAAAATCAAAATAGAGATCCGTAAAGTAGATGGATCGGCTGAGTCAAGAAAATGGATGAATGCCATCAGGGAAGAAGCACAGCAGATGTATGGAGAAACCATACAAGATCCGCCAAGAAGTGCTTTCTCTGACAAAGAAAAGGGTCAGATTGTATAAATAGTGGTCGTGTGGTGGTGATCACGTGATAAGGCAGTGTCCAACCACCTATTTTGCTAATAATAATGCTCTGCTGTCTGTACAAGAAGAAGAGTTACCGATAAAGCCGAATCCCGAGTAAGTGGTCCGAGAAGAATAAAGATCAGTTTTAAGTAGAGGGGTGTTGTGATTGTGTGAATAATTGGATGCTATAATTATTTTTTGTCTGTAGTATATTTTTTTATATATTGGTTTAAAATAGTTTTTTTTTATATAAATTTGAATAATTATTGTATAATAAAGTTTTAATTTAAATTTGAATAATGAGAATCAGACGATATTTTTTATGCAATATATAAATTTTGCATAAATAGACAAATTTTTGTAGTATAATTATCATTTTAATTTTTTTTTGTAGAGACTAAATAAAATATCTTTTTGTAGAAATATTCATTATTCATTCTTTTTGGTTTTATTTTAATAATAAATATTAAATTTAATAAAATTTGTGTAATTCCCTCAGTCTCCTATACTACAACTTTGAAAAAGATGAAATGCCAAAAACTAGCATAAGTTTAATAGGGAGAATGTATGGTGATGAATGCAAAGATGAAGGATCGAAGATCCGATTAATCTTTATATTTTTAAAGCGGGTTATACAATTGATAAAATTATAGTTTAATTTAACAGCCATAAGATTTTCGGTGAATAAGAATTTATAACGAAGGTGCAATATTTGAAGAATTTCGATGAAATAAATTCATAAGGTATTTCTGGACTTGAAGAAAATTTCACAATTTGAAAATGTGTTCAGTGACAAATTACCACATGAATTGTCTTCATTTGCCCTTATTCAAAGATTTAATAGTCAGGTTAATGAAAATATAGATATAATTTATGATAGCGAATAGTCAAATAAACCTTGAAATATTAAAAGATAATAGTCACTCCAACCAATATTAATGTTTGATATGTATTTGTGAGATTCGTTCAAAATAAAAATCTTAACTATCTGCAATGTTAAAAGATGTGATATAATTAATATTGTGAATGACCAAAATACACATATACATCCGTACCTCACGATATTTAACAGTTTTATGATTTCTTATTTAATAAATGGGATAGTTTCACATATCACATGATATAAACAGGTACTTTCATATCATAAAACCATATGAAACGGATATCCCAAAATATAGGGTAACCTTATAAATTATTATATAAATCTAATTATATATATATAATCATTAGAAAGCATATAATAAATTCCTAATTACTGCATTTCCCCTTCATTAATTGAAAGGAAACCTACATCTCCCAGAGGCATCCACGACTTAAAGTTCCTAAAAAATCCTTGTCTCTGGTCTCCTTTTACCTTTATCATGTGGTGTTATCTTTTTTAACATCCACTTCTTCCCAATTAAAATTTTTATCTCAAGATCATCAGTATTAGCTGCCTTGGTATGATTGATCTCGCCTAGAGCATCAATATCGTTTTCCTTATTGATTGATATCATCTGGAGTATTAATATCCTTTCATTTGTTGATTAATCTCACCTAGAGTATCAATATCGTTTCCCTTATTGATTCTCCCACCAGAGTATCAATATTGACAGATATTTCACAGGAGTATTCTTATCGATTCCATTGTATGCTTGATCTCCCACTGGAGTATAAATCTCGATATCTCCCATTGGAGTAACTTTACCAAGTTTATTGTTCAAAATTATGTTTGAACGACCCACGAGGTCACTGTTATCTTGGAGAAGGTTAAGAGATTGCTATCATAGTTGGATGGCCTGGCCTATGAGATAATCCTTATCCCTACATCGTACAATCAGTGATCATTATTCCCATAGGCGTATCCAGGGGGGGGGGCAAGGGGAAATCCCCCCTTCATAAATTTATCACTTATTGTGAATATCATTTTAATTTATAAAAAATACCCCTCCCCTTACTCCCTGACCCCCCAAAATGGATTCATATATCTTAAACAATAATTTGAAAGAAAGAATGTAAAAGTTGATATTTTTTTAAACTAAAACTATTTATCATAATTTTGACATTTTTGAAAAAAAGCATTTATAAATAAAAAAGTGAACCAAAAATGTTTTTTAATAAATGGAAGTGAATGTATTATTCTTATTAATAATATATCCATAAAATTACTTAATAATATAATATATTAAATATAATTTTTTTATAAAGTGGGTAATTTTAACTTATTTATCTTAATAAAAGTAAAATATAATTATAGAACTATTGATAAAAATTTTTCATAAATTAAATAAAAAAATTAAAACACAATACAAACAGTGGAATAATATATGTCGTAGATTTACAGTATATCTAATTTTATCAATCATCATATGACAATCAAGTAATTTTTAACAATATAGCGAATTATATATTTTACAGAAAACTATAAAATATTGAGACATCAGAAAATATAATTTAAAGACATTGTGGAATAAATAATATGAAGATAATTTTTAATATTATTTTTTATTTAAAATAAATAGATGGCGTTAAATAATTATATGCAAATTGTTGCAACAAATGTTTTCTATCTCAACAATTATTCAAATCCTCTTGGAAGTATCCTTTTGAATTTCCTAAACCAGTACTAATATAGTAAAAAAATTTAAACTAAAAATGTTTCCTCCGCCCACCCTAAAGTAATTAAATTTTTAATGTAGTTCTAGGGTATAGGCTCTTTTTTTGCCCCACTCCCTATTAAATAAGCCTATAGGGTTTAAGTAACATTTTTCGAAATGTTGCGCCTACAAGTACGTGCGGCTTGCCCACAAACGTGTGGAGGGCTCCTCATTTTTTACTTTATACCCAAATTAAATTAGTTCCAATAAGATGGAGATGAGGAAAACCTAGCGTAGCTCTGTTGAACTTTCAACACTAGAGAGCAAGGGCTATATATCACGAAAATTTGTTAAAATATTAACTGTAATATATTCTCTAATTGTCAAATATGTCTGTAAAAGTGGAATTTTACCTAGTATTTTGTAACTAATTCTATATAATAAAGGAATATCAAATATATGTCTACTTACTTTTTATAAATAAATTTTTTATACTTGTTTGGAATAAATTATTACCATGCTTTTATATTAATGTATATACAAGTAATTTATTATATTTAATATAAACTAATAAAAATATATTTCATATGTTCCAGGCTTATTTTTTTTTTATTAAAATTAACCTCCTATTGTAAAAATATTTTATGACTATATATAGACTAAGGAAACCCGGCCAAAGGCCCACCCAAAATGGGGTCTGGGGGCGAAGCCCCCAGTAATTTTTTAATTCACCCCCCTTAGGAAAATCCTGGCTACGTCTATGATTATTTCTTTAACCAAAATACCGCTATATCTGGCTCACGGGAGCCCCATTAGTTTATTCATATGAGAGCCAACGTCGTTAACTGCTATTTACTAAAATTTTCAATACAAGGTGAACTTTTTGGTTTCAGTTATATAACGCTTTTATATAACTGTATGAATTTTATATTTTTTTTCAAACTATTATATAGTATATAAAATTTTTTTCTGTCACTAATTTTTATATGTTTATTCTCTCTATAATTTTATTTCACTTTTTTTCCTCTTTCTCTTTTGGAAAGAAACCACAACTCCTAAAAATAAACTTTTTAAAAACTAAAAATAATGATTTATTTGCTATATAAAAGAACGCTGATAAATATAAAACCATTAATAATTGCGAGAAATATAAATTTAATAATAATAATATATAAACAAAATCAATAATAATATGACTCTTACTAATAATAATAAAAAAAAAAAGTGCGTAAGCAAAAGATATAATTAAAAAAAAAATTGTAAAAAGCCAAAAAAAACATTTATATTTAACAAGAAACTAAGAACACACCCTTACAACAATTTGAAATGTTTTTTTTAAAAAATAGTTTATATATTTAATTTGTGTTATTATAAAATATATAACAAAAGGGGGTAAAGATTTTATATTAGTTTATAAACATATCGGACTTAAAAAAGAAGAAAGCAATTAAATAAGCTTAAACTTAATGCTTAAATTATTACAAAGAAATTATGTTGGAAATTTAATTTTTTATAATACACAAATTTTAAAAAAAATTGATCTTGAAAAATCTTTAATTTTGAATTAAAAAATAAAAGAAATTAATAGAGCTTAATCATCATATTTAAATATTAAAAACAAAATTATTTTGGAAATTTAATTTAGTATAATGAAAAATCACAATTTTATTTTGATCTTCTTGATTAAATTTTATCTAAAATTTTAATTCTATTTTGTAAAAAGTCTCGTGTTTTTTATGAATAAATTATTTTTCATGATGAAATCAAACATTTTTATCCATATATTTGATATTTCGATTAATTGTCTTGCGATGAGATTTAATTAATTTTTTCAATCTGCGTATAACATTGTTTTTCTTATTAAGTTTTTAATATTAGAAATTTTTTTTAGAATTTCTTAAATGTAATCAATTTTGTATTCTTAGATTTCGATAAAAATATGATATATATATACTATAAACTTCTATAATAATTACGTTAAATGATACATAAATAATAATTAAAATTTATCAAATTATTCCATTTGTTTCTCGACCTCGATAATGGTACTTTGTTTAGAATATAAAGCTAAGCCCGTCCACTTTGGCTTAGCAAGAATATTTGCACATGTTGCCTAACTCGTTAAATATTTTGCCAGGCCCAGTATAATTTTTTTAAATTTTACAGACCCATCTCGCGCACTTTTTACATCTCAATAAGTATATTAGATTATGAAGATGATAGAGTCTGCACTGAACCTGTGGATTAGGAAATTATTATCTCTTATTTTCGGGTGTGTTTGAAATAAAAAAGGTTGGGGTGAGTGTTTAGAAATATATAATTTTTAAAAATATATAATTTTTAAAAATTTAAATTTAATCGGTGATATAAATAAATCATGGTTTGATTTTATGTTAATTCACAATTTCATTCATTTTAAATATTCAAATTAATCAGTTGTCTGTAATAACTCCAAATATTGTTGCATGTGAAGATAGAAATTAAATAAATCGTAAGTAATATATCGATATAAGAGCTGAATAATATTCCTAAAAATTTCATCTCTTGAATTATAATATAAAAAAATATTTTACAACATATTTTCTATTTGACATGATGATTTATCAGAACTAAAATTTTTTAGTACAATTTTTAATTTTTCATCATAAATTTCCTACATAATATCCTTTAACATGAAGTTTAAGCTTATTTAATTGCTTTCCCTTTTTAAGTCTAATTTGTATATAAATTTATATAAAATCTACATTAGTTTACCCCCTTTTGTTGTATAATTTTATAATAAGCATATTTCACGTCAGGCGCGTACGCAGGAATTTGGTCGGGGGGGGGGGGGAAATAAAAATTTTTTTTAAGTAATATCATTGAGCATAAATTTATTAGGACTAGTAACTTTTCTAATACACAATTTTAAATTAATGTGAATTATAAAAAAATTATATATTTAAACCGGCATATAAAAAACTATAAAATAAATGTGAATTAAAAAATATTAAACGGATATAAATGGCGGCATTGAAAAACTATAAAATAAATGTGAATTATAAAATATAAAGTGAATATAACCACCATATGAATTGCTTAAATGACCCAAAATAAAAATTTGAATTTTTTGAGCCTTTAAAATTTATATATAAAGTATAAAAAATTTAAATGTTGGAAATATAAATTAATACACAAAAATTTTCTTAGGAATAATTGTATTTTGAGCTAATTTTTTAATTATCTTATCCTTGCTTGGCGTTAAATGCCTATGAATATTCAAAAGATCCAAACCATTCTATCTACTTTCAAAATTTTTATTTCATAGGCCTAAAATTTTTTTAAAAAAAACCCGAGCTGGGCTTGAAAATTTTTTAAAATATATCCCGGCCGGGCTTATATATTTTAAAACCAAATATTTGAAATCGCCATTATTAGCTATAAAAATCAAAAATAAATATAATATATTTTAGAAAAATTCTGGCCAGGTTTGAATTCAAAAACCCGGGCCGGGCCAGAAAAATTTTTTTAGAAAAAAAACCCGGGCAGGGCCGAAAAAAATTTCAAAGAAAAATCCGGGCCGTGCCCTGCAAATGGTACCTATGCAGGGCTCTGTTATTCTTCTTAGAAAGAGAATGTTCTCCCATTAGTTTATTAATGAGAAGAGTTGCTAATATATATATAACCATTTTAATACATTGGGAATAATCTAAAATGTGTTTGAAATAATGCAAAGCAACCATAGCATTTTTTGGGACTATATCAACCATAGTTAATCTTTTAATCATAGTAATTAAGCTAATAAGGCATCATAAGATACTTTAACATCTTCATGATAAAAATTTAATAAATATATTTTTTTTTTCTATCACCATCTGAAAAAGGTTGAAGGCTTTTGTGGAAGTTCTGCAGATTAGTAAGTGCATGATGAATTAAAAACCCAACATTTATTGAGTTATAAATGTATCTAAGAGTTGGGACATTTGTTTCATAATACTCTTCTACTGATCCTATATTAATGTTTTGACGATGAGCCTGCTTGCTGTAAGTCAAGGGTGATAAATATTAAACACGTATAGCTCTATCTTTGACTCAACAATAATATATAAAATATGAAATTCTTCATCAACATTAGCTCTAATTTCCTTGAGTTCTAATAAAATGCTCTCCGCTATTCTTATCTAAATCAATGTCATGTTTTTGAAAAGTATTACATAAAATAGTTGTATAATTAAATAATACATTCTAATGAGAAAAAAAATTTGGAATAAGTATTGAACCAATAATTTTCTTGCTTCTGAGGAAATATTTCTTTCAAATCATTATAATATTTAAGTAATAGCATTAATAATCGGCTCTTCTAACTCCATAAAAGCTGTTACTGCTTGATGGCGAAGACTCAATCTTGCTGGACAAGCTTGCAATTTCTTTCTCCCTGTTGGACGGAGTTTCAGAGATAATTATTATTTTACTAGAAATTAAGATAAATATTACGCCACTAATATTTAAAAATAATAGTTAAATATTACGCCAAGGAAAACTTGAAATCGAAATTAATTGATAAAATAACTTTAGATGAATGTGATAAATAAATGTAATTAAATATATATGAGATAGGAATAAATATTAACAAACATAAATTAATATTAACAATAATATTTTTGAAAAATATAATCCGGCATCTGCATTTTTTGGCTTTAGGGGGTGGGGGGGGAGGGGGATTTGCCCCCCTGCCCCACCCCCCGCTGCGTACACTTCTGTTTCACATGTATGTAAATTTTAATATATTTTTAAAAGTTCTAATAAAATAGGAATATTTGAAAAAATAGTTTACAAATTTTTTCCTTCTTTTAAATATATATTTTACTGGCTCTCAGAAGGTACCCTTTCCTAAAGAGCCAAATTCTTTCATCTAACCGGGCATATAATTTTAAACCACTAGCCATTGGTATAATTACTTTAAAACTAAAGCTATCAGTAGTTATTCTATCCTTTATAGTTGGCTCTATGAATATAATATAATCATACCATCAATATGAGTATGAAGCCAGAAGCTTTGCCCAATTTTATTTTATTATTCTGGTAAGTTTTTCAACTTTTTTATGCATGATACAGTTGTTGGCTAAATTATGGTAAAAAAAATTTCAAGGGGTTTGTGAAAAACATGGGCATACATTCCAAGAGCTTTATTCTTATGTCAATGAATTAAAATCGTAGAAAGGCTTCAAATTTTGTTCTAATTAATTATTGTTTCAAAATTTATAATATATACACACTATAAAATCTTAATAGTACACTTCTCCCAATCATGTTACCCCTGATATTTTTATATATTGGATTTTCATAACTGTTTACTCAATCTCATTCTTTCATAATTTGATTATTATAAATGGCTTTTGAAATTTATTCAAAGCTTTTTTAAATTCATAAATGATTGTATATGTATTTTTTAAAAATAATTATACACACATCTGTAAATATATATTTATTTGTTTATCCTACTTTAATATATTTATAATAATCTACATATTTTAATAAAAATGCTAAATAAATTTTGAATAGTTTGCTTATTTAAATATATTTTTCAAAAATGGACACTATATTATGGAATATTACTTATTATATATATAAATAAATATATTTATAAAAATAAACACACTAAGATATAATTTCATTAAATAAATCTTATGTTTGATTTGAAGGTGTTTCTCTTTCTGTTGAATTTGTAGGTGATAATTCAACAGTAATGTTTTGATTCTTTGATTACTCCATCAAAGTATGATACAATTAGACCTGCGCGCCGATGTCTCAATCAACGGCGGCGGTTTTTTTAAAATCTTTTATCGGCGTTCGGCGGCGCGCCGATTTCGCCGCCGCCTACTAAATTTTCTGTGGCGGCGGCGCAATATTTATTTCAAATTTTTTTTTTAATGAATTTAATTTATAAATGAATATATTTATTAATGAATTTAATTTATAAATTAATGTATTACATTTTTTATAATTTATGTAGGCGATCTTTTCTAACACATTGCTAACATAGTTTAATTGATCTTAAATTATTTCCCGTCTCACTCCAATTTAAATTTATGTATTTTCTCATTCTCAGAAATAGACTAAGGAATTGTATTTTTATTTTTACTCAATCAGAGGCATATCAACAACACATATATGAAATATTCTATTGATTTTTTAATTAAAATAAATTTGGAATGCAGGCAAAATATAAAGTATGAAATATAATAAGTCAGAATTCTGATTTAGCAAAATTATAATTGTCATGAATAAACAGTATTTTATCAAGATTTGTGGGACATAAAGAACTCCTTTTAGCATTGAGTATTAATCAAGCAATGGAAAAAATTCTTTCGCTGGGCGTACTGGTTGCAGGTATGCAAAGAACTTTCCTAGCTAAATTAGCAAGCATAGGAAGTTCCTGTCGCTTTTTCTTCCAAGAGCAATGCATCCTCTTCTGGAATAATATTTTGGCTGAACAAAATATGGCATTCTTGTTTAAGATTAGTAATATTGTTATAATCGTTAATAGGAAGGGAATGTTTTCGAAATTTCGCTATATAAGAGCACGATGTACCATCCTCGACTTGAATTTCACGCGGAGAATTTCTATCATGCTCTAAAAGTTTTAAATGTCGTATTAGAAATTCCAATGATTTCGTAGAATTTGAATTTAAATATTGTGAAACAATATTGAGATTTTGAAATCTTAGATCAAATAGAGTTGCTAATATCTAATGTTTAGAATATAATTTTATTAATAAAAATATAAAATAACTTGAAGTTCAGTGATCGGAAACCTATGGTCAATCTTTTTTTTCATATTTTCTTTTAAGCATATTAAATCTGAGCAATCAGATTTATTGATTTGTATATGAGCTTCTATTTCACTGCTAAATAATAACCCTAAGTTTATTGTAGATCCTTTTTGGGAGGAAATAAATTCCACCGACTCTCGGAATGGATTTAATACTGCTTGAAGCTCATCTATCATATCCTATTCATTATTAAAGAGTTTTAAAAATTTTTTCCTATTTTATTTAGAACATTATTTATAGGAATTTTGTTTACACTGCGAATACTTTCTACCATAATTAATATGCAATGCCAGCGGGTAGGGCAATTTATTTTTAAAGTTTTTGCATTAATTGGATTGGTTGGGCAATGCCATTTCTATTATTCGATTCATCAGACATATTAAAATGGTCATCAAGGTATAGATCAGAATCATCAATATCCAAGATATTACCTGTCTCATAAATTGACTGCAGACATTTACCATGTTCAGCCTCAATTTCACATTCCAAATCAGCTACTCGATATCTAAGGGCTGAAATAATATCTCTAATTTTTTTAATGAGAATATCAATCTTGGTAACTTTTTTTATGCTATCAACTGTAACCAAATTATGAAGTCCATGCCCTAAGCATAAATGATGCTCATAATCCCCTAATCTGACGCTTCTTTTGACATTGGCCCCAGCATTAGTTACCATTTGTATTATTATGGCTTTTAAATGGAACTCCTCTTCAAAACTATCAATCTCAGATAATATTGTTTCCCCAGTATGCTTTTGAGTCACATTAATAGTTGAGGGTAAAATATTTTAAATCAAAATTTTCATCTAAGTGATGAAGACTAAATGTGATATAATTTCGACGCTTAAAATGATCGGTCCACAAATCAAAAGTGATAGAACAAAATTTTGGTCCAGAGTCAATCAAATTTAAAACATGCGCCTTCATAGATAAATAAACATCGTCTAGTGCACCCCGACTAATGGTTGTCCTATTTGGCAATTCTAACGAGATATCAATTATCTTATATTTCTAATTTTTGAACAATTTATTTTTTATTAATCATTTTATATAAATTTTAAACCTTTAGAAAGTCTGCTATTCCTTTATTGTTTATAGAATCAAATGGCATTAAATCTAAGCAGACATCAAAACATAATTTCGCCCTATTAGATTTCATATTTATTTTAAACATTAAAAAGATATCTAAAAACATTAAAATAGTTAGGGCTAGAATGAAACAAATTATAAATTAGATATAGTTTTAAAACTTTCAAAATAAATCTTTATATAATTAATTTAATAAATTGTATAATATTTAAAAAGATATTTAAAAACAAAATAATTAGAGCTGGAATGAAACAAATTATAAATTTGGTTTAGTTTTACTTTCTAATAAAGTTTTAAAAAATTATATATTAAATAATACTAAAGATATTTAAAAAACCTCAAAATAATAAGGGCTGGAATGATACAAATTATAAATTAGATTTAATGTTAGTATCAGGGATGTGAACCCTTTGACAAAAAAAAGGGTCCGGGTCCGGTAATAAATTTAAAAAGAACCCGGGTCCAGAGGAAACATAAAAATAATGACTCAAAATAAGACTTTTTTTCATTCATTTTTTATTATACTTCAATATATACACATTTATAATTCGAAATGAGATAATTTATATTTTAAATATTTTATTCAATCGCACAATCATGATATCTTCTAAAATATCATCCTTCAGATTTCCACGTAAATTAGTCACGATGAAAATCCACGTTCTACGCTTACCTAAAATAGATAGTCATTTTTATAATACATAAATTATTGTACTTGTGTCGCCGGTACAGCCATGACGATTCTAGAAAAGATTTATAATTCTAGATATATTGAAGAATTTTCCTCCCAGAATTTTAAAATGTTTGCATCTCTATTTATTCTCATAACTTCCGAGAACTTTTCTATTAAAGATACAATAGATATTTTTTGCTCCTTTCTATCAGATGATAATTTAATTTTCTCTGTCTAATAGTAAAATTTCCAGATCATCAATATCGTTATCATTATCAGTTATCGCTACAACCAGTAGATATTGTTGTAACCACCAATGTATTGTAAATAATAGAGTTTTGGGTATGCCATAAATCTTCAAGATGGTCTATAGCCATTTGTTTTTGCTCACTAATTAATAAAACCTGATATCGCGGGTCTAAATATATAGAAGCATATACAACACTATTTTGTAAATATTGTTGCTCTCTTATTTTCGTATTTTCTAATACTTCATTTGAAAAAGAACTTGTTAATCTCCCTAACTCTAATCGACATCTTAACCATATGCCATAAAAATCCGATAAACATAATTGTTCTGCTTGCACTCTTAATGTTGTTATTTTTAAAGGAACCAGCACACTAGTAAGCTCTTTTACTTGATTCCAATCATCTTCTGACAAAATGATTTCACATGCTCCTATGATAAAATCATTACAGAAATCTTTTAAACTTAATAATCGCTCTAGCATCATACATATAGAGGACCAACGTGTTGTGCAATCTAAAATTGCCATTTACCTTTTCATGGATTTTAATATTCTAACAATTGTGGGAGTTCTTAAATATTTTACAACATCCCTTGCTTTATCAATTATAGTTTTAAAGTGACTATTTTTTAGGGATATTCCACGAAAAAAATTAATAAAATTATAAAAATTTTACATTATTTTTTAAAAATTAATAAAATTATAAAAATTTTACATTATTTTTTAAAAATTAATAAAATTATATATTATTTTTTTAAAAACTAATAAAATTATAAAAATTTTATATTATTTTTTTAAAAATTAATAAAATTATAAAAATTTTATATTATTTTTTTAAAATTATATTTTTACATTAATTTAAAAAAAAAAAAATTTTAAGTTAAAAATTTTTAGCACCCTGACTGAACCCTTGGACCCTTTACTTTTTAAAAGGGTCCAGGTCCGGGTTCAGCCAAAATACGAGGATCCAGGAGGGTTCAGGGTCCAAATTCACATCCCTGGTTAGTATTCAAATTAAAATAATTTAATATATAAATATAATTAATATGCTTTCTAAAAATTACACAAGCCACGCGCTGCCATAATATAAATCGGCGGCGAGCTGGCTCGTGCCGCTGATCTCTATCAGCGGATTTTCCGGCGTGAATAAAAATACCGGCGGCGCACAGGTCTAGATACAATCTTGATACTTCACATTTGAAAGGCTTGTAGATATAATCTAAAATAATATTAAATTTATAGATAAAAAAAAATATTTTAATGGCTCTGGCACCCTTTTTAAAAGAGCCAAAATTCTTTCATCTAAGAGAGCATTTATTTATGAAAAGTAACCTTTGGTGTAATTTCTTTAGGACTAAAATTGTCAGTAGTTTTTCTGTCCTTTATTGTTGGCTCCATGAATTTGATATTCATACCATCTGTATGAAAGTTTGGAGTCAGAAGATCTAGATGCTTTGCTCATTTTTTTTTTGTTAAATTGACCTTTGAAATTTTTTTTAAGCATGATACAGTTGTATCATGCTGTGGAAACACCATCTCCATGCTATAAAAATATAATTTATCATTGTTCATATATATTTACCTTAAGCTACAAAATTTTTTGGTAACCTTATCAACCCCTATTCTAAAATTATAATAATATCAAGTAATATATTCTAAAATTATAATAATATCAAGTAATATATTCTAAAATTATATAAATATCAATTAATATATTCTAAAATTATATAAATATCAATTAATATATTCTAAATGATATAATATCAATTAATAAATGAGATAAGTTATACTTACAATTTTTTCAAATTTTAGCGCAAAATTAAAAAAATCAAACCAGTTTGCTTTTTTTAACGCTTGTTGTAAAAAAATCCAATTTGCACAATACCATCTAAAATGCATTATTAGCTTTTAAAACGGAGCGTTGCAACGCTCAATTTGTGCACACTATAATAAATGTTTTGATCAATCAATCAAAATTGAAATGCTAATAAAAAATCCTTAGATGTTGAGAACAGAAAAAAATACTGAAAATGACAAGAATTATTTTCTAATGCTCAGATATAATAGAAATAGTAAGAATAAATATTCAATTCATTTTTCCAGAATAACAGAAAAATGTTCAAATTTAAAAATAAAATGTCCAAAATAATACAAACGTAAAACTAAGATATACATTGTTTCTTAGGACAATTAATTAAATTATAGACAGAACAAAATGGGAAATTCCATAATAAATTCACAAGAAAATTAGCTTCGCCTCCCTCCCCTTCTAAAAGCAATTTTAAAATAGGCTGTATAATATTTCTGATTTTTGCCAAGCATGGCAAATTACCTTTTAAAAGATAACATTCTTAAACTCATATTTAGGTATTATTAATCCATTTTGAGGAAAGTTGTAAAGTCAAATAAAATATATGTTGTTTAGGAAACAAAAGCTAAAATGTGAAATAAGATAATATTCTGAATGAATTTCAAGCTATTCATGATTATTTATAAAAAAAATATGATTCAACCTTTTTAATAATTCTTTAAAAATTGGGAATATTCCTTTTTAATAAATTTTCAGGGATTATTATCATTTATTTTGTAGTCTTAAGCTTTAGTAACTATATCTATTTTTTCTTTCTTCCCAACATTTTTATATTTTTTTCTTTCTTCCCAACATTTTTATATTCTTTTTGATCTTAAAATTTTTGATAAAGCATTAGTATTGTTTGATAATAAAAAATCAGTTATTAAACATTTTTTTAAATACTATATTAAAAATGGTGTGAAGACTTTGTACCAGAAAAAAATAAAAACATCATCATTCCAAAAGTATAATCTGTTCCTTTATTATTGTCTTAGGAAATATAATTGAAATATAAATTATATATTCGGATACCATACTGCAAATAAGAATAAGTCCTCTATCTAATATTTTAATAATTTAGCAAAAAGATACATGTATCTTGCATTTTTGTGATATTTTTAAGATACTTATATTTGTATTTAGTAAACATTTTTTAATAAATAATTGGTATCTAAATAGATACCTTTTTAAAAACCTGCCTAGCTCTAATTCTAATAAATTAAACTATAGTATTTAATTTTATAAATATTTATCTTTTTTGAAGAAAAAAAAATACAAAGGTCAAAAATTGCTAAATCTGTATACAAATTTTTTTTTATAAAAAAAGGTATTTCATATCATTGCAATAAAGGAATTATAATATTAGCATTAGTAACTTAAACAATATTGTTAATACTAATTGAAAATGGAAATAAAATAATTTATAATATGAATAGGAAAATAAATTAATTATAAATTAATACAGTAAATATGTCATGTATGTCTGGCTCAAGAAGAAATTGTATGTAAAAATTTTTAACCCCATTTTTTAGCATAGGAAAAAATATTTTTTAAGATCTTCAGTATTATTCTCCTTATATCTTCTATAAAGAAATGAGTTTTATTATCAAAGTTTTCCAATTGTGGAGATTATAATTGCTATGAATATGGTATATTAAAGGTTGTTTCTTGTTTTATAATTTAGTTATAAAGTGACAACTGTAGAAGAAGATTGCAAAAATGATATATGAGATAATTAATAAACTGAAGTCTGAGATCTGTTCAATATTAATTCTCCTGCTGATATATTAGCTAAAGAAGAATCTTCACTGTTATCTATTGAAGCTAAAAAAGAGTCATTATTAATGTTGAGATTAAAGTTCAAGGTTTCATTTGATACACTTAAAATATCACTTTTGAGGTCATTGGTAGTTAGTAATGGGTCTAAGGGTATAATTTGTGGCAATTTGTAAAAAGTTTCAAAACTATTTTTATCTTCAAATATGGGTTTCTTGTGGGTTGGTATATTAAGGAGATTTTTTTTTGATTTTTGATAAGATTTAGTTAATATTTGAGGCTTGATTATGGAAGATGATTTACTCATAGTATAATTATGTAAAATCCCACTTTCAATATCATTTTCTGAATAAATGTTTGGTACAATATTATTTTCTAAATAAATGTTTGGCAATTTTTTTGTAAAATATTCAGTTTCCTTTTCTGCTTTTATGGCAATATTAGTTTGCTTTAAAAGATTTGAATCATTTTTATAATTAGATAAGAAAAGACCAAATATATTATCCTTTTTACGTGTGGATATTGTGTTTTGAATTACACTTAAATAAGATGTTTGGGTTGACATATCACTAATAAAATTTATTTAAAAAAAAATTAAAAGTCTAAAAACATTTTAGAATCTTGTCTTTGTTTTGAATATAAATCAACTTGGTTTAACAAATTGGATAAACTTTCAGAAGAGGTATCATTTTTCTCTTTGTAATGTTTTGTATTCTTGGAAAGGTTAGAGTTAATTTCATTATCGTAACTTTGATTTCCAAAATTATCTAATTATAATGAGTAATATGTAATCATAATAAATTTACTTTGCAAAATTGATAAAAAAAATTCTTTATGATTACCTAATTTCTAAATAAAAAAATAAAAGGATATATAATATAATTGTATACATTATTCTCAGATTGCAAATCATTTATAATTTTAATATTGTTATTAAATATTTTTTCTAAAACATTATAATTTAAATTAATATCCGCAGGGAAAGTTTCATGATTTTTTAAAGTCAGTTTATCACTATTATTTAGTGGTATATCTTCATTATCTAATTTTGTAACTTTAAATCCATTATTACTATATATATGTTTAATATATAAGCATAAATATCCACAGGTTACTTTAAGACAGGGTCTTTAATTTGAGCATCATTCTATATCTGATTTATAAAATTAAATATAAAATTACATTTACATAATTTTTTGAGTTTATATTAGGTTCAAATCTATGTTGGAACTTCCTGAGCTTTATTTTATAAAATGCATTGACATATATATTATTTTCCTGATTAACTACAAATATAATTATTATTTATCAACCATATGATGTACCTTTTTTTTCTGCTTTTAGAATAGGTTTTTTTAGTAAGGACTTAAAAAATAATTAGATTAGATTTGAAAAATATTTATATACTTTATAATTTAGATTCCTATAATTTTTCTTTTCAATAATTTTTTGATTAATCATGCTATTAGTGATCTGATAAATGAAAACTTATTTCGTTTATAATATAAAGTAAACAAATATATCTTTTTTAATTATGTCCATCATTTCATGCATCATAAAAATTTTAAAAATGAACGATTTACCTAGTTATTGAGATTACCATATTTGTTTTGATTAGGTAGCTGTCATAATCAATGTGTTTATAAAATTTTTAAAAAAAATTTAAATTAAAATAAATAAAGATAAGTCATAGGAATGGTAGATAAATATATAGTTAATTTAAAGCTAATATTTATTAATTTTCTCCTTTTTAAATAAAAATTTATAACAAAAGTAATAATAAAAAATTTATAGACTTATAGACCAAATGACATATTATGTCATTGTATAGACCACGTGCAGTGTCAGTAACTGTGAAAAAATAAAAAAAATCCTCCTAATTTGATTCTTTCATCATCATCATCATCGATGTCAAAATTTCTATCCGATCATGTATAAGGTCTAATTCATTTCCATATGTTGTATATCATAAATCAATTTATTGTGAGAAATCTAACATGAATAGATTGTTTAAATAATATTCCAATACTTAATTTATATACAATTAATTACAATAAATATAGTATATTAGAAATACAGATATGTTGCAATTCAAAATGTTTGCAAAATGTAAACAAAGGAATCGGTAACATCCTAAGGAACAATAATAGTTTTTCTCTCTGATTGACATAAATATATCACAAACCATCAATTATGAGGCCTTTTATTAAGCTTGCATTGCAAGGAAGAAGGTGGCATGACCAACTCTTAAAACAATCTTCATACAACATAATATTTAATTATCTTATCAGATCACTCACATATTTTCATACAACATTACATTTAATTATAACTCAATATTTTTATATAACATCATGTTTAATTATAAACAGTATTCACTCTTCACTCCTTCTTTATTTCAGCGCGGCTCTGCCGTTTTCACAATAACCCGGATTTCAGCTTTGTAATCACTGATTCACCTTACAGATCCTGCATACCTCTCATCCAGAAAACTTTAATATATTGCTCTTTACATAATATTTTTACGATTAAAGTTAATTTATTACATATTATGTATGCTTTTCAATACAATTATTTCTTTCCTATAGCCAATAGAATTCTCAAATATACATTAAATTTTCCATGATGACTGCCTCCCTTTATTTGTTTTCGTTGACTAAAGTTTTTATATGTTAAAAATTGATTATCCTCCTAGGTTTCACCTGCTTTTTTCTTTGATACAATTATCTTCATATCGCCTACTTCTCATAACTTGTTAGTCTTTTACCTTTTTCCACATTGTATTTCTTTTTCTAATTTTTAACTCTCATTTTTTTTTAAAGTTTCTTTTTTAAAAAAATTCATTACTTTTTTAAAAAAATTTAATGCTATCCTTTATTTTTTCTCTTTTTATATTTTTTTTACATCACACTAATACAAAATTGTTTCATACATATTATTTCTCTAAAAAAACAAATATATCATATATTTATATTTAGATACGTATGTTTCATCAAAATATCTTTTCCAAAGCTATTATATATAGGATACTAACTTTAATAATCTCTTCAACTGATAATTTATTGATCAATATATTCATACACATTATATTAATTCTATATTTATTTATTTTTACTCACTCCCAATCGTAAGAAATCTTTTTGTAATCAAAATAAATGATATTTTATACAATTGATATATTAACCACATAGAGTACTACATTTATACTAATTATTTTTTTTAATAAATCACCAAATCACCTTTTTCTATATCAAATAAAAAATAACCACAATTTTTCTTATTCTTCCAACGATTCGTTGCCACATTTGGTACAATCAAGAATTACACATTCCATTCGAACTAATAGAATCAAAACTAACATCAATAAGTAATTTAGTTGCATTTATACTAAAAAATCACTCTAAAAATAAAAAGACATCCATAATTATTTTCGAAACCTCTGCCTTAACTATGAAATAACAGCAATACATCAAAAAATTTAAATATCAACTTCCTGATTCATTCTCCATTTATTTTTCTCTCTTCCTTAACTGGCGTACATGTCTCAGCACTCTCTTGCCTTCCTCTTCTAATTCCACTTCCACTTTTTCGTTTATATATTTCTAATAACCTTTCTCTCAGGGGCGTCTCTAGCCTTTACAATCAGGGGGCACAACTAAAAAAATTTATGGGAGGCTTATTTGCCTCTTTTGCTCGGCCTTCGGCCGGGTTTTATATGAATATATTATACTTTTTTAATAACTCTGAACAATTATTCTTTATTTCATATTTTGTCATTTTATATTATTCACACAAAATAAACTAGCTTATAAATAATTAAAACAATACAAGTCATTTCTAAAAATAATATTTTTTAATACAAAATCTATTTATTAAATAAAATATTTTCGATTGCTGATATAAAAAAATTTTGCGCCTAAAGAATTACAAGTGATAAAAAAAGGTTAATTAATTCATACATATGCCTCAATTGATTATGGTTTTTAAAAACCACTTAATATAATAAAATTCTTAGCAACTTACACTGATTAAAGGTCATGAAACTAATATAAATCTCTGTACCATTTTAGACATTGTGTTATAGAATGGACTAATAAGGAAAAATTTATAGGCCTAACCAAATCAACAATTCTTGAAGAAGAGATTATAAACGACCAATTCAAATCATAAACCTATATGGTGGTTCTAGATAAGTAATAAAATTATTGTGAGATATTAAATTTCTATAAGATTATTTTCTTTTAATATATAAACGACTGCACAGTTTAAAATTATTGCTTATCTAAAATATGGAATCAAATGCTCTCAGCAGCAGAAGTAACCTAAATTATATAGCCACACAAATAATAGATGCTGGTAAATTTGCACTCCTAGCTATGACACTCACAATGTTAACTCATATCAGAATTTATTATGTTAGAAAAATTGATAAAACAAAAACATTAAAATCTATAGAATAAATTATGTAAATATATTGAAGCCTTAAGTTATTTACACGGCAGGATGGTTAGAAATGAATTTTAACGAGAATGATATGATGAAAGCAATTAAGATTTTATATATTATTGTCGCACTACCTAGAGTTGGTATATTATATTTTAAAAAATAGTAGTTTGTAATAATATCAAAAATATACTCGTATTATTTAACTCAAACCTGTTTTTTAAATAAGAAAAAATAGCTTTCCTAAAAACACGTAAAAAAGAGAAGAAAAGATATCTAATTTATTATATTTAAAAAAAAATATTATAAAATAAATTATATAATTTACAGAGGATTAAAAAATATATATTAAAATGGATACTATAAAAAAAAATATATATATATTTATAAAAAAAGGTAGATATATATCATCCAAGAGAAGAGTGAATGCTTAAAAAATTAGACCGGCAAATTTCCAGGGAAATCTGCTGGCGAAGGTAAAATCCTTCATTGGGGTCCCCTGTGATCTGTCTCATTTTTTTTCCTATGATTTTGATGAAATTGAGGGCCTCGTTTCCAAACATGCCTAGGGTATTGGTAACGATAGGAATGAACAAAGTGTTGGTGAGGCCAGTGTATTTATTTTTTTTAAGGATTTCTGCCTTTTCTATAGCAGAAAATGAGAGGTTAGACTTGGCTGCAAAATCAACACAAGTGTAATCCCATGTTAGCGGAAGACCATTAGACCAGGGCATGAGAGAAATACCATCCGGGCGTATGGCATATTTGTTTGAAAGTCCCACTGGTTCAAGGGTAGATGGGATATTAACTTTTTTGAAGGCGGCTAGTAAAATGTTATTGATAGATTTGATGAATAATAAGATTTTAATTTTCAATAATATTTTTATATAAATAGATAGCGTTAAAGAATTGTATTCAAATTGTTACTTATATTTATTATCAAAAGCATTTATTAAAAAAATTTATTAAAATATTAACTGTAATATATTATATAACTGTCAAATTTTAAATGTGGCATTTTACCTAATAGTTTATAACCAATTATATATAATAGAGGATTATAAACTATATGTCTACTTATTATGAAGAAATCTCTTATACATATTTGGAACTTCAAAATATTTTTAGGAAGAGGCATGGTACTTAAATTTAAAAATTATTAATATAGTTAATTAGTGATTTTGCACTCGGCTAATTTTACATTATTAAATTTTTTAATCTACAATTAATAAATGATTATATTTATTTAATTAGCGTTATAAAATAATTTAAATAATAAAGTCAATTAAGCTTG
Organism: Gordionus sp. m RMFG-2023; assembly: GCF_954871325.1. Classification (NCBI taxonomy): domain Eukaryota; kingdom Metazoa; phylum Nematomorpha; class Gordioida; order Chordodea; family Parachordodidae; genus Gordionus; species Gordionus sp. m RMFG-2023. The sequence continues at coordinate 31,935,015 of NC_088776.1, forward strand.
AACTGTTAATGTTAAATTAATATTTAGTGAGTGATATTGATATTCTAATTTTAACACAGAATGTGATTGCAAGCTGACATATTGAAAATATAATTTATATGTATTAATCTAATCTAATAATTATAATAAAAATTTAGATAGTCTTATTAATTTTTAAATAATAAAATTAAATCTCTATATTACGTAATAGAATTATAAAAGAAATTGTTCAGGGGGCAATCAACAATATATTTTTAGTTCAAAGGGATATTAAGGAGCTATTAAAATAAAAATTGCTTCAGGGGCTATTCAAAATTTTCAGGGGGATCCCTAGTGACGCCACTGCTTTCTCTTAATCCATTTAATGTATCTTTCAAACGGCAAAGCCTAAACCAACATTACAATTTTAGAAGCTAGCTTCTCTCACTTCTATCCCCTCGTCTTCCTTTCCTTAAACAAATTCAACTGTTTTTCTTCAAAACTGGTCCGCTAGAGATTTGCCATTCACAATGGCTGAATTATTATAAAACAGCTGTGGCAACTATATTTCCCCTTACCTATATTATCTCTTTTTTTCAACCAATTTTTCACTACCAGACATCCTCCCACCTGTCCATTTGACTGCGAATTTTGTGGCGGTGTTATTATATACCCTATATCAAATTCTTTATATCCCTTACTCTGAAATGCTGGATCTACATCAGATATTATTGTTTCCATAATTCCAAACCTATAACAAAATTTCTTAATTTTCCTCACCGCTACCTTCATCGTTAATCCTGTTACCACACCGAAATTCATTCACCACACGCTTATATTATTAAAAGCATAGATTTGAAGTAGCTAAGAATTATTATCCAAAACCTTTTTGATTTAGATCTACCATAAAAAAAACCACTTTCTATCCCACTCAAAAAAATACACTCGCTCCATCAATCCCATCATTCGATGCATCACAGTCAACTGACTTCATAATCAATATTTTAACCCACCAAATTTGAACTCAATATGCCTGTTCAACCCGTATAACGGTATAGCAATACTAGCAAAACACAATGAAACGATGGTGATAGTAAATCACGCACAGGAAAGATTGCAACTCAGCCTTATCCTTAGGTTCACCCATCAATAAAATTCGCTTAATGTTCTTATATTTTGGCTTTATCTCTTTCCTTTTATCCTAAGCCTCAAATATTAAATTTCTTTTACCCCAAACACACTCTTTAAACTGTATCCTTGCTACCACCTCTATCAGTCTTGCAATATATTTCACTCTTTCCCATGATCAACACGTCATCTAAATAATTTTATTGTATAGCCCCTTAAATGCATTAATTGTTTAACCCATAACTGTAAGTATGTTATTAAAATCCCTTCGAAAACCATTGCGCCCCCTCCAAACTTGATAAAATCTCCTCCACTATTGGCAATGGATATCTCACATCTGTCAATCCCGAGTTTAACGTCCATCTAAAGTCAGCACACAATCGCAACCTCTCAACCGCCTTACGCATCAATACCAGCGGTGTAGATAAGCCATAATGCACAACCCGAATTGTTATCCTTCTTTCTGCCATTTTTCTAACTCCTTACTCACCTCCTCTCCATTGAAAAGGAATCCTTCTCGATGACAGGAACACAGCTTTACAATAATCTCTATTCTCACACTCACCTTCCCAAATATCACCTTATACTCTTCCAAAATCCCTCAATCCCTTTCATTTCCTACAGACGCCCCACTCCATTTCCCGTCGGTCCATTCTGATCAGGCACTACCGCATCCGTTAATAAAACCACATTATCCTCTACCTTCTCCTTAGCTGCTCTTATACTACATTCTCCTACCTCTTCATTCATACTATCTTCACTCCATCCCTTTCCCACTCCATTACCTTTCTTCCTCTCCTCTTCCCATCTTTTCATACCTATCCCATTAATTATATAGAGGTTTCCACAAATTATCTCATCCCAATATCATTTCATCTCATTCCTCTGACGCACAAACTTATTAACCACCGGTAATTGCACTTCTAACTTGCCCATATTTGACGCTACTTAAAACGTCAATCACGACAGTAGAAGTATCATCTATTAACATCGTCATTGGATACATTTGATACTTCTTCAGAGTCACTATTATTTAAAATATATATTGGTAAAACCGCGCCCTTTAAGAATTTTTGCACCTACTCCGACCTTGCTTATTAAATATTTGTCCGGTTCAGCCTATCAAAAATTTTTATGAAATGTCAGGCCCGGCCTAGCTCGTTAAAATTTTACTAAAAGTCCATCATGGTCCCAATTTGTCAAATTTTCCGGCCATCACATTTTTAATATATATGTCTAAATTTTTCAAAATGTCAATTAAGGCTCTTATATCCCTCTTCTAGCTATCTCTATCATAGGCGTAGCCAGGATTTTCCTAAGGGGGGGGGGAATTAAAAAATTACAGTTTATATAAAATATAATAAATTACTTGTATATACATTAATATAAAAGCATGGTAATAATTTCCAAACAAGTATAAGAAATTTATTTAGAAAAGTAAGTAGGCATATAGTTGATATTCCTCTATTATATAGAATTAGTTACAAAATACTAGGTAAAATTCCACTTTTACAGACATATTTGATAGTTAGAGAATATATTACAGTTAATATTTTAACAAATTTTACTAATCAATGCTCTTGATAATAAATATAGCAACAATTTGCATTCAATTATTTAACGCCATCTATTTATTTTATATAAAATATTAAAAATTAATCTTCATATTATTTATCTTACAATGTCTTTAAAAGATATTTTCTGATGTCCTTATCAATATTTTATATTCTGTAAAATATATAATTCGCTATATTGGTAAAAATTACTTGATTGTCATATGATAATTGATAAAATTAGATATACTGTAAATCTACGACATATAATATTCCACTGTTTGTATTGTCCTTTAATTTTTTATTTAATTTATGATTTAATTTTATCAATAGTTTTATAATTATATTTTACTTTTAATAAGATAAATAAATTAAAATTTCTCACTTTATAAAAAATTATATTTGATATATTATATTATTTAGTAATTTTATGGATCTATTATTAATATTTATAATACATTCAATCTTATATTCCATTTCTTAAAAAGCATTTTTTGTTCACTTTTTTTTATATATAAATGCATTTTTCCAAAAATGTATAAATTATGATGAATATTTTTATAAAATAATATTAACTTTTACATTCTTTCTTTCAAATTATTGTTTAAGTTATATGCATACTTTTGGAAGTCATTGAGTGGGGGGAGGACTAATGGGGATATTTTTTATTAGCTTAAAATGAATTTCTGAAAAGGGGGGAGAATTTTCCCTTGCCTCCCCCCCCCTGGCTACGCCTATGATCTCTATCTATTTCGACAATGTCCATTTTATAAATCGTTGTGTTTAATAATGTATTGTGAATTTGTTAATTGATCATATCATAAATAACTTGCTTAATTGCTTGTTAAATACTATATTATTTATAGATTTAGTATTTTTTATTAGCTAGCTCTTAAAATACAAATAAAAAAACAGATTGTAATTTAATTTCAAATAGTATAAATAAAGATCAAAATATCAGCTTAAAATTTAAAAAAATATATCAACATTTTAATACCCGGGTTGTATTAAAACATTTTCTGATATATTTAAATTTGAGTCTGAGTCCGACATCTTATTTATTTTAAATAAACGTAAATTATTATACAGAGCTGCATATGTTATTTTTACCAAAACAATAAAAACAAAGATTATTAATTGGAATAAAAGATGTTTAAAGTACTAAAATAATACTAGTCTCTCATATGAAATACACAAATTCTTTTTTAATGTAATTTTTTCAATATTTTTAACCATATAAAAATATATTTTTAAAACTCAAAAACCATATACTTAAAAATTTATTATGATTTTTTTTAAAAATTAAAATGTTCAACATTGAATATATTTTATTTAATACCATTATAAGAGACTTAATATTATTTAATAATCAAAATATTCCAATGAATTTATCATCCATGTGGGATAATTCTTTTTTTTCTATATCAATCCTATCATTTTGACAATCTCCTATAAGAGGTATTTCTACAGTAAGTGACCCTTGCTCATTATTACGCTGCAAAAAGAAAATACTAATACTGGAATAAATACAGAATTGATCTCGTCAAATAATTCTTAACAATACCTGAATTGGATAGAATGAAGACAAAAGACATTGCGAACTATATAGATATGTCTATCAATTTAGTAAATAAATTAAAGCAGGAAATATTTCTTAGATTTATAGAGGGCCCATTGAAGGAATATTTAATTTAAAAAAAGGTGCAAAAAGATTCCTCGAACATGCAAAAAAGGGTAAAACTAGGGGAAATTATTAATATTATTTTATTAATTTATTTATTTTTTTAAATTTTATTTAAATAAAAATAATAAATTTGCGATCATTGTTGAAATTTTTTTGTGAAAATTTTCACAATTCTTTAGTTTTCATTAAAAATGGAGTATATTATATTTAAAATTTTTAAAAAGGCATGTGCTATATTGGGGGCTACTAAATTAGGACTATAAAATAAAATACTAGATAATTAAGCAATTTATTTGAATAAACATAATATATAAACATTGATAATATAGATATATATATAATTTAAAAAAAAACAAAAATAGTTTTATATAAATTTTTATCATTTAAAAATTTAATTTATTTACTTAAATTTGACATATTTTTAATATTATGAAAATAAAAATATTCACATAGTTCTGGGGATGCTCGCCTTAAGATCCATCCACAAACGCTCAATGCGTTGAGTATGGGTCGATATATCATTTGGGTTTATAAAGTTTCTGCTGTGATTGATCTAGTAATGATCAAATCCATTTTCATTAAGAAGATTGTAATATAATAACTTGAAAAAATATTAAATTTTAGGATTTATCAGTATTTAATTTACCTCACAACACGTGTATGATTAAAAGAAGCTCGCGATCTTTTAAAAAAGCTATGGTTCTTATATATGAAATTATGATCTCGGTAAAATTTTAGTAATCATTAAAAGGGGAAAAAAATATATGCTAAATTTGAAAAAATATTATACGTTAAATAATACTTATTAATAAAAACTTCCCCTAGTTTCAGTGACTTGCCAAAATAAGTTATTAATATTTTAATGGCTGATAACACGTTCACAATTAAAAATATCATAGAAATTATACTCCCAGGTTTTCATAAAAATGAAGGAACAATAAAAAAATATATTAACAAAATAGAATAGTCAAAAAAAGGCTGGAAAAGAGCCCGATCTATGAAATACATCCCGATCTGACATGCTGCCTAAAAATATTCAATACTCCTAGTAGAGAAAATATGTTTTTTCTAGATGAAACAGGATAAATTTACATTGTACCTTTTTACACCTGGGCCCCCTATAACATCACACCAACGATGACAGTTCCACCTTCTAAAGGTAAAAACTTCAATATATCACTTAAAAATCTTTGTTTTTATTGTTTTGGTAAAAATAACATATGCAGCTCTATATACACTACCGGCCATAAATGATTGCCCACCCTGCATTTTCTTAACATTTTTCTTAAAAGAAGACAAATAACACACAATATGAGGTTTGTCAAATTTATTTATAAGTTTACATATTATTGCATAAAATTGCAAAAAATAAAAGACATATCAATTAATTAAGATCAAATTTTGGTCTCATCAATAATACAACCTTTATTCTTAATAATTGCTAAAAAAATTTGGTAATCTTTCGAGGTGAGATTTTTTAAATATTCGAAAGTGATATTTGCAATACTTCCCAAAGGTGTGAATGAGAGGTTAGTAGACTTTTTCGCACTTGTCGATCAAGGTGATCCCATAAAAGTTCGATTGGATTGAGATCGGGAGACTGGGATGGCCAAGTCATAAACTAGAGAATACCGTGTTGTTGTAGATTTTGTAAATAATCTTTGCATAGCCTGGATGTATGCTTTGGGTAATCATCTTGTGAAATAAAAAGTTATTCCCGATCAAACACTTTCGTGATTAAATCACATGGTCCTCAAGGATTTGCCGGTATCCCTGTACCCTTACCCAGGGTTGTGCTGGCGGATTCCATGGGTATACGGTAACTTCTGATATATTGTTAAGGATTCCTTTAATTTTGACAATGTCGGCGGTTGCCCGGCACCAAAGCACCCCCACACCATAACAGACTCTCCCCCGAATTTGACTGTAGGAATTATACAGTGATCGTTCATTCGCTCTCCAGCTGAGCGGCGGATATCTTGTCTTCTTTTAGAACCGAAGATTATGAATTTTGACTCATCACTCCATAAGACGTGGTACCAGCAAAGGTCCAAAATTGATGTTTTCGTTCTCAGTCAAATAGCTTGAATTTATTTTTTTTGCTAAAGAATGGCTTTTTGACCGACACCCTACCATAAAGTTCAAAGCTCCTAAGACGCCTTTTCACAGTTGTGACACTTATCGGATTTTTCCGCAGATTAATCCCCGCAGCTATCTCTGTCGCGACAAGGCATGGATTGCGTTTACTGATCCTTGATATATACCTATCATCGCTTAAAGTCGTTTTTCGGGGTCTTCCAGGCCTCTTTAGATTCGATATTGTATTACTGTTGCCTAATCCTTTAAGTATATGATCGACTGTTCGTCGAGCTAGAGTTAATTCTCTAGCAATTCGGCGATTACTTTTACCAATCATGTGTAAATTAATTATTTTGCATTTAGTTGGAATAGAAATTTCTTTTCTTTTAATTATTTTGGTCGAATGTTCGTTAAAATATTTATAAAGACTGAAAGTTTCTTTAAACAATGATTTAAAACAAAAAAAAATCTAGGAATTAAAATAATTAAAAATAGGTATTAATAAGCAGATTAGAATGTGATTAATGACTTTCTTTCAAAAAACAATGGGCAACTTAAAATTGTTGCTGAAAAAACTAATGAACCCTATTTTACCAAATTGGTCATTTTTGACATGTTGTTTCCAAGGGCTAAAATTTCATAGAAAAATTTATAGAAATCCCGAATTTTTTAATTCTAAATATGTCTAGACATCTTAAATTAATTAAGAAATTGGCTTTTACCCAAATAAGTTAAAAAGTTTTAAGTTATTAATTTTTTTATGTAAAAATGCAAGGTGAGCAATCATTTATGGCCGGTAGTGTATATCATCTTCATTCAAATTAGAATTTAACATCATTATATTTATAATATCTATTTTTACCTATTAGCTAAATTCCAAAAAAAATTGTAACTTAAATAAATAATATAATTTGTGGTAACACATTTCCATAATTTGAAAAAACATTCTTATATAGTTAAATAACTTTCCATAATTATTGAAAAAAACATTTTGATATAATTTGAAAAAAATATTATTAATATTAAAAGTTTTAAAATTTTATGAAGACTAACTTCAAGGTTAAGAAAATTTTTCAAAATGTGTAGAATATAATTTTTAAATGTTTTGGACGCAAATTTAATTGGGAAAATGAGAATTTAGAAAAAATTTATAAAAAAAATTTTCTAAGATTTTTACAATAACTATATTAAAAGTACATCATAAATTTTTTTAAATTTAAAGTATTATTCCAACATTTTAATTTTACTATTAGTTATCTAAAGATTATATGAAATTAGAATAATTTATTAATAAACATGAATGAAAATTCTAGTGTTGTAAACGAACGCGTTTGTTTTTTGAAAAAAATGATGAACGCCGTTCCTTTTATTTTTGACGAACTTTGAACATGAACGCGTTCCTTTTTTTATGACGAACGCGTTCTAATTTAACATTCGTTCATAAAAATATTTTTATTTTTATATATTTGAAAAATTTAATATTTCCGAATTTTTTTGGAAAATGTATTATTTATATTTTTTAATCGGCTGTGTATTTCCTTTTCACATTTCAATTTTTTTAACACATAGTTTATTAATTTGAATATTATTGTTTATATTTTAATTTAATAGATTAGCGTAAGCAAGGATATTATTATTTAATCCTCATCATCTAATTCTGAAAATCCAAAATCAGATGAATTATCATTACTATGGCCAAATATGATAAATGTTTTATATAAACATCCTATATTGAAGGAACTAATCCAATGCTTACCAAGTGTAAAATGTGGCCAAAAAGTATTATATTGTCAAAATCTTCAGGTTCCAATTTAAAACGATATTTAATTTTAATATTAATTATTTGATTTTATATGATATAACTAAGTTAAATCATTAAATTTGAAGAAATAATGCCTTTGGGATATTTGACCCCAACAATAATGATAGTTATTTTAAAATTAAAAAAATTAGTGGCCTCAAATATGGTCAACCATTGATAGACGCCGTATTAAATGAAATTAATAAAAGGTATTAAATCTATTACTCTCAACTAATTACATATATATATTTTTTTTAAAGATTTGAACATAAGGATCAATATGTTCTTTCTGCAAACATCCATCATTCAAACTTCAATGGCCATGCATAAAACTTCCACAGAACGAACCTATTAAAAATAAACTTATAGCGTCATTGAAAAAAATGCTTTGAAAACCCTAGAGAACTGTTAATTTCGAGATATTCTTTTTTTGTCGAGAGTAGAGAATGGATTGGAGGAGGATAACTTATCGCAATTTTTTGCAAATAACAAAATAATGTTTTTAATTAATTCTCCACGTTAAAAGAGCTGCTTATTAAGTATAATTCCGTTTTCATATAGCTAATGCCGTATTAACTGCCAAGTGTTCCTGTCTATCAGATAAATATTTTGAAAACAATTGTTATTAAAATTTAATAAGAAAAATTTTTTATAAATATATTATCTTTTTATTCGCTATATTATATTATATTATATTTTATTTATAATTATATTATCAAAATAAAACTATATTATTTTTTAACATGAAATATATTGTATTAAAAAATATAAGTTTATTTATATTAAAAAATTTTGAACGGTTTTATGAACGTAAACGCGTTCCTTTTTTTTGAACATGAACTTGAACGTGAACGCGTTCGATTATTGTCAATGAATGTTGAACGCGTTCTATTTTTTTTAGAAATGTTTACAGTACTAGAAAATTCCAATTTAGAGTTTTCAGTTCTTATTTGTTTAGATTTCTTTATGAGTTATTCTAGACTCCAAAATAGAAAAAACTATTTATTATTTATTTATTCTATGTATATAAAATGTTATACAATACAAATCAATTATAAATCATTTAAAGGAATGATTGAATTTCTTTCTAATGAATTTTGTGTTGAAAAATTGTATATAAAATAACTGCTCAAAATACTAGCAGTAGTAATAACTTCTATTAGGTTAATTGGTTTATGATAATGATTGGTATTGATTTTTAAGAACTCCGAAAAATTTTTCGATTGCTTTAATTTTTGGATAATTTTCATAATTATCCTCGCTCGATGAATAGGAGCATTATCCATTATAAATTTGAGGGTAAAATGTGCATAGGACTGATATATTTTTCCCTTTGGAGGGAGTTAAGTTAACAGATGCCTTTTCCCAGGTTCCCACTCATAGTGCAAAATAATATAGGTATTAAATCATGTCTCTTCTAGGAAGAATACATTTTCAAAAGAAATATTTTTTATCTTGTAACAAAATTCCCCTCGAATTTGAATTACATATGTAGCGTTTCTCCTATCGGGTTCTTTTCCAACCTTTTTATTGCTCCAACCCATTTATTTAATACGATTTGAAATAGCCGATGGCGGTAAATGTTCTATTATGTTTGATCATTGGCGTACGCAGCGGGGGGGGGCAGGGGGACAAATCCCCCCCCCCCCCCCCCACAAAGCCAAAAAATGCAGATGCCGGATATATTTTTCAAAAATATTATTGCTTATATTAATTTATATTAATTTATATTTGTTAATATTTATTCATATCTCATATTAAATATATATTATATTACATTTATTATCACATTCATAAGTTATTTTATCAATTAATTTCGATTTCAAGTTTTCCGGCGTAGTATTTACTTATTATTTTCAAATTTTTAGTGGCGTAATATTTATCTACCATTTTCAAATTTCTAGTCAAATAATAATTATTTCTGAAACTTCTGGTCCAACAGGGAAAAAGAAATTGCAACCTTGTCCAACGAGATAGAGCCTCTTCCATCAAGCACTAACAGTTATTAAGGAGTTAGAAGAGCCAATTATTTGCAATTACTGAAATATTACAATGGCCTGAAAGAAATATTTCCTCAGAAGCAAGAAAATTATTGGATTCAATGCTTATTCCAAATTTTATTTCTCATTAGAATGTATTATTTAATTATACAACTATTTTAAGTATTACTTTTCAAAAACATGACAATGATTTGATTAAGAAGATGAGAATAGAGGAGATCATTTTATCAGAACTCAAGGAAATTAGGGCTAATGTTGATGAAGAATTTCATATTTTATATTTTATTGTTGAGTCAAAAGCAGAGGTATACGTGTTTAATATTTGTCTCCCTCGACAGCAAGGCAAGCTCATCGTTAAAACATTAATATAGGATCAGTAGAAGAGTTTATCTTAGATGCAGATACATTTATAACCCAAATAAATGAATTTTTAATATATCATGCAGCACTTACATCTGCAAATATTACTTCAACAAAAGTCTTCCCAACCTTTTTCAGATGGTGATAGAAAAAAAAAATATTTGTTAGATTTTTATTATGAAGATGTTAAAGTATCTTATGATGCCTTACTAGCTGAATAACTATGTTTATAAGATTAAATATAGTTGATATAGTCCCAAAAAATGCTATGGATGCTCTGCATTATTTCCAACACATTTTAGATTAAATTCCCAATGTATTAAAAGGGTTTATAAACTCTTCCCATTAGTAAACTAATGAGAGAACACTCTCTTTTTTAAGAAGAATAACAGAGGCCTGCAGAATTACCATTTGCGGCCCGGATTTTTTTTTAAGATTTTTTACGCTATTTTTAAAAATTTTTTTAGGCCGCTCGGCTTTTTTTTAAAATTTACAGGCTCGGCCCGGCTTTTTTTTAAACAAAATTTTCAGGCCCGGCCTAGATTTTTAAAAAATAAATTATATTTATTTTTGATTTTTATAGCTAATAATAACGATTTCAAATATAGGCTGTTTTAAAATATACAGCCCGGCTTGGGTGTTTTTTTAAAAAAATTTAGGTCCGGCCCGGGTGTTTTTTAAAAAAAATTTTGGGTCCGGCCTTGGTATAATTAAAAAAATTAAAATATTGTCCGGCCCAGGAGCCGGGCCTGCAGGTCTCTGAAAAACATACCAAGAAGTACAACATGTGAAAGTAGATTGAAAGGTTTGGATTTTTTGAATATTCATAGGCATTTGACGACAAGCAAGGATGAGATAATTTAAAAATTAGCTCAATTAAACGAAGATTGGATTTTACATTGTAAATATATAACATACAAAATACAATTATTCCTAAGAAACTTTTTGTGTAAAGGCTCAAAAAATTCAAATTTCTATTTTGGGTCATTTAAGTGATTCTTTACATATAATTTTTTTATAATTCACATTAATTTAAAATTGTGTATTAGGAATAGTTATTAGTCCTAATAAATTTATGCTCGATATTTTTAAAAAACAATAATATTTCTCAAAAAAATTTATTATCCCTCCCCCCCCCCCCCAGACTAAATTTCTGCGTACGCGCCTGTGTTTGATGGTATAGCCGTTATTATTACCAAACAATTCAGCTATACTCAATTGAAGTTCTGTGTTGTCTTTTTTCTACTGACCCCTTGTTTTATTATATAATTAGATAAAGGGTTGTTGCATTTTTGCTTTACAAAAAAATGCATTATGCAAATCGTAAACTAAAATAATGTTTTATTAAAATATCCCCGTCTATGTAAATGAGAAAAAAACGCGTGATATTTGTAGATTTTTTCATACTTTAACAGTTTTAACAAGTGGGATGTAGAACTTTTTATTCTTCGCTAGGGAGACTATGTAAATGTTGATTAAAGAAAAAGGATATATAATGGAGAAATTATGATGCGAAAAAGAATATTTTTAACTAATTACTTTTTAATTTTTTACTTTTACTTTTATTTTTATTTTTCTTATTTTAATTTTAATTTTCTTTTATTTTGATTATGTTTTTCACTTTGTATTTAATTATATTTATTATTATTTAATAAAGGATTCAACTATAATTTTAGTATATATTTCTTTTTATATTTAGGTTCTTAAGTTCACAAACAAAAACACTCAATTGTGACAGGGTAATCCTAATATTCAGGGAAGATTTCCTGCTTTGAACCGATAAACTGAACGAATGGATAAATTTAAATCATGGGCAGTTGTTTTTGTATTGTGCTGATCATCAATTGGTTTACTCAGCCATTTAGCCAATTCAATTTATTCATCACTCCAATTACCTTTTTTTTCTAAAACGAATAGGATCAAATGGTTGCTTGTGAATATTCGAATATTGACATCTTTGTAATATCAGTTAGATATCTAAGAATTTGATGGGATGGGTGAATAACTTTGGTATCTATTTGTTATTTCAGATAACCCCTCTATTGGAGATAGATTCAAAATACTAGCGATAGTAAAATTTGACATTTAAAAAAAATAGAAATATAGTTTTTAATCGGAAAAAAAAATTAGGAGTTTAAAATTAAAATTGTCGCAAATTTAAAAAAAAATTATTAGAGGTTTAAAGTTGTAAAAAAATTACCCCAAGTTTATAAAAATAATAATGTTTTTCTCAACATTTTCTTTCTAATTTTTAAAAGTTTTTTAAAAATGGATATGTTTTTCTCAACAAATTTTTACAATAAACAGAAAGTTATTTAACTATATATAGACATGTGCGCCGACAGCATTTTCGGCGGCGGCGTTTCTTTTTTTAAAATGATCGGCTGGCGGCGGCGAATCGATTTAGACGCCGCCACAAAAATCGGCGGCGGCGCGGCGGCGTCAAATATTTTTCTAACTTAAATTTTTTAAGTAAATTTATAAATTCATTTGAAACACTTTTAAAATAAAATTTATACTTTATTATGTTTATAACTATAATTTAATGATTTTATTAAGTTATAATTATCATGAATAAATATTATTTTATTAAGATTTAAAGGACATAATAATGATCTTTTAGAGTTCAGAGTGAGCCCAGCTATAGAAAATACACGCTCGCTGGGTGTGCTTGTAGCTGGAACGCACAGGACCTTTCTAGCTAATATTGAAAGTTTAGGAAGATCCAATGCTCTTATCTTCCAAAAATCTAAGACATCTTTTATCTCCAAATTATAAGGCGAAAATAATGAATAACACTCTTTTTCTAAACTAGTTAAATAGTGTTGTTGTTCCAGGTTATTGTTTGAATAGATGAATGCTTCGTAGCCAATGACTAAAGATAATCGAGTTTTGAAGCAACTACCGTCGTTTTACATTCGTTTAATTCGTCCGTGTAAGACCGTAGAGAGGTAGCGTGTTGACATAAAAATTAAACCGGAGTAATATTTTTTTCCTTTAAATATTCATTTACTATGTTTATTGATTGAAAAAGGATCCAAATGTGCTCCTAACACCTAAGTAAAAAAAATAAAAGAAAGAATAATGTATAAAAAATAATTTATGTATTTTAAAATACTACCTGAAGATCGGTTATTGGAAATCTATGATCAAATTTAGTAAGCATATTTTGTTTAAGGGATGCTATGGGTGGACTATCATTTTCTTTTACAATTAAATGATTTTTAATTTCACTACGAAATAATAAGGCTAAATTTATAGTAACTCATTTGGACAGATAAAAATTCAACAGTTTGTTTGAAGGTTTTAAGAAAATTTAAAAGTTATACACCAAGTCCCAATCGGAGTTAAATAATTTGAGATCCGGTTTCTCCATTCTATTTAATAGAATATTTATAGGATTTTTGTTATTGCCAGTCACACTTTCCAGCATTATTAAAATACTATGCCAACGTGTAGGCACATTTAATTTTAAGGTTTTATGTTTTTTCTCATATGATTTTTGATTTTCACTATCATCATCATACCCCAAACGATCTTCATAAAAAGGATCATTATCATCCAAATCTAAAATATCCGATGTATATGATATCGATTCAAAACATTTTCTATTTTCTATATCGTTTATATTTTCAAAATCCGCTGTTTTGAATCATAAGGCAACTATAACTTCTCTAACTTTTTTAATGAGATTTTCAATTTTATTAACTTTTTTTATTCCATCGACTGTCACTAGATTTTGTAATCCATGCCCCAAACATAAATAATGGTCATATTCTCCTAGACGAACACTTTTCCTTACATTGGGTTCTGCATCCGTAACCATTTGAATTTTCTTGGACCCTAAATCAAATTCATTTTCAACTTTTTCTATTTCGGAAAGAATAGTTTCAGCGGTATATTTATGGGTGACATGATGTGTCGCCAATGTATAAAATACAATATTAAAATTATTATCTATTTCATGAAAAGTAAAGGTGATATAATTTCGCCGTCTATATTTGTCTGTCCACATATCAAAAGTTATAGCACAAAATTTAGGACCTACATTAATTTGTTGGCATATGTATGCTTTCATTGATAAATAAACATCATCTAATCCACTCCGGCTAAGTGTAGTTCTGTCAGGTAATTCTTTGGCATCTGAAATAATGCCATATTTCTACATAATAAAAAGTTAATAATAAAATATTATGCCATAAAAAATTCTAAATGTGGGATGTTATAAAATAATTAAATATCTTAACAAATAAAAATTAAGATTGCCCTATAAAAAATTATAATGATTTTACAAATAACCTTTAGAAAATCTTGCATTCCAGTATTATTTATAGAAGAGAATGGCATTAAATCCTTGCAACACATGAGAACATAATTCCTTACCAGATATCTTTTATAGGGTCAGTTGTATCTTTTACAATGGGTTTGAAAAATAACTTCAAATTTTGTTTAGATATTTCTTCTTTACATGATAAATCATGTTTGTCAAGTAAATGTTTTATTATATTTGATGTGCTGATATTTTTTGAAAAAGATTTGATTGGATAACTAATTAAAAAATTTACTAATATTTATAAAATAATCAAAAAATTTACTCTGAAAATGAAGAATTATTTTCATCCTCACCATCTTTATCAAGTGCTATTTGCAAGCATATATTACAAAAGACTTTATCTGTAGCAACACTGGTTCTCTTATTATGTGTCAGTTTTTAATATTAAGGATCCAAAATGTTTCCATGCAAAAGAAGGTTTTGCTTGCAAGGATATACTATATTTTGTTACAGGGTATTGCAATGCTGCATCCATTATAATTGTTTTAGTCCTGGTATTTTTATATATGTTATAATGGCAACAAAATAAAAATCATTAAATAAAATTTCTATTATGATAAAAAATAAATTTTATATAACGAGTTGTAAATTATTTGAATCAAAATAAAAGAATAAAATATAGATTTACCTTTTCAAATTTAATGTCCTAATCTTATTTTATCTAGCACGTTGGTCACAAACCTGCCCAAAGTGAGCGAATAAGGATTGTTACAAATCAAATTTATAGCAAATAATATTTATTAATTTTAAAAAATAAAATCGCATTTTTTAATAATTCAAAAAATATTTAATATTTTTTATTCATAAATAATATATAAAATAAATAATAAAAAATATGTATCACGCCGCCAAGCCGCCGAATTTTCACATCGGCGGCGGCGTGTTGAGCGCCGACAATTTTTTGGCGCGCGGCGTCGGCGTGATCAAAATCATCGGCGGCGGCGCATTTGACCGGCGGCGCACATGTCTAACTATATATAAGAATGTTTTTTTCACATTATGGAAATGTGTTACAATAAATCATATTATTACTGTAGTACGTCTTCACTAATGTAATCATTTTTAAGAAATATTTTCGGTTTTAAAGCGAAGGGATTTTGATATTAAAAAAAAATTATTAAGGAAATTATTTTCCACTTACCAAAAAGAATAAGGCATATATTTATATTAAATTAAATATTATATAAATTTAAAAAAATTTTATTAAAAAATTTTGAACAAACGTGAAAGCATTCATGTTCCTTTTTTTAAAAGGTGAACCTTAACGCGAAAGCTTAGAATCTGTAAATGAATGTTGAACACGAATGCGTTTGATTTTATCAAAACGTTGAACGCAAACGTTCTATTCTTTCTAACTTACATTGTAAATAAAAGATAAATTATATTTATAAAAGTTTAATTTTTTCAATTTAAATACTATTAATGGCGAATTATAAAAAAAATTAATTTTTATGTATTTTATAAAATCATTTTCTTTTTGTAATAGACCAGAATGATAACACTTTTTTTAATATAAGAAAGAATCTAAAAAAAATGACCATCCTTTGTAAAATTTTATTAACATTTAGTTCTAAATTTATTTATGGCAATATGGAATTACAAAAATTTTAGTTCTTGATAATTAGAGACTATCTAATTTGTGCAAAATTTTTGGGTATTTTTCCAATTTATTTTTATAAACCTTATTATATGAATTGAATATTTTATTATTTGTGAAATATTTTGTCCCACAACCTTTATAAATTTTACATTTTCAAAAATACTAGTTATAACTATAATATAAGATTAGTATAAAAATGATTTTAAAATATATTATTGATTATATATATCAAAAATTATTTTAAATTTGAATTTATCAAAAAATTAATTTATAATAAATTATTAAAATGACATAGAGGAGATATTAGATGGTTGTTAACGTCATAATGACGCGTGGCTTTAATAAATTATCATAAATACAACATATTCATACTTAACTAATATAATTTAAAAAAATATATTTTATATGTGATAATTATATTATAATGATGTGTAAAATACCCATAATACTGATTTAAATTTTTAAAATTTTATTTAAGGATAGATTATAAATTTTGATTAATTTATATATATTATTTTTCTAGGAAAGTTAGAAGTAAGTTAACATAGATTTTAATGGTGCGAAAACGTTATTTTAAAAGATAAAATAATGTATTTTACTTTATTTGGTATTTACGATATTTTAAACATAAGCTATTTGATAAGAAAATGTAAATATCTTATATAATTAATCACATTTTTACTTTTGTTTTCAACCCGGACTTGGGTAATTATATATAATGATATCGGCTCTTTTAATTGAAAAATATAGATTTATACTTTCAGTGGGATAGACAAGGTCTGTTTAGGAAGGAATCATAACACCCCCATAAATAAATACCCCCTCCTCAAAGAAGCAGTTAAATTTTTGTTGACTTCTGACCTCCTCTATTATATAATTTCAGAAATGTAATTTTTTTAAATGAGTAGATCTTATTATATGAGCGCATAATTGGGAAAAATATATATTAAAAATATCAAAATTTATTACGACCAAGCAAATTACCAACACTAATTATAAGTATTTGTCAATCATAAACTTATCAATTTTTTTGAACTATATTGATTGGATTATTTGATTCCTAAGAAATGGAGGGAGGATAAGATATTTGAAAATAAAGAGACAAGATTTTTAGGTATGGGGGTAAAGTAATAAATCAAATTGGAAATAAAACATTCAATAAAAACACCCTCATGGGGGATTATATTTTATTTGAGCCAATTTCTTCAAAGGTGTGTACCCCATGCAAATTTTATAAAGCATTGGCATTGTACTCCTCCTCTTCCCTTATTTGCAGATAACACTACTTCCCCTATAGAAAATATGATTGGGCAAAATTTTATGTTTTTATAATACTTTTACATTAATCTAGAGAATTATAAAGTATCAAGGCTACAGCCAGAAAGATTTGATTATCCTTATGGGAGTTCTTAAATTATAAATATTTTAAAAAAATGCATTCAATCTGGTAGCTATGTTTAATCCATTTAATATATTCTGAATTAAAATCCCACTAAACTGATGTGCATATATTTTGAGGCCTTCCTAGGCTAATCAGATGTATATTTTCTTGTAAAATGTGTATTGCTATAGCTACAATCATTGTCTGGGGAAAGGGGTGGGGGTCATTTGCCTCTACATATTTTTCGGCGGGTAAAAGGTTTTTAAAAAGAGGAAATAACTTTTATAATTTCCACTAGGTTGTATATTTTAATTGATGTGAGACCAATTTTTAAAATTTATACACTTTAATTTTGTGGATAAATGTTCTTTTTAGTTAAAAACTGTAAACAAACGATAATTAAAATGTTTGACCCCCAAATTGTATAAAAGCCATTACTATTTTTTACCCTCAAAGATATATATTAAGGTTTGTATCACCAATAACTTTACATAATGGAGAATCCACTAGAGGCAAACCCCTTTCGACCTATACCTACCTACCCCCCCCCCCCCATCAGCAAACCCAAATAATTTTTCCGCCGACTAAAAAAATATAAATCGATTCATATTCTTACATTTATTTTCTTTTTATAAAAATAAAATGAATTTTTATTTCATAATGATAATAATTAAAATGATTATTAATATGCTAAAATAAGATATTATTTTATATACTTGAAAAAATTCTGAAAAAAAGACTAAAATTTTTATCCAGTTTTATGGGTGCGATATTCCTTGGCGTGCTATACTACATCACTGGTGTTGTCTAAAAAAAATCTCTAGAAGAACGCTAACTAATTTAAGCCTATAGAATAATTTTGCATAGTCTGGTTTGGCCAATAATAATATTTTATAAAGCTAAAGAACATGAATTGGCCAAATTCTAAGCTTAGAAAATTGCAAACTTCAGGCTTAAACTGGCCCTTAAAAATATTTTATACAAGTCACCCGACCTGACTTAAAAATTCTCTTCTTTAGAACAGGCCACACCGACCTTTGATATAAATAAAAATTTGTAGTATTTTTTTGATCATCTAAATGATGTTCTACATATCTTCATCATTTTCTTAAAATCATTAACAACTGAACAGTCTATGTTATATATCATGAGTAGAATAACATACCCTATATTTTTAAGAATAAAAATTATTTTATTTTACTATCCATATCAGATAGGTAAAATTCATAATGATTAAAATTTTTTTTTTTACTAATTATTATTTATTCTAATGAAGAATCTAATATTGGTAGTCTGTATTGCGAGGAATTGCTATGTAGAATGGATATTAGTAGTAGGGATTTAGCTCAATTTAAATATAAGAATTTAATTAATCAAGTGAAAAAAGTTTCTTTATTTGATAAAATAATATGAAAAAATCATAAGTAAAAATATAACTGATTTCTTTTATTAAATAACAAATTTTTATGATGTAAAAATAACAGATTCAAATTTAATTTTCTCTTGAGCTCAATTAAGATTATAAAACATAGCTTTTTTATCATTACAAAAAAATAAAAATATTAAATATATATTTTTTAAAGTTAATCAATTAGGGAAATATATGGTGTGTGTACATATTCCTCCTTCAAAGATGTTCAGTTTTTGTAAGCATCATTTTAGGCTAATAAAAAAAACCCTTACACTCCCCTCACTCCCTCACTTCTCCCTCCACTAAAAATAGAATACAATATGTCATTATAAACAATAATATAAAAAATAAGTAAAAGATTTATAGTAATCCGATGAAGATTAAGTGATCTGATGATTCCGCTAAGCGATATCTGCTGAATTATAACATTAAGTCTTATCATATTTAATCATTAAATACTTCCCATTATTTACTTGATTTTTTTTACGCTAAGTGGAGAATGATTTCGCAAGTTTTTTCTTGGGTAAACTTATTCATTTTTAAAAAATACTGATAATTAGAATTTTCAAAAAAAAAACATTTTAATAATAGATTTTAAAAAATGTAACTGGTTTAACGTACTGCAATAAACTGGTCTAGAGCCCTCAATAGAATTTAGGGGGCAGGGGAATACCACCAAATGTATCTCCCTTCTGGCCTGGCTATTCCTATACTTTTATGCTAGATATATTAGAGGTCGGTGCAGGAATGGAATTATTTGAGAATCGGCCCAGCCCGTAATATTTTATACCCTGCCTTGCAGTAAATTGTCATATTTTTTATGAGAGAAGTCATAAATATGCCTAATTGTAAGCTTTAAAAATTTGTGAAATTTCAGCTTAACCCGTAAAAATATTCTGCACAGGTTATCCTGACTGCCCGACCCAAAAATCTTTTTGCTTTGATATCTTGTTTATATTTTTATCTTTGGTTTCATAATCAATTCTTAGATCATTAAAATTTTAATAAACTCCTGCATCCATTTTTATTAAATAAAATGCTAATTATTTCAATTTTATTCTCAATAAAAAATTAACTGGGACAACCTTAATGGGAGAACACAAATAAAACATTTAAATTAAAACTGATTTGAAAATTGAAAACATTATGATTTAAAAATATATCAATATTAGGTAGATAGCTATAGTATTTTTAAAAAAAATCAACGATCTAAAAAATGTGTTATCAATTAAACTGTTCTCATTACTTAAGAGTCTGAATGCTGATATAAACTGATTAGCTTTTCACGCAAGGTTGGGTAATTACCATTCCTTTGTAATTAGTAACTTTAATTCCATGATTATAATTCCTTGTTTTTAAAATAATTCCACTTTAAAAAAAAGGGTAATTATAATTAATTACATTTTTAAAGCCTGTAATTAGGAATTAATAGTTAACAATCACATTTATAATTCCTTTTTTTAAATTAAATGATTTTTTTATGAACGCCTAATAATTGTAATCGGGATAACTCTAAATCTTTCACTTGACTCATAGGTAACGTATTTGTTGAAACTTTTAAAATCTCTGTTTCGATGAGAATGATAAGGAAAACGGGGATAAAATTAATTTTGGCCAATATTAGATGATATATTTTAGTTAAATAAATAATAATTTAGTATCCCTCTTATAATTTTTTTTCTAGATGAAGTTATTAACAATTATAACATTCTCTCATACCCTTTACGGTGCTCTTGTCATATATTTTAACTGTGACAAGTGATATCAAAAGTAATAAGAATTTTGAATCAAAAATAGTTATATGTGGGTAACTATGGAAAATAGCTCATAACCCAAATCAGCTGAAATAACGAAAGATATTTTGGGATCTAAGTTATCTTTGCATTGTGTTAGATGCATTAATAGATATTATTAAGTTAAGTATAAATTGAGCAAATTGATTGAAAAATTATCTCAAAAATATTAATTTTAAATATGTAGAAATACTATCAAATTCTCGCAATAGCTTTAGATAAATTGCAGTGGGAAAAGGATTTTTATTATGAAGAGCAGAATTTTATTTGCCCTGCGTTTTTGTGTAACTCTTTTAAAGGCTATAATTATCGAATTTAATAAAAGATTTTCCTATTTTAAGATGCAAATTTTTAGCAACCACTTTACACCCATATTTGAAGCTCAAAGGGATTGAATCAATATAGAAACAAAATGTTGAAAATTATTAATAATATCTGAAGTTGTTTCAATAAACATATAAGATTATATTAATTGTCAAAAACAATCATAATTATTTTTGTCAATTTTAAGAGTTTACTTCCATTTAAATCCAATCAATGTACTAAACTTGAAGTTGAAGAGTTTACTTATTTAATAGCTGCTAGAGATCAAATACAATTAAAAAAGTGTTTTTGAAGTATAAGGCATTTTATTATTTTTAATCAAATCTTACTTTAATTTTTTATTCACTAGTTGAGATCAGGAATTGTAATCTTCAAAAATAACGTCGTCAACCTTTTTAAAGAAAAAACGTCATTCGTTACTTTTTTCTAGAGGTAACAGGTAACCATATTAACGATGCAAAACATTACTCGTTAGTCGTTACTTTAGATTTTTCTAAAAAACATAGTAAAACATATTTAATTATAAAATTATTTTTATTTAATTTTTAAATTTTATAAATAATTTAAGTCGAGTTTTTAAGTCAGATCAACCACCAAATTCCTTCATTTTTATTTTAAATTTTCGATGATAAATTTTGAGTTAGGATAGTAAATCTAATTAATATTGAATTAATCAGGATATGTTAATTTATATTCTTATTAATATTATATAATAAAGAATATTATGTCAATTGTACATATTTCTTCAGATAAAGATGATTTAACTGTCCTTGCCCCAATATGAAACATTTTTTACACCAATAAAATAATTAAAGCCTAACTCAAATATTTCCTCAATTGTGGAATAAACATGGAAAGTCTCGAAACTGTGCAGCTATTTTTAGGAAAAATTGGAAATATCTGATTAAATAAAAATGGGGAGATATCTGATTAAACCGATTATAACAAGTTGGAACTCTTTTTATAATTCAGTGAAATTAATAGTCTTATTAAGGAGAATGACCAATTTGATTAATCTTGTGATGAATCAGAATTGTAGAGATTTTGAGATTATGACAAGTCGTTCATTGATATATTGTATGGTTAGTGTTAATTAAAAATATGATATGTGTGTATATAATATATATGTGAAACCTGTTGTTACTCCTCAGAACATTGGGATATATCACTCCCAAGATAACTTTTATAATATAAAACGTTAAAAAATGCTTTAAATAATATCAAGTTTTCTAAGCCACTTATTAATGCAATCCTGTAAGACATAGATTAAAGATATACAGTTGTAATATTGTTTACAATTTATTATTTAATTATATTTATCAGAGACCTGCAGGCCCGGCGCTAAGCCCGGTTCGGGCCTGAAATTTTTTAAAAAAAATATCCGGGCGGGGCCAGGTCCTATATTTTACAACCAAATATTTGAAATCGCCATTATTAGCTATAAAAACAAAAATAAATAAAATATATTTAAAAAAAATCCGGGCCAGGCCGTACAAATGGTACCTCTCAGATCTCTGATATTTATTTTCACAGATTCAAACGCATCTATAAAGCTGAATATATACTATCAGAAATAATTCACCCGCTACTAAAATTAGATTACCCCTGGATAAAATTATAAGTCAACGAAGGTAGAAAGCTTGAACTTATTTTCTGTTTGATAAAATATTTAGACAAAGAAAGGCGGACTTTGATTTCTTTAAAAAACAACACAAATACCAGATTATTTTCTGATAAAAGTAAAAAAAATTTGATGAGGATCTGAATGAGATCTTTTGAAGTATTAAGCTTATTTTCAAAATAATTATTATTCTTTAATTTTTAATATATTCCACCAATTTTAATATTATTTATTAATATAATACAACCCTCCTGTCCTTTGCGCCAGTTGAACGGGCGTGTAGCACTGCGAAAGATGGTCGAGCACTCTCTTGTTTATCTGATCAAAATTTTGAAAATCAATTGATGTTGAAAAAATTTAAAAAAAATTATTATAGAAATATCTCAACTTATATTAATATATTATTTTTGTAAAATTTTATTTATTCTATACATAGGAAATTTTTGTATATAATATGTAATTTTCAAGTAACGATTAACGTGTTACTTTTTTACAAGATAACGCGTAGCGGTATCGCTTTCCAACGAGTAGTTTCTCTTTAGAAGTAACGTTTATAGCACTATTATTATGTAATCATAATTACTCTAAAAGAAAACATATACATGTAATTTGTAATTAATTACAGTTTTTAGAAAAAAAATTAGTAATTATAATTATTAATTACAAAATATTGTAAGTAATTGTAATTAGGATTACATTTTTGATTAATTATGCTTATTCCTGCTTTCTTGCTTATATTTCAGTCCAATACTATTTTCGATTCTTTCTAGAATTCTTATATTTTTAATAAAAAAAACGTATTCCCAATATTTATTTTAAACACAATTCGCTAAATTTATTAAGTGAGTCTATTTTTCGATATAAAATTAGAAAATAGTTTGTTACAAAATAAAAATATTATTAATTTGGAATTTTTTTAACAAAAGAATACCGATTTCAATTAAAAAACAAAATATAGGGGAAAATTGAAGCAAATAATTGACCATATGTCATTTTTTTATTATATAATATTATGTAGATAATATATAATTAAATTATATTAATATTATATTAAAAATAAAACATTGATTTATTTCTATTTAGTTGTAGGCTAATAATTTATGACTTTACAAATCATCTTTTTTCGATTTCATAAATGCATTCGATTGCAAAAATTATTATATCATTATAGGGACTTTTGTATATCAAGAGACCTGTTAGAAGTGGAATTTAATCATCTCTATATCTGCAACAATTTTTTAAAACAACCATTGCCTTTAATTTTTCTCTCGTCAAATTTTTTGAAGAAATAGACTTTATATATGGAGATAGCTAAGATTGTTAAATTACGAATTTTACACTATGATGTCTCAAAAAGAAAATAAAGAAACTTTAGTTTTTTAAAAAAGAAAAATTTGTGATTTTTTTGCTTGAAAAACTTAATGCAAAAATTTAAAATTATTATTTAGCATATGGGGAAAACAATAATATAATAAAGCTCAACTATATCAAGAGCTTCATCTTTGTCATGGAATTATCTTTTATTTTTGCAATGGTTATAATTGAAAAAGAAGAATTCGCTAATAAAGAAATATTTTAATTTTCAAGATTTGTCTAAATGTTTTGTGAATTTGATAATTATTTATTAAAATCTAGCTATATATTAATTGCACAGAGCTGGAAAACATTTCCATATATGTTAATTTATTTGTAAATAAAATTATTTAACCAAATAAAATTATAAAAAAACATAAAATAATTCTTACAGATTAAATTTTATCTGCAAGGAGGATTAAAATAATTATTAATGTGTTTCCAAATTTCAAATCTCAGCACCATTTGACATAGTTTTAAAAATTCTCAATTAGAGAGTATTCGTTATAGTGAAAGGCCTATTGTGTATTAAACCTCTAAAAATACGAATCAAATTGAATAATTGTATTATTCTTATTCAAATTTTTGAATTGAATAATAGTATGATTTGTATTCGTACGAATCAAACAATTGTTTATTCATATTCATACGAATATAATAATCATTATTCGATTCGATTTGTTGAATATTCTATTTGTCTAATATTATATATCTCAGTATCTTGACTTGTCAAATTTTTTATTTATCAATTATTCTATTTGTGATTCAAAAATCAGAAATTAAAAAATATTAAAGATTTGGATAGATGTGGAAATGAAGAAAATTAAATGAAAAGTTCCGCAACGAAAATGCGGAATATTTTTACGAATAATTATTTATATTTGTGAATAATTAAAATTTCGAATATTTACGAATAATTTGAATGAGAGATCCGAATATCTCCTTTTCAAAATTTTCAGAAAATATTAATAAATTACGAATCAAATAGAAAATAATTAGTTTATATATGTATATACCAATAAATAAATAGATTGATATTGAATTAATCATATTAATAAAATTATAAACCCCACTTTTATTACAGGTATGTGTTAATTAAATATTGCTCAAACCTTACTTCAACAAAGAAACCATTACTCTTTTTGTTACCTGTAAAAAAGGAAAGCGTTACTCGTTATTCAAAAAAAGAAGTAATGCGCTACTTAAAATTTTTTTATATTAATTCTCCTCCTAAGAAAATAAAAATAAAATTATACAAAAATAAAATAATCTATTTATAATATTTTTTTATTTATTTAAAAAAAAAAAATTTTCAAAATTTTGATCAGGTAAACAAGAGAACTTAGTGTTCAGGCGTGTAGACAGCGGGGGAGGGGCAGGGAAACAAATCAACCCCCCCCCTTCTTTCCATAGCCAAAAAATGATGCCGGTATTTTTTAAAAATATTGTTAATTAATTTATATTTTATAATATTTATTCCTATTCTTTCTTTTTAAATATATATTTAATGACATTTATTTATCACATTCATTTCTTAAGTTATTTTATCAATTAATTTCGATTTCAAGTTTTCCTTGGCGTAATATTCTAGTGGTAATATTTATCAATTTCAAATTTCTAGTCAAAAAATAATTATGGACATAAGAAATATTTTTAAACATATTAATGATGATGAAAATCCTAATCATCTTACAAAAAAGCAAAAAAGTACAAATAATTTTATAACATTATATAATTAGCCTAGAAGAAATATACATCTTAAAAAAGTATTAAAGTTACCTATGATAAATATTTTATTTAATAATAGATTTATATTCTACTCCTCAATTTATCCACAAATTATTAGATTCAATACTTATACCAAATTTTTTTTCTCATTAGAATGTATTATAAAATTATTTAATTATACTAATATTTTATGTAATCATTTTCAAAAGCACGACATTGACTTGATTGAGACGATGAGAATAACGGAGAGCATTTTATTAGAGTTACAGGAAATTAGGGCTAATGTTGATGAAGAATTTCATATTTTATATGTTTTGTTGAGTCAAAGGCAGAGCTATCCGAGTTTAATATTTGTCTCTCTCGACTTGCAGCAAGGCAAGCTCATTGTCCACACATTAATATAGGGTCAGTAGAAGAGTATTATAAAATAAATGTCTTAATCCCTCTCTTAGATAAATTTATAACCCAAATAAATGAACGATTTTTAATTTATTAATCAGCACTTACCAAGCAGATATTACTTCCACAAAAGCCTATTTATTTTGTAGTATTTTTATGCCGGTTTATATATTTAATTCTTTATAATACACATTAATTTAAAATTGTGTATTAGAAATAGTTATTAGTCCTAACCTAATAAATTTATACTTGATATTTTTAAATAAATAATTTTATCTTACCCCCCCCCCCATCCTCCCCCACAGCAAATTCCTGCGTACGCGCCTGTTAGTGCTTAATACACCAAGGCAAAGTTAAATCATCTCACATACCTTGATTGATTCAATAATAGTTAGATTAATAGTTTTGACTGTAAAAAAATTCAACGACAAAAATATAATAAATTTAATTAAAATGAAGAAAATTTAATTTATAATTCAATGTATTACATCTTTTTTTTATTTGGGACCTCTTACTTCTAATAATGTTAATATAGGTTAAATTTATTTAATTATTTTATATCTCACTTCTATTTAAATTTATGCATTTTAGAAATATAATAAATTAGAAATCAGATTTAGTAAAAATTATAATCAAGATTCGTAGGATATAAAGAAGTCCTTTTTGCATTGAGTATTAATCTTGCGTTGGAAAATTCTTCAGCTGGGTGTACTGGTTACAGGTATAAAAAGAACCTTACTAGCTAAATTAACAAACCTGAGAAGCTCTAGTCGCTTTTCTTTCAAAGAGTGCATCCTCTTCTGATATACTAAGTTGACTGAGAAAATATGGCATTCATGCTCTATATTGCTAATGTTGTTATGGTTGCTTGGAGGGGAATGTTTACGAGCTAATTTAGATATATATGTGGATCTTTGCCCATTATCTTCAACTTGAATCTCATCTGTGCATTTCAATCATGATCTAAAAGTTTTAAATGTCTAATTAAATATTGCAATGATATCATAGAATTCGAATTTTTATATTCTGAAACAATTTTAAATTTTGAAATCTCGGATCAAGTAGTGTCGCTAATATCTAATGTTTAGAATATAATTTTATTAATAAAAATATAATATAAATTAATTGAAGTCGGTAATTTTAAAATATGGTCAAGTTTTTTTGCATAACTTCTTTTAGGCAAATGATATCTGAGCAATCAGTGATTTGTATATGTGTTTCTATTTCGCTGGGAAATAGTAATCATAAATTTATTGTTGATTCCTTTTGGGTGGAAATAAATTCCACCGAATCTCTGAATAAATTTAATAATGTGTAAAGTAAGTTATCCATTCGTTATTAAAAAAATTTAAGAATTGTTTTTCTATTTTATTTAGAGCATTATTTATAGAAATCTTGAACACTATGGATACTTTCTATAATTAATATTATGTGCCAGCGGGTAGGGCAATTTAATTGTTAAGCTTTTCGTATTAATTAGATCTGTTGGTGAAATAAATTTATATTATCAGCCTCACATATATCAAAATGTTTATCAAGGTATAGACCAGAATTATCAATATCCAAATATGGCCTATCTCAATTGATTGCAGACATTTACAATGTTCATTCTCAATTTCACATTTCAAATCAGCTACTCGATATCTGAGGGCTGAAATAGTATTTCCAATTTTTTTTAATCAGAATATTAATTCTGGCATCTTTTTCTATGCCATCAATTGTAACTAAATTATGAAGTCCATGCCATAAGCTTAAATGATGCTCATAATCTCCCATCTGAAGCTATTTTTGACATTTCAGTTACCATTTGTATTATTTTGTTTTTCAAATAAAATTTCTCTTATATATCATCGATCTCACATAATTGTTTCACTAGTATGTTGTTGCGTCACGCTTCTAATTGCAAGGGTAAGATATTTTCAAATATTATTTAAATGACGAAGACTAAACGTGATATAATATCAAAGCTTGAAATGATCTGTCCATAAATCAAAAGCGATAGAACAGAATTTAGATCCAGAATCAATCAGATTTAAAACACGCGCCTTTATAGATGAGTAAACATAATCTAGTGTACCCCAACTAAGGACTGACCTATCAGGAAATTCTGACAAGAAATCAAATATCATTTTCTATTTTTTTTAGACAATTAATTTTTTAATAATTATTTTTAATTTCAACTTGTAGAAAATCAGTTACTCCTTTATTGTCTATAAAATCAAATGGTATTAAATCTAAGCATCACATTAAAATATAATTTGCCCCTATTAGATTTTATATTTATTTTATACATTACATTTGAATAACATCAAAGTGATTAAAGCTTATATAAAACAAATTGAACTATCAAAATAAAGTTCTATATAATTAATTTAATAAATCAGTTATAAATTAAGTTCATACTTTAAAAAGATACTAAAAAAACATCAATTAGAGTTGGCAATAAACAAAGTAGGGTTAAAACGTGTGTCAAAAAATTAATATGTATTAATGTTTGTGTAATTTTGAAATATGATGTATGAATATGAATGAATGTAAAGATATACACTATTTTATTGAATGCCAATAGAGTACAATTCATATTTTAATTTTATTCATGTTTATTCAAATTTTAAAAATAATAATGTAATATATAAAGATAATTAAATAGCATTCTAAAAATTATGCACGCCGCGCCGTACATAAAAAATGGCGGTGAGCATGACCACGTCGTTCATCTTAATCGGCAGCTTTTCCTGCTGGAATAAAATTGCTAGAGGTGCGGTACACAGGGGCGATCTCCAATTAGAACATTTTTTCGAAGCTGGTTTTGAGGCATGTTTAAACAATTTATTTCTTATTAATGTTTAAATGGTGTCTAAAATGGGGATCCAGATTGATTTTTTTATAATAATATATTATATAAAAAATTAATTCGACAAATTATTATCGTTTGTTTGGAAATAAAAAAAATACTGGAAAACATGGCTCAAAAAATATTTTGGGTTTAGAAATTGGCCTTACTCTTATTGCACTTTAAAAATACATCCGGTCGTTGTTTAGCAAATTGTCATATTTTAACTTGGCACCGTTTAATATAACCGAAATTTGGGTGGTTGATCTGAATTAAAAACTCGGCCTAAATTATTTATAAAATTTAAGAAAATAAATAATATATAATAAAAAATATTTTTTCCATATTTTTAAAGTAACATAACGTGTTAAGTACCGTTACTAAAAAAAACAAATGTGTTACTAGCGCTTTACTTTGACAAAATTAACGACGTTACTTTCATCGACTATACTTTACAGCACTATAATTTATACCTGATATAATATTAACCGATTTTTTATTGTCATGAATTCTGTTAAAAAAAATTCCAAAATTTTGAATCTAAACATTCCTATAAAATTTGACAGAAAAATTCGGTTTTTACCAGGATTGATTTAATTCGTGATTTGTAGTGTTGTTAAAATGATGCTATATTTTTGTGAAAAAATATAATCATAACTTTACAATCTAAAAAATGTAACTAGTGAAAGATAATTATATTTTTTTAGAATGGAATTATATAATCAGTTTACTTTTTAAAATATGTTAAATAATATATATCTATTCTCCTTATTTGATGATTTCCCAAATTCGAAATTACTTTTTATTAAAAAAAATCACCTACATACGTGTGGAATGCCTGCTTAGTCTAGGGAAGCTTACCTATTCAAAAACGAGTCGAAAGGAATACAAATAGTAAATTAGCCTGCGTAGTCTAGGTAAGCTTACCTATTTAAACACGACGAATACAAATAGTAAATTATTCGTTTTTTACGAATAATGGTTAATATTTTTTTAAATTTTAATTATTTGATTCATTAGGTTATGCATCCAATGCTTTATAAAGGCTTTCCTCAATATGCATTTAACTTCATTTAACTTGATCGCATGTTCTTTATCATCAAATTATTATAATAATTTTTTCTTTTAAAATTAGAGTTGAAATAAATTTACATTTTATTGAAATCAAGAGTGAAAAGGGTAGAAAAAAAAATGTAAAGGTCTGGTAGAACTATTAAAATTATATTTTTTATGCTTAGACCAGGCTACACGCCAGTTATAAGCGGTGAAACAAACATACAACGATGAGGATTAATTTAAAGTCTTAGGAGATAGTGAACATTTAGATTTTATTAGAATTTTTAACATAGTTTCGTCACTAGGGGGAGTAGAGGGGTAAAAGAAGTTTTTTTTTCTCTTCAAATATTTAATTTTTTTTTAAAAAAATACCTATTTCGAATAATTACAAATGGAAAATGATCATTTTTGTTATTTCTACTTGCTCAGGCGATATGACTAGAATCCTCAACCAAAAAAATATTAATGCATGATAAATTATTGCTTAACACAAATTATAAAAATCTCTCAAGCGAGGATATTATTAATAAAGCCCAGCACGGTCTATGGCTCAAAAATATTAATGTTATTTTACTTCGCCTGATTGAATATCACAATTACAAAATAAATTTTAAAGAGATATTGCTGAAAATTTAAATTTAATACATAAAATTGAAATAAATAATAAAAGGAGTATTTTCAAAGATAAAATCTTTAAAGCATCTAGCCACAATCACTATGTTATCCGCTCCTTCCTGAGCTACCTATTTTTTTAAATTCTTCATATATCGTATAGTTATAATTTAAGCATTAAAATATTAAAATTATTTTATAAATATCAATCTTAAGAAATAAAAATAGAATTATTATCTATTAAAAGAGAGAAAATCTCACATGACTATAATAAGCTCCCTCGGAAACTGCGCACTCCTATACCCCCTATCAAAAAAGCATTAATTTAATAATACTTACATAGAATTGTGTTTAGCTTATCAAGATGATTTAGAAAATGCTTTTTTTAAATAAACTAGTAACATAATGAAATTTTTAAAAATACTTTTTACATGACCAAAATACGCACTCCTATCTGCTCTTGATAAATATGCGCTATTTTAAAAAATGAAGGCAGAAACATATTTAGCTCATTAAAAGGATTGAGAAAATATTAATATTAAATTTTAAATCTTCTCATAACTTTGTGGGCTTTTGAGACCCCCATTGAAAAGGTTCTAATTTAAAAATATAAATATAGAATCATGTTTAGCTCTTCAAGGAGGTTCATAAAATAGAAATATTAATTTTTTTTAAAAAATATTTTTTACTTAAACTACGCGCTTCTTGGGGAATCCACTTTAAAAGGACTTAAATTTAAAAAAAAAATATAGAATCGTGTTTAGCTTATTGAGATGATATAGAAAATGTTATTTTTAAATTTTTAAAACTGGTAAGTTAGTATAATATCAAAAAAACACTTTTTGGATGACTAAAATACGCATACCCGATAAAACCCTAAGATCTCTCGATAAATATATTCAATTTTTAAAAATTGAATGCAGAATCATTAGCTCTTTGAGGAGATCAGAAAATGGTATTCATTTTTTTAAAAAATAATTTAATTATCGGGGAAAAAATTATTTTGACCAAAATACGCGCTCCTAAGCGACCTCTATTAAAAGGACTTAAATTAAAAAAAAATAAATATAGAATCGTATTTAGCTTATTGAGCTGATATAAAAAAAGTTATTTTCAAATTATAAAAAATTGGTAAATTAGTAAAATATTAAAAAAATACTTTTTGGATGACTAAAATACGTATCCCCGACAAAGTCCTATGCATCTTCGATAATTATGCGCTATTAAAAAATGAATGCAGAATCATGTTTAGCTCATTAATGGGATTTAGAAATTGTTAATAATTTTTTCCAATCATGCTATAAATCCATCGAGCCCTCGTTTATATATGTAGCAAGTTTTTAAAAATGGGAATCCCCAACTTAATTAAACCATATCTAGCATATTTTCAGAAAATGTTCAGAAGCACATGATATTAAATTTTAAAGATTTTTATCTAAATTTTCTCAAATAAAACTCAAAATTATAAAATCATTAGGATATTAAAAATATAGACCCTCTTAATTAACAACCTAAAAAAATATTGTTAGTTAATTTATAGAACACAAGTTATTAATATGAACACGAATTGAAGAAGCCAAATTAATTTATTAACATTAGTTAATCCAAATCATTCTACAATAACATGAATAAAATAAAACGTAAAAATATAAAATCAAACTAAAAAATTATATAAAAATTGCCTTTTTCGATTTTTATACTACTAAAATTTACATACCATCAATAATTATTTCATACAATTGTCCTTTAATTTGCTAATTTAAACCTTTCAATTACGTTTACAATTCTTCCATTATCCTTACAAATTTTATATTCAAATTAACTGTTTCTTTAAAATTATAATTCATTCAATGCACATATTCGACAACTACCAGATACAGTGTTAAAATAAGTATTTTATTTATTTATTATTTGGATTTTGTTTATAATATTAATTTAAAAAATCTTATTCATAAAGGTCTATGGTATAATCCATATAAACCTGACTTGCCAATCCGATAATTTTGAGTCCTCCGAATCCAGTAAGTACTATTTATTCTTCTTAAGCCAACTTTGTGTTTCGTCACAGGGGGGTAATATATGGTAGATTGAATGCAATCGCGTGATTTCAGTAATTCAATATATTTAAAAGATGGAATTTAAAAAATAGGTTTATGTTTAGCAAATTAGGTGGATACGTATTCTTTGATATTTTACTGATGTATACCAGTTTTTTCAAAAATTGAAAATAAAATTCTATATTATCTCAATAAGATAAACACGATTCTGTTTTTTTTAAATTAGAACCTTTTAATAGGGGTCGCATAGGGATGCGTAGTTTGGTCAAAAAATGTTTTTTCAAAAGTAACAAACTTTAAAAATATTTAAAATTTAATATTAACATTTGAATCCTTTTAATGAGCAAAATAGGATTCTGCGTTCATTTTTTAAAAATAGCGCATATTTATCCAGAACACGTAGGAACCCGTATGGGGGAGCATAGGAATGCGTATTTTAGTCATGTAAAAAAGTATTTTAAAAATTTTATTATGGTACCAGTTTTTTATAAATTAAAAAACATTTACTAAATCATCTTGATATGCTAAACACAATTCTATATTAATATTATTAAATTAAGGCTTTTTTAATAGAGGAGCGCAGGAGGGCGTAGTTTCGGTGAGTGCATATTTCAGTCATGCCCAAAAATTTCAATAGTTCACCCACTTAAAAGTATGATAAAAAATCGTATCTTTAAAACACGAAAATAAATGGCTTACACCGCCCCCCCCCCAGTGCAGTGAATTTACATAGCTCCATAAGGTGGTTTGACTAACCATATGGTTGGTTGGTTAAGATCAACACTTTTACAAAAATATAATTTTATTAAATCATGCAATATTATTATATAGTAGGTATTTATTGATATAGAGCACTTCTCAAGATACAATAAGATATGGAATTAGATATTTATATAAATGGCTTGCCTAGCTAAGGTCTCCTCTATAATTTTTAAATTTTAAGAAAAAAATTATCATAATCAAAAAAAGGGAAGGACCAAAATCATTATAACAATTTGTAACGGGTTACACTGTAAAGTCCTCCAATAGATTATATGGCGGAAAACTAACCTAAGCCTCCCCCTAGCAAAATCTAGACTATTCCTATGCACTCTGTTCAAACCGCAAGCAGTGCAGGAAGCTACCTAAAGGTGAGGAATTCATTTTTTAGAGGCGCCTCGTTTGAATTTTTTTATTTATACATAATTGTTAAGTTATGTTATTAACTCTCATAAAAAATAAATTTATATTAAAATATAATTTTTCTATGAAAGAATGATATTTTGTTTTTGATAAATAACATTTTACTCATTGATTCAACTTTTCCATCAATATGTTTTTCTACAAAACTAATTGTGACTAATTATAAATAAAAGATATGTTTTGAAATAGATTACTTTATTTTATAAACCAGATAAAATTAGTCAGTGCCCCTCCCCTCCATAAGGTGTAATGGCAAGGATCCAAAAAAATTTATTGTTTATCCTAAAAATACAAATAAACCTGTTAATTTAATGCTAGTTGAGAAAGAAGAACAAAATTTAATAGTAAAGAGATCCCTTTGGTTTAAAGCCACATGAATTAGAGGAAACTGCATAACATAATTAATTATATAAATAATAAATCCTCGAGATTTTACGCCTTATTTTCCTGTCATTATTTGAATTATATAGCAGAAAGTAAAGAAGGTAATAAACACAATACATTTCAAACATTTTATCATCATCAACCCATCGTAGGATTATTTTTTTGAACGTAGAAAGAACGCGTTGCGGGTACTACAAATTTATTTAGTTAAATTTACTCTCTTTTTGAAATAGTTTAGGATGCAACTATATGGGACTCCTATGCCCAAAAAAAAGCAAATATACTTGAGAAAATCATAATTTTATTTATAGTTTAAGACTAATAATTTAAACCTACATTATTTTTATTGAAACTCTAAATATTTTCTGATACATATATTTATTTTATTATATCATTATTAAACACAAAATTAGTATTTATTATTTTTTGATCAGTAAAAAAAAATTTATTCAGTAAAAAATCACGTTTTTTTAGCTCATAATGAAATTGGATAGTGATAGATGTCATTGAGTGTCCTAAAAACAGTGGGTTTCAAAATTTATCAATGATTCTCAGAGAGTTAAATATCTGCCCCCGTCATGAGGTAAAACTTTTTCTGTAATTAACTTATTGGATTAGATAAGAGCAGTAAGATCAAAAGAGAAAATGCAAGATAAATTTGATTAAAAATGTGTTAAGAACATAATACCAAATATTTCCAAATAACTTTTTATAAATTTTTATGATATTTCAATATAATAAATAAAAGAAAGTTAAACGATTTGAACAACTTTCAAACCACAAAATTTCTGAACTTTCTTTAATTGATTCAATTAAAAAATTATGGAACTTTGGATAAAATTCAAATAGGTGAAAATAATAAATAAGACCAGCCAATTATTAAAGGGTTTAAATTTAATTCGACTGTGCAAAATCTGCTAATTGATATTTGCAACATATTAGTCATTTATCCCAATTTAAATAAACTGCACTAAGAATGCTAATAACAATACCAATCACAGTTTAGATTTTCCCCTATAAAGTTAATCAAGATAGAATAGTAACATTTAACAATATACTTTCTATTCAAAACGATTATTCAAACTATTAGCTATTAAATTAGTAAATAAACTCGCCTTAATGTTTTCGCATAAAAAAAATATAACAAATTTTTGTTAAAATCCTGAGTTGTTAAAAGATATTCTTCATATGGATCTAGATATAAATACATCGTTTAAAAAGGTATCTAGATATCAATACATTTTTTAATATACTTATGTCAGGTGTTAATAATAAAATATTCTCAAAATTTTTATCATTAAGGCAACCCCGTTTAACTGAAAATTATTAGCCATACTAAACTCATTCTAACGGGGCACTTAAGGGCAAAATGGTTGTTATATTTAATGAATAACAATTTTATATTGGCATAATCATTAGGGGAGACCGGGGATCTTATGAGCCCAAGGTTTTTGTTAACCTTGGAGTTTTCTTTTAGAGTAATCAACTTTAATGGTTAATTTTTTAACCAAATATGTATAACTATATTATGCATAAGCGGCTATAATTTTTTTAAATATCGGATCACATATAAAATTTTATGACTTTTTTAATGCTTGCAATTTAGCAAAAAAAAAATAAATAAAGGTTTTAATAATCCATAAGTCACTTATAGAAAAGATTAAACTCTATTGCATTCTATATAAAATAATTCTTTATTTGTTTAAAAAATATGTTTAAATTGCCATAAAATTAAATTTGATTGAAAGATATTGAGAGTCTAAGGCTATCTTTCAGAGGTTCATATAACATTTTTGAGCGCTATTTACAAAATTTATTATTGCTTATTGAATTTTGAATATGGTAAGAATTTATATTAGAAAAAAGGAACAACTAACAAATAATAAAATCATTAATATATTTAATGAAAATCCGTCCTTGCCAGCTGTCATGGAGAAAACAAATTTAGGTTATGCAACAGTAAAAAGATATAAATCAAGATTAATGAAACAACAAGATTTTAAATTGTCTATATCAAGACATTTATGAATGAAGTAGAAAAAATCTATATTAAATAATTGTCTAATAAATACATCTAAAATGTTTATGGGTTGTTGTCCCATGTAAATGCTCCTTTTGGGAACATGAATCCTGTTGCAAATTTAATTCATTCTTTATTTGTTTAAATTGTCAACAATCACTAATTTATTATAATTTTTTTCCATTATGGGGTATTTTTATTGCAATAATATATATTATTATCTAAAAATAATTAACATTTTGCAGGTCAAAAGCATCCCATAGGAAAGCTCATCCTTCCCCGAGTATAACTCATCCTTTTCCAAATTTTTTCTTCTGAAAATAAAAGTATAATTTTTAAAAAATTATCGTTATGTATAGCATAAAAGTAAATAAGTATAATAAAATGAGATATTATTTATTATCAAGTAGTTTAATTTTATTGACGTTTACCTTTTAGGGCTCGCATGATCCCTGGCTCCCCTAATGTATTAAGATCCCGCTACTCACTTTAAAAAAAATTGTTCAAAATTTGATGCTTATTAAACTTATATCTTAATATATATCATCTAAGGGGTGTCCAAAAAAATATAATATTAAATTATTTTATTTGCTTTCAGGGATTGCCTAGAAATATTAATCTAATATGATCTATATTTTTTTAAAATGAATATAAATAAAATAAATTATAATATAAAATTCACCATGCTGTCGACATCAATTTCTTAAAATAAAATTTATATGGTTTGTTTTTGTAATGAAATAAACTCGATATTATTAGATGAATTTAATTAAAATATTATTATTTTTAATATAAAAAAGTAAAATAAAATTATATCAAAATGTATCTAAATATAGTATCTAAATATAAGTTTTTATAAAAGTGTATCAAGATACAGATATCAAATTTTTTGCCTAGATACTTTAACAACTTTCTTAAAATTAATTAATTATCGTTTATGAAATTTTGATTTGATACAGATACCACACTTTTGTGCCTAGATACTTTAACAATTATATTAAAATTAATGGATTTATCGTTTATTCAATTTTGACCTCTAACCAAAAATTGGTGTTTAATTTGAAATATGTTTTATATTGTAATCAAGTAAAAAGAAAAATAAATTATTTCTAAAAGATAGTAAACGCCTGAGTCAACATAGAGTCAGTTCCATTTTAAAGTCGAAATATATTTTCGTCATTCTTTGATTGACAAATTTTTTTACTATAATATATAATTAATTATGCATCTATAATTTGGTTGATACATTCACAACACAGATAATAAATGAATATATTTCGAGTTTTTAATAATATTTTATAATTTATTCGAATCCATTTATTTATTTTATTTATTATTCAATTTTTTATGTAAATTTGTGTTTTATTTACCAAATAAATATATTCAATAACAATAAATATGTATTTAATTTATTGTTGAATCGATTATACTTACACGAGTTGTAAAAGTAGCGGACTACAAGTAGTGCGTTAACTTTTTTGGTAGCCATAGCTAGCTTTTTGAAAATATCATTTCATTATGAATTATAATTTTAAATTTATTATTTAATTTTGAAATTGAAATTTATATTTTCGAAATTTGTAAGCCTAAATCACTAGTATAAAATATTAAGATTGTCCAATCAAATGGATATCGTATCGAGGTAATAAGTCCGAGTGAAACATATATTGAAAACCCATTAAATTCATTTTTTAAATCACTAAATTTTGATAATTTTTAAAACAAACATTTATAAAAATAAATACCTTATTACCTTCAAGTGCTAGTGTTGATTGATTATTTAGTAAGGCAAAACTTATTCTTAGTGATCGCCAATCTAGACTTGGGGATGATAATAGTGAAATGATTTTAATATTAAAATGTAAATGTAATAAAATAAATAAAAAATAAATAATTATAGTTTTTTTATGTAAATTCTTTTATAATTAATAAACTTTTAAATATTTATAAATGTTTTTTTTTTATATTCACAAATACATTATAACCAAAATATATAGAATATATATTAGAAATTTTTTTTTTAAAGTAGCTGTAGATAATAGTGCCATACTTGTTTTTGACATGTTAAAGCAGAGGTTGGGCTATCTTTTTTTGGCAAATAGCTGTAGCGATAGCGCGCTCCTTTTAAAAGTAACGTTTAACAACACTGCTATCGATGAACATTGCACTTTTTATAACTTATATATTTATTATTATACCTTTCATTTAGTAATGTTATTGTGTTGTTGTTGATATTATATTTTTATTTAATAAAGTTCCGGTTATTCAATTTGAAGCTCTCCCGAAGGTTCCAGGTTCTGGTTCTAAACTATGTTAAAGCAGTGAAAATAAATTTCCAAGAATTAAACAATAAATAAATCCTATAAAAATAATCATATAACATTTTAACAATATATTAATTATCCTTGCATTTCTATTAGAACTGGTTTTTGGAAAATTTGAAAGCTCTGGTTCCGTTATAAATAGAGAGCGGTTATCGTTTTTAGTTGAATTTAACGCATATCCTAGCATTTTGGTTCTTGTTTCGGTTCCAAACCCTGAATACAATTAAGTTAACCTGAAAATAAAATTTGAAACAAAAACAAAAAAAATTGGAAATAAAAATAAATCTTAAAACCAAAAAGAAAATAGAAGCTCTAATTTCTCGTTTTGTTTTTGGTTTTCTTAGCCCTACACTTAAAAGTAAAGTCTTTAAAATATTATAGCTATAATCGATAAGTCAATCACTAAAATATAGAATAAAACATTATATGGTGAAAAAGTGTATCAAAATATCTTTCATAAATGAAAATTTTAACATTCTTTGCGATTGCGCTAATTTTTAAATAATTTATTCCGAATGAGATAAATCTCGATGTATATTAAGTAAAGCGAATCCATCTAATCGGTTTTAGAATGTCGTATTTTTGTAGATTTTTATTCTCAGTAATGAAGAAAGATCCTCATTTGTCTTTTTGTACCAATTAGTATAGTTGCCAAAATATACAGTTATTTTATTATATATGGAAAAAAATCCAATATATATTTTAAATTATGCAATACTTCATCGCTTTTGTTGCAGAAATATCTACAAAAATTTTCTTTCATAACAAGATTTAAATTCTGAAATTAATTGGCCTCAGAAACATTTATATCCTCTGATTATAATTTAGCTAAATATTTAATTTTTTCAATATCAATATTTAATATATCCTCAGAAGGATTTATAGGTAATAGTATTTGTAATTTGGATAGAATCATATGATGAATCACAAATCGTTCATTGATTTGAGTCAAAAATGTATCCATTTGTTCGTCTAGATGCAGGTCTGTGCTTGCGAATCAAAATCATATAATTTTGCTCACCTCAACGAAATCTCTTGAAATGGTTTATATTGACTCTTAGTTTTCTAAGTGATAATACAATAATATTCGCGATTCTCATAGCTTCAGCCAAATCCATATCGTTTTTTAAAAAAATATTGCATAAAATTGTGGTGTAATAAAATAATTTTTAATACATTCCATTCTAATGCAAATAAAATCGACTGTCGCATTAAATTTAATAATGTATCTACTTCAAAATATCTGATTCATGCCATTTATTTCCGCATTAAAATAGTCTACTTCTCGATCTAAAAATGCTGTAGCAGCTTGATGTCGAATGCTCCATTTTGTCGGGCTTGCTTTTGTTTCTTTCTTCTTGTAATACAAGAAGTCTCAAAAATAATTATATTCAGCAAACTTTGTTTTTTTGGATATCTGGACATTTTATACACTCTCGAAATATTACTTAATCAATGTTATTAATAGAGATTTTTTAAATATACTTTTTTTATAAATATCTATCAATGTTTAAGGTACAAAAAAATATAAAATGTTAATACACAAGGAATAAATTTTTAAATTAATTTTAACTTTGTGGTAAAGTTTAAAATAGAACATAATTTATTTGAAATAGAATACTTTGCAATTCAAAATTCATGGAAACCTTTCAAATTTTTTCAAATACTTCCGAGCCTGTATATAATCTGAGGCCTCAATTTTTATTGTTTCAATGAATATTGTAACTAATGAATCCCATATAAAATAATTTAAAAATTTTTTTAAATCCATCAGCAAACACTGATTAAATTAAATAAATAAAATTCTATAAAAGATTTATACACTGTATTGTCCATAATAGTGATATAACTAAGGAAGTAGTTTGGAGTTTAAAAAGTTTATTAATATAAAATTTTTCGTGTTATATTTTTAGAAGATAGTACTTTTGAATTTTTATTAATTTTTCTGCAATTATAGTGATTAATGATATATATTTTTTTATTGTGTTACCTTTTGTCTTGTAATAATACTAATAATTACAGATTGATATATTGACTATCATAATAATTTGCAAAATAAGTTTAGCAGATAAAAATAGAGTTATGGAATTCCTTTGTTGTTATATATGGAGAATGGATTATTAATAGATATTGTTATATTATTTAATATACAGGGATGTGCAGATTTTATGGGGAACATATCCAAATTTTTTAATATATTTGCAAATAAAATTATTTTATTTGTAAAAATTGTAAAGATATTTGCGATTTGAAGAACTTTAATTGCAAATAAATTAAAAAATATGGAAATTTCTTCAATATGGGCAGCACTTTATACATTATAGTTGTATGTCTGTTTAGCATATGACAATTAGATTTCTTGTGGAAATATCACGTGAAATATAATAAGTATGTCATTCAAGATAGAAAACTGGATTTTGTCCTGTAGAACACGTTGTAAATATATATTATATACCATGTGAATTAAAATAAATATGACTTACAAGATAGAAAACTGGCAAATAAAATAGGATTTAACAAATAATATCAAGTGTGTTATTTGGTATAATTTATTATATTTATGCAAATATAAAGTTCTTGGTACTATACGAAGTAAAAATGAATTAGAAGATTATTCGGAGAATTAAGCCTAATGATTGACTTGAATGGAATTCCAAATAATAAAGAGTTGTAAAAAATATTGCTGCCTTACAAAAGGTTAAAGAATGTGGTTGAAACAAAAAATAATATCATTTCCCTGAAGCTCAGGCAGCTTCGTGTGATATCATCAAAACAAACAAATATTGATAAACTTATTTAAAATGAAAAATACCTATTATATTTTATTTGATAAACTTTACAAGATTCAGCAGAAAGCAAGAGGCATGTATTCTCCAGTTGGACAATGAACTAAAACTTTTACTGGGAGTGTAAATTTTGAGAAAGCTGCCATAGGCATGAGACTAAGGGTTTAATTTGCTTACTTTGAATAATGTCTGAACCCATTACGCAGATAGGAATTTTGAGAATGTACCAATAAATTTTAATAAGATGATGAGATTCGCACTTGCACTGGAAAGAGCCTAGGTTGAAGCGAATAACGTTAAGTAATCTCAAATAGGAAAAAATCATAATCAAACTCAACAATTAGAAATAAAAAATTGAGTAGATCGGTCTTAGACCTGACCGGACTCACCGATGGATTGACTGATCTTTTTTTTGAGGACCATTTAAGTTTGCTATATTATTCAATTAATATTATTTTTTTTAACCTAATTTTTTAATATTTTATTTTATGTTATTTTGAGTTATTTCAGTTTTTATGAATTTAAAGTTCATTTTTATTTTGCAATCTGAAAACCATAAGTTTTTCAAAGTACTACTTTATTTATAGTCCTAATTGGTATGAATTTAATTAGGTAAGAACAAAAATAATTTTAAAATACAAAAACATAAAAAGACCGGTCCTAGACCTATCTTGGACCACAATCTCGATCGATCTTTTTTAAAGGGTCCAGTCCAACGAACAGTTACCTTCAAATAATAAGATTTATCAGACTAAAAATCAATCTCAAAAATCTTATTAATTTTTTTTAAAAAACTGTAAAGGAAAAGAGAAGAAAATTAAATTTAAAAAGAGTTGAAAATTAATTTTAAAAAGATAAAAGTAATAAAATGAGTTTAAAGGAATATAAAAATTAGGGAAATAAACATGGTCAAATTTTTTTTAGAAATAATAAAATACTCAAAATGGCAAAAATATATCAAAAGGTAAATAAATAAATTTTAAAATTTTGAAGAAATACTCTAAAACCTGAAATAATAAATAAAACAAAAATTAGCTAGCTAGTTTGTATATTTGGTTTGTAAATTTATATAGGTGGTTAATTTGTAAAGGCCAATTAGTATGTAAACTAGCTAAGCATCTAGCTAGTTTGTACATAGCTAGTTAATTTTTAGACAAGCTATTCTATCCAGTTTATAAACAGCGTAGTTTATGAACTAGCTAAGGTTTATATTAGCTGTATTAAATATATTATTACTGTTGTTTTTTATTTTGATTTTTGGTTATCATTACAAGAAATTAATCATAGGTTGATATGATTTAATTTCGGTACACAAAATTATGATTTAATAATTTAATTTGCAATTTAACATTTTTCTATATAAATAACAAGCATTTAAAAAAAAATTTGTATTTTATATAAAATAGATTAAATTTCAAAAATTTGCATTTTCTAACATGGAAGGGCAGATTTAAATAGAAGAGCGCTCCTCCCCTTCACCTCTCATAGTTATATGTCAGTGTCACTATCTGAAAACTCTTATCAAGGTCATATCATTGTACACAAATTAATAGAAAAATAAATAAATCAGCTGTTGTAATGGCAATTTCCTTTAAGTGATTGCACTAATATCATATTTCATTTATATATAAATTCTTTCATATTTTGAAAAACGAATAACGTATATTCAGAGTAGCTTTATTACTTTAATCATTATTTTCGAAAGTCACGAATGACTTTACTTTTTCCCTAAATGAGTAACGTGGCTAACAGAGGTAACGGCGTTATCCTGAATTCCAAGGTAATAAAAGAAGCCAAAGGTTATAAAATGTTAAAGTGGTCAAACATTTTCTAAGATTTTGCCATTTCACATAGAATAAAATTTGTAATTAGGGGGGCTTAATACAATGATAATGGGGTTATAGGCAGCTATTGACATTTTTCTAAGTATTTATCTCTAAGGATTAATGTAAAAAGTTTGTGCATATTAGAATTTATACCTATAAAAGTAACTTTCTTCAATTTTACTATTTTCCAAAAAATAAAATAATACATATTTTTATCATTTTAGTTCCTATGATATTCAACATCCCATGCATAGGTTCAACTTTCCCCGGTATATCTTATTCGTTCCAAAAATTCAGAAAAAAATAAAATGTTAGCATAAATTAAATAAGATAAGTTTATTTTAAATCCTATTATAAAATTAATATGGAAGAACAAAGGATATTTTTATTAAAAATTATAAAGTATAATTATTATTAACCTAAACAGTAGAATAAAAGTGGGAGAAAGGGTTGGACATCGAAAATGCAATTATTTAGAAATGAAAAGCTTCTGCAGAGTGCTTAGTTTAAAATAAAATACTGAATTCATTAAAGAATTTTCGATATTGCCTTAATGGTTGCATTGTTTCCTTTCATAATTGAAAATTTTGATAAGAAAAAAATAAAAAGTAATTTTAATATATACTATTTATTATCATATATATATTTTTTTTTACATCAAATATTCCTTTTGTTACTACTACAAATAAAATTATATTAAAATTAACGTATCAAATATAAAATAAAATATTATTTTATAAAAACGGAGGTGGGACTAAAAGTTCCCCAAAAACATGAATAGTTATATTTTAAAATAGTTATTTGTAGATTTTGTTTTAAAAAATAGTATTCTTTTGGTTCTGATGTAATGGCTCTTATCGCCTATATTTTTTAAGAATTTT
Source organism: Gordionus sp. m RMFG-2023 (assembly GCF_954871325.1). NCBI lineage: Eukaryota > Metazoa > Nematomorpha > Gordioida > Chordodea > Parachordodidae > Gordionus > Gordionus sp. m RMFG-2023. Next base: position 31,979,482 of record NC_088776.1, read on the forward strand.
AAAGTTGCGCTTGGCATATGTCCAAGGGAAGAGATAACGATCGGTATAAAAATATAATTTGTGAATTTGGAATATTTCATTGTTTTTTTTTCTCGGCTATATCAACCGGATTAGAATTTAAATTTTTTGGGAAAGAAGATATGCATGCGAAGTCCCAAATTAAGGATCCCTAAAGACCAAGGCACGGAAGTTAAGCAATCTTGTCTTAAGCCATCATCTAATGATAAATTTGTAGGCTCCAGGATGTTTGGTATTCGGGCCTTGGTAAGAGAACGGCTAATAGCCAAATTAATTGCTGCATGCCTGCCTTGTTTATATATACAATTTAGACCATGTCTCCCTTTGGAGTCAACTAATATTTTACATTTGATGCATGTATGTGGTTGAACAATGTTTTAATATAATTTTATTTGATAGTAATAATAAAAGGAATATTTGATGTAAAAAAAAATAAAAAAAAATTTATTCTTTAGAAAAAAAAACATTATAATCATATGTTTTTTTATAAAGTATGTTTTTTAATATTATTTGTACCATTTTTATACGTTTCTAATGATAATTTTACCATACCATAAAGTCCAAATATTTTGAAAGATGCTTCAATATAATCAATAAAACAGAATTTAGTATAAAATTGGAGAGTCATTATTTGCACCCCTCCCTGCCCCTAAAAAAATACCTCTCTTCCTCCGCTAATTAAATTTTTTAGAAAATATTTATATTTGGGCATGCATACTAGCGACACGCCATTGATGAGAAGGTTTCAACATTATTGTCCCATATTTTACCCCTATACTATACTTATTAAATAAATAAATTTAATAAAAGGTCACAATTTTCCTATTAAGAAATTATTGTGGTTTCGGAAAGGTTTCCAATTATTTAATTATTGGTTAATCTTTGTTTTACTCTATTTATTTTAGTTAATTTTACATTAATTTTGCTGAAAAATTTTAATTATTTCCAAAATGTCATTTTTTATTAATGAGTGAGTAGTATTTTATTATTATTTTTATTCACAAATCTCTTTACATAAATAATTAAATTAAATATTAAAAATAAAATATTTAAATCAATTCCCTATAATAATTTCCTTTTAAATATTCTTAGCAAATTTCTTAATTTTTTTATGTATATTACTTGGTTATTTATCAATTACATATAAAAAAATTTAAAAATGTCGATATTATTAAATAATAATTAGGGAAGACCATGGTTGGTCTGATGTTCAAAAGTTGAATGCCCATAAATACTAAATTTTTTATAGCAAAAGGTGTATATATAAGGTTAATTTATAAAAAATAATATTATATCGATTAGTTATTTTTTCATAAAAACATATTTATTATTTAATGTAACTTGATCTGTTTTTCATGGTAAATATCTATTTTTTGTTCAATTTAAAAATAAATAAATTAATTATCGGTGCAGGAGACAATGGGATTGGAATGCGAAGCTTCAAATTGGCAGCAAAATCGCCTATTGATTTATATTTTATCAAAGCGACACGAATATTCTCAAAAACCTATATAATTGATTTTATATAAATTAATAAATATTTAATTTATGAATTTAAGGGGTTATTAAATAAATATATAAAACCTATCATAATAAAAATTATTACTAATATTTCAAATATTTCAAATTCCTTAAATTCAAAAAATACATATATGCACAATAGTATTAACAACATGGTTTGATGTGATTAATAATTTAGGTTTAAAGGACAGGTAAGTATAAACAATATTATCAGATAAGATTCAATAATAAATTTATAAATTAACTACCAATATAGCTTGTAGAATTTTTGAATCGTAGAAGAAATATTTATTTTTTATATGAGGCCTGAGCCCCAATAATATCTCTACTAAGCGGGCTCACAGCCGGGTGCCGCAAACGGCATATTTGACCTTGATTTTTTATTTTAATATACTTATTATTTTCTGCATCATAGCATTATATTAGAATTCCTCATTTCGAAAATAAATATATATATAAATAAATATTTTTATTGGTAAGTGAAGAATATTTCATCGGTATAAACTAACTCATTCTATTTTTCTTGAAGACGGTGGGGGGGGGGTAGTTGAAAAATATTAATAACGGAATTTTTTTCCAGGGATTTATTTTCCGTGAATTATTTTTATTACAGCACCTAGCTTTACATAGATCTGTCCAACTTATTAATTGATATAGTTAGAAATTATTCAAATATATTTAATAAAAATGTTTACCATTTTTTTTAAACCGATATGAATTGATTGTTTTTTTAAATTTTGATGTCGCTTTTTATAAAATTTGATGTCACTTTTTAAATTTTTGTATCACTTTTTTAAAATCTGATATCTTGAAAACTTGATGAAGACACTAATAAAAATTTAAATAATAAAAAATGAAGACTGATGGACACTTTTTGGTTTGTAATTTTTTTTATTATATATAATCATGTTGCATCAGGGGGATCAAATTTTTTTATAAATATTCTAGTTATATTACGAATATATCCAATATTCATAATTTTAAGACTGCAATGAATTTAATTAAATAATTATTTTTATATTTAAATGTCTTCTTTTGAAATGTTGTTCTTAGAGTATATTTTATTTCAATATTTTATAGAGATATTCATTAGTTTATAATTTCTGCCACCGTTTTTCTTATAACTATTCTATTTATTTATGCATGTAAAAATATTGAGAGTTTCATACTAGAGGTCTGCAACGGGCGGTTTTAGCCTAAAAACCGCTTAATATCCAATCCACCTATAGTTAAAAAATACCTGCCCGCCTATTAGTCTAATTTAACCCAAACCAGCCCATATAGAATTCAAATATGCCAATGCTATCAATTTTTAGGCATCGAATAAAAAAAAAGATTCAGTTTCAGCGATACACCCCTACAAAAAAGTTTTATCATTTAAGAAATTACTATATTGAGCATTAAAAAATATTCAATTTAAATTACGGATAATAAATTTATTTGATCAAATAAATAATGATGAAAAAAATAAAAAATATTTATGTATATACTATTTGCAATTATAATTCAATAACAATGAATCCACATTTTCTGGATTCAAACACGTTAAAAACCTTAGCAATACTAAATCATCACTCAGAAGTAGTAGTTGTTGGAATTGCCAATATTTATCTAGTTAATCAAATCTTTTTCTTGTCGTTACCAAGGATATCCACTTGAAGTTGATGCTTTTCCTCAAATGAGATCTTTAATTAAAATAAAACCATTAATAAATAAAAAAAGTAATTTAAAATTTAAATTGTTTATAAATTTTAAACGAACTAAGTAGCCTAAAATTCTGCTAAATTATACAAATCAAGCCCGTTATTTTAAGATTAAAATATTTTGTTATATCATTAGGTACGGTGCTCTCCTCAGCAATAACTTAATCCCATCTGTTGTCGTTTTGACGTTTATGCTATCTATTCCGAACATTGCATTATACCCTTTAATTGAATTCTCATTGCTTTTGGGAAAACGACTGATAAAATCAGAATTTCATTCACATCTATTTTATATTCTTCCATACAAATCAAACATATTTAAGATATATTTTTTTGCTTCAATTTCTTTCGAGAAACTTTATGGAGCATATTTTTTTTTAAATGTATACTTAAATGATTTTATTTTAAGAATTGGGAAATTTTTGACCCGGCCGCCCCTGTTTAAATTTTTTAATCCGCTCACCTGCCCATTGCAGACCTTTAGTTATATGATTCTATGGCCATCCCCTAAATATACTACGACTTATAGAATATAAATATTTTTTTAAAATTTATAAACAAATTTCTAAAATAATTGGATTTTATTTGTTTATATTGAAATCTAAATTACTAAAAAAGACAGGATTAGTTATTAAAATACCTGTATTATACTAAAAATAAAATTAAACATTACAATTTATTCTATATTCAAGCTATTACTAAATTTTAATTTGTCAGTTCGAAGATTAGATCTTTTCAAAAAATGAATGTGGTAAATCTTAGAGACTAAACCACACCAAAATTAATGTGATGGCCAAGGATATTTATATTATTATATTATCTTTGTAGTGATAAAAATATTTTTATAAAAATTAATATTTATTTGATTACAGGGAAGGTAGATAATATAATATAAAACAGTAAAGTATACAAATATATAATTAAAAATTTATATAAAAACATATAAAGTTAAAAATTCATAGTTATTATAATTATCAAAAACTGAGCCTTGCCTGAATACAACATAATAATAATTTTTTCTACACATATACATTTTTCAACACACTATAATGAAGAAAAAGACATTTCCAAAATGTTAAAATTAATTATATCAATAATTGTTATCGCAAATATAATATTTCAGATAAAAATAAAGTTTTCTCAAAAATAAACAATATAGTGGAGAACGGATGACAAGTAATTTTTAAATTTTATTTTATAAAATTAAAATAATGGTATTATTGGATAGCCTCGCATTAGGCAAAAACTGATACTTTATACCTTTTATAATGTGGACGCTATTTAGGATTAAATAAAAATCGTGTTTTTGCTATTTCGCAACGGCCCTGGATAAGATGGCAAGTTCTCGGTAAGAAGGAAAATATCAAAAAAATAATTAAAACAAGTCATAAATAAAAATAATATTCAAAATAAAGATGCCCATAAAATAGATAGTTAATTACTAGTAAAAAAAAGGATATGCCCAATCAGGATTATTAAATTCTTCGCACTTTTACTGTGTGTTAATATTATATCCCCATAAATTTAGACCCACCCCTCCCCCATCCAAACAAACCTTTTTGTTACTTACCCATTTAAAAATTTTGCAAAAATATGAAATCGAAACCCTCAAATTAGCATAGAAAACCTCTCCTACTCTTATTACATTTCAAAGATGATCTCACGTCATACCTCCCCCCCCCCCATACTAGAAGCGTCTGGTATTATGATTAGATAGTGAGTTGGCTATAGATTCAGCAGCGGTTTTGATATTTACATACCATCTTGGGTATCACTAGGAATAACGTTATCCCATTTTAATCTCTAGAATCATTACAAATATTACCCATAAAAATATTAGGGCTTAGTGCATAAATTCTATCGAGAGAAAAATATTGCAATATTTTGTGGAATCGTTGCCCTGGTAAATTCTTGTTTCAAAAGTTTTATTTTACCCCATATATAGCCCCGGGGCAGTGAGTCTTAAATGACAAAATATTTTAAATAGCTAAAAACCCCAAAATAAGTTTATTTGATAACTTAGACCTTGGAGTATGACCTATAATATTCATCAAATTCAAAAGGGTAACTTTATCTCCTAACAAAAAATTTCTAAAGTTGGTGCAAAGGACTATATATCTTTTGAACGAAGAGCTCCCAATACTAATTAAAAAATGGAGATAGTCTGTATTGAAATAAATCTTTTGACCAAATTTGACATAATTAGCAATATAGAAAAAAAATGTTATGATCGTTTGCCTTTTATCCTACCCTACCTGCCGTTTAGTCTTGTCTCTCTTATATATTTCGGAAAATTCTTAGTAATTTCTGTTATAATTTAAAATTAAGTATATAACCAATATGGAGACTCTACAATTCAGAAAAACCTTATATATGTCTTCAAAATAATTTTATAAATAATTCGCATTTTTTGGTTACGGGAGAGGTATTTTTTCTCATATCCCCTCCCCTCCTCCTTCCCTTCGCTGACTATGCTCTGCCTTAATACAGTAACATATATCCAATTTTTTACTTAAAGATTTTAAAATTAAAACACTTCCTTTTGATTAAATTAAATGAAAAGAATATTCTACTACAATTAGGCCTATAATAAACTTGCGAATTAGATATTGGCGAAAATGAGAAATTCGTAAAATTGAGGCAAAGCATGGCGAATTGAAAAATAAAAATTTGATATTTTGAGCGAATTTTGTTTTCTAAAAATATTTAAGAATTTAATAGAATTCTCACATCTTAAATATAAATTTAATGCATAGAAGTAGTCTTGCTAATTAGTCGGTTCTTTTGACTACGATTATACATCTTAATCGAGTTGCCCGATGAAAACCGAACTAAATTAGTAATTATCGATTTAGTTGGTCGACCAATCTAGTCGATTAAATCCACTTATTAATCAACTAAAACGACAAATTTAGTAGAATAGTCAACTAAAGCAATTATTTTAGTGGACTAAAACGACTAATTTATTAGACTAAAACAACTAATTTAATAGACTAAAACAACTAATTTAGTAAACGATAATAATTTAGTACACGTAAACGACTTATTTAGGCTAAGTCCACCCATTTTTAAATAAAAGAAGCTATTCGAGGGTTACCCATAGTTGTATATTAAATCCAATCTCGTCCAATAAATCTCAAAATATTTGTCACCAATTCAAGTTAAGTATTTCTGTACTAGGGAATAATATATATTAGATATAAATAAGGACATGATTTGGGAAAGAGAGGATAGTTATTTATAAATAAAATGTCTCCTATAATATAAGGAGACGCCACTTTCAATTTACAGTTACGATATTCATCCGCTGTCCTTTGTAATAATTTATATCGCATAAGTGACCGCTCAATAAAGTGACAAACACTATATAATATAAGGGACCGAGCTAGTCGGCTTAATGGGTTTAAACTGTTATTTAATCTAAATAGCATTCTATATATCTCTGGGGCAACGTATTTTAAAAATTCCGTCATTTTTTTAAAATTTTTTATGATATGATCTAATTTTATATCACATATTTTAAGCTTTAAAATTATAAAATAATACATTTTATTTACCAACCTCTTCTTATGTTTGAAAAATTTTAGCATCATATATCATGTGCATCATCCTAATTTTTAGAATAAAATATATATATAAGAAAGCGTTTTTTTTAACTGAGCTTTTACTGCAATATCCTCAACTCTTGTGGAATGCGTTTATACCATAGCAAATTTAAAATTAATTACAAAATGTTCTTGCTCATCAGAAGAAAATTTCGAAAAACATTTCTTATAAAAAATTAATTGAAAAGAAATGTAATTAACTAATATTATAGTGTTTTTTTTTGTTTTATTATATATCTATTATTATTATAAAATAAAATATTTAAATCCAACGGTTATCATGGTATTTTTTTTTAAAAAAAAATTTTTATATTATGGACAAACGTGTTTCTTTTTTTGTAAATAAATTTTGAACGCAAAAATATCCAATTTTTTGCTAACGAATGACGAACGCAAATGAATTCCATTTGCGTTCATGCTAAAACCCCCTTTCCTCAAAAAATGTATACAATATATCATTATAAGGAAGAATTTGAAAGAAAAGTTAGTAAAAGTCGATGAGTTTTTAAAATAACGACTATAATTAAATTTTTTTTAAAAAAAAGATTTTAATAAAAAAAGTGAAAACTTAAAATTATTTTTATAAAAATCTAATATAGTTAAAAGCCTACAAAGATCTCGGATAAAATTGAAAGGGAAAAATTTTATGTAATAGTGCCCCCCCCCCTCCCGCTCCCCTTTAGCAAAATCCTGGATATGCCTATTCTATATATAATATACTTTGATAAAAAAAATATTAAGTGATTTTCTTCTAGAATAGCAAAAATGGTCAATTTTTTGCTAAATATGTAATTAATAAATTTTGCATATGCGGTTTTAATTTTTTTTAATATATTCGATCACATATATAATTTATATGACACAATAGATGTTTATCCTTAAAGTATTTTTTTTAAATACTGCGATATTTCAAGAATATAAATTAATAGAAATTTTAATTATTTAATAATAAGGGAGACTCGGTTATTACCGCAGGTGGGGTAAAACTGTAACCAATTTTTACTTATAGGAGTTAGATGCGCAAAATTTGGTAAAATATTACCTATCATATATTTTTTGTAGGACAAGAGGCCTCTAATAGAGTTTGGTGAAATCGATTACTAAAGGGTACATTTAAGTCCCAATCAATGTCTCTGACCCAGGGTATGGCTAAAACCCCAGACAACTTCTTTGTAGGGGAGACTGGGGTTAGGTTAACCCCGGGCTTGGCAAACCGCTTAATCTCATTTTAAAATTAAATACACAAGAAAGTTAAAATTTTATCCTAATATAGTTTTTATTAGTTTACATCTTTAGACCAAGTAACTTTTGAAATAATTAATTATTAAAAATTTTATTTAAGAAATAAAATTTTGATGAATTTTTCAAAAGGTTTTTACATGACAGAATTTTAATTTTTATTAAAATATATAATCATTTATATATAAATTAAATTTTATAGCAAAGTTTAAATACTCTTCTATAATTTGGGATATGAGTATTTATTATATAGATATTATTTCAATCATGAATTGTCAATTTAGAGCTTGCGGTATAGAGTATAGTTTTAGGGAAACTAATATTATATTATTTTTTATATTATCTAAAAAAAACCAGGAGCTATAGCCAATTTTGTAAAAATCGGTCAAACTAACCCCAGTCTCCCCTATATCTTCGATTTATAAAAAAATCAATAAAACTTCAAGAACATATAAAATTAATAATTTTATTAGAAGTATGTGTTGGAAAAGGGTGGTAGCTCACCTAACCCTGTCTCTCCTATATAAATAATGGGATAAAGACAAAAAAATGGAACTATATCAATAAGGCTAGGAGATTACCAAAATGTAAGATTATCAAAATATAAAATTACTTGCTATATCTTTATTATTTTTTCTTAAATTTTATTTATTTTTTGGTCATGAATCTATATGCAAGGATATAATATGTTTATTGGGATTTATATTGTAAAATATAGTTTTAAATACAAATTTGTTTAATGGTATCAAGACAAATGAGGGGACAACTTTTTTTCTATATTTTTTGGATATCAAAAACATTATATGATCATGATTATAATCGAGAATTGTATTACATATAAAAAATACAAATAATATACAATAAAATTTCAATATTTTAGATTACATTTATAATAATTTTCAATTCAAACTATTTTTTTTATCAAAACGGATTAGAATGTATTGACTATGCTATTAGAATGATGTTGATTGTAAATGGTTCCGGCGATAATGATTGATATTGAATACAATGCAAAATTTGCCAAAAATTCCTTGTTAACTCTTGAGGTGATTAGGTGGGATGAATTAGCTGAAATTATTGATTTTTTATTGGAATGACGGAAAAAATTGGTTAATATTTTTAATATATCCTTTGATAAGGAAGGTTTTTTGAAATTCCTTTCTTTATCAATTTGATCACCTATTATCCTTAATATCCTACCTGTTTCTATAATATTTAAAGGTTGTATGAAATATTGAGTTTCTGACGGTAGGCTAGGTATCGCTGATTTGCTTTGGACCATTTTTGTAGAACTGATATTTTTCGGATAGAATATTTTGTCATGTAGAACTTTGCTGTTTGTATTTATATTGTTATTGATAACTTTTATTGTATTCTTTGGGTTGACGTTGGAGGTTACAAGGAATTTTGGATATTGACCTATTGAGATTAAATTAGGAAATGAAGTCTTATTACTAGTATTTTTTATATGATTCCGATTTGTTTTTTGATCTGTGATAGAGCTTAATAATGTATCATTTAATGTGTCACAATGTTCAACAATAAGGTCACTGGAAGGATAAAACGGTTTTAATTTTGCAAATCCACAATTTAAGCATAAATCATTTGAATCAAAATTGCCACTATATTGGATAAAGTTTGATTTTCCTATGCGAAGTTTTTTGTCAGGCTTTCTCTTAGCTCTTTCACGCGCTTCTAAAGATATAGCCATTTTGCGTGTTATAATATTGATAAAGATCTAAAAAATAAGATTCAAACGTGAGGTAAATATTATAAAAAGTAATAAATGATATAACAATTCGTTTATATATTATTTTTTTTTTTTAAAACATTGATTTTGAAAAAATGTTATAACAACTCTAATACTTATCATTTTCTATATTCTACTACATAATATAAAATTTTTTTTAGATAATAATTTAATCTCCAATTAATAAAATTAAAAATAAAAGAATGTTAACATAATTAACTGTATTAATAAAAATAATATTTACTTTTCAAAAAACTTGATTGGTACAAATGGAAAAACTAAAAGGTAGTAGTCAATTTTTTTTCACTCAAAGAATCAAAAAATTCTGCCTTTTAAAACTTTACAAGTGTTTAGCATAAATTTATATACTATGTGTAATTTCTTTTTGATTCTTGATTTGATTCACGTTTTTAAAACACGTTTTAATTGTCAACCGAAATAAATTGATAATTATAATGAAATTAGTTAAAGATAAAAAAGATTATACAATACCGTAAGAAAGTGAATAACTATCATAAAATTGTCAAAAGTTTTTATTTCAATATTGGGTAAATTCCAAAACAAAAATTATTGAATTGGGGGCAACTAAATTTTGGAATCACAGGATGAGTATTGTTAAACGGCTTGAGCCAATTTCTAAAAACGGCTAACTCAATATTTTATCCAGAAAAATATTATACAGGCCTGAAGATTTTGTTCTGAGATGGTTCAAAGATTTGTACATCTATTAACGAAATCTTAAGACTTAAACAATATTTTTCCGGTTAAAATATTAAGTTAGCCATTTTTAATAATCAGCCTGTTTAACAACAACACTACACAGGACTATTATATTATAAAAAATTTAGGAATCACTGAGAGAATATAAAATTATATAGAACAAGTTTTATCTGTCAATGATGACAATATATTGTGAATAATTATAAATAAATTTCCTCGACGGAAATAAAACTCTAATTGACATAAATATAGATTACCTACTTTATCTTATCATTTCTTAAATATTTTGGTTTTATGTTTAGGTAAGCCAAATATATATTAATTAATTTAACAATATTTATTAATCAAATATATAAATTATAAATTTACCTGTCAAAGCAATAACTTCTGAATTCAGTATAAAATATGAAATCCTTTAGAAGAATTTTTTTTTTCAAAATTAATAAAAATTTTATTTGAAGTTATAAGATCGATGTATATGATTTTTTATCATCCTTTATATACCCTTCTTTGATTATCCTGTCAGTATGATTTTAAGTAGCCAGTCTAACAAATATACGTATGTCGCCATGGATATATTTTCAATTAAATCGTATTTGGCTAAAGCCTTCAGTTTTTTAAATTTTACTATAAAATATACTATATATTTTTTTGGCTAACTTTCAAAAAAAAAACCTTTGCAAATACAAATGCTTTTTGTTTAATTTTTTTTTACTTCAAAAAATATAATTTGGATAAGAGAGCCAGTCATGATATAAATGTTAATTTTTTATTTTAATATTCATTTTTTTTAAAATTTGTGAATTTATAAATAATGAGAAAATTATATATTTTTTTTACCAATAATTCCCAAAATAATGTAAGTTATGTTGTAGCGATTAGTTAAATAAAAATGTTTCATTTAAAAAATGATTTAATTATTTATTTCCTCACTTATTTATTTTTATTAGTGTCTAATTATTTTATTTACGTAAATCCTTTCCTATATTTTAATATTATATTTAGTATTTAGGCATAATTAAGTTAAGTGACAATAAAAAAAATATACGGAAATAATAATATTATTTTTAATAGTAAAAAAAATATAATAATAAAGTCGTTATTCACTTATACTATTATTTATTATTATTATTAAAAATGTCATTTTAAAATGTCATATTATTAAATGACATCAGGATCACATTTATATTTATTAACCAATTTATTTACTCCACTCAGATGATAGTCGTCAGAAGTGGTCTTAAAATAAAAATTAGTCTGGGGAGACCGGGGTTTTCTTGAGCTCTAAAAGACAAAGTTTATTAAAATTAAAGGTACTTCATCATTTTTAACAAAAAATATCCATTTTGTTCAGCTCTATTACTTTCATGGTATATGCTTAAATTTCAAATCTAATACTTTTTCTCAAAATTTTGTTTTGGGACAGATGAACTCTACCCGGGGACAAACGAACCTTTGCTCGGGACTATTGTAAACTACTTAATTTTCCACATAAAAGATATATTTTTTTTATTAGAACATATTTAATAATTTAAAGCATAAAAGTAATATATAAATTTATTTATAACAAACTACTAATCTTGTCTTATTCTCAGTGACATAACATTATTATTAGTATTACTATTAGATTTCTCATAATTTCAAATGTGAATCATTCATTGTATAGGATTAAATGGCCAAATTCCACATGATTTGAAATCATTCTGAACTGTAGCTCGAGCACATGCTTTAGGTAAAATATCCATTACTATACGTGGTATGTCATAGATTATAAAATGTTTACCACAATTGATTCTCATCCAAGAATCAACTGAAAAGTTAAAATATTAATGAAACTTTTATAATTCTAGATTAAAATCAAAAGTAAGGTTCTAATATTATATAGATTATATTTGTATATAAATTCATTAATTTGATGCCAAATTCTGACATTTTAATAAATATTCCTACCTTATAATTAAATAAATCGATAATTTACCTGTTTTATCCATATTAAGACCTCATTTGCAGTTATTCTTATATCAACAAAAAAATTTATGATTATCAAAAAATATTTCTACATTTTTCTATTGAAATTCGCCCTTGCAAAGCTTGTTGCTTCAGTCCTCAGTGTTATAGAAAAATTATTTTTATTGTTATTTACTAGTGAAGGTCACGGTCCGGTCTTTGGTCCGGACTGGACCGATACCCTCGGACCGGATCGGATCACGGCCCTTAAGAAAAAAATCGATCCAGACCGTAGTCCTAAATAAAAAGACCGGTCCAGGACCGGTCTTTTTATTTGTTTAAAAAACATATTTTTTTAACCTAATTTAATTTGTTTTATCATTTTATTAAATATAAGAGTATTATATAAACAATAAAATTTATCCAATGGTATTAAAGAAAGTGATTTTGTGCTTGTGGAGGGCATATTAAAATTAAGAGTAGATTATGTTTTTGAGATATTTTCATTTTCATCATTAGAAGTATATATTTTATGTTTTATCATATGTCTGCTTAAGGTACCATATTTTTTTATTAAGAATAATGTTAAGTTATTTTGACAATAAATTATTCAGTCAGTTTCTTAAGGAAAATAGAACTATATAAATAATAACCAAAATATTTTTATAATAATACTGCTTATTTTGATTAATTTATTGCTTAAAAAATTATAAAAAATTATTTTATTACTTGTTGCTGACGATACATTAAATTTGGTACTGCAGTGAACACATACTCTATTTTTTTATTGGGGCTATAAGTAAAATGTTTCTTGGACAAACTTATGGTTTTCATATTGTAAAATAATTAACAAAATCTAAAATAACTCATCTAGAAAAATATCATAAAATAAAATATACAAAAAAGTTATATTAATTGAATATTAAAGCAAACTTAAATAATCATAAGAGACCGGTCCGGACCACGGTCCTCAAAAAAGACCGGTCCGACAATCGGTCCGGTCCGGTCCGGTCCTGGTCTAAGACCGATACGATCGGACCGTTGACCTTCACTATTATTTACCAAAGATTTTGGCACTTTCAAATTATATCTTGATGAAAGTTCATCTGCAAATTTTTTGACCCTTATTTGAATAAATTATAATATAATCTTTATTGATAAATTTACTTTTTTAAGTAAAGCTCCTTGAGCATATTAGATGCTTTTATAAAATACCTTTAAGGTATTGATTCTTGTTGATTTTTAAATTTTCTTATATTGGATAAAATAATTTCTAACTATGTCTGTAAATTTTTTAAAAATGGCTGGAAAGGCTCGTTTTAACCTCATAAAAATAGCCCCATGCCACCATTCTCATTTAGAATTATATAAAGCATTTTTAATACCTATTATGTTCAGGTAAATTGATATTCAATGAAATAGGATTTTTTCTTTTTTATAATATAATTTTTAGACGGTAAACATATTAATCTTTATTCTTGAAAAATAGTAAAGTTCTAAAAAGTTACTTTTGCAGATATGAATCATATAAAATACAATATATAAATTCGTCACTGTCCGATAGAAATAAACATTATAGCCGCATATGAATTATATAATTATATAGTTTTGGTAAAAAAATTAGCCCTTAGAGTATAATACTTAGAAAATAAAGCCACGTCTCGCTATAACCCCGGGTTTAATATATCCCCGGTCTCCCCAACCCCTTAAATATTTAATTTTTTAGTCCTCCAAGTTTATTTAATAAATTAGGATTAATTTAAAGTCAAATAGTTTATTGATACCGAAACAAAAAATCCTAATTACGTTACTTTTTCATTCTAATATCCTAAATTAAAAAACATGGTAAAGGTTATAGTTTGATGGACATTGTTTTAATTTTTATTATTTTTTGCATTTTAAATTGTAATTGAGTTCGTTTTATTAAATTTAAAAATGTGATTTTGCCCGAAATGCATTTTAATATGTGAAAAATACCCATCTTATATTTCAGACAATTTTGTAATAAAATTTTGAAAATAATTAAACAATAAAAATATGTGGAAATATTATAAAAAATTAATATAAATTTAAGTTTCTTAAAAGATTTGTCATATAATTGTCAGATATTTATAGGGTGGGTATTCTACACATATTGGAATTCATTTCCTGCAAAATCGGACTTTTAAATTTAATAAAACGTGCTCAAATAATGATATAAAATGCAAAAAATAAAACAATACCTATCAAACTATAACCTCACCAAAAATTTAACTTATAACTATCATTACTAACCTAAATATAAAAGAGGAGATTACGGATCTGTGTCAAGTTAGATTTAAAGTTATGTCATTATTATATCATTTCTCCTTTCATACGGAACTCCCATTAAATTCCAGGAAAGGTGAAAATTTTAATTTAATTTATTATATAATTATAAATACAATATTTATAATGGCCCATCCCTAAATATCTGCGTTTCTCTTTCAAGTTTGCTTTAAATAACATTATAATGTATTATCCAGTATTTAGTATTATTAGAGGCCAACATGGGCCTAGATTATTTGACCAAGCCTGGCCCAGGTGGGTATTATAATATTATTGGGCCCAGTCCTGGCCCATATTTAATATTTAAAAAAACTCTTAAGCCCATATTAAGTTTCAAAAATTTTGCCTAGGCCCAAGTCCAAAAATCTAATTTAATAAATAATATTTCAATATATTTGGGCAATCATTTTTTTAGCAGTACTAAAATTTATTATTAGAAGAAAAAATTGTAACATTTTTTTAAAATTATCAACTGTTTAAAATAAGATAAATTGAAATATTTTTAGGACCAAGTAAATTAAAAAAATATTTCAAAACCCCAGGCTCACTAAAAGATATAATATTTATATAAATCGAGTATGGGTCTATGAGCTGCGGGCTAGCCCGGTCCTTGATGGTCTCTGATTGTATGTGATTTAGAGAAAACATTTTTTCAAAATAAAATTAATAAATTTCAATGAATATTTGTTTTAAATTAATGCTCAAAAGTGTTTTCAACACTCAAATTTATAATAACACCACTCCATTAAATGATAATCTTAAGAGAGTGCCTTTTTACATCATGCCCTTGTAAAACATTTTTTTAAGTCTGGGGAAGCTTATTTTTGGAAAAAACTAGCAAGCCTTTTAGACGCCAAAATGGTTTATTGATAATAAAGTCAAATAGGAATTTACTGTGTACATTTTTATGAAAAATAATTATTATATATTGTATTATTATATCTAAGATAATTATAACTTCGAAGACTTACAAAACTAGAACTACTTATCCTTTAACCACTACTGACAATTATACAACTTTAGCAATAAGATAACTAGAATAACACCAACATACAGGGCAACTAGAACTGCTCTAAACACTTATTCTCTAATCACAACTATCAATCAAGATTATCCACATACTGCAAGTGAGACCCCTAGACATTGGTGTAGTCAGAGGTAAGGGCGAAGGGAAATTACTCCCTTTTCAAAATTTTCCTGTTCTAATAAATATAATCTTAGGTTAATACAAATTTTTATCCTACAACCCCCCCCCCTACCCCTCCCCTTACTACCCTAAAAATATTTACAATATATCACTATAAAGAAGAAATTGAATTAATTTTTAAGATAAGAGTTTAATTCAAAATTTAGTAACATAGCATTTTTATAAAAATCTAATATAGACAAAGGCCTATAATAAGTGGACCTAAAAATCTCTAATAAAATTTATGGAGAAAAACTACTTGATAGTGATCCTTCCCTCCATCCTTAGCAAAAGCTTATGCCCCTGGAATTATACCAACTTATAGAACAACTAGAACTACACGAACTACTCTAACCACTTAACCTCTAACCACAAGAAAATAACTATGATATGACTTACTTCAGAACTGGGATTGGAACACCAACTTACAGGATAACTTAAACCACACTAAATTTCAGAACAACTCTAACTATACGAACTACTTCAACTACTTATCCTCTAACAACAAATGATTATGATCATTATACACTCACTACAGAACTCCAACAACTTACAAAATGGCTAGAGCCACACTAACTTACGGAACAATCAGAACTGTACCAAGATACGGGAAAATTAGATTTACAATAACTACAACTGACGTTGGCGATTCTAGAACTGAATTTAAAAAATAACTTAAAAAGTGTTTAAATATCAAAGTATGAATTGATTGCATAGGGTAAAAAAATGATATGCTAGCTAAAAAAAAATAAAGGAAACCGGGGAAAGTGTTATTCCGGGGGGTAATTTCTTCTCAAATAATTAAAACTAATAAATTTTGATATTTAAAATTTAAATCTGCATTTTAAAAAGGCGCTTCAATGGTTCTAAAAATCTTTTGTAGAAATAGCTCATTAAAAGTTTTTAATTCAAATATAAATTTAACACGTCAAATGTAACTTTTAAATTTTTTCCATTTTATTAATAAATTTTTTTATAAAAGTTACTCAGATTAAATTTCAATTCTAAATGATGAAGTAATCTCACTTTT